>NC_089493.1:199670993-202478493 GCF_036850765.1 Saccopteryx bilineata | reverse complement strand
ATGCAACTGTCTTAACAATGGAAACTGCTGCTTAAAATATTTAGAAATATTAAAAATGGCTCTAAAATATTTATGAAATCTTGGAATAACATGGACATTTATATTCTCCTATACATACATCATAAGTTACCTTTAATAATAATAATTAATATCTAGTTTTTAATTTTATGTATCTTTGGATTTTTAAGATATACAGTATCTATTACCACATTGTCTTTAGAGTATTTTTTTATTACTATAGCATAAAATGAGTAGTTTAAGTTGTACAGACTACAGTAGCTAAAGAACCTTACAGTACCTAGTACCTGGAGAATAAAATTTCATATAAAATAGACTTCATTTTCTTAATGCCATTCTCAATTTTCCTGTTACAGGATTTATAGTTAGGAAGAAAAAGTAGTCTAACATGTTAAATCATATTTAAAAAGTTCAGTTTCTCACAGTATTGAGGCTGAATGTTTAGCCCATTTTACCATAATAAAGATATGACCTCATTCTCATCGGATTTGTGCAGTTTTGGAAGTTGAAATGAGTATTTGTTAATGGTTGTTTGAAGATCTGTAGATGATGTTTTATGTACTAATTTGTTCATAAATTTAAAGTTGTGCCTATTTTCAAGTACTTATGCAGATAACATTTTCTATTGAAGTTTTCTTTTTAAAATGACTTTTTTTATTGTGTTTCTTTATAGAATTTGACACTGTTTATTGCCATTCAGATACCTTATCTAAGGTAGAAATTAAACTTGTACTAGGAAAAATTAGACTCGATTTTAAAAAAGCTTGTCAGCTATAAATACTACTATGTAATTTTCAAACTAAATATTTATCTTGAAAATATCATAAGACAATATGGCTAGTTACTTTCTACTAGATGTGAATTTATAAGCAAATTAAAACTTTTTTAAGTGATAGGATAGTTTTAAAATTCATGGCTATTTAATATTAATTACACTAATATACAGTGATATATATTAGTATTAATTAAGCTATTGTTGCCAAATTGAGATTTATTTTAAAAATTATATTATTTACATTGATAATTAATGACATTTTATCAACTTCTATAAATTGCAAATTTTGAGAATATTTTTGTACTTAATATAGGATAAAAATATACTTTAGAAATAGAAATTTATCAAATACTCTAGTCAGAATTTTGAGTAGTACTAACTGCCTGTCATTTTGATTTACAAGTTTTGGTGTTCTGTAGAATATGGTTAACTCATCTTAATAGGTAAGTTAAGTGTTCTGTGCTCAAATTAATTTGAGAAGGGCTGAGTTAAAGTTTATCATGTATTTTTTTTGTACGATTACTCAAAATCTCTCACTATGGGAATCTTTAAGAGGGGAATAGAAGTTATGCAATTTCCCAAGATTTATTTATTTATAGAAACTTTTATTTTTTATTTACCACATTTATTAACATTTCTTGAAAGAGCATTCCTCTTTCTTCTGTGAAGGAAAGCAATTAACCACATTTGAAAAATTGGCAGTTTTGTTATATTTACGTAGTCATTAAAGGATAAAATTTTACCCCGTACATACAGGCAAGTTTGAGTTAACTCCTCTGTCTGTCTTTAACCCTAATGCTGCAGTTATTACTTGTATTTTTTGGATCGACTACAGAAAGGAGGGACTGTTTGTTATAGAATTAATGCTTCATGGTAGTCTATCCTCAGAATCAGGGTCTAAGATTCTGTAAAATAACTCATCTGCAATAGTTTAGGAAAACTGTTTAGAACAACTTGCAAAAAAATTGTGATATTCTTAAAATGCCATAATATACATTATTTATATATTTTTCTGTTTTTGTGAGATAAAGTTAGAGGCTTTCCATGTTTTTACATGCTAACTCATGTTCATGGGAAGAGAGTTAAAAGTGGTATACCTCCAGCTGTGAAAATACAACATTTTTAAAGTGTTTACTGACAAATTCAGAAAGTTAATCTGTAAAATGACTGTTTCACTCTGAATAGACAATTATAGAATAAAAGGAGGGAATATTAGAGATAATGCAAACCTTTAAATAAACAAACTATGGACTATAATTAATGTGACCTAGACAAGAACAATTTAGAGTCATTGGGACTCTCTAATTTAATCTTAGAATAATTAAAGGAAGTTTTGCTATATTGAATTATCAAACCAGATTTGCTAGCTATAAAAATTGTGTCAAATACAGCTCTTAAGTACCATTACCAAATACTATTTAAAAGTGATATTTAAGCAGTTAAAGGCTTAGAAAATTTATTTGTTTTAAAAATGCTTTATATGTGGTAAAGTACAATATAAATATATGATGAAAGTGAGCTCTTTAACACACCAAATTACTGTATGTGTATGCCTTTAGATAGAATTATAAAATTAGTTTTGACTTACATTTTTCTGAATGGAAATGATTACTAATGGTTAAATTATTACTACTGATTATTAATGAGTATTTTGTCATTCTTCTGTACATAGGGCTTAAACAGTACTTTAATATCTGTGATACAAAAATAGAAAAAAATCTTTGTATATATTTCTTTTTGAACTGTTTTGACCTAATAAACAAACTTTAGTACAATAACCTGAATAAACCCATTGCATTTCCCAGTACCTCTGTAATTTTGTAATGCTAATAATCCCAAAGTCATAAAAGTTCTCTGGATCCTTGAGCTCAACAATTAAAAACTCCAGATTCAGCTCTCAAATTTTCTCATCAGTAATTTTCAGAATAACTTGACTTAGTGGATCACTGTAAAGCCAGGAGCCAGGGCCAGAGCCACTATCACAGCAGCCTTCTGGTCCATGCAGGTTCGCATTGGATTCGGACAGTCGGCAAAGAAACAGCGGAGCCAAAAACTGGTGGGCCATAGTCTTTAATTCTAGCTTTGCACCCGGCGGGCAAGTAAAAATACACACTGGGCTCCAAAACCCAGTCACATTCAGTGCTCACAAAGCTACTGACTTATCCGAGTTTCCTAGAATCAAAGGTTTCTAGCTCACCAGACTTATTCACCTCTGTTCCCCATCTCCTTCCTTATCCCAGATACAAACTCTACACAAACTGGCATCTCACTCAGCACTCCGCCATCTTGGCTGCTTCTCCTGGCCTCCTCCACGTGGCCTTTCTCTGCTCTCCTCTGCTCTCTCTTCTAATCTCAGAAACCAAGAGGCAAGCTCTCGTTCCGCCCCCCTTTTATAGTGTAGAAATCCAAACCCTTAATCCAATATACAAAATAGGGAAGTCTCTAATACAAAGTCACTTCTCTGAGGCATGATTGGATTGTACTGCCCTACATCAAAAAGGGTAGGAAAGGCTTAATCCCAAAACCAAGCCCCAGGCTACAAGGATTCCGCCTGCCTTTAGCCCACCCCAACACACATTAATATCACCTGGGCGGCGGCCTCCTCGTGTTATCTTTAACAAAGTGAGCATAATACACTTTATCCGCCCAACAATCACCAAGAATAATTACTTATAAAATATTGTTAAATTGGGCTTATTTTATAATTTGATAAAATTCATATATCCTAACTGATGCTAACTTTTATTATCAATGAAAAACAACAGTCATCAATCAGCTAAAGTCATTTGCATCAAATGATATTTTCTTTGCCCATTTTAGTTATTATAACATAAATTCATCATCTATCTGAATGTTTTAGCCAAAATGAACTATTTCACAGAATAGAATGATGTTGTTGGACATTTCTCTGCTAATACTCTAGTTTATAAAGGTCCTTCTTCAGATGCCGCTTTAAATCCCTTTGGGTCTAATATATGTATAATAATCTTGGAAATGAAATTATGAAAAATAATAGTACAGATGCAGTTCATCTAATGCAGTACCATTTACCTACCATATTTTAGCTTCTTTGCTTCTTGCCTGCATTTTGTTTTTATTTTTTTAGTACCAGCATCACACTCTTGGCTCAAACTGATCTTGCAGCAACTTAACTTTTTTCCCTGAACTTCTCACTAGCTAGGCCTACTTCCCAGTACTTTTGTGATTCTGATGTTGACAGTTCGAGTTGGGCAAAGAGGTTTTGTTCTAGAGTAGGATGATGATGAGCTCACTTTTCAACTTGCTTTAGTTAATTGCTGACGGGATGTCTAAATAGAAGTATTATAAAGACAGAGATACCAGTCTAATAAAGACAGATACCAGTCTGGACAGAGGATGGAAAGTCCCAGGTACAGAGATTTGTGATTTTTTTTTTTTTTTTTTTGTATTTTTCTGAAGCTGGAAACGGGGAAAGACAGTCAGACAGACTCCCGCATGCGCCTGACGGGATCCACACGGCACGCCCACCAGGGCGTAGCTCTGTTGCGACCAGAGCCACTCTAGCGCCTGGGGCAGAGGCTAAGGAGCCATCCCCAGCTCCCAGGCCATCTTCGCTCCAATGGAGCCTCGGCTGCGGGAGGGGAAGAGAGAGACAGAGAGGAAGGAGGGGGGAGGGGTGGAGAAGCAGATGGGCGTTTCTTCTGTGTGCCCTGGCTGGGAATCAAACCCGGGACTTCTGCACGCCAGGCCGACGCTCTACCACTGAGCCAACCGGCCAGGGCCGCAGAGATTTGTGATTTTAAGTAGCAATTAAAGTTCAGTGTTTTGATGGAGATGAAACAGCTTTTGGGAGATACTGTTGCTTTCTCATACAAACTCAAGCAGAAGCTATTCACAGTAGTTTCCTTAGCTCTTTCATTGGTACACACTTCTCAATTTCACTGACATCTCAAAACCTTTAAGGCAGAGGTCCCCAAACTATGGCCCGTAGGCTGTATGCGGCCCCCTGAGGCCATTTATCCGGGCCCCCGCCGCACTTCCGGAAGGGGCACCTCTTTCATTGGTGGTTAGTGAGAGGAGCATAGTTCTCATTGAAATACTGGTCAGTTTGTTGATTTAAATTTACTTGTTCTTTATTTTAAATATTGTATTTGTTCCCATTTTGTTTTTCTACTTTAAAATAAGATATGTGCAGTGCGCATAGTGATTTGTTCATAGTTTTTTTTATAGTCCGGCCCTCCAACGGTCTGAGGGACAGTGAACTGGCCCCCTGTGTAAAAAGTTTGGGGACCCCCTGCTTTAAGGGATAGTTATAGGATTAGTGAAATAATTAGTTTTACATTTGTGTTTTGTGAATTATTAACTCCTAAGATGAATCAGTTTATTAATCTCTGAAATTCACAATATTGCAAAAAATTACATAGTGGTATTTTGTGTTTGGCATGCATCATTTTAGCTTTTTACAAAATTTGTTTTGTCTTATTTATTAAAATTAATTAAAGCATATATTTTACATAAGTAGTGAATATAACTTGAACCATCTCCAGCTTAGTAGATTAATTAATGAGTAGTGGGAGATAAGGTAACAGATACCATCAAATTAAGCATTTAATTTATTTCATTTAGAATAGACAAGAAATTGATAACATGTTTCTTTCAATGGTGGGAACTCAGTGGCTAGAGGCAGGGTGTGTGAGTAGTTGATTGCCTTTTTACTTTGTATTATTTTATACTATTCAAATTTTAAATCATGGACCGATTTTACTCGTGGAACAAGTAAAAGAAATTTAAAGTTTGAAAATTGCTTTATTTAAGACATGAGATAGCATGATGTGTAAGGAAGTATTAACACTTAAAGTTAGAAGTCATGATTTCAAATCCTGATGTCACCATTTCCTGGCCAGCTGATCTTAGGTGAGTATTTGACCTCTTCAAATTGCATTTTTCTGTTTGAAAATGGAGATAATAATAGCTGCCCTGCTTACCTCTCAGGGTAATTGTGAGTTTTTGCAGTAAACATCACTGAGAGTCACACGCTCTGTCTGATAGGTGCTGATAGGGGACACATTTCCAGTCCTTTGAGCATTCAGCTTCACGTATAGAGGTAGGCAAAGTTTTAACCCATTGTGATCAATTTTATAGTGGAGATAAATATGCTATAAAGATGCATAGAAAATATCCACAGTGGGAAGCTTAGAAAGTTATAAAGGTAGGGGTTAATGTGGTCATTCTGGAAAACAAGGACATTTGAGTTAAGCTTTGAAGAATGGATGGTTGAGGAAAACAGATGACATTCACTCAGAGCAAGCATCTCCAGCCCCATCTCATTTTATGTGTGTGTAGCACATTTTTATTTGTTTAGTTAAGACAGGGTATTGTAGCAGATTCTTCCTTAGTTTTGACTATTACTAATTATTAGTTAAGATCAGTGACCTTTAGAATGGCTAAAACTCACTGAATTTTAGCCACATACATTTTTTTAAATGATTTTATTTATTTATTTATTTTTAAATAAATTTTTATTAATGTTAATGGGATGACATTAATAAATCAGGGTACATATATTCAAAGAAAACATGTCTAGGTTATCTTGTCATTAAATTATGTTGCATACCCCTCGCCCAGAGTCAGATTGTCCTCTGTCACCCTCTATCTAGTTTTCTTTGTGCCCCTCCCCCTCCCCCTAACCCTCTCCCTCCTTCCCTCCCGCGTCCTTCCTCCCCCCACCTCTGGTAACCACCACACTCTTGTCCATGTCTCTTAGTCTTGTTTTTATGTTCCACCAATGTATGGAATCATGTAGTTCTTGTTTTTTTCTGATTTACTTATTTCACTCCATATAATGTTATCAAGATCCCACCATTTTGCTGTAAATGATCTGATGTCATCATTTCTTATGGCTGAGTAGTATTCCATAGTGTATATGTGCCACATCTTCTTTATCCAGTCTTCTATTGAAGGGCTTTTTGGTTGTTTCCATGTCTTGGCCACTGTGAACAGTGCTGCAATGAATATGGGGCTACATGTGTCTTTACGTATCAATGTTTCTGAGGTTTTGGGGTATATACCCAGTAGAGGGATTGCTGGGTCATAAGGTAGTTCTATTTGCAGTTTTTTGAGGAACCACCATACTTTCCTCCATAATGGTTGTACTACTTTACAGTCCCACCAACAGTGGATGAGAGTTCCCTTTTCTCCGCAGCCTCTCCAACATTTGGTATTACCTGTCTTGTTGATAATAGCTAATCTAACAGGTGTGAGGTGGTATCGCATTGTAGTTTTGATTTGCATTTCTGTAATAACTAATGAAGATGAGCATCTCTTCATAGATCTGTTGGCCATCTGTATTTCTTCCTGGGAGAAGTGTCTGTTCATGTCCTCTTCCCATTTTTTTATTGGATTGTTTGTTTGTTGTTGAGTTTTATGAGTTCTTTGTAAATTTTGGATATTAGGCCCTTATCTGAGCTGTTGTTTGAAAATATCAGTTCCCATTTAGTTGGCTGTCTGTTTATTTTGATATCAGTTTCTCTTGCTGAGCAAAAACTTTTTATTCTGATGTAGTCCCATTCATTTATCTTTGCCTTCACTTCTCTTGCCATTGGAGTCAAGTTCATAAAATGTTCTTTAAAACCCAGGTCCATGAGTTTAGTACCTATGTCTTCTTCTATGTACTTGTTTCAGGTCTTATATTTAGGTCTTTGATCCATTTTGAATTAATTTTAGTACACGGGGACAGGCTGTAGTCGAGTTTCATTCTTTTGCATGTGGCTTTCCAGTTTTCCCAACACCATTTGTTGAAGAGGCTTTCTTTTCTCCATTGTGTGTTGTTGGCCCCTTTATCAAAGATTATTTGACCATATATATGTGGTTTTATTTCTGGGCTTTCTATTCTGTTCCATTGGTCTGAGTGTCTACTTTTCTGCCAATACCATGCTGTTTTGATTATCGTGGCCCTATAATATAGTTTAAAGTCAGGTAGTGTAATGCCCCCAGCTTCATTCTTTTTCCTTAGGATTGTTTTGGCTATTCGGGGTTTTTTATAGTTCCATATAAATCTGATGATTTTTTGTTCCATTTCTTTAAAAAATGTCATAGGAATTTTGATGGGAATTGCATTAAATTTATATATTGCTTTGGGTAATATGGCCATTTTAATTATATTTATTCTTCCTATCCAAGAACAAGGAATATTTTTCCATCTCATTGTGTCTTTTTCTATTTCTCTTAACAATACTTTGTAGTTTTCGTTATATAGGTCCTTTACATTCTTTGTTATGTTTATTCCTAGGTATTTTATTTTTTTTTGTTGCAATCGTGAAGGGGATTATTTTTTTGAGTTCGTTTTCTAATATTTCATTGTTCAGCCACATACATTTTACTATATAGTCCATAAGCACTACATCAGATTCTACTGTCAATCTTTAGTTCTTCCTCACTAAGGAACTAATGAGAATTCTTAATTGGGGTGGCTGAGCAATTAACTTTTAATTTTCAGTCCTCTTGAATTTTCCCAAATGAATCGATTTTTTCCCCCTGCATTTTTCTTGGTATTTTTGCCCGAACATTCTTTTATAAAGGTATCATTTCCTCTGTTTCTGGGGGCAAGTTACTAAAACCCTTGGTCTTCAAAGGCTAAAATTCATTCTAAATCAGGTCTTTTACTCTAATCTTTATAGAATGCTTTCTCCTGGTATGTTTAGCAGAAAAACTGTTACCTGCTTAAGTCAAATAGCATATTTTCCTAATCTTAAAATACAGTGTGTCCGTAAAGTCACAGGATACACTTTTGACTGGTCACAGGAAAGCAACAAAATATGATAGAAATGTGAAATCTGCACCAAATAAAAGGAAAAACCTCCCAGTTTCTGTAGGATGATGTGGCAGCATGTGCGCATGCGCAGTTGATGATGTAACACCATGTATACAGCGGAGCAGCCCACGGCCATGCCAGTCGAGATGTGGATGGTACAGAGGAAAGTTCAGTGTGTCCTGTGGCTCACTAAATTCGAATCTGTGACCAAAGTGCAACGTGAATATCGGCGCGTTTATAACGAAGTGCCACCACATAGGAATAACATTACTCGGTGGGATAAACAGTTGAAGGAAACCGGCAGTTTGGTGGAGAAACCCCGTTCTGGTAGGCCATCAGTCAGTGACAAGTCTGTAGAGGCTATACGGGATAGCTACCTAAGGAGCCCTAAAAAATCTGTGCGTGAGCCCACATCGAACTGCACTGAATAGGTATGAAACTGGGAGAGTTTTCCTTTTATTTGGTGCAGATTTCACATTTCTATCGTCTTTTGTTGCTTTCCTGTGACTGGTCTAAAGTGCACCATGACTTTACGGACACACTGTACTTTGTTCCTTTTGACTGGGAGAGATATGAATTTTAAACTCACTTGACAAGAAGTTACTGAGTTCCAAGTTGTAAGTAGATACGTTTTTCATGGTGCCATAGTGTTTTCTTTGTAATACTATTAAACATCTTACCCCCCACCCCTGTAGTAGTTTGTAGAGATTAATATTTACTTAATGACCACTTCCCCATAAGTTGCAGTTTAGGGGCATTGATATTTTACTATTTACTGTTTAATATCCAGTATCTTGTAAGTTATAGGTGTACTTTATAAATTGGAAATATGATATAGATAGAGGTTAGTATTATTTAGTATGGATATTAACTTCCAGTAAGTACTATGATTATTAAAGACAAATAAAATTTTTAAGTTTTACACTACCTTAGTTTTACGTGTGAAATAGACTTTTGCACAAAATTTACAGGGACAATTTCTTAAGACAGTGGAAACATTAATTTAGGTATTATATAGGAAATTTTTCATTTTTTCTTGTTTATTTGTCTATGGGAAAAAAAGATGAGGTTTCTCAATTTTTAAGTGATTTATTTAATTCAGAGTGAATTAGTAAGGAAGTGTTTCTGTATCTGCATAACAGTCTTCTGTTAATAACTGTCACTTCAGATCTTTTTTGTTTCAAAGTAATAGAAAGTCAAACTATATGTATTCTAAACTATACAGATATTTCTCATCTCATGGAGTAAGAAATACGGAGGTAGGATGCTTCCAGAGTTGGTTAACTTAGTAATTTGTTAATACCATTATAAAAAATTCAAGTCCTCTGACATCCCAGAGTGAACTGTTCTTTTAGGCTGATGTCTTCATGATCTCAAGGCTACTGCCACAAATGGCAGGTGTCACACACAGGTGACAATGTCCAGGGGAGGAAAGAGAATTATACCTGCTAATATTGCATTTAGGAAAAATGACAACCTTCTCAGAAGCCTCAGCAGATGGCTCTTTTGTAGTTTTGGCCAGGATTGGGTCACTTTAACACATGCCTAAACTATCACTTGGCAGAAGGAGTAAGACCATTATGTTTGGGTTTTCCCTTGAAGGACATGGCTTCTTGGATGATCATAATCAAAATTAAATTCTGTTGGCAAGAAGTGCTGCTGGTTAGGCAACCAACAATGCCTGTTACATTTGAACTTTTTTATGTGTTCTGATGTTTGAGATTTATTTTAAAAAGTTTATCACAGTGGCTAAGAGTATGTTGTATTAAAAAGTTCTTTGGCACTTAACAACTGTGAGAACTTGGACAAGCTCCATGAATTTCAGGTTAGTTATTACTAAAATAGGACTAATAGTGGTACCTATTTTATAAGGTTGTTGTCATATTTTAATTTTAAACTGTCTTGAATGATTAAGGCTTTTTCCTAAATCTGTGTTTCGTAGGATCCTATATTGTAACTATCTCCTCTTGAGTTCTAACTGTTGGTTAAGTTCACCACAAGGTTAATGTGTGGGGAGCAGATTCAATGATGGCCATTGGAAATGCTAAAATGTCAAAAATCATTCATCCAACCTGACCTCTTTCATTTAGTGTTGCTATCTGTCTTCAGCTTAATTTTCATTTGTAATTTCACATTTGACCAAATTTTCATGAAATATATGAAATATGGTAGCTTGTATTTTATTCATTTTGAAATATTGATAAGTTCTTGTTCAGCTCTCTTTGAATTGAGAGACTGTTAAAACATTGTGGGGAAGCATAATTAAGGGACCGTAGAATGGGAGCAATATGTAAGTAGGATTTATAAGTACACTGCTCACAAAAATTAGGGGATATTTCTAAATGAATATGAAGCAATAAAAAAAGAAGCATTTGATTTTTTATTGAACAAGAACAATAGAAAAGCAAAAGACAAGTCAAAGAAAGTTGTTAAATTATGCAAATGAGATGCAAAACCAACTTTTTTTCATTGGTGAAAATGCACTATACAAAAGGCTGAAAGTACTGGAGTATCTGCATGTTCCCTGATCCCCTAATTTTTATGAGTAGTGTATCAAATACAATAAAGTACAAAAAAGCCTGTTCATGTTAGGTCTTCAATAAAAGTTTCTTCCTTCATTTCATACAATAAAAATCTCACAAATATTCTTTGTTTCCTGAGAGACAAGAGAGTTTGTTATCAGTTATGCCAGTAGAAGACAACTGTATCAGTCAGGGAAAAGGAAGTCATACCAGGGATTTCAAACAGAGGGATTTGACACAGGGATTTGATTACACAGCTGGTGGTATAATTTTCATGAAACGCTGAGGTTTCATGGACTGGCCTGGTCATCTCAAATTTTTACGAGAAAAAATTTGATGAACATTGCTTAGCTTTGAACAAACTTTAAAAACACAAACTGAATATTTCAAACAAGTGTGGAAAGATATATTTTGTGCATAGGTCTATTCTAAAAGGTGGAAATGAAAAGATAGGTTGTAATTACGTATTATTTTAAATATGGTATGTAGTATAGGATTACATTTCTTTCTCAATGGATCCTATGCTGCCCAAAGGAAATTATTATTATTATTAATTTTGAGAGAGCGCAAGGAAGGGAGAGTGAGGGCGAGAAGCATCAACTCATAGTTGCTCTCACTTTAGTTGTGCATTGTTTGCTTCTTGTATGTGCCTTGACCAGAGACAAGCCAGTGTCCCCGTAGGTGCAAGGAGGAGTCTCCACAGATCTATCCTCAGCACCCCAGGCCAATGTGCTCCAACTAATCAGGCCATGGCTGTCAAAGGGGAAGAGAGAAAGAGAGAGAAGGGGAGGGGTGAAAGAAGGGTACAGAAGCAGATGGTCACTTCTCCTGTGTGTCCTGACCAGGAATCAAACCCAGGACATCCACACTCTGGGTTGACACTCTACCACTGAGCAAACTGGCCAGGGCAATATATTTTTGTATAGTTCTATATTTATAGGAGCATATATACCATATTTCCCCATATATAAGAAGCTCCCATGTATAAGACGCACCTTAATTTGGGGGCCTGAAATTTGAAAAAAAAAAGTGTATTACATAAAGTTATTGAACTCGTTTTATTCATCATAAAATTCATACAACTGCTCATCTGCACAAAAAAAGTGAAAATGCAAGTAAAATATCTACAACCACCGTAAAAGATGCACCCAGTTTTTAGACCCCAAATTTTTCAGGAAAAAGGTGTGTCTTATACATGGGGAAATATGGGATATGTTGCAGAAAAAATATTTTAGTAACAAATTTTAAAACTGTGACTATATATACTTGTTAAATTTTTTTATTAAATCTTAACCTTCCCGGCCCTGGCCAGTTGGCTCAGTGGTAGAGCGTTGGCCTGGCGTGCAGAAGTCCCGGGTTCGATTCCCGGCCAGGGCACACAAGGGAAGCGCCCATCTGCTTCTCCACCCCTCCCCCTCTCCTTCCTCTCTGTCTCTCTCTTCCCCTCCCGCAGCCGAGGCTCCATTGGAGCAAAGATGGCCTGGGCGCTGGGGATGGCTCTGTGGCCTCTGCCTCAGGTGCTAGAGTGGCTCTGGTCACGGTAGAGCGACGCCCCAGAGGGGCAGAGCCTCGCCCCCTGGTGGGTGTGCGGGGTGGATCCCGGTTGGGCGCATGCGGGAGTCTGTCTGGCTGTCCCTCCCCATTTCCAGCTTCAGAAAAATACAAAAAAAAAAAAAAATCTTGGCCTTCCCTAGAGAAAGAAAGAATAGCCAAATTCACTAGAAGACATTCATTCATTATGTAGCAAATACTTACTGGTAATGGTGGTAATGGTAGGCAGTTAGACAGACCTGAGCAGAATAGGAAGGATGTGCCTGGTACACAAGGTCACCAGGGCAGTACCTTGTGTACTTAGTGTCTGGCAAAATTAGAAAAACAAGGCACTCGCTCCCTGGGTGACTTTTTCCTCCCCTGGCATATCACTGGTCATGCCGTTTAGATATCCTGATCTTTCAAATTGCTGAGGGTCAGACCCTCTCCTAGCATATTGCTAGTGGTGTGATAGAACAAGGAGGAACAACAGGGCTAGAGTATGGCCTCATATGACTCCCATTAAAGCCCTTGCACCACCACCCCCTTAAGCATTCAGCCCTCAAGTCATTGAGGTTCTACCCTCATCAAATAATCTTAGGAACAAAGCCTCAGGTCTGTTGACCACAGAGACAGAGTTTCAGTCAAACTCGAGATGCATCGAGGCCTCAGCTGTGTTTCAGCTCCAGGCCCAGGAAAGCAGCAGGGCCATGAGGGGCAACACCATGGCTGATATCAGAACCAGCTGCACTGACTAATGACTCCCTGCCTCTGCATTGACCCGTCAGTAGAGACTACAGCCCTGAAAAGACACACTGGGAAAAACTGGTGAATAGTCTATTGAGTTCCTCCCCTGGGAGCTCCCCTAGAGAAGGGATAAGAACCCTCTGGACCAAGACTTTCCCTCTTCCTCTCCCTCTTCTTCGCCCTCTCCCTCTCCCACTCCCATTTCTTCTCCCTTCCTCTCTTCCTTAAAATCAATAAATTAAAAAAAATTCCATCTCTTTCACTGTATACTTTTTCAAAAATAACATTGTTCTTGATTTGTGAATCACTTTTGTTCCACTTCAGAATTGTTTTTATATATTTCTTTAAATTGAAAATATTGAAAGGCAATAGTGAAATTTTTATATAACAACATTGAGTGCCTACTATATATAAAGATCAAGAGTACAGTAAGCCTGACCTGTGGTGGCGCAGTGGATAAAGTGTCAACCTGGAAATGCTGAGGTCACCGGTTTGAAACCCTGGGCTTGCCTGGTCAAGGCACATATGGGAGTTGATGCTTCCAGCTCCTCCCCCCTGTCTCTCTCTCCTCTCTCTCTGTCTCTATTTCTCTCCTCTCTAAAAAATGAATAAATAAAAATTAAAAAAAAAAAAGTACAGTAAAAATTTATATACAGTATGACTACAACCTAATCCTGTCTTCAAGGAACTCAAGATCTGTCAAGTTGGGTTCAGTGTAGTGTGATAAATGTTATGGTGGTTAAGTGGGGTTGGATACAGTTTAGTAGAGGTCTTTCAAGTAAGGGTTCAGCAACCTTTTTTTTTGTAAAGTACTAGATAGTATAGATTTTAGGCTTTGTGGTCCATACAAAACCTAAAAAGTTCTGTCACAACTACTGGTCTCTACTCTCATTGCATGAAAGTAGCCATAGACGATACATAAATGAATGTGTGGCAGTGTTCCAATAATCATTTATTTATAGACACTGAAATTTAAATTCCATATGGTTTTCACATGTCACAAAATATAATTAAAATTATTTTTAAGCCACTTAAAAATACAAAACCATTCATAATTCTCAGACCATACGAAAACTGATGGCAGGTCAATTTGCTCATTGGCCATAGCTTGTCAACCTTTGTTCTGAGTCTTTGAATCTCAGAATGTTATGAGTTTGCCTCTTTCTGATAGCCTATCCAATCCCAGTTACTTTCATTTACTAGGGAAGTTTGGTAACCTAGCAGGTTGACAGTCTCATTGCTAATCCCAGCAGTTTCTGAGTGTCCCTGATATTCTGAATGATAATAACAATCCTGTAAAGATAATAAAAAAATAACACTGATGCATTGAAATATGCAGGTTACTCCAGCATGCAGATTCCAAATTCAGTTACTTACAGTTGTCAAGTATAAAGCGTGAGTCTTTGGGTAATGGAGTTGTGTGAATTGGAGCAAAGTGAATAGCACAGGCCTCACTGAAAACAGTCATCAGCCACTTCTTAGCTCCATGCAATAGTGGGACTGTAGCCCCAGTGTTCCCTAATGAAGACATTTAAGAGAAGCCAGAAATCCAGACATATGTTAAATCCCCCGGTTGTTTAATGTGGTAACAAATCTGGTTTTGTTTTTTTATTTTTTTTAACATTGTGTTTCAAATATAAAACCTTTTTTAGGTCTCATTTAAGCAGTCTGGCAATTGCTATTTGTGTCCTAGCAAGTTTCTTTTACTGAGAGGGAACTTTTAAAGAAATATCTGTAGTGATATGCATTACTGATTTTTTTTTAATTTGAGAGGATACTTTTATTTTAATACTGAAAATTATTGTTAAAACAGTTTTAAATTATAATTCCAATGCAGATTTCCGTACGTAGTGTTCATGTGCTCTACTGTCTTAAGTCCAGGTTTGAATATACTCAGTGGTTTCCTTGTAGCTGACCCTGTGGTCACAAGTTTTTTTCCCCCTTTTTGTTAGAGCTTTATTGAGATATAATCCACATATCATATAAATAACCTACTATTTAAAGTCTACAACAAATTTGTTTTTAGTGTTTTCACAGAGTTATGGAAATTTCACCACAATCATTTTTAGAATATTTTTATCACCTCCAGAAGATAATTATCCCCACTTTAGCTATTACCCTCTCATTTCCCTCATCCTCCCCAGTCCTGAACAGCCTCTAGTCTGCTTTCTGT
This sequence comes from Saccopteryx bilineata, assembly GCF_036850765.1. NCBI lineage: Eukaryota > Metazoa > Chordata > Mammalia > Chiroptera > Emballonuridae > Saccopteryx > Saccopteryx bilineata. Next base: position 202,462,939 of record NC_089493.1, on the reverse strand, counting down.
CTCTATAGATTTATACATATGTTCTTGGTATACCCTATAAATAGAAACACACAAAGTGTGTCATTTTATGTCTGGCTACTTTGTGTGTGTGTGTGCAGCTACTTTCACTTAGCATAATGTTTTCAAGGTTCATCAGTGTTGTAGTATTATTCAGTGCTTCATTTCTGTTTTTAAATTTTTTGTTGAATTTATTGGGGTTGCATTTGTTAATAAAATTATACAGGTTTCAGGTGTACAGTTTTATCAATATAATACATCACCTGTATATTGTATTGTGTGATCACCACCCCAAATCAAACCTCTCTCTATCACTATTTCTCCTCTGCCCTTGTCTGCCTACCCCCACTCCCTTTCTTTTCTGCAATTTTCATTTCTTTTCATTGCCAAGTATTTCACTGCATGAATATACCATATATTGTTTGCCTTTTCATCAGATGATTGACTATTGAGGTGTTTCCTCATTTTGTCTGTTATGTACAATGCTTCTATGAACATATTTGTATGATTTTTTATGTGGACATAGGTTTTTCTTTCTCATGGTTATATATTTTAGGAATAGAATTATTGGGATATATTATAGCTATGTTTAACTTTCTGAGGAATGGCCAAACTTCTAAAACAGTTGCACTAATTACATTCCTTCCAGTAGTGTTTGATGGTTTCAGTGTTTCCATATTCTTGCCAATACTTTTTTAAAACACTTTATTATCTGATTTTTAAATATTTTTAAATTTAAAATTTTTTATTAGTATTATTTTTTTAAGTGAGAGTAGAAAAGATACAGAGACAGACTCCCCCATGAGCCCAGACAGTGATCCACCCAGCAACACTCATCTGGGGCCTCTGTCAACTGAGCTGTTTTTTATAGCACCTGAGGCAGAGGCTTCACAAGCATTCTCAGTGCTGAAGCCTACATCCTCAAATCAGTCTAGCCATGGCTGCAGGAGGGGAAAGGAGAAAGGAGGAGAGGAAGCAGATGGTCACCTCTCCTGTGTGCCCTCACCAAGAATTGAACCCAGGACTTTCACACACCGGTCAACACTTTACTGCTGAGCCAACTGGCCAGGGCTCTTTTTTATTATAGACATTCTAATAAGTATAAAGTGAATCTCACTGTGGTTTTGATTTGCATTTCCCTGATGACCAGTGATGCTGAATGGCTTCTCATGTGCTTCTTTAAGGGCATTTGATTATTTTCTTTGGAGGAATGTCTCTGTGCAGATCCTTTCCCGTTGTTTAATTGGGTTATTTGCCTTTATATTATTAAGTTAGAAATGTTTCTTATACGGTATATTCTGGAAACAAGTTCTTTATCCGACCCATTATTTGCAAATATTTTGCTCCATTTTGTAATTGTCTTTTTACTTTCCTGATAGTAATTTTTTGAAGTACAAAAGTTTTTAATTTTGATGAAGGTCAACTTAGGTACCTATATTTTCTTCTATTTCTTGTGCTTTTAATGTCAAGTCCAAGGTCACCAAAATTTACCTCTGTGTTTTCTTCTAAGAGTTTTATGATTTTAGCTTTTTAGATCTTGACACATTTTGAGTTAATTTTCTATATGGTATAAGGTGCAAAGAGGGGTTGGAAATCAAAAGCTTTTAACCCCAAAGACCAACCAAAGATGAATGTCTGGAAATAGTAACAAATAAGTACTTAAGTGGCAGAAGATACATGAAACAAGAATGCTAAATTATTAATAATTGTTAAGACTGAATGATGAGTACGTGGAATTCATCATGATATTTTCTCTAGATTTTTGTTTTAAAATATTCATAATAAGATTTTTTTTTTATGGTTTCTTACCACCACTAATTGCATTTGCCTGTCATCTGTAATCCTTAGCATGGCTTGGGATTACGTTGTTAGTTATTAGATGGCTAAAAGTACGGGTTGTTTATAAACTATGAAAATCTTATTTACAGTAAAAAAAAAGTGTTAAAATCAAGATAAATTAAGCTATAATTTTTATCCCAAGGTCTCTAAATCTTGATTTACTCAAAGTTTTTATTTTATTTATAATTTTATGAATAGTATGTTTAAATGTATAAAGTTTACAGATTTCTACAATGTACTTCTCAAACTTGTATTGAGGGGAAGCTGTTCGAGAAAATGTTGAAAGGGGGAAAATCTTGTTTTGCTTCAAGTAAGTTTATAATTGAACAAAGTTAAACTAATTTCCTTTCTCTAAAACAGTGGTCCCCAACCTTTTTTGGGCCACGGACCGGTTTAATGTCAGAAAATATTTTCACAGACCGGCCTTTAGGGTGGGACAGATAAACGTGACCGAGACAAGCGTCAAGAGTGAGTCTTAGACGGATGTAACAGAGGGAATCTGGTCATTTTTTAAAAATAAAACATCATTCAGACCTAAATATAAATAAAATGGAAATAATGTAAGTTATTTATTCTTTCTCTGTGGACCGGTACCAAATGACCCACAGACCGGTTCTGGTATGTGGCCTGGGGGTTGGGGACCGCTGCTCTAAAAGACTACTCATATCTTTAAGATTTGGCAAGCAGTGTTTTTCTAAGCTTTTTTTTTTTACCTCTAGTGTTCTATGGAATAGTTTGAGGAACACTGGACTACATATTTTAAACCACATTATATCATGCATTTACAGTTAAGTAGTTTAAGTTGTCATTTGATTATTATTACCTGATGGTTGTCATTTTTTGAAATTTTTCCTTCTGACGTCTGTCCTTTTTTATTACCCTTATTTCTTTATTTTCCTCATATATTTATTAGTCTAACTACTAAAAGTTACCAGATTTTGAAATTTCTATGTTCCTCTGTAGGTGTCAGTTTGTAAGATTAATGGAAAATATTTGCAGTTAATTATGCCTTTAAAATTATGACTTTTTATTTGTACTGGGTCTTTATAGCATTTGCAACACTTGCAAAGGAGAGCAATGTTTAGAGAATAACTATTAAGTATATTTAGGATCTTTCTAATTAAAGTTTTCTTTATTCCATAAAAATTTTAAATTATAGCTGAAAGGATAACTAGCAAACTTAAAATTTATCGTTCAAAATTGTGCCACTCAGAGATAATCTTTAGCATCTAACTTATTTGATAAAAGTAATACTTATACCTGGGGGAAAACCCTCCAACTTTATTGAAAGGCATAAAATGAAAGCCTCCCCCAGCTATCCTTTTCTATCAATCATTAGGGCTTTTCTCTTACCAAATAACCACAGATAGTAGTTTCCCTTTGTCATTTGTTTGAGTATCCTTTGTATATTCATGGCAACATAAAATTTATACCTATTTTATACTTTGTTCTTTTCACTCTGAGGTATTTCAGGATGAATGTTTGAAGGTCATATAATATTCCACAATCAAATGATGAGACAAAAGCCATCCTCTGATATGATTTTTAAATTCCATCCTAGCAACATAGGTCTAGAGAAATAGGGAGGCCAGATTGAGAAAGTTTTTTTTACTTTTTATTTTTATTTCTTTATTTATTTTTTGTATTTTTCTGAAGTGAGAAGTGGGGAGGTAGAGAGACTCGCATGCACCGGACCGGGATTACCTGGCATGCCCACTAGGGGGCAATGATCTGCCCATCTAGGGCATTGCTCCATTGCAGTCAGAGCCACTCTAGCGCCTGAGGTGGAGGCCATGGAGCCATCCTCAGTGCCCGGGCCAACTCTGCTCCAATGGAACCTTGGCTTCGGGAGGGGAAGGGAGAGAAAGAGAGAGAAAGGAGAGGGGGAAGGGTGGAGAAGCAGATGGGCGCTTCTCCTGTGTGCCCTGCCCAGGAATCAAACCTGGGACTTCCACACAGTGACCAACGCCCTGCCACTGAGCCAACCAGCCAGGGTTGAGAAAGTTTCTTTTAGTGTATATGGAGTATGAGAGCTTTTTTCCTGCTCTTTAGATAATCTGTATATAGGAATATTAGTTTTTTGTTTATTTGTTTGTTTTTTGGACTATGCTTTTATTTTAAAGTTTATTTCATCAGAATTAGGGTAGATAGAGCTATTATAGTTCATCGAATTTTAGTTATCTGAGGAATAATCAGTAGAACTTTGTATTGTTCTATTCGTTATTGTTGAAAATCTTCCTAATCTCTATCAATACCTTTTCTTGCTTTAGTAAATAAATACTTGTTTGTTTCCACTACTTGTCCGTGAAAGAACCATGTCTAAACTATTCCATTTCCTCACACAAAGAAGATTGGACATAGAATTATGTGTACAGTGAATACTTGTTTTGTTGTTAAAAAATAACCTAATCAAGCCTGACCTGTGGTGGCGCAGTGGATAAAGTGTTGACCTGGAATGCTGAGGTCGCCAGTGTGAAACCCTGGGCTTGCCTGGTCAAGACACGTATGCGAGTTGATGCTTCCTGTTCCCCCTCCCCCCTTTCTCTCTAAAATGAATAAATAAATAAATAATTAAAAAAAATAACCTAATCTTTATTTTGGATTTGACATGTAATATAGTGATATATTTCCAGTAAACTGAGTTTTTTTTTTCATTATGTTGTTTCAAGTACACTCGTAAAAATTTGGGAAAACATGTCAAAAACAAAAAGCAAGACAAAAATGTTAGTACATAATAATTTTGAGTGTTGTTTTTACATTGTAAATACAATTATTATAATGGACTGTTTTTTTAATAAAATTTAAGAATTGCATGTTTTGATAGGTTACACTTGCATTAGGCAGGTGTAGGACTTATGAGCATGAAGATCATACATCAGTGGCTAAAATATTTTTCCCTACTCCCCAGTTAGTACATATACTATGGTATTTTAAATATGTTTTATATTTACAAAGCTTCTTTACTTCTTGACTTTTATTTGCTAGAAAGAGTTAATTTCCTGAAACATTTTTGGTTTATTTATAGATTGGCCAAAGAAAAAATGATGTATGAAAAAGAAGCAAAACAACAGGAAGAAAAGATTGAAAAAATGAAAGCTGAAGATGATGAAAATTATGCCATTAAGAAACAGGTAAAATTATATTTTAACTAATAATTCCTAACATTTACAGAACACCATATTAACTCATTTATTAATAGTCCCATTAGAAGGTCCTATATTATTTTCTACTTTACTGTTAAAACTTCTATTTAAAAATAAAGAAACTGGCATTACACTAATTCCAAAATCGGAGAAAAACACTACAAAGGAAGAAAATTGTAGGCCAATATTCCTGATAAACATAGATGCTAAAATTTTCAGCAAAATATTAGCAAACTGGATCCAGCAATACATTGAAAAGATCATACATCACGATCATGTAGGATTTATTCTGCAATGCAGTGTTGGTACAGTATTCACAAATAAATAAACGTGATACATCATGTAAAGAAAATGAAGAATAGAAATTTTATGATGTCAGTAGCTACAGAAAAAGCATTTGATAATATTGTTATCTAGCACCCATTTATGATATAAACAGCAAAATGAAAGTAGGGGAATCATTCCTCAATATAACAAAGACCATATATGACAAACCCAGAACCAACGTCATACTCAAAGGGAAAAAACTATAAGTGTTTCCTCGAAGATCAGGAAAAATATAGGGATGTCCACTTTCACCACTCTTATTCAGCATAGTACTAGAAGTGCTAGCCATAGCAGTCAGACAAAAAGCATCTAAGTTGGAAAGGAGGAACTAAAATTATCATTATTCACACATGACTTGATATTGTATGTTAGAAAACCATAAAAACCCCACCAAAAACTCCTAAATTTAATGAATAAATTCAGCAAAATAACAGGATACAAAATTAATATTTAGAAATCAGTGGCATTTTTACACACCAATAATGAACTATCAGAAAGAGAAATTAAGAAAAAGAATTCCATTTACTATTGCAACAACAACAAAAAATAAGGTACCTAGGAATAAATTTAACTAAGAAGGTACAAACTTGTATTCAGAAAATATAGAACATTGAAGAAACTGACCATGTTTATGGATCATAAGAATTAACATTATTAAAATGTCCATGCTACCCAAAGCAATCTACAGATTCAACACAATGCCCATTAAAACACTAATGGCTTATCAAATAGATCTATAATATTCCAAAAATTTATATGGAGCCACAAAAGTTTCCGAATAGTCTCAGCAATCTTGAGAAAGAAGAACAAAGTTGGAAGTACCACACTACCTGATACCAACTATACCGTAAGGCCATAGAAATCAAAAGAGCATGGTACTGGCATAAGAACAGCCATATAGCTCAATGGAATAGAACAGAGAGTCCAGAAATAAACCCATGCTTTTATGGTCGATTAATATTTAACAAAGGAGGCAAGAGCCTCCTCAATTAAAGACAGTCTTGTCAATAAATGGTGTTGGGAAAAATTGGACAAGTACATGCAAAACCAGGAAACTATACCAACTTACACCATTTACAAGAATAGACGCAAAATGGATTAAAGACTTAAATGTAAAATGTGGAACAATAAAAATCCTAGAAAAAACTTAGGCAATAGAATCTCAGAAATATCTAATAGCAATATTTTAGCCAATATATCTCCTTGGACAGGGAAACAAAAGAAAAAATAAACAAATGGGGCTACATGAAACTGAAAGCCATTTCAGAACAAAAGAAGCCATTAACACAATGAAAAGGGAACCCACAGAATGGGAGGACATATTTGCCAATGATACATCTGATAAGAGGTTAATTTCCAAAAATATGTAAGGAACTTACGCAACTCACCACCAAAAGACAATCCAATTAGAATGTAGGCGAAGGACCTGAATAGACACTTCTCCAAAGAGGACAGTCAGATGGCCAATAGATATATGTAAAGATGCTAAATGTCACTAATCATCAGAGAAATGCAAATTAAAACCACAATGAGATATCTCACATCTGTCAGAAGGGCTATCATCAATAAATCAACAAACAATGAGTGCTGGCAAGGATGTGGAGCAAAGGGAACCCTTGTGCACTGTTGGTGGGAATTCAGACTGGTGCAGCCACTGTGGAAAACAATTTGGAGCCTGATCAGGTGGTGGCACAGTGAATAGAGTGTTGGCTTGGGACACCGAGGACACAGGTTTGAAACCTGAGGTCATTGGCATTAAGTGTGGATTCATCCAACTTGAGCCACAGGCTCACCAGCTTGAGTGTGGGATCATAGATATGACCCCATGGTCGCTGGCTTGAAGCCTAAGGTCACTGGCTTGAGCAACAGGTCATTGGCTCGGCTGGAGCTCTACCCCTCAACCCCCATCAAGGCACAAGGCACATATGAGAAAGCAATTGATGAACAACTAAAGTGCCCGTCCTGTCCTCTCTCTCTCTCTCTCTCTCTCACTCTCACTAAAAAAACAAAACTAAAAAAAAAAAACAACCAGTATGGCATTTCCTCAAAATATTAAAAATGGATCTGACTTTTGACCAAGCAATCCTATTTCTGAAAATATATTTTAAGATTCCTGAAACACAAAATCAAAATAATACATGTACCCCTGTGTTCATTATAGTGTTATTTACAATAGCCAAGATTTGGAAATAGCCCAGTTGTCTGTTAGCTGATGAGTGGATAAAAAGCTGTGGTACATTTACACAGTAGAATAATACATGCCAACGTAGGCCAGTTGGCTCAGTGGTTGGTAGAGTGTTGGCCTGGCGTGTGGTAGTTCCGGTTTCGATTCCTGGTCAGGGCACACAGGAGAAGCGACCATCTGCTTCTTCACCCCCCCCCCCCCCACCCCCGTCAATCTCTTTCTCTCTTTCTCTCCCCTCCTGCAGCAACGGCTGGATTTGTTCTAAAGAGTTGGCCTCGGGCACTGAGGATGGCTCCCTTACCTCTACCTCAGGTGTTAAAATAATGGCTCCAACGGCCCCAGATGGGCAGAACATAGCTCCTTAGTGAGCTTGCCTGGTGGATCCCGGTCTGGGCACATGCAGGAGTCTGTCTCTCTGCCTTCCCTCCACTCAGTAAAAAAATAAATAAATAAAATGAAGACTACATGCCATAAAAAAGAAGGAAATCTTACCTTTTGCGACATCATGGATGGACCCAGTGATGACTATGCTAAGTGAAATAAGCCAGTCTGCCTGACCAGGTAGTGGTGCAATGGATGGAATGTTGACCTGGTGTCGTGGTGACAATGAACTACTCAGAGACCAGATGACATGCTCTGAGGGGCGGAGGGGAGGCAACAGCCCTGGTCAACAAAACCCCCATCCCCAGCCTTACTCAGATATTTATTAGCCTGTACAAATTACTCAAGGAGGCAGACAGCAAAAGTTTTCAGAGGATGAAGTAAAGGACAAGGAACATGCTGACTTCTAATCTCTGTTCTGAGAGTTGAAACATTTTCTGTAACTGAATCTTATCCTGCTGTTTTGCTGTTTCCAGCACGCACTGTTTCCTGTATGGGTCCGAGAGGCCCCTGGACTCACATCGGCTCAGGGCTTTAGCCCTAGGGCGCCTTACTGTCCCCAATTGTCATCCTAACTCTGCATATTATCATAACATATACCTACAACCTGAGACACTGAGGAACCAAGTTCAAAATTGAGGTTGCCGACTTGAGCATGGAATCATAGACATGACCCCATGGTTGCTGGCTTAAGCAAGGGGTCACTGGCTCAGCTGGAGTCCCCCATCAAGGCACGTATGGAAAAGCAATCAATGAACAACTAAGTGCCACACCTATCAGTTGATGCTTCTCATCTCTCTCCATTCCTGTTTGTCTGTCTCTCTGTTTCTCTCTTGCTTAAAAAAGAAAAGAAAAGAAATAAGCCAATCAGAGAAAGACAAATACCATACAATCTCACTTATTTGTAGAATCTAATGAACAAAATAGAAACACCAACATAGATACATGGAATGACGGACAGCTGTTAGAGGGGTGGGTATGGAGGGACTGGATGAGAGAAGGTGAAGGGATAAAGCAAGAACACATATGTATGTAACACATAGGCACACAACAGTGCGCTGATGGCCAGAGCAAAAGAGAGATAGGGACGGGGTCGGTGGAGGAGGGCAAAAGGGAGATGGAAAGAAACTTTGCTTGGGGCAGTGGGTACATAATGCAATGTGCATTATGTTTTATTGAGTTGCACACTTGAAACATGTACCCTAATAAATTCAATTTAAAAAATCATAAAAATGAGGAAACTGACATAGGTTAAATAACTTGCCCAAGGTCACGTAGCTGCTAAGTGGCATTTTGAACATGGGCATTCTGGTTCTGGAACTTGTACTCTTGACTGTTAAGCTATACTCCCTCTTCAATTTTAGGTATTAAATATAAAAATGACCTAATCTTTTATTAAATATATTTAAATTCACAAATATTTTTCCAAACTGATGTGTCGACCACCAAAATAAAATATATTTTACACTTTTCAGTAGCTACTAATGCTTATTTTTATGACAAATTTCAGTCTCCTTAGCATTGCATCTGATTCCAGCTTCTCTCTCCAACCTCATCTCTTACTTGTCCCTACCTGGGCCTCTAAGGTTCTGCTTTTATTTTCTTGAGCATGCCCTTTCCCCTTTGCCTCTGAGATATTGCACATGTCTGGGGTGCCTTTCTACTCCTGTCTATCATCTTTATTAATTTCTAGTCATCCTTTAAACCTGCCCTACACTCTGCCTCAGTGCTGAGTTAAGTTCCTTTCATCTGTTCTTCCATAACACCTTATTATTCCCATCATAGCATTTATTAAATATTCATTTTTGGCTGACACTAATTTCATAATTCCTCAACAAAAAAAGAAGTTATCAGGGGAACTTCCTCATATTCCCTAACTCTTGTTAACAACCATTAGTGACATTGTTATCACTTCCTTCCCCTCATCTTCTATAACCTCAGTAGTTATGTGACACAAGGAACCACTCTCTCCTTGAAACACTCTTTATATTGGCAGCTTTGTTAGAAATAGTCTCCTGGTTTTCTTTCTGTTACACTACCATTATTACTCAACTCTCCCTCTCTCCTCTCTCCCTTCTTTTCCACACCTACTTATCTACCCTCTCTTTCTCTCTCTCTCTACACACACACACACACACACACACACACACACACACTTCAGGCCGTTCTAGCGCCTGAGGTGGAGGCCATGGAGCCATCCTCAGTGCTCGGGTTAACTTCAGTCCAGTGGAGCCTTGGCTGCGGGAGGGGAAGAGAGAGATAGAGAGAAAGTAGAGGGGGAAGGGTAGAGAAGCAGATGGGCACTTCTCCTGTGTGCCCTGGCCAGGAATCAAACCCAGACTTCCACGTGCCAGGTCAACGCTCGATACTTCTCTCTCTTTCTAATAACCACATCTAATAACACTAAGTTGTATTTCTTATTCTTTCTGTTTCTTTCTCTACTGCCACTGTACTAGTCTAGTCCACTGTCACCTCTTGCCCGTACTATTGCAGAAGCCTCCTTGTTGGCATACCCTTTGTCTCTTGACACCCTCCATTTCTTCCCTACTACAGCACAAAGGTTGATCTCTTCAGAATGTACTTCTTTAAAATCCAGTGCCCAGTGCATTTAGAACAAAATCCACATGACACTAGGAAAAAGGAGAGTGTGGACAAGCTTATACAGATAATCTCAAGACTTATTTTTGAAATCAGCTTTATGAATTCTCAATAATTGTCATCATGTATATTATGTTACAAATGGTTATAGTGCACACTTAATCAAGACTTAATTTTGAAGAATTCATCACTTAAAGTGGATTTCTCTGTAGGTAGTAACTTTCTGCAGCACAAAAGGAATGAGACATCCTGTTCCCCTAAGTATCCAGAAAGAGGACTTTCTTATTTTCTTGAGCTTCTAGGAGAGCCTGCCTTCCTCTGTGTGTGGTATAGCAAAGAACAGTTGTGTGTCAGATACTCATATATTTGGGAGGATTTGAAGATGTATAGATACAGTATGTCCCCGAATATGTTGACCTTTATGAACTAAATGCTCTTCAAATCTTACAAATCTTTGTAAGATACATATGGATTATAGCTTTTTGATTCTAAAAATTATGATGGGTAGCCCTGGCAGGTTGGCTCAGCAGTAGAGTGTCCACCTGGCATGTGGAAGTCCTGGGTTCAATCCCTGGTCAGGGCACACGGGAGAAGCGACCATCTGCTTCTCCACCATTCTCCTCTCGCAGCCATGGCTTGAATGGTTTGAATAAATTGGCCCCAGACGCTGAGGACAGCTCCATGGCCTTGCCTCAGGCACTAAAATGGCTCGGTTGCGGAGCAGTGGCCCCAGATGGGCAGAACATCGCCAGATAGGGATCCTATCTGATTGCATGTAGGAGTCTGTCTCTCCACCTCCCCACCTCTCATTTAATTTTTAAAAAATTATGATGGTTAAATGCTTTTTGAATATATACTCCCATATATACTCATGTACCTTTTTTGTACCTCTCTTACATTAATGCCTCTATTCTCTATTGTTTTTAATCTGTTTAAGAATAGTCCTATAGTTAGAACAGGAATTGTAAGTTACATGGAGTGGGGAGTAAAGTGTTCTCTTTCTAAATAAAATTCTACAAATAATGTCACAGCTTATCACTTTTATTTTATTTATATATTGATCATCTTTCAAAAAAACCACTACTTGATAGGTAAGGATTAATTCTATTGAATCCTGATTCTAATTGTCATTTAAAAAATGTTAGCCACTTACTGGTTATATCATTGATTAGCTATCTAAATATAAAAGAGAAAATTTTTGTTCAAAAGTTTATTTTACACTCAATCTTGTTAAAATTCTTTTGTCACAGTGGTCATGGTTTATTACATGATTTCTTAGATTCCTCGTCAACCAATACCATCCCATATCTATTTATAGAACAGTAAGTTTTTCTGTTTGCTATTGTCAACCTGCAATGTATATACATTGTCAGTTGCAATTATCAGAGTCCCATGAAACCTACTCAACTTACATGCTTTCCTCAGTTTCCTTTCTCTAACTTTAGCTCTGCTGTGGCCAGCCATTCCTGTATTTTATTATGTATGTGCAGGAGTTGCATTGCCAGAAGCACTGTTTTATTCTTGATTACTTAGGACTTTCAAGTCAGTAGTGGTTTCTGGACATTTGTTGTGCCCCTCATAGAATATATCAAGGAAGCCAAGTGCTGCATTTTGTGGGTTCACTACTCTTCTCCCTGTATTTCTTCCTCTTCTGAATTAAATGCTGCCCTCAGCTGCTTCTCACTACCTTACTCTTCTCTTAACTTGGATCCATTTTGCTGTGGTTTTCCTGGGTCTTCTGAAATATCTTTATTTTTATAATACACACTTATGATGCTGTCAGTTCTTAACAAACTTCTTACCTGAAATTGGTTGGCAAAATTGGCTGCTTCTGGACTATGCCTAATTTTGATTATTTTAAAATAAGTAACTACGTAGAAGTTTCAGGACCCTAAGAGGCCAAAATAGTGATCAGATATTCTCTTACCCTCTTCTTTTCTGGCTAAGCAGTATTACACATTTAAATACTGCCCACATTGATTTTAACTCTCTTCTTACCCTTCTTCACTCTCCTCATCCCTCATTAGGAATGGATACAGACAATTTTGCCTTCAACCAAGAAAGATATTCTGGTCTTTTTTTTTTTCACCTGTCCTGTAGCAGAAATGATTGGTGTTAATGACAGTCAAACATCAGCTACTTCATCTGAGGTTGACTCAGTTCTTGTTTTCCAGAAGTTTATTAAAAATGCAAATCGGTGCAATTTTCTAACCAAGATTTCTCAAAAACTTCATAATTATTACATGTAATTGAAATGTTGTAAAATTTACATTTTTGAGAAAGATGCACACACATTTTTTGTGAATTCCTTGAAACACCAGTTAACATTCAAGGTTGATTTTCTTTTTCCTAAAAATGAAAGGGAAACTTTTTTCATTAAATATGTGAAAAATAATAGGAGGCTTCAATCTGCCAAGAAGACTTCAACAGTCCTTTCACAAGGCTGATTCTGCAAGAAATACCAGATTTTTTTAAATAATAAAAATATTATTTAAAATATCATCTAATGGTACAAGAAAATATTATTGTCTCTTGGTACATATACTCAGGTTTATAAATGGTGTTCAGTTTGTACATTTGCTTTTTTTGTTTTTTTCTTAAAAATTCACAGGAAGTTGCAAAAACTGTTTAGGGAAGTCTCATATCCCCTTCACCATTCCTTCTGCAGTGTTATCATCTTGCATAATTACATTACAGTATTCAAACCATGAACTTGATATCGATATACCACAGAGTTTATTTACATTTTATCAGTTATATATGTACTCATTTGTGTGTGTATAGTTCTATACAGTTTTGTCATGTGTATAGCATGTGTAACTACCACCATGATCGAGCTGGAGAACAATCCCATTACAAGACTACCTTGCACTACCTCTTTATAGCCCCTGTCCTTTCATTTCCTAAATCCTAAATAATTAACACTCTTTCAAGAATGTTGTGTAACATGGAATGAAATCATATAGTATGTGGGCCTTTGAAATTGGCTTTTTCCACTTAGCCTAATTTCTGTGAGGTCCATTGCAGTCATTGAGTGGATCAATAGTTTGTTCCCTATTCCTGCTGAGGAGTATTCCATGGTATGGCTGTATCACAAACTGATCGTTTAAAGGACATTTAGATTGTTTCCAAATTTGGGCTGTTATGGAAAAGCTGCTATGAACATTTGTGTACAGTTTTGATGTGAAGTTTTTGTTTGTCTTAGATAAAATGTTCAAGTAATTGCTGGGTCATATTAACACATTTTTTGTTTTAAAAGAAACTGCCAAGCTTTTTTCTAGAGTAGCTATACCATTTTACATTTCCCACAAGTAATGTGTGAATGATTTGATTTTTCACATTCTCACCAGCATTTGATGTTATCACTACTTGTTCTTTCAGCATTTATCCATCACCTATCTGATAGGTGTGTTGTGAGATCTGGTATTTTTTAAATTTGGATTTCCCTAATGGCTAGTAGTGTTAAACATCTTCTCCTTTGTTTATTTGCCACCTGTACATCCTCTTCAGTGAAATGTCTGTTCATGTCTTCTGCCCACCTTCTAACTGGAGGCTTTTTTTTTTTTTTTTACTTTTGAGTTTCAGTAGTTCTTGATATATTCTAGATAAGTTCTCTTTGTCAGATGTGTGGTTTGCAAATATTTTCTCCTAGTCTGTAATCTTTTTTATGTTCTTAATAGGGCCTTTCAGTAAGCAACAGTTTTTTTAATTTTGAGGACATCTAATTTATAGCTAGCATTTTCTTCCTTCTGTGAATCACACTTTTCGTCTCAAATCTAAAGCCCCTTCGACTAATCCTAGATCCTGAAGATTTTTCTATTCCTTTCTAAAAGTTGTGTGGTTTTATGTCTTATATTTAAGGCTTTGTTTGATTTTGAGTTAATTTTTGTATAAGGTGGGAAGTTTAATTAGACATTTATCCTTTTGTCTATGGGTATCCTGTTGCTTCAGCAGTATTTATTGAAAAGGTTATCCTTCCTCTATTGCATTGCTTTTGTACCTCTGTCAAAAATCAATTGGACAGCCCTGGCTGGTTGGCCCAGCATGAAGATGTCCTGGGTTCGATTCCCAGTCAGGGCACACAAGGAGAAGTCACCATCTGCTTCTCCACTGCTCCCCTTCTCACTTCTCTCTCACTTCTCTCTCTGTCTTCTCCTCCGCTCTGCAGCCATGGCTCGATTGGAGGAGGTCACCCCCAGGTGCTGAGGATGTCCATGGCCTCTGCCTCAGGCACTAAAAAAAAAAAAAGACTCCAGTTGCAATAGAGTAACGCCCTAGATGGGCAAAACATTGGCCCCTAGTGAGCTTGCTGGGTGGATCCTGGTAGGGGTGCATGCCGGAGTCTTGTCTCTGCCTTTTTGAGTTCTCTCTTCTGTATTGATCCTTTAATCTGTATTGATCCCTTACGAGTTCCATACTGTCTCTTGATTAATGTAGCTATACAGTAAGCCTTAACATAGGGAGGAGCTATCCTAGTTCTTTTGCCTGTTCATAAACTTTTTAAAATAAGCTTGCCTGTGTCTATAAAACACCTTGATAAGATTTAGGTAGGAATTGCATTAAACCTACAGATCAGTTTAAAAATTGACATCTTTACTATGTTGTCTTCTAACCAGTGAAAATGATCAAGTCCATTTTATTTAGATCTAGCTTCATTCATTAGCATTTTGTCATTTTCAGCATACAAATTTTGCATGTGTTTTGTTAGATTTATACCTAAGTTTAATTTTCTTTGAAGCTATTATAAATGTACTGTTTTTAATTTGTTTTTACTTAAACAGTATTTCATTCTTAGATATAAAAGTGAAACCACTTTTTTGTGTGTTGGTCTTAGATCCTATGACCTTGCTGAACTCATTCTAGGAATTTACTTACAAATTTCTTCTGACAATACATAAATAATATATAGACAGACACGGCCATGTAGACAATCATGTTATTTGCAGATTGGGACAGTTTTACTTCTTTTCAATCTATATGTCATTTATTTTTTCTTGCCTTATTGCTCTGGCTACTACCTCTTACCAGTACTATGTTGAATAAGAGCAGTGAGTGAGAGTTATCCTTCCTTTGTTCCAAAATCATTTAAATGGCATTTAGTCTTTTACAATGAAGTATAATGTTGTAGGGTTTTTTTGTTTTGTTTTGTTTTCTTTTGTTTATTGAGAGGCAGGGAGGAAGAGACAGACTCCCACATATACCTTGACTGGGATCCACCTGGTAAGCCCCCTAACAGGCGATGTTCTGCTCATCTGGGCTACTGCTCAATTGCTCTGCAATTGAACTATTTTAGCTCCTGAGGCAAGGCCATGGAGCCATCCTCAGTGCCTGGGGCCAACTTTGCTCAAATCATTCAAGCCATGGTGCCGAAGAGGAAGAGAGAAACAGAGGGAGGGGGAGGGGAGGGGTAGAGAAGAAAATGGTGGCTTCTCCTATGTGCCCTGAACAGGTATTGAACCCGGGACTTCCACACACCAGGCTGACACTCTACCACTGAGCCAACTGGCCAGGGCCAGTTGTAGGAGTTTTTTGTAAATAGTTTTTTTTTAAGTTGAGGAAGTTCCCCTCTATTCCTAGTTTGCTGAGTGTTTTTGTTGTTTTTTTTTTTTTGCATTTTTCTGAAGCTGGAAACGGGGAGGCAGTCAGACAGACTCCCGCATGCACCCAACCGGGATCCACCTGGCATGCCCACCAGG
Organism: Saccopteryx bilineata; assembly: GCF_036850765.1. Classification (NCBI taxonomy): domain Eukaryota; kingdom Metazoa; phylum Chordata; class Mammalia; order Chiroptera; family Emballonuridae; genus Saccopteryx; species Saccopteryx bilineata. Next base: position 202,446,773 of record NC_089493.1, on the reverse strand, counting down.
GGGCGATGCTCTGCCCCTCTGGGGCATCGCTCTGTTGCATCCAGAGCCATTCTAGCACCTGAGGCAGAGGCCACATAGCCATCCTCAGCGCCCGGGCCATCTTTGCTCCAATGGAGCCTTGGCTGCGGGAGGGGAAGAGAGAGAGAGAGAGGAAGGAGGGGGGGGTGGAGAAGCAGATGGGCACTTCTCCTGTGTGCCCTGGCCGGGAATCAAACCCGAGACTCCCGCATGCCAGGTCGACGCTCTACCACTGAGCCAACCGGCCAGGGCTTGCTGAGTGTTCTTGTCATGAATGGGAGTTGAATTTTGTCAAATGATTTTTCTGTGTCATTTAATAAGATCCATATGAGTTTTCTTATTTGGTCTGTTGGTTGTGAATTGTTTATTTCAGATATTGAATCAGACTTGCATACCTTCTTGATCACTTGATCATGGTGTTTAATTCTTTTGCATGTTGCTGGATTGAATTTGCTAATATCTTGTTCAGGATTTTTGCATCTTAAGTTTATGGGAGATAATGATCTGCAGTTTTCTTTTTTATACTGGCTTTGTCTGGTTTGGGCATCAGGTTAATACTAGTCTCATAAAATGAATTGGGAAATAGTCCTTCCTTTTTTCTTGAAGGATCTGTGTAAAATTAGTATGTATGCTTCTTTAAATAGTTGATAAAATTGTCCAGTTGAACCATCTGGGCTTGGAGAATTCTTTTTAGGAATTTTTAAATTATAAATTCAATTTATTTGATTATAGAACTATTCAGATTATCAGTTGAATTTTAATGATTTGCTTTTTCAGAAACTTTTTAATTACAACATTAATTTAGTTAAATTATTATAGAACTGTTCAGGTTATCTGTTGAGTTTAATGATTTCCAGTTTTCAGGGAATTGGTCCATTTCTTCTAAGTTGATAAATTCATGAGTATTATGAACAATATTATAAAATTGTTCTTGGTATTTTTTTCCTTTTAATGGTTGCAAGATCTGTAGTGGTATTTTCTATCTTATTACTGATATTGGTGATTTCTGCTTTCTCACTTTATCATATTGTCAGTCTTTTTTTTTTTTTTTTTTTTTCAGAGACAGAACGAGAGTCAGAGAGAGGAATAGACAGACAGGAACACAGAGAGATGAGAAGCATTAGTCATCAGTTTTTTTCATTGTGGACTTTAGTTGTTCATTGATTGCTTTCTCATATGTGCCTTGACCGTGGGCCTTCAGCAGACCGAGTAACCCCTTGCTCGAGCCAGCGAGCTTGGGTCCAAGCTGGTGAGCTTTGCTCAAACCAGATGAGCCCATGCTAAAGCTGACAACCTCAGGGTCTCAAACCTGGGTCCTCCGCATCCCAGTCCGATGCTCTATCCACTGCGCCACTGCCTGGTCAGGCTCATTGTCAGTCTTACAAAGGTTTATGTTTTTCAAAACACCAGCTTTTTGTTTCATTGATTTTTCTCTGTTGTTTTCTTGTTTTAAATTTTATTGGTTCTGATCGTAGTTTTATTTTCTTCCTTCTGTTTGCTTTGGGTTTACTTTGTTCTTTTTCTAAGTTCCTGAACTAAGGACTTAGACTTTAAGATCTTCTTTTGTAAAGTAAGCATTTCATACTATACATTTCCCTCTCAGAATTGCTTTAGCTGAATCCTAAAAAAATAGATGTTATATTTTCATTTATTTATCTTCATATTTCTCTGTTTTGAGACTTGTTAACCCATAGGTTATTTAAAATATGTTGTTTAATTTGTAAGAGTTTAAAGATTTTTCTGGTGTCCTTTGTTATTTTTGTTTTGTTTTTGTTTTATCTTTTTTTCACCCAGTGTGCAGTTTACTGCTATGAATATTTTATAGGTGCTTGAAAGTATTTGTATTTTCCTTTTTTAGGTAGAATGTTCTAATAGATATTGTTGGTTGATGGTGTTGTTTACTTCTTTTATTTCTTTGCTGATATTTTTTTTGATCTAGTACTTTTATCAGTTGCTAAGGAGATATTGAAATTCCCTAATATATTTGTGGATTTATCTTTTCTTTTAGCTCTATCAGTTTTTGTTTTGTTTATTTTGAAACTGTCTTGTTTAGTGTGTGCACATTTAGAATCACTATGTTTTCTTGATGGATTGATCATTTTGTCATTATGTGGTATCCCTCTTTGTCCCTAAGATCTTTGCTCTGAAGTCTATCCAGTTATACAGTATTAATAGAGCTACTCCTTTTTTTTTAATTTTGCATATCCTTCATTTAATCCTTTTATTTTCAATATGGCTATCTTGTTGTTTAAAGTGAGTTTTTTTTTTTTAATTAAGTGAGAGGAGGGGAGGCAGAGAGACAGACTCCTGCATGTGCCCCAGCCTAGGATCCACTGGGCAAGGCCCCTTAGGGCGATGCTCTGCCCATCTGGGCTGTTACTTGGCAATGGAGCTAATTTTAGCACCTGAGGTGGAGACCAGGGAACCATTGTCAACTTCCGGGGTCAGCTTGCCCCAACCATTGAGCCATGGCTGCAGGGATAGGAGAGGGTTGGAAAAGCAGATGGTCACTTCTCTGGAATGCCCTGACTATAGAATCGAACCTGGGACATCTACACCCCTGGCTGATGCCCTACCATTGAGCCAACCAGCCAGGGCCTAAAGTGAATTTCTTGTAGACAGCAAAAAGTTGAGTTCAATCTGTGAATGTCTTTTAGCTGGTGAATTTAGATCGTTTGTATTTAAAGTAATTATTGCCATCGTTAGGGCTTAAGGGACTAGATTATTTTGTTTCATGGGATTCTTTTTAGATCCTTAACCATTCAGTGATAACCACAAACATAAGTGAAGTAAATTTCTTATTTGAGAAACAGGTTTCCCAAAAGTGAACATTCCAGGAAGCCCATGTGGAAGCTGTAAGGCTTCTTAAGACCTAGTCTCAAGTCTTCAGTCCCAGAATGCCTCCTCCACTACATTCCATTGGCCATACAGAGCCAACCCAAATTCAGTGTGGGAAGTGGGCAGGAATTCCAGAAGGTGGGGATCATTAGAGGCCATACAGGAGACTGGCTTTTCACTACCACTAATTCACATGCTAGAGTTGAAACCAGAATCATGAACTGTAACTCAGACTCTTTCAACTAGCTAATCACTCTGGGACTTGACTTTCATCTCTGTAAATTGAGACTGGACTGGATGACCACTTGTGTCTCTTCTAACTCTATGATTCTCCACTTGTTTCTCAGAGTACATTTATATCTTTTCTCCTCAGCTTTATTGTGGTATAGTTGACTGTTTAAAATTGTATCTATTTAAGGTATGCAACCTGATGTACATTGTGAAATACCACAGTCAAGTTACTTAACAAATCCATCACCTCACATAGTTGCCATTTTCACTCTTTTGTTGTCAAGTGGATTTCTTGACATGTTTTTTAGCACATTACTATTTTATCACTCAATTAAAGGAAAGACTTAACCATTGTTTGGTGATCTCTGGACTTCTCTAGAGCTCAGTTTGGCAACCTAATGCAGTTACCATTGGTTCCAGAAGCAACCAGTATCCAATATTACAGTGTTTATAGATTATATAGGTATAGCCATCCCTGTGCGAATGATCTGTATCGTTAAAGAAGCTATAACCTTATCCCAATTAAGCAACAGCAAAAGAACTTAACATTGGCCAGATTATTTTACAGAACTCTTCTTTCAGGGGGAAAAAAAATTAAGATCTGCTGATTAGGGCATTCTCCCCCTCCCCCATTTATATATGTTTGATTTTAAAGAAAATTGATCAGATTTTAGTTCATTTGTTTATTCATTGTTATAATCTGAGCTATGCTAAGCCTACTTCTATTTTACCAGAATAACTTCCTCAAAAAATCGTTACTTGTTTTGAAAACAAGGCTTTAGTACCTGACCTGTGGTGGCACAGTAGACAAAGTATCACGCTGGAATACTGAGGTTATCAGTTTGAAACCCTGCACTTGCCCACTCAAGGCACATATTAATACTACAAACCAATGAACAACTAGAGTGAAGCAACTATGAGTTGATACTTCTTGCTTCCCCTACCCTGTAAAAATCAATAAATTTTTAAAAAGCAAGACTTTATAGTAAGACTGCATCCCATTGTGTGCCCCTAAGATTCATTGTACCTCTCAGTCTGTGTCAAGATCCTGCTTTTAGTCTTGTCATAGTCAGCATTAGAATAAACTTTTAATTTATTCAGTTATTTTAAACAGAGGCACCATTCATTTTAATGAGTTCTTCCCAAAGGGAACACTTTGAAAGGTAATAATCATTTAGTGTAAGGAAGATATTTTGAAGGGTGTCTTTACTATATAATCACACCTTATATACTGTCTTTTAAAATTATTTCTGACAATTGTAATTTATTGTTACTAGGTAAAGTATATAATTTATTGTCTCGATAGAGATATGATTTGTGAATTCCAAATACAGTCATCACTACATGGGAAGCCTTTGGCTCCCTGTGGCATGGTCTTATAGAAGCAGCATTAAATACTTACTTTTGTGTTAATGCTCCTATACTGGATTGGAAGATGGAGGCCTTTTCTTTTTCATGTTTGTATCCACTATACCTGATGCCCTGCAGCTATATATAGTAAGCTTAAGCTATTCTCAAGGGAAGTCCATAGGGGAGGAAATATGAATCACTTATCCAATGAAATGTGCCACCACTGATTTTTCACATGTATTCAAACTAACCCAATACACAGAAATAATTTAGTGGCAATGATTAAATATCTAGGCATATTATGCTTAGTTGTGAAGTAAAGTCGTGATCCTGCATTTGAAATTTCAACATGTGTCTTCCAGTAAAAAAATGACAAGTTCAGCAGATTTTCAACTGAGGAAATGTAGACAGAACATCCTTGTATAATATAATTCTGATTTTTCCTTTTACAATGTGAGCTATGACAAAACTGTTGGGGAAAGGAAGAGGGTGCTTACTGAGACTTATTAAAGTTTCTATTAAGATACAGTATAATTACCATTAAATTATGTCTTATTTCATATGAGCTAGTAATAAAGCTTTTTAGTAAAAGTTCAGATTTTGTATCCATTTTACCAAAGGTATTTGATCAAACATGAGTTTTTGGAAATAAATACTTAAATGATCTCTGTGTCTCTTACTGAGAATAGTTTAAGGAAATAAAGCTTTTTACTTACCTTAGGAAAAAGACTTATTTGAGGTTTAATATCTGAAACTCTTATTTACCCTCCTGTTGATTGGGTTTCTAAGTCATTGATTTTATTTTTTTTTATTTTTTTATTTTATATGTTACAGTCCAGCTTTGAATGATTTTAAGTCCAGAGGTATCTGCTGGAATAAATACTCCTGTGTTTAATTCTGTAGTGTCTGTCTTCAGGAAGAATAGGCAGAAGTTCATATTCAGAGGGGTGCCAGGTTGGTAATTTGGCTCAAACTACATGGGGAGAATAATTTGTCTCCTAAAATGAAGCACCAGGATAAGTAATAACTTTTTATGCATGATAAGCATCAAAAATATGAACCTGCTGGTCTTTGCTTTTCATTTTTCTTTACCTCTTTCTTTCAGTGAGAACCTCCTGCAGTGTGCACACGATGTGATCAATAACTCAATAACTTTTTTCATGCAGTAATTATCTCCATGTGATATTATATGAACACTGTTTTTCTTTATTACTCAAAAGATGCAGGAGATATTTATTAACCAGCTGATCCCATTTTGGATGAAGGTGCTTTGCAACAGTAGGAGAAATAGTTTATTTTAAATAGCCTTTTTAAATCAATGCTTTATGAAAAGCTTTTTCAGTTAATTTTCACTTAGTACAAGAAGATGATTACCGGAAGAGGTTTAGATCTAAAACTTGTACTTTGTTTATTTTACAGTATAATAGTCCTTCTAACTTCTAGTAAGTACAATTTAAATTAAAATATTGAACTGATTTACATACCCACAATTTTTCTGATTCCTCTAAATCACTTTAGATATTTACAGAGGTATAAGTTCTATCATTTTTGCATGTCTCACAGAGATTCTCATTATAGGCAGAGATCCTGCAAGAGTCCCGGATGATGATCCCAGATTGCCAGCGCAGGTTGGAAGCAGCATATGCCGATCTTCTGCAGACATTAGTAAGTAAAGATTTTTCTGCTATGTGTTTAAGATTTTTCCAATCTAATATATAAAAGGCCAAAATTTTAAATATTTTACACTGAAAACTAGTTGGTGACATATTTTGTTCTCTTAATGCTGTGTACCAGTATACTTTAAAATAATTAATGAACTTTAAATTATATTTAAGTTATACCTCTAGTAAAAGTACTATGTTGAGCATGTTTATTTTATTTACCAGTATTTAAACTTAAATATGTTTGAGGTAACATGGTAGGTATTTATGGTACTAATATTGTTCTCCAGTATCTTGAATTATTTGGTTTTCATACATAAAGATCTTTTTTCACACATTAAAGATGAGTAGAATGTTTGAAATATTAAAGCTCCAAATGTTTCAGATGAATTTGGACCATAATAAAAAAGATCTGGAATTCTTTCAGATTCAAACCAAAATTAATTTGAGAGAAAAACAAACCCTGTAATATAGGCAATCCTCTCATATTGACTTGGAGCCTATTATTATACTTGTTTTATAAATACCTTGTGATATAGTGGCAGAATCATTTTATAAAGAATTCTAAGAATAATTAAAGTCATCTTCTTTTCTAATAGAGTTATAAAAGCATAGAACTATATGCACACCAGTTGTTACTATTTGATAATTTGATGAATTCTAATGTTTACTAATTTCATTTTATACTTATATTTCTTGAGCTAATATTAATTACTTGTTGCACAGCTATCTTCTGATTGATGGTTGTTCCCTATATAACAAAAATAATGTTATATGTATTCTTTGAAAGAGAGTAAGATATGTTTTCCCACTAAAATAGTATTAGGACTAAATCTGTAAAGAGAAAGAGAGAAATGTCTACATTTTACTTTAATTTTGACACAGAACTCCATGTTTACCTATAGGATCTTTTAAAAACCAAAAACTTTCCTTTACAGCCAAAAATGAAGTTATGATTTTGAAATAAAAAATAAAAACAGGAAATAATTAATAATTAAAATACTACCTGAGACAGAATCTGTATTTTTGACAATTTAAATGATTTTTTTCTCTCATAAATCTAGTAGCTGAGAAAATAATAGAAATTGCTTGAAAAAAATAATATTTTTGAATGATGTATTTGAGGACGTATTCAACAATATCACTGCCTCAGGGAACTTAAGTTTACTGAGAAAAAAGACATGTTTAGGTGTAATTAGAGGGTAAGAAACTCTTGTCTATAGTCTGAATTAAGCAAATTCTTTAAGATGTATGCTAAATAAAGACACTTTATTCCCTCTGCTCTGTAACTGTTTGTATATCTTTAACTTTTACTGACCTGAAATGAATTTCTGACCATAGCTTTATTTATTTATTTAGAATCAAGCGAAATTTTCTATGCATAATAACTTAAATGATATTACTTCATTTATCTGTTACCACTATAATATATTGGTACAAGTTTTCTGTATAAAGTACCAAGGAAAATTTCAGTGTTTAAATATCAGAGAAGGAAAGATTTATTTTGTTTCTTGTAGTAGAGCCGGGGTCGGGAACCTATGGCTCGCGAGCCAAATGTGGCTCTTTTGATGGCTGCATCTGGCTCACAGACAAATCTTTAATAAAAATAATAATAATAACGTTAAAAATATAAAACATTCTCATGTATTACAATCCATTCATTTCCTACCGCTCATGTTCATGGTTGCAGGCGGCTGGAGCCAATCATAGCTGTCCTCTGGGACAACACCAAATTTTTATTGGATAATGCGTAAGGTACACAGGTATGGCTCTCACGGAATTACATTTTAAAATATGTGGCGGCGTTCATGGCTCTCAGCCAAAAAGTTTCCTGACCCCTGTAAAGTATAGAATGCTCATTAATAAGCAGGCAGTTCAGCTTTCTAATTTGAAGATTGTACTTAACTTTGGTGTGACACTGGTAGTCTTCTTTGTTGTTTTGAATAGTTGGTGGATTATTTTGTTGTAAATTTTGTCGTGTATGTAACACATTAATAAATCATTTTTTACATTGTCTATGATTAATAATCTTTTTATATTGTGATGTCTTAATAAAATAAGAATTTAAAAAATTTTTCTTAATATTTTATTCAATTAATAATGTAAGAGCTTTACATGATCATGCTTTTCACTTATGCTATGAGAATATACAGTGAGACCAAACCAGACCTATTGTATTTTCTCTTACCTGTAAAGAAAGAACAGAACTATGGGGGGAAACCTGTAAAAATACACTGTCCTATTTAGATGAGGCTTGAGATTCTTTTTCTTTTAATTTTTGAGCTGTTTACATTAATGGTTTGTAATATTTGAGTAAATAACAAACTACTGAAGTTTGAGAAGTATGAACTTACTTTTATTCTGTTCCATCTCAGGAGAATGAAAAGGAGCTGGAGGAGGCTGAGGAGTATAAGGAAGCACGCTCAGTACTGGAGTCAGTGAAGTTAGAAGCCTGACATTCTTCTGGACATTGTGTTTTTGCAATTAATCCTGGAATTCATTCCATATTTTATTATTTTTGACCTTCTGTGTGTTCAAGTAGTATGAGAATGTGATTCTTTTTATGCAATTATATATATTTTTCTTTGTCTAATTTAATGTGTCAAATAAATGAATTCGTCTAATAAAATTGTTTATTTTATACTTTTTAAAATTTTTCCACTGATGAGAGAAAAGGAGGGAGAGAGAGAGAGAGAGAGAAAGAAGCATCAATTCATTGTTCCACTTGCCTCTCATCTGGGCCCTCAGCATGTCCAAATAACACTGATCCACTAAGCCTCCTGGCCAGAGCCTATTTCATACATTTTTTTAGATGTTTATTTTATGGATTTTACAGAGAGGAATGGAGAGAGCAAGAGAGAGACAAGAACATAGATCTGTTTCTGTATGTGCCCTGGTGGGATTGAACTGGCAACCTCTGCACGGCAATTGGCCAGGGCATACATTTAAAAAAAATATTTTAATTAACCTTTCAATATTAAGTCATAGACATTTTTGACAGAGAATTAAACTCTGTTAGATTCTATTTGAAGTCTAAATATTATGCTTCATAAGCATGGTCCAAGTTAAAAGCAGGATACCATTTTATTCTATTTTTTTTAGATAAAACCCCAGATTTGGAACAGTTTATTCTGAACAGGGTGCAAATCCCTAGTAAGAAAAGAACCTCTTATGGACTAGGCCATCCATAGTAAAAGTCTAACATTTTTATCTGTATAAACTAATGGGAAACATTTAAACTTTTTCCAGAAATACATTTATATAAAAAATACCAACCAATTAAATCAAGTAAGATTCTTATGCCCAATAAAGAATTGAATTATCTTTTAAAAGAATAATGGCTATTGCCTGCTGGTGTGCTGGAAGATGTTTAATGGCTCTTCAAGATAGAAATGGAACCTCTTGAGTTGTAGCTTTTGCTGATTTTTGTAGTATAAATTCTACCATTGTGACTGATTTCAAGCTACTAACACGACATCACTGAACACAGAGTTGGAAAGAGACTGTAGCTCCAAAATACACGGGCTATAGCTGAACCTGGATTCTCTCTCATTACCTGGAAAAGAGCATTGCTTTATCACCGGGTATTTTTTCAGTACAATTTTAAACCCACTTGAGTTTACTTTCTAAAAATATTTGACAACTCATTTACTTTTCTTCTTCTATGTCTGGAGACTGTGTATGAACCTTATATCACCAGCCTAACATGAGCAGTGATCTAATGAACCAAAATGATAGCATTTAAATTTTAAAACTCATGATTGAAAACATAATAAAACTTGAATTTTTGCAGCTATAAAATATATACTTATAGTGTGGTTCATCTGATTTTGGAGGTTGCTGATGATCACTAGAAATAAAAATATTTATTGACTATGTCAAAAATATTAGAGAAGAGGAAAATAATATTATTAATGTTATTTATAAAGCCTACTCTTGTTTTAAAACACAGAATGTATAATTTATAAAATCTTTATATATGCAGAAAATTACTTCAACAGGGAGTAACATATATCAGAAGCATTTCTAAATTGAAATGTCATCATCTTAAAACATATTACAGGCCCTGGCTGGTTGGCTCAGTGGTAGAGCGTCAGCCCCACGTGTGGAAGTCCCAAGTTCTGTTCACGGTCAGGGCACACATAAGCACCCATCTGCTTGTCCACCCCTCCTCCTCTTGCTTCTCTCTCTCTCTTTCTCCTCCCCTCCTGTAGCCATGGTTCAATTAGAGCGAGTTGGCCCCTGGCACTGTGGATGGCTCCATGGCCTCCACCTCAGGTGCTACAAAATGGCTTCAGTTACAATAGAGCAAGGGGTCCAGATGGACAGAGCATCGCCCTCTAGTGGGCTTGCCAGGTGGATCCCAGTCGGAGCACATGCGGGACTCTGTCTCTGCCTCCTCTCCTCTCACTAAAATAAAAATATATATATATTATTTATTTATATCATGCCATTTTAAAAGTTTCTAAGGTTCAATATTAGAGATTGAGTACCAGGAGAATTGAAAATATTTTGTAGATGGAATTAAGCACCAGAACAGGTTGGCTTTTTAAAAATATGTGTATTTAGTTTTTCAAATAGGATATCATTTTTTAAAAGTATATGACTATTTTTTAATGTAAAGCATTTCATTTCAGTCTTTTGCCAAATACATAAACATTGTATGTATTCCTAGCAAATGGTTGCCTGACCAATTGAAACTTGAATAGAACATACAATTAAAAAAAAAAGAAAGTGTTAGCCTGACCTATGTTGGCACAGTGGGTAAAACATTGACCTAGAACACTGAGGTCACTGGTTTGAAGCCCCAGGCTTGCCTGGTCAAGGCATGTATGAAAAGCGAATTGATGCTTCCCACTCCTCCCACTCCCTTCTCTCTCTCTCCTCTCTCTAAAATTAAAATCAATAAATAAAATCTTAAAAAAAATTTTTTTTAAGTGTTAGTTCCTGTAAATAAAAGTAATACTAAAGTAAGCTTTGCAGCCCGGACCTGAATCTTGTTTACTGGGGGAAAAAAAAAAAATTACTTTCTGGCCAAAAAGCAAGGTAGAAAAAAAGAATTATATCTTTAGATAATTCCTATCTCAGATACAAATTTTGTACTGGCTCTCTGTTCAGGTACTGATGAGAACCAGCAAGAAGGTCATCATTCTGTGAAGGCTTATTTCTGGGAATTTTTGACAATTCCACTTACATTTTCATGGCCAAGAAGCACATTAAGAACAGTGATGTAATGATTCAGCATTAACTTGTTTTTAAGCTTTTATTTGATACCTTACATCTGTGTAAAATTTTGTAGAATAAGTGAAAAGAACATTTCTAACCTCGAGTGAGAGAAAGAATGCTTTGAAGGATTCCATCATGACTTGGCCAGACAGCTGGGTTGGTCGAAACCTTGACCCAGAGTGCAGAGGTTGCCAGTTTGATTTCCGGTCAGGGCATATACAGGGGCAGCTCGATGTTCCTGTCTCCTTCCCTGCCTCTCAAAAAAAAAGATTTCATCATAACACAATACAGAGCCTTTCAGACTGTTTTGACCACAAACCACACTAAACATATTTTCCATTGTGACCCAGTACTTACATATGGGGGTCTTTATATACATAAAACAATAATAATAATGTGGTGCATTTACACAATGGAATACTACGTGGCCATAAAAATAGAAGGAAGTCTTTTGCAATGTTATGGATGGACCTGGAGAGCATTATGCTAAGTGAAATAAGCCAGTCAGAGAAATACAAGTATCATATATATGATTTCACTCGTGGAATCTAATGAACTAATAAGCAAAATAGAGACAGACTCATATAGTGAGCAAGTGGACTGATGTCATGAGTGGGGACTGGGTGAGGGGGGTGGAGGGATTGAACAAAAAGGACCAAGAAAAAAAAAGACTCATGGACACAGATAATAATATGGTGATTGCTGGGGAGGGGATTTGGGGGGAGAGTTGAAATCAAAATAAAAATTTGTAGCCCTGGCCGGTTGGCTCAGCGGTAGAGCGTCGGCCTAGCGTGCGGAGGACCCGGGTTCGATTCCCGGCCAGGGCACATAGGAGAAGCGCCCATTTGCTTCTCCACCCCTCCGCCGCACCTTCCTCTCTGTCTCTCTCTTCCCCTCCCGCAGCCAAGGCTCCATTGGAGCAAAGATGGCCCGGGCACTGGGGATGGCTCTGTGGCCTCTGCCCCAGGTGCTAGAGTGGCTCTGGTCGCAACATGGCGACACCCAGGAGGGTCGCAACATGGCGACGCCCAGGATGGGCAGAGCATCGCCCCCTGGTGGGCAGAGCGTCGCCCCCTGGTGGGCGTGCCAGGTGGATCCCGGTCGGGCGCATGCGGGAGTCTGTCTGACTGTCTCTCCCTGTTTCCGGCTTCAGAAAATTGCAAAAAATAAAAATAAAAAAAAATAAAAATAAAAAAATAAATAAATAAATAAAAATTTGTTTATTTAAAAAGTGTCATGAAAAATAAGTATCCATAATAGGTACAGTTCCTCAGATATTTTTATTCCATATCATATTTTAAAAAATATTTATTGATTTCAGCAAGAGAAGAAGGGAGAGAGACAGGAAGATCAAGCTGTTTCTGTATGTGCCCTGATCAGGGACTGAACCAGCAACCTTTGCACTTGCTGGCAGTGTTCTAACCAACCAAGCTATGCGGCCAGGGCTGTTTTATTTTTTCTTAATAGTGATTATGACCATGCTGTTGGGTAGTGAAAGACACTACCCTAATATAATAAAATTATTATTTTTATAAAAGTTATAAAACTTATTAGGTCTCAGAGCAGTTGTGTGCCAAGTTATACACATTGTTGTTATAGTGTCAGGGCAAAGTACAATTAACATTTGTTAGGTATCTCATCTTTGCGCAGACTAATACAATGGCTTTCATAGAGTAGTAGGCAAAACAAAGACATAAAAGTGACAGAATCAAGTAATAAGCTAAAGTGATCAACTTTTTACAATGAAAAAGACAAAAATAAATGGAAGAAAATATCGTAAATAAAAGAAACATTCATTGCAACAATAATACACTATAATATGAAAAATGCATAATAAAAACATTTGTAATATTTTATATTGTAATTATGCTTATGTGCCTATTAATTTTTTATAATAATTGTAAGAAAAAAGTACTCATTTAGATACAAATACATCACATCACACACAGTGGATCAACTCTGCATCAAATGAATATGGACATTTAAGATTAGTCTTCCAGTATCAAAAAGGAGGACATGGAGGACACATTTCAAGGCAGGATGGAATTTAAAAAAGAAGGACTGACCTCCCTAAAGGAGGACCATTGGTCACCTTAAATAAGCCTAACTTTTTTTATATAGTTTTCTGTAAAACAAAGGGCACATCATTTCTAAGTGAGAAAGTTCATAGGATAAAGAAATAGAATCAGCCCTGGCCGATAGCTCAGTTGGTTAGAGCATCATTCTGAAGCTCAGAGGTTGCTAGTTCAGTCCCTGGTCAGAGCACATACAGAACAGATAGATGTTTCTGTCTCTTTCTCTCTCTCCCTCTCTAAAATCAATAAATAAAATTAAAAAAAAAAAAGAAATAGAAACATAACATAGAATAAGTAAAGTCATCAAACCTAGGCTGTTTTTAATGCTATTAAGAGCATTCCTTCCTGACTGGTGGTGGCTCTGTGGATAGAGCGTCAACCTGGGACACTGAGGTTTCAGGTTCAAAACCTCGAGGTCACTGGCTTGAGCCCAAAGGTCACAGGCTTGAGCAAGGGGTTACTGGCTCATCTTGAGTGCCCCCACCCGTACCCTAGTCAAGGCACATATGAGAAGCAATCAATGAACAAAGTGATGCAAGTAGAAATTAATGCTTCTCATCTCTTCTTTCCTATCACTCCTCTTAAAAAAATAAAAAAATTGTTCCCAAGTTTCAGAATTTCACATGGACATTATTGGCTAATGGGGAGTCAACCCTAGTATATCAAAGTACTCCCCCAAAGTCCTGGACGGGAGCTTTGCAGGTTGGGCTTTTGGTATACAGTATTTTCATACTGGAGAAGTATTGCCATTTAAGGACTACGTTGTCCTTCCTTAATCCTATTTTGTACCAGGTGAATAAATCATGTAAACAGTTCCTTAGGAAGAAATGGAATGAATAATGAAAGCTGGTTAAAACAAGATATTGTAATGTTCATTTAATATTACTTTCTGGTTAGGAACATTCAAAGGCTAATATTTAAAAATTGTCTCTGCCTACACCTGTGCATTGAATCACTTTCAAATTGAGCAGTCAAATCTGGTTAATCTAAATTACTTTGCAAACTTTATTACATTACTTGGCTTTTAAAAAATTCTATCAGATTTAATAAGGACACATTCTACAGCTGGTTATCACTTAAATCTTATTATTTGGTCATTTAGATAAACCAAGGATAGATTAATCCTTTCTTTGATGGCAAGTCAGGACCTTTAAATGTCAGTGTAAACTTGACATGCATGTGAATAAGAGCTGTTAAGCATTTGGCATGAAAGGGTTAATCAGATAATTTAGTCCTTGTTACTCTTGAGTGGTTTAACTGGAAAGAAATGGAATGGTTTAGAAATGGTGCACTATGAAACAAGTTATAAGTATTAGTGTACTTGAAATTTTTAAGAGTGCTTCATATAAATTTACATTGCACTCCACTATTAGTCTTACTGCTCTTATAATCTGAGAAGTATTTGTTCATGTATTGGATTGTTGCACAGAAAGTTAAAATTAATTTATGCTATAGTAGATCTGAATCTTTGTTTTGTGCTTTCTGTTGACTAATGAATAGTTGACAAGGTAACATATGTCACAAGAGAATATTTTTAATGCACAAAGAACCCTTTCAAATTAATTAGGGAAAAGAAGTCCAGGTTTTTTAAAAAAAACATAGGAACACAGTTCGCAAATGAAGAAATGCAAATGGACAGTTTTTTTAATGTTTCACTTCAGTAGTAATCAAATTCAAATTTTAAAAACAATAAAGCAAAAATTTTAAAGATGAATCTGTTGGCTATGTGATAAAGTAGTAGCCAATGAGATTAGATAAAAGGATAAAATGAAAATATTCAAAAAGAGGCATCATTTTCATATGCAGTTATATGTACTGTATTGGGAAGACACAAGTAGTCAGTCATGCTTAAAATAATTAGAAGCAATGAGGAAATTAAAGTGAGTAGTTGCAAAATGAATATATAGAACGATTATGGGTGAAATTATGTTCCTTCAAAAGATACGTTGAAATCCTAACCCCCACTACCACAGAATATTACCTTACTTGGAAACAGGGTTCTTGCAGATATCAGTTAAGATGAGCTCATACTAGAGTAGGGTGGGCCCCTAATCTAATAGGACTGACATCCTAATAAGACAATGTGAAGACAGGGAGAAGGCTGTATGACAACACAGGCAAGATTGGCATTATGCAGCTGCAAGCCAAGCACTACCAAGGTGACACTGTGAGCTAAGTGGCATGGAACAGGTTCTCCCTTAAAGCTTTTGAGAGAGTATGGCTCTGCCAGCACCTCCATCTTGGACTTTTAGCCTCCAGGGCCATCAGACAATAAATCTCTGTTTTATTTTAAGCCACTTAGTTTGTGTTACTTCATTAAAGCAGTTATGGAAATACGTGGAATCCAAAAGCTTTTCTACATACCAGCAATAACCAAGTATAATGGAAAAATAAATTCCTACTGTGAGTCATAGAAGACAGTTTTAAAAATGGCTTGTACTATATATGAAAAGTTAATATTGTCAAATTGTAGTTTATCCCTATGTCAATCTATAGATTCAATGAAATAGTAGAATAAAAATAAGGTTTGCAGACAGGAAGGGAAATTTTAGAAAATTATTCTAAAATCCAATTAAAAAAAATTTAACAGGTAAGAATTGATGGAAAGGGGATAAGAAAAGCAACAGTGATTAGGGGTAACTAGCTCTGCTCACCATTAAAACATGGCCAAATTGCAGTATTGCAGAAATCAAAGGAGGACAAAAAAGCCCAGAAAACTTGATGAAGGAAGTAGAATTTATTAAAGCCAGCGGAGCACATGGGATTTGTAACTCTAAAACACGGGCTCCCCGGAGTTGATTTTCTTACAGGATATATACCTTTACAGTATCTAAGCAACGGGCATGTGATTTCTTTAAGGTTTCCCAGGACTCAAGGAGAGGGGAGGGAAAGCTTTGGTGGGGTCAGCAAGGGGGAAGGGGTTTCTAGATCACTGGCCGTAGTTACATACAGATCCTGCTGTTCTTGTTTTGTATTGTGACTACAGGATACAGATAATTTATCACTGGCTGACTTGGTTACCCCAGCTGGCTCCTTTACCTTGTATTCTTTTCATTTCTTCCTTCCAAGCCAAGCGGGGGCCTGCCCCTCCTTCCACAGCAGTAATTAAATAAATGGTAAAACAATAGATGATCAAAGAGAATAGAGTCCAGAAGCAAACACAAATATGCCTAATAGAAATTTAGTATATGATAAAGGTAAATTACTTAATAAATTATATTGGCATAAGTGGCTAACCATTTGGGGGAGATAGAGCTGGATTTCTTTCCCCTCTCACCCCAAAAGAAATTTTTTTTGAGTGAGAGTAAGGGAGGCAGAGAGATAGACTCCCACATGCGTCTTGACTAGGATCCACCTAGCAAACCCACTAGAGGGCGATGCTCTGCTCACCTGCTGCTGTCGCTGTTGCTCAGCAATAGAGTCATTATTTTAGTGTCTGAGATGGAAGCCATGGAGTCATCCTCAGTGCCCAAGGCCAACTTACTGGAGCCAATCAAGCCATGGTTGCAGGAGGGGAAGAAAGAGAGAGAAGGGGGGAGGTGGAAAAGCCAATGGTCGCTTCTCTTGTGTGCCCTGGCCAGGAATCGAATCCAGGACATCCACATACTGGGCTGCTGCTTTACCACTGGGAAACCAGCCAGGGCCCAAAATAAATTTCAACTGAGCAAAATATTTCAATATAAAAGGCAAAAAAAAAAAAAAAAAAGCCAGAAGAAAACATTGGTGAAACAAATTAACAAAGAATTTTAAATTGATAATGTAAAGTGAGAGTATAGGGAAATAGAAAATCTATGACACTGTTGGTGAGAATATGTTAAAGCTGGCAATTCTCCACAAATTAACACATACGTGTCATGCCACAATTATTAAAATTATAGAAATAGAGAAAAGTTCATGGTGAGACTCCAAGAAAATCTTGAAAATTGAGAATTAATAAGGAGTAGAGGGGATAAATGTCAGAGGTAATACAGTTGGATATTGCAGCTTAAAACTACTGAATGTAAAGCAGTGAAACCAGCATCAGATTAAATTGTCAGTTATAAGAAACTAGAAAATCTAAACCTAAGAATATAACAATACACAAGTATCTGATAAAGGTGACATCTCTCACTAGTGGTAAAGGATAGATAATAAATAAATGGAATTAGGAAAGTCAATTACCTATTGAAAAAAATTAAAATATATTTCTACCTCATTGCACACAACAATATAAAGTTCAAATAGATTAAATAATTAAATTTATGTAACAAATATTTCTTGAGCCTCTATCTAATGAGCCTGGCACTATTTTGGAGCTGGAATGCAATGGTGAGCAAGACAAAGATCTCTGCTCTTGGGGAGCATACAACTCATGGAGATTAACAGTGAAGAATAAAATAGCTATGTTTTGTTACTAGAATTAATATAAAATGCTTTGATACAGAACAACTAGAGCCCTGGCCAGTTGCTCAGTTGATTGGAGCATTGTCCTGTTAGCCAAGGTTGCAGGTTCCATCCCTGGTCGGGGCAAATGCAAGAATTAACCAATGAATGCATAAGTAAATGGCAAAACAAATTGATGGCTCTTTCTCTCCTCACCCTTAGCTCTCTCCAAATTCAATTAAAAAACAAAAACAAAAAACACTAGGTTATCAGAGAAGGGCTTCCTAAAGAAGTGTCATTTAAGCTGAGCTCTGAATCAAAAACTCAACAGGAAGATGTGCATTCCAAGCAAAAAGAACAGCTAGTATGAAGCCCAACGTGAAGACGGTGCTAGGTGCATTCTAACACTCAGAGGGCAGGAGTCAAGTGAATGATGGGGAAAATAGTTGAAAAACTTATAGAGTTTTATAAGCCAAGGATGGAAGTAAGGGTTTATTCTAATGAGAGTCCACAAAAATACTTTAAGCCAGTGAGTGACATGGTTTAATTGTTATTGTTTAAAAATTGTGTTGCTCTGAAGAGACTGAGGTATAGGAAGCAAAAGTAAAAGCTGAGACAGACTACTGTAATAGTATAGTTAAATGTATAAAACAAAAACATAAAAAACTAAGAATATTTTATTATTTAATCTTTGAGTGGAAAATAAATGTCTAAGAATAAAATATTAATAGATTTTGCTAAATAACATCTGTAGATGCCTATTTTTTCAAAATAAAACTAAATTACATGATAAACATCAAACTGGGATAGGAAATTAATGACTTTAATAAAAGTTTAATGTTTTTAATATATATTAAAAATAGGGCAACTTCCAGTTGCCACTTCCATATGTAAGTGGCTTGAAATTACCAAGCCACTTCTTCCTAAAAACAAACAAACAAAACTGGCTGAGTCTCAGCAAAAACATTGAGTTTTGTGGTATTTTGGCTCAGCCTGGCCCACCCTCTGCTCCCAGCTCTCCAGCCGTCGTGAAAACCACTGCCCATGTTTCCAGTACTGGTCCCAGCACGAGTGGTGCAGACTGAGCTCTGTGCACACAGATGTTTAATGATTTGTTCTGAACTGTCTGGTGGCTCCTTTGAAGACCAGCTTGAAAGGCTTGTACTATCCCTTTCACCTCAGAACTCTCCTAGTGCTAAAGCGACTATGGGCATTTGTGAGGACAGGAAGTGAGGGAACCTTGGGGGCTGATATATAAGTTCACCTGTCTTGATTGTGGTCATAGTTTTGTAGGTATATGCACAAGGCAAAACAGATTTTACAATTTAAATATATGCTGTTTATTGTATGTCAATTATACAGCAATAAAGCTGGGTTTTTAAAAATCATTTTGCCTTAAAAAAAAAAAATACTATCTGGCAGCTAAGTAAGTCACTGGGAGAGCTGGAAGACCAGGCTCAGGGCTGTGCAACTAAGAACACACGACCCTCCCAGAATTCAGGTTCCAGTACCCAGTGTGCTGACAGGCCAGAACACTGAGACACCAGTGCTTAGACATTGAGAAAAATTTATTCAATTCGCCAAAGCGAGAACCGGAGGGCCAAGTCTCTCAGATCTGTCTCTCCCAAAAAGTAAAAGCTGGGAGATTTTATGCAGCTAGGGAGTAAGGGGTGGGGACAGTTCCTGGGAACTGAGAGAAGTCTGTGTTTCTTTAGTCGCAGAAAACACTTTTTCACATCAGACTCCAGGCGTCAGCAAGCTGGTTGCAGCTACCTGGAAGACATTCTTTCCTTCTGCAAAACAAACGTAAATTCTCCCTCGAGCCTCTGAAGTTATCTCCTCTTGCTTGACAAAGAGACACTACATCAGCAACTTATGACTACATTCATGAGAACAAAAGACGTGGATCAGGAAGAGCAGTTAACACATAAACAAAGGCCTAATTAAATCCTTCATTCTAGCTGCTAAAAATATTAGGAGCATTAAAATCACAGGGGCTCAGCTACCAACAATCCCTAAATTATGCTTTAGAATGGATGCTGTAAGGACACTTGAACCATTAGTTCTGCCTACACAGCTGTCCCTGGGCACTGGACATAGGCAACTGCCTCTATGCCACGGCTGTCCTAGGAGCTTGGTCCTGTTACTGCCACCATCATCACCAAGAAAGAAAGCATCCTGCATCCTCCTCCCTCAAACACCAGCTCCTGTTTAGAAGTCTAGGGTGGGTGTTTCTGATTGTGGAGCCAAGGGGATGGGCTCCCTTTGGCAAGTGAGGCAGGGGGAGCAAGTTTTTGACATTTTTAGCTTCTAACATGCAAGGCTCTGTGTGTGCCACCAGTTGTGAGTAAATGGCAGATGGCATTCAGATGCTAAAAAACAACTCAAAGATGTAGATGGTAAGAGTTTTAAGACAGGAATAGCGTTATCTGGGGTATTTTAAGAATGAAGTGAAGGGTGAGCCTTAAAGGATAAGTGGTATGTAAGTAGGGAAGGTGGTGGTTCTGACTGCTTAGTGCTGTGCCTCTGGGGAGGAGGTCAAGTTACTGTTGGCATGGAGCAGGGTGCTTGCTGGATGGAGTCCTGGGACAGGTAGTCAGGATAGGTTTTGAAGTCTTTTGGAACCAGACTGGAAGCTTGGGCCTTATGACCCAGGCAATGTGAAGACTTGGAAGTCACTGAACCTCAGAGTGACACCTTATCCCTTATGTCTAAGAGTGTTTCATGCATTTATTTATCAAATGTTTACTGTGCAAGGTAATGAGAATAGAATGGTGAACAAGAAGAGATACCATCCTTTCTCCCAGGTGACTTCTAATCAGGAAAGACAACAGTAGACAAGCAAATACAACATAAAACAGGAAACAGAATAAGCCCTTGTGCTTTAAGAACACAGGGATGCGGAGAAGATGGCAGCAGAGTAGGCGGATGCACAGACACCCAGCTCTCAACACCAAACTGGAATACAAATCAATTTAGAAAAAATCAGCATGAAAAACCAACACTGAACTGCAAGAACAGCTCTCAAAAACCAAGGAGCAAAGAGGAAGCCACAATAATCCTGGTAAGGAGTGCCTGAATCTCCTCTGCTTACAGGAAGGGAAGGAGAGGGGTGAGGCTGAGAGCCCAGAGAGGATTTCACAGAGGAAAAAGAGCAGAAACTACTGCTCACAGCCACTTACCTGGCGACCAGGGAGCAAGGTGGGTTGAAAAGACCAGCTTATCTCCCAAGTGGAAAAGACAGGGAGAGGGACAGACTGTGAGGGGCTAAGGTATGCAAGAAACAAAATAAAAAAGCTGACTCATTCGTGCTGGAGGCGGCCATAGCTGGGGGAGGGACTGAACCTTTCACAAAACAGAGCTGAAGTGCTTCCGGATCAGAGATCTCCGGACATCTATCCAGCTCCAATCAGCACAATAAGACACAGCTGAAAACAAGAAGTGGGGAGGAGGGGCAGTAACTCAGGTCTCCATGGAGATCTGAGATACACCTCCCCCTACTGAAGCTGAGAGAAAAAACCCTGCCCCCAGTGAGATTAGTTGGAGGAAGAGACCTTCAGCGTCTCAGGTTACACCCACAGCATTCCTGGATACAGTTTCAAGGAAGCCCCCTGCTGAGATCAGTTAACAAGACTATCACCTGTTAAGAAAACAAACAAATCAAGACTTCAAAGCTGCCCAAATCCGAAAGTGGATTACAAATAATAGCTGATACCAACCCATGAAGACCTAAAAATAACACAACTGAAAACTGGAGGCAGACAACACCAAGCCTAGACTCAATCAACTCTACAAATAAAAAAAAAAAAAGAAGAAGAAGATGAGAAAACAAAGGAGTGCAATCCAAATGAAACCACAAGAGACACTTTCGAGAGATGAACTGAGTGATATGGAAATAATCAAACTTCCAGATGCGGAGTTCAAAATAATGATTGTAAGGATGCTTAGGGATCTTAGAACAACAATGGAGGGGGAGTTTGAAAACCTAAATAAAGAAATAGCAAGTATAAAAAAGAATCAGTTGGAGACGACAAATACAATATCAGAAATAAAGACCACAATGGAAGGAATTAAAAACAGGATAGACAGAGCAGAGGATCGAATCAGCGAGTTAGAAGACAACTGGAATGAAGGCATGAAAGCAGAGAAGAAAAGAGAAAAAAGACTCAAAAAGTCAGAGGAAACTCTTAGAGAGCTCTGTGACAACATGAAGAGAAATAACATCCGCATCATAGGGGTTCCTGAAGAAGAAGAAAAAGAACAAGGGATAGAGACTTTGTTCAATCATATCATAGCTGAAAACTTCCCTAAATTAATGCAAGAGAAACTCTCACAAATCCAAGAAGCACAGAGGACTCCATTAAAGAGAAACCCAAAGAAACCTACACCAAGACACATCATAATTAAAATACCAAAGCTAAGCGATAAAGAGAAAATATTAAAAGCTGCAAGAGAAAAAAAAGTTATCACCTACAAAGGAGCCCCCATAAGGATGACATCTGACTTCTCAACAGAAACACTTGAGGCCAGAAGGGAATGGCAAGAAATATTCAAAGTAATGCAGAACAAGAACCTACAACCAAGACTACTTTATCCAGCAAGGCTATCGTTTAAAATTGAAGGAGAAATAAAAAGCTTCCCAGACAAAAAACAACTCAAGGAATTCATTACAACCAAACCAATGCTGCAGGAAATATTAAGGGGCCTGGTGTAAACAGATAAAGTGGGAAAAGAATACAGAAAAAAAAAAAAAAAGAAAAAGGAATACACCTTTAAAGAAGAAAATGGCAATAAACAACTACATATCAATAATAACCTTAAATGTAAATGGATTAAATGATCCAATCAAAAGACATAGGGTAGCTGCGTGGATAAGAAAACAGGACCCATACATATGTTGTCTACAAGAGACACACCTTAGAACAAAAGACACACACAGATTGAAGGTAAAAGGATGGAAAAAAATGTTTCATGCAAATGGAAATGAAAAAAAAGCTGGGGTAGCAATACTTATATCAGACAAATTGGACTTTAAAACAAAGGATATAGTAAGAGATAAAGAAGGCCACTACATAATGATAAAGGGAGTAATCCAACAGGAAGATATAACTATTATAAATATCTATGCACCTAATATAGGAGCACCCAAATATATAAAACAGACTTTGATGGATTTAAAGGGCGAGATCAACAGCAATACTATAATAGTAGGGGATTTCAATACCCCACTAACATCACTAGATAGATCCTCAAGAAAGAAAATTAACAAAGAAACAGCAGACTTATTGGAAACACTAGATCAACTCGATTTAATAGATATCTTCAGAACCTTTCACCCTAAAGCAGCAGAATATACATTCTTTTCAAGTGCTCATGGTACATTCTCTAGGATAGACCACATGTTAGGGCACAAAAGTGCTCTCAACAAATTTAAGAAGACTGAAATCATATCAAGCACTTTCTCCGATCACAACGGCATGAAACTAGAAATGAATCACAGCAGAAAAGCTCAAAAATTCTCAAACACATGGAAACTAAATAGCAGCGTGTTAAATAATGAATGGATTAAGAATGAGATCAAAGAAGAAATAAAGAAATTCCTAGAAACGAATGACAATGAGCATACAACAACTCAAAATTTATGGGACACAGCGAAAGCAGTGCTGAGAGGGAAGTTCATAGCACTACAGGCACACTTTCAGAAGCTAGAAAAAGCTCAAATAAACAACTTAACCCTGCATCTAAAAGAATTAGAAAAAGAACAGCAAGTAAAGCCCAAATGTAGTAGAAGGAAGGAAATAATAAAGATCAGAGCAGAAATAAATGACATAGAGGCTAAAGAAACAATACAGAGGATCAATGAAACTAGGAGCTGGTTCTTTGAAAAGGTAAACAAGATTGATGCACCTTTAAGTAGACTCACCAAGAAAAAGAGAGAGAGGACTCAAATAAATAAAATTAGAAATGAGAGAGGAGAAATAACAACTGACACAACAGAAATACAAAATATTGTAAGAAAATACTATGAAGAACTGTATGCCAAAAAACTAGACAACCTAGATGAAATGGACAAATTCCTTGAAACGTACAATCTTCCAAAAATCAATCTGGAAGAATCAGAAAACTTAAACAGACCAATTACACCAAAGGAGATCGAAACAGTTATCAAAAAACTCCCAACAAAGAAAAGTCCGGGGCCCGATGGCTTCACAACGGAATTCTACCAAATATTCAAAGAAGAACTAACTCCTATCCTTCTCAGACTATTTCAAAAAATTCAAGAGGAAGGAAGACTTCCAAACTCCTTTTATGAGGCGAGCATAATTCTGATTCCAAAACCAGGCAAAGACCACACAAAGAAAGAAAATTATAGGCCAATATCTCTGATGAATATAGATGCTAAAATCCTCAACAAAATATTAGCAAACCGGATCCAACAATATATGGAAAAAATCATACACCATGATCAAGTGGGATTTATTCTGGGGAGGCAAGGCTGGTACAATATTCGTAAATCAATCAATGTGATTCATCACATAAACAAAAAGAAGGAGAAAAACCATATGATAATTTCAATAGATGCAGAAAAAGCATTTGATAAAATCCAGCACCCATTCATGATCAAAACTCTCAGCAAAGTGGGAATACAGGGAACATACCTCAACATGATAAAAGCCATCTATGAGAAACCCACAGCCAACATCATACTCAATGGGCAAAAATTAAAAGCAATCCCCTTAAGATCAGGAACAAGGCAGGGGTGCCCCCTTTCACCACTCTTATTTAACATAGTCCTGGAAGTCCTAGCCACAGCAATCAGACAAGAAGAAGAAATAAAAGGCATTCAAGTTGGAAAAGAAGAAGTAAAACTATCATTATTTGCAGATGATATGATATTGTATATAGAAAACCCTAAAGTCTCAGTCAAAAAACTACTGGACCTGAAAAATAAATTCAGCAAAGTGGCAGGATATAAAATCAATACTCAGAAATCAGAAGCATTTTTATACACCAACAATGAACAGTCAGAAAGAGAAATTAAGGAAACAATCCCCTTCACAATTACAACCAAAAAAATAAAGTACCTAGGAGTAAACTTAACCAAGGAGACTAAAGACTTGTACTCGGAAAATTACAAAACATTGATAAAAGAAATCAAGGAAGATACTAACAAGTGGAAGCATATACCGTGCTCATGGTTAGGAAGAATAAACATCATTAAAATGTCTATATTACCCAAAGCAATTTATAAATTCAATGCAATACCAATTAAAATACCAATGACATACTTCAAAGATATAGAACACATATTCCAAAAATTTATATGGAACCAAAAAAGGACACGAATAGCCTCAGCAATCTTAAAAAAGAAGAATAAAGTGGGAGGTATCACACTTCCTGATATCAAGTTATACTACAAGGCCATTGTACTCAAAACAGCCTGGTACTGGCATAAGAACAGGCATATAGATCAATGGAATAGAACAGAGAACCCAGAAATAAACCCACAGTTCTATGGACAACTGATATTTGACAAAGGAGGTAAGGAAATACAATGGAGTAAAGACAGCCTCTTTAACAAATGGTGTTGGGAAAATTGGACAGCTACCTGCAAAAAAATGAAACTAGATCACCAGCTTACACCACTCACAAAAATAAACTCAAAATGGATAAAAGACTTGAATGTAGGCCGTGAAACCATAAGCATCTTAGAAGAAAACATAGGCAGTAAGCTCTCCGACATCTCTTGGAGCAATATATTTGCTGATTTATCTCCACGGGGAAGTGAAATAAAAGACAGGATAAACAAATGGGACTATATCAAACTAAAAAGCTTTTGCACAGCTAAAGACAACAAGAACAGAATAAAAAGACAAACTACACAATGGGAGAACATATTTGACAATACGTCTGATAAGGGGTTAATAACCAAAATTTATAAAGAACTTGTAAAACTCAACACCAGGAAGACAAACAACCCAATCCAAAAATGGGCAAAAGAGATGAATAGACACTTCTCCAAAGAGGACATACAGATGGCCAATAGGCATATGAAAAAATGCTCAACATCACTAATCATTAGAGAAATGCAAATTAAAACCACAATGAGATATCACCTTACACCAGTCAGAATGGCGCTTATCAACAAAACAACACAGAATAAGTGCTTCCGAGGATGTGGAGAAAAGGGGACCCTCCTGCACTGCTGGTGGGAATGCAGACTGGTGCAGCCACTGTGGAAAACAGTATGGAGATTCCTCAAAAAACTGAAAATCGAACCGCCTTTTGACCCAGCTATCCCACTTTTAGGAATATACCCCAAGGACACCATAGAACGGCTCGAAAAGGAGAAATGCACCCGCATGTTTGTGGCAGCATTGTTCACAATAGCGAAGATCTGGAAACAGCCCAAGTGTCCGTCAGAGGACGAGTGGATTAAAAAACTTTGGTACATATATACTATGGAATACTACTCAGCCATAAGAAATGATGACATCGGATCATTTACAATAACATGGATGGACCTTGATAACATTATACGGAGTGAAATAAGTAAATCAGAAAAAAAACTGAGATGAATCCATACATAGAAGGGCCATAAAAACGAGACTCAGAGACATGAACAAGAATGTGATGGCAACAGGGGCGGGGGGGTTGGGGGAGGGGGAAGGGGGTGAAGAAGGAGAGAGGGGTTAGGGTAGGGGAGGGGAGGGGAAAAAAAAAAAGAACACAGGGATGCGGCTTAGCATAGATTGAGGTGGTAAAAGAGACTGCCTCCAGAAAGGGAGATTTAAATTGAGACCTGAAATCTTCTAGCCCAGAGGAAATAGCAAACCACCTGGATCCCCACACTCAGAGCTCACCCACAAAGTTGCATAAATGGATGTAGATTATTAGAATTAAATGCTTAAAAACATGAACTATATAGAGAGTGACACTGCCTGGGTTCTGAGTCCTACTCTGTTATTTATGACCTATGAACTTGGAGCAGTGACTTCATCTGAGCTGTGATTCCCACAGAGGCAGAAACAGGGCAGCACGGCTCCGGCCCCGGTGGTGCACAGCAGCTTCACACTCACTGCTTCTCTCAGTCAGGGTTCCACCAGGAAAACAGAAACCAAGTGTTTCAAAAAGACTGTAAGAGAAATCCTAGAGAGACTTGAATGCATGACTTAGTTTTGTACATGATAGAGTAGCTGAAACTCAAACAGGAGGTGGTGAAACAACCAGAGATGAACACCTGCAGGTGTTACTAGATCCAGGGTATAGGGTTGCCTGCAGAAGCTAGAGCCACAACCGAGCCTGCTTGCAAAGATCCGCCCCGTGGCCCTGTTCCAGCGGTGGGAAGAGGTATGGGGACCTGTCATGAGTGACCAAGCTGAGCTGGAGAATTTGAAGCTGCAGAAAATTGACATTTTTTTTTTTTTGGTTATCTCAGGAAGAAAGATAGCACTTGGTGTTTTTTCTCCTTTTAAAGGTATATGAGTTTCTAATGAGTTATCCTGAATCTGGAAGTAAAGTGGACACAAGACAACAGTGAAGAAAATAATCTGTCAGTGTCTTTATCAGCTCCAAACATTCACTTTGGAGAGCTTTTTGCTCTTCAGAGTCCCCCTCCCAAGCCAGCATCTACTCCCCCAACGTCCCAAATATGTAGATACCCAGCACGTGCTGATGGCCTCCACAGCTAGGCAGCCTTCCAGGGAGAGGAACACAGCTCACGCTGGTGTCTTCTTCCCTCTCCCTGTGAGTTGCTGCTGTCAGTCCCACAGCCTCCTTCCTGATCAGAAAGCCCCAAGAAGAATAAAGCAGAGCCTTCTCTAAGTTCTTGAGAAGTGACCTCCAACTGAGAGATTTAGGGTGTAAGTTTCCCTATACATTGAAACTTAAGCTCAGGTTGACCCTGGGTATGGCTGTGGCCTACTTAACAGAGACTCTACACAGCCTCGCAGGGCAGCTACTCAACTGCCCTTGTTCCTCCGCCTGCCACTCCCTCGACTCCCTCCAAATCCCCTGTTCCCTCCAGACGCTTAGTGGGACATAGTTTAGTTTGTGGGTTAATTCCATTTAGGGGTTGCTCTTTTCTGAATATTCACATTTCGTATCCACTTCCATCAATGAGAGAGACATGGGTATCTCAGGAGTGGTGGGAAAATCATGATTCAGAGAAAAAGTTACACGTTTCTGTCAGATAAAAAGACTACACATGGAAAATGCAATTGTTAAGTTATCTGTAAATAGACCAGAAAAGTTAGAAAACTCTTGGGTGAGGAAGTAGCTGGGTCTATAGGCTGAATAAAAGAGGAGCAGTAGCAACACATTGGTCTGTACATGAGCACAAAGTTAGAACCCATTCTTCATCCATTTATGACACAACCATTTACTCAGCCCTCTGCGTACTAGGCACTATGCTAGGCTGTGAGAATACAAAGTTGAAAAATTCATGATTGTGGGGAAAATAGCTGTGTTAGCTTGCTTGCGGGTTTACCAGCTACAAGCACTTTGCCTGATTGGTGTGTGGGCACGGGGCAGCACAGGTGTGTGTGGTCTGGGTAAGGCTGCGGGTGCTCCCCTTGGTGGTGATTCTCCCAGATCACTCTCCCGCCACCGTGAGGTGTGGTTTTTCCTGCTCCCTTGCCCTTACTGTGAAAAGCAGATTTCCCTTTGTTTATTAGTTCTTTTCTTTTTGTTGTTTATTCCCTTGACTGTCTTTGTAAGCCTCCAATAAACGGGTATGGCCTGACACTTTCCAGCTCCATGGTTCCTCTACTGTCTGCCCGAATTCAATGGGAACCTGCCTGGCCTCAACCACCAGCATTACATCTGACATAGTGGGCAGGATTCAGAGCAGATCGGTATAGAGCCACCAAAACCCTTGAAGGTGGGGTAGAGGAGTGGTCGCTGCTCTCCAGCATATGGTTCCCTGTGGCTGTCCTTTTGGGGGCTGTGGACTGGGTGTTTTTACAGTCTTGCAATAGGAAACTGAGAGCTCAGTGTGAGAGGCTGCCCAAGGTCAAGAGCTCCAGGGTGAGCTGCAGACAGTGGCACAGGCTACAGGCTGAGAACCAGCAACAGCATGAACTGGAGAGAGCGCTGGAGAAGGAGGCTAACCAGGTTGAGAGCTGCAGTGTAAGATGCAGGCTGAGAGCCAACAGTACCTGGAACTGGAGCCGTCTCTGGAGAAGGAAGTACAGGTTCTCAAGTTGCAGTTTGCCCTGGAAGCTGGACGTTGGCAGCAACGGCTGTTGGAGAAACAACTGTGGATTCAGGAGCTCGAGAGTCAGCTTCAGGCCGAGAGCCGGCAGCTGTAGGAACTGAAGTGGGCTCTGAAGACACAACTGCATTCTTGACAGCAGAGTGGCTCTGAGTTGGTGGGAGCAGGCATTTCTTCTCTTCTCTTCTGAGAGGGAGGCTCAGGCTACAACTACCATCTGCAGACTCAGAGCTCAGCCTGTGATCACCAAGAAGGTAAAATCCCAGCAGCAAAGAGTCCCTCAGGGGCAACCACAGCCTCCTCCCCAGGTAGTGGAGCACTCTGTGGTCCAGCCCTACACCCGGGCAGAGCTGATGAGGTTGAGGCACAATTCAGGAAGAAACCCATCGAGCCCCTGGCAGCCTGGTTGCTGCGGTTGTTGGACATAGAGGTGATGGCATCATGCTCTCCAAAACACAGATGGAGAAATTGGCCACCATTACCACACACTCCTCCTTGAGGCAGTGTCTTCAGAACTGCCATGACAACCCAGGAAACCACACCCTATTAGGATGGGTGATGGCTGCCATTTGTATGGTCTGGCAGAATGCTGGGGACTTGCGGGGGGCAGTGAGTTGGTGGCAGTGCTACAGTGAACTGCCCTGGGTCCTTCGGGAACTAGATATGAAGAATGCTGCTTTCCACCCAGGGTCCCGTGGGCTAGATGAGGAAGTGTTTATGACTGGGATGTGGGATCTTATCCTCTGCAGAGCCCCATATCATCTCTTTTGGGTCACTAGTGGCTATCCTGGGTCCCTATGTGGGACAGTCCATCAACACAGTTACACAGATGGTAGCAGATTTGGGGGAGCTGGAGGTACCACAGAATCACAAAGCTGTGAGGGCTGCTGCCCATGCTGCCGCTCCGACTGGCAAGAGGAATGGGCCTGTGAAAGTTACCTGAACACAGATGTGGGTAGATTTGATTGTGGCTGGAATGTATAGAAAGAAATTGGATGGTAAGCCTAATAATGTTCTTTTGGAGCATTGGCAGTGCTTAAACCAGGACAGAGATTCCAGCCACTGAGACGAACAGCCCAGCAGCTACCAATAAAATGGTTGGTGTGCAGGTGGCATGGTTTCAAGATTATATGATGGAGACAGCTGAAGGAGAGGAGGACCCCCCAAGACCTGCTGTTCCAGTTTGAATAGGGGGAAGGCCGAAGGACCCCTCTAACAAAAATATGTGGGGACCAGAGGCCGCATATGGAACTGGCTATCCATCCCCTTCTAATGTATAACAGGCATTGGCCTTGGTGGATACAGGTGCAGAGTGTTCCCTTCTTTATGGGAACCCAGAGCAGTTTGCTGGGACCCCAGTGGCCACAGACAGTTATAGGAGCCAAACTGTTCAAGTGAAGCCAATAACTATTCCATTGGGGATAGGAAGACTGCCTCCTAAGCCATATAAGGTGTATGTGTCTCCTATTCCTGAATATATTTTGTGGGTAGATGTCTTATAAGGACTGTGGTTAGAAACTAAAGCCGAGGAGTTTCATCTGTGAGTCCAGGTCGTGAAGGCAGTGTTGCAAGGACATGCAGCACATTCCCCCTTGCTGTAACCAATTTCCCAGCATGCAACTAGAATGAAGCAGTACTGCATGCCAGAAAGTCATGGATAAATCACTGGGACAGTCCTTGAACTCAAAAAGGTGGGGATCATCTGGCTGGCACACAGTCCTTACAACTCCCCGGTGTGGCCTGCGCACAAACCAGACGGAACCTGGCGAATGAGAGTGGATAACAGGGAACTTAATAAAGTTGTTCCCCCTTTGCACACTGCTGTTCCCTCGATAGCTAACCTGATGATTGGCTAAGCCAGGGGTCCCCAAACTATGACCTGTGGGCCGCATGCAGCCCCCTGACGCCATTTATCCGGCCCCCGCCGCACTTCCAGAAGGGGCACCTCTTTCATTGGTGGTCAGTGAGAGGAGCATAGTTACCATTGAAATACTTGTCAGTTTGTTGATTTAAATTTATTTGTCCTTTATTTTAAATATTGTATTTGTTCCCATTTTGTTTTTTTACTTTAAAATAAGATCTGTGCAGTGTGCATAGGGATTTGTTCCTAGTTTTTTTTTTATAGTCCGGCCCTTCAACGGTCTGAGGGACAGTGAACTGGCCCCCTGTGTAAAAAGTTTGGGGACCCCTGGGCTAAGCCATGACTTGGGGATATACCACTTTGTGGCAGATTTGACTAATGCCTTTTTCTCTATTGATATAGCTACAGAGTCAAGACCAATTTGCCTTCACTTGGGAAGGTCAGCAATAGACCTTTACAGAATTACCCCAGGGCTATTTGCATAGCCCCACCTTGTGTCATGGGCTGGTGGCTGCTGACCTGGCTAAATGGAAACAAACAGAGGCAGTTCATATGTATCATTATATCGATAACATTATGCTAACTAGTGACTCTTCCAGAATTGGAGTAAGCAGTCCCTACCCTGCTATCCCATATGAAAGCATGTGGCTGGACGGTCAATGAGGGCAAATTACAAGGACCTGGGTTATCTGTTAAGTTCCTGGGGGTTGTCTGGTTGGGTAAGACAAAGGTTATCTGTGATGTAATTATAAATAAGATCCAAGCATATCCTGTGGCCACTACGGTACAACAGTTACAGATATTCTTAGATTTGTTGGGGTATTGGTGAGCACTCATACCCCATTTGGCTCAGTTACTGCATCCCTTATATCACCTTATTTGGGAGGGGGGTTGTTGGGATTGGACTGAGCAGGCACAAGGTGCATTTGCAGCAGGTAAGAGAGCTGTCAAGGTGGCACAGTCCTTGAATGTGTTTGGTCCTGCCAGGCCCTGTGAGCTTGATGTCCCTGTAATCTCTAAGGCAGTGGTTCTCAACCTTTCTAATGCCATGACCCCGCAATGCAGTTCCTCATGTTGCGGTGACCCCAAGCCAAAAAATAATTTTGGTGGCTACTTCATAACTGTAATTTTGCTACATACAGTTATGATTCAGAATGTAAATACCTGATATGCATTATGTATTTTCCGATGGCTTTAGGCGACCCCGCCAGGGTTGCGACCCACAGGTTGAGAACCGCTGCTCTAAGGGGTTTGGATGGGGCTTGTGACAATAGAGTGCCTGTGGCAACCTATTGGGTTTTGGTCCCAATTGTGAAAAGGCGCTGAAGTCCATTACTCATTAGTGGAGAAGCAGCTGGCAGCTGTGTATGCTGCCCTCCTGGCCACTGAGAGTATTATGACTACAACTTCAGTTATGGTCAAGACAACATACCCTATTGCAGGATGGGTGAGAGACTGGGGAACAAAACCTCATAGTGGTATGTCCCAAACCTCTACCCTGGCCACGTGGAGTGCACACTTGCAGCAACGCTGTGCTCTTAACACCAGCTTATTGAGGGAAGAACTGCAGGAAGTCTTGAATCCAGTCATCTATGTGACTTTAGAGTCAGGTGCAGCTGGGGCTCAGGAGGTAGAACCTGAAGTCAGTCCCTACCAGGAGGGGCGGGTGCCCATCCCCAAGGATGTCTGGTATACTGATGGTTCCAGCAGGGGCCAACCTGCCAAGTGGATGGCCATAGCCTTCCATCCGGCCACTGAGACTATTTGAGTGGACACGGGTACAGGCCAAAGCAGCCAATGGGCAGAATTAAGAGCCATTTGGCTAGTTGACTGTAACAAACCTTCACCTCTGGTGATTTGCACTGACAGCTGGGCTGTCTATCGTGGACTGACCCTTTGAATTGCTACTTGCATATTAACTAGTAGATGGTAATGCCCTGTTCGCTATGGGGTCAGGCCATATGTCAGGACTGATAGAAAATAGGACACCAGAAGCAGGTGACAATATACCATGTCACAGAGCATGCCCCTCCAGCCCATCCTGGAAATAATGAAGCAGATACCTTGGCGAGGGTACAATAGTTGGAGACTGCACCTGCAGGTGATGTGGCACAGTGGCTCCACTGGCGTTTGCTCCATGTGGGACAAAAAACTATGTGGGCTACGGTTAAGGTGTGTAACTTGCCTGTGTCTTAGGCAGAGGTACTTGCAGCCTATGAGCAGTGTGCAGTGTGTTCCAAGGAGCACCCTCGGAGACCACTGGTGTTACCTGGACTGATCCAGAGAGGTCGTGTTTCACTGACATACCCTTATGAAAGTCAGAAGGGTACCAGTATGCAGTCACTTGTGTAGATACTGCCACTGATCTGCTTGCTGCTTACCCCGCCTGTAACCCAGAGCAGAGGGCAGTCATACAGGCTCTGGACTGTATACAGGTGGTCGCTGGTCCTTGAAAGTGACAATGAACCCATTTCACTGGTTCGATGGTGAGGCAATGGGCTCAAGAGCTGGGGGTGGACTGGAAGTACCATGTCCGTACCACCCACAGGCTACTGGTATCACTGAGCGGTGTAATAGACTTTTAAAGCAGGAACTGTGACAGGAGGGGGGCACTGGCTTCCTTACTGGATGGACACACTGGTTGTGGACAGTACTCCAGATTTTGAATCAGAGACCTGGGGCGGGGAGAGCTCTGGTGGAGCCCCTCCTGCATCGGGCAGCTGCTCCAGTTGCAGATATGCACCAAAGACGCTTTTCTTAAGCCGGGCGTTGGATGGTGGGCAACGTGCTCTTGCCTGCCCCAACAGCCCTCCTTAAAGGCCAACGGCTTCAATGGACTTGGCTCTGGACTGTACCACCTATGATGGGTGGCCTTGTTGGCACCATGGGGAAAGGGGCTAGAGGTGAACCTCCAGTTAACTCCTTGGGCAACCAGCCCCTGGCCGCCTAAGGTAGAAGAGTATTATCCCTTCAGCGCTCAGGGAGACAGAATTATGAAGGGCACCTTTGTAATTTCTTTATGGCCAATAATG
Source organism: Saccopteryx bilineata (assembly GCF_036850765.1). Taxonomy (NCBI): domain Eukaryota; kingdom Metazoa; phylum Chordata; class Mammalia; order Chiroptera; family Emballonuridae; genus Saccopteryx; species Saccopteryx bilineata. Next base: position 202,412,904 of record NC_089493.1, on the reverse strand, counting down.
AGTCCTCCCATTTTGCTGCACACAGAACCAGCAGATAGTGGTGTGCAGTCCAATAAGGTTTGGTGTGCCTGCCCCAGGTGGCTTCTGGTACCAGCTGTGGTGCTGTCTGCAGACAGAACTCTGGCCTGGATTCTGCCAGAAGGGAAAGATTTTCTTCTCTTTGTGCCGCTGACCACTCTCATTTTACCCATAGCTTGTGGTGTAATTCTGTAGTCTGTACTGTTTCTGTTTTTGGAATGTACTTCACTCCTCACACAGGGACCATCACTGAAGAAACCTGTCGTGTAGATGATGAGGTGAGCAACCCTAAAGGGGTGGAATGTGTGAAAAACAGCTGTGTTAGGCTTTCTCCTGGGTTTACAAGTTGCAAGCACTTTGCCTGATTGGTGCATGGGCGTGTGACAGTGCCACGTGTGTGTGGTCTGTGTAAGGCTGTGGGGGCTTACCCTGGGTGGCAATTCTCCCAGATTTCTCGCCCACCACAGTACGGTGTGGTTTTCCCTGCTTTCGTGCATTTCACTGCAAAAAGCAGATTTTTCTTTGTTTATTAGTTATTTTTTTCTTCTTCTTTTTAAAATTAATTTATTCTGTTTACATAGATTCTAGTTTCCCCCCGAATACATCCTCCCCTCCCCTGTATCCCCCAGTACATCCCCTGTCCCCCTCCCCATAACGCCCTCCCCCCTTCCCTCCAGGATTAGCTTTTCTGCTCTCATCCCATCCTATCAGCTTATCATCCCCTTTCCCTCTGTCCGTTTTCCTTCTGGACCCTTTGATCCCACCTCTGTCTCTATTCCCCTTCTCAATTCACATTGTTTGTCAGATTCCTCAGATGAATGAGGTCATATAATATTTTTCTTTCTCTGCCTGGTTTATTTCACTTAACATAATAATTTCCAGGTCCATTCATGATGTCGCAAAAAATATTTCCTTCTTTTTCATGGCCCCATAGTATTCCATTGTAAATATGTACCACTGCTTTTTAATCCACTCGTCCAATGATGGGCACTTGGGCTGTTTCCAGATCTTGGCTATTGTAAACAATGCTGCCATAAACATGGAGGTGCGTTTCTCCTTTTGACTCATTGATGTGGTGTTCTTGGGCTATATTCCCAAAAGTGGGATGGCTGGGTCAGAAGGCAGTTTCATTTTTAACTTTTTGAGCAATATCCATACTGTTTTCCACAGAGGCTGCACCAGTCTGCATTCCCACCAGCAGTGCAGGAGGGTTCCCTTTTCTCCACATCCTCTCCAGCCCTTATTCTGTTTTGTTTTTTTGATGAGCGCCATTCTGACTGGTGTGAGGTAATATCTCATTGTGGTTTTAATTTGCATTTCTCTAATGATTAGTGATGTTGAGTATTTTTTCATATGCCTATTGGCCATCTATATGTCCTCTTTGGAGAAGTGTTTATTCATTTCTTTTGCCCATTTTTTGATGGGATTGTTTATCTTCCTGGTGTTCAGTTTTACAAGTTCTTTATAAATTTTGCTTATTAACCCCTTATCAGACATATTGTCGAATATGTTCTTCCATTATGTGGTTTGTCTTTTTATTTTGTTCATATTCTCTTTAGCTGTGCAAAACCTTTTTAGTTTGATGAAGTCTCATTTGTTTATCCTGTCTTTTCTTTCCTTTGCCCATGGAGAAAAATCAGCAAATATATTGCTGCGAGTGATGTCGGAGAGCTTATTGCCTATGTTTTCCTCTAGAATGCTTATGGTATCATGACTTACATTTAAGTCCTTTATCCATTTTGAGTTTATTTTTGTGAGTGATGTAAGTTGGTAGTCTAGTTTCATTTTTTTGCAGGTAGCTATCCAATTTTCCCAACATCATTTGTTAAAGAGACTGTCTTTACTCCATTGTATGCTCTTACTTCCTTTGTCAAATATCAGTTGTCCATAAAGGTGTAGGTTTATTTCTGGGCACTCTGTTCTGTTAAATTGATCGATATGCCTGTTCTTATGCCAGTACCAGGCTGTTTTGAGTACAATAGCCTTGCAGTATAACTTGATATCAGGAAGTGTGATAACTCCCACTTTATTCTTCCTTCTCAATATTGCTGAGGCTATTTGTTTTCTTTTTTGGTTCCATATGAATTTTTGGAATATCTGTTCTATATCTTTAAAGTATGTCATTGGTATTTTAATAGGAATTGCATTGAATTTATAAATTGCTTTGGGTAATATGGACATTTTAATGATGTTTATTCTTTCTAGTCATGAACACGGTATATGCTTCCACTTGTTTGTATCTTCCTTGATTTCTTTTATAAATGTTTTATAATTTTCCAAGTACAAGTCTTTAACCTCCTTGTTTAAATTTACTCCTAGGTATTTTTTTTTTTTTGTTATTGTTGCAATAGTGAAGGGGATTATTTTCTTAATTTCTCTTTTAGACAGATCATTGTTGGTGTATAAAAATGCCTCTGATTTCTGAATATTAATTTTATATCCTGACACCTTGCTGAATTCATTTTTCAAGCCCAGTAGTTTTTTGACTGTGACTTTAGGGTTTTCTATGTACAATATCATATCATCAGCAAATAATGATAGTTTTACTTCTTCTTTTCCAGTTTGGATGCCTTTTATTTCTTCTTGTGTCTGATTGCTGTGGCTAGGACTTCCAGACTATATTGAATAAGAGTGGTGAAAGGGGGCACCCCTGCCTTGTTCTTGATCTTAAGTGGATTGCTTTTAATTTTTGCCCATTGAGTATGATGTTGGCTGTGAGCCTGTCATAGATGGCCTTTATCATGTTGAGGTATGTTCCCTGTGTTCTCACTTTGTTGAGAGTTTTGATCATAAATGGGTGCTGGATTTTATCAAATGCTTTTCTATTGATATTATCATGAGATTTTTCTCCTTCCTTTTGTTTATGTGATGAATCACATTGATTGATTTGTGAATACTGTAGCAGCCTTGCCTCCCCAAATAAATACCACTTGATCATGATGTATTATTTTTGTCATGTACTGCTGGATCTGGTTTGCTAATATTTTGTTGAGAATTTTAACATCTAAATTCATCACGGATATTTACCTATAGTTTTCTGTCTTTGTGTTGTCTTTGCCTGGCTTTGGAATCAGAATTATGCTCGCCTCATAAAAAGAGATTGAAAATTTTCCCTACTCTTGAAATTTTTGAAATAGCTTGAAAAAAATAGGAGTTAGTTCTTCTTTGAATGTTTGGTAGAATTCGCCTGTGAAGCCATCTGGCCCAGGGCTTTTGTTTGTTGGGAGTTTTTTGATAACTGTTTCTATCTCATTTGTTATAATTGGTCTCCATAAAGTCATGGTGCACTTTTGACCAGTCACAGGAAAGCAACAAAAGATGATAGAAATGTGAAATCTGCACCAAATAAAAGGAAAACTCTCCCAGTTTTATACCTATTCAGTGCAGTTCGATGTGGGCTCACACACTGATTTTTTAGGGCTCCTTAGGTAGCTATTCCGTATAGCCTCTACAGACTCGTCACTGATTGATGGCCTACCAGAACGGGGTTTCTCCACCAAACTGCCAGTCTCCTTCAACTGCTTATCCCACCACGGAATGTTATTCCTATGTGGTGGTGCTTCATTATAAACATGCTGATATTCACGTTGCACTTTGGTAATGGATTCGAATTTAGCGAGCCACAGAACACACTGAACTTTCCTCTGTACCTTCCACATCTTGACTGGCATGGCCGTGGGCTGCTCCGCTGTATACACCAGGGGTCCCCAAACTACGGCCCGCGAGCCACATGCGGCCCCCTTAGGCCATTTATCCGGCCCCCGCCGCACTTCTGGAAGGGTACCTCTTTCATTGGTGGTCAGTGAGAGGAGCATAGTTCCCATTGAAATATTGGTCAGTTTGTTAATTTAAATTTACTTGTTCTTTATTTTAAATATTGTATTTGTTCCCATTTTGTTTTTTTACTTTAAAATAAGATATGTGCAGTGTGCACAGGAATTTGTTCATAGTTTTTTTATAGTCCGGCCCTCCAATGGTCTGAGGGACAGTGAACTGGCCCCCTGTGTAAAAAGTTTGGGGACCCCTGGTATACACAGTGTTACGTTATCATCTGCACATGCGCACATGCTGCCACATCTACTGAAACTGGGAAGGTTTTCCTTTTATTTGGTGCAGATATCACATTTCTATTGTCTTTTGTTGCTTTCCTGTGACGGGTCAAAAGTGCACCATGACTTTACGAGCACACTGTATTTAGGTTTTCTAATTCTTCCTGATTGATTTTTGAAAGATTGTATTTTTCAAGGAATTTGTGCATTTCACCTAGGTTGTCTAATTTTATGGCATACAGTTCTTCATAGTATTTTCTTACAGTTCTTTGTATTTCTGTTGTGTCTGTTGTTACTTCTCCACTCTCATTTCTAATTTTATTTATTTAAGTTCTTTCTCTTTTTTTCTTGGTGAGTCTGGCTAAAGGTTCATCGATCTTGTTTCCTTTTTCAAAGAACCAGCTCTTGGTTTTGTTGATCCTCTGTATTGTTTTTTTAGTCTCTATGTCATTTATTTCTGCTCTGATCTTTATTATTTTCTTCCTTCTACTTCCTCTAGGCTTGACTTGCTGTTATTTTTCTAGTTCTTTTAGTTGCAGGATTAAGTTGTTTATTTGAGCTTTTCTAGCTTCTTAAGGTATGCCTGTAATGCATACTTCCCTCTCAGGACTGCTTTTGCTGTGTCCCACAGATTTTGAGTTGTTGTATGCTCACTTTCATTTGTTTCAAGGAAATTTTTTATTTCTTCCTTGATCTCATTGTTGACCCATTCATTGTTTAATAACATGCTGTTTAGTTTCCAAGTGTTTGAGTGTTTTTCAGTTTTCCTATTGTAGTTGATTTCTAGTTTTATGCCATTGTGGTCAGAGAAGATGCTTGATATGGTTTCAATCTTCTTAAATTTGTTGAGACTCGTTTTATGCCCTAATATGTGGTCTATCCTAGAGAATGTACCATGCACACTTGAGAAGAATGTATAGTCTGCTGCTTTAGGGTGAAAAGTTCTGAAGATATCTATTAAATCCAGTTGATCTAGCCTGACCAGGTGGTTGTGCAGTGGATAGAGCATTGGACTGGGATGTGGAGGACAAGGTTTGAGACCCCAAGGTTGCCAGCTTGAGCGCGGGCTCATCTGGTTTGAGCAAAGCTCACCAGCTTCGACCCAAGGTCGCTGGCTCGAGCAAGGGGTTACTCGGTCTGCTCAAGGCCCACAGTCAAGGCACATATGAGAAAGCAATCAATGAACAACTATGGTGTCACAACGAAAAACTAATGATTGATGCTTCTCATCTCTCTCTGTTCCTGTCTGTCTGTCCCTAGCTACCCTGTCTCTGACTGTCTCTCTATCTCTGGAAAAAAAAAGAAAGAAAAAAAATAAATCCAGTTGATCTAGTGTGTCCCTTAATTCTGCTGTTTCTTTTCTTTTCTTTCCTTTTCTTTTTTGTTACAGAGACAGAGAGTCAGAGAGAAGGATAGGTAGAGACAGACAGACAGGAAAGGAGAGAGAGAAGAAGATCAATCATCAGTTTTTCATTGCGACACCTTAGTTGTTCATTGATTGCTTTCTCATATGTGCCTTGATCGTGGGCCTTCAACAGACCGAGTAACCCCTTGCTCGAGCCAGTGACCTTGGGTCCAAGCTAGTAAGCCTTTTTTTTGCTCAAACTAGATGAGCCTGTGCTCAAGCTGGTGACCTCGGGGTCTTGAACCTGAGTCCTTTGCATCCCAGTCTGATGCTCTATCCACTGCACCACTGCCTGGTCAGGCTCTGCTGTTTCTTTGTTAATTTTCTTTCTTGAGGATCTATCCATTGATGTTAGTGAGGTATTGAAATTCCCTACTATTATAGTATTGCTGTTGATCTCTCCCTTTATGTCCATCAAAATATATTTATGTGCTCCTATATTAGGTGCATGGATATTTATAATGGTTATCTCTTCCTGTTGAATTGCTCCCTTTATCATTATGTAGTGACCTTCTTTATCCCTTTGTTTTTAAGTCTATTTTGTCAGATATAAGTATTGCTACCCCAGCTTTTTTTTTTTCATTTCTATTTGCATGAAATATTTTTTCCATCCTTTTACTTTCAGTCTATGTGTATCTTTTTCTTTGAGGTGGGTCTCCTGTAGACAGCATATATACAGGTCCTGTTTTCTTATTCATTCAGCTACCCTATGTCTTTTGATTGGAGCATTTAATCCATTTACCTTTAAGGTTATTATTGATATATAGTTGTTTATTGCCATTTTTTTCTTTAAGTCTATATTCCTCTTTTACTATATATATATATTTTCCCCTGCTTTGTCTGTCTACAGCAGGCCCCTTAACATTTTTTGCAGCATTGGTTTGGTTGTGATGAATTCCTTAAGTTTTTTGTTTTGTTTTTGTCTGGGAAGCTTTTTATTTCTCCTTTAATTTTAAACAATAGTCTTGCTGGATAAAGAAGTCTTGGTTGTAGGTTCTTGTTCTGCATTACTTTGAATATTTCTTGCCAATCCCTTCTGGCCTCAAGTGTTTCTGTTGAAAAGTCAAATGCCATTATTATGGGTGTTCCTTTGTAGGTAATTGACTGTTTTTCTCTTACAGCTTTTAATATTCTTTCTTTATCTCTTAGCTTTGGTATTTTGATTATGATATGTCTTGGTGTAGATCTCTTTGGGTTCTTTTTTAATGGGGTGCTCTATGCTTCTTGAACTTGTGTGACTCTTTCCTGCATCAATTTAGGAAAATTTTCATCTATAATTTCTTTAAAAAGCTTCTCTAGTCCTTGTTCTTTCTCTTCTCCTTCAGGAACCCGTATTATGCAGATATTGTTTCTCTTCATGTTGTCACAGAACTCTCTTTGGGTTTCCTCAGACTTTTTGATCCTCTTTTTTTTTTTTTTTTTTTTGCTTTTCTGCTTCCATGTTTTCACTTATTTTGTCTTCTGAATCGCTGATTTGATCCTCTGCTTCATCTAGCCTGCTTTTAATTACTTCTAGTGTAGTCTTCAATTCTGATATTGTGTTTGTCATTTCTGTCAGGTTCTTCTTTATGATTTTTGTGTCCTTTATGATGCTTACAATTTTTTTTATTGAGGTGTTCATTAAGTCCATCTATTGTAGCTTTGAGATCCTTAAGCATCCTAACAACCATTATTTTATACTCTGCATCTGGTAATTTGATTACTTCCAATTCATCCAGGACTTTTTCTGAGGACTTATCTTATTGAAGCATATGACTTATGCTTCTCTGCCTACCCATTATTCTCTGTATGACTTATAGACTTCTTCCAGTTGTGATCTTCTTACCTAGTAGAGCTGCTTTGAAGTCTTGATTTGTTTGTTTTCTTCTCAGTTTTCTTAACTTGGTGGTAATCTTGTTTCTATTAGCTCTTTTTTTGTTGTTGTTTATTTGCTCACCTGTCTTTGTGAGTTTCTAATAAATGAGAATGGCCTAACACTTTCTGGCTCTGCAGTTTCTCTACCGTCTGCCCAAATTCAATAAGAACTTGCCTGGCCTAGGCCACCGGCATTATAGATGGGGTTTTGAGCACTTCTCAGCTAGTGAACACAAGGAGGTGCTGAGAGAGTGGCACACTTGGAGAAGGCACAGATGCTCTGGGCTCTTTCCCCACACCTTGCCCTCTGAAGCTTTTCCATGTGGAAGAGCTGAGTTACAAGCTGGTGGTCTAGTAAATAAAATGTTTTTCTGAGTTCTGTGAGCTATTCTAGCAAATTAGTCAAATGCAAGGTGGGGGTCATTGGAATCTCCAGTCCAGAACTGTTCACCCAGAAGCATAGGTGGTAACATGGGCCTGTGATGGGCACATGAAGCAGAAAGAGAGGGACAGTTTTTTTAAGACTGAGCCCTCCACCCTTGGGATCTGTTGCTATCTCCAGGTAAATTGTGTCACAATTCAGTTGAATTGTAGGATGCCCAGCTGATGTTGGAGAATTGCTTGGTGGGTTGTTTTTTTTTAGGAACCCAAGTTAGAATTGGTGTCAGAATCAGGGTCATCGAAGGTCTTTAGGGAGACCAGAGGAAGGGACAAACAGAAACCTTTGAATTTGGAGTTTATATAATATACCAGCATAGCTGTAGGAGATAAAATGAAAAAAGAGAGTTTTCAGAAGACCCTAATTGTATAGAATTTGTTCTGCTGCCAGTAAAATTGTGAACTCTGAACTGCACCTTAATGATATGATTTAGTGCTCCAGCTTTCTCTGCTTTTTTGCTTTACCATTTTCAACTGTCTTCCCTCTGGCACCAAGATGGCTGCTGTGAGAAATGATTATGATGAGTAAAGTCCCTTTTGGATCTTCCTATTATATCTAACCACTATCCTGAGATGACAGTTCAACCCAACAATATTCAAAATTGAGTGTGCATCAGACTCATTTGGAGAGTTTATTAAAATGCATAATTTCTGATTCAACAGGTCTTGTGTAGGGCCTGAGAATTCACAATTTCTAACAAGTTCCCAGATATTGCTAAAGGTGCTGGTCCCCAGAACACAGTCTGAGAACCACTAGTTATAACCTCTCTGTATATCACTTTCCCTAACTGATCTATTGATTTAATTTATTTATTTGAATACCCCCTCACTCCTACAAATAAAAGAAAAAAAGCTAATACTACCATACTAGACTGTAACGGGGAGCAGTGAAAATCCCAGGTTCTCTAAGAAGCCTTCCCTCCTATCCTTGTTCTGAAAATATACACTTTCCTCTGAACTCTCTTTGCACTTCATTGATATTAACACTACTACTTATATATGTATTTGTAATAACTTTTTTATTAACACATGAACAGAGTATTTAAAAATCAAATAATATTAAGATGTCACAAAAAGATCCCCACTATCCTCCCTATTTTGTCCCCAGAAATAGTTTCAACTGTTTGAGCTGCTTCTTCAGTTGTTTACCTCCATATTTCTAAGTAATGTGCTTATATGGCTTGATTCTTAATTTCTCAAAACAGCATTTATTGGCTTTCCATAACAATAGCTGATAATTTAGTTCTCAAGCTAATTAAGTACTTTATTATATATTTAATTTCCTCCCACAATTATTTATTTTCCTTGTACTTAGTAATAGCTTCAATATTTTTTGTTTGGTTTTTATAAATCCATCACTAACTTTCTTTCAAATGTTTTGACAAGTCTTCCAAACAACTGGCAAGTGAATTTTTCTAACTTTTAAATATGTTATGTCTGGTTTTTTTTTTTATGTGGGGCCTTCCCTCCTACAGCCTCCATCCACTAGCTGTACTGGGAGCCTGCAGCCCTCTGTCCTCCTCATGGTGTCTCCGGCCTTGCTCTGTGTTGAGCCTTCTGTAGCCAGAGTCCTGTTTTCCTCATTTTTGTTCTTTCTGTAACTCTCATTCATCAGATACAGGCTGTTCTGGGTTGATCTTCTACATCTCTGCTGTCAATATGGTAGCCTGTAGCCACCTGTGGCTATTAGGTACTTAAAATGTGGATTATCCAGAACAACTAAGGTGCCACAATGAAGAATTGATGCTTCTCACCTCTTTCCCTTTCTATCTGTCTGTCCCTGTCTTTGTCTCTCTCTCTGTCAAAAAAAGAAAATGAATTGTCCAAATGGAGGTGTGCTATAAGACTTAGTATGAAAAAAAAAGATTGTAAAATATTTCATTAATAATTTTGTGCTGATTATATATTAAAATACTAGTAGCTTGGCCCTGGCCAGGTAGCTCATCTGCTTGGAGTGTCATCCAGATGTGACAGGGTTGCAGGTTCAGTCCCTTTCAGGGTGCATGTGGGAATCAACGAATGAATGCATGGATGGGTGAAACAACAGACTGGTGTTTCTCTCTCTCTCTCTCTCTAAAATCAGTGAATAAAAAAAATAGCAGTATCTTGGATTTGTTGGGTTAAACAGAACATATTACTAAAATTAATTTTGCCTGTTTTTACTTTTTTAAGGTGGCTACTAGAAAAATTAAAATTGCAAATGTGGATTGTAATATATTCATATTGGACAGCACTGCTCTAATATGTATTATCTTCTGTGTTTTATTTTCATTATCTTAATATGTTCTATTTTCTGGGATGTTTCTTCAATTCTACCTCCCAATCCTTCTACTGAATTTTTTTTTTTATTTCAGCTGTCATCTTTTTAATTTCCAAGAGCATTTGTTGATCTCTTAGTCTTCCTTTTACATAGCATATTTCACTTGTTTTATGAATGCAATAGTTTCTCATCTTTCTGATGTGTTCTAGTTCTCTTGACATTTTATTCTGCTGTCTGCATTGTTACAGTTTCCTAAAATCTTTATTGTTTTTGTTTGGTCTCCATCTTTCACCTTGGAGGCTTTCCTCAAGTGTCTAATGCTTCTTGGCTATTCATTCATATTCAAGAGGCACCAAAAAGCTGCCTAGAAATTTTGTGTGCATTGGCTTATTGACAAGCAGTCTCTACTGTGGGTTGATGATGTAGAAAGCAGGACTTTGAAAGACCCACCCTCACCCCCTAGCATTAGTTTGTGGAGGCTTTTCTTCCAGTTCTTTTTCCTTTATCCAGAGAGGAATCCTCCAGGCTGCTGTCTTGGGAAGTAGTTGAAGGAAGGGAGAGGGATGTTGGGAGCCAAATGTTCACATTCCACCAATTCCACAATTTTTAGCACCTTCATCCCAGGTCTTTCTGATATGTTTTCAAATCCGATCATCTCACGTTCAGTTTCTCTAGAGAATAAAACTTCTCCTTGGTAAAGTGAGGTAGTGACTCATGTAGGGTTCCGATGGGAAGGAGATGTACATCACCCTCTGCTGAGCTCCCATGTCCTACTGCAGGGCAAAGCCTGTCACTTCTCCTCTTTGGGGCCTTCCAGAAATAAGAGAATGTTTTAATATCCTCTGGTTTGCTAAGTCAGTAACTTCTGTTCTTTCTACTTTTCATTTTTAGAAACTGTTTAAATCTTCCATCTACTATTCTGTTCTTGTTGTCCTTGTGGGTTAATTCATTTTTAATTATGTAGCTTTTTTTTTTTTTTTTTTTTTTTTTACAGGAACAGACAGAGAGTCAGAGAGAGGGATAGATAGGGACAGAAAGACAGGAACAGAGAGAGATGAGAAGCATCAATCATCAGTTTTTCATTGCGACACCTTAGTTGTTCATTGATTACTTTCTCATATGTGCCTTGACCGCGGGCCTTCAGCAGACCGAGTAACCCCTTGCTCGAGCCAGCAACCTTGGGTCCAAGCTGGTGAGCTTTTTGCTCAAGCCAAATGAGCCCACGCTCAAGCTGGCGACCTCGGGTTCTTGAACCTAGGTCCTTCCCCATCCCAGTCTGATGCTCTATCCACTGCGCCACCGCCTGGTCAGGCTAATTATGTAGCATTTCCTTAGTGGGGTTTTGGTAAAAAGAAGAGATCAATCCATGTAGTCAATTTCTTCATCTCCATCCAGAAGCCCCATTTGTACCCTGAGCTCTAATTATTTACTTTTTATTCTCTCCTCCTAGAGAGGGAAGGACCAAGGGCAGCCTTATCTTTTGGTCTACCTCACACCCTACTCTCTTCCTAGCATATACCTGTGATTTTTGTATTTACTAAGTGCTCAACAGAGAAGGAAGTCACTCAATTTTCTATATTTTTCCATTTTATTGGCTCCCTGTGTACCTAGAGATGTCACTGTACCTCTGTAGGTCACAGGAGATGCTAGACTAGAATAGAGCCTGGTCTCTAGATGATTCCTAAAGGCCATTCAACTTTAATATTCTAAGACTACATTTGCCCAGTTTATTAGTTTTCATTTTTTTCTGGGGTATATTTTATCATCATTATACACCTAACATTGTAGAAACATGTAGAGACCTTTTGCAAAAACCTTTTGCAATGGAAGGACTTTAAATCTGTCAATAAAGGCCATAATAACTCCTAGTTAAATGGCTTAGAATCCATGATCAACACTGGTGACCAAGTCCAGTGTTGAAGATAGAGTAAGAACAGCAAGCACAATAAGAGGAGTCCCTCCTTCCCGTCTTAGCTGTGTTTTCCTTGGCATGTGATGTGGAAGGGTGGGCACAGAAGGTGGGGGAAAGCTCCTGGAGTTGTTTAAAATGTCCCTGGGATTTTGGGTTTATTTGGGTATGATGAGGCCAACATACGCAAATAAAAGGAGGGTATGTTGATGAGCAGTCTCTACTGTGGGTTGATGATGTAGAAAGGAGGAGACAATTGCCATTGATAAAATAGTGTGTTACAGTTTTCAAGAAGGACTATGTCACACTATGCAGGACCACATAGGGAAGCACCAGGGTTACTCCAGAGGCAGACGGAGTGAGGGGAAGCAGGGGCACTGGACCTGATTATAGTTTTAGTGGGAAGGAATGGGTGAGGCAGGGTAAACAGCTGAGTAGGCTTAAAATTGAATAATTGAATAATACAGATAATTTCTGGGATTTCTGGCTGAAGTGGTGGTCTACAGTTGTCCAGTACCTGGGCCTGGGGTGATTAGGGTAGAGGAATATTGCTTCCTAGAGTGTAAAAGTTAGATAATGGTTCAGAGTAAAGGCTCTGGGTTAGTTAGTTAGATTTGAAAGGCACACCTCCCGGGGAGGTGTCTGCCATTCCTAAGAACTGGCTAGCCCTGGGAGGGGCAGTGTCTCCCTAGTCAGGCCCCACATACCAGAGCATCAAAAGTACAAAAAAATGAGAAATGAAGTTAATAAAGAAGAGGAACAAAGGTTTGTATAACTAATTTGTTTCATTAAAAAAAATAAAGATAACTAAAAATGAAAAAAGTGGTCAAAGAAAGGTTAAAATAGAAAGTCATGAAGAAGCTGGCGATGCCTGACCTGTGGTGGCACAGTAGATAAAGTGTTGACCTGGAATGCTGAGGTCACCGGTTCAAACCCTGGGCTTGCCCAGTCAAGGCACATACAAGAAGTAACTATGGTAAGTTGATGTTTCCTGCTCTTCCCCCCACTTTCTCTCTCTCTCCTCTCTCTAAATTGATAAATAAAAATAAAATCTTTTAAAAGAAAAAGAAGCTGGTGCTGAGGCAGGGCCTCTTACATGGCCCTCAATTGTAAGAGGATGAAGAGGCCAGAGCTGATAAAAAACAAAAGTCAGGAGTACTGCCTTTTGGGAAAATAGTTACTGTAGTATCATCAAGAATGGAGCATGGGCAAGGTAGAATATACTAGTAGTTTTAGCTTTCTCATATAACCAGCAGTCTGACGGCACAGTATAGGGCTGCTGTAGCCACTGAAAAAAGCTGCCAAGGGTCTAGGCTCCAAATCATTTCCTGTTCCACCAGCCTTTACCTGTGGCTTCGTACACAGGGTAACAAGACAGCTGACGCACTCACCTGCAGGCATGGAGTCCAAATCCAAGGCAGGAAGCAAGAGGAGGTGAAATGACAAACAGCAAATGTTAACTGACATTTCCCCTTTTTATCTAGGAGGGAAAAGCTTTCCTGGAAGCTCTATCCAACAGATTTCTACTTACATCTCATTGGTCAAGACAGGGTCGCATCGTTTACCTCCAAAAGCTAGGGTATCAAGGGGAAGTAATTGTTTCTAACATTTACATTGCTATCCCAAGCAAAACTGAGGTTCTGCTGGTAAGAACAAATCCATATGTGAATGGATTGTATTTAGCAGTGTGCTATAGGAGGGAGAGGAAGTTTGAGCTTGTCTCCCTCAATTAAATGAGACAAACCATATGAAGTATTTAGCACAATGCATAACTTATAGTGTGTGCTCAAACAAAGTTTGTTTCTGCTACTACTATTGTTTATACAATGTAGTACTTCAGTCTTGATTTTCACAGTTCCATAAATTCAACAAATATTTTTTGCACCTTTATAATGTTCAGTCTTTAGGTGCTAGGGGTGAAGAAAGGGAATTAAATCAGGTTACTGGCTTCTAAGATCTTTTCATCTTTGTAGATAAATACATGATGCATTGACTGTGATAAAAAGTGTCAGCAATGGCAGTCTTGGAAGTTACTGGAGGTGGAAGAAACTTGAGAGCATGAATTCCTTCGTTCACAGATGAGGGAAGCGGGAGCCACCAGGGAAGTGAAGGGGCTGACCACAGTCTGTGCAGAAGACAGGCCTGCAGCACAAGCCTCCTGATGACCTTCCGATTATACTGCCTTGTCTGAAGTGACTTGGAAATGCAAAGCTGGAGAAAAGACCAGGAAAATAACCCCTTGCCTTTTGGGGAGTTGGACTGCCTGCCTCACAGAAGCATAGCCCTGGGCCTAGGAGAAATGCGGCCAGCAGTAGATGAACTGAACTTCCAGGACTATGAGGGTGTGTGTGAGCTGGCATGAAAATGAGGGCCCTGCTTTGTGGCAGAAAAAAGAATTCCTCTGGGTCAAGACTTTTATTCACTCTGTGGTTTTAATTAGCAATCTGGTTTTACTAAGGATTGCATTAAATCAGCAAATGCTTCTTGCAAAATTCCCCACCCAGTAATCCACTATTAGACCACGGGTGACAAAAATGTGGGGAAAAAATGAAAATTTGGAATCCTGGTGCATGATGCAAGAAAATGTCATTCAAAAATAATTTAAAGGTATTAAATGCAGTCTGTTCACTACAATTACCACTATATATATATTATTTTTTATTAAAAAATACTTTGTTCTGCTTGGCATACAGTATAGCTTTTTTAATTAAGTGAGAGGCAGAAAGGCAGAGAGACAGACTCCCACATGTGCCTGACTGGGATCCACTGGGCAAGCCCCCTACCAGGTGATGCTCTGCCCATCTAGGGCCGTTGCTCCATTGCTTGGCAAACAAGTTATTTTAGAGCCTGAGGTGAGGCCATGGAGCCATCCTCAACACCTTGGGCCAACTTGCTCGAACCAGTTGAGGCATGGCTGCAGGAGGAGAAGAGAAAGAATGAGAAGGAGGAGGGGTAGAGAAATAGATGGGCACTTCTCCTGTGTGCCCTGACTGGAAATTGAACCCAGGACATCCACACACCGGGCTGATGATCTACCACTGAGCAACTGGCCAGGGCCAGCTTTAGCTTTTGCAGGATTTGTTGTTTTTGCTGTTTTTCTAAATGATGAAGTTAATAAAAATCGCAGACAGTTTGGCTGGCAGAAACAAAGTCACATCTGCAAACAGCTGCACTGGCAATTAAATGGCATTTAATGTGACTAATATCCAAAGGGTGGATTTTTTTCCCCCCTACCATTAGAGATGCAAAATTTAGGCTTCTGAGCTATTCTTTTGTAATAGTTTTGAGTCTGTGTGTTTAGAAGTCATTCTCATATTCATAAGGAAAACCCTCCAGGAGCCATAGAAGGGAATTTGAGTGTGAAAAAAAAAAAAATGAACAAGAGCTGCACAGTTTGAATTTTGAGAATTGGCATAAATTTTATAGTTTTTTTCCTTATATCAGTTCAATGAAATAAAGGCCTCTTGTTTCCCATACCAATCAAGTGACCTCCTGCCTCGCAGTAATTAGTGGTAAACTTCAATATGCAAGCTAAAAGACCACCTAATTAAAAAGTGTAATTAATTTACATAGATCATTCAAAATGGCTAGAGTAGATAGCTTATGGAGATAATATAAAACTCATTGAGCTGCCTTTATTGGCTTCTTTCCCTGCTGTTCCTCAGGTTCTGAGTATTTTCATGGGAATGAGTTTATCAAAGTGGGAAGGGTTTTGAGGTGATGGTTTTAGCTAATCACTGCTAAACATTTAAAGCTTTGCAATTATTTTTATCAATTACCGAAGTATAAAACAACAAAAAAATGGCCTTATCTTTCTGGTTGATGCTAAGTGGCCTAATGTTATTAGTGAATATTTTTTAAGTGCCTGTTGAGTACTAGATGCCACTCAAAACACACAGTTATTTTAGAGCTTGCCACAATTAGCATGACTCCTTCTCTGGCTAGGCAGCACTTTGATTCTTCTAAACACAATGAGATGGTTGCAGGACCCTAAGGAAAAATACTAACCAAAGGGTTTCTCCTTTCTTTATTCATAATTTACAATGTCAAGTAATAGCTTATATTACTTACTCATCAACATAAACAGTATTGGACTCCAGAGGTTGGTGAGTCCCCTGTGTGACAACCATGTGGATGTTCCAATGATGCAAAAGGAGAATCCTGACTTCTTACCTTCCCTGGTGTAGTGGCCCTATGGTGATATCCACTCATCTAAATTTATTTTCCTTTACCTGAGTTACAAAGAGAGAAGTTTCTTCCAGTTTATGTATGCAGGAAACATATCAGAAGATCAATCAAGCAAAGATCAACAAAGAAGCTTCAGGCAAGGGGTTGGTTAATATAGACTGTCTTTGAAGGAGAAGTCCAGGGATCTTGGCAAGATCTTGCCAAAGAACAATAGATAAATCATCACCTTTTTAAAAAACGTTTCGCCTGCTACTTCTGTGAAGAAATGATGATGATACTCCGGATGGTCTTGGACTAACACTACAGGGTTGTCTTGAGAGTGTCTCATAACAAGAGCAAATGCCAATTTCTTCCGCAATATATTTGACAATATATATCATTATAACACAAACTTTTTTTTCTTTATCTTTATTTATTCATTTTAGAGAGCAAGAGAGAGAGAGAGAGAGAGAGAAGGGGGAAGGAACAGAAAGCATTAATTCCCATATGTATCTTGACCAGCCAAGCCCAGGGTTTCAAACTGGTGACCTCAGTGTTCCAGGTCAACACTGTATCCACTGTGTCACCACAGTGAAATAAAAGTAGAAATAAAAGCTCAAGAAATAAAACATAGAAAGTTTTTAATATTCTTGAGCTTTGATGCGTTTAACAAGAAGCCCTCCCCTTTTTCATGAGATAAACTGTATTACTATTCACAATGAAACCTGTATTCTACAGTTTGACTGCTTATGTTGATTAAATCCCTGTGTAGTTACAAAACTTTCATCTTTTTGTTCTTTGTAAACATAATCCAAGTTTACTTTATTTTCTAAGTCCCTCAGTTTCCTCACTACTATGCTTCAGATAATAGCCTCATAATCACACAACTCAAAACTTTGATATAATCTGTTAGAATATTATCTAAAATAAAGATTTTCAAACATTGTTGGACATAAGCTTCTAGGCAGTTCACACACACACACACACACACACACACACACACACATCCAGATGCCCAGGTTGCATCCAGACCAATTAAATCAGAACCTCCGGGAGGAAGAATCCAGGTATCAGGATTATTTCTGTGTGACTGTGTGTGATATCCCCCTGAGTTTGAGGTGCTTTATCCTAATGCATTATTGTGATTGTAACTCTCTGATACACCCTCTTTATTATCTGAATACTCATTGAGCATTTATTATGTCCCAGAGATTTGTTAGAAATACAGTGAAGACAAAAATTGCCATAGTCAATTGATGATCTTGTGATAGACAAAAAACAAGTAAACACAAAGCTTTAAAGTATTATTTCAGGTATCATTTAGAGATCTATGGAGACAAATAATTCCAGGGCAACGTGTGATAAAGAAAAACAAAGTTGTGTTTATACTCATATCTTACTAAGAATAAATTCCAAATAGTTCAATACTTCAATTATTTTTTGGTATTTTTCTGAAATGAGAAGTGGGGATACAGAGAGACTCCTGCATGCACCCGACTGGGATCCACCCGGCATGCCCACTAGGGGGTGATGCTCTGCCCATCTGGGGGCATTGCTCCATTGCAGCTGGAGCCATTCTAGCACCTGAGGCAGAGGCCATAGAGCCATCCTCAGCTCCCAGGCCAACTTTGCTCCAGTGGAACCTTAGCTGCAGGAGGGGAAGAGAGAGACAGAGAGGAAGGAGAGGGGGAGGGGTGGAGAAGCAGATGGGCGCTTCTCCTGTGTGCCCTGGCTGGGAATCAAACCTGGGACTTCCACACACCGGGATAATGCTCTAGAGCCAAATGGCCAGGGCAATACTTCAATTTTTAAAATGAAGAAAACACAGAAGACCCAGAAGCCATAGGAAAAAAATATTGATAAATTAGTTATGGACTACCATAATCAAGTCAAAAGACAAAGATCAAACTGAAAAAAAAATTGTAACCATATGTATAAAGTGCTACTTTCCTAATATATATAAATTTCAGAAAATCAATAAAAATACGATCCACAACCAAACAGGAAAAAGGAACAGGAAAAGGAAATACTAGTGGTTTTTTATTATTGTTGTTGTTGTTGTTGATTAGTTTTAGAAAAGGAGCGAGAGAGAAACACTGATTTGTTATTCCACTTATTTATACACTCATTGCTTGATTCTTGTGTGTGCCATCACCCTGGATGGAACCTGCCACCTTGGTGTATTGGGAAGATGCTCTAACCAGCTGAGCTACCTGGCCATGGTAGTGGATCTTAAACATAAGAAAAAATACTTAATCCACATGTAATATAGAAATGCATACTAAAACTTCACTGAGATCCAGGAATTTTATAACACACAAGGAGAAATAGGCATTTTTATATATTGTGTAAATTGGCACAACTTCTATGGATGACAATTTGCCATACTTTTCCCAGGTCTTTCTTTACACCTCTAGGAATTTGGTCTATATATATATTTTACATGTGTAAAATGATGAAGCATCATTTTAATGGCAAAAGAATGGAAATAACCTACATGTTCACCAATAGGGAATGAGTTGAATAAATTATGAAAATCCATGCAAAGGAATACTATACAGATGCAGAAAAGACTGAGAAAATTCTTTATATACTGATATGAAAAGCTATCTAAATTATGCTGTTATGTAAAAGGAGAAAAAAAAAAGAGAAAACAAGACATGAGATAATATATGTAAGTATGCTGCCATTTGATAAAAAGCATATAAAAACATGGATTAGATAGATGATACATACATAATATATGACTATAAAAGGATTTAAAAGGGGTAAACCTAAAAAGACACACATATATAAATAATTGTATGCTTAAACTTTCTCTGGGAGCATACACAAATAAAAAGTAATTTCTGTCATCTGTGGAGAGAGGAGCTGGGAGATTTTGGAACAGAAGCAAAAATGAGACTTTCTTTTTTTCTGTCTAATTCTGAATCACATCATTATTTATCAAAATTGAAATTTTAAAAATATCAAAAATATTTAAATGAATGAGTAAATCTCATTCATTTTGAGTACCTATTGTATTCTAGGCACAAAGCAGACATAAGCCTGCTTTCAGGGAGCTCACCTTATAAGGGGAGAAACATAGAACAGACAAGCACTTGCTTAATAAACTCAGTTATTAACACTGGGAGAGGGCCATGGGGGCACTAACGGATGCAGGGATAAGGTAAGCACAGGGCCTGTTTAGAGGGTAACCTTCCCTTAGAGGTGAGATTTACACCGAGAGCTGAAGAGCTGAGGAGAAGCCAGCCATGTGAAGAATGAAGAACTTCTTTTGGGAGGGGGGCAGCATGTGTAAAGGCTTTGAATTAGGGGAGTGTTATAGGAAAATAAGTTGTAGAAATATTATTAGGAAAACTTGTAAATAGTTAAAATTAATACAAAGTGAAACTAAAAATATTTATGCGCTGGGTGAACAGCTAAGCAAGGAGTGCGAAGTGGTAAAAGTGAACCCTGGCAATAGCCAGATGTCTATGTGATTTGTGATAACCATATGGTGAGAGCTGCTGCATGTAAAGGTTTTTTAGAATGGGCTCCTGAACCGCAGTCAGTCAGTCATCGTTGTCCAGACTCCAACGTTGAACATGGACTGTCTCCACACTGCTCTGACCAAAGACAGCCAAGAGGAGCACGCTGATAGGGCCCCAATAAGCTGTACCCAGGCACACCATAGGATTTGTGAGTAATAAATTGCCTTTGTGATTCTTGCAACTAACTTGTGTGTTGGTCATGTTTTTCCTCCGGTGGCAGTTGGTCTCAGTACCAATAAGTAGCATCCTCATAGCCACCTCAAGAGTAGTCTTGAAGAGGCCGCCAGCCCTGCTGGTAAGCAGGAGTGCCCCACTGCACGGGAAAGTTGAACCGGGGACCCCTGATCGAGGTAGAGCTCGCCTCTACTGGGACAGGGTGTGGACTTCTCTTACGAATTTTCATGAGGCCCACGTGGCTGGGGTGTGGTACACCAAAGGGAGGTAGGAGATAGGCGATGGCACTTGTAGGCTAGGGTGAGGAGGAAATGTGTGTGTGTGTGTGTGCGTGTGCGTGCACATACGTGCACATGTACTTATTTTTGAAAAGCAATCAGAATTAAAGTTTTGTGACTCTTTGACACCTGGCTCAGAATTTCAGAAACAAAGGGGCAGACATGGTATTCTGCCAAGACGTGGCCTTTCAGGTTTGACACTGGCTACTCCCTTATTCCACCACCGCACCCCTTTCTCTTCTCTAGTTGGGCCCTCAGTCTTTTCCTGAGATGACTTTCCCTTTTATCAGCTGCTTTGACTCCCCAGGAAGATAGAGAACTTGGGGTACTTTGACAGCCCAGATCGCATAGTGTTTATAGGACCCTTTTCCAGGACTGAGTCCACTTTGCACCATCTCTCCATGCAAAATGTGGTGACCTTGTGTGAGTGATAAAGAACAATGACAACAGAATATTAAAATCAGGAGTTCCCAATCTCAAGCTGCCTACGAGGTAACCTGAAGTGGCCTGAGTGCCCATGTGCAGTTGCTATGTGGGACGGCCATTCCTCAGTCTATCACAAACCCTACACTAAATTTCAGGAGAAAAAGAACAACTTGATGGTGGGCTTATGAGCAGATCAATATTCTCAGTTTTCCTCTATAGCTACAGGACCCAAACTGAACACAGGACCATGGAAATCTCAAAGGGCTGCCGACATGCCACGTTCCTGTTCCCTGAGGATCAAGCAGCTCTGTAAAGGTTTGCCCCCCACGTGCTGCTGAGGCACTCACAGGCCCACAGGAGCTTGTATTAGGGGCTGCCCGCCTGCCCCAGGCCTGTTAGAACTTTACCCCCACGTGGACACCCACTACCTCCACCCTGGATTAGAATGGAGCTCTCCAGGGGCCAGTCCTATTGTTTCCAGAATCACCATGGTCAGTAATACAACTTCTCAGCAAGAATGTAGGAGATTCGTACACAAATGGATGCCAATTAGAAGTGCAAATAGCAGAGTGGCCATAGCACTTCCCACCTGCCTGCTCTGCATGAAGCTCAGTGTCTGACCTCAGCCTCAGGAAGTGGGCACCCTATTTCTTCCATTCCCAGCTCGTTATAGGGAAGCTCAGCAAGCAGGCGTTCTTTTAATAAGAGTTGCATCCCAACCCTGGCAGTTTCTATGACACTGAGCAGGTTTATTTGGGAGAGTGGAAACAGACCTGGGGAGTGGGAGACCTGAGGCCCTGCCCTCATTCTCCACTAGCCTCTGTGATGCCTTGGCTACTCTGGCTCTCCGTTTCTCATCCTTTAAAAATTGAAATGTTAGGCACTGATCATTAAAGACTGATGTGATTCTGACGGCAGATTACCCTTCACAGAAGCATTCTTTGTCTACATCAAATCTTAGTGCAGTCCCTTGTCCAAACACTGAGTCCCTCACCACCAATGAATCATATGGAAATCTCTGCCCTGGACTCCCTTTCCAGGGCTTAAACTTGATCACAGAGCTGGAGAGGGAGAGCCCAGCTTCCCTTGCAAAGGCTACATGAACTCTTGAACAACAGGGCCATCTGGACACATCACCATCAGACAACTGAGTGCTCTCATTCTGGACTGCTCTACACAAAGCTGGATCTCTGATCCCATAGACCTTCCTCACTGTCCTGGCTTTTTTACATCTTAAATGAGAGAGAAACAAGCTTCTATCTTGTTTAAGCTGCTGTAATTCTTTCTGCGGTTGTTTGTCTTTTTTATAGCCACTGAATCCTCATCCTAATAAATACAGAACTTTTACCACCTTTTGGAGGTGGTTTGATTTCCCATGTATAAAAGACTTCTTTTTGTTTGTCTTGAAGATTGTGTGTTGTCTACTAATCTATTTCAATTTCTTATAATTTACTGAATTATATCGATTTTAATTACACCACCCTTTAGTGCATGTCTTTCTAGGTTGAAATCCTTTGAGGTTTGGTCTGACCTTATAGAGAATGCCTCTAAATTTCCTAAAATTCAACAACTTCAATTTTATTATCTGTTCTCAGTTAAACGGTACCAGAGGCTATTGTCTTCGGGGGCTGGGAAACTGGCCCATCACCTACAAATGTTTATTGAATTGAATTAACTTAAATTGAATTTCAAAAAGCATTTTCTCTTTAAAGAGACAGCATGAACTAAGTTCAAGTTTCCTGACTTCCTAGCCCAGGCTTTCACGTGCAATCCCAAGTAGGCAACATGAAGCCATGCAAAGAAGTAGGACTTGAAGAAAATTCCTTTGCAGGAACATTCTTCCTCTCCTGCCCTCATCTCACCTCAATTCCCTGGCCAAGTCCCATGTACCCTTCCTGTCTCAGTTTAGGCATCACTTCCCAGACCCCTAGATGAGGTTAGTTTCCTCTGTGTTGCTATTTTGCAGCCTATGGCACTTACTTTTTATTATGTAATCAAGTTTGTATTTGCTTCTCTGCAGTCTATTTCTTTGACAACTGTAAAGGAATGACCATACCTATTGAATCTACAGGTCCCAGCCCAGTGCTTGACTCATAGACAGCACTCAAGAACAATTTGGTGAGTGAATGAATAGATGAACAATGAATATTGTTGCACTAGATTCTTCTCTCTCATATCTCACCTCTAGAAGTAAATCCTTTGCCCTTCCTAAGAACTTCCTTTATATTTCAACCACTTATCTCTTCTCCCTCTGCTCTCATTCTGGCCCAGACAACCATGCTCTTTCCCTTGGACTGTTGTGTTGCACTTCTAAATGACCCTCTGCCTCCACTTCTCCCTCACTCCCCCATAGCACACTAATCTTTCAGTATAAATACAGGGGAAACATGAGGATGAAGGGCCAAATCATAGTGAGGGCCATGTTAAAGATGGCAGTTATGTCCCTCCCAGAGCAGGAAAGCCATGGAGACTCATTTTTTGTTTTAACTAGTTCAGGTAAAGACTATAATTCTAACTTTCTTCTGAGACTTTAATCCATTGAGGTAAGTATGGCCTAGACCAGAGGTCCCCAAACTTTTTACACAGGGGGCCAGAGTCCACTATCCCTCAGACTGTTGGAGGGCCAGACTATAAAAAAAAACTATGAACAAATCCCTATGCACACTGCACAAATCTTATTTTAAAGTAAAAAAATAAAACGGGAACAAATACAATATTTAAAATAAAGAACGAGTAAATTTAAATCAACAAACTGACCAGTATTTCAATGGGAACTATGCTCCTCTCACTGACCACCAATGAAAGAGGTGCCCCTTCCGGAAGTGCAGCGGGCGGATAAATGGCCTCAGGGGGCTAGTCAGTCACTGTTTTATTTATTTATTTATTTATTTATTTATTTATATTTCTCTGAAGCTGGAAACGGGGAGAGACAGTCAGACAGACTCCCGCATGCGCCTGACTGGGATCCACCAGGCACGCCCACCAGGGGGCGATGCTCTGCTCACCAGGGGGCGATGCTCTGCCCCTCTGGGGCATCCCTCTGCCACAACCAGAGCCACTCCAGCGCCTGGGGCAGAGGCCAAGGTCCAATGGAGCCTCGGCTGCTGGAGGGGAAGAGAGAGACAGAGAGGAAGGAGGGGGTGGGGGTGGAGAAGCAAATGGGTGCCTCTCCTATGTGCCCTGGCCGGAATCGAACCCGGGTCTCCCACACGCCAGGCCGACCGACGCTCTACCGCTGAGCCAACCAGCCAGGGCCTCAGTCACTGTTTTATAAGAAGAAGTGAGAGATGCATTTTTAGCCATGTCCTTAAAAGAAAAAGATGAGCTTTTCTCTTCATCTCCCTTTTCTAAACTACAGAGGCAATGAGAGGAGCTGGGGCAGCCACAAGATGGAAGCCAAATATTAGGGAAGACAGATCAGCAGTAAAGAAAATTGGGTGCTTTTTTATTGTTGAAGCTCCCAACTTTTTGGAGCTATGATATCAGCCTTAGAATGTGAAAAATTGAGTAAATTTTATCTTTTCTAAGCTTCTCTGGGAACTTTGTTACAGCAGCCTACTACATGGTGAGGCAAAAGTAGGTTTATAGTTGTTCACATGGTAAGAATACAATTAATAAATAATAATACAGAATTAAACTGTGAACCTACCTTTGCCTCACCCTGTATGTATCCTAATTGATAAATACTCCCAAATGCAGCTGTTTCATGGGAGTGAAGTAAAAGATTATGCTAGGAAAAAATATATATGGAAAAGTCAATATCCTTCCTAATGGGTGACTTGGGACCTCCCAAAAAGCAAGGAAGATGGGGAGAATAAATCCATAAATCCTGTACCAAAGCAGTCAGCAAAGAACTCTCTTCTGCCCAGAAAAGACTGGTTCTCTATGTTAGCATCTTGAGAAAGCATCGACGGGTGGAGAAGCCAGCTCTGCTACTTGGTTTCAGGCCCTAATGTGTAGAATGCCTTTGGGGAGTGAATAGAGAATTAGCTTAAGCTTTGGATTTGGGGGCTTTAGTGAGCTTAAGACAGACTTTTAATCAATCACTCAACGCTCCCTGTGGTCCCAGTGTGTGAATTTTAATTACATTCACTTGCACCTCCATCCAGGGAAAGAACTGCATATTTATGACACAGCAATTGGTGCAGCAACCCCCCATCATCCCCTCCCCCACAGCCATAGTGCCAAACTGCCCCCACCTGTATCTGGGGCAAGAGCTGCCTACCTGACAAAGTAGGTTTCTTGACAACTCTCTGTAACAGGGAAATTTTTATATAGATTTGGATTAATATCAACTGATATTTGGGTCAGATATGAATTTGTTATAAATTTGTTTGACTGCACACATCTTTTACCTGTTGTTTTCTTGGAACTTACTGGTTTGGCCGTTTATTTTTTTGATTCTTGACCCAGCTTTTCTCTAGATTCAGATTTATTGGTAGAACCCCTCTGGAGATTTGCATTATTTCTTATCTGAAAGTCTTAATCACAAATATTAAAGTCTCACTTAGATACCACTCTTTCATAAGTTGG
This sequence comes from Saccopteryx bilineata, assembly GCF_036850765.1. Taxonomy (NCBI): domain Eukaryota; kingdom Metazoa; phylum Chordata; class Mammalia; order Chiroptera; family Emballonuridae; genus Saccopteryx; species Saccopteryx bilineata. The sequence continues at coordinate 202,387,860 of NC_089493.1, read as the reverse complement.
GGCTTGTAGGAGGCCTTAACTCCCTGAAGTTGTATGCACTTTAGTGAAAGAAGGTTCATAGTTTTCATCAGATTCTCAAAGGCATCTATGACTCCCCAAGATAAAATTTTCTTTTAAATGCAAGAGTTTCCACCAGAGCCAGTGAGGCTGATTAGGGAAGCAGTAAGTTTGGATAGTAAGGATTAACCCCAAAGCCTCCTCTCTCAAGCCCCCCACTACCACCAGAAAGATATAGAAAAATCATTTGTCTAGGCAACATGCCTCTCCTTGCTGTTTTCTTTTAAAATAACCCTATAAAGGGTATTGTATTAACTCCTAACATCTAGGAAAGATATTTATCAAATTACTTTCTTCCTCAGGATGCCATGTTCCCGGAGGAGGGGGGATTCCCAAGGGGCAAGGGTCAGAGCACATTAAAACAAACTTCTCAGATTTACCCCTGCCTCCCACAGGCTGCAAAATGCCTGATGGCCAGGATCCACCATGTTAAAAATCCAACACAAGACATGATTGACTCTAAGTTCCACTAGGCCAAGGATCTATCCCTCTGTTCATCTTTCCCTCCTCCCCAGTGTCCAACACGGTGCCTAGTACATAATAGGTGCTCAGTAAATCTTGATTAGATGAAAAAGGGAAAATGTGTCAGCTGCCTTATTGGTTACTTTGTGTGTATAATGTGTTTCTTTGTCCAATTAAGAATGGTTCCAAATGATAAAACTGAATCAAGGAGAGAGTTAATCTAATTAGAAATACATATTGAGGTATCAGCACATTTGGCCATTGGGAACATGGGTAAGTACACACCTTGATGTCAAGAAGGCATTCATAGGCTGTCCTAAACCTACTTACGGGGGAAAGTCAGAGCTACCCATTTTTGAAATCTTTGGAATAATTTATTCATGACTCTCCTTGTGCGAAACGGTTAAACAGAGTTTTTGCCTTTTCAGTACTTTAATAAAGTATGGAAGGTGATGTGGAGAAAATGAGAACCCTCAAGTCAGGACTCGAAGCCGGGTTGAAGACTCAGCGTTTTCCACTTACTGACGCCTCCTACGGTCGAGTCTCCCGCCTCTAAACATCTGTTTGTTGTGACACCCTCTTTCCTAATCCAACTCCCAGCCGTACGAGGGGCTTTCCATCTGTGCCAAGGGGTTCCCTGAACAGCCCCTCAGCGCCCGCCCCAGTCAGGGGCCCCTGGCTCCCACCGGCTCCTGCGGCGACCGATGTCCTCGAAGTTATCGGTGCAAACCCGGCTCCCGGTTGCAGAGCTGGCGGGCCGGGCTGGGCGGCAGGGGCCGCAGAGCAGCCCGCCGCCCCGGGGCCTAGCGCGGAGGCTCCGGCCTGCCGCTCCCCGCCCCGCCGCACGGAAGCGGCCTGGCAGCGGGCGCTGCGCCCCCTGGGGGCGAGGTGGGAAGGGCCCGCGCGCCCCTCCGGGACCGTGGCCACTTCGGGCCGGCGGGTCGGGCCTGCGGAAGAGCTGGGCTATTTTGTAACTGCACCATCCACCCAAGCCTCATTACCACCTCTTAATGAGACCCCTTTACTCCGTGACGTGCAACCGCTCCATCCCATTAAGGAAATCGCTCTTCAATGCTGATTATTTTATTTGCAGCCATAATTATATTTCTTTCGGCTAAATCACGGTTTAATCGAGCCCACATGGAGGGCAGCAGCACTAATTACGGCGGGGGATGTGGCGGCGGCAGCGACGTCGGGCGCGGGCCGACTGGGGGGGGGGGGTTCGGTAGGGAGTTGCCTGGGCGGCGACAGGGCCGGGGGCTCCGCGGGCTGGGAGGGGCGCGCGCGTGTGGCGGGGCCTGGACTCAAACACAACAACTTATTACTTCTAATTCCCCAACTGTCACCAAATCACCTGCACGAAACAAGAATCTAATTTGTTAAGCTGGCATGTCTGCAGATGGAAGATCGATCTTCTCTGTAGATTTCTCTAATTGAGTGAATATAGACGCCCGAAATTAGCCGTACTCTGGCTGCTGGGAGGAGCGAGGGAAGGAGCTAGAGAGAAAAGGTGGGGGAGGGAGGGAGAAGAAAAGAGAGGAAGGGGAATAGAGATAAAGAGAGAAAAAAAGAGAGGGGAAGAAAAATTGAAAAAGGAGACGAAAGGACAGAGGCAAAGAAAGGGTGAAAGGAAAGAGAATGAGTGGAAAGAGTGGGAAAATGAGAAGGCAGAAACAAGAAAAAGGAGAAAGGGAGAAGAGCATAGGGGGAAGAGGGAAAAGTAAAAGGAAAGAGGAAAAAGGAAGCAAAAGGTAGAGCAAGGGCAGGACGATAAAGGAGGAAAAGATAGAAAATTCTGTTTCAGGAAGGCTCACTACCTACATGGTGATAGCCACCCCCACCCGCCCCGGCCCGGCCAGGGGTAGCTGGAAGAGCCCAGCTTCTGTGCGGTGTCAGTCCTAGACTGGGACTCACTGTTGATGAAAAGACAGAGGTAGGGACAGCGATGCTAGGCAGGGAGGGAGAGGGGAGGAGGTGGGCGCCAGCGGCTCCAAGAAATGGCTTACAGAATTACATTTGTTTTTCTTGTGATTTTATTAAAAGTCACTCCTCATCTCCAGATTGCGTGAAAATATCTACTTTCCACTCAGATACACCGCATTAACTTGTTGGAGACGAATTTGTTTGTTTGTCTATTTTATTTATTTGCTAGATAAGATTGATGCAGTCTTATTAGCGCTATATCTAGTTATAGAAAGAGATAAGGATGAGATGTTTTTCTTTTTATTCCAATTACTAGCCTTGTCACCTAACTGAATAACTGATATATGATTATTTATCCTGAGTAAATAGAAATCAGAAAAATAACGAACTTAACACATTCAAACAAAATCTCCGTTATATTTACTATATTCCCTGTGGCTAATAGAGGCCATTAAAATTACAGGACTGGGGGAAGTAATATGAAATGGGGGGGGGGGGGGGCTAGTACCGATCAGTCATTGTTTTGTGTCGAGCTTTCTGTGTTGAGGGCCGTGGATGCTAGTTGTTTAGAAGGCAAAGATTTAAAAAATAAGCAAGCCCCAGCGCCCACAAAGTGCCATCCAAATGGACTACATGGTTGTAGTTTGCACACTCAAATGTATGGGAAACGGTTTACTGCAGGAAAACAAAAAATGTTCAGCTCGTGAGGCTTTCGGGAAGGATAGGAAATCAGATTCGGAGCGAGTTTTCTACTCCGCCGAGGTTCGGGGCATACCACTACGGTTGGGGTGAGCAGGCAGTGGACACACACGGCTCACACAAGGGCGCATGCCGAGTGTACGCGTCACGCACACGCAGCCCCCGCTCCCTGCGCGGAAAAGGGAAAGAAAAGAGGCCTGGAATGTGTGCCCTTGGTTTTTCGCTCCCAGGTTGTGGAGCCGGGGTCCTGTAGGTAAGGAGTTTTTGCAGCCATGGTCTCCCGCGGCGATATTTACCGAACAGCCCTGGCTGAGAGCACCCCGGAGTCCCTGCGCTCCGGGCCCAGGGAGGCCTGGAGAGAATGCACATTTGGACTGAGCTCAGGGCTGTTTAGCTAGAGGTTAAAGGCACTCACTCAGCCCTAGAGGACTGCCGCTGGAAGAAGAGCCGAGGGGACTTTCGCGGTGACCGCGGAAGCACTCAGCCAAAACCTCTTTGGCTATGGTCTCTTTTGCTGGGAACCTTGAGAGGCTTCTTTTATGCAGAGAAGTGTGGAAGCGTCTGTCACCCCTTCCCAGAGACTTGGCTGCCCTCCCAAATCGCCTTCCTTCCACTCCACTCTCAAATTGACTCCCCCAAATTAGCCATACATTAAACAATCCCAAACTCTAGTGTGGACCACTGACACTTGTCCGGGACAGGAGTGGGGCGGTGAGGGTGAGGACTAGAAAGACGTCGGTTCTGGCAATGGAGCAAGAGATGGGCGAAAGTGATTACCATTGTTTCAAACGCGGTGAACTTGAAAGCTTCCTATTTTTCCCCTCGAGTGTTTGCCCCTCCCTTCATTCTTTTTGAAGTTCTAAGGTGGCCTGAGGAACAAGATCTGATTTGCCATTGCATTGGGTACTGCATATCTGGAAAAGTAAACAAGAGTGTTCAAGTCACTTGATTTGTTTTCTGTAAGCAAATAATACCCAAAAGCATGGCTGTAATTTACCACGAATTAAAATTGATTCTTTTCATCAGGCAAGAAAATAGGAAAATGTGAGATCGTTAATTATTGAGGGAGGCGCTGCTCATTAAAGGGAACAATGTTACAATTCAGCATTTAATAGCCGGAATGTGAATAATAACGCGCCATATTTCAGCCCACTGTCTGCAAAGAAAAGAGAGCACTTTACAAACAAGTCAAGCAGCCCAAAGTTACATTTATAAACACCTAAGGTTTCTGTGAGTGGAAAAAGCAATTAGGGTGCTGGGTACAGTACCCAATTCTTCACGAGCACTCAGTATATATATATTCTGTCTATCTCTCTGATTCTACAAAGGATTTACAATAAACACATAAATACAACGGGGGTGGGGTGGGGTGGTGGTCAGAAGTACAAACCTAATCAGTGTGTATCTACCATTAAAACACTTGCTGTCCTGATCTCCAAACCCATCCTACCCACTCATCTAGTCACACCACATTTCTACATCTTGCTCCGGACCAGGATGGCAAAGTAAGAGAAAAGACACTGATTTTGTAGTTACTGTTGCTGTTCTTCTAGTTTACATAATTAGCTATCAAGGGTTTGTTTGTTTGTTTTTTAAATATACATATATATTTAAATCTATATCTCCCAGAAAGTCAACTTTTATCAAAACTACGAAGTTCTCTGGCTTGGTCTGGGCGCTCAGCCCAGAGGGAGCGGTTTCCTTGACATTTAAGTGCTCTTTGTGCTTCGTTAAAAAGGAGAAGAGGGGAAAAGAAGAAAGAAAAAAAATTATTTCCCTGAGCATCGCCCCTTGGCAGGCTCTTGTACAAAATTCAATCTCTATTTTTTATGAGAAATAAACTGTCTCAATAAATTTTATTAGGGGCCACCAATATATTTTCTGGTAGTTCCCTTTGTTCCACTTCTACGTGTGTGTAACAATCTAAAACCTATTTATTGAGGAAAAATCACTGGATCCGTCATAGAAAATCCTTTTACTTTGCTTTGAAGTGATTTCTGAAGACATTATTGTCATTCCAAAGATTTGGGGGTCATTGCGCTAAAACCTCGCCTTGTTAGGGACTTCAGTTCCCATGATCATGTGGGAAATGCCTTAAATTATCAATAGCAATGGGCCTGACCGGCACTTTCCCGGCTGCCCTAGGAACGTGGGATGATGACGGGGAATAAAACTCTGGTAAATACATTTTAGGCCCTGCCCAGGTGGATTCAGACGTTGGACAAAACGAGCTGCCGAGAGGGAACTGGGCGCGGGGGCGAGCATTTTACATCCAGACTATTGTCGTTTTCCTCGCCACGCCTGCTGGCGGCCGGTTGCCGTTCCCAACTCCAGCTCCAGTTTGTGCCCTCCCCACCTCGACGCCCCCACACCTCCCTCCTTACTCCCTCCTACTCTCAGATTTCCTTTTTTCCCCTTTTCCTTTATTTCCCCCTCTCCCCTCTATGCTTATGCTCTGAAGTCTTGGAAGAAATGATTTAGTTTGTTTATACTGCTATAAAAATCAAGACCAATAGAAAAGTCATAAAATGAAGCGGGCTATCAATCACGCCGCAACATTGTTATTCAGCGGTTACTAACAGAGATGGATAATCCTTTGATTTCGTCCCATTGTTATTACTCTGATGTGTCTTCACATTAACTATTACACATTTATTTATCGACCTGAAACATACAACAGAACAATATACGAGCTGTGCGTATGGGAGAACGCTGCACAGCGGTGGTGGTTCTGGGGGTGGCTGTGGGATGAGGACACGAGAGATTTTGTGTACATTAGTGTGGACTGGGGCCCCGCGCCCTTCTCCTCTTCCCTGATCTTGGCCTCTCTTTCCCTCCAGAGAGAGTGAGAAACGTCCGCAGACCTGCTTGTTTGGAGAAGCGGGTGCCTCTGTCAGGGCCTCTGTCTCTTCCCCTGTCTCTTCTGCACCTCTGCCCCTGCGTCTGGTCTTAAATATCCCGCAAGCCCCACCAGGTTTGCACAAACCCCGTAGAGTCCCCGGGAACGTGCAGCCAGGTGCGCACTGAAAATCCACGTCCAGGGTGCTCACCGCCCTATCCCGGGCCTCTATCCCACCTCCTGCCGCGCGCACTTAGCTCTGTAGCGTGTAGATTTGGGGCTTTGTTTGGGAAGGGGAAGCTTTATTCCAGGAACACTAACTTATTTTAGGTCGAGATATTTTCCTCCCAAGCAAACTCTTTTTCAAAAGTACATTAAGGAGCTTGCCGATCATCCGTGTGGCTCCCAAACACGCCGCCGCCTCTTGGACTCCGCCAAGCTGGAGCTCCCGGTTCCGGCGCTCCAGTCCCACAGAGGCCATGTTGACAGCAACTGCGGTGGCTACTGAACCTCGGCCAGGCCCGGAGCTTCGCGGGAAACGATCCCCTCTCCTCCGCTCGGAAGGAGCCCCTGTAGCTGATGCCGGCATTCACACGTGTGTGTTCATGTGCGCGCGCGCGCACGTGTGCTTGGAAGGAGGGGAATGGGCTACAGTAGAGAAGGAGGAGAAAGAAGCAAAACTGGCCCAGACTTCTCATTGCTGCCTCCTTTGTCTCCTTCCTCAGTCCCTGTCACAGGCACAACTAAGGGCGCACGCGTACACACACACACACACACACACACGCTCACACAGTTCCTCTGGCATCTGCTCTTAGGCAGCATTTCCAATGTTTTGTGTAAGTCAACTGGACAGAGAACCAAAAAAAAAAAAAAAAAAAAGCCAGTTGCTCGGTATTATTTAAAACAGACTTCATAGGGCCACCTTTTGTGGAAGCTTTATTTGCACTAAATGAATAATCTTAATTGCATCACTCTCGAATTAAAAATCAATGTTAATCAAGTTGAGAGTAGTAAATATCAGTTTTCATTGTGCCTGGGTAGAGGGCATTTTTATTGTGTTGCAAATAAAAATACAAGTCAAATAACTTTAAAAGGGCATTATGTTCTGCTACAAATACAATTGAAACGGATTGTTTAGGAGCAGATCAAAAATGGTACAGAATTTTGCACTTAATTTCCTCAGTTATCATTTACAATAAGAACCTCTGGGCTTGACAGCCAAGTCTAAACAGTAGTAAATTAGTACAAATTTATACTGATTTTACTCTAATAATCGTAATAAAAGCTTATAGATTTGGCACTAATTACATAAATGCCTAATGATCTTGAAAATTACTCTGGTTAGAAATATATTACTAATCTAAACTTTGTTGTTGGCTGGCTCTGAAAAATCAGAACATTAGAAATGGTTCGCTTCACTTGTGCAAAGCACTTTAAATTGTTTAAGTAGTTTAACATATTCAAGAGGAAAATAAAGAGTATTTAACTTTATTTACAGCCTTAAGTAGAGTTGAGATCCGATCAGAATCTAGAAACTTTGACCAAAAGAGCGAGTTGTGGGCAAGGGTGTAAGCGCGCGCTGGGCAGTGAGAGGGCCGAGCAGGAAGTGTGTATAGTGCATTAGTCCACACTTCGCGCAGGCCCTGGAAGCTCCCGGGAGGTCGACTCCTTTTTTGCGCTCTAGGCCTGCTGAGGGGCTGGAACTCGGTAGGCCCGGGGTCTCAACCTAGGCGTCTGAACCCAGGCCCAGGCCTGCTGGGTGGTAGCGAAGTCTAAGCGCGGTCTAGAGGCATCGGTGTACCCTTGTGCTCCGCATTGGCAGGCCCGCGCGGCCCGAGGCCGACCAGTGTCACCCAGAGCGCGCAGGCGAGGGAGAATCTTGGGTCACTCGGGGGTCATGCCCTGCTCTGTCTCTGGGAAGATTCTAGCTCAAGGAGACAGAGCTACCTACGCCTTTGGAGCAAGCAGAGTGGGACAAGGAGAAGGAAAGGTGTTCCTAGAGAAAATCGCCAGGAAGTACGAATGGAAGCGGCCGCCGCGGCTTTAGCTGCTGCTCGGGGCTGGAGCCTCCAAGGCTGCCACGGCCGCCTCCTCCGGGCGGGCGGGCGGAGCGGGGGACTCTCCGGGCGCTGACATTTGCAGGCTGCCCTCCTGATTGGTCCCCTCGCCAAGCTGCTCACGGGTTCATTCAACTGTTAAGCACCTCCCCGTCTCTCTAAAGAACATTATAATGCAAGAAGCCCCCTTTTTAACCACAAACCGAATTTTCTTTCATTTAGGTGATCTATATATATATATATATCTATATCGTATAGCTTATAGCTTATATCTATTTTAAATAACTTAAAGCCGCTAAAATTTGGGGGGGAACAGCTTTCGCCCTGGAGCGGTGCGCGATGCTGTCTCACGCCGACCTCCTGGACGCCAGGCTAGGTGAGTGCGCGCCTCTCGCCGGGGCAGGAAACTGTCAATTTGTTCCTTATTTTTCCTTAATGCGCCCTAAATGGACTAATTTCTTTAAAAGTAATTGTGCTGCATTAAAGTTTAATTTGATTTAACATCGTCTTTTTTTAAAAAATCTATGGAATATGTAGATCGGAAAAAGGAGTTGAGAAATGTTATTTTGTTTTTCCAATTTTTTTTCTCTTCCCCCTCCCTCTTATCATTATTATTATTTCTTGAACGGCGATCTAACCCGTGATAATTTGTTTGGATGGGTTTCTCTCTCTCTCTCTCTTTCCCTCTTGTTTGCTTCGATTTGGGATTTCTTTCTCCTCTTTTCTCTCTCTTTTTCTCTCCCGCTACCTTTTTCTCTCCTCGTCTAAGTGTGGTTGAATTTGTCAAAAATCTGGCATGAAGGAAAAAACTGCAATTGACTCAGATTTACTAAGTGTGCTCATTGAGAAAAGAGAGAAGCCAAAGTCATCCTCACAGGCATGGTTGCCTGCAGAAGTCTCGGCAATGCCAACGGCTGAGAGGAACGTGCCTTCTATTTCTCCGGAAAGAAGTTGAATTCCCTCAAGTTTGATTCACTGCTATGTCTATAGAATTTACTTGACTTTCTTTAATGCTGTCTGGGTTTCCGGTTTGGGAATCTTTGGTGATGGATGAGACTCCATTTTCCAAACACTTTCTATGATTTGAGGGAGAGGCGGAGCTGATCTGGGTTGATTTCGGGGGGTGGAAGGCTTGAAGACTTACTCATCCTTCGAAAGTGAGAGGGGACCGGCTCAGGGCCGGAGGTAGAGTTCGTCAAGCTGCCTAAGCGCACGCAGGTGGGGCAGCAATCTGGGAATCATTTAGTTTTCTTTCTTTTCTTTTCCTCCCCCTTTCCCCTCTCAGATAGCTCTCGGGTTCCTGAGGCGCCAGGGTGTGGTTCCCGAAAGGGACTTGGAGGCACGTTTCATTGCCGGGGCTGGGAGCGTTCCACTGTGGGAGCGAGGAGAGCGTGTGCCGCTTTCGGAAGCCCGCTAGGAAAGAGGGGGAAGGGCCGGGCCCGGCATTCCAGCCGGGCTGTCCACGTTCTGGGGAGCCCAGCCGAGCATCTCGGGAGTCTCCTCCGTAGGGCGAGAGTGGGCGCGGAGGGAGCGGAGGATGGGGCTGCGAGAGGCCCGCGCCGGAAGACTCGGCCCTCCCGGCACCGCTGGGAAGGTAGTGACCGCCATCTCCTTGCCTCCGCAGGTATGAAAGATGCCGCCGAGCTTCTGGGCCACCGGGAGGCAGTGAAGTGCAGGCTGGGCGTGGCGGGCTCCGACCCCGGGGGTCACCCGGGAGACCTAGCGCCCAGCTCCGACCCAGTCGAGGGGGCCACTCTGCTACCTGGGGAGGACATCGCCGCTGTGGGCTCCACGCAGGTCTCCCTGGCGGTGAGCGCGAAGGACCCGGACAAACAGCCGGGGCCCCAAGGCGGCCCCAACCCCAGCCAAGCCGGCCAGCAGCAGGGCCAACAGAAGCAGAAGCGACACCGGACCCGCTTCACCCCCGCGCAGCTCAACGAATTGGAGAGGAGTTTCGCCAAGACTCACTACCCCGACATCTTCATGCGCGAGGAGCTGGCGCTGCGTATCGGGCTGACCGAGTCCCGAGTGCAGGTACGCCGGGCGTGCGCGCCGGGGCAGAGACCGGGCGTGGGCGGGAAGGTTCGGGCGAAGGGAGCGCGGTCTCTCCTTCCTCTGCCAGGACACTGGGCTTCGCTTCGGAAGCCTATTGCGTTCTGGGTCGTTTCAGTTCCTCTGCCCGGAAACTGGCGGATTGCCACCTCTCACCCTCATGGACAGGCAGGTCCTCAATTTCTCACCAGTATAACCACATTCCGCAGAAACTACTCAAAAAAGAAGCGGGCATTATTCGACTGCTAGGTCGCCTCCTCCCTCCCGGGCAGGAAGCCTCCGAGCGTCTCCCAGGCGGCGAAGCCGAGCGCGCACTTCCACTCCAGCTTGCGTTATCGACAAATATTTCATTACCCGATAGTGAGTTTTTGTTGTGTCTGGATAAATGGGGGGATGCAACAATTATACAGAAAATATGAAAAGGGAAAAATAAGGCATAATGGGGCGCCTTTTAAAAGAGATCCATACCTGGATTTCACGGCTTTATTCTCCTGAATATCACCGTCCACCGCTCTCAGGCAAACAAGCACCCTTAGCTTTGATGTTTTCAAAAGATTTGAACTCTGGTGGTCAACCAATGTTTTGGGGGTGGCTGCAGAGATTTCCCACAGCCTATAAGCCTTGATTTACCCCTAAGGAAATTGGGGGAAAAAACGAAGGCTTTCTGTGTTGAATATCCAATATGAAGACAGGACATTTAAAGAAGGAAAGATCGACAGATAGTAGACAAAATCCTTACTGACCTCTTGTTCTCCTCCAACCATCCTCCAGCTTGTAAATTATACATAACAGAAAATCACACCCACAACTTTTCTGAACAGTGGTAAATAAAAGCATAAGCCTGATGAATCGCATTTCCCTCTGCTTTTTCAAAGAATGAAAATAATGTATCAAATACTTCATGAGCAGGTGCTGAAGGCGTAATTCCAAGACGAGCACTTAATCAGGAGCTATCCAGGGTGCTAAAAAAATCGTTCTTTCCTGTCTCGGACATCCTATTTTCTGTCTATTAATCCTGGGCGTCCCAACTTCAGCTCTAGATTATTTTACAAATTAAGTTTAAAGACCTCAGTTACTTTACTTGATATAAAAATAGACAATGGTGTTCATAATAACAGTGTTAAGTGTTTCTCTCTTGGGTTTTAAAGATAGTCTAACCTGGAAAAGTTGTGTGTACTTCTGTTTTAAATAGTCAGTAAATGAATGCCATTGGTTGCTTAAAGTGGTCAAACTAATAAAGTCATACATAGATGAACATTTTTACTCAATATAAGTCTGGGTGGTTTTCTTAGTGAACTCTGGGAGCCTTGAACAATGAGCCATTGATGTGAGTACCAAAAGAATGTTAATTGCATTGAACAGATATATATTACTAATTCTCTTTAATTTCTTTTACCTTACATCTGTTTTTGAATCTGAAGTTGAGTTCAAACCTTAAAAGAAATCTACAATTTCAAAAAGTATATATACAATTTCAATACTTTCATTACCGCTAATGATAACATTGGCTTGTTAAAATCTTGTAGGTTCAAATTTCATAAATTTGCTTTTTGTCCCTCAAGAGAAATACTATCTAATAATTTTTGTTTTTTTAAAGAGTAAAATCCTGCTGTTTAACCTAAGCATAGTGATAATTAGTTTAAATTAAAATAAAACTTAAAATCACAAATAAAATATAATTGGACAACTGACTTTATGAAAAAAGAAAACAAGGTCTATTAAACTTTATTAGATTTTTCAAAGGTTAATGGCAGTGAATCTTTTAATAGGAAAAGTTGTAAATGAAATAAAATACAAACTATGTAATAGAAACAGCTATTTCCAAAAAGTACACAAAAGAATAATCAAGAAGAAAGAGACAAAGTACTTTAATTGTTCTAGCGTAATGTTCAACCAAAGAGATAATAGCTTGAGGCTGCTGTTAGGAACAATATAATAGAATGGCAATTTCAATATTTTTTAAAATAATGTTCCATAATTTAAAAAGTAATTAGATCAACATAACCTTTTTAATTAACATTTCAAAATGATTAACATTATGTAATATAATGTAAAAATAATTTATGGAAATATATTTACTTCACAATTCATTGTACCATTGCTCCTTGACCAAATTCAAATTAAATAGTAATTGGTTTATGTTCTTATATGATGAGTACTTCATACTTTTCTTTATAGTTAACAGATTGCCACACATTCTTACGTGGGCCACTGCACTGATTAAAAATGATCTAAACATTTAGTTTATTGCAATTGTATGTTTTTAGGGATGCTTTCTGGTTCTAGACGAAATGATCCAACATATTTATTTTTATCTATATCTGGTATATATCATACTTTTAAGTATTTATTAAAGTACCTCTACTTACATGGAGTCCAATTCCATGTCTGATATTGCTCCCCTTTTCTGGCTAGTATAATAAAACCATTCCTTTTATAGTGTGCCATTATTAGAAACCAATTTCAGAATTATTTATAACCTGGAATGGCTTATTAAGCAGCAATGCGAGAATCATGCAAATTATGCGATCAAATGCAATATAATAAGCATAATCATTAGTCTCTAGCACGGATTAATTAACTTTCAATATTTTATTTACATAAAAACCATATCAGTGAAATAACTTCTGCACAGTCAGGCTTGCCTTTCAATATTTTATAGGAACAAAAATAATGTGCTGTAATTCCATTGACCGTGTCCCCTAGAATGGCCCTGTCACCTGCCACATCTTAATAGGAGGACAAGCTGAGAGTATTTTCTAGTTTTCTAATGGAATGAGAAATTGCATTTTCTTCCTCTCCCAGTACTATTAAAGTGTAATGAATTCGGCCCAGAGTTCACGGCTGGCTGATCGAAATGAACCTGAGATCTAGGCTTTAATACAGCTCCCCAGATTTCCTCCGAAATCTTCACATTAATCATTTGCTGGATTCCAATGAGATCTTCATAAAGCGTTTGCTTGGGGTGGGTGGGGGAGTAATATTCTCTTTTCCTCTCTTTCTTTCTATATTTCTGAGCCATTTATAAGTGGAGAATTAAACGGGTTATATATTTTAAAATACATTTACAGTATGTCTATATTACTGTAACAGCAGATATCACAAAAGTGGATTTTTAAATTCCAACCTCCATTAGATTCTCACTGTTGTATTAAGCATTTTCTAAGAAGAGCTGCATTTCAAACTGAGTACAAAGTTGGCCTGTGGCTGTGGTTAATATATTTCCTGGAGTTGTCATCTGTGCATTCTCAAAATCTCCCTTAGGTTTTGCCTGCATTTTAATCCGTCATGCTCTAGTTTTCAAGTGCAGACAGTCACATTTTAAAAACATATGCATCATAACTTGGAACGGAGGTGCCCAGACCCCATGAAAAACTTTTTCCCAACCCCAGTAAACCGTGAAACATAAAAAATTCTGTAGCCATCATTTGACTACTAGCCCTCAAACATAATTGAGCACGATTTTTCGATTATTCCTACAATATTTAGTTCTTTAACAGCTGTTCTTTTCCGCCCGTACCTGAGATTCAGAAACGTTGCTGGCGGGTGTGTTTTCTACTGAAATTTTCTCAGCCTCCCCCTCTTCCGCTTCTCTCGCTACTCGCCTACACAAGTCCGACAGCCTCCTCTGCTGTCGGCCCCAGACATTCAAACTTTTGGGGATTCAGTGATACTTGCAAGATGTTAGAAACCAGTCTTTAATTTACAGACAACTTTCAAAATATATACGGGTGAAGAGTGTGAGATGGGACTGTTTGGACACAAACACGGTCCGGGTCTAGGGCTCCGTTCTGATTACCTCCTTCCAATCTCGCTTTGGATATATAGTAATACAAAGCGACCTGGGACCACAGGTCTCCTCGCTGTGAGGTCCTGGGTTCCAGCGGGTTACCCTCCGCCGAGGGCCTTTAACAGCTCAATCCGCCACGGACTGCATGGAGCCTAGCCACCACCCCGGCCCCACCGCCTCATCACCCCGCTGCACCTCCAGCTCACGGGGCTTTAGCATGCAAGGCACCCGTGGTCTTTACCCAGCGGACACTGGTGTAAACAGAAACGTAGGAACTGGGGTAGAAACCAGAGAAATACAAAATGGTGGGCGATGGCGCGGATATGGTAGAACAGGCCACCGCCTGCAAAAAAGGCGGGCGTAATACTAAGATTACAAAATGCAGTTCACATTGGTAAATGGAGAATGTGTCTCCACTTGATGATGTTAACATACCGTTGTACATAGCTGCCTTACAGAGAAGGTCAGGTAAGTCAGTAGTCATGATACATTAGCTTTGGGGGGGGGGGGGGGGGAGGGGGAACTCCACTAAAGAGTTTGGATTAGCGGATGAATAACCTTTTGGCCACAAATATGGTGGTCACATTGTGATGGCCAAATTCTAAGATGAAACTCAATCAGTATCTGAGTTGTGTCCCACATCATTTATATTTATGCACAGTAGACATCCAACTGACTAGATATTTGACTGCAAGCCTGCCAAGTAGGCATGTTGGCTATTTTTTTTTAAAAGATCAAATTAAGATATGGGAGAAGAGAGGCTATCTTGGCCAGGGAGTTTACTTGATAGCTGTCAGGAAGAACAGCTCCATTCTCGGTGGTAGTAAATTTGACCTCCATAGGCAAATTTGTCTGTTAAGGTCTGAAATTCCAAGGTCACTTTTAAGAAAGAACAAGTAGGAGGCTTATTTTCATTTGGAGTTTATTTTATCAAACACATCTCCTTTAAGAAGACATATGGATTTGTGTAGCAACATTAAATTTGACTCGTAACTAGTGTGAGCTTTAAACTTGAATTTTAATTTGTAGTGGTCAGAAAAATTGTAGTGGTCAGAAAAATTGCTTTTGGTTTATAGGTGAAAGTGGGGGTGTTTGAGGGAATTGGAGACCTTGTTATTTGGAGTCCTCAGTAAGTTCCTGAAAAGAATAGATTTGAAGGCCCTGGAACTCAGGGCCCTGGCAGCAGGTTCTAGAACACCTGCACAGCCCAGATAAAGATGCCTTTGAGGGAGTTGTGACCGAGGCACGGAAACCCGTGGCAGTAATACCTTTTGCTATAAATCAGAAAGTCATGGTGGTGACCCAACAACATCGTAGCTCATTGGCAATCGCTTTCTCACACGAATCACACTGCTCTGTCATTAGTGGTGTCAGGAGTTTTCCTTTATCTTTTGATTTTGAAACTGGCTATGTCATGCATGGCCCTTCATCAATTTCCAAATTTCCAGTATTTCTGAAAATTCTATAACCCATCAATGTTATAAGGCACGCTATTAAGCCACATGGGTATACATGTTTATCTTCATTTGTACACCTGTGGATCCGCCTTGACATGCCTGCCTGCAGACCTGTGCATCTAAGCCGAGTGCGCCAGCATGCAGGGGCGTGGCGAACACTGCACTCCAGGGTATGTTTGCACTGTGGGTAAGCGCCCCGGAGCTCGATCATTTAGAATTAAGGAAGTGGGTACTTAGTGGGTGCAAGGGAACCAGTTGATTGGAGCTGTTGGAGAACCAGGGTGTCTGGCTGCGTGTGGGGGCCTGTCGGACTTATGGCACTTGTTCCACCTGGGGCTGAGTGGGTTTATTTGATGAGGGTTCTGCGGCTCAAGTCCCCGTCCCTCGTGGCCGCCGGCTCCCTAACTGTACTCTCTGTCTCCCTCCCTGCCCACTCTAGGTCTGGTTTCAGAACCGGCGCGCTAAGTGGAAGAAACGCAAGAAGACCACCAATGTTTTCCGCGCACCCGGAACGCTGCTGCCCACGCCAGGCCTGCCTCAGTTTCCCTCAGCCGCCGCCGCCGCCGCTGCAGCCATGGGTGATAGCCTCTGCTCTTTCCACGCCAACGACACCCGCTGGGCGGCGGCCGCCATGCCGGGCGTGTCGCAGCTGCCGCTGCCGCCCGCGCTGGGCAGGCAGCAAGCCATGGCGCAGTCGCTGTCCCAGTGCAGCCTGGCGGCGGGGCCGCCGCCCAACTCCATGGGCCTGTCTAACAGTCTGGCGGGCTCCAACGGCGCGGGGCTGCAGTCACACCTCTACCAGCCCGCCTTCCCCGGCATGGTGCCCGCTTCGCTCCCCGGCCCCAGCAACGTCTCCGGCTCGCCCCAGCTCTGCAGCTCCCCGGACAGCAGCGACGTGTGGCGGGGCACGAGCATCGCCTCCCTTCGCCGTAAGGCGCTAGAGCACACAGTTTCCATGAGCTTCACCTAATGCAGCGGCGCCCGGGCCGCTCCGCCCCCCGGCGCCGCTTCCAGTGCCGCCCCGAGGCCCGCTCGCTGACCGCGCGCGTCCGGGGCCCGCTCGCTGACCCGGCCCCCACCCGCGTGCCCTGCCCGGCCCTGCCCTGGCCCGGCCCCGGCCCCGGCCTCCGCCACGGGTCGTTTTGTCCTTTCCTCTCCCCTCCACTCGTCTGGGCTCACCCCAAGCCCCAGCGCACGAGGTCTCCCCTCCGCCTGATTCCACTTGCCCCTGCCCCTTCTTCCCCTTCCGCCCCCGCCGGCCACTCTCACCTTGTCAGCAGTTCTCCTCTCAGCCCCATCCTGTGCGCCTCCCCTCGCCTTTCCCGTGCCCTGGCCTCCCGGCTCGCACTAGCTGTGCTCACGCCCTGCCCGTCCTGCTGTCTGGCGGCGCCCCCCCCCACACACTGTCCAGGCGACGGCTACGACCCCTCGCCCGCCGCCGTCCCCAGTCCCTTCTTTCCCTACGCCACGTGTCCCTCCTCCCGCGCCCTGCAAAAAGCATCCTTCCCGCCATTTTACTTCACAGGGAGTCGACTCAGGATCTGAAATCAGACACCAATGGACTGGTTAGTGGGCAGAAACACACACACTCGCACTCTCGCTCACTCTCTGACACTGCACGCGCGCGCGCGCGCACACACGCAGTGCACCTAAGTCACACACGGACGTGTTCAAGGGACAGCACAATGTTAGGGATTTTTGTCTCAGAGGAGGACAAGCATCGGCTACCATCACTTCATCCGAGGGCCCAAATGATACAATTTGATTCATCCTTGTATTTTTAATCCAATTCCTCTTTGTTTACTCTTCCACCATCTTATCCTTCCCCATCCACCCAGTCACCTCCCTGCAACCCTCTACTGGCTTGCAAAAAAGAAAAAAAAAAAAGAAAAAAAAAGCTTTTATTTTATCTTATTTTTATTTTCTTAAGCATAACTGTGTGAGGGTATCGAAGGGAAAGCCGCTCAGGAGGAACGCGCCAGTGGTCTGTGTGGCTGGAGCAGACTAAGGCAGTCATGTGGTGAAGAGGGTTCTTATCCATTTTGATGTCTTTATAAGAAGTAATAAACACGTAAGAAAAATTTCCTTTTGTAAAAGCAAAAGCCACATCTCTTTTCTGGATATTTCCGGACTGGGGTTTGTTTGCTTTTCCGTTTCTTCTCGCTGCTCTGTGCCCTTGGTTGTTCTGTGGTCGTCCGTCGTCCCTCGTGTCCCTGGGCTACAGCTCTGGCCTCTGCCAGCCGCCCGCGGGGCACTCAGACATCTACAACCCTGCAACTCTGTACAGAAAAAATCAGCTCTTTCTGCATGTGCTGGTCAAATCCAAACCCAGAGAACATGAAGCGCTTTTGAAGAATGAACAAACATGTGAAATAGGATGTTTTGTGTAGATAAAGCATTCTTGTTACATACTGGTCAATTTGTGATATGTTTTAACTTATTGTCTGTGCTTATTTATGGAATTTGGTTTTCTTAATAAATGTTTGAGCTAATATAAAGCATACTGACTTTTCTGGACAAGTTTATATCAAGTTAAATGTAAATGGATAAAATAAAATCATTTTCAGTATGTGATATGGAGAATGATGGGTTTTGCTGTGACTTTGAATGGGGGAACCGGAAGAGAGCTTGTTCTGAAGGTTCTCAAATCGCGCTCAGTTTGCAGGATCCCGGCGCCTGGGCCGCGTCAGCTCTTCAGCGGGCTTGGGTTCAGTTTCCGGGCTGCACAGGAGCCCCCGCCGCGCGCCCGCGCAGCGTCGGGACGGGCGCGGCCCAGCCCGCGGAAGACGGGCAGGCAGCGCCACGAGCGCCGCCAGCGAGCGCGGGGCCTCCCGAGGCTTTGGGCCAGCCCCGGACCTCCGAGCCCGGGAGGGACCTGGAGGCGCAGCTGCGGGCGCTAATCGCGGGCTCAGGAGTTGATAAGCTTCTGAGGTGAACGAGGTCCTTCGACAGAGTAATGGAGGGAGCCCCTTGCCCGGCTGCGTGCTAGCGATGGAAAGGCTGCGGGCCTCTGGAGGACCGTCCCGGAGGGAGCGGGGACTTGCTCCCTGCCCTCGGGCGTTGCCCGGAGCTGCGTCTGGGCCCCGGCGGGCGGAGGACGGAGGGCCTGGGGCTCTTTCCTCTCCTAGAGAACCGGGTAGATCCAGGCTCGGCTTCAGATTCCCGTCTCCTCCCAACGGAGGACAGGGGACACGTCGCAAGAAGCGTGCCCAGAACGACCAGGCGGCGGGCCTGTGCCTCTCCCGCTTTCCCTCCGCGCGGCTCCCCTGGTTGTTTCAGGGTCCGCACGTGGTTCGAACTGACTTGGAATTTAGGCACTTAGAATTTAGGCACGTGCTTAGATGACTTCCCCAACTAGGCTTGAAAATTGCTGTCGTCTGTAGTTTGAGGGGGAAGGTTGTAGGATATTTTCTTTCTTTTTGAATAACAGTTGACATTTAAACAATGACATTTCAGTAATATGACAACACATTCGTTTCAGGTGTACAACATAGCGATTAGATATTTATATAACTTACAAGTGGTCACCCCAGAAGTCTAGTATGTGGATATGTTTTAAACTTGAAGGTCAATGAAACTTGGAGGTCAATGAAACTTGGAAGCACAGGCTTCTTTTGGAAGACTAACTAAAATCAATCTTGTGGTTTGAAATTAAATGGTCATTATAGGCTTTGAGAGTGCACCCTTTCCCATGGGCAGATTTCTGATTTGGTTGCCACAGGGTGTAAACCCTAAAACACCCTTCTCTTAGAATACAGTTTTATACTGTTGGGCTACATGTGAATCTTAGGAGCTGTTGTAATTGTTACTCCACTAAGAGAACACAATGGAATCTTCTCAAAGGTGAGGACAAAAGTCACGATTTTCTGTGATAAATAAAAATAATATATTCATGTTACTTAGGAGTTTTAATTACAGATAAAATTTAGTTGGTGGATTTCAACTCTATGTTTTCTAAAGGGTATTTTTGATATAGCGTTGAAATATTAGGGAAATAAGAACAGGCACACTTGGGATTTCGTATAAAAATGGAACATTTCTGTATTTTAGAACTCACCCTAGAATTTAGCAGCATAATCAAATTTCTAAAATATCTGCAGGTTAAAGAAAATGTTTTTTTCTTGTTCTTACATTTTCTCACATTCTTCCTTTTCTTAGGCTAGTACTCTTTTTTTTTAAATTGAAATCATGGATACTGTAATCTCAAGTCACATTTAAGAGATCAGTACAAATTACTGATTGCTTCACCAGTGAGCATGGAAGGTTGTTTACAAGGATGCTAATTTTACAGATTTTTTATGCTGCTATAAAGCATAACCTTATGATGTAGAATGTAATAAAGGATGCTAAATGGAATCTTTAAAAATTGTATTTCTCAAAGCCAAGGGAAATGGAATCTTTCATTTGAAAAAAAAAATAAGCCAACTTAGAACATGGATGAGAAGTTACAAATCAAGTGAAGTGATTAGATGCTTTCAAAGATACTTATATTTCATAATGTATTGGTTATTCATCAACATTATAACAAAAGAGTACAGAGCTTTTCACTTGATCTGATTCTGGAATAATATTTGTTTCTATGGCAATAGATTTTTGTATTAAGAATGCTGAACATTTTAATATCATGTATACTATAAGCATAAGAGAAGGCAACCTGGCCTGAATTGTTCAAGTTGACAGTTTGCCAGTGATAAATAGCAGAGAATGAGAATCTCAGTCACAAGCCTGAACAATTTCTTGTTTCAGGTACAAGAAACATAACAACAGAATAATGCTTCATATTATTTGTTACTCCTTATCAGCAGCAATTCTGACTCAAAACTGTTAGTTATAGTAATGAGTAATTACATTCAATGAGGGAATAAATACAGTAATAATTTGGCATACTAGAACACAAGGTACAACATGATAGATGTCCTACCTCTAATGAATTGTACTTACTGCTGAGCAGCCTGTTTGGCATTGAATACTGTCACCAGTGCTAACTAGAAGAAGTCAAAGTCTATTATGATATAACTATATAATTGATTTATTTGAATACACATATTCATCCTTGTATTTTTATTTTCTCCTCAATATTGGTACTAAATCTCATGCATGGCATTAAGTGATGGCATAGTAATGACACTGCACTTAGTTTACCTTTGTTGATGGTAGAAAAAATAAGATATAGGAATTCAGTGTGCTAAAGATGGCGTTAGGTATTAAATACAAAATAGGACACAGAGCAACTTGAGTAAATCCAATAGATATGACTGGAGTACACAGAAGAAATTCTAACTTTGGGGCAATTTATGTTTGAAGACCTCAGTGACTGCTTCCCCTGAAAATGAAAATGTTTTTAATTTGTGTTATATAGTTTACATTTTAATTTCTGGGATAAAGAAGAAACTTAGCTCACAAAGGTGTCTTCTAGTAATGGCAGTAGTTAACCTGTCTGTTGAAAGAATGTAACCTTCCTTTTCTCCTTTTCATGACATAAAGGTAATCTCATCTGAGGGCATTTATGTGAAGAAATAACAGCACAGAGTGGTAAAACTACTGGCTCATTAATCCTGGCATCTACTTCCTACAGGGCTCCTTAATTAGCTAGATTCATTTATCAGGTATTTCAGAATTTTTGATTTGTCACCATTGGATAGGTTCACTGAGTTCAGGCTAAATTGAGCCAGAAGCAATGTTTATTAGTAATTTTGTAGTACAGCCTATCCTAATAATTCAACGCAAATATCTCATCTGAAAAATATCCATTCACCCTCATTTCTAATGTGGGTTGCAGCTGTGTTCATAGGGAGTTGAAAGAACACAAGTGATTGGGCATGTATTTTCTAAATTATTAATATGATGGCTAATAGCTGTAAACCCATCTTCGTATCCAGTGGAAATTATGATTCATTTTAAAAATGAAAGCAGCAACAAAGGGGGCACTCCTTGCCTGGCACTCTGCTAACTCTCATCAGTGCAAATCTTTTGGTACAGGAACAGTGGCCTGTTTAGCATTTGGTCATTACAGAGAGAAACAGAACAATGTCTTTCGTTTTCTTCATGTATACTCTACCAAAACATGGCATGGATTTTATCAGATTTAGTAGAAAATGCTTTTAAGAAATTTCAGGCATGAGCTACACAAGAGAGGGCCATCTTTTGATTTTGACAATGTCATAATAAGAATGTAAGCATGCCTAATTACTTGTGCAATGAAATTGCGTCTTTTTAAAAATTTTTATTAATTTTAATGCGGTGACATTGATAAATCAGGGTACATATGTTCAGAGAAAACATCTCCAGATTATTTTGACATTTGATTATGTTGCATAACCCTCAACCAAAGTCAAATTTTCTTCCATCACCTTCTATCTAGTTTTTTTTGTGCCCCCCTTGAAATTGCGTCTTATATACCCTCAGTAAAGGCCACAGTGGATTTAAGATACACTTGTTGCAGTTGTTCATGCTGCTACAATCCCTCTTAGTTCTGTGTTGAAGTGATTCACAAGTGCCAAGAAATATATAATTAACCCACATGACACATATAGCATATGTTCTTTACATCATTCATTGAATGTCACAAGGTTTTGTATGCCTTTGCTCACAGTCCTTGTTGAGTCTCTTTAAAATAAATCCCCAAAAGGTCAGCTTAAGAACTCTAGAAGCCTTTAACACTGAAAAGATTATATGTGATTCTTAGGAAATTAAAAATACTAAAGTGTAAAACAGAAAAACATAAGTTTACTGAAAATAAAATAAGTTCTCTCTAGCTTTCCTAACTGCAAAACTCTGAATGATTTTGGTGTAGCTGAATTGGGGTCTCTTTTTGCTGTCCTTGCTTTATTATCACTTGTTTAGTCCACTAGGTACTCCAACACTGATTTCAGAAATAACATTTTCAGAGGGTGTATATTACTTTTCCTCCAGTACCTTACTTTTGGACCCCATTTTTCAGTTTATACAGCACATTATCTCATTTAAATCATAGCACCTTTATGAAGTAGATATTATAATCTCTATTTTACAGATGAAGAAATTGAGACTCTTAGAGGCTAAAAATGTGTCTGAGGTCACATACCTAGTAGGTGTCACAGATTATTCTTTAGGATAATCTTAAAGTTCTTCAGATCGTTCAGCAATACAATTGTGTGTGTGACATATAGACATTGCTCTTAGTCTTAAAATGTTTTCAGGGACAAAAACTAAAAAAATGTCCTTAAGTAGAAGTTTTAACAATTCACCTTTGTGATTTAAACAAGACATTATTTTTTTATGGGACCTGATAGCTATGTTAAAATTAAATATAGTTTCAAGTATAGAAACACTCCTTACCTCCTAAACTTTACCCTCTCTTTAGTGGTTAATTCAAGATAGTTCTAGTTTGCTACTGAGAAGACTCTTTATTGTGTGAGGAATCTTTATCAATGCAATTGACTCCTTGTGCCACAAACTCTGGCCTGAGGTAGCAAGAAACTTGGGAACTAGCCCTGGGAGTATTTTGAGGTGGCTGGCATTGTACATGAAGAGGGGATGGTTTGACTTTATCAAAGGGAGAGGATCCATGAATTCCTTGGTATTTCAAATGTGTTTCTTGTCTGTCTCTGCAAGATTTTATAGGGGAATCTCTTGATGTTGCTTCTGTATAATATTAAATAGTCACAACTCAGATAAGCTATTTCTCATTGTTAGGTCCTCTTTATATTAGAAACCCACTCTGTTAATCATAGAATCATAAAATCTTGGCATTTGAAGGGATCTTTGAAATCACCTAGTTTAAATTTTCTGACCATGGTTCCCTTTTCCATTTTTTGCCAAGTGGACTTAACAATTCTGGTTGATTAAAAGAAAGATCTCTATTATTGGCCCAACTGCCAGGAAGTCCTTCCTTTTATTGAGCCTGGTCTACCTCCTGTTCTTCCTTCTATATTCTTGCCTCATTAGGGGCTTTTCATCTTATCTCTTAGTAGTAAAATGATTTCTTTTTAGTCTTAATTAATATTTATATCAGTCATTATAATACTAGGTTATGCTATGATACCAGATATTCCTTATATCTCTGGCTTAACACAATCATTGTACAGTGAGCACAGTGCTCACTTGGAATAAACTAGTCACCCATGGGAGGATAATTACCTTTCCCAAAGAACTAGGGTACCATGTAGTGTCTTTAAAGAGGTAATTTAGTAAATTATGCACTGTTATCTTGGAAGAGTTAATCTGCCACTCTGAGAAACTCCAGTGACTGGATTGTTTCCCACAACAGGAGGAGGAGCACATACTTGCCGGGAAACCAGCTATCTTAGATTTCCCTGTTGGTAAACATAAGAGCTTCATTTTCATGTAAACCTGGTGGCTTCTCTGAGAAATGGTTGTATGCCATGAGACATTTCAGATTTGAAGAGTTATGATGATAATTTTCTCCTTAGACAGAACTCCAAAGCAGAACCTTAAGGTTTTGATAGGGGACATTTTGGGTACAGATGAGGAGTTGGCTACTTTTCAGGGAGATAGGTTTTTGTTTTTGTTTTAGAGGAATAGTCCTTGTTCTGTCTCTACTCTGCTATAGTGGGGACTGTGAGGAAACGCAGCATGGATTGGGAAACATAATAATAGTAATCCTTGATCTGCCATTATCTAACTGTGTGATCTTGAGCCAGTCACTAAGCAACTGTGAGCTTGTTTTTCCTCAGATAATATCTAAAGTTTTTCCCCAATGTGAAACATTTCTGATAATGTTATAATTTTATATGGCTGACTAGTGTGGGTCAAGTCAGTTTAAAAATACCTGTTAATCAGAGGTCCAGACTGATCCTTGTCTAATCTGTTTCTTTTAAAGATATTGTCCTTTTATTGAGGAGAAGGGGATCTAATTCTGAGACAAGTCAGCATTGTATTAAGGTGCTGAAGAGGTAAGCACGTGACACTAGTGCTCTGCTGAAGAGTTGCTGCCACTGACATCTATAACTTCCATATAATAGGACCCAGGGAAGGGGTTGGGGTTTCACTGGACTTCTTTTCCAGAATAGAAAAGAGAGATTGGGACATGCAAGAATTTAATTTTCCATAGACAAATTTGGCTATGCAAATGAATCCTTAGGCCTCTCCTTAAATCATTAATGCCACGGGTTATATATCACCCAATAAAGTGTGGTTATCCCATGGACCTGACTAAAAAGGAGAAATTAGAGAGAAAACAGACAACCTAGACGTATTTTCCTGTAGGAAAAACTCAGTAAATTTTGGTTGGATTGATTGGATTCAAATAGTACTAATTTCTTTTATAAAGTTAGTAAGGTAACAGAAAAACGACTTAGAATCTAGTGTGGGCAGTGTTAGCAGATTTATTCAGTTGCCAGGGCAATGCCAGGTGTTTATGGCCACATGAGAGAATGAGCCTAGTGTGTATCTCTTTCTCAAAACATCTTTTTTTATGTGTGGATGACGGCAAATAGTTCAAGTCCAGGGGAAACTGGTGAAGTATGTGAAGGTTTTTTTTTAAGCCTTTAGCTTTCTTCCCTCCTCTGACACTTTTAGAGTCTGGACTCTCTCTTTTAAATCTTTTTCCCAAACCAAAATAGGAAATTAGCTGGTATCATTTACAGTTTGACTGAATGGATTTAAAGAAATATGCTAACTTATCTATTTTAAGCCCTTTAATTTTACTGTAGAAAGAACATATATTAATCTATTTTAAGGAAAAACTTAAGCTTTAGGAGGCAAGCAAGAATGATGTTGAAGATAGAGTGTTTTCAGAGGGGCACTCTGAAATTGAAGAAAATTATATCACACCTAAGACTGGCCTCCAGTTAAAACTACGTACTTTAGTTGTTTAGGGTGCTCTAGGACTTGGAGAAAAAAGAGTAAAGAAAAATATTCTTCAGCTGCGAGGTAGGAACACAGGTGCTTTTTATTATTTTTCAAATGGTATATATACATTTTTATTTGTTGGACGTATTTCACAATAAGGAAAAAACAACAGAAGTAAAAGTATCAGTTGTAATTTCCTCCCTCCCCTCAGTGCCTTTCTTCAAACATCAGCTTTTTTAGAGTAACAAAAATAATTGCATCTTCTCTTAGAGACTGACTGTGTAAATGCTTCTAGGTACATGGAGGCATCTTCTGCATCGTTGGTTTCTTGTGGGTGAAACCCTGAGTTCCAGAGTCGCTTCAGCCATTATCTCCTGGCTTTAAAGTAGTCCTCTCCTTCCATTCTAACCCCACCTCTTTTTCTTCCTTGTCTTTATTCCTCTTCTTTGAAGTCTCAGAGCCCTTTTTTTTACTGTATAATATCCTGCTGAGTTTCCTTTTTCTTTCCCAGGTAATCTTGCTGTTCCTCTAGACAGGCTGTCCTCATCCTCCTGGTCCCAACTTTCTACTGCCTCAGGAACAGGTGGAGTTGGGGTCAGGGCTAGGGAGAAGCAACAGATGGACATGTTGCCCATGCATCCCTCAGTTAATTGTAGAGAGGGAGAGTGGAAAAGGAAAAATGGCCATTTCTTTGGGTTTTATACAAGAAAGTAGGACCTGGAGCATAGGAATACATTGGGACAATGAGTTTGGGGAGAATCTGATCCAGGACTTTTGTCTCAACTTGTGTATATCAAGGATTAGTTAAGCTATTTGCTAGCCTGGATGTGTATACCTGATACTTATTAGTTGGCAAAAATACTCTGCTCACAAAAATTAGGGGTTCAGGGATTATGCAGATACTCTAGTACTTTCAACCTTTTGTATAGTACATTTTCACCAATGAAATTAAACTTGGTTTTGCATTCATTTGCATAATTGAAAAACTTTCTTTGACTTGTTTGTTTTTCTGATGTTCTTGTTTAATAAAAAAAATCAAATACTTATTTTTTTATCGCTTCATGTTCATTTTGAAATATCCCTAATTTTTGTGAGCAGTATAGTTGTTAAGTAAATGATACTGAGGTTGTAACGAGGAGAAAAATACAACATTGACTTTGATTTTAGGTACCAGAAAAGTGAAAGTGAAACAGTCAAATGTTTGCAGTGTAAAAGTAAAAAAAAGTCATGTTGATATGAGCTGTTTACCTAATTGTCATGAAGCACTGAAACAATTATATGTAAAATAAAATATTTTCAAATGAACTTTGAATTTTTTTTGTAACCCTAGTAAATTCTACTAAATGTTTGGTAGGATGTATCAAGGTAGAAAAGAAGGTCATTATGTCACCTAATTTTGCTATTGCTGGTTAAATAATTCACACAGATTATGGACTGTGTGATCACTGAGCTCAGGTGATCACTGAGCATCAGCTTAGACATCTCCAAGAGATAGGAAGCTTATCATCTTATAAGGTATTCCACTTCTTTAAAAACATTATTGTATTAAACTGAAACCGTCCCCCTCTCACTTATCCTTGATGTCCCACAAAACAAGTTTGCATCCTTTATTCCTTGACAGGTCTTCATATCTTTAAAGACAGCTTTTCTATTCCCCTTTCTTTCCTAAAATCTATGCAAAGATAAGGGACTGTGGTTAGAGAGTCTAGGATGTTCAAAGTTATCAAAAAACTTGTTTAGTTATCTTTGTTAAACAGAAGACAGATTTTATTCATAAAGAACATTGGGGGTCTTTACTCTTTTTTCTATCCCAAACATTGAAAGCATGTTATTTTTTAAAAACTCAAGTATTTCTCAGTCTTTAGGGATGGGTTTTAGGAATATCAGTCTGAAGTTTGAGAACACCTGTTTCGGTCACTGATGCCGTACAGGTGAATAAAGTGTAACTGATGCTAATCTCAGGAATGCATTGCACATAGAAAGCAATGTGGAGCGTCTCTAGCCTCTCTGCTAACAGCCTTGAAACAATCTTAAGTCTTTTACTGACTGAACATTAAGATTGACACCCATTAGTTCTCTTATTTTCATTTATGAGCCTTTTCTTTTTCCTCTTTCCCTTAGTCATGGATTTCTCAATTCTAGTTACACCTTCCTTACATAGCATACAACTTGAGTTTTTTCAGTCTTCTTAGCCGTAGCCCTCTAGGTTGGTGCTGATATAGGGTAGTCATCTTCTAACATTCAGGTTTCATGAGATTATTCCTATGATCAGTCATTTAGATTTTGTTGCTCTTCAACCTTATTTTATTTTTCTAAAGTTTTATTTATATACAAACATTAATGCAATTCAGCATGAATAAAATCTACTTATGGTCCTTTTATCTGATTATATTCATTAGTTTATGATCACTTCTAATCCTTATACACTTGCCTATTTAATTTTTAAATAGTTGTGACCAAAAATAGATGATATTTGGTATTTTGTTTCTTTATATTTTTTATATTGGGGTATATCTTCATATTTAGAGTTTTAAAGACCAAGGTATTAGTTTAGAGGTTTTTCTGATTATAAATGTTACCTGTTTAATGTAAAAATTATTAAATACAAACATATATATTTATTCAAAATATATTTGAATGTCTGCTTTCACAGTTTTATCACTTAGTTAAGCATTATTAAGATTTGATGTGTGTGTGGGGGTGTGTGTGGATGAGAATTATTTTAAAGAAACTTTGTGTATAACAATTCCTGAGTGTAAACACAACAAAAGAAACTTTTTCACTTACTGCTACACAGTCCAATATGGTAACCACTAGCTACATGTGGCAATTTAAGTTAAATAAAATTAAAAGTTCAGTTCTTCAGCCACATTTTAAGTGCTGAAAACCACATGTGACTAGTGGCTACTATATTGGATATCATTATAGAAAGTTTTATTGGACAGTTGTGATTCCTAGTATTCTAAGCTAAAGAGATAATAGAACCAAGCTGATCTGGTTCTTTCTGAGTTCCATGACACTTCACTGTGTTGTAACTGTGGAACTGAACAATGTAAGTGAACAGTGAATAACCCTGAGGACCTCTGAAGAAATGCATGTAAGCAAGAATTTACCTATCCATGGGATTTTCTATCTAGATTTCAAAATAGAAAAAGAATTTAAATGGGAGTAAGGGAGGCATGAGGAAGAAAGTTTTAACTACCAATGGATGTAGTCTTCAAGTCTAATAATTCTGTATACCACTACTTGAACCCACATTTCTAAAAGCCAAAGAATGCTTTTTATATAAGATTTTGAATTGGATCCATATGTACATTTGTGGTTATACATTGGTCATTTAGAGTGATTATATGAGGGATGTGGTGATGAGTGTATATTGTATGCATACACATACACATACACACATACTAAGATTTTCCTTGAACAATATCATAACTGTTTCAGAAAAAGAAGTGCCTTCCCACTATAGCTTGTCCAGTATCTGATCTGAAATTAGCCATACTTTTTCCCCAGGGCATCCTCAGTTCTCTGCAGACCTCAAAAATTGTTATATATCAAAACCCTGTGGACCTGGTCATATGTGCTGTTACATTGATTATAATGCCGATCATGGCTGGGGATTAGGTATGCAGATGTGCACAAAGAAAAAGCTGTCAAAAAGGCTTAAATACATCACACAGGTGCCAGGCATAGTTATCCCAGCCTAGTTTACTGATAATGCTTGCTGATGGATTTATTTCATGACCTGGGCAGGGTAAAAAATGTAATAGAGACTCAATTGAGCTAGTAGGAAACAAAAAATGCATACAGGTGTTTGTCCTCTGCCTTCACCCCACAACAGAGTAGGTTATAAAACTTTTTGAAGTTTCAAATGGTAACTTAAAAGTCTCCAATTAGTTTTTACTATGGGTACTTTTAATAATTTAAAAAACTGAAACTAAATTAAAATTATACCCTGGTATCTTAGTGACTGGCAATATTGGGGAATCACAAACTTATCATTGACCTGGTTTATATCATTCACTGTGAAGAGGGTATTATAGTATCTATTATTTTTTTAATTATAAAAGATTCAAATATATACAAGTATAGAGAAAATAGTAATGAACTCCCACTTTCCTATCTATCACTCAGATTTAATGCTAAGATTTTTATTCTATTTGCTTCATCTATTCTTTTTCTGTTTTAGTATAGTAACACATATCTCTGACATTGCACATGTTTTGATATGATTTTCTAAATATATAAACAAATATGCCATTTATACCCCCCAAAATCTAAATAATTTCTTGTTTCTAGTTAATAGTCAAATTTCTTAATTATCTTGAAATGTCTTTTTAGAGTTAGTTTGTTAGAATCAGGTCAAACAGAGTCCATATACTATTACAGTAGTCTCTTATGACCAATAAAGTACAATTCAATAATATTCAGTAAATTTACAGAGTTGCACAAGCACTATTACAATCAGTTTTAGAGCATTTCCACAACTGCCCTGCCCCAAAATTCTCCTAGCACATCTGGACTTGAAAGTAGTGATGATATATGGTCCTTATAGTTTTGGTTTTTCCATAATACCAAACAAATGGAATCATCTAGTATGTAGTCTTTACATTCAGCTTTTCTCACTTAGCACAAGGTTTTGAGATTCATGCACATTGTGGCATATATCACTATTTTCTTGCTAGGTAGTGTTCCATTGTATAGCTGTACTGAGGGTCATTACTTTTACTGTGTTATTCTAAAGAGTGCTTTAAGCAGATTGGTATAGTTTTAGTACATAGATCAGTGATTTTAATCCATTCATGGTCAAGCCCAGGATACCCTATGAAAGTTCAGTAGTACATTCTGGTATAGGAATCTTAAATTTTTTTTAGGATTAAGCTGTATAGAAGTTATCACTTGAATTATACCTAGAAGCTTAAGGAAAAAGAATGCCCTGAGAGAATCCATGATAGACTGTTACAGAACAATAAGGGAGCATAACCACTAGACTCTTAGTTCCTTGAGGAACTTGTCTTATTCTTTTATAAATTATCTTTCTCCGTCAGTGCCATTGTAAACTTTTGATATTTATTGAGTAAGCCACATTCATTCCAAAATTTTGTCAGGTTGTGATGTTAAGATATTTAGCCCCTAAAGCGCAATACCCTTAAAACCTCCATATACTTTATTGGATTACGCCTTCTCCATCCACCCACAGCCTCTTAACAGTAGTCTTTTCTGTTCTTTTCATCACCAAGTGCCAAAGTCCTTTTTTCTTTTTCTTCATCATCTTCCCACTGTGGGATCTGTATTCTGGAATATTTTATCTATCATATAGCATTTATTAAATAAATAATTTTCTTATTTGGAAAATCAGTCAAAGATATCTATCTAGCTAGTTATGTATCTGATAGTTAAAGAGCTTCTGATTAGCAAGAGATAACCACTGTTAACTGCATAGAGTATACGATTTCTGCCAAGAGCAAACTTATGTTTTAGTTGACCTCATTAAGGGAACATATGTTCCTTATTTTAGTATTTTTAGAGATATTAATAATAGTTTGAGGTCACTCATTTCTATAACTACATATTCTTAAAGGTCTAGAGACTCTAGGTATGGAATAACTATGTGATTATATTTTTCATAGATGCCTGGTGTAAACATTAACCAAAATCTTTGAGAACCTGGATTTGTGGTTCACTTAAGGCCATAGGAATACTAAAGACCTAAGGATTGACTTTGGCATTATGCTTTAGCCTTCATCAATAACATTAGCATTGAATCATAATTGTGCAAATTTGATTGGGCCTTATGAAAAAGAAAATGATACCAAATCAGACTGACTCTTTCTATTGTTAATGTCAGGAAATTCAACCCGACTAAGGAAAAAATAAGATATTTATTGTCTTATATAATTCCAAAGGTCAGGTTGGCTTCAGACATTACTTGATTGGAGCTCAACCATTGTTTGCTAAACCTAGTTTTTCCTTCTGTATCTCTCAGCTCTGACACTGCTGTTTGGGTTGTGTTCTCAGGCAGATTCTTCCCTGTGGTACCAGGTTGGCTGTAACAGCTCCTATCTGTGTCTTCCCAGAGTCAAGTCCTGTGGAAAAAGGAGGCTCTTTCCAGAATTCCCAGTAAGAGTTTAATTGAGTTTCTTTGGCTCTGACTGAAATATGTGATTATCTAGTATATGTGACTCTGCTCAGGGAAATGATGCCCTGATTGTTTAGGCTTAGGCCAGTAAATCTAGGTTTGAAGCTCCATCTAAACCTCTGGACTAAGAACTAAGCATTCATTAGAGGCAATTTGGGATATAGTTATCAAATGAAGGAGGAATAGATGTAATATAGCCCAATACTAAACATCTACACACTAATATTTAACATGTACTTGCCATTTTCTATTTGCTAGATGCTAAGCTAGACACTTTCACAAATGTAGTTTCACTTAATTTTAGTCTTACAGTGTCTCTGTGAGACAGTTATTTCTCTGTTTTATAGTGAGGAGGATAATCTTAGAGAGGTTAAGGAATTGCCTCGTTTCATATTGGTAGTAATTGCTGGAACCAGGATTCTTGCTGAACCAGATCAGGTCCAGAAGCAAGGGAGAGAACTAAATGAGGTAACTATCTAAAATTAGTCAATCTGTCTACGGCCATACCACCCTGAATGCGCCCGATCTCGTCTAAAATTAGTCAATCTATAAGGAAAGCCAAATGAATTTAACATTTATTTATATTCAACATGCCTTTTCTTCAATTTTCTGGGTTGGTTTTTAGAAAGAGTTTGTCCCTTTACCTCCAGTAACTACCTTCCATTCATGCACACAGAATTGTAGTCTTTTTAGTGCAGTAATTCTTAGAAGGTAGTCTGCAGATATATAAAGTCCCCTTTTAGCAGGTATAGGAGGTTACAAGCATTTTCATTTTAAGATTACCGTGTTGACATTTGGTCTGATAGTGTAAAAGCAATTCTTGTTTTAGAGCAAATTAATACAATGACACCAACCTGTACTTAGTATTCACTATATTCTTACAGTAAAAAAGAAAGAAAGAAAACAATTAAAAAATTTTTTGATGAACACTGCATTTGATCAATTAAAGACAATTTAATTAAATCCCAACTCTTGAGTAATGAGAATCATGCATAAAGGACTTTTGCCTAGATACCAAAGTACGATGGTTCTTACAGAAAAGTGTGTGGTGATTGTTTGAGTTGTGAATTGACCTACCTGATTTTTTCAAGGAATACTATTTTTACTTGAGAGAATATTTGAGAAACTATGGCTCTTCAGAGTTCGATAGGTATTTGGCAGACATTTCCTCAAAAATGCACAGAGCAATCTTACATGAAATATTTAAGGAAAACAACTGATAGTATTATTTATAGCCAATGATAAAAATTTGACTTCTTGAATGAAAACTAGAATTTTTATAAAATTTTATTTAGACAATTAATTTTAACGGGGTGACATTGATCAGTTATAGTACATAGATTCAGAGAAAACGTCTCCAGATCATTTTGACATTTGATTATGTTGTATACCCATCACCCAAAGTCAGATTGTCCTCTGTCACCTCTTATTTGGTTTCCTTTATGCCCCTCCCCTTCCCCCATCCCCTCCTTCTCCTCCCTTCCCCTGCCCCTGGTAACCACCACACTCTTGTCCATGTCTCTTAGTCTCATTTTTATGTCCCACCTATGTATGAAATCATACAGTTCTTAATTTTTTCTGATTTACTTATTTCACTCAGTATAATGTTATCAAGGTCTATCCATGTTGTCATAAATGATCCTATGTCATCATTTCTTATGGCTGAGTAGTAGTCCATTGTATATATGTACCACATCTTCTTTATCCAGTCATCTATTGAAGGGCTTTTTGGTTGTTTTCATGTCTTGGCCACTGTGAACAATGCTGCAATGAACATGGGGCTGTATGTGTCTTTATGTACCAATGTTTTTGAGTTTTGGGGGTATATACCCAGTAGAGGAATTGCTGCATCATATGGTAGTTCTATTCTTAATATTTTGAAGAGAAAACTAGAATTCTAGAAAAGTTGTATTAGTCACCGTGAGCTCAACAATTTCTCAGTAATTTAAAGACTTTTCTGGTGGGTTTGGTGGTAAATTGATAAATGTGACTTTTAAATATTGCATAATGAAATATGTCAACATTTGAAAGATCTACATAAGTCAGGAAACTAATATTTTTTAAATGACTATTATGTAGTGATACACAAATCATACAAGTTAGAAGATTCATTCAAAGTGCACTATAAACCAATATATTTTTAATGTAAGAAAGTATGAAAATTTCATTGATAAGGTTTTAGATTCCATATTGCAACTAACTTTTAAGAAATTACCTCTTGACACATTTTTTTAAAATCAAAGCAGAATATCTACAATTACTTAGAATGACTATTAACCTCTTTTCAACTACATATCTGTCTGGGGTCAGATTTTCTTCATACACTTCAGTCAAAACAACAAACCATGACAAATTGAAGGCAGGTTCATTTATGAGAATTTAGTTGTCTTCTATTAAGACAGTCTTCTCACTAAGTTGGTTTTTTTTGGTGGGAATATATTTATTTTTAATAAACTATGTTGTTTATGTTAACATAATAAATTTATTTTGTTTTAAGTATTCATTTATTATTTTTCAGTTTCTTCTTCTTCTTCTTCTTCTTCTTCTTCTTCTTCTTCTTCTTCTTCTTCTTCTTCTTCTTCTTCTTCTTCTTTTTTGGTAAGCAAGAGGAGGAGAGATAGTGAGACAGACTCTAGCATGTGCCCAGACCAGGATCCATCCAGGAACCCCTGTCTAGGGCCAATACTTGAATCAACTGAGCTATTTTTAGAGTCTGAGGCTGACACTGGGACCAATGAGCTATGCTCTGCATCCTGGGCCAATGCTGGAACCAATCAAGCCACTGGCTATGGGGATGAAGAGAAAGGGGAGAGAGAGGAGGAGAGAAGCAGGAGGAGAGAAGCAGGTGGTCACTTTTCCTGTGTGCCCTGACTAGAATTATACCCAGGACATCCATATGCTGGTGTGATGCTCTATCTATTGAGCAAACTGGCCAGGGTCAGTTTTAACTTCTCATAGCATGACTATTCATATAATCTATAAACAAAAGTTCTTTTAAGTCCTCAGTAAATTTTAAGGGATCAAGAATGTTTGAGAACTCAAACATTAAAAACTGCTGCCTTTAAGGGCTATTTTTTTCCTCCAAGGTTCAAAAGATGCATCTGTCTTAGTTTTCTACTTTTGTCCATAGTGAACCAAAGTGAAAATTTGTTAAGGAACTCTTCAGGTAGGTGGTAGAATTTGCAGATCCCTTTCTGATTATCAGTCTAATTTTTAATAATTGAAACCTTGGAATACAAATCACTGGAAATTTTTATTATTAAAATTAGAGGACTTGGTTTCAGAATTAGGCTGTGGTCTGCCTGGATAGGGATCAAGCATAGGTTCAAGAAATATCCCCGGTATGTACTCCAACAAATCACTCCTACCTCTAGAGCTCCCCTGTTTATTTCTATGTGAAGTTACTTTTTTGCCTCAGGCTCACCCCTAGGGCTCCTTTCCCAAGGTATTGTTGCCTGAGTCAGCACCTTAAAGCAGGAGACTCTCCAGACTCGCTGGCAGGTGGCAGGAGAGAGTGGCAAGCTATATCTGACAAACATGTATTCTTGGCTTAAACTGTGGATACTGTTTTCCATGGAAATATGATACCAGTTGTGGATAGTTTCTATGACAAAGTTACATGTGGCTGAAATAGGCTTCTGTGGGCTTGCCTGGGAGTCTAAGTTGTCTTAAGTTCCCAATGAAATGTCAGGATATAACTTTTTTCCTTAGTTGAAACTGCTTTTAAATTTTAAAAAATTCTACATTTTAAATTGGGATAAATATTATAAGGACAGGTATAATTATGAATGGTCTTAACAGTGGTAAAAGGGGGTCATTTTGCTCTTTCTGAGTCTGAATTATAGAACTGGACTTATACATTATGAAATTAAGCCCACAAGCAGTTCTTAAAAACATAACAAAGGTAATGGTCTAGAAGAGCCTGAATCCCCAAGTTTTATAAAATAGAATTATATTTCTCAGGGCTGCTGACATTCAAAGAAAAAACAAACATTACACAAAATTGTCTATTTTTTAGTTAAACTGATGTTCTATAACTGTATTTGAAAAGCTAAGTTGTAATTTTGAGGACACCATGGATGAAAGAGAAAAAAATTACTACCCCTAGTAACAGATGTGAAATTACATTAGATAAATATAATCATTAGTTTCAGTCTCACCCTGGTTAATTTGTTTGTGGAAATGTGCAACCTATTATTCATTAGATAATTTTTCACACATTGATTAGAAAGCCATGTCGAATTGTGACCCTGCACATTTGGGCTTACCTATCTTGCAATGAAGTATACCATTTACAATAGTGGAAATGGGGGACAAAATGTTTATCTCAAGCTGATTTTGTGCCAATAAATAAAGTAAATCAATAGCCAGTGAAGTGTGAACAACATTTCTCTGCTGTATAATATGGTTTTGGGGGCAATTTGACATGCTACAAGGGGAAACAAGGGTCTTGAACAGAAAGGTAATAAAAGCAAATCATGCTGGTAACTGTTATTGAAGTCCTGTATTTTTCTATCCTTGGGCAGCTTTAAGATGTGAAAAATAATGCACATAAAATTATAAAAATATTGAGGCAACTTTCCCCCATATTTATAAACATTCTCTCATAGATTTTATTGGTCATGCACTCTATACCTGTGACAAATACTTTCTATTTTCTACTTGATCTAATATATATTTAAATTTGGATAACTTTAATGTCTTTATAGCAATGCAAAAACCTTAAATTTCAAATAGACTTTATTAGCACTCTGTAGTAGGACCTCATCTGAATTTAATTTTAATATTCAGGTAACTATTTATAGTAATCAAAAATTTCTTAATTAAGAAATGTTTTTTCTCTCTTACAAAATGTTTCCAAGAGAAACCCCCATTTTCTCATTTTCTGTCCTTCTTACCCATTCCAATCCCTGCAGAACCATAGGAAAACGTATCTCTTTTCTAGTTCTCTGAAGGAGAATAATGATATAAAGCATTTATAAAGTGTATCTTCCTGCCAGTTTGAACCTCAGATGTTGTCTTTTAAATTAAGGTGAAAGTAATGTTATCAACATAATGCAGGCTGCATTTGAGTAATTAATAGTTAATTAAAAGGGTTTTTTCCCCCCCTGTAGGTCAGACAGTGAAGGGCTGGGCTATGTTACCATAGAAAAAAGTAAGTTAGGCTGTTCGGTTTCTAGAAGGAGCCTTCTGGCCCCTTGATATAAAATAAAAACATAGCCAGGGAAACCTGCATATTCAAAGGAGAATTGATTACTGGTATCACAGAGACAGTGTTTCGCTGCTCAGGAATGTTATTTCCTGGACAAATTCTGTAACTATTGTTAGAATTTCAAAAAATCAGTGACCACAGCTATTTTCATAATGTGTACTGACATATTCAGTGGTACCTTGAGATACGAATTTAATTCATTCTGTAACCGAGCTCGTAGGTCAGTCAACTCATATATCAAACTGCCAATACTGTACCCATGCACCAACGCGCCAACTAGCGGCAGTTTCCAAATCACGACTGGTATCTCGGAATTTCGCTCAGATCTTGAACAAAAATACGGACCAAGTTGCAGCTCATATCTTAAAATAATCATATGTTGGTCTGTTTGTATCTCAAGGTACCACTGTATTTATTTATGTATAGTCAATGACTTGATTCATGTGAACAGTCTTGCAAAAAAATAAATATATATGTTATTTAAGAATAGCCCCTCCTACCTACCTTTTTTATTTGGACAGGGCTTCAGTGTACTGTAGATTAAGTTTTAAAATCTAGCTTTAAGTAGATTTATAATAGGTTATGAATAAAATAAAAGATCTTGCTAGGTACTTCTAATTCCCTATTTGAATGCCCAACCAGCAGAAGTATAAGTACTTGTGAAAGCCAAGATAATAACAGAGATACCATGGGTGAGATAGAATAAGCATTATGTAGAGAATCAGATTTATGTTCTAGTCCTTGTTGTCAGTTAACTTTGCTGGCTTTAGTAGACATTGTGAGCTCTAAGTCTTTTCAGATTTAATATTCCATGCATGTAATGTTTTTATAAAATCGAATCATCCTATACATAGAAATAAACTTTAAGACTCATATAATAATCTATTATAACCTGCTTTGTTTACATTTAATATATTTTTCTATGTTCTTACATATTCTTTTACATTATTTATAATAGCTGTATCATATTTCATTATATGGTTTTACTTTAATTCACCTAACCATCTCAGTCCTGGATACAATCAAAGATACCATATCTTTCATATAATGCTGTCATAGTTTATTAATTTGTCTCCCTTTTCCTGCTATTGCCTCTTATAGTTTATAGCCTCTAATCAGAGAAATCTTTTTCTTTTTAATTGGCAATCAGATACAACATTGTTGTGCTTAGGACTCTCCAACTATTTTTAGAATAAAATCCAAAACTTACATTGCCTATAGAGCACTGTGTAATCTGACATCTGCCTAACTTGGAACCTTATTTCTACACTCGATTTCACTCACCAGACTCCACCCACTGTTCTCTTGGCTGTTCTCCAGTTCTTAAGGCATGTCTCAACTTCAGGATCTTTACTCTTGGTGTTTCTTACACTCTTCTTACTAATACCTCCATTATTTTTTTTCCACTTCCTTCAGATTTCTTATGTTTTTTTCTACTTCCTTCAGATTTGTACCTAGACAGTTCTTTCCTGAGAATGCTATCTAAAATAGCATGTATCTAGCATTCTCTTTCCTCTTACTGTTTTTATTCTTTATAGCACTCATTACTACCAAACATTATGTTATGTATTTCTTTCTTCTTTTTAAATCTCTGTCTTCAGTATGTAAACTCCTTGAGGGTAGGACTGCCTCTGTTTTGTTAAAGCCCCAACACCAAAAACTATGTGCAGCTTACAGAAGGCACTTGAAAGACCTTTTGAATGACTCAAGATTTGGTTCAATATTTTTCTGTTATAAATGTAGTAGGATGAGGAAAGTTATTGTTTTGTCAATTGTCTTTATTTAGAAAACATCTTGATTAGCCCTTTTAGATGGAATGTGTGTCCATGAGGAAATGAGTTGAAAGAAAATAACAATGACATAGCTAAAGTACCTTGAAAAAAAGTGAATAGTAATTTTGGAGTAGGAGAAAAGAGAATGAAGAAGCTAGGGGGCTTAGTGGAGAAAGAGAGTCATATTATAGGGAAAAGGGTGAAGCGTGAGTAGGCAGAAATGACTGAGGGAATTTTTAAAAGAACAGAGGTATTGTATATTTATTTTTATGTTATGCAGCAATATAAGCCTTCTTTCATTAATCCCCAAGTCCCCAGCACACAGCTGCCTCACAGCAGTGGCATTGTTTTATTGGGGGAAATCAAGAAAAGCCAGGTCTTATGTTTGAGTCAAAACCCAGGTGGTGATAAAGGAACAGTTGTACATGAAGAATGAGAATTCAGCAGAAATAAAAAATAAAGCCAGAAGTTACAGGGAGACCACTTGATTGCTCACTGGAAGTAGGGAGGGGAATAGAATAGATCTTATCTAGCTTTCAGGCCTGAGTTACAGAAATAACACAGTTGTAAATAGCTTTGTATCTAATTCTTTATACCATATCTGTGATTTACTTAGTATAAATTTCTAAAACTGGAGTTGCTGGATCAAAGTGTATTGACATTTTTAAAGCTTTTGACATGGGATCATATTGCCTTCCAGAAAAGTGGTACCAAGTTAAAATCAAATGTTTTGTAAAAGTAAGCTAACACACACACACACACACAAAACACTGTTATAGACCTACTAAGCTGGCTATAATGAAAAGGATGGAAAACAAATGTTGGCAAATATATGAAGTAATCATGGACATAGATAAGAGTGCAGTGGTTACCAGTGGGAGGGGCAGGGAAGAGGAGGGGTGGGAGGAGAGGAGGGGCATAAAGAAATCCAAAGAAACATAACGAAGGACAATTTGACTTTGGGTGATGGGTATACAACATAATCAAATGTCAAAATGATCTGGAGATGTTTTCTCTGAATCTATGTACTCTAGTTGATCAATGTCACCCCGTTAAAATTAATTGTCTAAAAAAAAAGGTATGGAGTAATTAGAACTCTCATATATTTTGTGTGAGCATGTAAAGTGGTGTGGCTGCTTTGGAAAATCGTTTGGCAATTCCTCAGAAAGCTTGATATAGATTTACATTCTGACCCCAGCAATCTCACTGTTTATATTTAAGAGAAATAAAAAATACATCCATACCAAAACTTTTATACAAATTTTCATAGCATCAATATAGTAGCCAAAAAGCAGAAATAACCCAAATATACCCAATAACTGATAAATGGATTAATAAAATATGGTGTTCTATACAATGGAATACTATTTGACAATAAAAATAAGTCAAATACTGATACATGTTTTACATACTTAAATCTTGAAAATATTACCTATGTGAAAGAAACCAGTCACAGAAGCCTGCGTGTTGTGTGATTACATTGTTTTGAAACATCCAGAATTCTGTTAAGGACAGAAAGTAGGTTAGTGGTTGCTTAGGGCTGGGGAGGAGGATGAGGAGGAGGGACAGCTAATAAATATAGAGTTAGTTTTTCTTTCTTTCTTTTCTTTCTTTCTTTCTTTCTTTCTTTCTTTCTTTCTTTCTTTCTTTCTTTCTTTCTTTCTTAATTTTGAGAAAGAAAGAGAGAGAGGGGAAGGGAGAGAGATGAAAAGCATCAACTTGTAGTTGCATCGCTTTAGTTGTTCATTGATTACTTCTCGTATGTGCCTTGACCCAGGACTCAAGCTGAGCCAGTGACCTTTGGACTCAAGCCAGTGACCGTGATATCACGTTGATGATACTGTGCTCAAGCTGGTGAGCCTGTGCTCAAGCTGGAGAGCCTGTGTTCAAGCTGGCAACCTTGGGGTTTCAAACCTGGAACCTCAGTGTCCCAGCTTGATTCTCTATCCACTGTATCACCACGGGTCAGGCAGTATGGAGTTTCTTTAGTGGAAATGAAAGTGTTCTAAAATTAGATTGTGGTTATGGTTGCCTGCTGGCTATGGAAACAATTCTGAGTCATGAAACTAGATAATGGAAGCCAGAAAATAATGAGATAACATCTTTAAAGTGCTAATATAAAATAACTAGCAACCTAAGATTGTATACACAATAAAAATTCTTCAGAAACAATGAGACATTTAGTGATGAAAATTAAATTTATTATTAGCAGACATGTACTATAAGAGAATTCTTTGGGCTGAAGGCAGATGATCACTGGATGGAATCACAGTATTCCACAAGGAAATAAAGAACCCTAGAAAGGGTAAACATGTGAGCAAATCAGAGTGGTTTAGTTTATTCAAAATAATATATGGTTCTTCAAAAGAATAATCCCCTTCACGATTGCAACAAAAAAAATAAAATACCTAGGAATAAACATAACAAAGAATGTAAAGGACTTATACAATAAAAACTATAAACCATTGTTAAGGGAAATCGAAAAAGATATTATGAGATGGAAGAATATTCCTTGTTCTTGGTTAGGTAGAATAAATATAATCAAGATGGCCATATTACCCAAAGCAATATACAAATTTAATGCAATTCCCATCAAAATTCCAATGACATTTTTTAAAGAAATGGAGCAAAAAATAATTAGATTTATATGGAACTATAAAAAGCCCCGAATAGCCAAAGCAATCCTAAAGAAAAGGAATGAAGCTGGGGGCATTACAATACCTGACTTCAAACTCTATTATAGGGCCACGACAATCAAAACAGCATGGTATTGGCAGAAAAATAGACACTCAGACCAATGGAACAGAATAGAAAGCCCAGAAATAAAACCACATATATATAGTCAAATAATTTTTGATAAAGGGGCCAACAACACACAATGGAGAAAAGAAAACCTCTTCAACAAATGGTGCTGGGAAAACTGGAAAACCATATGCAAAAGAATGAAGCTGGACTACAGTTTGTCCCCCTGTACTAAAATTAACTCAAAATGGATCAAAGATCTAAACATAAGACCTGAAACAATAAAGTACATAGAAGAAGACATAGGTACTAAACTCATGGACCTGGGCTTTAAAGAGCATTTTATGAATTTGACTCCACAGGCAAGAGAAGTGAAAGAAAAAATTAATGAATGGGACTACATCAGACTAAGAAGTTTTTGCTCAGCAAGAGAAACTGATAACAAGATAAACAGACAGCCAACTAATTGGGAAATGATATTTTTAAACACCTGCTCAGATAAGGGCCTAATATCCAAAATATACAAAGAACTTATAAAACTCAACAACAAACAAACAAAAAATCCAATAAAAAAATGGGAAGAGGACATGAACAGACACTTCTCCCAGGAAGAAATACAAATGGCCAACAGATATATGAAAAGATGCTCATCTTCTTTAGTTATTAGAGAAATGCAAATCAAAACTGCAATGAGATACCACCTCACACCTGTTAGATTAGCTATTATTA
The DNA here is from genome assembly GCF_036850765.1 of Saccopteryx bilineata. Lineage (NCBI taxonomy): Eukaryota > Metazoa > Chordata > Mammalia > Chiroptera > Emballonuridae > Saccopteryx > Saccopteryx bilineata. The sequence continues at coordinate 202,346,138 of NC_089493.1, read as the reverse complement.
ACAAGACAGGTAATAGCAAATGTTGGAGAGGTTGTGGAGAAAAAGGAACCCTCATCCACTGTTGGTGGGAATGTAAAGTAGTACAACCATTATGGAAGAAAGTATGGTGGTTCCTCAAAAAACTGAAAATAGAACTACCTTATGACCCAGCAATCCCTCTACTGGGTATATACCCCAAAAACTCAGAAACATTGACTTGTAAAGACACATGCAGCCCCATGTTCATTGCAGCATTGTTCACAGTGGCCAGGACATGGAAACAACCAAAAAGCCCGTCAATAGATGACTGGATAAAGAAGATGTGGCACATATACACTATGGAATACTACTCAGCCATAAGAAATGATGACATCGGATCATTTATAGCAAAATGGTGGGATCTTGACAACATTATACGGAGTGAAATAAGTAAATCAGAAAAAACCAGGAACTGCATTATTCCATACGTAGATGGGACATAAAAGTGAGACCAAGAGACATTGATAAGAGTGTGGTGGTTACGGGGGGAGGGGGGAGAGGGAGAGGGAAGGGGGAGGGGGAGGGGCACAAAGAGAACTAGATAGAGGGTGACAGAGGACAATCTGACTTTGGGTGATGGGTATGCAACATAATTGAACGACAAGATAACCTGGACATGTTATCTTTGAATATATGTATCTTGATTTACTGATGTCACCCCATTAAAAATAAATAAATTAAAAACAAACAAACAAACAAAATAATATATGGTTCTAAATGTATGTAGAATTAAAAATTATACATTTTAAAAATAGCACAAAATGTGAGACATGGTTCATAGTATTAAAGTTTTGTAAAGTTCTTGTATGGTCTGGGAAATTGTAAAAGTGCTAATTTGTAGTAGATTATTAAGGATGTATGTTATGACCTCTACAGAAATTGGAAAAGCAATAATAAATTAATATAAGACTAATGTGCAATAAAGGGTTAACTCCTCAGGTCTGGGTTGATAAAATCCTGAACATTCCAAAATATTTAGAATTGGCCCTTGCCCAGCTCCTGGGAAACAACATCTAAACCTTTGGATATCCTGCCTGGCAACAGTGTCTTTGTATACTTGGTGCTGAGGGCCATGTCAGCTAGTTTATTGCTGACACTGTGAATGATGGTGAACACCTGTTTTTGTTCATCAATGGTGCTGGGCCACACTGTATGTGATTGACCTGGGGATAGGAGATAGGAGAAGCTGCACTGCAGATTGATTAGCTAAGGTCAGTCATAAGGTAAGCTGCTTCATGCCTATGTGTGATAACTGACCCCCACCTTCAATTAAATCAAAACAAAACTGTGTATGTTAATAATATCTCAGTAGAGCTGGGGGAAGGAGAGAACCTGGACACCAAGACTTGGGTGAGCTTCCTGGTCTTTCTGTTATTGGCAGTACTCTGCACATTTATATATCATTGCTGGAAGAATTAAGTGCTGTGATTGCAACTTCACTGGAAGAGGTCAACTGGAAGGTTGAACCTGGTTCTTCTGGACTCCTCTGTGTACCTTTTTGCTTTGCTGATTTTAAACTATAAATTTTTATTGTGTTAAACCATAATGGTGAGTGTACAGCTTTTCTGAATTCTTAGTTCTAGAGAATTATTGAAACTGAGGGTAGTCTTGGGGAATACTGACACAACTAAGCCAATGAGAGGGGGAAAATGAAATAATAATATATTCTTGATTAATCTAAAATGAGGCAAGAAAGAAAAGCAAGGATAAAAATAACATGAGACAAGTATAGAAAATATAAATTAAGATGGTAAATTTAGACTCAGACATTATCATACATTAAATGTAAGTGAGCTAAATAAATAAAAGACAAACTGTCACACTTAATTTTTTTTTTAAGTGAAAGGAAGGAAAATAGAGAGATTCTCATATGTGCCCTGACCAGGATAAACCTGGCAAACCCTGTCTGGGGTTGATGCTCGAATCAATTGAGCTATCCTCAGCACCCGGGGCCAACATTCAAACCAATTGAGCCACTGGCTGCAACAGGAAAATAGAAAGAGAGACAGAGAAGAGGGAGAGAAAGAGAAGCAGATGGTTGCTTGTCTTGTGTGCCCTAACTAGGGATCAAACCCGGGACGTCCGCACACCAAGCCAACACTCCATCCACTGAGCCAACAGACCAGGGCCACACTTAATTTTTAATCAACTACTGTTGACCCTTGAATAACATATGTTTGAACTACATGGGTCCACATAAATGAGGATTTTTTTTTCAATAAATGCCTGTATTGTTTTTATTTTAAATTTTAAATGAGTTGACATACAATATTATATTAGTTATAGATGTACAGCATAGTTATTAGATATTTATATAGCTTTTTAAATAAGCACCTCAGTAAGTCTAATACCCATTTGACATACAGTGTGCCCATAAAGTCATGACGCAGTTTTGACTGGTCACAGGAAAGCAACAAAAGATGATAGAAATGTAAAATCTGCACCAAATAAAAGAAAAACCTTCCCAGTTTCTGTAGGATGATGTGGCAGCATGTGTGCATGCACAGATGATGACGTAACACTGTGTATACAGCGGAGCAGCCCATGGCCATGCCAGTCGAAATGTGGACGGTACAGAGGAAAGTTCAGTGTGTTCTGTGGCTCGCTAAATTCGAATCTGTGACCAAAGTGCAATGTGAATATCAGCGCATTTATAACGAAGCGCCACCACATAGGAATAACATTACTCAGTGGGATAAACAGTTGAAGGAAACCAGCAGTGTGGTGGAGAAACCCTGTTCTGGTAGGCCATCAGTCAGTGACGAGTCTGTAGAGGCTATAGGGGATAGCTACGTAAGGAGCCCTGAAAAATCTGTGTGTGAGCCCACATCAAACTGCACTGAATAGATATGAAACTGGGAGAGTTTTCCTTTTATTTGGTGCAGATTTCACATTTCTATCATCTTTTGTTGCTTTTCTGTGACTGGTCAAATGTGCACCATGACTTTATGGACACACTGTATATAGTTATTGCAATATTACTGACTATATTACCCATGCTGTGGACAAGTCCTGCTGGGGGTGAGGATGACGGAGATGCAAAGACCCGACTCCGGGGACCAGGTTCAGTGACGCAGATCCACTTTATTCAGGAAGTAAGCTAGCTTATATACATGGGTTCAGCCTATAGGGTGTTACAGTGTGACCTTCATAGCCAATGGCTAAAAAGATCAAGGAGCTGTGTGGTTGGTGCTCAGTCACTTCCTTATAGCAGGCGAGCTCCCTTCCTGAGTATGCCCAGAAAGGTTCTGGGAGCTGGAGTGTTCTCACAGCATTGCATCAGCCACAGCTGCTAGGAATGCACTCTGCGCTCCACCCACAACTCCCCCTTCTCTTTTAATTAAGGCTAATTGGACTTGATGAATGACAGCTTGCTGTTGTAGCTTCTGAATGCTATGCATTATGCAATGGAACCCTAGTAGGACTAAAACAACTATAATACCTATTATACTATATGCTAATAGGTTAGCTGGATTAAACAATGAGGCAAGCTTCTGTAATGTTTGGCTAGTTAGCAAATAGAATGGGGGTCTTAAACAGGGGATTCTCCTAGGGGTCAGGATGTCATTTTTCTCCCATTGTGTTACAGAGACCTTCTAGGTGCCATTAAACACAGTTCCATTTTGACTGTAAAAAATGGATGTAGGTCCATGCATGCCCCCTTCCCACAAAGGTCCCAGGGTCCAAACACAGAATGGATGACTTGCTGTGGGCTGCGTACTGCATATGGTCGCAAGGCATATTACACAAATTACAACAACATGACAAATCATAAAATTTCCACAATTACAGAGGTACACTTCACCAGTCTCTGAGCACTTTGCCAAAAACACAAAACATCCTCAGCCTTCTTTCTAGCCATGGGAAAAGCTTCCCGGGGCAGGGTAAGGGCCTCCAGCAAAGCCACCCCCCACCCTCATCAGGGTATTTCACATTGTCCAAAATCCGTAAGTCCATCCAACAAAGGAGCCAGTGCTCACTCGGGTCGTAGTCCAGGAAACATGTCCATGCATATGAGGCTTCAGCCACGCCCTCATCCCTGCCATCCTGGCAGGTCTTACACTGTCCCAAAGAAAAGCATGTGGCAGTGGAAGTCAGCAATTCCATCTCTGCTCTGAAGAGCATGATGGCACCCACCCCTATGTCTCAAAATGTCAGCGAACCCACCAGCGGCTTAGCAGGCACTCCCTGCCGTTCCAGCAGCCACTCGGTGATGCAAGCCTGGCTTCCGTTCATCCTCCCACCACAGCTGCCGCCGTTTACCTTCTGGAGTCTGTGAAATGCAACTCCAGCCTAATTCTCTTCATCCTCCAAAGATGAACTGAAAACACCAGTTCGCGCTGCCGGGCTCGAGCCCTGGGCTGCCACTGCCTGTGTCTGGGAGTCAGCAGTCACTATAGCACACATAAGCAAGAACAGAGCACCAGGGCCTGGGGGCCCATCAGGGGCAATTCTCTGGGCCCGCCCGCCAAAGCCTCCACAACCCCCCAGGTGATGGGATGTGCACACTGGCCACGAGGTCTTCTTCTGGAACGCTGAGGACCTCCTCCCCTCAGGTGTAGTCAGTGTGGAGAAGGCCAGGGCTGTGGCTTTGGATAGGTGAAGACTGAACCACTTAGTGGGTGCCCAAGAAACCCTGTCAAGCAGGTTTGGGGGTTCCTGGGTTCCAAATTGGCTGAAAAACACAAGCATAACCTCTCCCTTGTGTTAGAAGATGGTGTGATCCCCGCCACTGTGCCATGGCTGGGTCCTTCCAGCGTCATTTCAGAGAGAGGAGTGGGGGAGAGAGAGAGCAAAAGATACAGAAAAAAGACACCTGAGGGCGTATAGGCTGGCCCATGGGTCTGCAGCAGGAACACATATTGGAGTTAAAGCTGGGGTAGAAAATGGCACCTGAGAGGCTGGGGTGGGGCATTGAGCTCCAGCAGGGAATGCGGAAATCGTGACGTGTCCTGGAGCCAAGGGTTGGAACCTGAGAGGATTTCCCAGTAAGTACAAAGATCCTTTTCATTAACTTCAACTCCCCTACTCCGCAATAGGGCGTTCAGGGCTCAAGCCTGCAGGGCTCGAGAGTGGGGGAGAAGGTTTCCCATTGCAGAGGGTCACTCACTTGTCCCTTGGATGCCAGTTAGGACCCTGCCTGATGTTGGGCACCAGTTGTAGACAAGTCCTGCCGGGGGTGAGGACAATGGAGACTCAAAGACCCGACTCTGAGGACCAGGTTCAGTGACACAGATCCACTTTATTCAGGAAGTAAGCTAGCTTATATACACTAGCGTATAGGGTTCAGCCTATAAGGACATGTTACAGCATGTCCTTCAAAGCCAATGGATGAAAAGATCAGGGAGCTGCGTGGTTGGTGCTCAGTCACTTTCATGTAGTGGGTGAGCTTCCTTCCTGGGTATGCCCAGGAGGATTCTGGGAGCTGGAGTATTCTCACAGCATTGCATCAGCCACAGCTGCTAGGAATGCGCTCTGTGCTCCACCCACACCATGCTATACTTTACATCCCTATGACTGTTTTTTTTTGTGTGTTTTATTTAGAAAATTATCTTTAACAGGGTGACATTGATCAATTAAAGTACATAGATTTCCGGTAAATATTTCTATAGCATTTAAACTGTTGATTATGTTGTATACGTATCACCAAAAGTCAAATCATTTTTCATCACCTTATATTTGTCTCTCTTTATACCCTTCCCCCCACCCTGTACCCGTCCTCCTCCCCCATAACCACTTCACTTTTATCTATGTCAATGAATCTCAGTTTTATATCCCACTCAATGTGTGAAATCATACAATTCTTAGCTTTTTCTGATTTACTTATTTCACTCAGTATAATATTCTCATGGTCCATTCATGCTGTAAATGTCTCTATGTCTATTCAGATCCTCTCCCCATTTTTAATTGGAGTGTTTGCTTATTTGTTGCATGACCTTTTATAACTGGCAATTTTTACTTCTTATTTCCTTCACCTTCTCACCAATTCCCCTCACCCCTCTCCCATTTGGCAACTATAAAAATGTTCTCTGTATCTATGAGTTTGTTCCTGTTCTGTGTGTTTATTTTGTTTTTTCAATCCAACATACAGTTGAAATCATATGGTATTTGTCTTTCTTTGACTTATTTCACTTAGCTTAGTACCCTCTAGGTTCATACATGTTGTTGCAAATGGCAAGATTTTATTCTTTTTTATGACCGAGTAATATTCCATTGTATATTTGTACCACATCTTTTTTTAATCTCATTTTTATTAATTTTAATGCAGTGACATTGATAAATCAGGGTACATATGTTCCGAGAAAACATCTCCAGATTATTTTGACCTTTGATAATGCTGCAAACCCCTCACTCAAAGTCAAATCGTCCTCCGTCACCTTCTATCTGGTTTTCTTTGTGCCCTTACCCTCCCCCACCACCTCCCTCTCCTTCCTCTCCCCCTCCCCACCCCTCCATCCCACTCCCTGTTACCATCACATTCTTGTCCATGACTCTGAGTCTCATTTTTATGTCCCATCTATGCATGGGTTCATATAGTTCTTAGTTTTTTCTGATTTACTTATTTCACTCCGTATAATGTTATCAAGGTCCATCCATGTTATTGTAAATAATCCAATGTCATCATTTCTTATGGCTGAGTAGTATTCCATAGTATATATGTACCAAAACTTTTTAATCCACTTGTCTTCTGAAGAACACTTGGGCTGTTTCCAGAACTTTGCTATTGTGAACAATGCTGCTATAAACATGGGGTGCATTTCTCCTTCTGGAACCATTCAATGGTGTCCTTGGGGTATATTCCTAAAAGTTGGATGGATGGGTCATAAGGCAGTTTGATTTTCAATTTTTTGAGGAATCTCCATACTGTTTTCTACAGTGGCTGCACCAGTCTGCATTCCCACCAGCAGTGTAGAAGGGTTCTCTTTTCTCCACATCCTCACCAGCACTTATTCTGTGTTGTTTTGTTGATGAGCACCATTCTGACTGGTGTGAGGTGATATCTCATTGTGGTCTTAATTTGCATTTCTCTAATGATTAGTGATGTTGAGCATTTTTTCATATGCCTATTGGCCATCTGTGTGTCCTCTTTGGAGAAGTGTTTATTCATTTCTTTTGCCCATTTTTTTGATTGGATTGTTTGTCTTTCTGGTGTTGACATTTACAAGTTCTTTATAAATTTTGGTTATTAACCCCTTATCAGATGTACTGTCAAATATATCCTCCCATTGTGTGGTTTGTCTTTTTATTCTGTTCTTATTGTCTTTGGCTGTGCAAAAGCTTTTTAGTTTGATATAGTCTATTTGTTTATTCTGTCTTTTATTTCACTTGCCCATGGAGATAAATCAGCAAATATATTGCTGCGAGAGATATCGGAGAGCTTACTGCCTATGTTTTCTTCTAAGATGCTTATGGTTTCACGCCTTACATTTAAGTCTTTTATCTATTTTGAGTTTATTTTTGTGAATGGTGTAAGTTGGTGGTCTAGTTTCATTATTTTGCAGGTTGCTGTCCAATTTTCCCAACATCATTTGTTGAAGAGGCTGTCTTTACTCCATTGTATGCCCTTACCTCCATTGTCAAATATCAGTTGTCCATAGAGCTGTGGGTTTATTTCTGGGTTTTCTGTTCTGTTCCATTGATCTATGTGCCTGTTCTTTTGCCAGTACCAGGCTGTTTTGAGTACAATGGCCTTGTAGTATAGCTTGATATCAGGAAGTGTGATACCTCCCACTTTATTCTTTTTTTTTAAGATTGCTGAGGCTATTCATGTTTTCTTTTGGTTCCATATAAATTTTTGGAATACGTGATCTATATCTTTAAAGTATGTCATTGGTATTTTAATTGGCATTGCATTGAATTTATAAATTACTTTAGATAATATAGACAGTTTAATGATGTTTATTCTTCCTAACCATGAACATGATATATGCTTTCACTTGTTTGTATTTTCCTTGATTTCTTTTATCAATATTTTATAATTTTCCAAGTACAAGTCTTTATTCTCCTTGGTTAAATGTACTCCTAGGTACTTTATTTTTTTGGTTGTAATAGTGAAGGGGATTGTTTCCTTAATATCTCTTTCTGGCTGTTCATTGTTGGTGTATAAAAATGCCTCTGATTTCTGAGTATTAATTATATATCCTGCAACCTTGCTGAATTCATTTATGAAGTCCAGTAGTTTTTTGACTGAGACTTTAGAATTTTCAATATACAATATCATATCATCTGCAAATAATGATAGTTTTACTTCTTCTTTTCCAACTTGAATGCCTTTAATTTCTTCTTCTTGTCTGATTGCTGTGGCTAGGACCTCCAGGACTATGTTGAATAAGAGTGGTGAAAGGGGGCACTCCTGCCTTGTTCCTGATCTTAAGGGGATTGCTTTTAATTTTTGCTCATTGAGTATGATGTTGGCTGTGGGTTTGTCATAGATGGCTTTTATCATGTTGAGATATGTTCCCTGTATTCCCACTTTGCTGAGAGTTTTGATCATGAATGTGTGCTGGATTTTATCAAATGCTTTTTCCGCATCTATTAAAATTATCATGTGGTTTTTCTCCTTCATTTTGTTTATGTGATGAATCACATTGATTGATTTGCAAACATTGTACCAGCCTTGCCTCACAAGAATAAATCCCACTTGATCATGGTGTATGATTTTTTTCATATATTGCTGGATCCGGTTTGCTAATATTTTGTTGAGGATTTTTGCATCTAAATTCATCAGGGATATTGGCTTATAAATTTCTTTTTTTATGTTGTCTTTGCTTGGTTTTGGAATCAGAATTATGCTCGCCTCATAAAAGAAGCTTGGAAGTGTTCCTTCCCCTTGAATTTTTTGAAATAGCTTGAGAAGGATAGGAGTTAGTTCTTCTTTGAATATTTGGTAGAATTCACTTGTGAAGCCATCTGGCCCAGGACTTTTCTTTTTTGGAAGTTTTTTGATAACTGTTTCAATCTCATTTGTTGTAATTGGTCTGTTTAGGTTTTCTGATTCTTCCAGATTAATTTTTGGAAGATTATATGTTTCAAGAAATTTGTCCATTTCATCTAGGTTGTCTAGTTTTTTGGCATACAGTTATTTATAATATTTTCTTACAGTATTTTGTATTTTTGTTGTGTCAGTTGTTATTTCTCCACTCTCATTTCTAATTTTATTTATTTGAGTCCTCTCTCTTTTTTTCTTGGTGAGTCTGGTTAAAGGTTCATTGATCTTGTTTACCATTTCAAAGAACCAGCTTCTGGTTTCATTGATCCTCTGTATTGTTTCTTTAGCCTCTATGTCATTTATTTCTGCTCTGATCTTTATTATTTCCTTCCTTCTACTAGCTTTGGGCTTTACTTGCTGTTCTTTTTCTAGTTCTTTTAGATGTAGCATCAAGTTGTTTATTTGAGCTTTTTCTAGCTTCTTGAGGTATGCCTGTAATGCTAAAAACTTCCCTCTCAGGACTGCTTTTGCTGTGTTCCATAAATTTTGAGTTGATGTACGCTCATTATCATTTGTTTCTAGAAATTTTTAAATTTCTTCTTTGATCTCATTGTTTACCCATTTGTTATTTAAGAACATGCTATTTAGCCTGACCTGTGGTGGCGCAGTGGATAAAGCGTCGGCCTGGAAATGCTGAGGTCGCCGGTTCAAAACCCCATATGGTCAAGGCACATGTGGGAGTTGATGCTTCCAGCTCCTCCCCCCTTCTCTCTCTCTCTCTCTCTTTCTGTCTCTCCCTCTCCTCTCTAAAATGAATAAATAAAAAAATAATAATAATAATAAAAAAAATTAAAAAAAAAAAAGGTCTAATGAGTTTAAAAAAAAAAAAAAAGAACATGCTATTTAGTTTCCAAGTGTTTGAGTATTTTTCAGTTTTTCTATTGTGGTTAACTACTAGTTTCATGCCATTGTGATTAGAGAAAGTGCTTGATATGATTTCAATCTTCTTAAATTTGTTGAGACCGCTTTTGTGCCCTAACAAGTGGTCTATTCTAGAGAATGTACCATGAGTGCTTGAAAAGAATGTATATTCTGCTGTTTTAGGGTGAAAGGTTCTGAAGATATCTACGAAATCGAGTTGATCTAGTATGTCCTTTAAGTCTGCTGTTTCTTTGTTAATTTTCTTTCTTGAGGATCTATCTCATGATGTTAATGTGGTATTGAAATCCACTACTATTATAGTATTGCTGTTGATCTCACCCTTTAAATCCATCAAAGTCTGCTTTATATATTTAGGTGCTCCTATATTAGGTGCGTAGATATTTATAACAGTTATATCTTCCTTTTGGATTGCTCCCTTTATCATTATGTAGTGACCTTCTTTATCTCTAACTATAGTCTTTGTTTTAAAGTTCATTTTGTCTGATATAAGTATTGCTACTCAAGTTTTTTTTTCATTTCCATTTGCGTGAAATATTTTTTTCCATCCTTTTATCTTCAGTCTATGTTCATCTTTTAAATTAAGGTGTGTCTCTTGTAGACAGCATATATATGGGTCCTATTTTCTTATCCACGCAGCTTCCCTCTGTCTTTTGATCAGATCATTTAATCCATTTACATTTATGGTTATTATTGATATGTAATTGTTTATTGCCATTTTATTCTTTAAAACTGTATTCCTCTTTTGCTATATTCTTTTTCTCCTTTGATCTGTTTACAACAGGTCCCTTAGCATTTCTTGCAGCCTTGGTTTGGTTGTAGTAAATTCATTGAGTTTTTTTTTGTCTGTAAAGCTTTTATTTCTCCTTCAATTTTAAACAATAACCTTGCTGGATAAAGTAGTCTTGATTGTAGGCTCTTGTTCTGCAATACTTTGAATATTTCTTGCCATTCCCTTCTGGCCTGAAGTGTTTCTGTTGAGAAGTCAGAAGTCATCCTTATGGGGGCTCGTTTGTAGGTGATAGTCTTTTTTTCTCTAGCAGCTTTTAATATTTTCTCTTTATCACTTAGCTTTGGTATTTTAATTATGATATGTCTTGGTGTTGATTTCTTTGAGTTTCTTCTTAATTGAGTTCTCTGTGCTTCCTGAACAATGTGAGATGTTTTTGTGCCTTAATTGAGTGAAGTTTTCAGCTATGATATGCTTGAACAAAATCTCTATCCTTTGTTCTTTCTATTCTTCAGGAACCCCTATGGTGCAGATGTTATTTCTCTAGGTTTTCACAGAGCTGTCTAAGAGTTTCCTTAGACTTTTTGAGTCTCTTTTCTTTTTCCTGCTCTGCTTCTGTGCCTTTATTTATCATGTCCTCTAACTTGCTGATTCGATTCTCCACTTCATCATTCTAATTTTAATTCTTTCCATTGTGTTCTTTATTTCAGATATTGTATTTGTCATTTCTGACTGATTCTTTTTTATTATTTCAATGTCCTTTTTTATATTTGCTATCTCTTTATTTAGGTTTTTGTAATGACCATCTATTGTTGTTCTAATATCTTTGAGCATCCTAACAATTGTTATTTTAAACTCTACCTCTGGTAATTTGGTTATATCTGATTCATTTAGGTTCTTTTCTGGGGATTTCTATTGGTTCATTTGTGTTGCATTCCTCTGCCTCCGCATTTTCTCTGTGTAAAGGAAGGTTTTGGCCTCTGGAGTCCACTGGGTATGGCCTCTGTTCCCTAGGTATGATCTGTCTGCAGGCCTGCCACCCCCTCTTCTGTTGCTGCCTAGGGCTTTTGGGTTTGGGCATTGCCGGTGCCTGCCCACTGGGGCTGTTGCTGTGGTTTCCACCTCTCCTTCACGGGAGTGGCTGTGATCATGTGCTCGGGTGCACAAGCCTTGGTGGCCTTGGCCTTTGCCCCACCCCCGTGGGTGGCGATATGCTTGGTCTTGAGGGCTCTGGCGAGCACCTTTGCTCAGCTGTGGGTCTCCACCTGTTTCCGGGCTTTCGCCCCACCCTTGCAGGAGGAGCCTGCTAGTGGAACAACTGCTAGCCTTGGCTCTACTGGCCGGGCAGGACTGCATGCTCATGCTCAGCTCAGTAGCAGAACTCTGCCTGTTCTGGTCTTTTGGCTCCACCGTCATGGGAGGAGCCAGCTCCCAAGTCAGGCCACAAGCCTCAGTTCCATGGGCGGGGCAAGGCTGTGCTCCTGCGCCCTTGCTCTAGGGCTGGCCTCCACTCCTTCCAGAGTTCCCGCCCTTCCCCTCCCCCCCAGGCTGGATTACAGGCTGCCGGCAGCTGGGCTTGACCACTTTTTCATGCCTACTCCTCCCCAGTCAGGCAAGATGGAGCTCACACGTGAGCCCAGTGGTGGCCAGCAGGCTTCTGCCCCTGCCAACAGAACTGCCCCCCCTGAGTTCTGCAGCCGCCCTCAGCTGTGTGGGGTGCAGGCGCTGCAGCTCAGACCCTAACACTCACTACTGTAGCCCCGAAAGCTCCCTCCTTCTAAGCAACTCTGCTCTCAGTGCCGCGGGGGAGCTTGTTTGACTGCTCTCCTGCTTCCCTTTGCTGGTATTGCTGTTTCTGGGGTAAATATTCACTTCAGATTTTGGGAGTGACTTGACCCAGGGGTTAGGGTGGCTGTCTCCCAAAATGTTTCTTTCTGTGCCTCCTAGATTACACTTTCTTTCTGCTACTCTGGTATTCTCCTCTCTCCCTGTCCCATCCCCTGGAGCCCCGGGTGAGTGGTTGTGAGGGAGGTGTTCTGCGCGGTCCCTTTAAGAAGAATCCTGGGTCTGAGAAATCAGACTATTTCTCACAAACAGTATCCTGACTTGTTTCCAGCTAAATACTGTCCTTACACCTCTTCTGTGCTCTGGGGCTGCAGGCTGGGGCTTTGTTCCTGGGGCTCAGGACCTTCTCCTATCTGCTAAACTCACTTCCTGCCACGCGAGTCTCTCCCAGCTGCCGTTCGCTCCAAGGAACTGGGCAGCCCTCTCTACGTTTCCACTTTTCCTACTAGTCTCGGTGTGGCTTCTTCAGTGTTCCTTGGTTGAAGAGTCCTCTTAGTTTAGTCCAAAGTTGGTTTTTCCAGATGATAGTTCTTAAAATTATTTTTAATCCACTTTGGTTCTAGGAGGTGGATGTTGGTACATCCGCCTACTCCAGCGCCATCTTGTCTTCTGTGGGGTTGTTTTCTTAATTTCTCTTTCTGGTAGTTTGTTATTGGTGTATAGAAATGCAACCAATTTCTGAATATTAATTTTCTATCTTGCTACTTTAAGAATTCATTTATTAGTTCTGATAGTTTTTTGGTGGAATCTTTAAGGGTTCTTCTATATATAGTATCATGCATTCTACAAATAATTATAATTTTACTTTTTTTTCCAATTTGAATGAGTTTTATTTCTTTTTCTAGTCCTGTTGCTGTGGCTAGGGTTTACTGTACTATGTTGAATAAAAACTGTGAAAGTGGACATTTCTTGTCTTGTTCCTGATCTTAAAGAAAAAACTGTCAGCTTTTCACTATTGAGTATGATGTCAGCTGTGGGTCTGTCATATGGTCCTTATTACATTTAGGTATATTGACTCTATTCCCACTTTACTGAGATATTTTAAAATCATAAATAGATGTTGGATTTTGTCAAATGCTTTTTTGACATCTGTTGATATGATCATCTGATTTTTATCTTTAATTTTTTATGGTGTATCATCTTAATCGATTTGTGGATAGTGAACCCATCTTGCATCCTTGGAATAAATTGGACTTGATCATGGTGTATGATTTTTTAATATATTAATGAATTTGATCTACTCATAGTTTGTTGAAGATTTTTGCATCTATGTTCATCTGAGATATTGATTTATAATTTTTTGATAGTATCTGGTTTGAAATCTGGGTAATACTGGTCTCATAAAATGAGTTTGGGAGACTTCTCTTCAGTGTTTTTAAATAGTTTTCAAAGGGTAGGCATTAATTCTTTTTTGAATGTTTGGTATAACTACCTGTGAAGTCATCTAGTTCAGGGCTTTTGTTTTTTGGGATTTTTTTTATTACTGATTTGACTTTACTAGTAGTTTTTGGTTTGTACAGATTTTCTGTTTCTTTCTGATTCAGCCTTGGAAGAGTATATGTTCCTAATTCTATTCAGCTACCCAGTTAAATGCTCCTTTGGAGCATTTAATCCATTTACTTTTAAGGTTTTGTTGATAGGTTCTTATTTATTGCCATTTTATTCTTTATACTTATGTTCCCCCCTCTCTCTCTCTTTCTATTTCTTCTCCTTAAAGTAGTCCCTTTAACATTTCTTGCAATACTGGTTTTGTAGTAATGAATTCCTTTAGCTTTTTTTTTGGTCTGGGCAGCTCTTTTATTTTACCTTCATTTTTAAATGATAGCCTTGCTGGATAGAGTAGTCCTGGTTGTGGGTCTTTGCTTTTCATCACTTTAAGTATTTCATGCTATGTTCTTCCGGCCTGAAGTGTTTCTATTGAGAAATTCATTGACAGTCTTATGGGAGTTCCTTTGAGGATTACTATCCCAATTGTCTTTCCCTTGCTGCTTTTAAGATTCTTTCTTTGTCTTTAAGCTCTGACATTTTGATTATGATGTGTCTTGGTGTGAGCTTCTTTGGGTTCATCTTGAGTGAGACTCTCTGTGCTTCCTGAACTTGTGTGGATTTTCCTTTACCAAGTTAGAAAAGTTCTTAGCCATTATTTCTTCAAATGCATTTGCTATCTTTTTTCTCTCTCTTTTCCTTCTAGTAACCCTATAATGTGGATGTTTTTGCCCTTGATGTTATCCTAGAGGTTTCTTAGACTTTCCTCAGCTTTCTTCTTTTTTTTAATGCTCTGATTAGATGCTTACCATTATCTTATTCTCTAAATCATTGACTCAGTCCTTGCTTCATCTAACCTGCTGCTGATTCCTTCTAGTGTGTTCTTCATTTCAGATATTGTATTTCTCATCTCTGGTTCTTTTTATGGATTTTGTGTCCTTTTTTAAATTTATTTTTATTTATTTATATTTTTAATTGAGAGGCAGGAGACAGAGAGACAGACTCCTGCATGTGTCTCTAATGGGATCTACCTGGTAAGCCCCCTACTGGTGATTCTCTGCCCATCTGAGGCCGCTGCTCTGCTGCTCAGTGACTGAGCTATTTTAGTGCCTGAGGTGAGGCTATAGAGCCATCCTTAGCACCTGGGACCAACTTGCTCAAACCATTTGAGCCATAACTGTAGTAAGGGAAGAGAGAGAGAGAGAGAAGCGGGAGGGGTAGAGAAGCAGATGTTTACTTAACTTGTATGCTCTGACCAAGAATCGAACCCAGGACTTCCACACACCAGGCCAATAGTCTACCATTGAGCCAACTGGTCAAGGCCTCATTTAATTCTTTTTTTTTTTTTTTAAGGAATTTCTCTTGTTCTTTTATATGGGGCATATTTATTTATCTCCCTGTTTTTGTCTGCCTATTTGTGTTTATCTCTCTGTATTAGATAGATCTTCTGTGGCTCCCAAATTTGTTATAAGGGTTTTCTGTTATAGATGTCTTATGGGTTTCAGTGGTGCAGTCTTCTAAATCTCTTGACTGAAGTACTCCGAAAATGACTCTTGTGTGGGTTATGTGCCCTCTCCTATTGTAGTTGAGTCTTGAATGCTGTTGGCTTGTTCATGGGTAGAGTTAACTCTCTGACTGGCTGACTATAAAGATAGACCTCATTCACTGTGTATGAGTCACTGCTCAGGAAGGAGTTTCCCATTGAGTCATAGTTGTTCCCAGTAGGATATGGTGTTTTCAAGAGGCTCCCTTTGGCAGTACTATTTGTCTGTCTAATTAGCTCAAACTCAGGTGTGCTTTGAAGCCCACAGATGGTTGTATTGGTTTTGGGTTCCTTTGCCCAGGGTTCCAGTGCAGGGATGTCAGATGTTGTGTATAACCAGCCTTGGGATGCCTGTCTGGAGCTATGATGTTATTTACAGTTTGTGGCTGCATCTACTGGGCCTGGGTGTATTTGGGCGAAGCCAGGCTGTGTTCCATGATTGGCTTCCTGAAGCTCAGAGCAGGTAGCAGATCAATAAAAGTCCAAGGCTACCTGTTGGTTTCTCTGCTCTGCCCTGAGGTTGCCTAGACTTCTTCCAGAGTCTTATGAAGAAAGGTTATAGAGTGGACCCAAGCTGGCCATGCCCCTCTGACCCTTCCACAGGGCTCCAGCTCAGTAGGGTGAGACCACCATGTTGGGTGGACAGGGCTAGTGGGTCCCTTATTTGAGGGTTGTGTGGTCATGTACTCAATGGGGAGAATGTGGTTGCTCCTACTCCAAAGCCATATCTCTCAGTCTCTACCAGTCTCCAACTCTGGCTCCCCTAGGAGGAGTATACCACAGGTCAGGGTGGGTGCAGCCAGTGCTCCCCTTTGCAGGAGCAAGCTTGGCAAAATGGGGCCTTGGGACTTGGGCAAACAGATCACAGAAGCCTTCCATTGGAGGCTTGGCTGTGGGAGGTGGGCGAGCTGCACTCTTTCCCTTAGCTCTGTTGCCAATCTTGTTTGAACCCTGGATGGAACCTCTGAAGTGAATGCACTTTGGAAGTCCCAGCTCTGAGACATCAAAGCAGCTCTCTGCTAGAGGTGGTGGCGGCTCTCTGGCAGGAGCTAGTTGCATGTCTCCCTCTAGCTCCTCAGCTGCTCACTAAAGGTGTGAGGTCTGAGTTATGCCCCCCCCCCCACACACACTGTTTCCACTCATGTCTGCCTGCAGCACTAAACCCAGCAGGATTTGGGAATGCAAATCAAGGCAGTTCTCCACTGAAGAGCTGAGGATAGCACAGGCCTGCAGGTGTGGAGCTAGTGGCACATTTCCTCCAGCTTCTCAGCTGTGCTGCCAGAAACCCTGAGGGGAGGCTTCAAGTGGGTCACAGCAAAGGTCCCAGCTCTGAGCTGCTTTCCTTTCACCTGAAAAACTGAACCTAGCCTAGCAACAGGGCCAGCTGGACCTGGGAATGCTAATCCAAGCAGCCTCTGCTGAGGGTGGTGCAAGCATGCGGGAGGGAATCAAACTGCTTGCCTCCCCCCAGCTTCTCAGGTGTGCTGCCACAGACCCTCATGAGGGAATCTTCCATTGGAGGTGCCACCTGCCTAACATGCAGGTGGGGGGAAAGATTGGCTGCTTTCCAGAGCCACACAATTCAGTGTACTTTAGGTCCCTGTTGGGTGCTGCCAGCTGTCCTTTCTGCTGGACTGGCGCTTGGCAGGGTGGTGTCACCAGTATTTGGAGGACTGGGTTGGTGCATTCCCCCAGCTGGTGCTGTAAGAGAAGGAGTGCCTGATTCTGGAAGATAATGCCTGAGGGTGGTGTGGGATATTGACTTGGAACCTCAGTAGTTGACTATATCTCTCCTGAGCAACACCACCCAGATCTTCTCTTTATAGCTTTCATATGCCCTGAATACCATCCCTCTACCAGTGCCCCTGGTGAGTATTCTTGAGTGAGCTCCTGTTGCTGGTCCTTTAGGAGAGTACCTGGGATACTAGTAGACTCCCTCCTCTTTCCAGCGGACAGAATCCCCGCTAATTTTCACTACCAGATGCTATGCAGGCATCTCCTCCCAGCCCTGTGCTCTGATTTGGGGGTCCCATCATGGGATTGAGACCCCACACTCCTTAGGGGGGACTTTTACAGCTGTTATCTCTCTGGCTTCACAGCTGCTGCACCTGAGTGCAGGGGCCAGCCCTCTTTGTATCTCTGCCCTTCTTACCAGTCTCTATGTATAAGTTCTTGGGTGTAATACTATTCAACTGCCCTTCAAGGGCCATTCAAGTTAATTGTTCAATAATTTAGCTGTGAATCTGGCTTGGCACTGGGAGGAAGTGTATATAACTATTTCCTACTCTGCAGCCATCTTGGATCCTCCTGGGTGTATAGTTTATTATGTTTCTATAAATTTGGAACATTTTAAGCCATTTTTTTCTTTGAATATATTTTCTTTTAATTTCTCTGTTTTCCTTCTGATTTTTCTATTATGTGCATGTAAGTAAGTTTAATCATGCCCCATTTGTTCATTTTTCTTCATTTATTTTTCTCTTTGTTCTTTTGTCTGCATGATTACTATTGATTTATTTTGAAGTTCACTAATTTTTTCTGCTAGTTCAGATCTGTTGATCCCCTGAAGCTAATTTTGGAATTTTCTGTTACTGTACATTTCAACTTCAGATTTTTCATTTGGCTCTTATAATTTCTATCTCTTTTTTGATTGGTATTCTCTATTTGATGAGACATTGTGATCCTCCCTCCCTCCCTTCCTTCCTTCCTTCCTTCCTTCCTTCCTTCCTTCCTTCCTTCCTTCCTTCCTTCCTTCCTTCCTTCCTTCCTTCCTTCTAGAAAGAAGAGACAGGCAGACAAAAAAGGAGATAGATGAGAAGCATCAACTTTTAGTTGTGGCACTTTTTTTTAGTTGTTCATTTATTGCTTCTCATACATGCGTTGACTCAGGGCCTCTAGTCAAGCCAGTAACCCCTTGCTCAAGCCAGTGATCTTAGGCTTCAAATCAGCAACCATGAGATCATGTCAATGATCTCATGCTTAAGCCAGCCACCCCACCTACACTCAAGTTGGTGACCTCAAGGTTTCAAACCTATCCACTTCATCACCACTGGTCAGCCCATACATTACTTCTTTTTTTTTTTAAGAATAAGTTTTTATTCTTTTTATTATAAGTCATTAAAAAGGACTTCCTCCCACTACACCCCGCCCCCACCCCCGCCTGGGTTTCCAGCCCAGGGTTTAAATCATTAAACCGAGAGGAAAATCTTTAGCACTCCAAGTCAATGCTCATTCCTGACAGAAACTATGTAGCGTCCTTACAATAAAATAAAATAAGACAAAAGCATCATTAGCTTGGTGGCTGATATCAGCAAGGATGAAGTTAGCCTTGAACTCTTAGTGGGAGAGTTCAAGGATGCCTCTTCTGAGAGCAGAGGAGATTCTGGGTGGCCCTCTGTGCATCAGCTCCCCTCAAATGCTCCCTCAGGCAAGGGGAACCGACCCTGGGTAAACCCTGCCAGAACCACCCGCTTTACTTTGGGAAAATATGAGCTGCTTGTGAGAAGCCTGATGAAGCATCACAAAACCATGCTCCTACCTGGTGGGAGTCTGGAGGTGGAGAAGGGGAAGGGGTCACAGACCACAGTGGCGCTATGTAGGGGCCATGTCTAACTGAGGGGGTGTCTCCTGCATCTCTGCGGCCGCTGGAGTGCACGGAATGGAGCTCAGCAGCATGAACAGAGCTACGGTGCCTTCTGTGTGGGGCTGTGACCTCCCTCTGCTGGGACAGCAGGGTGCTGTGGAAACGGGCGGGGACAGACTATTAGAAGACTCCAGGGTGAGTCTCAGCTTCAGAACAGGTGTCTCATTTCTCTGAACCACTATTTCCATAACTGAAATACAGGAATAACAATTATCCACCGGGTCTGCATCATGGGCATGTCAGATGGTTTGAAAGTAACAGGGTCAGAAAAGAATCATGTAAATTAGAAAGCCCCATAACAATATTCACTAGCCTGTGAGATAGTTGTCTAATTGTGGTCTTTAAAAAGAAATCCAAAAGCTTGCTTAAATCACACAAATATAAAAGGTTAGTGAATTATCAAATAAATGAAGTATTTCACTATGTTCACATCATTTTCCAGCATGTCTTAATTGCAGAAACCATTGTATCAGACACTCCATAAAGAACTGTATAAAAAAATCACAAAGATCTAATTATATAAAAAAAGATATACATAATATATAAATCTAATTATATATGATTTTGAAAAATAGGACTAGATTATTCTTAAAGAACTACTGTAGTGGCAATTGATCCCATAAACATACAGTTATAGCAAAACATTTTACGAAAATAGCCTAAATGTGGAGTGTCCGTTTTGCAAGTTCAGTAGTAGTGTGTGTTTACTTCTATTTTAGACAAGGCGTCTCGGCCATCCGTGTAGACAGAGATGCTGGAAGACCATGGAGCTCAGCTTCCCATGGAAAACCGTTAACTCTAATTCAGGAGGTTCCCTGGAGCCATCCTCCTCATTCTCCTCTGCACAGGACAGGGTCAGTGAGCTCATCACAGCGTAGATCCAGGCTGTGGTCTGGGTTCCGTGGAGTTCTGTAGCTCAGAAATCTGACATGGGTTTCCAGTGGGCTGGAATGAAGGCACTGGCAAGGATACATTCCTTTTCCAGGGAGGGTCTCACTGTTCCCTTGCATTTCAGCTTTTAAAGGCCACCCATACTCCATAGCTTGTGGCCCCATCTTCTTTTTTTTTTTAAATAAATTTTTATTAATGTTAATGGGATGACATTAATATTTCAGGGTACATATATTCAAAGAAAACATGTCTAGGTTATCTTGTCATTAAATTATGTTGCATACCCCTCACCCAGAGTCAGATTGTCCTCCGTCACCCTCTGTCTAGTTTTCTCTGTGCCCCTCCGCCTCCCCCTAACTCTCTCCCTCCCTCCCTCCTGCGTCCTCCCTCCCCCCACCCCTGGTAACCACCACTCTCTTGTCCATGTCTCTCAGTCTCGTTTTTATATTCCACCAATGTATGGAATCATGTAGTTCTTGTTTTTTTCTGATTTACTTATTTCACTCCGTATGATGTTATCAAGATCCCACCATTTTGCTGTAAATGACCTGATGTCATCATTTCTTATGGCTGAGTAGTATTCCATAGTGTATATGTGCCACATCTTCTTTATCCAGTCTTCTATTGAAGGGCTTTTTGGTTGTTTCCATGTCTTGGCCACTGTGAACAGTGCTGCAATGAACATGGGGCTACATGTGTCTTTACGTATCAATGATTCTGAGGTTTTGGGGTATATACCCAGTAGAGGGATTGCTGGGTCATAAGGTAGTTCTATTTGCAGTTTTTTGAGGAACCACCATACTTTCCTCCATAATGGTTGTACTACTTTACATTCCCACCAACAGTGTATGAGGGTTCCTTTTTCTCCGCAGCCTCTCCAACACTTGCTATTACACGTCTTGTTGATAATAGCTAATCTAACAGGGGTGAGGTGGTATCTCATTGTAGTTTTGATTTGCATTTCTCTAATAACTAATGAAGCTGAGCATCTTTTCATATATCTGTTGGCCATTTGTATTTCTTCCTGGGAGAAGTGTCTGTTCATGTCCTCTTCCCATTTTTTTATTGGATTGTTTGTTTGTTTGTTGTTGAGTTTTATGAGTTCTTTGTAAATTTTGGATATTAGGCCCTTATCTGAGCTATTGTTTGAAAATATCAGTTCCCATTTAGTTGGCTGTCTGTTTATTTTGATATCGGTTTCTCTTGCTGAGCAAAAACTTTTTATTCTGATGTAGTCCCATTCATTTATCTTTGCCTTCACTTCTCTTGCCATTGGAGTCAAGTTCATAAAATGTTCTTTAAAACCCAGGTCCATGAGTTTAGTATCTATGTCTTCTTCTATGTACTTTATTGTTTCAGATCTTATATTTAGGTCTTTGATCCATTTTGAATTAATTTTAGTACACGGGGACAGGCTGTAGTCGAGTTTCATTCTTTTGCATGTGGTGGCCCCATCTTCAAAGCCAGCAACGTAGCATATCTCTGAACCTGCTTTCATGGTCTCATACATTACTTCTTTAATCATGCTTTTCTTTAGTTCTCTAAACATTATAATAATGACTACTTTGAAGCTATGACTAATTTAACTATATTTTAATGACTAATTTAACTATATTTTCCTGTTAAATCCAACATTTGGTTGCTCTTACCAGCAGCTTCTATCATCTGGTTTCTTTTTAATATTTGTATTGTAAATTCCTTCTTCTTTTTCTTCCTCCCCCTCCCCCTCCTCCCTCTTACTTCTCTTCCCCTTTTTCTCCTCCTCCTCTTCCTCCTCCTCCTCCACTACTTCTTCCTCTCCCTCTTCTTATTTCTTCTTCTTTCTTTCTTTTCTTCTCCTTCAACTCCTCCTCCTCCTTTCTTTTTTTTTTTTTTTGCAGGCCTACTAATTTTTTTGTTGGAAAATAGGCATTTTAGATAATATATTTCATTACTATACTTGGACCTCTCTCTCCATAGACTTCCTTCTTCTTGTTTATTGTTTAGTGCCTAGTTGGATTATTGTAATGAATTCTATTTACACTCTTTCTCCCTACAGTTTTAAGTCTCTGATGAGTTCTTCAGGGAGGTGCAGCTTTGGGTGTGTGTGCTCCAGTTATCCTAGGATGACTGTGGATGGGTTGGGCTCTCTTCTTCTCTTTCTCAGACCACATCCAGTTGTTAACTCTACTGATTGCTGGCTGATTTCTCTGTTTTTAATAATGATCTGGGGGAATAAATTTCTCTACAAATATATCCAATAAATTGAGGCTCCTTTGAATGAATACTTTCTGAGGTCATTGTTTGATATATGTTCTGATTCCAGGAGGGCTGTTCCCAGCTCTCTTATTACCCTGTTCTCCCTTGCAAACCA
This sequence comes from Saccopteryx bilineata, assembly GCF_036850765.1. Lineage (NCBI taxonomy): Eukaryota > Metazoa > Chordata > Mammalia > Chiroptera > Emballonuridae > Saccopteryx > Saccopteryx bilineata. The sequence goes on along the minus strand of NC_089493.1, from coordinate 202,323,765 downwards.
GTCACCTATAGTTGTGTTTCTTCCTTAAGAAATTAAATTCATTAATTTCTTCCTAATTGCATTTCACCAAAATCTCTACTATTCTTGAGCATACCTTAAGGTTTGAACCTCTCCATACTGTTACAAGTGCAGTCAGTTTATTTGAGAAGAGATTAGACCTGCTTATCCCTGCAGGCAAAATCTCTGAGCTGGGGTTTAGAGGGACAATGAAAACTTTTCTTCGAGTAACACGGCTGCTCTAGAACCTGAGTGCTCTGTGGAATAGGGCCAAAAACCTGAGGGTTTTTTTGTTTTGTTTTTTTTTTGTCCACCTCTTCTGTCATGGAACCTCCACTTTATGATCTGGGGCAAGAGTGATCAGATTTCCAGTATTCTCAGTGCACTACATACACCAAGATAGAGCTTCTGTTTTGTAAATGGAGGCTGGGTAAAAGAAGGGAACTCCCACTTCTTGACCATACTCCCCCAGGCCTTACCCTCAGCAATAGGTTTCTATGGGCAGGATGAAAATGATAAAGTTATTCTTCTCCAGAAGCTGGATGCTGGCGGCAGAAGGAGCCTTGTGTTCTTAGCTAGAAAAGTTCTTAGCTGGAGAAGTCTCACTGAGCTGAGAGTGGGAGGAGGGAACAATCTTGGTTTAAATACCATAGATTCTGGTCTTGTTAAATAAGTTTTTATAGACTTTTTTGACTATCTATTCAAGCTCCTTCATTTGCTCTTTTCCCTTAAGACCATTCATATCCAGAGGCTCTAAATGTTTGTTTTCAAAATAATTTTCACCAGTTTAACTGGAAAGTGGGTCAGTGAGCTCCTCATGCGATTGTTGTAGGAGTTGATTGCTCAGGACTCTTTCTCTCTCAACATCAGTTTTTAAAGATAAGTAAAATTCTCATTAACTCATTTTACTGCTGTATACTATTCTAGCACTACTATATACTACTCTATTTCATGAAAAAAACTTGTCATTTCCCTACTGAGGTATAATTTGGTTGCTTTTACTAATTAGAAAGAGTACTACAGGGGTGGGGGGAGGGGAGGGGCACAAAGAAAACCAGATAGAAGGTGATGGAAGACAATTTGACTTTGGGTGATGGATATACAACATAATTAAATGTCAAAATAACCTGGAGATGTTTTCTCGGAACATATGTACCCTGATTTATTAATGTCACCCCATTAAAATTAATAATAATAAAAAAGAAAGAGTACTACAATGTGCCTTCTTATATATATTTGTGCACGTGCAAAGTTTCTGTAGGGTGAATACCTAGATGTAAAATTCTTAGGTTATTGGGTAATGTTATGGAAAATTTACTTAGTATTGTCAAAGTACTCGCTAAAATATTGAGATAAATTTATATGTCTCCATCCTTTGCAATATTAGTGCTATCAGACTTAATTTTTGCTATTCTGATTAATGCAAAATGATTCTATTTTTATCTCTTGATTACTATGGAGATTAAAAAAATATATATAGTATAATATATATAAGTGGATTTATGGACAAAGAGAGAAAGAAATATTGTGTGTTATTCCATTTACTTATGCATTCATCGGTTGATTTCTGTATGTGCTCTGAGTGGGGATCAAACTGACAACCTTGGCATATTGGGACAATGCACTAACCAACTGAACTACCAAACCAGGGCCACAACTTGTTATATTTTATTAGCAATACTTATTTCCTGCTTTGAAAATTGTCTGTTTATATCCCCTCCCCTTTTGTGGTTGGGGTTATGGAGTAGAATGGGGATATTGATTTGCAGGGAATATAATTATATTGTAGTACTATTTCCTTATTGGTATATAGGTTACAAATTCATTCTTCTAATTTGGGGGCCTCCATAATTGACTTAATAAGTGACTCATGGCACAAGCTGGACTAATACAGTTCTTTCCTTGAGAATATAAAAGAACCTTTGAACACAGATATATAGAGCCTGGAAAATATATTTGTGATGAGGCTCTGGGAAAAGGTCATCTTTTGAAGCTCCCAGTGATGTCCTGGTTCCTTCATTTCTCCTGTCAACTCTTCCTTTGAGTCTGTGAAGTATCCCGGTTATTTTTAAATACTCACCTACTTTAAAAATTATTTTGTAGTTTGGGACTGATTTCTTATTGCTTATTATCACATGAGTATTTTTGTTGTTTGTTTGTTGTGTTTTTAACTTGTTTGCTTTTTGGGGGGAGAGGCAGAAAGAGAGAGACAGGAACATGAAGCTGCTCCTGTATGTGCCCTGACCGAGGAATTGAACTGACAACCTCTGTGCTCTGTGATGACTGAGCTATCCTGCCCAGGGTTTTTTTAATTTTTATTTTCATTTATTTATTTGTTTGTTTGTTTATTTTGAGATAGAGAGAAGAAAAGAGAGAGGGGAGGGGGAAGGGAAGCATTATTTGCTGTTCCACTCAGTCATGCATTCATTGGTTGCTTCCTGTGTGTGCCCTGACTGGGAATTGAACCCACAGCCTTGTTTCATGATGACACTCTTAACTGACTGAGCTAACCAGCCAGAGCCACAAGAATTTTAAAATGACTTTACTACAACTCTCAAATTTCTGGTTTGGGCAATTGGTCTGATAGTGGTGTCATTAATCAATATAGGGGTTATAGGAGAAGAAGAGGAGTTGAGGAGAAGTAATTGGCACAGTTTTGGACATGTTGAGATATGTTACTCGTAGAAGAGAACTCATTAGAATCTAGGGTTGAGAAGAGATTCAAGAAGGAGGGAATAATTAACACAATAAATAAGATGTCCAAGTTTCAGGGAAGAAGTAGATAACAGGTCAAATAAGATTTGCAGTGAGGGGTCATAAGTGACCTTGGCCTGGTCTAAGGATGGAAAATTGACAGAAGTCCAAGGAATAAATGGCATGTTAGAATGTGGAGAGTAAGGGTAGAGCACTATTGTAAGGTACTTGATATAAAAAAAGCAGAGAGATAAAATGATAAGAAGAGGATGTGAAGTCTGGGAGGGGTATTTAAACATGTGGGAGACTGTAAATGTTCACATGTGAAGGAGAGAACAGAAGGAGAAGCAAGAAAGATAGGCAAATGATTTTCCATAGACAGAAATGAATGATGCAGAACACAGTTAAAGTGGTTCTTCTAAGAAAGAATGAGAATAAGAATCTTTTGCCACATGGTAGATAATTATACACTGTTTAAGATATGCTATGAAGTACGGACAGTGAAAATAGATTATAAAAGAGCTGCTAAATTTGTGTTTGTGGTGTCAGGAAGACTTTATCTATTTGATGAAGTTCATTTTGATCTATGACTGTGTATCTGTATAGCCTGAACACTCAAGGAACCACACACTAGAGCTTTGTCACTTCATGGTCCTTGGGATCAAGGATTCTGTAGACTTGATGCATTTTGTAGGTTTTTATTCCTCAACTGTATTAAAATATGGTGGTACAGAAAATAAATCTTGCTAACCTTACCCTTGTCCCATATCTTTGTACACAAATTCATTTTTTTGTGTACAAAGATACACAAGAGACAGAGAGACAGAGTGGGGCAGATAGGAACAGATAGAAAGGAAGAGAGATGAGAAACATCAATTCTTCATTGTGGCACCTTAGTTGTTCATTGACTGCTTTCTCATATGTGCCTTGACCAGGGGCCCACAGCAGAGAGAGTGACCCCTTGCTCAAGCCAGCAACCTTTAGCTCAAGCAGCGACCTTGGACTTCAAGCTACCAACCTTTGGGCTCAAGTCAGCAACTATGGGTTCATGTCTATGATCCCATGCTCAAGCCAGCAACCACATGCTCAAGCTGGTGAGCCCATGCTCAAGCCAGTGACCTCAGGGTTTTGAACCTGGATCGTCCACGTCCCAGTCCGATGCTCTGTCCACTGCACCACCTCCTGGTCATGCTGTACACAAATTCTACGAGGATAGTTTCAGTTCTTTAGCAGGATTAGCTTATGAATCAAGGTTCTCTTGCAATGCCCCTCAACTTTATTCTACATTATGACATACAGAAAAAAATGATAGTATTTATTCTGTATATTGAGGTGAACAGACTTCTCACAACAGGGGCTCTTGCCTGATTTCTTTAAAAGACTTCTTCCTCCTATAATTAAAACATTTATCAAAGTTATTCAGACACTGAAACTATTTCTTTCACAAGTTAGAGTGGTATAATGCTGGGAGAAAATACATTCATTACACCAGACATATTGCAGTATATATCACTGGGGAACAAAATTTTAGTTGCATCCACAAAAACACTTGTTCTTATCTAATTCGAGTGTGCTGATCTCAAATCTGACATTAGTTTTTCTCTGTAAGTTACAGTTCTTTTTGCAATTCAAGATTTTATGTTTTCATCTTGTAAAATTTTCAACATTTAGTTTAACATAATGAAGTAGAAGGTCTCCTTGGGCATCATGTTTGTGAAAATATAATAATTAATATAATGCAGTAAATATACTAATACACTAAAAGATATGATTGCATCAGAATTTGTCTACAATTTCAAAATAGAACATATTAAAACACTTTAATTATAAAATTTGTGCAAAATTATTTAAATTCTGTTCAGGCAAAAATTTGCATTTGTAGCTCTTGTGTTTGTGTACTTGTTGAGGACAATCTCGTTTGATGCTCCAGCAGTAGTCTGCTCATCATTAACAGCTCTGAGATTTTCGGGAAACTTATCAAGGTGACTGTTCAGGAAGTGAATCTTAAAGCTCATGTTACATCCAATGTCGCAGAAAGCCAACAGCATCCTTTGAACCAAAAGTTCATAGTTTTCTGCTTTTTTGTTGCCAAGGAAGTTCTTTGTAACTGCCACAAAAGACTGCCATGCTGCTTTCTACTCCTTATTCATCTTCCTAGCAAATTCTTCATCATGTAGGAGGGTTCGAATTTGAGGTCCATCGAATACACCTGCTTTTATCTTCTCAAAAAACAAGGCAGGAAAAGCAGAAATAATATCTTTTCTCTATTTACAGCCTGAACAAACTGCTTCATTAAGCCAAGTCTGATGTGAAGTGGGGGAAAAATGATCCTGTCTCGATTAACTACAGGTTCATTCACAATATTTTGCATCCCTACTTCCAGAGCTTCACGTTTCGGCCACTCCTTCTGTGTCCAGTGTTTCTCCTGGGCTTGGCTGTCTGATAAACACAGAAAGCAAGGATACTTCATGAAACCTCTCTGTTATCCTAGCAGGAAATTTATCATTTTAAGATTCACACAAATGATCCAGTTATGCTCCTTATACTTCAGAAAGTCAAGGACAATTTTATGTCATTCTTACTAAAGTCATTCAATTCGGGCTGGCTAAACTGCTGAGGGGTTAATGACTGTTTGGCATCAGAAGACCCTTCAGATTCTATAACCATTTATTTCCTCATGTATCTTATCAAAATACACTTGATCACTTTCTTTGTCCTTAGAAGAAATAAAGCCATTGAAAACTGGAACCAGGAATGTCTCAGAGTGTAGGATAGGTCATATTGTTGAAGAAATATTAGGATATGCGATCATATGCCTTTTTTCTTGCCGATGCCCTTTGTATGGATCAGACAGAAATAACAATCACTGCTGTGGTCCTTAGGTTCACACCAAACCATGGAAATACCTAAAGGCATTCCTTTGCATTTTCCTTTCGTCCAGTCTCGAAGAATTTTCTCACAATTATGACACACAATATGAGGAGCCCAATTCTTGTCTTGATCGCCAAGGGGAATTTGAAAATAGGCATTATATGTACGTGTCACAAATGATGAAATATTGCGCCTTTGATGTTGAAGTGTGTAACAGCTGCATATGTAATAGAAGGTGTCAGAACTATTCTTATATTTATGCCTACTCGAAGAAGCCATGATTCAATCTTAAAAGAAAATAAGAGGGTGTTTTTATCAGATAATAATTTTTTACATTTAAAAACAATTACAATTATGTAAAAGTGATGTTTGTAAAACATTAATTGCTTTGTGGTTATGTTCAATCCAAGAGTCGTTGGCCTTTAACTCCAATTTAAAAACCAATGCATGCCATTAACTGTAACAAAAAGAAATTAAAATTGCATAAAAACTAGAGCATGCACCAAAAAATAGATTTCAGATTTGGAATCAGCGATGCAGAAATATATAGAAACAGTTCTAAATAAAAAATGAAAAAAAAATTGTTCCCAGTGCTATCTATATGATAAGTAAGGTTCAGTATAAAAAATCCTTCATATAGCCTGGTAGGAAATAAGTTGCAATTGTGTTTTGACTTCCTAAATGCATTTTAGGCCATATTTCCATGGACAGACAGAAGCTTTGTGAGATATGATTTTTAAACAAAAATTCTCATTTCTAGTTTGGTCTCTGGAGATTAAGTAGTATCAAGAACTGGCCTTGGCTAGGGTGCTCAGTGAATAGAGCATTGCCCTAGCTCACCAAGATCCCCAGTCAGGGCGCATATAAGAAGCAACCAGTAAGTGTATAAATAAATGAAACAACTAAGTGGAACAACAAGTTGATGCCTTACTCCCTCAGGCACCCCTCTTGCTTCCTCTTCCTCTCTCCCACTCCCTCCCTGCCTCCCCCTTCTGAAATCAATGGAAAGATTAAAAAAAATTATCAATAACTGTTTCTGCTCTTTATATTTAGAGAAGTTGTAGGAAGGTAAGAACCTGGCTTTTCTCACTTAAATTGTAACAGAAAGAAAAATATAGGACTTTATTATCAAAAAGTGTTGAGTTGTATGGGAAATTGTATTTTCAGACCTACTGGAGATCTATGTCAGTGTCTGTAAAAGGGAGGATAATTAGCGCCTGCACTCTCAGTCATATCAGACTAAAGGTAATGGGGTGTGAGAAATGGTTCATTAGGCCCTCTCAAGTCCTTTTACTGTGTCCATACTATTTATACCAGCAGAAAATATTCAGTCTTGAAAATCAAACCAAAGCATTAGTCTTAGATTCTTCAGACTATAAGAAATAGCAGTGAGTTATGATTCTTTAAATGCAAATTAAAAAAAGTACATAAAAAACCTATAAAGTGTTTATTGGCTTATAAGTCACCCACCTAAATATTTACACTATCTGATTTCTTCCCCTCTTAACGTGGGCTTCACACCTGATGTGTCTCCAGGAGTCTGAGGTCGAGGAAGAGGTGAAGTCAGAAACCATTTTGCTAAACACAATCACTGTTCACAGGAATTTTGATTGGGAAGAAACTTTGTTGAAAAATGTCTTCCTACCTGGGATGGAATGAGGAATAGTATATGGAGGAAACAAGTAATCTTGAGGCCTTGGTTCATGCTCTTAGAAAAACTGCCCGTGTTGCATAAGGGTCCATTAACAAAGACTATAGTGTCTTCCCACAAAATTGTTCAAATGTTGCTCACAGAAGTGTTGAGGCAGAGGTACTGGAAAGGAAAGGGGTAGTGTGTTTGATGGTGCTGGGACCACATCTAGTTCTGATGGAAATTTCTGAAGTCAATCTCTTTTCATTCTTTCTCCATTCTGGTCCCTCCTGCTTCCAATAAAACTGCCGAGATGCATTTCTAAGCTTTGGAGTCAAAGCTGGGCAGGCATTAGCTGCCATAGTTGGAAAGTCTGTGCCTGCATGCAGAAGAATTCCTCAGCCTATGGAAAGAAGGAGGCACTATTAAGAGTTGGTAGGGGAAGATCTACCACAGTTAACAACTTGGGATAAGATGTATATTTGGTTTTTCAGTGCATTCCTTACACAAGTTTGGAGAATAGGGATAAAATTGAATTTCTGTATTGAATGGGGTCCCTGAGTGATCTGGTTATATTCTGAAAAAATTCATTAGATTAGGAGAATCTTACAGTAGACAAGGACAGGTCTAGTACTTGATTTATTTCTGGTTTATTGAGATCCTATTAGTTTGTCTACCTCTTTCCTAAGCCTTGCAGATAGCTGGGCGAAAATTGTGGAAATAGCTCTGTCCTGCATAGGAAGGGACTTTGATGGTAAGTTCTTTGAGGGCAGTGACATGTGAATAGTGGCTCTGTGGCACCATGTGCAACTGTGAGTAAGTGCTTTTCCAGTATGATAAGAGAGAAAGATTAGTAGAGAGGAAGGAAAAAAACAAGGAAATACATAAGAACTGCTAATTTCTTTGTGCACAAATAGAGACCCTATTTTATATATCACTTCTGCTTCCTGATTGATCTAATGGAGGAGATATGAAATGAAAATCAAATACTTATGGTGACTGAAAAACTCAATTGCCAGCAGATCTTTTGGTCAAACAAATGCCAAATAACTAGCTTCAGAAATTTTTAAACAAAATTAGTTACTTTGAGAAACTTTGCCTTGCTTTAAATATTCTTTTTTAAAAGATTTTATTTATTGATTCAGAAATCGGAGAAAAAGAGAGAAAGGTAGCGGGGAGGAGTGGAAAGTATTAACTCGTACTTGTTGCTTCTTATATGTGCCTTGACCAGGCAAGTCTAGGGTTTTGAACCAGTGACCTAAGCATTACAGGTCATTGATTTATCCACTGTGCCAGCACAGAACAGGCCAAATAAATGTTTCTGAAATGGTAAAATTTTAGAATAGTGGGGGGAGATTTTTTAAAACATAATTTTTAATTTTTTTAAATTAAAGTTGATGTGCAACATTATGTTAGGTTCAAGTGTACAACACGATGACTGGACACTTATATGATTTATAAAGTGATCACATTGATAAATCTAGTACTCATCTGATGCCATATATAGTTAACAAAACTATTGACTATATTCCCTATGCAGTATTTTACATTCCCATAACTGTCCTGTAATTACCAATTTGTATTTCTTTTTTTTTTTCTTAAGTGAGAAGCAGGGAGGCAGAGAGACAGATTCCCACATGTGTCCTGACTGGATCCACCTGGCAAGCCACTATGAGGCAATGCTCTGCTCATCTGGGGCCATTGCTCTGTTGCTCAGCAACCAAGCTATGTTAGCAGCTGAGGCAAGGCTGGGAGCCAACTTTTTCCAACTGAGTCATGGCTGCAGGAGGAGAAGAGAGAGATAGAGAGAAAGAAGTGAGGGGAGATGGAGAAGCAAATGTTGATTCTCCTGTGTGCCCTGGTTGGGAATCAAACCTGGACATTCACATACTGGGTCAACACTCTATGCCAGGGGTCCCCAAACTACGGCTCGCGGGCCACATGCGGCCCCCTGAGGCCATTTATCCGGCCCCCCGCTGCACGTCTGGAAGGGGCACCTCTTTCATTGGTGGTCAGTGAGAAGAGCATAGTTCCCATTGAAATACTGGTCAGTTTGTTGATTTAAATGTACTTGTTCTTTATTTTAAATATTGTATTTGTTCCCGTTTTGTTTTTTTATTTTAAAATAAGATATGTGCAGTGTGCATAGGGATTTATTCATAGTTGTTTTTTTATAGTCCGGCCCTCCAACGGTCTGAGGGACAGTGAACTGGCCCCCTGTGTAAAAAGTTTGGGGACCCTTGCCAAGCCAACCAGCCAGGGCCCAATTTGTATTTCTTAATCCCCTCACCTTTTTACCTAGTTTTCCAACTCCCCGCCCCCAGTCTGGTAACTGTCAAAATGTTCTCCATATCTATGAGTCTGTTTCTGTTCTGTTTGTTCTTTTATTTTGATTTTCAGAAATATAAGTGAAATTACATGGCATTCGTCTTTGTCTGACTTATTTCACTCTGTGCAGTACCCTCTAGATCCATATATGTTGTTGTAGATAGCAAGGTTTCATTCTTTTTTATGCAGAGTCATATTCCATTGTGTATATGCACTAGTTCTTCTTCATCCATTTATCTATTGATGAATACATAGCTTGTTTCCATATATTGGCTATTGTAAATAATGCTGCAGTAAACATAAGGATGCATTTTTCTTTTCAATTTAGTGTTTTGGGGCCAGAAGTGAAATTGCTAGGTCCTTCATTATCACTTGTTATAGCCTTTGTTTTAAAGTCTGTTTTGTCTGGTATAAGTTTTGCTACCTCAGCTTTTTTTGTTTGTTTGTTTCTGTTTTCAGGAAATATCTTTTCCATTTCTTTTAGTTTGCATGTGTCTTTCAATCTGAAGTGAATCTTTTTTTTTTTTAATCCAATCCTCCTACCATTGGCTCTGGGGAGTCTTGGCCCGTTCCTTTACACCCAGTGAGGGTTTTTTTTTTAAATTAGTTAATTAATTAATTTTTATTTTATTTATTCATTTTAGAGAGGAGTGAGAGAGGGAGAGACAGAGAGAGAGAGAGAGGAGAGAGAGAGAGGAGAGAGAGACAGAGAGAGAGACAGAGAGAGAGAAGGGGGGGAGGAGCTGGAAGCATCAACTCCCATATGTGCCTTGACCAGGCAAGCCCAGGATTTCGAACCAGCAACCTCAGCATTTCCAGGTCGAAGCTATATCCACTGCACCACTACAGGTCAGGCTGAAGTGAATCTTTTGTGGACAGCATATGTAAGAGTCTTATTTTGTTATCTATTCAGCGACCATATGTTTTCTTTTTATTTATTTATTTATTTTTTTGTATTTTTCTGAAGCTAGAAACCGGAAGAGATAGACAGACTCCCGCATGCGCCCGACCGGGATCCACCCGCACGCCCACCTGGGGGCGAGGCTCTGCCCCTCCGGAGCATCGCTTTGTTGCGACTAGAGCTACTCTAGGGGCCAAGGAGCCATCCCCAGTGCCCGGGCCATCTTTGCTCCAGTGGAGCCTCGCTGCGGGCGGGGAAGAGAGAGACAGAGAGGAAGGAGAGGGGGAGGAGTGGAGAAGCAAATGGGCGCTTCTCCTGTATGCCCTGGCGGGGAATCGAACCCGGGACTTCTACACGCCAGGCCGACGCTCTACCACTGAGCCAACCGGCCAGGGCCACAACCATATGTTTTCAAATGGAGCATTTATTCTATTTGCATTTAAAGTAATTGTTCATAGATATGTATTTATTATCATTTTATTATTTATATTTTTTATTTTTTTTCTTCTTCTTTTAGAAGACCTTTTTTTTTTTTTTTTTTTTTTTTTTGCATTTTTCTGAAGCTGGAAACAGGGAGAGACAGTCAGACAGACTCCCGCATGCGCCCGACCGGGATCCACCCGGCACGCCCACCATGGGGCGAAGCTCTGCCCAGGAGGGGGCAACACTCTGCCCATCCTGGGTGTCGCCATGTTGCGACCAGAGCCACTCTAGCACCTGAGGCAGAGGCCGCAGAGCCATCCCCAGCGCCCGGGCCATCTTTGCTCCAATGGAGCCTTGGCTGTGGGAGGGGAAGAGAGAGACAGAGAGTAAGGCGTGGCGGAGGGGTGGAGAAGCAAATGGGCGCTTCTCCTGTGTGCCCTGGCCGGGAATCGAACCCGGATCCTTTGCATGCTAGGCCGATGCTCTACCGCTGAGCCAACCGGCCAGGGCTAGAAGACCTTTTAACATTTCTTGAAATACTTGTTTGGTGGTGATGAACTCCTTTAGCTTTTTCTTTTTTGGGAAGCTCTTAATCTGTCCTTTGATTCTAAATGATAGCTTTGCTAGGTAGAGTAATTTTGGTTTTCAGTGTTTGTTTTTCATTACTTTGAATATTTAAAATTCTTTCTGTGTGTTTAACCTCTGGCATTTTAATTATGATGTGGCTTGCTGTAGGTATGATGTCTTTGGATTTATCTTGTTTCAGACTCTCTGTTCTTTCTGGACTTGTGTCTATTTTCTTCACCGGGTTAGGGAACTTTTCAGCCACGCTTCTTCCCACTCAGCCACAACCCCCACTGATTTTCACAGCCAGAAGTTATGGGGACTTTACTTCCTGGCACTAGAACCCTGGACTGGGTGGGTGGTGTGGGGTTTGGACCCCTCTCTCCTCAGAGAGAACCTCTACATCCAAAATATTCTTCCCAATTTTTAACTGCCACATGTGAGTGTGGGACCAGACCCTTCTACCAGTCTCAATGTAGCTTCTTCTTTACATTGTTAGAGTACTTCTGTTCAGCTAGATTTTAGACAGATCTGACATTTAGTTGTAATTCTGAAGAAGAGGTTGTGAGAGAGGTGAATAGAGCATTTATTGACTCGGCCTTCTTAACCAGAACCCTGCATTTCTTCTTAATCAATTGTGTATAAAAGCACTCTTTCTAATACTATCACAGTGCTTCTAGGCTGAGAGGATGGACAAAATTAATGTAGTAGATAAACACATGGATATATTATATAAATTTGAAAACATGAATACATTTTAGTTGTTCTGTAGTTTAGTTGTAATTTTGATTTGTGGTTGTAGGAGGATGTAGTACCATATTTACCTACTCTGCCATCTTGATTGGTGAGAGGAGGAGAGTTTCTTGATAGGCAAAATTTTCAGCATATTTGTGTACATAAATTTTTATATATGTAAATTTAATGACTACCTATTACTTTACTCTATTTAAGACTGGTTTGTCTTTATTTACTCTCAAACTATGTCAAAAAATTAAGACATAAATGGTTAGGTAAAATTGTCATTGGGATAAGTATAATTACTCAATGCCTTCTGTTAGAAATTATGAGTTCTAAATTGGATTAAAAGTCTATAACATGAAACAAGAAATAAAACCCCTTGAACCAAGATTTTTATAGCTCTTGTAAAACAGCAACAATTACTGAATACTCTTTTTGTAAATATAATTTCCACCCAAGTTTATTGAGATATAATTGATATTTTACATTGCATAAGCTTAAGGTGTCTACTATATGAATTTAATAGACACGTTAATAAATGATTACAGCAATAAGGTTAGTTAACATATCTATCACCTCACAAAATTATCATTTTTTGTTTTGTGGTAAGAAATTTTAAGATTTCTGTCAGCAACTTTGAAGTATATAATACAGTATCATTAACTGTAGTCACCATGCTGCACATTAAATCCTCATAACTTATTCATCTTACAACTGGAAATTTGTACCTTGTGACCATCTTCACTCCTTTTCCTCATTCACCTGCCCCTGACAACTACCAATCTACTCTCTGTATGATTTTGATTCTTTTAAATTCCACATATTAGTAAGATCATACAGTATTTGTCTTTCTCCACCTGGCTTGTATTACTTTGCTTAACACTCTCAAGTTACATCTAAGGTGTAGCAAATGGCAGGATTTCCCTTTTTATGTCTGAATAATATTCTGTTGTATGTATGTACCACATTTTCTTTATCCATTTACCTCTTGACAGATGCTGAGTTTGTTTCCATGTCCTGGCTATTGTGAATAATGGTGTAATGAACATGGGGGTATAGATATGTTTTCAAGATACTAATTGAATTTCCTTTGGATATATACCCAGAAGTGGAATTGCTAGACCATATGATAATTCTATTTTTAATTTTTTGAGGACTCTTCATACTGTTTTCCATAGTGGCTATACCAGTTTACATGTCTACCAACAGTGAACAAGTGTTTCCTTTTGTTTGCATCCTTGCCAGCATTTATCTCTCATTTTTTTGACAACTACCATTCTTACATGTATGAGGTTATACCTCTTGTAGTTTTGATTTGCATTTCCTTGATGATTAGTGATGTTAAGCACCTTATCATTTGCCTGCTGACTATTAACTACTAAATACTCTTGAGAGCTTTTAAAATTGCTGTTACATTAGGCCCTGCCTATTGGCTCAGTGAATAGAGTGTTAACCAGGCGTGCAGATGTCCCAGGTTTGATCCCCAGTCAGCGACCATCTGCATCTGCTTCTCTTACCTTCACTGGCCCCTCTTGCAGCCAGTGGAGTGACGGCCCCAGGTGCTGACCATAGCTCAGCTGATTTTAGCATCGGCCCCAGACAGAGGTTGCTGGGTAGATCCTGGTCAGGGTGCATGTGGGAGTCTGTCACTCTATCTCCCCTCCTCTCACTTAAAAAAAGAAATAAATAAAATAAAATTGCTGTTAATTTATGAAGCTAGAGAAAATTAATGTAATATAATTGTAACACAAGTTTTGGATCCAGAGGACCTGGAAATGATATGTCAGAATGGAAGTACAAATAGAAATAGGAATAGTGGTTGCTATTATTGTTATTAAGTTAGCTGTTTAAAGTGAGTTTTCTCCTCTTTTTAGTCCGTCTCTCTTGACAGTTTTCTGTATTCTTTGAAGTTTCAATATTTATCACTTCCCAAATACAATAACTCAGTAAGCCTACAGAAACTTGGTTTTTCATTCTTTCATGGTTACCTGCAGAATTGTGTGGCCCAGAAGCCTAGCATGTTTCTTGCTTATTCAGGTGCTAAGAATGCAAATATTAAACCAGCTTTTTTTTTCTATTAGAAAACACTTTTCTCCCTTTTACTGAGAATTGGGATTTAAACACATTAACAGCAATTAGTACTTGAGCCAAGAATTCAGGTTTTGATCAAAACTATGGTTGACATTTGCTCCTGGAAGAGAGAGTGAAAAATGGTCCATAAAGTTTCTATTAACTTCAAAAGCAGCAACATCTGCTCCAATCTACACAGCTTCAAGGTCTACCATGGAGGAATAGAGTGCTCTTGGCAAGCTAAGAGTCCAGCCAGCAGTTGAGTCCATAGTTTTTTTAGCTTGGCATTAAAATATTGAAGGGGAGAACATCATTTCCAGAAAAAGCTTGGAGAAGTCTTTTAAAGCAAGATGTGAAGCCAGTATTATGCTTTAGTCTTAGGACACTGCAAGTGAAGCCACCTGAAACAAGTGCTGCCACATACATTTATTTCACAAATATTATTCCAGTTTCACCTCTTCCTCCTCCTCCTCTTTTTTTCTTGGCCTTCCACCAAGATATTTGCATAATTCAATGTAGAAGTTTGTATCCTATAACTCCTATAGGGCTGTTTGCTGATAGAGTCACTGGCTTAAAAATAATAAGAACCCCCTTTTCTAAAACAACGCCATGGTTTTCTCAGTTACATAAACTTTCCCCCAAAATTCAGGGGAATTCCAGGCCATTTTGCAATTAGTTAAGGATTATATTTCCTTATTTTTATTAATTTTAGGTGAAGTGGGATTTATCAGTGGAGCATTCATCGACACTGACTTCAGTTTATCTGATGAAACTGACTGACATCTGTGGTGCTGCTCATCAGTCATAATTTAAACCATTCTTAATTGCATTAAATATAAATTAAGACATTCAATTTCAGCCATTATTTTTCATAAAACACTGTGAACTGGGTCATGAGATCTTACATTCAAGATAAATAGGGTAAATTCAAAACTTACTTTGATGTTCATATCTCACCCTCTGTTGACTGTTTCTTTCATTGCTTACTAGATTGGAACAACTAATTTGCTGTTAGAAGAGATAATGGCTAAGGAAGATACAGCTGTAATTTTTAACATGATTTTATCCTTTTTAGTGCTTATATTTTAAAGATGTGATTTTAAAAAAATTCTTAACTGTTAAAACCAAATGAAAATTTGAATTGAAAGTGCCAAACTAAGTTCTCTGATTTGGGGTTCATACCTTTTAATCCTTGGATTTTAAGAATTTAGGATTACATTTCCTTTAAAAAGATAACTTTGTTATGCTTATATAAAATTTCAGCACCATGGGTTTAGACGTACTAATGTAAAATTAGCAACATCTGTGATATATTACATATTATATGACATAAAACAGTGAAGTATAATCTCCTCCCTCCCCCCTTCTTGATAAGTGTTTCCTTTTCCAAATAATTTATTCTGGTTTCATTTGTAAGCAGCTGTCCCCAATGCCTACAATTCTCCCCATTGAATGAGAACTATCATATTTTAGTCACATAATGATTAGAGTGACAATGATAATCATTAATAGGAAATAGTAATAAGCATTTGTATGATATCTTTCATGAGAAGATATATAAATCCACGGTTAAGATTCATTCCTAAAGAAACATTCAAACAGTAGAGCCATGATGGAGAGCCTGAGAGAAATTAGCCTGAAGTGAAAATCATGCTGCTAGCAAGTATCAAATAGCTGTGGTTGAGAGATTGGATGCTGGTTTCTTATTTATTTTAATCTAGGGAGATATGGGAACACTTTTATGGTTAGAATTTTTGTTTCGTTTTCTATCCTTGTTTCTACTTGCATGGATTATTCTGAAAGAGAAAACAAATTTCCAGGGTCTTCTGGATCTGCCCATATGCTGAGGCTATATTGTACTGTGCACTACCCCCCCAGGATATGTAGATTTACTTAAGAGAACACTTCTCACCACTTATCCCAATCAATGGTGAAGGATTTCCTTCAATAACAAACTAGAACTTTGCCATGTCATTAAACTCCTTTGCTTTTTAAATAAAAGTTAGTCCACAACAAGAAGAAAACTATCACACTTGCCTTAGTTACTCATGTAGTAAAAATTTATATGACTATTATATACGACATTTACATTCCCATGTCAGTTCAACTGATAGAAAATGAAGTGTTGCAATAAGTCTGGAGATGGGTAGTGATGCAATCATCCTACCAGTTTCTTGCTATTAATATATGCCTCTTATTCATTTTTAAAGATAGCAGAAATGAGAGTACTGAATATAAATGGCTTTTATAAGTCATTCAGGTCAGTGAAGCATGTCATTGTTTGCAACTCAAGTTGCATGAGAGCCCTGGCTGGTTAATAGGCACACCATATATTTTTTTCATAAATGAAAAACACAAACAATATTCACAGTATTTGATGAATATTATAAAATAATAAAATATGAATTTTCATAGGAAAATAAAGTATTCATGTACTTAATAGTGTAACCTTAGTGTATAATTTTAAAATTTTTATTTATTTATTTTAGAAAGGAAAGACAGACAGAAAGGGGGAGGAGCAGGAAGCATCAACTCCTATATGTGTCTTGAACCAGCTACCTCAGCATTCCAGGTCGATGCTCTATCTACTGCACCACCACAGGTCAGGTAGTATATCATTTTTAGACTATATAAAACATATAGAAAGGCATTGTATAATTTATTTCTCCAGATGTAACATTAATAAACATTTTATTATGATTTATTTTTTGGGTCTTTGAAAGATGAAGTAAGTTCTTTAGTATTAGCATTGCTAATGATTTTAATGAGGCATTAAAATGTTGCAGTATTGTAGGAACATTTTTCTTTTTTTAACATTATTTCATTAATATTTCACAGGAATTTTAATGTTAAATTGATGAAAGAACCTGAGAGCATCATCAACAATGTGTCAGAGTGCTTGAACAATGGAGAAAAAAAACAGAGAAAGGCAGGGCACAGTGATTTGGGGAGATCTGATAAGATGCCCCTGCACTGGAAACTCTCCATAACATTACTGTATGTTATTGCTGCAATGAAGACAAAACAATTTTATTTCCTTGCTGAGGATTTTGCTGCCACAGTCCACAGAAATCTAGCACCCATAATACATACTGTTTGTACATATTCCCAGAGTAGGCATGGGGAAGCCACACACAAAGGAGCTTTTCTAGGAGAGACAGTCTGTCGATTGACTTCTATGTATTAGAGTAGCCTTTCTCATTGGATGTTTACAGTTTGGATTCTTTCTGCTACATACTATTTAATAATTTCTAGTGTTGTCATGGCCTCTGGGAGTTTGAAGAATGCTCTTATGGGCCTTATATTGTTTAGTCTTCACAAAGACTCTTGTGAACTGTGGGAACTTTAAAGGAAATTATTTTCTTCCCCAAATCATAGTACCTGTGCAAGGAGTTGCTATTTGGATAACTTCCAATTAGTACAGAGTGACACTTTCAGAGTATGTGGGCCAGAGGAAATGGGGGAAGGGGCTTTATCCCCGGTAACAGAGTTCTCTTATGAGTCCATAATTTCAGGAAGAATGGCTGGCTTAATTTTAGGCGTTTGAGGAAGTTTAAATAGCAGGTGAACCAAGGACTAAGTAACCTTTGCAGTTGTACAGTGAACATATAAGCACTAAGGGGAACTGTTCTAGAATAAATTCTCCAATGTCACAGGCAAAAATAACTTTCGTTATGGTTTGGTCTCAACAACTGCTTGTTCTGCCTGGATCAGAGCATGGCAGAATCATATTCTGGCTGGACAGTATCACTGTCTTATACATTACATTATCTATAAGCCTGATCCTGCTCTTAAGCAGCTCTCAAGTCTGCACCTTAAACCTCCATACAACCAGTAAGCGAACACTTTTATCACCTCTTGCTTTAGAGGAAGTTTGTATGGTCTCTAAGTCAGTATAGTTGATATACAATCAATTTACCTGAGGGTTGTGGGACCAGAAAAACAAAAAAACTCTCTTGCTTTTGGAACCAGTTACACAGATATCAACTCTTTTTTCATGCCCTAGAAAGTGATTTTCAAAGTGTAGCCCATGGATCCCTTCATGCCTGAATTACTGGGGGGGGGGGGGGGTAGGGAGTGAATAAAGGAAGAGGTGGTACTTAAATCAAAATACAGATCTTGAGTCCCAAACCTATTGAGTCAGACTCTTGAGAGGAAAATTTTGGGTATTTTTATTCTGTACAGATTCTTAGGTAATTCAGAATAGCAATAGTTTGCAGTCTTGAATTTTTTTATAGTGATTTAGGGTACTTTTTATCACATTTACTTTAGTATATGTTTAGTCTGTAAAGATGCCTCTTACAGGTCATTAAAAATAGTTGCACTTATGAAATATTTGTACTACTTGGAGTGAATTGCACTAACTTTGTAAAGTTGCTATGTATATGGGTCAAGTAGTTCTGTGGGAATGAAAAATGGTGGTCCTGTTTCAACTCCAGCATCAGTCAGCCATCTTGCAAATGCATAGACAGTAGTTGGTCATAGTGGACAAAGTGGGACTGCAAATCTCGTTTTCTCATTGCTCAATAGCACCTGTCCAAGAACCTTGGAGATGTAGGGAAAACAACTGAAAGCTAAAATGCAAGCTAGTGAGTTATGCTGTTTTGTTTTGTTTTTAGCTAATATAAAAGTTTCACCGAGGAGGAGATGGCTTACTACCTTGACTAAAATTAAATTTTGGTATTATCTGTGGGTTTCAATTATTCATGCTATTCCAAAATTCCAAAGCATGAAAAAATCTAGAGCTATTTATTACCTGTTCTAGTAGAGCTACCAATAATATGTGGAGTCCAAGATGGGTGTAAACAAAGCAATAGACTCTGTCTTTCTACCTCATTTGTTTTTCACATTTTAGTAGGGCTCAAGTTTTCAAAGTGTCTAGCCCCAGATATGAAATCTGGTTCATGTATAATACCATCTTGCACTGTCTTCTGAATGTTGGAATTTATTTTTTCCCATTGACAGAAGCTGATAGAAGTGTCTTATTTCATCACATGGAATGCCATTTAACTCTAGTGACTTCTGGTGCCCCTCAGATCATGCTGACTGTCAGGAAAACCAGACCCCAGGCCTAAACACATACACAGACTTTAATTGCAGTCAATTCACACTGAGGTGTAGGAGGTCTGTGTGTCAGAAGTACACAACTTACAAACAGGATAGAAAACAAGTTACTTATTACCCTGACATAAACAAATTTTGATGTCTTTGTATTTTCAGGAGCATATTCCTTTGGCCCTTATGTCCCCTCACCCTAAACATACATATATGTCAATTCACTGAATTAACAAATCCCTTTCTTAAAAAAATGGAAGCAAACACTCAGAAATACTAAAAAGAAAACCCTCTAGTGAAGCACACATCTGATCTGATTTAATATCGTTCAAAATGGAGTTTTGTTTAGGGAGGAATTTTTACTTACATTTTTTTTGTCATAGTTTTTTGTTAAGTACTCATCAGTGTAATTAACATGCATACTTTTAGAACCATCTAACGAGTTATGTAGTATCAATATAAAGAGACCTAAGGAATATGTAGCAAAGTGACTAGAGGACAAATGTCTTAAATAAACATATAATAAATAGAAAAAGGTCTTCTTAATGTTAGAGAGATGAGCTAGAGGGCCACTAAAGCTTGTTCTGGCGCTAACATTGTATGATTCTGTGATACATTGGTTAAAAGCATAAGCTTTGGACAGACCATCAAGTTTTGAATTTCAGCTCTTGCAATTGTGAACTATGTAAGCCTGGTAAGTTATTTAACCTCTCTGTATTTATTTCTTCATGTCACACTATTTTATTTCAAAACCTTTATAGAGTTGTTGTGAGGGTTAAATGAGTTGATACATATATATGTTATATAGTAAACATGCAATGAAATTTATCAATTATAGTAATCTGTTGAGCATTTATAATATGTCTTGAGCTACTATGGCAAAAAAACATGAAAAAAGTTTGATGTTTTTTTATTCATGTCATTTATATCTCTGGAGAGAAGATTTATAAAAATATAATTCAAGAAAAATTATAAAACAGCATGACACTGACATAAACCAAAATAGAAGACAGAGAAGGGACGAAATATAGAGGAATAGTATGACCAGAGGACATTTGATGAGAAGGATGGATGGAGCTCATGTTTGAAAGATGTTAGTGTTTAGGTTCATGGAAGGATGGAGAAGGAACGATTTTACGTAGTGAACCCAGGAACTGAAAGGTAATTAAGATCAAAGAGACTGCAGTTGTCAGACTAAGAAGAATTAAGTAAAAAGTAGGGTGGGGCTAGATAATGGAGCCTTAGAAATTGGCAAAGACATTTCAGCTTAATGTACCTGGCAGTAGAAAACCATTAGAAAATTCTAGAACACTGATGTGCCTTGATGATATTGATACTTAAATACACCATGTCTGCTGAAATTGAAGAGGCTAGAGACATGAAGCCAGTTGTAACATTGGTTCCAAATTTGGTTGTGCCTGAGAAAAACTGAAGAGCTTAGGCCCCAAGGACTTTGATTTAGTAAGCCTGGAGTGGCCTGAGAATCTGTATTCACAAAGTTCTTGCAAAGTATTTTGACCTGCATTCAGGATTAGAGAAGCACTGCTTATTGATTCACTCTAGGCATGAGGCCCTGGCCTACAGCCATTTCACTGGGAGTGGAAAGGACTATTTAGATTTGAATGACATCTTAAAAAAAGAAAGAAATTGATAATAGAGTGACTCTAGGAAATTAAAACAGACTAGAAAGGCAAAGATTACTTCTAAATTTCTACTCTGAAAGAAGAAAGGTAGTTTGAAGGAAGGTATGCTAAGTGTTGAATGAGTTGAGTTAGAGTAGGTGGCAGTTAATTTAACAGGGTATGTCCTGAAGGCAGGTAGAACCTGAAGACTGGAGCACAAATCAAGGTCAGGACTAGAGACAAAGATTTTGGGGCACTGATGTAGAGTTGGTGGTTGAAGTGAATATGGAGTTCAGCCAGCAAAGGAGACAAATAAATTAGGCCATTTAAAATGTGAACAGGTTTGAATTGGAGGTTTTGGAAAGTTTTAAGAGATGACAAAACTGTGTAGATCATCTGAATGATATCCATAAAGTCTTAATAGACTGTTCCATATGCAGAATACAGTGTGTCCATAAAGTCATGGTGCACTTTTGACCGATCACATGAAAGCAACAAAAAGACGATAGAGATGTGAAATCTGCACCAAATAAAAGGAAAACTCTCCCAGTTTCATACCTATTCAGTGCAGTTTGATGTGGGCTCACGCACAGATTTTTTAGGGCTCCTTAGGTAGCTATCCCGTATAGCCTCTACAGACTCGTTACTGACTGATGGCCTACCAGAACGGGGTTTCTCCATCAAACTGCCGGTTTCCTTCAACTGCTTATCCCACCGAGTAATGTTATTCCTATGTGGTGGCATTATGTTATAAACGCGTCGATATTCACGTTGCACTTTGGTCACGGATTCGAATATAGCGAGCCACAGAACACACTTAACTTTCCTCTGTACCTTCCACATCTCGACTGGCATGGCCGTGGGCTGCTCTGCTGTATACCCGGTGTTACATCATCATCTGCGCATGAGCACATGCTGCCACATCATCCTACATAAACTGGGAGGGTTTTCCTTTTATTTGGTGTAGATTTCACATTTCTATCATCTTTTGTTGCTTTCTTGTGACCGGTCAAAAGTGCACCATGACTTTACGGACACACTGTATTTATTGTGAAAGAATGCAATTTGATTAAACTAGTATATCAGTTTAGTGGTTCAGGAGCAATAATTTAATTTTTTTTTCAGAATCAACAATTTTGATTTTAATTCATGTTATGTAATACAAGTTAACCTTAAATTCTTTAAAAAAAATTTTTCTGGCTCTGACTGGTTAGTTCCGTTTGTTAAGTGTGTCATCCCAAAACAACAAAGTTGCAGGTTTGACCCCCAGTCAGGGCACACACATGGGAAACAAACAAAAAATGCTCCCTTTCCACTTCCCCTCTCTCTCCTTTCCTCTTTCTGTCTCTCTAAAAACAATCAATAAAAATTAGGCCATGACTGGATGACTTGGTTGGTTGGAGCGTTATTCTAGAGCACGGAGGCTGCTGGTTGGATTCCCTGGTCAGGGCACATACAGGAGCAGCTCAGTGTTCCTGTCTCTCTCCCCAGCTCTCCTAAAAAACTTTTTTTTTTCTCTTTACATCATTCTCACTGAGAAAGTAAAAACATTGTTCTTCCTTTTTCTGCTGAGAAAGAACTGAAAGCATTGTGGAATCAAATGAGAAATTCTGCAACACTGTGACATGTGTTCATAGTTGAACAATTTTATCATTTGTTCTTTGTTTATAGTCATATCTGGCAGTTTCTTTTTTATTGGATTTATTGGGGTGACATTGGTTAATAAAATTATATAGGCTTCTATAATACATCATCTGTATATTGTGTGTTCACCACAGGATTGAAGTGCCAGACTTGTAAAATAACTTTAGGATCTGGTAGGTCTCTTTTAGGGGATGAATACAGTTCTCAAAGGGAGAATATGGGAAAGAGAAGAGCTCACTTACTATGTAGTGAGTGCTGTCTTTTCACTTTACAAGCATTTACTTAACTTATTTAATCTTTATAATTGTCCTAAAACATAGATATTATTATGCATATTTTATAGAGGAGATAGATCACTTAGTGATTAAGCACAAATAAGAAACTCACCCAATGATACATAATTAGAAAAAGAAGTAATTAGGTTTTTAATCAAAACTTTATTTCAAAATATGTGTTCTTTCATACAGTTTATTAAAAAATTTTCAATTGCACCATCTTGAATGGTAGAAGACAATGAATTCACATTCAGGCAGCTCAAAAGCAGTCTACTGAAAGTGAGAAAATTTTAAATTGTTTTAAAAATTCATGTACATTTTGCATTCTATTTTTTATTTTGATATTAAAATAATATTCAAATTACTAAATTTCCTCGTCCAATAAAATGTACGTTTTTCTAGTGTTACTCTGTCACACTGCCTGATGCCTCCTGAGGACGCACAGCACTGTATCCTAATTAGCTTTCAGTGTCTGGGGCTTAGGAGACACAGAGTTGGCGAATTACTACATCAAAAGGGTTGTTAGAAGTAGCTGAATGTACTGAGAAGGCAGTTTCTCATGGCATGGTTTCAAAGACTTCTCAGAAATGGATGAAGTTCAATACTGTGAATTACTATGTGGTCAAATGAAAGAATCTGAGTATATTATATATATATTAAAGGGATCTGAATAGAATGTGTTGGGGGCATGTTGGGTAGGTAAGCTTGACTGTATAGTTATCTTAAATGATAAGGTCTGGCACATAGTTTTGCTGATGGGGAGATATAGTCAGAGGGGAATCAGAAACCCCAAAGTTAGATTTCTAAATGTTAGAGGGACAATTAATCTGTATTGTGGTGATTAAGATAGAGATTTAGGAAGTTAGCCAGGCATTAATGTTGATATCTGATAGCTTCAAAATTTCATCAAACTAGAGACTGTTACCATGTTGTAGTCATGTATTTATCATTCATTCATTCAGCAAACATGTATTGAGTACTTATAAACTGCCAGGGACAGGGCTAGATAGGTGATGGTTACAAAGTTCAAAATAGATGTGGTAGTTGTTCTTATCCTTAAGATTATAATCTATTGCAAAAAATGAGAGAATATCTACAAAGTGAAGAGCAATAATAACAGAAAGAAATACACAAATCATGTATTAGTAAGAGGCTCAAGAAGAGGTTTCTTCTTTTGGAGAATCAGGGATTACTCTGGAAGGCAATAGAATTTGAACTGAGTCTTGAAGGATGACTATGGTTTGGTTTCTTTCTTTCTTTCTTTCTTTCTTTCTTTCTTTCTTTCTTTCTTTCTTTCTTTCTTTCTTTCTTTCTTTCTTTATAGAAATATAAACTTTATTGGTACCTACATTTGGCTGGTCACTTTAAAATGTACTACCAATATGCTTACTTGCCTCTTGGCATGAATTACTTTCACCCAAGCCAGAAAGGAAAATTCATGTTTTTTTTTGTTTTGTTTTGTTTTGTTTTTAACTGCATATCTGCAATATTCTTCAGTGGTCAAGATGCCTAGACAAAATGATACAGAGGCCAAAATTTTATATTTTGCCTCTAAATTTATCTTTTCCTATATCAATTATCATACCATTTTTGTTTTCTTGGAAGGAAAAAATTTGGATATATGCAATTTTCTATTGAAGACATCCTTAAGTAGCAGAATTTATTAACAACTATAGTTGAACCAAAGAACACATCAATTGAATGTCAGTTCCCTGCTGCCAAATGAAGATACATTATCAGTATTTGTGTTAAATATTCCATTTTAACAGTGCAGATGCATATTCATTAACAGGCAGAGTAACCTCAGAGTTTGCACTTTGCAAATGCTTGCTATTTTCATGAAGTCTGAGCGGGTTTAGGAACTTTGTATCGTCTCCTGTATGTGATCTCAGAGCCTGTCATTCACATGGAGGAAACTCACCTCTTTATTTAGCTTATGGTTGGTGAGAGACAGACATTCACAGGCCCCTCTGCCCTTGAGCTGTTCCATTAGCGCATGGAAAGCACCTTGCAGCCTGTGACAAGCGCAGCAGATCGGCCCTAAATCAAACATCAGTGCCAGCCCGGGATCTAAGCCACCATGAAGGTCACAGACATCAGCTGCGTGCCATCTCAATCCAAACAAACACACTGGATACGGGGGGTTTCACAGCTCACAATAGTCGACACACACTTCATGTTAGAGTAATCCACAGCAGTGAAACTGGGAACTGACCGTTTAAGTACTTTTGAGTATTTAATCAAACTTTGAAAAAGCTGGAGGAAAATTTTTGGTAATATTTTACATTTAAATACAAAACAAAATAAAACCTCCACATCATGATGTTACTGTAATCAGGGTTTTGATGAAAAAAATTCTAATTTTGGTATTCATATGAGCTTTTAAGAAACAAAGTCTTCAGAAACTACATAAAAATAAGTGTCCTTAGCTTTCTTGAATTATGTGACACTGATCCATCAATATGTGCTTTAAACTGCCCAGTTTTACTTCTTCTGAGAGTTTATAATTAGCATTTATATTAAGTATTTGACTTTATTGCAACTTTACCTTCAATAACCCCGTACAACTGCATTTGAGTTTGGATATTAATAGGATTTCTGTACTGTCTGTCCAGTGATGGTTTTGAATAATATAAACATTATTTAGGTGTTATGCATAAAATTCTCTATCACCTTTAAATAAAACAAAACAAAACAACAACAACAAAAGAACAAATAAAAAAACAGTAGGAAAAATGTATCAAAATTAAATTATAGATCCTTTACCTACTTCACAGATTTTCTTTTATGGCATTCTAAGAATTAATTGCCCAGGTTAAAATGGATTGGATAGACAAGCAAACTAGCCTGATTTTGCTTAAATTAACTTGGGAAATGCCTATTCTTTATAAAATGAGTAGCTTATATACAAAAATTATATTCTTAATGGAACTAGCATATCAATGTGATCTGATTTAATTATATCACACATGCCATAGAGGTCAAGGGAGGCAAAAACTTATTTATCTACCTTTGATGAAATAATGGACAAGAGGCTAACACAGAAATATATGCATTATTATTATTTTTTTAACCAAATTAGCTTTTGTAAATGATATTTACAAAAAGCAATGGATACAAAGAACAGAGGGAAAAAAAATGCTTTTTACAACCTAATGAGGTTCACACTGACCAAGACTATTTTGAGAATGTACTACTATTTCAGAAACAAATGTGTGGACCCAACTATCTCTACTATTGAGTGAATTCTTTAATTCACAGGAGATGGTGAAGTTTCATGAAACTAAAATCAAAATGGTCCAACAGGAGTGAATGTAATGGAATAATGCCATCTGCTGGTGAACCTTATCAAATGCATATTTAATTAGGAAAACGAGGACACAGGCTCTGAAGACCAGGAAAATTCCAAGTTTGTGGAAGTATTTTTTCTTTTGAGAAATCTGCTCTCATTAAGCTGATGCATATCTGATACACATTATTCATTTTACATTAACTTGATTACTAATTTCATGGAATCACTAGTCAGTAAAACCTTGAAAGGAAACAGGCTTCCCCTCCCCCTATTTTTTGCCAATTTACCAAGTTTTTATATTCATCATTCATCAGTAGTCAGCCAGTGAATCTGTTCTATTTAAAAGCTCTGCCTTTTCACTTAATGCATCCCATCTGTTTCTGAAATAAATTGCAATAATCCGTGTTTAATTTTAATCAATGTATTACTAAATATGCAAATTATATTAAAAGCCATGGTTTGAAAAAGCTTTCATTTGTAAATATGGTAGCTTAAAACAAGAAGCATATCTAAAAGCCATTTAGCTACAGTAGCCTAACTCTAACACTGTAGCTGATTTATAAGGCAGATCACAGTTGATCTTTCTCCCACAAGGGGATATGTAAAACTGTTGCATATCAGATTTTGTTAACATCTGATGGGCTAGTGCTAACAGTATAAGAGACTCATACTTCAGCAACCATGTCTTTTACATTTAAATTAAGGTAATCTTATTCCATTCTACATCTTTCTAATTTTTTTTTTACGCAACCTAACATATGAATTTGTGTGATTGGTTTATGAATCACAGTTAAAGCAATTTGAGCAAGCCTTTCAATCAATCTTAAATTTTTAGTGTCTAATTTACTTGTGATTTGCATAATTAATTGTGGAAAGGATCCTTTGGGAGTCTCTCTCTTTCCTCTTTTTTCTTTCTTACGTTGAGTCTCATTCATTGACTAGACAGAATGGGAATGATACTGGAGTTCTTTCAGGCTTGAGAGATGACTTTGTTAGTAACCCAGAAATTATGTGTCACATTGTTCTGTCTGATCTAGCTGGACTAAGGGGTAAATTCTGAAAATTAAGTCTGTTGTGTGCAAAACAGTCCATTAATATGGCTGTCACTGAATTGTGTATGTAATTTACCAAGCAATTACTTTAAAAGAGAATTTGGGAATTCTTTTTCTGTATACAGGTCATGAGTGTATGGGCATATATGTAATCATGTTCATATACTGAATTCTGTCAGTTACTAATAATTGTTGTACTGGTTTGGGAACATTACCTAGAGTGTAATCTAATCAACACTAGGGTATAGCAAAGTTTTAGAAATTTTGCCAGCCTGTTGTTATCAAGTCATTATTAAAAATAAAATTACATAAATTTACATTAAAATAAGTTATACTAAAAACAAAGGTAATAAATGCTCAGATATCCTAATTATTATGCTACATTTTATTGTTGTCTATGCTCTTAAGTTTATTCATTTTTATCCATTGTATCTTTATGGTGAAAATACTAAATAATGATGGACTATTCTGTATTTCTTCCGAATTCCACATTTAGTAACATCACATTGGTAGATTGAAATTGGCCTTGGTGGGAGTTTTTATACCATAAAAATCGGCAAATGCTACAAATCAAGGCACACCACTGTCTTTAATTACAGCACAAACAGAGTAACTCACTACTTGTTCTCTGTTATTTTTTTCTTGGTTCTTTTAAGAGAGTAACAACAGCTCTCACATATCCTTTTACCAAAAGCAATATATACATTTGACTCTCTAGGGAACCTTAACCCCAATTTTCTGTCGAACATTAAAAATTCTTTTCCTTTGGAAAATATAGAAAAAAATACTTTTTTTAGTGACTTCATTATTTTAAAAGGAGGAAAGTCATCACAGATTCATAATTTACTAATATATTTGTGTCATGCATTTTAGTATACTGGGCAATTTATTGCTGAGTTTAAGGGTCTGCTAAATAATGCTGAGACTAGACTATGTTAGAGAATTAGTTAGTGGAATAAACTCACTGCAACAGAATAAACTGTAGAATCATGCCAAGGACAATCTTTGTTAGAAATAAGCTTATTTCTTTATGCAATAGATTTATTATGCCTCAGGATTCTTAATAATCAGTGTAAACAAATTTAAAAACCTCAGCTTGTGATCCAAATTCATTTTAAAATTGGAAGCAACATCAGCCTGTCCTAAGAATGCTAATGATGTAAAAATAAGTAGGGCCCCGTTTTCTGGGGAACCCAGTGGAGGTCAGTGAGGCTCTTCTGGTGAATGCACCAGCCTGCTCTGGTTCCCCAGGCCCCTGTGGAGCCACACTCCCTCGGAAAGCTGAACTGTCTGCTGTTGCCAAGTGCTTATATGAGATTTTTTTCCTGTTTTCTATTTGTTCTTTTCTGTTTTTTCTTTGGTTTTACACTCACTGATAAGAAATAATTCATAATTCACTAAAAGTATAACCCTGATAAAATGTCCTCTCCTAAAGCAAAAAGAGAATTCAAGATATATGATTTTTTTCTCTATAAAAAGCTTTTTATAGTTAAATATTAATTAAAATACATTGAGGTCTGATGAATAAAATTTGATGATTAGCTATATGCCTATTTCTGTTTTTTTTTTTTTTTAAAGAACATTTGAAGTGCCCTGTGTGCCACGCCCTTCCCTCTCTACTTAGAAGGAACCATTATAATGACTTGGAGTTTTCATTTGCTTGTTTTTCCATACCATTTTAATGGTTTTTTTTGCTTCTAGACAATATATTAATTATGCATGTTTTTAGTTTTTATATAAAGAGAATTATATTATATATATTATTTTGTAACTTTCTTGCTTCTAACATAAGTCATTACTTTTCACTGCCATATGAATATGCCACAATTTACTCATTCTGTTATTAGTAAACATTTGATATATTTGCTATTTTTGTCTATTATGAATAGTACCACTATTCTATGAATATTGTTATGTGTGTGTTTTGGTGCATATGTAGAAGAGTTTCTTTAGGTACATGCATAGGAGTGGAA
This sequence comes from Saccopteryx bilineata, assembly GCF_036850765.1. Classification (NCBI taxonomy): domain Eukaryota; kingdom Metazoa; phylum Chordata; class Mammalia; order Chiroptera; family Emballonuridae; genus Saccopteryx; species Saccopteryx bilineata. Next base: position 202,294,636 of record NC_089493.1, on the reverse strand, counting down.
TTACATATGCCTTCAACAATCCCAATTGTTTTCCAAACTGATTGTACTAATTTATACCATCACAAGCAGTGCATGTATTATAGTGCCTCCCATTAACACTAAATATTATCAGAATTTAAAATTTTTGCAAACTTGGCAGGTGTGAAATGTTATTGTGAGCATCATCCTTTTATGCTTTTGGCTACTTATACTGTTTGTGTGTGTGTGCAATGCTTGTTTAAATTTTTTATTTTCTATTGGTTTGTATGTCTTTTTCTCATTGATTTATAGTAGTTTTTTTATATATTCTGGGTACAGCTTTATTTTGTGTGTGTCTTAGAGGATATTACACACGACTTCTCTCAGTGTATGGTTTATCTACTTACCTCTTTTTGTAGTATCTTTTGATAAACAATTCTTGATTTTCCTTACTGTGTGTAATGCCACTTCTGTCAACAGTTAAGTCTGTTTCTGGGCTATTTTATTATGCTGGTTATTTTGTCTATTTGTGTGCCAATACCATTGTCTTCATTGTTCTAGCTTTATATTATACCATCGATATCTGGTAAGGCCAATCTCTTTTTATTTTCCTTCCTAGAGGGAAGTAAAGAGAGACAAATATATGGTGACAAAATGCTTTGACTTTGGGTGATGGGCACACAATACAATTAACAGTTCAAATGCTATAGAGATGTTTACCTGAAACCTATATACTCTTGTGGATCAATGTCAGCCCATTACATTTAAGTTTCTAAATAAAATTTTAAAAAGTGTCTAGGCTATACTTGGCCCTTTTTATATAATTTTATAAATTAAAAAAAATATTTAAGTGAAAGGAGGGGAAATAGACAAACTCCTGAATGTGCCCTAACCAGGATCCAGCCAGCAACCCCCATCTGGGGCTGATGCTTGAATCAACCAAGGTATCTTCAGCACCCAGTGCCAACGCTCAAACCAATTGAGCCACTGGCTACAGGAGGGGAAGAGAGAGAGAAGGGGGAAAGTGAGAGGAAGAGAAGCAGATGGGTGCTTTTCATGTGTATCCTGGCCGGGAATCTTACCTGGGATGTCCACATGCTGGGCCAATTCTCTATCCACTGAGCCAATCGGCCATGGCTCTTTTTATATAATTTTAGAATCAGCCTATTTCTACAAAGAAGTCTTGTTAGGATTTTCAATTAGCATTGAATCTTTGCATCTTTATGAATTTAAGTCTTCCAATCCTTGAGTATAAGATATATCTTTATTTAGTTATTTAGTCTCAACAAAAGTTTATAATTTCTCCATAAGGATCTTACACATTGTTATAGTTTTTTCTAGGCACTTTGTATTTTTTGATGCTATTGTAATTAATGTTTTGTTTTGTTTTTTAGATAATTGTAGAATCACATGCACTTATAACAAATATTACAAAGAGGTCCCTTGAACACTTTCTCCTAATGATAACCTTTTGCAAAACTATAGTATAATATTACAACCAAGAAATTAATATAAGCCACTGTTTTTATTCAGATTTACCCAGTTACAATTGTACTTGTGCATGTGTGTTAAGTTCTATACACATTTATCACCTATATTTTCAAGATTCTGAACATTTCCAACACCACAAGGATCCCTCCTGTTGACTTTTATAACTATCCATCTTCCTCCCTTTCCTCATCACTTTTTATCATCTGGTCATCACTAATCTGTTCTTCATTTCTAAAATTTTGTCATTTCAAAAATTTTATATAAATGGAATCATATAATGTGAATAATTTTGGGTGGTTACTTTTTTTCCCTCATCATAATTCCCTAAAAACTCATTCAAGTGGTCTTTTCATTTTGACTAGTAGTATTCCATTTCTATGATATGTACATACTAAAATTTAAGAGATTACCGGCTGATTTCAGTTTTTTAGCAATTACAAATAAAGTTGCTATAAACATTCATGTTCAGGTTTTTGTGTGAAATAATGTTCATTTCCCTGGCATAAATACCTAAAAGGCAGTTAGTAGGTTGTATAATTGTTGCATGTTTAGCTTTTCTGAAAACTGTCAGACTGTTTCTAGAGTGTTTGTAGCATTTCACATTCCCACCAGTGATGCATAAGTGAGCCAGTTTCTTTGTGTCCTTGCAGTTTGGTATGATCTTTTATTTTAGTCATTTTGATATGTGTGTAGTAATACCTCATTTTGGTTTTAATTTAAATTTCCCTAATGGTTAATGGTGTTGAACAACTTTCCTTGGGCTTATTTTTCATGTGCATATCCTCTTCGGTGCAATGTTTGTGTTTTGCTCATTTCCTAATTGGATTGTTGGTTTTTTACTATTAAGATTTGAGAGTGCTTTATATATTCTAGACTCTAGTCCTTTAAGAAATGTATTTCACAAACTTTTCTCCTGGTCTGCGGTTTGTTTTTTTATTCTTTCCCCATGGGCTTTCACAGAGCAAAAGTTTTTAATTTAAATGATGTTTAATTTTACTAATTTTTTTCTCTTATGAATCATATACTTGACATCGAGTTTGAGAAATATTGGCTTAGACCCAGATACTGATAATTTTCTTCTTTGGGTTTTTCTAATAACTTTATAGGTTTACATTTTATGTTTAAGGCTATGATTTATTTTGAGATAATTTTTTGTATAAGGTATGGAGCTTGGGTCAAAGTTCTTTCTCTCTTTACTTTTGCCTATCAATGTGTAGTTTCTGGTATAATTTATTGAAAAATCGATCCTTCCTTTATTGAACTTGTTTTGCATCTTTATCAAAAACCAATATACTTCCTGACTGGTGGTAGTGCAGTCAGTAGAGCAGGGGTCAGGAACCTTTTTGGCTGAGAGAGCCATGAACGCCACATATTTTAAAATGTAATTCCATGAGAGCCATACAATATGTTTAACACTAAATACAAGTAAATGCGTGCATTTTATGTAAGACCAACACTTTTAAAGTACAATAACTCTCTGAATTCTTTTTAATAACATTGTTATGCTGTTGCTAACCAATGATGAATAAAGTACTTGTTACCATTAATGCGACTTCTGGTGCTGCATGGTTTTGCTGATGGCTTTGTAGTCTGGTTGATACATGGTGATGTTAAGCTTCATGCAGGTGTTGAGACTTCCATCCATTAAACGTGATCATAGGTTGGTCTTAACACTCTTTTGATGTGAGAAAGACTGCTCACATTCATACGTAGAGCCAAACATTGTCAGTACAGCAATACTCACATGCTGCAGTGACAATCAGCTGGTCCACGGGTTGAAGTATTTTCATTTCTCCACACTTGTGTTTGCTCACCAACTCTGCTTGCTGTTGTGCAAGTCTTTCCAAATCTTCATTCAGTGACTTGAACTTATTCACCCACATGTCTGAGGCCTTCAGGTCAGCAGCTTGTAGCTCAAAATCTCTGACAGAGACACCGGGGATGTAACTCAGGTTGGCACTGTCCATTGCACACTCGTGTAGATGGTTGATGAACTTAAAAAGATGAGTGCACTCACGAAATTCTCCAAAGTGCACTTTGAATGATTGCAGGAGATTAGATGTGAAGCCCACTAGCTGCTGGAGATCAAGATGTTGAGCAGGGTCACGTGCTGTGCATGCATCTTTAAACTCTCCCAGTTTTCAAAGTATAGTAAACGACCTGTTTCAGTGTTGGCGATGAAGAATTCCAGCTTGTTTTCAAATGCAAACACTGCTTGTTGAAGGGATAAGACTGTATTTCCAATGCCTTGCATTTTCATATTGAGCTGGTTCAGATGTTCAGTTATGTCCATGAGATAGTAGAACTTCAGGAGCCACTCAGTGTTAGCTAACTCTGGATGCTCGACGTTTTTCATTCCAAGAAAAGTCCGGATTTCACTCAGACAAGCCGTGAAACGGCTGAGCACCTTCCCTCTTGACAACTAATGCACATTGCTGTGCAGAAGCAGACCAGGATAATTATTCCCAACTTCATCCAACAGTGTTTTAAACTGGTGATCATTTAAAGCTCGGGCAACAACAAAGTTGACCACCCGAATGACCAGTGACATCACCTCACCAAGCTGCTCACCACACATCTGAGCACAAAGCGCCTCCTGATGTAGGATGCAGTGAAAACTTAGGATGGGTCTCTTTTCATGTTCATGAAGAAGCGCTACAAATCCTCTCTTTTTCCCCACCATGCACGGAGCACCATCAGTACACACCGAAATAAGTTTATCCATCGGTAGATTTTTTTCTTTAGCGAACTCAGTGAAAGACTTGAATAAATCCTCCCCTCTTGTTATCTCTTTCATAGGCAAAACAGCAAGACTTTCCTCACGTAGTGTGTAACCAACAGCATACCTTGCAATCATGCTGAACTGGGGTAAATGGCTTATGTCTGTTGACTCATCCAAAGGGAGAGAAAAGAATGGTGCTGCATCTATGTCCTTCACTTGTGTTGCCTCAATTTGATTTGCCATCATGATGGTACAATCGTAAACAGTTCTTGTTGACAGAGGCATGTCTTTTATTCATTTGATTATCATCTTTATTCAAAAGGTCGTCAAAAAGTTCATTGGCAACATCAAGCATGAATGTTTTGGCATACTCCCCATCTGTGAATGGCTTTTCGTTTTTCACAATTGCTAAAGCACCAGCAAAGCTAGCCGAATTCCACTCACCTTGTTGGGTCCAATCACAGAGTTGCTGCTGACTAGGTTGCACTCTGCACAGTAGCTCTTGACATGCTTTCTTCCTGCTGTCCCCCTCTGGATATTTCGATGCAAATGTAGTATAGTGTGTGTCGAAGTGTTACTTTATATTTGACTGTTTCATTGATGCAATTTTATCATTGCATATTAGACACACTGCAGAATCTGCTCTCTCCACAAAGGTGAATTCCTCTGTCCTTTCCTGCTGAAAAGTACGATACTCCTCATCCTTCTTTCTTTTAGCCATCTTCTTCGTCAAAAGAGTTTCTGCAATTAGCTAGCTGACTACTTGATTAAAAGGAGGGAAGATTACTTCCTGACCTCACAACGGCCCATGTACATTACACATTATCCAATAAAAATTTGGTGTTGTCCTGGAGGACAGCTGTGATTGGCTCCAGCCACCCACAACCATGAACATGAGCAGTAGAAAATAAATGGATACATGAGAATGTTTTATATTTTTTAACGTTATTATTTTTTATTAAATATTTGTCTGTGAGCTGGATGCAGCCATCAAAAGAACCACATCTGGCTCCTGAGCCATATGTTCTCGACCCATGGACTATATAACTAAAAAGCTTTTGCACAGCAAACAACACCATGAAAAAATTAAAAGACAACTCACACAATGGGCGAACATTTATAAAAAACTTCAAAAACTCAACACCAGGAAGGTAAACAATCTAATTTAAATAATGAGCATAAGAACTGAATAGACACTTCTCCAAAGAGGATATACAGATGACCAATGGGCATATAATAAAATGTTCAATGTCACTAATCACCAGAGAAATGCAAATTAAAACCACAATGAGATACCACTTCACACCTGTCAGAATGGCGCTCATCAACAAAACACAGAATAAGTGCTGACAAGGGTGTGGAGAAAGGGAAACCCTCTTGCACTGCTGGTGGGAATACAGACTGGTGCAGCCATTGTGGAAAACAGGATGGAGATTCCTCAAAAAATTAAAATCAAACTGCCTTTTGACCCAGCCATCCCACTTTTAGGAATATATCCAAGAATACCAAGTCATTGATTCAAAAGAATATATATATATATATGCAACCTGATGTTTACTGCAGCATTGTTTACAATAGCCAAGATCTGGAAACAGCCCAAGTGTCTGTCAGTGGACAAGTGGATTAAAAAGCAGTGGTACATCGATTCCTGGCCGGGGCACACAGGAGAAGCACCCATTTGCTTCTCCACCCCTCCGCCGCGCCTTCCTCTCTGTCTCTCTCTTCCCCTCCCGCAGCCGAGGCTCCATTGGAGCAAAGATGGCCCGGGCGCTGGGGATGGCTCCTTTGCCTCTGCCCCAGGCGCTGGAGTGGCTCTGGTCACAACATGGCGACGCCCAGGATGGGCAGAGCATCGCCCCCTGGTGGGCAGAGCATGGCCCCTGGTGGTCGTGCCGGGTGGATCCCTGTCGGGCGCATGCGGGAGTCTGTCTGACTGTCTCTCCCCGTTTCCAGCTTCAGAAAATGCAAAAAAAAAAAAAAAAAAAAGCAGTGGTACATATACACCATGGAATACTACGCAGCCATGAAAAAGAAGGAAATCTTACCGTTTTGAAGGCATGGATGGACCTGAAGGTTATTATGCTAAGTGAAGTAAGCCAGGCAAAGGAAGAAAAAAATCATATGTTCTCACTTACATGTGGAATTTAATGAACAAAGTGATCTGAGAATTGAACAGAGGTAGAGGCAGGGTCACCGGGAGCAGAGAGATAGCTGTCAGAGGGAAGAGGAAGGAGGGGATGGGATCAGAGAAGGTGAAGGGATTGGTGAAATTATATATAGATATAGACAGCAAATTCCAGAGGGAAAAGGGGAGTGAGTTAGGGGGAGATGGGCAAAGAAATATAATGGAGGACACAGGGGTGGGGAGGGGGAGGGTATTATATTGAGTGGGATAAGTAATCCATGTTATCATAATAAATTAAAATTAATAAAAAGTTTTAAAAAATAAATAAAAGATGCCGATAAAAAAAGAGAAGAAAAATTAAGTTCCATTTCTAGATGTTTTTGGGGATAGATACCTGCCTGACCTTGTAATGAAAATGTTAACATGCTAAATAAAGTATTAAGACTTCCTTTTTTTAAAATTAATTTTAATGGGGTGACATTGATAGATCAGGGTACATATGTTCAGAGAAAACATCTCTAGGTTATTTTGACATTTGATTATGCTGCATTCCCATCACCCAAAGTTCAATTGTCTTCCATCACATTCTAACTGATTTTTTTTGTGCCCCTCCCCTCCCGCAACCCCCTCCTTCTCCTCCCCCCCACCCCATAACCACCACACTCTTGTCCATGTCTCTGAGTCTCATTTTTATGTCCCACCTATGTATGGAATCATATAATTCTTAGTCTTTTCTGATTTACTTATTTTGCTCAGTATAATGTTATCAAGGTCCATCCATGTTGCTGTAAATGATCTGATGTCATCATTTCTTATGGCTGAGTAGAATTCCATAGTATATATGTACCAGATCTTTATAATCCACTCGTCCACTGATGGACACTTGGGCTGTTTCCAGATCTTCGCTATTGTGAACAATGCTGCCACAAACATGGGGGTGCATTTCTTCTTTTCAAACAGTACTATGGTGTTCCTGGGGTATAGTCCTAAAAGTGGTATAGCTGGGTCGAAATGCAGTTTGATTTTTAATTTCTTGAGGAATCTTCATACTGTTTTCCACAGTGGCTGCACCAATCTGCATTCCCACCAGCAGTGTAGGAGGGTTCCCTTTTCTCCACATCCTTGTCAGCACTTAATCTGTGTTGTTTTGTTGATGAGCGCCATTCTGACTGGTGTGAGGTAATATCTCATTGTGGTTTTAATTTGCGTTTCTCTAATGATTAGTGATGTTGAGCATTTTTTCATCTGCCTATCGGCCATCTGTGTGTCCTCTTTGGAGAAGTGTCTATTCATTTCTTTTCCCCATTTTTTGATTGGATTGTTTGTTTTCCTGGTATTGAGTTTTACAAGTTCTTCATAAATTTTGGTTATTAACCCCTTATCAGATGTATTGTCAAATATATTCTCCCATTGTTTAGTTTATCTTTTTATTCTGTTCTTATTGTCTTTAGCTGTGCAAAAGCTTTTTAGTTTGATATAGTCCCATTTATTTATCCTGTCTTTTATTTCACTTGCCTGTGGAGATAAATCGGCAAATATATGGCTGCGAGAGATGTCAGAGAGCTTACTGCCTATGTTTTCTTATGGTTTTACTGCTTACATTTAAGTCTTTTATCCACTTTGAGATTATTTTTGTGCATGATGTACATTGGTGGTCTAGTTTCATTTTTTTGCAGGTAGCTGTCCAATTTTCCCAACACCATTTGTTGAAGAGGCTGTCTTTACTCCAATGTATGCTCTTACCTCCTTTGTCAAATATCAGTTGCCCCTAAAAGTGTAGGTTTATTTCTGGGTTCTCAGTTCTGTTCCATTGATTGATATGCCTGTTCTTATGCCAATACAAAGCTGTTTTGAGTACAATGGCCTTGTAGTATAACTTGATATCTGGAAGTGTGATACCTCCCACTTTATTCTTCCTTTTCAAGATTGCTGAGGCTATTCGTGTTCTCTTTTGGTTCCATATAAATGTTTGGAATATGTGTTCTATATCTTTGAAGTAAGTCATTGGTATTTTAATCGGTATTGCATTGAATTTATAAATTGCTTTGGGTAATATAGACATTTTAATGATGTTTATTTTTCCTAACCATGAGCATGATATATGCTTCCACTTGTTTGTATCTTCTCTGATTTCTTTTATCTATGTTTTATAATATTCCGAATTCAAGTTTTTAATCTCCCTGGTCAAATTTATTCTTAGTTAGCCCTGGCCGGTTGGCTCAGCGGTAGAGCATCGGCCTAGTGTGCGGAGGACCTGGGTTCGATTCCCGGCCAGGGCACACAGGAGAAGCGTCCATTTGCTTCTCCACCCCTCCGCCGCGCTTTCCTCTCTGTCTCTCTCTTCCCCTCCCGCAGCCAAGGCTCCATTGGAGCAAAGATGGCCCGGGCACTGGGGATGGCTCCTTGGCCTCTGCCCCAGGCGCTAGAGTGGCTCTGGTCGCAACATGGCAATGCCCCAGAGGGGCAGAGCATCGCCCCCTGCTGGGCAGAGCGTCGCCCCATGGTGGGCGTGCTGGGTGGATCCCGGTCGGGCGCATGCGGGAGTCTGTCTGACTGTCTCTCCCTGTTTCCAGCTTCAGAAAAAAGAAAAAGAAAAAACAAATTTATTCTTAGTTACTTTATTTTTTTAGTTGCACTGGTGAAGGGGATTGCTTCCTTAATTTCTCTTTCTGACAGTTCATTGTTAGTGTATAAAAATGCCTCTGATTTCTGAGTATTAATTTTATATCCTCCCCCCTTGCTGAATTCATTTATCAGGTCCAGTAGTTTTTTGACTAAGACTTTAGGGTATTCTATATACAATATCATATCATCTGCAAATAATGATAGTTTTACTTCTTTTTTCTTTTTTTGGATGCTTTTTATTTCTTTTTCTTGCCTGATTGCTGTGGCTAGGACTTCCAGAAATTGTTGAATAAGAGTGGTGAAAGGGGACACCCCTGCCTCATTACTGGTCTTAAGGGGATTGCTTTTAATTTTTTCCCATTGAGTATGATGTTGGCTGTGGGTTTGTCATAGATGGTCTTTATCATGTTGAGGTATGTTCCCTGTATTTCCACTTTCCTGAGGGTTTTAATCATGAATGGGTGCTGGATTTTATTAAATGCTTTTTCTGCATCTATTGACATTATCATGTGTTTTTTGTCCTTTTTTTTGTTTATGTGATGAATTGCATTGATTGATTTGCAAATATTGTACCAGCCTTGCCTCCTAGAATAAATCCCACTTGATCATGGTGTATGATTTTTTCATATATTGCTACATCCAGTTTGCTAATATTTTGTTGAAGATTTTAGCATCTATATTCCTCAGAAATATTGGCTTATAAATTTTCTTTTTTTGTGTTGTCTTTGCCTGGTTTTGCAATCAGAATTATACTCGCCTCATGAAAGGAGCTTGGAAGTCTTTTTTCCTCCTGAAGTTTTTGAAATAGCTTGAGAAGGATAGGAGTTAGGTCTTCTTTGAATATTTGGTAGAATTCACGTGTGAAGCCATCTGGCCCAGGACTTTTCTTTCTTGGGAGTTTTTTGATAATTGTTTCAATCTTATTTGTTGTAATTGGTCTGTTTAGGTTTTCTGATTCTTTCAGATTAATTTTTGAAAGATTATATGTTTCAAGAAATTTGTCCATTTCATCTAGGTTGTCTAGTTTTTTGGCATACAGTTATTTATAGTATATTCTTGCAATATTTTGTATTTCTATTGTGTCAGTTGTTATTTCTCCACTCTCATTTCTAATTTTATTTATTTGAGTCCTCTCTCTCTTTTTTTTATTATGTCTGGTTAAAGGTTTATCAGTCTTGTTTACCTTTTCAAAGAATCAGCTCCTGGTTTTATTGATCCTCTGTATTGTGTCTTTAGCCTCTATGTCATTTTTCGGCTCTGATTTTTATTATTTACTTTCTTTTACTACCTCTGGGCTTTACTTGCTGTTCTTTTTCTAGTTCTTTTAGATGCAGGGTCAAGTTGTTTATTTGAGCTTTTTCTAGGTTCTTAAGATATGCCTGTAGTGCTATGAACTTTCCTCTCAAAACTGCTTTTGCTGTGTCCCATAAATTTTGAGTTGATGTATGCTCATTATTGTTCGTTTCTAGGAATTTTTTTATTTCTTCTTTGATCTCATTGTTAACCCATTCATTATTTAATAACATGCTATTTAGTTTCCAAGTGTTTGAGTATTTTTCAGTTTTTCTGTTGTGGTTGATTTCTAGTTTCATGTCATTGTGATCAGAGAAAGTGCTCAATATGATTTTAATCTCCTTAAATTTGTTGAGACCGCTTTTGTGCCCTAACATGTGGTCTGTCCTAGAGAATGTACCATAAGCACTTGAAAAGAATGTATATTCTGCTGCTTTAGGGTGAAAGGTTCTGAAGATATCTATTAAATTAAGTTTATCTAGTATATCCTTTAAGTCTGCTGTTTCTTTGTTAATTTTCTTTCTTGAGGATCTATCTAATGATGTTAATGGGGTATTGAAATCCACTACTATTATAGTATTGCTGTTGATCTTGCCCTTTAAATCCATCAAGGTCTGCTTTATATATTTAGGTGCTCTTATATTAGGTGCCTAGATATTTATAATAGTTATATCTTCCTGTTGGATTGCTCCCTTTATCATTATGTAGTGACCTTCTTTATCTCTTACTATAGTCTTTGTTTTAAAGTCCATTTTTTCTGATATAAGTATTGCTACCCCAGCTTTTTTTTACTTCCATTTGCATGAAATATTTTTTTCCATCCTTTTATCTTCAGTCTATGTGCATCTTTTGTCTCTTGTAGACAGTATATGTATGGGTCCTGTTTTTTTTATCCACGCCGCTACCCTATGTCTTTTGATTGGATCATTTAATCCCTTTACATTTAAGGTTATTATTGATATATGGTTGTTTATTGCCATTTTATTCTTTAAAACTGTATTCCTCTTTTGCTATATTGTTTTTCTCCTTTGATTTGTTTACAACAGGCCCCTTAGCATTTCTTGGAGCCTTGGTTTGATTTTAGGGAATTCCTTGAGTTTTTTTTTCCTGGAAAGCTTTTTGTTTCTCCTTCAGTTTTAAACAATAGCCTTGCTGGATAAAGTGGTCTTGGTTATAGGCTCTTGTTCTGCAATACTTTGAATATTTCTTGCCATTTCCTTCTGGCCTCAAGTGTTTTTGTTGAGAAGTCAGAAGTCATCCTTATGGGGGCTCGTTTGTAGGTGATAGTCTTTTTTTCTCTAGCAGCTTTTAATATTTTCTCTTTATCATTTAGCTTTGGTATTTTAATTATGATGTGTCTTGGTGTAGATTTCTTTGGGTTTCTCTTTAATGGAGTTCTCTGTGCTTCTTGAACTTGTGAGACATTTACCTGCCTGAATTGAGGAAAGTTTTCAGCTATGATATGTTTGAACAAAGTCTCTATCCCTTGTTCTTTCTCTTCTTCTTCAGGAACCCCTATGGTGCGGATGTTATTTCTCTTCAGATTGTCACAGAGCTCTCTAAGAGTTTCCTCAGACTTTTTGAGTTTCTTTTCTTTTTTCTGCTCTGCTTCTGTGCCTTCATTTATCTTGTTCTCTAGCTCACTGATTTGATTCTCAGCTTCATCCATCCTGCTTTTAATTCCTTCCATTGTATTCTTCATTTCTGATATTGTATTTGTCATTTGTGACTGATTCTTTTTTATTTCAATGTCCTTTTTTATATTTCCTATCTCTTTATTTAGGTGTTCCTAATGACCATCTATTGTTGTTCTAATATTTTTGAGCATCCTAATAATTGTTATTTTAAACTCTGCATCTGGTAATTTGGTTATATCTCACTCATTCAGGTCCTTTTCTGGCGATTTCTCTTGATTCATTTGTGTTGCATTTCTCTGCTTTCTCATTTGTCTGTGTAAAAGAAGGTTTTGGCTACTGGAGTCCACTGGGTGTGGCCTCTGTGTTCCCTAGGTGTGGTCTGTCTGCAGCCTTGCCACTCCTTCTGCTGTTGCTGCCTAGGGTGTTCGGGTATGGGCGTTGCCGGTGCCTGCCCACTGGAACTGTTGCTCTGGTTTCTGCCTCTCTTTCACAGGAGTGGCTGGGATCATGTCCTCAGGTGTACAAGCCTCGGTGGCCTTGGCCTTTGCCCTTCCCCCACGGGTGGCATTATGCTCGGCCCTGAGGGCAGGGGTGAGCACCTTTGCTCAGTTGTGGGTCTCTGCCTGATTCTGGGTTTTTGCCCCCACCTGTAGGAGTAGCCCACTCATGGGATGGCTGCAAGCCTTGTCTCCATAGGTCAGGCGGGACTACGTGCCCATGCTCAGTAGTGGGACTCTGCCTGTTCTGGGCTTTTGGCTCCACCCCTGTGGGAGGAGCTAGCTCCCAAGTCAGGCCACAAGCCTTGGTTCTGCAGGCAGGTCAAGGCTGTGCTCCTGCACCCTTGCTCAAGGGTGGGTCTCCGCCCCTTCTGGGGCTCCTGCTCTTCTTCCGCAGGCTGGATTGCAGGCAGTTTGCAGCTGGGCTTGACCACTTTTGTATGTCCCCTCCTCCCCAGCCAGGCAAGACTGAGCTCACACCTGGGCCTCAGTGGTGGCCAGCCTGTTTCTGCCCTTGCCAACAGAACCGTGCTTCCACGTCCTGCTGCTGCCTGCCCTTGGGTGAGCCCTCAGCCGTGTGGGTGGGGGTGCTGCAATTCAGACCTTAAGATTCACTACAGTAGTCTTGAAAGCTCCCTCCTTTTAAGTGACTCTGCTCTGAGTGCCGCGGGAGAGCTTGTTTGGCTGTTGTCCTGCTTCTGTTTGCTGGTATTGCTGTTTCCAGGGGAAATATTTACTTCAGATTTGGGGAGTGACTCATCCCAGGGGTTAGGGTGGTTGTCTCTCAAAATGTTTCTCCCTGTGCCTCTTAGATTACACTCTCTTCCTGCTACTTCAGTCCTCTCCTCTCTCCTGTTCCCCAGAGCCCCAGGTGAGTGGTTGTGAGAGAGGTTTTCTGCGTGGTCCCTTTAAGAAGAATCCTGGGTCTGAGAAATCAGTCTCTTTTTCACAAACAGTATCCTGTCTTGTTTCCAGCTAAATACTGTTCATATACCTCTTCTAGGCTCTGGGGCTGCAGGCTGGGGCTTTGTTTCTGGGGCTCAGGACCCTCCCCTCTCTGCTAAACTCACTTCCTGCCACACGAGTCTCTCCCGGCTGCCATTCGCTCCAGGGAGCTGGGAAGCCCTCTCCATGTTCCTGCTTTTCCTACCAGTCTCAGTGTGGCTTCTTCAGTGTTCCTTGGTTGAAGAGTCCTCTTAGTTTAGTCCAAAGTTGGTTTTTCCAGATGATGGTTCTTAAAATTAGTTTGTAATCCACTTTGGTTCTGGGATGTGGAAGTTGGTACATCTGCCTACTTCATCGCCATCTTGTCTTCCTCCAAGACTTTCTTTTTTGAAAGCATCAATGACCTGGCAAGGTATTAAAGAATATTCAAAAGTCAAAATCTAAGTAAATAAAAGAGGTAAATGTAGCCCTGAAACCTTCTTTTGAGAGTACACACATAATTAAATTTCCTTGAGCCTCCTAGGAGTTGAGAGAGGGGAGAAAAGACCAGGGCCATAAAGCATATTAAGTGATTTCTCCCACAAAAATGAGATCACAAAGTGTACTCTTTTCATGTAATAACACACTAAAAATAATCCCAATTTTTGTCCTCTGCATCTCCAAGGAGAACTGCAGCTAAAATTGCCAGCCCTTAATGAAGAATAAATGGACAGTGCAAAAAATATTCCAAGTATTAGTAACTACAACTTTCTCATGGTCTGCATCTCGAATTCATACTACCTAGGTAGTTTGAAAAACCTCATGCCAGCCCTGGCTGGGCATCAGCTGGGTGTATGGATATCCTGGGTTCAATTCCCAGTCAGGGCATATAAGAAAAGTGACCAGCTGTTTCTCTCGCCCTCCCTTTCCCCCTTCTCTCCCTCTTCACTTCTCACAGCCAGTGACTTGACTCATTTAATTATCAGCCCCAGGTTCTTAGGATAGGTTGTTTGTCTGAGCATCAGCCTCAGGCACTAAAAATAGCTCAGTTGATTCAAGCATCAAATCCAGACAAGGGTTGCTGGGTGAGTCTTGGTCAAGGCGCAAGCAGGAGTCTGTTTCCCTATCTCCCCTCTTCTCACTTAAGAATAAAAAAGAAAAGAAAAAGAAAAAAAAAACCTGAAGCCAATAATTTAAAGTGGTCCCAGACATACAACAGAAGCAAATATAAATTCTCTTTGGAGTAACCCACCTTCAAGACAGGCTTCAAAGAATTTCTACTACTTAAAGTAATAGCAACTCACAGTCATAAAATTCACTAAATGTCTAAGAAAATAAGACACTTTGAGTAAGAATCAGCAGAAATAACAGAGAATAGAACAAAATACATAAAATTTTTATATATTATAATATCATGTAATATATTTTAATATCTTTAGTGAAATAAGAGAAATAAAAATGTGACTAAAAACCAAAAAAATAACTAAACATTTGAAAAAGAACCCAATATATAATCATTGAAATTTAAAACAAATTAAGAAGAGCTAAAGAGAGAATTAGTGAACTGGAAGATAGATTTCAGAAATTTACCAAGAATGCAGCAGAATCACTTATATACATATCTACACAGAGAAAATATAAAAGAAAGGTTAAAGGATATTGAGCACAGAACAAGAAAGTCTAACATGAATATAATCAGAATGATAGGATAAGTTACATTCAAAAGCACATACATCAAACTGAAGAAAAATAATCTGAAATGGAAGGTTTTACAACAAATAAAATGGTTTTACACCAAATAAAATGATTTAATTTAATCAAACAGTGATTCCTATAAAATAGCAATAATACTGTTTTTGGAGCTAAACAAAATTGATGTAATTATAATATGTAAAAATAGCCTGACCAGGCAGTGGCACAGTGGATAGAGCATTGGACTGGAATACAGAGGACCCAGGTTTGAAACCCTGAGGTCACTGGCTTGAGTGCGGGCTCACCAGCTTGAGTGTGGGGTCACTGGCTTGAGCATAAGAACATGGACATGACCCCATGGTCACTGGCTTGAGCCCAGAGGTTGCTGGCTTGAAGCCCAAGGTTGCTGGCTTGAACCCGAGGTTGCTGGCTTGAGCAACCTGCTGTAGCCCCCCCAGTCAAGGCACATAAGAGAAAGCAATCAATGAACAACTAAGGAGATTAGGAGCTGCAACAAAGAATTGATACTTCTCTCCCTTCTTATCTGTCCCTATCTGTTCCTCTCTCTATCTCTGTCTCTCTGTCACAGAAAAATAAAAAGTAAAAATAGCATGTAAATCAGAGCATGCAGTGCTAAGATTAGTGTTAAAATGTTCTAAGGATTGTATGTTAAAGGAGATAAGATATTAATAAGTGTGTGGTTTTGATAAGTTAGAATTCAAAGCTAATTATAGAGTGACCACCAAAAGAAAAATAATAGAGCATAAAATTTCCTAAGAGGGGAGAAACTGAATGAGAAAAGCACATGCAATTAATTCAGAGGAGAACAAGAAAGAAACAGAAAAAGTAAAACAAATAGAAGTTGCTAAATAAAACCATTAAAATAAATCTAAATATAATATATATCAGTAATTTAAATAAACATAAAAGGACACATAAGAATTAATTATATAACAATGAACTTGCCAAAACTGAAATTAAAAACAATATAATTTATAATCACTTTAAGGAAAATGAAATATGTATACACTTAACATGTACAGGATCAATATGCTAAAAAATTACAAAATGCTGATTTTTAAAACTCAAAGAAACTCAAATAAATGAAGAGATACATAGTGTTCATGAATTGGAGACTCATTAAAGATGTCAATTTTCTCCCAATTGGTCTATAGTTTAATGCAATTCCTCTCAAAATACCAACAAGATTTTTTTTTTCATAAATGAGAATATTCTAAATTTTATATGAAAAAGCACAGAAACTAAAATAGTTAAAGTAATCTTGACAAAGAAGTAATGAAAGAAATTACTCTCTCTATATTAAGGCTTACTATACAGCTACAATAATCAAGACCACAGGCTATGAAGAGAGGTACAGAAACACAAATCAATGAAACAGAACAGAATATCCAGTAATAGATCTACACAGATATGCTGTACTGGTATTTTTGAAAGAGAGAGACAGAAAGGCAGAAAGATGAGAAGCATCAACTTGTAGCTGCATTACTTTAGTTATTCATTGATTGCTTCTCATACATGCCTTGACTGGGGGACTCAAGCTGAGCCAGTGACCCCTTGCTCAAGCCAGAGATCTTTGAGCTCAAGCTAGTGACGTTTGGGCTTAAGCCAGTGACCATGGTATCATGTTAATAATCTCACACTCAAGTTGGCGGCTCCACACTCAAGCTGGTGAGCCCACAGTCAACCTGGTGACCTGAGGGTTTTGAACCTGGGATCTCAGTGTTTCAGGTTGACACTCTAAAGCAGGGGTCAGGAAACTATGGCTCGTGAGCCAGATGTGGCTCTTTTGATGGCTGCATCTGGCTCGCAGACAAATCTTTAATAAAAAATAATAATGTTAAAAATATAAAACATTCTCATGTATTATAATCCATTCAATTCCTTCCACTCATGTTCATGGTTGCGGGTGGCTGGAGCCAATCACAGCTGTCCTCCAGGACAACACCAAATTTTTATTGGATAATGTATAATGTACATGGGTTGTTGTGAGGTCAGGAAGTAATCTTCCCTCCTTTTAATCAAGTAGTCAGCTAGCTAATTGCAGAAACTCTTTTGACGAAGAAGATGGCTAAAAGAAAGAAGGATGAGGAGTATCGTACTTTTCAGCAGGAAAGGACAGAGGAATTCACCTTTGTGGAGAGAGCAGATTCTGCAGTGTGTCTAATATGCAATGATAAAATTGCATCAATGAAACAGTCAAATATAAAGTAACACTTCGACACACACTATACTACATTTGCATCGAAATATCCAGAGGGGGACAGCAGGAAGAAAGCATGTCAAGAGCTACTGTGCAGAGTGCAACCTAGTCAGCAGCAACTCTGTGATTGGACCCAACAAGGTGAGTGGAATTCGGCTAGCTTTGCTGGTGCTTTAGCAATTGTGAAAAACGAAAAGCCATTCACAGATGGGGAGTATGCCAAAACATTCATGCTTGATGTTGCCAATGAACTTTTTGACGACCTTTTGAATAAAGATGATAATCAAATGAATAAAAGACATGCCTCTGTCAACAAGAACTGTTTACGATTGTACCATCATGATGGCAAATCAAATTGAGGCAACACAAGTGAAGGACATAGATGCAGCACCATTCTTTTCTCTCCCTTTGGATGAGTCAACAGACATAAGCCATTTACCCCAGTTCAGCATGATTGCAAGGTATGCTGTTGGTTACACACTACGTGAGGAAAGTCTTGCTGTTTTGCCTATGAAAGAGATAACAAGAGGGGAGGATTTATTCAAGTCTTTCACTGAGTTCGCTAAAGAAAAAAATCTACCGATGGATAAACTTATTTCGGTGTGTACTGATGGTGCTCCGTGCATGGTGGGAAAAACAGAAGATTTGTAGCGCTTCTTCATGAACATGAAAAGAGACCCATCCTAAGTTTTCACTGCATCCTACATCAGGAGGCGCTTTGTGCTCAGATGTGTGGTGAGCAGCTTGGTGAGGTGATGTCACTGGTCATTCGGGTGGTCAACTTTGTTGTTGCCCGAGCTTTAAATGATCACCAGTTTAAAACACTGTTGGATGAAGTTGGGAATAATTATCCTGGTCTGCTTCTGCACAGCAATGTGCATTAGTTGTCAAGAGGGAAGGTGCTCAGCCGTTTCACGGCTTGTCTGAGTGAAATCCGGACTTTTCTTGGAATGAAAAACGTCGAGCATCCAGAGTTAGCTAACACTGAGTGGCTCCTGAAGTTCTACTATCTCATGGACATAACTGAACATCTGAACCAGCTCAATATGAAAATGCAAGGCATTGGAAATACAGTCTTATCCCTTCAACAAGCAGTGTTTGCATTTGAAAACAAGCTGGAATTCTTCATCGCCAACACTGAAACAGGTCGTTTACTATACTTTGAAAACTGGGAGAGTTTAAAGATGCATGCACAGCACGTGACCCTGCTCAACATCTTGATCTCCAGCAGCTAGTGGGCTTCACATCTAATCTCCTGCAATCATTCAAAGTGCACTTTGGAGAATTTCGTGAGTGCACTCATCTTTTTAAGTTCATCAACCATCTACACGAGTGTGCAATGGACAGTGCCAACCTGAGTTACATCCCCGGTGTCTCTGTCAGAGATTTTGAGCTACAAGCTGCTGACCTGAAGGCCTCAGACATGTGGGTGAATAAGTTCAAGTCACTGAATGAAGATTTGGAAAGACTTGCACAACAGCAAGCAGAGTTGGTGAGCAAACACAAGTGTGGAGAAATGAAAATACTTCAACCCGTGGACCAGCTGATTGTCACTGCAGCATGTGAGTATTGCTGTACTGACAATGTTTGGCTCTACGTATGAATGTGAGCAGTCTTTCTCACATCAAAAGAGTGTTAAGACCAACCTATGATCACGTTTAATGGATGGAAGTCTCAACACCTGCATGAAGCTTAACATCACCATGTATCAACCAGACTACAAAGCCATCAGCAAAACCATGCAGCATCAGAAGTCACATTAATGGTAAGAAGTACTTTATTCATCATTGGTTAGCAACAGCATAACAATGTTATTAAAAAGAATTCAGAGAGTTATTGTACTTTAAAAGTGTTGGCCTTACATAAAATGCACATATTTACTTGTATTTAGTGTTAAACATATTGTATGGCTCTCATGGAATTACATTTTAAAATATGTGGCGTTCATGGCTCTCTCAACCAAAAAGGTTCCCGACCCCTGGTCTATAGCAACAGAATTACAAACAGAGCTATGGGGTAATGAGAGAGCTGTCAGCGGCACCAAGAAAGGCAAATCTTTCCCTTCTGGCAGCATAGAGGCCAGAGCTCTTTCTGCAGAATGCGCTGTAGCAGGTACCAGAGGCTGCCTCAGGTGGGCACACCAAACCTTATTGGCTTGCACACAAGGATCTGCTGGTTTAATGTGTAGCAAATGAGAGAACTCATTATGGGCCATAAAGACATTACAAAGGTGCTCTTCATAATGCTGTCCTGTTCCCCTGAGCACTCAAGGGATAATACACTTCTACCTTAGGTGGCCAGGTGCTGGTTGCCCACAGAGTTAACTGGAGGTCTACCTCTAGTCCCCCACGGTGCCAACAAGGCCACCTATCATAGGTGAGGGGCCTGTACAGTCCAGGGCCAAGTCCATTGAAGCCATTGGCCTCTAAGAAGGCCTGTTGGGGCAGGAAAAAGCATGTTGCCCTGCCATCCAAAGCCCAGCTTGACAAAGCATCCTTGGTGCATATCTGCAATTGGATGGGATCAGCTGCCTGGTGCTGGATGGCCTCCATTGAATCTGCCCCCCCCCACCCCAAAGTCTCTGATTCAGAATTCGGAGTACTGTCCATAAGTGGCATGTGCATCCAGTAAGGGAACCAGTGCCCCCCCCCATCACAGTCCCTGCTTTAAGAGTCCATTATACCACTCAATGATACCAGCAACCTGAGGGTGGTAGGGACATGGTACTTCCAGTCCACCCCTAGGTCTTCAGCCTATTGCCTCACCATAGGACCCATGAAATGGGTATCATTGTCATTTTCAAGGACCACCGGCCACCTGTATACAGCTCTCAGGTGGTCCAGAGCCTGTATGACTGCCCTCTGGTCAGGGTTATGGGTGGGTAAGCAGTAAGCAGACCAGTGGCAGTATCTACACAAGTGACTGCATACTGGTACCCTTCTGACTTTGGTAAGGTCCAATGATGTCTGTATGCCAGTGTGTCAGTGTAACATGACCTTTCTGGGTCTGTCCAGGTGATGCCAGTTGTCTCTGCAGGTGCTCCTTAACACATTGCACATTGCTCCCAGGCTACAAGTACCTCTGCATAGGACACAGGCATGTGTCCATGCCTTAATCATAGCCCACATAGTTTTTTGTCTCCCATGGAGCAGACGCCTATGGAACCATTGTACTACATCACCTGCAGGTGCAGTCTCCAACCATTGCACCCTCACCAACGTATCTGCCTCATTATTTCCAGGATGGGCTAGAGGGGCATGCCTCATGACATGATATACTGTCACCTGCTTCTGGTGTCCTACTTCCCATAAGTCCTGCCACATAGCCGGACCCCATAAAGGACAGTGCATCACCATCCACTGGTTAATATGCCAAGTAGCAATCCAAAGATTAGTCCACGATAGACAGCCCAGCTGTCAGTGCAAATCACCAGAGGTGATGGTTTATTATGGGCTACTAGCCAAACAGCTCTTAATTCTACCCATTGGCTGTTTTGACCTGTATTTGAATCCATTCAAATAGTCTCAGTGGCCAGATGGAAGGCTATGGCCATTCACTTAGTGGGTTGGCTCCTGCTGGAATGATCAGTATACCAGGTATCCTCGGGGATGAGCATTCATCCCTCCTGGTAGGGACTGACTTCAGGTTCTGCCTCCTGGGCTCCAGCTACACCTGACTCTAAGGTCACATAGGTGACTGGACCTAAGACTTCCTGCAGTTCTGCCCTCAACGGGCTGGTGCTAAGAGCACAATATTGGTCCAGATATGCACCTCACTTGGCCAGGGTGGAGGTTTGGGCCATACCACTATGAGGTTTGGTTGCCCAATCTCTCACCCATCCTGCAATAGGGTAGGTTGTCTTGACTATAACTGAACTTGTAGTCATAATACTCTCAGTGGCCAGGAGGGCAGCATACACAGCTGCCAACTGTTTCTCCACTAATGAGTAATGGACTTCAGTGCTTTTCCACAATTGGGACCAAAACCCAATAGGTTGCCATAGGCACTCTATTGTCACAAGCCCCATCCAAACCCCTTAGAGGTTACAGGAACATCAAGCTCACAGGGCCTGGCAGGATCA
This sequence comes from Saccopteryx bilineata, assembly GCF_036850765.1. Taxonomy (NCBI): domain Eukaryota; kingdom Metazoa; phylum Chordata; class Mammalia; order Chiroptera; family Emballonuridae; genus Saccopteryx; species Saccopteryx bilineata. The sequence continues at coordinate 202,273,370 of NC_089493.1, read as the reverse complement.
AACACATTCAAGGCCTGTGCTACCTTGACAGCTCTCTTGGCTGCTGCAAATGCACCTTTTGCCTGCTCAGTCCAGTCCCAGCCAACCCCCTTCCAAATAAGGTGATATAAGGGACACAGTAACTGAGCCAAATGGGGTATGAATGCTTGCCAATACCCCCAAGACAACCCTCAGGAACTCAACAGATAACCTAGTTTCTTGTAATTTGCCCTCGTTGACCACCCAGCCACAAGTTTTCATATGGGATAGCAGAGTAGGGACTGCTTGCTCCAATTCTGGAAGAGAATTACTAATTAGCATAATGTTATCTATATTATGATACATACAAACTGCCTCTGTTTGTTTCCATTTAGCCAGGCCAGCAGCCACCAGCCCATGACACAAGGTGGGGCTATGCAAATAGCCCTGTGGTAATACTGTATAAAGGCCCATTGCTGCCCTTCCCAAGTGAAGGCAAATTAGTCTGGACTCTCTACAGCTGTATCCATAAAGAAAAAGGCATTAGCCAAATCTGCCTCTAAATGGTATGTCCCCAACTCGTGGCTTATCCAATCCATCGTGTTAGGTATCGAGGGAACAGCAGCATGCAAAGAGAGAACAAGTTTATTAAGTTTCCTGTAATCCACTGTCATTTGCCAGTTTCTTTCTGGTTTGCACACAGGCCACACTGGGGAATTTTAAGGGCTGTGTGCTGGCCAGAAGATCCCCACCTTTTCTAAGTCAAGGACTGTCCCAGTGATATCTTCATAGCCACCTGGCAGGCAGTACTGCTTCATGCTAGTCACATGCTGGGGAATGGGTAATTGCAAGGGGGAATGTGCTGCATGTCCCTGCAACACTGCCTTCACTACTCACAGGTGGAACTCCCTGGCAGTAGTCTCTAACCACAGTCCTTGTAAGACATCTATCCCCAAAATATATTCAGGAATAAGGGGTACATATACCTTATATGGCTTAGGGGGCAGTCTTCCTATCCTCAATGGAATAGTTATTGGCTTCACTTGAACAGTTTGGCCCTCATACCTGTCAATGGCCACTGGGGTCCCAGCAAACCACTCTGGGTTCCCATAGAGGAGGGACCATTCTGCACCCGTATCCATCAAGGCCAATACCCATTGTACGTTAGAAGGGGACCAGTGGATACCCAGTTCCATATAGGCCTCTGGTCCCCGCCTGTCCTTGATAGATGGGTCCCTCTGCCTCCCCCCTATTCAAACTGGGACAGCAGATCTTGGGGTCCTCCTCTCCTTCAGCTGTTTCCATCATATAATCTTGCAACCATGCCACCTGCAAACCAACCATTTTATTGGTAGCTGCTGGGGCTGTTCGTCTCAGTGGCTGGAATCTCTGTCCTGGTTTAAGCTGCTGCCAAAGCTCCAGAAGAACCTAATTAAGCTTGCCATCCAATTTCTCCCTATCTGCCCAGCTGCAATCAAATCTACCCACATCTGTGTTCAGGTAACTTTCACAGGCTCATTTCTCTTGCTAGCCAAGAGGGGCAGCATGGGCAGCAGCCCTCATAGCTTTGTGATTCTGTGGTACCTCCAGCTCCCCCAAATCTGTTACTATCTGTGTAACCATGTTGATGAACTGTCCCACATAAGAGCCCAGGATAGCCACTAGTGACCCAAAAAGGGCTGATGGGGCGCTGCAGAGGATAAGATCCCACATCCAGCCATAAACACTTCTTTGTCTGGTCCACGGGACCCTGGGTAGAAAACAACATTCTTCATACATAGTTCCTGAAGGACCTTTACTAACTCACTGTAGCAATGACACTGACTCACTACCTCTGGCAAGTCCCCAGCATTCTGCCAGATCATATGAATGGCAGCCATCAGCCATTCTAATAGGGTGTGGTCTCCTGGGTTGTCATGGCAGTTCGGAAGACACTGACTCAAGGAGGAGTGTGTGGCAATGGTGGCCAATTCCTCCTTCTGTGTTCTGGAGAACATGATACCATCACCTCTATGTCCCACAACCACAGTAACCAGGCTGCCAGTGGCTCCATGGGTTTCTGCCTGAATTACGCCCCCCACTTCATCAGCTCTGCCAGGATGTAGGGCTGGACCACATAGTGCTCCACTATCTGGGGAGGAGGCTGTGGCTGCTTCTGAGGGACTCTTTGCTGCTGGCACTTTACCTTCTTGGTGACCACTGGTTGGGCTCTGAGTCTGTGAACTGCAGTTACACCCCGAACCTCATCCTCAGAAGAGGAGGAGTCAAATGCCTGCTCCCATCCACTCAGAGCCAATCCACTGACAGGAATGCAGCTCTGTCTTCTATGCCCCATTTTGGCTCCTGCAGCTGTTGGCTCCTGAACCCTATTTTCCAGCTCCTGAACCTGCAGTTGTTACTCCAAGAGCCATTGCTGTCAATGTTCAGCTTCCAGGGCAAACTGCAACTTGAGAACCCATGGTTCCTTCTCCAGAGACGGCTCCAGTTCTAGGCACTGTTGGTGTTCCACCTGCACCTCATAATGCAGCTCTCAAACCCAGTCGGCCTCCTTCTCCAGTGCTGGCTCCAGTTCACGCCATTGCTGGTTCTCAGCCTGCAGTCTGACCTGCAGTTCTCAGATCTGCAGCTCTTTCTCCACTGACCATTGTAGCTCATGCTGTTGTTGCCGCTTACTCCACAGCTCACCCTGGAGCTTTTGATCTTGGGCCGCCTCTTGCACAGAGCTCTTACTTTCCTCTTGCAGGGCTGTAAAAAACACCCAGCCTATGGCCCCCAAAAGGACAATCAGGGGGATCCATACACTGGAGAACAGCGACCACCCCTCTATCCCACCCTTCAAGGGTGTCGGCGGCTCCATACTGATCTGCTCTGAATCCTGCCCACTACACCAGGTGTAATGCTGGTGGCTGAGGCCAGGCAGGCCCACATTGGATTTGGACAGATGGTAGAGAAACTGCAGAGCCAGGAAGTGTTGGGCCATACCTGTTTATTGGAGACTTGCCAAGACAGGTGAGCAAATAAACAAAAAAAGTGAAAGCTAATGGAGCAAGGAGAACCACACCTCACAGGTGCAGGAGAGCGATCTGGGAGAATCGCCACCTATGGGAAGCACCCAGAGCCTTATGTAGGCCGTGCACATGTGCCTCTGCCACATGCTCATGCACTAATCAGGCAAAGGCTTGCAGCTGGTAACCCCACGAGCAAGCCTGACACAGCTGCCCCACAGTATCTTATGTAGATATTGAGTGTGTAAATGTTAAATCAAATGAAAACATTTGTATTGTTATAGCTTCTTGTGGGGCAGTTGTGTCAGACTAGCTTGCGGGGTTACCAATTGTAAGCCCTTAGCCTGATTGGTGCGTGAGCACGTGGCAGCACCACATGTGTGTGGCCTATATAAAGGCTACGGGTGCTTGCGCTCAGGGGGGTTGTGGATGCGTGGATTGCCTGCCCGCCACTGTGAGGGACCATTTGTTGTTTGCCTGCAGGCGTTTGCCCTGCCTATGTGCTTGTCTGCTGTTGTGAGATTCTATTAAATGGGGTGGCCTAACTTCTGGCTCGGTAGTTTTTCTACCGTCTGCCTGAATTCAATGTGAACCTGCCTGGCCTCGGCCACCAGCATTACATTTCTCTTCCATTTTGCACAATTTTAAAGTCATGAAGTATAAAATACTCCTTGTAACAATGCTACCAAGTTGCTATTTTCATTGTATTATAAGGATACTGCAAGAGATGAAGCCAGTAATGGCTATATTATATACATTGAATTGATATACCGTATATATTTTTTACCTTTCTCTTGTTAGCATTAAGGTTACTTCATTGTTTTGGGGTTTTTTTGTTGTATATACTATGGGTATAAACTTTGTTGATATAAGTTTCCCCTTTATTTTTTCTTATAAGAACATTTTTAGAAATAAGAATTTCTGGGTAATGAAGTATGGAAAACTTTAATTATTAAAAATCTTCTTTAGATATGCTGACTTGAGATATTGAATTCCTCAAATTTAGTATAATGTGGGGCAGTTATGTTAGGCTTGCTCGTGGGGTTACCAGCTGCAAACACTTTACCTGACTGTTGCGTGAGCACGTGGCAGAGGCATGTGTGCACAGACTATATAAGGCCTGGGTGCTTGCCCTGGAGAGAGATGGGAGATGGGCAGTTGCAGATGTGCAGATTGCCTGCCCGCCACTGTGAAGGCCCATTTTGCTATTTGTTTGCCTGAGAGGCCATTTCCCTGCCTGTGTGCTTGTCCCCCATTGTGAGACTCTATTAAATGGAGTGGCCCAACCCTTTCCAGCTCCGCTGTTTCTCTACTGTCTGCCTCAATCCAGTGTGGATCTACCTGGCTGTGACTGTGGCCACCAGCATTCCATATAATACCTTTAAAGAATCACCAAAACCTATAAAGACTGTGGTTATGGTGGTCATCTCAGGATCTTTACTAGTAAAGGTTCTGGCAAAAAAAATTTTCTAGGGCTTTGGCTCCTTTTGTATATGCCTATTTGTAACAAGATTTTCCTTTTAGTTGTCAATCTCCTTCATAAGTTGAAGCCCATAGTCTTTAAATATGAAACCAGTTTATATAACTTGATTGTAATCGTTTTAAATGTAAGGATGTTGTTAGCTCTTAGCAGTATATTTAAAAAGAATTGTTGGCTTAGTTAGGCTTGGGCAACATGACCTCTAAATATCTAGCCATTTTTAAAAAGTTGCAAGAGTTGAGATTTTAAAAATGAGGTTGTTTGATCATTTCTCTGAGGCAGTTTGAGGCAAGACCAGTTGGGGATCTTGGTGCTGCTGTCAATGTACCTGAACTCATTCCATGAGGTACTGCCAGCTAATGGAGTGATAGCTGACCTCACCTGCACTCCATTTTACAGAATATGGAGAATTCTGTGAGAAGTGAGGAGATGCCATAATCATTTCCTTCTTAGCTGGGTATCTTCTTTTTTTCCTCCTCACTGGCTAGGAGGTAGTCTTAAAAGTTGCTTATGTTTTACTTGTGTTTTGTCTTGTGAACCTGTACTCTCTGTTTAAAGACCTAGTAATGTAGGTAAAAGAGCTATTCTTGTTTTTTCTCTCCCTGGGGAGGGAAAATTAATCTTAATCAGATTATAATACATTGTCTTTTGTGGGGGTGGCTAGATACCATTTTATAGTCCTGACCACCAAGCTGTCAGGAAGTCTCACTGGATACAAATTTGGTTTTTGAGGACATCCTTCTATCCTTCTATTATTATTATTTTTATTATTATTATTATTATTGGTATATTTTTGGCTGTTACTATATATTAAGTACTGTGCTAATTTTAGACTAACTCTTTGAAGTATTATTATTATCCTCATTTTATAGGAAACCAATGTTTATAGAGATAAAGTAGCTTGTCTGATGCATCATAGCCAGGATTCAAACCCAGTTCTGTGTGCTGTATTGCCTGTTAATACTCTATTGGCCTGTGTAACTTTCAAGTCACATACTGATATATCAATATTTTATTAACTAACTTTTTTTTACCACAAGGTGGCATATACATCTTGTTATATAATGTCTTCTTAGTAACCAATAACACTCTTGGTATTAGTTATCAACTCTAATCTAGCTATCAAAATAAATGATTTTGCCAGTTGTCTGCAGATAGAAACCATAGGAACCATCTTGTGCAATTGTTATTATTTTTTTTAAACTTTTTTTTAAATGTCAAAGTTTTTTTTTAATTTTTATTTATTTATTTATTCATTTTAGAAAGGAGAGAGAGAGGGAGAGAGAGAGAGACAGGGGGGAGGAGCTGGAAGCATCAACTCCCATATGTGCCTTGACCAGGCAAGCCCAGGGTTTTGAACCGACGACCTCAGCAGTGCAATTGTTATTATTTTTTCTTCTGTTGGTGTTTGGTAACAAGAAAAAGCCTACATAATAGCTCTTGGTTTGTATATCAATAATCTCTTGTTTGCATTTCAACAATCATTTTGTTATTATTTTCATATGATATAGCTTTGTGACTTTCAAGTCACAGTGAGCTATAATGGCAGGGTTCAGTATATTTGTGATAATGCTTGTGTTTTATTTGCTTTTCAGTTTTATATATCAGAGGCATAAAATATGAATACAGAAGCATATGAAAATAAGAGCAGTAAGAGTTAGAAGCATTAAAGGTAATAGATCTGAAGATTCTTTATTAGAATCTGACTTGGATAAAGATCATCCAATAGTATTTACCCAACGATTCATAAATATTATTGACAGTGATGGTGAATTTAGTGGTAAATCATCATCAGATGAGGAAAATTCAGAACCATCAAAATTTCTTGGCAATCAGTATCCCACATGAAAAATAGTTTTCATCATCCTTGGAAAGGAGATGTTTAATGCTAAACACATGGTATTCCATACTTAAGCTTTAATACACACAAGTGCAAATGTTGTTAGCCTTTGTTACTTTAAAGTTACAAAATATATCCATTATAATAAAATCTTTGAAACTGCTAATTCTTTGTTAATTTGTATTTTTAGGTTAATATTTGTTGATTTCATGTTACATAAATTTTTTATAGTCATGAAAAAAACTGGCCCATAGAGGGTTAATATTAGAAAATAATTCACCTACTACCTTGCTATTTAAAGTGCTTTCCACAGCCCTGGCCAGGTAGCTCCATGGTTAGAGCCTCATCCTGATGCACCAAGGTTGTGGGCTCAATCCCCAGTCAGGGTACATATAAGAATCACCACTGAGTGCATGGATGAGTGAAAAAAATAAATTGATGTTTTTCTCTTTCTCTCTCTCTTCTCCTACCCTCCTACAGCCAAGGCTCGATTATAGCAAGTTGGCCCTGGGCACTGAGGATGTCTCCATGACCTCCCCTTAGGTACTAAAAAAAAAATGGCTCTAGTTGCAACAGAACAAGGGCCCCAGATGGGCAGAGCATTGCCCCCTAGTATGCTTACCCGGTGAATCTCAGTTGGGAGTCTGTCTCTGCTTCCCCTATCTCACTAAAAAATATAAATAAATAAATAAATAAATAAATAAATAAATAAACCATTTCTGACCATGAAAGCCTTCCCATCTCATTTCAATATATATTTTTAGTCCTAATCTCACTACATATTTTCACTATTTTATACTCTACTCACATTTAAATAATCCCTCATTCACTTAGTCATTATTAATCCATATAAAAAAATATGGTTGATTGGCTCAGTTTATAGAGCGTTGGCCAAGCGTATGGACATCCTGGGTTCAATTCCCGGTCAGGGTACACAAGAGAAATGACCATCTGCTTCTCTTCCCCTCCCTTTCCCCCTTTTGCCCCATCTCTCCCCCTTCTCCCCCTTCTCCTCCCTTCTCCCCCTTTCTCTCCCTCTCTTCTTCCTCTCTTCTCTCTCTCCCTTTTCTCCCTTTTCCCCTCCCTCAGCTAGTGGCTCAATTGGTGTGAGTGATGGCTGGGCACTGAGGATAGCTACATGGTCCACATGCGTCAGCCTCAAGCACTAAAAATAGGTGTGTTGATTCATGCCTTGGCCCCAGACAGTGTTACCAGTTGGATCCTGGTCAGGGCACATGCAGGAATCTGTCTCACTATCCCTTCCTTGCATTTAAAAAGGATATAGTATATATGTAAGCCTCTACACTTACCAGGTATGAAAGCAGTGTGTATTGACTATATTTTCTTATTTTCTGTATTCTTGATGCTCTGGCATTTCAATCTTGAGCCTAAAGAATCTCTTCCCAGGGCTAGCTGATTCCTAGAGATAGCATTTAAGTCCCCTTCAAGCATGCTTTTGATGCACAAACCAACCAATCCAGCCCCCACACCAAACATTTTCTTTACCAAACTGTTATACACCCTGTGTACATTCCCCCTTGCCCTAAAATCAACCCAGGACCAGCTACTGAATAACTGAGGACTATCTTTATAGCCCAGAGCCCACTGAATTATTCAAACTCTCCAGTACTAAACTTACTCTCTCTGCCCTGCCTTGCCCTTTCCTTTCGGGAAAACTTTAAAAAGACTCTGGGCCATGTTCCCCGCACTCCCTGCTATCTGCTGCCCAACCATGGTGCTTTGCTATAATGGCCCCATGGTTCAGGCTGTGCCTCCTGTTTTAGGGATCTGTGAGTATAAACTTCTCCCTTATGATGATTATTTCTATGTCATTGTGCCTTACCATACCTGATTAAAACAAATCCCTGATACATTTTTAGAACACAGTTGTTAACAATTGCTAACCTACATTCTGGGGAGGGGTGAGACAAAAAAATGTAGGTTAGGCTACTTGATTTTCGCTTGGTATGCACCAAAATATCTGTACTGATTATTACAGCCAACATTTGTTTTGATTGGTCAGTATTCATACCATACCAGGTGTTAAAAGATTTTGAGTAGTACCTCTATTAGGTAAATCCTAATCCAATTTTTTAATCAACTAAGTTTTAATAGTTAGAGATGAGGAAAGAACTAAAACCTTAGTGTTAGGACTTAAAGTCCAATGTTCTTTCTCTTTTAAAATATAATTCTGAACTACTTAACTTTTAAGCCCCTGTGACTTTGTTCATAATTTCCCTTTTCTCCTTTTTTTTTTTTTTTTTTTTTTTGCATTTAGAAATCTTATTTCTATGTAACTGCTATATCTTCCATGGAGACTTCTCTGGAATCCCCAGGTAAATTTCATTACTTTTTCTTTTGTGTTTTGCTTTTATGCATTGGTTAGATCCTTATTTCTTTTTGCTTCATTTATCTATCTGTCTCTTTTATTACAATATAAACTGGACTGACCTGTGGTGGCACAGTGGATAAAGCGTTGACCTGGAATGCTGAGGTCACTGGTTTGAAACCCTGGGCTTGCCTGGTCAAGGCACATATGAGAGTTGATGTGTCCTGCTTCCCCCACCCTTCTTTATCTCGCTCCTCTCCAAAAAATGAATTAAAAAAACCAGTAAATAAAATAAACCCTTTGAGGTCAAGGAAGATGTTTGTGTTGTTATTTTCAGTACCTATCACAGCACTGCACACACACAGTAGATTGTAGTAAACAATGAAATGAAAAGACTGATTGATCATCAGGAGACTTGCAGAAGGGCTTGCTCCTTGGAACCTAAGTCCTAAATATAATTTTTCTCATAGGCTTACACAACTTGTATATATCCATAGTAAATGAGGATTATTGTATTGGACCAACAAAAGAGAATGTAGCATTCTTCTGTATATACCAAAAAATGGGAAAATGATTAGACCAATCACTTTCAGTTTTCTCTGGCCCAGACCTTGATGACTCAGGTTTACTGTGATAGTGAAATACTTGGACAAAAATTTTGACTATGGAATTACTTATCCTTATAAAGGCAGAGGGAAGAAGATAAAATATCTCAGCAGAACTAAGCTGGTCTTATATAAGCTGGGCAGCAGTTCTAGAAAGTGGTCTTCATTTGGTCTCATTTTCATAATTTAAACTTCTGCTATTAAGCCTGTAACAGTGCTCTAATCCATGAGCAGAGACTGTTTGGTCTAGTCATCTGACAGCTATTCATTAATACTAGTGACTGGCAAAGACTAGACAAACGAATAAAAACATTTTTGTGAGTCCAGGATAGGTGGTTGAAGAAGCTAGGCCAATTCCCTTATTTTCTGTATTCTTGATGCTCTAGCATTTGTAACCTTGAGCCTAAAGAATAAAGTCATTAAGCATGACTTAAAAAACACTGTTCTTTATCCTGTCATAATTGAGTTAAATACCATAATATTTTTGTGACCAGGTAACCACTGTAGGAACTGCTTAACTGGAGGATGTGCCAGAAAATGAAGTCTTTGTTATTAGTCCTCTGAGCTGTCATCCTTGCCTTGGAGCTTTGCCTACACGGGGGTGTTTGTGCACAATACAGACATAACTGACATCAAAGCAAACATAACACAATACTTTTCCAAGAGAGAAAGTGATGCTGTTACCTTAGGGTCTGACATTACTTTTGACATTTTGAATCTCAGTGTTTATGAGAAACATCAATAATAATAACTACTCTTTGCATGGATACAGCACCTTTCTCCCCAGGCTCTGAGTGTTTTTCAAGCATGAGGCATTCTGTGCAAAAGGGGAAGATGGGAGTGGGAGAATCTGGCTCCACACAATTGAGCTAAAATTAAAAAAACACACATTTTTTTTCTCAAGTAGCACGGAACCTAAGGAGGACAGTTTAGGATAGGAAATGAAGGATGTTTGGGTCCAGCTAAGACTTTAAGGGGACTTTAGCAAGATATTTTCCCTCCCTTCTTTCCTCCCTCTTCCCTTCATGTAGTTTAACACCTTCCTGACTCAGAGTTTGTCCAGCTAAAAATTAAGCATGACTTTAAAAAAACATTCAGAAATCACTGAATCCATGAATATCTCTTGGTATTTGCCCATAACAGATAAAGTACTAAAGTTTAATTATAACTACTGGCTTCACAAACTTATTTAATATAACAAAATTTATTTTGTGAATGTGTGAACATTTTATAGACACAGTCAACAACATTCCTTTTTGTCAGGAAGAAAATACCTGAAAATCACTGTCATCAGCATCACTGCTGCTGCCACCCCCAGCCATCATTTATTGTTTTCTGACTTTGGTCCCTGCGGGCAGGACCTACATCTTAATTTGTATCAGTATCCCTAGCTCCTAGACTACACCTTTTCCACATAACATACTTATAGATGCTTGCTTAAGTGCACGTTTTGTAGGTGCTTCATTAAAAACTTTTTCATAGTCTCTGCTCAGTTACCTTTCATTTTCAAATTTTTTTGGAATGTGCAAAAATATTTTTCAGATATAATGGTATAGATTCAAATTTGTTCTAGAATGTTATCTGGAATTTAGTTTTAAACATAATTAATCTACTAGGCCTATGTAAATTGAAAGATTCTGACCCACGAAGAATATTCGACTAGTTTATGAGGTTTTTTAAAAGCAAACAATACTCTATTTAATGAGTATTATTTATGTGAGTTTGTAAAGACTTTAAATTTTATTCTTGGAATAGAATCTGTAGATTCAGCTGGAATGGTTGAAACTTTCTTCAGAAATGTTACATTGTATTTTGTAGGTCAATATTCATATGATTGCTGTAAGTAATATGCTTTTCAAAATTACACATTTAGTATATTTGTAGAGACCCTTCCTTCCTTCCTTCCTTCCTCCTTTCCTCCCTTCCTTCCTCCCTCCCTCCTCCTCCCTTCCTCCCTCCCTTCCTTCCTTTGAGTTTGTTTCTTTGATGCAGTTTGACATCTTCACAACACGATTCTGTGGGTTTTGCAATGGAAGATGCAGTGTTGGTGAGAACAGCCTTTAATATTTGGGAAAGCACAAGCATAAGGAGGTAGCTCCTGCAAAAGGAACCCTAAGAGATAAATGTGGTAGGATTTAAAGATGTGGAAGAAGCCCCACACTGACCTGAGGGTTCTGTGGATTAGTAACAATAATAATATTTATATGTAGTCTTACTCTTTTGTTTCTTTTTTCTTTTTTTTTTTTTTTTTTTTTTTTTAATAAATTTTTATTAATGGTAATGGGATGACATTAATAAATCAGGGTACATATATTCAAAGAAAACATGTCTAGGTTATTTTGTCATCAAATTATGTTGCAAACCCCTCGCCCAAAGTCAGATTGTCCTCCGTCACCCTCTATCTAGTTCTCTGTGCCCCTCCCCCTCCCCCTAACTCTCCCTCCCTCCCTCCCATGTCCTCCCTCCCCCCCCCACCCTTGGTAACCACCACACTCTTGTCCATGTCTCTTAGTCTCAATTTTATGTTCCACCAATGTATGGAATCATGTAGTTCTTGTTTTTTTCTGCTTTGCTTATTTCACTCCTTATAATGTTATCAAGATCCCACCATTTTGCTGTAAATGATCTGATGTCATCATTTCTTATGGCTGAGTAGTATTCCATAGTGTATATGTGCCACATCTTCTTTATCCAGTCTTCTATTGAAGGGCTTTTTGGTTGTTTCCATGTCTTGGCCACTGTGAACAGTGCTGCAATGAACATGGGGCTACATGTGTCTTCACGTATCAATGTTTCTGAGGTTTTGGGGTATATACCCAGTAGAGGGATTGCTGGGTCATAAGGTAGTTCTATTTGCAGTTTTTTGAGGAACCACCATACTTTCCTCCATAATGGTTGTACTACTTTACAGTCCCACCAACAGTGAATGAGGGTTCCTTTTTCTCCACAGCCTCTCCAACATTTGCTATTACCCGTCTTGTTGATAATAGCTAATCTAACAGGGGTGAGGTGGTATCTCATTGTAGTTTTGATTTGCATTTCTCTAATAACTAATGAAGATGAGCATCTTTTCATATATCTGCTGGCCATTTGTATCTCTTCCTGGGAGAAGTGTCTGTTCATGTCCTCTTCCCATTTTTTTATTGGATTGCTTGTTTGTTTGTTGTTGAGTTTTATGAGTTCTTTGTAAATTTTGGATATTAGGCCCTTATCTGAGCTGTCGTTTGAAAATATCAGTTCCCATATAGTTGGTTGTCTGTTTATTTTGATATCAGTTTCTCTTGCTGAGCAAAAACTTTTAATTCTGATGTAGTCCCATTCATTTATCTTTGCCTTCACTTCTCTTGCCATTGGAGTCAAGTTCATAAAATGTTCTTTAAAACCCAGGTCCATGATTTTAGTACCTATGTCTTCTTCTATGTACTTTATTGTTTCAGGTCTTATATTTAGGTCTTTGATCCATTTTGAATTAATTTTAGTACACGGGGACAGGCTGTAGTCGAGTTTCATTCTTTTGCATGTGGCTTTCCAGTTTTCCCAACACCATTTGTTGAAGAGGCTTTCTTTTCTCCATTGTGTGTTGTTGGCCCCTTTATCAAAGATTATTTGACCATATATATGTGGTTTTATTTCTGGGCTTTCTATTCTGTTCCATTGGTCTGAGTGTCTATTTTTCTGCCAATACCATGCTGTTTTAATTATCGTGGCCCTATAATATAGTTTAAAGTCAGGTATTGTAATGCCCCCAGCTTCATTCTTTTTCCTTAGGATTGTTTTGGCTATTCGGGGTTTTTTATAGTTCCATATAAATCTGATGATTTTTTGTTCCATTTCTTTAAAAAATCTCATAGGGATTTTGATGGGAATTGCATTAAATTTGTATATTGCTTTGGGTAATATGGCCATTTTGATTATATTTATTCTTCCTATCCAAGAACAAGGAATATTTTTCCATCTCATTGTATCTTTTTCGATTTCCCTTAACAATGCTTTGTAATTTTCATTATATAGGTCCTTTACGTTTGTTTCTTTTTTCAACCTTAGAAATAGAGTGCTGGTTGAGTTAATTACCTTCTGTTTATAGCACAGCGCCATCATTATTCATTCAAGGTTCTCTTATTTTTTTTAAAAGATATTTTTATTAATTTTAATTTATTGTGTTAACATGGATTCAAGTGTCCCACTCAATATAATAACCTCACCCCCACCTACATATCCCCCATTACACCCCTTTTGCCTTCCACCCCTAAGTCTGTCACCCACCCCCCTCTGGGATTGGCTGTCCCACTATCTGTACCTATGTGTTTTGTATATATAATTTCACTAATCTCTTCACCTTCTCTGATCCCATCCCCTCATCCCCATTCCCTCTGAAAGCTGTTCCTCTGCTCTCTGTGACTCCACCTCTGTCTCTATTCTGTTCCTCAATTCACCTTGTTCATTAGATTCCACATACAAGTGAGATCATATGATATTTTCTTTTCTCTGCCTGGCTTATTCAGCATAATGATCTCCAGGTCCATCCATGCCATCACAAAAGGTAAAATTTCCTTCATTTTCACAGCTGCATAGTATTCTGCTGTGTATATGTACCACAGCTTTTTAATCCACTCGTTCACTGATGAACACATGGGCTGTTTCCAGATCTTTGCTATTGTAAACAATGCTGCAATAAACATGGGGGTGCATATCTTCTTTTGAATCAGTGATTTGATATTCTTAGGATATGTTCCTAAAAGTAGGGTAGCTGGTTCAAAAGTCCGTTTTTAATTTTTTGAAAAAACAACATACTGTTTTCCACAGTGGCTGCACAATTCTGCATTTCCAACAGCAGTGCAGGAGGGTTCCCTTTTCTCCACATCCTCGCCAGCACTTATGGTGTGCTGATTTGTAAATGAGTGCCATTCTGACAGGTGTGAGGTGGTATCTCATTGTGGTTTTAATTTGCATTTCTCTGATGCTTATTGACATTGACATAGACATTATATGCCTATTGGCTATCTGTATGTTCTCTTTGGAGACATGTCTATTCAGATCTTTTGCCCATTTTTTAATTGGATAGTTTGCCGTACTGGTGTTGAGTTTTCAAAGTTCTTTATATTGATAAATTTTGATTATTAACTCCTTATCAGACATATTGGCGAATATGTTCTCCCATTGTGTGGGTTGTCTTTTAATTTTGTTCATGGTGTCTTTTGCTGTGCAAAAGCTTTTTAGTTTGACACAGTCCCATTTGATTATTTTGTCCTTTATTTCACTTGCTCCTGGAGATAAATCAGCAAAAATATTGCTACAAGAGATATCAGAGTGTACTGCCTATGTTTCCTTCCAAGATGTTTATGGTTTCGTGACTTACATTTAGGTCTTTTATCCATTTTGAGTTTATTTTTTGTGTATGGTATAAGTTGATGGTCTAGTTTCATTTTTTTGCATGTACATGTTCAATTTTCCCAGCACCATTTATTAAAGAGACTGTCTTTGCTCCATTGAATGTTCTTACTTTCTTTGTCAAATATCAATTGTCTATAAAAGTGTGGGTTTATTTCTGGGTTCTCTGTTCTGTTCTACTGATCTCTATGCCTTTCCTTATGCCAGTACCAAGCTGTTTTGATTACAATGACCTTGTAGTAAAACTTGATGTCAGAAAGTGTAATACCTCCCACTTTATTCTTCATTTTCAAGAGTGCTGAGGCTATTCGTGTTCTTTTTTTGGTTCCATAAAATTCTTGGAATATTTGTTCTATATCCTTGAAGTAAGTCTTTGGTATTTTAATAGGAATTGTGTTGAATTTATAGATAGCTTTGCATAGTATAGACATTTTAATGCTGTTTATTCTTCCTATCCATGAGCATGGTATATATTTCCACTTGTTTATATTTTCTTGATTTCTTTTTTCAATGTCCTATAATTTTCCAAGTACAAGTCTTTTACCTCCTTGGTTAAATTGACTCCTAGGTAGTTTATTTGTTTTTGTTGCAATAGTGAAGGGGATTGTTTTCTTAATTTCTCTTTTTGACAGTTTATTGTTGGTATATAAAAGTGCCACGAATTTCTGACTATTAATTTTATATCCTGCCACATTACTAAATTCATTTATCAGGATTAGTACTGTTTTGATTGAGACTTAAGGGTTCTCTATGCACAGTATCATGTCTCCAGCAAATAATGATAGTTTTACTTCTTTTCCAATTTGGATGCCTTTTATTTCTTCTTCTTTTCTGACTGTTGTGGCTAGGACTTCCAGAACTATGGTGAATAAGAATGATGGAAGGCGGCACCCTCTGCCTTGTTCCTGATCATAAGTGGGCTTTTAATTTTTGCCCACTGAATATGATGTTCGCTGTGGATTTGTCATAGATGACCTTTATTTTATTGAAGTATGTACCCTGTATTCTCTTTTTGCTGAGAGTTTTGATCATAAATGGGTGCTGGATTTTATCAAATACTTTTTATTCATCTATTGATATAATCATATGATTTTTATTTTTCCTTTTGTTTATGTGATGGATCACATTGATTGATTTGCAAAAATTGTACCAGCCTTGTCTCCCCACAATAAATCTCACTTGATCATGATGTATAATTATTTTAAGAATTGCTGGATTTGGTTTGCTAATATTTTGTTGAGAATTTTAGCATCAGGGATATTGGCCTACAGTTTTCTTTCTTTTTTTAAATTTATTTTATTTTTAATCTTATTTTTATTAATTTTAATGCAGTGACATTGATAAATCAGGGTACATATGTTCTGAGAAAATATCTCCAGATTATTTTGACATTTGATTATGTTGCATACCCCTCACCCAAAGTCAAATTGTCTTCTGTCACCTTCTATCTGGCTTTCTTTGTGCCCCACCCCTACCACCACCCCCTATCTCTCCTTCCTTGCCCTCTCCCCACCACCTCACCCCAGGCACTGTTACCATCACATTCTTCTCCATGTTTCTGAGTCTCATTTTTATGTCCCAACTATGTATGGGTTCATATAGTTCTTAGTTTTTTCTGATTTATTTATTTCACTCCATATAAATGTTATCAAGTTCCATCCATGTTGTTGTAAATGATCCGATGTCATCATTTTGCATGGGTGAGTAGTATTCCATAGTATATATGTACGAAAGCTTTTTAATCCACTCATCCTCTGACGGACACTTGGGCTGTTTCCAGATCTTCGCTATTGTGAACAATACTGCCATAAACATAGGGGTGCTTTTCTCCTTCTGTAACAGTTTTATGGTGTTCTTGGGCTATATTCCTAAAAGTGGTATAGCTGGGTCAAAAGGCAGTTCGATTTTCAATTTTTTGAGGAATACTGTTTTCCACAGAGGCTGCACCAGTCTGCATTCCCACTAGCAGTGCAGGAGGGTTCTCTTTTCTCCACATCCTCACCAGCACTTATTCTATGTTGTTTTGTTGATGAGCGCCATTCTGACCGGGGTGAGGTGATATCTCATTGTGGTTTTAATTTGCATTTCTCTAATGATTAGTGATGTTGAGCATTGTTTCATATGCCTCTTGGCCATCTGTATGTCCTCTTTGGAGAAGTGTCCATTCATTTCTTTTGCCCATTTTTTGATTGGATTGTTTGTCTTTCTGGTGTTGAGATTTACGAGTTCTTTATAAATTTTGGTTATTAACCCCTTATCAGACGTACTATCAAATATGTTCTCCCATTGTGTAGTTTGTCTTTTTATTCTGCTCTTATTGTCCTTGGCTGTGCAGAAGCTTTTTAGCTTGATATAGTCCCATTTGTTTATCCTGTCTTTTATTTCACTTGCCAGTGGAGATAAATCAGCAAATATATCGCTGCGAGAGATGTCAGAGAGCTTACTGCCTATGTTTTCTTCTAAGATGCTTATGGTTTCATGCCTCACATTTAAGTCTTTTTATCCATTTTGAGTTTATTTTTGTGAATGGTGTAAGTTAGTGGTCTAGTTTCATTTTTTTGCAGGTAGCTGTTCAGTTTTCCCAGCACCATTTATTAAAGAGGCTGTCTTTACTCCATTGTATGCCCTTACCTCCTTTGTCAAATATCAGTTGTCCATAGAGCTGTGGGTTTATTTCTGGGTTCTTCATTCTGTTCCATTGATCTATATACCTGTTCTTATACCAGTACAAGGCTGTTTTGAGTACAATGGCCTTATAATATAACTTGATATTCGGAAGTGTGATACCTCCCCCTTTATTCTTCTTTTTAAAGATTGCTGAGGCTATTCGTGTTTTTTTTTATTCCATATAAATTTTTGAATATGTGATCTATATCTTTAAAATATGTCATTGGTATTTTAATTGGTATTGCATTGAATTTATAAATTGCTTTGGGTAATGTAGGCATTTTAATGCTGTTTATTCTTCTTTACCAGAAGCACAGTATATGCTTCCACTTGTTTGTATCTTCCTTGATTTCTTTTATCAATGTTTTATAATTTTCTGAGTACAAGTCTTTAGTCTCCTTGATTAAATGTACTCCTAGGTACTTTATGCTTTTGGTTGTAATAGTAAAAAGGATTGTTTTATAATTTTTCTTTCTGACTGTTCATTGCTTGTGTATAAAAATGCCTCTGATTTCTGAGTATTAATTTTATATCCTGCCACCTTGCTGAATTCATTTATCAAGTCCAGTAGTTTTTTGACTAAGACTTTAGGGTTTTCTATATACAATATCATATCATCTGCAAATAATGATAGTTTTACTTCTTCTTTTTCAACTTGAATGCATTTTATTTCTTCTTCTTGTCTGATTGCTGTGGCTAGGACTTCCAGAAATTGTTGAATAAGAGTGGTGAAAGGGGACACTCCTGTTTTGTTACTAGTCTTAAGGGGATTGCTTTTAATTTTTGCCCATTCAGTATGATGTTGGCTGTGGGTTTGTCATAGATGGCTTTTATCATGTTGAGGTACGTTCCCTGTATTCCCACTTCGTTGAGAGTTTTGATCATAAATGGATGCTGAATTTTATCAAATGCTTTTTCTGCATTTATTAAAATTATCATATGGTTTTTCTCCTTCCTTTTGTTTATGTGATGAATCACATTGATTGATTTGCAAATATTGTACCAGCCTTGCCTCCCAAGAATAAATCCCACTTGATCATAGTGTTAGATCTGGTTTGCTAATATTTTTTTGAGGATTTTAGCATCTATATTCATCAGGGATATTGGCCTATAATTTTCTTTCTTTGTGTTGTCTTTGCCTGGTTTTGGAATCAGAATTATGCTCACCTCATAAAAGGAGCTTAGAAGTCTTCCTTCCTCTTGAATTTTTTGAAATAGCTTGAGAAGGATAGGAATTCGTTCTTCTTTGAATATTTGTTAGAATTCACTTGTGAATCCATCTGGCCTATGACTTTTCTTTGCTGGGAGTTTTTTGATAACTGTTTTGATCTCATTTGGTGTAATAAGTCTGTTTAGGTTTTCTGAATTTTCCACATTAATTTTTGGAAGATTATATGTTTCAAGGAATTTGTCCATTTCTCTAGGTTGTCTAGTTTTTTGGCATACAGTTCTTTACAGTATTTTAAAAAAATATTTTGTATTTCTGTTGTGTCACTTGTTATTTCTCTACTCTCATTTCTAATTTTATTTATTTGAGTCCTCTCTCTTTTTTTCTTGGTGAGTCTAGTTAAAGGTTCATCGATTTTGTTTACCTTTTCAACAAACCAGCTCCTAGTTTCATTGATCCTCTGTATTGTTTCTTTAGCCTCTATGTCATTTATTTCTGCTCTGATCTTTATTATTTTTTTCCTTCTACTACATTTGGGATTTACTTGCTGTTCTTTGTCTAGTTCTTTTATGCAGGGTTAAGTTGTTTATTTGAGGTTTTTCTAGCTTCTTAAAGTGTGCTTTTTCTAGCTTCTGTAGTGCTATGAACTTCCCTCTCAGTACTGCTTTGCTGTATCCCATAAATTTTTATTTTTTTTGTATTTTTCTGAAGCTGGAAACGGGAAGAGACAGACTCCCGCATGCGCCCGACCGGGATCCACCCGGCACGCCCACCAGGGGCGACGCTCTGCCCACCAGGGGGCGATGCTCTGTCCCTCTGGGGCGTTGCTCTGCCGCAACCAGAGCCACTCTAGCGCCTGGGGCAGAGGCTAAGGAGCCATCCCCAGTGCCCAGGCCATCTTTGCTCCAATGGAGCCTTGGCTGCGGGAGGGGAAGAGAGAGACAGAGAGGAAGGAGGGAGGGGGTGGAGAAGCAAATTGGCACCTCTCCTATGTGCCCTGGCTGGGAATCGAACGCAGGTCCCCCGCACACCAGGCCGACGCTCTATCGCAGAGCCAACCGGCCAGGGCCCATAAATTTTGATTTTTGTATGCTCATTATCATTTGTTTTTAGGAATTTTTTAATTTCTTTTTTTATTTCATTCTTAATCCATTTGTTATTTAACAACCTGATGTTAGTTTCCATGTGTTTGAGAATTTTTTAGTTTTTCTGTTGTGGTTGATTTCTAGTTTCATGCCATTGTGATCAGAGAAAGTGCTTGATATGACTTTAATCTTTTTAAATTTGTTGAGACCACTTTTGTACCCTAACATGTGGTCTATCCTAGAGAATGTACCATGAGCACTTGAAAAGAATGTATATTCTGCTGCTTTAGGGTGAAATGTTCTGAAGATATCTATTAAATTAAGTTGAAAGTCTGCTGTTTCTTTGTTAATTTTCTTTCTTGAGGATCTATCTAGTGATGTTAGTGGGGTATTTAAATCCCCTACTATTATAGTTTTGCTGTTGATATCACCCTTTATATCCATCAAAGTCTGCTTTATATATTAGGTGCTTCTATATTAGGTGCATAGATATTTATAATAGTTATATCTTCTTGTTGAATTGCTCCCTTTATCATTATATAGTGGCCTTCTTTATCTCTTATTATAGCCTTTGTTTTAAAGTCCAATTTGTCTGATATAAGTATTGCTACCCCAGCTTTTTTTTCATTTCCATTTGCGTGAAATGCTTTTTCTATCCTTTTACCTTCAGTCTATGTGCATCTTTTGTTTTAAGGTGTGTCTCTTGTAGACAGCATATGTACGGTTCCTGTTTTCTTATCCATGCAGCTACCCTATGTCTTTGATTGGATCATTTAATCCATTTACATTTAAGTTTATTATTGATATGTAGTTAGTTATTGCCATTTTATTCTTTAAAGCTGTATTCCTCTTTTGCTATATTATTTTCCCACTTTGATCTGTTTACACCATGCCCCTTAACATTTCTTGCAGCATTGGTTTGGTTGTTATGAATTTCTTGAGCTTTTTTTTCTGGGAAGCTTTTTATTTCTCCTTCAATTTTAAATGATAGCCTTGCTGGATAAAGTAGTCTTGGTTGTAGGTTCTTGTTCTGCATTAATTTGAATATTTCTTGCCATTCTCTTCTGGCCTTAAGTGTTTCTGTTGAGAAGTCTGATGTCATCCTTATGGGGGGTCCTTTGTAGTGATAGCCTTTTCTCTAGCAGCTTTTTAATATTTTCTCTTTATTACTTAGCTTTGGTATTTTATTTATGATGTGTCTTGGTGTAGGTTTCTTTGGGTTTCTCTTTAATGGAGTTCTCTGTTTTTCTTGAACTTGTGAGAATTTCTTCTGCATTAATTTAGGGAAGTTTTCCGCTAAGATATGATTGAACAAAGTCTCTATTTCTTGTTCTTTCTCTTCTTCTTCAGGAACCACTATGATGCAAATGTTATTTCTTTTTATTCAATATGTTGTCACAGAGCTCTCTAAGAGTTTCCTCAGACTTTTTGAGTCTTTTTTCTTCTTTCCTCTCTGCTTTCATGCCTTTATTCCAGTTTTTCTCCAACTCACGGATTTGATCCTCACCTCTATCCATCCTGTTTTTAATTCCTTCCATTGTGGCCTTCATTTATGATATTGTATTTTTCATTTCCGACTGATTCTTTTTTCACATTTCAATATCCTTTTTTATACTTGCTATTTCTTTATTTAGGTGTTTGTAATGACCATCCATTGTTGTTCTAAGATCCCTAAGCATCCTTACAATCATTATTTTGAACTTCGCATCCAGAAATTTTGTTATTTCCATATCACTCAATTCATTTCCTATGATGTTTCTCTTGTGGTTTCATTTGGATTGCACTTCTCTGTCTTCTCATTATATCTGTGTGTTTGGGTGTTTTGTTTGTAAAGCTGGTTGAGTCTAGACTTGGTGTTGTCTGACTCCAGTTTTCAATTGTGTTATTTCTAGGTCTTCTTGGGTTGGCATCAGCTATTATTTGTAATCCACTTTTGGATTTTGGCTGCTTTGAAGTCTTGATTTGTTTGTTTTCTTAACAGGTGATTGTCTTGTTTGCTAATCTCAGCAGGGGTCTTATTTGAAACTGTATCCAGGAATGTAATGGGTGTAACCTGAGACTCTGAAGTCCTCTTCTACAAGTTAATCTCTCTGGAGGTGGGTTGCTTTCTCAGCTTCAGTAGGGGGAGGTGTATCTCAGATCTCCATGGAGACTTGAGTTATTGCCCCTCCTCCCCACTTTTTGTTCTCAGCTGTGTCTTGTTGAGCTGATTGGAGCTGGAGAGATGTCTGGAGATCTGTGCCCTGGAAGCACTTTGACTTTTGTTTTGTGGAAAGATCAGCCCTCCCCCAGTTATGGCCACCTCTAGCACTGAATGAATCAGCTTTTCAGGTCATTCCATGCATTCCTCTACCCCTCACCATCTGTCTCTCTCTCTTCCCTTTTTTTTTGAAGACAAGCTGGCCCTTTCAACACACCTTATTCCCTGGTCACCAGGCAAGTGGCTATGAGCAGTATTTACTGCTCTTTTCCTTGGAATTAGATCCCTTCTGGGCTCTCAGCCTCACCCCCCCATTCCTGAAAGCAGGGGAGATTTAAGTGTTCCCTTCCAAATTTTTTGTTGCTTCTTCTTTGCTCCTTGGTTTTTGAGAGCTGTTCTTGTAGTCCAGGTTTGGTTTTTCACACTGATTGTTCATAAATTTGTTTTTAATTCAGTTCAGTGGTGTGAGCTGGGAGTCTGTGTGTCTGTCTATTCTGCTGTCATCTTCTCCAATCCCTTAGTTTTCTTTCTTTGTAGTGTTTATACCTGGTTTTGTAATGAGGACAGTGCTTGCCTCATAAAAGGAGCTTGGAAGTCTTTCCTCCTCTTGAATATTTTGAAATAGCTTGAGAAGGATAGGTGATAATTCTTCTTTGAATGTTTTATAAAATTCGCCTGTGAAGCCACTCAGTCCAGGACTTTTGTTTGCTGTGAATATTTTAATAACTGTTTCAATTTCTTTGTTGTAATGTGTCTGTTCAGATTTTCTCATTCTTCCAGATTGAGTTTTGGAAGATTGTGTGTTTCTAGGAATTTATCCATTTTTTCTAGGTAGTACAATTTTTTGGCATATAGATCTTCATAGAATTTTCTTACAATCCTTTGTATTTCTGTGGTGTCATTTGTCACTTCTCCACTTTTATTTCTAATTTTATTTATTTGAATCCTCTCTCTTTTTTTCTTGATGAGTCTCAATAAAGGTTCATCAATCTCCTTTACCTTTTCAAAGAACCAGCTCTTGGTTTCCTAGATCTTTGTATTGTTTTTTAGCCTCTGTGTCATTTATTTCTCCTCTGATATTTATTATTTCCTTCCTTCTACTTCCTCAGAGCTTTATTTCTTGTTATTTTTCTAGTTCTTTTAGGTGCAGGGTTAAGTTGTTTATTTGAGCTTTTTCTTGCTTCTTAATGTATACCTGTAATGCTATGAACTTCCCTCTCAGGACTGCTTTTGTTGTGTTCCATACATTTTGAGTTGTTGTATGTTTATTTTCATTTGTTTCAAGGAAATTTTTATTTCTTCCCTGACTTTATTGTTAACCCACTTGTTATTTAATAACATGTTATTTAGCCTCCAAGTGTTTGAATTTTCTTCAGTTTTTCTATTGTAATTAATTTCTAGTTTCGTGCACTGTGATCAGAGAAGTTGGTTGATATGATTTCAAGCTTTTAAATTTTATTGAGACTTGTTTTGTGTCTCCACATGTGGTCTATCCTAAAGAATGTACCACAAGGACTTGAAAAGAATGTATATTCTGCTGCTTTGGGGTGAAAGGTTCTGAAGATATCAATTAAATACAGTTGATGTAGTGTGTCATTTAAGGCTGTTGTTTCTTTGTTAATTTTCTCTCTGGAGTATTTATCCATTGATATTAATGGGGTATTAAATCTCCTACTATTAAAATATTGTTCATTTCACCCTTTATGTCCATCAAAATCTGCTTTATATGTGCTCCTATATTAGGTGCATAGATATTTACAATTGTTATATACTCCTGTTGGCTTGCTCCCTTTATCATTATGTAGTGATCTTCTTTATTTCTTACTATAGCCTTTGTTTTAAATCTATTTTGTCAGCTGTAAGTATTGCTACCCCAGCTTTTTTTCATTTCCAGTTGCATGAAATACTTTTTTCCATCCCTTCACTTTCAGTCCATGTGTATCTTCTGTTCTGAGGTGTGTCTCTTGTAGACAGCATATGTATGGGTCCTGGTTTTTTATCCATGCAGCTATCCTGTGTCTTTTGATTGGAGTATTTAATCCATTTACCTTTAAGGTTATTATTGATAGGTACTTATTTAATGCTATTTTATTTTTTAAATCTACAATCCTTTTTTTCTTGATTTCTTTTGCTCTTTTCATAGCAGGCCCCTTAACATTTCTTGCAGTACTGGTTTGGTTGTAATATATTCCTTGAGTCTTTTTTTGTCTGGGGAGCTTTTTATTTCTCCTTAAATTTTAAACAATAGTCTTGCTGGATAAAATAGTCTTTGTTGTAGGTTCTTGTTTTGCATCACTTTGAATATTTCTTGCCAATCCCTTCTGACCTCATGTGTTTCTGTTGAGAAGTCAGAGGTCATCCTAATGTGGGCTCCTTTGTAGGTAGTTAATTGCTTTTCTCATGTAGCTTTTAGTATTCTTTCTTTGTCTCTTAACTTTGACTTTGTAATTATGTGTCCTCATGTTTCTCTTTAATGGGACTTTCTGTGCTTCTTGAACTTGTGTGACTTTTCCTTCGTTAATTTAGGAAAATTTCCAGCTATGGTTTCTTCAAACAGGTTCTCTATCCCTTGTTCTTTCTCTTCTCCTTCAGGAATAGCTATGATGTAGATGTTGTTTCTCTTCATGTTGTCACAAAGGTCTCTTAGAGTTTCCTTAGTCTTTTTGAGCCTCTTTTCTTTTTGCTGTTCTGCTCTGTGCTTTTGTTTGTCTTGTCCTCTAAATCATTGAATCAGTCCTCTGCTTCACCCCACCTGCTAATAATTCCTTCTAGTGCAGTCTTCATTTCTGATCATGTATTTGTCATTTCTGACTGGTTCTTTTTTATGATTTCAGTGTCCTTCTTGATGCTTGCTATCTCTTTATTTAGGTGCTCATTATGTCCATCCATTGTTACTCTAAGATCCTTGAGCATCCTAAAAATCATTGTTTTTAAATCAAACAATCATTTGTTTTAAAACAAACTACTCTGCGTCTGGTAGTTTGTTTATTTCCATTTCATTTAGTTCTTTTTATGGGGATTTGTATTGTTGATTCATTTGGGTAGTATTTCTTTGTCTTCCCATTTTGTCTGTGTATTAGATAGCGCTCTCTGACTTTGAACTTTTTGTGGTGTTTTTATGAGGAAGATGGGCTTAGTTGTACTGACCTCTAGGCCACCTGTTTTTTTTTGTTTGTTTGTTTTAGAAATGCTTCTTGAGGGTACTATTTTATGTCCTGTTGTTTGTATTAAATACAGTTGGTCCTTTGTAGGTACAGTTATTCCTTCAGGCTGGCTGTCTCTCAGGGTCAACCTTAATCATGTGTATTAAACACTGTGCAGTGTCTGTCCTGTTGGGCTTATTTATTCTCCACAGTATCTGGTGCTGCTAGACTCCTCCTTTAGGCCTGTTGCTTCTGTAGCTAGCTGAGTCTATGGTTGGCACTATCTGCCACCCACTACTAGTTCTAGATCTTCTTGGGTTAGTGTCAGTTGTTGTTTATATCTTGCTTTAGGCTACCTGTCTGCAGCTATTGCTGTTTGCTGTTTGTGTCTGCATTTTCTGTGCCTAGGTATGTGAGAGAGACCAACCTGTGTATAAGAATCTGCTTTCTCCTACTTAGAGATGACAGCAGCTCCAAGCTTTGAAAGTTTTGCCTTCACTTTTCAGCTGCTCCACCTCCTCTTGCAGCTGACTGGTCTTCCCTCAGAGTTTTATGTAGAAAGACTGTAGTGTGGGCTTATACTGGCCTTACCCAACCAACTGCCCTACAGGTTGCAAGCTTGTTGGGTTAGGGCAGCTGAGGTTGAGAATACAATGTTAATGCAACCCCCTACTTCCAGGGTCTCTTGTTCAGGAACTCAGTATGTGGAAAGTGGTGCCTACTCCATATCCTAATCCCTCACTCAGTGCTCGATACTCAAAATTTATTTTTTCCAACCAGGTGAGCAGCAGGTTCCAATAGAGTGGGGCTGACAGTCTCTTCTGTTGAAGTACAGTACTTACAGCTGGTGAGACCCTGGCCTCAGGGAAGAAGACTGAGAGAGTCCTCTCCTGGGGCTTATTATGCTCCCCCAGAAAGTGGCTAAGTGCTTCGACCAGATCCAAAAACAGTCTCATAGGGACCCACACTTTAATGTTCATGCTTCAAGCCTTTCTTTCTTTCCCCTGTGGAATCTAGTCCGGTAGGGCAGGATATCCAGCACCCAGGCTGGCTGGCTGTGAAGGTCTACTGTATCCAATGCACATGAACTGCTGTGCCGGTGCTGATCACAGAGAGCAGAACTTGCCTCTGTTGGGCCAGTTGTGAGGAGCCCGTCCTTAGGACATACCACAAGCAAGGGTTGTTAGGTCCTGAACTGATGCTGCCACTGGATGTGCCAGCCCTGGGCCTCCCTGAAGGTAACCTAGAACAGACCAATGGGAGACACTTCCCATAACTGGCCCTCAGCAAACTTCTTGGAGCTACAAGCAATCCAGAGTTTGTGGCTGCCTCTGCTGGGCCGAGGTGCACGTGGAAATACCAAGATGCACACCTAGGCTGGCTTTTAACCACACTGGGCTTGGGAAAAAGACCAAGGTTCCCTGAATCCTGTGTCCTGCAGCCTCTGTTTGTTGGCTGCTTGTTGGGATTGCCTTCTGAAAAAACTTTTGGTAGAGTCTGGAGCCAGTGGCAATTTAGGGATTAGGGAGGCTGGTAGGTGTGGTTCATCCCTTTGGCCCCAGGTGTCAGTCTGTTCAGACCTTTTTCACAGACATCAATAGGGTGTGGCCCCAGGAGTGTGATGGGTGTGGCCTTTGAGATCCAGAGGTGTGGTCTGCCCAGAGTCTAGACAGATTCTACTGAGTCTCTTGTGAGGCAGAAGCACCAGTCATAGACACAGTAGTATGTGAGGGAAGGCTCTTGCCTCAACACCAGAAAACTGAGTCACTGATGCGCCCCCTTGGTTCCTGGTTGACTTCTCAGAATGGACCAGTCTCCATGGGGGGGTCAGGAGAGACTCCTGAGGGAAGGGCATTTGCTTTTCCTCAGGCTGATGTCACTCAGAGGGGACTACTCTCATGGCGACTATGGTATTAGAGAATGACTCAGCACAGGGGTTCCAGTGGTCATCCCCCACTGTATCTCTGCCTGGGCCACCAACTTCACACTCTACTCACACAACTCCCATCCTCTCAGCCCTCCCCCACTGGAGCTCTGGGTAAGTGGCTGTGAATGAAATTTTCTTTGCTGGCCCTTTAAGATGGAGCCTGGAGCTCTGTCTCTTGTCTTTTTCTTGCTCACAGAAACCTTGGCTCTTTTACTGCCAAATGCTATGTGGGTGTCTCTTCTAGGCTCTGGAGCTCTAGGTTGGGGTACCTGGCCTGGGATTTAGGACCCTACTTCTCAGAGCCACCCTCTCTTCAGTGAGAAATCCTCCAGACCCTCAGGCGCCACTCACTCCTGGGAGAGGTGTGGTCTTTTCTGCATCTCTGCCCTTCCTACCAGTCTCAGTGTGACTTCTTCTGTGATCCTTGATTATAGACTCTTCTTCATTTAGTCCAAAGTTGGTTTTTCAAGATGACTCTTCTTAAATTAAGTTGTAATCCAATTTGGTCCTGGGAGGAGGCTGTTGGAATGTCCACCTACTCCATTGCCATCTTGGAATCCATCTCTTCTCTTATTTTATCATTTTTTTATCTCTCTATCCCTCAGTCCATTGCCATTTCTCTTCTTCTCATAGATAACCCCTACACTAATATGTTTGATATATGTACAAATAAAGAATGTGGGTATATATTTGGGTAAGCATGAATCTTTATTTTAAATTTTTTCCATTTGAAAATTATTTTTATTTATCAATTACAGTTGACACACATTAATATATTACTTTCAGGTTTACACCCCAGTGCTTAATAGTTACATAACTTACTAAGTGGTCATCTGGATAAATCTTGCACCTATCTCATACCATAAATAGTTATTAGAATATTATTTATCATATTCTTTATGCTGAATTTATTATCCCCATGACTATTGTGTAACAACCATCATACTTCTAAATTTTTTCAGCTTTTTTCACCCACCCTCCCCCAACATTCCTCTCATCTGGTAACTGTCAAAATGTTCTTTGTATCTGAATTTGATTTTGTTCTGCTTGTTCATTTATTATGTTTTTGTTTTTCTTTTAGATCTTGTTGTTGATAGATATGTATTTATTCTCATTTTATTCATATTTTTAAATCTTTTTTTCTTCTTTTTCTTAAAAATGACCTTTTAACATTTCATGTAATACTGATTTGGTGATGATAAACTTCTTTAGCTTTTTCTTGTCCGAGAAGCTCTTTATCTGTCCTAAGACTCTAAATGATAGCTTTCCTGGATATAGTAATCTTGGTCATAGGTCCTTGCTTTTCATCCCTTTAAATATTTTTTGCCACTCCCTTCTGATTTGCAAAGTTTCTGTTGAAAAATCAGCTGACAGTCTTATGGGAGCTCCTTTGTAGGTAACTTCTTTCCTTTTCTGTTTTTAAGGTTTTCTCTTTGTCTTCAACCTTTTGCATTTTAATTATGTGTCTTGGTGTGGGCCTCTTTGGGTTCACCTTATTTGGGACTCTGCACTTTCTGGACTTGTATGTCTATTTCCTTTACCAAGTTAGGTGAGTTTCCTGTCATTACTTTTTCAAATAGTTTTTCAATTTCTTGCCCTCTCTCTTTTCTTTCCAGCACCCCTATGATGTGAATATTGGTGTGTTTTAAGTTGTCCCATAGTCTCCTTACCCTATTCTCATTTATTTTTTATTCTTTTTTTCTTTTTGCTGTTCTGATTGAGTTTTTTTTTTTTTTTTTTTGCTTCCTTATATTTCAAATCACTGATTTGATTCTTGGCTTCATCTACTCTATTGTTGATACCCTATAAATTATTCTTTGTTTTAATTAGTGTATAACTCATTTCTGACTGATCTTTTTTTTTTATGCTGTTGAGGTTCTCACTAAATTCATTGAGCATCCTTATAACCAGAGTTGTAACCAAGGTCAGTTGCCACCTGTGTTCTGCCCAAGGTACTTGGCATGAGCTACAAAGTGATTTGTAGATGGCTGCTCAATTGTATGGGGATTGGAGGTGCCCAGGTGAGTTTAAGCTGAAAATCAAGGCCAGCTTCCACTAGTATTGGGCCTGGGGCCACTTAGTGAGAGATACAGGGAATGCTGAGGCCAGATGCTGCTCATTTGAGAGACTAAGAAAATCTGAAGCATTAGCCAAGACAGGTCATTTATATGGAAAAAAACACTGGAAATAGCTTGGGTAGGCCTACAAGTTGGATTGGCCAAATAGTATTAGCCAGGTTGATGGAGACTCCACCTTTCTTGGGGGAGGGCTCAGAAAAAGAACAGTAGCCTCTGTCAGCATTATTGTCTGACAGGAACAACCCCTCTCAGCACTTGCCTTGATGCCAGACAATTAGTTCCTCCTCGTATGTCCCTGCTCCCTTTCAAGCTGTTCCCCCAGTGCTGGAGCTCAGAGGGAGTGAGTTTGAGTAAGTCCATGCATGAGCACTTTAAGAGGAACTACCTGAATCTCTGGCAGGTCTCCACCTCAGTCACAATTCCTGCTGTTTTTTTCAGCCAGAAGTTATAGGGACTTCTCTTCCTGACACTAGATCCCCAGGATGAGGGGCCTGATGAGGGGCATGGGACCCTTGGCTTCTCAGGGTCAACCTCTGCAGCTGAGATATTCCTTCCAATTTTTATCTGCCACATGTTGTGTGTGAGATGCAGTGGCATTCTGAGTCTCCACCCTTCCTACCAGTCTTGATGTGACTTCTTTAATTCCTGAGTTGTAAGACTTTCATTCATCCAGATTTCAGGTTGTTCTGAATGATGGTTGTTCTGAATGATGGTTGTTCTGTAGTTTAGCTGTAGTTTTGATGTTGTTGTGGGAGAAGGCAAGTACCGCATTTACCTACACTGCCATCTTGCCTAGAAGTTGATATATATGAATCTTTTAAAAAATTGTTGTGTTTTACATTTAAAGGCCATAGATATAATTTTGTTTATTACTTTCTTCTATTTAACATTATTTTAAAAATCAAGTTACTCTATGCTTCTTTTAGTTCATTGCTTCTGATTGTTGCTTGTCTTTCCTTCATATACATCCATCAGACTTTATTGATCAGTTCCTCTTCTTAACCCTAGTTTGCCTTCAACTACACACTGATTCAAAAAAAGTTGCAAAGAGTGGTCTTGTGTATGTGGGTGAATTTTTGGGGTAGATAGAAGTGAGATTGCTAGGTGATAGGGAGTATACCTACTGAATTTCACTGGCAATACTTAGCTCTTCAAAATGATTACACTGGTTTCTATTCTTACCAGAAATCTATGAGAGACCCCATTTTCTGATATTCTTGCCACCATATAAGGCAGTACAACATTCAAAATAAAAAGACTATTTCTAGTATCCCTCAAACCCTTGAGTCCCCCTTTTCATTCATAATCTTCTTCTCCACCAAGCATAACCACTATCCTAATTTTTATGGTAATTGCTTTTTTGTTTTTCTTTTTACCTTTACCACCCCCAATATTCATACTTATTTACTGTACTTTAGTTTTGCCTGCTTATGAAATATAAATATATTTATGAAATATAAATATATTCACTGGGTGAGTCTGTTTTTTTTCACTTGGTATTACATTTAGGAGATTCAAAGATGTTGTGTATTACTGTAGTTAATTCATTTTTACTGTTGTATAATATTTCTGTTGTATAATTTTACTGTGTATAATAAAAACCACAATTTGTTTATCCACTCTGCTATTGATGGGTGTTTGGTGTCCAGAATTTTCTGGGTATTACAAATAAATCTGTTGTGGAGATTCTTTTATTTCTTTTTCTTTTGTTTTCTTTTTTTTTATTATTAAGTGAAAGGAGGGGAGGCAGAGAGACAGACTTCGGTATGTACCCCTACTGGGATCCACCAGCAAGCCCCCTACCAGATAATGCTATCCATCTGGGGTGTAGTTCTGTTGCTCTGCAACTGAACTATTTTTAGTGCCTAAAGCAGAGACCATGGAGCCATCTTCAGCTCCCAGAGCCAACTCACTTGAGCCAATTGAGCCCTGGCTTCAGGAGGGCAGAGAAAGAGAAGAGGGATTGGGAGGGGTGGAGAAGCAGATGGTCACTTTTCTTGTGTACTCTGACTGGAATTGAATCTGGGACTTCCACACCGAGGGAAAGGGGATGATAATGCTCTACCACTGAGCCAACTGGCCAGAGCCTAAACACATTGGATCCTAAAATACAAAGTGATATCCCTAAAAAAAAATTCACATTTTGTCTTTCCAAAAATATTGGTTTATGAACTATTTGGAAAATGCTTTTTCTTATTTTAATCAAAATACATTTCAAATTCATAGCTACTTCAGAATTAAGAGAATTTACTCAAAATTAAGATATAAAAATTTAAGAAAATAGTATTTTTCATATTTTTATTTACCATTGGAGTAAATAAAATTTCTTATCAAAGTAGTTCTGATCTGTGACATAAGGAAACAAATTACTTTGGATAAACAAGGCTATCATGCCATCTGGGAGCTATTAGGGACATCACAGTTCAACACTAAAACTAAGAATCATATAAGGTAATTTATAATTACTTCCATTTGTCCTTTTTTAAAAATATATTTATTTATTTTAGAGAGAGGAGATAGTGAGCAAGGGGGAGGGAACAGGATCCATCAACTCGTAGTAGTTGCTTCTCATGTACTTTCACCAGGCAAGCCCCAGGGCTTCGAACCGGCGACCTCAGCATTTCAGGTTGATAGCTTTATCCACTGTGCCACAAAGGTCAGGCTCCATTTGTCCTTTAGAACAATAATTACCATTTATTTTTTCTTTCTCAGTGATTTTTATAGTAATTACACAGAAGGAATAATGGTTTAAAATATCCGGCCATGGCCGGTTGGCTCAGCAGTAGAGCGTCGGCCTAGCGTGCGGAGGACCCGGGTTCGATTCCCGGCCAGGGCACACAGGAGAAGTGCCCATTTGCTTCTCCACCTCTCCGCCGTGGTTTCCTCTCTGTCTCTCTCTTCCCCTCCCGCAGCCAAGGCTCCATTGGAGCGAGGATGGTCCGGGCGCTGGGGATGGCTCTGTGGCCTCTGCCTCAGGCGCTAGAGTGGCTCTGGTCGCAACATGGCGACCAGATGGGCAGAGCATCGCCCCCTGGTGGGCAGAGCGTCGCCCCTGGTGGGCGTGCCGGGTGGATCCCCGTCGGGCGCATGCGGGAGTCTGTCTGACTGTCTCTCCCTGTTTCCAGCTTCAGAAAAATTGAAAAAAAAAAATCCTATAGTGGACAATACCAAGACGTTTTTTCCTGTAGCCAATGTTTTGTTTTGTTTTCCTTTCAAAGGCAAGATGTATACAACATACAATGTCTAAAATTTTACATTACATATGAGATATAATGCAAAAAAAAAAATAAGAAGCTTACAGAAAGGTATATACTAATATGCATTTATGTAAGCAAAAATATGCCTTGCCCTCCTACCTTTTTTTGGGGGAGTTACTAACCGTAAAAACCCATAGGATGGTCAGTCACACCAGCAGAGCCACCTTATTGAAGTAGCATTTGAGAAGTGGTTACAGTGCAATATCCAATTTTGAAGGAATTTATTTGCATTCATCAGTCTTAACTGAATGCTTATTATTTGCTAAATATTATTAAGAAAAAAAGAAAGATCCTCTGTGCTCTTAGGAGATAGTTTATACAATATACACAATATAAAAACATTTAAGACCTGCTAATGTCCTTATTCATAGTTTTTTGTTTTGTTTTACAATGAAATGTTTATTTTTTTCTACAATAAGGATGGTTCAACATACGTAAAATGGTTAATGTAATACACCATATCAACAAAAAAAGAACAAAAACCACATGATCTTATCAATAGACGCAGAAAAGGCTTTCGATAAAATACAACACAATTTTATGTTTAAGACTCTCAACAAAATGGGTATAGAAGGAAAATATCTCAACATGATAAAGGCCATATATGATAAACCATCAGCCAACATCATATTAAATGGCATAAAACTGAGGACTTTCCACCTTAAATCAGGAACAAGACAGGGTTGTCCACTCTCTCCACTCTTATTTAATGTGGTGCTAGAAGTTCTGCAGAGCAATCAGACAAGACAAAGAAATAAAAGGCATCCATATCGGAAAAGAAGAAGTAAAGCTATCACTTTTTGCTGATGATATGATCCTATACATCGAAAACCCTAAGGACTCCACAAAAAGATTACTAGAAACAATAGACCAATACAGTAAGGTCACAGGATACAAAATTAACATACAAAAGTCCATAGTCTTTCTATATGCCAACAATGAAATATTAGAAAACGAACTCAAAAAAATAATCCCTTTCACGATTGCAACAAAAAAAATAAAATACCTAGGAATAAACATAGCAAAGAATGTAAAGGACCTATATAATGAAAACTACAAGGCATTGTTAAGAGAAATAGAAAAAGACACAATGAGATGGAAAAATATTCCTTGTTCTTGGATACGAAGAATAAATATAATTAAAATGACCATATTACCCAAAGCAATATATAAATTTAATGCAATTCCCATCAAAATTCCTATGACATTTTTTAAAGAAATGGAACAAAAAATCATCAGATTTATATGGAACTATAAAAAACCCCGAATAGCCAAAGCAATCCTTAGGAAAAAGAATGAAGCTGGGGGCATTACAATACCTGACTTTAAACTATATTATAGGGCCACTATAATCAAAACAGCATGGTATTGGCAGAAAAATAGACACTCAGACCAATGGAACAGAATAGAAAGCCCAGAAATAAAACCACATATATATGGTCAAATAATCTTTGATAAAGGGGCCAACAACACACAATGGAGAAAAGAAAGCCTCTTCAACAAATGGTGTTGGGAAAACTGGAAAGCCACATGCAAAAGAATGAAACTCGACTACAGCTTGTCCCCGTGTACTAAAATTAATTCAAAATGGATCAAAGACCTAAATATAAGACCTGAAACAATAAAGTACATAGAAGAAGACATAGGCACTAAATTCATGGACCTGGGTTTTAAAGAACATTTTATGAACCTGACTCCAATGGCAAGAGAAGTGAAGGCAAAGATAAATGAATGGGACTACATCAGACTAAGAAGTTTTTGCTCAGCAAGAGAAACCGATATCAAAATAAACAGACAGCCAACTAAATGGGAAATGATATTTTCAAACAACAGCTCAGATAAGGGCCTAATATCCAAAATATACAAAGAACTCATAAAACTCAACAACAAACAAACCAACAATCCAATAAAAAAATAGGAAGAGGACATGAACAGACACTTCTCCCAGGAAGAAATACAAATGGCCAGCAGATATATGAAAAGATGCTCATCTTCATTAGTTATTAGAGAAATGCAAATCAAAACTACAATGAGATACCACCTCACCCCTGTTAGATTAGCTATTATCAACAAGACAGGTAATAGCAAATGTTGGAGAGGCTGCGGAGAAAAGGGAACTCTCATCCACTGTTGGTGGAACTGTAAAGTAGTACAACCATTATGGAGGAAAGTATGGTGGTTCCTCAAGAAACTGCAAATAGAACTACCTTATGACCCAGCAATCCCTCTACTGGGTATATACCCCAAAACCTCAGAAACATTGATACATAAAGACACATGTAGCCCCATGTTCATTGCAGCATTGTTCACAGTGGCCAAGACATGGAAACAACCAAAAAGCCCTTCAATAGAAGACTGGATAAAGAAGATGTGGCACATATACTCTATGGAATACTACTCAGCCATAAGAAATGATGACATCAGATCATTTACAGCAAAATGGTGGGATCTTGATAACATTATACGGAGTGAAATAAGTAAATCAGAAAAAAACAAGAACTACATGATTCCATACATTGGTGGAACATAAAAACGAGACTAAGAGACATGGACAAGAGTGTGGTGGTTACCAGGGGTGGGCGGAGGGAGGAGGCAGGAGGGAGGGAGGGAGAGAGTTAGGGGGAGGGGGAGGGGCACAGAGAAAACTAGACAGAGGGTGACGGAGGACAATCTGACTCTGGGTGAGGGGTATGCAACATAATTTAATGACAAGATAACCTAGACATGTTTTCTTTGAATATATGTACCCTGGTTTATTAATGTCATCCCATTAACATTAATAAAAATTTATTTAAAAAAAAGAAAATGATTTTGACTATCTGATGCTTTAACTGTATCTTTCTCATTTGTGTGATTTTCAAATCCCATATTTAATTAGAAACTCACTGTTCTATATATCAATTATTCACATTCCTTTTTCTTTGTGTGTGTTCTAGTTACTTATTAGCCTTATATGATATATAGCTCAATAAATGTAAATAAGTCAATGTTTTATAGTTTTCTAATTGTCTTAGTAGAAAATATATATCATAAAGGAAAAGAAAAAAAGTTGAAATAGGCATTGGCTGGATTTATAGAATGAAGGATTTCTTTTCAGCCTGACTCTATGGCTGTATTATGCACAGAGGATTCAGAGAGGTCTAGTTGTTGTAGGGCGCGTTTAAAGAAAGCAAAACAAATTTGTAATGGAATCTGATTTATTTTTTTAGTCAGTTGGTTACTATTGTATCTACTAAAAGCTCTGGTTAGAGTTGATGAGATTTGTATTATTTAAATATGAATACCTGTTTATTTTATATTTGTAGATTATTTGAACTGTATTCCGCTACTGTGGCAGAGGCTAGTAGTTCTTCAATATCCATCTTTGTCATCAACAAGAGAAGTTTTTATCTGGGCATTTGACTGCCCCAAATAGAAGCTATGATCCCCAGCTTCCCTTGTAGTTGCCTGTGTCCAAATAACTAAGTTTTAACCCCACATCAGTCCCCTTTGGCCAGTGTTCTAGTGCCAGGAGAAAAAAATCCCCGTAATTTCTGGCTGTGAAAATCTGTGGGGATTTTGGCTGAGATAAAGGACTGTTGGAGTCCCAGGCATTCCTCTTAAAAGGCCCACACATGGACTTACTCTGACTCTCTTGCTCTGAGCTTCAACACTGGGGCAGCAGCTTGAAAGGTGCCAGGAGCATATGGGAAGGAACTGATTTGTCTGGCATCAGAGAGAGGGCTGGAGGGTCTCTCCAAGACAGAAGTGCTGGCAGAGGTCATTGTTCCTTTGTTGAGCCCTTCCCCAACAAAGTCTTCCAGCAGGTGCCATATCTGAGTCTCCATCAACCTGGCCAACACTGTTAGCACCAGCCTAATTGATTCCCTCAGACCTGACACCACCCAACTTTTGGGCCCATCCAAGCCATTTTTAGTGGCTTTTTTTTTTTTTTTTATAAAAATGACTTGTCTTAGGACTTTCCTAAAATCTCTCAAAGGTTCACAAACACCAAATAAACAGCATCTGGTCTCAGTGTGCCCTCTACCTCTCCCTAGGCAGCCCCAATCAGTAGCTGAACTTAGTTCACAGCTTAGCCTTTCGCAGGCACCTTCAAACCTAGCACAAGTGGAAACTATCTGGAGTTCATACCAGGTTTCCCTGGATAGGGTACAGGCAGTAGCTGACCTCGGCCTGTAATTCCTAATAAATCCCAGAACCAATACACCTGGTGGCCAGCTTCGGACTACACCATAGTACCACTGAACCACCTCCACAAAAGACACAACCAACAGTGATTACAGTTAACAATATTGTATTGTATTTTATACTTGAAAGTAGTGATGACATTAGAGCATTAAAGTACTCATCATGACAATAATAATAACAAAATGGTAATTATGTGAGGTGAAGACTATAACTGACCTTATGATGAACATTTTGCAATATATGTGTATTGAAATACCACATTGTACCCTTGAAACTTATATAATGTGTATCAATTATATATCAATAAAGCTGAAGAAAATAAAGAATTTAAATAGACAAAAATACTCAATAAGTTATCCTTTATCTATTAGTAGACAAAACCTTTTAAAAAAAGAAACTAGCATACCATTTATTGTTTGTGGCAATAAATTGAAAAACAATTGAGAAATATGTATCAAGAGCTATAGGAATACATTTGACTTTTGATCCAGCCACTCTGTTTCTGGGGAACAGAAGAAAATAATTGTATATGCTTGAAATGTTATGTACACAAAGACAGTCATTGAAACATTATTAAGAATGGTGACAAATTGGAAACAATCTAAATGTCCAACAGTAGGGATTGGTTAAAGTATGATAATATATATATCATTATATATATATATCAATATTATATATATCATTGTCAAATGATCATTGAAAATGAGGATTACTTTTTTAAAAATTTTATTAAGTGAGAAGTGGGGAGGCAGAGAGACAGACTCTTGCATGTGCCCTGACTGTGATCCATCCAGCAAGCCCCCTAACAGGTGATGCTCTGCCCATCTGGAGCTGCCACTTTGTTGTGCAGCAACTGAGCCATTTTAGCATCTGAGGTGAGTTCATGGAGCCATCCTCAGTGTCTAGGGCCAACTTGCTCTAACTGAGCCATGGCTACAGGAGGGGAAGAGAGAGATAGAGAGAGAGAAGGGAGAGGGAGGAAGCATGGAGAAGCAGATTATCGCTTCTCCTGTGTGCCTTGACCAGGAATTGAACCTGGAACATCCACACACCAGACAGATGATCCACCACTGAACCAACTGGCCAGGGTAAAGATTACTTATTCAACAGATTTATATTTATTTGCATATAGTAGCATGTCAATACATATCTGTTGAATATGAATATCTGTTATGTTGCAGGGTTTGTCCAAGTTACATAATGATGAGCAAAAGTAGACAGACATGGCCTTGGTTTTCACATACCTGTCTTACAGCCTTGTGGAAAACACATGATAAAATAATTACACTTATGTTTAGTGCTGTATAGGAAATGAATATAGTTCTATGAAAGCAAATAGCAAAATAACATTAGAGCCTATTACTTCTGGCTGTGAAAATCTGAGGCTTTTGGCTGAGATGGTGGTGCAGTGGATAGAGCATTGACTCAGAAAACAGAGGTTGCCGGTTCAAAACTCACGATGACTTGAGCAGGGGTTCCCTGATTTGAGTGTAGGGTCACTGGCTTGAGTGTGGGATTGCTGATGCAATCCCAAGGTCGCTGGTTTGAGCCTGAGGTCACCAGTCAGATCCCCAGTCACGGCAAATACGAGAAACAATTAATGTACAACTAAAGTGAAGCAATGAGTTGATGCTTCTCTCTCTCTCTCTCTCTCTCTCTCTCTCTCTCTCTCTTTCTCAGAAAAAGATAGCATTAGACTGAGATGTTAAGATAGGCATAATTAATTAAAGATGTGACCTTGGAGTAGAGATCTGAAGAATAGAAAGAAGTTAACCAGGAGAATGGATAGAAACAGTATGTAGTTACTCAGAAGATGCTTAGGTTGTAGTAACTAGAAAACACAGGATTCAAAAATGAGTCTACAATATGATTATGTATGGAAATTGGTATACAGAAAAGAAGATTGGAAAGAATACATCAATATTCTAAGAATGATTTAAATTATGAAGGTATTCCCCTCCTCACATATAGTTTCCCAGTTTTCTCTAATGTGATATAATTACTTTTATACATAAAAGTTTATAATAAAGAAATCCTATTTTCCATATATTAACATATAAAACCATTAACATAATATGCAGGAAGCCTTGACTCTTACAGCACAAGATAAAAAAATTAAAGTTTTTATAAGCAAAATAAGGAAAATAAATGTTTGATTAAGCACTGATAAAGTCTTCCATGGGTATGTAGAGAGTGTGTAAAAATTTGGCTATTCTTTATTTAAGAGTGAAGAGAGGAAGGTTTTCTACCATTCAGAGGGTCTTTTGTAACTGAGGAAAGAGAAAAGTAAATTGGGCTAGTGAAGATTTAATCTGGCAAATACTATGTGAAAATTACTAACAGTTTTTTGAAATTATTCTGTAAAAGTGTGTTTACATTCTTATGAAAAAGCTGTAAGTAGCTCTTTTAAAGGTCTAGTTTTTAAAAAAACTGGGCAGTTTCTCTATTTCATCTCCAGAATTGTGTGAAAAATAACTTTTATTTTTATTTATTTATTCATTTTAGAGGAGGGGGGAGGAGCAGGAAGCATCAACTCCCATATGTGCCTTGACCAGGCAGCCCAGGGTTTCGAATTGGCAACCTCAGAGTTCTAGGTTGACGCTTGATCCACTGTTCCACCACAGGTCAGGCCTGAAAAATAACTTTTATACCTCCACTGAATGCAAGGAGGAGGGAAGCAATGTCAATGAAGAATTCAAGTTATTACTGGCAGGTACACAGATCTGTAGAATGTCAAGTAAGACACTGGAATCTCTCAATTAGGCTTAAGATCTTTATCAAATTTCATTCAATGGCAGATTACAAAAGAAACTATGTAGATAATTGAATGACAAGATAACCTGGACTTGTTATCTTTGAATATATGTATCCTGATTTATTGATGTCACCCCATTAAAAAAAATAAAATTATTAAAAAAAAAGAAACTATGTAGAAAAGTACACATGTCACATAATTCATATGTAGTTGCTCACCCCAGGAATATAAAAATGAACAAACACATATATGCTCAAAATATGGCAATCACTTAAGTATGTTTTAGCCAGCAACTAATGGAATGAAATAATAATTATTAAATTAAGCATTTTTCCTTAAAATAAGTAGGAAAAATCATAGGCCTTTTTATTATCTTAATCAAAAAGTTTTTACTGCTACTTAACATTTTCTGAGGGCTTGAAGCAGGGTTTGGCATGTAGTTAAAACATTATGTGTAAGTGTTCAATATGATTATGCATTTATATATTAATTACTAACTTACAGTTTTATAGTTTAAAAAATCATTCTCAGAAAGTTGGGATCTACAACCCAATTTTATATTCCAAAGGTTTCTAATCGTTTCTCACCTCTTTGTAACTGCTCCTAATGTACATACTGGTGCACATGCACACACAAAATTATAGACCATGGCTTTTTCTGACTTTGGAAAAGTCATCTGGAAAATTTTAAAAAAATATGATGCTCAGGCTCTATGTAGCAGCTACATCGGTTTCTGGGTGGAGTCCCAGTATTGATATTTCTTTGAGCTGTCCAGTAGAATTACTGTGCAGCAAAGTTAGTGACACTGTTCTGTATAAACAAGTAAACCAGCAAAATTATAAATTCCTTTAAGCTTTTTTCTAATCTAGCTAAAGGTATAATATTTTTGTTCTGTGTGTACAGTTACTGGTTATGTATGCCCAATAGGGTACTGTACTCACTGATTGATTAACTTCTTAAACCACTAAGGATGGTAGAAGTGGAGTGGGTGGCAAAGTAATTATAATATACATTACCTATTTCTGGTTTATGAAGTTTCTTACATGTGCTCATCTGTAGTATTAATAATTAGGGTGGCTTCTGGGTAAGAATTCAAACTTAAGTAATGGTACCTAGGTGGAGATTAAATATTTCAGAAGTTTTATGTACCAGAATTCTAAACAGGCACAGTGATAATAGCAATAAAGTAATTAAGTTGATCTATTCTTCCAACTTTCTAGCTGTTAATCTGACCTTTACTAATAGAACTGCAGATATAATAGAACTATGAATGAATGTCATATTGTTAAAGACTGCTATTTAACAGCAAATAAAAATTCTTTGCTTGTGTTAAGAGATTTAACCTGACACACTGTTGACTGACTGGAGTTGATTAATAACTCATTAAATAAGAGTCTGAAGCTAATTCAGACAGTGGAACATGTTATGGTAGATTTCTGTTATCACCAATGCACTCATTACAAATACTATAATTATGAACAAAAAACCATTAGAGGTCGAGACAGGTGTAATTTGGGCAGACAGTAGAGGAACTGCAGAATCGGAAAGCGTTGGGCCATTCCCGTTTATTGGAGGCTTGCAAAGATAGATGAGCAAATAAACAACAAAAGGAAAAGAGCTAATAAATGAAGGAAAATCTGCTATTTGCAGTAAGGGCAAGGGAGCAGGGAACACCGCACCTTACGGTGGTGGAAGAGCAATCTGGGAGAATCACCACCAAGGGGAGCACCAGCAGACTTACACAGACCACGCACAAGGGACGCTGCCAGGCACCCACACACCAATCAGGCAAAGTGCTTGCAGTCGGTAAACCCGCAAGCAAGCCTAACACAGCCATTTCCCCCAAATTCCACCCCTTTACGGTTGCTCACTTCACAATCTACGCAACAGGTTTCTTCTGCGATGGTCCCTGTACCAGGAGTGAGGTACGTTATACAAACAAAGAGTACAGACCGCAGAATTACAAAAACACAAGCTATGGGTGAAATAAAAGAGCTGTCAGCGGCACCAAGAGAGGCAAATTTTTCCCTTCTGTTAGAATCCAGGCCAGAGTTCTGTCTGCAGACAGCACCACAGCTGGTATACCAAACCTTATTGGCCAATACACCAGCATCTGCTGGTTCTATGTGTAGTAAAATAGGAGAACTCATTATGGGCCATAAAGAAATTACAAAGGTGCCCTTCATAATGCTGTCCCCCTGAGCACTCAAGGGATAATACACTTCTACCTTAGGTGGCCAGGGGCTGGTTGCCCAAGGAGTTAACTGGAGGTTCACCTCTAGCCCCTTTTCCCACGGTGCCAACAAGACCACCCATCAGCTGCCCGATGCAGGAGGGGCTCCACCAGAGCTCCCCCCCCAGGTCTCTGATTCAAAATTTGGAGTACTGTCCACAACCGGTGTGTCCATCCCGTAAGGGAGCCAGTGCCCCCCTCCTGTTGCAGTCCCTGCTTTAAGAGTCCATTATAGCCTGACCTGTGGTGGTGCAGTGGATAAAGCGTCGACCTGGAAATGCTGAGGTTGCCAGTTCGAAACCTGGGCTTACCTGGTCAAGGCACATATGGGAGTTGATGCTTCCAGCTCCTCCCCCCCCTCTCTCTCTGTCTCTCCCTCTCCTCTCTAAAATGAATAAATTAAAAAAAATTAAAAAAAAAAGAGTCCATTATACCACTCAATGATACCAGTAGCCTGTGGGTGGTACGGACATGGTACTTTCAGTCCACCCCTAGGTCTTGAGACCATTGCTTCACCATAGAATCCATGAAATGGGTACGTAATGCCGGTAGCCGAGGCCAAGCAGGTTCACACTGAATTCGGGCAGATGGTAGAAGAAAAACTGCGGAGACAGAAAGGGTTGGACTATTTTGGTTAATAAAGTCTCACAATGGTGGACAAGCACACTGACAAGGGAAACCAACTCTCAGGCAAACAAACAGGAAAATAGTCCCTCACAGTGGAGGGCAGGCAATCCATGCACCCTCAATCCCCCAGATTGCAAGCACCCATTGCCTTATATAAATCATACACTTATGGCGCTGCCACATGCTCACACACTAAACAGGCAAAGGGCCTGCAGCTGGTAACGCCATGAGCAAGCCTAACACAGCTGCCCCACAGGGTACCATTGTCACTTTCAAGGACCAGTGATCACCTGTATGCAGCACTCAGGTGGTCCAGATCCTGTTTGATATCCTCTGGTCTGGGTTACAGGCAGAGTAAGCAGCAAGCAGACTGGTGGCAATATCTACACAGGTGACTGCATACTGGTACCTGTCTGACTTTGGTACAGGTCCAATGATGTCTATCTTCCACCTTGTCAGTGGAACACGACCTCTCTGGATCTGTCTAGGTAATGCCAGTCGTCTCTTTGGGTGCTCCTTGGAACACACTGCACATAGCTCGCAGGCTGCAAGTACCTTCACATAGGACACAGGTAAGTTCCATGACTTAACTGTAGCCCACATAGTTTTTTGTCCCATATGGAGCAGGCGCTGGTGGAGCCACTGTGCCACATCACCTGCAGGCACAGTCTCCAACCATCATACCCTTCACCAAAGTGTCTGCCTCATCATTCCCAGGATGGGCTAGAGGGACATGCATTGTGACATGATATACTGTCACCTGCTTCTGGTGTCCTATTTTCCATAAGTTCTGCCACATGGCCTGTCCCCATAGTGGACAGAGCATCACCATCCACTGACTAATGTGCCAAGTAGCAATCCAAAGGGTCAGTCCACAATTGACAGCCCAGTTATCAGTGCAAAGCACCAGAAGTGAAGGTTTGTTATGCTCAACTAGCCATATGGCTCTTAATTCTACCCATTGGCTGCTTTGGCCTGTACCTGTGTCCATCCAAGTAGTCTCAGTGGCCATATGGAAGGCTATGGTCCCTGCTAGAACCATCAGTATTAAGGGATGGGCATATGCCTCTCCTGGTAGAGACTGACTTCAGGTTTCGCCTCCTGAGCCCCAGCTGCACCTCCTGCTAAGGTCACATACGTGACTGGACCCAAGACTTCCTGCAGTTCTGCCCTCAATGGACTGGTGCTAAGAGCACAGCATTGTTCCAAGTATGCACCCGACATGGCCAGGGTGGAAGGTTCAGGCCGTATTATTATGAGGTTTAGTCACCCAATCTCTCACCCATCCTGCAATAGGGTATGTTGCCTTGACCATAACTGAAGTTGTAGTCATAATACTCTCAGCATACACAGCTGCCAGCTGCTTCTCCACTAATGAGTAATGGACTTCAGTGCTTTTCCACAATTGGGACCAAAACCCAATAGGTTGCCATAGGCACTCTGTCTGTTGTCACAAGCCCCATCCAAACCCCTTAGAGGTTACAGGGACATCAAGCTCACAGGGCCTGGCAGGATCAAACACATTCAAGGCCTGTGCCACCTTGACAGCTCTCTTGGCTGCTGCAAATGCACCTTTTGCCTGCTCAGTCCAGTCCCAGCCAACCCCCTTCCAAATAAGGTGATATAAGGGACACAGTAACTGAGCCAAATGGGGTATGAATGCTTGCTAACCCCCAGGATGACCCCCAGGAACTCAACAGATAACCCAATTCCTTGTAATTTGCCCTTATTGACCACCCAGCCACAAGATTTCATATGGGATAGTAGGGTAGGGACTGCTTGCTCCAATTCTAGAACAGAGTCTAGTTAG
Organism: Saccopteryx bilineata; assembly: GCF_036850765.1. Lineage (NCBI taxonomy): Eukaryota > Metazoa > Chordata > Mammalia > Chiroptera > Emballonuridae > Saccopteryx > Saccopteryx bilineata. Next base: position 202,229,627 of record NC_089493.1, on the reverse strand, counting down.
CATAATGTCATCAATATAATGATACATATGAACTGTCTCTGGTTGTTTCCATTTAGCCAGGCCAGCAGCCACGAGTCCATGACACAAGGTGGCCCATTGTATAAAGGTCCATTGCTGCCCTTCCCAAGTGAAGGCAAATTGGTCTTGACTCTCTACAGCTGTATCAATGGAGAAAAAGGTGTTAGCCAAATCTGCCACAAAGTGGTATGTCCCCAACTCATGGCTTAGCTGATCCATCGTGTTAGCTATTGAGGGAACAGCAGCATGCAAAGGGGGAACAATTTTATTAAGTTCCCTGTAATCCACTGTCATTCTCCAGGTTCTGTCTGTTTTGTGTGCAGGCCACACTGGGGAGTTGTAAGGACTGTGTGCTGGCCGGATGATCCCCACCTTTTCTAGTTCGAGGACTGTCCCTGTGATATCTTCATAGCCACCTGGCAGGCGGTACTCCTTCATGCTAGTCACACGCCGAGGGAAGGGTAATTGCAAGGGGGAATGTGCTGCATGTCCCCGCAACACTGCCTTTACAACCAGACTTGCAGGCAGAACTCCCCAGCTGTAGTTTCCAACCACAGTCCTTGTAAGACATCTACCCCCTAAAAGTATTCAGGATTAGAGGATACATATACCCTGTATCGCTGAGGAGGCAGTCTTCTTATCCCCAATGGAAGAGTTATTGGCTTCACTTGAACAGTTTGGCCCACATACTGGTCAATGGCCACTGGGGTCCCAGCAAACTGTTCTGGGTTTCCATAGAGAAGGGACCATTCTGCACCTGCATTTACCAAGGTCAATACCTGTTGTACATTAGAAGGGACCAGTGGATAGCCAGTTCCACATGGGGTCTCCAGTCACTACCCATCCCTGTTAGATGGGTCCCTCGTCCTTCCCCTATTCAAACCGAAACAGCAGGTCTTGGGGGTCCTTCTTTCTTCTAGCAATCTCAATCATATAATCTTGTAACCGTGCCATCCACACATCAACAATTTTATTGGTAGCTGCTGGGGCCATTCATCTCAGCAGTTAGAATCTCTGTCCTGGTTTAAGCTGCTGCCAAAGCTCCAAAAAACCCTAATTAGGCTTGCCATCCAGTTTCTTTACATCTGCCACAGCCACAATCAAATATACCCAAATCTGTGTTTGGGTAACCTTTACAGAACCATTTCTTTTGTTAGTCAGGGAAGGAGCCATACAGGTAACAGCCCTCACGGCTTTTTGATTCCATGCTGCCTCCAGCTCCCCCAAATCTGCTACCATCTGTGTAAGTGCATTGATGAGCTGTCCCACATAGGGGCCCAGGATAGCCACTAGTGACCCAAAAAGGGCTGATGGGGCACTGTTGAACATAAGATCCCTCATCCCAGCCCTAAACACTTCCTCACGTGGCCCATGGGACCTCAGGTTTAAAGCAGCATCCTTCATACCTAGTTCCTGAAGGAACTGGGACAGTTCACTATAGAACTGCCACCAACTCACTGGCCCCAGCAAGTCCCCAGCATTCTGCCAGACCATATGAATGGCAGCCATCACCTATCCTAATAGGGTATGTTTTCCTGGGTCATCATGGCAACTCTGAAGTCACTGCCTCAAGGAGGAGTGTGTGGTAATGGTCGCCAACTTCTTCATCTATGTTCTGGAGAACATGATGCCATTCACCCCTATGTCCCACAACCACAGTAACCAGGCTGCCAAGGGCTCAGTGGGTTTCTGCCTGAATTCCGCCTGGGAGTAGGGTTGGACTACAGAGTACTCCACTTGCTGGGGAGGGGGTTGTGCCTGTCCCTGAGGGACTCTTGGATGCTGGATTTTTACCTTCTTGGCGACCATCAGCTGGCCTCTGAGTCTGCAGAAGCAGCTTGAACTTCCTCCTCAGAAGAGGAGTAGTTGGAAATGCCTACTCCCATCGACTCAGAGTCACTCCACTGGTATGAATGCAGCTGCATCTTCCGTGCCTGCTTCTGCTCCTGCGGCTGCCAGCTCTTGGCCTGAAGCTGAGACTTGAGCTCTTAAACCTACAGATGTTTCTCCAACAGCTGTTGCTATCATTGTTAAGTTTCCAAGGCAAACTGCAACTCGCAAACCCATAATTCCTTCTCCAGAGATGGCTTCAGTTCCAGGCGCCATTGGTGTTCAGCCTGCATCTCACACTGCAACTCTAGAACTCAGTTAGCCTCCTTCTCCAGTGCTTGCTCTAGTTCACGCCATTGCTGGTTCTCAACCTGCAGCCTGACCTGTGGTGGCACAATGAAGAGAGCACTGACCTAGAATGCTGTGATTGCTGGTTCAAAATCCCAGGCTTTCCCTGTTAAAGCATGTATAAGAAGCAACTATGAATTTATGCTTCCCAATCCTTCCCCCACCCTTCAAGGGTGTCAGCGGCTCCATACCAATCTGCTTTGAATTCTGCCCACTATCCCAGGTGTAATGCTGGTGGTTGAGGCCAGGCAGGTTCTTACTGAATTCAGGCTGATGCTAAAGGAACTGAGGAGCCAGAAAGTGTTTGCCATACCCATTTATTGGAGGCTTACAAAGATATATGAGTAAATAAAGAAAAGGAAAAGAGCTAATAAAGGAAAATCTGCTTTTTGCAGTGAAAGGAAAGGGAGCAGGGAAAAACCACACCTCATGGTGGTGCGAGAGCAATCTTGGAGAATTGCCACTGAGGGAAAGCATTTGCAAACTTATATAGACCACACACATGTGGTGCTACCATGCGCCCATGCATCAATCAGGCAAAATACTTGCAGCTGGTAAACCCACAAGGAAACCTAACACAGCTGTTATCTCCACAACAGAGAATTCAATTTAAAATTCTTCTGCATTCAGCTTAATTCCATAAAGTATACAGCAAACTCATTAGTAGGAATCCAAAATTCTCAGCTGAAAAATTCCTTGTTTGAATGAGAGCACAAGACATATTGGTGCAGTAAATTGTGTTAAAAAGAGGTCAGTTGGAGAAAATGAACTTGTGTTTGTTATAGGAGACAATGAGGGAAAAAATAATTATCTAGAGGATCTTTTAGTGGGAAGTTCTAAAAAGTATGAATAACATTTTCTTTAGGACTTATTCTAATTAATAGGGTTATTATTTTTTAAATTCTAATTAAAATTTTTTTTAAAAGATTTTATTTATTGATTTTACAGAGAAAGGAGAGGGGAAGGGAAAAAGAAGTATCAACTCATAGTCGCTTCACTTCAGTTGTTCATTGATTGCTTGCTGTATGTGCCTTGACTGGGCAAGCCCAGGGTTTCAAACCAGTTACTTCAGCATTTCAGGTCAACACTCTATCCACTGCACCACCACAAGCCAGGCCCAATTTACAATTCTTGTATTAGAAAATCCTGGTTTTGAACTGTGGTTCTATTGCTTTACAGACAGTGAAACTTCCCATCTTTGAAACTCAGTTTCATCATATGAAAAATGTTGCTATTTCTCCTGGCAACCACATTGAGTGGAAACCTATGAGGAAAAGTTAGGATACTGGAAAGGGATCCAAACATGAAAATGCTAAATAAACTGTAACAAATGTTATTGATCCTATGCAACAGCCATTACCTTTTTCACTTTTGTTGAAAGAACTTTACTTAGGTATTCACCCATTTCCTGTGGGAGAAACCATGATTTAATCTAATCTGGTGACTCTATTTCCGTACTAGTGATTGGTTAGAAAGGGAAGGAGACCCAATACTGGTAAATGGGATGTGAGGGGAAGCTTCTCAAGAGGTCCTGTTAAAGAGTTATTCTCATATGTTGGCAGAGTAGCAAGATCCAGTGACAACTTTAGGTTGCCAATAAATATCTTAATGGCTTGAATTTTTAAAGTAGCTTTAATGGACATAAGTCACATACAGTTCACCCATTTAAAGTATACAGTTCAATGCTTTTTACAGATATGTGCAACTGTTACCACAGTCAACGTTAGAATATTTTTATCCCTCAAGAAGAAACCTGCATCTTTTAGTTATTGTGGCTCTGATCCCTTCCCCCCAACCCTGAACAACCACTAATTACTTTTTGTCTCTATACATTTCCCTATTCTGGACTTTCATATGCATGAAATCATTCAATATCTGATCTTTTGTAACTGGCTTATTTCTACTTTGTCCATGTTGCGGTTTTCATCAGTACTTAATTCCATTTTATGGCAGAATGACATTCTATTGTATAGATATGCCACATTTTCTTTTTCTATTTGTCCACTGATGGACATTTGGGTTGTTTCCCCCTTTTGGCTGTTAATGAATAATGCTGCTATAAACATGTATGTAAAGGTTTCTGTGTGAAACATGTGCTTTCATTTCTCTTGGATATATACATAAGAGTGGAATTTCTGGAACCCCTGAAGGAAATTCCCAGGAAGATGGCAAAGGATACTTCAGGTAACATACCTGCATCAGGCCTACAAACCAAGTTCCAATTGAAGCAGGAAGTCAGAGGGGTTTTTTGTTTGTTTGTTTGTTTTTTACAGAGACAGAGAGAGTCGGAGAGAGAGATAGATAGGGACAGACAGGAACAGAGAGAGATGAGAAGCATCAATTATCAGTTTTTTGTTGCGATACCTTAGTTGTTCATTGATTGCTTTCTCATATGTGCCTTGACCGCGGGCCTTCAGCAGACCGAGTAATCCCTTGCTTGAGCCAACAACCTTAGGTCCAAGCTGGTGAGCTTTGCTCAAACCAGATGAGCCTGTGCTCAAGCTGGCGACTCAGGGTCTCAAGCCTGGGTCCTCTGCCTCCCAGTTCGATGCTCTATCCACTGCGCCACTGCCTGGTCAGACAGGAAGTCAGAGGTTTTAAGGAGGGAGGTCTTCAGGAATAAAATGGAGCTGGTATATTATAGATTGGATAAATTTGAAAAATTATATTGGAGCAACAAAGTAAATTATAGGCCAGGTTGTTAACCAGAGAGAACCAGGGAGAGACAGTTGAGAACAGCCTTTCTGGGAACAGAACAAAGCAAAAACACAGGCTTCAAAAATTACCCCTCCCTGAATTTTATTGGAGCAGATTGTGGAACAGTTTATACCCCAGGGCATTGACAAAACAACCAGCCAACAATCAGTGGAGACTGGCAGCTGGGTGCACTACCAGAGGAGGCAGAAGGCTTAAAAGAAAGATTGGAAAAAGAGGCAGTCAAGAAGTTCACTGCTAAAACCACCATCCCATGGTGGCTGGGAATGGGTGGGGCAGTGTGCTTCTTTTTATTGTAAGCCCTTAGTACAATTTGACTTTAAAATATGTGCATTGTTGAGTGACGTCACGGAAATGGCGCCGTGAGAAGCGCGTCCGACAGCTCTCCCCTAAATCACAACAAATTTATCAACTAGAAACAGAAAAATTTATCCTCGGAGCATTCCGGAGTTCCACACAAACTGAAAGCAAAAGGACTGTTATCACTTGAATCTGAGAGACGAGGGTGTGGAGGAAGCTACCGCAGCAGCGACGCTCATTCAAGCCGCCAGGGAGTGCGCCTGCGGTGAGTCAGCCCATATACTTGGGAACCACGAGCCCCCGCGAGCGGCCGTCGCGAGCCGCCACCGTGAGCCACCGCGAGCCCCCGCGAACCGCCACCGCGAGCGGCCGCCACGAGCCGCCGCGCGAGCGCCCGGTCCGGTTGAGCACCGCTGACGTTCCCAGCGGCCCGCACACTGCGAGTGGGGGTCGCCGGCCACCGGTGCCCGGAGCGCCCCATTCGCGCGCGTGCCTTGGGCATTCCATGCGCCCAGGGCGCCCTACTGGCCCGCACACCCAGGGGGCTCCATTATCCTGCGCCTGGTGTGGTCCAGCCGCCAGCGGCGGGGCGAGCGGGAGAGGCTTGGGAGATTCTCTCCGTGGGCGGGGCACCTCACCCAGCCATTCAAGCTAACAATCAAGCGTTGGGGGAGGGGCACGCACAGGCAGCCTAAAATACCTTCGGAAACACAGCTGCGACCCAATCACTGAAATTAGCTTAACCCATAAAATCTGCGCACCCTTGGTTCTAACTGATAAGATCTCTCTCAGTTCAGCGATCCAAGACAAGAGGCGTGATATTTTTTAGTGCCTCTCGCTAAAGGGGCGGGGGCAACTTCTGATTGATAGAGCCTCCATATTCAGGGATAAACGCTAACAAGAAGGACTTGGCAGATAATAAGGTCTATACTACACTAGTCGTAAGCAGAGACTAGTGCCTCTTCTTCCCTGCAAAAACAGGCTACAAAGTGTGGAAAGCCTGGGTTGAGAGGTCCAACTAAATGATAGGCGCTGAACAGTCACCTTGACAACAATTGACTCCCACCCCCGCCTGATTACACTGGAGGCCCTGACTGTTAGAGCCTTTCCCAAAGCCTTGCACTGAGTGGGGATAGAGTGGGGATTTCCCAGCTCTTTGAGCCTCTTACTCCCCAGGCAGAAGCAGTTGCAGCCTTATAGCTGGATCACCAGGCTGCTAATTCAGAAAGGGGGGACTAGGAGAGAGAATCCAGGAAAGCAAACTCTCTCATCGTTGGACCCTGCAAACGCCAACAAGCCTTTACTTCCAGCAAGACTAAAGCCAATTATATGACATTGCCATAGAATCCCATCAACTGCAAATCCCTAACTAAGAGTGACACAGGGGCAGAGCCTGGGGTACAGAGTCACCGACTAGGAAGAGGGAGAGAAAAGAAAAAGGAAGAAGTTAACCTCTCAAAATCAAGAAAAACCCACAGACTTTACAACTTGATCCACTAATTTTTTTTTTGTTGTTGTTGTTTGTTTCTTCTATCTTTTTGCCTTTATTTCCTCCACCTCAGTCCTTCTATTCTCTGCCCATCTTATGCTTCCCCTTTCTTGAACTACACTACCCATGAGTGTTGCATTTTATTTTACTTCTTCATCCTCACCCTCCTTTAAGGTTATACTCCAAAACACTTAACTCGCACTCTCTCCTCTTTTGTTTTTTTTTTGTTTTTTTGTTTTTTTTTGTCTTGCTTTATTTTGTTTTTTTCTCCTCCTATTTTATTTCTTCCTTCGTTTTTCTCTTTTTCTTATTTTTTCCTTTAAATTCGTTTTTTCTTTTCTCATTTTACTTTCCTCCCATATAATCCTCAATCACGAACAAATTAGTTAATTTGGGACTCAAGGCTTTTTTTTGGCTTTATTTCTCTTTTTTGCTTTTGTTTTTAATTTTTTTTCTCTTGTTTGTTTATTTTTGTAGCATTTTGGGTCCTCCCAACCCAAGGTCTCCATTGTATTTAGTCTTCGCTCCACTTAATACAACAGATTTTTACTTATTATTTTTATTTTTTCTTCTTTATTATTCTTTTTTGGTCCTTTTTTCAGATTCCCTCTTATCCCTCTCATTATATCTCTTAGTTGACCATCACTTACAAGCAAATCATCTTATGCTTGTCTAAGATTTTCTTCCTTTTTTTTTTTTTGCATTTAGTAGGTCCCTACTCCCTTTTTTTTGCCCCTTGAACTCTTCACCCCAAATCAGGCCCTCCATTATAGGCACAATATTTCCCTGAGGAGGGGAGAGGAGGGAAAGAGAAGAGAGAAAAAAAGGGGGAAATAATAAATTATTACTGTTTTTTTTTTTGTGGGGTGTTATACCCTTTTTTTTTTCTTTTTCTTTTTACTCTTTATTAATTCTAATTAGTGCTATCAATAAGACCACCCTCAGATGCCGATAAGAAAGAGGAAATCGAATATTATGGATACAAAAGAAAGAGAGGTAACACAAATAGATGTGGAAAAATCTATGGAGAAAAGACTTAACATATTGGAAGCCTTGGAGCTAAATGACAGAGAATTTAAAATAGAAATCTTAAAAATACTCAGAGATATACAAGAAAACACAGAAAGGCAATATAGGGAGATCAGAAAACAACTCAATGAACACAAAGAATATATTACCAAGGAAATTGAAACTATAAAAACAAATCAAACAGAAATGAAAAACTCAATTCACGAGCTGAAAAACGAGGTAACAAGCTTAGCTAACAGAACAGCCCAGATTGAAGATAGGATTAGTGAAATAGAAGACAAACAACTTGAGGCACAACAGAGAGAAGAAGAAAGAGACTCAAAAATAATAAAAAATGAGAAAGCCCTACAGGAATTGTCTGACTTCATCAGAAAGAATAACATAAGAATAATAGGTATATCAGAGGGAGAAGAGAAAGAAAATGGAATGGAGAATATACTCAAACAAATAATAGACGAGAACTTCCCAAGCCTGTGGAAGGAAATAAAGCCTCAAATTCAAGAAGCAAACAGAACACCAAGTTTTCTTAACCCCAACAAACCCACTCCAAGGCACATCATAATAAAGATGACACAAACCAATGACAAAGAAAAAATTCTCAAGGCAGCCAGGGAAAAGAAGAGTACAACATATAAAGGAAGGCCTATTAGATTATCATCAGATTTCTCAGCAGAAACTCTACAAGGTAGAAGAGAGTGGACCCAAATATTTAAAGCCCTGAAAGAGAGGAACTTTCAGCCAAGAATACTATACCCATCAAAGCTATCCTTCAAGTATGAAGGAGATATAAAAACATTCACAAATACAGAAAAGATGAGAGAATTTATCAACAGAAAGCCCCCACTCCAGGAAATACTAAGGGGGGTTTTCCAACCAGATTCAAAGAACAAAAGGAAACAACACCACAAGTAACAGTTCCACCAAGAACACAATAAAACCAAACTTAAACTGTGACAACAAAGGAAAAAAAGGGGGGAGAGGATGGAGATTAACAGTAGCAAAGGATGATGAAGTGCAGAAATACTTATAAGATAGGGTACTACAATGAATATGGTAGGTACCCTTTTCATTACTTAATGGTAACCACCCTTAAAAAAACCACCACAAAAACACTTGACTTAAAAAAGGTAGCAACAGAGGAAAGAAGTATGGAACACAAACAAACAAAAACAAATGATAGAAAAACAAAAGAGAAGAATCAAACTAGATACAAAACTAACAGAAAGCAATTTATAAAATGGCAGTAGGGAACCCACAAGTGTCAATAATTACACTAAATGTAAATGGATTAAACTTACCAATAAAAAGACACAGAGTAGCAGAATGGATTAAAAAAGAAAATCCAACTATATGCTGCCTACAAGAAACACATCTAAGCAACAAGGATAAAAACAAATTCAAAGTGAAAGGCTGGAAAACAATACTCCAAGCAAACAACACCCAAAAAAAAGCAGGTGTAGCAATACTCATATCTAATAATGCTGACTACAAGACAGAAAAAGTACTCAGAGACAAAAATGGTCATTTCATAATGATTAAGGGGAAGTTGAATCAAGAAGACATAACAATCCGTAATATATATGCACCAAACCAAGGAGCACCAAAATATATAAGACAGCTACTTATTGACCTTAAAACAAAAACTAACAAAAATACACTCATACTTGGAGACCTCAATACACCGCTGACGGCTCTAGATCGGTCATCCAAACAGAGAATCAATAAAGATATAGTGGCCTTAAACGAAATACTAGAACACCTGGATATGATAGACATCTACAGGACACTTCATCCCAAAGCGACAGAGTATGCATTTTTCTCTAGTGTACATGGAACATTCTCAAGAATTGACCATATGTTGGGCCACAAAGACAATATCAGCAAATTTAGAAAAATTGAAATTGTACCAAGCATATTTTCTGATCATAAAGCCTTGAAACTAGAATTCAACTGCAAAAAAGAGGGGGAAAACCCCACAAAAATGTGGAAACTAAACAACATACTTCTAAAAAATGAATGGGTCAAAGAAGAAATAAGTGCAGAAATCAAAAGATATATACAGACAAATGAAAATGAAAATACGGCATATCAGAATCTCTGGGATGCAGCAAAAGCAGTAATAAGAGGAAAGTTCATATCACTTCAGGCCTATATGAACAAACAAGAGAGAGCCGAAGTAAACCACTTAACTTCACACCTTAAGGAACTAGAAAAAGAAGAACAAAGACAACCCAAAACCAGCCGAAGAAAGGAGATAATAAAAATCAGAGCAGAAATAAATGAAATAGAGAACAGAAAAACTATAGAAAAAATCAATAAGACAAGGAGCTGGTTCTTTGAAAAGATCAACAAAATTGACAAACCCTTGGCAAGACTCACCAAGGAAAAAAGACACAGGACTCAAATAAATAAAATCCAAAATGAAAGAGGAGAGATCACCACAGACATCATAGAAATACAAAGAATTATTGTAGAATACTATGAAAAATTATATGCCACCAAATACAACAATCTAGAAGAAATGGATAAATTCCTAGAACAATACAACCTTCCTAGACTGAGTCATGAAGAAGCAGAAAGCCTAAACAGACCAATCAGCAGGGAGGAAATAGAAAACACTATTAAAAATCTCCCCAAAAATAAAAGTCCAGGCCCAGACGGTTATACTAGTGAATTCTATCAAACATTCAAAGAAGACTTGGTTCCTATTCTACTCAAAGTCTTCCAAAAAATTGAAGAAGAAGCAATACTTCCAAACACATTTTATGAGGCAAACATAACCCTCATACCAAAACCTGGCAAGGATGGCACAAAGAAAGAAAACTACAGACCAATATCTCTAATGAATACAGATGCTAAAATACTAAACAAAATACTGGCAAACCGAATACAACAACATATTAAAAAAATAATACATCATGATCAAGTGGGATTCATCCCAGAATCTCAAGGATGGTTCAACATACGTAAAACGGTTAACGTAATACACCATATCAACAAAACAAAGAACAAAAACCACATGATCTTATCAATAGATGCAGAAAAGGCTTTTGATAAAATACAACACAATTTTATGTTTAAGACTCTCAACAAAATGGGTATAGAAGGAAAATATCTCAACATGATAAAGGCCATATATGATAAACCATCAGCCAACATCCTATTAAACGGCATAAAACTGAGGACTTTCTACCTTAAATCAGGAACAAGACAGGGTTGTCCACTCTCTCCACTCTTATTCAACGTGGTGCTAGAAGTTCTGGCCAGAGCAATCAGACAAGACAAAGAAATAAAAGGCATCCATATCGGAAAAGAAGAAGTAAAGATATCACTTTTTGCTGATGATATGATCCTATACATCGAAATCCCGAAGGACTCCACAAAAAGATTATTAGAAACAATAAACCAATACAGTAAGGTCGCAGGATACAAAATTAACATACAAAAGTCCATAGCCTTTCTATATGCCAACAATGAAATATTAGAAAACGAACTCAAAAAAATAATCCCCTTCACGATTGCAAGAAAAAAAATAAAATACCTAGGAATAAACATAACAAAGAACGTAAAGGACCTATATAATGAAAATTACAAAGCATTGTTAAGGGAAATCGAAAAAGATACAATGAGATGGAAAAATATTCCTTGTTCTTGGATACGAAGAATAAATATAATCAAAATGGCCATATTACCCAAAGCAATATACAAATTTAATGCAATTCCCATCAAAATCCCTATGAGATTTTTTAAAGAAATGGAACAAAAAATCATCAGATTTATATGGAACTATAAAAAACCCCGAATAGCCAAAACAATCCTAAGGAAAAAGAATGAAGCTGGGGGCATTACAATACCTGACTTTAAACTATATTATAGGGCCACGATAATCAAAACAGCATGGTATTGGCAGAAAAATAGACATTCAGACCAATGGAACAGAATAGAAAGCCCAGAAATAAAACCACATATATATGGTCAAATAATCTTTGATAAAGGGGACAACAACACACAATGGAGAAAAGAAAGCCTCTTCAACAAATGGTGTTGGGAAAACTGGAAAGCCACATGCAAAAGAATGAAACTCGACTACAGCCTGTCCCCGTGTACTAAAATTAATTCAAAATGGATCAAAGACCTAAATATAAGACCTGAAACAATAAAGTACATAGAAGAAGACATAGGTACTAAAATCATGGACCTGGGTTTTAAAGAACATTTTATGAACTTGACTCCAATGGCAAGAGAAGTGAAGGCAAAGATAAATGAATGGGACTACATCAGAATTAAAAGTTTTTGCTCAGCAAGAGAAACTGATATCAAAATAAACAGACAGCCAACTATATGGGAACTGATATTTTCAAACGACAGCTCAGATAAGGGCCTAATATCCAAAATTTACAAAGAACTCATAAAACTCAACAACAAACAAACAAGCAATCCAATAAAAAAATGGGAAGAGGACATGAACAGACACTTCTCCCAGGAAGAGATACAAATGGCCAACAGATATATGAAAAGATGCTCATCTTCATTAGTTATTAGAGAAATGCAAATCAAAACTACAATGAGATACCACCTCACTCCTGTTAGATTAGCTATTATCAACAAGACGGGTAATAGCAAATGTTGGAGAGGCTGTGGAGAAAAAGGAACCCTCATTCACTGTTGGTGGGACTGTAAAGTAGTACAACCATTATGGAGGAAAGTATGGTGGTTCCTCAAAAAACTGCAAATAGAACTACCTTATGACCCAGCAATCCCTCTACTGGGTATATACCCCAAAACCTCAGAAACATTGATACGTGAAGACACATGTAGCCCCATGTTCATTGCAGCACTGTTCACAGTGGCCAAGACATGGAAACAACCAAAAAGCCCTTCAATAGAAGACTGGATAAAGAAGATGTGGCACATATACACTATGGAATACTACTCAGCCATAAGAAATGATGACATCAGATCATTTACAGCAAAATGGTGGGATCTTGATAACATTATAAGGAGTGAAATAAGCAAATCAGAAAAAAACAAGAACTACATGATTCCATACATTGGTGGAACATAAAAATGAGACTAAGAGACATGGACAAGAGTGTGGTGGTTACCAAGGGTGGGGGGGAAGGGAGGACATGGGAGGGAGGGAGGGAGAGAGTTAGGGGGAGGGGGAGGGGCACAGAGAACTAGATAGAGGTGACGGAGGACAATCTGACTTTGGGCGAGGGGTTTGCAACATAATTTGATGACAAAATAACCTAGACTTTTTTTTTTGAATATATGTACCCTGATTTATTAGTGTCATCCCATTACCATTAATAAAAATTTATTAAAAAAAAAAAAGAAAAAGAAATAAGAAATGAGGACTAGTAAAAAAAAAAAATATGTGCATTGTTTATGGGCCTGAAATGTTAATTAACTTTTTTTTTACCCTACTATAATTTGATGATTATGATTTTTATTTCTTTTCCTTTTTGTCCCAGATTTATTAAGATATAATTAACATAAAATCAAGTTTAAGGTATAAAGCATAATCTTTTTTTTTTTAAATAATTTTATTTTTTTAATGGGGTGACATCAATAAATCAGGATACATATATTCAAAGATAACAAGTCCAGGGTATCTTGTTGTTCAATCATGTTGCATACCCATCACCCAAAGTCAGATTTTCCTCCGTCACCCTCTATGTTGTTCTCTCTGTGCCCCTCCCCCTCCCCCTTTCCCTCTCCCCTTCCCCCCTCCCCCCCGTAACCACCACACTCTTATCAGTGTATCTCAGTTTCACTTTTAAAAGCATAATCTTTTAATACATGTATGTACTGCAGAAATAATTACTACAATAAGGTTAGTTAACACATCTATCACCTGACATAATTACTCTTTTTTTGTTTGTTTTTGTGGTAAGACTGTTTATGATCAATTCTCTTAGCAACTTTCAGGTATATAATATAGTGAGGTTTATTTTAAGTGAGAGGAGAAGAGATAGTGAAACAGACTTTTGCATGCACCCTGACCAGGATCCACCCGGCAACCTTATCTTGGGCTGATGTTCAAGTACTGAGCTATTTTTAGCTCTTGAGGCTGATGCGCTGGGACTAACAGAGCTATCCTCTGCTCCCAAGGCCATATTTGAAACAATTGAGCCACTGGATGTAGAAGGAAAAGAGGTAGAGAAGGGAAAGAGGGATGGGAGAGAAGCAGATAGTTGCCTCTCCTATGTGCCCTGACTGAGAATCAAACCCAGGACATCCATATGCCAGGTTGACACTCTATCCACTGAACCACTGGCCAGGGCCTAGTATGCTCAATATAGTCATTGTGCTGCATCTTAGATTCCCAGAATTTATTCATCTTATAACTGGAAGTTTATACTCACTGACCAGTATTTCTCCATTTTCTCCCTCTTGCTCCCAGTTCCTGGTAACCACCATGCTACTCTGTTTCTATGAGTCCCACCTTTTAAAATTCTGCACATAAGTGAGATCATATAGTGTTCCTCTTTCTCTTCCTCTGATTTATTTAACTTAGTATAATACCCTCAAGGTCCTTCCATGTTGTCACAAGGGGCAAGACTTCCTATTTCTCAAGGCTGAATAATACTCCATTGTGTGTGAGTGTATATTTTTATATATTATATTTCTTTGTCCAGTCATTTGTCAGTGGACACACTGCTCACAAAATTAGGAAATATTTTATCGCTTCATATTCATTTTGAAATATCTCCTAATTTTTGTGAGCAGTATAGGTTGATTCCATGTCTTGGCTATTGTGAACAATCCTGCAATGAATATGGAGGTGTAGATATCTCTTAGAGATAGTGATTTCATTTCCTTTGGGTATATATCATGTATTGGTGTTGCTGGTTCATATGGTAGCTATCTTTTTCATTTTTATAGGAACCTCTGTATTATTTTCCCTAATGGCTGTACCAATTTACTTTGCCAACAATAGTGTACAAGTGTTCCCTTTTTTCTTTTTTAATTTTAATTTATTAATTTTAATGCAGTGAAATTGATAAATCAGGGTACATATGTTCAGAAAAAATATCTACAGATTATTTTGACATTTGATTATGTTGCATACCCCTCATCCAAAGTCAAATTGTCTTTTGTACCTTCTATCTGGTTTTCTTTGTGCCTTTTCTCCCCCCACCTCCCCTCCTCCTCTGCCCCCCATTACCATCACATTCTTGTCCATGTCTCTGAGTCTCATTTTCATGTCTCATCTATGGATGGATTCATATAGTTCTTAGTTTTTTCTGATTTATTTATTTCACTCAGTATAATGTTATCAAGTTCCATCCATGTTGTTGTAAATGATCCGATGTCATAAATTTGTATGGCTGAGTAGTATTCCATAGTATATATGTACCAAAGCTTTTTAATCCACTCATCCTCAGACAGACACTTGGGCTGTTTCCATATCTTCGCTATTGTGAACAATGCTGCCATAAACATGAGGGTGCATTTCTCCTTTTGGAAGAGTGCTATGGTGTTCTTAGGGTATATTCCTAAATGTGAGATAGCTGGGTCAAAAGGCAGTTTGATTTTTAATTTCTTGAGGAACTTCCATACTGTTTTCCACAGTGGCTGCACCAGTCTGCATTCCCACCAGCAATGCAGGAGGGTTCCCTTTTCTCCACATCCTTGCCAGCACTTATTCTGTGTTGTTTTGTTGATGAGCACCATTCTGACTATTGTAAGCTGACATCTATCTCATTGTGGTTTTAATTTGCATTTCTCTAATGATTAGTGATATTGAGCAATTTTTCATATGCCTATTGGTCATCTGTATGTTCTTTTTGGAGAAGTGTCTATTCATTTCTTTTGCCCATTTTTTGTTTGGATTGCTTGTCTTCCTGGTGTTGAGTTTACAAGTTCTTTATAAATTTTGGTTATTAACCTCTTATCAGATGTATTGTTGAATATGTTCTCCCATTGTATAGTTTGTCTTTTTATTCTGTTGTTATTGTCTTTAGCTGTGCAAAAGCTTTTTAGTTTGATATAGTCTATTTGTTTATCCTGTCTTTTATTTCCCTTGCCTGTGGAGATAAATCAGCAAATATATTGCTGCGAGAGATGTCAGAGAGCTTACTGCCTATAGTTTTTTCTAAGATGCTTATGGTTTCATGGCTTACATTTAAGTCTTATATCCATTTTGAGTTGATTTTTGTGAATGGTGTAAGTTGGTGGTCTAGTTTCATTAGTTTGCAGGTAGATGTCCAATTTTCCCAACACCATTTATTAAAGAGGTTGTCTTTACTCCTTAGAATGCTCTTACCTCCTTTGTCAAACATTGGTTGTCCATAGAGCAATGGGTTTATTTCTGGGTTCTCTGTTCTGCTCCATTGATTTCTATGCCTGTTATTATGCCAGTACCAGGCTGTTTTGAGAACAATGGCCTTGTAGTATAACTTGATATCCAGAAGTGTGATACTTCCCACTTTATTCTTCCTTTACAAGATTGCTGAGGCTATTCGTGTTCTTTTTCAATTCCATATAAATCTTTGTAATATGTGTTCTATATCTTTGAAGTATGTCATTGGTATTTTAATTGGTATTGCATTAAATTTATAAATTGCTTTGGGTAATATAGATATTATAATGATGTTTATTCTTCCTAACCATGAACATGGTATGTGCTTCCACTTGTTTGTATCTTCCTTGATTTCTTTTATCAATGTTTTATAATTTTCCAAGTACAAGTCATTAGTCTGATTGGTTAAATTTACTCCTAGGGGAGACCTGAAGATGGCAGCTGAGTAGGCAGATGCAGACTCCCAGCTCTCACCACCAAACTGGAATACAAATCAACTTAGGAACAATCACCATGAAAAACCAACTCTGGACTACAAGAACAGCTCTCAAAAACCAAGGAGCAAAGAAGAAGCCACAACAAACCTGGTAGAGAGCACCTGAATAGCCCCTGCTTACAGGAACGAAGGGGAGGGTGAGGGTGACATCCCAGGGGGGCTCTCACTCCAGGGAAAAGAGGAGAAAATACTGCTCACAGCCACTTGCCTGGTGACCAGGGAGTGAGGTGTGTTGAAAGGACTGGCTTATTCTCCAAGTGGAAAAGGGAGAGAGAGGGACAGACGGTGAGGAGCAGAAGAATGCAGAGGACGTCCTAAAAAAGCTGACTCATCCAGTTCTGGAGGCAGCCATAGCTGGGGGAGGGACTGATTCTTTCACAAAACAGAACTGAATTGCTTCCAGATCACAGAACTCCAGACATCTCTCCAGCTCCAATCAGTGCAACAATACACAGCTGAAAACAAGAAGTGAGGAGGAGGGGCAGTAACTCAGTTCTCCATGGAGATCTGAGGTACACCTCCCCCTACTGAAGCCGAGAAAACACCCAGCCCCCAGAAAGATTAGTTGGTGAAAGAGGCCTTCAGCATCTCACGTTACACCCATTACATTCCTGGATACAGTTTCAAGTAAGCCCCCTGCTGAGATCAGTAAACAAGACTATCACCTGTTAAGAAAACAAACAAATCAAGACTTCAAAGTGGCCCAAATCCTAAAGTAGATTACAAATAATAGCTGATGTCAACCCAAGAAGACCTAGAAATAACACAATTGAAAATTGGAGGCAGACAACACCAAGCCTAGACTCAATCAGCCCTACAAGCAAAACATTCAAACATGGAAATGAGAGGACAAAGAAGTGCAATCCAAATAAAAGCACAAGAGAAACCTTCAGGAGTTGAACTGAGTGATATGGAAATAACCGAACATCCAAATGAGGAGTTCAAAATAATGATTGTAAGGATGCTTAGGGATCTTAGAACAACAATGGATGGCCATTATGAACACCTAAACATGAGTATAAAAAAGGATATTGAAATAATAAAAAAAGAATCAGTTGGAGATAACAAACACAATATCAGAACTGAAGACCACAATGGAAGGAATTAAAAACAGGATGAATAGAGCTGAGGATCGAATCAGTGAGTTGGAGGATAACTTGAATGAAGGCAAGAAAGCAGAGAAGAAAGAAGAAAAGAGACTCAAAAAGTCTGAGGAAAATCTTAGAGAGCTCTGTGACAACATGAAGAGAAATAACATTCGCATCAGAGGGGTTCCTGAAGAAGAAGAGAAAAAACAAGGGATAGAGACTTTGTTCAATCATATCATAGCTGAAAACTTCCCTAAATTAATGCATAAGAAACTCTCACAAGTTCAAGAAGAACAGAGAACTCCACTAAAGAGAAACCCAAAGAAACCTACATCAAGACACATCATAATTAAAATACTAAAGCTAAGTGATAAAGAGAAAATATTAAAAGCTGCTAGAGAAAAAAAGGCTATCACCTACAAAAGAGCCCCCATAAGAATGACATCTGACTTCTCAACAGAAACACTTAAGGCCAGAAGGGAATGGCAAGAAATATTCAAAGTAATGCAGAACAAGAACCTACAACCAAGACTACTTTATCCAGCAAGGCTATTGTTTAAAATTGAAGGAGAAATAAAAAGCTTCCCATACAAAGAAAAAACTCAAGGAATTTATTACAACAAAACCAATGCTGCAGAAAATGTTAAGGGGCATGGTGTAAATAGATCAATGTGCGAAAAGAACACAGCAAAAGAGGAATACAGCTTTAAAGAATAAAATGACAATAAACAACTACATATCAATAATAACATTAAATGTAAATGGATTAAATGATACAATCAAAAGACATAGGGTAGCTGCATGAATAAGAAAACAGGACCCATACATATGCTGTCTACAAGAGACACACCTTAAAACAAAAGATGCACATAGACTGAAGGTAAAAGGATAGAAAAAGCATTTCATGCAAATGGAAATGAAAAAAAAGCTGAGGTAGCAATACTTATATCAGAAAAAATGGACTTTAAAACAAGAATATAGTAAGAGAAAAAAAAGGCCACTATATTATGATAAAGGGAGCAATTCAACAGGAAGATATAACTATTATAAATATCTATGCATCTAATATAGGAGCACCTAATATATAAAGCAGACATTGATGGATATAAGGAGTGAAATCAACAGCAGTACTATAATAGTAGGGGATTTCAATACCCCACCAACATCACTGATAAATCCTCAAGAAAGAAAATTAACAAAGAAACAGCAGACTTAAAGGACACACTAGATCAACTCAATTTAATAGATATCTTCAGAACATTTCACCCTAAAGCAGCAGAATATACATTCTTTTCAAGGCTCATGGTACATTCTCTAGGATAGACCACATGTTAGGGCACAAAAGTGCTCTCAACAAATTTAAGAAGATTGAAATCATATCAAGCACTTTCTCTGATCACAATGGCATGAAACTAGAAATCAACCACAACAGAAAAGCTCAAAAATTCTCAAACACATGGAAACTAAATAGCAGGTTTTTAAATAACGAATGGATTAAGAATGAGATCAAAGAAGAAATAAAAAAAATTCCTAGAAATGAATGACAATGAGCATACAACAACTCAAAATTTATGGGACGTGGCAAAAGCAGTACTGAAAGTGAAGTTCATAGCACTACAGGCACACTTTAAGAAATGAAAAAAGTTCAAATAATGAACTTAACCTTGCATCTAAGAGAACTAGAAAAAGAACAGCAAGTAAAGCCCAAATGTAGTAGAAGGAAGGAAATAATAAATGTCAGAGCAGAAATAAATGACATAGTGGCTAAAGAAACAATACAGAGGATCAATGAAACCAGAAGCTGATTCTTTGAAAAGGTAAACAAGATCGATGAACTAGACTCACCAAGAAAAAAAGAGAGAGGACTCAAATAAATAAAATTAGAAATGAGAGTGGAGAAACAACAACTGGCACAAGAGAAATACAAAATATTGTAAGAAAATACTGTGAAGAACTGTATGTCAAAAAACTAGACAACCTAGATGAAATGGACAAATTCCTTAAAACATACAATCTTCCAAAAATCAATCTGGAAGAATCAGAAAACCTAAACAGACTGATTACACCAAATGAGATCAAAACAGTTATCAAAAAACTCCCAACGAAGAAAAGTCCTGGGCCTGATGCTTCAAAATTGAATTCTACCAAATATTCAAAGAACTGACTCCTATCCTTCTCAAGCTATTTCAAAAAATTGAAGAGGAAGAAAGACTTCTAAACTTCTTTTATGAGGCAAGCATAATACTGATTCCAAAACCAGGCAAAGACAATACAAAGAAAGGAAATTATAGGCCATATCCCTGATGAATATAGATGCTAAAATCCTCAACAAAGTATTAGCAAACCAGATCCAACAATATATGGAAAAATCATACACCATGATCAAGTGAGATTTATTCTGGGGAGGCAAGGCTGGTACAATATCCACAAGTCAATCAATGTGATTCATCACATAAACAAAAGGAAGGAGAAAAACCACATGATAATTTCAATAGGTTCAGAAAAAGCATTTGATAAAATCTAGCTTTTCATGATCAAAACTCTCAGCAAAGTGGGAATACAGTGACGTCAGAGAAATGGCGCTGTAAGGAGGGTTACCGATATATCTCCCCAAAAATTCAACAAGATCTTTAACCAGAGACAGAAAAATCTATGCTTGGAGCCTCCAGCAGTTCCACACTAAACACAAAGGTATGATTCAGTGAAAAATTGACTAAATATATAATCAACCCTGAAGGAAATAAGATGGAGGAAGAAACACTTCGCCTTCCTCACTAACCTAAATAAGGGCTGCTTTCACTGGGAACTGGGAGTATAGGAACTGAGGTGGGTATAGGGTGTGAACAGTACCATGCTGCAGCACAAACGCCCAAACCAGGCTGTGGCATGGAATCCAGTTGAGGAAAACTGTGCTTGTGGCAACACAAGCTAACGTTTGTGCCAAATCCAGACAAAGAAAAACAAGTGGGGCAGCCATCCGCCCCGATCTCCTGGTCGGCAGGTGCAGATAGTGTGCAAAAGATTCCTCCTAGAGTCCCGGGAGTGGGCGCCTG
Source organism: Saccopteryx bilineata (assembly GCF_036850765.1). NCBI lineage: Eukaryota > Metazoa > Chordata > Mammalia > Chiroptera > Emballonuridae > Saccopteryx > Saccopteryx bilineata. The sequence continues at coordinate 202,208,950 of NC_089493.1, read as the reverse complement.
TGTTACTGAACAGAGGGGCAGAATCAGGGGCCTTTGTGTGGGCTGAAATTGGAGTCTCAGGGTCGCCCCTGCACCCTGAAAAGTGGCGCGTGGGGAGTGAGCAGGAGCAAAATTCCCTACACTGGTACTTTTCTATGCGGGCAGGGCGCCTCACCTGGAGTGAGAGGCGGCCAGCGTGATATCCTGGTCGATGAGTGTGGATAGTGGGCGAGAGATTCCCCCAGAGTGGACGCCTGTGTTACCGGACAAAAGGGGCAGAGTCAGAGGCCTTTGCGTGAGCTGTAATCAGAGTCTCGGGGTCACCCCTGCGCCCTGAAAAGCAGCACACAGGGAGTGAGCAGGAGAGAAATTCCCTACGTTTGTACTTTTCTGTGTAGGCGAGGCACCTAACCCAGAGTGAGAGGTGGCCGGCATGATATCCTGGTCGGCGAGCGCAGAGAGTGGGAGAGAGATTCCCCCAGGGAGTGGGCGCCCTTGTTCCTGGACAGAGGGGCAGAGTCAGAGGCCTTTGCATGGACTGTGACCGGAGTCTTAGTGTCACTGCCCCTGCGCCCTGAAGAGCGGCGCGCAAAAGCGAGATTCCCTACGCTTGAACTTCTCCAGGCAGGTGGGGCTCCTCACCCAGCCATACAAGCTAACAGACCCATGAAGGATTAGCTTAACCCACAGTCTGCTTGCCTCCCAATTGACCTATACGACCCTAACTGACAAGATCTCTCTCAGGTCTGCGATTTAAGACAACAGGGAGATATTTTTTAGTACCTCTTGTTATGTTATGCACATAGGGGTGGGGGAACCTCTGATTGGCACAGCTTGCATACTCAGGGCTATATGTTAAAAAGAGGGATTTGGCAGCTTGTAAGTCCTCCTGCTTTGCAAACAGTGACTAGGGCATCTTCTACCCAGCCAAAACAGGTTATAAAGTGCCAAAAGCCTGGGGAAAGGGGTCCCACAGAGTGCTGAGGCATTCGGGATGTGCCTAGAGGTGCATGGAAAGGCACTTTGAAAAAAACTGGCTCCCAGCCCCACCTGATTATGCTAGCGGCCCTGATTGATTGAGCCTTACCCAGAGCCCTGCGCTGAGTGGGAATAGAGTGGGGATTTCCCAGCTCTTCGAGCCTTTTACTCTCCAGGCAGAGGCAGCAGCAACCCCATAGCTGGATCATCAGGCTGCTAATTCAGGAAGGAAAGACTAGGAGAGAAGCTCCGGGAAAATGGACTCTCTCATTGTCAGAGTCTGCAAATGCTAATGAGCCTCAACTGCGAACAAGACTGAAGCCCAATATATGACATCGCCATAGAGACTTATCAACTGCAAACCTCTACCTAAATATGCCACAGGGGCAGAACCTGGGGTACAGAGTCATGGACCAGGAAGAGGGAAAGAAAAGAAAGAGCAAGAAGATAACCTCTCAAAATCAAGAATAATTCACAGACTTTATAACCTATCCCACTTTATTATATTTGTTCATTTGTTTCTCTTCTTGTCTTGATTATTTTCTTCCTTTTCCAATTTGGTCGTTTAATTCTCTGCCAGTCTTACTCTCTCCTCTCCTTGAACTACACTACCCATAAGTGTTATATCTCTCATTATCTTTCCTTTCCTCTTCCTTTCTCTCTATGAGGGTTGCACTCCAAAACCCTTAACTTTCTCTCTCTCTCTCTCCTTTTGTTTTTTTTCCTACATTCTTCATTTTGTGTTTTCCTCTATTTTTCTCCCTCTATATTCGTTTTTTCTTTTCTTCTTTACTTTTCCTCTCATTCAATCCTCCATCACAAACAAATTATTTTATTTGGGACTCAAATTTTTCTTTGTGGTGCTTTGGGGGTTTTTTACTTCGCTTTTTTAACTCACTAGCAGTGCTCCCAACCCTAGCTCTCCATTTTATCTAGTTTTTGCTCCACTAAATACAATAGTAATTTTTAAATTTTTTCCCCATTTTTCCTGCTTCCCTCTTATTCCTATCATTATATCTCTTGGTTAACCATCACCTAAAAGCAAATCATTTTATTCCTGACCCAAATTTTTTCCTTTCTTGCATTTTGTGGGTCCATATCCTCTTTTTTTGCCCTTTTATCACTTCTCCCCAACTCAGGCCCTCCATTATAGGTAGTTTTTGTTCTATTTTGCACAATGTAATTCACAGTTCATTGCAAGATTTTCTCAAGAAGGAGGGGAGAGGAAAGGAGTGAAAAAAAAAGAAAATATTTTTATTTTTTAAAACTTTTTATTCTTTATTAATTCTCATTAATACTATCAGCAAAACCATTGTCAGATGCCATTAAAAAGAAGGAAATCGAATATCATGGATACAAAAGATAGAGAGGTAGCACAGATAGATGAGAAAAAAATCTATGGAGAAAAAATTTAATATATTGAAAACCTTGGAGCTAAATGACAGAGAATTTAAAATAGAAATCCTAAAAATACTCAGAGATATACAAGAAAACACAGAAAGGCAATTTAGGGAGCTCAGAAAACAACTCAATGAATGCAAAGAATATATTATGAAGGAAACTGAAATTATAAAAACAAATCAAACAGAGATCCAAAACTCAATTCATGAGCTGAAAAACCAGGTAACAAGCTTAGCTAATGGAACAGACCAGATAGAAGGTAGGATTAGTGAAATAGAAGACAAGCAACTTGAGGCACAACAGAGAGAAGAAGAAACTCAAAAATTTTAAAAAATGAGAAAGCCCTACAGGAGTTGTCTGACTCCATCAAAAAGAATAACATAAGAATAATAGGTATATCAGAGAGAGAAGAGAGAGAAAATGGAATGGAGAACATATTCAAACAAATAATAGATGAGAACTCCTCAAGCCTGTGAAAATAACTAAAGCCTCAAATTCAAGAAGCAAACAGAACTCTGAGTTTTCTTAACCCCAACAAACCTACTCCAAGGCACATCATAATGAAATTGGCACAAACCAACGACAAAGAAAAAATTCTCAAGGCAGCCAGGGAAAAGAAGAATACAACATATAAAGGGAGGCCCATAAGATCATCATCAGATTTCTCAACAGAAACTCTGCAAGCTAGAAGACAGTGGACCCAACATTTAAAGTACTAAAAGAGAAACTTACAGCCAAGAATACTATACCCATCAAGCTATCCTTCAAATATGAAGGAGAAATAAAAACATTCACAGATACAGAAAAGATGAGGAAATTTATCATCAGAAAATCCCCACTCCAGGAATTACTAAAGGGGGTTTTTCAACCAGATACAAAGAACAAAACAAAACAAAACCACAAGTAAAAGTTCCACCAAGAACACAATAAAACCAAATTTAAACTGTGACAACAAAAACAAAAAAAATGGGGAAAGGACAGAAATTAACAGTAGCAAAGGACGATAGAGTACAGAAGTACTCACAAGATAGTGCATTACAATGAACAGGGTAGGAACTCTTTTCATTACTTAATGGTAACCACCCTTGAAAAAACCACCATAGAAGCACATGATTTAAAAAAGATAGCAACAGAGGAAAGAAGTATGGAATAATACCAAACAAAACAAAGGATAGAAAAACAAAAGAGAAGAATCAAACAAAATACAAAACTGACAGAGCTCAATGTATAAAATGGCAATAGGGAACCCACAAGTGTCAATAGTTACATTAAATGTAAACAGATTAAACTCACTAATAAAAAGGCACAGAGTAGCAGAATGGATTAAAAAAGAAAATCCACTGTATGCTGCGTACAAGAAACTCATCTAAGCAACAAGGATAAAAACAAATTCAAAGTGAAAGGCTGGAACACAATACTCCAAGCAAATAACATTCAAAAAAAAGCAGGCGTAGCAATACTCATATCTGATAATGCCGACTACAAGACAACAAAAGTACTCTGAGACAAAAATGGTCATTTCACAATGATTAAGGGGACACTGAATCAAGAAGACATAACAATTCTTAATATATATGCACCAAACCAAGGAGCACCAAAATATATAAGACAGCTACTTATTGACATTAAAAAAAAACTGAAAAAAATACAATCATACTCGAAGACCTCAATACACCGCTGACGTCTGTAGATCGGTCATCCAAACAGAGAATCAATAAAGATATATTGTCCTTAAACAAAATACTGGAGCACCTGGATATGATGGACATCTACAGGACATTTCATCTAAAAGTGACAGAGTATACATTTTTCTCCAGTGTACATGGATCATTCTTAAGAATTGACCATATGTTGGGCCACAAAAATAATATCAGCAAATGCAAAAAAATCAACATGGGGCCCTGGCCAGTTGGCTCAGCGGTAGAGCGTCGGCCTGGCATGCAGGGGGACCCGGGTCTGATTCCCGGCCAGGGCACACAGGAGAAGTGCCCATTTGCTTATCCACTCACTCCTTCCTCTCTGTCTCTCTCTTCCCCTCCCGCAGCCAAGGCTCCATTGGAGCAAAGATGGCCTGGGCCCTGGGGATGGCTCCTTGGCCTCTGCCAGGAGCCATCCCAGGCGTAGAGTGGCTCTGGTTGTGGCAGAGCGACGCCCCACAGGGGCAGAGCATCGCCCCCTGGTGGGCAGAGCGTTGCCCCTGGTAGGCGTGCCGGGTGGATCTCAATGGGGCACATCCGGGAGTCTGTCTGACTGTCTCTCCCCGTTTCCAGCTTCAGAAAAAAAAAATCAACGTGGTACCAAGCATATTTTTTGATCATAAAGAATTGAACCTAAAATCAACTGCAAAAAAGAGGTAAAGAACCCCCCAAAAATGTGGAAACTAAACAACATACTTTTAAAAAATGTATGAGTCAAAGAAGAAATAAGCACAAATATATCAAAAGATATATACAGACAAATAAAAATGACAATACAACATATCAGAATCTATGGGATGAAGCAAAAGCAGTGATAAGAGGGAAGTTCATATCACTTCAGGCCTTTATGAACAAACAAGAGAGAGCCCAAGTGAACCACTTAACTTCACACCTTAAGGATCTGGAAAAAGAAGAACAAAGACAACCCAAAACCAGTCGAATAAAGGAAATCCTAAAAATCAGAGCAGAAATAAATGAAATAGATTACAGAAAAAACTATAGAAAAAATTAATAGAACAAGGAGCTGGTTCTTTGAAAAGATCAACAAAATTGACAAACCCTTGGTAAGACTTACCAAGGAAAAAAGAGAAAGGACTCATATAAACAAAATCCAAAATGAAAGAGGAGAAATTACCATGGATATCAAAGATATACAAAGAATTATTGTAGAATACTATGAAAAACTTTATGCCACTAAATTCAACAGTCTAGAAGAAATGGATAATTTCCTAGAACAATACTACCTTCCTAGACTGAGTCAAAAAGAAGCAGAAAGCCTAAACAGACCAATTAGTAGGGAAGGAATAGAAAAAACTATTAAAAAACCTCCCCAGAAATAAAAGTCCAGGCCCGGGCGGTTATACTAGTGAATTCTATCAAACATTCAAAGAAGACTTGGTTCCTATTCTACTGAAAGTCTTCCAAAAAATTGAAGAAGAAGCAATACTTCCAAACACATTTTATGAGGCCAACATGACCCTCAAAGCAAAACCGGGCAAGGACAAACACAAAAAAAGAAAACTACAGACCAATATCTCTAATGAATACAGATGCTAAAATACTAAACAAAATACTAGCAAATCGAATACAACAACATATTAAAAAAATAATACATCATGATCAAGTGGGATTCATCCCAGAATCACAAGGATAGTTCAACATACGTAAAACAGTTAACGTAATACACCATATCAACAAAATAAAGAACAAAAACCACATGATCTTATCAATAGATGCAGAAAAGGCATTTGATAAAATACAACACAATTTTATGTTTAAAACACTCAACAAAATGGGTATAGAAGGAAAATATCTCAACATGATAAAGGCCATATATGATAAACCATCAGCTAACATCATATTAAATGGCACAAAACTGAAGGCTTTCCCGCTTAAATCAGGAACAAGACAGGGTTGTCCACTCTCTCCATTCTTATTTAATGTGGTGCTAGAGGTTTTAGCCAGAGCAATCAGACAAGACAAAGAAATAAAAGGCATCCATATCGGAAAAGAAGAAGTAAAGGTATCACTTTTTGCAGATGATATGATCCTATACATCGAAAAACCCAAAGAATCCACAAAAGGACTACTAGAAACAATAAGCCAATACAGTAAGGTCGCAGGATACAAAATTAACATACAAAAATCCATAGCCTTTCTATATGCCAACAATGAAATATTAGAAAACGAACTCAAAAAAATAATCCCCTTCACGATTGCAACAACAACAAAAAAAATACATAGGAATAAACATAACAAAGAATGTAAAGGACCTATTTAATGAAAACTACAAAGCATTGTTAAGGGAAATTGAAAAAGATACAATGAGATGGAAGAATATTTCTTGTTCTTGGATAAGAAGCATAAATATAATAAAGATCGCCATATTGCTCAAAGCAATATACAAATTTATTGCAATTCTCATCAAAATTTCAACTACATTTTTTAAAAAAATGAAACAAAAAATTATCAGATTTATATGGAACTATAAAAAACCCTGAATAGCCAAAGTAATCCTAAAGAAAAAGAATGAAACTGGGGGAATTACAATACTTGACTTCAAACTATATTATAGATCCACAACAATCAAAACAGCATGGTCCCTGGCTGGTTGGCTCAGTGGTAGAGCGTCGGCCTGGTGTGTAGAAGTCCCGGTTTCGATTCCCAGCCAGGGCACACAGGAGAAGCACCCATTTGCTTCTCCACCCCTCCCCCTCTCCTTCCTCTCTGTCTCTCTCTTTTCCTCCCACAGCCAAGGCTCCATTGGAGCAGAGATGGCCCAGGCGCTGGGGATGGCTCCTTGGCCTCTGCCCCAGGCGCTAGAGTGGCTCTGGTCGCGGCGGAGCGATGCCCCGGAGGGGCACAGCATCGCCCCCTGGTGGGCAGAGCGTCGCCCCCTGTTGGGCGTGCCGGGTGGATCCCGGTCGGGCGCATGCGGGAGTCTGTCTGACTGTCTCTCCCGGTTTCTAGCTTCAGAAAAATACAAAAAACAAAACAAAACAAAACTAAAAAACCGCCAGCATGGTATTGGCAGAAAAATAGACACTCAGATCAATGGAACAGAATAGATAGTCCAGAAATAAAACCACATATATATGATCAAATAATTTTTGATAAAGGGGCCAAAAACACACAATGGAGAAAAGAAAGCCTCTTCAACAAATGGTGCTGGGAAAACTGGAAAGCTACATGCAAAAGAATGAAACTTGACTACAGTTTGTCCCCTTGTACTAAAATTAATTCAAAATGAATCAAATATCTAAATATAAGACCTGAAACAATAAAGTACATAGAAGAAGACATAGGTTCTAAACTCATGGACCTTGGTTTTAAGAGCATTTTATAAATTTGACCCCAAAGTGAAGGGAAGTGAAGGAGAAAATAAATGAATGGGACTACATCAGACTAAGAAGCTTTTGCTCAGCAAGAGAAACTGACAACAAAATTAACAGACAGTCAACTAAATGGGAAATGATATTTTCAAACAATAGCTCAGATAAGGGCCTAATATCCAAAATATACAAAGAACTCATAAAACTCAACAACAAACAAACAAACAATCCAATAAAAAAATGGGAAGAGGACATGAACAGATACTTCTCCCAGGAAGAAATACAAATGGCCAACAGATATATAAAAAGATGTTCATCTTCATTAGTTATTAGAGAAATGCAAATCAAAACTTCAATGAGATACCACCTCACACCTGTTAGATTAGCTATTATTAACAAGACAGGTAATAGCAAATGTTGGAGAGGCTGTTGAGAAAAATGAACCCTCATTTACTGTTGGTGGGAATGTAAAGTAATATAACCATTATGGAAGAAAGTATGGTGGTTCCTCAAAAAACTGAAAATAGAACTACCTTATGACCCAGCAATCCCTCTACTGGGTATATACCCCAGGAACTCAGAAACATTGATACGTGAAGACATATGCAGCCCCTGTTCATTGCACCATTGTTCACAGTGGCCAAGACATGGAAACAACCAAAAAGCCCTTCAATAGAAGACAGGATAAAGAAGATGTGCCACATATACACTATGGAATACTACTAAGCCATAAGAAATGATGACATTGGATCATTTACAATAACATGGATGAAGCTTGATAACATTACACTGAGTGAAATAAGTAAATCAGAAAAAACTAAGAACTATATGAATCTGTACATAGATGGGAAATAAAAATAAGACTAGAGACATGGACAATAATGTGATTGTAATGGGGGGTGGGTGGGAGGGACGGGTCAGGAAGGAGAGAGAGGGGGTGGGGGGAGGGGATGGGCACAAAGAATAGCAGATAGAAGGTGACGGAAGACAATTTGACTTTGGATGAGGAGTATACAGCATAATAAATGTCAAAATAATGTGGAGATGTTTTCTCTCAACATATGTACCCTGATTTTTCAATGTCACTGCATTAAATTTAATTAAAAATTTTACATCAAGGTACTTTATTTTTTTGAGCAATAGTGAAGGGGATTATTTCATTAATTTCTATTTCTGACTGTTTATTGTTGGTGTATAAAAATGCCTCTGATTTCTGTGTATTAATTTTATATCCTGCCCCCTTGCTGAATTCATTTATCAGGTTCGGTAGTTTTTGACTGAGACTTTAGGGTTTTCTATATACAATATCATATTATCATATCATCTGCAAATAATGATAGTTTTACTTCTTTTTTCCCAATTTGAATGTGTTTTATTTCTTTTTCTTGTCTGATTGTTGTGGGTAGGACTACCAGGACTATGTTGAATAAGAGTGGTGAAAGGGGGTACCACTACCTTGTTCCTGATCTTAAAGAGATTGCTTTTAATTTTTACCTATTGAGTATGATGTTAGCTGTGGGTTTGTCAAAGATGGCCTTTATCATGTTGAGATATGTTCCCTGTATTTCCACTTTTTTGCGAGTTTTGATCATGAATGGGTGCTGAACTCTATCAAATGCTTTTTCTGCACCTATTGAAATTATCATGTGGTTTTTTTCCTTCCTTTTGTTTATGTGATGAATCACATTGATTGATTTGCAAATATTGTACAATCTTGCCTCTCAAGAATAAATCACACTTGATCATGGTGTATGATTTTTTTCATATATTGTTGGATCCGGTTTGCTAATACTTTGTTGAGGATTTTAGCATCTATATTCATCAGGGATATTGGCCTATAATTTTCTTTCTTTGTGTTGTCTTTTCCTAGTATTGGAATCAGAATTATGCTTGCCTCATAAAAGGAGCTTGGAAGTCTTCCTTCCTCTTGAATTTTATAAAATAGCTTGAAAAGAATAAGAATTAGTTCTTCTTTGAATATTTGGTAGAATTCACTTGTGAAGCCATCAGGCCCAGGACTTTTCTTTGTTGGGAGTTTTTTGATAACTGTTTTGATCCCATTTTTTGTAATCGGTCTGTTTAGGTTTTCTGATTCTTCCAGATTGATTTTTGGAAGATTAATGTTTCAAGGAATTTGTCCATTTCATCTAGGTTGTCTAGTTTTTTGGCATACAGTTCTTCACAGTATTTTCTTACAATATTTTGTATTTCTCTTGTGCCAGTTGTTGTTTCTCCACTCTCATTTCTAATTTTATTTATTTGAGTCCTCTCTCTTTTTTTCTTGGTGAGTCTAGTTCATCAATCTTGTTTACCTTTTCAAAGAACCAGCTTCTGGTTTCATTGATCCTCTGTATTGTTTCTTTAGCCTCTATGTCATTTATTTCTGCTCTGATCTTTATTATTTCCTTCCTTCTACTACATTTGGGCTTTACTTGATGTTCTTTTTCTAGTTCTCTTAGATGCAAGGCTAAGTTGTTATTTGAACTTTTTCTCATTTCTTAAAGTGTTCCTGTAGTGCTATGAACTTTCCTCTCAGGACTGCTTTTGCTGTGTCCCATAAATTTTGAGTTATGTATGCTCATTATTATTTGTTTCTAGGATTTTTTTTATCTCTTCTACGATCTCATTCTTAATCCATTCATTATTTAACAACCTGCTATTTAGTTTCCATGTGTTTGAGAATTTTTAAATTTTTCTGTTGTGGTTGATTTCTAGTTTTATGCCATTGTAAACAGAGAAAGTACTTGATATGATTGCAATCTTCTTAAATTTGTTGAGACCACTTTTGTGCTCTAACATGTGGTCTATCTTAGAGAATGTACCATGAGCACTTGAAAAGAATGTATATTCTCCTGCTTTAGGGTGAAAGGTTCTGAAGATATCTATTAAATTGTGTTGATCTAGTGTGTCCTTTAAGTCTGCTGTTTCTTTGTTAATTTTCTTTCTTGAGGATTTATCTAGTGATGTTGGTGGGGTATTTAAATCCCCTACTATTATAGTATTGCTGTTGATCTTGCCCTTTATATACATCAAAGTCTGCTTTATATATTAGGTGCTCCTCTATTAGGTGTGTAGGTATTTATAATAGTTATATCTTCCTGTTAGATTTCTTTTTTTATCATTATGTAGTGGCCTTCTTTATCTCTTATTATAGCCTTTGTTTTAAAGTTTATTTTTTCTGATATAAATTGCTACCCCAGATTTTTTTCATTTTCATTTGCATGAAATATTTTTTTCATTTTCATTTGCATGAAATATTTTTTTCCAACCTTTTATCTTCAGTTTATGTGCATCTTTTGTTTTATTAATAGAGTGTGTCTCTTGTAGACAGCATATGTTTCGGTCCTGTTTCTTATCCATGCAGCTACCTATATCCTTGATTAGTCATTTAATCAATTTACATTTAAGTTTATTATTGATTTGTAGTTGTTTATTGCCATTTTATTCTTTAAGGCTGTATTTCCCTTTTGCTATATTTTTTTCCCACATTGACCTTTTTACAACAGGCCCATTAACTTTTCCTGTAGCATTGATTTGGGTGTGGTGAATTCCTTGAGGTTTTTTTTTTTTTTTTTTTTGTCTGGGAAGCTTTTTATTTGTCCTTCTATTTTAGAGCAATAGCCTTGCTGGATAAAGTAGTCTTGGTTGTAGGCTCTTGTTCTGCATTACTTTGAATATTTCTTGCCATTCCCTTCTGGTCTCAAGTGTTTCTGTTGAGAAGTCAGATGTCTTCTTTATGAGGGCTGCTTTGTAGGTGATAGCCTTTACTTCTCTAGCTGCTTTTATTATTTTCTCGTTATCGATTAGCTTTGGTATTTTAATTATGATGTGTCTTGGTGTAGATTTCTTTGAGTTTCTCTTTAATGGAGTTCTCTGTGCTTCTTAAACTTGTGAGAGTTTTTCCTGCATTAATTTAAGGAAGTTCTGAGTTATGATATGATTGAACAAAGTCTCTATCCCTTGTTCTTTCTCTTCTTCTTCAGGAATCCCTATGATGCAGATGTTATTTCTCTCATGTTGTCACAGAGCTCTCTAAGAGTTTCTTCAGACTCTTTGAGTCTCTTAATTTTCTACTCTGCTTCTATGACTTTGTTCAACTTGTTCTCCAACTCGCTGATTCAATTCTCAGCTTCATTCATATTGTTTTTAATTCCTTTCATTGTGTCTTCATTTCTGATTTTGTATTTGTCATCTCTGACTAATTCTTTTTTAATATTTTAATGTTCTTTTTTATACTTGCTATTTTTTTATTTGGGTGTTTGTAATGATCATTCATTGTTGTTCTATGATCCCTAAACATACTTACAATCAGTATTTTTAACTCTACATCCAGAAGTTTGGTTATTTCCACAACATTCAGTTCATTTCCTCGAGGTTTCTCTTGTGGTTTAATTTAGATTGCACTTCTCTGTCTTCTCATTATGTCTGTGTGTTTGTGTGTATTGTTTGTAGAGCTGGTTGAGTCTAAACTTGATGTTGTCTGCCTCCAGTTTTCAATTGTGTTATTTCTATGTCTTTTTGGGTTGGCATCTGTTGTTATTTGTAATCCACTTTTGGATTTTGACCATTTTGAAGTCTTGATTTGTTTGTTTTCTTCTCAGTTGTAGTCTTGTTTACTGATCTCAGCAGGGGGCTTATTTGAAACTGTATCTATGAAAGCCGTGGGTGTAACTTGAGACTCTGAAGGCCTGATCTGCCAGTTGCTCTCTCTGGGGGCATGGTGTTTTCTCAGCTTCAGTAGGGGGAGGTGTGTCTCAGATCTCTATGGAGAACTGAGTTACTGCCCCTCCTGCCCACTTCTTGTTTTCAGCTCTGTCTTGTTGTGCTGATTGGAGCTGGAGAGATGTCTGGAGATCTGTGACCCGGAGCACTTTAGTCTTGTGTTATGTGGAAGGATCAACCCCTCTTCAGCTATAGCTGCCTTCAGCATTGGATGAGTCAGCTTCTGAGGTCCTCTCATGCATTTCTCTGCCCCTCACTATCTGTCTCTTTCTCTCCCCTTTATTTTTGGAAGACAAGCTGGCCGTTTCAAGACACCCATTCCCAGGTCCTCAGGCAAGCAGCTGTGAGTGATATTTTCTGCTCTTTTCCTTGGAAAGAGAGTCCTTCTTGGCTCTCAGCCTCACCCCCCCTCTATTACTGTAAGCAGGGGAAACTCATTATCAGGCTTGGTGTGACTTCTTCTTTGCTCCTTGGTTTTTGAGAGCTGTTCTTATAGTCCAGAGTTGGTTTTTCACACAGATTGTTCCTAAATTAATTTGTAATTCAGTTTGGTGGTGTGAACTGAGAGTCTGTGCATCTGCCTACTCTGCTGCCATCTTCAGGTCTCCTGTTCACTTTTTTCATATCCTCACAAACACTTGTTATCTTGTAACTGTTTGATCAATAGCCACTTTAACAGGCATAAGGCCGTATATCATTTTGGTTTTTTTTTTTTAATATTAATATTTTTTTATTAAATTTAATGCAGTGACATTGATAAATCAGGGTACATATGTTGAGAGAAAATATCTCTAGATTATTTTGACATTTGATTGTGCTGTATACCCCTCCCGCAAAGTTAAATTGTCTATTGTCACCTTCTATCTGGTTTTCTTTGTGCCCCTCCCCTCCCCTAACCCCTCTCTCCTTCTTCACCCCCTCCCCCCTCCCCAAACCCCCCCGCCCCTGTTGCCATCACATTCTTTTTTTTTTTATAATATTAATATTTTTTTATTAAATTTAATGCAGTGACATTGATAAATCAGGGTACATATGTTGAGAGAAAATATCTCTAGATTATTTTGACATTTGATTGTGCTGTATACCCCTCCTGCAAAGTAAAATTGTCTTCTGTCACCTTCTATCTGGTTTTCTTTGTGTCCCTCCCCTCCCCTAACCCCTCTCTCCTTCTTCACCCCCTCCCCCAACCCCCCCCCCCGCCCCTGTTGCCATCACATTCTTGTTCATGTCTCTGAGTCTCATTTTTATGTCCCTTCTATGTATGGATTCATCTCAGTTTTTTTTCTGATTTACTTATTTCACTCCATATAATGTTATCAAGGTCCATCCATGTTATTGTAAATGATCCGATGTCATCATTTCTTATGGCTGAGTAGTATTCCATAGTATATATGTACCAAAGTTTTTTAATCCACTCGTCCTCTGACGGACACTTGGGCTGTTTCCAGATCTTCGCTATTGTGAACAATGCTGCCACAAACATGTGAGTGCATTTGTCCTTTTCGAGCCGTTCTATGGTGTCCTTGGGGTATATTCCTAAAAGTGGGATAGCTGGGTCAAACGGCGGTTCGATTTTCAGTTTTTTGAGGAATCTCCATACTGTTTTCCACAGTGGCTGCACCAGTCTGCATTCCCACCAGCAGTGCAGGAGGGTTCCCTTTTCTCCACATCCTCGCCAGCACTTATTCTGTGTTGTTTTGTTGATAAGCGCCATTCTGACTGGGGTGAGGTGATATCTCATTGTGGTTTTAATTTGCATTTCTCTAATGATTAGTGATGTTGAGCATTTTTTCATATGCCTATTGGCCATCTGTATGTCCTCTTTGGAGAAGTGTCTATTCATCTCTTTTGCCCATTTTTGGATTGGGTTGTTTGTCTTCCTGGTGTTGAGTTTTACAAGTTCTTTATAAATTTTGGTTATTAACCCCTTATCAGACGTATTGTCAAATATGTTCTCCCATTGTGTATTTTGTCTTTTTATTCTGTTCTTGTTGTCTTTAGCTGTGCAAAAGCTTTTTAGTTTGATATAGTCCCATTTGTTTATCCTGTCTTTTATTTCACTTCCCCGTGGAGATAAATCAGCAAATATATTGCTCCGAGAGATGTCCGAGAGCTTACTGCCCATGTTTTCTTCTAAGATGCTTATGGTTTCACGGCCTACATTCAAGTCTTTTATCCATTTTGAGTTTATTTTTGTGAGTGGTGTAAGCTGGTGATCTAGTTTCATTTTTTTGCAGGTAGCTGTCCAATTTTCCCAACACCATTTGTTAAAGAGGCTGTCTTTACTCCATTGTATTTCCTTACCTCCTTTGTCAAATATCAGTTGTCCATAGAACTGTGGGTTTATTTCTGGGTTCTCTGTTCTATTCCATTGATCTATATGCCTGTTCTTATGCCAGTACCAGGCTGTTTTGAGTACAATGGCCTTGTAGTATAACTTGATATCAGGAAGTGTGATACCTCCCACTTTATTCTTCGTTTTTAAGATTGCTGAGGCTATTCGTGTCCTTTTTTGGTTCCATATAAATTTTTGGAATATGTGTTCTATATCTTTGAAGTATGTCATTGGTATTTTAATTGGTATTGCATTGAATTTATAAATTGCTTTGGGTAATATAGACATTTTAATGATGTTTATTCTTCCTAACCATGAGCACGGTATATGCTTCCACTTGTTTGTATCTTCCTTGATTTCTTTTATCAATGTTTTGTAATTTTCCGAGTACAAGTCTTTAGTCTCCTTGGTTAAGTTTACTCCTAGGTACTTTATTTTTTTGGTTGTAATTGTGAAGGGGATTGTTTCCTTAATTTCTCTTTCTGAATGTTCATTGTTGGTGTATAAAAATGCTTCTGATTTCTGAGTATTGATTTTATATCCTGCCACTTTGCTGAATTTATTTATCAGGTCCAGTAGTTTTTTGACTGAGACTTTAGTGTTTTCTATATACAATATCATATCATCTGCAAATAATGATAGTTTTACTTCTTTTCCAACTTGAATGCCTTTTATTTCTTCTTCTTGTCTGATTGCTGTGGCTAGGACTTCCAGGACTATGTTAAATAAGAGTGGTGAAAGGGGGCACCCCTGCCTTGTTCCTGATCTTAAGGGGATTGCTTTTAATTTTTGCCCATTGAGTATGATGTTGGCTGTGGGTTTCTCATAGATGGCTTTTATCATGTTGAGGTATGTTCCCTGTATTCTCACTTTGCTGAGAGTTTTGATCATGAATGTGTGCTGGATTTTATCAAATGCTTTTTCTGCATCTATTGAAATTATCATATGGTTTTTCTCCTTCTTTTTGTTTATGTGATGAATCACATTGATTGATTTACGAATATTGTACCAGCCTTGCCTCCCCAGAATAAATCCCACTTGATCATGGTGTATGATTTTTTCCATATATTGTTGGATCCGGTTTGCTAATATTTTGTTGAGGATTTTAGCATCTATATTCATCAGAGATATTGGCCTATAATTTTCTTTCTTTGTGTGGTCTTTGCCTGGTTTTGGAATCAGAATTATGCTCGCCTCATAAAAGGAGTTTGGAAGTCTTCCTTCCTCTTGAATTTTTTGAAATAGCTTGAGAAGGATAGGAGTTAGTTCTTCTTTGAATATTTGGTAGAATTCCGTTGTGAAGCCATCAGGCCCTGGACTTTTCTTTGTTGGGAGTTTTTTGATAACTGTTTCGATCTCCTTTGGTGTAATTGGTCTGTTTAAGTTTTCTGATTCTTCCAGATTGATTTTTGGAAGATTGTATGTTTCAAGGAATTTGTCCATTTCATCTAGGTTGTCTAGTTTTTTGGCATACAGTTCTTCATAGTATTTTCTTACAATATTTTGTATTTCTGTTGTGTCAGTTGTTATTTCTCCTCTCTCATTTCTAATTTTATTTATTTGAGTCCTCTCTCTCTTTTTCTTGGTGAGTCTACTTAAAGGTGCATCAATCTTGTTTACCTTTTCAAAGAACCAGCTCCTAGTTTCATTGATCCTCTGTATTGTTTCTTTAGCCTCTATGTCATTTATTTCTGCTCTGATCTTTATTATTTCCTTCCTTCTACTACATTTGGGCTTTACTTGCTGTTCTTTTTCTAATTCTTTTAGATGCAGGGTTAAGTTGTTTATTTGAGCTTTTTCTCGCTTCTGAAAGTGTGCCTGTAGTGCTATGAACTTCCCTCTCAGCACTGCTTTCGCTGTGTCCCATAAATTTTGAGTTGTTGTATGCTCATTGTCATTCGTTTCTAGGAATTTTTTTTATTTCTTCTTTGATCTCATTCTTAATCCATTCATTATTTAACACCCTGCTATTTAGTTTCCATGTGTTTGAGAATTTTTGAGCTTTTCTGCTTTGATTCATTTCTAGTTTCATGCCATTGTGATCGGAGAAAGTGCTTGATATGATTTCAGTCTTCTTAAATTTGTTGAGAGCACTTTTGTGCCCTAACATGTGGTCTATCCTAGAGAATGTACCATGAGCACTTGAAAAGAATGTATATTCTGCTGCTTTAGGGTGAAAGGTTCTGAAGATATCTATTAAATCGAGTTGATCTAGTGTTTCCAATAAGTCTGCTGTTTCTTTGTTAATTTTCTTTCTTGAGGATCTATCTAGTGATGTTAGTGGGGTATTGAAATCCCCTACTATTATAGTATTGCTGTTGATCTCGCCCTTTAAATCCATCAAAGTCTGTTTTATATATTTGGGTGCTCCTATATTAGGTGCATAGATATTTATAATAGTTATATCTTCCTGTTGGATTACTCCCTTTATCATTATGTAGTGGCCTTCTTTATCTCTTACTATATCCTTTGTTTTAAAGTCCAATTTGTCTGATATAAGTATTGCTACCCCAGCTTTTTTTTCATTTCCGTTTGCATGAAACATTTTTTTCCATCCTTTTACCTTCAATCTGTGTGTGTCTTTTGTTCTAAGGTGTGTCTCTTGTAGACAACATATGTATGGGTCCTGTTTTCTTATCCATGCAGCTACCCTATGTCTTTTGATTGGATCATTTAATCCATTTACATTTAAGGTTATTATTGATATGTAGTTGTTTATTGCCATTTTCTTCTTTAAAGGTGTATTCCTTTTTCTTTTTTTTTTTTCTGTATTCTTTTCCCACTTTATCTGTTTACACCAGGCCCCTTAATATTTTCTGCAGCATTGGTTTGGTTGTAATGAATTTCTTGAGTTGTTTTTTGTCTGGGAAGCTTTTTATTTCTCCTTCAATTTTAAACGATAGCCTTGCTGGATAAAGTAGTCTTGGTTGTAGGTTCTTGTTCTGCATTATTTTGAATATTTCTTGCCATTCCCTCCTGGCCTCAAGTGTTTCTGTTGAGAAGTCAGATGTCATCCTTATGGGGGCTCCTTTGTAGGTGATAACTTTTTTTTCTCTTGCAGCTTTTAATATTTTCTCTTTATCGCTTAGCTTTGGTATTTTAATTATGATGTGTCTTGGTGTAGGTTTCTTTGGGTTTCTCTTTAATGGAGTCCTCTGTGCTTCTTGGATTTGGGAGAGTTTCTCTTGCATTAATTTAGGGAAGTTTTCAGCTATGATATGATTGAACAAAGTCTCTATCCCTTGTTCTTTTTCTTCTTCTTCAGGAACCCCTATGATGCGGATGTTATTTGTCTTCATGTTGTCACAGAGCTCTCTAAGAGTTTCCTCTGACTTTTTGAGTCTTTTTTCTCTTTTCTTCTCTACTTTCATGCCTTCATTCCAGTTGTCTTCTAACTCGCTGATTCGATCCTCTGCTCTATCTATCCTGTTTTTAATTCCTTCCATTGTGGTCTTTATTTTTGATATTGTATTTGTCGTCTCCAACTGATTCTTTTTTATACTTGCTATTTCTTTATTTAGGTTTTCAAACTCCCCCTCCATTGTTTGTCTAAGATCCCTAAGCATCCTTACAATCATTATTTTGAACTCCGCATCTGGAAGTTTGATTATTTCCATATCACTCAGTTCATCTCTCGAAAGTGTCTCTTGTGGTTTCATTTGGATTGCACTCCTTTGTTTTCTCATCTTCTTCTTCTTTTTTTTTTATTTGTAGAGTTGATTGAGTCTAGGCTTGGTGTTGTCTGCCTCCAGTTTTCTTTTTTTTTTTTTTTTTTTTTTAATAAATTTTTATTAATGGTAATGGGATGACATTAATAAATCAGGGTACATATATTCAAAGAAAACATGTCTAGGTTATTTTGTCATCAAATTATGTTGCAAACCCCTCGGCCAAAGTCAGATTGTCCTCCGTCACCCTCTATCTAGTTCTCTGTGCCCCTCCCCCTTCCCCTAACTCTCTCCCTCCCTCCCTCCTGCGTCCTCCCTCCCCCCCACCCTTGGTAACCACCACACTCTTGTCCATGTCTCTTAGTCTCATTTTTATGTTCCACCAATGTATGGAATCATGTAGTTCTTGTTTTTTTCTGATTTACTTATTTCACTCCTTATAATGTTATCAAGATCCCACCATTTTGCTGTAAATGATCTGATGTCATCATTTCTTATGGCTGAGTAGTATTCCATAGTGTATATGTGCCACATCTTCTTTATCCAGTCTTCTATTGAAGGGCTTTTTGGTTGTTTCCATGTCTTGGCCACTGTGAACAGTGCTGCAATGAACATGGGGCTACATGTGTCTTCACGTATCAATGTTTCTGAGGTTTTGGGGTATATACCCAGTAGAGGGATTGCTGGGTCATAAGGTAGTTCTATTTGCAGTTTTTTGAGGAACCACCATACTTTCCTCCATAATGGTTGTACTACTTTACAGTCCCACCAACAGTGAATGAGGGTTCCTTTTTCTCCACAGCCTCTCCAACATTTGCTATTACCCGTCTTGTTGATAATAGCTAATCTAACAGGGGTGAGGTGGTATCTCATTGTAGTTTTGATTTGCATTTCTCTAATAACTAATGAAGCTGAGCATCTTTTCATATATCTGTTGGCCATTTGTATCTCTTCCTGGGAGAAGTGTCTGTTCATGTCCTCTTCCCATTTTTTTATTGGATTGTTTGTTTGTTTGTTGTTGAGTTTTATGAGTTCTTTGTAAATTTTGGATATTAGGCCCTTATCTGAGCTGTCGTTTGAAAATATCAGTTCCCATATTGTTGGCTGTCTGTTTATTTTGATATCAGTTTCTCTTGCTGAGCAAAAACTTTTAAATCTGATGTAGTCCCATTCATTTATCTTTGCCTTCACTTCTCTTGCCATTGGAGTCAAGTTCATAAAATGTTCTTTAAAACCCAGGTCCATGAGTTTAGTACCTATGTCTTCTTCTATGTACTTTATTGTTTCAGGTCTTATATTTAGGTCTTTGATCCATTTTGAATTAATTTTAGTACACGGGGACAGGCTGTAGTCGAGTTTCATTCTTTTGCATGTGGCTTTCCAGTTTTCCCAACACCATTTGTTGAAGAGGCTTTCTTTTCTCCATTGTGTGTTGTTGGCCCCTTTATCAAAGATTATTTGACCATATATATGTGGTTTTATTTCTGGGCTTTCTATTCTGTTCCATTGGTCTGAGTGTCTATTTTTTTGCCAATACCATGCTGTTTTGATTATCGTGGCCCTATAATATAGTTTAAAGTCAGGAATTGTAATGCCCCCAGCTTCATTCTTTTTCCTTAGGATTGTTTTGGCTATTCGAGGTTTTTTATAGTTCCATATAAATCTGATGATTTTTTGTTCCATTTCTTTAAAAAATCTCATAGGGATTTTGATGGGAATTGCATTAAATTTGTATATTGCTTTGGGTAATATGGCCATTTTGATTATATTTATTCTTCGTATCCAAGAACAAGGAATATTTTTCCATCTCATTGTATCTTTTTCTATTTCTCTTAACAATGCTTTGTAATTTTCATTATATAGGTCCTTTACGTTCTTTGTTATGTTTATTCCTAGGTATTTTATTTTTTTTGTTGCAATCGTGAAGGGGATTATTTTTTTGAGTTCGTTTTCTAATATTTCATTGTTGGCATATAGAAAGGCTATGGAATTTTGTATGTTAATTTTGTATCCTGCGACCTTACTGTATTGGTTTATTGTTTCTAATAATCTTTTTGTGGAGTCCTTCGGGTTTTCGATGTATAGGATCATATCATCAGCAAAAAGTGATAGCTTTACTTCTTCTTTTCCGATATGGATGCCTTTTATTTCTTTGTCTTGTCTGATTGCTCTGGCCAGAACTTCTAGCACCACGTTGAATAAGAGTGGAGAGAGTGGACAACCCTGTCTTGTTCCTGATTTAAGGTAGAAAGTCCTCAGTTTTATGCCGTTTAATAGGATGTTGGCTGATGGTTTATCATATATGGCCTTTATCATGTTGAGATATTTTCCTTCTATACCCATTTTGTTGAGAGTCTTAAACATAAAATTGTGTTGTATTTTATCAAAAGCCTTTTCTGCATCTATTGATAAGATCATGTGGTTTTTGTTCTTTGTTTTGTTGATATGGTGTATTACGTTAACCGTTTTGCGTATGTTGAACCATCCTTGAGATTCTGGGATGAATCCCACTTGATCATGATGTATTATTTTTTTAATATGTTGTTGTATTCGGTTTGCCAGTATTTTGTTTAGTATTTTAGCATCTGTATTCATTAGAGATATTGGTATGTAGTTTTCTTTCTTTGTGCCATCCTTGCCAGGTTTTGGTATGAGGGTTATGTTGGCCTCATAAAATGTGTTTGGAAGTATTGCTTCTTCTTCAATTTTTTGGAAGACTTTGAGTAGAATAGGAACCAAGTCTTCTTTGAATGTTTGATAGAATTCACTAGTATAACCGTCTGGGCCTGGACTTTTATTTTTGGGGAGGTTTTTAATAGTTTTTTCTATTTCCTCCCTGCTGATTGGTCTGTTTAGGCTTTCTGCTTCTTCATGACTCAGTCTAGGAAGGTTGTATTGTTCTAGGAATTTATCCATTTCTTCTAGGTTGTTGTATTTGGTGGCATATAATTTTTCATAGTATTCTACAATAATTCTTTTTATTTCTATGATGTCTGTGGTGATCTCTCCTGTTTCATTTTGGATTTTATTTATTTGAGTCCTGTGTCTTTTTTCCTTAGTGAGTCTTGCCAAGGGTTTGTCAATTTTGTTGATCTTTTCAAAGAACCAGCTCCTTGTTTTATTGATTTTTTCTAT
This sequence comes from Saccopteryx bilineata, assembly GCF_036850765.1. Classification (NCBI taxonomy): domain Eukaryota; kingdom Metazoa; phylum Chordata; class Mammalia; order Chiroptera; family Emballonuridae; genus Saccopteryx; species Saccopteryx bilineata. The sequence goes on along the minus strand of NC_089493.1, from coordinate 202,187,703 downwards.
AGTTTTTCTGTTCTCTATTTCATTTATTTCTGCTCTGATTTTTATTATCTCCTTTCTTCGGCTGGTTTTGGGTTGTCTTTGTTCTTCTTTTTCTAGTTCCTTAAGGTGTGAAGTTAAGTGGTTTACTTCGGCTCTCTCTTGTTTGTTCATATAGGCCTGAAGTGATATGAACTTTCCTCTTATTACTGCTTTTGCTGCATCCCAGAGATTCTGATTTGTCGTATTTTCATTTTCATTTGTCTGTATATATCTTTTGATTTCTGCACTTATTTCTTCTTTGACCCATTCATTTTTTAGAAGTATGTTGTTTAGTTTCCACATTTTTGTGGGTTTTTCCCCCTCTTTTTTGCAGTTGAATTCTAGTTTCAAGGCTTTATGATCAGAAAATATGCTTGGTACAATTTCAATTTTTCTAAATTTGCTGATATTGTCTTTGTGGCCCAACATATGGTCAATTCTTGAGAATGTTCCATGTACACTAGAGAAAAATGTATACTCTGTCGCTTTGGGATGAAGTGTCCTGTAGATGTCTATCATATCCAGGTGTTCTAGTATTTCGTTTAAGGCCACTATATCTTTATTTATTCTCTGTTTGGATGACCGATCTAGAGCTGTCAGCGGTGTATTGAGGTCTCCAAGTATGATTGTATTTTTGTTAGTTTTTGTTTTAAGGTCAATAAGTAGCTGTCTTATATATTTTGGTGCTCCTTGGTTTGGTGCATATATATTAAGGATTGTTATGTCTTCTTGATTCAACTTCCCCTTAATCATTATGAAATGACCATTTTTGTCTCTGAGTACTTTTTCTGTCTTGTAGTCAGCATTATTAGATATGAGTATTGCTACGCCTGCTTTTTTTGGGTGTTGTTTGCTTGGAGTATTGTTTTCCAGCCTTTCACTTTGAATTTGTTTTTATCCTTGTTGCTTAGATGTGTTTCTTGTAGGCAGCATATAGTTGGATTTTCTTTTTTAATCCATTCTGCTACTCTGTGTCTTTTTATTGGTAAGTTTAATCCATTTACATTTAGTGTAATTATTGACACTTGTGGGTTCCCTACTGCCATTTTATAAATTGCTTTCTGTTAGTTTTGTATCTAGTTTGATTCTTCTCTTTTGTTTTTCTATCATTTGTTTTTGTTTGTTTGTGTTCCATACTTCTTTCCTCTGTTGCTACCTTTTTTAAGTCAAGTGTTTTTGCGGTGGTTTTTTTAAGGGTGGTTACCATTAAGTAATGAAAAGGGTACCTACCATATTCATTGTAGTACCCTATCTTATAAGTATTTCTGCACTTCATCATCCTTTGCTACTGTTAATCTCCATCCTCTCCCCCCTTTTTTTCCTTTGTTGTCACAGTTTAAGTTTGGTTTTATTGTGTTCTTGGTGGAGCTGTTACTTGTGGTGTTGTTTTTTTTGTTCTTTGAATCTGGTTGGAAAACCCCCCTTAGTATTTCCTGGAGTGGGGGCTTTCTGTTGATAAATTCTCTCATCTTTTCTGTATTTGTGAATGTTTTTATATCTCCTTCATACTTGAAGGATAGCTTTGATGGGTATAGTATTCTTGGCTGAAAGTTCCTCTCTTTCAGGGCTTTAAATATTGGGGTCCACTCTCTTCTAGCTTGTAGAGTTTCTGCTGAGAAATCTGATGATAATCTAATAGGCCTTTCTTTATATGTTGTACTCTTCTTTTCCCTGGCTGCCTTGAGAATTTTATCTTTGTCATTGGTTTGTGTCATCTTTATTATGATGTGCCTTGGAGTGGGTTTGTTGGGGTTAAGAAAACTTGGTGTTCTGTTTGCTTCTTGAATTTGAGGCTTTAGTTCCTTCCACAGGCTTGGGAAGTTCTCGTCTATTATTTGTTTGAGTATATTCTCCATTCCATTTTCTTTCTCTTCTCCCTCTGATATACCTATTATTCTTATGTTATTCTTTCTGATGGAGTCAGACAATTCCTGTAGGGCTTTCTCATTTTTTATTATTCTTGAGTCTCTTTCTTCTTCTCTCTGTTGTGCCTCAAGTTGTTTGTCTTCTATTTCACTAATCCTATCTTCAATCTGGGCTGTTCTGTTAGCTAAGCTTGTTACCTCGTTTTTCAGCTCGTGAATTGAGTTTTTCATTTCTGTTTGATTTGTTTTAATAGTTTCAATTTCCTTGGTAATATATTCTTTGTGTTCATTGAGTTGTTTTCTGATCTCCCTATATTGCCTTTCTGTGTTTTCTTGTATATCTCTGAGTATTTTTAAGATTTCTATTTTAAATTCTCTGTCATTTAGCTCCAAGGCTTCCAATATGTTAAGTCTTTTCTCCATAGATTTTTCCACATCTATTTGTGTTACCTCTCTTTCTTTTGTATCCATAATATTTTTTTTTTTTTTTTTTTTTCATTTTTCTGAAGCTGGAAACAGGGAGAGACAGTCAGACAGACTCCCGCATGCGCCCGACCGGGATCCACCCGGCACGCCCACCATGGGGCGACGCTCTGCCCACCAGGGGGCGATGCTCTGCCCCTCTGGGGCGTCGCCATGTTGGCGACCAGAGCCACTCTAGCGCCTGAGGCAGAGGCCACAGAGCCATCCCCAGCGCCCGGGCCATCTTTGCTCCAATGGAGCCTTGGCTGCGGGAGGGGAAGAGAGAGACAGAGAGGAAAGCGCGGCGGAGGGGTGGAGAAGCAAATGGGCGCTTCTCCTGTGTGCCCTGGCCGGGAATCGAACCCGGGTCCTCCGCACGCTAGGCCGACGCTCTACCGCTGAGCCAACCGGCCAGGGCTGTATCCATAATATTTGATTTCCTCTTTCTTATCGGCATCTGAGGGTGGTCTTATTGATACCACTAATTAGAATTAATAAAGAGTAAAAAGAAAAAAAAAAAGGGTAAAACACCCCACAAAAAAAAAACAGTAATAATTTATTATTTCCCCCTTTTTTCTCTCTTCTCTTTCCCTCCTCTCCCCTCCTCAGGGAAATATCGTGCCTATAATGGAGGGCCTGATTTGGGGTGAAGAGTTCAAGGGGCAAAAAAAAGGGAGTAGGGACCTACTAAATGCAAAAAAAAAAAAAAAAAAAAAAAAAAAGGAAGAAAATCTTAGACAAGCATAAGATGATTTGCTTGTAAGTGATGGCCAACTAAGAGATATAATGAGAGGGATAAGAGGGAATCAGAAAAAAGGACCAAAAAAGAATAATAAAGAAGAAAAAATAAAAATAATAAGTAAAATTCTGTTGTATTAAGTGGAGCAAAGACTAAATACAATGGAGACCTTGGGTTGGGAGGACCCAAAATGCCACAAAAATAAACAAACAAGAGAAAAAAAAATAAAAACAAAAGCAAAAAAGAGAAATAAAACCAAAAAAAAGCCTTGAGTCCCAAATTAACTAATTTGTTCGTGATTGAGGATTATATGGGAGGAAAGTAAAATGAGAAAAGAAAAAACGAGTAGAAAGGAAAAAATAAGAAAAAGAGAAAAACGAAGGAAGAAATAAAATAGGAGGAGAAAAAAACAAAATAAAGCAAGACAAAAAAAAAAACAAAAGAGGAGAGAGTAAGAGTTAAGTGTTTTGGAGTATAACCTTAAAGGAGGGTGAGGATGAAGAAGAAAAATAAAATGCAACACTCATGGGTAGTGTAGTTCAAGAAAGGGGAAGCATAAGATGGGCAGAGAATAGAAGGACCGAGGTGGAGGAAATAAAGGCAAAAAGATAGAAGAAACAAGCAACAACAACAACAAAAAAAAAAATTAGTGGATCAAGTTGTAAAGTCTGTGGGTTTTTCTTGATTTTGAGAGGTTAACTTCTTCCTTTTTCTTTTCTCTCCCTCTTCCTAGTCGGTGACTCTGTACCCCAGGCTCTGCCCCTGTGTCACTCTTAGTTAGGGATTTGCAGTTGATGGGATTCTATGGCAATGTCATATAATTGGCTTTAGTCTTGCTGGAAGTAAAGGGTTGTTGGCGTTTGCCGGGTCCAACGATGAGAGAGTTTGCTTTCCTGGATTCTCTCTCCTAGTCCCCCCTTTCTGAATTAGCAGCCTGGTGATCTAGCTATAAGGCTGCAACTGCTTCTGCCTGGGGAGTAAGAGGCTCAAAGAGCTGGGAAATCCCCACTCTATCCCCACTCAGTGCAAGGCTTTGGGAAAGGCTCTGAGAGTCAGGGCCTCCAGTGTAATCAGGCGGGGGTGGGAGTCAATTGTTGTCAAGGTGACTGTTCAGCGCCTATCATTTAGTTGGACCTCTCAACCCAGGCTTTCCACACTTTGTAGCCTGTTTTTGCAGGGAAGAAGAGGCACTAGTCTCTGCTTACGACTAGTATAGTATAGACCTTATTATCTGCCAAGTCCTTCTTGTTAGCGTTTATCCCTGAATATGGAGGCTCTATCAATCAGAAGTTGCCCCCGCCCCTTTACGGAGAGGCACTAAAAAATATCACGCCTCTTGTCTTGGATCGCTGAACTGAGAGAGATCTTATCAATTAGAACCAAGGGTGCGCAGATTTTATGGGTTAAGCTAATTTCAGTGATTGGGTCGCAGCTGTGTTTCCGAAGGTATTTTAGGCTGCCTGCGCGCACCCCTCCCCCAACGCTTGATTGTTAGCTTGAATGGCTGGGTGAGGTGCCCCGCCCACGGAGAGAATCTCCCAAGCCTCTCCCGATCGCCCCGCCGCTTGCGGCTGGACCGCACCAGGCGCAGGATAATGGAGCCCCCTGGGTGTGCGGGCCAGTAGGGCGCCCTGGGCGCGTGGAATGCCCAAGGCACGCGCGCGAATGGGGCGCTCCGGGCACCGGTGGCCGGCGACCCCCACTCGCAGTGTGCGGGCCGCTGGGAACGTCAGCAGTGCTCAACCGGACCGGGCGCGCACGCGGCGGCTCGTGGCGGCCGCTCGCGGTGGCGGTTCGCGGGGGCTCGCGGCAGCTCGCGGTGGCGGTTCGCGGGGTTTCGCGGCAGCTCGCTGGCTCGTGGTCGGCCGCTCGCGGCGGCTTGCGGTTCCCAAGTATATGGGCTGACTCACCGCGGGCGCACTCCCTGGCGGCTTGAATGAGCGTTGCTGCGGTAGCTTCCTCCACACCCTCGTCTCTCAGATTCAAGTGATAACAGTCCTTTTGCTTTCAGTTTGTGTGGAACTCCGGAATGCTCCGAGGATAAATTTTTCTGTTTCTAGTTGATAAATTTGTTGTGATTTAGGGGAGAGCTGTCGGACGCGCTTCTCACGGCGCCATTTCCGTGACGTCACTCAAATAGTATCTCTGCCCTTAGGGCTCTCCGCGGTCTGGAATCATGGTCCCCTCCCTGAAATCGGGGGTCCCGATTCTTCCTCCACCGGTGCGGAGGATCCCGACTCTCCCGTCCCTACCCGGTTTCCCCGTCCAGCAGTGCCAGGTGCGGCAGCGGGGCGGATGAGCATCCACTGAGGACACAAGTGCCTCGAGCGCTCCAGCTCGGATCTGGACCTGCCTCCAGTTTTCAGTTGTGTTATTTTTAGGTCTTCGTGGGTTGGTATCAGCTATTATTTGTAATCCACTTTCGGATTTGGGCAGCTTTGAAGTCTTGATTTGTTTGTTTTCTTAACAGGTGATAGTCTTGTTAACTGATCTCAGCAGGGGGCTTCCTTGAAACTGTATCCAGGAATGCTGTGGGTGTAACCTGAGACGCTGAAGGTCTCTTCCTCCAACTAATCTCACTGGGAGCAGGGTTTTTTCTCTCAGCTTCAGTAGGGGGAGGTGTATCTCAGATCTCCATGGAGACCTGAGTTACTGCCCCTCCTCCCCACTTCTTGTTTTCAGCTGTGTCTTGTTGCGCTGATTGGAGCTGGATAGATGTCCGGAGATCTCTGATCCGGAAGCACTTCATCTCTGTTTTGTGAAAGGTTCAGTCCCTCCCCCAGCTATGGCTGCCTCCAGCACAAATGAGTCAGCTTTTTTATTTTGTTTCTTGCATACCTTAGCCCCTCACAGTCTGTCCCTCTCCCTGTCTTTTCCACTTGGGAGATAAGCTGGTCTTTTCAACCCACCTTGCTCCCTGGTCGCCAGGTAAGTGGCTGTGAGCAGTAGTTTCTGCTCTTTTTCCTCTGTGAAATCTTCTCTGGGCTCTCAGCCTCACCCCCCCTCCATTCCTGTAAGCAGAGGAGATTCAGGCACTCCTTACCAGGATTATTGTGGCTTCCTCTTTGCTCCTTGGTTTTTGAGAGCTGTTCTTGCAGTTCAGTGTTGGTTTTTCATGCTGATTTTTTCTAAATTGATTTGTATTTCAGTTTGGTGTTGAGAGCTGGGTGTCTGTGCATCCGCCTACTCCACTGCCTTCTTCTCTCTCCCAAAAGTCCAGTCTTATCTTCATTACGACCAGTATAAAGAAAGAGTCCAGAGATTCTGTGCCATGGTTGAGCCCTTATCAAAGCTCTGTCCAGTTTGGACGCTGCTCAGAGCCTGTACTTGGGAGACAGTGTGGCTCTCATTTTGGTTTTGATTTTCAATTTTCTGATGATTAGTGATGTTCAGAATCTTTTTTTACCTATTTGCCATTTGTATGTTTTTCTTAGAAAAATGTTTATTCAAGTCCTCTGTTCACTTTAAATAGGTTAGTTTTTTTCTTTCTTTCTTTCTTAGTATTATTTTGCTATTCAGGTGTTTGAATTCCTTGCATATTTTGGATATGAACCTCTTATTAGTATATGGTTTGCATTCTTTCTCACTTCTGGACTCTTGATTCTGTTGCATTGGTCTAAGCATCTGTTTTTATACTAGTACCATAGTATTTTGATTACACTGTACTATCCTTTATTCTAATATAGTTTGTAATCAGGAAGTGTAATGACTCAAGTTTCATTGTTTCTCAGGATTGCTTTGGCTATTGAGGGATCTTTTGTGGTTGCATATAAATTTTATTTCTGTGAAAAGCACCATTAATAGGGATTGCATTAAAATATATCGGGGGTCTTGAACCATTTTGGCTGAGAGTCATGAGCACCACATATCTTAAAATGTAATTCCATGAGAGCCATACAATATGTTTAACACTAAATACAAGCAAATGTGTGCGTTTTATGTAAGACCAACACTTTTAAAGTACAATAACTCTGAATTCTTTTTAATACTGTTGTTATGCTGTTGCTAACCAATGATGAATAAAGTACTTCTTACCATTAATGTGACTTCTGGTGCTGCATGGTTTTGCTGATGGCTTTGTTGTCTGGTTGATACGTGGTGAGGCGTTGAGACTTCCATTCATTAAACATGATCGTAGGTTGGTTTTAACGTTCTTTCAATGTGAGAAAGACTGCTCACATGCATATGTAGAGCCAAACATTGTCAGTACAGCAATACTCACACACTGCAGTGTGTGGTTTGTGATGGGAAGAACGTTCCAAGTTTTGACAATCAGCTGGTCCACAGGTTGAAGTTTTTTCATTTCTCCCCACTTGTGTTTGCTTGCCAACTCTGCTTGCTGTTGTGCCAGTCTTTCCAAATCTTCATTCAGTGACTTGACCTTATTCACCCACATGTGTGAGGCCTTCAGGTCAGCTGCTTGTCACTCAAAATCTCTGATGGAGACACCTGGATGTAACTCAGGTCTGCACTGTTCACTGCACACTTGTGTGGATGGGTGATAAACATAAAAAAATGAATGTGCTCATGAAATTCTCCAAAGCATGCTTTGAATGACTGCAGGAGATTAGATGTGAAGCCTGCTAGCTGCTGGAGATCAAGGTGTTGAGCAGGGTCACTTTCTGTGCATGTATCTTTAAACTCTCCCAGTATTTCAAGGTGTAGTAAATGATCTGTTTCAATATCTGTGATGAAGAGTTCCAGATTGTTTTCAAATGCAAACACTGCTTTTTGAAGAGATAATACTGTATTTCCATGCCTTTCATTTTCACATTGAGTTGGTTCAGATGTTCAGTCATGTAAATGAGATTGTAGAACTATCTATTAATAGCAAGGATCATAAGAGACTACTGTAAACAATTAATTATATACCAACAAATTGTATAACCTAGAAGAAATGAACAAATTCTTAGAAACATATGATCTACCAAGACTGAATTATATAGAAAATCTGAACAAGTCCAGTAATGAGTTAATAAAAAACCTCTTGACAAAGAAAAATCCAGAACCCCATTTTTTCACTAGTATATTTTCCCAAATATTTAAAGAATTAATGCCAATTTTTTTAAAAGCTTGCAACAAATCAAACAGGAGGTAATATCCCCAAATTTATTTTATGAGGCCAATATCACTCCAATATCAAAGTGAATGTAAGGACACTACAAAAAAATTACAAACCAAAATCCATAAGCACAGATGCATTAATATTCAACAAAATATTATCAAACCAAACTCAGCACATTATAGGGATCATACACCATGATAAAGTGGTATTTATTCCTGGGATGTAAAAATGCAAATCAATAATGTGACACACCACATTAACAAAATAAAAGATAAAAATTATTCAATTATCTCAATATGCAGAAAAGCATTTGACAAAATTCAACATTGTTTCAAAATGGTTAGATCTTGATAACATTATACAGAGTGAAATAAGTAAATCAGAAAAAAACAAGAACTGCATTATTCCATACATAGGTGGGACATAAAAACGAGACTAGGAGACATGGACAAGAGTATGGTGGTTATTGGGGGGGTAGGAGAGGGAGAAAGAGGGGAAGGGGAGGGGGAGGGGCACAATGAAAACTAGATAGAAGGTGATGGAGGACAACTGACTTTGGGTGATGGATATGCAACATAATTGAATGACAAGATAACCTGGACATGTTTTCTTTGAACATATGTACCATGATTTATTGATGTCACCCCATTAAAATAAAAAAAAAGAAATTCGTGCTCCATCAAGGTTTGGATCAAGCTTGAGATGCAGGGGAAGAAACGAATGAATTCAGCAATATTAGGCAAGGTCCTGATGAGCAATATCAAGAATTTGTTTCACGGCTGATTCTGGAAGTTAAAAGAATAGTAGTAAAAAAAGTTTATATCAGAATATGTACTGATATTAGGCCTTCATACATGGAAGGTCTTGCTTTTGCCACAGGTGTTATGGCAAGAATTCCAGGGTATTTTGATAAAAGGCAAAACAAACAAAAGAAGGAAAGTCGGGGAAATATTTATGCCAATGGACCTTGTTTCTAATGAGGGGAGTTGGGGCTTTTTGCTAGCAACTGCCTTGCCCCTCTCTACCCCTGAATATCATCCTCAGCCTCTTTTTTAAGCCCGATGGCTCCTAAGAATCCAGACCTTTGCCCATGCTGTAAAAAAGGGAAACACTGGGTGAATGAGTGTAAGTCTAAATATAATGCCAAGGAGCAAAGGATTCAGAAAAGCTGCAGAGGCTACTGCTGCCTTGAGCCCAACAAGCTGCCAGCGCGGCCCAGCCATGGTCCCCTCTTGGAAGCACAAGCTGCAGTGGTTGGGGTGAAGATCAATGTCGGAAGAAACAGAGGATTCATAGCGCTTCTTTGTGAACATGAAAAGAGACCCATTTTATTTTATTTTATTTTTTTTTTTTATTCATTTTAAAGAGTGGGGAGAGAGAGAGAGAGAGAGAGAGAGAGAGAGAGAGAGAGAAGGGGGAGGAGCAGGAAGCATCAACTCCCATATGTGCCTTGACCAGGCAAGCCAGGGTTTTGAACCGGCAACCTCAGTGTTTCCAGGTTGACGCTTTATCCACTGCGCCACCACAGGTCAGGCAAGAGACCCATTTTAAGTTCTCACTGCACCCTCATCTGGAGACGCTTTGTGTGCTCAAATGTGTGGCAAGCAGCTTGGTGAGGTAATGTTGCTGGTCATTCGGGTGGTCAACTTTATTGTTGCCTGAGCTTTAAATGATCACCAGTTTAAAACACTGCTGGATGAAGTTGGGAATAATTATCCTGGTCTGCTTCTGCACAGCAATGTGTGTTGGTTGTCAAGAGGGAAGGTGCTCAGCCATTTTGTGGCTTGTCTGAGGAAAATCCAGACTTATCTTGAAATGAAAAACATCGAGCATCCTGAGTTAGCTAACACTGAGTGGCTCCTGAAGTCTGATGTCATCATTTCTTATGGCTGAGTAATATTCCATAGTGTATATGTGCCACATCTTCTTTATCCAGTCATCTATTGAAGGGCTTTTTGGTTGTTTCTATGTCCTGGCCACTGTGAACAATGCTGTAATGAACATGGGGCTGCATGTGTCTTTACGTATCAATGTTTCTGAGTTTTTGGGGTATATACCCAGTAGAGGGATTGCTGGGTCATAAGGTAGTTCTATTTTCAGTTTTTTGAGGAACCACCATACTTTCTTTCATAATGGTTGTACTACTTTACATTCCCACCAACGGAGCAAGGATTTCAAAGGGTCTGAGACAAAGACCGTGGTAAGGTGCCAGAGGACTGTAAAACTTAGTATTGGCAATGCCATTTTAAAAAGAAAAAGTCAGGCTTTCTGTCCTCTCCTTTCTTTGGAAAATAAAGGGAAATGGATATAAAAGTCTTCTGACTTACCAGGACAACTGGGTCATTTTAGTTTTAGTTCTCTGAAAGAACTAAGGTTAACTAAATAATGTCTTTTCCCTTTCAATAAGAGACAAAATTTATATACCACCCTACATTGATTTTGGCTCTCCCTCCCTTCCTGGAATCCTGAGATTAAAGTGTACCACTAGGCGAAGGAGGAGAGATTGACACTAAAAGGTATGAATGTCTTTGATTGTATTACCTTGAAAGTTTTAAACGTTTTTTATAAATGTCCTAGACAAATGTTATAAGCTTGTTAATTACTGTGTTATACTGTCATGCTTCCCCCAACCTGTATGTGGTCAAAGGGTATATAACCAGCCTCTGAGATATATTTGCAGCTGAACGATTTGGGTCAGATATGCCCCGTGTTAGTCATGTGTGGCTGGCATATTAATAAATCTCCTCCTTTTATTAAAACCCTTCAAAATTCATCTGGACTTGGTGTCTCTACGTAAACCCGTTGAAGTGAGGTTCGGTACTTTACAACATTTGGAGGCTCTTCCAGGATCTGGTGTTCTGTGTCATTGGGTAGAGACACCCGAATTGGCTGGTGTCTCTGGGGGACTGCCTGACCCAGCTGGAATCTTGAGGAGAGGTGCCACCTGAGACGTTTTCAGGACTCTTTGTTTTTCTGTGGAGTTGGGAGAGTTCTTCGGTAGACAACCCCGATTCCCAAATTAGACAATTTAGACAATTCGTCAGAGAAATCAAGAAGTGCTTTAAATCCACACTTTTGCTTTACTAAATTCTAGCTTTCTTCTGAATTCTTGCTTTTCAGTTTGGGACTAGTCAATTCAGACTGCTGCATGAGGATTGGATGCAATCTTACTCATACAGTAGGCTCTCCAAGACTGAAATGTCAGTGGGGAGTTTTTTGGTCCCACATCGGGCTTTGCTTGGAGACATCTGGTTGTACTTTGGAAGGACAAATAATGGGGATTAGGTCCTGCCTCAGACCTCTAGGAAAATCTGTTTGTGCACTAGGAAGACAATATCGGGGACCAGGTCCCGCCTCGGACTTCCACAGGCATCTAGTTGTGCTCTCAGAAAAAGACATTAGTTGGGACTTTGTTTTTGTTCTAGGAAGGCATAGTGAGTACTATATTTAGCAGGATTAATCAGTCTCGCATTGCACTGCATCAGTGGGGACTGAGTTAACCAGGTTGATCTATCTTGCCTCGGACTTCTGGAGACATCTTTGTGTTTGTCAGGTGTTTGTCAGATCTCGTTCTTTGCTTTTAATGTTTCTGTCTACCCTCCCCCCCCCCCCCGAGTGATTGGTGTGTGAGTGGGAATCTCTGGTGCCTGAGCTTAAGTTCCAGAAACACGACTAAGAGAGCATCTAATGAGTAATTAATATATAAGTAGAACGCTCTGATGCCTGAGCCTAAGTTCCAGGAACATGGCTAGGAAAGCACCTAATGAATGATTAGTGTGTGAGTGTAAATCTCTGGTGCCTGAGCCTAAGCCCTCCCCCAAGACGTGACTGAGCAGGTACCTGAGAGGACCCTAATGGGGAAACCCCATTTCTTTGTCTATCGAACTGTGTGCTTAAATAGTAAGTGATCTGGTTTGTCTCTTTGTCAGGAAAATCTCTGGTCACGTGGGCCCTCCACTGGTGTGTAAGAAATTATAGAAGGAAAAATAAGTATAAAGTGTATAAGACTAGCACTGGGAGAAGGGTTCCGACTCTCTCCCATGAGGCCGAGGACAGTGTTGGGTCCTTTCCAAGTTTCCCCTACACTTCCCCAGTTCCTTTGTGTGGCATGGTTGTTGTCTGATGTGGGAGGCATGGGATTCATGGGGGAGACCCACTGCTTTAGCTATAATAGTACCCCTTTGGGCACCAAGAATCCCAATCACCCCAACCCTTATATTGACTTAATGGTGTAAAGCACTGTAGGTCAAAAAGAGGGTTAGTATCTCTTTGCCAGCTGGGCAGTTACTAAATAGTGAGTGCATTTGACCATTCCTTATTTTTCTCAGTCAATCAATAATTCATTGGGGTAGTAGTTTACAATCCTCTTATTGTAAACTGTACTACAATTGTACTAATAATAAGGCATATAGAATTGTATAGCCTGCCAAATCCAAAGACTTCCTTTTTGTACCAAGGATCCCTTGTTGTATAAAAAATATTTTCCATGTTATTTCAAGAACCCTTTTTTTTTTAAATTAAATTTAATGCAGTGACATTGATAAATCAGGGTACATATGTTGAGAGAAAATATCTCTAGATTATTTTGACATTTGATTGTGCTGTATACCCCTCCCCCAAAGTTAAATTGTCTTCTGTCACCTTCTATCTGGTTTTCTTTGTGTCCCTCCCCTCCCCTAACCCCTCTCTCCTTCTTCACCCCCTCCCCCTCCCCCAACCCCCCGCCCCTGTTGCCATCACATTCTTGTTCATGTCTCTGAGTCTCATTTTTATGTCCCTTCTATGTATGAATTCCTCTTAGTTTTTTTTCTGATTTACTTATTTCACTTCGTATAATGTTGTCAAGGTCTATCCATGTTATTGTAAATGATCCGATGTCATCATTTCTTATGGCTGAGTAGTGTTCCATAGTATATATGTACCAAAGCTTTTTAATCCACTTGTCCTCTGACGGACACTTGGGCTGTTTCCAGATCTTCGCTATTGTGAACAATGCTGCCACAAACATGCGGGTGCATTTCTCCTTTTCGAGCCGTTCTATGGTGTCCTTGGGGTATATTCCTAAAAGTGGGTCAAAAGGCAGTTCAATTTTCAGTTTTTTGAGGAATCTCCATACTGTTTTCCACAGTGGCTGCATCAGTCTGCATTCCCACCAGCAGTGCAGGAGGGTTCCCTTTTCTCCACATCCTCGCCAGCACTTATTCTGTGTTGTTTTGTTGATAAGCGCCATTCTGACTGGTGTGAGGTGATATCTCATTGTGGTTTTAATTTGCATTTCTCTAATGATTAGTGATGTTGAGCATTTTTTCATATGCCTGTTGGCCATCTGTATGTCCTCTTTGGAGAAATGTCTATTCATCTCTTTTGCCCATTTTTGGATTGGGTTGTTTGTCTTCCTGGTGTTGAGTTTTACAAGTTCTTTATAAATTTTGGTTATTAACCCCTTATCAGACGTATTGTCAAATATGTTCTCCCATTGTGTAGTTTGTCTTTTTACTCTGTTCTTGTTTTCTTTAGCTGCGCAAAAGCTTTTTAGTTTGATATAGTTTCATTTGTTTATCCTGTCTTTTATTTCACTTCCCCGTGGAGATAAATCAGCAAATATATTGCTCCGAGAGATGTCCGAGAGCTTACTGCCTATGTTTTCTTCTAAGATGCTTATGGTTTCACGGCCTACATTCAAGTCTTTTATCCATTTTGAGTTTATTTTTGTGAGTGGTGTAAGCTGGTGATCTAGTTTCATTTTTTTGCAGGTAGCTGTCCAATTTTCCCAACACCATTTGTTAAAGAGGCTGTCTTTACTCCATTGTATTTCCTTACCTCCTTTGTCAAATATCAGTTGTCCATAGAACTGTGAGTTTATTTCTGGGTTCTCTGTTCTATTCCATTGATCTATATGCCTGTTCTTATGCCAGTACCAGGCTGTTTTGAGTACAACGGCCTTGTAGTATAACTTGATATCAGGAAGTGTGATACCTCCCACTTTATTCTTCGTTTTTAAGATTGCTGAGGCTATTTGTGTCCTTTTTTGGTTCCATATAAATTTTTGGAATATGTGTTCTATATTTTTGAAGTATGTCATTGGTATTTTAATTGGTATTGCATTGAATTTATAAATTGCTTTGGGTAATATAGACATTTTAATGATGTTTATTCTTCCTAACCATGAGCACGGTATATGCTTCCACTTGTTTGTATCTTCCTTGATTTCTTTTATCAATGTTTTGTAATTTTCCGAGTACAAGTCTTTAGTCTCCTTGGTTAAGTTTACTCCTAGGTACTTTATTTTTTTGGTTGTAATTGTGAAGGGGATTGTTTCCTTAATTTCTCTTTCTGACTGTTCATTGTTGGTGTATAAAAATGCTTCTGATTTCTGAGTATTGATTTTATATCCTGCCACTTTGCTGAATTTATTTATCAGGTCCAGTAGTTTTTTGACTGAGACTTTAGTGTTTTCTATATACAATATCATATCATCTGCAAATAATGATAGTTTTACTTCTTCTTTTCCAACTTGAATGCCTTTTATTTCTTCTTCTTGTCTGATTGCTGTGGCTAGGACTTCCAGGACTATGTTAAATAAGAGTGGTGAAAGGGGGCACCCCTGCCTTGTTCCTGATCTTAAGGGGATTGCTTTTAATTTTTTCCCATTTAGAATGATGTTGGCTGTGGGTTTCTCATAGATGGCTTTTATCATGTTGAGGTATGTTCCCTGTATTCTCACTTTGCTGAGAGTTTTGATCATGAATGTGTGCTGGATTTTATCAAATGCTTTTTCTGCATCTATTGAAATTATCATATGGTTTTTCTCCTTCTTTTTGTTTATGTGATGAATCACATTGATTGATTTACGAATATTGTACCAGCCTTGCCTCCCAGAATAAATCCCACTTGATCATGGTGTATGATTTTTTCCATATATTGTTGGATCCGGTTTGCTAATATTTTGTTGAGGATTTTAGCATCTATATTCATCAGAGATATTGGCCTATAATTTTCTTTCTTTGTGTTGTCTTTGCCTGGTTTTGGAATCAGAATTATGCTCACCTCATAAAAGGAGTTTGGAAGTCTTCCTTCCTCTTGAATTTTTTGAAATAGCTTGAGAAGGATAGGAGTTAGTTCTTCTTTGAATATTTGGTAGAATTCCGTTGTGAAGCCATCGGGCCCCGGACTTTTCTTTGTTGGGAGTTTTTTGATAACTGTTTCGATCTCATTTGTTGTAATAGGTCTGTTTAGGTTTTCTGATTCTTCCAGATTGATTTTTGGAAGATTGTATGTTTCAAGGAATTTGTCCATTTCATCTAGGTTGTCTAGTTTTTTGGCATACAGTTCTTCATAGTATTTTCTTACAATATTTTGTATTTCTGTTGTGTCAGTTGTTATTTCTCCTCTCTCATTTCTAATTTTATTTATTTGAGTCCTCTCTCTCTTTTTCTTGGTGAGTCTACTTAAAGGTTCATCAATCTTGTTTACCTTTTCAAAGAACCAACTCCTAGTTTCATTGATCCTCTGTATTGTTTCTTTAGCCTCTATGTCATTTATTTCTGCTCTGATCTTTATTATTTCCTTCCTTCTACTACATTTGGGCTTTACTTGTCTGTTCTTTTTCTAATTCTTTTAGATGCAGGGTTAAGTTGTTTATTTGAGCTTTTTCTCGCTTCTGAAAGTGTGCCTGTAGTGCTATGAACTTCCCTCTCAGCACTGCTTTCGCTGTGTCCCATAAATTTTGAGTTGTTGTATGCTCATTGTCATTCGTTTCTAGGAATTTTTTTTATTTCTTCTTTGATCTCATTCTTAATCCATTCATTATTTAACACCCTGCTATTTAGTTTCCATGTGTTTGAGAATTTTTGAGTTTTTCTGCTGTGATTCATTTCTAGTTTCATGCCGTTGTGATTGGAGAGAGTGCTTGATATGATTTCAGTCTTCTTAAATTTGTTGAGAGCACTTTTATGCCCTAACATGTGGTCTATCCTAGAGAATGTACCATGAGCACTTGAAAAGAATGTATATTCTGCTGCTTTAGGGTGAAAGGTTCTGAAGATATCTATTAAATCGAGTTGATCTAGTGTTTCCAATAAGTCTGCTGTTTCTTTGTTAATTTTCTTTCTTGAGGATCTATCTAGTGATGTTAGTGGGGTATTGAAATCCCCTACTATTATAGTATTGCTGTTGATCTTGCCCTTTAAATCCATCAAAGTCTGTTTTATATATTTGGGTGCTCCTATATTAGGTGCATAGATATTTATAATAGTTATATCTTCCTGTTGGATTTCTCCCTTTATCATTATGTAGTGGCCTTCTTTATCTCTTACTATATTCTTTGTTTTAAAGTCCAATTTGTCTGATATAAGTATTGCTACCCCAGCTTTTTTTTCATTTCCGTTTGCATGAAACGTTTTTTTCCATCCTTTTACCTTCAATCTATGTGTGTCTTTTGTTCTAAGATGTGTCTCTTGTAGACAACATATGTATGGGTCCTGTTTTCTTATCCACGCAGCTACCCTATGTCTTTTGATTGGATCATTTAATCCATTTACATTTAAGGTTATTATTGATATGTAGTTGTTTATTGCCATTTTCTTCTTTAAAGGTGTATTCTTTTTTTTGCTATATTCTTTTCCCACTTTGATCTGTTTACAACAGGCCCCTTAACATTTCCTGCAGCATTGGTTTGGTTGTAATGAATTCCTTGAGTTGTTTTTTGTCTGGGAAGCTTTTTATTTCTCCTTCAATTTTAAACAATAGCCTTGCTGGATAAAGTAGTCTTGGTTGTAGGTTCTTGTTCTGCATTATTTTTAATATTTCTTGCCATTCCATTTTGGCCTCAAGTGTTTCTGTTGAGAAGTCGGATGTCATTCTTATGGGGGCTCCTTTGTAGGTGATAACTTTTTTTTCTCTTGCAGCTTTTAATATTTTCTCTTTATCGCTTAGCCTTGGTATTTTAATTATGATGTGTCTTGGTGTAGGTTTCTTTGGGTTTCTCTTTAGTGGAGTCCTCTGTGCTTCTTGGACTTGTGAGAGTTTCTCTTGCATTAATTTAGGGAAATTTTCAGCTATGATATGATTGAACAACATCTCTATCCCTTGTTCTTTCTCTTCTTCTTCAGGAACCCCTATGATGCGCATGTTATTTCTCTTCATGTTGTCACAGAGCTCTCTAAGAGTTTCCTCTGACTTTTTGAGTCTCTTTTCTCTTTTCTTCTCTGCTTTCATGCCTTCATTCCAGTTGTCCTCTAACTCGCTGATTCGATCCTCCGCTCTATTTATCCTGTTTTTAATTCCTTCCATTGTGGTCTTTATTTCTGATATTGTATTTGTTGTCTCCGACTAGTTCTTTTTTATACTTGCTATTTCTTTATTTAGGTTTTCAAACTGCCCCTCCATTGTTGTTCTAAGATCCCTAAGCATCCTTACAATCATTATTTTGAACTCCCCATCTGGAAGTTTGATTATTTCCATATCACTCAGCTCATCTCTCAAAGGTGTCTCTTGTGGTTTCATTTGTGTTGCACTCCTTTGTCTTCTCATCATGGTGTTTTATTTGTAAAGTTGATTGAGTCTAGGCTTGGTGTTGTCTGCCTCCAGTTTTCAGTTGTGTTATTTCTAGGTTTCTTGGGTTGGTATCAGCTATTATTTGTAATCCACTTTCGGATTTGGGCAGCTTTGAAGTCTTGATTTGTTTGTTTTCTTAACAGGTGATAGTCTTGTTAACTGATCTCAGCAGGGGGCTTCCTTGAAACTGTAACCAGGAATGCTGTGGGTGTAACCTGAGACGCTGAAGGTCTCTTCCACCAACTAATCTCACTGGGGACAGGGTTTTTTCTCAGCTTCAGTAGGGGGAGGTGTATCTCAGATCTCCATGGAGACCTGAGTTACTGCCCCTCCTCCCCACTTCTTGTTTTCAGCTGTGTCTTGTTGCACTGATTGGAGCTGGATAGATGTCCGGAGATCTCTGATCCGGAAGCACTTCAGCTCTGTTTTGTGAAAGGTTCAGTCCCTCCCCCAGCTGTGGCCGCCTCCAGCATGAATGAGTCAGCTTTTTTATTTCATTTCTTGCATACCTTAGCCCCTCACAGTCTGTCCCTCTCCCTGTCCTTTCCACTTGGGAGATAAGCTGGTCTTTTCAACCCACCTTGCTCCCTGGTCGCCAGGTAAGTGGCTGTGAGCAGTAGTTTCTGCTCTTTTTCATCTGTGAAATCCTCTCTGGGCTCTCAGCCTCACCCCCCCTTCTGTTCCTGTAAGCAGAGGAGATTCAGGCACTCCTTACCAGGATTATTGTGGCTTCCTCTTTGCTCCTTGGTTTTTGAGAACTGTTCTTGCAGTTCAGTGTTGGTTTTTCATGCTGATTTTTCCTAAATTGATTTGTATTCCAGTTTGGTGTTGAGAGCCGGGAGTCTGTGCGTCCGCCTACTCCGCTGCCATCTTGGAGCTCTCAAGAACCTTTTTTATAATTCTTCTTTTTATTTACTGTTTCGTAGCCCTGTGATGTTGAAATTTTGCTTTAGGTATTAGGGAATATGTATTGGTTATTAATAATGTCTTTTTATGTAATGTATAGTTTATTATCATTTTTGGAGCAGTATTGTTCAATATTAGGTCACCAAACCTAGAGTAAAAAAAATTATTATTGATTAGCCTAGACAGTAAAATTACAGCATAAATAAGGTATGTTTCTTTTTTTTTCTTTTTTTTTTTTTTATAAATTTTTATTAATGTTAATGGGATGACATTAATAATTCAGGGTACATATATTCAAAAAAAACATGTCTAGGTTATCTTGTCTTTAAATTATGTTGCATACCCCTCACCCAGAGTCAGATTGTCCTCCGTCACCCTCTATCTAGTTTTCTCTGTGCCCCTCCCCCTCCCCCTAACTCTCTCCCTCCCTCCCTCCTGCGTCCTCCCTCCCCCCACCCCTGGTAACCACCAAATAAGGTATGTTTCTTAAAATGGAAAAGGAATTTATGATTAAGTAAAATATAAAATTTATTGGTCATTCCAATTGGTGCTTATAACTAAATTGTTAGAATGTTAAACATAAATGCAATAGAAAATAATTTAAATCCTTTTTTCCAAATGACCTCTAGAAGTAGAAAACTTAGAATTCCCTTTATCAGGGAAGCCTCAAGCTTTAGCAGGACTGTTAGAATCTGTAAAACAATTGAGACCACCTCAAGGAAATGTTTCTAATTGCCTAGCTTAAGTAAGATTCTAGCTCCCAAGCAAGTGAGAAAACTTTAGACATTTTCCCTCGGTTTCTGTTAGCCAGGATCAGAAAAAATACTGAGGCAGTCAACTTAGCCTTTTACATAGCAATTAGCTCTAAAAATTAAAAAAAAAGTATTATAAATTTTAAAAAGGTGTTGTCATCATCAGCTAAAAATAAATAAGTGAATAAAACTAAGCATTTCAGAAGGGACATTGCTCCTCCCTCAATTACATAACTCTATCTGGTTCCTAAAATGGCTGGTTAGTCAATGATGGGTAAGATTCCTGAAAGAAGGAATGACCTAAGACAGGCACAGTTGAAGGGGGGCCATAAAGAGAAAGCTTAAAAACTAGCAAAGATGAGGCTCAGAATTCACCCTAACAATGCAAGAGCTGCTCCCCTGAGATAGTGGCTTTCATCCACTGACCAGGACACCAAAAGAAGGGAGACTCCCTAAAAACTCAGGAAAAGCCAATCTGAAGATGCTGCCTAAAACCAGTGGGGCTTCTAGAAAATTTTAGTAACTTTTACTAGAACCCTTATTGCTAAACGTTTATTTGCAACCAATTAGAAAAAGATTTTGCCAGCAGAAAAGAAATAAGTAAAAAAGGCCAGACTTAGAATCTATTACAGGAGGCATAATATCTGAGTGTTTAGTTTATGTCCAAAAAAAATACTGAGCAAAGTAAGAAAATTGTGAAAAAAAAGAAAAAACAGGGAAAGAGAAACTTTCCTAAGTAAACATTTAAAAATAGACCTTAATAAAATAATTAACAGATGAATAGAAGCTTTTCCTACTAGAAGTGGGGCCTCAGTGACAGTTGTTAGGAAGTTGCTATGTGAAATTCTTTCCAAATTTAACTTGCCCATTCTAATGTTAGGCCTGCATTTGTGTCCAAAAGCTCACAGCTGTAGGAAGGGAACCCAATATTAATTAGAAACTAATTTGAAGTTACATTATGCCCACAGGACTCAAAGGTTCAGGGCAAATAGAACACATAAATCAAATTATAAAGGATGCTTTAACCAAATTCGTTTTTGAAACTAGTAAGAAGTGGCCTTCCTTAGAAAAAAGTGTACCCCCTATAGAGAATTTATGCCTTTTGAAATAATGTTTGGAAACCCCCCTCCCTTACTACCAAAACTCAGAGAAGACATAAAAGCTGAGTTAAGTAACCGATCCTTACTTAAGTACCTGCAGGGTTTACAGATTACTCAGTAGGTTGTTCAAAAGACTGTCCAAGAGGCACTTTCAGCACTGCCAGGATATCCAGTACATCCTTTTAAGCCTGGGGACTTAGTCTAGGTAAAGAAATACATCACCCAAGGACTAACTCCCATGTAGACAGGTCCACACACTGTGATCCTGACCACTCCCACTGCTGCCAAGGTAGAAGGCATACCCACCTGGGTCCACCATAGCTGGCTGAAGCCTGCAGTCCCAGCAAAGACACCCTTGTGGAGAGCAAAGACTGACCCCACCAACCCTTGTAAGTTAGCCCTGAATAGGATGGCATGCCCTGCTTCAGCCACAAACTGGAAGCTGGTTGGTCTATACACGGCTAATCCATGAAGAAACTCATTGAGGACCTCCTTTTAATTAGACTTTGAGGAAAAAGGGAAACTAGGGTAAAAGAAAAGCCAGCTTGGTTGTCACTAAAGGTAAAGTTTTTTTTTTTAATTTCTTACTAAAAGGAATTGTATAGTAATAAAAAGGTATAGGGTATAGCAATACTTTTTGAAAGAGAAAGAAAGAAAGTAAATTGTTATAAAAGCCAGTTATTTCTGAATAATTAAGAAAATTTATAAAAATTAAGGATTGCCTCATGCATCTCGTTAAAATGAGTCAAGGATTTGACTCAGGATATTAAACCAGTGGAGAATGTGGTAAGGTGCTGTGAGGCCAGTAGGCATGGCCACCATTACAGCTGCCTGGCCCATGCAGGTTTGCATTTGATTCAGATAGATGGTAATGAAACAATGGAGCCAGGAACTGGTGAGCCATTAGCTTTAATCCTAGCTTGCACCCAGTGGGCAAAAAATACACACAGTGGGAAAACACTTCCCTTTCCATTCAGGGCTCCCAAAGCCACTGACTTATCTGAGTTTTCCTAGGATCAGAGGTTTCTACCTCACCAGCCTTATTCACCTCTGTTCCCCATCTCCTTCTCTCTGCACAAACTCTGCACAAACTGGCTTCTCCTTCAGCACTCTGCTGTTTCTCTTCTCCTCCACATGGCCTTTCTCTACTCTCCTTTTTATAGTGTAGAAATCAAAACCTTTAATCCAATATACAAATAAGGAAGTCTCTGATACAAAGTCACTTAGGATGGGAAAGGCTTAGTCTTAAAACTAAGCCTTACGCTATAACGAACCAGCTTGCTTACAGCCTATTCTCCACACCCAATACAAACTATAAGTGAGCAAACATATATATCATATTCACAAACTTATTCGACCAACGGGTGCCAAAGAACTGTAAAACTTAGTATTGGCAATGCCATTTTAAAGAGGAAAAGTGAGGCTTTCTGTCCCATCTTTTCTTTGGAAAATGGAGGGAAAAGAATATAGAATATAGAAGTCTCTTGACTTACAAGGACAACCGAGTCATTTTAGTTTTAGTTCTCTGGGAGATTAAGGTTATCTGAAGAACTTCCTTTCCCTTTCAATAAGAGACAAAATTTACATACCACCCTACACTGATTTTAACTTTCCCTTCTGTCCTGGAATCCTGAGATTAATTGTACCTCTAGGCAAAGGAGGAGAGAAAGACACTAAAAGGTTTATGAATGTCTTCTGATATGTAAAATGACATCATGATTGTGTTACCTTGAAAATTTTAACGTTTTTAAATTTCCTAGACAAATGTTATAAGCTTGTTAATTATTGTGTCATGCTGTCATGCCCCCGCAACCTGTATATGGTCAAAGGGTATATAACCAGCCTCTGAGATATATTTGCAGATGCACAATTTGGTTCAGATATGTCCCATGTTAGTCATATGCAGCCGGCATATTAATAAATCTTTTCCTTTTAAGAAAACCCTTCAAAATTCATCTGGACTTGGTGTCTCTACGTAAACCTGCAGAAGTGAGATATGGTACTTTACAACATTTACATTCCTCTGTTTCTACCTCATTCTGATTAAACAACTTATTCTCAAATAAAAACATTTGCACAAAAAGAAAAAGGTCCCTCACTTTTGAACCTATTTGTCCTATGGTTATTTACTCCCAAATTACTTTATTATTTTTCTCTCTCCCCTAACTCTACTTAAAAGCTTCACTCTCTAAAAGCTTTATACTTATTTTGTGTGCACACTTCTGGGGGGTTCCATTACCTCTTCTCTTTCCCTTATTCGATGGCAACACATATGGGTGCCAATTGTTGTGGTCCAGCCACGACAAATCTATTACGGGGTCTTCGAATGGGAAAAGGTATTGAATTGAATAAATGATAGACAAAGACTTAAAGATATATACATACAGATGGGTTCGGGAGGATGGCAAAGAGAACAATCTCTACTGTTCTTGAGCCATAACATGGCTGCTCCCCAAAGCGCATCAGTCTTTATTCAGGGAAAAAACGTGGTCCATTAGCAATTCAATTATTTCCAAGACAGCTCAAAGACAACCCCCACCATACCATTCAAATCTAACTTTACACCAATAAGAAACTACCTTCCAGCCTTTTCTGGAGAACATAGGTGGGACAAGCGAGAATCAAGTATAGCTCTTCATTAACTAGGCAGGTGAGGTGGGGGTTGAGCCCAACACCTCTGTCCCCAAGATATTCAAATTGTAAAAACACCCTGTTTATATTTCGGTCCCCAACACAGTAATACCTCAGTTTTCGTTGACTTTGGTTTTCATCTATTTTTTCCATGAAAAATTTGTCTTGGATTTCATCGGCTTGCCCACATGACCTCGCTGCTAATTTTGCAAAAACAAAGAGTGACCCACGCATTCTCCTGCTCAGTGTGGCATTGTTTCTCATTGTATGAGCATCACCCTACGCATCTATTCAAACAATTCCATTGCTTTCTAGTGTTTTTGTGCTTTTTTTTATTGATTGTGAGTGTTAATACTATAATTACATGTAAGTGATTACTGCATACAGTATTTGGATTTACATTGATTCATATGGAAATAGTTGCCTCGGTTTTTGTCTGTTTTGGATTTCGCGATTGTTTTCAGAGGGATTATCGACAAAAACTGAGGTATCACTCTATATTTACAATTGTTTTATTCACTTGATGATTTGACTCTTTTAGCATTAATAACAACCTTTTTTGTCTCTTGTTTCAGTTTTTGAAAGTCTATTTTGTCTGATGTAAGTATAGCTACTTTTGCTCTCTTTTGGTTTCCAACTTCATGGGACAGCTGTGATTGGCTCCAGCCACCCGCAACCATGAATATGAGCAGTAGGAAATAAATGGATTGTAATACATGAGAATATTTTATATTTTTAACGTTATTATTATTTTTATTAAAGATTTGTCTGCAAGCCCGATGCAGCCATCAAAAGAGACACATCTGGCTTGCGAGCCTAGGTTCCCGACCCTTGGTCTAAATCAATGTTTTGTGGGGTAAGACTGCAAAAAACTCTTAGTCCACCATGTTCATTACATCACTCCTTATTTTTATTTTTATAGACATAATATAAAATTTACTAAATTAACCATTTTGAAATGTATAGTTCAGTAATGTTAAGTACATTCACATTGTTGTGTAACCAATCTCTAGAACTTTGAAGATTATTTTTAAATAATTTCCTTAGGATTTACTACTTAAATTTACTCAGTACAAATTTGTATGGGGTCATCTTTTACACTAAAGTTATTTCTTCTTAAAATGCAAAAATCATCTCTGTGCTAATCTGAAGTCTAAGTTCCTTGAGATCAGGTACTATAACATTAAATTTTTTTTTTTAATTTTAAAGTTTTCAGCATTATTTTTGGTTTCTAACTCAATGTCTCACAGTGTCTTCTAGTTTCTTTGTCCTTATGTTTTACAATCATCTTGTCTATAAGAAATCTTCCTTGGATTTTTATTAGTATTACCACCTGGGCCTGGAGGTTTCTTTTTCAGACCATTTAAAACAGTGAATTCAATTTTGTTAATGGTTATACAACTACTTATAATATCTATTTGAGCTTGAATGAGTTTTGTTAGTATGTGATATTTGAGAAATTGGTCCATTTCATTAATGTTTTTAAACTCAGGTGTAGTTTATAATATTACTATTATCATTTTAATGTCTATTGCAAGGGTTGGGAACCTATGGCTTGTGAGCCAGATTTGGCTCTTTTGATGGCTGCATCTGGCTCACAGACAAATTTTTAATAAAAAAATAATAACATAAAAAATATAAAACATTCTCATGTATTACAATCCATTCATTTCCTACCATTCATGTTCATGGGTGCGGGTGGCTGGAGCCAATCACAGCTGTCCTCCGGGACAACACTAAATTTTTATTGGATAATGCATAACGTACATGGGTCATTGTATGGCTCTCACGGAATTACATTTTAAAATATGTGACGTTCATGGCTCTCTCAGCCAGAAAGATTCCCGACCCCTGGTCTATAGGGTCTGTAGTGATATCCTCTTTCATTGCATTTATTGCTGAGTTGTGGTTTCTTTCTTAGTCTTGGTAGAGGCTTGTCAATTTTATTGATCTTTAAATAAAACAAATTTAGGTTTCATTGATTTTTTCTATTTGGGTTCACTGACTCTTTCTTCTTTCATCTCTGTTTTGCTATTGAATCCATCCAGTGAGTTATTAATTTTGACTTATATTTTCAGTTCTAAAATCTTTGTTTTGGTTCTTCTATTTTATATATTGTATTTTTTTGCTGAAACTTTTTACTTGAACAGGTTTTAAGAGTGTTCACAGTTGTGCTTGATGAGTGGTGGTACAGTGGATAGATAGAGCATCAACCTGCAGTGTCCCAGGTTCGAAGCTCTGAGTTCTCCAGCTTGAGTGCAGGCTCATAAGGCTTCAGCACAGGCTCACCAACTTGAGTGTGGGATTCCTGGCTTGAGCATGGGATCATCAACATGATCCCATGGTCTCTGGCTTGAACCTAAGGTTGCTGGCTTGATCCCAAGGTTCCTGGTTTGAGCAAGGGGTCACAGGCTTGGTCCCTGGTCAAGGCACGTACGAGAAGCAATCAATGAACAACCAGGGTGATGTGACTATGAGTTAATGCTTCTCATTTCCCTCCTTTCCTGTCAGTCTCTGTGTGTGTGTGTCTCGCTAAAAAAAAAAGTTCACAATTGCCAACTTCTAAGTTTTATAATAGCTCTTTAAAGTCTTTGTCAGATAATTCCAACATCTGTATTATCTTACCATTGGAATCTGTTGATTGTTTTTCCATGTGAGTTGAGATTTTTGTATTTCTTCATATGCCAAATAATTTTGGATTGTTTTTACAGACATTTAGAATATGACACTAAGAAACTATTTTATTGAAGTTGTATAGAGAATGTTGGTATTTATTTATTTATTTATTATTTTTATTTTTTATTTTTCATTCAGTGAGAGGAGGTGAGGCAGAGACAAACTCCTGCATGTGCCCTGACTAGGATCCAGTCAACAAGCCCACTAGTGGGTAATCCTCTGTCCATCTGGGGCATTGCTCCATTGCTCAGCAACTAAGCTCTTCTTAGTACCTAAGGTGAAGGCCATGGAGCCATTCTCAGTGCCCAGGGCCAACTTGTTCCAATTGAGCCATGCTGCAGGAGGGGAAGAGTGAGAGAAAGAAAGAGAAAGAAGGGGGAGGAGTGGAGAAGCAGATGGTCACTTCTCCTGTGTGCCATGATGGGGAATCAAACACAGGACATCCACACACTGGGCCAATGCTCTACCACTGAGCAAACCGGCCAGGGTCAGTATTTTTATTTTAACCAGAAGTTAACTTTGCTAGGTTCAGGCACAAGTTCTAACCTTCCTTCTGTGACTGTGGTTCTAACAGTTCGTTCAGTTTTAAAGCCTTTGTGTAGGAATTTGTCTCGTGTGTGCTACCCAGTAATAAGTGCTGGATCCAAGTGAAATTGTTGGCTCAATTGTCAATGTCTTTAGTATGTTAATTACAATAAAATCCATTCATATTCAGGTGAGAGAAATGAGCCCAGGAATTCACATAAGTCTTTATGGGGTTGTTTTCCCCTTTCCATTATGTCTCTAGTACTTTCTGGTTCTCTGAGACTCCCTTTTTTGGATCTCTGGTCAGAAACCACTTGCTTCCTGAATTGTTCCACTTCCGGTGTCAATTGTTGGGAGGGTAGAAAGAGGAGAAAAAAACAGATATAGGTATTAGACTCATTTTGCCACTTTAACTCCATCAAATGAAGAGGAAGTTTTATTTTCTTTAGAGTTTTGATGCCTGTAGTCTCCTGTTGGTAGTCACTGTCCCTGCTACCATTATTGATATGAGACATCTTAAAGTCTATGGCAAAAAGAATGAAAAAAAGAGAGAACCCTCTCCACCCCCAGAGATTTGCCCATTTTCTCTGAACTTTATGGGTTCCTTTTCTGACTCCCAGCCAGAACTAGAGAGTTTCTCCTGCACTTTTTTTTTTTCTGTCAGCATGATTGCACTCAGTTCTAGATTTGAAGTTGCATTGGATTCAGCTGGGGGAAGACTGAAGGAAAAAGAAATGCTGCCTTGGTAGTGGTTTGAATTCTGTTTTTTCTCCCCAATCCAACCTTTTCCAATCCTCAAATATACTGCTCACAAAAATTAGGAGATATTTCAAAATGAATATGAAGTGATAAAAAAAAGCATTTAATTTATTTTTTATTAAACAAGAACATCAGAAAAGCAAATAACAAGTTAAAGGAAGTTGATTATTCAAACGATGTGCAAAACTAACTTTTATTTCATTGGTGAAAATGCACTACACAAAAGGCTGAAAGTACTGGAGTATCTGCATGTTCCCTATTCCCCTAATTTTTGTGAGCAGTGTAGCTGCACTATTCATTCAGTCTAAGTTTTATAGTGTTCACCTGGAGGGAAGAGATATTGTGTATTTACTCCATCTTTACCAGCACTAGATCCCTATTATATTTTGAGAGTTTATATTCTGGATATGCCTTTTATCAGAGAATTATCTACAGGTATTATCAGATAATCATTTATAGTCTATAGCTTATCTCTTCATTCTCTTAACAAGGTCTTTTAAAGAGCACAAATATTAATTCTGATTTTGTATCATTATTTTTCTTTTATGTATTGTATTTTTGAGGTTACACCTAAGAAATCTTGCCTAATGCAAGGTCACAAAGATTTTTTTCTATATTTTTTTCCTAAAAGTTTTATAGTTTAAATTTTTACATTTATGTCTGTGTTTGTGTTTCATCTTGAATTTTGTGTATGGAGATATAGATTGAAGATCATTAATCTGTATTTGGATGTCAAATTGTTTTAGCATCATTGAAAAGACTGTCTTTTCTCCACTATTGGTCTTTACACCTTTTAAAAAAAATCAGTTTCTCTATATATGGTTCTATTTTTGGACTCTGTATTCTATTCCATTGACCTATTTGTCTTTTTTGTGGTAAAATATACATAACATAATATTTATCATCTTAGCCATTTGTAAGTGTACAATTCAGTGGCATTAGATACAATTCACTATTGTATAATCATCACCATTATTTATAACCAACACTTTTTTTTAATCATCCTTAACATAAACTTTGTATTTATTAAACAGTAACTCTCAATTTTCCCCTCCCTTCATCCCATGGTAAACTCTATTCTACTTTCTCTGTGTATGAATTTGTATATTCTAAGGACTTCATATAAATGGAATCATAAAATATTTGTCATGTGTCTAGCTTATTTTACTTAGCATAAATCTTTTCAAAGTGCATTATATAGAAATACAAAAATTTCATTTCCCTTCTTATGAATGTATACTGTATCCCATTGTATAAACATACTTAGATGTCATTAAACTTCTTTAACATACAGACCCATATCTTTCATCAAAGTTGGGAAGATTGAAGCCACTATTTTTTCAAATTTTTTCTGCCCCCTTTTCTCCTCCTTTGTCTTCTAGAATTCCCATGATTCATATGTTCACCTACTTGATGATGTTCCACAGGTTTTTTAGGCTCTGTTTAACTCATAGTCACATCACTTTAGTTGTTCATTGATTGCTTCTTATATGTGCCTTGACCCAGGGGCTCCAGCCATGCCAGTAATCCCTTGCTCAAGCCAGTGACCCTGTGTTCAGGCTGGTGAACCTGCACTCAAGCTGGGGACCTTAGGGTTTCTCAGCTTCCCTGGTCGAAACTCTCTTCACTGGGCCACCACTGTGGTCAGGTTGTTTTCCTGTCTTTATCAACATTTTCCTTTAGGTCTTTGAGCCTCTTTAAGACAATTTATTTTTAGTTTATATTTATTTATTTATTTATTAAATTTTATTTATAAAACTCAATTTAATGGGGTGACTGATCAATTAGAGTACATAGGTTTCAGGTAAACATCTCTATAGCATTTGAACTGTTGATTGTGTTGTGTGCCCATCAACCAAAGTCAAAGCATTTTCCGTCACTGTATATTTGTCCTTCCTTACTCCCCTCCCCTTAACCCCCCTGTAATCATTTCACTTTTATCTATGTCCATGAGTCTCTTTTTATATAGCATATATGTGTGAAATTATATAAAGACATATTTTTAAAAGTATTTATTATATTCTGCCTTGATCCAAAAAGTAGCAATTTTATGTGATTACTTTTTGAATCTCTAGTGTATCTATGCCCAGTACATGTTTGTTGAATTAATGTATTGTTGGGAAATTTGTGTTAGGATCTCTATAAGAATTTACTGCTAGGATCCTCAATTATTTTTTTTTAATTTTTAATTTTTTTCATAGTTACAGTTTATTTTTATTTAGAAAATTGAATATAACAGTTTGACATTGGTCAACAAGAGTACATAGATTTGGGGCAAACATCTCCAAATCATTTGAACAGTTATGTTGTATACCCATCATCCAAAGTTAAATCATCCTCTTATCACCTTCTATTTTTTCCTCTTTATACCCTCCCTTAACCCCCTTCCCCTCCTCCCCCACCCCATAACCACTGCACTCTTACCTATGTCCATGAGTCTCAATTTTGTATGGGATCATTTAAACCTATCAATCATATATGCAAATATATTTATAACATTTATGGGTATGTGTATAAGTAGTTCCCAAGCCAGTGATTCTGACACCTTGCTACTCATCAGAATCACCTGAGGAATTTTCCCCAAACCCTGATTCCTATATTCTAACTATAGAGATTGTTGAAATAAGTCCAGGTGGAAGCCAGGAATATATATATATATATTCAAAATATATACTGGGTAATTCTGACTACCTAAGAAAGTCTAGTAGTCAAAACAGAAATTAACTGTCCTATTCTTCAGTGAGATTCTGGGTTAGACAGTATAGGGTAGTCAAGAGCACTCGTTTTGGAGCTTGAAGATTGGCTTCCAAACTCGGTGTAACCACTTGGTAGCTGTTAGCCTTTGACAAACGACCTAATTTTTCAGTGCCTGTTTCTTTATAAAATAGAGATTGTAGGGTCTATGAGGGTTTATGTTAAGCGTTAACACAGTATCTGTACCAGAGCACACAAAAAATGCTGGCCAGATTTATTGTGTACACACGTGTAGCGGGGTTAGTCCGGACACAAAAGTCACCTTCTCTTCAGCCGGTTTCCTAACCCCTCCCCCCCGTGAAGTGAAGGACGCGCTAGTTCTCCGACCTGGGCGCTGCGCCACATACGTCCACCAGGGGCCGCAGAAGCTCAGCGTGCACAGAGGTGGCCGGCCTGCGCCTGCGCACTAGGAGCCTCCGGCCGGTACGGCAGCGCTTTGGGGACAAATATCTTCCCGCTCCTGTGGGTTCTGCTTCGCACTGCTTCGTTCCGTGGGCAGATATAAGGCGGCAGGTCTAGCGGCCCCGCTGCTCCGCTGAAATAGGAGGAGGCCGACCTCGAGCCTAGTGCGGGCTGACCACGGCCCGGGCCGGACGGCGTCGTCCCCGATGCTGCGATGGCTCATCGGCGGCGGCCGAGAAGCTCAGGGACTGGCCGAGGTAACCCAGGGTGGAGGCTGAGCCGGACTGCGGCGCTGCTGGAGGCGGGTCACGTGTGCTGTGAGCTGGGGTGGCGTGCGTGCGTGCGTGTGGGGGTCTCTTTCTTGCTGCTCTGAACTGTTAGACTCTCCTACGCCCCGAAAGTTAAATAGATGTATTCTGGTTCCTACTGAAGCTGATACGGCTCAACAGCGGGCTCAAGGATACTCAACTAGTCTCTTCCCTACTTAAAACAGTCTTATTTCAATTTATTTTTTTATTTTTTTATTTTTCTGAAGTTGGAAACGGGGAGGCGGTCGGACAGACTCCCGCATGCGCCCGACAGGGGTCACCCCGGCACGCCCACCAGAGGGCGATGCTCTGCCCATCTGGGGCGTCACTCTGTTGCAACCAGAGCCATTCTAGCGCCTGAGGCAGAGGCCAGGAGCTATCCCCAGCGCCCGGGCAAACTTTGCTCCAATGGAGCCTTGGCTGCGAGAGGGGAAGAGAGAGACAGAGAGGGAGGAGAGGGGGAGGGGTGGAGAAGCAGATGGGCGCTTCTCCTGTGTGCCCTGGCCGGGAATAGAACCTGGGACTCCCGCACACCAGGCCGACGCTCTACCACTGAGCTAACCGGCCAGGGCCTTATTTCAATTTTTAAAAAGTATCTGACTTACTAGAAGCAAGTGGTGACTGCAAATTTATACTTTAGTTTTATTTTATTTGTGTCACTTCCCCAAATCAGTTGATTGCTTACTCAGGAAATATAAAGTTGATTTGATTTTTTTTATCCAAGAAACAAAAAAGATACAACTTAAAAAAAATTAATATTTTAATTCTAAGTCAATAAAATGATCTTATTAATTGCTATTTTTGTTTCCATAGTCACACTTTCTTCTTGGGCCTGAAGAGTTGAATAGACTGTAATGAGACATATTTGAAATGTGAATAAAGTAGTTTTGGAACCTTAAAAGTACTGAGGTCTGAAATTTATTTCATATGCCACCCAAGAATAGAATTTATTTCATAGAAAATGTTTGTTTTGACTGTTAAAAATAGAAAACTTGTGTTCTGAGTCAACAGCCTTATTTCTCAGTCTTAACTTCCTCATATCATTGCAGTTGAGGTTTTTAAAAAAGCATTTATTTTAAATTAGTATTTCAGATAGGCTGAAATCTTAAAGATTATGGAAGAAAGTTGAATAGTCCATATAGGTTGTATATGACAATTCTGTATAAACCCTATTATTTGATGAATCAC
The DNA here is from genome assembly GCF_036850765.1 of Saccopteryx bilineata. NCBI lineage: Eukaryota > Metazoa > Chordata > Mammalia > Chiroptera > Emballonuridae > Saccopteryx > Saccopteryx bilineata. Next base: position 202,155,998 of record NC_089493.1, on the reverse strand, counting down.
AGAATATTATTAACGAATTTGACCATACATGACAAGATTTATTTGGAGAAAGTAGTATATAGTTGTCAGATTTTTTTACTTTTGATTTTCATTCCTAGAAGGGAGATGGGATTAAGTAAAAAATTACTGCGTTTGGTGGTGAATATTTTTTGGAAAATTTCTGCATGTTAAGTTGTACATTTTTCATGTAATAGTAATTCAGTTTTATAACTGCTATGAATTTGTACATTATTACAACCAATAGGTATTAAGCATGGACTTAGTCAAAACTTTGAATCCAGGCATCTAGTTTAAGCATTGTTTTTTGTTTTCCTTTTTTCTGGAATAATTTGGCCCTTAGGGGACATCTGGCAATGTCTGGAGAAATTCTTGGTTTTCACAGTTTGGGGTAGGGTAAATTTCTGCTGAACATCTGCATGCACCAGATAGATGTTAAACAACAAAGAATCATCTGATCCAAAATGTCAGTGGCCCTGGCCGGTTGGCTCAGCGGTAGAGCGTCGGCCTGGCGTGCGGGGGACCTGGGTTCCATTCCCGGCCAGGGCACATAGGAGAAGCGCCCATTTGGTTCTCCACCCCCTCCCCTCCTTCCTCTCTGTCTCTCTCTTCCCCTCCCGCAGCCAGGGCTCCATTGGAGCAAAGATGGCCCGGGTGCTGGGGATGGCTCCTTGGCCTCTGCCCCGGGCGCTGGAGTGGCTCTGGTCGCGGCAGAGCGACGCCCCGGAGGGGCAGAGCATCGCCCCCTGGTGGGCGTGCCGGGTGGATCCCAGTCGGGCGCATGCAGGAGAGTGTCTGACTGTCTCTCCCCGTTTCCAGCTTAAAAATAAAATAAAATAAAATAAAATAAAATGTCAGTAATGTCAAATGTGAAAAACTGCAGTTTAGAGGTTAAGAAAACAGATTTTCTGAATTAGACTAGGTTTGACTATAGAAATGGGTCAAATGTACTGAGTTATATGTCATATGTGCTTTGCACAGTGTTTGGCATATGGGCTGCTACCTAATACTCTAAATGTTAACACTTTATCAATATTCTTTTTTAAAGTTGAACTCATTGACTCTAGTACTCTTTTTTTTTTTAAGCAAGAGAGACAGATGGACAAACAGGAAGGGGAGAGATAAGAAGCATCAACTCATAGTTGTGTCACTTTAGTTGTTCACTGATTTCTTCTCCTACATGCCTTAACTGGGGTGGGGAGGTGGGGGAGCTCAAGCTGAGCCAGTGACCCCTTGCTCAAACCAGCAACCTTGGGCTTCAAGTCATACTCAAGCTGGATGAGCCCACACTCAAGCCAGTGGCTTTGGTGTTTTGAACCTGGAAGCTCAGCGTCCCAGGTAAATGCTCTGTCCATTGTGCCACCCAGAGGCGGATTAAGGTCAATTGAAGCCCCAGGCACAGAAGAAAATATTGAGCCCCTTAAAAAAAAAGGAGAGACGGGGGGGGGGGGGAATACATGTTAGCCAAATTTTTAAATAAAAAATATCATGTACTATTAGTGTTACAATTGCACATATGAAACCAAACTTGGTGTCATTAGAAAAAAGTGTAAAGTTGGAGTTTTGTGGGGCCCTTCAGAAGTCGGGGCACGTGCCTGGTACACTCACCATTAAATCTGCTTCTGGTGCCACCAATGGTCAAGTGAATTTATTGACTCTAAATGATTTCATTTCTTCTTTTTTTATTTGTTCAGCAAACGTATAATGAGTACCTACAGTGGCCTAGGCACTACTTTAGTCTGTATTATATTTTACTCCTTTGACTTGCAGTTTTGTTTCTGCCCAGTTTCAATTGAGAAGCACCCATTCTCAAATAATTGAGTTAGATTGGCCCATTAATTTTTTAGGTCAAATTTATTAAAATATCATTTTCATAAAATAAAATTCACCCTTTTTTTGCCTGACCAGGCAGTGGTGCAGTGGATAGAGTGTCAGACTGGGATGGAGAGGACCCAGGTTCAAAACCCCAAGATTGCCGGCTTGAGCATGGACTCATCCAGCTTGAGCAGAGGCTCACCAGCTTGAGGGGTCACTGGCTTGAGCACAGGATCATAGACATGACCCCATGGTCGTTGGCTTGAAGCCAAAGGTCACCTCCTTGAGCAACAGGTCACTTGCTCTGCTGTAGTCCCCCATCAAGGCACAAATGAGAAAGCAGTCAATGAACAAACTAAGGAGCTGCAACGAAAACTTGATGCTTCTCATCTCCCTTCCTGTTTGTCCCTATCTGTCCCTCTCTCTGACTCTATCTCTGTCAAAAACAATAAAAAATGCATCTTTTCTGTAAATTTATTGTAAATTGGAAATACTAAAATTTATGGTGTGGATTTGTGGTAAGAAAAATGTTTTGTGTTATATTGGCAATCAGTTAATATTCGGGGAAATAATACACATATGGTACTAGAACATGATATCTTATAGATTTTTAAATCTTGTATTCTTAGATATATAACATGCAGTTTTATTTCAGTATGCCTTTTGTCATAAATAATTTGTTCTCTTTTTTTTTCAATGCAAGAAATCTCCTTTGCAGACAATAGGTGAAGAACAAACCCAAAACCCCTACACAGAACTTCTTGTACTGAAAGCCCATCATGATATTGTACGATTTCTGGTACAGTTAGATGACTTCAGGTAAGAAACTCGAGTTGTCTACTTGACTATTCTTTCAAAAGAGTTTTTAAGGACTTTTATATAAAAAATAACTTCAAAATTAATCCATCTTTTCTAAAAATTTAAAAACTGATCATTGACAACATTTGGTAGAAATTGACATGAATGTTGATGAAATATGAATTTGAAGTCCTTTTTTGTTCAGAAGTCAGGGTGTTATATTTGGTGATTCGATGCTTATTTTTATGTGAGGTTTTTTGTTTGTTTTCTTGATGGCTCAGAAATATTGTTTTTAGTTTAGAGGAAGTGTATGACTTTAAAATTTGGTTAGAGTTACAACTATATATAAAGGTGAGCCTATATTTGATGGACAAATATGGGAAATGTTTAAATATCAGGTACCTAAGGGAATGTGTTATTTTTAGTGGAAGGTGAGGTAAGTATTTAATATGAATTTTTTTTTTAATAAATTTTTATTAATGTTAATGGGATGACATTAATAAATCAGGGTACATATATTCAAAGAAAACATGTCTAGGTTATCTTGTCATTAAATTATGTTGCATACCCCTCGCCCATAGTCAGATTGTCCTCCGTCACCCTCTATCTAGTTCTCTGTGCCCCTCCCCCTCCCCCTAACTCTCTCCCTCCCTCCCTCCTATGTCCTCCCTCCCCCCACCCCTGGTAACCACCACACTCTTGTCCATGTCTCTTAGTCTCGTTTTTATGTTCCACCAATGTATGGAATCATGTAGTTCTTGTTTTTTTCTGATTTACTTATTTCACTCCGTATAATGTTATCAAGATCCCACCATTTTGCTGTAAATGATCCGATGTCATCATTTCTTATGGCTGAGTAGTATTCCATAGTGTATATGTGCCACATCTTCTTTATCCAGTCTTCTATTGAAGGGCTTTTTGGTTGTTTCCATGTCTTGGCCACTGTGAACAGTGCTGCAATGAACATGGGGCTACATGTGTCTTTACGTATCAATGTTTCTGAGGTTTTGGGGTATATACCCAGTAGAGGGATTGCTGGGTCATAAGGTAGTTCTATTTGCAGTTTTTTGAGGAACCACCATACTTTCCTCCATAATGGTTGTACTACTTTACAGTCCCACCAACAGTGGATGAGAGTTCCCTTTTCTCCGCAGCCTCTCCAACATTTGCTATTACCCGTCTTGTTGATAATAGCTAATCTAACAGGGGTGAGGTGGTATCTCATTGTAGTTTTGATTTGCATTTCTCTAATAACTAATGAAGATGAGCATCTTTTCATATATCTGTTGGCCATTTGTATTTTTTCCTGGGAGAAGTGTCTGTTCATGTCCTCTTCCCATTTTTTTATTGGATTGTTTGTTTGTTTGTTGTTGAGTTTTATGAGTTCTTTTGTAAATTTTGGATATTAGGCCCTTATCTGAGCTGTTGTTTGAAAATATCATTTCCCATTTAGTTGGCTGTCTGTTTATTTTGATATCAGTTTCTCTTGCTGAGCAAAAACTGCTTAGTCTGATATAGTCCCATTCATTTATCTTTGCCTTCACTTCTCTTGCCATTGGAGTCAAGTTCATAAAATGTTCTTTAAAACCCAGGTCCATGAGTTTAGTACCTATGTCTTCTTCTATGTACTTTATTGTTTCAGGTCTTATATTTAGGTCTTTGATCCATTTTGAATTAATTTTAGTACACGGGGACAGGCTGTAGTCGAGTTTCATTCTTTTGCATGTGGCTTTCCAGTTTTCCCAACACCATTTGTTGAAGAGGCTTTCTTTTCTCCATTGTGTGTTGTTGGCCCCTTTACCAAAGATTATTTGACCATATATATGTGGTTTTATTTCTGGGCTTTCTATTCTGTTCCATTGGTCTGAGTGTCTATTTTTCTGCCAATACCATGCTGTTTTGATTATAGTGGCTCTATAATATAGTTTAAAGTCAGGTATTGTAATGCCCCCAGCTTCATTCTTTTTCCTTAGGATTGTTTTGGCTATTCGGGGTTTTTTATAGTTCCATATAAATCTGATGATTTTTTGTTCCATTTCTTTAAAAAATGTCATAGGAATTTTGATGGGGATTGCATTAAATTTATATATTGCTTTGGGTAATATGGCCATTTTAATTACATTTATTCTTCGTATCCAAGAACAAGGAATATTTTTCCATCTCATTGTGTCTTTTTCTATTTCTCTTAATAATGCCTTGTAGTTTTCGTTATATAGGTCCTTTACATTCTTTGTTATGTTTATTCCTAGGTATTTTATTTTTTTTGTTGCAATCGTGAAGGGAATTATTTTTTTGAGTTCGTTTTCTAATATTTCATTGTTGGCATATAGAAAGGCTATGGACTTTTGTATGTTAATTTTGTATCCTGCGACCTTACTGTATTGGTTTATTGTTTCTAATAATCTTTTTGTGGAGTCCTTCGGGTTTTCGATGTATAGGATCATATCATCAGCAAAAAGTGATACCTTTACTTCTTCTTTTCTGATATGGATGCCTTTTATTTCTTTGTCTTGTCTGATTGCTCTGGCCAGAACTTCTAGCACCACATTAAATAAGAGTGGAGAGTGTGGACAACCCTGTCTTGTTCCTGATTTAAGGGGGAAAGTCCTCAGTTTTATGCCATTTAATATGATGTTGGCTGATGGTTTATCATATATGGCCTTTATCATGTTGAGATATTTTCCTTCTATACCCATTTTGTTGAGAGTCTTAAACATAAAATTGTGTTGGATTTTATCAAAAGCCTTTTCTGCATCTATTGATAAGATCATGTGGTTTTTGTTCTTTGTTTTGTTGATATGGTGTATTACGTTAACCGTTTTACGTATGTTGAACCATCCTTGAGATTCTGGGATGAATCCCACTTGATCATGATGTATTATTTTTTTAATATGTTGTTGTATTCGGTTTGCCAGTATTTTGTTTAGTATTTTAGCATCTGTCTTCATTAGAGATATTGGTCTGTAGTTTTCTTTCTTTGTGCCATCCTTGCCAGGTTTTGGTATGAGGGTTATGTTGGCCTCATAAAATATGTTTGGAAGTATTGCTTCTTCTTCAATTTTTTGGAAGACTTTGAGTAGAATAGGAACCAAGTCTTCTTTGAATGTTTGATAGAATTCATTAGTATAACTGTCTGGGCCTGGGCTTTTATTTTTGGGGAGGTTTTTAATAGTTTTTTCTATTTCCTCCCTGCTGATTGGTCTGTTTAGGCTTTCTGCTTCTTCATGGCTCAGTCTAGGAAGGTTGTATTGTTCTAGGAATTTATCCATTTCTTCTAGATTGTTGTATTTGGTGGCATATAGTTTTTCATAGTATTCTACAATGATTCTTTGTATATCTATGATGTCTGTGGTGATCTCTCCTCTTTCATTTTGGATTTTACCTATTTGAGTCCTGTGCCTTTTTTCCTTGGTGAGTCTTGCCAAGGGTTTGTCAATTTTGTTGATCTTTTCAAAGAACCAGCTCCTTGTTTTATTGATTTTTTCTATAGTTTTTCTGTTCTCTATTTCATTTATTTCTGCTCTGATTTTTATTATCTCCTTTCTTCGGCTGGTTTTGGGTTGTCTTTGTTCTTCTTTTTCTAGTTCCTTAAGGTGTGAAGTTAAGTGGTTTACTTCGGCTCTCTCTTGTTTGTTCATATAGGCCTGAAGTGATATGAACTTCCCTCTTATTACTGCTTTTGCTGCATCCCAGAGATTCTGATATAATATGAATTTTTTGTTATTGATGAAAACCCCTTTAAAATTAATATTATTCAGGAAAGGGCATAGAATCAATAATATCATATTAACTGTTTATAGTGACAGGTAATTACTAGAATTATTGTGATTACTTTGTAAGATACATTAAATGTCACTGTGTTGTTGTACACCTGAAACTAATATAAAATTGTATGTCAACTATAATTAAAAATAAATCAAAAAATTTTAAAATGTATATTATTCTATACTACTTTGGAAACGTATAATATTGTGTCAAATATATTTGCAGATACAGTTGACGGTGTGTAGGTTTTAGGACTATAGATTTAACTTATTATTGATCTGTATATCTGTTTATTAAAACCTTATTTAATCATATGTTTATCCTTTGTAACATATATCAAAATAACAATTACACAATTAATTGTATAACTATTTAGTATGAGACTGAGGGCTATGCTTTTTTTGTTTACTACATAGCCTTAGTATGTGGCATATGCCTTACATGTAGCAGGTATTCAATAGATAGTTGTTAAATGAATTAATGTGTTCCCAGACTAATAAATGTACATGTTGTTTGCCATCTTAACTCCCTAACCCCACTTCTGTTGTTCCTATCAATTCTTCCACTCTCATCTTTAATTGTCTCTTTTATCTTTAATACTGTTTTTTTTTCTTTCATTTTTTACTCCATTGGTGACTGCTACTGTGATTATTCCTAATTCTATCACTTCTGTTGTCTATTAACCTGTCTTTTCTCTGCTTTTCTTTTCTCTTTGGTATTTAGTTGCTTTTTCTATGTGCAGTGCAACTCTGACACTACCTGGAGCTAGGTTAGATTTTATAGATTAAGGCACAGTCCTTTACAACACTCCCTTCTCCTCAGTCATCAGCTGCAATCTCCAGGGTTTCTAGGCCACTCACACTTCTGACCAACTGGGTACACATTCCTACTTCTCCTTTAGATTTGATAATTTGCTAGAATGACTGATAGAACTCAGGAAAACACTATGCTTATGATTACAGTTTTATTATAAAGGATACAATCAGGACCAGCCAAATGAAGATGCCCATAGGGTAAGGTCTGGGAGAGTCCCAAATGTAAATTCTGTTTATATCACCAAGAAAGCTAACTCAGAAACTTTGGGTGTCCAGGGTTTTTATTGGGGTTTCATATTAGGGATGGTTGTTACATCGTTCACCATGTGATTAAACTCAATTTCTAGCCTCCCTTCCTTTCCCCAGTTTGGAGGTCAGGCTAATATTCATGGCTCAAAGCCCCAGTCTAGGCCATTAATTACATGGTTCATATTTCCCATATGGCCAGCTCCCCTCCTTAAACTGGCTAGGGGCCCGCCCTGAGTCATCTTAGCATAAACTTAGGTGAGATCTAAGGAGCCCAGCTTCTTTCTAGAAACCAGGGACAGAGCCCAGCCATATTATTATACAACAAAGTGCTCCTCAACTTTTGCTTGAAAAGATTTATGTCATATCTATTACTAGCCTATCACATTATTTTCCTGTTGTGATATATGCCAAACAAATCATAGCATGTTAACCATGGTATAATAATCTTCAACCTTTTTGGTAATGTTTGTTGTTAGTAGGTCCTAAGAGATACTATATTTATTTAGTCAAATTTTTGAAACTAAACATTTCTGGGAAGATAGGATATTGAACAAAGTTTTCTCGTACTGTATTTTATACCACAGTAGATTTCTAGGTAGTTTAAAAAAATCCCATGGACCTTAAGGAATCCTCAGATCATTTTGTCTAAGAAAGTTAAGTAAAATATATACAGTATACTTCTAGGATGTAGTCTTTAAATTTTTAGATTAAGATTCCATATTAATTGCTATCTGCCTTTGGAAATGTCCTCTTGGCTCTTATTACTAGTTAGAAGAAGACTCTCCATAAAAGGCTGTCTTGTAGAATAATTATCCTTGTCTAAGTGATGATATTTAATTACATTTTCCTCACAGCAGTGCTCATGTATACTTCACTTGTTCAATGATACAGTAAATGTTCTGTAAACAGTAAAAAGCTATAGATGATTATGTTAGTTATCTATTGCTCTGTCAAATATCACCCCAAACTTAATGGTTTAAAACAACCACTATATAATTAGCTCACTATTTTTTAGGATGCCAGTTTGGGTTAGCCTCAGCTAGGTAGGGATTTTTTCATCTGCACCAGGTCAGCTGATCTTGGTTAGGTTCACTTATGTATCAGTGGTCAACAGGTAGTTTGGCTGGGGCAGGCTGGTTCACAATGGTCTCAGCTGGGATGACAGGAAACATCTGTATGATGTTTCCTGCTGCTTCATTGGCTAAACTCGCAGGGATTTTCAACCTTTTTACATATGGAGGTTGGTGAAAATAGGAGAATTATCTTGGGGACCACTAAAGCAGAAATCACCCCAAGCATAAACAAGTTTGACTAAGATCATGGGATCTATAATCTTCATACAACATGAAGGTGATTAACTCTTTTGTGGACCAGCATGAAATTTCTGGCAGACTGGTCTGTGGACCAGCAGTTGAAAAACACTGCACTGAAGCAAGTCAGGAGCTGGCATAAATTCAGTAAATGGATAAACTCTACCTCTTGATGGGAGAAGCAAGTAATTCTTTTCGTAAATGGTTACATGAGGAGGGAGAATGATTTGTGGCTATGTTTGCTCTCTAACACAGTGAATATCAATGTCTAGACTAGAGTAAATGAAAAAGCCTGCTTTTTCTCTGCAATAAAGTAAAGGTATTACTACATGAATCATATTCAATACTTTGTACTCAAGTCATTACTATGTCAAAATTTCCATATAATTAAGTCTAAAGTTTTTAGTCAGTTGCAGATGTTTAGAACTTTCAATCTGTGTTTTGTTTTGTTTTTTCTAATTTAATTCTGGGTCTTGGCTGGTTAGCTCAGCGGATAGTGTGTCAGCCGAGCATATGGGCATCCTAGGTTCGATTCCCGATCGGGCCGCACAAGAAAAGCAACCATCTGCTTCTCTCCCTCTCTCTCTCCCCTGTCTCTCCCTCTTCCTCTCCTGCAGCCAGTGGCTCAACTGATTCGAGTGTCAGCCTCAGACACAGAGGACAGCTTGGTTGATCCAAGCATTGGCCTCAGACAAGGGTTGCCAGGTGGATCCTTGTCAGGGAGCATGTAGGATTCTGTCTCACTATCTTACCTCCTCTCACTTAAAAAAATTTAATTCTGTAGTGTACTAAAAGAAATAACTGAAAGTCATTATTGGGAAGAAAGACAAAAGGAATCTATAAACTATATGAATATTAATTACAAATAGAATTAAGAACTCAACATTTTCATTCTTAATTTAACAGTTAAGTTTAGAATTATCTTTACCATTGTATATGTACATAATTTATGCATTGTCAAATTACCAAACTACCTTAAATATTATATTATTATACTTTATTTTTATTTAGTTTTGATAGGTATTACATTCTAGTTTTTTGTCAGCTGTTGTAATCCAGGTTTCACGCTTCAGGTCTTTAGATAATATCAATTTATTGAGAATTTTGCAGAAGGATTTTCTTGTTTTCTCAGTGGCTCAGCTAAAATCAGTGAGTGGAAAATTTTCTCAGATTGGTTTTTGAAGATACCAAATAAATCCTGTATAACCTAACAGACAGCTGCCTTTTCTTTTCTTCTTAGTATTTTTTGAACATGAAGTCAGGGTCATATTGATTGGGAGATCACTAAAGAAGGCTAAGACTCAGCAAGTCTTCCAGAAAGTGGACTGTGCTAAAATTGCATGTAATACTCTAGCATTTGACATATTATATTAAACTAAACTGAGTTTATAACACATTTTAAGAATACTTTTCTCTGTTGCTCATTTGACCATTCCTTGCTACTCCAGGGTTACAGAGAAGATTATGTAGTTTGATGATCATGACTGGAAAAGAATTGGATGACCCATGAAATGCCACACTGGAGAACAAAATATGCCCTTAGGGTGGCTGGAGAAGCTGTATATACACAAGACACTAAACAAACTCAGTATTTGGTAGTTTACTAAACAAATAATACATTACATCTTTAAGAAACTGTTCTCAAGCTAAGAATAACTTTCTCATGAACATTCAGAGAAAATAATTCAATAGTTAAGATGATTTAGATCCTCCTAATAACCTGGGTTCTCTAGGAAGCAGACAATAAAGCATAGTTAAGTATGCAAAAAGTTTATTAGAAGAAAACACCAGTGAAAGGAAAAGGGAGGGAGCAGGATTGGACAAGGTTAGCTGTCTCAGACTATTATGCAGATGTGACCAAGTCTCTGCAAGTCCAGTGGGGAGCTCTGGAGGAAAGAATGACCTATAGAGGAGTCCTGCATTGGATGGAAATAACTAATACTTTTTGCCCTGCCTTGTCATTGATTGAGGATTATCCAGGCATGTGCCTGTGGCTTCCAGCACCTTTCTTAATCCCAGTGGCTGGGGTGGGGGTGGGGTGCAACTGAGATAGTATAATTTTGACTTGAGACCTGGAATGTACTCTAAAGTCAACAGGAGGAGGCAGATGACCACGTTTCTCACATCTGGGTAGTTAACCCTTTTTGGAAGAGGTATCTACAAGTCAAGATCTTTATTGCCTTTCCTATACAAACTATCTTGGAATCAGTAATAATTGAGAGGACATTTCTTTTTATAGAAGAATAAAGACTAGGAAGAACCATATAATTGGAGTATTGTAATTTTGCATTCTCTAGTAATAACAAATTGGGCAATAGCTGTTAACATTACACACACACACACACACACACAAACAGACTTCTGGAAATTTTATTTCCTGGTAGAGTATACAAACTGTCTATGAAGTGATCTTACCAAAAAGTAAAATTTGAATCTGGCTAAATCTCTAGATACATTAATTTACCATATATACAGGGGACAGAGACACATGTTAAATGACCATACTGGAAGGAAGATCCAGACTGTGAGAACTTTATAAAACAAACTCTTAATTACAAGAAAAAAAATATGAAGAAGGAATCAATTGAATAAAAGAGACATTAAATCTCTGTCAACCAGTTGCAATATATGCAACTTATTTGGATCCTACTTCTAATTAACTTAAAAAACTGTGAGACAACCAGGGAAATTTGATCATTGACTGGTTTTGTGATGTCATCAAGAAATTAAATGTTCATTTTAGTTGTGATATAAAAGAGTCCTAAGAGATATATACTGAAATAGTTACTGATGAAATGAAATATAGTGACTGGGATTTGCCTCATCATAATGTGTGGAGGGGAGTGGGTGTGGTATGGACAAAATGGTGCTGGCCATGAGTTGATAATTACTGAAGACAGGTAATGAGTACTTAAGGATTTTTTGTTATACTGTTTCCACTTTTATAGATATTTAAATTCTCCATAATGAAATGTAAAAAAAAAAGATGTATATTTGTTGTAGATGAAATAAAAATGTCAATTTAAAAAGTATTTTTGTGGCCTTCTACATCTTTAATTTTCTTCAAGTAGTTCTAGCATACAAGGTAAGTAAAAATCTATTTTAAATGAAAACTTTGTTACTTTTTAGTTTTGTCTGATTTCTGGTATTAGAGAAGCATTTTTTTAAACTCTATTTTATTGTAAAAATATATACACTATTTTAGCTGCATCATGTATTAGAAAGTACTTGTGGATTAGGTGTAAAGTTAGTTAACCATAGAGATTTTTTTGTATTGTCATAATAATGTTTTAATTTTTCCAGTACTTTATGGTTATATACATATTGAATACAGGAGGATTTATGTTCAGGTTTATGGGCTATATTTTTATTATGTCCTCCAAGTTTATATTTGAATCTGTAGAATCTTTGACTTAATTGAAATAAATTCACATAAATAAGAACTATTAAATATACACTTTGATAATGGACATAGGAATTATTTGTATAAATATTTTATACAAACCTTTGTGAAGAGCTTTGCTGTTCTTTTAGCCCACAGTTGACAAGAATAAGAGTACATTCTCTGAGATGTTTAAAGGGAGGGAATGAGTTCTATAAATTGAACTGAGTATAAATGAGAATTCTTAATGATGGATACATAATCTGGACCTTGTAACACTACTAAGTAAGGTAGACTATGAGCTCTTCAAGGGCAAGAACTACTCATTGATCAAGCAAAATATACTGCTCACAAAAATGAGAGGATCAGGGAATGTTCAGATACTCTAGTCTTTCAGCCTTTTGTATAGTGCATTTTCACCAATGAAATAGAAGAGGTTTTGCATCTCATTTGCATAATAAAACAACTTTGACTTGTTTGCTTTTCTGATGTTTTTGTTTAATAAAAAAAATAAAATGCTTTTTTTATTGCTTCATATTCATTTTGAAATATCCCCTAATTTTTGTGAGCAGCGTACATATAAGAGAGTTAGTGCTTCTTGAATGAATGAGTGAATCATTGAATCATAATAAATTAGATCTAGGCCTGGCCAGTTGGCTTAGTGGAAGAGCGTCTGCCCGGCATGTGGAAGTCCCTGGTTTGATTCCCAGTTAGGGCACACAGGAGAAGCGGCCATCTGCTTCTCCACCTTTCCCCCTCTCCTTTCTCTCTCTCTCTCTCTCTTCTCCACCCACAGCCAAGGCTCCATTGGAGCAAAGTTGACCAGGTGCTAAGGATGCCTCCATGGTCTTGCCTCAGGCATCAGAATGGCTTTGGTTGCAACGGAGCAACGTCCCAGATGGGCAGAGCATCGCCTCCTAGTGGGCATGCCGGGTGGATCCTGGTCGGGCACATGTGGGAGTGTGTCTCTCTACCTCCCCACTTCTCACTTCAGAAAATTACAATAAATAAATAAATAAATTCTATAATTAAGGGAGGAGAGTATGGGACATTCTAGAAACTGATAGGTCATTAAACCAGGCTTATCTTGTTAAACTTGTTTTCAATGCATATAGCTTTTGCTTATATTGTATAATTTCAATGACTATTTTTAAAGACTTGTTTTCAAATGAAAACGAGGGTTTTCTTAATAAATAATAAAATAAGACAGGATTATGAAAAAATAAAAAGTAATTTACCTTTCTGGTGAGATTGTAGGTTTCAAATATTTCAAATTTCTATTTTTGCTGAGCTAAACAATAGAATAAAAGTGAAGTTACATTAATACTATTATTAATCTATTTTACAGAGCATTTGCAGTACTTAGATTTTTGCTTCATTGAAAAAGCATTTTTTAGTGCTATAAACCTGCCTGAAATAATCAGAGGTTTGTAGGATTAGAAAATGCTATATTATAAAGGTCAATAAATATGGCAATTACTATATTTCATTGATTCTATGAAGCCTATTTTTTCCTATTTTAACATCTAAAAATTTGAATACATCATCTAACTGATGGTGTATTTCAGTTACAATTGGCAGCATTTTTTCCTTACTAGTACATAAAGTAATAGAATATCATAGAGTTGATGATGTCTTATATCTGATAAAACACCAGTACCTTTTTAAAAAATGGCATTTCCCTAACACACAATGTGAAATCTCACTGAATATATTTTGTACCAATTAGTAAAGAAGCATTTCTCTTAAATCCTTATCTTTAGAATTGAATCTTTAGATTCTATTTAGTGTTTTAAAAAATTATATGTAATTTTATAACAATATAGCCACTATTCTTTCTTTGATTGATTAACTTAAACCTTATTGAAATTTTAGTTACTTTTTTTAATAGTTTTTTTTTTCCCCCAGCCATTACAGTATATCTTACTGTATTAGGAATTCTTGGGTTAAATTTTCATTTATGATTTGGAGGTGACTGGAGTATTTGCTTCTTTGATTAGGATAAACTGACTTAGTTTAAGGTAAAATGATATAGTGCAGCAAGTTTTCAGTTATCCATCCTAGTAGAGTGGGTAATTAGAATTTGTAAATGATCTCCCGACCCTTTATTAGTTACTTTATGAGAGTTAATGACATATAGCAAAGTTATACTACATGCTTCCTCTTTAGCATAGGTACTAATACTGAAATTGCAAAAAAACAAAAATCAACAATAGAATATATAAGGATTGAAAGGTCTAAATAATTCACCAATTGGGTAATTGACCTTTGAGCAACTAAAAATTGGTTGTGATTTCATGCATTACTATGGTGCATTCTTTAGATTTCACTTTTGTTCACTGCTGATTGAATTAAAGTTTGAGGTGAAATGCTTTGTATCTCATTTCTAAACTCAGAACTTGTGAGATTCAGACATGATAAACGATAATTAGTAGCTAGAAATCAAGATTAGAAAAAACTGTATTTTAAACCTGCAGTCTTCTAAAATGGAGAAAAGCAATTATAGGAGTTTCAAGAATCAATAGGAATTGATGTTCTCTACCAAAGAAAACTTAAGACCTTGAGTCCTGCCCTCCCACCATTACTATACAAGTAAAAACAAATCAATAGGTCTAGAAACATAAGCTATTAAAGGTGTCTAGCAACTATTTTTGATACTCAAGGCATTGTTTAGTAGTATGATTCAGAAAGCTTTTGAACATTGCTTTCTTGATTTTATTGTAAATGCAGTTACTCTGATGAATAATCCTGTACAACTGATTACTTTTCTTGATAGCATTTGTGTCATGCATATCTTCTTTACAAAATGTAGGTGATTGTCCCCTGGCATGAAACAAACTTTCCTTTACCTCCGCATTTCAAGCATTTTCACTAAAACACAAAATAAAAACCCTCAAAAACAAAATAACCCCCAAACCAAGAAAACGGTAATTATATAAAAAGACCAAAGAGTCAAGAAGAGTAAAGGAGAAATATTGACTTTAAATAGTAGTTAAAATATTTTTACAGAAAAAATAATAGAAACAATTAGCTTATCCATGACATGGTTCCTTTGTTCCACATCAGGAATATCACTGTAGTTTTGAAGCTGTTCCTCAGCTTGGCTTCATGTCACTTAAGTCAAGGTTTAACCATGTTATTTTAAAGCAAGGGCTTTAAAGATCCTTTGCACCTCTCTATTATGCTAATATTTCTTACGGTTTATTCATCGCAACACTGTAAATGATCTTATTTATCTTCATGTCTTCAGTACCTGGCATAAAACCTAGAAGGCATTTCATCAGTATTTAATTAGCTTAAATAACAACTTGCATAAATATTAGTAAATCAGAACATTGTTAACAAGGTTTGGTAGTTCTTAGTAATCTTAGCACTTAAATGTCACCAATGATTTTTTTTTAACCTTTTTTCTCTAACCAGATTTGCATCTGCTGGTGATGATGGACTTATAGTTGTATGGAATGCCCAGGTGTGTATTGATTTTGTGTGGATTATGTAAGAAAGATATGACTGTATAGTTGTACATGCATTCTTAAACACCATCTGGCGATATACCTGCATATTATTATTTTTATTTATTTATTTATTTTTTATTTTTCCGAAGCTGGAAACCGGGAGAGACAGTCAGACTCCCGCATGCGCCCGACCGGGATCCACCTGGCACGCCCACCAGGGGGTGACGCTCTGCCCACCAGGGGGTGATGCTCTGCCCCTGCGGGGTGTCGCTCTGTTGCGACCAGAGCCACTCTAGTGCCTGGGGCAGAGGCCAAGGAGCCATCCCCAGTGCCCGGGCCATCTTTGCTCCAATGGAGCCTCGCTGGCTGCGGGAGGGGAAGAGAGAGACAGAGAGGGAGGAGAGGGGGAGGGGTGGAGAAGCAGATGGACGCCTCTCCTGTGTGCCCTGGCCGGGAATCGAACCCGGGACCCCTTGCATGCCAGGCCAACGCTCTACCACTGAGCCAACCGGCCAGGGCCTATACCTGCATATTAATAGTCAGACTAATTAATACTTGAAAAGAAACACTGAGGATGAATTCATTTAAAATGGGGACCAATATTTTATAATATTTTTTAATTAAGATTTTTTTTTTTGAGAAACGAACGCCAAGTTGTGAAAATCAAAGTTTTAATCTTACTGAACAAAATTTGTTATGAGTAACTATGTAGTGATTCTGAAAATGAATCAAGTGTTGATTTTTGTGGTAATTTTTTTCTTTCAAAATTGTATGATTGCATGATATAATATGCTTCTTATGTTTGAATTTAATAACAATAAAATAAAAGGCTTTAAAAAAATGTAAGGCTTCACCAAATTTCTCTGAGACCTTTCTTCCTAATGCTTTGTCACTGAAGTTATTCTCTTTTGAAATATTTACCTTTTCATGTTACTGCTTTGTCAGATCCTCATTTTTCAATGGCTTTACCTGTGACTGAAGGAGTTCTTTAAACTTCTCTGTTCCACACATTTCTGAAATCTTGCAACCTTGGAAAGATTTGCAATTTTTTATATTTACATTGTATTTTGGTATGTTTACTGTTTGAGTAGTCTGTGAAAGACTAATAAATTAAGACATTGGATGAGTGGAAATAGCTGTTGCTGTTAGAGATGAGTCCCTGGCCAGTTGGCTCAGTGGATAGAGTGTCGACCTGGTGTATGGATATCCTGGGTTCGATTCTCGGTTAGGGCACACAGGAGAAGCAACCATCTGCTTCTCTCCCCTCCCTTCCCCCTTTACTCCCTCTTCTCCTCCTGCACCCAGTGGTTCGATTGGTTCTAGCTTTGTCTCAGGCACTGGAAATGGCTTGGTTGGTCCAAGCATGTCAGCCTCAGGTGGTAAAAATAGCTGAGTTGATTCAAGCAGTGGCCCTAAATGGGATTGCTGTGTGGATCTTGGTTGGGGCAAACTCGGGAATCTGTCTCACTGTTTCCTCTCCTCTCACTTAAAATAATAAATAAATAAACAGAGGTGGAGTGGAGGCTAACTTTACAAGTGGGTGATACATTATTGTATATAAATATATTTGTTGTTGTTTTGCTGACTGTTGTTTCCTCCACAACTTGTTAATTTTGGAGACTTAAATGAAGACTTTCTATTTTTTTCCTACAGATTAAGTTACTGATATTTTTATGCTTAATTTATACAGTTATATTTTTAAAATCATATTCCTTTACATTTTCTATAAAATGTGCTAAAATTTATTTTTTATTAGAAAATAATTAAAAATTTTTATGGCTACTCCTTCAGCACCTGTTTAGTTTCTCTTTGATTGCTTAAAGTTAATAAGATTTAAGTAAGTTCAAATAGAACATATGTGTTTTCTACATGGTGATTCTTCTTAGTGTTATTATTTAAAGTTATTTAAGTTGTGAAATATGGACTGTTAATGTTTTCATTGGTTTTTCAGACAGGAGAAAAACTTTTGGAACTCAGTGGACACACTCAAAAGATAACAGCTATTATTACATTTCCTTCCTTGAAAGCATGTGAAGAAGAAAACCAGCTTGTCTTGACAGCCTCTGCTGATAGAACAGTTATTATATCCTTAAATCTGGAAGAAAGCAAAATGACTATAGTTACCCAAGGGACCAGCATATACATTGTTAGTCACTAGCCTGTCAGGGCCTGTCTGTACATTCCTGTTTTAGCAAAAATTATTTTGTTCTAGCTTTCACAAGACACATCTTAAAAACATTAGGCATCTGAAAAATATTAAACTGGAAATAGCGGTTAAGGCTTATTATTGATGGAAACCCCATGACTAAAACTGTTTTTTTCCAGAGTTACTATTATATTAGGTTATATAAAATGACGAAAGTGGGCCTAAAAATACTTATTATCCCAGTTTGCTTTTCAATTTAGGGAAATTTTTTCCTGCTCATTATACAGTGAAAAAAGCTAATGGCCCCAACCTATAAGAACTTTTTGAGCACCCAGTCTGACAGGAATGTGAATTACCATTGGCTCAGTGTTTAATATTATTTAGTATTTTAAAATAATTTTTTAAAAAAGTATTACCAGCCCTGGCCATTTGGCTCAGCGGTAGAGCATTGGCCTGGCATGTGGAGGTCCTAGATTCAATTCCTGGTCAGGGCACACAGGGGAAGCGCCCATCTGCTTCTCCACCCTTTCCCCTCTCCTTCCTCTCTGTCTCTTCCCTTCCCGCAGCCAAGGCTCCATTGGAGCAAAGTTAGCTCGGGCACTGAGGACGGCTCAATGGCCTCCACCTCAGGCGTTAGAGTGGATCCGGCCACAGGGAAGCACCGCCTCCTGGTGGGCATGCCAGGTGAATTTTGGTTGGGCCATGCAGAAGTCTGTCTGTCTGCATCCCCCCAACTTTGGAAAAATAAATAAAATTTACCAGACTCTCCCATGTATAAGATGCACTATTTTTCAAAAAGTTTGGGGTCTAAATACTGGGTGCATCTTATATAGTGGTTGTAGATTTTTTTTACTTGCATTTCCCCTTTTTCGGGCTTCTTTTTACATTCATTGTTGAAGACAGTGATTTGTCATCAGCCACAGATGTTACTGGGTTTTTTTTGTTGTTTTTTTTTACAATCTTTTCATTTTATTTTTTATTATTTTTTTATTTATTAATTTTAGAGAAGAGAGGGAGAGACAGAGAGAGAGAGAGAGAGAGAGAGAGAGGAGAGACAGAGAGAGAGAAGGGAGGAGGGGCAGGAAGCATCAACTCCCATATGTGCCTTGACCAGGCAAGCCCAGGGTTTCAAACCAGCTACCTCAGCATTTCCAGGTTGATGCTTTATCCATTGCGCCACCACATGTCAGGCAGATGTTACTGTTAAACAGAGATGGAGGACAAGCTAATGGATGGGAGTTTTGACAGTGATGAGGAGTTGTATGAATTTTATGAATAAAACTTGAGTTCAATAACTTTATGTAATACCTTTTCTTTTCCAAATTTTGGGCACCAAAATTAAGGTGTGTCTTATACATGGAAGGGTCTTATACATGGGGAAATATGGCACCTTTCTTTCCCCCTTACTTTTAGGTAAAATTTTAAGTTGTAATGACATTAGCAAGGTTTTATAAAGTGCTTATGTGTGCCAGGCATTGTTTTGTTTTATATATAGTGTGTCAATAAAGTCATAGTGCACTTTTGACCAGTCACAGGAAAGCAACAAAAGATGATAGAAATATGAAATCACCAAATAAAAGGAAAACCCTCCCAGTTTCTGTAGGATGATGTGGCAGCATGTGCTCATGTGCAGATGATGACATAACACCGTGTATAAAGTGGTGTGGCCCACAGCCATGCCAGTCAAGATATGGACGGTATAGAGGAAAGTTCAGTGTGTTCTGTGGCTCACTAAATTTGAATCCGTGGCCAAAGTGCAACGTGAACATTGGCGTGTTTATAACGAAGCGCCACCACATAGGAGTAACATTACTTGGTGGGATAAGCAGTTGAAGGAAACCGGCAGTTCGGTGGAGAAACCCCGTTCTGGTAGGCCATCAGTGATGAGTCTGTAGAGGCTATACGGGATAGCTACCTAAGGAGCCCTAAAAAATCTGTGCATGAGCCCACATTGAACTGCACTGAATAGGTATGAAACTGGGAGAGTTTTCATTTTATTTGGTGCAGGTTTCACATTTCTATCATCTTTTGTTGCTTTCCTGTGACAGGCCAAAAGTGCACCATGACT
The DNA here is from genome assembly GCF_036850765.1 of Saccopteryx bilineata. Taxonomy (NCBI): domain Eukaryota; kingdom Metazoa; phylum Chordata; class Mammalia; order Chiroptera; family Emballonuridae; genus Saccopteryx; species Saccopteryx bilineata. Next base: position 202,136,198 of record NC_089493.1, on the reverse strand, counting down.
TTACGGACACACTGTATAAAAATCCACTTCATCCTTACAATAAGTATCTTTATTCTCATTTACAGATAACAAAGCCAAAGAGAGGTTAAGTAATTTGCCCAAGGTCAAACAGCCAGTGTAGGGCAGAAGGCAAGTAGTCTGACTACAGAGCCAGAGTTCTGAGCCACAATATACTAATACTGTCTTCATAAAGTATTTTTTTAAAACAAATTGAGCCCTTTAATATTTGTACATGGAATTGGATATGTAAAGGCCATAGCCAAATGCTTGGATAACTATAATCTTTCATTACTTTTTTTTTTAAAGGTATCAAAGATTAGCTTTAAAAATATATGTGCTCATTTGAAAATTCTCTTTAAATAAAGAAGTAAGTTTTGGAGTAAGCCCAGTGGTGTCAGTGTTTCTTAGGCTTCTATAGAAAAGACATGACAGACTTTAAAGGAACTTATCAGCTGAGGTGATTTCTCAACAGATTGCCGATAGGTGAAAACATTTCAGGAAGATTTAAATGGTGACAAGTTTTGTGGTGATGATAGTATTACATGAATAAGGGCATAAAATTCCTATTTTTAAGTCAGAGTGCTATTGAGGCAAATATTTTATGGACTAAAGCTCTGGTTTTTTGTTTGTTTTGTTTTCAGTATAAGTATAATCTCTGCAAAAGTAGACTTTAAAATGTGTTTTTAATTAGACCATTCCTAAGGTACTATAATAATATATCAAGGCAATTATTAAAATTACTATTATAGTTCAGAGATGAATAGTTGGAACATTATCACTATAAACTTTACCTGTAAATGATAGTAGGGACTCATTTCCTTTGTTGAATGACTTTTTTTAAAAATTAAATTTAATGGGGTGACATTGATAGATCAGGGTACATATGTTCAGAGAAAACATCTCTAGGTTATTTTGACATTTGATTATGCTGCATTCCCATCACCCAAAGTCCAATTGTCTACCGTCACCTTCTAACTGGTTTTCTTTGTGCCCCTCCCCTCCCCCAACACCATCCCTCTCCTCCCCCTCACCCCGTAACTCCCACACTCTTGTCCATGTCTCTGAGTCTCATTTTCATGTCACACCTATGAATGGAATCATATAGTTCTTAGTTTTTTCTGATTTACTTATTTCGCTCAGTATAATGTTATCAGGGTCCATCCATGTTGTTGTAAATGATCCAATGTCATCATTTCTTATGGCTGAGAAGTATTCCATAGTATATATGTACCAAAGCTTTTTAATCCACTCGTCCACAAACGGACACTTGGGCTGTTTCCAAATCTTCGCTATTGTGAACAATGCTGCCATAAACATGGGAGTGCATTTCTTATTTTCAAACAGTGCTATGGTGTTATTGGGGTATATTCCTAACAGTATAATGGCTGGGTCAAAAGGCAGTTTGATTTTTAATTTTTCGAGGAATCTCTATACTGTTTTCCACAGTGGCTGCACCAGTCTGCATTCTCACCAGCAGTGCAGGAGGGTTCCCTTTTCTCTACATCCTCACCAGCACTTATTCTGTGTTGTTTTGTTGATGAGCAGCATTCTGACTGGTGTGAGATGATATGTCATTGTGGTTTTAATTTGCATTTCTCTAATGATTAGTGATGTTGAGCATTTTCTCATATGCCTATGGCCATCTGTATGTCCTCTTTGGAGAAATGTCTATTCATTTCTGTCGCCCATTTTTTGATTAGATTGTTTGTCTTCCTGGTATTGAGTTTTACAAGTTCTTTATAAATTTTGGTTATTAACCCCTTATCAGATGTATTGTCAAATATATTTTTCCATTGTGAAGTTTGTCTTTTTATTCTGTTCTTATTGTCTTTAGCTGTGCAGAAGCTTTTTAGTTTGATATAGTCCCATTTGTTGATCCTGTTTTTTATTTCACTTGCTCGTGGAGATAAATCAGCAAATATATTGCGAGAGATGTCAGAGAGCTTACTGCCTCTGTTTTCTTCTAAGATGCTTATGGTTTCATGGCTCACATTTAAGTCTTATATCCATTTTGAGTTTATTTTTGTGGATGGTGTAAGTTGGTGGTCTAGTTTCATTTTTTTGCAGGTAGCTGTTCAATTTTCCCAACACCATTTGTTGAAGAGGCTGTCTTTACTCCAATGTATGCTCTTACCTCCTTTGTCAAATATCAGTTGTCCATAAAAGTGTGGGTTCATTTCTGGGTTCTCAGTTCTGTTCCGTTGATCTATATGCCTGTCCTTATGCCAGTACCAGGCTGTTTTGAGTATAGTGGCTTTGTAATATAATTTGATATCGGGAAGTGTGATACCTTCCACTTTATTCTTCCTTTTCAAGATTGCTGAGGCTATTCGTGTTCTCTTTTGGTTCCATATAAGTTTTTGGAATATGTGTTCTATATGTTTGAAGTAAGTCATTGGTATTTTAATCGGTATTGCATTGAATTTATAAATTGCTTTGGATAATATAGACATTTTAATGATGTTTATTCTTCCTAACCATGAGCACGGTATATGCTTCCACTTGTTTGTATCTTCCCTGATTTCTTTTATCAATGTTTTATAATTTTCCAAGTACAAGTCTTTAATCTTTCTGGTTAAATTTATTCCTAGGTATTTTATTTTTTTGGTTGCAATGGGAAGGGGATTGCTTCCTTTATTTCTCTTTCTGACAGTTCATTGTTAGTGTATAAAAATGCCTCTGATTTCTGAGAGTATTGATTTTATATCCTGCCACCTTGCTGAATTCATTTATGAGATCCAGTAGTTTTTTGACTGAGACTTTAGGGTTTTCTATATACTATGTCATATCATCTGCAAATAATGATAGTTTTACTTCTTCGTTTTCAATTTGGATGCCTTTTATTTCTTTTTCTTGTCTGATTGCTGTGGCTAGGACTTCCAGAACTATGTTGAATAAGAGTGGTGAAATGGGGCACCCCTGCTTTGTTCTTGATCTCAAGGGGATTGCTTTTAATTTTTGCCCATTGAGTATGATGTTGGCTGTGGGTTTGTCATAGATGGCCTTTATCATGTTGAGGTATGTTCCTTGTATTCCAACTTTGCTGAGAGTTTTGATCATGAATGGGTGCTGGATTTTATCAAATGCTTTTTCTGCATCTATTGAAATTATTATGTGGTTTTTGTCCTTCCTTTTGTTTATGTGATGAATCACATTGATTGATTTGCAAATATTGTACCAGCCTTGCCTCCCAAGAATAAACCCCACTTGATCATGATGTATGATTTTTTTCATATATTGCTGGATTCGGTTTGCTAATATTTTGTTGAGGATTTTAGCATCTAAATTCATCAGGGATATTGGCCTCTAATTTTCTTTCTTTGTGTTGTCTTTGCCTGGTTTTGGAATCAGAATTATACTTGCATAATAAAAGGAGCTTGGAAGTCTTCCTTCCTCTTGAATTTTTTGAAATAGTTTGAGAAGGATAGGAGTTAGGTCTTCTTTGAATATTTGGTAGAATTCACTTGTGAAGCCATCAGGCCCAGGACTTTTCTTTTTGGAAGTTTTTTGATAACTGTTTCAATCTCATTTGTTGTAATCAGTCTGTTTAGATTTTCTGACTCTTCCAGATTAATTTTTGGAAGATTATATGTTTGAAGGAATTTGTCCATTTCATCTAGGTTGTCTAGTTTTTTGGCATACAGTTCTTCACAGTATTTTCTTACAATATTTTGTATTTCTGTTGTGTCAATTGTTATTTTTCCACTCTCATTTCTAATTTTATTTATTTGATTCCTCTCTCTTTTTTTCTTGGCGAGTCTGGTTAAAGGTTCATCGATCTTGTTTACCTTTTCAAAGAACCAGCTCCTGGTTTCATTGATCCTCTGTATTGTTTCTTTAGCCTCTATTTCATTTATTTCTGCTCTGATATTTATTATTTTCTTTCTTCTACTACCTCTGGGCTTTACTTGCTGTTATTTTTCTAGTTCTTTTAGATGCAGGGTCAAGTTGTTTATTTGAAATTTTTCTAGCTTCTTAAGGTATGCTAGTAATGCTATGAACTTTCCTCTCAGGTCTGCTTTTGCTGTATCTCATAAATTTTCAGTTGATGTATGTTTGTTATTCATTTCTAGGAATTTTTTAATTTCTTCTTTGATCTCATTGTTAACCCATTCGTTATTTAACAACATGCTATTTACTTTCCAAGTGTTTGAGTATTTTTCAGTTTTTCTGTTGTGGTTGATGTCTAGTTTAATGCCATTGTGATCAGAGATAGTACTCGATATGATTTCAATCTTCTTAAATTTGTTGAGACCGCTTTTGTGCCCTAACATGTGAAAAGAATGTATATTCTGCTGCTTTAGGGTGAAAGTTTCTGAAGATATCTATTAAATCGAGTTGATCTATGTCCTTTAATCTGCTGTTTCTTTGTTAATTTTCTTTCTTGAGGATCTATCTAGTGACATCAGTGGTGTATTAAAATCCCCTACTATTATTGTATTGCTGTTGATCTCGCCCTTTAAATCCATCAAGTTCTGCTTTATATATTTAGGTGCTCCTATATTAGGTGCGTAGATATTTATAATGGTTATATCTTCCTGTTGGATTGCTCCCTTTATCATTATGCAGTGACCTTCTTTATCTCTTATTATAGCCTTTGTTTTAAAGTCCGTTTTTTCTGATATAAGTATTGCTACCCCAGCTTTTTTTTCACTTCCTATTGTGTGAAATATTTTTTTTCCATCCTTTTATCTTCAGTCTATGTGCATCTTTTGTTTTTAGGTGTGTCTCTTGTAGACACCATATGTATGGGTCCTGTTTTCTTATCCATGCAGCTACCCTGTGTCTTTTGATCGGATCATTTAATCCATTTACATTTAATGTTATTATTAATATGTAGTTGTTTATTGCCATTTTATTCTTTAAAACTGTATACCTCTTTTGCTATATTCTTTTTCTCCTTTGATCTGTTTATAACAGGCCCCTTACCATTTCTTGCAGCCTTGGTTTGGTTGTAGTGAATTCCTTGAGTTTTTTTTTTTTTTTTTTTTTGGTCTGGTAAGCTTTTTAATTTCTTCTTCAGTTTTAAACGATAGCCTTGCTGGATAAAGTAGTCATGGTTGTAGTCTCTTGTTCTGCATTACTTTGAATATTTCCTGCCATTCCCTTCTGGCCTCAAGTGTTTCTGTTGAGAATTCGGAAGTCATCCTTATGGGGGCTCGTTTGTAGGTGATAGTCTTTTTTTTTTCTTCAGCAGCTTTTAATATTTTCTCTTTATCACTTAGCTTTGGTATTTTAATTATGATGTGTCTTGGTGTAGATTTCTTTGGGTTTCTCTTTAATGGAGTTCTCTGTGCTTCTTGAACTTGTGAGATGTTTTTCTGCCTTAATTGAGGGAAGTTTTCAGCTATGATATGATTGAACAAAGTCTCTATCCCTTGTTCTTTCTCTTCTTCTTCAGGAACCCCTATGATGCAGATGTTATTTCTCTTCAGGTTGTCACAGAACTCTCTTAGAGTTTCCTCAGACTTTTTGCGTCTCTTTTCTTTTTTCTTCTCTGCTTCCATGCCTTTATTTATCTTGTCCTCTAACTCGCTGATTCGATTCTCAGCTTCATCCATCCTGCTTTTAATTCCTTCCATTGTGTTCATTTCTGATATTGTATTTGTAATTTCTGACTGATTCTTTTTAATTATTTCAATGTCCTTTTTAATATTTGCTAAATCTTTATTTAGGTGTTCGTAATGACCATCTATTGTTGTTCTAATATCTTTGAGTATCCTAACAATTGTTATTTTAAACTCTGCTTCTGGTAATTTGGTTATATCTGACTCATTCAGGTTCTTTTCTGGGGATTTCTCTTGATTCACTTGTGTTGCATTTCTCTGCCTTCGCATTTTGTCTATGTAAAGAAGGTTTTGACTACTGGAGTCCACTGGGTGTGACCTGTGTGTTACCTAGGTGTGGTCTGTCTGCAGGCCTGCCACCCCCTCTGCTGTTGCTGCCTAGGGCATTTGGGTATGGGCGTTGCCGGTGTCTGCCCACTGGGGCTGTTGCTGTGGTTTCCGCCTCTCCTTTACGGGAGTGGCTGTGATCACGTGCTCGGGTGTACAAGCCTCGGTGTCTTTGGCTTTTGCCCTGCACCTGCGGGTGGCGTTATGCTCTGCCCTGAGGGCAGGGGTGAGCACCTTTGCTGAGCTGCAGGTCTCCGCCTGATTCTGGGCTTTCACCTAGTCCCTGCAGGAGGAGCCCGCTCATGGGACGCCTGCAAACGTTGGCTCCACAGGCCAGGCAGGACTGCGTGCCCACGCTCAGTAGCGGGACTCCGCCTGTTCTGGGCTTTTGGCTCCATCCCCATGGGAGGTGCTGGCTCCCAAGTCAGGCCACAAGCCTTGGTTCCGCGGGCGGGGCAGGGCTGTGCTCCTACACCCTTGCTGAAGGGCAGGTCTCCACCCTTTCCAGGGCTTCTGCCCTTTCCCCGAAGGCTGGATTGCAGGCGGCCCGCAGCTGGGATTGATTACTTTTGCCCGCCCCCACTTCCCCAGCCAGGCAAAACTGAGCTCACACTTTGACCTCAGTTGTGTCCAGCCAGCTTCCGCCGTTGCTGACAGATCCGTGCTTCTGTGTCATGCTGTCACCCGCCCTCCAGCGAGCCCTCAGCCATGTGGGTGTGTGTGCTGCAGCTCAGACCCTATTACTCACTACTGTAGTCCCAAAAGCTCCCTCCTTCTACGTGACTCTGCTCTGAATGCCACAGGAGAGCTTGTTTGGCTGGTGTCCTGCTTCCCTTTGCTGGTATTGCTGTTTCCAGGGGAAATACTCGCTTTAGATTTGGGGAGTGACTCGTCCCAGTGGTTAGGGTGGGTGGCTGTCTCTCAAAGTGTTTCTCCCTGTGCCTCCTAGATTACACTCTCTCCCTGCTACTCCGGTCCTCTCCTCTCTCCCCGTCCCCTGGAGCCCTGGGTGAGTGGTTGTGAGAGAGGTTTTCTGTGCGGTCCCTTTAAGAAGAATCCTGGGTCTGAGAAATATGTCTCTTTCTCACAAACAGTATCCTGTCTTGTTTCCAGCTAAATACTGTCCATATGCCTCTTCTAGGCTCTGGGACTGCAGGCTGGGGCTTTGTTCCTGGGACTCAGGACCCTCCCCTCTCTGCTAAACTCACTTCCTGCCACATGAGTCTCTCCCGGCTGCCATTCGCTCCAGGGAGCTGGGAAGCCCTCTCCATGTTCCTGCTTTTCCTACCAGTCTCAGTGTGGCTTCTTCAGTGTTCCTTGGTTGAAGAGTCCTCTTAGTTTAGTCCAAAGTTGGTTTTTCCAGATGATGGTTCTTAAAATTAGTTTGTAGTCCACTTTGGTTCTGGGAGGTGGGAGTTGGTATGTCCACCTACTCCAGCACCATCTTGTCTCTCCTGTTGAATGACTTTGTTGAAAATAATTCCAGGCTGCACTGTTGTTAGTTCTTTTACTCAGGTAAATTCTAAATTAACTCAGTTCGGGCCTTCGCTGTTAACTAACTTCATTAATTAAATGCTAGGAGTAGATTTAGCTTAACCTGTGATGGCGTATCTGGAACACTGAGGTTGCCAGTTCAAAACCCTGAACTTGCCTGGTAGGCACATGTGGGTGCTGATACTTCCTGCTCCTCCCCACCTTCTCTCTCTCTCTCCTCTATAAAATGAATAAATAAAATCTTAAATTCTAGAAGTAGATTTAAAAATATTTCTGTCAAGTGATAATTTTAAAAGTTTGTACAGATATATATATTTATATATTATATATTTGTTATGTAAATGTGTTTTCAGACATGATGTAAAATGTCTATCTTAGCAGAAGCAATGGTGTGAAATCATTAAGTCAAACTATCCTTGGACATTTTATGAAAGGTCCTATAATTATTTTAAATATGTATACAGGTAATAGGACTATACTGTTACCATCTTTTTTAAAATCAAGATAATAGTAGTAAATTTTGCCCTGCATGTTGAGAGAGGTTTTAGTAACTATTAACTAATTGATGTGTTTCAGTATAAATACTTTATATTAAATGCTTATTAGGTTATGGTGCAATGTTTTAAAGAATAAACCTTAATTTAAACTGTTGCAATATGTAATGCCTACAAAATTTAATTTCCAGACCATCCTTTCTGTTGGCATTTTCAAATAATTTGGTAGTAAAAGTTACCTCAGACTTACTGTAGATTGTAAGTCTGTTGTGCTACATTGATGACTCATTATATGAATTAACCCTTTGAACGTTTGAAGTACAAATGTTCATTTATGTCCTTGTGCCTCCTGACCATCTAGAACAGCGGTTCTCAACCTATGGATCGCGACCCCAGCGAGGGTCGAACTACCAAAACACAGGGGTCGCCTAAAGCCATAAATGGGCCAGGGTCGCGGCCCACAGGTTGAGAACCGCTGATCTAGAATAACTGGAACTAATTTCACTTTTTGAAAAAGAACTCACTCCTGGGGATCAGCGAGCATGAAAAAACCTCACTATTCAAAGGGTTAATTTTTGTAGTAGTATAAACACTAAATATTTCTGCTTTATTTTCTATAGAAATGTGTGACATTTGTGATTTAATTATTAAAAAAGCTATAAGATTTGAAAATTCTGTTTAGAAATGATTTCTTAACATAAATTTAGGTATGGAATTGTGCTACTGGCAGACAAGTTCAGAAAGTATCATGCTTCCAGTCTACTGTAAAGGTAAAATCTTAAGCAGATATTTTATGGTAATAATCTTTTTGTCTGAGAACTGAAAACATGGAGTTATTTGTCCCGCACACTTTGCCTTTTATAAGGTCATAAAGACAAGCCATGTCATTTACTTAGTTCCAAAAGGAAACATGGAGTTATTTGTCCTGCACACTTTGCCTTTTATAAGGTCATAAAGATAAGATATGTCATTTACTTAGTTCCAAAAGGAAATTTTATGGGGCTGACTGGTTGTTACTATTACTTAGGTTCATTTATTTTACAATTATTAATTGAGGCTTATTACAGGAAAGGAAACTCTGCTGCATGTTGGAGAAACAAACTTGGATAACGCTTGATTACTTTGATTCCTACAGAAGAAATTACCTTAAATGTTCTCAGAATGGCTACTGTTTTTCAATAATGTCAGCAAGTTTGGGAAAAGATACTAGGCAAATGAGATGTTTCCTCATTTGCTTGAAAGATAACTTTTCTAAATTGGAGCCAACCCTTTTTTTTTTATAAAAATGTTAAAAGAATTGTTAATATGTCAATAGTTAATGTATTGAATATTTCATTCTTTTTCTAAATGGCAGCATCTCTGGTAGCCATCTCATGCTACTATGCTCTTCTAATTATCAAGTTAGTAAAGTTTATGATGGAGAAAGTGTCATTTATTGCACGCTTCTATCCAAATTAATGTACTGTCTTTGAAGAAGTCATTTAAGTATTGACTCGATCAAATCTCTCCCCCTTTTAAATTTCTTAAAAAATACTCTTACTTTCTGTCTGAGCTCATTAGGTTTGAAACACATAAATTGAAGCAACAGGAAAAAGAAAAAAATTAGTGTATTGGGGAAATTCCTTTGGTGAGCTGTTTCATGAACTGTTCAATAAAAAGCGTCTAATAAAAGTGTCTTAAAAGCCCTTTAAAGTGAAAGTACTTTTTAAAGGTCTTTTAGTATGGTAGTCAGCTACACATTTATATTTACCCTTATAGGAAAACAGTTAAATTATGGTAGATATGTATGCTAGATCTGATATTTCAAAAAAATGCATAAAGAGCTTAGAAAATTCTGATGTTAAGATGTGAAATAACAAAAGCAGTATGTTATTCTATGCAAAACATTAGTAAACCAAATCTAATAATATATAAAAAGGATTATACAGCATGACCAAGTGAGATTTATCCCAGAAATATGAATTTAGTTTAACATTTGAACAATCAATGAGTGTAATACACCATAGTTAAAATAAAGGACAAAAAAATCATCTCAATAGATGTAGAGAAAGCATCTGAGATGCCAACACCTCTGATAAAAATACTCAACAAACTAACAATAGATGAGAACTTCCTAAACCTAATAAAGATAGTCTAAGAAAACCCCACAGCTAACATTGTATATTAATGGTGAAAGATAATACTTTTCCCTTAAGATCAGGAACAAACAAGGATGTCTACTCTTGACATTTCTATTTAATGTTGTATTGGAGGTTCTGACCCTAGCCAATTAGTCAATAAAAAAGAAAAGGCATCCACATTGGAAAGGGATAAATAAAGCTACCATATTTCCCCATGTATAAGACGCACCCATGTATAAGACACATCTTAATTTTAGGACCTGAAATTTGGGGAAAAAAAAGGTTTACATAAAGTTGTTGAACTTAAGTGTTTTTTTTTTTAATTTTTTAATTCATTTTAGAGAGGAGAGGGAGAGACAGAGAGAGAGGAGAGACAGAGAGAGAAGGGGGGGAGGAGCTGGAAGCATCAACTCCCATATGTGCCTTGACCAGGCAAGCCCAGGGTTTCGAACCGGCGACCTCAGCATTTCCAGGTTGACGCTTTATCCACTGCGCCACCACAGGTCAGGCCGAACTTAAGTTTTATTCATCATAAAATTCATACAACTTAAAATCACTATCAAAACTCCCATCCATTAGCTTGTCCTCATTTGTGTCTGATGACCAATCACTGTCTTCAACAATAAGCGCCGAAAGAAGTGTGAAAAAGCGGGAAATGCAAGTAAAAAAAATCTATAACCACTGTATAAGATGCACCCAGTTTTTAGACCCCAAATTTTTCGGGAAAGTGTGCGTCTTATACATGGGAAATATGGTAGCTCTGTCCACAAGCAACATGATCTATATTAGAACTCTTATACATTGCTGGTAGGATTGTAAAATGGTGTAACCACCTTGGAAAATAGTTTGACAGTTCATAAAAATTTTAAATAATCATTTGACCCAACAATCTCACTATTAGGTATTCCCAGGAGAAATTAAAATGTATGTCCATACAAAAACATGTACTTAAGTTCTCATAGCAATATTACTCATAATAGCCACAAAATGGAAACAACCTAAATGTACACCACCTGGTGAAAGGATAAGATGTGATGTATTCATAGGAATATTATTTGGTAATAAAAAGGAATAAAGTAAATGTTAAAAATTTGACAACTGATCCTTAAATTCATATAGAACTTGTGTAGGACCTCTTGAAATATAAACTGCATTGATTATTTTCAACCTTTATCATTCCAGCATTTTTAAAAGCAATCCACCCTCAGCCCAGGCAGAACCTTTTCCTTTTTGTTTTTATTTTCACTTGTTCTTGCCCTTGTGCTCACTTGAGTCAGTAGGTGAGAAGAGTACTATTAAGGTGTGGACATTAAAGTACTATTAAAGGAAAAGGATTTCCACAGACCTTGAAAGACTTAATTTCCTTAGTCAATACTTACAATATTAATTTGAAAGTATAAAAACTAAGGTCATATTTTTAGTTTCATTTAAAAAGCAGTTTAAAGCCTTATGTATTTGTTGTCTATTACTGAATAACAAATTATCTCAGAACTTAGTTGTTTGAAACAATAAATGTCTCACAGTATTGTGGTTAGGAATAGAGCACCTTGACTGGATGGTTCTGGCTCAGTGTCTTCTGATGTTGTCATATGAAGGCTTCACTTCCCATCTGAAGGTTGGGAAGTTCCTAGGGGGCTCACGTGCTTGGCATGTAGTGTTGGTGGTTGTGCAGAGGCCTTACTTTCTTGCCTTGTAGGTCTTTCTCCATATGGCTTCTTGTGTGTGTTTGCCCTAGAGTGAGTGATCCAAGAGCAAGGAAGAAGCCACCATGTCTCTTGTGTCTTAGTCTTATGTCACACACCATTCCTTCTGCCAGCCACATTCTTGTCATTCAAAGCTAGTTACTTAGTAGAGCCCACACTCAAGGGGAGGATAATTAAGCATCACCTCTTGAAGGGAAAGGTTATCAAAGAATTTGGGATATATTTTAAAACCACCAATGAATGTATGAACTTCTAAACTGACATACGTTTCACATAAATTTTGCAGTGTTTAACTGTTCTTCAGAGACTAGATGTTTGGCTTTCTGGTGGGAATGACCTATGTGTGTGGAACCGAAAACTAGAGCTCCTGTGTAAGACCAGCCACCTTTCTGATACAGGTAACAAACAAAGCAAGGTAATTGTGAACAGCAGTTGACAGACTCTAAAATACACAGTGAATTTCAAAGAGACTTTCCATAAACAAAGGGGTGGGTGTAGTTTTCTTTTCAGTTTTATCATGAGATTGCAGCAGTTCACTCACACCTTCAGGCTTCACTCCTAATTCTAGATCCCTTGTTAATTCCACCACATCTGTACTTACTTCCTCCACGGAAGTCTTGGACCCCTCAGTTACTTAAGAGGGCTAGAATCAACTTCTTTCAAACTTCTGTTAATGTTGATATTTTGACCTTTTCCCATGAATCATTAATGTTGTTAATAGCATCTAGAATGGTGAATCCTTTCCAGAAGGTTTTCAATTTATTTTGCTCAGATCCATCAGAGGAATTACTATCAATGGCAGCTCTAACCTTACAAAATATATTTCTTTTTTTTTCTTGACAGAGACAGAGAGTCAGAGAGAGGGACAGATAGGGACAGACAGACAGGAAGGGAGAGAGTTGAGAAGCATCAGTTCTTCATTGCAGCACCTTAGTTGTTCATTGATTGCTTTCTCATATGTGCCTTGACCCCAGGGGCTACAGCAGAGCAAGTGACCCCTTGCTCAAGCCAGTGACTTTGGGGTCATGTCTGTGATCCCATGCTCAAGCTGGCGACCTTGGGGTTTTGAACCTGGGTCCTCTGTGTCCCAGTCTGATGCTCTATCCACTGCACCATCGCCTGGTCAGGTCAAAATGTATTTCTTAATAAGATGTGAAAGTCAAAATTACTCCTTTATCCGTGGGTTGCAGGATGGATGTTGTGTTCACAGGCATAATAACAATAATAATATCATACATCTCCCATCAGAGTTCATGGTGACCAGGTGCATTGTCAGTGAGCAATAATATTTTAAAAGGAATCTTTTTTTCTAAGTGGTAGGTCTCAACAGTGGGCTTAACATATTTAGTAAACCATGTTGTAACAGATGTGCTGTCATTTAGGCCTTGTTCCATGTATAGAGTACAGGCAGAGCAGAGTTAGTATAATTCTTAAGGATCCTAGGATTTTCAGAATGGTAAAGGAGCATTGGCTTTAACTTAAGCCCATCAGCTGCGGTAGCCCCTAATAGAGTTAATCTGTTCTTTGAATCTTTGAAGCAAGGCATGAATTCTCTCTAGCTGTGAAAGTACTAGATGGCATCTGCCAGTAGAAGACTGTTTCATCCACATTGCTAATTGTTTTTAGTGTAGCCACCTTCATTAGTTATCTTAACTAATCTAGATAATTTGCTGTAGCTTCTACAATACATCAACACTTGTTGCTTTACCTCATACTTTCATGTTATGGAAATGCACTGCCTCATCTTTCAGCCTCATAGAATAGAGGAGAGTTAGGGCTCTTCTCTGGATTAGGTTTTGGCTCAAGGGAATGTTGTGCCTGGTTGGATATTCTATTCAGACCACTAAAACTTTCTCCATATCAGCAATAAGGCTGCTTGGCTTCCCTGTTAATCCTATATTCACTGGAATAGCACTTTTAATTTTCTTGAAGAACTTTTCTTTGCATTCATAACCTGGCTATTAGGAGAGGCCTTTGGTTTTCGACATGCCTTCCTCACTAAGTTCAATCATTTCTAGCTCTTGATCTAAAGAGAGAGACCTGTGACTCTTCCTTTCACTTGAACACATAGAGTCAATTGTAGGGTAATAAGTTGGCTTAATTTTAATATGTTGTATCTTAGGAAGTAGGAAGGCCTAACAAGAAGGAGAGAGGAACAGCTGGCTGGTTGGGTAGAGCAGTCAGACATACACATTTATCGGTTAAGTTTGCATCTCATATGGGTGCAGTTCTGGCATCCAAAACAATTACAATAGTAACATCAAATATCACTGACCACAGATCACCATAACAAAAATAATAATGATGAAAAAGATCAAATATTGCGAGAATTACCAAAATGTAACACAGATACACAGTGAACAAATGCTGTTGGAAAAATGGTGCTCATAGAATTGCTCATTGCAGGGTTGTCATAAACTTTTGATTTGTAAAAAAACATAATATCCATGAAGTTCAATAAAATGAAGTGCAATGAAACTAGTAATGCCTGTAACTATGTTATGAAATGTTGAAATCAGGACTAAAAATCTATTATATGTTAATAGAAACAACTGCTAATAATAATGATTGCATTTTACCTTTATTTTGCAAGTTATCTTTGAGAACTATACAGTAAGTAGTCAGAGTAATGCAGTTTATCAGTGACTCAAGATAGCAGAATCCTGAGAATTTGATAGAATCTATTGGAAAGCTTTGAAAAGGCTACAATGTTACCATTGGTGAGCTTTTTGAGATTTGGGTTTTTCAGGTAGTTGGGGCCAGGTAGTTAGCACTGCTTGTTATTACACTTATCTGATGAAGCTCCTCTCACAAGCTGTGCTTGATTTAGGGGGGCTTTTAGGGGCATTATTTCACATTTGGAAATAAGCAAAGCTAATCCCAGTATGATTCAGTGGAAAGAGCCTTGGACTAAAAGATAGGACATCCATGACCTTTCCAGTAATATGTTCTGTGATTCTTTGTATTAAATTGCTACTTCTGATTTATTGAGCTTCCATTATTTTCACTTCACTGATGATTTGATAGATTTTTTGACAAACTTTTTTGCATCTAAAATAATTCTTCTTCCTCCCCCTCCTGTGCTCTCTTTCACTTTTTTATCTTGTACTGCTAGCTCGTCCCTTTGCCCTACTCTACCATCACTTCCTCTGCCTTGATCTTCAGAAATACAAAACATCCTGTTAAAACTGCTTTATGCAGAAAAAAGATTTTAGGGAGAATTACTCCCCAAGTACAAGAGTGTTAGTCTTTTGATGGGTGAGAAGGTAAAGCAAATGAGTAGATTATTTTTCAAATTTGTATATAAGTTATAAATTATATGTTACACAAATATATAATGGAAAAGTGAACTTTAATGAACAGAATTTTTTGCCTATATATGTGGTTGTTCTGAATCTAATACATCAATTATTTAATTTTTACTGACAAAAGTAGTAATTGTAACATTTTACAGAAATTATGGTTACCCTAAAATCATTTCATGGGTAAGCTATAAAAAGCTTATATTCAGAACTCTATATTTAACTAAATAAGTTAAATGTGGTAGAATGTTGAATCTGATTATTCCAGTAATACAAGGAATTTGTAAATATATTAATTGATTATATACATGCTATTTAAAAGCCACTTTCTGAGCTGTTGACTTTTGGCTTACTTGTTTACTGCCAGGGAGTCCAGTCGGGATTCTTAAATTTACATTAAGGAAAATGCCAATTTTACATCTCATTTGAGCTAACTACCTTGTAAATGGTGATAGTGATTATCTTAAGGGGTCCCGGATAAATAAGTTCACCTGAAGAATAAGAATGTTCATAGAGTATATCCTACCCTTGTAGATCAATAATGTCTTCCTAATCTACTTTTCACAAAGTAATTTTTCATGTATAAACAACCAAGTGTGATATAGCAAATTTGTGTGCTTTATTGTGACTCCTCCCTTTATAGTAAATGACTGACATAAAACTGAGAATGTTTTTGATATAATCCATGAAGAAAATAATTTGATCTTTGTTTTATATATTTTTTAAGAGATTAGTGCTTTGATTGAAATACCTAAGAACTGTGTTGTGGCAGCAGCTGGCAAAGAACTGAGTGAGTATGACTCCTTTTTATTTTTTTCATTTAAAAAATATTTTAAAGTAATATATACATTTTGGAAAGACTTGTTAGTATTTTATTTAAGGGACATCTTCCCCTTCTTGGCCTCCTGGGATTGTTGAAGTGATCTGAAGACCTAGAAATTTTCAAGATGTAAGGTCAGTGTTTGTACTACCTTAGTTCTAACACAGCAAGGAGGACAAGGTAACCCCACTCCTCTTATGCCAAAGAAGGTCATTTATGTTCCACGGTCCTTTCTGTTACTGATTCATACTCATGCACTTATTTAGAAAAAAATTTAACCACCTAGCCTGATTGGTGGTGGCACAATGACTAGACTCGGAGCATTGACCTGGCATGCTGAGGTGCTAGGTTTGAAACCCTGAGGTCGCCGGCTTGAGCGTGGAATCATCAACAGGATCCCATGGTCGCTGGCTTGAGCCCAAAGTGCGCTGGCTTGAGCAAGGGATCACTGGCTCAGCTGGAGCACCCCAGTCAAGGCACGTATGAGAAAGCTATCAGTGAACAACTAAGGTGCCGTAACTACAAGTTGATACTTCTCATCTCTCTCCCTTCCCCTCTCTCTCCCGTCTCTCTCTGTCATCTCTCTCTCTCTCTCTCTCACACACACACACACACACACACACATATGCTAAAAAATAACTATATGAAACAACTGTCAACATTTTGGGAACTGAAAACTTGTGTTAGGAAGGTTGGAGGAGGACAGTTTGGAGAATTTGCCAAGGTAGAAACTGTGGGGTTTCTGCCTCAAGAGGCAGAATGGGGCCCGTTTTCTTTGAGGGAGTTTATGCCATTTCTCTCAGAGTAGTAGTATAGCAGAAGAAAGGGTAGCAAGTGGAATTTTGTAAATGTATTAATTGAGTATGAGCACTTGAAGGCTACTTTCTTAGTTGTTGACTACTGACTAACTCATTCACCACCAGGGAGCCCACAGTGAAGAAGGCCTTTTGGGCTCACTGCCTTGTGAATGGAATTTGGGTGCCAGAACTGAGAGCGTAGACGTGCTACTTAAAAGCTGCCTCTATCCTGTATAATTTTTCTGATGTAGCCCAGACGGCATTTGATATTACTTGTGCTGCTTCTCCCAGAGACCAGCCCTGAGGTTCTGTGACCATCAGGTAGCATGTTTGCAAATGCCAGTGAGAGATGCGAGCTGGGTGCTCACCATTCCTCGCGGCAGCTGTCCGCAGGCTGCAGTGCTGTGCAGCTGTCCGCAGGCTGCAGTGCTGTGCAGCAGAGTCTCTCTGTCCTCAGCTGACCTTTCCATGTGTAGTACTGTCTGCGAGTATTCTAGCCCTGTGCTTAGCCTGTCTTTTCATAAAGTAATTTCTAAAACATTATACTTTTTAGTTTAGTTTTTTATTTTTCCTTCCTTGCAGAAATTTAGTTTTCCCATGTTATCCATTGAGCTGGAATGATGCTTAGCTTTTCTCCTTGCCTTTCTTCTCTTGTAGCTGATCAATCACTTCGCATTTTTCTGTTTTTTCTCTAACTCAGTGGTTCTCAAATTTTAGTGTGCATTAGAATGACCTGAAGGGCTTGTTAAAAACAGATTACTGGGCCTTCCCCCTAGAGTTTCTAATTCAGTAAGTCTGGACTGGGGCCTGAGCTCTGCATTTCTTTTCTTTCTTTCTTTTTTAAGTAAGAGGAGGGGAGATAGAGAGACAGACTCTCACATGCACCCTGACTGAGATCCACCTGGCAACCTCCATTGGAAGCCAATGCTTGAATCATCCAAGCTATCCTCAGCACCTGGGCCCAATGTTCGAACCAGTCAAGCCACTGGCTGCAAGGGGAGAAAGGAGAGAGAGGGGAAGAGAAGCAGATGATTGCTTCTCATGTGTGCCCTGACTGGGAATAGAACCCAGGAGGTCTGTACACCAGGCCGATGCTCTATTCTCTGAGCCAACCGGCCAGGGCCAAGCTCTGCATTTCTTACAGGTTCCCAGGTAGTGCTGAGGCTCTTTGTCTGCAGACCATTCTTAGCAGACTGCTGCTTTAAATTTTGATCTATTTCTGTCTCACTGGTGTTGCTCTACTAAGGTGCTCATCTCCTTTCTTGTTTGGAATGTTGCAATAAGTCTCCCACTTATCTTTTTTCCTCTATATTAGTGCTTGTCAAATGCCTTCTGTTCCTCTAGCATAGTGCTTCTCAGATACATTCTTCAGTAAATAGATGCTAGAGCTATCTATCTAAAATGTAGGCCACTCCCCTGCTTAAAAGCTTCAGTGACTTCCTATTGCCTAAAACAGTCATTTCTAGACTTCCAAATTTCTGACTCATTCAAAAGTTCAGTTTTGGAGATCAACATAGAGTTGTCAAATTTTTATTTTGCTTACTAAAAACAATAAAAACTAAAACTAAAACCTATCATTTACCACTCTCGTTTTGTAAAATTACTTTTTAACAACAAAGTATAAGGAACATGATCTCAGAAAAAAAGAATAGGACTTTAAATTACATGTATTTACTTTTATGTTGCCCTTATTTTTTTCTTATTTTTGCCCCAGATGAATCAAGTCATTGCCCTAGATCAGGAGTCCCCAAACTTTTTACACAGGGGGCCAGTTCACTGTCCCTCAGACCGTTGGAGGGCCGGACTATAAAAAAAAACCCTATGCTCACTGCACATATCTTATTTTAAAGTAAAAAAACAAAATGGGAACAAATACAATATTTAAAATAAAGAACAAGTAAATTTAAATCAACAAACTGACCAGTATTTCAATGGGAACTATGGGCCTGCTTTTGACTAATGAGATGGGCAATGTGCTCCTCTCACTGACCACCAATGAAAGAGGTGCCCCTTCCGGTAGTATGGCGGAGGCTGGATAAATGGCCTCAGGTGGCCGCATGCGGCCCATGGGCCGTAGTTTGGGGACCCCTGCCCTAGATACAGTGATTGGCAAACTCGTTAGTCAACAGAGCCAAATATAAAGAGTACAATGGTTGAAATTTCTTTTGAGAGCCAAATTTTTAAAACTTAAACTATATAGGTAGGTACATTTATCAAGGTAGCGCCTGCATGTGGTATTCTGTGGAAGAGCCACACTCAAGGGGCCAAAGAGCCGCATGTGGCTTACGAGCCATGGTTTGCCGACTAGGGCTAGATCAGTGTAAGTTCATCACTACCTACCCTGAATGATAAAGTCCAAACCTTTCAACATGTTAAATCAGGCCCTCCATTACCTTCCACCTGCCTCTTTTAAGTCTTATATCACTTGCTTGTCAATAATGAATGCGTGGATTCCCCAATCTGAGGTGTTTCTTACCTTTATGCCTTTATTTCTATTCTCACCCTGTATCCGGCTTGTCCTCTTTACTCTTTGTCCTCTTTGATCTGGATAATTTCTACTCTTTTTTTTTTTTTCAGTGAGAGGAGGGAAGATAGTGAGACGAACTCACTTGTACACCCTGACTGGGATCTACCCGGAAACCCCTGTCTGGGGCTGATGCTTGCAGCTGAGTTATTTTTAGTGCCTGAGGCAGAGGCTCCATAGAGCCATCCTCAGCGTCTGGGCCAATGTGTCCAAATCAGTCAAGCCACTGGCTGTGGGAAGGGAAGAGAGAGAGAAGTAGAGAGAAGGAGGAGGGGAGGAGAAGCAGATGTTTGCTTCCTTTGTGTGCCTCAACCAGGAATCAAACCTCGGGCTTCCCATACACTGGGCTGACACTCTACCATTGAGCAAACTGGCTAAGGCCAGTACTTATTCTTTAAGAGCTCAGCTCCAGTAATTTTTTTTTTTTTTGAGGAAGACTTGCCTACCTAATACCTCCCCTTCCAGAAGTTTTTCCACTGTGTTGTCATAATCTCTTATCTACCATTTCACATACAACTTTAAAAAATAAGACTTCTATTTGCTTCTAGTTCTCTCCTTGCCCTTTCACAATGTGAGCTACTTGGTGACTAGAACTTTCTTATTCATCTTTCTGTTAACAGATAAGAGATTTTTATTGAATGGATGAACAAATTAGTGCATCAGAATACTACTAAAAGCAAAATTAATGCCTCATCTGAAGTTCGAGTATCATCTAAAAAAGGAAAGAAATGAGCCTGATCAGGTGGTGGCACAGTGGATAGAGTGTCACCTTAGGATGCAGAGGATCCACTTCAAAGCTCCAAAGTTGCTGGCTTGAGTGCAGGCTCATCTGGCTTGAGGGTTCACCAGCTAGAGTACGGAATCACCGACTTGAGCACAGGATCATAGACATGACCCCTTGTTTGCTGGCTTGATCCCAAGGTCACTGGCTTGGGCAAGGGCTGATGGCTCAGCTGGAGCCCCACGGTCAAGGCACATATGAGAAAGCAATCAGTGAACAACTGAGGTGCTGTAATGAAGAATTGATGCTTCTCATCTCTCTTCCTTCCTGTCTGTCTATCCTTGTCTATCCCTCTGTCTCTCTCTCTAGCTAAAAACAAACAAAAAACAAAGAAATGAAAGTTGGTTTTATTCAGAGAGTAATTCATAAAAATATATAATGTTCTTTTAAAATTTTTAATTTTTAAAATTTTTAACTTAATTGTTTTTAGAGAGAGAAAAAGAAAGAGAAGCATCAATTTGTTGTTCAACTTATTTACGTGTTCTTTGGTTGATTTTTGTATGTTCCCTGACCAGGGATTGAACCTACAACCTTGATGTATCAGGACAATGTCTAACCAACTGAGCTATCTGGCCAGGGCTAAAAATACATAGTATTCCTAGAAATGAGGTTCTGCATTTTACTTCAGTGTAATCACAGAGTAAAGATATAGTGCTGTTTTTCCTTATGGAAGAAGTTTCATTCCTGTAAATTGAGTGTCTATTTCCAAGACTAAACTGTGCCCATACCCTTGGTTTTAAATGTTCCAATCCAGTTTCTCTTTGGCTTCCTTTCAACAGCAAATATCGTTTCTGTGTGCACTAGAAATTATACTTTGCACTGCAGTGCAAAGCTGCAGTGACTTGGAAGTTTTACTAGCTAAGCAGGGCTATCTTGCTGAGACCTTATCCTGGTTCAGAAGGCTAAGATTTTTTTTCTTAACCCTTTTTTTTAGAATTCACTATTGTGCCTCTTTTGTTTTCTGAAATAATTGACTATTGTGTCTCTTTTGTTCTCTGAAATAAAAAATACATGTTTGTTTTATTTTCTTGAAGTTATTACTGGTCTATGGAGGCCATATTAATGAACACACTAAACAGATTCACAGTATCTTTAGTACTTTGAAGTTCTTTGTCCAAACCTGTTTTGTAGGTTTCTTTTTCTTGTCAGTATTTCAGGTTATTATCTGTTAGTTTGTATTCAGTAATACATTGCTTTTTATTCCACCATCCCAATCTCAATATCATTTGGTAGTAGTTCAACTGAAATCGAATTTTCACACAACTCTGGTAGGTATAAGAAAGAGTTCCCTTTGTGTTGACAGAAAGACCTTTTCCTTTTTACAGCCACAGTTTGAACATTAATGGCTATTGGGATTAAATAACCTTGCTAGAGATTTGTCAGTTGGTAAAAATTGTCCAGAGACAGGATGAAATGTGGCACTGACCTATTTTCCATGGAAGGATGTGAGAAAGAAAGAGACTTTAATAATTAGCCCCCACTTGGAAAAGATATGACCTCTGAGACCTTCTTACTTCTAAGGACACTAGTCACTAGTCGGTGAGGATCCACAATACTGGGTAGAGTGGCTTATGGCCTTTAATGTATCTATTTTAAATCTGTTTATAAGTCTCACTACCAATCGTAGACTGTGAGTGGTTCAGAGTAGTGACTGGGCCTAATTCACACTAGAAATCTAATTTCCTGGAGCATAGTAGATGTTTAGTAAATATTTGTTGATTGAATCACCCCAGTTGATTTGATTTTGTGTTTGCTGTATTGATTAAAGTTAGAATTTATATTAGTTTAAATAAAACTTTATTAAGGTCAGGTAATGAATAAAGCAACACATTGAAAATTTGTAGTCAAAATAACTGTGTGGCACACAGAAATTACAAGGCATAACCTCAGAGTATATAATTTAATGATGTATGCCTGGGTATAAAGAAAAGTTTAAAAAAATAAAAGCAGCTGATGAAGTCTTCTTTGAGTTGAAGTTAAACATAAATTTATAGCTTGTTTTGTAGTGGTGCTCACTGGCCTGGGAATGTGAGCAGAGAGAGCTGACAGTGGAGATGATTCAGGAATGTAGGCCACTGGCTAGGAAGAGAGGAAGTTAGGATGGCCAGACTGCACTGCAGCCCTGGAAAGGACGGGGCTTCACTGCTGATAGTAGAACTAGAAGAGTTTTTTGTTGTTGTTTATTTGTTTGTTTGTTTGTGAGAGGAAGGGACATAGATTCCTGCATGCACCCCATTCAGGATTCACCTGGTAACCCCTGTCTGGGGCCAATACTTGGCCCAACTGAGCTGTCCTTAGTGTCTAGGGTCAATGCTCAAACCAACTGAGCCACTGGCTGTGGGAGGGGAAGAGGAAGAGAAGGGGGAGAGGTGGAGAGAGAAGCAGATGGTCACTTCTCCTGTGTGCACGGACCAGGAATTGAACCTGGGACTTCCACACATTGGGCTGACTGACGCTCTAGCCACAGAGTCAACCAGAAGAGTTTTAATGAAGGAAAGGAGTTCTAAGGACAACTCACTTGGGGTTTTAGTAGATCATTTAAAATATTTCAAGCATTTGAAAGAAATATTTTAAAGAAATATGAATAAAGCTCCCTTTGGAGATGGATTTTCAATATTTTAGAAATTTCTAACTTAATGAAATGCTGACGTTTTGAGCAGAAGTAAAATTTTATCTTCTTTGACCATTTTAATGAAACTTTATCTGTCTTTTCATTTAGTAATTTTCAGGTTGGTAGCACCCACAGAAGGATCACTGGAATGGAATATTCTTGAAGTTAAACGCCTCCTTGATCACCAGGATAATATTCTCTCATTGGCTAGTGTCAATGGTAAGTTCATTGTGTACATGTTTATATTATGTAAAATTCTGTACTTATTAAGATAACCTGGTTGAGTTTCAGTCTTGTTTTTGGAGGGGATTTCCAGAATTATCATTGTTATTATTTTTTTTTAATTTATTTATTCAGTCATTTTAGGGGGGGAGAGAGAGAGAGGGAGAAAGGGGAGGAGCAGGAAGCATCAGCTCCCATATGTGCCTTGACCAGGCAAGCCAGGGTTTTGAACCAGCAACCTCAGTGTTTCCAGGTTGACACTTTATCCACTACGCCACCACAGGTCAGGCAAGAATTATCATTGTTAAAATAATACTTTTGATTAGTAGGGATTGGCAATCTTGTATACTTGAAAGTCAAGCCAGTGGAACTGGTCAGTTTCATGGATTGGTAGGGTAAGATTTAGGCACAAGGAGATAGAATGAGGCAGAGAGGAGAGAGGGAAGAGAGCATCGTTTTCTCAGGCTCTGTGGCATGATTGTCATAGGCTGTAAATACTAATGCTTAGTAGCATTTTGGCATTTTTGGCAAGTGGTTCTGGCTAGTTCTTCTTTTGTAGAACACACAGTATGATATTACACAGCAGGTTACACAATCACAGTTGAGAAGATCTTTTCATTTATTCATTTTAGAGAGAGTAGAGAGGGAAAGAAGGGGGGAGGAACAGAAAGCATCAACTCCCATATGTACCTTGACCAGGCAATCCCAGGGTTTCGAACCAGCGACCTCAGCATTCCAGGTCGATGCTTTATCCAACAATCACAGTTGAATGAGCAGGATATAAGGCAGTTGTTTTCATGATGGATGACTCTCAGAAAATAATACCAAACTAAGGTAAAGATCTGCAGAAAATGGGAGTTTTGACTTGCCAGACATCCTATTTAGCTTCATAATGATTTAATATCTCCTGTGAGCTGAAGCTGACATTAGATGTCAGGATAGGATTCCAATTTACAAAACCTGGGATTTACCTAGTTCACTTTCAAATAAAGTGACGTTTTATATCATCAGAGTTGTTCTGAGTGATCTATGTTCCTAGGTCAGTTGAGAGGCCTCCTGGGTGGCTTTACTTTGATAGTCTGAAGCTGACTATAGGAGACTCCTATAAGGATGCCTTGAATAGGATAGTAGGAGGGGACTGTCCTGTACCCCTGACCTGAGACCTGGCTCTTTTTGAGCATAAACATGAGGCAAAGGGAAAGAGACACAGGCTCCTTAATAGCCGCCGTCTTGTACAGCCCAACTGCAAGTCTTTCTAGGGACCGTGATTGTCCATGATGATAGAAGTTAACAACATTTGGACCGCTCCTTTATTTTTCTCTGGGGGCTCTTTTCCTCTAGCCATGGATGGCAACACAAAAGGCCAGTTCTTATCTGGAAGACTCTCTGGCATTGAGCCATGAGCTCCAAGGCCTCAGAGCTGCTGAGAGAAGCAGCACTGTGCTCTGGCTCATTACACTGGTCATGCCTGGTTGTCTCATGTTAGTGGCGAAACAGCAGTACCACTGGCCCAGCATGGGCCTCAGTAAAGGTGATGGGATGTCACTGAGGTTGCCTTGACTTCATAGCACTTCTTTGGCTGTTTGATATGTAGAGAAATTTATAACAGTTTATCCAAGAAAGCTTTCTTTTTGTATTTCTTTGCCAGCTTCTTACAGGGAGGAAAATGGAAAACTGAAGCAAAAAAAAAAAAAAAAAGCAAAGAAAACTACAGAAAAGCCCTAGTACCTTTTTCCCCTAGTACTTTTTACTTTATAAACTTCCAGTCTATAAAATTATACTGCAGATAATAAGGGTATTTAGAAATCATATATGGAAAAGTAGGCCGGTAAAACTTGAACATGATATTGTGACAGTCTGTTCCTGTACTGCATGTCTCCCTTGCTGAAGATTGTGTAGTTCTGAAAGGATTATGTTGTGCGGCTCCCAGCTCTACTCTCAGCCCCGCTTCCTTGTCCCATGAATTTGAATGAAAGGCGTGGCCATTTACTGGAATTATTCCAGCATGATGTATTCTTTGTTAACTAATTGAAATACAGTCATTATCACATACTAAGTAAGTAAACTTTACTCTATTTCTGGCCTTTCTGTTCTATTAATTTTTCTGTTTGGCTCATTTAGGTACCTCACTATTCTTTTTTTTTTTTTTTTTTTTTTTTTTTATTTTTCTGAAGCTGGAAACGGGGAGAGACAGTCAGACAGACTCCCGCATGCGCCCGACCGGGATCCACCCGGCACGCCCACCATGGGGGGACGCTCTGCCCACCAAGGGGGCGATGTTCTGCCCCTCCGGGGCGTCGCCCTGCCGCGACCAGAGCCACTCTAGCGCCTGGGGCAGAGGCCAAGGAGCCATCCCCAGCGCCCGGGCCATCTTTGCTCCAATGGAGCCTTGGCTGCGGGAGGGGAAGAGAGAGACAGAGAGGAAGGAGGGGGAGGGGTGGAGAAGCAAATGGGCGCCTCTCCTATGTGCCCTGGCCGGGAATCGAACCCGGGTCCCCCGCACGCCAGGCCGACGCTCTACCGCTGAGCCAACCGTCCAGGGCCGGTACCTCACTATTCTTAATCTTGTGGTTTTATAGAGCATTAGTACTAGGCAGTCCGTTCATTTTTACCTGTAGGTAAAATGATCAATAATGAGGCATATATGAACTCTGCCTAGATTTGAGTTTTGTAACTGGCTCCCACGTTGGAGAGCTGATCATCTGGGATATCCTGGACTGGACCATGCAGGCTTGTGAACGCAACTTCTGGGACTCATCTCCACAGCTGGATACCCAGCAAGAAATAAAACTCTTTCAAAAACCAAATGACATTGCTATTCATCATTTCACATGGGATGAAGAGGTAAGAAAAAAAATCAAGAAAATATTTATAAACTTGTCTTTTTAAATAAGC
This sequence comes from Saccopteryx bilineata, assembly GCF_036850765.1. NCBI lineage: Eukaryota > Metazoa > Chordata > Mammalia > Chiroptera > Emballonuridae > Saccopteryx > Saccopteryx bilineata. The sequence continues at coordinate 202,110,541 of NC_089493.1, read as the reverse complement.
CCAGTTTCTAATTTTTAAACTTTAATCCCATGATGGATTTAAAAGGTATCATTTCCCATGTTCAAGTTGTGCTTTAAAATGTTCTGAGAGTTTTCAAAGATTATACCACTTGCATTAAAAAGGCATTTTAACCTTAGCTCCTGTACTTAAGGCAAGGGAGTGATTACATGGCCACAGATTTAAAAACTGTATTGAAATTTTGGATTGGATTAAATAATCCCATAATATTTGAGGATAATGCTTTAAGTTGTTTTAAGAAACACTTTGGGAAAGAATAGATTTGAAGTTTCTGGTACATTTCCTAGAGAGGTAAAGGAAACAAAAAAGTTGAGTTTTGTTTTTTTTAGTCTGCTAGCATCTAGGGCAAGATGATTGTTTGAAAATTACTGATTTCAAAACTTCAAGCCTTGGAAGCGGTTCTCTTAAAGTCCCTGACATCTTTTTTGCAGTAAGAAATTAATACCAATGGATTAATGAATCCTGGCTCAGAAAATGTATTTAAAGAGGAGTTACTTTCCTAAATGTAATCATAAGAAATGTTTATGGGGCTCTGGCCAGTAAGCTCAGTGGTGGAGTATCAGCCCAGCCTGTGGATGTCCCAGGTTCGATTCCCAGTCAGGGCACACAGGAATGCCCATCTGCTTCTCTACTCCTCCCCCCACCTCTCTCTCTCTCTCTCTCTCTCTCTCTCTCTCTCTTCTCCTCCTGCAGCCATGGCTCAATTGGTTAACACAAGTTGGCCCCAGGCACTGAGATGGCTTAGTGACCTTCACCTCAGGGGCTAAAAAATAGCTCAGTTGCTGAGCAATGGAGCAGTGGTGCCAGATGAGTAGAGCATCACCCCCTAGTGGGCTTGCTGGGTGGATCCCAGTTGGGGCGCACATGGGAGTCTGTCTCTGCCTTTCCTCCTCTTACTAAAATTAAGAAAAACGAAAAAAAAAGAAATGTTTAAGGGTTGTAACCTTTGAGGTGTTGCAGGAAGCTTTTATTTCACTTTATTTCATGCATTTCTATACTATTTAATATTCTAATCATATGCATGCTATTTTTATACATTTCATAAATAACATTCTAGATGGGGAGAGTGTTATATATATATTTTTTTGTTTTCTTTCTACTTCTTTTACTTTAAAAATAAAACAATTGGGTAAGACTAGGATATAGAATACTAATATACCCAAAGATTATTTCGTTATATCCCAACTTTATTTTGAAAAAAAAAATTAATATATGATAAAAATTAAGGTTTCAGAAAAGATGGGAACTAGATTTTTAAGAGTTGTAGTCCTAAAATTATATATATATTCTTAATTTTCTTTAAAATATTTTCTTTATTAATTTTTAGAGAGGAGAGAGAGTGAGAGATAGAGAGAAAGAGAGAGAGAGAAGGGGGAGGGAGGAGCAGGAAGCATCAACTCCCATATGTGCCTTGACTAGGCAAGCCCAGGGTTTTGAACCAGCGACCTCAGCGTTCTAGGTCGACGCTTTATCCACTGCGCCACCACAGGTCAGGCCTAAAATATTTTTCATTTTAAAAAATGTTTAAAAAGTTTTATTTAACATCCTTTTTAATCTTAAAATTTTTAATTGACTTATTAACTATATGCTATAAATGCTTGATAAAACATTACTTGGTTTTCCCTGATTTTCCTTGTGTTAAAGGACTTTCTTTCTTTCTTTCTTTCTTTCTTTCTTTCTTTCTTTCTTTCTTTCTTCTGGGGGGGGGATCATTCCATATTGATAACAGGTGATTGATAGAATGACTCTCTTGACTCACTGCAGTCTGAAAGCTCATTAATTCTCTAGGTGTATATATAATTTTCTTTGTCCTCTTGGATAAATCACTTAAACTCTGCACAGATGTCCTGGTCTATGAAACTAGTTTTTGAGAATTCTTTGTATTGAATGCTACCAGTAGGTCACTAGATCTTAGCAAGTTGACTAGCTGTTCATTAACAGCCCTGGCACTAGTCCTCAGCTTCTATTGCTAAATGCAGAATACCAATTCTGAGGGTCAAGGGGGTCATACTGGATTTAGACTCTGGTAAGCCCTGGGGCCATGCTTTGGTCCAGATACTGTAGGTCTGAGTTGGGTCTGTGGCCTCTGAGGCTACATGAGAAGGGTTCAGACAACAGAGTGGCACTTTGAAAGGTTACTTCACTGGGTACATAATGAATAAGAATGAATGCTTCTAAGACAAGTGCCACCAAAAGTCTGTTGACTTGCAAAATTGATTTCAGAACCTAGGTGGTGTGGTATGAGGAAAGAGCAAGGGACTGGAGTAACATGGCCTTGAGTCTAATGACTCCCTGTCTCAGTTTTTTGTGTGACTTTTAATCTTTCGATTTTAACTTGCTCACCTAGAAAATGCCAATAATATTTGCTTTTCTTAATGAGATGTTGGAGGCCAAAGTAAGATAAATATTGGTGAAAATACTTTCAAAAGATTAAAGTTGTTTTAGTAAAAAGGCGTTTCTAATACTACATTTGGGGAAGAGGGTCTTAAGATGACGGTGCCACTAATAGAATAGGCTTTTTTTTTTCTCATTAATTGAGAGGCAGGGAGGCAGAGAGACAAATTGCACATTTGGCCCAACCCAGGATCCACCTGGCAAACCCCCAGTGCTCTGCCCTTCTGGGGCTGCTGCTCCATTGCTCAGCAACTGAGCCATTTTAGCACCTGAGGCAAGGTCATGGAGCCATGCTCAGTGCCCAGGGCCAACTTGCGCAAACCATTTGAGCCATGGCTGCAGGAAGGGAAGAGAGTGAGGAAGAGCAGGACGAGGGGTGAAGCAGATGGTTGCTTCTCCTGTGTGCCCTGACTGGGAATCAAATCCAGGACTTCTACATGCTGGGGCGCCGCTTAACTGCTGTGCCAACCCACCAGGGCCAACATAGGCTTCTTTTGTATCCTGTGCAGGGGTCCCCAAACTTTTTACACAGGGGGCCAGTTCACTGTCCCTCAGACCGTTGGAGAGCTGCCACACTCAATGTTCCTCTCACTGACCACCAATGAAAGAGGTGCCCCTTCCAGAAGTGCAGCGGGGACCGGATAAATGGCCTTAGAGGGCCGCATGCGGCCCGCGGGCCGTAGTTTGGGGACGTCTGCTTTAAAGGTCTTGATTGTTTAAGATTTTGAGTGCTAGTAATTTTGCTCACATTTTGCAGGCAAAAGTAATGAAAGAATTTCCCCAAGGATACAGTGTTATGAGAATGAAAACTTAGCTTGTCCTCAGCAACTTCTGCTGTAGGGCAATCCACCACCACAGCTCCTTTCTCTAGCTGTCATATATCAGTGAGGAAGAAAGTGAGGCTAACGGGCGTAATATACAGAGCTTTCTTTGTATTAGCAGTTGTGTCCTTTCTACCTTCTAAATGCTGAGCTTTCCTTTGTGACTGAAATTTTTGGACTTCAGAGGGCAGCACAGTAATTTGGGCTGAAGACTAGGAATAGAGGAAGGTAACAATGGTTTTCTGATGTCACACCAGGGCTGGAAATCTATTACACTAGGTAATGGTAAGCACGAGTTTTATGGCCATTTCTGAATTCTCCCCCCAGAATGTATTTGCTGCAGTTGGAAGGGGTTTATATGTGTATAACCTTCAAATGAAGCGTGTGATTGCCTGCCAGAAAACTGCACATGACTCCAATGTCCTGCACATTGCCAAACTTCCAAACAGGTACAAGCTCCCATCTGTTCTGCAGCAGATGAAAGAAATTCATAGTTCCCAAGGCTACCAATGCAATTTCTCAAGCGGCAAAGTTAGCTGCTTTGTGGCTTAACCTGCTGTGTTCTTTTCGAAATGGAGAATACCATGTGGCTCTCTCTAACAAAAGTGTTTGTGGCAATATATTACAAAATTTACAAGAACCATGATTCAAATGAATTACATTTATTTATACAGAGACAAAGAGAGTCAGAAAGAGGGACAGATAGGGACAGACAGACAGGAAGGGGGAGAGAGATGAGAAGCATCAATTCTTCGTTGTGGCACCTTAGTTGTTCAATGATTGTTTTCTCATATGTGCCTTGACCAGGTGGGGTGCTGCAGTAGAGCGAGTGACCCCTTGCTCAAACCAGCGACCTTGGGCTTCAGGCCAGTGACCAGGGGCTCAAGCCAGTGACCATGGGGGTCATGTCTATGATCCCACGCTCAAGCCAGCAACCTTGCGCTCAAGCTGGTGAGCCTGCACTCAAGCCTGCAACCTCAGGGTTTTGAACTTGGGTCCACTGCATCCCAGTCCGACTCTCTATCCACTGCGCCCCCTCCTGGTCAGGCATTGAATTATTTTTTATAAGAAGAGATACTTTAAAATATGGTATTTATTTAAAAAGGTAAAAAAGACTTTTGGACATTTACTATGTGTTAATTTTTCTATTTATATTTTCCATAAACACATCTTTTTATCATTGTTTGTTTATAGCTAGAATCAAGTGGAAGTCTCCTATTGTCCATGCTTATTAAGTAAGGACTTTCCTCTCAGAGTAAATTTGGCTCCTGAATTTTTAGGGAGGAAATTATATGAAAGGAATAGTATTATTTTCTGTGCAGGCTATTTTCAGAGTCAAAGGCACCCTGAGGCCTGACCAGGTGGCGCAGTAGATAGAGTGTCAGACTGGGATGCGGAGGACCCAGGTTTGAGACCCCGAGGTCGCCAGCTTGAGTGCGGGCTCATCTGGGTTGAGCAAAGCTCACCAGCCTGGACCCAAGGTCGCTGGCTCGAGCAAGGGGTTACTCAGTCTGCTGAAGGCCCATGGTCAAGGCACATATGAGAGAGCAGTCAATGAACAACTAAGGTGCCACAATGAAAAACTGATGATTGATGCTTCTCATCTCTCTCCGTTCCTGTCTGTCTGCCCCTGTCTGTCCCTCTCTCTGACTCTCTCTCTGTCTCTGTAAAAAAAGAAAAAGAAAAAGGCACCCTGAGAAGAATATAGTGAGAGGAGATGAAATATTTATAACATCTGAGCCAATGTAACAATATAATAATGCATGTCTTTCCTGAAGAGTGCTTTTACTTTGCATGTTAGATTGTGATTTTTATTAGCTCCTGCCGTGAGCTGAATAAAAGTGATTGAGGGCTCCACCTATTTCTTTCACCGCAAATTCAGCGTCAGCCCTCCATGGTGCCGTCTTTTCATCTATGATTTTCTGTTCTGACAGGCAGTTAATCTCATGCTCAGAAGATGGCAGTGTACGCATTTGGGAGTTACGAGAAAAACAGCAGCTTGCAGCTGAACCTGTACCAACAGGTTAGTGTCTTTTCTCAGAAAGGCAGTCTTTCTTTTTTTCTCATGTGAAAGATAGAAGAAAGATATTTATGTATAATCACAAGAATAATATATAGCATGCTCCAAAAAGGCATGTTTACATTAGGCATATGGTAATTGGGATCTAGGATTCATATCTTTAATATAGAATTGCCTGTTTATTCAAGTCAACTAGGATTTTATTGATTTTTAAAAAAATTTTATTGATTGATTTTAGAGAGAGAAAGGGGGAGAGAGAAAGACAGAAACATCAATTTCTTCCTGTATGTGCCCTGACCCGAAATCAAACCAGCAACCTCTGCATATGCAGACAGTGCTCTTACCAGCCAAGCTCTCTGGCTGGGGCAGATCTTACTCTTCTGAGGGGAAACTTATTTTCCGGTAATGTGATTGACCAGCCTAATGAAGTAATTATTCATTTATATTGTTTATAATTGTGCCTGATACATAAACAGCTTGTAGGGTCAGATGTCATACTAAAGTGTTCTTTCAGCCTTGAAGCATTATAATTAACATTGAACTCAATTTATGAAAAAACACACATTTGTGTTTATATCATAATCTCATGAACTCTTGATTTTCAGGTGTTTGGCTGGTAAAACAAAATCCTAGTTTGTTAGCAACGTTTGCATGAGAAATCAGATGCTGATACCCCTGGAGTTTCTTCTGGTTGCCTGCAGTAGTAGGGCATTGTTTGGGGCACTCTTGTTCCTTTTGGTCTACCCTTGTTGATAGATTTGAGCTGTGACCCCCCCTTTTTTTTTTGAACACTCTATTCAGGCCTTTTCTCCAGTTTCATTCTTAGTGTCTATTTGTCATGTTAATACAACCTTCACCAGTGGCTGAGTAGGGGCAATAAAGAGAGATCAGCAGCAAACCTGGTTAACTAAGTAAGAGGAAATGAGGTAACATGAAAAAAAACCTGACATAGTGCTGGTACTATCCCTTTAGCCCTTGACTAAAACAAGTGCAAAAGATCTTCAAAAAAAAAAGATTTTATATTTCTGATCTTATATTACTATCATAAGGAAAGAACATAGTAATTTTGAAAATTACTGAAATGATTGTGTCTTTCTAGGTTTTTTTAACATGTGGGGATTTGGAAGAGTGAATAAACAAGCCAGCCAACCTGTTAAAAAGCAACAAGAAAATGCTACTTCATTTTTACTAGAGCTTATCGGAGACTTGATTGGACACTCATCATCTGTAGAGGTATTGTTTTTTTGTTTGTTTTTTAAATTTTATTTAGATAATTTTAATGGGGTGGCATTGATCAATTAGAGTACATAGATTCAGAGAAAAGATCTCCAGATCATTTTGACATTTGATTATGTTGTATACCCATCATCCACAGTCAGATTGTCCTCTGTCACCTTCTATTTGGTTTCCTTTATGACCCTCCCCTCCTCCCACCCCCACTCTCTCTTCCCTGCCCCTCCCCCCTGGTAACCACCACACTCTTGTCTGTGTCCATGAGTCTCAATTTTGTGTCCCACCTATGTATGGAATCATACAGTTCTTAGTTTTCTCTGACTTACTTATTTCACTCACTATGTTATCAAGGTAGAGGTATTGTTTTTAATAGGTATATAAATGTCCAGGGAATTCATGCTTTTGTATCTCACTGCTCTTCATTTAGTTGGTCTCATAAAGACCTATACTTTCTCTTACCTATGGGATTTTGCAGAATAGAAACATGGCATAGGATAGATTGTAGTATGTGTGATTGGGATTTCTCTTTACAGAGAGATATGATTTGAGGAACTGAGAAATGTGTTGCTTCTAAAGCAGCAATTTTCAACTCTTTTCATCTCAGGGCACATAAACTAATTACTAAAGGTCTGCGGCACACCAAAAAATACATGTATAATTTTGATTGATTCACATCAGGTGGCTATTGTTGTATTGGCTGTTGTCATTTTTTTAATTGACAATATAAGGGAAAAGAGGTCAGTGCCCCTGACTAAATAGATACTGTGTTTTAAAAATTCTTGTATTATTGAGAACAGCGGTTGAAAATTGTTGTTCTAAATAATGAGCTTATCATCATTATTTATGAGATGAAGATAAGTGACAGTAAGAACAATGTGACTATATAACAGCAGTAAATAGAGGATGCAGATATATCTATATCTATCATTTATCTATCATCTATCGAGAGTTAGCCTTACAGAATCTAATTCCAAGGGCCTTCTATCATATTCATGAATAGAGCACTGTTTTACCTCCCTTTGAAGAATATTAATTGTCAGTTTTAGTAAAACTCAGTGTTTTGATTATCATTATGCAATAAGAAAATTTTAGTTGAGAGTTATAAAATGCATACAGTTGTAACTTGTGGGAATCCAGATACATTAATATTTCCTGTAGCACCATTGCCTGTAATGAAGGGATAAGTTTAGCTGAGGTGAAGAGATGATTGGAACTGATAATAGTATGAGAACAGTATAAGCAAGGCCCCAAATATTGACTTTCTCAGATTGTTCTTTTCTGTTTCATAGCCAGGGAGAAACAAATTACCTCTCATTTGAAAGTGCATTTATGTTTGGGAGCAGAAGCACCACACTTGTTATGGAGTATTTCAGTCACTATACTAGACAGAGGAGTTTACAAAGAGATATAATATATATTTGCCCTTGTAGATTATACTTTAGTAGAGAAAAAGACTACAGAGCTAATAAGCTGTTAATCTAGACCTTTTAATGTTGGCCCAGATGCATAGCAGACAGTGCATATTCAGGAATTAGAGGGAAATGTTTAGTGTAAGATATGGGACTTGAAACTTGAGCTGAACCTTGCAAGTAAGGTAGGACTGATGTTCCCAGATGTTGGGTACTCATCTTTGCTTTTCTCTAACAAGAAGCCCAGTTGTTTTGTTTTGTTGTTTGACTCTGTCTGTATTTGCTTGGCTGTAGTATACTTTGGGAGGGGTGACGCTGGAATGTGAGACACAGAAGGGCAAACATAGGATCTACTTGGGGTCAGGGAGCAGGTCGCTTGGCTGGAGTACTGGGTTTCTGTGAGCACACGCTAGTGCAGGAGACAAAACTTGGAAGAGGAGTTCTGGGTTAGATTATGAATGCCTGTGAATGTAAGGTGAGGAGTTTGGACTTTAGTTTTTAAATAGTAGAAATCCATTAAAGGTTTCTCAATGGGGAAACCTTCAAAGTGGCACGTTTGTCATAATTTAGAAAAGCCAGATTCTAAGGGATTTTCTGAGTAAGAAGTATTGATACTTGACTTTTTTTTTTTCTTTTCAGTTTTTTTTTTTTATTAAATTTAATGCAGTGACATTGATAAATCAGGGTACATATGTTGAGAGAAAATATCTCTAGATTATTTTGACATTTGATTGTGCTGTATACCCCTCCCCCAAAGTTAAATTGTCTTGTCATCTTCTATCTGGTTTTCTTTGTGCCCCTCCCCTCCCCTAACCCCTCTCTCCTTCTTCACCCCCTCCCCCCTCCCCCAACCTCCCGCCCCTGTTGCCATCACATTCTTGTTCATGTCTCTGAGTCTCATTTTTATGTCCCTTCTATGTATGGATTCATCTTAGTTTTTTTTTTTTTCTGATTTACTTATTTCACTCCGTATAATGTTGTCAAGGTTCATCCATGTTATTGTAAATGATCCGATGTCATCATTTCTTATGGCTGAGTAGTATTCCATAGTATATATGTACCAAAGCTTTTTAATCCACTCGTCCTCTGACGGACACTTGGGCTGTTTCCAGATCTTCGCTATTGTGAACAATGCTGCCACAAACATGGGGGTGCATTTCTCCTTTTCGAGCCGTTCTATGGTGTCCTTGGGGTATATGAAAAAATGCTCAACATCACTAATCATTAGAGAAATGCAAATTAAAACACAATGAGATATCACCTCACACCAGTCAGAATGGCGCTTATCAACAAAACAACACAGAATAAGTGCTGGCGAGGATGTGGAGAAAAGGGAACCCTCCTGCACTGCTGGTGGGAATGCAGACTGGTGCAGCCACTGTGGAAAACAGTATGGAGATTCCTCAAAAATCTGAAAATCGAACTGCCTTTTGACCCAGCTATCCCACTTTTAGGAATACTTGACTTTTTTTTTAAGTACCTCTGGCTTCATTGAGAAAATCTATGCTATCTCTTAGGTACCATCTCCTGAATCTCCTCATTCCTTTTATTATATTTTCATCAGTAGTCTCTAATTTAACCCCTCTGTGTTCTGAATTGTCTTTTCCATGTCCTGAGGAATTTTGTTCCAATATTTTCCCCCCTTCACTCCTACATAATGAGCTGAGGCCTCATTCTGCTATCTTCAGAAATCTTTAAATTATTTCAGAGGAAATGTACATCTTGTTGTTTATTCTCTTCTTGGAGCTCATCTTTTTATGAGTTCATTTATCTTCTCTCTGATGGCAACTCTGCGCTCAATAATATTTGTGCTGCCTTCTCATCAACACTCCATTTCCCTGTTGTTAGTGTCCCCCTATTCATTCACTTGGTATGACCTTTATTTGGAAAGGTATATGTTTTTGAAGCCTCTGATAATTGCAGTTATTATTAATCTATGTTCCCTTTTTCGGAATTTCAGTGGCAAATCATAGTTTGAACTACGTTATTACATAGTACCTGATCACATAATATTTAACCAGTGTCCTAATTGTTTCAGCTATGATTTGATTTTTACAATTGAATTAGAACCTTCTTGAGGATAGGGGCTGTATATACTATCCTATTATGGAGTGTCATAAAGATGACACTCCGTAAATGCTTATGGATGGAGTTTATTGCCTTTTACTTACAGATCTGAAGCCAATGTTTACCTTATTATTTATTTGGTAGCCATTTGTGTATAAATGAGGCAAGTTTAAATGATTAATAGGTCTGGCATGACTTATAGACAAAATCCTAAAACTAATATTTGAAGAACAATATGGTAAAATTCAGAAGATACTTTGGGAATTCATGCACATTATAAAAACAGCTATTATAGTTCTGTAATTGAGCAATATTAAAGTTCTGATTATTAAAATAATAGATATTGGTCTTAACAGGGGTAGTCAAACTTTTTATAAAAACCACCGCCCACTTTTGCAGTGCTGGTCAGCCTAGTCCCTACTGCCCACTAGAGGTCATTCCAGCTTTCATAGTGGGCCAATTGCGGCACCATTTGGTTGCTCTGCTACCCCCACCATGAAAGTTGAAACGGTAGGGACTAGGTTGACCAGCACTGCAAAAGTGGGTGGTTTTTATAAAAAGTTTGACTATCCCTGGTAGTATTTATATTTTTAGTATTTATATATTCGCATGTGACTATTATCAACACTTAAAAATAAAATTTCTCATGGAAAATAATGTGGAGGTTTACGTTCAGATCCAAATACGTCTCCAAAGTACACATCTTACAAGCACACGTGTTGGTCTCATTTGGCCACTTTTCCTTGAAGTTCCTATACTCAGTAGTTTCCCATCTCTTTACAGATGTGTCTATACTTTGAAGATCATGGACTAGTAACTTGCTCTGCTGATCATCTCATTATTTTGTGGAAAAATGGAGAACGAGAATCTGGATTGCGTAGTTTAAAATTATTTCAAAAATTAGAGGACCATGGTGACTTATATCTTGCTGTCTAGTGTAAGAATTTGGAATACATGTACATCAACCTTGAACATCATATAGAGGGCAGTTCTCTAAAAAAAACCATTAGCATATTAATCACTTCAATGTGTAATGTGGTGTTTTTCCTTGTACTTTATAAAATTCTGATTGAATTTTGTGGGCATGCACATGAGCAACAAGCTGCTTCCTAGGTGTGAGTACACCCACTAAAGAATGTGCCACAAGTATTGTAGCAGTGAGTTTCAGATCACAGTACAAATATCTGTTGATACAGAATTAAGTTATACCATAGTGTCCTTACAGACATTTTAAAAATTTCTATGCTTTAAAAAAACTTTTGCACCAGAAATTATGAATTTATGGTTAATGAACATTGTACTCAAAATATCTTTGTTTAGTATATATTACCTTTAATTAAATGCTTACTCATCGTTAGATTTTTAAAAAAATTTGTGTATAGTTTCCCAGGGAGGTAAGGCCTTGCTTGCATTTGTTAGCTCTATTCCTTTACCATCTCTAAGCGGCTTTAAAAAGAAATCTTAGAGGCTGGAATCAGAGGTAAAGGTTTCTATGACTACCATATGAGGAAAACCAAAATGATCAGCCATTTCTTTTCATTTTTAATGAAAATAGCTTATAATGGTGAAATATATTAAAACTTGTTACCTTTATTACTGGGTCGGAGACTATGACTAGGAAAATTAGTACTCCCTTTTAGCCAGAAAGTTGTTTGTGTGGCATATTTGAGAAGTGGCACAGTCAGCTCTCTAATCTAACATACTGAAACTGGAGCATGCTTGGTATCCCAACACTGGGAAGACACGCATTCTGGTCTGAATGAATCAGGTTGTTGATCAGTTTGATTAAATATCTCAGAATCATTGTTAGGCTTTTAATTTTCCTCTATAGATGGACTTTGTTACTAGCTACTCTTCTCTTCAGAAATTTTATATTAGGTCATGAGTTTGTAAAGTTGTTTTTTGCATATAAACCTCTATCTCCGATTTCAGCTTTGCCATGAGAAACTATATACTATATCTAGAGGGAAGTCTCTAACTCATTCACTGGACTTGGTTTTTGCTTTCATGAATACCCTGATTTAGAAGTATACGGTTAGAATTGAGGTCAACATGTATTATGTGCATTTTTTTTCTATCTTAGTGTTTTTTCAATGCTATTATTTGCAAGTAACACTATGTAGCGTACCTTATTACCTCATTTTCTGGTTGTATTATTCATAACACAATCATGACTCTAAACTTGGTCACATTGTATCATCCCTTTCCTTTATCTTCCTCAGGTGGAGTGAGTTCTGACTGAACTGGTGATACTTGCTCTTTACCCACAAGACTAACCAGTCCTGACTGAAGGCAGGCAAATTTGAAAATCTTAAATTGGAAGTAAAGAATGAGTTAAACTATAGGGTCATTTTGGTCCAGGTAACAGTGTTTTCTAACTATTTCTTCTAAGTAGTAGTAATAACATGACTTCTCTCTCTATTAGTATTGCATTTCCCTAAATTAATATAGCTCCCCTCAACACAGAATGTTTTAGTAAACAACTCAGGATAAGAGGCAATTATAATAGTTAATACCCACCTAATACACATACCATCTGAAAGACTATATTTCTAATAAAATGACTATTTGGAGGAAAACATTTAGTAAGGTGCAGAGCTATGCTGAAGCTTTAGTGCCTGGCAATCTTAAAGCATTTAAGTTAATATGAAATTAATTGGACATTCCACTGAGTAACATTCATATAGAAAATGTGAGACATCTGATAAATGTTTCTTACTTGCCAAATGGAACTGAAAGAGATGGTCAGGAAAAGATTGTCCACACCTCAAGTAAGCTTCTGAAACATAGGCAAATTATTTAGCTCCTTAAAGTGGGATTCTGACATCCCAAATTTAATGTGTTCTGTGAACAAAGTATATGACTGATGAAATAAAGGACATTGAACTGATATTTTGAAATTGTGAAAATTCTAGGCCAAAGAAGAGGTAAAATAAAAACAGTTGTTGGAAATGAAAAATGGCTGTAGGAATTTAGTTACAAGTAGAGTACTTCACAAAAACATTTTCATCACATTTATATAATGCAACATTACAATACAAAGCTAACTGCTGTCTTGACCAAGCAAGTTCTCTTACCAACTAACAAAAATAATGTAGATACATTTCTTTGCATGGGATTTTCATATACATTTCCATTTTTTGCTACAAAATAGAAAAAAACATTGGCACATTATGTAGTGATAAGTCATTTTTTTCTTCCCATATATGATATTAATCCCAAGTGTTCTGCATTCCAATTTTTGTTCGAAAAAACGTAACTACTGATTCAATTAATTCAGTCTCTGTTGATACATCTTAAAAATATCGCATGGAGTACAGAGAATTTAAAAGACAAATGAAGATACTTTGTTTACTGAGTTTTTAATATTTATAATAAATAGAGAAGAGTTGAGTTGGTAAAAGAGAAAGGAAAATTTCAAGTCTGACTTCATGTAGATCACAGAAAGTTGTGAAAAGAGCTGTATAAAAATATGCACTTGTGCTTTTTCTAAAGCACAACAACTTTTAGCAAACAACTAATAGTACTTACTGTTTCCCCATATGTCTATTTTCTGACATATTTACATATCTTGCAATTTTTTTACATCATTAAAGGAAAATGGCATGATCGCAAATATAGATAGGTTAAAAACCTCTGAACCTTGAAACTTCCCCATCCCTCCCCAAATATATACGTATAGATGATACATGGTACAACACACGATTGACTTATATCCAGAAAATTGATTGCTTTCATAAAAATTTTTTTTTAAGATTTTATTTATTCATTATAAAGAAGGGAGAGAGAGAGAGAGAGAGAGAGAGAGAGAGAGGAGCAGGAAGCATCAACTCCCATATGTGCCTTGACCAGGCAAGCCCAGGGTTTTGGACCGGCAACCTCAGTGCTTCCAGGTTGACGCTTTATCCACTGCGCCACCACAGGTCAGGCGCTTTCATAAAAATTTTATGAAATAAAATATATATAAATTTTTTCTTTTTTAAAAAAAGCTTGTCCAAGGGCATTCAGATTTAATGGCTTTTATGCCTTGTGATTGCCTCTGTTAACCGGAAATATGGGAATGTCACAGAGTCCCCTAAAACAAAACTGTCACTCCTTTCCCCATCAGGGGGGGCTTTCTGTTAAGTTGAATGCATTTTAGCTACACTGGCTGCTGTTACCAGCCTACAGAAGGCACTCACCAGGCCTAGGCTGTGTTCTAACTCAGATGTCATGCCATCTGTCAGAAGAACCACTTAGCCATGGAGGCAGTGAAGTTAACCAGTTTATTAATAACTTGGTCCCAGTTGTTTTGCTCATTTTGTATAGTTTTTTTCCTTAGATTCTCTTGAGGAAAACAGTCAAGCTGGACAGTGATGGTGGCTTCTGTGGTAAGATGTGACCAGCTGAGCTACTAGGTCATCGCCCAGGGAGTGGGCACAGAGGCACCAAGTCTTTGCTGCTTGTGTCCTGCTAGTCATTCAGCTCCACGGTTGACGAGGGCACAGAGGATGACAGCAGGGCAAAGGATTTTGTCTGTTGCTAAGTGATTGTATAAGGAAGATATTTTTCTTCACAGAACATAACTTTCTGTGAAATTTGGGGCTTAAATGATTCAAGGTCAAATATTAAATGTTAGCTCTTTGACCTATACTTTTTTCATTACAAAGGAAAGCCTCTCATTTATACTGCTGTGATTCACCATGCCCTTTGCAGGTAAGAGGCCCCCTTCTCCCCGTCTTGACTTCAGCTGTCAGATGGAAGCCTTAGACTTCTGCACTTCAGGCCATCTAATGTCTTCCAGTGTTTGTAGTTATTGGCCAAGTGCTGCATCAGGGCTGGCAGGTGTGCAAAGGCTGAAAGGACATAAAAGAATCAGAAGAAGCCTGTTAAGTTAGATCCCAGGAGCACTTATAAGGCTGGGACTCTGTGGGACAAATTTGGGATCAGAACTAGAGAAGTACCCCAGGTTAGGCCTTAGGCTGCAAGTGAATACACAGCATCAGAAGGATAAGTTATTAAGTACTAGTTTCTGAAATACAAACAGGTCCTTTTAATTAGAAATTGAAAAGCCATTACCAAAAGAATCTGGGATTCAGAGTAGACTTTTATTATTTTTTTTTTTTCTTTTCATTTTTCTGAAGCTGGAAATAGGGAGAGACAGTCAGACAGACTCCCGCGTGCACCCGACCGGGATCCACCCGGCACGCCCACCAGGGGTGACACTCTGCCCACCAGGGGGCGATGCTCTGCCCATCCTGGGCGTCGCCATGTTGCGACCAGAGCCACTCTAGCGCCTGGGGCAGAGGCCAAGGAGCCATCCCCAGCGCCCGGGCCATCCTTGCTCCAATGGAGCCTTGGCTGCGGGAGGAGAAGAGAGAGACAGAGAGGAAAGCGCGGCGGAGGAGTGGAGAAGCAAATGGGCGCTTCTCCTGTGTGCCCTGGCCGGGAATCGAACCCGGGTCCTCCGCACACTAGGCTGACACTCTACCGCTGAGCCAACCGGCCAGGGCCAGAGTAGACTTTTAATGTATTTTGTTTTCTTCCTAAACTTCTGGTGATAGAATAAAACTGCGGTAAGATTTGGAAGAGATAAAGACTTGTTTATCAATATATCAAACATCCATTGAGTCTTTTGTGCACAACATTCATGTCAGGTGCTAGAAACACAGAAAGCGCACACATACCCACCATACCTGGTCAGAAACCCCTTTTTTTAAAAAAAATAACATTCCATTTATACCTCTATGTTGTTGAAGGTAATCATTATAAAGGATAAATATTTTGTGTGGATGATAGAACAGGAATTATCTTACCATCCCAAGCATCAAACATGTCTGTTATGAAGTAGTCGATGAAGGAGATCTGTGACTTGGGAATGCTGCAGGTGTTCCGGTCAAACACTGGCATCACCACGGGTAGACCCTGTCTCTTCTCTTCATCGGTCTGTAAGATACAGCACTGTCATAGGCTGCAGCATACACAAGGAACTGTTACAGTATGATCTAGTTTCTCAGAACAACCCTGTGGAAATGGGTCACCATTCAATTGTATATGTGAAGAAACAGGTTCAACAAGGTTCTGGGGCTTATATAAGCCAACTACCTGAAGAGATGGCAATAACTAAATTCAGGTCTTCTGATTCTCAAGTCTCTCATGCTATACCACAGCCCTCCTGAAGCATTGGTCATTTCAGGGTTCATACCCACTTTTCTGAGATATATTTTCATTATTGCCAGGTCAAGACTATTTTCAAAGTAATACTAGTAACACTAAATAGTAGCACAAATATACTAATTGACATTTACACTGAGGGTACAGAAGCAATGATGGGTAAAACTGCTGATCCTTCAGAATGAATCAGGGAACTGGCAGCAAACTGTATCACTAGTCATTGTATTATTTACTGCTGCATGCATGCAGTTTAAAAAGAAAGCCAGTTTCACTTAAGAACATCTTTATTGAAGCAGTAAGAAGTATTAGTCTTACTGAGTTTGGATCTTTGAGTATACGTCTTTAATATTCTGTATGACAAAAATGGGAAGTGCACAGAAAGCCCTGTGCTGTGCCAGATGATGTTGGTTGTCTTGAGGAAATGTATGTATGCAATTCAGCTGAACTAGCCTTTTTTTTTATTTTTATGGAACACTTATTTTTACTCAAAAGAATGACCAACCATGATCAAGTATCAGATATGGGTATTATGTAGTACGCTCAAGGAGTGTGAGAATCTTGAGTATTTTGTACATTGGAGTTGTATGTCTAGATGCGTATAGTTGTAATTCATTGAGCTGAACATTAAGATTCACATTTCCTGGTGGTGTGTTGAGCTAGAGGCTAGCTGATCAGATGCCTCACTTGTAACTTGATTTTTAGATCACAGTGGCTTGTGAACAGTAGTACATTCCTTTTTGGGAAAAAGAGACCTAAACAGGAGCTTACGTTAAAGGATTTAAAGTGGTTCTTTCCTATTTTCCATCACTTACTTTGAGAATGACTAGGACTAGGATGTCAAGTCCTCTCTGCGTCCTGGGAAGCCCATTTCAGAGCCTCCCACCAGCTCTGGCTCAGCGTGCTCACTTCAGGTCAGTTGAGCGGCAGCCTTAAAATAGCCACTGTTGTTCAAGCAGTAGTTGGGTGTTTCTTTTTCCCTCCTCTTCTTTCTGGCAAGCCCAGAACTGCCTGTCTTACTTTTCCTAAATTCAGGGCCTCTCTTCCCAGCCTTGAAAGCTGCAGTTAACTTAATGGGTCCTCAGCTGGCCTTTCCTGCCACGGGCCCTTTCAGACATCATCAGCTATTTACTAATTGCACCTCAGAAGTGCATTCCAGCATGTATACAGCCCCCCCCCCCAGTGCATTATTTGTAGGTACTACTTTCCTGTTTATCTTTCTGCCAAATGTATACACATCAGTCCTTATAGCCTCTGCTGTGGAAGTAGGCCTGTATTTAAATGGCATCTTGCAGTCTACTATTTTCTGGAATTTTCTCCTCTAACTCTTCCTCATACTGCCAAAGTAAACTAGATGTTGCTGCCCTCCTATATAAAACTTGTGGGTTTTCTCCTTAGTAACTTTGCTTGTAACACTTTGTTCTCCCAGAAAGTCCTTTCTTCTACATTTCTATTTCTTAAAAATCAAACAAAACAAAACAAAAACAAGGAACCTCTACCACCATTTCCACAAAGCCCCTCTTTTATCTAGGGGAAAAAAATCTGAACTCTCATAGTGCTCAACATATACCTCCTTTAGAGATTTTTTAAAAACGAATGTGTGGACCTATTTCTCCATCTCTCTTCTACTATATTGTGAGCTGCCCATGACTTATGTCTGTATTGCTTAATAATGTCTGTGTTCCCCATAATGTATCATAATAACCCCATAATAATCTAGGGAATGGATGGATGATTTCCCCAGTTTTTGTAGAAGTGCAGAATCTAACAATTTGAGGGTGAAAAGGTATCTCCAAAGGCTGTCTATTCTTTTTCCCCTAGAAAAGCTTTTCTCAGTGACCAGCCACATCAGTCTTAAGGGAGCCAGAGATGTAGTCCAGGCAGGGGTGAGCCAATTCCTTCCAGGGAAGAGTCATGCACTAATTGATAATGAGAATCCCCAGAGTTCAGTGACAAGGGGCCATTCCCAGAAGACAAGTAGAGCTCCCCGACAGAGGCCACGCACCTGGGCGAAGTACTCCTCAGAGACCCTCCCGGCTCATTCGATGCACAGGTCCAGGGGGCGGCACGGGTTGGCCACGTCGGCACACTTAATCAGCATGCGCTTGATCAGGGTTTGATTCTCAGGAAAGTTCTTCCCGATGGGGCTGCCCTCACAGCCACTGCCCTCAGTCTGGAAAACATTGTCAGATGAGGGGCGGGTCAGGATGATGGTTTAGCCACAAGGGCTAAATGACTGGACATTAGATGGTGATCACTTGGGCATACTAAGGCATGACTATGACTCAGGGAAGGGGATTCTCCTGTTATTAGTCCCATAATGTAACACGTTTAAAAAAATAACACCTCAAGCAATACAAAAACTTAAGAGTGTAAAGGGTCCAAGTTTCTGTCACCACCCATCCACTTCTTCACCTCCATCCTCTTCCCAGAGGGGACTGCTAATAAGCAGCTTTGGTTTAGTAATTTGGTATGTAATCTTAAAGAAGGAGATCTTTTGTCCCAGTTTTATCAGGAAATGTGTAAAAGCAGAACTTTATTTTTTAATCCATTAAAGATGGGGAAATAACACATACATGTGACTCTTCAATTGCTTCTTCATCTCTTCCTACTTATACCTACCTACCAGTTCCCTCTCTCTTGTGACCTTCTGTCTCACCCCTACTCATCCACCTCCTCCACCTATCCCTCCCTCTGTCCCTCCCTCCCTCTCCTCCTCCTCCTCCTCCTCTTCCTTCTTCTTCTCTCTCTTAAGGCATATGTCCACTCATACTTTCCTGGCTACTCTTCTGAGTGGGTAGTAGGAAGTAGAACCGTTATAAGCTTTAGAGGTCTAGGAGCAGCAGGTAGGCCATGGCAGAAACAGGTGTGTTCAGCATGTTTTAAAAGACTGGCTGTACAGGTCCTGGCCGGTTGTCTCAGTGGTAGAGCGTCGGCCTGGCGTGCAGAAGTCCCAGGTTCAATTCCCGGCCAGGACACACAGGAGAAGCGCCCATCTGCTTCTCCACCCCCCCCCTCTCCTTCCTCTCTGTCTCTCTCTTCCCCTCCCGCAGCCAAGGCTCCAATGGAGCAAAGTTGGCCTGGGCGCTGAGGATGGCTCTGTGGCCTCTGCCTCAGGTGCTAAATGGCTCTGGTTGCAACAGAGCAGCTCCCCAGATGGGCAGAGCATCGCCTCCTGGTGGGCATGCCGGGTGGATTCTGGTCGAGCGCATGTAGGAGTCTGCCTGACTGCCATCCTGTTTCCAACTTCAGAAAAATACAAATAAATAAATAAATTAAATTAAATAAAAGACTGGCTGTACACTAGTGCATACCTAGTGATGTATATCAATCACTTTAAGCCAAGTGCCAGGTCCATGAGTAAGTAGGCTTACATAAATGTAGCAACACACCAGTTACACAGTCTAGAAGATTGATTGCTATTCTCTACCTTCAAAGACACCACTGAATTGATTGTGTGAAAACAGTTAATTAGCTCTCTACAGCTCTGCCAAGCTGAAAGACTATAACATTTAAGGGTTTTGTTTGTTTTGTTTGAGACTGGACCTACTTATTAGACCCATCAGTGGGCAGAATTATGTTCTGAAGGTTGCTGTTTTGACTACTTACCACTGGGAAGATACTGTTTACTATGGTTACTGTGGTAAGTAATAAATCTCAGTATAGAGTTGGGGGCTTGCTTGGATAAATGACCTTTCCAACTCTAAATTGTATGATTCTCTATAATTTTTCCCTTTTAAATCCCCAATCCTTGCTCCAGAAGTCCTCTGTGGAAGGAGAGGGCCCTGGCATTGTGCTGTGGAGTCCCTGGGGGATGGCAGAACACAGGTGAAGTGGACAGTGTCCCTCCATCCAGGCTGGTCACATGATGGGTCCTACACAGACAGTCTTATTGTCATGTTACCTTTAAGTCGTCCATCATCTGTCCACATATGTAGCCTCTCCTGCTCAACAGGAATTAGCAAAAGGCTTTTCTAACTTCATCGACTATAAACAGCTTTATGGTTTCAAGAGAGAAGTTAATCTCATTTTAAATGAGATGTGAATTTTCTATGCATGTTCCCCAAACTCTGTAGGGATGTTAATGCAGGTCCAAAATACAGCAGTAAATTTTAGAGGCAAAACAACTTATGCTTTTGTTTGTAACTACTCCACATTTGACTATATATAAAGTTTCTAAGTACTGATACACAAACCAGCAGGAATATCGCTCTTTAAAACATCCAACTTTGAGATCTTCCAATAGCTCAAAGAACAGAATTAGAAAGGGCTTAGGTCCCCTAAAATAGCACTATTTATGCTAGTGTCCTGTCTGCAAGCTCCTTCCATCAAACTCTTTGGATCTACCTCCCTTTGCCACCACTGATTTTATCTCAGGCCTTTATAGAAGGTTGGATTTGCTGTGGATACTGTCAATCTATGCTTGCCCCAAGGAAAAGAGGTGGCCAGTGCTTTTAGCCCCCCCCTTTTTTTCTTTTACCAACTTTAAGCACAAAACCACCCTGCATTCAAGAGAGAGAAAATGCTTTGAGGCCAGAGTAGGCTTTAATGGAAATATATTCTGATGTATCTTACTTCATAGGAGATGCTTACCTCAGCTGCCATTGGCTTGTTGATGCTATTCACAAATTTGTTCACATGTTCAAAGTGTTTTGTCATCTCTGTTGCTAAAACCATGTCAATAATAGCCTGGCGCAGTGTTCGATAATGGTTCCTAAAATAACCGGAAGACAAAGGGCCTTGTTGACATCATGTCCTGAATTAGAACTTTCTGCTACTATTTCACCACACTTCCCACAATCAAGAAGGAAGCTGGGGACACAGAGTTAAGAAATGAGTGCAGATCAGAAAAAAAGTTTACTTGCTCATCTTGCAGTAAACCAGGACTTGTTGGCACTTCCATTTTCCCCAGTGACAAGTGACTCTTCCTCATACGATTTATTAATATATATTTAAAAAGTACCAGCCCTGGCCGACTGGCTTAGCAATAGAGCGTCAGCACAGTGTGTGGAAGTCGGGGGTTCAATTCCCAGCCAGGGTACACAGGAGAAGCGCCCATCTGCTTCTCCACCCTTCCCCTTTCCTTCCTTTCCTTTCTCTCTGTCTCTCTCTTCCCCTCCTGCAGCCAAGGCTCCATTGGAGCAAAGTTGGCCCGGGTGCTGAGGACAGCTCCATGGCCTCCCCCTCAGGTGCCAGAATGTCTGGCTGCAGCGCAACACCCCAGATGGGCAGAGCATCACCCCCTGGTAGGCATGCTGGGTGTATCCCGGTCGAGTGCATGTGGGAGTCTGTCTGTCTGCCTCCCCCCAAGTTTCTCACTTTGGGAAAATACAAAAACAAAACAAAAACAAACAAAAAAAATGTCCCTGTCACATGATAGGCACTTGGCCAAGCACCTTTACTGCATTCAGTGCAACATAGTGATTCTGAGTGCAGGGAATGACCAGTGGGCATTTAGTCCTGTCCAAGAGGCTTTCACTTTGAAACATCCCTGGGTTCAGACATCCCATAATATTTATTAGGCTTTTAGGAATACATAAAAAAAACCCACTTTTATTGATCTAATAATTGTCTTATGGCTGTTGCCAATAACACTTTTTGCATTGGTAACTTAACTGGTCATGGCACATGGGGTTGGGTAATTGGGTCAGGGTTTGAATATTACAGAAGAGCAGGATTTATATTAGCTATGCACATTTTGGACAGGACCATATTTCAATGACCTTTTAGTGTGGATCACATGTCACCATGCATACTTTGGACAGGACCAAATGTCCTATAAGGTAGATAATTATTATTTCTTTTGATGATGGCATTGGAAGGATGTATTCATTAGTATAGAAGAATGTATTCTCATTAATAAGCAATTCTCTAAATTACAATTAGATAGAAGTTGTAATGGATGAAGCAGCAGCCATTCCCAAAATTACTGTCCAGTTTCTATGACTTAAAGAGCCAGAATGAGGAGCTGAATAAAATTGGCTTATGGAAAGAATTCTTTCTGTGACAGTTTTAGAAACAATCCTTGATACTGATGAAACTTAAGTTGAAGGTAGGATAACTGGTCTCCATATTTCTAGAAACCAAGCTATAGGTTCATGCTGGTAGGTAAGCCTTGGGGCCTGAGTGAGCTCTGAGCCCCCTATATATACACTGCCCTCTCCCTAACGCTGCACCCCAGCCTGGCGCTTTCGGGGGAAATGAACTGCCCGTGGGCGGGGCTGCGGCAGGAAAAAGAGTTGCTCCTGTCAGTGTCATCTGGCCAGCTCTCCCCGGAGGGGCCTACGGTGGGGAAACCCACTGCAGCCTTTGGCTCAGCAGCCCTGCTGGGACCTACCTGTAGAACACCATCCCCTCGTGAGTTAGGGTTTTAAGTAGCCAAAAGTTGAGCTGGGGAAAGAGGGAAGGATACATTGTTCTTTTGTTACACAAAAGATAGGATGTCTTCCCAGGGGGGCAAAAATATCTATACTTATTAGTAATACAATCAATATTTGTAGAAGTACAGTGTATAAAACATTTTCATGAACTCATTGAAGACAATGAGATTTTAAAAGATGAAAGTCTGGAAAGTACAATTAAAATTATAAAGGCAAGATTACTGTTTTACTATACGATACAATAGTACAACTATTCTCACTTCCCCTTCTCCTTTTCCCTAAGAGGAAACTAAGGACTTGGAGAAGTGAGGGAAACTGAGTAGCCTACTTATACTTCACAATCCTGAGCACAGGAGCTCAAGTACAACCAACCTGTCAATGTTCTTGAAAATGTTGCATTTGCTGTCCTTGACTGTCAACTGGAAGGCCAGGGCTGTGTGGTGACTCTCCAAGACAGCGATGTCATTGTAGAGCACAGCAAGTTCACTGCCTGCGTTGCAGAGGAAAGAGTTGGTCCTTCCCGGGTGATTCACGTCGTGAACTGTGGCAGCAATCAGTGCTGCCACCTTGTCCAGCCGATCGAGGCTTCCCTAGGGTCAGGAGGCAAGGCTGAGCATTACCCCACTGGATGTAGAAGAGCTTTACTCATCCTTGTCTGTCAGGAGGGAACAGGCCTGGGGAGTTGTAATCATAAGAATGGTTTCCTCAGCCCATTCTGACTTCAGAAGCCTTCTCTGACTTCCTAGAAGCTGAGAGGCTGTCTAGGACACATGGCATCACCTTGCTGTGCTGTGAATTATCTAGAGGGACATAATGGATACCTAAAGTTTTCCCCCAGAGGCCATTCACTCCAGTTCTGCAGGAAGGAGCAAAATGGGCCTTTTCAAATACCTGTCGTGTGGTATTGCCATCAGTCTCTTCCATAAATGGACAGAGCAGAAAGGGGCCTGTGATCACAGATAGTACTCATTTGCATACTTCTGAAAAGATTCTTTGAGAGTATGGCAGTATATGGCACAGATACAACACAACTCTTCACACAAAGGTAAAAGGATTAGAACCAAGCAGTATTAGAGGATCAAGGGTGAGAAGAATTTCCAAGGAAAACTGAGGTGAAGGGGGCTTTTGCTATTAGCCCTAGAATAGCAGGCAGTAAAGGCAAAAGGAGAAACCCTCTCTCTAAAGCTTCTATATAATTATCACAAACCAGAGGATCAGGGGATACAAATGTTCTCAGCTCATAGCCTTAGAAGGTAGTTATCAAATGGGCTACTGTTCTGTAAGAGACACTGTCCTTTATGAATTCATCTGATAACCATTAATTGGATGCTTACTGGGTGCCCAGCTGCCAGGCAGAGTCCTGGGGCTACAGTGGTGAATTGTACTGGTGTCTCTGCACTAAAGGAATTGGTAATTGTTGGTGAAGGCACAAACTAGGAAAATGAGAAAATAAAACAAAAAAGCACACAAATAAAAGTAACTTATTGTGATATATGCTAAGAAAGAAGTCACGGATGCTTCGAGCGTATAACCGCAAGGCCTGCTATAGTTTAGGGCAGCATTGTGCATTCCAGTTTCCATGGTGATGGTGTCTAACTCTGTGCTGTCCAGTGTGGCTACTGGACACCTGAAATGTGACACTTCAGTATAACTGAAGAACTGAATTTTTCATTTTATTTAATTTTAGTTCAATGTTAATAGCCACATGTGGCTAATCGCTACTATATTGGATAATGCAGGCCCAGAGGGTGGGCGGGGATGGCTTCTCTAAGCGGTTTTTATGCTGCAGCCTGAAGGATGGATAAGCAGGAATTAATGTAGGCAAAGTGGCAAGGGAGAGAAGTCCAGAGAGAAAGATCAGCCTACATGATACTCGAGGTGAAACATAAAAAGTGGTTTATTTAAGAAATAGAGTATCACTGAAAGGCAGTGAATGAGAGGAAAGGTAATCCCCAAAATGAGGCTGGAGAGCTGGGCATAGTATAATATTTGCTATTCCCAAGTTGCTCTCAGGCTATGGGAAGAAAAATGACTAAAATACTAACAGGTAAGAGTGATCTGAAGCTCAGCCCTGAAAGCTCTCCCTACCAGAAGGGAGCCGTTTCCACTAACACTGCCAGGCCCGGCTTGGGGCTTATGGGAGTCCCGGCTCGGCTCCGTCCACACACGCTGTTTCCTGAACAGGGACAGCAGTCAGTGCTACTCTTTCAAGATCTTTTCAGAGATTGATTCGATAATGCTCAGAGCCAGCAAACTTCCTGGTCCCTTTCTGCTGCTGGTCAGGAGAGGCCATGGTCACCTGCAGTGCAGAGCTGCCCCAGCCTGTGCTCCACTCTCACTGATTCTACTTCTGCGGTGCGGACCCATGGGGCCCTCAGCTAGTGCACTTAGAGCAGGTTCCATCTTGCTTGGAGTGTGAGGCCAATGTTAAAATTCTCCAGTGAACTAGATTCATGTATCTGCAGGAGACTACACAAATAGCAGTAGGGGAGCCAGGCCTCTCCTTCCAGCTTACACTGATTTAGACCTGGTACTCTTACAAAATGGTACCAACAATGCGCCTTTCCTGCAGTGCTGGTGGGCACTGTCTAACAGTGTAATGTCCGATAGGAAATGGGGTGGGTGGCAGTAGGACTGGGCCTTCTCACCAGTATGTGCAGTGGGCTGTCTGTGGAAGAAAACTCCTCCACTAGACCCACAACAGGAAAAACTCCAAACCCTTGGAGGTGCAGAGAGTTCTGCATATTTTGTCCCCTTCTTTGACCAGCAGGAAACGATTTGGATCATATGAGGCAGACTGGCTAGAATAGACTCCCTTCTAGATCATCTTTACAGTTGCCTATCTCGGGTAAACAGTTACTTACACCAGG
Organism: Saccopteryx bilineata; assembly: GCF_036850765.1. Taxonomy (NCBI): domain Eukaryota; kingdom Metazoa; phylum Chordata; class Mammalia; order Chiroptera; family Emballonuridae; genus Saccopteryx; species Saccopteryx bilineata. The sequence continues at coordinate 202,085,179 of NC_089493.1, read as the reverse complement.
AGAATAACAAAAGAATGCTGGCTAGCCTTACAGTTGTGCTGGGGAACTGGCAAGAGTGGGAGAGGTGAGGGTCCATAACAAATTGAAGGGGGATGCCAACTCTGCACATGTTATCTGCATAGCTGGATTGAAGATGTGCTCTGTTATGTGATATTAAGAATTTTAGCCTTGCCTGACCAGGCGGTGGCACAGTGGATAGAGCGTTGGACTGGGATGCGGAGGACCCAGATTTGAAACCCTGAGGTCGCCAGCTTCAGTGCAGGCTCATTTGGTTTGAGCAAAAGCTCACCAGCTTGGACCCAAGGTCGCTGGCTCGAGCAAGGCATCTCTCACTCTGCTGTAGCCCCCTGGTCAGGGCACGTATGAGAAAGCAATCAATGAACAACTAAGGTGCCGCAGCAAAGAATTGATGTTTCTCATCTCTCTCCCTTCCTGTCTGTCCCTATCTGTCCCTCTCTGTCTCTGTCACACACAAAAAAGAATTCTAGCCTGTTGCATAAAGGAATTAGGGGTGCAGATGACATGGGAATTTGGTAAGAACACATTTTCCCGACTCCTTCAGTGGCAGCAGGTCTTTTGGAAGAGGCCTCAGGAGTAAATCCCACTAGAAGACCCTCACGTGAACTAACCAGTGACCGTGGGCTGCTGACTAAACAGCTCAGGAACCCCTTCCAGCCCATCTCCAAGGCTCCTTGCAGTTCTAAATTTTTGGATTCTCTGTCATGGATTGCCAGAGTTAGAAAATGTCTTTTGAATTATAAGTGTATCTAGTCTGAGACTTGTTTCTATTGCTGCTACTTGAGAAATTCACCCAGAGTCTGAACGCATTAGCAGAACATACAATTTAAACAAAAATTATTATTTTAGGGGAGATTAAGGGAGACAGTATGAGTAAGCATTCCCTAATTTATCAAGCATTTAATCTACATTTTTCTAGAATGGTTCTGCCAAAGAGAGGTTCATCTTTAACTGAAAACCACAGTAGCTATCGATCATTTTCATCCTGGAGTTAATGCCTTCAGTCCTGCCCTCAGCTAGCAGAGTGTGACCTCAGCTGTGTAATATCTATGCTGTGTAAAATGAAGGGATGTCAACCTGGAATAGGAATCTAGAAGTGGCTTAGCTCCAAAAAGAAAGGTGCTATAGAAACAGGCCAGTATCACCTATGATAACCCCTTTTCCTAAAGTAGGAGACACAAACCTTCAAAAGCATCATTCTTGGAACACATTCTTTGCTTTCTTGCTGATGAAAGTGAATACCTAAGAAGGATATACCCCCTCCCCATTTTGGTGCCATTCCTGTTCCTTGTACCTGCCCCACAACCATTTCTCTTTAAGTACCAGGACCTTAATGCTAAAAAAAAAAAAAAAGATCTAATGCCAGGCATTTGCAGATTGATGTGAATTTCAGTCCCTATACAGTACTTCTCCCAGGGTATCTCTAATCTAAGCTTCAGTTTTAATTGTAGGAAAAGAATTACAAGCTTCATTGCACAAATGACAGTGGGGAAGGAAGGAAGATGAGTGTCCCTTGCCAGCTGTATGCGGGGTGTACACAGGCTGCCCTATAGATCAGCACCTGTATGTGACAGTCTATTTTGTTTGTTTGTTTGTTTGTTTGAGAGACAGACAGGAAGGGAGAGAGATGAGAAGCATCAACTTGTTGTTGTGGCACTTTGGTTGTTCATTGATTGCTTTCTCATATGTGCCTTGACTGGGGGACTCCAGTTGTGCCAGTGACCCTTTGCTCAAGCCAGCAAACTTTGGGCTCAAGCCAGTGACCATGGAGTCATGTATGATCCCATGCTCAAGCCAGTAACTCTACACTCAAGCCGGTGAACACGCACTCAAGTCAATGACCTCGGGGTTTCAAACCTGGGTCTTCAGCATTCCAGGTCAATACTCTATCTACTGTGCCACTGCCTGGTCAGGCATGTGACATTATTGACTTCTAAGTGAGACAAGGGATATGGGACTCTTCAGAATTGCACAACAGTCCTTAATGTGCAGATATCATATTCACACCTACAGAATATACACAAATATGTATGCAAATCAGTACAATTATTATCTGGATTATAATATACCAATGGTCAAATTCTGATATTAAACTTAACCTCTGGACGTAGTAACCATTTGCTATAATAATTGAATTCTGTCCTCTAATCCAGTATCACAAAGGGTTCCTAGTGAACACTTGGAGAAAGGGTTCATGGATCAGCCAGGCATGTAAAGGACCCTCTATTTTGACATAAGTCATTATTTTGGGCATCTGCGGGAGGGGAGAGCTAGGAGAAAAGGCTATGCCTTTACAACACCAAACGACCTGGCAATTTGATAGCCAAAAGAAAAATAAATGTAAAATTGGTTTCAAAATAGCTATTTGCCTAGTATATGTATAAAGATTGAATTCTTGGATCTTCAATCTAGGCAGGTAACTAGATCCTGACATAAAAATTCTACCTTCACTCTTTCCTTTCCAAGGAAGAAGGCGGTGGCATGCAGGACGTCGGCGGCATGGGTGGAGTTGTGGTACGAATTGGAGGAATGGTAATTGGCTTCAATCACTTGCAGCCAGGCCCGAAGAGTAGTTTCAGAACAGCGTAAAAATTCACACACTCCGAACCGTGAAAAGACTTTTAAGCCCAGGTAAACCAATGGCCTGGAAAACAGGAAAACAAGCCTGATTCATTGTATTCACTGCTCCAGAAACTGCTTCCTTTGATGATACTGGGGAATAGAGGCATGTTTCTTCTGATGCTTATTCCACATGCCCAGGGTCCCAAAAAGATCTTCTTCCCCAATTAGAAGGAGATAGAAAATTTCCTCACTAGCTACAGTACCTCTTTACAGGTAGGTGCTTAATGGCAGTCAATCCAAATGATTTCCAGATTAGCTCTAAGTCATATGCCCTCATTGGCTCTAACAAGCAAGAAAGGTCCCTGATAGATCCTCTCCCTCTCCACTTCCACATAAGCTTTGTGCTTCCCCTGAGGAAGTTACTGAGCCCAAGGACAAAAAGAATGGCTTGTGTGGAGTCAGCAAAGTCGTATCATTGAGTTATGTTACCTACCTACAGCTGAGAGGCTTTCACATCCCAATTAACACCCCTGGAAGAAATAGCCTTCTCCTGCTATAGCTGAGTTATCTAACCCTTTTCCTGCCTAGAGGATGAATTAAAAGAAAAGTCTATAGTGCTCTCATACTCATTTTGTAAGGTGGGGTCTTCAACAAGTTTGGGGCTGAGAATACTTAGAACTCTTGGCTCAGCACAAAGGATGACCTATGTAGATCTAAAAAGGACTCAGTATTTCCTCATCCTGTGTCATCATCATGGTGATCTTACCTCTTACCTACTAATACTCTCTCTCCGTAAAGGAGCTCACTCAGGAGCCACAGTCTCTGCTACAATAATTTGAGACTCCTTCAGCCTGGAAAGGAAGGCACCACCTGTGAGGTCTCTTGTGGCAAGGACTCATGTCTCTCAAAATTTTCAGATGGGGAAGTCTTGAGCGTGGTCATTTGCTCAAGAAGGGGAAGGCCCTGCTGGCAGCCAGAAAAGCCACATACCTTTTATGTGTAACAGCTTCCAACTCAAAGATGTTGAACTCCCAACTTTCCTCATTATCAAGTAATTGAGTGATACAAGGGGGGACATCATTGATGGTTATTGGCATTGCAAGGTGACTGTGACTCTGGTGCATGTCTGAACAAACAGATGGGGTGGGGGAGGCTGGTTAATTGTGGAATCTTAAGTGCCCTTGAGCATCTGTCATCATCTTCTGGCTGCTACTATAAAAAGAAAGTCTTGAACTTTTAAGGATAGAAAGATTTTCCCTTCAGAGTTCTTCTCTTACATTACTAAATTTCAAGGTCCCCAAATAGAAAAAATAATTCAGTTTAAGTGTCTGTTTAAATGTATAGAGACTTGCAATTCTTATTCTGACAGTGTTCAGAGAAATAATTTTAATTAGGAGAACAAATTAAATGTAGACCATAGAGATGCTTAAACTCCAAAAACACCAACAGGAAGTAACACCAAGGTCCTCTCCCTCCCCCCAAATAATCACCACCCTGGGGAATGCACAACCTGGAGACAGGTTATAAGTAGTAAGTGGATAGATGACAACTTACTCTTAGTGAACACATACTCATTTCCCGACAACCTTCTCAAGGCATCCTGGAACAAAGAAAGATGCTATTAGAGGCATGCTTTCCATGCTGGCATCACTTTTCTCATTTCTTTAGCCAAAGAGAGTTGAATCTTGAATAACACAGTCAATCTGGAACTCCAAGCTGAAGTTCAAAACTAAATCAGAACAATAGCTACAGGACACAGGATAGTCTCCCTTCCTTGGCGATTAGCCACAGAAGACAGGGAGCTGAGAATGAAGTGGGAATGGCTTTATTCAGGTCTCACATCTGAGCCTTGAAGGGGTCCTATTCTCACGTCACCTTTCTCTTCTTGCATTTTAAAGCTACATTAGTGAAATCAAAGAAGTCAAATTGCTTCAGTTTCTATGCATGCAATTTTGAAGGGACCCTACTTACCCTCATAGGGTCTGTGTTATTTGATTTACTTATTAGAGAGCCAAAGTCATAAGCCACATTTGGGAATTCCTTAATGTAAGCCTTAAAAAGTTTTTACTAATATCTAAATTATATTTTTCCAACTGTATTTTCTGTTTTGCAACCAGAGCATTGCTGCTAGCCTTTAAAAGAAAGGTTTCAGGATTTGAGATCTTTGGGGGGACAGCATAGGTAGTGTTAGAATTTCAATGTTTGGCCATTTACGAGGCTTTTGAACTTGAACTAGTCCTGAGATGTTCTTGCATCTGTTTCCTTCCCTTCATCTTCTATCCCTGAGTACCTACATTTTTTAGATTTTTTATAATTGTATAATTTATAATTATTTGTAACCCCAAAAATTGTGTTCTAAGGTTTAGAGTATTAATGATGGGCTCCCCTGAAGTCACAGGTTGGATCTTTAGGCCAAGGACAATTTTTACAACTGAATAAAAGCTAATTCAACAATGACCACAGCTGTCCTGCCTCTAAGGCAGATATCGCAGGGGACTCCTCTGTTTCTTCTTTGCCTGGGATGGTGGGGCCAAGGCCAGCCCGGGAAGGAAAGGAAGAGGTCCCTCAGAGAGACCTTTCGTAGGAACAGAACAACACTCAGCATTTGGTGGCAGGGCGAGACAACAGGCTTTTCTTCTTCTTCAGGAACCCCTATGATGCGGATGTTATTTCTCTTCATGTTGTCACAGAGCTCTCTAAGAGTTTCCTCTGACTTTTTGAGTCTTTTTTCTCTTTTCTTCTCTGCTTTCATGTCTTCATTCCAGTTGTCTTCTAACTCGCTGATTCGATCCTCTGCTCTATCTATCCTGTTTTTAATTCCTTCCATTGTGGTCTTTATTTCTGATATTGTATTTGTCGTCTCCAACTGATTCTTTTTTATACTTGCTATTTCTTTATTTAGGTTTTCAAACTCCCCCTCCATTGTTGTTCTAAGATCCCTAAGCATCCTTACAATCATTATTTTGAACTCCGCATCTGGAAGTTTGATTATTTCCATATCACTCAGTTCATCTCTCGAAAGTGTCTCTTGTGGTTTCATTTGGATTGCACTCCTTTGTTTTCTCATCATCTTCTTTTTTTTTTATTTGTAGAGTTGATTGAGTCTAGGCTTGGTGTTGTCTGCCTCCAGTTTTCAGTTGTGTTATTTTTAGGTCTTCGTGGGTTGGTATCAGCTATTATTTGTAATCCACTTTCGGATTTGGGCAGCTTTGAAGTCTTGATTTGTTTGTTTTCTTAACAGGTGATAGTCTTGTTAACTGATCTCAGCAGGGGGCTTCCTTGAAACTGTATCCAGGAATGCTGTGGGTGTAACCCGAGACGCTGAAGGTCTCTTCCTCCAACTAATCTCACTGGGGGCAGGGTTTTTTCTCTCAGCTTCAGTAGGGGGAGGTGTATCTCAGATCTCCATGGAGACCTGAGTTACTGCCCCTCCTCCCCACTTCTTGTTTTCAGCTGTGTCTTGTTGTGCTGATTGGAGCTGGATAGATGTCCGGAGATCTCTGATCCGGAAGCACTTCAGCTCTGTTTTGTGAAAGGTTCAGTCCCTCCCCCAGCTATGGCCGCCTCCAGCACGAATGAGTCAGCTTTTTTATTTTGTTTCTTGCATACCTTAGCCCCTCACAGTCTGTCCCTCTCCCTGTCTTTTCCACTTGGGAGATAAGCTGGTCTTTTCAACCCACCTTGCTCCCTGGTCGCCAGGTAAGTGGCTGTGAGCAGTAGTTTCTGCTCTTTTTCCTCTGTGAAATCCTCTCTGGGCTCTCAGCCTCACCCCCCTCCTTCCCTTCCTGTAAGCAGAGGAGATTCAGGCACTCCTTACCAGGATTATTGTGGCTTCCTCTTTGCTCCTTGGTTTTTGAGAGCTGTTCTTGCAGTTCAGTGTTGGTTTTTCATGCTGATTTTTTCTAAATTGATTTGTATTCCAGTTTGGTGTTGAGAGCTGGGTGTCTGTGCATCCGCCTACTCCGCTGCCATCTTCTCTCCCCACAACAGGCTTTAAAATAAAACTTATAGATTACTTTTGGACTTAGATTTTTGCCCAAAGAATTCTTCCAGTTTCAGCTTCTGATAAGCACAAATGAATAATTTGAATTTTCTTCTTTTTCTTCACTTGCTGATAGATGATGATTACAGTCAAATACAGCAAAACACTAGAACAGGATGAGCCTTTGAAATCAGCTAGTGTTGGTGGTTGCAAACAATAGTGTTCCAGTGTTGGCGGGGGCGGCTCCTCATCCCCACCCCCTCCAAGGCAGAACAGCTCAACTCTCCGTTTTCTGATTATAAAGGAAACTTCCATAGAAGCTTTCATTTAAAGAAAGGACTCTACAGCTAAGATTTTGAAAGCTACTGCTGCAAAGTAAAAACTTTCAATTAATCACATAAAGAGCTGAGGTTCAAGGAAACATAGCCACAGCCTCAATCCAGTACTGTCCCAGGTCAAGGGGAGAAGGAAATACGGCTCCACTGTACACATTCTGCCCTCAACCACCTGCATATTAATTCCTTTTTTTTTTAATTTATTTTTATTCATATTTAGATAGGAGAGAGAGAGAGAAGGGGGGGGGACAGGAAGCATCAACTCCCATATGTGCCTTGACCAGGCAAGCCTGGGGTTTCAAACTGGTGACCTCAGCATTCCAGGTCAACGTTTTATCTACTGGGCCACCACAGGTCAGGCAACTCCTTTCTGTAGTATGAATTCTGAGGGACTGTCTCCCATTGCTATGGTCAGTCAGAATCCCTTGCCTAACACCACACACATTAATTTTGATGCAGGTCCTTCTGGTTATGCTGATGTTCATCCATATCAGGTATTTTTGCTGTTACAGGTAACAGTGGCATGTTACACATCATATGCACTCTGGAGTACACTTAATGCTGTGTCCCTGGCATTTCTGAATTTTTCTCATCACTCACAGTCATCAGGCCTCCAACAAGATCACTGGTATGAGGATCTTCATCTTTGGTACCCAGCTGAGGGGAGTATAGTTCTGTGGTCCGTAAAATTTCTAAAACTCTGTCCAAGGCTTCTGCTACTGTGACGGGGCTGTTTTCTTGGGCTGCATTGATTATATTTATAACCTAAGGAAGTAAAGAAAGAAAATTTGAAGACGTTAGGATTTTACTTCCCATATATATACTTGGAATCCGAAAGAAATCAGATGCTAACCCATTGTTCTGAGTGACCAGTGGCTTCCCCACTGCACTCCCTGCTGACTGAGAGTGCTGGTTAACCCCCCACTGGGCCTTTCTCCTAGCTCACTGACTACATTTCTCAAGCCCACTGCTGAGCTTCCTCCTCCAGCCCTCTCCTGCAGGGCCAATTTCTCAGAGACCGGTGCTGGGCCTTTCTCTCACTTCACAGGCCTTCCAGAGGTCAGCACTTCCATTGCCATGACTTAGGACATATGCCCTCCGACTTAGGGCATATGCCCTCCGTAGAACAAGGACTATCAAATTTACATACCAGCCCATAACTTTTTGACCTTCAGACTTGTGTATTCAATGCCTACCTGACTTGACATTAATGTGACCAATCGTCCTTTAGGGAGGATAGTCCTTCCTTTGTAAGTTCTGTCCTCCCTCAAAAACTGTCCTCCTACATGTCCTCCTTTTTGATATTGGAAGACTAATCTCTAAATGTCCATATTCGATCAATGCAGAGTTGATCCATTGGGTGTGATGTGATGTATTTGTATCTAAATGAGTACTTTTTTCTTACAATTATTATTAAAAATTAATAGGCATGTTAGCATAATTACAATATAAAATATTACAATTTTTTTGTGGCAGAGACAGAGAGTCAGAGAGAGGGACAGATAGGGAAAGACAGACAGGAAGGGAGAGAGATAAGAAACATCAATTCTTTCGTTGCGGATCCTTAGTTGTTCATTGATTGATTTCTCATTTGTGCCTTGACTGGGGGCTACAGCAGACCGAGTGACCCCTTGCTTAAGCCAGTGACCTTGGGCTCAAGCTGGTGAGCCTTGCTCAAACCCGATTAGCATGCGCTCAAGCTGGCGACCTCGGGGTCTTAAACCTGGGTCCTCCACATCCCAGTCTGAAGCTCTATCCACTGTGCCACCACCTGGTCAGGTAACAAATGTTTTTATTATGCATTTATATCATAGTGTATTATTGTTGCAATGAATAAAATGTTTCTTTTATTTACGATATTGTTTTCTTCAATTTATTTTTGTCCTCCTTTTCATTGTAGAAAAGTTGGTCACCATACTGACATATCTATTAGAATGTCTTACTTACATGTCCAAACCAAACTCATGCTCTTGCTCCCCTCCTCCCAAAGCAAGCAAGTAAACATAACACAATGCAAGCCCAGAAGCTTTGCTCCTTTCCGTGGCTTCCACACAGCAGTTAGAGCCCTGTCTGCCCATCTCCTGCTCACACTGCAAGCCTGCAAGGCTCTGCATTGCATATCACTTTCCCTCCCTTCTCTCCCCACCCTGACAATGTAATTGCTCACCTAGTCAAATTGATTCTATCCTAAATACTTCCTGATCTGTTCATTTTGCTCCACCTCCTCTGCTATCATTCTAGTACAGCTAACACCACTTCTTGCCTGAGATTCTGGAAAAGCCCCCTAACTTGCCTCTTCTCTTGCCATCTCTGCACATCTGATCATGTCACTCCCCTGCTTTAAACTCTTCAGTGGTGTCCATTACTCATAAACTATAATATAAACTTATCATTGTGGCCCGATTGGCCAGCATGAACAGAGCCCTTGCACAACTCTATGTCACCATCTCCTCTCCAAGCTCCAGCTGCCCTGCTTTCCCTCAGGTCCTCAAAGGCCCCAGTCCCCACTTCCCTACCCAGTGCTTGCCACCTTGCTGTGTCTGCTGCATAGACTCCTCTCCTCCCCTCTCGTGGCCTATATCTTTGCATGCTCCAGGTCTCATGTCCAACAGTATTTCCTCTACAGAGACCTCCCTGACCACCCCTCCTGCCCACAATGGGGCCCTAATCTAATTCCCTCTCATAAACCCAGTTTTCCTGTATAGAAGTTATTACAGTTTATAACTACATGCTATTTAGTTATTGTGTTCATTTCATATACACTGATGAGGGGATCAGGGAACGTGCAGATATTCAGCCTTTTGTACAGTGCATTTTCATCAATGAAGTAAAAGTTGGTTTTATATCTCATTTGCATAATTGAACAACTTTCTTTGACTTGTTTGCTTTTCTAATATTTAATTTAAAAAATCAAATGCTTTTTTTATCACTTCATATTCATTTTGAAATATCCCCTAATTTTTGTGAGCAGTGTATGTTTCCTACTAGACTACAAACTGTATGATATCAGTAGTATGTCATTCATCATTTTATCTCCAAAACATAGCCCCTGGGTGATCCTGACTGTAGAGTGGAGACAGCAGCTGCTACTCACCTTTGTAATGGGTGCCTCGATGGTCATGGAGTGGATCCTTGCCATGGATGGGTAGCGGCGATTCTGCAGGCTTGGGGCTGGAGAGAGGTCAAGAAGGTTTATCTGGGACTGATGGCTCAGCTCAGCTAAGTGCAGCAAGGAACCTGTCGTGAACTGGGAGCCTGATCCTCAAAGGACTACTGTCCTGTACAAAGCAATGAATTAACTCAACTCTCAATCCTAATAGGTTAAGTGCTTGGCCACTGCTTGACAGAGTTTGGAAAGGCTGGTCTGGCCTGGAACTTTGGTGGTAGGAAGGCTTTATGAGTCCCATGTCCACAAAGGAAATGCCAGCAAAGTTGAAACCCCACCCCCAATAGCCTAATGATGCTGCAGGGCTCAATTCCCCACTAGTCACTAAAGCCCATCTTGGGCAGTTCTAGCACTTTCAGTCCTTAGCCATGGCCAGGAAGCTGGATAACTATGCAGTGTAGGAGAGGAGGCATGGTCTAAGTGGTAGGGGTGGGGGTGGGGGTAAGAGAATGAACCCACCCTCAGTATGAATTAGGACCAGGCACTCCACATCCCTGAGCCTTCAGGCTCTTAACACCCAGAACCCATAGTGGTTCTAGCTCTAATCTGTAGAAACTTTCATTTAAAAATAATTTTATTTTTTTGAACAAGTAATGCTTACATGTGGTTCCAAATTCAAAAGGTGGAAGCTTTACTTCAAAAGCACTGTTCTATCAGATCTTCCTGCACTCCTTGTGAGGCCGACAGGAGGGACAGCATCTGTATTTATAGATAGGGCCAATCTGGCCAATACCGACAGGCCAGCCACTGCTCAGCCTCCTTTGTGGTCCTCTGCAGCCAGAGCAGCACATCACACACCTCTGCTGTACTCCTAAACCTACAGCTCTCCCAAGCTCTGTAGAGATGATGACTGCAACTCAACTCGACTATGAAAACTGACCTCATATAGTTGAAATTCTCCCCTTCATTATCCTCTTCATCTAAAACGTTGTATGCTATACCCTCAATCCACCTGAAAATATTTCAGTCCATCTTCCTTGCCTTCTTGGCCCCAGTCCCTTGCATACCCTGTAATTTACCTACCTTCTCATATGAATGATCCATTTGATCTTTAGGGTCTTCGGTTCTTGCTAGTCCAGCCCTTTCCCTCATATTTAGCTTCCCCATTGCGACCTGAAGAACTGAAAAGACCTTCACCTGCCCTTCCTGTTTACCCCCTGAAGGTGCCACCCCACTTCTCTCCTTCCCATTAGTCACTGCCCATCCCCTCCTCATACCTCTAGAATTTGTCCTCAGTTGCTAAATAAAAACTAAATGAGTGAAATCCATTCATCTGTTCTCAGATCTTAAGTTCTCTGCAGCGTTGACTATGGCTAGCCATCTCCTTTGTTTTGTTGGCCTCTTGTTCTTGGTTCAGGTGACACTGCACTCACACAGTTCACCCCTAGCCCTCCTTCCTCTTCATCAACCCTTCTTCTCCTACCTCCCTCTCACTGAGAATGCACTTCAAGCCTTGGACTAAGACCCTCTGTTTTTGTTTTTGATCACACGCCCACACACACACACACACACACACACACACACACACCCTTTAGAAAATGTTCCTCTGCTCACCTGTCGCCTCCTGGATTCCCAGATCCACATTTCTGTTAGCCCTGAGTACCAATCTTACATTTTGGCTTCCTTGGCATCTCCACTAAATAAAACTTACTGTCTTCTCCTAAACCCCCACCTACCCATATATGGAGACTTTCCTATTTCTGTAAATATTTCCTATATCTTCCCAGGCATGTAGGAATGAAACTTCAGAATCATGCCTGATTTTTCTATCTCCCTGCAAATCCTGTGGATTAGTTAGGCCTGATTAAACTAAAAAAACATTTGGCTAAATTATGTCTCACAATTGATGCATGACATTTCATTAAGAAAATAAGAGTGTGTAATAGGCACACTGAAAGCTGGGTTTGTGTTGGAGTTGGGAAGCCAAGCCTTTGGTCCCACCTCTGCCACTAGCACCCGAGGGGGACCCAGTTACTGAAACTGAGCTGCTCCGTGGTTATGGCCCAGCACGTGTTAGGCCATCAAGGAATAAGCAACGAGTCCTTTCAGTGAGAAGACAGAGGCTATAAAAAGTAAAAAAGAATTGTAATTCTACTGCCTATGGGGGGACAAGCCAGCTTAGTTGAAATCCTATTTGTCGAGGTTTTAGTTATATGTGGATGAATTCCTTAATATATTCTTCTGTCAGTTTCTACACTTTGAAAAGGTCAAGTAAATATGAAAAACTTCTTACCATCACTGCCTCGAGATGATATTGATTTCACGTCAATGGACTCTTTCCTCCTGTTCTTGTGTCTGAATGAATGAGACTCTAAGGAGTTCAGATGAGCAATTAGTTATCAGCTGACTCATAGGGGAAGCTTGGAAATTTCCCCCCTCATTCTCCAAAGAAAATAAGGTTACTTTTTTTTTAAATTTTATTTATTCACTTTTAGAGAGGAGAGAGGAAGTAAGAGAGAGAGGAGAGAGAGACAGAGAGAGAGAAGGGGGGAGGAGCTGGAAGCATCAACTCCCATATGTGCCTTGACCAGGCAAGCCCAGGGTTTCGAACCGGCGACTTCAGCATTTCCAGGTCGACGCTTTATCCACTGCACCACCACAGGTCAGGCATAAGGTTACTTTTTAAGCACTGTAATATATTTTTTAAGAAAGAAGAAACCACTTTCTCTCCAAATTATCCTCCACACAGAATTTTTCAGTCATATTAGCTGTAAAAGGATGCCCCTTTCTCATGGCACCACAGTATGTGTTGGAAATGGGACTTCTGATCGAGGGTTATTTAGTTCCACTAATAAACTTTTAAAAAATAAACATTAAAATTTAGGGGAAATTTTGGGGGGCTTATTTGACCTGAAAGTACAAATACATTTAACTGACTGGTGAAGGTTCCTATGGGGATATTTGAGGAACTAAAATATAAATACTAATGAGATCCAGAAAGTTGAATTCACTTGAGAAACTAATCTGGATCGATTGCAGACCTCTCTGGAAAGTCAAGCCTCCAGGTGGTCTTCTAGGGTTTCTTGAGAGTGTGATTTTACCAAATGATGCAAACTACCAATCTCAGGAAAGAAGAAAGAAAAAAGCAGTTTTATAGTTGAACAATTTCCAACAACCAAACTCATTTTTGTTCCCATTTTGTGAATGGGGGTAAAAAGCACTTAATATTCTACACAAGTCTTTGTAGACTTTGAACTTAACACTAAAAATGTACTGCCACATTAATGCAAGATATAAGCAAACACTGCATGCCACCGGTGAGGACCCAGGGATAAAAATGTCTGCAGCGCTGGCTTCAGAAACACGCACTTTCAGTACATTTGCTTCTTGTAGGAGCAACACATGGGCAGGCAGAGAAACTTTCTCAACACGGAACCGCTCTTGCCTGTGCTCCGACAGGCATCTAGCGGGGACAGTGCATTTCTCAGAGACCAATGAACGACAGTTCAAGAGAGATAAAGAGAAGAAATGTTTTTTAAAAGAATTGTCTAGTGACACCAAAAAAAGTGTAAGAGAGCATGATAGATAAGAGGACCAGTTCCAGAGCCAAACTGCCAAATTTTTAGTTTCCACTATCCACCTAGTATCTGTGTAACCCTGGAATGTTACTCCCTGTGTCTCAGTATCCGCATGTATCAAGTTGCAGCACCTCATTCACAAGTTGCTGTGAGATGTCAACAAGTTAACCCACAGAGAGCAGGTAGAACAGTGCCTCCTATGGAGTTCATGTTGGCTGTTATTATTAATCTGCTCATTTGCATATGTACCTTCATTTTAGGCACACACGGGATCATTTTATAATGTTGTTCTTCTACTTGCTGTTTCACTTCATAAATATGTCATGGAGACTCTTCTAGACCACCTTTTTAACCATTTGCTTTAGTGTCTTAAAAAATCTGATTCAATTAAAAAAGGCTAAATCAGTAACTAAGCCTGAATTAAAATTTTTACAGCATGAAGTGAAAGGCAGTCCTATTAAAAAATTAATCTGAATGCCATAGCCATAGAGACATGTCTTAAATGATCTAACTTAAAATATTTACTATCCCTTTGCCTAATTTTATCTTCCAGACTCTGCCTTGATAATTTCTCTAGCCTTAGATGAATTTCAGTGTTCCTTTATATAACTATAGGTAGCAGTACTTTAAATAATATTGTTAGGATCGTATGGCATCTTTCAAACCTCAGAAAAGAATAGTGGTCACTCACGGGACATTTGTTTTTAGCCTATTCAGGGACTTAATGATTCTCTAAGTTCCTAATATTTGTTTAGCAGATAGTAATTAAATTGAGCTTATTGAAGACTTAAGACTTAATTCAAAATTACAGAACACAAGAGCTCCTCAAAATGTAGTTTCTAAATAAAACTAAAGTGAGAGGTTAGTTTCAAAGCTATCGGCCCAGGTTGTCTTGTTGAACCCTAAATCATTTATTAGAATTATTAAAAAATGGATGATGCTTACTCATACTGATTTTATTGCAGCTAAAATTAAAAGAAATTAAGCAATAGAAATGCTTTAAAATTTCAAGAAATTATTCTTCATTAAAGGCCATTTAAATCAAAGAATTCGTTGTTCACTCTTTCAACAGATGCTTGTGGAAATAATTTAAAATCCAGAAAGAAGGAAAAAGAAGTTCTAAGTAGCTGTACTCTATGGCAAAAAGGGATACAGTGTCACCAATTTTAAAAATAGCCACCATGTACTGAGCACCTACTATGCACAGACATGGTGCTTTAATACTACTTTAACTATAATAATCTCTTACACGATCATTGAAACAATTCTAAAAGCTACATAGTATAATTTCCATTTTACTGACATGGAAATTTAAACTTGGAGATATTATGCAGGTGGCTCAAGGTCAAAGAAACTAATAAAATGGTAGAACCAGTGTTTTCCAAGATGCGATGATTTAAAATAATTGATGTTTTATATATTTATTGAGTGTCTATTATGTGCAAGGCAATCCTGGGCACCGTAAAGGATACCAAAATGCTTGTAACATATTCTGGCACCCAGAAGCCCTGAAGGGAGTTATAATAATACTCTTGCTGTAAATGTTAGAAATAAACTAAAACAGTGGTCCCCAACCTTTTTTGGGCCACGGACCTCTTTAATGTCAGAAAATATTTTCACAGACCAGCCTTTAGATGGGACAGATAAATGCACAAAATAAAATTATGTGACCGGCGTAAAAACTGTGGTATTTTTAAATTAAATGTCGAACTTACAAGACAATTGTCAAGAGTGAGTCTTAGACGGATGTAACAGGTAATCTGGTCATTTTTAAAAAATAAAACATCATTCAGACTTAAATATAAATAAAACAGAAATAATGTAAGTTATTTATTCTTTCTCTGTGGACCAACACCAAATGGCCCACAGACCTGTACCAGTCTGCAGCCCAGAGGTTGGGGACCACTGAACTAAAACATCCAAGAGAGAAGGGAATAGAAGGAAAAGGGAGGGGAGAGGAGGGAAGAGATAGGTGGGGAAGAGACAGGTTGGAAGGGAAGAGAAGAGGAAGGGGAGAGAAGAGGAAGGGGAGAGAAGAGGAGGGGTAGGAAAGAGAAAGGAAGGGAAGGGAAGAGAAAGGAAGGAGAGAGAAGAGAAAGGAAGAGAAAGGAAGGAGAGAGAAGAGAAAGGAAGGGAAAGGGAAGGGAAGAGAAGGGAAGAGAGGAGTTCAATATCAGGTACTGCTAATGTACATTGGCTCCTTTAATCCTCATAACAACAAAATGGACATTGTTAATTCACTTTACAAATAGAGAAACCAAAGATCAGAAAGATCAAATGAAGTCTTTCTAAGTAGGCTAAAATATTGTTTAATCAAGGAGAGGGATTAAACAATAGCCTAAGGCCTGACTTAATGTATTAGTGGCTGGGAAGCCACTAATGGGAGAGAATGTGCTTTATGTGTGCACAAAAACAAGAATTTTAAATCTTTGGTAGTAAACTAATTTTTCTCTCTAATGATCAGAGAATTCCAGACCTTTCAAATGTAGAAGTCATCATTTTATGGCTGAAAAACCAAGGGTCAGTCAGTCTTGCCCAAGGTACAATGCGAGGGAGAGGGAATCTGAAATGGTGACTCAGGGCTCTCAACTCCTGGGCCTGGGCCCATCCACATTTTTCTTTTTTTTTTTTTTTTTGTATTTTTCTGAAGCTGGAAACGGGGAGGCAGTCAGACAGACTCCCGCATGCGCCCGACTGGGATCCACCTGGCACGCCCACCAGGGGGCGATGCTCTGCCCATCTGGGGCATTGCTCTATTGTGACCAGAGCCATTCTAGCACCTGAAGCAGAGGCCATGGAGCCATCCCCAGTGCCTGGGGCCATCTTTGCTCCAATGGAGCCTTGGCTGCGGGAGGGGAAGAGAGAGAGAGGAAGGAGAGGGGGAGGGGTGGAAAAGCAGATGGGCGCTTCTCCTGTGTGCCCTGGCCTGGAATCAAACCCGGGACTCCTGCACGCCAGGCCAACGCTCTACCACTGAGCCAACCGGCCAGGGCCCCATCCACATTTTCTAACCTCAGTCACTGACGCTGCAAAGAAAGGGAAACTGATTGTGGTGTAATAATGTGTCTCCCCCTGGCCTTTTCGGCCACGCCCCATTTTCGGTTTATCGTACCACATGGACTTTAGCCAGAAGGAGAAAACCAGGGAGGGGTGGCATTAGGTAGAAAAGGCTGCTGTGAACGAATATTAAAAACTTTTAAAGGGATTCTGCTTCTATTCTGGCTTTCCAAGCTTCTGATATAAGCAGTCAGATTTTAGGAATCCAAGTTCTGGGGTGGTGACTGTCCATCTAGACTTCCTCAGAGTAACTAACTTGTAGACTTAAACCCACAAATCCCACTTGGGTGTTTAAGAGTGAAATTGAAGTATTCTCACCTGTCTGAGGATTGTCTCCTGAATCACGATGAATCTTGTAAATCTAATGTTGTTCAAAAGTTTAGTAAAACAAGAGAGAGATATTTAAAATACAGTATGAGCTACATTTTCAGCCAAACAATTTCATTTAAAAGCTCTGAAGACTTCAAGAGAGCAAGAAGTTGCACAGATAATATGAACAGATGAAAGATGTGTACCCAGTGATAATATTATAAATACTCTGTTAACGTCCAGACACTTATAGACTGGCAGAGCCCGAGAACAGGAGCTGCTCAGAGGATGCATTTTCTAAGCAGGACATCTAAATCTTCAGTCGGCTGTTCTCATTTTATTGGTCTGCAGAAATGCAAAAAGCTACAACAAAAATTTAAGATTTTTATAAAGCTAATATATAACCTGTTTAACATTTCATACATATTATACAATTTTTCTGGAATATAAAAATAAGATGAATTTAAGCCTAGGATTTCTTCTAAAAGCCTTCCTAAAAAGCTCTCCAAATGTTCTATTATACACAGGAGTGGCTTACAAAATGTTCCTTCACAATGCGACCTGAACTTCATGCAGTTTAGCACCTAGTTCTTTCTCATTAACAGATGTTTCTGTGCTGGGGATTTTGTGCTAACACTCAATAAGTATCTGTCATATGATGGATGAAGTAACACTGGAAACAATACCTTTGCTTTCTTTGGGGTTCTGCATTTCTTGTGTTTACAACTGACTGAGGCTCTGTTACTGGGGGTATCGAGCTCTATCACACTTATAACCATGCTTTCCTGCTGAACGCATCTACTTCTAGTCACTCAGACCATCACATAACTTAGCCGCTCAACGACTAGGATAAAGGAACTTGAAAAATAAGACAGGTGAGTGTGTAGGACTGTTGGTGAAGGATGATGAGGATGGTTTAACACCATCAACTGTGATAGCCACAAGTCCCAGATATTTCAGATTCATGTAAAATGTTCCAGCTCAATTGAACCACTGAAAATACCATATTTTCCATGTAAAAAAATGCAACCTTTTTCAAAAAATTTGGGGTCTAAAAACTGGGTGCATCTTATACAGTGGATGGAACTGAGGACGAGGCAATATATGAAGACAGTGATTCGTCATCAGACACAGATGAGGACAAGCTAATGGCTGGGAGTTTTGACAGTGGTGAAGAGTTGTGTGAATTTTATGATGAATAAAACTTGAGTTCGATAACTTTATGTAATACTTTTTTTTTCCAAATTTCGGGCCCCAAAATTAAGGTGTGTCTTATACATGGGAGCGTCTTATACCTGGGGAAATACGGGTATTCATGTGAAACTGAAGTGTTAAGATAGGGGGTTTTCTATGAATTATTCTGCACAGTCCATTCACATCATTACTGAAACAATTACATGGCCAGCCTGTGTGAGATTTTGGTCTCAATGTGACTAAGGGCTATAACTAATTTATCCCACAGTTATGGGACCCTTGTATTTCTTCTGTGAACAACAGCTCTATTTTTCCTTTACAGATAAAGACCATTTTCTACAAAGCTACTGAGTGCAGTGTGATTTTTTTTATCTATACCAAATGAATATAACTTCTGCCTTGCAAATTGTTTATCAGTTTTGGTTCAAAAGCAAGTGATCTTTAAGTACTTAGCTTTTCTCTCTGAATCACAATACCTCTCTCCTTTAGTAACCAAGTGCCATGGCTCCCCAGGTTACACATCCAAAAAACCCTTTTCATGTAGTTCACTGGCCCCCACAGGCCACCTGATTGAACTGTGGAGCTCCTGGAAGGTCGTGTGGGCTTTGTGTTCTGTCCAGAAGGAATCAGAGAAAGCCCAAGGTCCAGAAGATGTATAGCCCAACCCAGCCTTCTGGATAAAATCGAACCCTGCCCCCTGCACCCCCCCGGGGGGTGGGGTAGGACAGAGAGTAGAAACCACAGGGAGACAGGAAGAGGAGAAGCACCAAGACTGTCTGCTGAGGAGGCTCTGGTTTCTCTAGCTTAGGGTGCTGCATTTGTCACTTAGAGCTGAACACGTGGCACCCACACCAACCCCATCACCCCCAGACTGGCTCCTCTGCACCTCTGCTGGGCCCTCTCCAACAGACAGCACAAACACTAGTAATACTCCTCAAAAGCCAACCAAACGACCTTGACTCACGTCCCTAGCAGAGGTCTGCAGGGCTGTCTCAGCATCTGCTGCCCGAGACCCTAGGTCATGACTCACTTCAGATCCCCTTAGTAAGTGCCTCACCTGAGGACCTTCTCTGTCACACCTGGCAGTGCTAGGTCTGTACTGAAGCTTCCCAATTCAGGTGACCTACATGCCGCTTCTAAACACACCTTTTTACAGCTAAAGATTCACCTGAATAAAAAAAATTATTTTAGAATTAAAAAAAATTTTCTTGGAGGTCTAAACCTACCAGTCATTTATAACTTGGTATGAATGACTCTGCTATAGCAGGCAGTTAGACAGACATGAGCAGAGTAGGAATATAAGTCAGGTAAGGTGGGAAGCCCTGGTTGCCTAGCAATGGACAGTTGTAAGATGGGACCTTGCCGCCAGGTGACCTTTCTTCCCCTAGCATATCGCTGGTCATGCGCTTTAAACTTCCTGACCTTTCATATTGCTGGTCATACAGTTTGGACCCTCCCATGGCCTCCCCTGGCATGTTGCTATCATGTGGTTGACCCCCTCAGGGGAGGAACAAGGGATGGGAATCTAGCCTCATATGACTCCCTTGCATGACCATCCCCTTAAGCATTAAGTCCTCAGGACAATGAAGTTCTGACCTACATCATATCATCTTAGGAACAAAGCCTCAGGTCTGTTGTCCACAGAGACAGAGTTTTGGTCAAACTAGAGATAACATCTGGGCCTCAGTTGTGTTTCAGCTCCATGCCCAGGAAAGCAGCAAAACCAGATGAAGTAACGCCATGGCCAATCTCAGGACCAGTTGCAATGAGTAATGACCTCCTGCCCAGGTGCTGACCGATCAGAGGTCAATGAAAACCAAGACTCTGAAAGGACACATTTGGAAAGCTAATGAATATTCTTTTGAGATTCTCCCCCTCTCCTAAAATCCTCACCTTTAGGAAATAGATAAAACTCCTTAAGACTAAAGACCCAGCATGGCTTGACCAGGCAGTGGTGCAGTGGATACAGTGTCAGCCTGGGACACTGAGGACCCAGGTTTGAAACTCTGAGGTTGCTGGCTTGAGTGCGGGCTCTTCCGGCCTGAGCCCAGGCTCACCAGTTTGAGGCCAAGGTCACACTGGCTTGAGCAAGGGGTCACTGGCTTGGCTAGCAGCTTTCCATTTGCAACCTAGTTATTACAACACTCTCACAAGGGAGGGTCATCCTTCCTCTGACATATAGGGAAACTGAGGCTTTGAGAGATGAAGGGACTTGTGCAGCTATCATGCAGCAGAACCCAACTTCAAACCAGGCTTCCTCTAGCTCTAAAATTGGTTCTTCTTTGTCACTTTTCTCTCTGCACTTTGGTGAGGCCTAGAAGGGAAGTCCCAGACCAAGGCTTGTTAAACAGGTGTGAGAACAATATCCCCTGGGTCACTGCAGGGCATCTGTTTGAAATATAATTTTCTTTAAAATGTAGGGAAGGTATGAATCTCTGTTATTGATAGGTTTTGTTACATGCCTTTTAAGACAAAGGAAAAAAATTGAAATTCAATGTCCCCATGCCAGCAAGTCTCTGTGGAGTGGAGTGTTTGTATTTTTCCTTTTGTGTAAAACCTTAAGTATAGACTATATCCATGCACCACAATGGCTGGGAGTTTCTGAGACTGTTCTGAGGGGACCACAGGCAGAGCTCTGTGTTTTGGTCACGTGATTCTTGCCACCTTTGGCAGGTGAGCTCAGAGCAACAGCTTGTTTTTGGAAAGAAAATTCATAGCTTTAGCCTTTAATTACTTAAAATACTATGGGTTCCCACAAATGTTGCTGTCCTTGTGCTACATGCTTTGTTTATAAACACCTGATTATGTTGGATCTAAATGGCACTACAAATTGTGTGTATGTGTGTGTGTGAGAGAGAAAGAGAGAGAGAGACAGAGAGAGACAGAGAGAGAGTTCATGGTCATTTGATTGTTTTCCTCTTATAGGAGAATCATTTAAAAATTATATTTTCTCTATACATCCACCAGAATGTCTAAAACTGAAAAGAAATGTTGTCAAGGATGTGAAAGAGCTAGAGGGAGTATGAAACTTTACAACTGTTATGAAACAGGGTCTGGCAGTTTCTTATAAAATTAAACATAGACCTACCCTATGAGACCCAACTCCTTAGTATTCAGTTCTACCCTTGAATTATCTATTCAGGATAAACAAAAGCATATATTCACAAGAACACTGTCTACTAATGTTCAAAGGACCCTTTAACCACAAAGACCCAGAAGTCCATCAACAATAGAAATAAACAAGTAGATTGATGCAGTAGAATAGTATTCAGCAATAAAAGGGAAAAAGCTACTGATACATACAATGGGGATGACTCTCAAAACATTACAATGATGAACAAAATATATAAATAAATGGGACTGAAACAGACTCACAGACACAGAGAGCAAACAGTCGGTTGCCAGAGGGGAAGAGGGTGGGGAGACCAGGTAAATGAGATGGTGAAGGGATTAAGAAGTACAAACTGATAGTTACAAAATAGTCACAGGGATGTAAGTAAAACATAGGGAATATAGTCAATAATATTGCAGTAACTATATATGGTGTCAATTGGGCATTTTAAACAGAGGGAATACTTTGTAAGGTATATGATTGTCTAACCACTAAGTGTATACCTGAAACCAATACAAAATAAAATTGAAGGAAAAAACCCCGCAAAACATTATGATGAGTAAACAAAGCCAGAGACACTATATGCAGTTCTAGAACAGGCAAAACTAAGATATGGTTAAATAACCCAGAATGGAGTTATCTATGGGGCTAGGAGAGAAGGCAGAGAGAGCTGGGACCTTCGGGGATGCTAAGGTCTGCTATCTTGATGGGGTCTGAGTTACAGAAGTATATACGTTTGTCAAAACTCAAGGAATACTATACTTAAGATCTGTACATTTCACTGTATCTAAAAAAAGATAAAACCCCCAAACAAATATTAAATTCTAGTTAATAATATGCATGCTAAAGTACCAAAGAATAAAATGTCCTGGTGTTGGCAACTTAATTTGAAATCTACCAAAGAATAAGATGGCTATGGATGAACTGAGGGATAGATGGACTGATAGATGATAGAGCAAAAGATGAATTATAGAACCCAGGTAGTAGGTTCATATGTATTTACTTACACTTCTAATTCTTCTATGAGTCAAAATTTTCATTAAAAAACATTGGGAAAATTACATGTTCAACAGAATATGAATTGATGGCTAAAAATTGGAAGTCTGAAATATAATTTCAAAATCTGTGAAAATAAACAAGATGAAAGAAATTGAGAAGAGCCGGAACTGAGTGAGGTAAGTGACATGGCATGGTCCTGGGCCTCCCAGGCCAGCACTAGGGTCATGTTCCACCTGAACTCACCCAGGGGGCTGCACGTACAGCCACATAGCAGCTGGCAATCTTAGAGCTAGAAGGTTTCTCTGGGTATTTAACACACTGATCTGAATAATTTTATTGATTGATTTTTATGAATTATGGATCTAAACCCTGATCTGTCCTATGGGAGAAAAACTCCAAATAGCTAATGAAAACAGCCCTTTTAATATGTTAAAATTAACCTTTTTAAAATGAAAAATCATGAGACTTTTAGCAATTAAAATGAGTCAAGGCCAGGACCAGGACAACAATAAGTGGGCAAACAGATAAATAGTAGAGAGCACTTCAGAGTCCCCTTGGGAGTGTGAACAGCAGTGGGTGGACACGTCCGACTCTGCTTTTGTCATAAATGAGTGATAAAGTCATAAGTGTTATCAGTCAAAATTAAAATAATCAAATATCCTGGTATGTGAGCCTGGGGGACATCCCTGATGTTTCCTTTTCTCTCATTCGCATGTCTATGTCCATCATCAAATCCTGAAAAATCTCCCTTCTAAACACTTTTGGGATCACCAGTTCACCTCTCCTCACTGTCAGAGTGCAGGCCACCTTATGCTCCTCTGAGAGCCATTAACCCAAGACATTCTCAATTCTTCAACTAGTGCCTTCTTGCAAAATGTTACATTTAATGCCATCATCCTCTGCTTAAAACTTGCACTTCCTGTAGGTGTTAGGGTCAGTCCCATGTGATAGCTCACTAGGAGGCTCTGCAGTGTGGCCTGACCCCTGCAGCCCTCCAGCTGTGCTGCTGTCCCTGGCCACTCTCTCTTGGGCTCTCAACTTGTAGACCATACTGGCTTCCTTCTCATCCCTTTAATTTTCCCATGCTATTTACTACCTCAGGGCCTTTGCTCATGTGATCTCCTTACCCAGGAAACTTCCCAATCCATTATCTTCCCTTTGCCTGTTTGTTCTCCAGATCTTAGCTGAAAGGTGATTTCCACAGGGAAGCCCTCCCAGATATTTCCTTCCCATTCTTAGTCCCTCATGAGATCAAGTCTTTCTGTCACATATTCTCAACGAACCTTCCCTTTATTGCATTTCTTATAGTTTAAAACTTTGTACAGTTTGACTGTCCTCCTTCCAAAGTGTAGGTTCTACTTAAGCAGGAGTTGTGTCTTATTTGGTTACCTTTGTATACTGAGAGCTAACAGTACCTGGCACATTAAGGCTCAATAAATGTGAGTCTATAAGAGACTGAGATTGATCAGTTTCTTTACCTTATAGCTTGTGGTGAATATTTTGTTATTAATAATTTGGCCATCATATTGGTCTTTGTTGACCAATGTACTTAATATTGATGTCCCTAAAGACATTGATTTGCAAAGTATTTCATGGCAGAATACCAATAAGAAAATTTTTCATAAAATATATATTTTTTAAAGCAAATACAGTTTTGACTAGAAAATACCTCCACGTGCCATGACAGTGCCAAATGTATGATGGGCACTGGTGCTGGAGCACTGGTCAGGACTAAGGCCTGCCCCTCTGACAGTCTTTGCTGTACTTCTCATTGCATTCAATGGTCAGGACTAAGGCCTGCCCCTCTGACAGTCTTTGCTGTACTTCTCATTGCATTCAATGGTCAGGACTAAGGCCTGCCCCTCTGACAGTCTTTGTTCTACTTCTCATTGCATTCAATGGTCAGGACTAAGGCCTGCCCCTCTGACAGTCTTTGCTCTACTTCTCATTGCATTCAATGGTCAGGACTAAGGCCTGCCTCTCTGACAGTCTTTGCTGTACTTCTCATTGCATTCAATGGTCAGGACTAAGGCCTGCCACTCTGACAGTCTTTGCTGTACTTCTCATTGCATTCAATGGAGCAGTAAAAATGGTAGGTATTCAAAAATCAAAAAGGTTGCTCATACCCATACACACATTTGTAATGAAATGAGTTATAAATATTTTAATATTTGTAATATTTGAAATATTTCTTGATTATGCCCTGTATAGAAGAAGAGTGCTGCCTTTGATGGAAGAAGAATTTGATGGACGTTTTCAAACTCAGGCTTTATGTTGTTTGGTTGTTATCATGTCTCCCTCCAATGCCCCCCATATTATGAAAAGGGGTGAAAACTTGGTTAAGATGAAGAAAAGTACTATTCTCTTAAATAATCAGTGCAGCTTACAAACTGGACTTAATAAGCATTCTTTTTTCTTAACATTGAACATTCTTGATCAACAGCTTGACAACAAAACTGAATACTGGGATGACATCAGAGTAATGGTGCGGTAGGAAGCGATACCGATAAATCTCCCCCAAAACTCAACAAGATCTTCAACCAGAAACAGAAAAACCTATCCTTGGAGCCTCCAGATGTTTTGCAATACACCCGAAGTTATGGTCGAGTGAAAAATTGGCTAAATATATAATCAAACCCCCCCAAAAATAGGAAGTAAGAAATGCTCTGCCTTCCTCACTAACCTAAACAGGGCGGCTTTCACTGGGAACTGAGAATATAGAAACTAAGGCGGGCAAAGGGGGTGAATAGATCCAGGCCACGTCACAAATGGCAGAACCAGGCTGTGGCACAGAGATCCAGGCCGAGGAAAAACTGTTCCTGTTGCAACCCGGGCAATACAAGCTAACACTCACGCCAAACCCAGACAAAGAAAGACAAGCAGGACAGCCATTTTCCCCGATCTCTGGGTCGGCGCACGCAGATAGTGGGCGAGAGATTCCTTCCAAAGCCCCGGGAGTGGGCGCCCATGTTGTCCCACAGAGAGGCAGAGTCAGAGGCCTTTGTGTGGGCTGAAAGTGGAATCTCCGGGCTGCCCCAGCACCCTGGGAAAGCCGCGCACGGGGAGGGAACGAGAGCCAATTCCAACGCTGGAACTTTTCCATGCGGGAGGGGGATTCACTCAGAAGGTGAGGCGGCCAGCCTGATATCCTGGTCTGCGCACACAAAGAGTGAGTGGGAGATTCCTCCGAGTGCCTCGGCAGTGCCCGCCTGTGTTATCCCACAGAGTGGCAGAGCCAGAGGTCTTTGAGTGGGCGGAAGCCCTGCCTGATTATGCTAGCAGCTCTGACTGACTGAGCCTCACCCAGAGCCCTGTGCTGAGTGGGAATAGAGTGGGGAGTTGCCAGCTCTTTGAGCCTCTTACTATCCAGGCAGAGGCAGCAGCAACCCCATAGCTGGATTATCAGGCTACTAATTGAGGAAGGAAAGACTAGGAGAGAGGCTGCAGGAACACGGACTCTCTCACTGGCAGAGCCTATAAATGCTGATGAGCCTCGACTGCCAACGAGACTGAAGCACAATACACGACATCGCCATAGAGACTTATCAACTGCAAACCTCTACCTGAGTGTGCCAAAGGGGCAGAACCCAGGGTACAGAGTCACCGACCAGGAAGAGGGAGAGAAAAGAAAAAGCAAGAAGATAACCTCTCAAAATCAAGAATAATCTGCAGACTTTATAACCTATCCCATTTTATTATATTTGTTCATTTGTTTCTCTTATCTTCATTCTTGATTTTTTTTTTTTCCTCCTCCAATTTGGTCGTTTAACTCTCTGCCAGTCTTACTCTCTCCTCTCCTTGAACTACACTACCCATAAGTGTTACATCTCCCATTACCTTTTCTTTCCTCTTCCTTTCTCTCTATGAGGGTTGCACTCCAAAATCCTTACCTCTCTCTCTCTCTTTTTTCTTTTTTCTTCTTTTAGTGGTTCCCTCTTTTTTTTCCTCTCTCTCTCTCTTTCTTTTCTCCCTCTATATTAGTTTCTTCCTTTCTCCTTTACATCTCCTCTCATTCAAATCTCAATAACGAAGAATATCTTATATGGGACTCAAACTTATATTTGTGGCATTTTGGGGTTTTTTTACTTCACCTTTTTAACACACTAGCAGTGCTCCCATCCCTGGCTCTCCATTTTCTCTAGTTCTTGTTCCACTAAATACAATAGTAATTTTTTAATTTGTCCCCCCATTTTCCTGTTTCCCTCTTATTCCTCTAATGATCATAACTCTTAGTCAACCAACACCTAAAAGCAAGTCATTTTATTCTTGACCCAAATTTTTTTCTTATTTGCTTTTTGTAGGTCCATACACCCTTTCCTTTTTCTTTTTCTTTTTCTTTTTTTTTTTTTGCCCCTTTATTACTTCTCCCCAATTCAGGCCCTCCATTACAGGCATTGTTTGTTCTATTAGTGCAATATAATTCACAGTTCACCACAAGATTTTCTCAAGAAAGAGGGGAAAGGAGAGGTGAGGAAAAAAGGAGGGGGGGAATAATTTTCTTTTTTAAAAAAAATTTTTATTTTATTTTTCTTTATTTCATTATTAATTTTTTTAAAAAACAACTCTTTTTGATTTTCTATTTTTTTAACTTTTTATTCTTTATTAAATCTCATTAATACTATCAACAAAACCACACTCAGATGCCATTAAGGAAGAGAAAATTGAATATCATGGATATAAAAAAAAGAGGTAACACAGGTAGATGAGGAAAAATCTATGGAGAAAAAATTTAATATATTGGAAACCTTGGAGCTAAATGACAGAAAATTTAAGATAGAAATTCTAAAAATCCTCCGAGATATACAAGAAAACACAGAAAGGCAATTTAGGAAGCTCAGAAAACAACTCAACGAACACAAAGAATATATTTCAAAGGAAATTGAAACTATAAAAACAAATCAAACACAGATGAAAAACTCAATTCATGAGCTGAAAAACGAGGTAACAAGCTTAGCTAATAGAACAGGCCAGATAGAAAAGAGGATTAGTGAAATAGAAGATAAGCAACTTGAGGCACAACAGAGAGAGGAAGAAAGAGACTCAAAAATTAAAAAAAAATGAGATAGCCCTACAAGAATTATCTGACTCCATCAAAAAGAGTAACATAAGAATAATAGGTATATCAGAGGGAGAAGAGAGAGAAAATGGAATGGAGAACATACTCAAACAAATAATAGATGAATAGATGAGAACTTCCCAAGCCTGTGGAAAGAACTAAAGCCTCAAATTCACAAAGCAAACAGAACTCTGAGTTTTCTTAACCCCAACAAACCTCCTCCAAGGCATATCATAATGAAATTGGCACAAACCAACGGCAAAGAAAAAATTCTCAAGGCAGCCAGGGAAAAGAAGAATACAAAATATAAAGGAAGGCCCATTAGATTATCATCAGATTTCTCAGCAGAAATTCTACAAGCTAGAAGAGAGTAGACCCCAATATTTAAAGTCCTGAAAGAGAGGAACTTTCAGCCACGAATACTATATCCATCAAAGCTATCCTTCAAATATGAAGGAGAAATAAAAACATTCACAGATACAGAAAAGATGAAGGAATTTATCATCAGAAAACCCCCACTCCAGGAATTACTAAAGGGGGTTCTCCAATCAGATACAAAGAACAACAACAACAAAAAACAACAAAAACAAAGCCACAAGTAAAAGCTCCAAGAAGAACACAATAAAACCAAATTTAAACTGTGACAACAACAAAAACAAAGGGGGGGGGAGCGGATGGAGATTAACAGTAGCAAAGGACGATGGAGTGCAAAAGTACTCACAAAATAGTGCTCTACAATGAACAGGGTAGGAACCCTTTTCATTACTTAAAGGTAACCACCATTGAAAAAACCACCACAGAAGCACATGAGATAAAAAAGATAGCAACAGAGGAAAGATGTATGGAATATAACCAAATAAAAACAAAAGATAGAAAAACGAAAGAGAAGGATTAAACAAGACACAAAACTAACAGAAAGCTATCTATAAAATGGCAATAGGGAACTCACAAGTGTCAATAATTACACTAAATGTAAATGGATTAAACTCACCAATAAAAAGGCATAGAGTAGAAGAATGGATTAAAAAGAAAATCCAACTGTATGCTGCCTACAGGAAACTCATCTAAGTAACAAGGATAAAAACAAATCCAAAGTGAAAGGCTGGAAAACAATACTCCAAGCAAATAACATCCAAAAAAAAGCAGGCGTAGCAATACTCATATCTGATAATGCTGACTAGAAGACAGCAAAGGTACTCAGAGACAAAAATGGCCATTTCATAATGGCTAAGGGGACACTGAATCAAGAAGACATAACAATTCTTAATATATATGCACCAAACCAAGGAGCACCAAAATATATAAGACAGCTACTTATTGACCTTAAAACAAAAACGGACAAAAATACAATTATACTTGGAGACCTCAATACACCGCTGACGGCTCTAGATCAGTCATCCAAACAGAGAAGCAACAAAGATATAGTGGCCTTAAACAAAATACTAGAGCACCTGGATATGATAGACATCTACAGGACATTTCATCCTAAAGTGACTGAGTATACATTTTTCTCCAGTGTACATGGATCATTCTCAAGAATTGACCATATGTTGGGCCACAAAAACAACATCAGAAAATTCAGAAAAACTGAAGTTGTACCAAGCATATTTTCTGATCATAAAGCCTTGAAACTAGAATTCAACTGCAAAAAAGAGGGAAAAAATCCCACAAAAATGTGGAAACTAAACAACATACTTTTAAAAAATGAATGGGTTAAAGAGGAAATAAGTGCAGAGATCAAAAGATATATACAGACAAATGAAAATGAAAATATGACATATCAGAATCTATGGGATGCAGTAAAAGCAGTGATAAGAAGAAAGTTCATATCACTTCAGGTATATATGAACAAACAAGAGACTGCCCAAGTGAACCACTTAACTTCACACCTTAAGGAACTAGAAAAAGAAGAACAAAGACAACCCAAAACCAGCCAAAGAAAGGAGATAATAAAAATCAGAGCAGAAATCAATGAAATAGAGAACAGAAAAACTATAGAAAAAATTAATAGAACAAGGAGCTGGTTCTTTGAAAAGATCAACAAAATTGACAAACCGTTGGCAGGACTTACCAAGGAAAAAAGAGAAAGAATTCATATAAACAAAATCCAAAATGAAAGAGGAGAAATCACCACAGACACCGTAGATATACAAAGAATTACTGTAGAATACTATGAAAACTTTATGCCACTAAATTCAACAACCTAGAAGAAATGGATAAATTCCTAGAACAATACAACCTTCCTAGACTGAGTCAAGAAGAAGCAGAAAGCCTAAACAGGCCTATTAGTAGAGAAGAAATAGAAAAAACCATTAAAAACCTCCCCAAAAATAAAAGTCCAGGCCCAGACGGCTATACCAGCGAATTTTATCAAACATTCAAAGAAGACTTGGTTCCTATTCTACTGAAAGTCTTCCAAAAAATTGAAGAAGAAGCAATACTTCCAAACACATTTTATGAGGCCAACATAATCCTCATACCAAAACCAGGCAAGGATGGCACAAAAAAAGAAAACTACAGACCAATATCTCTAATGAATACAGATGCTAAAATACTAAACAAAATACTAGCAAATCAAATACAACAACATATTAAAAAGATAATACATCATGATCAAGTGGGATTCATCCCAGAATTTCAAGGATGGTTCAACATATGTAAAACGGTTAACGTAATACACCATATCAACAAAACAAAGAACAAAAACCACATGATCTTATCAATAGATGCAGAAAGGCTTTCGATAAAATACAACACAATTTTATGTTTAAGACTCTCAACAAAATGGGTATAGAAGGAAAATATCTCAACATGATAAAGGCCATGTATGATAAACCATCAGCTAACATCATATTAAAGGCACTAAACTGAAGGCTTTCCCCCTTAAATCAAGAACAAGACAGGGTTGTCCACTCTCTCCACTCTTATTTAATGTGGTACTAGAGGTTCTAGCCAGAGCAATCAGACAAGACAAAGAAATAAAAGGCATCCATATCGGAAAAGAAGAAGTAAAGGTATCACTTTTTGCAGATGATATGATCCTATACATCGAAAACCCCAAAGAATCCACAAAAAGACTACTAGAAACAATATGTCAATACAGTAAGGTCGCAGGATACAAAATTAACATACAGAAGTCAATAGCCATTCTATATGCCAACAATGAAACAATTGAGAACGAACTCAAAAGAATAACCCCCCTCACAATTGCAACAAAAAAAATAAAATGCTTAGGAATAAACATAACAAAGAATGTAAAGAACTTATATAATGAAAACTATAAACCATTGTTAAAAGAAATCAAAAAAGATATAATGAGATGGAAAAATATTCCTTGTTCTTGGTTAGGATGAATAAATATAATCAAGATAGCCTTATTACCCAAAGCAATATACAAATTTATTGCAATTCCCATCAAAATTCCAATGACATTTTTTAAAGAAATCGAGCAAAAAATCAT
Organism: Saccopteryx bilineata; assembly: GCF_036850765.1. Taxonomy (NCBI): domain Eukaryota; kingdom Metazoa; phylum Chordata; class Mammalia; order Chiroptera; family Emballonuridae; genus Saccopteryx; species Saccopteryx bilineata. The sequence continues at coordinate 202,054,411 of NC_089493.1, read as the reverse complement.
CAGATTTATATGGAACTATAAAAAACCCTGAATAGCCATAGCAATCCTAAAGAAAAAGAATGAAGCTGGGAGCATTACAATACCTGACTTCAAACTATATTATAGGGCCACGACAGTCAAAACAGCATGGTATTGGCAGAAAAATAGACACTCAGACCAATGGAACAGAATAGAAAACCCAGAAATAAAACTGCATATATATGGTCAAATAATTTTTGATAAAGGGGCCAACAACACACAATGGAGAAAAGAAAGCCTCTTCAATAAATGGTGCTGGGAAAACTGGAAAGCCACATGCAAAAGAATGAAACTGGACTACAGTCTATCCCCCTGTACTAAAATTAACTCAAAATGGATCAAAGATCTAAACATAAGACCTGAAACAATAAAGTACATAGAAGAAGACATAGGTACTAAACTCATGGACCTGGGTTTTAAAGAGCATTTTATGAATTTGACTCCACAGGCAAGAGAAGTGAAGGCAAAAATTAATGAATGGGACTACATCAGACTAAGAAGTTTTTGCTCAGCAAGAGAAACTGATAACAAAATAAACAGACAGCCAACTAAATCGGAAATTATATTTTCAAACAACAGCTCAGATAAAGGCCTACTATCCAAAATATACAAAGAACTCATAAAACTCAAAAACAAACAATAAAAAAATGGGAAGAGGACATGAACAGACACTTCTCCCAGGAAGAAATACAAATAGCCAACAGATATATGAAAAGATGCTCATCTTCGTTAGTTATTAGAGAAATGCAAATCAAAACTGCAATGAGATACCACCTCACACCTATTAGATTAGCTATTATCAACAAGACAGGTAATAGCAAATGTTGGAGAGGCTGTGGAGAAAAGGGAACCTTCATACACTGTTGGTGGGAATGTAAAGTAGTACAACCATTATGGAAGAAAGTATGGTGGTTCCTCAAAAAACTGAAAATAGAATTACCTTATGACCCAGCAATCCCTCTACTGGGTATATACCCTCAAAACTCAGAAACATTGATACGTAAAGACACATGCAGCCCCATGTTCATTGCAGCATTGTTCACAGTGGCCAGGACATGGAAACAGCCAAAAAGCCCATTAATAGATGACTGGATAAAGAAGATGTGGCACATATACACTATGGAATACTACTCAACCATAAGAAATGATGACATCGGATCATTTACAGCAAAATGGTGGGATCTTGATAACATTATACGAAGTGAAATAAGTAAATCAGAAAAAACCAGGAACTGCATTAATCCATACGTAGGTGGGACATAAAAGTGAAACTAAGAGACATTGATAAGAGTGTGGTGGTTATGGGGGGAGGGGGGAGAGGGAGAGGGAAGGGGGAGGGGTAGGGGCACAAAGAAAACTAGATAGAAGGTGACAGAGCACAATCTGATTTTGGGTGATGGGTATGCAACATAAGTGAACGACAAGATAACCTGGAGTTGTTATCTTTGAATATATGTATTCTGATTTATTGATGTCGCCCCATTGAAAATAAAATTATTAAAAAAAAAAGAAAAATGCAAGAGAAAACCACAAAGCCTCTCAACTCATACCTGTTAGAATAAATATTATCAAAAAGACAAGCAATAGCAAGTATTAGTGAGGATGTGGAGAATAGGGAACCCTCATGCACTATTGTTGGAAATGTAACATGCAATCACTGTGAAAAACAGTAAGGAGGTTCCTCAAAAAATTTAAATGTAACTACCTTATGATTCAGCAAATAAATATCTGAAAACAAAACCACTAACTCAAAAATATATGCACCTCCATATTCTTTGCAGCATTATTTACAATAGCCAAGACATGGAAACAACCTGTCTTTTGTTGGATGAATGGCTAAATGTGATACATATACAGAATATTCAACCATAAAAAGAAGGAAATCTTGTCATTTGTGAAAACATGAATAGTCCTTGAAGTCAGACAGAGAAAGAAAAATACTATATATGCCATGTATATGTGGATTTTTAAAAACTGTTTAATTGAATTTATTGGGGTGACACTAGGTAATAAAGCTGTTTAAGTGAATTTATTGGGGTGACACTGGCTAATAAAGCTGTTTAAGTGAATTTATTGGGGTGACACTGGCTAGTAAAGCTGTTTAAGTGAATTTATTGGGGTGACACTGGCTAGTAAAGCTGTTTAATTGAATTCATTGGGGTGACACTGGCTAGTGAAGCTGTTTAATTGAATTCATTGGGGTGACACTGGCTAGTATAGCTGTTTAATTGAATTCATTGGGGTGACACTGGCTAGTAAAGCTGTTTAAGTGAATTTATTGGGGTGACACTGGCTAGTAAAGCTGTTTAAGTGAATTTATTGGGGTGACACTGGCTAATAAAGCTGTTTAGGTGAATTTATTGGGGTGACAATGGCTAGTAAAGCTGTTTAATTGAATTTATTGAGGTGACGCTGGTTAATAAAACTGTTTAAGTGAATTTATTGGGGTGACACTGGCTAGTAAAGCTGTTTAATTGAATTCATTGGGGTGACACTGGCTAGTGAAGCTGTTTAATTGTATTCATTGGGGTGACACTGGCTAGTATAGCTGTTTAATTGAATTCATTGGGGTGACACTGGCTAGTGAAGCTGTTTAATTGAATTTATTGGGGTGACACTGGCTAGTAAAGCTGTTTAAGTGAATTTATTGGGGTGACACTGGCTAATAAAGCTGTTTAGGTGAATTTATTGGGGTGACACTGGCTAGTAAAGCTGTTTAATTGAATTTATTGAGGTGACGCTGGTTAATAAAACTGTTTAAGTGAATTTATTGGGGTGACACTGGCTAGTAAAGCTGTTTAATTGAATTCATTGGGGTGACACTGGCTAGTGAAGCTGTTTAATTGAATTCATTGGGGTGACACTGGCTAGTATAGCTGTTTAATTGAATTCATTGGGGTGACACTGGCTAGTAAAGCTGTTTAAGTGAATTTATTGGGGTGACACTGGCTAGTAAAGCTGTTTAAGTGAATTTATTGGGGTGACACTGGCTAATAAAGCTGTTTAGGTGAATTTATTGGGGTGACACTGGCTAGTAAAGCTGTTTAATTGAATTTATTGAGGTGACGCTGGTTAATAAAACTGTTTAAGTGAATTTATTGGGGTGACACTGGCAAGTAAAACTGTTTAAGTGAATTTATTGGGGTGACACTGGCTAGTGAAGCTGTTTAATTGAATTCATTGGGGTGACACTGGCTAGTAAAGCTATTTAATTGAATTCATTGGGGTGACACTGGCTAGTGAAGCTGTTTAATTGAATTCATTGGGGTGACACTGGCTAGTAAAGCTGTTTAAGTGAATTTATTGGGGTGACACTGGCTAATGAAACTGCACAGGTTCCAGGTGCACAGTTCTCATTGTGTGCTCACCACTCTAACATAAGTAACCCTCTGTCACCATCTACATTCTTTCACCAAAATGTAGAATTTAAAAACAAAAGCAAAATAACTAAGCCCATAGTTACAAAGGATAGAGTGGTAACTGCCAGAGGTGGGGGTGTATGGGGTGGGTGAATGGGTAAAGGGGGTCAAAGATACAAACTTCTAGTAATGAGAAAACAAGTCATGGACAGTAATCTGCAGCATGACTACAATTCATCGTACTGTTCTGCACTTTTGAAAGTTGCTAAGAGAGCCCTGGCCGGTTGGTTGGCTCAGCAGTAGAGCGTCGGCCTGGCGTGCGGGGGACCCGGGTTCGATTCCCGGCTAGGGCACATAGGAGAAGCACCCATTTGCTTCTCCACCCCCACCCCCTCCTTCCTCTCTGTATCTCTCTTCCCCTCCCGCAGACAAGGCTCCATTGGAGCAAAGATGGCCCGGGCGCTGGGGATGGCTCCTTGGCCTCTGCCCCAGGCGCTTGAGTGGCTCTGGTCGTGGCAGAGCGACCCCCCGGAGGGGCAGAGCATCGCCCCCTGGTGGGCAGAGCGTTGCCCCTGGTGGGCGTGCCGGGTGGATCCCGGTCGGGCACATGCGGGAGTCTGTCTGACTGTCTCTCCCCGTTTCCAGCTTCAGGAAAAAAAAAAAAAAAAAAGAAAGTTGCTAAGAGATTACATCTCAAATGTTCTCATCACAAGAAAAAAACTTGTAACTGTGGTGATAGAAGTTAACTAAACTTATTTGTGGAGACCATTTTGCAATTTTTGCAATTTATACATATATCAAATCATCATGTTGTTTACCTACAATTAATACAATGTAATAATGTCAATTTAACTCAATTTAAAAAAAATCCGTGCCAATGCAGATATAGTATTAATCACAAACATGGATTTAAAATTTCTGGGTTTTTTCCGTATAAACTGTATCTTTCCTGATCATAATTTTCTATAATGAATATTTCTGTTCAGAATTTGCCATAGGTTTATGATGTTACAGAATGAATTTCAAGATGTAAAAGCTTAACATTCACATAAATATAAATAAAAATTGTTTGGATGGGGAGGGTATTGTTTGTTAAACTATTGTATGGAGTGGGCATGAATAGTTTCACAGAGGGAAACTTGATTTCCAGCATAGACTTTCAGTCCCTTCTTCTCTATTTTTCTTATTCTCCAACTCCTACCTGTCCCTACCATGGATAAGTGTCTTACACACATCAGAAAGGACAAGATGAGAGATTGGATAGAACAAAGAAACTTCATTACTGGGCAAAACAGACAACCTCTGGCCTGCTGCCCTGCTGGAGACAAGGGTCAGCTTTTCTGACAGGGTAGAGGCCATCTCTGCCTACCTGAAATTAGGCAGACTCCTCTCCCAACAGCTGTGTAAGTGCACATGCCCAGAATGTTCTCGGTTAACCCTCCTCTCATTAATTAGCCAGTGACTCCCTCTAGCTTAAGACCTCAGGGGCTTCATGGAGCTTGTTGTGGCAGCTGGCTACCACTAGGGCAGCCACCAGCCATGCTAGGCAGGAAACTGTGCCTCCTTCCTTGGAGCCAAGACTTTCCAACACACATAACCCTATCGTGGATTCTCAGTGCCCTGCTGTGAGCTCCTACCTGTCTGAACCCCCCAGACATGCAGCAGGCACTCTATTCATGTCTGCTCAGGGTTTGGCTGTTCAAATGCGGTTTCTCAGGAAAAAAATGTAGTTATGCAATATCAGAGGCTTTCCTTTAAGTAGCATTGTGTCACTATGTACTAAAGCTAAATGGAAAAATTTTGTTTATTTAGCAGCTGTAACAAATATATCAACAAACATTTGGGGCACCCACTGTGAGTACATATGTACAAACCCAGTATCATGGTAATTATATTAACCTCATAAAATACATTTCTAAATGTGAACAGCTACTCTCAGGAAAACTGAGGCCATGCGTTCAGTTGCAGCGCCTTTTCCTCCAACTTCTTTTCCCTTTTAAAAAGTCACACTTAGACATGTGCCTTGGGAAAAGACAGTAACTCTTTTTTATAACAACATCTGAGACATATATTGGCTACATACAGATCAAAACTCCACATGTAATAATAATTTAGGGCTAGACAAAGCTGCATGTTTAATGTCCTATGCCTTCCAAAGGTTATTGTATTAGGGAGCAAAATTTGTCTTCAAAATAATTTCCTGATATCTATTGGGCACACGCAGTGGAGTCCCTGCCCCCAGGTGAGAACTGACCTAAAGCAGTGTAAGATTAATGGTCCAGTGTGTGATTAGGCAAGGAGTGTTACCATCACCCCGTTGGTGGACAGAGATGTAGCTGGCAGGTTTGGGAAGATTTCTTGGGAGTAAAAAGCTGGGTTGAGTCCTGAAGGACAAGGAAGTGGTAATGGGTGCATACCATTAAAAAACATGTGACAGATCTCAAGTATTGGTTATCTAGGACAAATTGAGAACTTGTTTTTGTCACTCAGATTATAATGAGCAGAAACCGGCAGGTGATTCTATGTGCCTTTCTCTCCCTGTTCCCTGTACCAGCCACTCTTTGCCCAGTTTTATGGAGAACACCATGAGATATTGGAGGTCTTAGTCATCAGGACACTGTTCCACCACATGCTAGAGGAGAAGTCCCCAAATCATGAAAAAGCCTGTCAGCCAAGCCCCCTGCCAGGGGGAATGGAACTTGGCAAATGGAAGGGAAGTAGAGGCCTGGGGCAGTCATGGGCAAGGATATAGCCAAGAGAAGGCCATTCTGAGGTGGGAACTGGGACAGGCCACAGGGCAGTGGGCAGGAGCCTTTCAGAGGCTGGTGTCCCAGGCTCCCCAGTGTCCACTCAAGAGTTCTAGAGAGTGAGAGGTAATTTCTGCTGCAGCTTGGGAGCTAATGAAAGGTGATCCTACAGCTCCCAAAGAAAGATGTTCCCTAAAGGTCTGCTTAAGAGCCCATCAGAATGTCCTCCTCGTCTCCCGGGAGGCTCAGTAAGTCTGTAGTCTAACTTACTGGCAGAAACTAGACTATGAGCACAGCTTGTTGGCCCCACTATCACCAGTGAAAGGATGTTGGGGGGCTGGATTTGAGGTAAGATTTGGCAGGGGAATAATGTCTAGACCAGCTCTATTCAAGAAAAGTATTATGAGAGCCACAAGCCACATATATAAAAGTTTTCTAGTAGCTACATCAAAAAATAACCAAAACATTACAAACAAAAAAACAACAGGAGAAATTAACTGTGATATTTTAAGCATAATATGGGTAAGATATTATCATTTCAACATGTAATCAGTGTGAGACAGATATTTTTAATAACATAATTTGCCTTCTTTTTCACTAAGTCTCTGAAATCTAGCATAGGATTTACACTTACAGCATGTCTCGATTTGACAAGAAATACTTCAGTACTAGTGGGGCTGGTCTAAGGCACAGCTGATGTGAGGACCCTAATAGTGAAGACCAGGATGTGAGCTCTGGTTCTCATGAGAAACTGCAAGCAGCACCAGCTCCCCTGTTCTGGGCAGCTCATCCGGGTGCCAGCTCCCCTGCATATTTGGGCTAGTTTAGCCTTGGTTCCCAGGCACTTCTAAGTCAGGTGCCCAGAAGACTGCCTTGTAGCGCATGGGCTAGCTAACACAGCAATTGACATCACCACACTGATGTAATGGTTGATGTGATATTGGCCCCATGCCAGTATTATTCCCAAGCGTTACATCTATCTCCCTGCTCCAGCACTGCAGGGCAGAAGAGAGAGGGAAGACATCAGAATTGAGGCAATGGGAGCATCAGAAGCAGAGATGAATTAGCAGCAAAGCACTGAAAAATGTACCACTTTGCCTTTGGCTCCTCGTGCTTTTCTTCACCTTGGGAATCTCACTGCCTAAGTCATCCCTTGTGGAGCATGTGTACTCTGGCAGCTGGGCATGGCTGGAGCAGAGCTGAGAGGTCTTCTTCATTGCAAGGTCCTGAGCAGCCTGTGTCGGGGTCCTCATACTCAGGAGGGGGAAGCTAGAGGGCCAGAAGTGAAAACAATCCCTTCTGACTATATTTAACCCAGAACAGACTCGGTTCATGAACCAATGGTCCGAGCTTACACTATCAGAGTCTTGAAGCCATTCATCTTGTTCAGTAGCTCCTAAACTTCATAGTAATTAGATTCACATGGAGTGCTTGTTAGAACAGGTTGTAGAAGCCCACCCCAAAGTGATTCTGTAGGTCTGACTTTTCAATTCTAAAGAATTCCTGGGGCTGCTGCTGCTCCAGGAAACAATACTTGGAGAACCACTAATCTAGCTTAACATCTGGCAGTGAGTAACTTTCCTAGACAGTTTTTCTTACTGGGTGCTTAGCTTGCTTCTGTGTAGTTAACTTCCATGGCGGGGAACTCACTAGCCTTTAAGGCTACCAACTTTGGTTTATTCTGTATTGAGTCTAATCTGATTCCTCAAAAATTTGCTAGTGCTTTTGCCTTCAGGGCCGAATCAGCTTTTCATCCTAGAACCTTGAGTAGCCAGAAAGCAGAGTGCTGCCTCTTCCCTACAAGGAGCCTTCACAAAACTGAAGAACTGTTCTCTCCTGCTTCTTACTCCCTGACATTCCATACCCTTTGTATCTTGTGCACACTTCTGACAGGCTTAGTCTTGCTCTATTATTACAGTAAATTTTCCTAATCTTTATAGCAATTTCAAGATTAAACAGCTTACTATAAAACAAAATACAAATGAACCCCATAAAGTTTATCTCAAAGCAAGATTTCATCACTGCAAACTTGGCCATTTCAGCCCCCATTTCTGCCTCTACCATTTCAGTAAGTTACATCTGTGAAAGTGTTTTTTGAATCAGTGACTCTCAAATGTCTGTCCCCAGACTGATGTCAAACTGTGACAATGCTTAATTCTGTCTGCAATGCAATAGGCTAGTTTTTACACCAAGCCAGATTTATTCAAGTTAAATAGCTATTCTTCATTCAGAGATTATGTCCTTCCTATTTTTCCACGGTCAATATAACTTTCCTGTCATGAAATCAGAGTGATGGGGTGGTCGATGGAATGACAAAGGCAAGAGTTCTCTGTTTTCAAGCTCTCGAAAACCCTGTGCAAAATCCAAGCCAGACTGGTCTCATTCTGCTCCGAATCAGCCTTTCATCCTAGAACCTTGAGTAGCCAGAAAGCAGAGTGCTGCCTCTGAGCCTGGCCACAGCCCTTCCCCTGCTCTATCTAACCCGTGGGACAGAGGATCTTTTCTGGAGATGCTCCGCAGGTGGGTGGTGCTCCCTGACTTCATAAGAAAACCACTTCCTCTTACAGGACATGAGACACCTGCACTTCCCTGAGAGGTGACACTTGCACTTCCATATGGTCCGTGTGCTGCTCCTCCATGAGAAGGGACCAGGTGAAACAACCCGATCACTGACCACAGCTCTGCCTTCTTGCCCACTGCCTTCCCATACTCTCCCAGGGTTCCTGGCCTACCACCAGCAAACTGGCATTTAGAAGTGCTGTGCCCCCATATTTTCACAGCCAAGACATGGAAGAGAAGTGAGAAGGGGGATGCACTGTGATTGGGCTAGGGGTGGGTCCTGGTGGGGTGGCAGTGCTGACGTTCCCTGCTTTGACCAGGCTAGTTTAGGAGGAGCTGGTGTAAAATCAGGGTCCTGGAAGCCTCCCTTTCCCTCCATGAATCTACTCTGAGACCACAATCCCTGAAATTCCACAGTCTGAGCCATGTATTTGTATTTGTATTTAGACCTGGTGAAAAGGCAACAGCCTCAGGAAAACTAGGTTCCCACAGCTCTGAACCAGGGTGCAGGGGTCGGCGTGAAGGCAAAGGGCGACCGAGGGCATGTGTGTTCGTGCAGAGAGGGGTCTCCAGGGGGCCTGCGCAGACTGTCCTGGCCTAAGAAGGTGAAAGATCTGAGTCAGGAAATTATCTTCTAGAAATGGGTTCAGCTAACTTTTTATGTAAAGGTCCAGGCAGTAAATATTTTAGGCTTTGCAGGCCACATGGTCTCTGTAATTATGTAACCATAGCTCTACATAACAAAGTAGTGTGACTGTGTTTTAATAAAACTTTATTTATAATATGGCCACATTTGGCCTGCAGGTTGTAGTTTGCTGCCTCTTCCTGATGGAGACAAAGCCTGAGGCATCTCTGAGGGCCTGTGTTTTGAGCTTCTCTGTGGTCAGCGCACTACATTGTACAGATGTATCCTGTTTACCTGTCTGTGGCCCCGTGGCTTCCGAGGCAGAGATTTTGTGTCCCTGGTGGCAGCACATAACAGGTTTTCAAAACATATTTGGGGAGAAAGTGTGAGTGTGAAGGGGAGAAGATGTTGACAGTAGACAAACCTCACTGAGCATTTCCAGCCTCTTGGCAAACAGCTACAGGGTTCACACAGGAAAGAGATTTTTGTTGCTGACAAGACCCACCAGAAGACAGCAGCCTGGCTTACAATTTCATCCCTTATTACAATGCAAAACCATGGCTCCCTTTTGACATCAGGGCTAAACCCCAGAAAGCAGCGCTCCCAGAAACAACTGCAGGCAGGCAGCTCCACCCTCTGGGGAGCCCTTCCCATCTCAGACCCGTCACCATTCACTTCAGCCTTCTTTGATGAGGAGGAAAAACACTGTGGCTAACCAGAGATATAAAAATTCTTTGTTATTGGAAAATCTAAGTGTCCCTATAGGCCTGTGCAGCACCATTAGGTGACGTCAATAGCTCACGAATCTGAGCTCTGCGTTTCTACTATTCTCAGAACAGTAGCTAATTCATGGCAGTAATGACGTTTCTTTTTTTTTAATATAAATTTTTATTAATTTTAATGGAGTGACATCAATAAATCAGGGTACATATGTTCAAAGAAAACATGTCCAGGTTATCTTGTCATTCAATTATGTTGCATACCCATCACCCAAAGTCAGATTGTCCTCCGTTGCCTTCTATCTGGTTTTCTTTGTGCCCCTCCCCCTCCCCCTTCCCCTCTCCCTCCCTCCCCCAACCCCCATAACCACCACGCTACATGTAGCCCCATGTTCATTGCAGAATTGTTCACAGTGGCCAAGACATGGAAACAACCAAAAAGACCTTCAATAGATGACTGGACAAAGAAGATGTGGCACATATACACTATAGAATACTACTCAGCCATAAGAAATGATGACATCGGATCATTTACAGCAAAATGGTGGGATCTTGATAACATTATACAGAGTGAAATAAGTAAATCAGAAATAAATCAAGAACTGCATGATTCCATACATAGGTGGAACATAAAAACGAGACTAAGAGACATGGACAAGAGTAATGACATTTCTATTCAGAGCTCAGGATAGAGGAGGTGACCCCTCGATTCTGCATCCCTAGCCCTACGCTATGGGCTTACCTGCTTTCCCTGTGAAGCAGGGAGAGTTTACAGGTGGCAGAAAAACAGGACCTGCATATTTAATTCTATTCAAGCTAACCAACAGCCTGAGCGCCTACTATGTGCCAGGCAGCATGCACAAAGACAAGCACATCCCGGTGACCCCACTGGGGAGAGGGCCGTGAGGTACACAAACAGCCATGATAATGGTAAAGAAGGTATTTTCTAAGCTTGAGGAGGAAGATGGGATTGATGTTTCTTGGGCACATGGAGTTTCAGGGAGACTGGTGACAGGGAGATTAGGGGTCCCATTCTTAAAGGGAGTAAGAGAGAAAGGAGGTGGAACAAGGCTGGGTTAGTGGGGGAAGGCTGTGCTTGGCTTTGGACACAAACTGTACTTGGCTCACTCCTGGCGTGGGCATTCTGCAGCACGCACAGCTTACAGCCTGTACAGCTCGGTTTGCGCTGCTTTGGTTCAGTAGTTTGTGTGTAAAGAGCCCCCAGGATTTCCTGCATTTCTCCCTCTTTCTATGTCACCTCCCGTGTGATCTCATTCTTCCTCCTGGAATGACTAAACTTTGCTGTTGAGAGAATTATTTTCCTATGAAAGTCAATTCTCTTCCTTTCGCAGGGGTCTTCAAGGACTTGACCCTCTGCATGACTTTGTGGTATTTAGTGAAAATTTCCTGATTCCAGATAAAATTCTTTTTTTTAATGTTACAGCTTTATTTTCTCACAAAATCATTTACTCACAATTTACTCATTCCCAAATCTATGTTTAAGATTTGTAAATAAACAAATTTTGCCTTAGAACTTCCAAGACTCATTTTTTTAATCTTTTTAATTCATTTCTTTTATTATTATTAATTTTAATGGGGTGACATTGATAAATCAGGGTACATATGTTCAGAGAAAACATCTCCAGGTTATTTTCACATTTGATTATGTTGCATACCCCTCACCCAAAGTCCAATTGTCCTCCGTCACCTTTCCCTGGTTTTCTTTGTGTCCCTCACATCCCCCCAACCCCTCCCTTCCCCTCCCCATCCCCGGTAACCACCAAACACCCTTGTCCATGTCTCTGAGTCTCATTTTTATGTTCCACCTATGAATGGAATCATATATTTCTTAGTTTTTTCTGATTTACTTCTTTCACTCAGTATAATGTTATCAAGGTCCATCCATGTTGTTGTAAATGATCCGATGTCATCATTTCTTATGGCTGAGTAGTATTCCACAGTATATATGTACCAAAGCTTTTTAATCCACTCGTCCACTGACGGACACTTGGGCTGTTTCCAGATATTCGCCATTGTGAACAATGCTGCCATAAACATGGGGGTGCATTTCTTCTTTTCAAACAGTGCTATGGTGTTCTTGGGGTATATTCCTAAAAGTGGGATACCTGGGTCAAAAGGCAGTTCGATTTTTAATTTCTTGAGGAATCTCCATACTGTTTTCCACAGTGGCTGCACCAGTCTGCATTTCCACCAGCAGTGCAGGAAGGTTCCCTTTTCTCCACATCCTCGCCAGCACTTATTCTGTATTGTTTTGTTGATGAGTGCCATTCTGACTGGTGTGAGGTGATATCACATTGTGTTTTAATTTGCATTTCTCTAATGATTAGTGATGTTGAGCATTTTTTCATCTGCCTATTGGCCATCTGTATGTCCTCTTTGGAGAAGTGTTTATTCATTTCTTTTGCCCATTTTTTGATTGGATTGTTTGTCTTCCTGGTGTTGAGTTTTACAAGTTCTTTATAAATTTTGTGGTTATTAACCCCATATCAGATATATTGTCTAATATGTTCTCCCATTGTGTAGTTTGTCTTTTTATTCTGTTCTTATTGTCTTTAGCTGTGCAAAAGCTTTTTAGTTTGATATTCTTTTATTTCACTTGCCCATGGAGATAAATCAGCAAATATATTGCTGCGAAAGATGCCAGAGAGTTTACTGCCTATGTTTTCTTCTAAGATGCTTATGGTTTCATGGCTTACATTTAAGTCTTTTATCCATTTTGAGTTTATTTTTGTGAGTGGTGTAAGTTGGTGGTCTAGTTTCACTATTTTGCAAGTAGATGTCTAATTTTCCCAACACCATTTGTTAAAGAAGCTGCCTTTACTCCATTGTATGCTCTGACCTCCTTTGTCAAATATCAGTTGTCCATAAAGGTGTGGGTTTATTTCTGGGTTCTCAGTTCTGTTCCATTGATCTAAACGCCTGTTCTTATACCAGTACCAGGCTATTTTGAGTGCCTTGTAGTATACCTTGATATCAGGAAGTGTGATACCTCCCACTTTATTCTTCCTTTTCAAGATTGCTGAGGCTATTCGTGTTCTTTTTTTATTCCATAAAAATTTTTGGAATATGTGTTCCATATCTTTCAAGTATGTCATTGGTCTTAAATTGGTATTGCATTGAACTTATAAATTCCTTTGGATAATATAGACATTTTAATGATGTTTATTCTTCCTAAACATGAGCATGGTACATGTTTCCACTTGTTTGTATCTTCCTTGATTTCTTTTATAAACGTTTTATAATTTTTCGAGTACAAGTCTTTAATCTCCTTGGTTAAATTTACTCCTAGGAACTTTATTTTTTGGTTGCAATAGTGAAGGGGATTGTTTCCTTAATTTCTCTTTCTGACTGTTCATTGTTGGTATATAAAAATGTCTCTGACTTCTGAGTATTATTTTTATATCCTGCCACCTTGCTGACTTCATTTATCAGGTCCAGTAGTTTTTTTGACTGAGACTTTAGGGTTTTCTATATACAATATTATATCATCTGCAAATAATGATAGTTTTACTTCTTTTTCAATTTGGATGCCTTTTATTTCTTCTTCTTGTCTGATTGCTGTGGCTAGGACTTCCAGAACTATGTTGAATAAGAGTAGTGAAAGGGGGCACCACTACCTTGTTCCTGATCTTAAGGGGATTGCTTTTAACTTTTGCCCATTGAGTATGATGCTGGCTGTGGGTTTGTCAAAGATGGCCTTTATCATGTTGAGGTATGTTCCCTGTATTCCCACTGAGCTGAGATTATGAATGGGTGCTGGATTTTATCAAAAGCATTTTCTGTATCTATTGAAATTATCATGTGTTTTTTGTCCTTCCTTTTGTTTATGTGACGATTCACATTGATTGATTTGCGAATATTGTACCAGCCTCGCCTCGCCAAAATAAATCTCATTTGATCATGGTTTATGATTTTTTTCATATATTGCTGGATCTGGTTTGCTAATATTTTGTTGAGAATTTTAGCATCTAAATTCAATAGGGATATTGGCCTATAATTTTCTTTCTTTGTGTTGTCTTTGCCTGGTTTTGGAATCAGAATTATGCTCGCCTCATAAAAGGAACTTGGAAATGTTCCTTCCTCTTGAATTTTTTGAAATAGCTTGATAAGGACAGGAGTTAATTTTTCTTTGAATATTTGGTATAATCATTTGTTAAGCCATCAGGCCCAGGACTTTTCTTTTTGGGGAGTTTTTTGATAACTGTTTCAATCTCATTTGTTGTAATCGGTCTGTTTATGTTTTCTGATTCATCCAGATTAATTTTTGGAAGATTATATGTTTCAAGGAATTTGTCCATTTCATCTAGGTTGTCTAGTTTTTTGGCATACAGTTCTTCATTGTATTTTCTTACAATATTTTGTATTTCTGTTGTGTCAGTTGTTATTTCTCCACTCTAATTTCTAATTGTATTTATTTGAGTCCTCTCTCTTTTTTTCTTGGTGAGTCTGGTTAAAGGTTCATCGATCTTGTTTACCTTTTCAAAGAATCAGCTCCTGGTTTCATTGATCCTCTGTATTGTTTAGCCTCTATATCATTTATTTCTGCTCTGATCCTTATTATTTCTTTCCTTCTACTACCTCTGGGCTTTACTTGCTGCTCTTTGTCTAGTTCTTTTAGATGCAGAGTCAAGTTGTTTATTTGAGCTTTTTCTAGCTTCTTACGTTATGCCTGTAGTGCTATGAATTTCCCTCTCAGGACTGCTTTTGTTGTGTTCCATAAATTTTGAGTTGGTGTATGCTCATTATCATTCATTTTTAGTAATTTTTTTATTTCTTCTTTGATCTCACTGTTAACCCTTTCATTATTTAATAATATGCTATTTAGTTTCCAAGTGTTTGAGTATTTTTCAGTCTTTCTGTTGTGGTTGATTTCTAGTTTCATGCCATTGTGATCAGACAAAATGCTTGATATGATTTCAATCTTTTTAAATTTGCTGAGACTTCTTTTATGCCCTAATATGTGGTCTATCCTAAAGAATGTACCATGAGCACTTGAAAGGAATGTATATTCTGCTGCTTTAAGGTGAAAGGTTCTGAAGATATCTATTAAATCAAGTTGATGTAGTGTGTTCTTTAAGTCTGCTGTTTCTTTGTTAATTTTCTTTCTTGAAATTTATCTAGTGATGTTAGTGGAATATTGAAATTCCATACTATTAGAGTATTGCTGTTTATCTTGCCCTTTATATCCATCAAAGTCTGCTTTATATATTTAGGTGCTCCTATATTAGGTGCGTAGATATTTATAATGGGTATATCTTCCTGTTGGATTGTTCCCTTTATCATTATGTAATGATCTTATTCTTTTTTTTTTTTTTTGTATTTTTCCAAAGCCAGAAACAGGGAGGCAGTCAGACAGACTCCCACATGCGCTCGACCGGGATCCACCCGGCACGCCCACCAGGGGGCAATGCTCTGCCCATCCGGGGCATTGCTCTTTTGTGACCAGAGCCACCCTAGCGCCTGAGGCAGAGGCCACAGAGCCATCCTCAGTGCTCGGGCCAACTTTGCTTCAATGGAGCCTTGGCTGCTGGAGGAGAAGAGAGAGACAGAGAGGAAGAAGAGGGGGAGGGGTGGAGAAGCAGATGGGCGCTTCTCCTGTGTGCCCCAGCTGGGAATTGAACCCGGGACTCCTGCATGCCAGGCCAACGCTCTACCACTGAGCTAACCGGCCAGGGCCTGTAATGATCTTCTTTATCGCTTACTATAGCCTTTGTTTTAAAGTCCATTTCTTCTGATATAAGTATTGCTACTCCAGCTTTTTTTTCATTTCCACTTGCATGAAATATTTCTTCCATCCTTTTATCTTCAGTCTATGTACATCTTTTGTTTTAAGGTGTGTCTCTTGTAGACAGGATATGTATGGGTCCTGTTTTCTTATTCACGCAGCTACCCTATGTCTTTTAATCAGATCATTTAATCCATTTACATTAATAGGCCCCTTATCATTTCTTGCAGCATTGGTTTTGTTGTAATGAATTTCTTGAGTTTTTTTCTCCGGGAAGCTTTTTATTTCTCCTTCAATTTTAAATGATAGACTAGCTCGATAAAGTAGTCTTGGTTGTAGGCTCTTGTTCTGCATTACTTTGAATATTTCTTGCCATTCCCTTCTGGCTGCAAGTGTTTCTGTTGAGATGTCGGATGTCATCCTTATGGGGGCTCCTTTGTAGGTGATAGCCTTTTCTTCTTTAGCAGCTTTTAATATTTTCTTTTTATCACATAGCTTTGGTATTTTAATTATGATGTGTCTTGGTGTCGATGTTTTTGGGTTTCTTTTTTATTTATTTATTCATTTTAGAGAGGAGAGGGAGAGAGAGAGAAGGGGGAGGAGCTGGAAGCATCAACTCCCATATGTGCTTTGACCAGGCAAGCCCAGGGTTTCAAACCGGTGACCTCAGCATTTCCAATTCGACGCTTTATCTACTGCGCCACCACAGGTCAGGCCCTTTGGGTTTCTCTTAAATGGAGTTCTTTGTGCTTCTTGAACTTGTGAGATTTTTTCCTGCATTAATTTAAGGAAGTTTTCAGCTATGATAAGATTGAACAAAGTCTTTATCCCTTGTTCTTTCTCTTTTTCAGGAACCCCAATGATGTGGATACTATTTTTCTTCATGTTGTCACAGAACTCTCTTGGAGTTTCCTCACTTTTTTAGTCTCTTTTCTTTTTTCTGCTCTGCTTCAGTGCCTTCATTTATCTTGTCCTCTAACTTGCTGATTCAATCTTCAGCTTCATCCACCCTGATTTTAATTTCTTCCATTGTGGTCTTCATTTCTGATATAGTTTGTCATTTCTGACTGATTCTTTTTTATTATTTCAATGTCCTTTTTTATATTTGCTATGTCTTTATTTAGGTGTTCATAATGACCATTTGTTGTTGTTCTAAGATCTTTAAACATCCTAACAATCGTTATTTTAAACTCTGCATCCAGTAATTTGGTAATATCTGACTCATTCAGGTCCTTTTCTAAGGATTTCTCTTGATTCATTTGTGTTGCATTTCTTTGCCTTCTCATTTTGTCTGTGTATCAGAAGATTTTGGCCACTGGAGTCCAATGGGTGTGGCCTCTGTGTTCCCTAGGTGTGGTCTGTCTGCAGGCTGCCACCCCCTCTGCTGCTGTTGCTTATGGTGTTTGGGTATGGGAGTTGCTGGTGCCAGTCTGCTGGGTCTGTTGCTGTGGTTTCCACCTCTCCTCCACAGAAGGGACTGTGATCACGTACCTGGGTTTATAAGCCTTGGTGGCCTCAGCCTTCACCCTGTTGCTGTGCCTGGGCCGCAAGCCTTGGCACCACAGGCAGTGGTGAATACCTTTGCTCAGCTGTGGTCTCCGCCTGTTTCCGGGCTTTCACCCTGCCCCGGCCGAAGGAGCCCGCTCATGAGTTGGCTGCAAGCCTTGGCTCCATGGGCTGGGTGGGGCTGTGCAACCATCCTCAGTAGCACATCTCCGCCTGTTCTGGTTTTCACCCCACCTCCGCGGGAGAAGCCAGCTCGGGTGTTGGGCTGCAAGCCTCGGTTCTGCCGGCTGGACGAGGCTGTGCACCTGCATCCCCTGCTCAGCAGTGGGTCTCCACCCCTTCTGGGGCTCCCGCATTTCCTCCGTAGGCAGGATTGCAGGTGAACTGCAGCTGGACCTGACCACTTTCATGCATCCCCTCTGCTCTGCCGGGCAAGACTGAGCTCACACCCAGGCCTCAGTCATGGTCGGCGGCTTCTGCCCTTGCCTACAGAACCATGCTTCCATGTTCTGCCGCCACCCGCCCTCCGTGGAGTCTTCAGCCCTGTGGGTGGGGGCGTTGCAGCTCAGACCCTAACACTCCATACTGTAGTCTCAAAAGCTCCCTCCTAAATGACTCTGCTCTGAGTGCCGTGGGAAAGTGTGTTTTGCTGGTGTCCTGCTTCCCTTTGCTCGTATTGCTGGTTCCCGGGGAAATATTCACTTTAGATTTGGGGAGTGACTCAGCCCAGGGGTTAAAGTGGCTGTCCCTCAAAGTGTTTTTCCCTGTGCCTCCTAGATTACACTCCCTTCCTGCTGCTCCAGTCCTCTACTCTCTCCCATCCCCTAGAGCCCCAGGTTAGTGGTTGTGTGAGAGGTTTTCTGTGCAGTCCCTTTAAGAAGAATCCTGGGTCTGAGAATTTGTCTCTTTCTCACTAACAGTATCCTGACTTGTTTCACAGCTAAAAACTCTCTGTACACCTCTTCTAGGCTTTGGGGCTGCAGTCTGGGGCTTTATTCCTAGGAACCTCCCCTTTCTGCTAAACTCACTTCCAGTATAAATTCTTAGTGCTGAAGAAGACATTTGATGTGGAACTAAATCTTATAAAAAATCATATGACTGCATTGGCTATTCTAAAATACCTTGCTAGAGTAGCCAAAGAATCTTGAGAAAGAACAAAACTGGAGGCATCATATTTCCTGATTTCAAGCTATATTACAAAACTATAGAATTATAAAACCAGACACAGAGATCAATGAAACAGAACAGACAGCCCATGAGCAAACCCACATATATATATATGATCAATTAATTTATAACAAAGAATCTAAGAATATATAATGGTGAAAAACAGTCTCTTCAATAAATCTTATTTGGAAAACATGACAGCCACATGCAAAAGAATGAACTGGACCACTCTCTTACACCATATACAAATATCAACTCAAAATGGATTAAACTTGAAAATAAAACCTGAAACCATAAAAATCATAGAAAAATTGTAGGAAAGAAACTCCTTTGCATTGGTCTTGGTGATTAATTTTTTGGATGTGACACCCAAGCATAGACAACAAAAGCAGAAACAAGTGGGACTGCATGAAACTAAAAGCTTCTGCACAGCAAAGAAAATCATCAACAAAATGAAAAGGAAGTCTACCAAATAGCAAAAAATATTTGCAAATCATATATGTGGTAAAGGGTTAATAAGCCAAAATATATGAAAAACTCATACAACTCAAGAGCAAAACAATCTGATTAAACAATGAGCAGAGAATCTGAATACAGTTGAAACTTGAACAATGGGTTAGAAATGCCACCACCTGCCCAATAAAAAATTTATATATAAATTAAGTTAGCACCCACCATATATGTGGATTCCCAACCACGGATGGAAAGAAATTAGACATTTTTCCTCAGAAGACATACAAATGGTGAATAGCAATGTAAAAAAAAATGCTCAACATCACAGCTCATCAGAAAAATGGCAATAAAAGCTCAAATATCAATTCACAGCTATTAGAATGGCTACTGGCAAAAGACAAGAAATAAGTGTTGGCGAGAATGTAGAGAAAGGTAACCCTTGTACTGTGTTGGTAAGTATGTGAAATATTGTTGGAAAACAATAGGGAGGCTCCTCAAAAATTAAAAATAAAGCTATGATATGATCCAGCAATTCCACTTCTGGGTACTTATCCAAAGGAAATGATCAATGTCCATTGTAGTATTTTTTTTTCATTGTAGTATTTCTTAAAACAGCAAAGACATGAAAATAACCAAAGTGCCCATGCCAACAGATGAATAAAGAAAATGTGATATGTGTGTGTGTGTGCACATCCTCACTAATATCTCCGATAGGGGCTGCAACTTTAAGTGAAACAACATATAACAAAACCAATTTTACCACAGGCTAATTAATATATACAGCAGCTAAGTCCCTACAGTATCTCATCAACATGATAATGAATAAACAGTGAACAAAATAACATTATTCAAGGCCCTGTATTAATAATAATCAAATATTATTTTGCCACAACAAAGAAGGAAATCTTGCCATCTGCAACAATATGGATGAACACTGAGGACATGACCCCAAGTGAAAGGAGTCAGAGAAACACAAATACCATATGAGATAACTTATATATGGAATCTAAATAAAAAAATTAAAACCTGAACTCATAGATACAGAGAATAGATTGGTGGTTTGCAGAGGTGGACGGTGAGTGGTGGGTGAAATGGGTGAAGGGGATCAAAAGCTACAAACTTCCAGTTACAATATAAATACATCTTGGGATGTGACATACATTATGGTGACTACAATTAACGATACTGTAATGTATATATATTTAAAATTTGGTAAGAAAGTAGATATTAAAAGTTCTCATCACAAGAATAAAATTTGTAACTATGTGTGGTGATGAATGTTGACTGGGTGATCCTTCTGCAAGCTACTCAAATGTCCATGAATACCTCCAGTGGACTGGCATGCCAGCTGAGAGCCCCACACAGGCCCCTGCACTCAGTCCTCCTTCCCTCTGGGAGCCCCTTCGGACTGGGAGAAGCCCAGGCATCTTGGGTCCTGTCGTCCCCCACATTACTTCTTTGCCTGGCCAGGCTTCACCTTCTGATCTCATCCTCAACAATACTCCGACATGCTCCCCTGAAATGGATTATGCCCTGAAGTCCTTTGTAGTCTTTAGATATACTGTCCCTCCTTTTAAAATCCTCATCTAAGTCAAAGGCCACATTTTGTTTTCAAAAATAAGTAATTAACAATTATTGAATACTTTTTCATCAACAAACTTTAAAGCATAAACTGAAAATACACAATATCTAGTATTAAAAGTATAAATTAAAAAAATACCAATACCAATGTTGTTCTCAATGATAAAACTCTCTAAAAAGGAAGGTTCTTAAATATACAACTGATCAAAATTCTTTTACTGCAGAAGACAATGTTAAATGTACTGTTTTGCATGATGCAATGGTTAAAAAAAGAACATAGTACTAATTTGGAATGATTCTTGTTTTGGATATGAACTTTTAGGGGTGGAATGTTCAAATGCATATATACTTTTCATATGTTTAAGAAATTAAGATAGAAAAAGAGAACAGTTTTTATGTAAAGGAAGAATTTTTATGCTCTCAAAAATATATTAGTCTCAAGTTGCACAGCAACAGACTAAATCATAAATAATGTGCATTACTAAGACACAGGCTTGCAGGGGAATTTTTTTTACTATTTGTCAAAGGAGCCTAATTTTGCCATAAACCTTCTTAGTTGGCAACTACAATAAGATACAGAGAAAGACAAGCAGAGAACACAGTGAGGATGTAATGTGTGGTCAAGCGGACAAAGCAAATGAAGCAAGCTGGATACCATACCTGCTTATTATTGTCAGTGGTACAACACAGTTTCTTGAGGGAGACAAAATGCCTAATTTTCCTGATAACATAAATAAGTAGTTATTAGTGAGTCAGATATAAGATGTTTCAACAAATCAGCAAATGAAAACATCAACAGCAACATTTTAAAGCGAAACTCCAGGATCTATTCTAGGGCAGATTTAAAATTCAAACAAAATCCAATCTATAGAAAACACATTTTCACACGCAGTCCATACATGCCTTCTGAAACTGGGCTTCCCTTTTAATCACCACTGGCTCAGGAGCGTTTTCCTAATGGGTATTTCATTTTGTAACTGATTCCTGAAGCTTGGCTCCTCAGTATCTTCAGTGACAGAATGAAATGTTCCTCCAGAAAAATATTGGCTTTAATTCTGCTGACGTTAATAATTTTATAGCTTATATAGAAAGCAAAAGACTCATTTGAACAATGATCAGATTTCAGAGCTGCTATTTCTATATTTAATATTCCATATTTTTGACAGCACTGTCATCATAATTATGGCATTTTTCAGGCAGAGAAAAATTCTCTTATTTCAAGCTCATGGACAGAACAGCCTGTGGTCTTGCTCATTACCACAAAAGAGACCAGGGAAAAGATAGATTTTCTACTCAAAAGATAGATTTTCAGCTCAAGGTAGATTTTCTACTGAGGGTGAAGCCAGGAATTCCAGAGGGCTGTGTTAGACTTTACAGTAATGAGCCTCCTCTCTCTGTTTCTGTCTCCCTTTGTTTGTCTCTTTCTCTGGTTCAGTTTTCTCTGGACAACTCCAAGGAGAGCATAGAAAATACTGGTTATCCCATAACAAACTTCACTAATCAGGAAGAGGTAAAAATCTCTCTACTTTTAAGAAGAATTTCCTCTGGTGGCTCACTGCCTGCCCACAACTAGGGAAGAAATAACACTGTGTCTGGACAAAAGAACATCTTTCTCTCATTTGTAATATCAGAAAGATCAGAAAAATTTATTCTGACAGAAATTGCCAAGCAATAGCATGCCCCCTCTGCCTTGGTTACCTAATAATTCTGGATACAAACACGCACAGTGAATTGTAGCTTAAATTTTCTGTGAAGGAAAATAAGGCCATGCACAGGACTCTGGGTTGAGGAGAACAGTCCCAGTGCCTCTCTGCTCAGGAGAAGAGTCAAAGACTGCTAGTGTCCCCACCACCTGCACTGAAGTATAATGGCAGGAAATAGGAGATGGTGGTATGAACTGAGGGGAACTATTTTGAAACTAACCAAACTAGAAAAATTGGAGTGGAAACCACCAATAGACACTTCGCTGACTTTACAAAATGTCTTGTTTTCTAAGCACACAACAATTTGCAAGAAACTTGGGTCATCATAAAGTTGCAAGAGCCTCTCTGGTTACAGGCACGATAACAGTCACCTTTCCTTTTCCCAAAACATTACATGATGGCATGCATCCCTTATAAACCTGTCACGTCCTATGAAGCTGGTTGACAAAAGCTCCTCAGTGCTCTACTGTTAGGGGATCCTGTGTGGCTTTGTCAACCTTATCACAAGGCTAAACTGGGAGGAGAAGGAATCACATATTTACCTTATCTCTCCACAAATAAGTGGGCTTCTCTGAGATGAAATGGAATCAGATCACTTCAACTCTGGACCAGGCATACCCTGTGCTCCATCCTCATGGCCTCCAGGGCCTTCTGCTCTGAGCGAGGCCTGAGCCAGCCTGGAGAAAGCCAGCATGGAGACAGCGCCTCCAGGAAAGAAGACTGGCTCCCAGTTTTGTTCTTGATATGAAGGGGGATAGCTCAGAAGCTGAGCCCCTTCAGAGGGGAGTGGGCACGGTGGGACCACAGGTGATCAGGTGGAGGTGGGGTGATGCTCCATGCAGCCTATAAGCAGAAGACACAGGGAGGAAAAACTGTCTGAGTGTTACTGCGGCCGCGTGGAGGTGTCCCTGGTACATTCTAAGTACAGCCCAACCCTACTGTATTTGTGGGTCTAATGCTTACTGGCATTTCAATATGCTCACACGGACCCTTCAACTAAAAGCGTTCAACAGTGTCCTCACCCTCCTTGGCCAATCACTGGGGTGATCTTCACGTACTGTTGGATGCTGTCCCCGGACTTCCGTCTGGCATAGTAAACCCCTTGCCACTCCTACATGGACAAAGAGAGCTCTTGAAATCCTTCCATCCAGGCCAATGTCTGCTCCTACAGAGGGACTTACCAAGGTTAGCAACTTACTCCCACATGCTTTCCTTACATTCCACAAACACCACCCCATCTTTGCTCCCACTGTGATGCCATCTGTGGTCATGGTCATGGTCACAGTGCATGAACTCAGTAAAACCAACATGTCTACATGGGACTCTTGGCCAGTGGTAGGAGTTCCTGCTATCAGCCCTATGGGTACAGTGACACCAGGTCCAGGGATTTTTCTAAGGTCTTTCTCAAAATCTTTACTACAACCCGAGTTTTACATTATCATCTTTAATTTACAGATGGGTAAACTCAGGCTCTGAGAATCTAACAGATGTGCCCATATTAGAAAGTGGAGGATGTGATTATGATATCTGTGCCATTTAACTCTCCATGAAGCCTACCACCTTTCACTATCCAGCCAGGACTCCTCTGGGGCGAGTCTGGCTCCTGGCAGTTTCCACAGAAAAGGTAAAGGGTATGTAAAGATTCCTAAGGTCTCTGGACCTTGGGGACCAGGCTGGGATAAAGAACCTGGTGACTTCAAAGGGGGACTGTGGTACCTCCTTTCTGGGAGGGTGTAGTCAGAATCAGAGCGTTTCTTTGTAGCCTTTCTCTGCCCCTCTCTCACACTGGGTGGCTCTCTGGCACACCAGGGGGACCACCCAATGTGTGGTGGGGTTCTTCCCATGATTGTTCTGGAGTATTTGATAATGTTCTGTTTCCTTCCCAGTTGGACTGACCCAATATTTTAAAAATTAATTTTGGCCATCATATATAAAGTCTACCGGAAAGTTCTGTCTGTTTCTATCACAACAAGTTTCGACACGTAAGTACAGGTTTATTTGGCACACGTGTGCCTCTCTATTTTTATCACTTAATGTATACATACTGACATAGCAAATTAACTAAAACAAAGTTGATTCACGTTAGTCTTATGTGTGAAGCGATAGTGTACCCATGGCTACTGATAAAGTTCATTTACGCCACTGTATTGTATACGAATTTCAACAAGGAAGAAATGCTACAGAAGCATGTAGAAATTTATTGAAAGTGGTGAAGGTACAGTTTCTGATAGGACATGCAGAAGACGATTCGAAAAATTTGAAACAGGTGATTTCGACCTTTCTGATAAGCCATGTTCTGGGCGACCATCTTTGATCAATGATGATGTTGTTAAGACCATGTTGGACCAAGATCCTTTTCTGACAACATCAGAGATCGCAGAAAGGCTTAATTCAGCTCAGCAAACCATTTTGGACCATATTCGGAAGATAGAATTGGTGTGGAAATATATTATTTAATAAAGTTTATTGACGGTAAGAAAAATTTGTCTTTTGTTTTATTCCAAAAACGAACAGAACTTTCCGGTAGACCTTATATAATCCAAAATTTTTTTATTCCTGTATAGTGGTGATTCATTAAATAAAACTAGTTCTCATCTAACTACTTCACACCAGAGGATGCAAGACGAAAGAAATCACATGTGAGACAGCACTCTGAATGCTTAAAAGAAAATGCACAGGCTGTTCCAGAGATGAGAGCAACGCTCCCCTCAAGGGAAGAGTGGGAGGGAGATTCCTCCTGCATTTATACCACTGCCTTCCTCTACTGGGACCAAGTGGGAGTCTCTGAACAAACGGATGCGGCAGGGAGACATAAGCAGTCCATCTCTACCAAACATCGATGAGGAAAGAGAATAGAAAAAGGAATCCTGGGCCTAAATGTGAATACTGATATTGAATACTTCTAGTCCCCCAAACACAAGATAAGCTAAAACATGCACAACAGCTTTTTGGGTGGGACTCTGCTCAGAGATAGTAACAATATTCCATCAATGACAGGTGGGGTATATTCATGCAAGGGATGAAATCTCAGATGAAATCACCAGATTCCATATTATAACGATAAGCACCAGATTTGATATCCAAAATTATCTCATTTTAAAAACACAACTATTTTCATTTAATCAGAGCACTGTTAAAGAAGCTGATCTTAAGGGTGTGATGTAAAAACATGCAGTAGAAGAGGCACAGGGCTGGGGCGTGCGGGTCTGCTCTCTGCAGCGCCCACCTTGCCCTTCTTGACGCACGTGTTGATGGTGTCGAGGAGGTCTGCCTGGTTCTTATCGCTTGTGGGCAGCTCAGCGAGCTCTTTCCCCAGGAGCTCACCCTTGTGGTAGCCCATCATCCTTTCGAAGGCTGGGTTGACATACTGTGAACAGGAAGTGGTTACAGGTCAATTTGGGGACACTCAGTACCCCAGAGGAATGCTTTCTGGGACACAGAAGATGTGCTGGCATAGCCCCTCCAGGACCATCTCAACATCTATAGCACAAAAGTAATTTTAATTTCCCCCTTACATATAACATCCTCTGATCAACTTCTTGCTCCTTGCTCTTGTTTTAAGTTTTATCTTCAGAGGGCTGGTAGGTTTGTAAAGGGGACTGAAAGGACCCCGGAAAAACACTGCAGTCAGTATAGGCTCTCCTTTCCAGGTGCCCACTGTCCTCTGCCTGTTTTCTCCTACTCATGGTAAAGGCTAGGAGGTGGTAATACCATGTGCCAGCATCACCATATTACCTCCCCCAGAGGGCAGGGTTTCTGACCACCAGGTGCTCACTGTAGAATGAAGGGCTCTGGTCCCTGCGAAAGGCACCATCTGTTAGACTACTCATGGGGAAGGTAAGTAGAAAGGCAGGGAGCCCCTTCCCTTCATTACTGAGGTCACCACTCAGCTAACCACTGTAAAAGAGGAAAATGCAAGGCAAATGTGTTTTATGAAGAGAAGCAATTGTTAAGTTGGGGTATAGGAGGGGAGATGTGGGATATGTGCTTGGTCTGTAACAGAAATGGGTCTGGTTCTTCATGGTCCAGGATGCTGACCCATGGACAAGTGGGCCAGCAACAGGCAGCAATATGAGGATACTTTCAGATCCATTTCAAGGAACAGCCAGAAAAACAGTTCCATAAATGCCCAACAGGACACTAGGTGGGAAGACTTTGGAGTCAGAAAGATATGGCTACATAGTTTGGTTCCAGTACTTACTATCAGGGCTTTCCCTGGATAAGCTCTTGGATCTTGCTGGGCTCAGTTTTCCCAACAGTATTGGGGGCACTTATGTCTGTTGCACAGGGTTACTGAATGGAAATGAGATAACTTTATGAGCATGACGATGACAGGACCTGGCACGGTCGGCTACTGATGCTGCTGGTCCAGGATGAGATCAGGGTGTGTCTGTGTGTGCAGAGGCAGTTTCGCAGGAGAGCAAGTGTGGGCTGTCTGCTGTGGGTCTGCTGTGGGCACACTGATTCTGGCCCCTGTTAATGAGAGTAAGTGCTTCTCATACTCAGTGCTATCATGCAAACGAACTGCACCCATCAGTGAAAAGCCTACATTTCAGAGTGTGTTTTAAGTATAA
Organism: Saccopteryx bilineata; assembly: GCF_036850765.1. Classification (NCBI taxonomy): domain Eukaryota; kingdom Metazoa; phylum Chordata; class Mammalia; order Chiroptera; family Emballonuridae; genus Saccopteryx; species Saccopteryx bilineata. Next base: position 202,027,654 of record NC_089493.1, on the reverse strand, counting down.
ATATCTTAACTTTCCAACAAATAGAACAATGTAATTTCAACAAAGGTTTGTCTACTATACACATTTCCTTAGGAAGATGACTTTAGTATATTAGAGTGCTTTATTATTAGAATACAAACTATAAGCAAATAAATGAGTACCTTTGAAAATATTTTGTTCCCAAAAGAAACACTCATAGAAACAGAGAACAAACTGGTGGTTGCCAGATAGGAGGGGAGTTGGGAGCTGGGTGCAGAAGGTCAAGGGATGAAGAAGTACAGAGTGGCAGTCACAGAGTAGTGACGGGGATGTAAGTTACGACATAGAGAATATAGTCAGTAATGTTGTAATAACTGTATGGTGCCAGGTTAGTACTAGACTTATGGGGGGATCACTTTGTAAATTATATAAATGTGTAACTACTATGCTGTACACTTGAAACTCTTATAAAATACTAAATGTCAACTGCAATTGACAACTTTTAAAAAGGAAATGTTTTGTTTTCACAGGCACTTATAAGCATTTACTCAATAATTCTGATATATTTCTGTGTAAATGATGGCCAAAATGACTTACCCCACTTCTGTCAAAGAAATCACAGGCTCTGATCTGAAACAATTTTTATTCTTATCTAATATCTCATTCTTAGCTTAAGTCTTTAAATACTTTGATGATCCTTTCTCCAAAGAAAATCTGCTAAAATGAGAGAGTTATGGTAATGTACTTGAAAAAGAGTGGCTCAAACTTAAAAGGTTCTATTTGACACCAAGATAAAAAGTGTCGCCGTACCTGAATCACATGCTCATCGCTTGTTATTTCTATGGCTTCGTGACAGTGGTCTAATGCTGTAAACACTGAGTTACAGACCCTGAAAGTTGCAAAAGATCGATGTTAGTGCTGCTATAAAACCATTAATGTTTCATTGGTTAATTTATCAAAGTATACAGTTCCATAGATTCATTAAAGCCATTTACCTCCTGATACTGCTTTGAGAAAAAACAGAATCAAAAATAAAAACCTAAGCTTTTAAACTAAATGAATATACAACAGCATATACTCCCATGTGTATGATACAAAGAAAAGAACTGCAACTAGCAAAATCTTCATGGATAATATATGCTGAATGAAACTTTAATACTGACACCGGAGAACAAAGGTGTGGGGAACACTCTTCAAGGTGTATCAGTGATATTCTCCTTGACCATGCTGTGAATGAAACAGAGAAGGCAAATTCTCATCAATTAAGAAAATCTACTTAAACCCAAATTGGATCTGCAGTACTCTGGCCTTTTGCAACAGACACAAACATTTTATCTCCTTTCTTTCATGATCTCAAATAAACAAACCTTTATAGCACTCTGCTTTTAACCACACCCACTGCCATGATGGAAGGCAAACATGGCAGAATGCCCCTCTCTACATGGGCAATTTTCTTTGTGACCTTGGTTGTATATCTGGAATACCTGAAATCATTTCAATTTTTCAATTTCTTAGAAATACTTTTAACTATCTTCCAAATCTAGAGCAACTCCAAATACAATAAGTTACTTACTTTCTAATAGCAAGTATGTAACTAGTTTCTAAAGTTTTGTTATTGGTACTGGCTTCTAAAGAATACCAGTGAAGGCTTTCTTACCTATTACAAAAAAGATCTTGATTTACTGGATTGATGTTTTATAAAACAAGCTCTTAAAACGTTATTCATTTTCCCCACTCATAATGGCATCTCACTGTGCCATCCTGTTTTGAACAAAACTGGGTGAAATCTGGTTCCATATTTTGCCAGTTACGGGACCTTGGCCAACTTTTTATCTTCGCTGGCTTTCAGCTTCCTCATCTATAAAATGAGGAGAATAACAATTTTACAGGTTGTTCTAAAAATCAAAACACTTTATGTGAGGCAGCTCTCAAAGTGCTTGGGACCATGTAAGAATTCAACGCATGGTACTTGTTATTCTTTGTAAGATCCCAGAGTAATATTTCTTTGTTCTCTAAGGCTTTCAAAGGCTATGGTGAAAAGTGAATCATAACCCATCTTTTCTCTTGATTCTATCTGCAATATCAAGCTAAGAACTGAAACAAACCAATAACAAGTAACAAGGTAACCTGTATGGGAAGTGAAGGATTTTAGCCCATTGAAAACTAGTGCTCCTATAGTTGTAGAGATTAAGGTACCAGTGTGGGAGGTGAGGAAACTAAGTAATTATGACGTGGGTGAGCAGAGGAGAATATAAACCTAACTCAACTGAGATTCCTGATAGGTGCTACAAGTATTTAAATTGCTCCAGGCTACCTGATTTGAACTGTATACCGTCCTATCACCATCTCTGCATCTGTAAACACGATCATTTAAAATGAGAAAAAAATAAAAGAGGACTTTAAGACTGTTTCCAGAACTGTTACTGCACTGCCTCTTCTGAGGAAGCAAGCAAGTCCTAGAGTTCTAGCAGTACCTCCCAGAACCCAGCTGTAGAACCCACCGTGGCACCTCAGGAAAGTGTTGCCTGTTCTCCAGAAGTTAGACATTCAAAGCACACTCTCTGAGGGCTAATTTAATTTTGAGAGCTGCAAAATTAATCCCTAACACATTTTATGTGATAAATTCCTCTAACACATGAAATGATAAGGATTATCCTCTTCAGTGACAAACACTTCTGTTCTGCAGTGCTTAGATCTAAGCTCTAAACCAATTTGGTTGATGATTCTATTGAAATAAACCTGCAGCAAAATGAGGTCATCAACTTGAATCATGTTCCTAGAGTTTGGGAATTTAATTGCTTATATTAATTATTAATATTCTTTATGCAGAAGAGCCCTCGTTTTATTTATTTTCTGTTCTTGGGGACCTTGTAACTCTGTGCTTCAAATATATTTTTATATCCTTCAGGTTAAGAAGTTGGAAAATTGAAAAAAGCAGCACAAGGAGAAGTAACCTTGGCGAGGAAACCTCTGATGTGCAGGCAATGTAACCACTTCCCCCTCACCTTCTTATGGGCCCTTGAAGGTCCAGAGGGAAAGGCAGGTATTACAGATGTCAGGTGGAAAGTCTACAAACAACACAGTGGTATATATATAGTGGGGTGCACAGTGCGTCAGACTGAGGAGGAGGACACCTGGATTCTATTCCAGAGCTGCTGCCAACATACAGGGAGCTGGATCGATTGTAGTCTCCCTGGCTCTCAGTGTTTCCTAGTCAACTGTCACTGAGGTTACATAATCTTGTGTCCCTACCAAAGGTACTCTAGAATCTACTCAAATAACACACACACACACACACACACACACACAAACTGAGTCCACCTGGAACAAGGGTAAGACTGCACAAGGTAGTGGCTTGTAGAGAGAAGAGTCTAAACACAAACCTACATCTTAGCAGGGGTCTGGGAGGCACAGGGAGGGAGGAGTAGAGGCAGCACGGAATCATGGACTTGTAACTGGTCAGCTCCTTCCTGGGCAGTGATGCAGTTACTGGTTGGTTACTCTAAGCCTTCACAGCTGGGCCTCTCCTGTGACACAATGGCTGTCATGCAGAGCCCAAGTGTGGAGAAGCACTCTATCAACATCTTAATACTAGAAAGATGCAGTGTTCCATGAAATATAAAGTTTTACCCATCTTTTAGAAATGGGTAGTTTCTAAAATTGAGGATTGCTACCATCTTAAGACTTGGAATAAAATTAACATAATGGTTTCGGTATAATTCCTGGATAACAGGTATCAGACGAATGGTGACAAGCAGCTAGTATTGCATTAGTATAAATTGATCAGCTTCAACTCCCAATAAGTAGATAAATCCTCTCTGCATTCTGGGTAACAGTTCTTTTCATAGTAAAGACTCATAAGAATAAGAGGTAAATGGTCACCAGTTACCCCCACTTCCCTAGACATTCCCCATTGCATAACTTCTATTCCATAAAATCAGATGCACTCAGAAATGAGATTTAGTTCTCTTATTTTTAAATATTATTCTATAAAATGAAAATTTAAAATTAGACAGTTTTTGTTTGATCACATGATCCTTATTTTTTTCCTTTGGGTAAGCAAATAGGGTTACCGTGTATGTGAAACCCTCCAGAAGCAAACCCCTTCGACAGTACAGACTGTCCTTGCAGAATGCCAGTAAGGTCACATATTTAGCTGCAGCTGGGGTGGAATTGCAGGGGAAAGTATTATATAATTAGATTGTAATTATTCTGGAATTGCATAATAAAGAGCCACATTTTCCCAGTCTTCAGCAAGTGACGGAGTAGCCTGCCTGCTTCTGGGGTGCAGGTAGAGGCTTCAGAGGTCCTTGAATGCCCTAAGGAGCTGGAGAAGGTCATGGTTTAGGGTCACTGTGCCCTACCCACCTGCTGGACCCTGACCTAGCATACATACCCCAGGAGAGTCAAACCACGCACACACACCCCGGTTCTCCAAAAAGGGAAAGAAGCTGGAGACAGTTGAGGCAGAACCAGGCAAAAAAACCCAGAAGGAACTAACCACTTAGTCTGCTGAGGGCTTTCTCTCGTGGAGAGCTCCGGCTTTCCTCCCTAACCCTAACCTATGCCCACACAGGTTGTTCTCACGCTGGTTGACACACACAATAGGGAAGAGAGGCTCTTTACCAGCCAAGCTTCAGTTGGTGTAGACCAGGGGTCGGGAACCTTTTTGGCTGAGAGAGCCATGAACGCCACATATTTTAAAATGTAATTCCATGAGAGCCATACAACAACCCGTGTACATTACGCATTATCCAATAAAAATTTGGTGTTGTCCCAGAGGACAGTTGTGACTGGCTCCAGCCACCCACAACCATGAACATGAGCAGTAGGAAATGAATGGATTGTAATACATGAGGATGTTTTATATTTTTAACGTTATTATTATTTTTATTAAAGATTTGGCTGCGAGCCAGATGCAGCCATCAAAAGAGCCACATCTGGCTCACGAGCCATAGGTTCCTGACTCCTTGTATAGAGGGTCAGGGATTAGTGCACTGGGCAAACCCTCCCTCCTGGGCCACTACCTCCCTGGGTCAAGTCCATTCCCCAACTTCACACTGATTTGTATTAAGAACTTGAGCCTTTAAACATTATGACCAATGACTTCAGCCAGCTCTAGTCAATGAGAAGTGAGAAGTTATGGGACTTATATTGTGTTAAGTACTTAGAAATTGGCCAACCTCTGAATCTGATGAGACCCTGAAAAGTTTTCAGTGGCCTATCTCTAAGCAGACCTTGTCAGCACAACAACCGGAACTCTTTCTTTAGGGCCTCAGGCTGGGTGGGGATGTTTAGTTCAAATCACCAGACCTGCTTTTGCCTGTTCACTGTGGACAAGGCACCTTCTGAAGTCTTATACATGCCATCACATTTAACGTTGCCTGAGAAAACTCAAACAATTATTTAAAATAAAACAAAGAAATTACCTATCAGGGCAGTAAGGTATATGTTCATTTTTGTTGTTGATAATACACAGTAAAAGATTTAAATCAAAATGAAATCCTTTTTTTCTAATTTTAACTCATTGTGAAAACATTAAAAAAAAGTACAAAGCCTTTTACCCTCAATTAAAAACAGTAGAAACCCTCAGGAATAAAAACAATTAGTGTACAATAACAAAAATAATAAATTTTTAAAGTAAAAGCAATGTGATTTTCTTTCCTTTTTTAAATTTAATTGAGAGGCAAGGAGGCAGACAGACTTCTGCATGCGCCTCTACCAGGATCCACCTGGCAACCCCCTTACCAGGTTCTGCCCATCTGGGGCCGCAGCTCCATTGCTTGGCAACCGAGCTATTTTAGTGCCTGAGATGAGGCCATGGAGCCATCCTCAGCACCCAGGGCCAAGTTGCTCTAACCATTCAAGCCCTGGTTGCAGGAGGGAGAGAGAGGATGAGAGAGGGAGAGATAAGGAGGGAGAAGGAGATGCTTGAGGGGGAAAGTTGAAAAACATCAGGGTCCTGAGAGGGTGCTGCAGTGGAGCTGAGCCAAACCAGGCATGAGCTTGGATGGACCCTGATATTACAAGATATCCCACAAGTGGAATATGCCACCACCCAGAGTAGTGGCCAGACACTCAGACAAGCCCATCCCTGAAGTGAACACCAGAGAGCAGCCTGTTTTTAAAACACTCTGTATCTGTTTAGAGACCTTAACTCAGTTTCTTTTTTTTTATAATAAATTTTTATTAATGGTAATGGGATGACATTAATAAATCAGGGTACATATATTCAAAGAAAACATGTCTAGGTTATTTTGTCATTAAATTATGTTGCATACCCCTCGCCCAAAATCAGATTGTCCTCTGCCACCCTCTATCTAGTTCTCTGTGCCCCTCCCCCTCCCCCTAACTCTCTCACTCCCTCCCTCCCATGTCCTCCCTCCCCCCACCCCTGGTAACCACCACACTCTTGTCCATGTCTCTTAGTCTCGTTTTTATGTTCCACCAATGTATGGAATCATGTAGTTCTTGTTTTTTTCTGATTTACTTATTTCACTCCATATAATGTTATCCAGATCCCACCATTTTGCTGTAAATGATCTGATGTCATCATTTCTTATGGTTGAGTAGTATTCCATAGTGTATATGTGCCACATCTTCTTTATCCAGTCTTCTATTGAAGGGCTTTTTGGTTGTTTCCATGTCTTGGCCACTGTGAACAGTGCTGCAATGAATATGGGGCTACATGTGTCTTCACGTATCAATGTTTCTGAGGTTTTGGGGTATATACCCAGTAGAGGGATTGCTGGGTCATAAGGTAGTTCTATTTGCAGTTTTTTGAGGAACCACCATACTTTCCTCCATAATGGTTGTACTACTTTACAGTCCCACCAACAGTGGATGAGAGTTCCCTTTCCTCCGCAGCCTCTCCAACATTTGCTATTACCCATCTTGTTGATAATAGCTAATCTAACAGGGGTGAGGTGGTATCTCATTGTAGTTTTGAATTGCATTTCTCTAATAACTAATGAAGCTGAGCATCTTTTCATATATCTGTTGGCCATTTGTATCTCTTCCTGGGAGAAGTGTCTGTTCATGTCCTCTTCCCATTTTTTTATTGGATTGTTGGTTTGTTTGTTGTTGAGTTTTATGAGTTCTTTGTAAATTTTGGATATTAGGCCCGTATCTGAGCTGTTGTTTGAAAATATCATTTCCCATTTAGTTGGCTGTCTGTTTATTTTGATATCAGTTTCTCTTGCTGAGCAAAAACTTTTTATTCTGATGTAGTCCCATTCATTTATCTTTGCCTTCACTTCTCTTGCCATTGGAGTCAAGTTCATAAAATGTTCTTTAAAACCCAGGTCCATGATTTTAGTACCTATGTCTTCTTCTATGTACTTTATTGTTTCAGGTCTTATATTTAGGTCTTTGATCCATTTTGAATTAATTTTAGTACACGGGGACAGGCTGTAGTTGAGTTTCATTCTTTTGCACGTGGCTTTCCAGTTTTCCCAACACCATTTGTTGAAGAGGCTTTCTTTTCTCCATTGTGTGTTGTTGGCCCCTTTATCAAAAATTATTTGACCATATATATGTGGTTTTATTTCTGGGCTTTCTATTCTGTTCCATTGGTCTGAGTGTCTATTTTTCTGCCAATACCATGCTGTTTTGATTATTGTGGCCCTATAATATAGTTTAAAGTCAGGTATTGTAATGCCCCCAGCTTCATTCTTTTTCCTTAGGATTGTTTTGGCTATTCGGGGTTTTTTATAGTTCCATATAAATCTGATGATTTTTTGTTCCATTTCTTTAAAAAATCTCATAGGAATTTTGATGAGAATTGCATTAAATTTATATATTGCTTTGGGTAATATGGCCATTTTGATTATATTTATTCTTCGTATCCAAGAACAAGGAATATTTTTCCATCTCATTGTGTCTTTTTCTATTTCTCTTAATAATGCCTTGTAGTTTTCATTATATAGGTCCTTTACATTCTTTCTTATGTTTATTCCTAGGTATTTTATTTTTTTTGTTGCAATCGTGAAGGGGATTATTTCTTTGAGTTCGTTTTCTAATATTTCATTGTTGGCATATAGAAAGGCTATGGACTTTTGTATGTTAATTTTGTATCCTGCGACCTTACTGTATTGGTTTATTGTTTCTAATAATCTTTTTGTGCAGTCCTTTGGGTTTTCGATGTATAGGATCATATCATCAGCAAAAAGTGATACCTTTACTTCTTCTTTTCCGATATGGATGCCTTTTATTTCTTTGTCTTGTCTGATTGCTCTGGCCAGAACTTCTAGCACCACGTTAAATAAGAGTGAAGAGAGTGGACAACCCTGTCTTTTTCTACCCTGATTTAAGGTAGAAAGTCCTCAGTTTTATGCCGTTTAATATGATGTTGGCTGATGGTTTATCATATATGGCCTTTATCATGTTGAGATATTTTCCTTCTATACCCATTTTGTTGAGAGTCTTTTTTTTTTTCATTATTTTTTTTTATTTTTTATTTTTTATTTTTTTTATTATTTTTTTTAATAAATTTTTATTAATGGTAATGAGATGACATTAATAAATCAGGGTACATATATTCAAAGAAAACATGTCTAGGTTATTTTGTCATCAAATTATGTTGCTAACCCCTCGCCCAAAGTCAGATTGTCCTCCGTCACCCTCTATCTACTTCTCTGTGCCCCTCCCCCTCCCCCTAACTCTCTCTCTCCCTCCCATGTCCTCCCTCCCCCCCCCACCCTTGGTAACCACCACACTCTTGTCCATGTCTCTTAGTCTCATTTTTATGTTCCACCAATGTATGGAATCATGTAGTTCTTGTTTTTTTCTGATTTACTTATTTCACTCCTTATAATGTTATCAAGATCCCACCATTTTGCTGTAAATAATCTGATGTCATCATTTCTTATGGCTGAGTAGTATTCCATAGTGTATATGTGCCACATCTTCTTTATCCAGTCTTCTATTGAAGGGCTTTTTGGTTGTTTCCATGTCTTGGCCACTGTGAACAGTGCTGCAATGAACATGGGGCTACATGTGTCTTCACGTATCAATGTTTCTGAGGTTTTGGGGTATATACCCAGTAGAGGGATTGCTGGGTCATAAGGTAGTTCTATTTGCAGTTTTTTGAGGAACCACCATACTTTCCTCCATAATGGTTGTACTACTTTACAGTCCCACCAACAGTGAATGAGTGTTCCTTTTTCTCCACAGCCTCTCCAACATTTGCTATTACCCGTCTTGTTGATAATAGCTAATCTAACAGGAGTGAGGTGGTATCTCATTGCAGTTTTGATTTGCATTTCTCTAATAACTAATGAAGCTGAGCATCTTTTCATATATCTGTTGGCCATTTGTATCTCTTCCTGGGAGAAGTGTCTGTTCATGTCCTCTTCCCATTTTTTATTGGATTGTTGGTTTGTTTGTTGTTGAGTTTTATGAGTTCTTTGTAAATTTTGGATATTAGGCCCTTATCTGAGCTGTCGTTTGAAAATATCAGTTCCCATATAGTTGGCTGTCTGTTTATTTTGATATCAGTTTCTCTTGCTGAGCAAAAACTTTTTATTCTGATGTAGTCCCATTCATTTATCTTTGCCTTCACTTCTCTTGCCATTGGAGTCAAGTTCATAAAATGTTCTTTAAAACCCAGGTCCATGATTTTAGTACCTATGTCTTCTTCTATGTACTTTATTGTTTCAGGTCTTATATTTAGGTCTTTGATCCATTTTGAATTAATTTTAGTACACGGGGACAAGCTGTAGTCGAGTTTCATTCTTTTGCATGTGGCTTTCCAGTTTTCCCAACACCATTTGTTGAAGAGGCTTTCTTTTCTCCATTGTGTGTTGTTGGCCCCTTTATCAAAGATTATTTGACCATATATATGTGGTTTTATTTCTGGGCTTTCTATTCTGTTCCATTGGTCTGAGTGTCTATTTTTCTGCCAATACCATGCTGTTTTGATTATCGTGGCCCTATAATATAGTTTAAAGTCAGGTATTGTAATGCCCCCAGCTTCATTCTTTTTCCTTAGGATTGTTTTGGCTATTCGGGGTTTTTTATAGTTCCATATAAATCTGATGATTTTTTGTTCCATTTCTTTAAAAAATCTCATAGGGATTTTGATGGGAATTGCATTAAATTTGTATATTGCTTTGGGTAATATGGCCATTTTGATTATATTTATTCTTCGTATCCAAGAACAAGGAATATTTTTCCATCTCATTGTATCTTTTTCGATTTCCCTTAACAATGCTTTGTAATTTTCATTATATAGGTCCTTTATGTTCTTTGTTATGTTTATTCCTAGGTATTTTATTTTTTTTGTTGCAATCGTGAAAGGGATTATTTTTTTGAGTTCGTTTTCTAATATTTCATTGTTGGCATATAGAAAGGCTATGGACTTTTGTATGTTAATTTTGTATCCTGCGACCTTACTGTATTGGTTTATTGTTTCTAATAATCTTTTTGTGGAGTCCTTCGGGTTTTCGATGTATAGGATCATATCATCAGCAAAAAGTGATAGCTTTACTTCTTCTTTTCCGATATGGATGCCTTTTATTTCTTTGTCTTGTCTGATTGCTCTGGCCAGAACTTCTAGCACCACGTTGAATAACAGTGGAGAGAGTGGACAACCCTGTCTTGTTCCTGATTTAAGGTAGAAAGTCCTCAGTTTTATGCCGTTTAATAGGATGTTGGCTGATGGTTTATCATATATGGCCTTTATCATGTTGAGATATTTTCCTTCTATACCCATTTTGTTGAGAGTCTTAAACATAAAATTGTGTTGTATTTTATCAAAAGCCTTTTCTGCATCTATTGATAAGATCATGTGGTTTTTGTTCTTTGTTTTGTTGATATGGTGTATTACGTTAACCGTTTTGCGTATGTTGAACCATCCTTGAGATTCTGGGATGAATCCCACTTGATCATGATGTATTATTTTTTTAATATGTTGTTGTATTCGGTTTGCCAGTATTTTGTTTAGTATTTTAGCATCTGTATTCATTAGAGATATTGGTCTGTACTTTTCTTTCTTTGTGCCATCCTTGCCAGGTTTTGGTATGAGGGTTATGTTGGCCTCATAAAATGTGTTTGGAAGTATTGCTTCTTCTTCAATTTTTTGGAAGACTTTGAGTAGAATAGGAACCAAGTCTTCTTTGAATGTTTGATAGAATTCACTAGTATAACCGTCTGGGCCTGGACTTTTATTTTTGGGGAGGTTTTTAATAGTTTTTTGTATTTCTTCCCTGCTGATTGGTCTGTTTAGGCTTTCTGCTTCTTCATGACTCAGTCTAGGAAGGTTGTATTGTTCTAGGAATTTATCCATTTCTTCTAGATTGTTGTATTTGGTGGTATATAATTTTTCATAGTATTCTACAGTAATTCTTTGTATATCTATGATGTCTGTGGTGATCTCTCCTCTTTCATTTTGGATTTTATTTATTTGAGTCCTGTGCCTTTTTTCCTTGGTGAGTCTTGCCAAGGGTTTGTCAATTTTGTTGATCTTTTCAAAGAACCAGCTCCTTGTTTTATTGATTTTTTCTATAGTTTTTCTGTTCTCTATTTCATTTATTTCTGCTCTGATTTTTATTATCTCCTTTCTTCGGCTGGTTTTGGGTTGTCTTTGTTCTTCTTTTTCTAGTTCCTTAAGGTGTGAAGTTAAGTGGTTTACTTCGGCTCTCTCTTGTTTATTCATATAGGCCTGAAGTGATATGAACTTCCCTCTTATTACTGCTTTTGCTGCATCCCAGAGATTCTGATATGTTGTATTTTCATTTTCATTTGTCTGTATATATCTTTTGATCTCTGCGCTTATTTCTTCTTTGACCCATTCATTTTTTAGAAGTATGTTGTTTAGTTTCCACATTTTTGTGGGTTTTTCCCCCTCTTTTTTGCAGTTGAATTCTAGTTTCAAGGCTTTATGATAAGAAAATATGCTTGGTACAATTTCAATTTTTCTAAATTTGCTGATATTGTCTTTGTGGCCCAACATATGGTTAATTCTTGAGAATATTCCATGTACACAAGAGAAAAATGTATACTCTGTCGCTTTGGGATGAAGTGTCTGTAGATGTCTATCATATCCAGGTGTTCTAGTATTTCGTTTAAGGCCATTATATCTTTATTGATTCTCTGTTTGGATGACCGATCTAGAGCCGTCAGCGGTGTACTGATGTCTCCAAGTATGATTGTATTTTTGTTAGTTTTTGTTTTAAGGTCAATAAGTAGCTGTCTTATATATTTTGGTGCTCCTTGGTTTGGTGCATATATATTAAGAATTGTTATGTCTTCTTGATTCAACTTCCCCTTAATCATTATGAAATGGCCATTTTTGTCTCTGAGTACTTTTTCTGTCTTGTAGTCAGCATTACTAGATATGAGTATTGCTACACCTGCTTTTTTTTGGGTGTTGTTTGCTTGGAGTATTGTTTTCCAGCCTTTCACTTTGAATTTGTTTTTATCCTTGTTGCTTAGATGTGTTTCTTGTAGGCAGCATATAGTTGGATTTTCTTTTTTAATCCATTCTGCTACTCTGTGTCTTTTTATTGGTAAGTTTAATCCATTTACATTTAGTGTAATTATTGACACTTGTGGGTTCCCTACTGCCATTTTATAAATTGCTTTCTGTTAGTTTTGTATCTTGTTTGATTCTTCTCTTTTGTTTTTCTATCATTTGTTTTTGTTTGTTTGTGTTCCATACTTTCTTCTGTTGCTACCTTTTTTAAGTCAAGTGTTTTTGTGGTGGTTTTTTCAAGGGTGGTAACCATTAAGTAATGAAAAGGGTACCTACCATATTCATTGTAGTACCCTATCTTATGAGTATTTCTGCACTTCATCATCGTTTGCTACTGTTAATCTCCATCCTCTCCCCCCTTTTTTTTACTTTGTTGTCACAGTTTAAGTTTGGTTTTATTGTGTTCTTGGTGGAGCTGTTACTTGTGGTGTTGTTTTCTTTTGTTCTTTGAATCTGGTTGGAAAACCCCCTTTAGTATTTCCTGGAGTGGGGGCTTTCTGCTGATAAATTCTCTCATCTTTTCTGTATTTGTGAATGTTTTTATATCTCCTTCGTACTTGAAGGATAGCTTTGATGGGTATAGTATTCTTGGCTGAAAGTTCCTCTCTTTCAGGGCTTTAAATATTGGGGTCCACTCTCTTCTAGCTTGTAGAGTTTCTGCTGAGAAATCTGATGATAATCTAATAGGCCTTTCTTTATATGTTGTACTCTTCTTTTCCCTGGCTGCCTTGAGAATTTTTTCTTTGTCATTGGTTTGTGTCATCTTTATTATGATGTGCCTTGGAGTGGGTTTGTTGGGGTTAAGAAAACTCGGTGTTCTGTTTGCTTCTTGAATTTGAGGCTTTAGTTCTTTCCACAGGCTTGGGAAGTTCTCGTCTATTATTTGTTTGAGTATATTCTCCATTCCATTTTCTTTCTCTTCTCCCTCTGATATACCTATTATTCTTATGTTATTCTTTCTGATGGAGTCAGACAATTCCTGTAGGGCTTTCTCGTTTTTTATTATTTTTGAGTCTCTTTCTTCTTCTCTCTGTTGTGCCTCAAGTTGTTTGTCTTCTATTTCACTAATCCTATCTTCAATCTGGGCTGTTCTGTTAGCTAAGCTTGTTACCTCGTTTTTCAGCTCGTGAATTGAGTTTTTCATTTCTGTTTGATTTGTTTTTATAGTTTCAATTTCCTTGGTAATATATTCTTTGTGTTCATTGAGTTGTTTTCTGATCTCCCTAAATTGCCTTTCTGTGTTTTCTTGTATATCTCTGAGTATTTTTAAGATTTCTATTTTAAATTCTCTGTCATTTAGCTCCAAGGCTTCCAATATGTTAAGTCTTTTCTCCATACATTTTTCCACATCTATTTGTGTTACCTCTCTTTCTTTTGTATCCATAGTATTCGATTTCCTCTTTCTTATTGGCATCTGAGGTTGGTCTTGTTGATAGCACTAGTTACAATTAATGAAGAATAAAATGTAAAAAAAAAAGAAGAAAAAAAAGGGTAAAACACCCCACAAAAAATACCAGTAATAATTTATTATTTCCCCCTTTTTTCTTCCTTCTCTTTCCCTCCTCAGGGAAATATCGTGATGACCTGTGAATTATATTATGCTAAATGGAACAAAAACTGCCTATAATGGAGGGCCTGATTTGGGGTGAAGAGTTCAAGGGGCGAAAAAAGGGAGTAGGGACCTACTAAATGCAAAAAAAAAAAAAAGGAAGAAAATCTTAGACAAGCATAAGATGATTTGCTTGTAAGTGATGGTCGACTAAGAGATATAATGAGAGGGATAAGAGGGAACCAGAAAAAAGGAGAAAAAAAATAATAATAAAGAAGAAAAAAATAAAAATAATAAGTAAAAATCTGTTGTATTAAGTGGAGCGAAGACTAAATACAATGGAAAGCTTGGGTTGGGAGGAATGCTAGTGAGTTAAAAAGCAACATAAAAAGTACCCAAAATGCCACAAAAACAAACAAACAAACAAAAAAAACAAAAACAAAAGCGAAAAAGAAAAATAAAACCAAAAAAAACCCTTGAGTCCCAAATTAACTAATTTGTTCGTGATTGAGGATTAAATGGGAGGAAAAGTAAAACGAGAAAAGAAAAAACGAATAGAAAGGAAAAAATAAGAAAAAGAGAAAAACGAAGGAAGAAAAAAAAAGGAAGAGAAAAAAACAAAATAAAGCAAAACAAAAAAAAACAAAAGAGGAGAGAGTGAGAGTTAAGTGTTTTGGAGTGTAACCTTAAAGGAGGGTGAGGATGAAGAAAAGAAATAAAATGTAACACTCATGGGTAGTGTATTTCAAGAAAAGGGAAGCATAAGATGGGCAGAGAATAAAAGGACCGAGGTGGAGGAAATAGAAATAATAGTAATAAAGGCAATAAGATAGAAGAAACAAACAACAACAACAAAAAAATTAGTGGAACAAGTTGTAAAGTCTGTGGATTTTTCTTGATTTTGAGAGGTTAACTTCTTCCTTTTTCTTTTTTCTCCCTCCTCCTGGTCGCTGACTCTGTACCCCACGCTCTGCCCCTGTGTCACACTTAGGTAGGGATTTGCAGTTGATGGGATTCTATGGCAATGTCATATAACTGGCTTTAGTCTTGCTGGTAGTCAAGGCTTGTTGGCGTTTGCAGGGTCCAACGATAAGAGAGTTTGCTTTCCTGGAGTCTCTCTCCTAGTCCCCCCTTCCTGAATTAGCAGCCTGGTGATCCAGCTATAAGGCTGCTACTGCTTCTGCCTGGGGAGTAAGAGGCTCAAAGAGCTAGGAAATCCCCACTCTATCCCCACTCAGCGCAAGGCTTTGGGAAAGGCTCTGGCAGTCAGAGCCTCCAGTGTAATCAGGCGGGGGTGGGAGTCAATTGTTGTCAAGGTGACTGTTCAGCACCTAGCATTCAGTTGGACCACTCAACCCAGGCTTTCCACACTTTGTAGCCTGTTTTGGCTGGGAAGAAGAGGCACTAGTCTCTGCTTGCGACTAGTGTAGTATAGATCTTATTATCTGCCAAGTCCCTCTTGTTAGCGTTTATCCCTGAATATGGAGGCTCTATCAATCAGAAGTTGCTCCCGCCCCTTTAGCGAGAGGCACTAAAAAATATCATGCCTCTTGTCTTGGATCGCTGAACTGAGAGAGATCTTATCAATTAGAGCCCCGTGGGTGCGCAGATTTCATGGGTTAAGCTAATTTCAGTGATTGGGTCCGCAGCTGTGCTCCCAAAGGTATTTCAGGCTGCCTGCGCGCCCCTCCCCCAACGCTTGATTGTTAGTTTGAATGGCTGGGTGAGGTGCCCCGCCCACGGAGAGAATCTCCCAAGTAGGGAAGACCGCCCTGGCGCCTCTCCTGCTCACCCTGCCACTGGTGGCTGGGCCACACCGGGTGTAGGATAATGGGGCACCCTGGGTGTGCGGGCCAGTAGGGCGCTCTGGGCGCATGGGATGCCCAGGGCACGTGTGCGAATGGGGTGCTCCGGGCACCGGTGGCTGGGGACTCTCACTCGCAGTGCGCTGGCCACTGGGAACGTTAGCGGTGCTCGCTCTGCAACCGGACTGGGCGCGCGCCGGTGGCTGCTCGCCGCTCCCGAGTGTGGGCCGACTCACCACAGGCGCACTCCTTCCACGGCTTGAATGAACGTCCCTGCAGTAGTTAGCTTCCTCCACACCCTCGTCTCTCAGATTCAAGTGATAACAGTCCTTTCGCTTTCAGTTTGTGTGGAACTCCGGAATGCTCCGAGGATAAATTTTTCTGTTTCTAGTTGATAAATTTGTTGTGATTTTGGGGAGATCTGTCGGATGCGCTGCTCACAGCGCCATTTCCGTGACGTCACTCCAACTCAGTTTCTTGAAGATACTTCATGCCAGGGGGTGACAAACAGGCCTCATGAAATTGCTATCATGTTTATGGTGTATTATTATGGTTAGCATAACAAATATACCCATTGGTTTGCCCCTATCCATAACAATCCATGGAGGAATTTACAAATGTTGAAAGTTGTAAGCAAAAGGGAATTCTCAAATGCTATTCTTAATCTCGATCTAATTGTACAAAAACTAAACAGTACTTTTCCCAGTATATAATTTTAAGACTGCTGTAAATAGTGGAAAATACTGTCAAAATAAGAAGTGCTTCTAATTTATTTCATTATAACACAGTGCTCCAGCTTAGATTCTGCCCAAGCTACCATTACTTGTTTAACAGCTTCAAAATCCCTGTGACTAAACCAGGAACCTAGGAACAGCAGCCAGATGGCAGACAAGCTTTTCTATAAAACTAACCCCATGTCCCGTCTTACTTGGCTACATACCGCAATTTGAACTGTGAGCGAACTTCCCCACGTTCTATTTGAATCAGTTCATTATAGCAAGCAATGATGCTGCTATTCTCCACAAACCTCTGGGAAAAAAAGCAAAGATAACACATGAGACAATGAGACATATGCAATCACTTCTTCAAGAGTCAACTAAAGCTTAACAGTTTTTCCTACTAAAGTAACTCTGTTACATAAGACAACTCAAATAGAAGATGAAATAAAACAGCTGTCAAGGTGTTTGACATGCTTCTTTAAATGCACGAGAAACAACAGAGCAGGTAATACTATATGCTTAACTCCTTTTATAAAAGGGTAGAGAAACTTCAAGATGAATACTGATAGGAAAATAAGCACATAACCTTGTTAATTACTGAAACATGGGCACTTTATACCACACTAATAAGTCTTCTAAATCCCAACACTGACATGTTTGATGTGTGCCACACGTGAGTGATCTCTTCCAGGAAAGAGATCCTCCTTTACTGCCTTCTCATCTTTTGAGTGCCCATGGCACTGTCCTCTCTTGTGTCTCTCTCTTTCTCCACACACACACACACACACACACACACACACACACTCTCTTCCACTAGTGTGGATAGCTTCTCC
This sequence comes from Saccopteryx bilineata, assembly GCF_036850765.1. NCBI lineage: Eukaryota > Metazoa > Chordata > Mammalia > Chiroptera > Emballonuridae > Saccopteryx > Saccopteryx bilineata. Next base: position 202,010,315 of record NC_089493.1, on the reverse strand, counting down.
TTGGGGACATCTTTGAAGCGCCCAAACTTTGCTGTGCCAGGTCTCCACTATTCCAGGTGGGAGCTGGGAAGGGCGAAGGAAAGAGGGGAAGCCTTGGACACACATACAGAAAACATTTTCCCTTTTTTTGGTAAAGTTAAACAGTTGTGTTTAGGATGAGCTTCTGTCTGGGTGAAGCTTATATATATCAGCCTATGGACACTGTCAGCTAATGCTTCACAAGTTACAAAAACAATTTGTGATAAGTTTTGAAAATTTTGGAATAAACAGATTTAGTTTTATATTTTTTTATTTTCATTTTTTAGACAGAAGCATTCAAGGTAAACTTTTGTTGTCTATGTCCTATGTCTAATTATAAAAGTAATACACATTAATTTTAAAGTGTATAACACACAGAAAAATATAAAGAAAAAACCCCAAATCACTGATAATGTCATAAGCTACAGATGTCATTAATTTTGGTTTATTTTCCATAGGCTTTAAGTGTGTGTGTGTGGGTGTGTGTGTGTGTGTTTCATGCCATATTTTCACTTTCATATCTAAGTAATTTTTTATATTTTACTTTCCTTTAAGTCTAAGAACTTTAACTATAGTGAAAGTCAGCTTTCAGTAAGTGATGGTTTCTCAACACTGGAGTACTTTGTAGATAATTGGAACTTAGTAAGTTTTTTAGACTAAATAGAAAATTCCAATGCTGTATCTTTTGGGGGATGTTAACCCTTAGCTCTAAAATAATCTGAGTCAAAAAGAGTGGTTGCCAAACTTCCACATGCTAAGAATCACCTGGGCCTTTGGTGAGAATTCAGACCTCCTGACCCTCTCCTTGCAGAATGGAGGCACGTTTCCTCAGTACAGGATCAGACCCCTGGACCTCTCCTTGCAGAATGGAGGCACGTTTCCTCAGTACAGGATCAGACCCCTGACCCTCTCCTTGCAGAGATGGGGCACGTTTCCTCATACAGGATCAGACTCCTGACCCTCTCCTTGCAGAATGGAGGCACGTTTCCTCAGTACAGGATCAGACCCCTGACCCTCTCCTTGCAGAATGGAGGCACGTTTCCTCAGTACAGGATCAGACCCCTGACCCTCTCCTTGCAGAGATGGGGCACGTTTCCTCATACAGGATCAGACCCCTGACCCTCTCCTTGCAGAGATGGGGCACGTTTCCTCAGTACAGGATCAGACCCCTGACCCTCTCCTTGCAGAGATGGGGCACGTTTCCTCAGTACAGGATCAGACCCGACCCTCTCCTTACAGAGATGGGGCACGTTTCCTCAGTACAGGATCAGACCCCTGGCCCTCTCCTTGCAGAGATGGGGCACGTTTCCTCAGTACAGGATGCTCAGGTTACTCAACACGCTCATGTGCTATGTTGGTGACGTGCACTGTGTGTTTTTTGTAGACAGAGGAGAAAGAGTCTTCACTGACTTCCCAGAGTTATCTGACCACAGAAGCCTGTTGCCAAGAACACCTGTCATGAGCTTTTGGAACACTAGTGTTCCAAAGACAGTTTGAGAAACACTACGTTAGTGGACTCAACAATGGAGTTTGTATTTTGACTTTGCTATGAGTATGAGCTCTGGCAAGCTATTTAGTTATTCTGAGCCTGTTTCCTCCTCTGTGAAAATGGAGAACATACCCAGTCTGTCATCTGCCAATGTGGATGAAGTAAATCACCTAGAATGGAGCCAAACAAATAATCTTAGCTCACCGTTTCTTCCCCAGGAGACCTCTCCAGGGAGCAACTGTGTCTGACTTAGCACCACCTAGCACAACACCTTGCACATGCTAAGTGCTCCAAGAACACTCGTTCCTGAATCAGCATTGTTTCAAATAGAAAAAGAGGGACACAAAGGTTGATATAAGAACAGCTGCACTTGCCCTTTGTTAAGATATTGGTTTCTAAAAGGCTCAGAGTGGACTGAGCATCATGCAGTCAGCCACTTATGCATAGCTACAGAGATGTCAAGTGGAGTGGTTGTGGAATATTTCATGGCACAGTTCGTTCCTGGATCCCCACTCAGGGATCCGTAGTCTGAAGCACAGGCCAATTAGCTAGCAACATTGGCCTGAGCTTCAGCAGATGATTTAATACAATCAGAACAACTCAGAGATGGGAAACAACCTCATGCAAGGCAGAACCGCTGGCATATTTGGTAAGGTACTTGCGTAGAGAGTTGCCAAAGACAAGACTTTGCCCAAAAAGGGAGACCAGCCACCCGGAGAGCAACCTTGGCTGATCCTGTGTCACAGTAACTCAGGAGGTAAAGTGTTGTAGGTGCAATGTGATTCCCTTGGAAAGAGCACCAACTATTTGGGGGACACCCTGACCTCGCTGGCAAAAGGCCTTGCCTCAGACCCGACATGAAAGAACACCAGGTGTTCATGAAAGGCCCCACACTTCATGCTCCATCAAGAGCTTTGTGCACCACGGCTGACTGCAGAGGGTAGCACCATATCCAGACAGAGGGTGGCGAAATCTTCTACAGCAGCATGGACAGGCTACAAAACTTGTAAAAAAGAACAAATGGAACTTTCCCTCGTAAATTTACTCAAATGCGTTTGAACCCAAAGAGGACCAGTGGCTTCCCCTAAGCTTTCCTGTTAATAGATGTGCAATTCCAGGATCACTCCAAATGATAATCGTTATACCAGTCAGAGGGAAAGTGAAATTCCAAAAGGACACTCGACGGGGGTCCTCATAGACGTCACTCACAGTGTGTCACTGCTGTTCTCAGTAACAAGCCCCAGGGGATGAGGAGAGCCTACACCCTTGTACTCTGTGAGGTCCTGCTTCAGACATCCTCAGACATAAAGGACAACATTGGGCTGGCATGCAGTGGGTGGTCAACACTCAACAGAAGATCTATAAAACCTGTAGATAATTTTAGGTTATTTCTCAGAAAATGATCACAGTAAGTAAAGAAAAGTCACCACAGGCTTCTTGGCCAATTTTCCTTTTGCAACTCTCCATGCAAGAACTCAGGTGCATTGTTCTATGCATCTTCACCAAGACACAGCATGGAAGAAGAGCTTTCTGAACCAAATGTCAGCCTTTGAGAAATGTGGGGACGGATGAGAGGAAAGTTAGGTGAGTGATGCTGCTATCATCTCTCCTATGTCCATTTCTCTGACATATGTCAACTACCACACTACTAGAACATTCTAGAGAGCATTGCTGCTTCCACACTGAAGCAGAAAACAACCAAAGTGCAACACTAATATACACAGCAATTTCTGCTTCCCTATAGTCTACAAAGTCAGGATCTTATTTTTAAACTATTGGTTGCAACATTACTTAAAACAATCAAAGGAATTTTTATAGACCATAAGGCACAGGCAATATCCTATTTTTGAAGGAAAGGGAGGCATGAGGCTATCTATTTGGAATTCAGATTACTCGTATCAAAAGATCTGAACATACTAGGTAAACCTGGTTATTTAGTTTGTTGGTAAGTCTCCTTGGAGTAGTCAATCTTCATTTTTAAGTTGAATAGCAGTGTAATTCGTGTAGTCACTCAAAGACTTTATTATTTAAACCCAGAGTCCACAGGCTGTGATGAACCTGGGCCCTGGGTGTCGACTCAGTGGACTTATCTATATATAATCACATGCACTATTGAATCCATATAACTGACTGGACTGATTTAAATGAAATAACTTTGAGACCACAGAATTTTGATGTTATATAATGTGTTTTTATGTCATTACATATCTGTAATTAAGATATATAAAGTTATGAGAGAAAAAGAAAAAGAAACTTGACTAGCATCCATGATGATTACCATGCCATGAGAACAATTCCTTCCTTCCTTCACAGTCCTAGGCCTTAATGTCCTTCGCAGTTATCCATGGATATTGGCTATTGCTGTTATAGGAGAGGTAAGGATAGGATGCCCACACCCAAAGGAGGTAATGGTTCCTTGTCTACGTACCCTGTTGAAGCCTGCATGCAGAAGAGGGAGGACAGAGGCTTCCTCATGGTTGCCCAATCTGCAGCAAAGCAGAAAATGTGGTCACTCAGCAGACAAAAACCAGGATTCCTCACACTGAAACACGGGAAAGAGAGCAATGAGGCAAGCGTGGTGCCAGCTCTTGGAGCGGCTTCCTGACCAGCATGTGCCTACAGGGTACACCTGCCTTCAAAGACCCAGACTTCCACATCTGACTTCCAAATGCAAAAAGAACAAAACAGGAAAGAGAAAAACTCCAGCACTGTGCTGAACTAGTAGTCCACATGAGCAGCTCCCAGCACTGGGTGCTCTCTGGAGTTAGGGAAAATGTATGGGAACAGTCCTATAATGGGACATCGCTCATCCCAGAGATTGCTGTCCTCTTTGCCATCCCCAAACCTTCTAAAAGCACAACTCCCATCCCCCAAGACCTAGCTGAGTCCAACTCCCAGCGCGGTGGAAGACAATGGACATTATCAGCTGCTGCAGCCAACAGCCAAATGAGAAATACGTGTTGTCAGGAATGCCAGGTTAGAAAGGAAGAAGACAAAGCAAACACTGATTACTACCATGCATCTCATGGGAGGGTTTCCTCTACTGAGCCTGTAGCTGGGTCTCAGGACTTCAGTTTGAGCACAGGTGGGGTTTTGGGTTAGCTTATCACAAAGACATATTGGATTATCACATTATAACAGAGGAAAGGTTTCCCTGAGACAGCCAGCAAGTCACATGGAGTATACAGACCTTGGAAAACAGGAAGAAAACTGGGATAGAGGGGACTGAGTGGAGGAGCAGATAGAGAGCAGGACGAGAAATCCCAGTGCTTATTTGTGGCACTGCCTGTCTCTGACCCCAGCCCCACAGGTAGGAGCTGTCTCCCTTATTCTCTTCCTCCTCAGGACTCAAGGTTCTACTTTGGTGGACTGAGAAATCAGGATGGGCACACAATGGCTTCTATGGATATTAATAATGTTCTAGTTCATAAGCTGAGTGGCATAAACTCGGCGTTCATTTTTATTATTCTCCGCATTTATGAAATATTTTGTTAAAACATAGGAGAGAAAAGGTGAAAAATAATAATAGGCCACAGTAAACCATAACTTGTCAAGGATAAGTACACAGTTTTGCTATATGAGTAGGAAAGAAAGAGGTATTTTGTTCTTGGGCCCATGGACTAAGCCAGGCTCAGGGAAACGCTGTGTGGCCTGTTACCCTTCTGGTACCCAGGTCCAGGCTCTCCGAGGGCTCACAGATAAACATACGCCAGAGAGCTGACAAAGGATGACTGTGCATCTCAGTTCCCCTCACGATTCCCCTTGAGGTCTCATCTCCCACCAGGATGGTGGAGTGGTAAGGAAGCAGTGGGGACAGCTTCTTCACTTTCCTTGACCCACAGCCCATGGCAGGTATCAGAGTAAAAAGATACAGCTCCTAATAAGAGACTCAAGGAGCCTCAGGTAGGCTCCTTGGTTAGGCCAAACTCTGAAGCCAGGACTCCCCATGGCACCTACATGGCTCTGGAGAGAGTGTTTCAAATCTCTCCCAGCTCGAGTTTGCCTGGGGGAGGACCAAAACTCTTCTGATTTTCTGGCTTCTCAGTTCCTTCCTTGCACAATCTGTGCCATTTGCCACAATGGGCCCCAGTCCAGTAGATCCAAGGCCCTAATTAAGGTCCAAAGCTAATGGTGGTCATTAGGTGACTATAACACATTTGATGCTTGCAAAGACTCCAAACACTGTAGCTTGTACAAACAACTTTTTCCTTCTAGACCTTCCATTCTAAATGCTGGCCATTTCAGACAATAAACCCAGCAGAGCTGTTTCTCATCCCACAATTTCATACCTGCAGCATAATCCCTCTTTCCTGCCTTCCAACACTGGCATACAAACTAGTCCTGGTTCAAGTCATGTAACTATCCCAAAACATAAACTGCAGAGCCCTTCTCCTGCAGTGGATTGAGCGCCTCTTTCTTCTTGTGGTACTATTTGTTTCTTCTTAAGTGAGAAGCAAGCATTCTCCCAGCTCTCTTCTTTAAAGAAAAAAGATAAACTGGAATCATGTTCCCTCCAGACCTCCTCCTTCTCCACAGAGTTTTTATTCATTTCTAGCTTATAATGAAGTAGCCATGTTTTTCCTAAGGTATAGGAATTTGTGGTAACGTCAATTAGCTATGATAGAGAAAAAACCTAAATACTTCCAGAAATTTGCAGAACAAAGCAAGATCTAAGGTTGGTGCCACAGGGCCAAGGACCTGTCCATTGCTTTGCCAGCTCCCAGACTGGACTATATTGATAAAATGCCTTGGAAAGAGCAGGACTATTTCCAGCAGGGACAGGAAGGAGCTTACGCTTGTGACATCACCGCGAGAATCACCGTGTGCTCTGAGAGCTTTGTGGCCCGGATCGACCTGCAACAGGAAAGTGCCAAGTCAAACCAGGTAATCTGGGCTTTGCTGCATTAAACACATGTGAAACCGCTTCATACTGAAAATGACACAAAATCAAATTTTCCTCTTTAGCACAAGTCTGGTGTTCAGCAGCACTATGCTATACATCTGAAACTAACATAGTATTGAATGATAACTGTAATTTAAATTCTTTCCAAAATTGTAACAAATGTACCAGGTGAATGTAAGGTGTTAATAATAAAGGAACCTGGAGGGGTGGGTATATAGAAACTGGGAAATCGCTACTGTCAGCACGATTTTTTGCAACCCTAAAACTTCTCTAATAAACAAAGTCTATTAAACAAACAAACAAACAAAAAAACACCCAGAGAAAGTCTGAAAATACATGGAAGACAACAAAGAAAGATGCCCTTGTGAATTAGGACAATCTCTTTGTGTTATTTAAAAAAAATTCTTTTTATTTGTACTAACGGTCAGACCAATAGGTCAGATCTGCCGATTTTCTACTTCAAAAACTAGTAAATTTCATTTACACAAAGTCTGTGTTTTCTGATTGAAATTCCACTCTGCAAAAAAAATTTGGCAGTCCTGCAATTCTGTGCTTATCAGTTTGTACTTGGGAAGATAATTGGGTTGTATCTTTTCTTTCAAAATAGATGTTCAGAAAGTTGATCTTATAATAAAAACGAAAGTACTCACCAGCTATTGGACACACACATCCAGGTTAAAGTGTGTTAAATGGTACAGAGAGGGACCCCAATTTTTCAGTTGTACTGTTGTTTGTTCTCAAATACTTTAAATACCTGGGTGATTAGCTGGGGCTGAGAAATGCAATATAGCAACTGTCACCACTGTGACCACCTGTTTATAGTTAGTTTATTCCCTAGGAATTCAACAGGATTAAAACATGGAAGGATGTAGAATTTTGAGGTTGGTGAGTCTTCTTAGATATGCTATGAATGCTACAGATTAGATTTTGCATTATTAAGGTCAGGGGTAATGAAATGGGTGAACTTTTAATTAAGTGCCACAGACTCAAATGTTAGTACCAATAAGTCTACTTGTTTAAATCTTTTGACCCATGTTCTTGGTCTGGCCTCTGCTTATTTTGAGATGGCTTAAAAGTAAACTATCATCTCTAAGAACACCAGGCTCAGGGCTGCTCACAAATTATTTGTGAAACAACATATATTTGTTTTTTGTTCTAGCTTCTGGGATTTCGGATCCATTTTAACATGTTTGCACTATCAATCCCCCGGGGAGAGCCAGCTCATACTGCTTCATCCTCTTCAACTTCAGAATTCCTTGACCTTTTTCAAAAAATGTACCTTCCCCATTTCCTGTTCCTTTAGACCTCACCCTGTGTAGTTTGAAGCCTTGAGAAAATGACTTGCTGCTTTCTTCCCAGGAAGTGACGGGTCCTCTAGGATAAATGGTAGCTGGATGACAAGTACCTCTGCAGACAATGCCTGACATCACTGTGAGGCCGGAGGAATAAGCCAACAGCGCTCCAGCGTGAGCACAGAGCGCCTCCCTTTCAGCACACAGAACAGGTCCGGGTAGGGTAACGCTATGCATATTTTCAAGTTAGCAGCTTATTGAATTCACTGCAGAAATAGGTTAGCATGTACTGAAAAAAATGCAGTGTTTCAGAGGTGAGCTCTAGTGGCTAAGGAAACACTAAGTACTTCTCACCTTCCTTCAGGCTCTTCTTCCCCCCTGAGGGGTCAAGAGTGCCCCTCTGGGGTGTACTCAAAGGGGCAAGACTTAAGCAAAAGGCCCAAACACTGTTATTTAGGAATGTAACTGGGCTTGATCACATACTCACTTAGCTTCTTTTGATACTGGCCTCTGGTTTTGGAGTTGCTTCCTGCCGCTTACCTCTTCTTTCTCATTCCTCCAAAGGAACTGATGTGGTCAGAGGGACCTGGGCCTCATTCTGGTTGAAAAGACTAAGGGGGAATCCTGGGGACAGACAGGGCAAGGGTCCAAGGAAGTTTGTTAAACCAAGATCCAGTCTAGCTCAAAACCCAGGGATCTTGGACCACAGATGACAATCAAGATTGCACACTTGCTGGGAGCATGTCCTCAACTAATCAGGGCGGTCACGCTTTCAGAAATTGAGCCATCTTCAACACAACCAGGAATAGCCGGTAAACATGCTAGCAGTTTTGTGTAAACCTGGCTTCCAAATTGCACAGATCCCTCATTGTTTTTCTGTGCTGCTAAGACAGAGGTACGTTTATTAAGAACCAAAACTCCATTTCTCTATATTCAAGGAAGACTTTAGCTTATCCACTAAAATGGGCCTTCATCTGAATTAAAAAAATTCTTCCTATTAATTTCTTTTTACATCTGAAGCTTGTCTTAAGTTATTCTATCTTTGCACAAAGGACTGGTTTTCTACCACAAATCATGTAATTAAGGTCAGTCAAGACCAAGAAAAGGTAGACATACTTCGTTATATAGGACCCAATTCTGCCCTGAAAATCATTTTAAAAGAAAAAAATATTTCTAACTACTAAAAATATCCTCCAAATATTTTATGATACATTTTTTACTTTAATATACATAATAAATAGGCAAATATTGCTACACAGGAAGATAAAATTACTTGCAACCAGTAACACATTTTAAAATAGGTTCCTTGAGAAAAATTCTTCTTTGGGAAACTGAAAACTGTCAAAAAATAGCAAAGTTAGGCCTATGATGAGAAACTTCTCTTAATTCCCTCATTTCTTGCCAGGGTACCAAAGGTTCTAAGAAGCCTTCTCCTACCTTTCATTTCATTCACTGTTTTGAAGAAAATTCCATTTCTGTATGTAATTGGAATCTGCCTGTCCCAGCATTTAATTAGTGAACTCTTCCTGTCTAGTTTCAAAGCATTCCACTTCTACTAACCGGATCAGTTTCTGCAGAGCGAACTCGTAGGACTGCATTTATTTATGAACAGGCATGCATTTCCTCCCTAGAGCGCAAGCGTTTCTATAAACAAGCAGGGGGTTGGCTCTCTGGAAGATTTTCTGTTGCTGCACAGTAGCTGTCTTCACCCCAGGACTGCTGTAGGATCTGCTCATCTGCTTCAGGCAAGAAAAAAATGTATATTTCATACATTTCTGATGCTCAATTTGGGACAGAATAATTAAGATGAAAATATCTGGTTTACATCCAAACTATAGCTATAGCCACAGTATAATAAGAACTGTATGAATTTTAATGAATTTTGAAATATGAGCAATACTCAGAGAAAAAAACATCCCCAAGTTTTCAGTGGTGCCCAGCCCATACCTCTCAGAATTCAAATGAGGAAAACTAGAATGGGTAAGATAAATACATAGCAGGAGCTACAGCTTTCATCACAGAAATTGGAATATATTCCTTGGGAACATCAACACATAGTCTAGAAATATTTGGGACAGAACTAAAGACATCTACAATAAATTTTATTTTAGGCTGTTACATGGGCATTTACTAAGCATATTAAGTCAAGGGAGGTACCTGCACACTGCTTCTGCATCAAAGTTTTGAGTTTGCCTGTGGTCAATTACAACAATTTCATGATGTTTGTCTAGAAAGCATTCAAGGGCTGATTCCAGGGTCCGGGTGATATTGCATCTATAACCAGCTCTGTCACAGGCCCACCAGAATCCATCACTCTGACTATCCTCTTTGGCAAAGATCAGCAAAACCTGGAACACACAGGAAAGAGCATCTTGACAGAAATCATCATCCTTAGAGACTGTATTACAAACAGGCCTGTGGTATGCTGGTTAAAAATGCGGCCTCTGGAGGGAGGTGCCCTAGGTTCAAATCTCAGCTCTTCCAACTGGTTCCAGTGTATCTTTGAACAGAACACTTCCTCTCTTGGGCCTACAGTTCTTCCACCATCAGGTGTGATAAGAGCAGTGCCTTGCAAGCTAGTTGTGAGACTTGAATGCACTCAGACTAGATGCTTAATCACTCTGGTGGTGGTGGTGATTTATTATTATTTTTTTAAGCAAGAGAAAGGGAGATAGTGAGACAGACTCCCACATGCCACCTGACCAGGATCCACCCAGCAACCCCCATCTGGGGCTGATGCTCAAATCAACCGAGCTATTTTTTAGCACCTGAGGCTGACACACTAGGACCAACTGAGCCATCCTCAGTGCCCAGGGTTAACACTTGAACCAACTGAGCCACTGGCTGTGAAAAGGGAGGAGAGAGAGTAGGGGAGAGAAAGGGGAGAGGGAAGGGAAGAGAAGAAGATAGTCGCTTCTCATGTGTGCCCTGACTGAGGATGAGCCGGGACGTCTGCACGCCATGCCAATGCCCTAGCAACTGAGCCAACCAGCCAAAGCCAGGGGTGATTTATTTTTAATTTCCTAAGTATCTTTGGTTTTGAATAGCTTAAGCAGTGAAATTATTAACAGGATAATGAGCACAGGTTAGACCATGGTCGCATAGACACTTAGTTGGCTCTAGTGCAGGTGGCATCTGTCTCATGGTACCTGGAGGCCACCTCTCTGAACGTAGCACTTAAATCCATATAAAGATACAGAAAACAACTTCAGAAACTAATTATAACACCCAACCTTTGCTGGACTCTGGATGAATAACCATGAAATATGATGCTGATGGAGCCAGGCTGAGCGCAGCCTCACCACTGGAGGGAAGGGAGCTGTTCTTCACATTGTATTCCCCTCGCCATCCCCGGACTCGGTAACCTAGGTTCTCTTGCATCTAGAAAGCCAGAGACAGCCTTACCTTCACCTGAACTTGTTCATTTATTTGTTGGTTTATGGTCTCCCTTCACTAGAATTGAGCTTTGGGATAACAAGGACTCACCTGTCTCCTTCTCTGCTATAACCCTGTGCCAGGCACAGGGCTGACACTTAGTCTTAGTTGCTCAGTAAGTATTTGATAAGTGAAAGGATAACTACTTGTATGGGTTTTGACAAAATGCAAGAGTTATCTACTATTAATAAAAATAAGACCATCATAGCAACAGGTCTAATCAGAAAAAACATATAGTAATCTCATGATATTCATAAGGCATTCATTTAACATTCTTCAGTATCCACTTCTGGCTTAAACAGTTATAAATAGAAGTATGGATTCTTAACATGGAGAGCCTTTAAGCCAATAGCCAATATCATTCTTCATGCTGAAATATCAGATATGTTTCATTTAAAATCAGAAAGAAGAAAAACTATCCAACTTTTACAACTACATCTTAAAAATGTTTTCTTAATTGAAAATTGGCACTATGTAAAAAACAGAAACAACAATAAAATAAATCTCAGGTACCCATCACTCAGCTTCAGCAATAGCCAACTCCTAGTCAATCCTGTCTCATCTCTATCCCTGCCCATTTTCCCAACTCCTGTATTGCTTTAGAAAATCTCTCATATTCTATCATTTCACCCATATGCATCTGTTAAAGATAAATTTAAAAAAAACACCCCAAAAACACCACAATACCATTCTATACCTAAACCTTTCCAATTATTCCTTATCACCAGTAAATATCATAAATGTCGTTTGTTGACACTATTTGAATCATTTCCTGTTTTCTCAAAGCCATGTTCCAGAAAAATAACCCTTTTCAGCATGATTTTAACATTTCTTCTTAGCACATGGCTTGAAATTAATTACAAGCCAGCAACACACAAGGCAGCCACCCTTACTCAGGGCTTGCTCTAGACAAGGGTCAGCTACTTCTCAGGTCACTGTGTTCCTAAACCTTCAGCCACAAAGCTACTTCTAGGAAGAAATGCGAGGTGACTCTTCCAAGAAAAGTGAAGGGCACAGCCTTGTGGATTTTGCGGTGCAAAGAAACCCTTCAGGCACTCGCCAGTTGGCTCAGCAATAGAGTGTTGGCCTGGCGTGTGGAGGTCCTGGGTTCGATTCCCAGCCAGGGCACACAGGAGAAGTACCCATCTGCTTCTCCATCATTCCCCCTCTCCTTTCTCTCTCTCTCTCTCTCTCTTCCCTTCCCACACCCAAGGCTCCATTGAAGCAAAGTTGGCCCGGGTGCTGAGGATGACTCCATGGTCTCACCTCAGGTGCTAAAATGGCTCTAGTTGCTACAGAGCAACGCTCCTAGAGGGGCAGAGCAGTGCCCCCGGGTAGGCATGCCAGGTGGATCCCTGGTAGGCACATGCAGGAATCTATCTCTCTGTCCCCCGTACCCCGGCTTCTCACTTCAGAAAAATAAAAAAAGAAAAGAAACCCTTCAAATGAAATTACCAACCACGGAGCTAAAATGAAATAAATCAGGTAGAATAAATTGCTTTGTGCAAAAAGTCACTAGCCCTGTACCAATATAGCTGTGCTATTAACATGAGAAACTAGACATGGAAAGCCTAAAAGTCAGAAAAGGCGACAAAACTTGTATCTCATCTTTCTGGCTGAGTTACGGTTTGCTAAACAAGAACCTCAACACTCATGTTTCCTTTCTACCACTATGCCTCAGGATTTGACTAATACAACAAAAAAAACACTGCACTGGGGGCCTTCAGGTTACAGAAGTCTCTACAGATGACATTTCAAGTTTACAGCACTCACCCCCATAAAAAGTTTTAGAAATTGAGATGTGAGTGTTTCGACTTATGCCATTAGCGTGTTACTTGTGGACTGCGTGGGCGAACTATTTTGGCTGCTCACAGAAGAAAAATACACAATACAGTGTACAGTACATTTATGTCTTTTTCCTTTTTCTGTGGCTCAGTTGTGTTTTTATGTTCTAGATTATGATTTTACAGCTGTGTTAGGATAGGTAAGTGACTTAGGCTAGGGTGTGTTTTGACTTATACCAAAATTTGGGTTACGTCACTGCCATAGAATGGACCTGTGTCATAACCCAAGGACCCCTTGTATTCCCATATTGGACATCACTGTGGACATAAACTTCACCTGTCTTATGTGGCCCTAAGAGTCTGAAGTGTTCCACTTTCAGAAATAAATGTCATTATTCAATAAATATTTCCCAAGTACCAACTCTGTGCCGGACACTGTTTCTAGAGGTGGTGGACAAACAATAAACAAGCATAATAAATAAGCAAATGATATGGGACGTTGAAAGTGGGAGTGCTGTGTAAAACCTGCGGCAGGGTAAGGGCACTCGCAGTAGCTTTTTGGAAACAGTATTAAGTAGGATGGCTAGGGTAGGTTTCACTGAGAAAGCGACATACAAGCAAATGCCTGAAGGAACTAGAAAAGCAAGCCAAGTTGATATCTGAAGGAAAGCATTCCAAGATGAGAAACAGCTCCATCGGCTGCTGCAGGGGACACAGGCCTGCTGTGTTCAAGGAATGCAAGGAAGCCAGTATAACAGAGGCGAGGGTGGGAAAGACAGTCAAGTTCACAGCAGAGGGCTAGATCTTGGTAAGGTCTTCTAGGTCATTTCAGGAACTTAAACTGGGTTTCACATGGAAACTTACAACACTGACTGAAAGTGGGAAGCTGTATTTATCCTGCCTTGCTATTTTCTGTATTTCTAATGCTTTGATGTCTACAGCCTGGTTGACCCCAGAGAGACAGCAGATGATTTGGCTAGGAATGCACTTTTATGTGCAACCCAGTCCAGGGCCCATGCCCCTACTGTCTCCTTTGTCATGCTCTAACACTGGGTCCTCTCCACCTGTCCTATCACTCCAGACAACCAGGGGCCATCCCTAGGTCACACATACCCCTGAAGTGATTCAAACTAAACAGACCTGCTTACCCTGCCTTACCCATTCCTTCCCATAGACGCCACAAAAAGCCCTTGTCCACAAGTTCCCCTCACTCTCTGCCTCCTGAGCAGCCCTGACTCTCCCCGTTGTCCTGCACGGTGTGGCGTGGCCCTCCTTTTGGGAACTGTGAATGACAACTATCTTTTCGATGGCATCTGTTGATCGGTTGGTTTCATCCTGCTTAAATACTAATAAAACCTACATTTTAAAACAGGAGTATTGGCCCTGGCCGGTTGGCTCAGCGGTAGAGCGTCGGCCTGGCGTGCGGGGGACCCGGGTTTGATTCTCGGCTAGGGCACATAAGAGAAACGCCCATCTGCTTCTCCACCCCCGCCCCCCCTCCTTCCTCTCTGTCTCTCTCTTCCCCTCCCGCAGCGAGGCTCCATTGGAGCAAAGATGGCCCGGGTGCTGGGGATGGCTCCTTGGCCTCTGCCCCAGGCGCTAGAGTGGCTCTGGTCACGGCAGAGCGATGCCCCGGAGGGGCAGAGCATCGCCCCCTGGTGGGCAGAGCGTCGCCCCTGGTGGGCGTGCCGGGGAAATCCCGGTCGGGCGCATGCGGGAGTCTGTCTGACTGTCCCCGTTTCCAGCTTCAGAAAAATACAAAAAAAAAAAAAAAATTAAAACAGGAGTATTTATGTCATAAAAGCACTCAGTAGAGAATTTCTTTCGGGTAGCATTTAAAATTCTTTCCATGTATAAAAAATTCAGAAAGATTACTTTTCAAGAACTCAACTCCTAAGCAAAATGAAAATCTTTTCTGTGTGAATTATAAACTCCTAAGTTTGATCAGTTTCCAACATTTTATCCTCTGTGCTTCCAGTATCATAAAATATCCCCAGAGCTCCTTGAATGAATGTGCAGTTTTTTGCTGGCATCACTTCCTCTGTGACATTTCATCCTTTTTGTCACAACCACTTTATTAATTTCAATAAACCTGCACTGACTAACTTCCTCTACCAACTTATCTAGAATCTCAAGGGCAGCAGGGTCAACATGCCCACAGTGGGCTATTTCTCCTCAAGCTCCATTTAGTCAATACAAATTTCACTTCTGCCATGTTTACTTGTCATTTCTTTGCTGCAATTTCATCTTTGTTGGCAAATCCCCTCTTTCAACAATCTACTTTTGCATAATGTCAAGGGTGTGGTGATAGGGAGACACACTTTCCTGTCTGGGCCTGAACTGGGTGGCAGCTACGCAGAGACCAATCATGAAGATGTTGAAAAGGTGATGTGACTGGTCACACTGATCATGCTGCACACCTACTATTTACATAGTGGTTTCTGGGTTGAAGAGGTAGTAACAAGGTCCCTACTTTATGCAATTATTCACAATTAAAATACCAATGTCCTATAATCTGAAACATGTTATTGGGGGTCTGGTGTTATTTCACTAAACTCTGAAATTTGTGCACATTGAAACTGTGCAAAGCAAGTGCTACTTGTACTTATTTTCTACTCTAACTATACCAAGACCTCAAACTGTTATGCAGGGCTTTCCTCTATCTCCAGGAAGAACTCTACCTAAACCTTCTGGAACCACTGAAGGGTTAACTTGTCTTTCAACCCAAGCTAGAATGAGAAAGTAAGGGCAAGGCCATGAGCATGAAGTGCTAGGACGTGGAGAGAGAGGCTGCACATTGCAGCTGATGTGGGAGTCCCAGTTGCAATGACAGGAACAGGGGCCATGACTCTCAGGAGTTCTGAGAACAGGAAAGGACACCGGGGTGCTCCATCAACCTCCACTCAACAGATAGGGCAGTAGCTTCCCAAAGCAAAGCAGCAGCAAAGCTAGACCCTCATGTCCCAACTCCTCCCTGGTGATCTTTCCATGATGACCCCTGATGTTCTCTTGTTTTGCTAGAAATCCTTATACCATTGCCTGGACAAGTTTAATCAAGGAAGTGCTCAAAAATATTTTGAAGATAACATAATTTATCTTTGATAGGTAAATTAGAATGATAAAGACAAATTAAACTGTCCCATAATTTAAAGATGACAATATAAGCGTTCGTTATTATTAGTGTTCTTTAACTAAGGTGTGTCTGCACGCTTCCAAATGGATGACAAATGTCAACTATTAAACATCCTATTTTTAGAGTACTTGGTTGAGCTTTAAGCAAAACTGGATGACAAGGAGCTTGTAAAATAGACCACATGTATAGATCATGTAAGTTGTATCCACATAATACTAAAGAATTGACTAACATTATCAGACAAGTCAATTCAGTTAGGGGAAAAAAAAGGCCTGGAAAGTGTCCCTTAGGAAAGTTCAAGTTTGATGAGAATTTTCTAAGGGCCAGCCATTATACTGAAAGGGCTTTAAATATTTTATGCAACAAACAACCCTTTACTAAATTCTTTGGAGGTAGGCATTATCGCCATTTTACAGATCAGGAAACTAAGGCTTGAAATGGTTAAGAGATTCACCCACAGCCACACAGGGAGCAAGATTTGAACAGAGGTCAACCTGACTCCAGAGCTTGTCAAGTAACCTCTCTGACAGTTTTATTTTTACCCCCTACAATACATGACCCAAATTCCTACCAACTCTGTGGTCCCACCAGGTGGCTAGATTAGGTAGAGGACACAACTTGGTAGCAGCAATGAGGACAAACAGGAGGGGACACGCTGACCACAGCAAGTTACCATGTCTGGACATCTCTACCACTCAGTCATTTCACTGAGTATGTGGAGAACAGCCACCCATGGGGCCACATGATCTCCAACATATAACATCTCCACTATATAACAGTTCCAGAAAAATCCATGCCTATACAATATAGAAAAATACATTTTAAAAGGCAGTGCTGCCTTGCTAGGAAAAAGCTTGGGTCACATCTGTGAGGATTCGTTCCCTAGCTGGAAAACCCAGATTGAGGGGAGGGGTAGGCAGCACTCTAAGCAGAGACACATAAATTCTACACACTGGGGGGGGGGGGGTAATTGGGCCTCAGGCATTGATGAAGAAAAGGCCTCTTGATTTTCAGATGTTATCATGTTGATATGAATCTAGTGCCTCATAATATTTCCCTTACTTTTCAACTTCTTGCCAAAACTGGAAAATATGACTTTTACTGTGAGTCACAGCCACTCACCAGGAGAGACATCCTCTACAGTCCCATACTGCACTTCTCCCTAACACTGCCACCCATTCCTCTGCTGACAGGGCTCCTGCCAGCTGCCGTGGGATGTGTGGAACCCCACACGACACATATCCTCAGGTGGAGGCAGATTTCCCCTGATGAACTCAGAAATACATACTGAAATGTTCTTATCAAGCAAGTTCCTCCAAGCCCTAAGGGCTCTGGTTGATGTAGCAAATAGCTCTAGGACATGGTATGATTTTTTAAAGACTGTTGCAATATCAGTAGTAGGAACACAAAAACACTTAGGTAGATATCACTGCCCCCTAAAATTAGAGTGCTGCAGATAGTGAAACTGACTGACCAGACTCCTCCCGCTGGTTAGGAAACATCATGCAGTCTCTCTCTGTCCTCCAGCACCTGGCATGGAACTTCGAAAATGTAGACACTAGACAGATTCCTACTGGATGGATCAATGAGTGAAATTCTACATCTGAATGAGACCAAGTAGTAAAGGCATGCATGCTTAGTTCTAAGCTTCTTATCTTTTAAAAAAGAACCTTAATTATTCTGTCCCTCACTCAAAGAAGGACTTTTGACCAATTACATCTGCCCTAATTTGTAGTTAAAATCATGTGACAGGAACCAGGCAGAGTACACAGTAGCATTGGAAACATTCACACTCTTCCACTGGGTGATGGGCTCATGGTATTCATTGTACTATTATTTTTCATAGCTGATGGGTGCAAGTTAAAATATTTGTATGTTTTAATATATTTAATAAATCCAAAATTACAATTTTTTTCAGTGATGGGGGTGGGGCTATTAAGAAATATTTAAGTCCTGCTGAGGATCAGATCATGGTTGAGATGACAAGAAATATAGCACACTTCAGATTTTGTTATAAAATTTGATTGTTAAGCATGCATATTAAAAAATAAGGGCAACCATTAAAAAATAGAAGCACAACCTATAGCTTCTAAAATAGAAAATAAAAGGTAATTGTGAAAACCAATTTGACATAAAGCAGAAATAAGAAAAAAAGTAAAGAAAAAGGGTAATAAAACAAAATACAAAATAAGGCTAACTGTATCATTAATCATAATCAATGTAACCAGCCTGAACTTCCTTATTAAAAGACTATCAGAATAGGTTTTAAAAAGTAGAGCTATATGCTGCTTGCAAGAAGCATACTTAATGTAAAGTTACAAAGAAAACAGAAAAGGAAAAGACAGAAAAAGATATACCAGAAACGTTGGTGTTAACCAAAGAGAGTTGGTCTGGCAACAAATAAACAGAATTTAAGGCAAAAGTTTAAAGAGAGACGCTGCATAATAAAGGGGACAGCCACCAAGAATACACATAATCAAAAGTACACAAGAACACCAGACTCGAAGCGTCAGCAAGGATTAAAAGATGATGATACTGACATAGCTACTGCCATAAAAACTAATATATCACACAATCAAAAATTAAGATAAAGATGGTTTGAACAGAAGAATAAAGTTGAATTAATTCATGAATAGAGAACCCTGCATTCAACAAATAGAGATACATCTTTTTTTTAAAAAAAACTTTTTGTGTAATATAATTTCAAAACTATTTACATGAGTAGCCACCAAACAAGTTGCCACAAGTATTAAAGAATCAGCAATTAAAGTTGGAAGGAATATATGGTCTTTTCAACAAGTGGAGCTAGAACAACTGGACATTAATATGGGGGGAAAATGAGCCTTTCCCTCTATACCATACACAAAAATGAACTCGAGATAGATTATAGATATAAAATTAAAAGTTAAAATGTTTCTAGAAGAAAAATTACCTTTTCAACCTGAGAGTAGGTAAAGATTTTTAGAATACAGAAAGCAATAACCATAAAAAAGTGATAAATTAAACTATATCAAAATTAAAAAAAAGAGCCAGACTTATGAAAATGAATAAAGGAGCCAGAGATTGGAAGAAAATATTCTCAAAACTTGACAAAGGACTTGTAATAAGAATATATAAGGAACTCCTACAGCTCAATAACTTTTTAAAAGTCAACCCAATTAAAAACAGGCAGGAGACAACCAAATATTCACAAAAGAAAAGAAAGAAATGGCTAATAACCAAATAAAAAAGTGTTCAACATTATTAGTCATCAAGAAATGAAAATTTAAATAACTATAAGAGAGTATTCATTTACCAAATTAGTTAAAATTAAAAGACTGAAACATCAAATACAACCAAGGATTTGAAGTAATCAGCACTCTTACATTGCTTGTAGGAATGTAAAATGGTGCAACCACTTTGAGAAAAGATCTGGAAGTACTTTATCTTATAAAACTTCATTTTGGAGGTTCTAGCAAGACAATTAGGCAACTAAAATAAGATAAAAGGCATTCAGATAAGAAAGGAAGAAGTAGTGACATGATCTTGTAGATAGAAAATTCTAAGGAATCTACAAAACACTGTAAGAGCTATTAAGAGTTCACCAAAGTTGTAGAGTACAAGATCATATACTAAAAAATTGTACTGCTATACACAAGCAATGAAATTAAGAAAACCATCCCATATGCTATAGCATCAAAAAGAATATTTCAGGGATAAATTTAACAAAAATATGAAAGACATACACTGAGAACCACAAAACATTGTTGAAAGAAGTTAAAGAAAAGCTAAGTAAATAGAAAGACATCTATGTAAATGGATTGAAAGAAAATATTGTTAACACAGTAATAATCATAAAATTGATTTATAGATTTACTGCAATTACTATAAAAATTCTAACGGTCACCTCCCCCCCAAAATGAATGAACTGGTTCTAAAATTCATATAAAGAGGCAAAAGACCAAGCAAAAAAAAAATCTTGAAAAATAAGGAGAAAGTTGGGGGACTCATATTTCAAAACTATAGTAATCAAGCAGTGTGGCACTGGCGTATGACAGTCATATCAATGGAACAGAATTGAGAATCCAGAAATGAACCTTCAATCACAGCCAGTTGAATTTTTACAAAGTTGCCAAGACAACTAAACAGGAAAAGAATATTTTCCAACAAAAGCTGCTGGGACAACTAGAATCAAGTCCTACCTCACACCAAATACAGACCCTAACTCAAAATAGGCCATAGAGCTAAAACTATAAAACTCTTAGAAGAAAACAAAGGAGTAAATCTGTGACCTTGCATTAGGCAACAGAATCTTATATATGATGTCAAACAATGTTAAATAAAGAAAAATTCCACAATGATGCCTATAGCCTGTTACCTTTCAAATAAAGCTTAAAAGACATTCAAAATAAAACATTATGAATGGATGCATACATATGTAGAATAAATATACAAATACCTATCATAATCAACCTCCAAATAGTAGTTACTTTTAGGGAGGAGGGGGCAAAAGGAAAAATAAAGGCTTAAATAGTATCTGTAATCTTTTGTGTCTGAAAAAAGATTCAGACCAACAGGGTACATGTATGTTAATATTTGATGAAAGTGTATGTGGATACACACTTGTACCTTTATGACTATTTGAAATACTTTACAATTTGACAAGTTGCATTTTTAAAAGAATGAGACTTTCTTATCATGATAACTCATTGGTGTAAGCACAGGGCAGAAATGAAAGTAAACTAACAGATTTAAAAAACTGTACTAATCTCAAAAAATATTCTGGAAGTTGCTTTGGGAATAAATGCTGTTAGGAAATCATTGTCATTACCGTTATTCAAAATGGACTACAAACTATGTGTGCCCAGAATGATTACTGGAATTTCCCTCTTGTTTGTACTCTGTACAGATAGTTGTGGCTTATGTTTATTTTAGTAATTTCTTTTCTCTCTCTGCTCCTAAATTTCTTTTCATCAAATTTTCTCAAGCTTAAATCTTTTCCTTTTTTTTCCTTTCCCAAGATTTGTGTTCCCTTTTCCAAGCAACAGTAAAACATTATTTTCTTTTCCATTTGATCATAAATCAAACAGTACATTTCCGTGGATTTTTTTTTCTTCACTTTCATCTATATGTTGGTTGATTTATTTATATCTTTGCTGGATCTTCACTTGTCCCAAGTGCAGGACAAGCTTCCAGGTGCTAACAAGCTTCAGTTTTCATAAGGAGGAGGTTCACATATTTAGGCCTACTAGGATGCTATCTATGCAGAGGGGGATTGAGCAAATATCTAAAAGGATATGAACCCCCACACATGGTTTTCTGAAGGGGCTGTAGGGAGGACACACCCTTGGTGTTAGAAAGCCTGGAAGGCTGCTTCGCTGAAGTCACATGGGACAAGAAAGAGGAGCCTTTAGTCATTTTCTCTTCCCAGTTAACAACAGTTATCACTGAGCACCTTCTATGGCCGGGCAGCCTTCTAGGCACTGAATGCTACCTATGTAACTCATAATTCCTATGGGAGAGGCACTACCATCTCCATTTTACACACGGGGCCCCGGGTGGAATGGAGCGGTACATGAACATCACACAGCTGGTTAAAAGTAGGGCCAGACTTGCACCCACCCATGGCTCCTGGCAAGGTCTGCTCTTTACCATGCACACTCCTTCCTTTTTTCTGGCTGCAGCAGGGTGTGGAATAGACTATTTTCTGGGGGAAGAGTTGTTGTCCCTCACAATCCATCATGCAACTATATTCATACTTGAGATGGGACAGTGTTTAAGTCTCTAAGAAAACAATTTGATTCCTCAGGTATGACACTGACAAAAGCAAGCAGAACACATACACACACACTATGTATTATGTGCAGGCATGTATGTAGGGGCAAAGATGACTGTCTACTGTGCTAGAGGGCCCCTCAGGCCCTGTTGTATAAGCCCCGCTGAGTGCCGGTGGCATACCTGAATAGGGTCCTGTGTCAGTCTCATGGGTCTGATGCACACCTCTGCAGAAGAAACCTGCTAAATAAAGGATAGCACATGAGATGTCTCAAGTCGGAAACTACAAGCATTGAAAAATTCTCCCTTACACAGGATATTACACATGCCACTTTGCAGACGCTAAATATTGAATATATAAAAAAATCTAATTCCTTGAATCTGGAGGCAGTATATAAAACACCATGTGCAAATAATCCTGGCTCTGTAAAAGAATACATATATTTATATGCACTAAAAATGGCCCGTAGGTCATATTCCCAAATGCTAAGTGATGGGATTTTACTTTGAGTGCATGAATTTTCACAGTAAGTATGTACTATTTTATGGGAGAAAACAACTCAATTCAGTAGTGACTCACAGTGCAGCACCTGCCCTGTGCTGGGCATCATGTCGGCTGTTCTGAAATTCCCAAAGACTAAAAATTTCTCTCAAGTGTGGAAACTAAAGCATTTCTATGGCTTAAGAGATGTTCCTATATTTAGATCTTATTTTTCTTCATGTTTTAGCATGAGAAATAAACAGCTTACTCTTACTCATGCTTACCACGAGTAAGTTATTCATTTCAACTGTATCTCCTCAAATAAACACTACACCATGACAACAAGTGGCTAAATTGTGCCCCACGACTCCAGGAATAAGCTAAGATATTTACTGGCCAACACTGTCTCACTGCCTTTGACCATAAGCACAAAGCCAGTGTGTGCATTTTTAATCAGTGTGCTAGGATTTCTAAAACTACCCTTTTTTTGGACAGTTGGATTGAAGAGCTTGGCCTCACCTCCGTGGATCCAGTTTTGTTTTTCTCTAAGAGGCTGCAGTCATTTTGCCACTACTTAGAGGTTCCAGTCCAAGTACTAACCAGGCCCGACCCTGCTTAGCTTCTGAGATCAGACAAGATTGGGCGCGTTCAGGGTGGTATGGCCGCAGACCACTACTTGGAAGCTTATCCTGCATTCAACACTCTGCTGGCCCATCAGTCAGATGGGTGCCTTCAGCAATTCACAGGACACGGAAACTGTGAGGAGCCAAGGGCAAGGGCAGGTGTTATGAGTTAAAATGCCAACAGGAAAACCAGTACTTTCTTTATATTTTTGAAGACTAAAATATTTACCTTTCTCCTTTCTTCCCTGTTCCCCATGCTTAACTCCTGATGGTGTGAATTTTCTGCAAAACACCACCACAAACTATTCTTTCCATTCTTTTCCTCTGTAAGGCTGATCCTGCTACCACACCCAGCATCATCAGTGAAGAAATGATGCTGGGGACACCAGCCTCTCTCCAACCTGGCTGGCAGAAAACTCAGAGAGCCCTCTGATGACATTCGTCACAGCCCTTGGCCTCTTGGATGGGTTCTCAAGAGGGCAGAGCTTCACTCTCCTGCTGTGTTTGGCAGCACGGCCTCCGACAGTAGGTCCTTCCAGCAGGCCTGGTGCAACTAAAAGCAACTCAGGGCCTCGACTCCCTGAGCCTCTAGACCTGTGACAAGTCCCTTCAGTGTCTCACTGCTGACTTCAGGTAAAAGGGACACACTCAAGTTGAGTGCATCACTCTTACACTTCTTTTCTCTAAGCAAAGCAATGTCTGGCGGTGTGTTTGTGCTGATACCAGCACCCAGTGCATCTACATGTATGGTCCCAAGAATAATTCCACTGGGAGGAGACTGTCACCAGGCCTCCTGTACCACTGGGACTCTAGCCCCCCTCCCAGCTCCATTCTAAAAGCAGTTTTTATCATCAGAAACAGACACTCTCCTTCAACAGCAGTGCAACTGCCAGAATTTTATTAAACTAAAGTTAGTGATTAAGAAGTACAGTGAGGTAGATTTGATCGATAACCCTGGATATCTATGCACTTTCCTTGGATTTATTGCATCCCTAACGCAGAGCCTCCCTCCAACAAGACCACCTATTAATATTTCCTCCAGCAAAACTGGCTCCCGAAAGGATCATCCACGGGTAGAAAACAAAGGAAATAAGAAATCAATAAACACTTAAAAGGAATAAAGTAAAAAGTGACTGTCTTTGGAAGTCTGAGACTAAGAGAAAGAACCTTGCTAGAAGGGCACAGACCGTCCAACAAATAGGCATAATTCACACCTGCCCAGTGTCTTCCTGTATCCTCTGTCAGAAATCAATTATGTGTGTACATAGTTATATAGGCCGTTTCAAGCTCTGCCAGGACAACATCTCATGACCGTGGGAACCTCCCTAAGCCCTTTCTGTCCCAAGCATTGTGCTAGGCACTTTCGCACAAATGTCTTAGTGAAAGATGGGTAATGGCCACCGAGTGACAACATGGAGTTTGAAAGGCAACACTCAGTCTAGAAGAGATTGTTCTCCTGTCAAAAGACAGGAAAGACCACTTTCTCCACAGCCACAAGAGTTCCCTGCCTGCATCCAGAATTTTGACCTCTGCCTGACCCAGCCCAGCAGGAAGCCATCACCCGAGGCTGAGCCCAGGAGAGGAACCAAGGCTGGAGAGCCCTAAGGACCCTGCCTCTCCCAGACCTACCCAGTCCTCTCAGCTCCACTTCACACCTCCCCTGCCAGTTTGTGAATCTCTGATCACTAGTTCCGCCAGTCCTGCCCACACTTTGCTTCTTGTCTCTCGACTTGCCTTTCCCTTCTTAGTCTGTGCTCGAGTCATCTGACCTCGGCTTCTGTGTCCAAGAGAGGATCACTGTCCCACAGAACCCTGGAACCTTTCCTCACTGTCTTTGAGGGTTGGTGCAAGGTAGTGGCTCACAGAGGAGAAAACCTGCAGGAGATACAGGTTTACAGACAGAAGCTGGCTGAGTTCTGCTTCTGACACAGGCATCTGACTGCCTGCTTTTTACCAATTTGTGAGAGTCAATTATGAACAGAAACAGGAGATCATTCACTGATGTCTGTATAGCCAAGCTAAGATTTGCTACTTCAAAGAGTGAACTTTGAGCACCTGCAGATGCACAGCTCCTCAATTAGTATATTAGCTCCAGTTCCAGGAAGTGACCAAGTTTGCCAAGGACACAGAAGCAAGAAGGCAGGTGGGGTCATAGGTAATACAATTCCAGATCCTGAGAGGAGAGGAGGATGGGATGATAGTATGAAAAGAGACAAGCTTCCTAGCCACCCTGACCCTATGGCTCTTCCCAGCAGCCTAGCGAGGAAGGACCACTGACTGACAGTGCAGTGTTAACTGTCTAACATTCATTGTTTTTCAAATATTTGTGTGTACATGGTAAAATATACATACATAATATATACATGTGGCAGGGCCACCAATTCACATTCAGATGAACTGGCTCTTAGGAGAGGAAGATAGCCCTATTTTGTAACATTTGCTAATTCTATGATGTAAATACTTTCCCCTGAGCTGATCTCAAGCTGGCAGCATGGCTCCCTGAATGTACAATTGAGAATGTCTTTTTTCACTCAGGGAGGGTCTATGCATGGCAAACTTGTTCAGTCTTTGTTGATCTGCAAATGTCTATTGCTCGCTTTAGTCTGATAAGTTAGCAATATACAGAATTCTGGCAATACATATTTTCCCTCAGACATTGAGAGAAAGAAGATAAGTACTTCTGGTTTTAAAGGTGGGGAGATTAGGAAGGCTTTGTGCAGACAAGCAGGTCCTGAAGAATAGGAAGACGCAGAGACTGGGCTGGGAGACAAAACTTCAGGCTCATGGAACGAGAAAAGCAAAGGCATGGAGGCAAGAATGCCAAGGTGCAATGGGGAAGAAAACAAGATCCAGGGCAGGTGGATGAGAGAATGTGAAGGGTGACACTGGGAGGGTTGGGGTCAGTTCCTTCGAAGAGACTGGAAGAAACTCTGTATTTATTCTGTAGCACCAACCACACTGCAGGTTTTTGAGCAGAGGACTAACAGGATTTATGACTTAGGGAAAATCAAACATTTACTTTACCTCCTTTCTGAATAGACAATAACAAATTTAGCAAAAACAAAGACACTGCTATGAGTAAGAATTATGGCAATAAAAGCAAGTGGGGAAAATATATCTCAATGATAAAGAAAAAATTACCAAAAAACCCCACACAGCTTGGTCTCATTTCAATGGAGAGGGAACCCCAAGCTGCAGCCCGTGAGGAATCGGGTTGTTCAGAATGGCTAGTTCACCTGTCATGGCACCTTGCGCTCTGGTGGTGAATGCCACAGCTCTTAGTACTTTTAGCTTCAATAATTTTGTTAAATTAGCTGGATTCAAGTTTTAGAGCTTCCTTCAAACCAGGAAGAAGTGAGAATGCAGGAAGAAAAGTGGGCTTGGTAAGCTCTTC
Organism: Saccopteryx bilineata; assembly: GCF_036850765.1. NCBI lineage: Eukaryota > Metazoa > Chordata > Mammalia > Chiroptera > Emballonuridae > Saccopteryx > Saccopteryx bilineata. Next base: position 201,984,009 of record NC_089493.1, on the reverse strand, counting down.
CTACCCTATCTGCTCAGTATGACTTGCACATCGGCAAGCAACCCCTCCTAGGCTCTGAGGGCCACCCACGCCCAGCTGCACCACCGCAGAGCTACAGTGTCTCTCTCCTTCGTTCTACCCCTATACAGTAGGGACTTGATTACTTGTTGAAATAGCTTTCTCCTTGTAAGTTTCTTGAGGACATAAACTCTTTTCACAGTCTTATCCCTAGCATCTAGAAGATGTTGTTGTTGTTGTTTTAAAAAGCTGTGCTCAATAAATAAACAGAATGCAATTAAACTGCCTAAGATGACACAGAGTTCTGTAACAAAGTCATGACTGAGACTGTATTTTCCCTGACTTTCAGGGCACTGTTCTTCCCCTGTGCTCTGAAATGCAGAGACTTCTGACTGTACTGCCCACCTTTCTTTACGGGTTTCTGGACTCCATTCTGATTTTGAAAACTAGATGATCCAGTACCTGGCAATCCCTGCTCATGTCCTGGTCACAGTCTGTCCCACTGCTAACAGTGCTGCCACCAGGACCAAGAAGGAAAACAGAAGGTGTTTGTGTGTGTTTAGTTCAGGGGAGGTTGTTCCATAACTTTCAACAACAAGCCCCAAGTCTGACTTCTCCCCACTTCAACAAAGTCTCCTTTGGAACTCCTCCCCCCCCCACTGCCTGCAGGACCGAATGCTCACACACAGGTGGACACACACACACACACACACACACACACAGCTCAGGGCAAACCTGACTTCATGAGAAGGGGCCTCTATTGTAAAGATCATTTTTCACTCACCAAAGGGACCAGCTGTGGACTCCAGAATTTTTAAATCCCTTTTTACTGGGCCTGTGACTGCCACGGCTTCACGTCTGCTGGGCGCTTCACCCTGACCATGCGCTGGACACCCCTGCCTCATCCCGGCCTCCACTTCCCAGGCCACTGCCCTCCTCACACCCAGATGCTCCCTCATCTCTTCCCAACATGGCCTGGTTGGCTCTGCCCACACACCAGCCTCTGGCACTCACTCTGCTTTCATTGACACAAGTACCTCCTGGAAGCTCTGCTTCCCCGGACCTTCTGTGCTCAGGAGTGATTCTGAACCTCCCCTCACCTTCCTGCTTCCCATTCCCTGATTCAGAATTCTATATATCTGGAGAACTTAAAAACATGTCAAGCCTGGGTCCTATTTCAAACGAAGGGAATCAAAATCTGTAAGGATAGGGCCCAGGCATCAGCATTTTTTGACAGAGTCAGAGAGAGGGACAGATAGGGACAGACAGGCAGGAAGGGAGAGAGATGAGAAGCATCAATTCTTCGTTGTGGCATCGTAGTTGTTCATTGATTGCTTGTTCATTCATTGCTTTCTCATATGTGCTTTGACCGGGGGGCTACAGCAGAGCAAGTGACCCCTTGCTCAAGCCAGTGACCTTGGGCTCAAGCCAGTGACCATGGGGTCATGTCTCTGATCCCACGCTCAAGCTAGTAACCCCATGGTCAAGCTCATGAGCCCACACTCAAGCCAGATGAGCTCGCGCTCAAGCCAGCAACCTCAGGGTTTTGAACCTGGGTCCTCCACATCTCAGTCTGATGTTCTATCCATTGTACCACTGCTGGTCAGGCACCATCAGTATTTTAAAATCTCTTCAGGTACAGGCAGGGTTGAGAATGACTAGTCTCTTCTTCTGACATGTGTGTAATATCAGACTCTATTACATATTCATTTATTCAACAAATATCAACAGAGCAACTAACCTAGTGGAAGGTATGAACACCCACTCAGACTCAGCCATCATACCTGAACCCAGACACCATGGGGTTTTTTCCAGATACCCCCTCCAAAAACACAAGACCATCACTTACGCAAGAGGAAAATATGGTCCTTCACACTTGAATTATTCTCCCACAAACAGTATCCCTGAATTAGATTTAAAGTGTTTCTTTTTTAGTTTTACACACACACACACACACACACACACACACACACTGCAAGGAAGAGTACTCACAGTCATGAGATACAGTGGGCGACATAGCTCCAAACTTTGTTTTATGCTCTGCTATTTAAAATATTACATTAATTTGGCAGCATGATTTTTTATCACATATATACAAACATGAAAATATCTACTCATCAGAATACAAAATGAAAGATCAATTTTACTTTAGAGTTTAAAACTCCTACTCACCAAAATCAATCTCAAAAGCATAAAACACTCTAAAAAAAGAGAATAAAGATAAGTGACAGCACAACAAATGTTACCTAAAATACAGAAAACCAACAAGTATTAGTACCAGACCACTTATACGGAGTGAAATAAGTAAATCAGAAAAAACTAAGAACTCTATAAACCTATGCATAGATGGGACATAAAAATGAGACTCAGAGACATGGACAAGATTGTGATGGTAACAGGGGGTGGAGGGGTGGGGAGGGGGTGAGAAAGGAAAGAGAGGGGGAGGGAGGAGGGGAGGGGCACAAAGAAAACCAGATAGAAGGTGACAGAAGACAATTTGACTTTGGGTGAGGGGTATGCAGCATAATCAAAGGTCAAAATAATCTGGAGATGTTTTCTCGGAACATATGTACCCTGATTTATCAATGTCACTGCATTAAAATTAATAAAAATAAGATTAAAAAAGTCAATAAGTGATCTAATGTCATCATTTCTTATGGCTGAGTAGTATTCCATAGTGTATATGTGCCACATCTTCTTTATCCAATCTTCTATTGAAGGGCTTTTTGGTTGTTTCCATGTCTTGGCCACTGTGAACAGTGCTGCTATGAACATGGGGCTACATGTGTCTTTACGTATCAATGATTCTGAGGTTTTGGGGTATATACCCAGTAGAGGGATTGCTGGGTCATAAGGTAGTTCTATTTGCAGTTTTTTGAGGAACCACCATACTTTCCTCCATAGTGGTTGTACTACTTTACATTCCCACCAACAGTGTATGAGGGTTCCTTTTTCTCCACAGCCTCTCCAACATTTGTTATTACCCGTCTTGTTGATAATAGCTAATCTAACAGGGGTGAGGTGGTATCTCATTGTAGTCTTGATCTGTATTTCTCTAATAACTAATGAAGCTGAGCATCTTTTCATATATCTGTTGGCCATTTGTATTTCTTCCTGGGAGAACTGTCTGTTCATGTCCTCTTCCCATTTTTTTATTGGATTGTTTGTTTGTTTGTTGTTGAGTTTTATGAGTTCTTTGTAAATAGCAAAATGGTGGGATCTTGATAACATTATAAGGAGTGAAATAAGTAAATCAGAAAAAAACAAGAACTACATGATTCCATACATTGGTGGAACATAAAAACGAGACTAAGAGACATGGACAAGAGTGTGGTGGTTACCAGGGGTGGGGGGAGGGAGGACGCAGGAGGGAGGGAGGGAGAGATTTAGGGGGAGGGGGAGGGGCACAGAGGGTGCCCCTATATAGAGGGTGACAGAGGACAATCTGACTCTGGGCGAGGGGTATGCAACATAATTTAATGAGAAGATAACCTAGACATGTTTTTTTTGAATATATGTACCCTGAATTATTAATGTCATCCCATTAACATTAATAAAAATTTATTTAAAAAAAAGATGGTTAAGATGGTAAAAAAAAAAAAAAAAGTCAATAAGAAGGCGACCAAGATAAAAGTTGGGAAAAAATTTGAAAAATAAATTCACAGAAGAGGAAACACAAGTACAAATACTCTGTCTTTAGTTCCAGAAAACAAATATATTAAATTACAATGAGATACTATGTCACAACCAGCCATTTTTTTTTTTTTTTTTTTTTTTTTAATAAATTTTTATTAATGGTAATGGGATGACATTAATAAATCAGGGTACATATATTCAAAGAAAACATGTCTAGGTTATTTTGTCATCAAATTATTTTGCAAACCCCTCGCCCAAAGTCAGATTGTCCTCCGTCACCCTCTATCTAGTTCTCTGTGCCCCTCCCCCTCCCCCTAACTCTCTCCCTCCCTCCCTCCCATGTCCTCCCTCTCCCCCCACCCTTGGTAACCACCACACTCTTGTCCATGTCTCTTAGTCTCATTTTTATGTTCCACCAATGTATGGAATCATGTAGTTCTTGTTTTTTTCTGATTTACTTATTTCACTCCTTATAATGTTATCAAGATCCCACCATTTTGCTGTAAATGATCTGATGTCATCATTCCTTATGGCTGAGTAGTATTCCATAGTGTATATGTGCCAGATCTTCCTTATCCAGTCTTCTATTGAAGGGTTTTTTGACAACCAGCCATTTTTTAAAGCAACAGATGGCAGAATTAAGAAGTCAAACACTACCCTTCCTGCATGGGCAAGAAGGCAGACCCACAGGAACTCACAATGTTGGTGGGTATGTAAACTGGTTCAACCACTTTGAGAAAGTTTGGATATTTCATTAAAGATGGAGAATTCTATATCCTACAATCTAACTCTTATGTGAGTGTTCCCTTGTGGTAGAGAGGAGGTATTTACAAGAATATTTGGAGTCCCTGGCCGGTTGGCTCAGCGGTAGAGCGTCGGCCTAGCGTGCGGAGGACCCGGGTTCGATTCCCGGCCAGGGCACATAGGAGAAGCGCCCATTTGCTTCTCCACCCCTCCGCCGCGCCTTCCTCTCTGTCTCTCTCTTCCCCTCCCGCAGCCAAGGCTCCATTGGAGCAAAAGATGGCCCGGGCGCTGGGGATGGCTCTGTGGCCTCTGCCCCAGGCGATAGAGTGGCTCTGGTCGCAATATGGCGACACCCAGGAGGGTCGCAACATGGCGACGCCCAGGATGGGCAGAGCATCGCCCCCTGGTGGGCAGAGCGTCGCCCCCTGGTGGGCGTGCCGGGTGGATCACGGTCGGGCGCATGCGGGAGTCTGTCTGACTGTCTCTCCCTGTTTCCAGCTTCAGAAAAATGAAAAAAAAAAAAAAAAAAAAAAAAGAATATTTGGAGATTTATAACCAAAATTGGAAACAGTCTAATCCATAGCCCATTAATATCCATCACCAGGAAAACTAATATATGGATTACATATATTTCATATACTCAATGGTTACAGCCATTCAATAGAATTTTATATAACCAAAACAAATCAACTAGAGCTACCCATTGAAAGATAGATGAATCTCACAAATATCAAACTTAAAAAGTCTAAAATACATACACGCCTTACAATGCTACTTAAAGTTTTAAAATATTTAAGACAAGCACAGTTTAGGAATATATTATAGCAGTACCAGGAAATGCTTATAAATCCCCACCATAAGCAGTGCTGCTGGTGGAGAGGGGTGTTTCCAGGGAGAGAAATACCAGCAGCTTCAACCACCGTTCATCATCTATTTTTTTAAGCAGTGAGTAGATAGGTGTTTACTGAATTACACTTCCCAGTTTGTTGTAGAACTTAATAATGAAAAATAAATATAAAATGTATTTCATTTTATTGGAAAAGTCTATTTTCTATGTTTGGGTTAACATTAATTGAGCATTAACTATGACATAAATATTTTTTCTTTGAAAGAAACAAAGTCTTTCTGTGGTAAAATAAGGTGCTGTATTTAAAATTCCTCAGAATATGAGTTGTTTCCCTAAAACTCAATAAGATAAAATCCTAGAAAACTGGGCTGGGACTCAGGAGACTTTGCTCAAGATAAGCACTGCTCTGCCCCTCAGTGAGGCAGGAGGGCTGCTGAATGCTCCAGCACACCACTTTATGTACCAATTGTGGAAACCCCACTTCTTTACAACTAAAGTAGTTAAAGCTTCCAAAAGGTTAAATAAGTCACCCGACAGCTGGAGTTGAGAGTTAAGCCCAGACTCACCTTCCTTGAAAGGCCATGTTCTTATTTATATAGTCACTTATATCTCAATTTGTCCCAGAAGGGTCTTAAGATGGTATACAAAGAGCCTTTATTTAACATGACTTAAATAAGAGGTGAAAGGGCCCTGGCTTGTGGCTCAGAGGATAGAGCATCCACATGCTGTATGGACATCCCAGGTTCCCAGTCAAGGCACACAGCAGGAGCAACCATCTGCTTCTCTCCCCTACCCTCTCCTCCTTCTCTCCCTTTTCCCCTCCCATAGCCAGTGGCTCAATTAGTTTGAGCGTGGCTCCAGGCGCGAGGATAGTTTAGTTGGTCCCAGCATGTTGGCCTCAGGCACTAAAAATAGCTCGGTACTGAGCATCATCCCCAGATGGGGTTGCTGGGAGGATCTTGGTTGTGGCACATGTGGGAGTCTGCATTACAATCTTCCCTCCTCTCACCTGAAAAAAAAGTGAAAGAGCTGGCTGAGAGTAATAAGCATGGGGAAGAACAAGAAGCAAGGGGAAGAGATCCATGTGGACACCTGTCACAGCCAATGCAGTCAGCTACCAGTGCAAGGGGGAGAGGCTGCCCTCGGCCATTCCCGTGCACACAGCACTTCCAGCACTGTGTCTTACAATGCTCCTCACCCATGCCCTCCCTCTATTCCCCAGTCACTGCTGGTAACAAGGCTGTTTTACCTTAAATATTACTACTACACTCAATGAGTGTTACTGGGCAAGTGGAGGAGAGGACAATATATCCCACTGCTCCTAGAAAACAATGCCTTGGGAAAGAAGAAGCCATCCTCTGGTTGGCACTGAAGTGGCAATTAAAAATCAACACAGAAGGCCCTGGCCGGTTGGCTCAGTGGTAGAGCATTGGCCTGGCATGCAGGAGTCCCGGGTTCGATTCCCGAACAGGGCACACAGGAGAAGCACCCATCTGCTTCTCCACCCCTCCCCCTCTCCTTCCTCTCTGTCTCTCTCTTCCCCTCCTGCAGCCAAGGCTCCATTGGAGCAAAGTTGGCCCGGGCGCTGAGGATGGCTCCATGGCCTCTGCCTCAGGCACTAGAATGGCTCTGGTTGCAACAGAGCAACAGCCCAGATGGGCAGAGCATCACCCCCTGGTGGGCATGCCGGGTGGATCCTGGTCGGGCGCATGCGGGAGTCTGTCTGACTGCCTCCCCGTTTCCAGCTTCAGAAAAATACAAAAAAAAAAATCAACACAGAAGACATCCAGAAGACATCAGATTCAAAAACAGAAAAAAGGGCCAGGATAGTCTAATGGAGAAGCCATTAGAACCCCTCCCCACAAATATCAGATGAAAGGGAGAACTACTTAAACAAGACAGTCATTTAATCTACAGACATGAGAAAAGAACTCAATCTAACATCTATCATGCATTAAAATGAAAAGAAAAAAATGGTCTAGATAGAACACAACCCATGAAATGGTGAGTACCTGAAGGAGGCTGGCACAGGAAGCCTTAAAAAGCACTCTCTTTAGGGGAAAAAATAAAAAACAAACTAACTGCATCTCAATATTATGACTTATTTCAAAAGACTTTACATCAAACATGCAAAGCAAGAATAAAGGTATAAAGCTTTCATAAATGTAGTAAGCCACAATGTCACTGGGCTCAAAGTGTATAAAAACAACACCATTCCCAGATTCCAAAGGTCAAAGCCAGTCTGACTTAGAAAGCAGGAAAATTTAAAGGCAACCACAAAAAGTGACATCCCTCAGCTAACTTCCTCCCTATTATTAGGAGTAGTATTACTGATAATAGAAATTGCTAGATGACTCCAAACATTTAAAACTACTGTACATTGTATAATAGAGGTCAGGCAAGAAGAGTTGGTTTTTGATTATTCCGGAGGCAATTATCTAGATTGTGCAAAAATCTAAGCATTTCAGATGCTCCTCCATCTTCTCCCTAACATTAAATGAAGACGGGAGAAAGTGGGGAAAGATGATATTCAAACGAGTCAATTCTGCTACACAGTCACTAAGTAGTTCTGGTAAATAGATTTGTTGGGCAAGGAGACAGAAACCATCTGCTAAAAATGAATTTGAGATTTTCTGTGGATTTCAATTATCCATGCTGCCTCTGCCCTCAATTTTATCATAGAGAAGCTGGAGCTGCCTTAGACAACCAGTAGCTAAAATGTCTTCCCTGCTTGGAAAATCTCACACTAGGTCTGTGGCGACCCTGAAGCAACTCTGGCCTTTCAGCCACATCTAGTACTGTACCAAAAACCCTATCATGCTGGCTTTCCTGACTCTACTGTGTCAGAGCCACACACAAGTGAACTGCAATTGTCAGTCTCCAAATCCACAGGTTGCACAGCCATTAGGGTAATGAACCAGCCTCAAGAACTGATTCCAATTTAAAAACTAATCCCACTGCATCAAATCCCATTTAAAAGCAGCTCATGAGAAGAAATCTACAAAATGCAAATGCCCTCCTTTCTGAAAAGAATTTTACTTACTGGGCAAACACAGTTATTTCCAAACCATTATTCATAAAAAGTACAGTTCACATCTTAAAGACTCAAAACCTAAGTGAAGCATTGTACAATTAAAACCTCAACATTTACAGAAGTTTAGCATATATGACAACTGCCCCTTAGACCAGTGGGGCTTAGCCTGGGAAAGCATCTTCAGGGGCTGAGGCCCCTCCCCTGTCCAGTATTCCCCTCCCTCCTTTTACCTAGCAAAGATACACACATGGCCGGTAAGTTGCCACTGTGCCACAGACTTCTGGTTCCACCATGGCTTATATAAAAAACCAATTTGATAACACCCACGATCTAATTTCTTCTTTTTAAAAAATGTTGTTTGGGCCAGACCAGGCAGTGGCACAGTGGATAGAGTATCAGACTGGGACATGGAGGACCCAGGTTCGAAACCCCAGGGTTGCCAGCTTGAGTGCAGGCTCACCAGCTTGAGTGTGGGGTCATAGACATAACTCCATGGTCGCTGGCTTGAAGCCCAAGGTCACTGACTTGAAGCCCAAGGTCTGAGCCCAAGGCTGCTGACTTGAGCAAGGGGTCACTCACTCTGCTGTAGCCCCCCAGTCAAGGAACATATGAGAAAGCAATCAGTGAACAACGAAGAAGACTAAGGAGCCACATGAAAAATTGATGCAGCTTCTCATCGCTCTCCCTTCCTGTCTGTCTATCCCAATCTGTCCCTCTCTCTGTCTGTCTCTGTCACACACACACACACACACACACACACACACACACACACGAAAATATTGTTTGTGAATAGGGAAGAGAACTATGACAGAAGCAGCCTCTTTAAGGGCATGTGTCTGAGCTGAGGACAGGCTCCAGGCAGAAAAGCTGGGAGGAAAAAAAAGAAGAAAAAAGAAAACAAGCTGATTCTTCCTGACTCTGTTATTTCCACAGGATATAGCTAAGTAGTATTTGTCCCTCTAACCTAATATTAGATTATCTATTTAAATAACTCACCATAATCAATAAGAGAAAAGCAACACATTGTCATCTCAAGAGATGCTAAGATGGCACTTTTATAAAATTCCATGTTCAATAAACTCTTTATTGATGGCTTTCCCAACATCCATTCCTCCCTTCTCTCTTCCTAGAGGTCTCTGACTCGTGTTTGGGGATCTATGTGGTTTTAAAGAAAACATGTGGATTGATGTGAATGTGTTTAAGCATTTCATTTTCCTGGCTACAGTAACTGGTTACGCATAGTCAAATGACTTAGGCTGTTTTCCCCTACTCTCCTTTTTTTTAAAATTTGTTTTATTTTTATTTTTTTATTCATTCAGTGAGAGGCAGGGAGGCAGACAGACAGACTCCGGAAAGTGCCCCAACTGGGATCCATTGGGCACTCCCCCATCTGGGGTCGTTGTTATATTGCTTGGAAACTGAACCATTTTAGTGCCTGAGGTGAGGCCTTGGTGCCATCCTCAGCACCCAGGGCCAACTTTGCTCCAATGGAGCCTTGGCTGCGGGAGGGGAAGAGAGAGACAGAGAGGAAGGAGAGGGGGAGGGGTGGAGAAGCAGATGGGCGCTTCTCCTGTGTGCCCTGGTCAGGAATCAAACCTAAGACCTCCACATGCCACGCCGATGCTCTACTACTGAGCCAACTGGCCAGGGCCAGACTTAGGCCGTTTTAAAGTTTTATCTTAGAATTTTACTAGAAATCATCTTTCTCTCCCTCTATCACCCTCTTCCTCTCCCTCTCCCTCTCCCACTTCTCTCCTCCCAACCTCCCCTCAGAAACATATACTCAGTTTGTTGCTCATAACATCCTGACACCTGTGAAAATGGACACAACACCATCGAAAGTAGAAAAATGGAAAGAAATCAAATCCTTTGTAACATCACCATACTTATCTAAATTTCTTTTAGCTTATTTTGAAATATTAGATTGCAGTTTCATCTTTTTTTTATGGACATGTTTTCCTCATATGCCTTTATTGTCCCCAGGTGGAACATGTGAAGCCCCTCCATTTTTGGCAAATGCTCTTAAATCAACTCACCAAGCCTTCACGCCCGGCAGGATCACTGCCCTTGGAATGAGGGCTTAGGGGCAATGTCTGGACCCCCCAGTCCTCAGCACTGTCAGATGCCCTTCTGTCTTCCAGACACTTCTTCCTGCAGACCTCCTTGTTATTGTTGTTAGTCGTTTGGACCCAACTGATTATATTTAGGTATTTATAGACTTAATCTGACCTTAGTTTTGTAAAAAAAAAAAAAAAATAATGCTTACGAGTATTTGCCTTTCTAACATTATTGCTCTATTTTTATGAGGGTGGATTTTAGGAGATTAGAATGATGTCATTAAAAGTAGGATTCAGGCCTTGGCTGGTTGGTTTATTGGCAGAATGTCAGCCTGGCATGTAGATGTTCTGGGTTCAACTCCCGGTTAGGGCACACAGGAGAAGCAATCATATGCTTCTTCACCCCTCCCCTTCTGCCTTCTCTCTCTCTCTCTCTCTCTCTCTCTCTCTCTCTCTCTCTCTCTCCTTCCCTCCCACAGCCATGGCTCCATTGATTTGAACATATCTGCCCCAGGTGCTGAGGATTGCTCCGTGGAAGGTTGTGGCCCAAGGTGGGCAGAGCATCAGCCCTAGATGGTGATTACAGGGTGAATCCTGGTCAGGGCACATGTGGGAGTCTGTCTCTCTATCTCCCCTCCTCTCAATTAGAAAAAGAATTTTAAAAAATGTAGGATTCATTAAAAATTAATAAATTGAACTTTATCAAAACCAAAAACTGCAGTTTTAAAAGAAACTGAAAAGAATGAAAAGATAAGTTAACAGTTAGGGCAAAAATATTTTCAAATACATATCTGAAAAGTGACTTGTATCCAAAATATGCAAATGCTAAAATTCAACAATAAGAAAATAAACAACTCGACTGAAAATGGGCAAAGACTGCACAGAAACCTTACCAAAGAATATATACCGATGTAAAATAGCACAGGCAAAGATGCTCAGCACCATTTGTCTATAGGGAATTGCAAATTAAAACAATGGGATACCACTGCACATCTATAAGAAGCTAAAATCCAAAAAAACCCCTGACAATTCCAATTGCTGGCAAGGATGCAAAGTAATGCTTATATAAAATAGCAAAAACAAAACACTTAAGAATAAATTCTTTCATTCAAATACTTCTTCTATACATGTTTACTGAGCACCTATTGTATTCCAGTCATTGAAGGAAAAATTGCTCACTGCTATACAAATTAATAAGTGGCTTGATTTGGATTTGAACCCAGACTCTGAATTCAGAAACTGTGTTTTCTTTTTACTTATTTTTTTAAGTGAAAGGAAGGGAGATAGTGAGACAGACTCCTGCATGCACCCCGTCCAGGATCTACCCAACAGCCCCATTTAGGGCTGATGCTTGAATAAATTGAGCTATCTTTAGGCCTGAGGCTGATGCACTCTAATGGTGCAATCCTCAGCACTTGGAGCCATGCTCGAACCAATCAAGTCACTGGCTGCGAGAGGGAAAGAGAAAAAGAAGGGGGAGAGAGGGAAGGAATAAGATGATCACTTTTCACGTGTGCCCTGACTGGGAATTGAACCTGGAACATCCATACGCAGGGCTAATGTTCTACCTCTGAGCCACCTGGCCAGAGCAGAAACTATGTTTCCACATACATGTTACTTGCCAGATTTGTGTCATCAGGTAATCTGGTGTGTGATATCAAGAAGACTGAAATAAACTGGTTGATATGCTGCCTTCCTGGATGGGAAGTCAGTATTTAAAAAGGTTGTCTCCCCTTAATTAATAAATATATTAATTACTATAAATATTCTGGCACAACTTTTTAAACTTGTAAAATGATTTTCAAAGTCACATAGAAGAATAACTGCCAGCAACTGGCTAACAGAATTATGAAGGAAGAGTTAAGAGTACTTTGCTCTGTCAGATGTAACAAGTGACTTCAAAGATACAGCTACTCAAACAGCATGGTTCTCGCAGAGATATCAATGACAAATAACAGAAAACTTAGGAACACACATACACACACCATATAAATATATGTATAAACAAATAAATGTTTATATATTTAGTAAACAGTAAAAGTATTTTATATCAATGAGGAAGAAATGAATAATTCAATAATTTTAATAATGATAGGATAATTGGTTAAAATGTGGAGAAAAATTAAGTTAACGCCATGCATCATAACATAATCCAACTAACTTCCAGATGAAAATTTTAAATGGAAAAAAATCCTCAGGAGAATATTGAATAAAAGACAGGTGAATACTTATATCATCACAGGCTTAGAATGCCTTGCTAAAAATGACATCAATGTATAATAAAACACTGAAGAAAATTACCGTTAGCTTTTTATTAATAAAAATAAAGTATTAAAAAGTATAATAAATAAAAACCTGTGAAAAATATTTGTAATATATGATAGAAAAGAAGTTGGCATCTTATCAGTGCTTTTAAAAACTCTAATAAGACAATTAGAAAAAAGGCAAGCATCCAAATTAAAAATAGGACGTAAAGGACAAGCAATTCAGAGCAAACACACAAATAGACTGTCCAAAGATGCAACAATGCCAACTCTTCTGGCAATCCAAAAATGCAAATTAAAGATAGATTCTACTTTTGCTTATCAAATCCCCAAAAATTTAAATGGTAATCCCCAGTGCTGCTGAAGGTCTGGGGAAATTATTGTTTTCCTTGCTGGAGAAAGACAAAAACTGTCCCAGTGACGCCGAATGCTTTCTTAACAGGCACCAGATACCTTCCTGGGGTTTGGTAACTGAAATGGTTAAAACCTTAAACTGTGCTTGAAGTTCCTTCAATTGTTGTCCCCATCCTCTGTTTATATATCTACCATGATGATTATCATGTAATAATCTTGTCACCATAACCACAAACTGTCAGGGGCAGAAGGACTCTAGGACAGATGCCAACTCCATCCAACCACAGTCAGAGAACTAATAAATGATCAGCTGTGACAGGATGCATTGCAGCACCCAAAGCTCAAATCCATCTGCTACAACAGACTCAGAGATATTTGGTGAGTGGGTATTTAATTTAATACATCATTTAAAAGCTGAAAAAGCCTTTAGTAAATGGAAGATTACTCTGTTCTTCGGCCCAAAAATGCAGGCTGCTGAAGGTTTTTAATTCGATACCAAATCTGGAATTTCTTTTCCTCATGTGTACGTAAGCAATAATAACATTTGTGTACTGGAGAGGGCAGATTCTCGGCCTGTATTACTCATGGGTGTTTCTCTAGTTCTTGGCAAGCCAGCAGTTGATAAATGATGGATATTATGATGATTATCTCTCATTCGTTCTTTTGGAAAATCCTTACTGAGCCCCACAGTGACACAGTGAGCCAGAAGCTAAATAGGTGCTTTACATTTGTAATCTAACTTAATAAACTGATCATGTCAGCACAAGCTCTTTCTTTAGCTTGTATCAAAACGTTGTTACAAAACATTTGACTTCTTTGCATGAAAACACACTGTCAACTTCTGGATCAGGGAACTTTACCCTCTCTCTCCCCCCAACATCACAAAAAATCGAGAACTTTTTTATGTTCTCACTTGTATTATTACCATATTCTCTTCCAGACATTGAGGTCACAGTGAAGGATGGTTTCCAAGAATCTGGAGATTGGAAGGCTTCCATGGGGTCATCTTATTTAAGCCTTTCATTTTACAGATTGTCAAATAAGGCCTAAGAGGGTATGTGGTGTGTTCAAGGCCACACACAAGTGTGATGTCACACTGGGATAAAATCAAAGTCTCCAGGCTGCCAGGCTAGGGATACTCCACTATGTCTCACTGTTTCTTCCTGGTAATCACCAAGATGCTCTCCCTTTAAAAACAGAAGCACAGAATACCATACTTCAGGCCTTGCAAAGAAAAGACCTTAGAATATGTTTGTGGTCATCTTTATTCCTAATTCCTAACTCATGACTCTACTTACAATTTAACATAAGAACCTATAAATATATACTATGTGCTTGAGAGAATGACAGATAAACCACAGAGGTTAAAAGCCTTTACTAGCAATTCTGGAAGAGATTATAATTTTTTTTAAATTAAAATGTTAATCATGAGTTTAAAAATGTCCTCAAGTTTCTCATTTTATGATTTTCCTCTACATCTTATTTTCTAAAACCTTTTTCAGAATCTGACATAATATGCCCAGCTGTAAAAGACAACAGACTAAGACTAATCAGTCTCTGAAGCCACTCTACTAGAACATAGGGCTTTCAGGGTGGATTTCTCTAATAGCCAAAGAGAAATATAAATGGCAATGTAGAAGTCCAGAGAAGCAAAGGACAAAAATGAAGGAGGTAAGGGAAAAGCAGGTAGGAGGTCACACTCATATACAAGTGTCATATATTAGGTAAATCCAGGATAATGTCCTATAAATCAGAACAGTGTTTTTCAACTGCTGGTCCATGGATTGGTCTGCCAGAAATTTTGAACTAGTCTGCAAAAGAGTTAACCACCCTGATGTTGTATGAAGATTTTAGACTCAATGATCTTAGTCGAATTTGCTTATGTTCAGGGTGATTTCTACCTTAGTGGTCCCCAAAATAAGTCTCCTATTATCACCAGTCCCCAAGTGTAAAAAAGATAGAAAACCACTGAACTAGAAGGATCCTATTGGATCCTGAGCTGTCTTACTACAGCTGAGATGTGGGTTGGGCCCTTGAGTAGTAATAAAATTTAACAGAGGCCAGCAAGGTGTAATAGGAGAAGACTGACTGAGGACCAAAGACCGATGTTCTGTCCCAGCTCACACATTACCTAGCTCTGTAACCATGGACAGATCACACCATCACTCTGGGTATTGGTTTTGTAAAATGAGAGTTAAACTTGGTGCTTCTCAAATTTCTCCACAGATGTACCCTAAAAACAAAGAATCACAATGGTTGGGGGATGTCGGCTGCTTGAAGCCCCAGATTTTTCTGTCTAAAAGTGTCTTCTATATAAAAAGATTTCATAAGATTTTGCTTCCAGGTCCTGTATGACCCTGAGCAATTTATCCTCTCTGAACCTCAGCTTTCTTGGAACAACTCCCTTACAAGAATAACTACAACCCGACTTGGCGGTGGTTCAGTGAATAGAGCATCGGAT
Source organism: Saccopteryx bilineata (assembly GCF_036850765.1). Classification (NCBI taxonomy): domain Eukaryota; kingdom Metazoa; phylum Chordata; class Mammalia; order Chiroptera; family Emballonuridae; genus Saccopteryx; species Saccopteryx bilineata. The sequence continues at coordinate 201,968,615 of NC_089493.1, read as the reverse complement.
TGGGATGCAGAGGACCCAGGTTCAAAACCCCAAGGTCACTGGCTTGAGCATGGGCTCATCTGGCTTGAGTGTGGACTCACCAGCTTGAACGCAATCACTGGCTTGAGCGTGGGATCATAGACATGACCCCCATGGTCACTGGCTTGAGCCCAAGGTTGCTGGCTTGAGCAAGGGGTCACTTGCTCTGCTATAGCCACCCCCCCATCAAGGCACATATGAGAAAGCAATCAATGAACTAAGGTGCCACAATAAAGAGCTGATGCTTCTCTCTCCCTTTCTATATGTCTGTCCCTATCTGTCCCTTTCTCTGTCTCTCTCACACACAAAAAAGAATAAGTACAAATTTGGACAGAATATGTTTTTTTAAAACATGTAATTGAAAGTATTAGAGAGCTCACAATGCAGTGAGATCTTGTCAACCAAGATCTGGGCAATAAAGGAAGGTAAAAAGCAAGAATGTGGCTTTTGGAGCCTTTGTTCCCTCAAGGCCACTGACAATTCTGAAAGCAGCAGCTGACAAGCTGAGCAGAGCTTCCTCTATCTCACAGAGATGGAGGACAAAACTGGGGTTCAGACCCATGAGGGAGGAGGGTCCTTGGTAAACACCCTAGCTTTCAGCTGAGAATGCAGTGGGCTGCAACGTTGGACTAGGATTGACCTGGAAACAAACCAGCCTTCACATGGGATGAAGCCCTTCTCTGAATCATGTCAATCACTGACTGAAGTATTCTCTTGTCCCTCGCCCAGCTGCCAACTAGAAGCAAAAGGAGATTTTTACCTGGAGGAATATGCCATCATCTAGAGTCTCAAATCATTTCTAAATTTCCTCAAATATCATGTCCAACACTCAAAAAAGTTTCCTAAATCCTTTGATATAAAATAAACAATCTTCACAGCATCTTCACCCAGAGTAGAACAGACACAAAGGGACCAGATGCTGTTGGAAAAATGCCTCCAACAGACTTGCTCTATGCAGGGTTGGCACAAAACTTCAGTTTGTAAAAAAAAATGCAGTATTTTCAAATTACAATAAAATGCAGTGCAAAAAGAAGTGAAGTATGCCTGTATTAACAATACAATAATTTAAAATAGTTGCTAAGTGGATGGGTTTATAAGGACATGAGGCATGGTGAAGAGAACTGGAGGACTGGAATACAGGTCAGAAAAAAAGATCCAAGAATGGAAAATGCAAAGAGTATAAGAGACATCTGGAACACAGAGAAAACTATGTCACATACATGTAACATCAGTTCCAGGAGGATAAAATAGAGAATGGGGCAAAAACAATATTTGAAGAGAAAATGGATGAGAAGTTTCCAGTAGTAAAGAAATAATTCAAGCTACAAAGTCCGGAAGCACTATAAACACTAAGAAGAAAAAAATACAAAGAAAACAACATCTACTGATATCACAGAAGAATAGTTGGAAGCAAAATACAAAATAAAAAATGTTTTAAAAGAGCCAGGGAAAAAGACAAGTTAAATGTCAAGCTGACATTTAACTTTTCAGTGGAAATAGTGGGAGACGGAATCCAATGAAACGATATCTTCAAAATGCTGAAATAAATTATAGCCAACTTAGAACTTTATATGTAGTAAAAATAGATTAAAAAAATAATAAAATAAAACTTTTCAGACAAAAATAGTACTAAGAATTTGTTACCAGGAAACTAACACTAAAGAAGGGACTAAAGGGAGATTTCGACTCAAAACGCAAAAGATATCAGATAGAAGCGCACAGATAGAACACACGATTGTCCCTGGAAAAGGTAAATACATGAGTTAATCTAAATGAATATTGAGTGTAGAAAGCAACATAATGTCTTCCTGACTTTTAAAAATAGACAATTAAAATACACAACAAGAGCATAAAATCAGTAGGGAAATAACTGGATTTTAAATATTTTAAGGTCCCTCTATTGTCTAGGAGAGGAGTAGAGGTATTAACCTTAGACTAAGAAGAGTAATTTTATAATTTCTATGAATCACAAAAAGCATATTGAACAGAGTATATAGCTAACAAGCTGCAAGATGGAATAAAATATTTAAACTAATAGAAATCAAGATAAAAAATACAAAATGTTGAACAGGTAGGGAAAACAGAGCAAATAGTAAGATAACAGCATTTAATGTAAATATATTACTAATATATTTAGTATAAATGAGCTACGTTTCTCTTCCAATATGAAAGAGTAAATTCATAAACAAATAACCCTCTCACTGATAACAATTATAACAAAATCTAGAAAAAAAATAATGAAAACCTGATGGTTTTAAAGAATAAACAAAAGCAGGCAGATTTTTGGAAGGAAATATGAAATTAGAGATAGAGTCCACACTTGTTGCGTTTCTCAATTTTTCAGCTTTGTCTTGAGGGCAGGCCACAGTCACAGCATGGCATGGGATAATCAAACTCAGATAGATGGCTCATCATCGATTTTGCCTATGGACCCAGAAAATAAAGCTTGGGGTGACAGTAGTAGCTAGACAATGAAGGGAGCATTCCAGCAAAGACTGAACCAGAGAGGGGAAAGTCTAAACTCTGCCCAAATATCTGCTTGAACTTTGAACTACACATGCACAGGGCAGACTCCAAGGAACCTAGCTGACAATAAAAAGTTTAACTGAGACTTGAGCTGCCATCTGCCTCAGGTGACACTATGTTTAGAGTTTGAGTCTAAACAAGTTAATGGCCTACTAAAGAAAAAAAAATCAACATTCTTCATAAAACTATAAATAGCATCCAGAATCTCCTCAACATGTTCACAATGTCCATGATACAATTCAAAATCACTCCACATAAGAAAACTAATAGTGATAGCTACAGAGTAGGCAGACGTTCCAACTGCCACCTCCCAGGACAAATTGGATTACAACTTAATTTAAGAGCAACCATCTTGTAAAACCAACTTTGGACTAAACAAAGAGGAGCTTATAACCATGAATCACAGAAGAAGCCACACCGAGACTGATAGGAAGGGAGAATAGGCAGAGGGGACTGCCCCACTCCTAGGAGCAAGTGGTGGCTGAGGGTCCAGAGGAACACTCACTGAGGGGAGGGTCACCCTAAGAGGTGTAGGTGCTCAACCCCAGGCCCAGAGCCCCAACCTAGAGCTCCAGAGCCTAGAAGAGGTGCCCACACAGCATTTGGAGGTGAAAAGAGCAGAGTTTCTATCTGCGAGTAAAAGACGAAGCTCTCGAAGACAGGCTCCATCTTAAAGGGCCCACACAGAATATCTTGTTCACAGCCACTTACCCAGGGCTCTGGTGGAATGAGAGCTGAGAGGACTGGAGTTGCATGCAGAGAGAGACGCTGTGGGGGATGGCCACCAGAACCTCTGTGCTGTCATTCTCCAGTACTGCAGTCACCATCTTTCTTGGGTAGAATGACCCCTCTAAGAAGCATCAGTCTAGCAAAAAGCAACTGCTCCATGTTCAGGAGTTTCTCCTGTTCCAGTCATGGCTACTGGGTTATTCTGAGAGGCCAGGAAGCCGGGGGAGTATCAGTGACTCAGTTTTCTGGTATTCAGGCTGGAACTTTTCCCTACACGCTCCTAAGTCTAAGACTCATAATGCCACTTCATGGGAGACTCAGTAGAAACTGTCCACAGTGCAGCACACCACACCACTGGGTCTCAGAAGCCACACCCACCAGACTCCTGGGGTTACACCCTACTGCAGTCTGTGAAAAAGGTCTGGAAAGACTGACACCTGGGGCTGAGCCATACCTACCACCCTTCCTAATCTCTGAATTGCCCCAGGCTGTAGACTCTACCAGAGTTTTTTTTCAGTGACTGAGCCCAATAAGCAGCCAGCAGAAAGAGACTGCAGGAGATGGGGCTCAGGGAACCTTGGCTTTTTAAGCAGACCTTCCCTCAGGCCCAGTGTGGGTAAAGTCAGCCTAGGTGTGCAGCTTGGTATTTCCGTGTGCACCTGGGCCCAGCAGAGGCAGCCACAAACTCCAGATTGCTTGTATCTCCAATAAGTTTACTGAGGGTCAGTCTCGGGCAGAGTCTCCCACTAGTGTGTGCCATGTTCCTGCCAGGGAGGCCCATGGCTGGCACATACAGTGGCCATCTGCAGAAGGCATCAGTTCAGGACCTAAAACCCTAGCTAAAGCGATACCTCAAGGAAGGGCTCTTCACATCTGGCCCAGCTGAGGCGAGTTCCACTCTCTGTGATCAGCACCGGCACAGCAGCTCATGTGCATTGGATAGGGTGGAGCTTCACAGTCAGCTGGCCTGGGTGCTGTATATCCTGTCCTGCTGCGCTAGATTCCACAAGGGGAAGGGAGAGAGGCTTGAAATATGGACATTTAAAGTGTGTGTCCCTGTGAGCCTATTGTTGGAACTGATTGAGGGGCTTAGCCACTTTCTGTGGGGGCACAGTCAGACCCAGGAGAGGATTCTCTCAGTCTTCCTCCCTGAGACCAGGGTCTCATCAGCTGTAAGAACTTCTGCAAAGGGTACTGTTGGTCAGACCTGAACCTGCTGCACACCTTGCTGGGGAGAAATAAAATCTGAGTAACCAGCAGTGGCTGAGTGAGGGATTAGGCTCTAGATTAGGGGCCACATTTCCCATACTAAGTTCCTGACCAAGATCCTGACACCTTCAAGAGACCCTGAAGTTAGGAGTCTCACTAACACTGTATTCCCAAATTCAGATGCCCTAACCCCCTGGTTGGCAAACTGCGGCTCGCGAGCCACATGTGGCTCTTTGGCCCCTTGAGTGTGGCTCTTCCACAAAATACCATATGCAGACACTACCTCGATACGAATGTACCTACCTATATAGTTTAAGTTTAAAAAATTTGGCTCTCAAAAGAAATTTCAATCATTGTACTGTTGATATTTGGCTCTGTTGACTAATAAGTTTGCTGACCACTGTCCTAACCCAACAAGCATGCAATCTGTAGAGGGGTTTGTTGGGTGAGGCCAGTCTGGACCCCACACTACTGTCTTTCTACAAAAGACTATGATAAGATCAGGCAGCTGTAAGAGGAGGTGGAGCAGATAAAAAGTAGAGGAAAATCTTACAGAGTTTGAGGCTTTTATGGAGCTACTATCGTCTTTCAGCAGGAGGAAGCTGATCCTTATTACATGGGTTAGCCCCTCCCACACTACCCAGACACAGAAAATGCAGACACAAACAGCAAAAAGAGCAGTAGCTATACAGATAAGTAGCACACAGTGGTTTATAAATAACAGCTGATGCCAACCCAAAAAGATCTAGAACAAACACAACTGGTAGTGGGTAGCAGACAGCACCAACCTGAGAATCAGTGAGATACACAAGCAGCACACCAAAAGAAAGAGTCTAGCAGTCACCAGACACTATGGAGAATAAATATGCCCAACAGGACAGACATTGCACAGTGTATAATATGCATGATCAAGGTTGACCCTTAGAGCCAGCAAGCCTGAAAGAACTGTACCCATAAAAGGACCAACTGCATTCATTACTCACATACAATAGGAGGGAAAGGGAAAATAGTACCCTTCAGAAGCATTCCTAGAACAAGGAAAACAGGTAGCCTCCAGGTTAGTACCACCGATCAGTACCACAAAAAGTTCAAAGTTAGACAGTGCTACATAATACACAGACAAAATGGGCAAAGAAATGCAACCCAAATGAATCAACAAGAGAAATCCTCACAAAAAGAACTAAATGAAATGGAAGTTACCAAACTACCAGATGCAGAGTTTAAAATAATGATTTTTAGGATGCTCAAGGATCCTAGAGCAAAAATGGAAGGACATAGTGAGCACCTAAATAAAGAGATAGCAAGCATCAAAAAGGACATTGAAATAATAAAAAAAAGAACCAGTCAGAAATGAAAAATACAATATCAGAAATGAATACCACACAAGAAGGAATCAACAGCAGGCTGGATGAAACAGAGGACCAAATCAGTAATTTAGAAGAGAAGATAAACATAACCACAGAAGTAGAGCAGCAAAACAAAAAGAGGCACAAAAAGACTGAGGAAATTCTAAGAGACCTCTGTGACAACATGAAAAGAAACAACATCCTCATCATAGGAGTTCTTGAAGGAGAAGAGAATGAACAAGGAATAGAGAATCTGTTTGAAGAACTCATAGCTGAAAATTTCCCTAAATTGATGAAGGAAAAAGTTATACAAGTTTAAGAAGCATAGAAAGTACCATCAAAGAGGAACCCAAGGAGGCCTATACCATAACGCATCATAATTAAAGTCCCAAAGTTAAGAAACAAAGACTGAATATTAAAAGCTGCAAGAGAAAAGCAGTTAATTATCTACAGAGAAGCCCCACTAAGGATGACATCCAACTTCTCAACAGAAACGAGGCCAGAAGAGATTGGCAAAAATTATTCAAAGTGATACAAAATAAGAACCTACAACAAAGACTATCATTATCCAGCAAGGCTATCACTTAAAATTAAAGGAGAAATAAAGAACTTCCAAGACAGAAAAAGACTCAAGAAATTCATTATAACCAAACCAGTACTGCAAGAAAAGTTAAGGGGCCTGCTATAAAAAGAGCAAAAGAAAAAATAAGAAATTGAGAAAAATAGGATTGTAGATAAAAGAATAAAATGCTAATAAATAAGTACATGTAATAATAATAACCTTAAATGGAACTGGATAAACTACTTCAATCAAAATATATAGCGTAGTTGCCTGACCAGGCAGTGGCGCAGTGGATAGAGCATCAAACTGGGATGTGGAGGACCCAGGTTCGAGATCCCGAGGTTGCCAGCTTGAGTGTGGGCTCATCTGGTTTGAGCAAAGCTCACCAGCTTGGACCGAAGGTTGCTGGCTTGAACAAGGAGTTACTTGGTCTGCTGAAGGCCCATGGTCAAGGCACATATGAGAAAGCAATCAATGAACAACTGAGGTATCGAAATGAAACACTGATGATTGATGCTTCTTATCTCTCTCCATTCCTGTCCATATGTCCCTATCTATCCCTCTCACTGACTCTCTCTCTGTCTCTGTGTAAAAAAAAAAATATATATATATATTATATCTATCTATGTATCTATCTATATATATATATATATATATATACAGAGAGAGAGAGAGAGAGAGAGAGAGAGAGGCTGCATGGATAAGAAAACAGGACCCAGCCTGACCTGTGGTGGCACAGTGGATAAAGCATCGACCTGGAAATGCTGAGGTTGCCGGTTTGAAACCCCGGGCTTGCCTGGTCAAGGCACATATGGGAGTTGATGCTTCCAGTTCCTCCCCCCCTTCTCTCTCTCTGTCTCTCCCTCTCCTCTCTAAAAATGAATAATAAAAAAGCACCTCTTACCTAAGAGTGTGCCTTAAAAAAAAAAAAAAAAAGAAAACAGGACCCATACATATGCTGGCTACGAGAGACCTATCTCAGAACAAAAGATACATACACATGGACTGAAAGTAAAGGGATGGAAAAAAAGTAATTAATGCAAATGGAAACAAAACAAAACAAAAAGCTGGGTAGCAATACTTATATCTGACAAAGTAGACTTTAAAACAAAGGCTATAGTAAGGGATAAAGAAGGTTCCCACATAATGATAAAAGGAGCAATCCAACAGGACGATATAACCACTGTAAATATTTATGCATCTAATATAGGAGCACCTAAATATATAAAGCAGATTTTGATAGATATAAAGGGAGAGATTGACAGCAATACTATAATAGTAGGGGATTTTAATACTCCACTAACAGCAATGGATAGATCCTACAGACAGAAAATTAATAAAGAAAGATTGGCTTTAAATGACACACTTGATCAACTAGATTTAATCAATATTTTCAGAATCTTTCACCTTAAAGCAGCAGAATATACATTCTTTTCAAGTGCTCATGGTACATTCCCTAGTACACATGTTATGACACAAAACAAGTCTCAATAAATTTAAGAAGACTAAAATCATATCAAGCATCTTCCCTGATCAAAATGGAATGAAACTAGAAATCAACTACAATAGGAAAACTGAAAAACATTCAAACACTTGGAGGCTAAATAGCATGTTATTAAATAACCACTGGGTTAACAACAAGATCAAGGAAGAAATAAAAAAATTCCATGAAACAAATGTGAATGAGCATACATCAACTCAAAATTTATGGGACACAGCAAAAGCAGTCCTGAGAGAAGTTCATAGCATTACACAAATACCTTAAGAAGCAAGAAAAAGTTCAAATAACCTAACCCTGCAACTAAATGAACTAGGAAAAGAACAAATAAAGCCCTGAGGAAGTAGAAGGAAGGAAATAATAAAGATCATAGTGGAAAGAAATGACATAGAGGCTAAAAAAACAATACAAAAGATCAATGAAACCAAGAGCTGGTTCTTTGAAAAGTTAAACAAGACTGAGGAACGTTTAACCAGACTCATTAAGAAAAAAAAGAGAGAGGTCCCAAATAAATAAAATTAGAAATGAGAGTGGAGAAGTAACAACTGACACCACAGAAATACAAAGGATTGTAAAAAGATACTATGAAGATCTATATGCCAGAAATTGGACAACCTAGTTGAAATAGATAAATTGTTAGTAACATACAATCTTCAAAAACCAAGTCTAGTTTTCTATTTTTTTTTTACAGTGATTAAAGCCTTTAAGCAAACTCTTGGCCAATACAGCAAGAATCCATAAAAGAGTAGTGACCTTAAGATGTTCACCAAGTCCAAGTTGGCCCCAACACCATGCCAAATCTTTGAAAAATGCAACCCAACCCCAGTTCAATCTGTTAGGAGCTATCAGTAGGAACAGGAGTCCAGGAAAAGTCCACATCCAGGAAAAGTCCGCATGGTACTGGAATTGTTATCACAATTCTATACTTTGCAGCTCACGTCCAAGTCCCAATGACCGCTGCTTCTAGCTGGTAATGATGTAATGATTCAGGTAGACTGGAAAAGCCTTCTGCAGCATGATAGAAGACTAGATAAGCCCTGGCCGTTTGGCTCAGTGGTAGAGCGTCGGCCTGGCGTGCAGAAGTCCCGGGTTCGATTCCCGGCCAGGGCACATAGGAGAAGCGCCCATCTGCTTCTCCACCCCTCCCCCTCTCCTTCCTCTCTGTCTCTCTCTTCCCCTCCCGCAGTGAGGCTCCATTGGAGCAAAGATGGCCCGGGCGCTGGGGATGGCTCCTTGGCCTCTGCCCCAGGTGCTAGAGTGGCTCTGGTCACAACAGAGCGACACCCCGGAGGTGCAGAGCATCGCCCCCTGGTGGGCAGAGCATCACCCCCTGGTGGGCATGCCGGGTGGATACTGGTCGGGCGCATGTGGGAATCTGTCTGACTGTCTCTCCCCATTTCCAGCATCGGAAAAATACAAAAAAAAAAAAAAAAAGACTAGATAAAGAAGATGTAGCACATATACACCATGGTATACTATTCAGCCATAAGAAATGATGACATCGGATCACTTACAACAAAATGGTGGGATCTTGATAACATTAATGGAGTGAAATAAGTAAATCAGAAAAAAACACCAAGAACTGCAGGATTCCATACATTGGTGGGACATAAAAACGAGACTAAGAGACATGGACAAAAGTGTGGTGGTTACAGGTGGTGGGGGGGAGGGAAGGAGGGAGAGGGGGAGGTGGAGGGGAGGGGTACAAAGAAAACTAGATAGAAGGTGATGGAGGACAATCTCTCTTTGGGTGATGGGTATGCAACAGAATTGAATGACAAGATAACCTGGACATGTTTTCTTTGAATATATGTACCCTGATTTATTGATGTCACCCCATTAAAATAAAAATTTATTTATAAAGAAAAACAAAAACAAAACTCAGTCTAGAAGAATCAGAAAACCTAAACATACCAATCACAACAAATGAAATTGAAACAGTTACCAAAACACTCCCAGCAAACAAAAGTCCTGGACTGGATGGCTTCACAGGTGAATTTTATCAAACAATCAAAGAAGAGCTATCATCTATCCTTCTCAAGCTATTTCAAAAAATTCAAGAGGAAGAAAGATTTCCAAGCTCCTTTTAAGAGGCAAGTATAGTCCTCAGTCAAATCCAGGTTAAGACAACACAAAGAAAGAAAATTATAGGCCAATATCTCTAATGAACATAGGTGCTACAATTCTCAACAAAATATTAGCAAACCAGATGCAGCAATAAACAAAAAAGATCACACATCATGATCATGTGAAACTTATTCCAGGGAGGCAAGGCTCGTAAAATTTTCGCAAATCAATCAATGTGATTCATCACATAAACAAAAGGAAAGATAAAAATCATATGATAATATCAAAAAATGAAGAAAATGCATTTAAAAATCCAGTATCCATTTATGATCAAAACTCTCAGTGAAGTGGGAACATACCTCAACATGATAAAGGCTATCTATGACAAACCCACAGCCAACATCATACTCAATGGGCAAAAATTAAAAGCAATCCCCTTAAGATCAAGAACAAGGCAGGGGTGCCCCCTTTCACCATTCTTATTCAACATAGTTCTGCAAGTCCTAGTCACAGCAATCAGACAAGAAGAAGAAATAAAAGGCATCCAAATTAGAAAAGAAGAAGTAAAACTGTCATTATTTTTAGATGACATAATACTGTACATAGAAAATCCTAAAATCTCAGTCAAAAAACTACTAGATCTGATAAACGAATTCAGCAAGGTCACAGGATATAAAATTAATATTGAGAAAATCAGTGGCATTTTTATATACCAACAATAAACTGTTTGAAATATAAAATAAGGAAACAATCACCTTCATTCCTGCAAAATAAATATATAAATAAAGTACCTAGGAGTAAATTTAGCTAAGGAGATAAAAGACTTGTACTTGGAAAATTATAAGACATTGAATAAAGAAATCAAGGGAGAAACAAACAAGTGGAAGCATATACCGTGCTCGTGGATAGGAAGAATAAACATCATTACAATGTCTATATTACCCAAAGCAACCTACAGATTCAATGCAATTCCTATTAAAATACCAATGGCATACTTCAAAGATATAGAACACATATTGCAAAAATTTATATGGATTCAAAAAAAAGAATACGAACAGCCTCAGTACTCTTAAAAAGGAGGAATAAACTGAGAGGTATCACATTTCCTGATATCAAGTTATACTACAAGGCCATTGTACTCAAAACAGCCTTGTATGGGCATTATAACAGGCATACAGATCAATGGAACAGAACGGAGAACCCAGAAAAAAACTCACACCTTTACGGTCAATTGATATTTGACAAAGGAGATAAGAGTGTATAATAAAGTAAAGACAGTCTCTTTAATAAATAGTGTTGGGAAAACTGGACAGGTACATGCAAAGAAAATGAAACTAGACCACCAATTACACCATTCACAAAAATAAACTCAAAATGTATAAAAGACCTAAATGTAAGTCACAAAACCATAAACATCTTGGAAGGAAACATAGGCAGCAAACTCTTCAATATCTCTCATAGCAATATATGATATTTGCTGATTTATCTCTACAGGCAAGTAAAATAAAAGACAGGATGAACAAATGGGACTATATCAAACTAAAAAGCTTTTGTACAGCAAAAGACATCATTAACAAAATAAAAGACAAAAGCTCCATACAATGGGAGAACATATTCATTAATACGTCTGACAAGAGATTAATAACAAAAATTTATAAAGAACTTCTAAAACTCAACAACAGGAAGGTAAACAGTCCAATAAAAATGGGCAAAAGAAATGAATAGACAATTCTCCAAAGAGGACATACAGATGGCAAGTAGGCATATGAAAAAATGTTCAATGTCACTAATCATCAGAGAAATGCAAATTAAAACTACAATGAAATATCACCTCACACCTGTCAAAATGGTGCTCATTAACAAGTCAACACAGAATAAGTGCTGGTGAGGATGTGGAGAAAAGGGAACCCTCCTGTACTGCTGGTGGGAATGCAGACTGGTGCAGCCACTGTGAACGGTATGGCATTTCCTCAAAAAATTAAAAATGGAATGCCTTTTGACCCAGCTATCACTTTTAGGAATATATCCTAAGAATACCAAATCACTGATTCTAAAGAAGATATGCACCCCAGTGTTTACTGCAGCATTGTTTACAATAGCTAAGATCTGGAAACAGTTCAAGTGTCCATCAGTGGACAAATAGATTAAAAAGCTGTGGTACCTATACACAATGGAATATTATGCAGCAGTGAAAAAGAAGGAAATCTTACCTTTTGAAACAGCATAGAGGGACCTGGAGATTATTATGCTAAGAGAAGGAAGCCAAGAAGAGAAAGACAAATATCACATGATCTCACTTATATGTAGAATGTAATGAACAAAGTGAACTGAGGAATGGAATAGAGGCAGAGATGGGGTCATAGGAAGCAGATGATAGGTCATCTACAGATGATATATTGTAGACAGCTGTCAGAGGGAAGGGGGATGAAGGGATGGGATCAGAGAGGGTGAAGGGATTAGTGAAATTATATATACATAACACAGAGACATAGATAGCAGGACAGCAAATCCCAGAGGAAAAGGGGGAAGGAATTAGAGGCAAAGGGGCCAAGAAGGTGTAAATAGGGACACGGGGTTGTGTGGCGTGGGTGTTATATTCAATGGGACACTTGAATCCATGTTAACACAATAAATTAAAATCAATAAAAATTTTTTAAAAAAGAAAACTAATGGCAACCCTTAAAATGACCCAGATGTTGGAATTATCAGAAAAGGATATTGAAAATGCTATTACAATTATATTTAATGAGGTAAAGAAAAATTATGCTCACAGCAAATGAAAAGAGAAGACATCTCAGTCAAAAATAGAAATATAAAAGAGAACAAATGGAAATTTTAGAACTGAAAAATATATCAGAAATATTCACTGAAATAGATTGTCATCAGAATAGAGATTACAGAGGAAAGAATCCATGAACATGAACATTTATTAATAGAAATTGTACAATCTGAAGAAAAGATAAAATGATTTAAAACCATTAACAGAGACCTAGCTATCTGTGGGCACTATAAAAAAGGTGTAATATATTGGGAATTGGAATCCCAGGTGGAAAAAAAGAAAGAATGGTAGATAAAAGTATTTGGGGAAAAAATAGGCTGAAAATATTCCAAATTTGCTAAATGTTATATGTTTACAGATTTAAGAAATCAACAAATCACAAAGTAAAGAATGCTACATTTAGGCACATTATAATTGAGAGACAGGGGAGTGGAAGGAGGTGGAGGAAAGTAAAATGGGGATAGATGGTGATGGAGGAGACTTAACTTGGGGGGGGGGTAAACAGTGCAATATACAGATGATATATTGTAGAATTATGCACCTGAAACCTGTACAGTTTTATTAATGCATCTCACCCCAATGAATTCAATAATAATTTTTTTAATATAATAAAACATCAAGATAAAAGCAACCACAGAGAAACTACACATTATACACAGTGGTACAATGATTCAAATGACTGCTACATTTTCATGAGAAATAGTGGAGACAGGAGACAGAGGAACAACTTTAAAGTTAAGATAGTTCTGGACAAAGTAAAACTTAGACAATTCATTGCTCATATAGTTGAAGTATAAGAAATGCTGAAATAATTATTTCAGGTTTAAAGAAATGATACCAGAAGAAAACATAACTGTTGGGCTAATAAAGATAATAAAAAATAGAGAATATAAGAGGTTATTTTATCTGGGTTAACATAAAAGAATAAATATAGTAGGTAAAAACAATAAGCTTCTTAAAAAAATAATATAGGAGACCATCTTCATGACCTTGGGGTAAGGAAAGATTTATTGAACTACATTAAACTTTTATTCATCAAAAGACATAATTTTCTACTGTTCAAACTGGGATAGTTCTAAAAATGAATGGGAACACAATCATTGCTCTGGAAGACTAGGCATAAACAGGAATAGTTAGGCACAAATGGCAAATATGATCACACTACCTATTTACTCATAGGTAAATGTTCAAACAGTAATATACATCAATGTGCATCAAAAGATATGCACAAGAATGTCTACAGCAGCATTATTTTTAATAGCCCTAAATGGAGCCATCCTAAATGCCCATTAACATTAGAATAAATAAATAACTAGTGGTATAATCATGTGATGGAATACTATACAGCAATGAAAATTATTAAATACTGCAATATATGACAAAATAGAGTAATCTCTGAAATGAAATAATAAGCAAAAGAAGCCAAACATAAAATAATATGTGCTGTATAATTTCATTTACATGAGGTACAGAAACAGGCAACATTACTGTGTAGTTTTACAAGGCAAAATAGTAAGAGAGGGAATAATAATTGAGAGGGGTTTTATTTCTTAACCTGTCTGACAGTTACAAATATGTTGACTTTGTAATAATTCACCAAATGATATTGTTTTCAAACTTCTCTGTTTGTATATGGTTCTTCAATTTAAAATTTTATAAAAATGAAACCGAGATCTAGATGAAAATTGAAAACTATAAAACTCCTAGAAGATAAAATAGGGGAAAATCTAGATGACCCTGTGTTTTGTGTTTGGCAACCTAATTATTTTTTTTTTCAGCCAGAACAACAAAGGCACAGTCCATGAAAGAAACAAGTGATAGGATGGGCTTCATTAAAATTAAAAACATCTGCTCTGTAAAAGACAATGTCAAGAGAATAAGAAGACAAGCCACAGATTGGGTGAATATATCTGTAAAAGACATATCTGATAAAGAACTACAGTTGTCCCTCGCCATATCATTGTTCACTTTTCACAGTATCACTGTATCATGGATTTTTAAATTGTATATATCTAATTTTGTATTGCAGATTTTTTTGCTATATGGCAGGATTTTGCGGTATATAGGTATTTTTTTTTTTGTATTTTTCTGAAGCCAGAAATGGGGAGGCAGTCAGACAGACTCCCGCATGTGCCCGACTGGAATCCACCAGGCATGCCCACCAGGGGGTGATGCTCTGCCCATCTGGGGCGTCGCTCTGTCGCAACCAGAGCCATTCTAGCGCCTGAGGCAGAGGCCACAGAGCCATCCTCAGCGCCCGGGTCAACTTTGCTCCAATGGAGCCTTGGCTGCGGGAGCTGAAGAAAGAGACAGAGAGGAAGGAGAGGGGGAGGGGTGGAGAAACAGATGGGCACTTCTCCTGTGTGCCCTGGCTGGGAATCGAACCCGGGACTCCTGCACACCAGGCCGACACTCTATCACTGAGCCAACCGGCCAGGGCCAGGTATTTTTTTAATATATTTATTATTTTAATTATTTTGTGGTAAAATAAGCAAAATAAGTGTGGAAAGGTTATTAACAGTGTGGAAAAGATTTATAAGAGTGTGGGGAGGGTTTATAAAGCCTTAAAATACCTATAAATAATAAAATAAATATAAGGTCATTATATCGCAATTTTTGCCTATCACAGGATGTTCTGGAAACCAACCCCCACGATAGACAAGGGACCACTGTATTATCCAAAATATATAAACAAATCTTAAAACTCAATAATTAGAAAAAGTGGGCCAAAAACCTTACCGGAATCTCACAAAAGATACACAGATGGCCAGGAAACACCTGAAAAGATGCTCAACATCATAAGCCATTCAGGAATTGCCAATTAAAATAACAATGATATAGTGTCTAACGAATTATCTGTTTGAACAGCCTATTAGCTTTCTGAGGTTAATCTAACCAAACATTATGCAGGTTGTAGTGGAAATTATGGTTAACCACCTGATCTCTTTCCTGATTGAGGCATTCATTCCCCCAACTGCTGGGAGTGATGGCTACTATATGGCTCAAATCTGAGCCTCTGTGCAGGAAATGCCCTCAACTGAAGAAAGCCAAAGTCATGCCCCCTCCCAGGAGCACACTTTATTCAATGACTGCTACACAGTAAGTGTGAGTGTGCAAGGGCTCAACACTCTTGACTTCAAGTGGGATGAATCTCAACTACAGGGCTCCCCATGAAATCAGCAGATGCCTTCACTAGGGCTACAATATACAGTCCAACTCTTGCTTCTGCCCAAACCTCATCCACTCTCCAAAAGTTGATCCTAAGAGTGCTTTCCAATAAACTTCTTCCAAGCAAAAAAATAAAAAATAACATCTACTAGAATGCCAAAAATTCAAGACACAAACAATGCCAAATGCTGGTGAAAATGTGGAGTAACGGAAACTCTTATTTATTGCTGATGGAAATGCAAAATGGTACAGCCATTTTGGAAGACAGTTTAGTAGTTTCTTACAAAACTAAACATACTCGTACAATATGATCCACCAATCACACTCCTCGGTATTTACCCCAAGAAGTTGGAAACTTATGTCTACACAAAAACCTGGCCATGTGTTTGTTAATGAGTGCCATTCTGACTGGTGTGAGGTGGTATCTCATTGTGGTTTTAATTTGCATTTCTCTAATGATTACTGATGTTGAACATTTTTTTCATCTGCCCATTGGCCATCTGTATGTCCTCTTTGGAGAACTGTCTATTTATTTCTTTCGCTCAATTTTTTTTATTGGATTGTTTGTCTCCTGGTGTTGAGTTTCACAAGTTCTTTATAAATTTTGGTTATTAACCCCTTATCAGAAGTATTGTCGAATATGTTCTCCAATTGTGTGGTTTGTGTTTTTATTCGGTTCATATTGTCTTTAGCTATACAAATCTTTTTTTTTTTTACTGTAAGTCTTTTTTTAATCTTTTTATTTTTTTATTTTTTTAATAATTTTATTTTTTTAATGGGGTGACATCAATAAATCAAGATACATATATTCAAAGATAACAACTCCAGGTTATCTTGTTGTTCAATTATGTTACATAACCATCACCCAAAGTCAGATTGTCCTCTGTCACCTTCTATCTTGTTTTCTTTGTGCCCCTCCCCCTCCCCCTTTCCCTCTCCCATTCCCCCCTCCCCCCCATAACCACCACACTCTTATCAATGTCTCTTAGTTTCACTTTTATGTCCCACCTACGTATGGAATAATGCAGTTCCTGGTTTTTTCTGATTTACCTATTTCGCTTCGTATCATGTTATCAAGATCCCACCATTTTGCTGTAAATGTTCCGATGTCATCATTTCTTATGGCTAAGTAGTATTCCATAGTGTGTATGTGCCACATCTTCTTTATCCAGTCATCTATTGATGGGCTTTTTGGTTGTTTCCATGTCCTGGCCACTGTGAACAATGCTGCAATAAACATGGGGCTGCATGTGTCTTTACGTATCAATGTTTCTGAGTTTTTGGGGTATATACAAAGTAGAGGGATTGCTGGGTCATAAGGTAGTTCTATTTTCAGTTTTTTGAGAAACCACCATACTTTCTTCCATAATGGTTGTACTACTTTACATTCCCACCAACAGTGTATGAGGATTCCTTATTCTCTATAGCCTCTCCAACATTTGCTATTACCTGTCTTGCTAATAATAGCTAATCGAACAGGTGTGAGGTGGTATCTCATTGCAGTTTTGATTTCCATTTCTCTAATAGCTAAAGAAGATGAGCATCTTTTCATATATCTGTTGGCCATTTGTATTTCTTCCTGGGAGAAGTGTCTGTTCATATCCTCTTCCCATTTTTTTATTGGATTGTTTGTTTGTTTGTTGTTGAGTTTTATGAGTTCTTTGTATATTTTGGATATTAGGCCCTTATCTGAGCTGTTGTTTGAAAATATCATTTCCGATTTAGTTGGCTTTCTGTTTACTTTGTTATCAGTTTCTCTCGCTGAGCAAAAACTTCTTAGTCTGATGTAGTCCCATTCATTAATTTCTGCCTTCACTTCTCTTGCCTATGGAGTCAAGTTCATAATATGCTCTTTAAAACCCAGGTCCATGAGTTGAGTACCTATGTCTTCTTCTATGTACTTAATTGTTTCAGGTCTTATGTTTAGATCTTTGATCCATTTTGAGTTAATTTTTGTACAGGGGGACAAACTGTAGTCCAATTTCATTCTTTTGCATGTGGCTTTCCAGTTTTCCCAGCACCATTTATTGAAGAGGCTTTCTTTTCTCCATTGTGTGTTGTTGGCCCCTTTATCAAAAATTATTTGACTATATATATGTGGTTTTATTTCTGGACTTTCTATTCTGTTCCACTGGTCTGAGTGTCTATTTTTCTGCCAATACCATGCTGTTTTGATTGCCGTGGCCCTATAATATAGTTTGAAGTCTGGTATTGTAATGCCCCCAGCTTCATTCTTTTTCTTTAGGATTGCTTTGGCTATTCGGGGTTTTTTATACTTCCATATAAATCTGATGATTTTTTGCTCTATTTCTTTAAAAAATGTCATTGGGAGTTTGATGGAAATTGCATTAAATTTGTATATTGCTTTGGGTAATATAGCCATCTTGATTATATTTATTCTTCCTAGCCAAGAACAAGGTATATTTTTCCATCTCATTATATCTTTTTCGATTTCCCTTAACAATAGTTTATAGTTTTCATTATATAAGTCCTTTGCATTCTTTGTTATGTTTATTCCTAAGTATTTTATTTTTTTTGTTGCAATCGTGAAGGGGGTTATTCTTTTGAGTTCGTTCTCAATTGTTTTATTGTTGGCATATAAAGAAGGCTATTGACTTCTGTATGTTAATTTTGTATCCTGCGACCTTACTGTATTGGCTTATTGTTTCTAGTAGTCTTTTTGTGGATTCTTTGGGGTTTTTGATGTATAGGATCATATCATCTGCAAAAAGTGATACCTTTACTTCTTCTTTTCCGATATGGATGCCTTTTATTTCTTTGTCTTGTCTGATTGCTCTGGCTAGAACCTCTAGTACCACATTAAATAAGAGTGGAGAGAGTGGACAACCCTGTCTTGTTCCTGATTTAAGGGAGAAAGCCTTCAATTTAGTGCCTTTAATATGATGTTAACTGATGGTTTATCATATATGGCCTTTATCATGTTGAAATATTTTCCTTCTATACCCATTTTGTTGAGAGTCTTAAACATAAAATTGTGTTGTATTTTATCAAAAGCCTTTTCTGCGTCTATTGATAAGATCATGTGGTTTTTGTTCTTTGTTTTGTTGATATGGTGTATTACGTTAACCATTTTATGTATGTTGAACCATCCTTGAGATTCTGGGATGAATCCCACTTGATCATGATGTATTATCTTTTTAATATGTTGTTGTATTTGATTTGCTAGTATTTTGTTTAGTATTTTAGCATCTGTATTCATTAGAGATATTGGTCTGTAGTTTTCTTTTTTTGTGCCATCCTTGCCTGGTTTTAGAATGAGGGTTATGTTGGCCTCATAAAATGTGTTTGGAAGTATTGCTTCTTTTTAAATTTTTTGGAAGACTTTGAGTAGAACAGGAACCAAGTCTTCTTTGAATGTTTGATAAAATTCACTGGTATAGCCATCAGGGCCTGGACTTTTATTTTTGGGGAGGTTTTTAATGGTTTTTTCTATTTCTTCTCTACTAATAGGTCTGTTTAGGCTTTCTGCTTCTTCTTTACTCAGTCTAGGAAGGTTGTATTGTTCTAGGAATTTATCCATTTCTTCTAGGTTGTTGAATTTAGTAGCATAAAGTTTTTCATAGTATTCTACAATTCTTTGTATATCTATGGTTTCCGTGGTGATTTCTCCTCTTTCATTTTGGATTTTGTTTATATGAGTTCTTTCTCTTTTTTCCTTGGTAAGTCTTGCCAAGGGTTTGTCAATTTTGTTGATCTTTTCAAAGAACCAGCTCCTTGTTCTATTAATTTTTTCTATAGTTTTTCTGTTCTCTAATTCATTTATTTCTGCTCTGATTTTTATTATCTCCTTTCTTCGGCTGGTTTTGGGTTTTCTTTGTTCTTCTTTTTCTAGTTCCTTAAGGTGGGAAGTTAAGTGGTTTACTTGGGCTCTCTCTTGTTTGTTCATATATGCCTGAAGTGATATGAACTTCCCTCTTATCACTGCTTTTGCTGCATCCCATAGATTCTGATATGTCATATTGTCATTTTCATTAGTCTGTATATATCTTTTGATCTCTGCACTTATTTCTTCTTTGACCCATTCATTTTTTAAAAGTATGTTGTTTAGTTTCCACATTTTTGTGGGATTTTTTCCCTTTTTTGCAGTTGAATTCTAATTTCAAGGCTTTATGATCAGAAAATATGCTTGGTACAACTTCAATTTTTCTGAATTTTTTGATGTTGTGTTTGTGGCCCAACATATGTTCAATTCTTGAGAATGATCCATGTACACTGGAGAAAAAATGTATACTCAGTCACTTTGGTATGAAATGTCCTGTAGATGTCTATCATATCCAGGTGCTTTAGTGTTTTGTTTAAGGCCACTATGTCTTTGTTGATTCTCTGTTTGGATGACCGATCTAGAGCCGTCAGCGGTGTATTGAGGTCTCCAAGTATGATTGTATTTTTGTCAGTTTTTGTTTTAAGATCAATAAGTAGCTGTCTTATATATTTTGGTGCTCCTTGGTTTGGTGCATATATATTAAGAATTGTTATGTCTTCTTGATTCAGTGTCCCCTTAGCCATTATGAAATGGCCATTTTTGTCTCTGAGTACTTTTCCTGTATTGTAGTCAGCATTATCCGATATGAGTATTGCTACACCTGCTTTTTTTTTGGATGTTATTTGCTTGGAGCATTGTTTTCTAGCCTTTCACTTTGAATTTGTTTTTATCCTTGTTACTTAGATGAGTTTCCTGTAGGCAGCATACAGTTGAATTTTCTTTTTTAATCTATTCTGCTACTCTGTGCCTTTTTATTGGTGAGTTTAATCCGTTTACATTTACTGTAATTATTGACACTTGTGAGTTCCCTATTGCCATTTTATATCTTGCTTTCTGTTAGTTTTGTGTCTTGTTTGATCCTACTCTTTCGTTTTTCTATCTTTTGTTTTTATTTGGTTGTATTCCATACATCTTTTCTCTGTTGCTATCTTGTTTATCTCATGTGCTTCTCTGGTGGTTTTTTCAATGGTGGTTACCTTTGAGTAATGAAAAGGGTCCCTACCCTGTTCATTGTAGCAAACTATTTTGTGAGTACTTTTGCACTCCATTGTCCTTTGCTACTGTTAATCTCCATCTTCTCCCCCTCTTTCTTTTTGTTGTTGTCACAGTTTAAATTTGGTTTTATTGTGTTCTTCTTGGAGCTTTTACTTGTGGCTCTGTTTTTTTTGTTCTTTGTATCTGATTGGAGAACGCCCTTTAGTAATTCCTGGAGTGGGGGTTTTCTGATGATAAATTCCCTCATCTTTTCTGTATCTGTGAATGTATTTATTTCTCCTTCATATTTGAAGGATAGCTTTGATGGGTATAGTAGTTGTGGCTGAAAGTTCCTCTCTTTTAGGACTTTAAATATTGGGGTCCACTCTCTTCTAGCTTGTAGAGTTTCTGCTGAGAAATCGGATGATAATCTAATGGGCCTTCCTTTATATGTTGTATTCTTCTTTTCCCTGGCTGCCTTGAGAATTTTTTCTTTGCTATTGGTTTGTGTTAATTTCATTATGATATGCCTTGGAGTAGGTTTGTTGGGGTTAAGAAAACTCGGAGTTCTGTTTGCTTCTTGAACTTGAGGCTTTAGTTCTTTCCACAGGCTTGGGAAGTTTTCATCTATTATTTGTTTGAGTATTTTCTCCATTCCATTTTCTCTCTCTTCTCCCTCTGATATACCTATTATTCTTATGTTATTCTTTTTGATGGAGTCAGATAATTCTTGTAGGGTTATCTCATTTTTTTTTAATTTTTGAGTCTTTCTTCTTCTCTCTGTTGTGCCTCAAGTTGCTTGTCTTCTATTTCACTAATCCTCTCTTCTTTCTGACCTGTTCTATTAGCTAAGCTTGTTACTTCGTTTTTCAGCTCGTGAATTGAGTTTTTCATCTCTGTTTGATTTGTTTTTATAGTTTCAATTTCCTTGGTAATATATTCTTTGTGTTCATTGAGTTGTTTTCTGAGCTCCCTATATTGCCTTTCTGTGTTTTCTTGTATATCTCGGAAGATTTTTAGTATTTGTATCTTGAATTCTCTGTCATTTAGCTCCAAGGTTTCCAATATATTAAATTTTTTCTCCATAGATTTTTCCTCATCTAGCTGTGTTACCTCTCTTTCTTTTGTATCTATGATATTTGATTTTCTCTTCCTTAATGGCATCTGAGGGTGGTTTTGTTGATAGTATTAATGAGATTTAATAAAGAATAAAAAGTTAAAAAAATAAAAAATCAAAAAGTTTTTTTTTTTAAAAATTAATAATGAAATAAAGAAAAATAAAATAAAATAAATTAAAAAAAAAAAAGAAAATTGGAAGAGAGACAAGATGGCGCTGGAGTAGGCGTACGTACCAGCATCTACCTCCCAGAACCAAAGTGGATTACAAACTAATTTTATGAACTATCAGTTGGAAAAACCAACTTTGGACTAAACTAAAAGGACTCTTCAACCAAGGAACGCTGAAGAAGCCACACAGAGACTGGTAGGAAAAGCGGAAATGCGGAGAGGGCTGCCCAGCTCCTCAGAGTGAACGGCAGCAGGGAGAGACTCGCGTGGCGGGAAGTGAGTTTAGCAGAGGGGAAAGGGTCCTGAGCCCCAGGAATAAAGCCCCAGCCTGCAGCCCCAGAGCCCAGAAGAAGCCTAAGGACAGTATTTAGCTGGAAACAAGTCAGGATACTGTTTGTGAGAGAGTCTGATTTCTCAGTCCCAGGATCCTTCTTAAAGGGACCGCGTAGAACATCTCTCTCACAAACACTCACCCGGGGCTTCCTGGGGACAGAGGAAGAGGGGAGAGAACCACAGTAACAGGAAAAGAGTGCAATCTAGGAGGCATAGGGAGAAACATTTTGGGAGATAGTCACCCTAACCCCTGGGACGAGTCACTCCCCAAAGCTGAAGTGAATATTTCCCCCGGAAACAGCAATACCAGCAAAGGGAAGCAGGAGAGCACCCAAACAAGCTCCCCCACAGCATTCAGAGCAGAGTCGCATAGAAAGAGGGAGCTTTCAGGTCTACAGTAGTGAGTCTTAGGGTCCGAGCTGCAGCGCCCCCACCCACGCGGCTGAGGGCGCGCTGGAGGGCGGGCGGCAGCGGGAGACAAAAGCGCGGTTCTGCTGGCAGGGTCGGAAGCTGGCTGGCCACCACTGGGCTCAGGTGTGAGCTCAATCTTGCCCTGCTAGGGAGAAGGGGGCATGCAAAAGCGGCCAAGCTCAGCTGCCAGCAGCTTGTAATCCAACCCCCGGGAGAAGGGCGGGAAACCCAGAAAGAGTAGAAACCAGCCCCGGAGCAAGGGCAGAGGAGCACATTCCTGCCCCACCCGTGCAACCCAGGCTTGCGGTCTGACTTGGGAGCCGGCTCCTCCCGCGGGGGTGGAACCAAAAGCCCACAAGAGGTGGAGTTCCGCTACGAAGCTGAGCTTGGGCACACAGCCTTGCCTGGTGGTAGAGCCAAGGATAGTAGCTGTTCCTTGAGTGGGATCATCCTGCAAAGGCAAGGCGAAAGCTCGGAAACAGGCGGAGACCCGCAGCTGAGCATAGGTGCTCGCCAGTGCCCTCAGGACCGAGCATAACGTCACACATGGGGGCGGGGCAAAGGCCAAGGCCACCAACCCTTGTGCACCCGAGCACGTGATCACAGCCACTCCCATGAAGAGAAAATGCGGAGGCAGAGAAATACAACACAAATAAACCAAGAGAAATCCCCAGAAAAGGTCCTAAGTGAATCAGATATAATCAAATTACCAGATGCAGAGTTTAAAATAACGATTGTTAGGATGCTCAAAAATATTAGAACCACCATAGATGGCCATTATGAAAACCTAAATAAAGAGATAACAAATATAAAAAAGGACATTGAAATAATAAAAAAGAATCAGACAGAAATGACAAATACAATATCTGAAATAAAGAATACAATGGAAGGAATTAAAAGCAGGATGGATGAAGCAGAGAATTGAATCAGTGAGTTAGAGGACACAATAAATAAAGGCACGGAAGCAGAGCAGAAAAAAGAAAAGAGACTCAAAAAGTCTGAGGAAACTCTAAGAGAGCTCTGTGACAACATGAAGAGAAATAACATCTGCGTCATAGGGGTTCCTGAAGAAGAAGAGAAAGAACAAGGGATAGAGACTTTGTTCAAACATATCATAGTGGAAAACTTCCTCCAATTAAGGCAGGAAAATGTTTCACATGTTCAGGAAGCACAGAGAACTCCATTAAGGAGAAACCCAAAGAAACCAACACCAAGACACATCACAATTAAATTACCAAAGATAAATGATAAAGAGAAAATATTAAAAGCTGCTAGAGAAAAAACGACTATCACCTATAAAGGCGCCCCCATAAGGATGACTTCTGACTTCTCAACAGAAACACTTGAGGCCAGAAGGGAATGGCAAGAAATATTCAAAGTAATGCAGAACAAGAACTTACAACCAAGACTACTTTATCCAGCAAGGCTATCATTTAAAATTGAAGGAGAAATAAAAGCTTTACAGACAAAAAAAAACTCAAGGATTTCACTGCAACCAAACCAAGGCTGCAAGAAATGCTAAGGGACCTGTTGTAAACAGATCAAAGGAAAAAAAGAATATAGCAAAAGAGAAAAACAGTTTTAAAGAAAAAAAATGGCAAGAAACAATTACATATCAGTAATAACCTTAAATGTTAATGGATTAAATGATCCGATCAAGAGACATAGGGTAGCTGCGTGGATAAGAAAACAGGACCTATACATATGCTGTCTACAAGAGACACACCTTAAATCAAAACATGCACACAGACTGAAGATAAAAGGATGGAAAAAAATATTTCACGCAAATGGAAATGAAAAAAAAAGCTGGGGTAGCAATACTTATATCAGACAAAATGGACTTTAGAACAAAGACCATAGTTAGAGATAAAGAAGGTCACTACATAATGATAAAGGGAGCAATCCAAAAGGAAGATATAACCATTATAAATATCTACGCACCTAATATAGGAGCACCTAAATATATAAAGCAGACTTTGATAGACTTAAAGGGCGAGATCAATAGCAATACTATAATAGTAGGAGATTTCAATACCCCATTAACATCATTAGATAGATCCTCAAGAAAGAAAATTAACAAAGAAACAGCAGACTTAAAGGACATATTAGATCAACTCGATTTAATAGATACCTTCAGAACCTTTCACCCTAAAAGAGCAGAATATACATTCTTTTCAAGCGCTCATGGTACATTCTCTAGAATAGATCACATGTTAGGGCACAAAAGCGGGCTCAACAAATTTAAGAAGATTGAAATCATATCGAGCACTTTCTCTGATCACAATGGCATTAAACTAGAAATCAACCACAATACAAAAATTGAAAAACATTCAAACACTTGGAAACTAAATAGCACGTTATTAAACAATGAATGGGTTAACATTGAGATCAAAGAAGAAATTTAAAAATACCTAGAAAAAAACGATAATGAGCATACATCAACTCAAAATTTATGGGACACAGCAAAAGCAGTCCTGAGAGGGAAATTTATAGCATTACAGGCATACCTCAAGAAGCTAGAAAAAGCTCAAATAAACAACTTAACCCTGCATCTAAAAGAACTAGAAAAAGAACAGCAAGTACAGCCCAGAGCTAGTATAAGGAAGGAAATAATAAAGATCAGAGCAGAAATAAATGACATAGAGGCTAAAGAAACAATACAGAGGATCAATGAAACCAGGAGCTGGTTCTTTGAAAAGGTAAACAAGATCGATGAACCTTTAACAAGACACACCAAGAAAAAAAGAGAGAGGAATCAAATAAATAAAATTAGAAATGAGAGTGGAGAAATAACAACTGACACAACAGAAATACAAAATATTGTAAGAAAATACTATGAAGAACTGTACGCCAAAAAACAAGACAACCTAGATGAAATGGACAAATTCCTTGAATCATATAATCTTCCAAAAATCAATCTGGAAGAATCAGAAAACCTAAACAGACCAATTACAACAAATGAGATTGAAACAGCTATCAAAAAACTCCCAAAAAAGAAAAGTCCTGGGCCTGATAGCTTCACAAGTGAATTCTACCAAATATTCAAAGAAGAACTAACTCCTATCCTTCTCAAGCTCTTTCAAAAAATTCAAGAGGAAGGAAGACTTCCAAACTCCTTTTATGAGGCAAGCATAATTCTGATTCCAAAACCAGGCAAAGACAACACAAAGAAAGAAAATTATAGGCCAATATCCCTGATGAACTTAGATGCAAAAATCCTCAATAAAATATTAGCAAACCAGCAATATATGGAAAAAATCATACACCATGATCAAGTAGGATTTATTCTTGGGAGGCAAGGCTGGTACAATATTCACAAATCAATCAATGTGATTCATCACATAAACAAAAGAAAGGAGAAAAACCAAATGATAATTTCAATAGATGCAGAAAAAGCATTTGATAAAGTCCAGCACCCATTCATGATCAAAACTCTCAGCAAAGTGGGAATACAGGGAACATACCTCAACATGATAAAGGCCATCTATGACAAACCCACAGCCAACATCATACTCAATGGGCAAAAATTAAAAGCAATCCCCTTAAGATCAGGAACAAGGCAGGGGTGCCCCCTTTCACCACTCTTATTCAACATAGTTCTGGAAGTCCTCGCCACAGCAATCAGACAAGAAAAAGAAATAAAAGGCATCCAAATTGGAAAAGAAGAAGTAAAACTATCATTATTTGCAGATGACATGATATTGTATATAGAAAACCCTAAAGTCTCAGTCAAAAAACTACTAGACCTGATCAAAGAATTTGGCAAGGTGGCGGGATATAAAATCAATACTCAGAAATCAGAGGCATTTTTATACACTAATAATAAACTGTCAGAAAGAGAACTCAGGGAATCAATCCCCTTTACCATTGCAACCAAAAAAATAAAGTACCTAGGAATAAATCTAACCAAGGAGATTAAAGACTTGTACTCGGAAAATTATAAAACATTGATAAAAGAAATCAGGGAAGATACGAATAAGTGGAGGCATATACCGTGCTCATGGTTAGGAAGAATAAACATCATTAAAATGTCTGTATTACCCAAAGCAATTTATAAATTCAATGCAATACCAATGAAAATACCAATGACTTACTTCAAAGACATAGAACACATATTCCAAAAATTTATATGGAACCAAAAAAGAACATGAATAACCTCAGCAATCCTGAAAAGGAAGAAAAAAGCGGGAGGTATCACACTTCCAGATATCAAGTTATATTATAAGGCCATTGTACTCAAAACAGCATGGTACTGGCATAAGAACAGGCACATAGATCAATGGAACAGAACAGAGAACTCAGAAATAAACCCACAGCTCTATGGACAACTGATATTTGACAAAGGAGGTAAGACAATACAATGGAGTAAAGACAGCCTCTTCAACCAATGGTGTTGGGAAAACTGGACAGCTACCTGCAAAAAAATGAAACTAGACCACCAACTTACACCACTCACAAAAATAAACTCAAAATGGATAAAAGACTTGAATGTAAGCCATGAAACCATAAGCATCTTAGAAGAAAACATAGGCAGTAAGCTCTCTGACATCTCTTGCAGCAATATCTTTGCTGATTTGTCTCCACAGGCAAGTGAAATAAAAGACAGGATAAACAAATGGGACTTTATCAAACTAAAAATCTTCTGCACAGCTAAAGACAATAAGAACAGAATAAAAAGACAAACTACACAATGGGAGAATATATTTGACATAGCGTCTGACAAGGGGTTAATAACCAAAATTTATAAAGAACTTGTAAAACTTAATACCAGGAAGACAAACAATCCAATCCAAAAATGGGCAAAAGAAATGAATAGACACTTCTCCAAAGAGGACACATAGATGGCCAATAGGCATATGAAAAAATGTTCAACATCACTAATGATTAGAGAAATGCAAATTAAAACCACAATGAGATATCACCTCACCCCAGTCAGAATGGCGCTCATCAATAAAACAACACAGAATAAGTGCTGGCGAGGATGTGGAGAAAAGGGAACCCTCCTGCACTGCTCGTGGGAATGCAGACTGGTGCAGCCACTGTGGAAAACAGTATGGAGATTCCTCAAGAAATTAAAAATCGAACTGCCTT
This sequence comes from Saccopteryx bilineata, assembly GCF_036850765.1. Taxonomy (NCBI): domain Eukaryota; kingdom Metazoa; phylum Chordata; class Mammalia; order Chiroptera; family Emballonuridae; genus Saccopteryx; species Saccopteryx bilineata. The sequence goes on along the minus strand of NC_089493.1, from coordinate 201,940,613 downwards.
TTGATCCAGCTATACCACTGTTAGGAATATACCCCAAGAACACCATAGCACTGTTTGAAAAGAAGAAATGCACCCCCATGTTTAGGGCAGCATTGTTCACAATAGCAAAGATTTGGAAACAGCCCAAGTGTCCATCAGAGGATGAGTGGATTAAAAAGCTTTGGTATATATATACTATGGAATACTACTCAGCCATAAGAAATGATGACATAGGATCTTTTACAACAACATGGATGGGCCTTGATAACATTATACTGAGTGAAAGAAGTAAATCAGAAAAAACTAAGAACTATATGTTTCCATACATAGGTGGGACATAAAGATGAGACTCAGAGCATGAACAACAGTGTTGGGGTTACAAGGTGGGGGGAGGAGAGGGAGGGGGTTGGGGGAGGGGAGGGGCACAAAGATCATGGCTTTTCAGCATTTGCCATATTCCCCCCTTAATCTATAGACAGACAGCAAATATTTACGTATGGTGTTCCCACTATAAAGACTGCTGTCTTAGGGACAAATGCTGATAAACAATTTCAGCAGTTCCTCCTTCTTCAAAGACTTATATGTAAACATAGAGCTCCATGTTTCATAGGACATACTCAAGCTCACTCCATGCTCCCTGGAGCTTTAGCATAAGGGAATGCCCCCCCCTTTTTTTTTAGTATTTTTTCTTTTATTTATTTATTTTTTGTATATTTCTGAGGATGGGGATGGGGAGGCAGTCAGACAGACTCCTGCATGCGCCTGACTTGGATCCACCTGGCATGCCTACCGGGGGAAATGCTCTGCCCATCTGGGATGTTGCTCTGTTACAACCGGAGCCATTCTAGCGACTGGGGCGGAGGCCATGGGGCCATCCTTAGTGCCCAGGGTGGATTTGCTCTGGTGGAGCCTTGGCTGCGGGCGGGAGGAGAGACACGAAGAGGAAGGAGAGGGGGAGGAGTGGAGAGGTAGATGGGTGCTTCTTCTGTGTGCTCTGGCCAGGAATCGAACCCGGGAATCCTGCACACCAGGCCAATGACTCTGACGGGTCTACCATATCATGCTTTTTACTTAAAAAAAAAAATTTACATTTCTTTTGAATGCTGATGAACAGGAGACACCAAATCTTTTTCGCCTGCAAACTACTACCTTCTTTATTAGACCTAGCTAATAACACTGTTCTGTCTTTTTTCCAAATAGCTCCAGATATATGGAAAAGATTTATATAGGCGGATGGGGATCCTCAAACCCCTCAGCAAGATCTTCTGAGAATGGCTTTTAAGATACCTAGAGGCAGAAAAAGCCCAATAGAGATCAGGGGAACTACCAGCTTTTAGGATACACCCTTAAAGGCTCCAACACCCCAAAGGGGTCTCATAGGATGCCATCTGGGTCCTGCTTCAATAGTGGAAAGGAAGGTCATTGAGCTAAAGCCTGCCAGGCTTACACGCCTCTGCTGTGAGGAAACAGGGACACTGGAAGGTGGGCTTCCCCCTCGCTCCTCTAAGGGAGGGTTCAGTCTCTTCCAGCCCTGCTCCAGCCACCTATGACCTAACCTTGCCCAGAAACCTGGGGTTTGCCACTGAAGGCTGAAGGTGCCCAGGGCCATCGGCCCCATCTACGACACTGTGGACAAGCCTAGGGTATTTCTTCCAAGAAGCAGGTAAACTGATCTCATTCGCACAAAGGCCACTTAACGATGTTTTGCCTGAATAGTCAGGTTTTTTATTCTTCCCTCAAAGATCTCTGTTGTGGGTGTTGATAGTCCTATTTTCTGCTGCTTTGCTTAATATATAGTGTTTCCTTTATCCCTCCTACCTCAATGCCTCACTTATATTTCAGGCTGGGACCTACTGCTAATTTAGAGCTCTCTTTCCTCCTTTTGCCAACTTGTATTATGAATTTACCTTTGCCACCCAGCTTAGTGTATCCCAAGGCCCTCTTTTCCAGGCCACAGTTGCAGTGCTCCAGGGAAAAGCAACCTGGTCTCAACTCTCCAGGCAGAGGAGAACAGAAGCTCCATATCCACGCATGCTGCAGATGGCTTTTGCTAGTCTTCCTGAATCATTACCAGCTAGAAGCAGCGGTCATTGGGACTTGGAGATGAGCTGCAAAGTATAGAATGGTGACAACAATTCCAGTGCCATGCGGACTTTTCCTGTGGGGAAATTTCCTGGACTCCTGCTCCCTGTGACAGCTCCTAACAGACTGCACTGTGGTTGGGTTGCATTTTTCAGGGATTTGGCATGGTGATGGGGCCAACTTGGTCTTGGGGAACATGCTAAGGACACTACTCTTTTAGGGATTCTTGCTGTATTGGCCAAGAGTTCGCTTAAAGGCTTTTAATCACTGTAAAAAAAATAGAGGACTGGATGAAGAAGATGGGGCACATATAAACCATGGTATATTATTCAGCTAGGAGAAATGGTGACATCGGATCACTTATAGAGGAATGGTGGAGTCTTGGTAGCATTGTGCGGGGTGAAATAACCAAATCAGAAAAAAACAGGAACTGCAGGATTCCATACATTGGTGGGACATAAAAGCGAGACTAAGAGGCATGGACAGGAGTGTGGCGGCTATGGGGGCGGGGGGAGGGAAGGAGGGAGAAGGGGAGGGGGAGGGGTATAGAGAGAACTGGATGGAGGGTGGCGGAGGATGATCTCTCTTCGGGTGATGGGTATGCAACAGAACTAAATGACAAGATAACATGGAAATGTTTTCTTTGAATGTATGTCCCCTGATTTATTGATGTCACCCCATTAAAATAAAAATTTATTTATCAAAAAAAAAATTATTCCCCCCCTCCTTTTTTCCTCTCCTCTCCTCTCCTCTCCCCTCTTTCTTGAGAAAATTTTGTGGTGAACTGTGAATTATAACAAACAATGCCTGTAATGGAGGGCCTGAATTGGGGAAAAGTAATAAAGGGGCAAAAAAAATAAAAAAAAAGAAAGAAAAAAAAGAAGGGGGTATGGACCCACAAAAAGCAAATAAGGAAAAAATTTGGGTCAAGAATAAAATGATTTGCTTTTAGGTGTTAGTTGTCTAAGGGTTATGATGAGAGGAATAAGAGGAAAACAGAAAAATGGGGGGACAAATTAAAAAATTACTATTGTATTTAGTGGAACAAGAAGTAAATAAAATGGAGAGCCAGGGATGGGAGCACTGCTAGTGAGTTTAAAAGGTGAAGTAAAAAACCCCCAAAATGCCACAAACATAAGTTTGAGTCCCAGATAAGATAATTTGTTTGTTATTGAGGTTTGAATGAGAGGAGATGTAAAGGAGAAAGGAAGAAACTAATATAGAGGGAGAAAAGAAAGAGAGAGAGAGAGAAAAAGAGGGAACCACTAAAAGAAGAAAAAAGAAAAAAGAGGAGAGAGAGAGAGAGAGAGTTAAGGGTTTTGGAGTGCAACCCTCATAGAGAGAAAGGAAAAGGAGAGAAAAGATAATGGAAGATGTAACACTTATGGGTAGTGTAGTTCAAGGAGAGGAGAGAGTAAGACCGGCAGAGAGTTAATCGGCCAAATTGGAGGAGGAAGAAAAATATCAAGAATGAAAATAAGAGAAACAAATGAACAAATATAATAAAATGGGATAGGTTATAAAGTCTGCAGATTATTCTTGATTTTGAGAGGTTATCTTCTTGCTTTTTCTTTTCTCTCCTTCTTCCTGGTCAGTGACTCTGTACCCCGGGTTCTGCCCCTTTGGCACGCTCAGGTAGAGGTTTGCAGTTGATAAGTCTCTATGGCAATGTCATGCATGTATTGTGCTTTAGTCTCGTTGGCAGTCGAGGCTCATTAGCATTTATAGGCTCCAACAGTGAGAGAGTCCGTGTTCCTGGAGCCTTTCTCCTAGTCTTTCCTTCCTCAATTAGTAGCCTGATAATCCAGCTATGGGGTTGCTGCTGCCTCTGCCTGGATAGTAAGAGGCTCAAAGAGCTGGCAACTCCCCACTCTATTTCCACTCAGCACAAGGCTCTGGGTAAGGCTCAGTCAGTCAGAGCTGCTAGCATAATCAGGCGGGGTTTCCACCCACTCAAAGACCTCTGGCTCTGCCACTCTGTCCGGTAACACAGGCGGGCGCCCACTTCTGGGGCTCTTGGAGGAAACTCTCGCTCACTATCTGCGCGCGCAGACCAGGATATCCGGCCAGCAGTCTCACGCTCTGAGTGAAACCCCCAACCGCATGGAAAAGTTGCAGCGTTGGAATTGGCTCTCGCTCTGTCCCCGTGCGCGGCTTTTGCAAGGTGCTGGGGCGGCCCGAGATTCCGCTTTGGCCCACACAAAGGCCCCTGACTCTGCCCCTCTGTGCCATAACACGGGCGCGCACTGCCGAGGCAGTCGGAGGAATCTCTCGCTCACTATCTGCGTGCGCAGACCAGGATATGAGGCCGGCTGCATTTCCCTCTGAGTGAAACCCCCAGCAGCACGGAAAATTTCCACCGTTGGAATTAGTTCTCACTCCCTCCCGTGCGTGGCTTTCCCAGGGCGCTGGGGCTGCCCAGAGATTCTGCTTTCGGCCCACAGAAAGGCCTCTGACTCTGCCTCTCTGTGGGGTAACACGGGCACCCACTCCTGGGGTTTAGGAAGAAATTTCTCGCCCACTAACTGCGCACGCCGACCAGGAGATCGGGTAAAATGGCTGCCCCACTTGTCTTTCTTTTTTTGGGTTTGGCGCGAGTGTTAGCTTGTATTGCCCGGGTTGCCACAGGATCAGTTTTTCCTCGGCTTGGATCTCCGCGCCACAGCCTGGTTTGGCCGTTTGTGCTGCGGCCTAGATCTATTCACCCCCTTTGCCCACCTTAGTTTCTATATTCACAGTTACCAGAGAAAGCCACCCTGTTTAGGTTAGTGAGGAAGGCGGAGCATTTCTTACTCCCTATTTCCTTCAGGGTTTGGTTATATATTTAGCCAATTTTTCACTCAACCATACCTTTGGGTGTATTGCGAAGCATCTGGAGGCTCCAAGTATAGGTTTTTCTGTTTCTGGTTGAAGATCTTGTTGAGTTTTGGGGGAGATTTATCGGTATCGCTTCCTACCCTGCCATTACTCTGACGTCATCTCTCTATACAAATCTTTATAGTTCAATATAGTCCCATTTGTTTATCCTGTCTTTTTTTTATTTCATTTTTTTAAAATTTTTTATTTTATTTATTCATTTTTAGATAGGAAAGAGAGAGGGAGAGAGAAAGACAGAGAGGGAGAGAGAGGAGAGAGAGACAGAGAGAGAGAAGGGGGGAGGAGCTGGAAGCATCAACTCCCATATGTGCCTTGACCAGGCAAGCCCAGGGTTTCAAACCGGTGACCTCAGCATTTCCAGGTTGATGCTTTATCCACTGTGCCACCACAGGTCAGGCCTGTTTATCCTGTCTTTTATTTAACTTGCCCATGGAGATAAATCAACAAATACATTGCTGCGAGAGATGTCAGAGAGCTTACTGCCTATATTTTCTTCTAAGATGCTTATGGTTCCATGATTTACATTTAAGTCTTTTATCCATTTTGAGTTCATTTTTGTGACTGGTGTAAGTTGGTAGTGGTCTAGTTTCATTTTTTTGCAGGTAGAGTCCAATTTTCCCAACACCATTTGTTAAAGAGAATGTCTTTAATCCATTGTATGCTCTTACCTCCTTTGTCAAATATCAATTGACCATAAAGGTGTGGTTTTATTTCTGGGTTCTCACTTCTGTTCCATTGATCTGTATACCTGTTCTAATGCCAGTATCAAGCTGTTTTGAGTACAATGGCCTTGTAGTATAACTTGATGTCAGGAAGTGTGATACCTCCCACTTTATTCTTCTTTTTCAAGATTGCTGAGACTACTCATGTTCTTTTTTGGTGCTGGTAAGGATGTGGAGAAAGGGGAACCCTCCTGCACTGCTGGTGGGAATGCAGACTGGTGCAGCCACTGTAGAAAACAGTATGGAGATTCTTCAAAAAATTAAAAATCAAACTGCCTTTTGACACAGCCATCCCACTTTTAGGAATATACCCCAAAAACACCATATCACTGATTCAAAAGAAGAAATGCAACTCCATGTTTATGGCAGCACTGTATACAATAGCCAAGATCTGGAAACAGCCCAAGTGTCTGTAACTGGACAAATGAATTAAAAAGCAGTGGTACATATATACAATGGAATACTATGGGCCATGAAAAAGTAGGAAATATTACCTTTTGCAACAACATGGATGGACCTGGAAACTATTATGTTAAGTGAAATAAGCCAGGCAGAGAAAGAAAAATACCATATGACCTCACTTATTTGAGGAATCCAAGGAACAATGTGAACTGAGGAACAGAATTAAACCTGAAGGGAAGGGAAGAAGGAGCTGTTGGGAGGGGGGTAAGGGATATGTTGAGGGGAATACAGGGGAGGGGGGGATGCAATTGGGGTGACACTAGAATCTATGTAAACACAATAAATTAAATTTAAAAAATACCTGGACATGGATGTTTACAGCAGCTTTATTCATTGTTGCAAAAACTTGGAAACAACAAAGAAGTGCTTCAGTCGGTGAATGGATAACTAAACTATGCTACATCAGATAATGGAATATTATTCAGTACTAAAAATAAATGAGCTTTCAAGTCATGAAAAGACATGAAGGAACCTTAAATACACATTACTAAATGAGAGAAACCAATCTAAAAAGGCTTCATACTGTATAATTCCAATTAGATAACATTATGGAAAAGGCAAAAGTATGAAGACAATAATAAAGATCAGTGGTGGCCAAGAGTTAGAGAGGATGATGGGATGAATTGGTAGAGCATAGGTGACTATTAGAGCAATGAAGCTATTCTGTATCTTATAATGGTGGATACACATCATCACACATTTGTCAAACCTGTGCAATGTACAACACCAAGAGTAAATCCTACTATCAACTCTGGACTTGGCACCTGACCAGGTGGTGGAGCAGTGGATAGAGTGTCAGACTGGGATGCGGAAGGACCCAGGTTCGAGACCCCGAGGTCACCAGCTTGAGTGCGGGCTCATCTGGCTTGAGCAAAGAGCTCACCAGCTTAGACCCAAGGTCGCTGGCTCCAGCAAGGGGTTACTCAGTCTGCTGAAGGCCCGCGGTCAAGGCACATGTGAAAAAGCAATCAATGAACAACTAAGAAGTCACAATGCGCAACGAGAAACTGATGATTGATGCTTCTCATCTCTCTCTGTTCCTGTCTGTCTGTCCCTATCTCTGCCTCTGTAAAAAAACAAAAAAAACAAAAACAAACAAAAAAAAACAACTCTGGACTTGGGGTGATAAATATATGCCAATGCAGGGTCATCAAGTGTAACAAACATACCACTCTGGTGCAAGATGTTGATAATGGGGAGGCTGTACATGTGGAGGGAATATATGGGAAATTTCTATACTTTCTGCTCAATTTTTATGTGAATCTAGAATTTCTTTAAAATTAAAGCCCATTAAAGAAAGAGAAACCACTGCAGTGATTACTTACATCATATAAAAGATATGAAAAAACTTTTATTCTCACAAATAATATAACTACACTTTTATTACATTTATTTATTATTTATTTATTTATTTATTTATTTTTGCACATGCAGGCAAAGAGAATGAGAGACACACAGACAGGAATAGAGAAAGATGAGAAGCATCAACTCATAGTTGTGGCACCTTAGTTGTTCGTTTATTGCTTTCTCATATGTGCCTTCACTAGGGGGCTTTAGCCAAGCCAGTAACCGCTTGCTCAAGTCAGCAATCTTGGGCTCAGGCTAGTGACCTTTGGGCTCAAGCCAGCAACCTTGGGCTTAAGCCAGTGACCATTGGGCTCAAGCCAGTGACCATGGGGTCATGTCTATGATGCCACACTCAAGCTGGTGACCTCATGCTCAAGCTCATGAGCCCATGCTTGGGGTTTCAAACATGGGTCCTCCAAGTCCCAGTTTGGCACTCTATGCACTGTGCCACCACCAGTCAGGCTAAACATTTAAATTACAGGGAATTTAATGAAACACCTAGTCTGAAAGGAGGTACAGTGTATCTGCGGCTTCCTGGAGCTGTTTGAACAACTCTGAGGGAGGCACCTCTTTACAAAGGAAACCCCAGGGAACACTCTCAAATGTTAGTCTAGAATTTAGGTTCTAATGCTAACCACACATGCCTTTGTTTCTCTTTTTAAGATTCCACAGACTTACCCAGGAAGCCTTGTGAGGAAGCTGTTCTTTTGTGCTCCATCTGGCTCATCCTGCCACATCTGATTCCCTGCTCAGGCTACCAGGAAGAGAGTTCTCAATTTCCAGTTTTCCTGAGTCTGTTGGACATTGCTCCACCAGGATTTAGAATGTGCTGTCAGAGAAGATGACTCACAGCCTAAGACCCTTTCCCAAAACTCCATCTGCTGCTGTAGGAGCAGCTACCCTGCGTGTGCTGCCGGCACCACCTCCTACATGCAAGCAGAAGCCCCGGAGGGTACCAGGGCCACAGAGGAAAGTTGGGAACCACAGTAGCATCACAGACTCCAGTGGAATTAAAAGGACATACATCAAGAACATCAATAAGGCAAAACACAGTATAAAATAAAAATACCTGACAGAGAATAAAAATTCTTGTTTAAGTTATACCCTGTATGTTGTAAATGTAATAAAAATTATCCTGTTTACAATCAAAGAATTGGAAATTTGAAATTAAGCAAGTTTACTGTATTTCCCATGAATAAGATGCACTCTTTTTAGAAAAATTTGGGATCTAAAAACTGGGTGCCTCTTATGCAGTGGTTGTAGATTTTTTTACTTGCATTTCCCACTTTTTCACGCTTGTTTTTGCACTCATTGTTGAAGACCGATTCGCCATCAGACACAGATGAAGACAAGCTAATGGTTGGGAGTTTTGACAGTGATGAGGAGTTGTATGAATTTTATGATGAGTAAAACTTGAATTCAATAACTTAATGTAATACATTTTCCCCCAAGTTTGGGCCCCCAAATTAAGGCGCATCTTATACATGAGGAAATACAGTATATTTTTTGGTGATGTCCTCACTGAATCTAAGGTCCTTCTTATTTGTATTACATAAGCTCACTCATCGGAACTCTACATAATCATGAGTATTTAGTGAAAAATGACAAAAATATACCTATGGATGGAACAAAAACAATTTTAAAAAGCAATTTAAATGATTTCACAAGCTGGTGCATATTTGTTTCATTTCAGAAGTTGATAGTAATTAAAGGACTGAACCAAACACTGCAGCAGTCAGAAGTAATATGAGCCACAATGCTTCCCGCAACAGTGAGTGAAACTGGGGCATTTTTTGAAATACTGACTTAAGTTAAATTAGTATTTATTATAAAGAGAGAAATTAAAATGATGAGGATTGATTTTACACTGTTTTCAGTGTTAGTATTAATATGCAAAATTATTCACTGAAATTTTTGAAAACTTATCTATCTTTAAAATAACTTGAAGTCTTGCTATGATCTCAAGTAAAAGTCTTCAAAGAGACTTGGCCCTATGATTTCCATCTCATAAGAACAGAGTAGTTGAAAGACTAAAAAGAATAGTCCTGAACTAGGCCATCATTAAAGACCATGAATGTGTAGATAACTGAGGATGGCATCACTCTCCCCTCTTAATTCGAGGTTCTACTTACCAGACCTCTTAGGTTCCTACCTACCAGAACCTAACTGGATAAAGGAAGACAATGGCCCAAGTACCAGAACCTAACTGGATCATGTATGACAATGGCCCAAGTACTGAACAAAGGGTCAGCCAGGGGATATTTTTCTATAGAAGGGGTAAAGGTAAACTTGGGACTTAACTCAGCCAATAGTGTTTACAATGAGGACAAAATCAAAAGCCACAAAAACTCAGCAATGGTCCCAGGAAGTAGAAGCTGAGAGTGACAGGCTGAGACAGAGAGAAACATGAAAGTATTTGGTACCCAGGAAACAGTTCTGGTGACTTCAGCACCCTCCAACCCATGGCTCTTCAGCCTCGGACAATGCTGGAGGTTCACTGGGCTGGAATTTGCTCAGTAAGGACAGGTGGACTCTCAATAGTATATTCAAGAAATGAGGAAACTGTGAACTGTATTTCCAAAGTAATTTAAATAATAATTCTTTTGAAGTTTTGGTGGTTAATGGCATCTCACCTATGTAGAAAATTCACTCAGTAGGAATCTTTAGATTCTGACCATGATGAGTAAAAGAGGTAGGAGAGAGCTGTGATTGGGGGAGGGGGAAGACACTGAGCTGATAAGACTTTCATCTCTGATCTTCAATTTCCTATAAAATGGATTAAAGAAAATAAAGAGAAATAGCAGGTAAAATACCATATAAAATTAGACATGGATTTCAAAAATACAACTACTTAAAAGTAAGTCCATATATAAACACATAAACACACATATACACACATATCTATAATATCCAATATATAATACTCATGTATAATATAATATATAATATCCAATACATCTGTTGGATATTAACCCCTTGTCAGAGCTGTTGTTTGCAAATATCTTCTCCTATTTAGTTGGTTGCTGTTTTGGTTTGTTAGTGGTTTCTTTTGCTGTGCAGAAGCTTTTAAGTTTGATAGAGTCCCATTCATTTATTTATTTTTTCCTTCCCTTGCCTCTGAGGTGAAATTCATAAAATCTTCTCTAAGACCAAGGTGCATAAGTTTAGTGTCTATTCTTTCTTATATGTAATTTATTATTTCAGATCTTGTATGTATCTAGGTCTTTGATTCATTTTGAGTTAATTTTTGTATATGGGGATAACTGTAGTCTAATTTTATTCTTTTGCATGTGGCTTTCCAATTTTCCCAGCACCATTTATTAAAGAGAATTTCTTTTCCCCTTTGTATGTTTTTGGCTCCTTTGTCAAAAATTTTTTCCCCATATACATGTGGATTTATTTTGTGGCTCTAAAGTCTGTCAGAATATCCTCTTCTAGGTATCTACCTGAAAATTTTAAAACATTTATTTACAAAGATATATGCATCCCTATGGTCACTGCAGCATTATCCACGGTGGCCAAAACATGAAAACAACAGAAGTGACCTTCGATAATAATTACATAAAGAAGATGTGGTACATATATACAATGGACTACTACTCAGCCATAAGAAAAAATGAAATACTGTAATTTGTGACAACATGAATGGACCTTGAGAATATCATGCTTAGTGAAATAAGTCAGAAAAGGTTAAGAATCACATGATTTATTCATATGTCGGATATAAAACTGAAAGTAACAAATAGAAAAACAAGAAAACAAACAAAAACTCAGACACAGACAACAGTATGATGATTACCAGAGGGAAGGGGGTGGGGTGGGTAGTACAGGGTAAAGGGAACCAAATATACAGTGACAGAAAATTTGACCTTGGGTGGTGGGCATACAATGCAACATACAGATCATATATCATAGAAATGTACACCTGAAACCTATAAAATCTTATTAACCAATGCCACCCCAATAAATTTAACTGTAAAAAGTAAGCCTAAATTCTGGTGATGGAGCAGAGATCGTTTCCTCACCAGAAGAAGAAATCCAGAAGTAAATCCCTACCAAATAAGTACATGACATTTTGCAACCTTTGCTGTTGCCACTATTAGAAGATGCCTTCTGAAGGAAATTAAAATGGAAACATAGAAATAAGCACACAGAACCCAGAAATGAGCTTCCTACAGGGAAGAGGATTTAAATATTTGCATTCTGACAATCCCAGGCACAGATAATAGGTGTTTCTTACAAATGTATTGCTAAAAGGCATCTGAGCAACACAATATTAATATAATCTTATCTCACAAAGATGACTTTATAAAAGTCATCATAATAATTAATTCTATTAATGCAGTTTTCCAAAAATCTCCTGGTTTCTCCATCCCTTGGAGAATTAGGGTCCTATTTGGATAACCTCAGTCCCTCATACATGGAAAGAGAACTGAGATAGTGGGGCCATGGCGAGAGCAACCAACCATGCTAAATATATATATATATTTAGCAGGCTTTTAAGGCTTTATAAACCCTCCTCACACTCTTATAAACATTTCCTACACTGTTATTAACCTTTCTCACACTTATTTTGCCACAAAACAATTAAAATATAAATATATAAAAATACCTGAATACCATAAAATCCCACAGTATAGCAAAAAATCCATGATACAAAATTAGATATATACAATTTAAAAATCTGTGATACAATGAGACAGTGAAAAGTGGACCATGATATGGCAAGAAACGACTGTAATGCCTTCTTAGCTCAAAGGTCTCAGCTCAAAGACCTGCTTCTCAGAGAGCCCCCCAGGATAGTCTGAACTAGGACATCTTCTTCCAATAGTCTCTATGGTATCATCTGATTAATTTCCTCAAGGGCACTTGTCAAAGTCTGTGATTATCACCTTTTTTTGTTTACCCCTCTGCCTTAGCACATAGTTGACTCCTCAGTAAATACCTGTTGTATGAATAAAGGGCTTCACTGGTCATTCTTTCTGTTGTTCTTTCACTCCTTTGTTTATATACTCAGCATCAGATACACATCATGTGTCTACTGAGTGCAGATCACTGTTCTGGGCTCTGGGGATGGCAAGAAGGCATAGCTCAGCAATAGTGAGCTCAGTGAGTTTTCAGATAATTGATGTTCAGCCCTTCAGATATCAAAATTTATTTAAATGTAAATATTGGAAATAAATAAATGATAAAATAGTATGATATTGGATTTAAAAATCTTCTTTAAATACATTATGTGTACATCTCTTTCTTAAGTAGAAAGACCTAGTCTTGAGAGGTCATAGTTCTCATTCTGAAGTGCCCTTATGGTGTAGTTTTTAACACACTAGTTTTTTTCTAAGCCCACAAAGATCCCACTTCTTCTACTGTAACTGAACCAGTTGCTCTGCTGACGGCCCTTTCCCAGTCTCTAGATCAGGGGTCCCCAAACCTTTTACACAGGGGGCCAGTTCACTGTCCCTCAGACCGTTGGAGGGCTGGACTATAAAAAAAAACTATGAACAAATCCCTATGCACACTGCACATATCTTATTTTAAAGTAAAAAAACAAAACGGGAACAAATACAATATTTAAAATAAAGAACAAGTAAATTTAAATCAACAAACTGACCAGTATTTCAATGGGAACTATGGGTTTGCTTTTGGCTAATGAGATGGTCAATGTGCTCCTCTCAATGACCACCAATGAAAGAGGTGCTTCTTCCAGAAGTGTGGCGGGGGCCGGATAAATGGCCTCAGAGGGCTGCATGAGGCCCGTGGGCCGTAGTTTGGGGACCCCTGCTCTAGATGCAGGAGTGTCAGTCACTGATCTTCTAGGTCTAAAGCAACATATTTAGCATGGTTGGTTGCTCTCGCCATAGCCCCACTATCTAAGAAACAGAAAGAAGACCGGTGCAATACTACATTTTAAATACTGCATGGAGAAATGCACATAAAAATTTCATACGTAGAAAAATCTTTCAGATAATTTTCCTAAGCTCCTCTAGAGAATTCTACAAACAAATGGAGTGGAGGCATAAGACAATCTCTTGAGTAATTCAGGCAATTCATCATATCATTATTGTACTCATATTTTGAACTTTACTGTTTTATATAATTAATTTGGTCTAAACACAGACCAAATATATAGACCAAATATAACGTAATATAACATAACAACATAGACATGTTACTTGCTTGAGTTTAGAAGATAATAGTACAGATATTTGTATTCTATTTTATACCATTTTTAAGTAACCTTTGGTGTGGCTATAGGATAATGATGACTTTTAAGCTTTCTAGTCTCATGCGATTAGATCTGTTGCCTTATTAAGATATTTAAATAAAATTCAACATTTTAAGAAATATCTTGGAAGCACTTTGCAGTTGGGAAACAAAGAACTAATCTTCATAAAAATTCTTCACAATTTTTCAAAAATGCTTTAATGGCGGGTGGACTCATACAAGTTCACAGAGGAAGGAGACTCGTGCAGCAAGTAAAAGTAAATCCAACAGCATATGTGGTCAATTAATTTATGACAAAGGAGGCAAGGATATATAATGGGGAAAGGATAGTCTCTTCAATAAATGTTGTTCAGAGAACTGTAGAGCCACAGCCAAAGAATGAACCTGGACCACTATCATACACCATACATAAAAATAAACTCAAAAAGATTAAAGACTTGAATGTAAGACCCAAAACCATAAAACTCCTAGACAAAAACATAGGAAGTAAACTTCTTAACATTGGTTGTGGCAACTTTTTTTTTATCTGACTCCATAGGCAAGGGCAACAAAAGCAAAAATAAACAATTGGGACTATATCAAATTAAAAAGCTTCTGTACAGCAAAGGAAACCACCAACTAAATGAAAGGCAACCTGCTGAATGGGAGAATATATTTGCAATTCATATATCCAATAAGGGGTTAGCATCCAAAATATATGAAGAGCTCATACAACTCAAACTCAAAAACAAAAACAAAAAAAAAGTTCAATTAAAAAATGGGCAGAGGATCTGAATAAATATTTTTTCCAAAAAAGAGATATGAGTGACCAGCAGCACATTAAAAAATGCTCAACATTACTAATCATCAGGGAAATGCAAACCAGAACCACAATAAGATATCAACTAATTTGTCAGAATGACTATTATCAAAAAGACAAAAAATGACAAGTGCTAGCAAGGATGTGGAGAAAGGGGACTCTGTACACTGCTGGTGGAAAAGTACATTTGTGCAGCCACTATGGGAAACATTATCAAAGTTCCTCAATAAGTAAAAAATAAAACTACCATATGATCCAGCAATTTCACTTCTGGGCATTTATCCAAGAAAATAAAAACACGGATTGAAAAAGATATATGCACCCCTAAATTATTACAGCACTATTTACAACAGACAAGATATGGAAACAACCTAAATGTCCGTCAATGAATGAATGGATGGATAAAGGTGTATGTGTCACACATACAATGGAATATTACTCAGCAATAAAAACAAATGATATCTTCCTAATTGCAACAACATAATTGGACCATGAATGTATTGTGCTAAGTTATTTTGCTTTTGTTTTTGTATTTTTCCTGAAGTTAGAAGCAGGG
The DNA here is from genome assembly GCF_036850765.1 of Saccopteryx bilineata. Classification (NCBI taxonomy): domain Eukaryota; kingdom Metazoa; phylum Chordata; class Mammalia; order Chiroptera; family Emballonuridae; genus Saccopteryx; species Saccopteryx bilineata. The sequence goes on along the minus strand of NC_089493.1, from coordinate 201,925,564 downwards.
AGGCAGACAGAATCCCGCATACACCTGACAGGGATCCACCCAGCATGCCCACTGAGGGCAATGCTCGGACCATCTAGGATGTTACTCTGTTGCAACCAGAGCCATTCTGGTGCTTGAGGCAAAAGCCATGGAGTCATAATCAGTGTCTGTGGCCAACTTTGCTTCAGTGGAGCGCTGGCTGCAGGAGTGGAAGAGAAAGATAGAGAGAAAGAAGAGGGGGAAAGGGTGGTGAAGCAGATGGGCACTTCTATGTGCCCTGCCTGGGAATCGAACCTGGGACTTCCATATGCCAGGCTGACACTCTACCACTGAGTCAACCAGACAGGGCCTGTGCTAAGTTAAATAAATGAGACAGGGAAAGACAAATACCATATGTTTTTGCTTATATGAGGAATCTAGAAAAACAAACAAACTCATAGATACAGAGAACAGACTGGTAGTTGCCAGAGGAAAGGGGGGTTGGATGGTAGGTGAATGTGAAGGGGATCAAGTGGTACAAACTTTCAGTTATAGAATAAATAAGTCATGTGGATGTTATGTATGGTGACTACAGTCAATAACACTGTATTGCATATTTGAAAGTTGCTATAAAAGTAAATCTTAACAGTTCTTATTAAAAAAACTTTTTTTTGTAATTTTGCTTGGCGACAGCAACTAGACTTACTGTGGTGATCATTTTACAATGCACATAAATATCAGATTGTGTTACAGAAACACTTGAAACTAATGTAATGTTGTATGTTAATTATACTTCAATTTTTTAAAAAAGCAAATCCATAACTTTAGAGTCCCAGTAAAAGAGAAATATCTTTATATTTCTGTCATACTTCTGCCAGTCTTTTGTAGTATTTTACTCAAGATATTTCTCTTTCACTCACAGTAAAAGAGAACATACTGAAGAATGTTGCCCAACACTGGCCCTAAGACCACATGCACGGCCTTTCCTACAATTTGCTGATAACCTATTGGTATTTGTACCCTCGTGGGAACAAATTAAAAGTCAGATATAAGTAAATTAATGGGCAAATGGCAGAAGAATTAAAATTGAGGAACAGACCAGTTTTGTAATAAATAAATAAAAACTGTATGTAGAAACTAAAATAAATGGATCTGTCACCAGGAGTAAGAACTAAGCATGAGTCACTATTCAGCAAAGATAAACTCTACATTGCTAACAGTGGTCACACCTACATGGGGTTGACCAAGTAGTTATCAGAAAAAGGGACTTAAATAGATAACAAATGGAGAAACAAATATGAATATGTGCATACACAGGATGGGGCAAAAAAGTAGGTTTACAGTTATGAGTACATAGAACAGTTTACTGATTATTAACCCCTATCAGACATATAGTCGAATACGTTCTCCCATTGTGTAGTTTGTCTTTATTTTGTTCATATTGTCTTTAGCTGTGCAAAAGCTTTTTAGTTCGATATAGTCCCATTTGTTTATCCTGTCCTTTATTTCCCTTGCCCATGGAGATACATCAGCAAATACATTGCTGCAGTGATGTCGGAGAGCTTACTGCCTATGTTTTCTTCTAAGATGCTTATGGTTTCACGGCTTACATTTAAGTCTTTTATCCATTTTGAGTTTACTTTTGTGAATGGTGTAAGTTGGTGGTCTAGTTTCATTTTTTTGCAGGTAGAGTCCAATTTTCCAACACCATTTGTTAAAGAGACTGTCTTTACTCCATTGTATGCTCTTACCTCCTTTGTCAAATATTGTCCATAAAGGTGTGGGTTTGTTTCTGGGTTCTCTGTTCTGTTCCATTGATCTGTATGCCTGTTCTTAAACAGCCAGTACCAAGCTGTTTTGAGTACAATGGCCTTGTAGTATAACTGGATATCAGGAAGTGTGATACCACCCACTTTATTCTTCTTTTTCAAGATTGCTGAGGCTATTCGTGTTCTTTTATTGTTCCATATAAATTTTCAGAATGTTTGTTCTATATCTTTGAAGTATGTTATTGGTATTTTAATAGGAATTGCATTAAATTTATAAAATGCATTGGGTAATATAGACATTTTAATGATGTTTATTCTTCCTAACCATGAGCATGGTATATGCTTCCACTTGTTTGTATCTTCTTTGATTTCTTTTATCAATGTTTTATAATTTTCCGAGTACAAGTCTTTAACCTCCTTGGTTAACTTTACTCCTAGGTACTTTATTTTTTATTTTTTTGTTGCAATAGTGAAGGGGACTGTTTTCTTAATTTCTCCTTCAGACAGATCATTGTTGGTGTATAAAAATGAAGTATTGATACATGATACAACATGGGTGAACCTTGAGAATACACTAAGTGAAAGAAGCCAGAAAGAAAAGGCCACATACTATATGAGTCCATTTATGTGAAATGTCTCAAATAGACAAATTCATACAGACAGAAAGAAGATTGTGTTTTCCTAGAGCTGGGTGGTGGTGGTGGCAGTGAGAGGAAATGAGGCATTGATGGCTAATGTATACAAGGTTTCTTCTGGGTAATAAAAATGTTTTAAAATTGATAATGATGACAGTTGCACAACTCTGAGAATATACTAAAAACTATTGAATTGGATAATTTAAATAATTCTTTTATTTTAAGTAAACAAATAAGTTGTATGGTAGGTAAAGTACAGCTCAATAAAGCTGCCATAAAAATAATAAAAATCTAAGAAAATAAGCCCCGTCAGAAATTTAGATATCTGGTTACTCTATATAGCACCAAATACCAGGTACTCAAAAAGCAATGGGAAAGAGGGCTTGGAAACCATTAGCAGTGACCTGGCGCAGCCCCCTCCACTTGAATAAAGCAAGAACAAAGTAAGTCAGCCTACTTTGATGGGTGGGAAGAGAAGCAGAATAGTGGGTTCCTACAATTTAGCTTTTCAGTAGAGAAGAATCAAATTTGTTCTCTGTAAAAAAAAAATCACTTACCAGCATCTACAACATTTCAGAAATAAAGTATTGAATATAAAGCTCTTAGTATTAAAGAGTAAGAACTTATATTCAATTAAATATGATAAAAACAAAGGTTTTATTTACTTCAATATGTTCAAGAAAGCACACTGAAACATCAGAATATATAATGTAGCCTACTGCAAGATCAGCATTTGAATAAAATTTCAGATTGATCTTTCTTATTGAATTTATTGGGGTGACATTGGTTAATAAAATCATATAGGTCTCAAGGGTACAATTCTATACATATTGATCTCAACTCACTAAAGACAAAATATTTTCTGTTCTCTGGCCAAAGGTATTCAGCCCTCAACTCTCCCTGAATCTTGTCCTCCATTCTATTTACTGCTGATCATTCCAAAACCTCCCTTGCTGGCCTCTGTGTGATCGACTAATTGTTCGGCTTTGTTTTTGCCATCTTGTTTCTATTTTGTTGAAAGTTTACATACTGTCTAAGAAGTACATATCTGAGAGTCAACTCAGTCACTGTCTATGAAGTGAAAACCATGCATATTTCAATTACTTTGTGAGAACATTTAAATAGTACTATTTTATCTGAAGAAAAAAGATTGAAGGATTGTGTTGAAGTTATTTTTTTTTAATTTTTTTTATTTTTTGTATTTTTCTGAAGCTGGAAATGGGGAGGCAGTCAGACAGACTCCCACATGCGCCTGACCAGGATCCACACAGCATGCCCACCAGGGGGCGATGCTCTGCCCCTCCGGGGCATCACTCTGTCGTGACCAGAGCCACTCTAGAGCCTGGGGCAGAGGCCAAGGAGCCATCCCCAGCGCCCGGGCCATGTCTTGCTACAATGGAGCCTCGGCTGCGGGAGGGGAAGAGAGAGACAAAGAGGAAGGAGAAGGGGAAGCGTGGAGAAGCAGATGGGCGCCTCTCCTGTGTGCCCTGGCCGGGAATCGAACCCAGGACTTCTGCACGCCAGGCCAATGCTCTACCACTGAGCCAACCGGCCAGGGCCAGTGTTGAAGTTATTATATCACACAACAAGTGAAAAAACCAATGAGATCGAATTCTTGTTAAATCAGCTGAGTGACCAAGTGGGTGGAGTAGTGACCCACTCCTAAACAAAGAGGGTTCTCGAGTCATGCGGTTCACAAAACAGATTTTGGGAAAGAAACAGGCGGCTCCTTCAGGTGCATCTGGACTCCTCTGGAAGACCTGTCATGACAGGTTTCTGTCACCAGTACATTAGAAGTGCAGTGAAGACAGAACAGAAAACCAGAGGGCACAACTATTTCCATAAAGGGCACACAAAAGGTAATACAATGGGCCAAATTATACATAATCAAAGAAATGTATTTTGTGTACAATACTGTATTGAGACACACAGCTAACATCTCACTAATAAGTTAGAAGTATAAAGTATGAGAACAAGTTTTGTGCAAGGGGTATGTGATCAACCCTGTAACTTTCTACTCTCACAAAAAGCATGTATTTTAAAAATAAACACTAGCTTGATGTCTCCAGCATAGATTAGTTCTTCAATATTTCAGCTGGGATACAAAGTAAGACAGATACTTACTTTCTTCTCTCAATTTTATTTTTGAAGATAATATTGATTCTGTGTATTAGCCACATGGGGAGATTGTGACAAGTTAATCAATGACCACTTTAACACTAAAGAACATGGTCAAAAACATGTGGCGGCTCCTCCATTTCCTTTTATCTCAGTGAGATTTGTGGGGCTATATTTCTCCATTGTTTGGCCTTTTTTTGAACTTTTTTCTCACCAGTTGCTTTCACTAACCCTATCCTCATCCCACATGCAGGATTTTTCCATCTTAACTGGCCATACTAGACATGAAGTATATTGTTACTATTTGTACTTTATAAAATGAATAAAGAAGTGTGCTTCTTGTTCCTATTTTTTTCTTCTTTTATTATTAACTATAATGAGGTAATACTGATAAATCAGGGTACATATGTTCAGAGAAAACATCTCCGGGTTATTTTGACATTTGATTATGTTGCATTCCCATCACCCAAATCAAATTGTCTTCCCTCACCTTCTATCTGGTTTTCTTTGTGCCGCTCCTCTCTCCCCTCCCCATAACCCCCACACTCTTGTTCGTGTCTCTGAGTATCATTTTTATGACCCACCTATGTATGGAATTATATATTTCTTAGTTTTTTCGATTTACTTATTTCACTCAGTATAATGTTATCAAGGTCCATTCATGTTGTTGTAAATGATCCGATGTCATCGTTTCTTATGGTTGAGTAGTATTCCATAGTATGTATGTACCAAGATTTTTAATCCACTCGTCCTCTGATGGACACTTGGGCTGTTTCCAGATCTTCGATATTGTGAACAATGCTACCATAAACATGGGAGTGCATTTCTCCTTTTGAAACAGTGCTATGGTGTTCTTGGGGTATATTCCTAAAAGTGGGATAGCTGGGTCAGAAGGCAGTTTAATTTTTAATTTCTTGAGGAATCTCCATACTGTTTTCCATAGTGACTGTGGAAAGTACTGTACTAGTCTGCATTCCCACCAGCAGTGCAGGAGGGCTCCCTTTTCTCCACATCCTCGCCAGCACTTATTCTGTGTTGTTTTGTTGATGAGCGCCATTCTGACTGTTGTGAGGTGATATCTCATTGTGGTTTTAATTTGCATTTCTCTAATGATTAGTGATGTTGAGCATTTTTTTCATATGCATATTAGCCATCTGTATGTCCTCTTTGGAGAAGTGTCTATTCATTTATTTTGCCCACTATTTTTTATTGGATTGTTTGTCTTCCTGGAGTTGAGTTTTACAAGTTCTTTGTAATTTTGGTTAATAACCCCTCATCAGACATATTGTCAAATATGTTCTCCCATTGTGTATTTTGTCTTTTTATTCTGTTATTCTTGTCTTTAGCTGTGAAAAAGCTTTTTATTTTGATATAGTCCCATTTGTTTATCCTGTCTTTTATTTCACTTGCCCGTGGGGATAAATCGGCAAATATATTGCTGCGAGTGATGTTGGAGAGCTTATTGCCTATGTTGTCTTCTAAGATGCTTATGGTTTCACGGCTTATATTTAAGTCTTTTATCCATTTTGAGATTATTTTTGTGAATGGTGTAAGTTGGTAGTCTAGGTTCATTTTTTTGCAGGTAGATGTCTAGTATTCCCAACACCATTTGTTAAAAAGATTGTATTTACTCCATTGTATGCTCTTTCCTCTTTATCAAATATCAATTGTTCATAAAAGTGTGGGTTTATTTCTGGGTTCTCTGTTCTGTTCCACTGATCCATATGCCTGTTCTTATGCCAGTACCAGGCTGTTTTGAGTACAATAGCCTTGTAGTATAACTGGATATCAGGAAGTGTGATATTTCCCACTTTATTCTTCCTTCTCAAGATTGCTGAGGCTATTCATATTCTTTTTTTGGTTCCATAAAAATTTTTGGAATATGTGTTTTATATCTTAGAAGTATGTCATTACTATTTTAATTGGTATTGCATTGAATTTATAAATTGCTTTGGGTAATATAGACATTTTAATGATGTTTATTCTTCCTAACATGAGCATGGCATATGCTTCCATTTGTTTGTATCTTCCTTGATTTCTTTTATCAACGTTTTATAATTTTCTGAGTACAAGTCTTTAATCTCTTTGGTTAAATTTATTCCTAGGTACTTTATTTTTTGGTTGCAATATTGAAGGGGATTGTTTCCTTAATTTCTTGTTCAGACAGTTCATTGTTGGTGTATAAAAATGCTTCTGATTTCTGATTACTAATTTTATATCCTGCAAACTTGCGGAATTCATTTATCAGATCCAGTAGTTTTTTGACTGAGACTTTAGGATTTTTTATATACAATATCATATCATCGGCAAATAATGATAGTTTTACTTCTTCTTTTCCAATTTGGATGCCTTTTATTTCTTCTTCTTGTCTGATTGCTGTGGCTAGGACTTCCAGAACTATGTTGAATAAGATTGGTGAAAGAGGGCACCCCTGCCATGTTCTTGATCTTAAGGGGATTGCTTATAATTTTTGCCCATTGAATATGATGTTGGTTGTAGATTTGTCATAGATGGCCTTTATCATGTTGAGGTATGTTCCCTGTATTCCCACTTAGCTGAGAGGGTTTTTTTTATTTTTATTTTTTTATTAATTTTACTAGGGTGAAATCAATAAATTAGGGTACATATGTTCAAAGAAAACATGTCCAGGTTACATTGTCGATCAATTATGTTGCATACCCATCACCCAAAGTCCGTCACCTTTCAATTATGTTGCATACCCATCACCCAAAGTCCGTCACCTTCTGTCTAGTTTTTTGTGTGTGTGCTCGTCCTCTTTCCCCTCCCCCTCGCACTCTTCCCCCACCCCGTAACCAACACACTCTTGTCAATGTCTCTTAGTCTCGTTTTTATGTTCCACCAATGTATGGAATAATGCAGTTCTTGTTTTTTTCTGATTTACTTATTTCACTCCGTATAATGTTATCAAGATACCACCATTTTGTTGTAAATGATCCGATGTCATCATTTCTTATGGCTGAGTAGTATTCCATAGTGAATATGTGCCACATCTTCTTTATCCAGTCTTCTATTGAAGGGCTTTTTGGTTGTTTCCATGTCTTCGCCACTGTAAACAATGATGCAATGAACATGGGACTGCATGTGTCTTTACATATCAATGTTTCTGAGTTTTGGGGGTCTATACTCAGTAGAGGGATTGCTGGGTCATAAGGTAGTTCTATTTTCAGTTTTTTGAGGAACCACCATACTTTCTTCCATAATAGTTTTACTATTTTATATTCCGACCAACAGTGAATGCGGGTTCCTTTTTCTCCACAACCTCTCCAACATTTGCTACTACCTGTCTTGTTGATAATAGCTAATCTAACAGGTGTGAGGTGGTATCTCATTATAGTTTTGATTTGCATTTCTCTAATAACTAATGAAGATGATCATCTTTTCATATATCTGTTGGCCATTTGTATTTCTTCCTGGGAGAACTGTCTGTTCATGTCCTCTTCTCATTTTTTTATTGGATTGTTTTTTTATTTGTTGTTGAGTTTTATGAGTTCTTTGTATATTTTGGATATTAGGCCCTTATCTGAGCTGTTGTTTGAAAATATTTCCGATTTAGTTGGCTGTCTGTTTATTTTGTTGTCAGTTACTCTTGCTAAGCAAAAACTTCTTAGTCTGATGTAGTCTCATTCATTTATTTTTGCCTTTACTTCCCGTGCCTTTGGGGTCAAATTCATAAAATGCTCTTTAAAACCAAAGTCCATGAGTTTAGAACCTATGTCTTCTTCTATGTACTTTATTGTTTCAGGTCTTATGTTTAGATCTTTGATCCATTTTGAGTTAATTTTAGTACAGGGGGAGAGACTGTAGTCCAGTTTCATTCTTTTGCATGTGGCTTTCCAGTTTTCCCAGCACCGTTTGTTGAAGAGGCTTTCTTTTCCCCATTGTGTGTTGTTGGCCCCTTTATCAAAAATTATTTGACCATATATATGTGGTTTTATTTCTGGACTTTCTATTCTGTTCCATTGGTCTGAGTGTCTATTTTTCTGCCAATACCATGCTGTTTTGATTGTCGTGGCTCTATAATATAGTTTGAAGTCAGGTATTGTAATGCCCCCAGCTTCATTCTTTTTCTTTAGGATTGCTTTGGCTATTTGGGGTTTTTAATAGTTCCATATAAATCTGATGATTTATTGTTCCATTTCTTTAAAAGATGTCATTGAAATTTTGATGGGAATTGCATTAAATTTGTATATAGCTTTGGGTAATATGGCTATCTTGATTATATTAATTCCACCTATCCAAGAACAAGGAATATTCTTCCATCTCATTGTATCTTTTTCTATTTCCCTTAACACTGCTTTGTAGTTTTCATTATATAGGTCCTTTACATTCTTTGTTATGTTTATTCCTAGCTATTTTAATTTTTTTGTTGCAATCGTGAAGGGGATTATTTTTTTTTACTTCATTCTCAAATGTATCATTGTTGGCATATAGAAAGGCTGTGGACATTTGTATGTTAATTTTGTATCCTGCGACCTTACTGTATTGGCTTATTATTTCTAGTAGTCTCTTTTTAGATTCTTTGGGGTTTTTGATGTATAGGATCATGTCAGCTGTAAAATGTGATACCTTTACTTCTTCCTTTCTGATATGAATGTCTTTTATGTCTTTGTCTTGTTTGATTGCTCTGGCTAGAACCTCTAGCACCACATTAAATAAGAGAAGAGAGAGTGGACAACCCTGTCTTGTTCCTGATTTAAGGGGGAAAGCCTTCAGTTTTGTGCCATTTAATATGATGTTAATTAATGGTTTATCATATATGGCCGATCATGTTGAGATATTTTCCTTCTATACCCATTTTGTTGAGAGTCTTAAACATAAAATTGTGTTGTATTTTATCAAAAGCCTTTTCTGCGTCTATTGATAAGATCATGTGGTTTTTGTTCTTTGTTTTGTTGATATGGTGTATTACGTTAACCGTTTTGCGTATGTTGAACCATCCTTGAGATTCTGGGATGAATCCCACTTGATCATGATGTATTATCTTTTTAATATGTTGTTGTATTCGGTTTGCCAGTATTTTGTTTAGTATTTTAGCATCTGTATTCATTAGAGATATTGGTCTGTAGTTTTCTTTCTTTGTGCCATCCTTGCCAGGTTTTGGTATGAGGGTTATGTTGGCCTCATAAAATGTGTTTGGAAGTATTGCTTCTTCTTCAATTTTTTGGAAGACTTTGAGTAGAATAGGAACCAAGTCTTCTTTGAATGTTTGATAGAATTCACTAGTATAACCGTCTGGGCCTGGACTTTTATTTTTGGTGAGGTTTTTAATAGTTTTTTGTATTTCTTCCCTGCTGATTGGTCTGTTTAGGCTTGCTGCTTCTTCATGACTCAGTCTAGGAAGGTTGTATTGTTCTAGGAATTTATCCATTTCTTCTAGATTGTTGTATTTGGTGGTATATAATTTTTCATAGTATTCTACAATAATTCTTTGTATATCTATGATGTCTGTGGTGATCTCTCCTCTTTCATTTTGGATTTTATTTATTTGAGTCCTGTGCCTTTTTTCCTTGGTGAGTCTTGCCAAGGGTTTCTCAATTTTGTTGGTCTTTTCAAAGAACCAGCTCCTTGTTCTATTATTTTATTCTATAGTTTTTCTGTTCTCTATTTCATTGATTTCTGCTCTGATTTTTATTATCTCCTTTCTTCGGCTGGTTTTGGGTTTTCTTTGTTCTTCTTTTTCTAGTTCCTTAAGGTGTGAAGTTAAGTGGTTCACTTGGGCTCTCTCTTGTTTGTTCATATATGCCTGAAGTGATATGAACTTCCCTCTTATCACTGCTTTTGTTGCATCCCAGAGATTCTGATATGTCATATTGTCATTTTTATTTGTCTGTATATATCTTTTGATCTCTGCACTTATTTCTTCTTTGACCCATTCATTTTTTAAAAGTATGTTGTTTAATTTCCACATTTTGGGGGGATTTTTTTCCTCTTTTTTGCAGTTGAATTCTAGTTTCAAGGCTTTATGATCAGAAAATATGCTTGGTACCGCTTCGATTTTTCTGAATTTGCTGATGTTGTTTTTGTGGCCCAACATATGTTCAATTCTTGAGAATGATCCATGTACACTGGAGAAAAATGTATACTTGGTCACTTTGGGATGAAATGTCCTGTAGATGTCTCTCATATCCAGGTGCTCTAGTGTTTTGTTTAAGGCCACTATATCTTTGTTGATTCTCTGTTTGGATGACCGATCTAGAGCCGTCAGCGGTGTATTGAGGTCTCCAAATATGATTGTATTTTTGTCAGTTTTTGTTTTAAGATCAATAAGTAGCTGTCTTATATATTTTGGTGCTCCTTGGTTTGGTGCATATATATTAAGAATTGTTATGTCTTCTTGATTCAGTGTCCCCTTAGCCATTATGAAATGGCCATTTTTGGCTCTGAGTACTTTTGCTGTCTTGTACTCAGCATTATCAGATATGAGTATTGCTATGCCTGCTTCTTTTTCGATGTTATTTGCTTGGAGTATTGTTTTCCAGCCTTTCATTTTGAATTTGTTTTTAATCCTTGTTACTTAGATGAGTTTCTTGGAGGCAGCATACAGTTGAATTTTCTTTTTTAATCCATTCTGCTACTCTGTGCCTTTTTATTGGTGAGTTTAACCCGTTAACATTTAGTGTAATTATTGACACTTGTGAGTTCCCTATTGCCATTTTATAGATTGCTTTCTGTTAGTTTTGTGTCTTGTTTGATCCTTCTCTTTCATTTTTCTATCTTTTGTTTTTATTTGGTTATATTCCATACATCTTTCCTCTGTTGCTATCTTGTTTATCTCATGTGCTTCTGTGGTGGTTTTTCAATGGTGGTTACCTTTAAATAATGAAAAGGGTTCCTACCCTGTTCATTGTAGCAAACTATTTTGTGAGTACTTTTGCACTCCATCGTCCTTTGCTACTGTTGATCTCCATCCTCTCCCCCACCCCTTTCTTTTTGTTGTTGTCACAGTTTAAATTTGGTTTTATTGTGTTCTTCTTGGAGCTTTTACTTGTGGCTTTGTTTTTTTTCTTCTTCTTTGTATCTGATTGGAGAACCCTCTTTAGTAATTCCTGGAGTGGGGGTTTTCTAATGATAAATTCTCTCATCTTTTTTGTATCTGTGAATGTTTTTATTTCTCCTTCATATTTGAAGGATAGCTTTGATGGGTATAGTAGTTGTGGCTGAAAGTTCCCCTCTTTCAGGACTTTAAATATTGGGGTCCCCTCTCTTCTAGCTTGTAGAGTTTCTGTTGAGAAATCGGATGATAATCTAATGGGCCTTCCTTTATATGTTGTATTCTTCTTTTCCCTGGCTACCTTGAGAATTTTTTCTTTGCTGTTGGTTTGTGCCAATTTCATTATGATGTGCCTTGGAGTAGGTTTGTTGGGGTTAAGAAAACTCAGAGTTCTGTTTGCTTCGTGAATTTGAGGCTTTAGTTCTTTCCACAGGCTTGGGAAGTTCTCATCTATTATTTGTTTGAGTATGTTCTCCATTCCATTTTCTCTCTCTTCTCCCTCTGATATACCTATTATTCTTATGTTATTCTTTTTGATGGAGTCAGATAATTCTTGTAGGGCTATCTCATTTTTTAAAACTTTTGAGTCTCTTCTTCTCTCTGTTGTGCCTCAAGTTGCTTGTCTTCTATTTCACTAATCCTATCTTCTATCTGGCCTGTTCTATTAGCTAAGCTTGTTACCTCATTTTTCACCTTGTGAATTGAGTTTTTCATCTGCGTTTGATTTGTTTTCATAGTTTCAATTTCCTTGGAAATATATTCTTTGTGTTCATTCAGTTGTTTTCTGAGCTCCCTAAATTGCCTTTCTGTGTTTTCTTGTATATCTCTGAGTATTTTTATGATTTCTATTTTAAATTCTCTGTCATTTAACTCCAAGGTTTCCAATATATTAAATTTTTTCTCCATAGATTTTTCCTCATCTATCTGTGTTACCTCTCTTTTTTTTGTATCCATGATATTCGATTTTATCTTCCTTAATGGCACCTGAGGGTGGTTTTGTTGATAGTATTAATAAAATTTTATAAAGAATAAAAAGTTAAAAAATAAAAATCAAAAAGTTGTTTTTTTAAAAAATTAATAATTAAATAAAGAAAAATAAAATAAAATGAAAATTAAAAAACAAGGAAATTATTCCCCCCCTCCTTTTTTCCTCTCCTCTCCTCTCCTCTCCTCTCCTCTCCAATCTTTCTTGAGAATATCTTGTGGTGAACTGTGAATTATATTGTACTACAGAGAACAAACAATGCCTGTAATGGAGGGCCTGAATTGGGGAGAAGTAATAAAGGGGGAAAAAAACAGAAAAAAAAAGAAAGTATGGACCCACAAAAAGCAAATAAGGAAAATATTTGGGTCAAGAATAAAATGATTTGCTTTTAGGTGTTGGTTGACTAAGAGTTATGATGAGAGGAATAAGAGGGAAACAGAAAAATGGAGGGACAAATTAAAAAATTACTACTGTATTTAGTGGAACAAGAACTAGATAAAATGAAGAGCCAGGGATGGGAGCACTGCTAGTGAGTTAAAAAAAGTGAAGTAAAAACTCCCCAAAATGCCACAAACATAAGTTTGAGTCCCAGATAATTTATTCATTATTGAGGTTTGAATAAGAGGAGACATAAAGGAGAAAGGAAGAAACTAATGTAGAGTGAGAAAAAAAGAGAGAGAGAGGAAAAAAAGAGGGAACCACTAATAGAAGAAAAAAGAGGAGAGAGAGAGAGAGAGTTAAGGGTTTTTGAGTGCAACCCTCATAGAGAGAAAGGAAGAGGAAAGAAAAGGTAATGGGAGATGTAACACTTATGGGTAGTGTAGTTCAAGGAGAAGAGAGAGTAAGACCAGCAGAGAGATAAACGACCAAATTGGAGGAGGAAAAAACAATCAAGAATGAAGAGAAACAAATGAACAAATATAATAAAATGGGATAGGTTATAAAGTCTGTGGATTATTCTTGATTTTGAGAGGTTACCTTCTTGCTTTTTCTTCTCTCTCCCTCTTCCTGGTCAGTGACTTTGTACCCCGGGTTCTGCCCCTTTGGCACGCTCAGGTAGTTTTGCAGTTGATAAGTCTCTATGGCGATATCATGTATTGTGCTTCAGTCTCGGCAGTCGAGGCTCATTAGCATTTATAGGGTCCGCCAGTGAGAGAGTCCGTGTTCCTAGAGTCTCTCTCCTAGTCTTTCCTTCCTCAATTAGTAGCCTGATAATCCAGCTATGGGGTTGATGCTGCCTCTGCCTGGATAGTAAGAGGCTCAAAGAGCTGGTAACTCCCCACTCTATTCCCACTCAGCACAGGGCTCTGGGTGAGGCTCAGTCAGTCAGAGCTGCTAGCATAATCAGGTGGGGCTTTCACCCACTAAAAGACCTCTGGCTCTGCCACTCTATCGGAGGAAACTCTCACTCACTATCTGTGTGCAGATCAGGATATCAGGCCAGAAGTTTCACAGTCTGAGTGAAACCCCCGCACACACGAAAAAGTTCCAGCATTGGAATTGGCTCTTGCTCCTTCCCCGTGCACGGCTTTTTCAGGGCACTGGGGTGGCCCGAGATTTTGATTTGGCCCACACAAAGGCCCCTGACTCTGCCCCTCTGTGGGATAACACGGGTGCTCACTCCTGAGGTGCTGGGAGGAATCTCTTGCCCACTCACCGTGCATGCAGACCAGGATATCAGGCCAGCCACCTCACCCTCTGAGTGAAACCCCCGCCCGCACGGAAAAGTTCCAGCGTTGGAATTGGCTCTCGCTTCCTCCCCGTGCGTGGCTTTTTCAGGGCACTGGGGCGGCCTGAGATTCTGCTTTTGGCCCACCCAACGGCACTCTGATTCTGCCTTTCTGTGGAGTAACACGGGCGCCCACTGCTGAGGCACTCAGAGGAATCTCTCACCGACTATCTGCACATGCCAACCAGGAGATCGGGGAAAATGCCTGCCCCACTTGTCTTTCTTTGTCTGGGTTTGGTGTGAGTGTTAGCTTGTATTGACTGGGTTGCCACAGGCACAGTTTTTCCTTGGCTTAGATCTCCGTGCCACAACCTGGTTCAGCCGTTTGTGCCACAGCCTGGATCTATTCACCCCCTTTGCCCACCTCAGTTTTTGTATTCTCAGTTCCCAGTGAAAGCAGCCCTATTTAGGTTAGTGAGTAAGGCAGAGCATTTCTTACTCCCTATTTCTTTCAGGGTTTTATTATATATTTAGCCAATTTTTTGCTCAACCATACCTTTGAGTGTATTGCGAAACATCTGGAGGCTCCAAGGATAGGTTTTTATGTTTCTGGTTGAATATCTTGTTGAGTTTTGGGAGAGATTTATCGGTATCGCTTCCTACCGCGCCATTACTCTGACATCATCTCCCTCTGGAAGTATTGCTTCTTCTTCAATTTTTTGGAAGACTTTCAGTAGAATAGGAACCAAGTCTTCTTTGAATGTTTGATAAAATTCACTGGTATAGCCTTCTGGGCCCGGACTTTTATTTTTGGGGAGGTTTTTAATATTTTTTTCTATTTCTTCCCTACTAATGGGTCTGTTTAGGCTTTCTGCTTCTTCTTGACTCAGTCTAGGAAGGTTGTATTGTTCTAGGAATTTATCCATTTCTTCTAGATTGTTGAATTTAGTGGCATAAAGTTTTTCATAATATTCTACAATAATTCTTTGTATATCTATGATATCCGTGGTGATTACTCCTTTTTCATTTTGGATTTTGCTTATAAGAGTCCTTTCTCTTTTTTCCTTGGTAATTCTTGCCAAAGGTTTGTCAATTTTGTTGATTTTTTCAAAGAACCAGCTCTTTTTTAAAATTTTTTCTATAGTTTTTCTGTTCTCTATTTCATTTTTTTCTGCTCTGATCTTTATTATTTCCTTTTTTCTATTACACCTGGGCTTTACTTGCTTTTCTTTTTCTAGTTCTTTTAGATGCAGGGTCAAGTTGTTTATTTGAGCTTTTTCTAGCTTCTTAAAGTATGCCTTTAATGCTATGAACTTCCCTCTCATGACTGTTTTTGCTGTGTCCCATAAATTTTGAGTTGATGTATGCTCATTATCATTAGTTTCTAGAAATTCTGTTATTTCTTCTTTGATATCATTGCTAACCCATTCATTATTTAATAACATGCTATTTAGTTTCCAAGTGTTTGAGTATTTTTCAGTTTTTCTGTTGTGGTTGATTTCTAGTTTCATGCCATTGTGATCAGAGAAAATGCTTGATATGATTTCAATCTTCTTAAATTTGTCGAGATGGCTTATGTGCCCTAACATGGAGTCTGTCCTAGGGAATGTACCATGAGCACTTGAAAAGAATGTATATTCTGCTGCATCAGGGTGAAAGGTTCTGAAGATATCTATTAAATTGAGTTGATCTAGTGTGTCCTTTATGTCTGCTGTTTCTTTGTTAACTTTCTTTCTTGAAGATGTATCTAGTGATGTTATTGGGGTATTGAAATCCCCTACTATTATAATATTGCTGTTTATCTCGACCTTTATATCCATCAAAGTCTGCTATATAGATGCTCCTATATTAGGTGCATAGATATTAGGTGCGTAGATATTTATAATGTTTATATCTTCCTGTTGGATTGCTGCCTTTATCATTATGGAGTGTCTTTCTTTATCTCCTACTATAGCCTTTGTTTTAAACTCCATTTTTTCTGATATAAATATTGCTACCTCAAGCTATTTTTTCATTTTCATTTGCATGAAATATTTATTTTATTCTTTTATCTTCAGTATATGCGCATCTTTTGTTTTAAGGTGTGTCTTTTGTAGATAGCATATGTATGGGTCCTGTTTTCTTATCCATGCAGCTACCCTATGCCTTCTTTTTAAAATTAAATTTAATGCAGTGACATTAATAAATCAGGGTACATATGTTGAAAGAAAACATCTCTAGATTATTTTGACATTTGATTGTGCTGTGTACCCCTCGCCCAAAGTTAAATTGTCTTCTGTCACCTTCTATCTACTTTTCTTGTGCACCTCCCCTCCCCCAACCCCTCCTTCCTTCTTCACCGATCACCCCTCCCCCCACCCCCACCCCTGTTGCCATCACATTCTTGTTCATGTCTCTGAGTCTCATTTTTATGTCCCTTCTAAGTATGGATTAATATAGTTCTTAGTTTTTTTCTGATTTACTTATTTCACTCTGTATAATGTTATCAAAGTGCATCCATGTTATTGTAAATGATCCGATGTCATCATTTCTTATGGCTGAGTAGTATTCAATAGTATATATGTACCAAAGCTTTTTAATCCACTCGTCCTTTGACAAACACTTGGGCTGTTTCCAGATCTTTGCAATTTTGAACAATGCTGCCACAAACATAGGGGTGCATTTTTCTTTTTGGAGCTGTTTTATGGTGTCCTTGGGGTATATTCCTAAAAGTGGGATAGCTGGGTCAAAAGGCAGTTCAATTTTCAGTTTTTTGAGGAATCTCCATACTGTTTTCTACAGTGGCTGCACCAGTCTGCATTCCCACCAGCAGTGCAGGAGGGTTCCCTTTTCTCCACATCCTCGCCAGCACTTATTCTGTGTTGTTTTGTTGATGAGCGCCATTCTGGATGGTGTGAGGTGATATCTCATTGTGGTTTTAATTTGCATTTCTCTAATGGTTAGTGATGTTCAGCATTTTTTCATATGCCTATTGGCCATTTGTATGTCCTCTTTGGAGAAGTGTCTATTGATCTCTTTTGCCCATTTTTGGATTGGATTGTTTGTCTTCCTGGTGTTGAGATTTACAAGTTCTTTATAAATTTTGGTTATTAACCCCTTATCAGACATATTGTCAAATATGTTCTCCCATTGTGTAGTTTGTCTTTTTATTCTGTTCTTGTTGTCTTTAGCTGTGCAAAAGCTTTTTAGTTCAATATAGTCTCATTTGTTTATCCAGTCTTTTATTTCACTTCCCCATGGAGATAAATCAGCAAATATATTGCTCCGAGAGATGTCGGAGAGCTTACTGCCTATGTTTTCTTCTAAGATGCTTATGGTTTCATGGCCTACATTTAAGTCTTTTATCCATTTTGAGTTTATTTTTTGTGAGTGGTGTAAGCTGGTGATCTAGTTTCATTTCTTTGCAGGTAGAGTCCAATTTATCCAACACCATTTGTTAAAGAGGCTGTCTTTACTCCATTATATTTCCTTACCTCGTTTGTCAAATATCAGTTGTCCATAGAACTGTGGGTTTATTTCTGGGTTCTCTGTTCTGTTCCATTGATCTATATCCCTGTTCTTATGCCAGTACCAGGCTGTTTTGAGTACAATGGCCTTGTAGTATAACTTGATATCAAGAAATGTGATACCTCCCACTTTATTCTTCTTTTTTAAGATTGCTGAGGTTATTCGTGTTCTCTTTTGGTTCCATATAAATTTTTGGAATATGTGGTCTATATCTTTGAAGTATGTCATTGGTATTTTAATTCGTATTGCATTGAATTTACAGATTGCTTTGGGTAAAATAGACATTTTAATGATGTTTATTCTTCCTAACCATGAGCACGGTATATGCTTCCACTTGTTTGTATCTTCCTTGATTTCTTTTATCAATGCTTTGTAATTTTCTGAGTACAAGTCTTTAGTCTCCTTGGTTAAGTTTACTCCTAGGTACTTTATTTTTTTGGTTGTAATTGTGAAGGGGATTGTTTCCTTAATTTCTCTTTCTCACTGTTCATTGTTGGTGTATAAAAATGTCTCTGATTTCTGAGTATTGATTTTATACCCTGCCACTTTGCTGAGTTCATTTTTCAGGTCCAGTAGCTTTTTGACTGAGACTTTAGGGTTTTCTATATACAATATCATATCATCTGCAAATAATGATAGTTTTACTTCTTTTCCAACCTGAATGCCTTTTATTTCTTCTTCCTGTCTGATTGCTGTGGCTAGGACTTCCTGGACTATGTTAAATAAGAGTGGTGAAAGGGGGCACCTCCGCCTTGTTCCTAATCTTTAGGGTATTGCTTTTAATTTTTGCCCATTGAATATGATGTTGGCTGTGAGTTTCTCATAAATGGCTTTTATCATATTGAGGTATGTCCCCTGTATTCTCACTTTGCTGAGAGTTTTGATCAAGAATGGGTGCTGGATTTTATCAAATGCTTTTTCTGCATCCATTGAAATTATCATTTGGTTTTTCTACTTCTTTTTGTTTATGTCATGAATCACACTGATTGATTTACAAATATTGTACCATCCTTGCCTCCCCAGAATAAATCCCACTTGATCATGGTGTATGATTTTTTCCATATATTGTTGGGTCCGGTTTGCTAATATTTTGTTGAGGATTTTAGCATCTATATTCATCAGAGATATTGGCCTATAATTTTCTTTCTTTGTGTTGTCTTTACCTGGTTTTGGAATCAGAATTATGCTCGCCTCATAAAAGGAGCTTGGTAGTCTTTCTACCTCTTGAATTTTTTGAAATAGTTTGAGAAGGATAGGAGTTAGTTCTTCTTTGACTATTTGGTAGAATTCTGTTGTGAAGCCATCGGGCCCTGGACTTTTCTTTCTTGGGAGTTTTTTGATAACTATTTTGATCTCATTTGGTGTAATCGGTCTGTTTAGGTTTTCTGATTCTTCCAGATTGATTTTTGGAAGATTGTATGTTTCAAGGAATTTGTCCATTTCATCTAGGTTGTCTAGATTTTTGGCATACACTTCTTCATAGTATTTTCTTACAATATTTTGTATTTCTGTTGTGTCAGTTGTTACTTCTCCTCTCTCATTTCTAATTTTATTTATTTGAGTCCTCTCTCTCTATTCTCGGTGAGTCTAAAGATTCATCAATCTTGTTTACCTTTACAAAGAACCAGCTCCTAGTTTCATTGATCCTCTGTATTGTTTCTTTAGCCTCTATGTCATTTATTTCTGCTCTGACCTTTGTTATTTCCTTCCTTCTACTACATTTGGGCTTTACTTGCTGTTCTTTTTTTTCTAATTCTTTTAGATGCATGGTTAAGTTGTTTATTTGAGCTTTTTCTAGCTTCTGAAAGTGTGCCTGTAGTGCTATGAACTTCCCTCTCAATACTACTTTTGCTCTGTCTCACAAATTTTGAGTTGTTGTATGCTCATTGTCATTCGTTTCTAGGAATTTTTTTAAATTTCTTCTTTGATCTCATTCTTAATCCATTCATTATTTAACAACCTATTTAGTTTCCATGTGTTTGAGAATTTTTGAGCTTTTCTCTTGTGGTTCATTTCTAGTTTCATGCCATTGTGACCGGAGAAAGTGCTTGATATGATTTCAGTCTTCTTAAGTTTGTTGAGAGCACTTTTGTGCCCTAACATGTGGTCTATCCTGGAGAATGTACCATGAGCACTTGAAAAGAATGTATATTCTGCTGCTTCAGGGTGAAAAGTTCTGAAGATAGCAATTAAATTGAGTTGATCTAGTGTGTCCTTTATGTCTGCTGTTTCTTTGTTAATTTTCTTTCTCGAGGATCTATCTAGTGATGTTAGTGGGGTATTGAAATCCCCTACTACTATAGTATTGCTGTTGAACTCGCCCTTTAAATCCATCAAAGTCTGCTTTCTATATTTGGGTGCTCCTATATTAGGTGCATAGATATTTATAATAGTTATATCTTCCTGTTGGATTACTCCTTTTATCATTATGTAGTGGCCTTCTTTATCTCTTGCTATATCCTTTGTTTTAAAGTCCAATTTGTCTGATATAAGTATTGCTACCCCAGCTTTTTTTTTCATTTCCATTTGTATGAAATGTTTTTTTCCATCCTTTTACCTTTAATCTATGTGTGTCTTTTGTTCTAAGGTGTGTCTCTTATAGACAACATATGTATGGGTCCTGTTTTCTTATCCATGCAGCTACCCTATGTCTTTTGATTGGATCATTTAATCCATTTATGTTTAAGGTTACTATTGATATGTAGTTTTTTATTGCCATTTTCTTCTTTAAAGGTGTATTCCTTTTTTGCTATATTCTTTTCCCACTTTGATCTGTTTACAACAGGCCCCTTAACATTTCCTGCAGCATTGGTTTGGTTGTAATGAATTTCTTGAGTTGTTTTTTGTCTGGGAAGCTTTTTATTTCTCCTTTGATTTTAAACGATAGCCTTGCTGGATAAAGTAGTCTTGGTTGTAGGTTCTTGTTCTGCATTACTTTGACTATTTCTTGCCATTCCCTTCTGGCCTCAAGTGTTTCTGTTGAAAAGTCGGATGTCATCCTTATGGGGGCTCCTTTGTAGGTGATAACTTTTTTTTCTCTTGCAGCTTTTAATATTTTCTCTTTATCGCTTAGCTTTGGTATTTTAATTATGATGTGTTTTGGTGTAGGTTTCTTTGGGTTTCTCTTTAATAGAGTCCTCTGTGCTTCTTGGACTTGTGAGAGTTTCTCTTGTATTAATTTAGGGAAGTTTTCAGCTATGATAGGATTGAACAAAGTCTCCATCCCTTGTTCTTTTTCTTCTTCTTCAGGAACCCTTATGATGCGGATGCTATTTCTCTTCATGTTGTCACAGAGCTTTCTAAGGGTTTCCTCTGACTTTTTGAGTCTCTTTCCTCTTTTCTTCTCTGCTTTCATGCCTTCATTCCAGTTGTCCTCCAACTCGCTTATTTGATCCCCAGCTCTATCTACCCTGTTTTTAATTCCTTCCATTGTGGTCTTCATTTCTGATATTGTATTTGTCGTCTCCGACTGATTCTTTTTTATACTTGCTATTCCTTTATTTAGGTGTTCATAATGACCATCCATTTTTGTTCTAAGATCCCTAAGCATCCTTACAATCATTATTTTGAACTCTGCATCTGGAAGTTTGATTATTTCCATATCACTCAGTTCATCTCCTGAAGGTGTCTCTTGTGGTTTCATTTGGATTGCACTTCTTTGTCTTCTCATTTTCTGTTTTTGGGATTTTTATTTGTAGAGTTGGTTGAGTCTAGACTTGGTGTTGTTTGCCTCCCGTTTTCAGTTGTGTTATTTCTAGGTCTTCTTGAGTTGGCATCAGCTGTTCTCTGTAATCCACTTTTGGATTTGGGCAGCTTTGAAGTCTTGATTTGTTTGTTTTCTTAGCAGGTGATAGTCTTTTTACTGATCTCAGCAGGGGGCTTCCTTGAAACTGTATCCAGGAATTCTGTGGGTATAACCTGAGACTCTGAAGGCCTCTTCCACCAACTAATCTCTCTGGGGGCAGGGTGTTTTCTCAGCTTCAGTAGGGAGAGGTGTATCTCAGATCTCCATGGAGACCTGAGTTACTGCCCCTCCTCCCCACTTCTTGTTTTCAGCTGTGTCTTGTTGTGTTGATTGGAGCTGGATAGATGTCCGGAGATCTCTGATCCGGAAGCACTTCAGCTGTTTTGTGAAAGGTTCAGTCCTTCCCCCAGCTATGACCACTTCCACACGGATGAGTCAGCTTTTTTAGGTCATCTCCTTCATTCCTTAGCCCCTCACAGTCTGTCCCTCTCTCTTTCCTTGCTGCTTGGGAGGTAAGCTGGTCTTTTCAACACACCTCGCTCTCTGGTTGCCAGGCAAGTGGCTGTGAGCAGTAGTTTCTGCTCTTTTCCCTTGTGTGAGATCCCCTCTGGGCTCTCAGCCTCACCCCCCCCCCCTTTGTTCCTGTAAGCAGGGGAGATTCAGGCGCTCCCTACCAGGTTTGTTGTGGCTTCTTCTTTGCTCCTTGGTTTTTGAGAGCTGTTCTTATAGTTCAGAGTTGGTTTTTCATGCTGATTTTTTAAAAATTGATTTGTATTCCAGTTTGGTGGTGAGAGCTGGGCGTCTGTGCATCTGCCTACTCTGCTGCCATCTTTTCAGCCTCTCCCTATATCTTTTGATTCAATCATTTAATTTATTTACATTTAAGGTTATTATTGATATGTAGTTGTTTATTGCCATGTTATTCTTTAAAGTTGTATTCTTCTTTTGCTATGTTTTTTCCCTCTTTGATCTGTTTACAACATGCCCCTTAGCATTTCTTGCAGCATTGGTTTGGTTGTAGTGAATTCGTTGAGTTTATTTTTTGTTGTTGTTGTTGTTGTTTTTTGTCTGGGAAGCTTTTTATTTCTCCTTCAATTTTAAATAAAAGCCTTGTTGGATAAAGTAATTTTGGTTGTAGGTTCTTGTTCTGCATTACTTTGAATATTTCTTGCCATTCCCTTCTGGCCTCAAGTGTTTCTGTTTAGAAGTTGAATATCATCCTTATGGGGCTCCTTTTAGGTGATAGTCTTTTTTTCTCTAGCAGCTTTTAATATTTTCCCTTTCTCACTTAGCTTTAGTATTTTAATTGTGATGTGTCTTGGTGTAGATTTCTTTGGGTTTCTCTTTAATGGAGTTCTCTGTGCTTCTAGTACATGTGAGACTTTCTCCTGCTTCAATTTAGGGAAGTTTTCAGCTATGATTTGATTGAACAAAGTATCTTTCCCTGTTCTTTCTTTTCTTCTTCAGGAACCCCTATGATGCAGATGTTATTTTTCTTCATGTTGACACAGAGCTCTCTTAGTTTCCTCAGACTTTTTGAGTCTCTTTTCTTTTTTCTGCTCTGCTTCTGTGCCTTCGTTTATCTTGTCCTTAACTCGCTGATTCGATCCTCAGCCTCATCCATCCTGCTTTTAATTCCTTCCATTGTGGTCTTCAATTCTGATATTCTATTTGTCATTTATGATTGACTCTTTTTAATTATTTCAATTTCCTTTTTTATATTTTCTATCTATTTAGGTGTTTGTAAGGACCATCTATTGTTGTTTTAAGCTCTGGTCAGCTGCAAGCCTAGGCTCCGTAGGCCAGGTGGGGCTGTGGATGTGCATTCAGCTGTGGATCTCCGCCTTTTCCCTGGATTTCACCCTGCTTCCTCGCATGGAGCTGGCTCGCGCCTAGGGCAGCAAGCCACAGCTCCGCAGGTCAGGTGAGGCTGCATGCCAGCATGCCCTTGCTCAGCAGTGGATCTCCATCCATTCCCGGGCTCCCACCCTTCCTCTGCAGTTGGGGTTGCAGGCAGGCCTGGGCTGGACCTCTTTTGTGCATCCCCTCTACCCCTGCAGAGCTAGACTGAGCTCACACTCAGGCCTCAGGAATGGCTGGACTAGCTTCCACCCCCACCGATGGAACCATGCTTCCATGTCCCGCCGCCTCCCACACTCCAGCAAACACTCAGCATTGTGGGTGGGGGCACTGCAGGTCAGACCCTAACACTTCATACAGTAGTCCTGAAAGCTCCATCCTTCTAAGCTGCTCTGCTCAGAGTGCTGAGGGAGAGCTTGTTTAGCTGGTGTCCTGCTTCCCTTTGCTAGTATTGCTGTTTCCAGGGAAAATATTCACTTCATATTTGGGAAGTGACTTATCCCAGGGGTTAGGGTGGCTGTCCCTCAAAGTGTTTCTACCTGTGTCTCCTAGATTACACTCTCTTCCTGCTGCTCTGGTCTGCTCATCTCTCCACATCCCTCGGAGTCTCAGGTGGGTAGTTGTGAGAGAGGTTTTCTGTGTGGTCCCTTTAAGAAGAATCCTGGGTCTGAGAAATCTGTCTCTTACTCACAAACAGTATCCTGACTTGTTTCGTAGCTAAAAGCTGTCCATATGCCTCTTCTATGCTCTGGGGCTGCAGGCTGGGGTTTTGTTCCTGGGGCCCTGGTTCCTCCCCTCTACACTAAATTCTCTTGCCATGCAAGTCTGTCTGGGTTTCCCTTCGCTCTGGGGAGCTGGGCAGCCCTCTCCACATTTCTGCTTTTCCTACCAGTCTCAGTGTGGCTTCTTCAGTGTTCCTAGTTTGAAGAGTCCTCTTAATTTAGTTCAAAGTTGGTTTTTCCAGATGGTGATTCTTAAAATTAAGTTGTAATCCACTTTGGTTCTGGGATTTGAAAGTTGGTATGTCCACCTACTCCATCGTCATCTTGCCCTTATTCTCTGGTTACTACTTTTAAGACAGTGTTCTCATTTAAAAAATGTTTTCTTCATGTAGAAAAAAGGTAGCCCAAGTTATTTCATCCTGAGCAAAGAGGCAGAGGGAAAAAAAGGGAAAGCAGACGGCTATCAGCAGGCTGCAGAGGAATGCCCTCAAATATTACATGGGACTAAAAGTGATTTCCCTGTGAACACAAGATACTTCTCTGAATGCAGATATGGAAAACCTTTTCTGCTGCCAAGGTCAAGTGGGGGGAATTTTTTAAAATTTAGGTGGAGAGCCCAGCCAAACATCTGAGTTAAGAGGGACAACAGACCAATCTTTCTTCTTCTTGCATACCCTTCTCTTAGAGGATATATCACTTGAATCCTCTTAAGCATTAGCTAGCACTTGACAGGTCTAGGTGTGTACGGCAAACCCATGGACCTACAATCTGGCAGTCCCTTGAGACAGAAGGGGTACCTAACTATGAACAGACAGATACCCTCTGATGTGGGAAGAGGACTGACCATCTAATTGATAGCTATCAGTTATACTAAATCTAGTGGTAAATTAGGAACAAAAATGGCATGATTAAGAGCAAAACATAAATAAGTGTTGTTCTCAGAGTCTTGCCAAACTGTAATCAATGATTAATTTGACTCACAACTGGTTTCCAATACATCCTGATCTACACTAAAAAGAAATGTTTTAACAACCCTTTCATTCCACCTTTTCAAAAAGTCTTGGGTTTAGCTGCAGAACCTACAGAAATAGAGCTGCTCCTTCCTTGTATCTTTTCCTGTCCATGTGGAGATGACATTCCTCCCCATTGCACCTATACATATCCTATGATGAGTTCCTTTCAGAAGTACTGAAGGCCAGTTTATTACCTCCACAGGAGAATTCTATCAGGACGGCTTCTGACTTTTTTTTTCAAGCTATGAGATTTTTCTAACCTTTATAAAGATGACAGGTCATTTTTATTTCTGGCCAT
Source organism: Saccopteryx bilineata (assembly GCF_036850765.1). Classification (NCBI taxonomy): domain Eukaryota; kingdom Metazoa; phylum Chordata; class Mammalia; order Chiroptera; family Emballonuridae; genus Saccopteryx; species Saccopteryx bilineata. The sequence goes on along the minus strand of NC_089493.1, from coordinate 201,900,273 downwards.
TTTAAAAGCAACAGAATACAACTATCTTTCAAACAGACTCAATCAATGGTCTCTCCATAATCAGACAGAAATAAAGGATGGTCTTGATCAATTGTTTCTAATTTATTTCTCCATTTCCATTCAGTACTAGAAGCCATGATTTTTATTTTTTCATTGTTTTTCTGATTTAAATAAAAAAGCAGAGTACTTTGGGAAAATGGCCTGATAACAGACTAAGAAAGGAGCTTCTGTGGAAAATCATCAATAAAATGCCTAAGTATAAATTTATTTTTTGATTATGAAATTAATTAATATTCCAATTCTATGAACCTCATGTCTATGAATGTACTGAATGTCCTAATTTATCAGATTATTACATTTCATATAAAATTTTTCCAAGCATTTCTACAAATGGTGGCTAATTTTTAAGTGTCACTTTTTAAAATGTCTCTTTATAGGAAGGAGCTGGCTCCTTCCCAAACCAGATGGTAAGCTGACAAGCTGATTTCCAAGAAACACCTTCAATTCAGCAAGGTCTTAAAATGCTACTGCCACATTAGAGCCTTTTGAAATAATCTTTTCTTCAAGCTTTATTAAGGCATAATTGACAAAACTGTAAGACATTTAAAGTATATGATGTGATCATTTGATACAAGTATAACTGTGAAAGAATTCCTTTTTCATGTTAATTAACACATCCATCACCTCACACATTAACCTCCTTTTCTTTGTGCAAGAACATTTTAATTCTACTCTCTTAGCAAGCTTCAATTATGCAATAAAACATTTTCAACTAGAGTTACCATGTCTTACATTAGATCCTCAAACCTTATTTACCTTATTACTGAAAGTTTGTACCTTTTACCAACCACTCCTTATTCTCCCCACCCCACCCCCAGCCCCTGGCAACCACTTTCCTATTTTTAGTTCCCATGAGTTCAACTTTTTCTTTTTAGATTTCATATATAAGTGATATCATGCAGTATACCATGTCTTTCTCTCTCTGGATTATATCACTTAGCATAATGCCCTCCAGCTTCATCCATGTTGTCACAAGTGGCAGGGGTACCCTCTTCTTTTATGGGTGAATAATATTGCATTTTTTTGTATTTACCACATTTTCTTGATCCATTCATCTGTTGATGGACACTTAGGTTGTTTCCATACCTTGGTGAATAATGCTGCAATAAACATGGGGGCATAATCTCTGTAAAATAATTATTTCATTTCCTTTGGATATATACCCAGAAGTGGGATTGCTGGAGCATACAGCTGTTCTATTTTTAATTTCTTGAGAAAACTCCCTACTGTTTTCCATAGTGCCTGTACCTATTTACATTCAACCAAAAATGCCCAAGAGTTATCTTTTTTCCACATCCTCACTCATATTTGTTATCTCTTGTCTCTTTTATAATACCCATCCTAACAGGTTGGAGGTGATGCCTCACATGGTTTTGATTGGCACCTGTCTTATAATTAATGATGTTGAGCACCTTTTCATATACCTATTGACCACATGCATGCCTTCCTTAAAAAAATGTTTATTTGGGTCCTTTGCCCATTTTTTAAATTGGGTTATTTGGGATTTTTTTGCTATTGAGTTCTAAGAGTTCCTATATGTGTTTGCAGTTATTTTCTCCCATTCCACAGACTGCCTTTTCATGTTGTGGTTGGTTTGTTTCCTTTGCTGAGCACAAAAATCTTGAACCACATTAGTGCGCCTTTATATTTCAACATTACAGGTAAGTGAAATGACAGTTTACTTGTATATTCAAACTGTTTTCTACATGTAACAAGATATTAAAAAGCCAAAAGCTGAAATAAGAGCACACTATAGAGACTCTTTGACACAGGACTTTCCAGGATGAGGGCACACATTGTCACCACTCTGAGCTCATTTCCCACCTCTAGTCTATTTGAGGTTTGCTGGTTGAATGAGAAAAAATGTTGAAACAGTGACTGACTTAGTGAGTATTGCTGCTGAGCTCCTCTTCTTCTAAGAGCACAGAAAGAGAGAGGGCACATTCTCCCTCCCACTGAGACAGCAGCGAGAGAACTCCCCCCAAAGAGTAGAGGTACAAGGACAGCCTGCAGAGAGAAACTCATAGACCTCTAATGCTGTCACCTGAGAAGATGTAGAGGGGTTTTTTGGAGAATGGGGCATGTGTGGTAGAGACAAGGGCTGCTGGAGTTGCCCCTAATGGGAGAAGGGAAAAGGACAATGAAAGAAGCCTACAATTCCAAATTTTGGTGAGGCAAGGATTTGTAACTAAGTGGACAATGCAGAAGGCAGCAGCAGGCTTGGATCACCTTGAAGGGATTCTATCCAAGAAGGGATCCAAGAGAGATAGGCATGATAAAGGGTCTGATGGAAAACACATGCCACCAGATAAGGAATGAAAAAGTATAGTGTGTGTATATGTGTGTGTGTGTGTGTGTGAGTGTGTGTGTGTGTTAGAGGAGGTGTGTGGCAGAGGGTGAGACAAAGAACCACCAAAGCATTCCATGAGCAAAACAATTCGGTAACCAAGAGAAAGTTAAAAGAACCCCTCAAAAGGCCCAGTCCCCCCCCCCCAGTTATCTCTCACTTTCTGACCCTGATCTTGAGAAGCCAGAAGCCTGTGTAAAAGGGGCAGGACAAGGAGAGCTGAAATAAAAGGCCATACAGCCCTTCTTTGTTGCAAGTTTTCATGACAAGGTCAACCCTGAGCTGAAGGAAACATAGAAGCACTGACTTGAATGATGGGGGATGGGCAGAGGCAGGTTTAACGGTGGGCACACCGAGCACACCCCTGGGCCCCGACTTCTGAAAGGCCCCTGCAAAATCCAAACTTCATACTTTTTTCTAATGACACCAAGTTTGGTTTCATATGTGCAATTTTAGCATTAATTGTACATAATATTTATTTATTTATTTAAAAATATGGCAAACATGTATTTTTATTTCCCCCGTCTCACTCTTTTTTTAAAGGGGCCCAATATTTTCTTCTGCACCCCAGCCTCCACCGACTTTAATCCACCTCTGGGGAAGGGAGTTTTGATTTAGATCATGTTGGACTTTTAATAACTGAAAATGAGAGTCTAAAGCTATGATAAATGCTTGAGAGCTAATCCAGAAATATAAAAGAAGGATTTAACAGAACAAGCTTGAGAGAAGCGACGGGAGAGAGACAACTCTGCTTCCTAATGGAACCTTATTAGGTCTTACTTGTTCTTTAAAGTGTGGTATACCTTGTCATACAATGTTTTCAGTTTTAGATCATACAGAAATTTTAAGAACAACAAAAGACTAAATATTAAATCAGAGTTACAGTATGAAGCAAAAATTTTTGCTCCCCATTTCTGTTTTGTGGAGCTACAAGATCTTATCCCAAGGCAATCTAGTCCTTGCCTGCTTCTCTGGCCTACCATGGACCATGCTCACTCAACTCACTCTGCTCTAAACATACTGAACTGCTTTGGGCTCTTCCAATACTCAAACTTTTTCTGACCTCAGGACCTTTGCACATATGCTTTCTTTTGCCTGGAACATTCTTCCCTAAATTATTACTGAGAAAAAGGTATTGAAATTACTGGTTATAAATGTAGCTTCATCTATTTCTCCTTTTAGCTCTATGTTTTTATTTCAATATATTTTGATACCTTATTACTATATGCATAATCTTTTAGTATTATTATATTATCTTTATTCATTAACCCATTTCATATTTTTTGATTATGAAATGATAATAGCATACTATAATCATAGTCTGAAATTCATTTTGTTTGATATTAATATAGCCACTTCAGCTTTTTGTTTTCAATTAGTGTTAGTATGGTATACATATTCTATCCTTTTCTTTTAACCTATTTATGTCTTCATATTTAATGTAGGTGTCTAACTGACAGCATATAGTTGAGTCTTATCTTTTCTTTTATCTAACCTGGTAATCTCTGCCTTTTAGTTGAGGTGGTTGACCACTCATATTTAATGTAATTAAAGCAATATGATTAGGTTTAAACTATTATCTTGCTCTTTGTTTTTACTTGTCTCCTCTATTCTTGGTTGCTCCTTTCCCTCTTTTTCTGCTTTCTTTTGTATTTAGAAAGTATTTTTTAAACCTCTAATGCAGTTTATGTAATTTTTATCAGGCATATTTTTTTTATTTTTGGTGGTTGATTTACCTTATTACACTTTATGTTTTTAGTATGCAATTAATTTCTGGCACCTGGAAAAATGCTTCAAACCTAGTTGGTATGCAATAAATTTTTGTAACAGAGCTAAACAAAATATCAAACAAAATGCTCAAAACAGCATACAGCCTGGTTAACTAACTTTATGATCAAATGAGAGTTGTCCAGATAATTATGTCTCAACAATTTTTGTTCTGGTATTTTTTCATAAAATGTAATAGTTGGTTCTTTGTGCCTTATAAATTTAGTATACTGGAAATAAATTTGCAGGACCTTATTATCACCATTCTGAACACCAGTGATGTTGCTGTTTGAACACAGAAATGGAAGAGAAGGTACAGAATGAAATAAATTTATACTGAGCTCAGGACGCACCCTAGAAGTTATTTATTCTTTGTCTCTTTTTTTGAAAAAAATACTTAATGTGGCATGGTTTTACAGTAATCTACCTTTGTCCTTAACACAAAGGGGGAAAAAATTTTCCTATTATTGAAAACCAAAGGAGCATATTCCCTGTATGGTTAAATAGACAAAGTGGGGGAAATCATTTCTGTGTCACACAGACACCACTACAGAATTTAAAAAATGAAATAGAATCAAATGAGATTACAATAAGAATAATAATATATTAGTGAATATTGAATGCATAATCAAATTGCCACACACTTAAATGTACTTAGGGCATGATAGGTAGACCAAACACTGCATTAGAACAGCTTCCACAAGGGTTACACTTCTTTTGTGGTACATAAAAATAGGCTCCATCAGTGCTTTCATCTATTATTTCCAATTTATGACTCTCCAATGTAAAAACTATTCTGAAGATGTGAAAATAAACTTATTACTGTATCTAATAATTAAATGATAATAAATGACAAATAATTGTAAATAACCAACCAGTCCTTCAGCAATAAAGGATTCTCATAAATTTAAGTCAAATATTTTTGAACCAAAGCTTTTAAGCAGTGATGAATGGCAAATTTAAGTTCTAAATCAGTAAATCTCTGGTCTAAAGAGAACCCTCTGTAAACTGAAAAAGTTCAAGTAATCAGCTGAACTAGCTTTTTTTCTGTAAATCATAACAATGATTAACCTCCAATAGCCAGTAGGAATTTTCATGAAACATCTATAAGATGGGAGAGTCATCAAACAAGGTCATTGAACATTGGTCTCTTAGAGACTTATTACTGCTGTTTGATTAGTCTGTGCTGGTGTGCACAGGAAAATAAACATGAGTGTAATGTCTCATTTATTGATGGAAGTATAGAACTCTTATGGTACCACTATACTTTTTTTTTTAATCCAAGTACCACTATACTTTTAATCAAACACATGCCAGGTCCCATTCTGATCTACAGTATACCACCCATACCACCTATTCCTTCCTGGCATAGACAGAGGGCAAAAGGAAAAAGTGAATACCCAAAGTAGAAATCAACAAGTTATCCCAATGTCCTACCTATGAAATAAATAACTCTGAAATTTGGAAAACAAGAATAATTCTCTTACTGAGGCCTGGAAAGCATGGGGCAGCTGAGGCCTGGAGTTCATAAGAGGTGAGAATATGTCCTATTTTTGTAATCTGTGATATGTGGCATCTGGGGCCAGAAAGGCAGATGTGTACCTACACAAGTATGAATGTGCACTTGTTGTGTTATGGTAAGGGTGCTGCACCTCCCAGTTCATGATGTAATGTTCTATAGACACAGGTCCCACAATCCTACTGGACCTGGAGAACTAAAATGTTCTTAGACCTTGGGTGTGTTATATGCTGCTGAGTTGGCTCTGACTCCTGGCAACACTATGAATGAATAATGCCCACAGTGTCCTGTCCTCAGTTTCTGCAGAGTCATGCTTGTGGCTTTCTTTATGAAGCCAACCCAGCTCATATTTGGTCATCTTCTTATTCTGCTGCCTTCTATTTCCCTAGTATTATTGTCTTTTTCAAAGATATCTGTTTCAGCTTCAGTTTTGTTCTCATTTTTCATTTTGTCATTTTCAATTTTGTCATTTCTTAGTACTTACATACTGAAAAATACTGCTTTTCCCCCACCCACTGCACTGTCAAGGCTGGAAAATAAAAGGCCCTCCTCAATAATCACTGGAAAAGGTAAAGTTCCTTTTCCTTATTTGACAAGGGCTGCACCTAGAAAGGATTGCCAGGTCTTCCATCCCCTCCAAGTCAAACACTACACAAGAGCCTCCACAATCCCAGTACACAGGTGCTGAGGTCATCTAACACAGGAACAGGCAAAGAAACCTGGAAGGGGATTCAGTCTCTAAGGGAAAAAGACCAAGCTGAAATCAAATGAGTCTCACTAATAGAAGAGAAAAAAGAAAACATTAAAGATTAAAGGGATGCAAATTCTCAAATTGATTTAATTGGAAACACAAAAATATTTTTTGAAACAAAGAAGATTTAAGGAAATTTACAAAATTCAATAAACTAAAAAAGAATATTCAGTCCTAAGAACAAAATAAGTAGTCTGGAACAGGAGTTAGCAAATTTTCTGTAAAGGTCAAACTAGTAAACAATTTTTACTTGTGGACCATATGGTCTCTTGAAATTGGCCAACTTTGCCATTACAGCATGAAAATAGCCATAGACAACAATACATAAATGGGCTTGGCAGTGTTTCAATAAAATTTTATTTATAGAAATAAGCAGCAGGATAGATTTTTGCATGCAATCTGAAGTTTATAGGTCCTTGGTCTAGAAAGTCAAATAAAAAATCTGTCACAACACAGGATAAAAACAGAAAAGAAGTAGATCCAGCAAATTTTAAATGCAGAATCAAAAACTCTAAAGAAATAAAAGGATCAGATGGAAAACACATAACTGAAGAAATAATACAATTGGCAGGAAGATGGCAGCAGAGTAGGCAGATGCACAAACTGCCACCTCCCACAACCAAACTGGATTACAAATTAATTTAAGAACAATCAACATGAAAAACCAACTTTGGACTAAAAGAACAGGACTCAAAAACTAAGGAGCACAGAAGAATCTACACTGATCCTGGTAGGGAGTGTGGTAGGGGCTCCCTCAATAACAGGAGTGAGGGGAGGCTGAGGCTGAGAGTCCAGAAGGGCTCTGATTACAAGGAGAGAGAACCTGAGAGGCAGGGGTCCTAAGTCTCAAAACTGGAGACCCAACCTAGAGACCTAGTCTAGAAACCCAGGGTCTGGAGGAGATAGCCGGACAGCATTGAGTGGTAAGAAGAGCGAGAGTTCTGTATGTGGGAAGCATCTGGCAAAAGAAAGAGCAGCCTTAAAGGAACAGAGCAGAAAATATTGCTCATAGCCCCTTGCCTGGGTTCCAGGGGCGAGGAAGGCTGAGAGAACTGACTGGTCTTGCATGAGGAAAGTGGGGAGAGACAAGGAGACATAACCTGAGCTGAGCTGACTCATTCTCCAGTGCAGAGGTGGCCATAGCTGCGGGAGGGGTCACTCCCTCTGCTCAGCACAAGCCTAGAGTAGAACCAGGTGACCTACCTGAAAAAGCTTTCCAGATCCAATCAGCATGAAAGGGCTTCCAGAAAAGAGGAAGTAAGGGGAAGGGGCAGTGACTCAGATTTCAAGGGAGCTACACCTCCCCCTTCATACTGAGAACACACCTCACCCCTGGGGAGTAAATGAGAAGAACACACCTTCAGATTCTCAGGGGTCACCACCACTGCATTCCTGGATAGAGTTTCAACTAGGGCCAAAACAAACAAACAACCCCCTCCAAAACTAGATATACCCACTCCCCCCCTCCTAAACATAGAAGCCCCCTGCTGAGATCAGCAAACAGAAGCTCCCTGATGGGTTCAGCAAACAAAAAGTAGGGAAATGAAGATTAAAAGTGGCTCTACTAGTTAAGGAGAATTAAATCCAAGTAACCAGCAGAGGCAGAGGAATAAAGCCTGGAGGAGAAGCCAAATTAAAAAAACCAACCTCAGATCCACAACTCTAACAAACCTGCAAACCACACACAGAAACAATGAGAAGACAGAGGAACATAAGCCATAAGAATCAACAAGAAATATCTCCAGAAAAAGAACTGAATGAAATGGAAGTAATCAAATTACCGGTTGCAGAATTTAAAATAATGATATTTAGGATGCTTCAAGATCTCAAAGCTACAATGGATGGATTTAATGAGCACCTAAATAATGAAATTGCAAGCATCAAAAAGGACACTGAAATCATAAAAAAGAACCAGACAGAAATAATAAACACAATATCACAGAAATGAAGAATATACTAGAAGGTATTAAGAGCAGGCTGGATGAAGCCAAGGATGGAATCAGAGATTTAGAAGACAAGATAAGTGAAAGCACAGAAGCAGAACAGGAAAAAGAAAAGAGGATCAAAAAGTCTGAGGAAACTCTAAGAGAGCTCTGTGACAACATGAAGAGAAACAACTTCTGTATAATAGGGGTTCATGAAAGAGAAGAGAAAAAACAAGGGATAGAGAAGCTGATTGAAGAAAACATAGCTGAAAAATTCCCTAAATTGATGCAGGAAAAAGACACACAGGTTCAGGAAGCACAGAGAACCCCATTAAAAAGAAACCCAAAGAGACCTACATCAAGAAACATCATAATCAAAATACCAAACCTAAGAGATAAAGAAAGAATACTAAAAGCTGTAAGAGAAAAGCAGTCAATCACCTACAAAGGAGCCCTCATAAGGATAACATCTGACTTTTACAAGGAAACTCTTGAGGCCAGAAGTGAATGGCAAGAAATATTCAAAGTAATGCAGAACAAGAAGAACCTAAAACCAAGTCTTCTTTATCAGCAGGCTATCATTTAAGAATGAAGGAAAAATAAAAAGCTTCTCAGACAATAACAAAAAACACAAAACTCAAGGAATTCATCACAACCAAACTAATGCTACAAGAAATGTAAAAGGTCCTGCTGTAAACAGAATGGGGGAAAAGATCTAGTAAAACAGGAATGTAGATTTAAAGAATAAAATGGTAATAAACAACTACATATCAATAATAACCTTAAATGTAAATGAATTAAATGTTCAAATCAAAAGATATAGGGTAGCTGAATGGAGAAGAAAACAGGACCCATACATATGCTGTCCACAAGAGACCCACCTCAAAACAAAAGATACACATAGACTTAAAGTAAAAGGATGGAAAAATATATTTCATGCAAGTGGAAATGAAAAAAAAGCTGAGGTAGCAATATTTATATCTGACAAAATAGACTTTAAAACAAAGGCTATATAGTAAGGGATAAAGAAGGTCACTCCATAACGATAAAGGGAACAATCCAACAAGAAAAGATAACCATTATAAATACCTATGTACCTAATATAGGAGCACCTAAATATATAAAGCAGATTTTGATTGTCATAAAGGGCAAAATCAACAGAAATAGTAGGGGATTTCTATACCCCATTAACATCATTGGATAAATCCTCAAGAAAGAAAATTAACAAAGAAACAGCAGACTTAAAGGACACACTAGATAAACTAGATTTAATATATATCTTCAGAACCTTTCACCTTAAAGCAGCAGAATATACATTCTTTTCAAGTGCCCATGGTACAATCTTTAGAATAGACCACATATTAGGACACAAAACAAGTCTCAATACATTTAAGAAGACTGAAATCATATCAAGCATCTTCTTGGATCACAATAGCATGAAACTAGAAATCAACAACAATAGAAAAACTAAAAAATACTCAAACACTTGGAAACTAAATAGTATGTTGTTAAATAATAAATGGATTAACAATAAGATCAAGGAAGAAATCAACAATTTCCTTGAAACAAATGAAAATAAGCATATAACAACTCAAAATCAGTGGCACACAACAAAAGCAGTCCTGAGAGGGAAGTTCATAGCATTACAGGCATACCTTAAGAAGCTAGAAAAAGCTCAAATAAACAACTTAATCCTGCAACTAAAAGAACTAGAAAAAGAACAGCAAGTAAAGCCCAGAGGAAGTAGAAGGAAATAAATAATAAAGATCTCAGCAGAAATAAATGACATAGAGACTAAAAAAACAACACAGAGGATCAATGAAACCAAAAGCTGGTTCTTTGAAAAAGTAAACAAGATCAATGAACCCTTAACCAGGTTGACCAAAAAAAGGAGAAAAAACTCAAATAAATAAAATTAGAAATGAGGGTGGAAAAGTAACAACAGACACAGCAGAAATATAATGGATTGTAAGAAAATACTATGAAAAATGTATGCCAAAAAATTAGACAACCTAGGTGAAATGGACAAATTCCTTGAAACATATAATCTTTCAAAATTCAATCTGCAAGAATCAGAAAACCTAAACAGTCTGATTACAACATATGAGATTGAAACAGTTATCAAAAACTCCCAAAAAACAAAAAAGCCCTGGGCAAGATGGTTTCACAGGCGAATTGTACCAAATATTCAAACAAGAACTAACTCCTATACTCAAGATATTTCAAAAAATTCAAGAGGAGGGAAGACTTCTAAGCTCCTTTTATGATGTGAGCATAATTCTCATTCTAAAACCAGGCAAAGACAATACAAAGAAAGAAAACTATAGGCCAATATCTCTGATGAATTTAGATGGTAAAATTCTCAACAAACTATTAGCAAATGGGATGCAGCAAAACATGAAAAAAATCATACATCATGATCAAGTGGGATTTATTCTGGGGAAGCAAGGATGGTCCAATATTAGTAAGCCAATCAATGTGATTCATCATATAGACAATAGGAAGGAGAAAAACCGCAGGATAATATCAATAGATGCAGAAAAGCATTTGATAAAATCCAGCACCCTTATGATAAAAAAAACTCTCAGCAAAGTGGGAATACAGGGAACATACTTCAACATGATAAAGGCCATCTATGACAAAACCACAGCCAACATCATACTCAATGGGCAAAAATTAAAAGCAATTCCCTTAAGATCAGAAACAAGGCAGGGGTGACTCCTTTCATCACTCTTATTCAACATAGTTCTGGAAGTCCTAGACACAGTAATCATACAAGAAGAAGAAATAAAAGGCATCCAAATTGGAAAAGAAGGAGTAAAATTATCATTATTTGCTGATAATATGATACTGTACATAGAAAACCCTAAAGTCAGAGTAAAAAAACTACTGGACCTGATAAATGAATTCAGCAAGGTGGCAGGATATAAAATTAATACTCAGAAATCAGAGGCATTTTTATATACAAACAATAATCTGTCTAAAAGAGAAATTAAGAAAACAATCCCGTTCACTATTGAATCAGCAACCATAAAAAGTACCTAGGAGTAAATTTAACAAAGGAAGTTAAAGACTTGTACTCGGAAAATTATAAAACATTGATAAAAGAAATCAAAGAAGATACAAACAAGTGGAAGCATATACTGTGTTCATGGTTAGGAAGAATAAACATCATTAAAATGTCCATATTACCCAAAGCAATTTATAAATTCAATGCAATTCCTATTAAAATACCAATGTTATACTTCAAAGATATAGAACACATATTCCAAAAATTCATATGGAACCAAAAAAGAACACGAATAGCCTCAGCAATCTTGAAAAAGAAGAATAAAGTGGGTGGTATCACGCTTCCTGATATCAAGGTATACTACAAGGCCATTGTACTCAAAACAGCTTGGTACTGGCATAAGAACAGGCATATAGATTAATGGGACAGAACAGAGACACAGAAATAAACCCTCATCTTTATGGACAATTGATATTTGACAAAGGAGGTAAGAGCATACAATAGAGTAAAGACAGTCTCTTTAATAAATGCTGTTGGGAAAATTGGACAGCTACTTGCAAAAAAATGAAACTAGGCCACCAACTTACACCATTCACAAAAATAAACTCAAAATGGACAAAAGACTTAAATGTAAGCCGTGAAACCATACGCATCCTAGAAGAAAACATAGGCAGTAAGCTTTCTGACATTTCTCGCAGCAATATATTAATATTTTCTGATTTATCTCCACAGGCAAGTGAAATAAAACACAGGATGAACAAATGGGATTATATCAAACTAAAAAGCTTTTGCACAGTTAAAGACAATAAGAACAGAATAAACAGACAAACCACACAATGGGAGAACATATTTGACAATATGTCTGATAAGCGGTTAATAACCAAAATTTATAAAGAACTTCTAAAACTCAATACCAGGAAGATAAATAATCCAATAAAAAATGGGCAAAGAAATGAATAGAAACTTCTCCAAAGAGGACATACAGATGGCCAATAGGCAGACGAATAAATGTTCAACGTAACTAATCATTAGAGAAATGGAAATTAAAATCACAATGAGATAGTCCCTCACACCTGTCAGAATTGTGCTCATTAACAAAACAACACAGAATAAGTGCTGGCGAGGATGTAGAGAAAAGGGAACCCTCCTCACTGCTGGTAGGAATGCAGACTGGGGCAGCCATTGTGGAAAACAGTATGGAGATGCCTCAAAAAATTAAAAATGAAACTGCCTTTTGACCCAGCTGTCCCACTTTTAGGAATACTTCCCAAGAACACATCAATGATTCAAAAGAAGAAATGCACCCCCATGTTTATGGCAGCATTGTTTACAATAGCCAAGATCTGGAAACAGCTGAAGTTAGTAGACGAGTGGATTAAAAAGCAGTGGTACTTATTATATACAATGGAATACTATGGGGCCATGAAAAAGAAGAAAATATTACCTTTTGTGACAACAGGGATGGACCTGGAAACTATTATGTTGAGTGAAATAAGCCAGGCAGAGAAAGAAATATATCATATGACCTCACTCATTTGAGAAATCCAAGGAACAATGTGAACTGAGGAATGGAATTGAGACAGAGGAGAGAACAAAGAGACCAGAGGGAAAGCGGACAGAGGGAAAGGGGATGACAGGATTGGATAACCCCAGAGGGAAGCAGGGAGGGTGCTGCGGGGATGGGGGCAGGGGGGACATTGAGGGGAACACGTGGAAGGTGGGGGATGAACTCTGAGGGACACTAGAATCTATGTAAACACAATAAATTAAAATTAATAAAAAATAATAATGATAATACAAGAAAACTTCCCTTAGAAATACTTAAACCTTCAAGATTAATCAGGCATACCTTTCTAAAATATGTGAATAACCAGAATAAAGACAAAATGTATAAATTTTAATTAGTTAAGAAAATGTTACCCAGAAAAAAAGAGAAAATTTTCTTTGGGCTTTTTACCATTGTCAATACTAAAAGGTACAAAATGGGAAAAAAGATTTTTAATAAGGTGCTGGTACAAGATAAATATATAAAAACTAATAGTCAACAGACTGATGGTTGTCAGAGGGGATGGAGGTTGGGGCCTGGGGGAAAAAGGTGAAGGGATTGAGAAGTATAGATTGGTAGCTACAGAACAGTCATGAAGATGTAAAGTACAACACAGGAAACACAGTCAATTATATTGTAAAACTTTTTGGTGCCAGGCAGGCATTGGAAATATCAGGGGAGTATTTTATAAGTATACGAATGTATGACTACTATGCTTGTACACCTTACACAAACACAAAATAATACTGAATGTAAACTTTAATTGAAATAAAAATTTTAATTTTTAAATAAATAAAAATTACCCAAGTTCATAAATAAATATTAGGAAGTGGAAATCACTGGGAGCCATATCAGAAGCTGCCTGCCACTCTAGTGGTATGAAATGAAAATGCAACTATAATGGACAAAGTCTTAGATTCATTGAAATCTAAATTGGAGGAACTCAGCAAATATTTGTGGAATGATTACAGTGAATGACAACAAAACAAAACAAAAAAACCTAATAGTCTCCTGCTAACACTAGAAAGCCAGTGTCATACATGATAACAATAGCCATAAAACCCAGAAATAAACTGATAATTATTAAGAAAATTATATATTTTTAAAAATTAATATTTAAACTTTAATTAATATATAGAATTCTAATCTAAATGCCAACAGTTTTTGGAGTAAATGAAAGCAATTATTTTAAGGTTCATATGGAAGACTACACTAGAATTGCTAAGGAAATCTTGCAAAATTAAAAACAGTGAGGGGAGATTTTTACCACCAGACAGAATTATAAAGCTATTGTACTTAAAACAATATGTCACTAGAATAGGAATACACAAATGCATCAGCAGAGTATGATAGAAAATCCAGAAATAAATCCAAAAACATACTATATGTTTCATCATAGTATATGTGAAATATGGAAATGAAAAGTCCTGTTTCATAAATGACACTGGCTACAATAATTATCTATTTGAAAGGAAAAAATTATGAGATACAAGAAATTGTTCAAGTGTATTAGAAATATTTTTTAATTATAAGAAATTTAAGGACTAGTTTATAACCTTAGCATCAGAGATAATTTCTTAAGCAAGTCAAGAAACACAAAACCAGAAAGGAAACAACAGTCATTTAATTTTAATAATTTTCTAACAAAGACATAATAATGTCTAATGACAGATGGTAACTGAGGACAAATCTTGCCACATAGATGAAAGATGATGTTAATAGCCCTACTAAAACTCTTTCAAAACTGGTAAGAAAAAGGTAAGTATTTCAATAATATGTGTACATACATGTGCATGCACACGTGTGTGTGTGCGTGTGTGTGTGTATGGGATGAATAGGAAATTCACAGAAGACGAAATGCCAAGTGGCTAATAAATACATGGTAAGATACTTGACCTTACATTAATTTTAGGAAAGTACAAATCAAGACCAGACATCACTTTTCTCTGCCCATATTAGCAAGAATTTACAAAGTTGATAACTTTGAGAGCTGGCAACAACAGTGAGGGAAATAGGCATTCACACAGTGTTGGTGGGAGTAGGAATTTCCCCAATCTTTTTAGAAAGTAATATGCCCATAATATAGAACTGCCACTTTGGGGAATTCATACTCACATACTAAGAGCATTATATGTAAATATATGAGTAAAAGGGGCTTATTTGATATCTTGTTTATAACACTAAAAACTGAAAACAACTTCAGTGCTCATCATGATGACACTGGCAAATAAATTATGGCAAATCTATACTATGGATTTAGAATACTGTGTCATTAATAATGAGTTGGATCCATACGTATTAAAATAGAGAGACTTGCAGGGCATAAAGATGTAACCATTTTTGCCATTCTTCAAAAACCTCCATGCGGCATATGTATGTGCATGCTTGCATGTGCGTGCGTGTGTATGATATGATCATGAATAAAAGTTTGAAAACATTACACATATATGCCCAATGTGAACACTGGTTACTTTAGGTGGGAGGGAGGGGAAACAGAATGTTGACTTTACTTTGTACACATTTATAATGTTTGTTTGGTTACAAGAAGTATGAATGACTTTTATAGCTTGAAAAGAATTAATAAAAAGAAGTTAATAGAAATCAGGAGCTTCTAGTTTTCCATGGCATAACAAAAGTTTACTAAAATCATGGAGTTCAACCAGGATAGCAAATAACCTCCCCCCATATATATATAACTCCACTTTTATAGCCAAGGCTCAAGACATAATTTGGCAGGGGCCAGAGCAGAATGAAAATGAGGGTTCCAAGCCAGGGGCAGAAACATTAATCTTCCCTTCCCAGGGACCTACCACCACAAACCACAATGGAATGGCAAGCTCAAGGAATTGCAATTTCTATGCTAGGCCACACTCTGCACCTGGGTCAGCAGTGGAAGAAAAGCCACCACTGAGTCACCCGGTGAATACACTGTGACATTGACAGCCTAGGACAGAACAGTTTCTCCTCTGCCTTAACCTCAATCCTTCCTGCACCTGTTTCCAGACCCTTAGTGGGTCCAGAGGGAGGACAGTCCTTACCATGTAGCTAGAAAGAGGTAGGGGTCACAGGCCAGGCTCTAGGTCATGTAGCTGAAACTCATCCAGTCAAGGTGAGAAGGGGGCTGGAATAAAAGAGGGGGAAGGCAGGACCGAGCATGAGTCAAGGATTCAAGACCCTGATACACATCCACTGTGCCATCTAACTCAACTTACAAAACATAAATCCAAAGATTAAATTATTAAGACTGTCAGGACTGTGACTAAAGAGCATTCAGAGAACTGAGAACTGGGCCCCATGCAACTACACTGGTGGCATGCCCATGACACTTAGCCAGCCCTGCCTGTAACACAACTAGGACACAGAGCATTCTAGAAACTTCATTGAAAGGACAGGGAGGGAAACGAACATCTGAAAGCAGCAGAAACCCTGCCAGAGAAGAGAGTCAGGTGGCAGAGCCCAGTAGCAGAGCAGGTGAAAATCACCTCCAGAAAGAGGCTGATCCTGGTGGCAGGGGAATGAATGGGAAAGCTGGAAAGTTCATGGGACCAAAGGTGGCAGTCTTGGGAGGACCCACTTCTGTAGGGACAGAGGTGATGAGGGTTACTTCCTCTGGATGCTTGATGGTAAAGGGGGAAAAAAAGAAGCAAACAAAAGAAAGCATTCAAGGTTGAAGAACTGATAATGATAAGAAAGTGAATTCTAATCATCATTCTTTTCATACAAGTTACAATTAAAGTTCCAATCATTATTCAATTGTATTTCAAAAGTAGAAAATTGAAAGAAAAGAAAAACAAAACAAAGACCGGAAGACGAGCCCCCTTTCTGAGAAAAGTAGAAGAAAATGTGTGTCACTACACACCTGGCTGGGGGTTTAGTGTAACAATAAAATGACTAGAGAAAAGAGGCAGTTAAAAATCTATTAGAAAAAAAAATCTATTAGAGAAGGGAATCTTAAAAGACAGTATCAATCTATCATTCTTCAGAGCAATTATTTCCATTTTTTAATGACCAAATTCTAAATTGTAAAGCATTAATTCAAATAGTTCTAAGATCTTTTCTTCTTTGTACTTTTAAGACCATTTTTTACTGAAATTGTTTTCTGAGCAAGATTCATATCTAGTTTTAAAATGAAGTGATCTGCAATGTCCAAGGTATCTCTCAATTCCCAAAAATGTTAACACTTCTTTTGGCAAGCAGGACATCAGCATCATTTTCCAGGAGCGTTACTGCAGCACAGCCTCCCTGGAAAGACGCCATGCCCCTGCCCAGCTCAGAGCTGCCCTTCCCACATTGCTGTGTGAATGCTCTGCAGTGCCCTCCTGTGCACACATAGATGGTGGTCCATCTAGAGGAAGCCCTATAACCGGGGCAGTAAGTCAGAGCAGACCTGAAATTGCTACATGGCATGTCTAGGCTTATAAGCAAGGATGAAAACCTTAACCTCTCAATTAAATACCTGTTGTGAAATGAATGTTTGTGACCTCCCAAAATTCATACTTTGAAATCTAATCATCATGTGGGTATTTGGAAGAAGGGTCTTTGGGAGGTAATTAAACTATGAAGGTAGAGCCCCCATGATGCTACTGGTGCCTCTGTAAGGGGATACAAGCCCAGTGCTCTCTTCTCTAGGTCATGCAAGGACACAGTGAGAAAACGGCCAGCTATAACTAGGAACTGAGGTCTCACCAGACACTGAATCTGCCAGTCCCTTGACTTGGACTTCCCAGAACTCTAAGAAATAAATTTCTGCTGTTTAAGCTATCCCCACAAAAAAAAAAAAAGTTTTTTGAGGAGTTCCAGGTTATCCGGGTTGATAAAAAACAAGATTCTTTTGGCACTGTGATCCACATGGATAATGAATGAATCTAAAAGGTACATTATAAAATTTTTCAAAATAAAATAAAATAAAAATTTTCAAATAAAAATACATTGTAAAAATTTTCAACTAAATATACACTTGCAAAGATCATTCTATTTATTGATTCTACTCAAATGTCTAATGTCTTATTTCCTCTTAATAACCTTTCAGGCCACATTAATGAAGCAAATATGAGAGCATACTTCATATGATGGTAACTAAAATATAAAATATATAATACTCAAACGTACTTATAGTCCATTCTGTAATCATATTAAATCTATCCACTTAGGAGTTAGGTATTTATCAATTTATTTAAGAGAAAAATATTTTGTTTTGTGACAAATTATATCACCTAAGATTGTGCTTTCTGTAAGGTCCAATTTCAAGTTTCACCTCAGGGCTGTACAATGAAAACTTCAGGTATTCCAAAGCTTTTACTTCAAAACTTGTGCTCCAGTCGTCTAAGTCATCTTTGGAGGATAATGTCAAATAGAGAATGCAGAAACATAATTATGTTCACTGGAAGTTGTCTTCATGACAATGAAATTTCAAGTGAATAAAATAAATATAGCCCTGGCCAGGTAGCTCAGTTGATTAGCACATTGTCCCAGTATGACAAGGTTGTGAGTTCAATCCCCAGTCAGGGAACATATAAGAAACACCCAATGAATACATAAATAAGTGGAACAACAAATCAATGTCTCTCCTCTCTCTCTCTCTCTCAAACCAATCAATTAATAAAAATTTTAAAAAATTTAAATGTATACATAAGGCAATCAATTTTTTCCCCCTCATAGCTAGAAGATTTCTCTAAGAGGCAGAATAAAAATGTCAATATTTTGAGTAGTTTTTGCAATCAGTTTGAAGACTAATGCTTCAGAGAAAAGAATTTGGAATCTGAACATATGAAGGGTAAAACTGCTAAGAAAAATGTCTCAGTAATGACAAACGGCACCTCTCACAGTCAACTATTTTTCTCTCCAACCTCACTTGTATTAACAATTAGGTATTTCCAGGCAAGTAACACACTTTTCAAGTGCTACCTGATTACTACAATGCTTCACTCTTCAAAATTTATATCCATTTTTTTAAACCAGTGGGATTGGCTCTTGTTCCTCATACACTGATTATTGCTCTTGATGCTTTTATTGAGTTGTGTTTATAGAAAAAAATCAGTTCTATCACAAAAATGATATTTGTCCTCTAAAAAAAATGCTTTATTCTGTACTAGGATATGACATCATAAATAGAGAGACTAGACTTGGTAAAAAGTGACCTCAATGAAAAATTCGAAATAAAGAATTATTTGCTCAAACTCTAATGCTCTGAATATAGTTTTATTTTGCAATCATTCAAAAAACTTTTTACTCTTCAAAGGCTACCTCTGCTATAACAAAGAATGACATTATTACGTCTACCTCCCTTCCAAATAAATGTAGAGCCAGCCCCTTTCTACTTGTTCCCAAAAAGGGAAAGGAGCAGAAAAAGAGATCACAAAAGTAGCTTCCTTGAATGAACAACAATTAATGGGCCACTAATCTTATCTTAGAGTGAGATTAAGGACTTTCACTTCTAATAATGGAACATGAGGAAATTAGGATAAACTTTTCCAATAAGGACAACTAAAAATACTGAATAAAATATTTAAAAATATCTTCTCAAAAGCCTCAAAGAAATATCAATATAGTGAGGAATTACCAGGCCAAACTCTAGAATATCAGAATCCAGGTGGAATGTAGTACCCAGGAGTATTTGCTGATTTAAAAGACAGAGTTGTACAGATTACCAGTTATATAATAAAAACAGTCATGGGGATGTAAAGTAGAGCACAGGGAATATAGTCAATACTATTGAAATAGCTATATATGGTGCCAAATGGGTACTAGATTTTGGCAGGCTTAAAAAAGAGCCATATAAAAATTCTATAACTAAAGAAAAATAATCAAAATTTATAAATTACGGAAAGATTTACCATTATAGGACACAACTAAAAAGAGAATTAGTAAACCATAAGATATATCCAGAATGTATCACTGAGAAACCAAAAGATGGAAGAGGGAGCCAGAGATGTAGTGGATACAGTGAGAAAGTCTGACATATATTTACCGGGAGTTCAAGGAAAGGAGTGAGAATATGAGGAGAAGCATCACATGAGAAAGTGATAGCAGAGAATACCTTAAAACCAATACAAGACATCAACCCATGGACTCACAAGTACTAACAATTCTTCAGCCATATAAATAAGAAAAAACCCACATCTACACAAATCACAGCGAAATTGAAGAAAACCAAAAACAAAGAAAATCTTAAGAGCAGCCAGAGGAAAAAATACACCATGATCTTCAAGTGAATCATCCTGAGAGTAGGCACATCTCAACAACACAGAAGACAGAGACAGTGTATTGATATCTTCAGTGTGTTGAAAGAAAATAACCACCAAACTAGAATTCTGTATGCCATGAAAACATGCTTCCAGAATGAAGGCACAGCCCTGGCCGGATAGTCTGGTTGGTTAGAGGATCGTCCCGAAGCACAGAGGCTGCCCGGTCAATCCCTGGTCAGGGCACATACAGGAAAGGATAGATATTCCTACCTCTCTCTTTCTTCCTTCCTCTTCCTCTAAAATCAATAAAACAAACATTTAAAAAAAGAGTAAAGGTACAATATAAACAAAAATAGAGTTGGCCAAAGAAGACCCACACCAAAGGAAATAAGGGGTGTTCTTCAGGTGGAAGACAAATGATCCCAGGTGAAATGAATACAAGAAGGAATAACAAACAAAAAGGGACACTGTGGGTCAACCTAAACAACACTGACTGCAGAGTGCAATAATAGTATTTTATGGGGTTAAACATGTGTGGAAAAATAACATACAAGACAACAATAAAATGTACGTCAAAGGGAGATAAATAGTCTATGTTCTTGGAGGCAGGAGTGATTCTGCATCACTTTAGACTTGGATAAGTTATAGGTGCATGTTCTATTTTCGCTGGTAACCAAGTACAGAAATGAAATACACTAGTGGAAGGGAGGATCAAGTGATTTAAAACACAGTCCATCTAAAAGAAGGGAAACTTAAAACCGATGAAACAAACAGAAAACAACAAAAAAAAGAGTGGTAGATTTAAACCCTAATATATCTGTGATTACAGTAAAATAGAAACAGAACAAAAGAAAAGTTAGTATGGAATCACAGAGCTTTAGAATTAATAGGGGCTTTAAAGTTAGTCTAAATTCCACATTTTACCTGCTCTCCTGTTTCACCCTGCTGCTCTTAGGGTAACACTTACATTCCTTCACCTGGCCCCTTGCGAAGGGCCATCCACTTCTCCTGTCTCAATTTTCAACCCACCGCCACATGCGGCCACCATGTAGGATAGGGCAGCTACAGATTCTATCTCAGGCTGTAAACTGTTCAGCAAAATCTAAAAGAGAAAACCCTGGCCAGATGGCTCCGTAGATAAAGCCAGCACACCTCTGGTTTCATCCTGGGTCAGGGCACATATTAGAAGCAATCAATGAGTGCACAACTAAAAAATGGAATACCTAAGTGAGACAACAAAATAATGCTTCTCTCTCTCTCTCTCTCTCTCCCTCCTTCCCTCCCTCCCTCCCCCTGCCCCCATTTCTATCTCCCTTCCTCTTTCTTTCACTCAAATCAATGGGAAAAATTTTAATTTAAAGAGGAGAAGACAAATTCTAAAAATATTGTATGTTTTGTGATTATCTTAGTAAATTAAATTACTTGAAATACCTTGATACAGGAAAATTAATTTTGACTGACTACTGTGCAATCCCACAAGCACAGTCACATTTCTGTGTTCTTTATACTAAACACAGTACCCGGCACATAATAGGCACTCAATATTTGATGAATGGATGAACCATGTTAAAGTAGGACACTGCCCAACCAATGATTCTCATTGGCCTACATTAACTTGCAAGCCTATAAATCAGAGCTAATGGCCGAAGGTGTTAATCCCAATATTCTCAATCTGCTGCAGACATGATCGTCGCCATGGCTATCACCATCCTAGTTAACTGTCTACAGCTCTCATTATGGAGAAGGCCTTGTTCCTGGGAACTTTTCACATATTATTTAATACTCCTAACAACCCTGTGAGTTGGGTACTATTAATATTCCCATTTTACAAATGAGAAAAGAGAGGCACAGAAAAATTAAGAAGATTTGCTCGAGGTCACAGGGCACACAAGTAGCAGAGCTGGGATGTGAACCTGGGCAATCTGACTCCAAAGCTCATGTTCTTAGTTACAATGCTAAACAGCTTCCCTAGTTATCAAAACTGTCTGTAAGTCCCTGGCCGGTTAGCTCAGTGGTAGAGCGTCGGTCTGGCGTGCAGAAGTCCTGGGTTCAATTCCCGGCCAGGGCACATAGGAGAAACGCCCATCTGCTTCTCCACCCCTCCCCCTCTCCTTCCTCTCTGTCTCTCTCTTCCCCTCCCGCAGCCAAGGCTCCATTGGAGCAAAGTTTGCCCAAGCGCTGAGGATGGCTCTGTGGCCTCTGTCTCAGGTGCTAGAATGGCTCTGATTGCGGCAGAGCGACGCCCCAGATGGGCAGAGCATCGCCCCCTGGTGGGTGTGCCGGGTGGATCCCGGTCGGGCGCATACGGAGTCTGTCTGACTTCCTCCCCATTTCCAACTTCAGAAAAAAAAAAAATAATAATAATAATAATAATAATAATAACTGTCTATAAAACCCATAATGTGGCTGAATGGTGCTATTACAGATAGCAATTTAATCATGAGTACCTGTATTATGTACTTTTATAACTTGACCTAGAAAGATGTTCAGCCAAAATGTACTTGCAGAATCATGACATGTCTCCTGTAGCCCTTCATTTCCTCTCTCTGCAACTGTGAAGAGGGAACTCAGTAGCCCCAGAAACATATCTTGTTCTTTAAAGCTGTCAGGGAAGCCCAGGTCCATCAATGAGCCAGGCTGAGAATTCAGTACAAGATGATTATGAGTTATCCAAAGCTACAAGGAGGCTGAGACATCCCCTGACCTTAATCCAGGGGTCGGGAATCTATGGCTCACGAGCCAGATGTGGCTCTTTTGATGGCTACATCTGGCTCAAAGACAAATCTTTAATAAAAAAAATAATAACGTTAAAAATATAAAACATTCTCATGTATTATAATCCATTCATTTCCTACCGCTCATGTTCATGGTTTTGGGTGGCTGGAGCCAATCACAGCTGTCCTCCAGGACAACACCAAATTTTTATTGGATAATGTATAATGTACACAGGTCACTGTATGGCTCTCATGGAATTACATTTTAAAATATGTGGCGTTCATGGCTCTCTCAGCCAAAAAGGTTCCTGACTCCTGCCTTAATCCAACTGCGGCCCCCGGAGAGCGAGCTGTCATTAGGTAGGCAAGGATGCAAGAGTAATTTCCGTGTGGGAAAGACACCTGCTCTGCTTTGATGCTGGGAGAGCAAAGCTGTTGTGGAAGAGGGGAAGGCAACCCAAAAGCTTAAGGGGACTTGCTCTTTAAGCAGCAAAAATGTATTATTTCACACAGGAGTATGTGTCTCAGGGAAAATGTTCCTGAATCAAGTCCATCATCTCACTCAGCTCAGGGGCAGAAGGGCCTCACCCTCCTGATCATCAAAGAGGGAGAAAGAGAAGGGGAGTAATTGGGCCCCATCAACAGTGAGCAAGGATTTCTGAATCATACAACCTTGTTTCAATTTCCAAGTCTAAAAGAGAAAAATCTTGAATAAGTTATTTAACCATTCTATTAATCTGTAAAATGCAGATGATACTATCTACTTCACAGGTTGCTGTGAAGACGAGGATACCACAAAGCCACCTGAAGAGCCCAGCGTGGAGCCTGATACAGAGTAGGCATGCAAAAAATAGGAACTTATCAGCCCCTTTCAGTTTGATGAGAAAAAGGCAGTCCATAGGTGCATATATTCCCCCTCAGATATTAGTCGTATTATATTGTTTGTGCTTATGTTTTTCTTTTTCATATGGAGGCAACTGAGAAAAGTTGTGATACAATACAATAGTTGTATGACAGGGACACGTGCACACAGCCTGACCAACAAAAGGGACCTCTGCACCCGTCTCCTCATGCGGCCTGCGCCAACTTGTAATTGCTGTTTTTGTTTTCACAAACCTTCGTGTTTTCCAAAGAATCAAATCCAAGCCTGCAGACACTTTAGCCAAATGATTTCCTTTGTGCTGGAATGCTTGCCAAAAACTTAATTTCTCTCATTTTCACCAGTAGATGAAGTGCTTCTAAAGTGGCATGCTTCAGGTGACCAAGAGCAAGAGGCCTTGACAGCTAAGTCTGAGTGCAGCTGATGCGCTCCCCACTTCTCCTCACTCCACCTCATAATTGCTCCAATTGCGGCATATCACATCCCACGCATTTCTGAGACCTCCATCACTTCAAAAATTCTGTCAGGTAAATTAAGGACAAAGACAAAACCTTAGTTCTAAATTTTCCTGATTTCTCCTTGGGTTTCAGCACTTCATTTTGAACTTCTCCCCCGACCTTTGGTAGATATAGCCATTAAAGGTCAGAGAATGTTAACTATGTTCCTGAGTCTACACAGCCTTGGCCCAGAATCAGCCTGGGCTTGGGTTCAACTTTGCCACTTATAAGCTGTGTGGCCTTAAAAAACTCATTGAACCTCTCTGAGCCTGAATTTCCTCATTTCTCAAAATAACTACAGCACGACTATGAGAATTAAAGTGAATAATGTTTATGATGTGCCTTTTAAAAACAGAAAAATTAAATGCAGTGTTTTCTGTTATAAAAATATAGATTATTATACCCACTACTTATTTGGATACAATTTTACTAACTACTAGTGGCATCATTTGGAGAATTCTGCTTCTGTTGTTAAAGAGGTAAAGACCTTTCCAGCCAGATCCCAGTTGTGTCAATGGATGAATACTGGCAAACCATGTGTATTAGTCAATGCAGGCTGCCACAACAAAACCCACAGACTTGGGGCCTTAAACAACAGAATTCACTTTCTTGCAGTTTTGGAAGCTGGAAAGTCTGAGATCAAGGCGCTAAAAGATTTGGTTTCTGGTTAGGGTCCTCTTCTTAGCTTGTCACCATCTTGTTGTGGTTTCACAAGGCAGAGAGAAAGGGTGAGCTCTATGGTCTCATCTTATAAAAACACTGTATCTATTGTATCAGAGCTCCACCATTATGACCTCATTTAACCTTAATGACTCAAAGGCTCCATCTCCATTACAGTCACAGAAGGGGACTTCAACAAATGAATGGGGGGAGGGGGTGGCATAACTCAGCCCATAGCACCAGGTTTGATGTGTAAATTCCCAGGGATTTTTGTGGCATAAGTAGATACTCCCTTTTACACAGACAAAAAGGTTCTGCAAGTGCATCTACTGTGCTGTCTGTGTGGACTTAACATCCTTGCTTCATCACAGATGAAACAATGGAGTCTTATCCTGTCATGAAGATGTATATGAAGGTAAGGACATTTTTGTCACCCAAGGCCAACGGTCATGTTGTGAATGGGGAAGAAATTGAAGCTCACTAATTTGGAGTTTTGATTTAATTCCTGAGGATGTAAAGCTATACACTCAGGACACAGCTATACTCTCTTCCCCTGCTCCCTGTGCAGGCAGAAAGCTCCCTTGGCCACAACAGTCCTCGCTATGACTTCAACCAGCATTTGTTGGGAGCTTACCATTAGCCAGGTAATGTTCTAGGCCCTTGGAATGGAAGAGTGAATAAAATAGGCAACATTCCCTGCCCCCATGGAGCTATTCAAGACTTATTACCTCTTTACATTCTCTTCTGTCAAGAACACTTTTTAATGTCAGAGTCAGAGCTGGGTTTGGCAGGCCAACTAGAGACCATCTGTTGAGAGTGTCAACTCTCTGCACCTGTTCTCAGCTGTCCGGGGGGAAGAGCAGGCCTGGCCCAGAGGTGCTGTTAACCAGAACAACACCGTATGAGTAGCATGACTTGGCTTTTCCCACTTGCTATTTCTGTGCATGGGTCCCTGGACAGCAAATATTTACAGAATATCCAATTCATGTTATAGTGGGATAAGGGAGCCAAGGTAGAGGCCAGAAAAGACCCTGATCGGAGTGACACCTTTCTAGGGAAACCAAGTCTGTACAGAACGCTGGCCCCCAGGTAAGGGAAGGAACACATTTTACTCTAGATACAGGAGAGGAACTCATCCCAAGTGTGGTGACACCATTCCCCAAGATAAGTGTAGTGCCACTTGGCAGGGAGGTCATGAGGATGAATGATAATATACACAGAACCCCTAGCTCAAGGCCTGTGAGTAGTACCTGCTCCATAAAAGTAATACTGATATATCTGTGGGTATCCCTCCCACAGGACACACAGATTCACTGTAGAGCACAGCTCTACTTTCTCCCAGAAGAAGGACCATGGCCGTGGCCCCACAGGGTTATCTAGGATGCAGTCATTGTGATATGACATAGAGGGAGGTCCATGCAAGAATGACAGGCCCAAGTTTGAGACCCTGAGGGCCCCAGCATCTGACTGTGGTGTCAGCATCATGGCTCCCAGCGGGGTCCTCGAGGAGAGGCAGGAGCTTATGGAGGGGCCAGGATAGGGACCTGCTGGTCCAGAAGAAAGAGGAGAAGGTATGCCTATAGGTCACCAGGGTCTGTGCAGGAGCAGAGAGTCTTAGGAAGCCAAAAAGTCTCATAATTCTGAGAATGGAGCATTTCCCAGAGATGGCAGGTTTGGGGAGTTCCTAGGGCCATGTTGGTCCTGGCCTGGAGAAAATGCCCAAGACACAAGAATGCACATTAATCATCATTTCTGTGCATTATATTTATCATGTAAAGCACTGTTTAAGTGTTTTTCATATAAATGTAACCCTTATTACAACCTATAAGGTGGGAACTATTGTCACCCCACTTCACACATGCGGAAATGAAGGCCAGCCAGGGCAGGTAGCTTCCCCAATCTCACACAGGCGGGGCTGGCCCCAGAGTCTGAGGCACTCTTACCAGGAAGGCCACCATGCTGCCCGCTGCCTTCTCCCTCTTCAAACACACTTCCCTCAGGAATCTTACGGTTCTCTAACCTCCTCCAACAGTGCCAGGGCTGGCAAACTTCTTCTTCAAGGACCAGAGAGTAAATATTCTTGGTTTGCAGGCCATTTGGTCTTGGTCACTACTACTCCACCCTGCCAGAGTAGTGTGAAATCAACCACAGACAGTATGGAAGTGAATGTTTACAGCTATGTTTCAACAGGACATAATTTATCTTCACTGAAATTTGAATTTCATATAATTTTCTCATCAGAAAAGTATTTTTCATCTACTTTTTGTCAACTACTTAAAAAATATAAACACCTCTCCTGAGTCATAAACCATGCAGAAGCAGGCAGTGAGCCTGATCCGGTCATCTGCCAAAGCTCATGGGTCACTGCAACAGATGTCACCAACGCAGCTCTGCCCTCTCCTCCCCCCCACCCCAGATCTTGGATGGCTAGAGAGTTCCGACGAACAGCTGGACTGTCCTGAACTCTGCTCTTTCACAGGGGCCCCAAGGCCCACAGGCCCAACCACAGACTCAGCTGTCTGTAGATCAACTAGGTGAACACAACATGCAGGTCAATAAATCCATCAAATGACCTAACATCCATTTCTGCTTCTATGTCATGACAAGGAGAGGAAAAACTAAAGGGTAAGGGGAGAAAAGGAGGAATATAAAATACATAGCGATAAATGCACAAATCCTTGTGAGAATGACCTCAAACAAGTTACTTAACTAAACCTCAGTTTGCTTTTGTATAAAGGAGAACGACACACCTCTCTCACAGGGCTGCTATGGTGATGAAGCAAAATGGTGTCTACCGAACATGAGCACACACAGCGCCCGTGGAGTGAAGGCCAGACAGAAAGGGGAAAGGAGCCGGCAGAGGAGGCTCAGGAGCAGCTCTCACTCTCCCCTCTGAACTCCAGTTCCAGAAGGACTGGGCCTTGGATTCTACACGACCAGACTGTGGATGCTCCATAAATACTTGATGATGTCGACGATGATGATGAAGAGGAGGGGAGAAGGAGGAGAGGCAGGAGGTTACCCACATGCCTCCTGAAAGAATAATATTTTGCATATAAAGACATTGAAAAGTCACAGAGCACTGATGGGGATGCTTTGGTTTCAAGATATTTTTTCATCTTGTTTTTTTTTGTTTTTTTTTGTTTTGTTTTTTCTGAAGCTGGAAACGGGGAGAGACAGTCAGACAGACTCCTGCATGCGCCCGACCAGGATCCACTCGGCATGCCCACCAGGGGGCGAGGCTCTGCCCACCAAGGGGCGAGGCTCTGCCCCTCCGGGGCGTTGCTCTGTTGCGACCAGAGCCACTCTAGTGCCTGGGGCAGAGGCCAAGGCGCCATCCCCAGCGCCCAGGCCATCTTTGCTCCAATGGAGCCTCGCTGCGGGAGGGGAAGAGAGAGACAGAGAGGAAGGAGAGGGGGAGGGGTGGAGAAGCAGATGGGCGCTTATCCTGTGTGCCCTGGCCGGGAATCGAACCCGGGATTTCTGCACGCCAGGCTGACGCTCTACCACTGAGCCAACTGGCCAGGGCCTATCTTGTTTTAATGTTTATTTTAAAAAGCAAAAAAAGTATTTTATTTAAAATACTATTCACTCCTTAAACTTTTGGTAGTTTATATCAATACATCTTGCTAATTGGGAAAGTAGGAGAATGTTTTATTGGAGCCAGCAGAGAATAGCTATAATAGTGCAAAGTCTATATGAAAATGTTCTACCTAGTTCATTACTATTGGACCTAGGTTTAACATTCCCCAGTAGCAGTGCAGAGCGTGAGAGACAAGAATGCTCCACATAGGCTTCCCCTTATACTTAGCATTTTCCCTTTGCCTACACTTACTTGTACTCTTACCAGAATTTATGGTCTATGTCTCTGTGATTATTTTGTATTAAATTTTCAACTAGGGTCTCATCTCTCCCGCCTCTAGCTTCCCAGCCCCTCTCTCTGGTCAGTAAGGTCCTGAGCTGACCCAGGTATAGGTGACAAGAGTAAAAGGAGAGGACATTAACTTAGTAGTTAAGAGGATGGCCTCTGCAGCCAGTCAGCCTAGATTTGAATCCTGACTTAGCTGCTTACTAGTTGTATGACCTTGGGAAAGTCACTTAACTTCTCTATGATTTAGGGTCTTGGTTAGTAAAGATAGATACTTAGTATCTATCTCATGGAGTTGGTGTGAGAATTAAATAAATTAATGTACATGTAGATATAAAGCACTGAGCATAGCACTTAGGGAAAAGGAAGTGCTCTATAAAATGGTGGTGAGACCGGCTAGGCTGAACACACTAGTCTGACTATGCTGAGCAGCTCATTCCCACAGCATCTTACTGAAAGCTGACCTAAGGTAGCCCCCAGTGTGGTTTCCCAGGCCCAGCTGTTTGATACTTCCACAGGGACCCACCCCCATCCCTGTATCTGACACTGTGTGTCTGCCCAATCTGGGGCGCTGCGCATGGCTATGAACCCGCCAACAGGGGCTGAAGGCCCTACTGCTCTGTCTGCAGTCTTCTTCACTCTGCAGCCTTCTCCCACAGCTAGAGTCCTCCTGGGCCCAGGAGCATACATCACAAGTCAGCTGACACCAGCATACCGAACCCTGGTCTAGACCACTCTAGTACTGCCTAAAATCCCACACATCTGAATTGTTTCTGAGTCCTCTACAACATTCGAGACTGGATCCTATCCTTGGCTGGTGTGGTCCAGCCTGATTCCTGGCATCCCTCCTGTCAGAGCAGTGCTGCTGGTGGACAGTATTCTCCAGCCCTTGTCCACACCCTGCTTCCTGTTTGTTAACACAGACCAAACATTAACCATCTAATCAAGTAAATGACAATGCAATGGTGGTGGTGGGACGGCAGCATGGTACAGGCACTTTGTAGAAGAATTTGGCAGTGTCTTAAAAATTAAATACATACAATCTTGACTCCACTCTTACATATCTACTCAAGAGAAATAATGGGTATGTACATATATGCACATGAAAATTGTATGCCAATGTTCACAGCAGCATGATTTAAATAGCAAAAGATTGTAAACAACCCAAATGATCATTAACTGATGAATGGACAAATAAAATACAGCCTATCCTAAGAATAGAATACTATTCAGGATTAAAAAGGAACAACCTACATCATGAATGGAACGTGAAAACATGTGGAGTAAAAGGAGCCAGACAGAAAAGACTGTATACTATATGATTCCACTAATATGGAATTTCTAGAAAAGGTTATTTTCTCAGTCTGGAGGTAGGACAGGTGCTAGGGATATTTTAGGAATAAAAATGTTCTAAAACTGAACTGTGGTGATGTTTGCATACTATAAATTTTCTAAAATTCATAAAACTATACACTCAAAATGGATGAAATTTAGAGTATGTAAATTATACTTGAACAAAGATGTTTCAACAACAACAACAACAACAAAAACACAATGATAACTCCAAAAGGGCTGAAAATTTACACAAAATATAGATGATCTATCTTTGGTAGTATTGATGGCTCTACCCAATATGTCACATGTTTATTATATGGATACCCCATAGAAGGCGTCTTCTGAGATGCCATCATTTCAGGAAGTTCTGGACAATACCTCCCCGCCCTCTATTTTGTTTGTTTTTTGACTAATATCTTACACAACTAGTGTTTTCTGAGTCACACTTTAAAATATTCTAATGTAGGTGAAATATTTTAGCTAATATCTGTTATCTTCTCCTCAAGCACCTTTGCTCATGCTCTTTGGCCACCTTTCTTTTCTCTAATTCTTTAGGTAATTTTTATTTAAATTTTACTTATTGATTTTACAAAGTGGGGGCTGAGTGATAAGTATCAACTCATAGTCACTTCACTTTAGTTGTTCATTGCTCGTTTGTTGTTATGTGCCTTGACCAGGCAATCCCAGGGTTTTGAACCAGCAACTTCAGCATCCCAGGTCAATGTTCTATCCACTGCAGCACCTCAGGCCAGGTTCTTTGTGTAATTAAAGAGTCTGCACCAATGTTTTCTCTCCTTTAGTGTATAATTTTGGTGTGAAAAATAACATCCAACCTTTCTAAAATATAATTCACACTGACAATGAAAATAGCCCAAACTCTTATTCCTGTGTCATTGTGTCATCTTAGCCCTGGCCGGTTGGCTCAGCGGTAGAGCGTCAGCCTGGCGTGCGGGGGACCCGGGTTCGATTCCTGGCCAGGGAACATAGGAGAAGCACCCATTTGCTTCTCCACCCCTTCCCCTCCTTCCTCTCTGTCTCTCTCTTCCCCTCCCGCAGCCAAGGTTCCAATGGAGCAAAAGATGGCCCGGGCGCTGGGGATGGCTCCTTGGCCTCTGCCTCAGGCGCTAGAGTGGCTCTGGTTGCGGCAGAGCGATGCCCCAGAGGGGCAGAGCATCGCCTCCTGGTGGGCAGAGCATCGCCCCTGGTGGGCGTGCCAGGTGGATCCCGGTCGGGCGCATGCGGGAGTCTGTCTGACTGTCTCTCCCCGTTTCCAGCTTCAGAAAAATACACACCAAAAAAACAACAACAACAACAACAAAAAAAAAACTTTCCAAGTCTTTGTAACAGGCACAGGCTCCTCCAGCTTCAGATCTGTTGTGAAGATCTCAAATGAGGTTAAACATGTTCCTGTTCAGAACTCTCACTCTTGTAAAATCCCAGGTGTGTCTCTCCAGAATTCTCTTCCACTTGGGTGGCTTTTGAAGCATGTTTGTTTATCACTGCTACTGTTCCATTATCCCATGGGAACACAATGTTTTGTAAGGGGCCATCAAGCGAAGAAGCACAATGGCAACCTTTGCATGTTAGTCTATCCAAGTGCATCCAAATTTAAGGATTTTGCTTCCTTCCTCAGTACTTTTTCTGTGACCCTTCATTTCAACAAGCTCTCCAATGACAGCGCAAAGTCAAAATGAAGGCATTCAAATTGAGAATTCTTCAAAAAAACAGTTTAAATTTTAATTAAAACTCATGTAGAGAGAAAATAAACATAACCCACAGCATAACCTTCTGCCTTACCACTGGTGAAATATTCCTATGCCAGCATTTGCTCCATCATTTGGGGGCTAGTTATTAACATATTTCCTATAAAATATTCAATATAAAACATTACACCCACACTAACAAATTATTCAAAAGCATCTAAATTTCAATTAACTAAGCAAATAATTATTTAGTACCTATTTTATGCAAAAGACCAGGAAATGTATAAAAAGAAATAAAGAAAAATACAACATTCTTATCTACAAGAGCTTCCTGATTTGCATTTCTACAAAATAAAAATATTTTGCCTTTAAAATGCAGATTTCCAAATATAGAGGAACAATATGTTTAAGAAGCCTTTTGAATAATACATAGTTATAACCAAGTGGCATTTTGATAAGTGCGTTTACAAAACTTCCGAGGGAGTGACCAGATAGTTATTTGGTTCAGTAAATACGTACTGTTTTTGTTTTCTTTTTTCAATAAAAAATGATGAGTAAAGAAGAGACAAGTAGAGAGCTGCAAACAGAAATTGTAATCTACAAAGAAGATAGTACTTAAAAAGAGGTCTTTCTCCAGGGTGCCCACTAGTCCAACACCTCTGGAGAGGCAGCTCTTTAATGAAACAGCCAAAGATGGCACAGTACACTGACCATGACTTTAGTACACACACGTTGTTGTTCTCCTTTGATAAGTAGTGAGAGTAATCACAATTACATTCAAATATTTATTCAAATACTTCTGTTACCAGAAATGTTTTATAGTACATTGTTCTCGAATCTGAAGAAAGAGCTTTAATTGATGTCCAATATGAATTGAAATATTGAGAGGTGTGGTTAAAATGCCATATATTTAACAGATTAAAAGGAATTTGAGGAGGTAAATAGATAAAATAATTTTGCTTACAACACAAAAAGATCATAGTAAGAATAATTGGTGATATTTATTGAGCAGCATGGGAAGAGCATTACCTACATTACCTTATTGGATCACACAACAACTGTGTTATATAAGCAAATGATTATCATCTCTATTTTACCCATGAAGAAATGGAGGCTGGAGAGGTTCAGCAGCTTAACTAAGATCACACAGTTGCTAAGTTGATAAAGACAAAAGTAGAGTCCAAGTCTGTCTGATGGCCAAGCCCAATTCCCAACCACCATCCCTAACTCTCTCATGGGATAATGTGTTCTTAAAGCAAAGTTTACATCAGCCATTGGATGATTTCTTGGGGGAAATGGCAAAGCTACACTGATCTGCTAAAAAAACCACAAGCATCTAGCCAAATAGCATTTCAGATTTTATATTTCAAGGTTTCAAAATTAGCATTTAAAAAACAGAGCTGTTGTAGTTGCTTAAATAATGGCAGCTTCAGGGCTTAGTCTAGTTCTGGGATCTTTTTTTCTTTCTGCTCACACTCACTCTCTTGGTGACCCCACCCAGGTTCATAGCTTTGACCGTCATCTATGTACTGGTGATTCTCAAATTTATGTCTGCAGCTTGGATCACCTCTCAACCAAGCTACTGACATCTCCTCCCAGAATTATTCCAATAAGCTCCTGACTTGCCTCTTTCAGACTTTCTTAATGTAGCTGGCAGAGCAATCCTAGGAAAATAAATCACTCCTTTGGTCAGAACCCTACAGTGACTTGCATCTGATTCAGAACAAATGCCTTTGAAGAGTCCTTACAGGACTCACAAGAGTCCTCACAACACACTAGATCTGACACATGATTTTCCCACCCCTCACCTCTCTACCACCATTTCTCCCCCTTCTCTCTCTCACTTATCCCACTCCAAAATCACAGGACTGCTTGTGGTTCTCAAAATGCTAAGCATGTCCCAGGCTCAAAGTCTCCCTCTGTCTGGGACAGTTTCCCTCCAGATATCCATGTGGCTTGCTCCCTCCCTTCTTTCAAATCTTATCAAAAAAGTCACCATCCAGGAAGGTTCTCTCTGGCAATATATCACAGCAGTTAAGAGCCCAGATTCCACAGTTAGCCAGCCTAGGTTCTAATCCCAACTTTGCCACTTCCCGGTGCTGTGACCTTGAGCTACTTAATCTCTCTGAGCTTCAGTTTCCTCATCATTTTTTAAATTTTTTTCATTGGTTTGGGGGTGGCAGTATGAAGAAGCATCAACTTTTTTTCCACAGTTGTTCTATTTAATTGTGCACTCATTGATTGCCTCTCATACATGCACTGACCAGGGATGGAACTCATGACTTCAGCATGCCAGGACGAAGCTCTATCTACTGAGCAACCTAACCAGGGGCAGTTTCCCTATCTTTAAATGGAGGATAATAATAATACTAATAATAAGGTTGTTGTGAGGATTCAATACACTAACAAAAATTGCTTAGAACAGTGCCTGGCACATAAGGAAGGCTGTCATAGCTATTAAATCTAAGATGGTATATATTATAAGACACATCATTATTTTATCTTCTGCTTAAATAAACAGTGTCAAGTAGTATATAGTAAATGAGATCATCTGTGGGATGAAGGCTGTCATCGTGATGCTGAGGCTAGGAGAGCTAGAGATGGTCCTCTCAGTTGGGGGAGATGCCTGGAAGAAGTCTTTCCAATCATGAGATGGTCACAAACATTTACCAAGTGTCAGGCACTCCACTGAGCACTTTGCATGCATGCTCTCATTTAATCCTCACTGCTTCCAGAGGATATAGATATTACTCATATCCCATTAGACAGGAGCAAAAACAGCCTAAGCAATATTCAGCTAGCAAGAAGGAGAGTTGGAACTCCAGGGCAAAAGCTCTCAATCGCTTCTTCTCAAAGATGACGTATATACTGGGAGGGTCTTAGTCTCATCTGTACTTGAGGGTTCTAAGAATCTTGGGGAGGGCTCTGGATGGCAGATGATAAAGGTGAAACTGCTGTGGAGAGGCAGGGGATAGGAAAGACCTGAGTCTCTCAGACAGACAAGAGCTGCTAGCACCTGAGAGCAAACCAGAGGGTCTAACTCTAAGTGGTCATTCTGCTTTTTCCCTTTTGTCATTCTTGACTCTTTAATGAAGTCCTCTTGGCTCACCTCTGCTCTGGGAAGTAGACAGAACCTCAGGTATCTGGGTTGGCCAGACTACTGAAGTGGGGAGGAAAGCACCATTCCCACCCAGAGGCCTGCATGGAGATGGAAACAGTGGATCAAAGCAAAAGATAAAATGCTGTAGGATAGAGTCTAGAGTTACCTAGTTGTTCCAGTGGTAGGTTCTGGGGGCCATTCTACTAACAAAGGTGACATTCCCTACAGAAGGTCAATACTGCAAGGGCATATGGAAGCACTGCACATGCATATCATGTTGTAATCAAGAGCTGCAGCCAAGACTCTGGAACTGGGGAAACCACTAGAGTTATAAGAAGCAAGCCATGGCAATGCAGGGGCCTCAGCAAGGGATCCCAGTACAGCTGCCAGAGAGTGTCCTCCTGGGTGCAGCAGCTCTAGACAGGCCTCGGGCTCTGGTTAGCTTCTGCCTTCAGCTCCTCAAGGTACTCCTTGCTCCTGACAATTCATTTTTGTATATAATAGGTGTACCAGAAGTATACAGCACAAAGTAGGTGCTCAGTAAATGTATGTTAAATGAAGGAATGAATGACTGAAGGAATGAATGAAAGTACATTTGGGACTTACATGCTGCTTAGTGAAAAATACTTATTAATATGGATTAGTTTCCATTATCAAACTTAGGACTCACGCCAAGAGTCAAACTTTCCCCTTTTACATGTAAAAAATTCAAACTAATATTAAACTTGGAAATATTAATAAAAGCTATTTTGGAAAGTTCTAAAACAAATTAGCTGATTTAACTCAATGAAACAAAAGTCTACTACACACACACAAACACAAAGCTTGAAGAGTATGGAATAAAACTCCAGGACCTAAATCTCCACGAAGGCAGATGATCTACTAAATATTGTATAAAATCTTCTTTCACTTCAGTTTTCACTTCATTTGAAAGTTTAACCTAATAAGCTAGTGATCAAGATGTAAGCAGCATCTATCGTATCTGCAGCACTAGAAGGGTTTGTCTTCAATCCACAGAAGAGGAGCTCTTTTCCTTAAAGGCCCTTTGATGACCACAGGACGCTGGCAGACCTGCTCCAGGATCTGTTCCCAGGGAGGTGGGGTGTACATGTGCTCAGCAGAGGGAGCAAGCCTAGGGCACCATTTCTATAGGACAGCTCTTTGTAAAAGGTATAGCCATCACTGTCACCCCAACCTGCTCCTGGGGAGAGGGTGCTAGACAGTGGAAGGGAGAGGAAAAACCCAGCCACTAATCAAAGAACAAATCTCTGGCAACCCTGTGAGACTCACAATGACTGTGTGCTGCCTTCCACTTCATATCAGTTCAGGAGTTGGGGTCGGAAATAAAACCTCACAGTACTAAGCTATGCTTTTCTTACTCCAAAGACAAAAAGGAAAACAAATGAATTAGTTCCCATCATGGCACACCACCAAGCCCTGATCAATGTGAGTTACACTGCCAGTGAAATCTCCTGATTCAAAAGATGTGCTACTTACAGCACTATTCCCCTTTAAAGTTATTGTTTCTTTATTACCTTTTCAAAATTATGCTTTATCTTTAACCCTGGATTACAATTTTTTATTACTAAAAGATAAATTAGTCAGACAAGGCAATGATGCACTCAGTTTCTATGACAACACTGCATAAAACGTTCAACCTGCTGCATCACCATGAAACACTTTGAAAATCATTTCCTAGCAACCCCATAGGCATCCAGAGAAACAGACCTTCATCTGCCCTTTACGCAGACCTAGAAGAATTACACACATGGTGACAGAGAATGGATCACTTGGTTACCACAAACATTTCAGGTCTGCATAGTTCATCAACATATGGAGCAAAATAATTGACCAGTTCTTTCTGCAGGAAGACATATGCAGCTATCTGGATGTCTCCAACATACTGCATCTTCCCCTCAACAATGGCTACAAAAACCCTAACTAAATTCTACTCTGGTTAATTACATTTAAAGGCAATGACTGCCTTGGAATAATTCACAAATATTTACACACAAATCTGAAAAAGAGAAATATAAAAATCACCCTCTGATAATTTGAAAGGCAGCTTGGCAGCAGGACTCTCTGTCTCAGGTTTCTCACGGCATCATAACATGCACCAATGTATTAGGAAAGTAAGAAACAAGCACAAAGTTTAAGAGATTTTATAATGAGTTCGCCACTTAAAAGATAAAAAGTTTTTGCATAAGTAAATGTGAAATACAGTGGGAATTTTTAAAAATGAGAAATGGACATTTTTTATACTTGCAATATTTCTCAAAGTTCTCCAAAATAACACCTTCTAAAGTTAACAAAAAGTAGAATATGCTCACTGCAAAATAGTTGTTTACTGTGCAAATTGGTCTCAACTTGCAACCCCACCCCTACCCACTCTCTGCTCTGCTGGGTACCTGGAGGCTCACCTCTGCATCCAGCACCACCAGCCTTCCTTTCCAGCTGGTCGCAGGTAGGGTGCCCCCAATGGGAGGCAGTGGCAGGGCAGCAGAGAGCTGCCCCACTCCTCCCTGCTTAGTGCCCTGGTCTGGCAACCACTAGAAACTTCATAATTACAGCTCCCTGTACTGTTAGCTGTGGGGAGCTCATATCTCTATAAGCAGACTCTCTATATAAGTCCCTTCAATAGAACATCTGAGGTGAACTGTTTCCCTGGCACTCTGACTGATACAACTTGACAATTGCAATAAATTCTTAACATGTAGTTAACATGTAGCAAAACATTTTAGCATACAACTCCTTTTGACTATCACCATTACTATCATTTCTACCTTCTCTAACTATCACACAAGAGAAGCTAGAAAATGTGATTTGAAATACCCCCCCATAAAACTTAAACCCTACTCATTCCACTGTAATTACAGAAGAGCAGCCTAAAGAGAAACAGAACACTTCCCATGGAACTTTATGTCCATCTACAAAGCAATGCTATTTAAGCAAAATAAGTAGCAAGAGAAATTGGAAAAGTAGAAAGGACAGGTCTTCACAGATCTTCCCCAAGTCCTTTTTGGGATGGGTCTTCATAGGCTGGCTTGTGGAATTTGCTGCATTGCTGTATTGCCAGTATCTGTGCCATGAGCTGCACCTGCATTCATATGAGCACGCAGAAAACGCATTCCAAAAATAACTACACATGGATTTTGCATGAGCCACCATCTGGGAATTATCTTTACCACCACTCCTTCTAAATTAGCAAAACAAATATCAAGAACTAACACATACTGTGTGACTCACAGTAACCCACACCAGAAACCTGGCCCTACATTGAAGCTCAGTGCTTCCAATGATTTCACATTCATATTCAGCTCCTGAACCAAATCTAAACCTTAGTTCCCAACTTGCAAAAATGGTGACATCTCAGCTGTTATTGTGAGAGTTGAATCACATATGCTCAGGAGCACCTCCTGTGGCAGAAAAAGAATGTACTCCCTGGCCCTGGCCGGTTGGCTCAGCGGTAGAGCGTCGGCCTGGCGTGCGGGGGACCCGGGTTCGATTCCCGGCCAGAGCACATAGGAGAAGCGCCTATTTGCTTCTCCACCCCCCCTTCCTTCCTCTCTGTCTCTCTCTTCCCCTCCCACAACCAAGGCTCCATTGGAGAAAAGATGGCCCTGGCGCTGGGGATGGCTCCTTGGCTTCTGCCCCAGGTGCTAGAGTGGCTCTGGTCGCGGCAGAGCGACGCCCCAGAGGGGCAGAGCATCACCCCCTGGTGGGCAGAGCGTCGCCCCTGGTGGGTGTGCCAGGTGGATCCCGGTAGGGCGCATGCGGGAGTCTGTCTGACTGTCTCTCCCTGTTTCCAGCTTCAGAAAAATACAAAAAAAAAAAAAAAAAAAAGAATGTACTCCCTAAGGATCCTTGGAACTCTTGCCTTTCCTCAGGATCATACCCAGTACCTACTTCCCTTAGATCGTATAACTCTTCTTTAATGCACAGATGGGGGCCATTCCAGTGTGACTCTAGAGCTCTGGGACAGAACTCCACAGGGGATTCCGGCATATGTGGATGTATGGGTGTATACATTAATGTAAAGCCCAGTGTTGGAGTTGTGCCTATCCTCTGACTTCCTGAGATAAAAGTGTAAATAAAAATGTCAAGGAACACTCATTCTTTTATTCTAGGGGATCCCGCAAATCTAACAGAGAAGAGAGACTCAAATCCATGCTGGATTTCATCAATAGTATCTAATTTTTTAAAAAGTATATTTAATTTTTTTTTTAAATGAATTTTCCACCAGGAAAATGTTAATCAAAACCACAATAAGATCATCTTACATGCACTTGAATGGTTATAATAAGAAAATACAGATAATAACAAGTCTTGGTGAGGATGTAGAGAAACACAGACCCTCGTGCATGCTGGTGGAAATGAAAATGGTGTAGCTGCATTGGGAAATAATCTGGTGTTTCCTCAGAAAGTTAAACATACAGTTACCATATGACCTAGAGATTCTACTCTGGGTATATACCCCAAAGAAATGAAAGCATGTGTCCACACAAACACTCGTACAGGAATGTTCAGAGCAGCGTCATTCATATTAGCCAACAAGTAGGAACAATCCAGATATCCACCAGTGGATAAATGGATAAACCACAAGTTGTATATCTATACAATGGAATATTATTTGGCAACAAGAGGGATAAAATACTGACTTATGCTACAACGTGGATGAACCATGAAAACATTATTCCCAACACAAAAGGCTACATACTATTTGAGTCCATTTACATGAAATGCTTAGAATAAGCAAATCTATAGAGACAGAAAGTAGGTTAGTGGACGTCAAAGGAAGGGGAGAGAGGAGATCAGGACTGACTGCCAATACGTGTGGAATTTCTTTTGGGGTTGATGGAAATATTCTACAACTAGATGGGTGGTTAGTTTTTTGTACAACATAACAAATATATTTTAAAAATCACTGAAATGTACACTTTAAAAGGATAAACTTGCCTGACCTGTGGTGGCACAGTGGATAAAGCGTCGACCTGGAATGCTGAGGTTGCCGGTTCAAAACCCTGGTCAAGGCATATATGAAAGTTGATGCTTCCTGCTCCTCCCCCCCTTCTTTCTCTCTCTCTCTCTTCTCTAAAATGAATAAATAAAAATTTAAAAAAAAAGCAAAAAAAAAACTTCTTAAAAAAAAGGATAAACTTTATTTTATGTGAATTATATTACAATTAAAGAAAAACCCAGGGGCCCTGGCTGGTTGGCTCAGTGGTAGAGTGTTGGCCTGGCGTGCAGGAGTCCCAGGTTTGATTCCCGGCCAGGGCACACAGGAGAAGCACCCATCTGCTTCTCCACCCCTCCCCCTCTCCTTCCTCTCTGTCTCTCTCTTCCCCTCCCGCAGCCAAGGCTCCATTGGAGCAAAGTTGGCCCAGGCACTGAGGATGGCTCTGTGGCCTCTGCCTGAGGTGCTAGAATGGCTCTGGTTGCAACAGAGCGACGCCCCAGATGGGCAGAGCATCGCCTCCTGGTGGGCGTGCCAGGTGGATCCCAGTGGGGCATATGCGGGAGTCTGTCTGACTGCCTCCCCATTTCCAACTTCAGAAAAATACAAAAAAGAAAAATCCAGGGACATGACACTTCATACTTAGTGTTGCATAACATTACTTGTACTCAGAGTCTAACAGCACTGGACAGGACTTCCCCCTGTGGTCTAAGCTCAATAAATTTTTTACACTAACTTTTCTTTTAGGAAACTGTTAACAAGGAAAATGAACTCTGTATTTGATTCTATCTCCTATCACTGAGGCATATGGTTTGACTAGAAAGTAAACAAACATAGTTAGTTACATTGATTAAATTCAAAGATAAACTTTGTCAAGAATATCTGAGTTAAGCTCTCCTATAGACAATCACTAAATTTAAAAACTTACACAAACCTATAGACCTCTTCCTTTCACCTTTCCTTTTCCTCTTCCCCCTTCTCTTTCCCAATCCCAAACAATGATGCTCTGTTAAAACTAAGCGAGCCTGACCAGGCGGTGGCACAGTGGATAGAGCATTGTACTGGGATGCGGAGGACCCAGGTTCGAGACCTCGAGGTCACCAGCTTGAGCACAGGCTCATCTGGTTTGAGCAAAGCTCACTAGCTTGAACCCAAGGTCGCTGGCTCGAGCAAGGGCTTACTCGGTCTGCTGAAGGCCTGCAGTCAAGGCACATATGAGAAAGCAATCAATGAACAACTAAGGTGTTGCAAAGAAAAAAACTAATGATTGATGCTTCTCATCTCTCCATTCCTGTCTGTCTGTCCCTATCTATCCCTCCCTCTGACTCTCTGTCTCTGTAAATATATATATATATATATATATATATTTTAAACAAAGACATTTATGAGATAACTAGGGAAATCTGAACATTGGCTTGGTATTTAATATTAAGAAATTAGAAGTGACGTCAGAGAAATGGCACTGTGAGGAGTGCTCCCGATACCTCTCCCTGAAACTTCCAACAAATCCAACAACTAGAGACAGAAAGACAATCTCAGGAGCATCTGAAATACACATGCATCAAACAAAGGTATGACTGGGTGAAAAGGTGGCTGAATATATAATTCACTGTGAAGGAAATAAGATGGATAACCGAGTATTCCACTTTCCTCACTGATCTGAGGAAGGGCTGCTTTCACTTGGACTAAGAGAAAGCAAGGACTGGGGGCACGGAAAAAGCTGGGCTAGGGCAGAGATGTTCAAGCCAAGGAGAGAGTGTGCCCACGGCTCAGACCATGAGAAGCTAATGTCAGCAGCAGACCCCGGCAGAGGTGGGTGAGTAGTTGCCTTGTCTACTCCCGGTATCCCGGTCGGTGAGC
This sequence comes from Saccopteryx bilineata, assembly GCF_036850765.1. Taxonomy (NCBI): domain Eukaryota; kingdom Metazoa; phylum Chordata; class Mammalia; order Chiroptera; family Emballonuridae; genus Saccopteryx; species Saccopteryx bilineata. The sequence continues at coordinate 201,858,593 of NC_089493.1, read as the reverse complement.
ACGGGCAGTGTGCGAGTGGATCTACCTGGCGTTTCGGGCGTGGGTGCCCGTGTTCCCGGACAGAGGGGCTGGGTTGGAGACTGTCAGTAGTGACCCTCTGTGGGGGCTGTGACCAGAGTTTCTGAATAATCCCGGCTTCCCAAACAACAGCACGCAGGAAGTGCACGACAGCTTCCCTACACCTGGACCTGTCTGGGCGGCACCTCCGCCAGCCATACAGGCTAACAGAGCACACTCCTGGGGAACAGAACTGTGGAAGTGGTGGGGGAAGGGCACGAAGGCAGCTTGCAGACAGCCTCTGGGGAGCAGACCTGTGGAGTGCTGAGTCATTCTAGACATGCCTGGAGGCTCATAGAGAGACACCTGAAAGGCAATTGGCTCTGAGTCTTGCCTCATTATGCTGGTGGCTCTGGCTGGCAAACCTTACATAGAACCCTGTGTTGAGTGGGGATAGAGGAGAGATTTGGCAGCTCTTAGAGTCTCTTGCTCTCCAGGCTGTGGCTGGGGCAACTTTACAGCTGGGTCCCAGGCTGCTGCTTCAGGAAGGAGAGATTTGAGGAGAAGCTCTGGGAAAATTGACTCTCTCATTGTCGGAGCCTGCAAATGCTAAAAAACCCTGCTTACCAATGGGACTGAGGCCTAGTTTATGTCATCACCATAGCAACACAACAGCAAATCTCTGCCTAAGAGTGCCAGAGGGGCAGAACCTGGGGAACACCACTACTGGCCAAAAAGGGAGAGAAGAATAAAAAAGTAAGAAGATAACTTCGCAAAACCAGAAAAAAATCACAGTCTTTATAACTTTTTCCATTTTTTTCTTGTATTTTTTACCTTTTTTATTTTTACACCCACCTTGGTCATTTTATCCACTTTTTGTTTTATTCTTTTCTTTTCATTTTGAACGTTATTACCAATAGTTGTTACATTTTCCATTCTTTTTTTTTCTATGAGTGTTACATTCCAAAAAACTTAATTTTTTCTCTCTCTCTCTTTTTCTTTCTCCTTTCTCTTTCACTTTATCTCTCATTTGAATCTCAAACACAAACAAATTATTTTATTCTGAATTCAAATTTTTTCGTTGTGGAATTTTGTGTGCTTTTACTTTGCTCTTCATCTCTTGAGCATATCCCCCAACTCTGGTTCTCCATTCTATAGTTTTTGTGCCACTTAATACAATAGAATTTTCATTTTACACTGTATTTTCTATCCCTTTTTTCTTTTTCTCTTTTTTCTTTGCTCTTACACTATTTCTCTCATTTGACCATCATTTACAAACAAATTATTTTATTCTTGACCCAAATTTTTTCCTTGTGACATTTTGTGGGTTCTTCCCTCGTTTTTTACCTCTTTGTCACTCCTCCTCAACCCAGGCCCTCCATTCTACATATTTTTGTTCCACTTAGCACAATGGGATTTTCAGTCTTTCATTGCAATTTCTCAAAAAAATTTTTTTTTATCAACACTTATTAGTGTTATTAACAATACCATTCTGAAATGCCATTAAAGAAAAAGAAATCGAATATCATGGATACAAAAGACAGTGATGTAGCTAGATAGATGAGGAAATATCTATAGAAAAAAAATTTCAATATCTTTGAAACCTGGGAGTTAAATGACAAAGAATTTAAAATTGAAGTTCTAAAAACACTCAGGGATATACAAGAAAGCACAGAAAGGCAATTTAGGGAGCTCAGAAAAACAATTCAATGAACAGAAAAAATATATCACCAAGGAAACTGAAAATATAAAAATGAATCAAACAGAGATGAAAACATCAATTCATGAACTAAAAAACAAGGTAACAAGTTTAGCCAATAGAATGGGCCAGGTAGAGAAGATAATTAGTGACATAGAAGACAGGTAACTAGAGGTACTACAGAGAGAAGAGGAGAGAGACTCATGAATTTTTTTAAAAATGAGATAACCCTACAGGAATTCTGTGACTTCATCAGAAAGAACAACATAAGAATAATGGGTATATCAGAAAGAAAAGAGAGAGAAAATGGAATGGAGAACATATTCAACCAAATAATAGACGAGAACTTCCCAAGCTTGTGGAAAGAACTAAAGCCTCAAATTCAAGAAGCAAACAGAACACCGAGTTTTCTTAACCCTAACAAACCTACTTCAAGACACATCACAATGAAATTAGCACAAACCAATGACAAAGGAAAAATTCTCAAGGCAGCCAGGGAAAAGAAGAATACAACATATAAGGGAAGGCCATTTAGATTATCAACAGATTTCTCAGCAGAAAATCTACAAGCTAGAAGAGAGTGGACCCCAATACTTAAAGTTCTGAAAGAGAGAAACTTCCAGCCAAGAATATGAAGGAGAAATAAAAACATTCACAGATACAGAAGAGATGAGAGAATTTATCACCAGAAAACCCCCACTTCAGGAAATACTAAAGGGGATTTTTCCAAAAAGACACAAAGAACAAAATTACAGGGTGGGGGGGAAGATGGCAGCAGAGTAGGCGGATGCACAGACACCCAGCTTTCACCACAAAACTGAAATACAAATCAATTTAAGAAAAATCAGCATGAAAAACCAACTCTGAACTACAAGAACAGCTCTCAAAAACCAAGGAGCAAAGAAGAAACCACAACAAACCTGGTAGGGAGTGCCTGAATCTCCCCTGCTTACAGTAAAGGGGGAGGTGAGGCTGAGAGCCCAAAGGGGATTTCACACAAGGGAAAAGAGCAGAAACTACTGCTCACAGCCACTTGCCTGGTGACCAGAGAGCGAGGTGTGTTGAAAAGACCAGCTTATCTCCCAAGCGGAAAGGAAAGAGAGAGGGACAAACTGTGAGGGGCTAAGGAATGAAGGAGACGACCTAAAAAAGCTGACTCATCCATGCTGGAGATGGCCATAGCTGGGGGAAGGACTGAACCTTTCACAAAACAGAGCTGAATTGCTTCCAGATCAGAGATCTCCGGACATCTATCCAGCTCCAATCAACACAACAAGACACAGCTGAAAACAAGAAGTGAGGAAAAGGGGCAGTAACTCAGGTCTCCATGGAGATCTGAGATACACCTCTCCCCACTGAAGCTGAGAAAACACCCTGCCCCCAGAGAGATTAGTTGGTGGAAGAGGCCTTCAGAGTCTCAAGTTACACCCATTGCATTCCTGGATACAATTTCAAGAAAGCCCCCTGCTGAGATCAGTAAACAAGACCATCGCCTATTAAGAAAACAAACAAATCAAGACTTCAAAGCTCCCCAATTCCGAAAGTGGATTATAGATAACAGCAGATACCAACCCAAGACCTAGAAATAACACAACTGAAATGGGAGGCAGACAACACCAAGCCTAGACTCAACCAGCTCTACAAATAAAACACCCACAAACAGACAATGAGAACACAAAGAAGTGCAATCCAAATGAAACCACAAGAGACACCTTCAGGAGATGAACTGAGTGATATGGAAATAATCAAACTTCCAGATGTGGAGTTCAAAATAATGATTGTAAGGATGCTTAGGGATCTTAGAACAACAATGGATGGTCATTATGAACACCTAAATAAAGTAATAGCAAGTATAAAAAAGAATCAGTCGGAGATGACAAATACAACATCAGAAATAAAGACCACAATGGAAGGAATTAAAAACAGGATAGATAGAGCTGAGGATCGAATCAGCGAGTTGGAGGACAACTGGAATGAAGGCATGAAAGCACAGAAGAAAAGAGAAAAGAGACTCAAAAAGTCTGAGGAAACTCTTAGAGAGCTCTGTGACAACATGAAGAGAAATAACATCTGCATCATAGGGGTTCCTGAAGAAGAAGAAAAAGAACAAGGGATAGAGACTTTGTTCAATCATATCATAGCTGAAAACTTCCCTAAATTAATACAAGAGAAACTCTCACAAGTCCAAGAAGCACAGAGGACTCTATTAAAGAGAAACCCAAAGAAACCTACACCAAGACACATCATAATTAAAATACCAAAGCTAAGCGATAAAGAGAAAATATTAAAAGCTGCAAGAAAAAAAAAAGTTATCACCTACAAAGGAGCCCCCATAAGGATGACATCCGACTTTTCAACAGAAACACTTGAGGCCAGAAGGGAATGGCAAGAAATATTCAAAGAAATGCAGAATAAGAACCTACAACCAAGACTACTTTATCCAGCAAGGCTATCGTTTAAAATCAAAGGAGAAATAAAAAGCTTCCCAGACGAAAATCAACTCAAGGAATTCATTACAGCCAAACCAATGCTACAGGAAATGTTAAGGGGTCCTGTTGTAAACAGATCAAAGTGGGAAAAGAATATAGCAAAAAAGGAATACACCTTTAAAGAAGAAAATGGCAATAAACAACTACATATCAATAATAATTTTAAATGTAAATGGATTAAATGATCCAATCAGAAGACATAGGGTAGCTGCATGGATAAGAAAACAGGACCCATACATATGCTGTCTAAAAGAGACACACCTTAGAACAAAAGATACACATAGATTGAAGGTAAAAGGATGGAAAAAAACATTTTATGCAAATGGAAATGAAAAAAAAGCTGGGGTAGCAATACTTATATCAGACAAATTGGACTTTAAAACAAAGGATATAGTAAGAGATAAAGAAGGCCACTACATAATGATAAAGGAAGTAATCTAACAGGAAGATATAACTATTATAAATATCTATGCACCTAATATAGGAGCACCCAAATATAAAAAGCAGACTTTGATGGATTTAAAGGGCGAGATCAACAGCAATACCATAATAGTAGGGGATTTCAATACCCCACTAACATCACTAAATAGATCCTCGAGAAAGAAAATTAACAGAGAAACAGCAGACTTATTTGAAACACTAGATCAACTCAATTTAATAGATATCTTCAGAACCTTTCACCCTAAAGCAGCAGAATATACATGCTTTTCAAGTGCTCATGGTACATTCTCTAGGATAGACCACATGTTAGGGCACAAAAGTGCTCTCAACAAATTTAAGAAGACTGAAATCATATCAAGCACTTTCTCCGATCACAACGGCATGAAACTAGAAATGAACCACAACAGAAAAGCTCAAAAATTCTCAAACACATGGAAACTAAATAGCAGGTTGTTAAATAATGATGGATTAAGAATGAGATCAAAGAAGAAATAAAAAAATTCCTAGAAACGAATGACAATGAGCATACAACACCTCAAAATTTATGGGACATAGCGAAGACAGTACTGAGAGGGAAGTTCATAGCACTACAGGCACACTTTAAGAAGCTAGAAAAAGCTCAAATAAACAACTTAACCATGCATCTAAAAGAATTAGAAAAAGAACAGCAAGTAAAGCCCAAATGTAGTAGAAGGAAGGAAATAACAAAGGTCAGAGCAGAAATAAATGACATAGAGGCTAAAGAAACAATACAGAGGATCAATGAAACTAGGAGCTGGTTCTTTGTAAAGGTAAACAAGATTGATGAACCTTTAACTAGACTCACCAAGAAAAAGAGAGAGAGAACTCAAATAAATAAAATTTAGAAATGAGAGAGGAGAAATAACAACTGAAACAACAGAAATACAAAATATTGTAAGAAAATACTATGAAGAACTGTATGCCAAAAAACTAGACAGCCTAGATGAAATGGACAAATTCCTTGAAACATACAATCTTCCAAAAATTAATCTGGAAGAATCAGAAAATCTAAACAGACCAATTACGCCAAATGAGATCGAAAGAGTTATCAAAAAACTCCCAACAAAGAAAAGTCCGGGGCCTGATGGTTTCACAACTGAATTCTACCAAATATTCAAAGAAGAACTAACTCCTATCGTTCTCAAGCTATTACAAAAAATTCAAGAGGAAGGAAGACTTCCAAGCTCCTTTTAAGAGGCGAGCATAATTCTGATTGCAAAACCAGGCAAAGACAACATAAAGAAAGAAAATTATAGGCCAATATCTCTGATGAATATAGATGCTAAAATCCTCAACAAAATATTAGCAAACCATATCCAACAATATATGGAAAAAATCATACACCATGATCAAGTGGGATTTATTCTGGGGAGGCAAGGCTGGTACAATATTCACAAATCAATCAATGTGATTCATCACATAAACAAAAGGAAGGACAAAAACCACATGATAATTTCAAGAGATGCAGAAAAAACATTTGATAAAATCCAGCACACATTCATGATCAAAATTCTCAGCAAAGTGGGAATACAGGGAACATACCTCAACATGATAAAAGCCATCTATGAGAAATCCACAGCCAACATCATACTCAATGGGCAAAAATTAAAAGCAATCCCCTTAAGATCAGGAACAAGGCAGGGGTGCCTCCTTTCACCACTCTTACTTAACATAGTCCTGGAAGTCCTAACCACAGCAATTAGACAAGAAGAAGAAATAAAAGGCATTCAAGTTGGAAAAGGTGTAAAACTATCATTATTTGCAGATGATATGATATTGTATACAGAAAACTCTGAAGTCTGTCAAAGAACTACTGAACCTGATAAATGAATTCAGTAAAGTGGCAGGATATAAAATCAATACTCAGAAATCAGAGACATTTTTATACGCCAACAATGAACAGTCAGAAAGAGAAATTAAGGAAACAATCCCCTTCACTATTAGAACCAAAAAAATAAAGTACCTAGGAGTAATCTTAACCAAGGAGACTAAAGACTTGTACTCGGAAAATTAAAAAGCATTGATAAAAGAAATCAAGGAAGATACAAACAAGTAGAAGCATATACCGTGCTCATGTTAGGAAGAACAAACATCATTAAAATGTCTATATTACCCAAAGCAATCTGTAAATTCAATGCAATACCAATTAAAATACCAATGACATACTTCAAAAATATAGACCACATATTCCAAAAATTTATATGGAACCAAAGAAGAACACGAATAACCTCAGCAATCTTTAAAAAGAAGAATAAAGTGGGAGGTATCACACTTCCTGATATCAAGTTATACTACAAGGCCGTTGTACTCAAAACAGCCTGGTACTGGCATAAGAACAGGCATATAGATCAATGGAACAGAACAGAGAACCCAGAAATAAACCCACAGTTCTATGGACAAATGATATTTGACAAAGGAGGTAAAGAAATACAATGGAGTAAAGACAGCCTCTTTAACAAATGGTGTTGGAAAAATTGGACAGCTACCTGCAAAAAAATGAAACTAGGTCACCAGCTTACACCACTCACAAAAATAAACTCAAAATGGATAAAAGACTTAAAAGTAGGCCGTGAAACCATAAGCATCTGAGAAGAAAACATAGGCTAGTAAGCTCTCTGACATCTCTTGGAGCAATATATTTGCTGATTTATTTCCATGGGGAAGTGAAATAAAAGACAGGATAAAGAAATGGGACTATATCAAAATAAAAAGTTTTTGCCCAGCTAAAAACAACAAGAATAGAATAAAAAGACAAACTACACAATGGGAAAACATATTTGACAATACGTATGATAAGGGGTTAATAACCAAAATTTATAAAGAACTTGTAAATCTCAACACCAGGAAGACAAACAATCCAATTCAAAAATGGGCAAAAGAGATCAATAGACACTTCTCCAAAGAGGACATACAAATGGCCAATAAGCATATGAAAAAATGCTCAACATCACTAATCATTAGAGAAATGCAAATTAAAACCACAATGAGATATCACCTCACACCAGCCAGAATGGCGCTCATCAACAAAACAACACAGAATAAGTGCTGGCAAGGATGTGGAGAAAAGGAAACCCTCCTGCACTGTTGGTGGGAATGCAGACTGGTGCAGCCACTGTAGAAAACAGTATGGAGATTCCTCAAAAAACTGAAAATCGAACTGCCTTCTGACCCAGCTATCCCACTTTTAGGAATATATCCCAAGGACACCATAGAATGGCTCCAAATGGAGAAATGCACCCCCATGTTTGTGGCAGCATTGTTCACAATAGCGAAGATCTGGAAACAGCCCAAGTGTCTGTCAGAGGACGAGTGTATTAAAAAACTTTGGTACATATATACTACGGAATACTACTCAGCCATAAGAAATGATGACATCATATCATTTACAAAAACATGGATGGACCTTGATAACATTATATGGAGTGAAGTAAGTAAATCAGAAAAAGAAACTAAGAACTATATGAATCCATACATAGAAGTGACATAAAAATGAGACTCGGAGACATGAACAAGAATGTGATGGCAACAGGGGTGGGGGGTGGGGGGAGCGGGTATGGGGCAAAGAAGGAGAGACAGGTTGGGGAAGGGAAGGGGCACAAAGAAAACCAGATAGAAGGTGACAAGACAATTCAACTTTGGTCGAGGGTTATACAGCACAAATGTCAAAATAATCTAGAGATGTTTTCTCTCAACATATGTACCCTGATTTATCAATGTCACTGCATTAAATGTAATAAATAAATTAAAAATAAAAGAACAAAACTACAAGTAAAAGCTCCATCAAGATCGCAATAAAAACAAGATTAATTGATGAAAAGAAACAAAAAAGGGGAGAGGACAAAGATTAATATTCGCAAAGGAGGATGACGTGCAGAAGCACTCATGAGATAATATACTACAATGAACATGATATGTAAGCTTTTCATTACTTAATGGTAACCACCCCTGAAAAAACCAACACAGAAGTACATGGCTTGAAAAATGAAGTAACAGAGAAAAGAGGTATGGATTACAACCAAACAAAAACAAATGATAGCAAAATAAAAGCAAAGAACCAAACAACATACAAAATTATCAGAAAAAAATATATAAAATGGCAATAGGAAACCCTCAAATGTCAATAATTACACTAAACATAAATGGATTCAACTCACCAATAAAAAGACACAGAGTAGCAGAATGGATTAAAAAAGAAATCCAACTATATGCTTCCTACAAGAAACACATCTAAGCTACAAGAATAAAAACAAATTCAAAGTGAAAGGTTAGAAAACAATACTCCAAGCAAATAACATCAAAAAAAAAAGCAGGTGTAGCAATACTCATATCTAACAATGCTGAGTACAAGACAGCAAAGGTAATCAGAGACAAAAACAGTCACTTCATAATGATAAAGGGGACATTGAATCAAGAAGACATAACACTTCTTAATATATATTCACCAAACCAAGGAGTATCAAAATATATAAAAGAGCTACTGATTGACCTAAAAACAAAAACTGACAAAAATGCAATAATACTTGGAGACCTCAATATACTGCTGAAGGCTCTAGATTGTTCATCCAAACAGAAAATCAATAAAGAAATATTGGCCTTAAATGAAACACTAGAACAATTTGATATGATAGACATCTACCGAACATTTTATCCCAAAGTGTCAGAGTATACATTTTTCTCTAGTGTACATGGAACATTCTCAAGAATTGACCATATATTGGGCCACATTAATAACATCAAAATATTCAGAATGACTGAAATTATATCAAGCATATTTTCTGATGAGAAAGCCTTGAAACTAGAATTTAACTGTAAAAAAGAGGTAAACAAACCCACAAAAATGTGGAAACTAAACAGCATACTTTTAAAAAATGAGTGGGTCAAAGAAGAAATAAGCACAGAGATCAAAAGATACATACAGGCAAACAAAAATAACAATACAACATATCAGAATATCTGGTATGCAGCAAAAGCAGTAATAAGAGGGAAGTTCATATCACTACAGGCCTATATGAACAAACAAGATAGAGCTCAAGTAAACCACTTTACTTCACATCTTAAGGAACTAGAAAAAAAAGAACAAAGACAACCCAAAACCAGCAGAAGAAAGAAAATAATAAAAAATCAGAGCAGAAATAAACAAAATAGAGAACAGAAAAACTATAGAAAAAATTAATAAAACAAGGAGCTGGTCCTTTGAAGAGATCAACAAAATTCACCAACCCTTGGCTAGACTCACCAAGGAAAAAAGAGAAAGGACTCACATAAACAAAATCCAAAATGAAAGAGGAGAAATCACAGCAGATATCATAGATATACAAAGTATTATTGTAGACTACAATGAAAAACTATATGCTACCAAATTTAACAATCTAGAAGAAATGGATAAATTCCTAGAACAATACAATCTTCCTAGACTGAGTCATGAAGAAGCAGAAAGCCTAAACAGACCTATAAGCAAGGAGGAAATAGAAACAACTATTAAAAACCTCCCCCAAAATAAAAGTCCAGGGCCAGATGGCTGTACTAGTGAATTCTATCAATATCAAACATTCAAAGAAGACTTGGTTCCTATTCTACTCAAAATCTTCCAAAAAATTAAAGAAGATGCAATACTTCCAAACACATTTTATGAAGTCAACATAACCCTCATACCAAAACCTGGCAAGGACAACACAAAAAAAGAAAACTACAGACCAATATCTCTAATGAATACAGATGCTAAAATACTAAACAAAATACTAGCAAATCGAATACAATACATTGAAAAAATAATTCATCATGATCAAGTGGGATTCATTCCAGAATCTCTAGGATGGTTCAACATATGTAAAACAGTTAATGTAATACACCATATCAACAAAACAAAGAACAAAAACCATATGATCTTCTCAATAGATGCAGAAAAGGCATTCAATTAAATACATCATTTTATGTTTAAAACACTTAACAAAATGGGTATAGAAGGAAAATATCTCAACATAGTTAAGGCCATCTATGATAAACCATCAGCTAACATCATATTAAATGGCATAAAACTGAGGACTTTTCCCCTAAAATTAGGAAAAAGACAAGGTTGAACAACTCTCTCCACTTTTTTTTTTTATAATTTTATTTTTTTAATGGGGTGACATCAATAAATCAGGATACATATATTCAAAGATAACAAGTCCAGGTTATCTTGTCGTTCAATTATGTTGCATACCCACCACCCAAAGTCAGATTGTCCTCTGTCACCTTCTATCTTGTTTTCTTTGTGCCCCTCCCCACCCCCTATCCCTCTCCCATTCCCCCCTCCCCCCCGTAACCACCACACTCTTATCAATGTCTCTTAGTTTCACTATTATGTCCCACCTACGTATGGAATAATACAGTTCCTGGTTTTTTCTGATTTACTTATTTCGCTTCGTATCATGTTATCAAGATCCCACCATTTTGCTGTAAATGTTCCGATGTCATCATTTCTTATGGCTGAGTAGTATTCCATAGTGTATATGTGCCACATCTTCTTTATCCAGTCATCTATTGATGGGCTTTTTGGTTGTTTCCATGTCCTGGCCACTGTGAACAATGCTGCAATAAACATGGGGCTGCATGTGTCTTTACGTATCAATGTTTCTGAGTTTTGGGGATATATACCCAGTAGAGGGATTGCTGGGTCATAAGGTAGTTCTATTTTCAGTTTTTTGAGGAACCACCATGAACCACTCTCTCCACTCTTATTCAATGTAGTGTGGGAAGTTCTAGCCAGAGCAATCACAAGAGAAAGAAATAAAAAGCATTCATATTGGGAAAGAATAAGTAAAGGTTTCACTTTTTGCAGATAATATGATCCTGTACATCGAAAACCCCAAAGACTCCACAAAAAGACTACTAGAAACAATAAACCAATACAGTAAGGTCACAGGATACAAAATTAATATACAAAAGTCCATTCCTTCCTGTATGCCAACAATGAAACATCAGAAAACAAGCTCAAAAGAACAATCCCCTTCATGATTGCAACAAAAAAATAAAATACCTGGGAATAAACATAACAAAGAATGTAAAGGACCTACATAATGAAAACTACAAAGCATTGTTAAGGGATATCGAAAAAGATATAATGAAATGAAAAAATATTCCTTGTTCTTAGATAGAAAGAATAAATATAGTCAAAATGACTATATTATCCAAAGCAATATACAAATTTAACGCAATTCCTGTCATAATTCCAATGTCATTTTTTAAGAAAATGGAACAAAATATTATCAGGTTTATATGGAACTATAAGAAACCCCAAATAGCTAGAGCAATCCTAAGGAAAAAGAACGAAGCTGGGGGCATTACAATACCTGATTTCAAATTATATTATAGAGCCACAATAATCAAAACAGCTTGGTACTGGCAAAAAAATAGACACTCAAACCAATGGAACAGAATAGAAAGCCCAGAAATAAAACCACATATATATGGTCAAATAATTTTTGATAAAGGGGCCAAAACACACAATGGAGAAAAGAAAGCCTCTTCAACAAATGGTGCTGGGAAAACTGGACAACCACATGCAAAAGAATGAAACTCAACTACAGTTTGTCCCCTTGTACTAAAATTAATTCAAAATGGATCAAAGACCTAAATATAAGACCTGAAACAATAAAGTATATAGAAGAAAACATAGGTACTAAACCCATGGACCTTGGTTACAAAGAGCACTTTATGAGTTTGACTCCAAAGGCAAGAGAAATGAAGGCAAAGATAAATGAATGGGACTACCTCAGACTAAGAAGTTTTTGCTAAGCAAGAGAAACTGACAACAAAACAGACAGCCAACTAAATGGGAAATGATATTTTCAAACAACAGCTCAGATAAGGGCCTAATATCTAAAATATACAAAGAACTCATAAAACTCAACAACAAACAAGAAAACAATCCAATAAAAAAGTGGGAAGAGGATATGAACAGACACTTCTCCCAGGAAGAAATACAAATGGCCAACAGATATATGAAAAGATGCTCATTTTCATTAGCTATTAGAGAAATGCAAATCAAAACGGCAATGAGATACCACCTCACACCTGTTAGATTAGCTATTATCAACAAGACATGTAACAACAAGTGTTGGAGAGGCTGTGGAGAAAAAGGAACCCTTATCCACTGTTGGTGGGAATGTAAAGTAATACAATCATTATAGAAGAAAGTATGGTGGTTCCTTAAAAAATTAAAAATAGAACTACCATATGACCCAGCAATCCCTTTACTTGGTATATACCCCATAACTCAAAAACACTGTATGTAAAGACATATGCAGCCCGATGTTCATTGTAGCATTGTTCACAGTGGCCAAGACATAGAAACAACCAAAAAGCCCTTCAATAGATTATTGGATAAAGTAGATGTGGTACATATATACTATGGAATACTACTCAGCCATAAGAAATGATGACATCGGATCATTTACAACAACATGGATGGACCTTGATAACATTATACTGAGCGAAATAAGTAAATCAGAAAAAATTAAGAACTATATGATTCCATACATAGGTGGGACATAAAAATGAGACTCAGGGACATGGACAAGAGTATGGTGGTTACCAGGGGTGTGGAGGGGAAGTGAGGGGGTGGGGGAGAAGAGAGGCACAAAGAAAACCAGATAGAATATGACGGAAGACAATTGGACTTTGGGTGATGGGTGTGCACCACAATCAAATGTCAAAATATCATGAAGATGTTTTCTCTGAACCTATGTACCCTGATTGATTAATGTCACCCCATTAAAATCAATAAAAAATTAAGAAAAAAATTAAATTATTTTAATTTTTAGGTATGCTAATAGTTTAATGGTTGTTTTTTAAATGGTCCTTATCTCTTATATTACCGTATTAAAATAATATAATATTTTAGATTTGCTCTAAAATAATCCCATAGCAGGGAGGAGAGTGAGTGGTATAAATAAAAGAATTACCTTAATTTTACAATTGTCACACTTAAACTTTTCTATAACAAAAAAATGATAAAGGACAAATCTTCAAAAATTAGTTTGTATAAGTAGACAACACTTTTTGAGTGTTATGTTCAAGGCTAACAAGGTCACATATATTAATTTCATCATCCTCACAACAACTCTATGAGAGAGGCACTTTTATTAACCCCCTTCAACAAAAGATTGAATATTAAAGATGCTAAATTACAGAACTAAGTAAGAGATTACAACCTAGTTTTCTCTGACCTGAGACCTTAAGTGTCCAGTGAGAAAAATAGAAACCACCCTACATATATCAAGTAGAGACAGATCCATGTAAAGAACTGTTTACAAGATGTTGAAAGGTATGTAAGGCCAAAAAGAAGATGGGGGTAAGCTGGAGAAACTAAATAGATGGAAGGGTAACATCCAGAGATCAGAAACTGAACTTCCTAGGCTAGCACCCACACACTAACACTTAGGTGAGGTACTGTACCATCACAGTTATTGTACCACTGACACTTAGCAGAAGCCACTGCAATGGTCTCTTCCTTTTTCTCACATCCCAAATTCCTACTAGTGTCTCTTACTTGCAGAATCTGATAGGAGACTAGCTGGCAAAGGAATCTAAAAGATGTAGTTTGTAGACTTCCAGCCTCACGTAATACAAAGAGAATTTGGAAAAGCAGAAATGGAGCTGAAAACCAAGAGACAACACAACTCCTGCACTTCTTGTCAAGTTACAACATCAGATTATAATTGCTTAGTTTATAACTCTTTTGTGAAGTTTCACTTTCTTCCTCCCTTCTCCCATTAGAATAACTACTATGTGACCATTCAGCACTGAAATGTGCTAATCTATATTGTTATGCACTTTTGCGCTGTAAGTGTAAATACATTCCAGACTTCAAAGACTGATTTACACACACGTGCACACACACACACGTTCATGAGGACCTCAACCTGTGGGCCGCAACCCCGGCGGGGGTCGAACGACCAAAACACAGGGTCGCCTAAAGCCATCAGAAATACGTATTTTATTTAAAAATGTATTGTATAATAAATATGTATTTTCTGATGGCTTTAGGCAACCCCTGTGTTTTGGTCGTTCGACCCCGCCGGGGTCACGACCCACAGGTTGAGAACCGCTGGTTTACAGGGACTGTGCATCTGTTATACTTGCACCAATCCTTTTGATCTTTTGATGGAGCATTATCCCCACCACATGAAGAAGAAGAGTCATGCAGCTTCTCCAAGGTCACAAAGCTTGTGTAAGGCAGAGCTAGAAGTCAAGCCTTGGTCAATAAGTATCTTTCCAGCATACCAGAGCCTTTTAGTAGCCACAAAAATGATAGGAAAAGGGCTGCCTCAAGTTTTGGTATGATTAATGATGAGGACAGGACATCATGGATATTACTCATTCATAGAGTTGTTAGGAGTCAGAGCCAAGTCAACTGCATGTAACAACAACGACTACGAATGGTTAGGCAGACATCAAGATGTGCCCCACCTCCAGGTGGTCAGCAAGTAGATAAGGACATAATTTAATCAACTTAGCTGGAACTATTTCTTCAAGAAAAGTGACTCAACAACTTAAATAAGCTCCCTTCAGCCAAAAGTGGGCAATTTGAGCACCCAAATAATAACAACTGAAATGAGTTGACAAAGACATCCATGATCCATAATGATATCAAGCAAGCAGAGAGAGAAAACAGTAAACAAAAATCATTATCATCTCATTATTTTGAAAACTGGAAATTAGAGGAGAGTTTCAAACATTTAACCTTCCTTTCCTGTATAAACTGTGTCCCAGGGAAACCATCCAGTTGATGAAGAAAGTTTTTCTTTTTTAGAGACATCCCAGCTAGTAAGTGAAAGAGAAATGATAGAACAAGAATATTCCCATTTTACATCCCCTAATGATGGGTGTAAGCAACGATCCTTAATACTTGTGAGCATCACAGCGAAAAGACAGCTGAACCTTGTATGTTTCCTGATGTGAGAATACAGTATCTAAAATGTATTCTTGCCCCACTCCCACCCCCTAAAATGTAGCATAATCTGAGCAAACTACTAAATCTAGCTACAAGTCTCTAGTACACAGAAGGCAGGAAAAGATGTCAGACACTCCCCAGGAATGGAAAAAGTAAAATGCAGACTAGGGGCAAGCTACAGAAAAAGCAACCCTGGGTCCTCAACAAACTAATTGCAAGAGAAAAGAGAGACACATATAAAGACAGACTTAAAAGATGCATCAACCAATCACAATGGGTGAACCTTATTTGGATACCATCCAGCTAAAATATAATAAGACAATAAGAAAAATATGATTGCTTTAAGTACAGTTGTAGCGAAAAGATGTCTTTTCGCTGTAATCTGTAGATTGAATGTTTTTTTTGCCCCCCTCCTCCAATTCATATATTGAATCCTAACCCCTAATGTGATGGTATTAGGAGGTGCAGTCTTTGGGAAGTGATTAGGTCAGAGAATAGAGCCCTCATGCATGGGACAAGTGAGGACACAGTGAAAAGACTGCTGGCTATGACCAGACACCAAATCTGCTAGCTCCTTGATCTTGGGCTTTCCAGCCTTCAGAACTGTGAGAAGTATATTTCTGTTGTTTATAAGTCACTCAGTCTATGGTGTTTTTGTTATAGCAGCCCAAACTGACTAGGATAGTTATGTATGTATGTATGTATTTTTAATGGTTTTACAATTTAAAAACAGAGATCTATTGCAGTTAGAAAATACACACTGAAATACTTGTCAAGCCCCTTGGGCTCCCTGCACCCCTGCTCTCTCTACACCATTTGAGCCCTTTACCTCCTCAGAGCACCAACAATCACTTAGGACAATTATGCACTGAGAGAGCATCACAGATTCCCCTCCTCTGCTTCATCACCCTCCAAATAAACCCGCTTCTCCCAAATGACACACATATAAGAGAAGCACTTGTTCTAATTAAGTTTTATGTTTCTCTTAAAGCAATACTGTTTGAACATTGTAAATATATGCTAGCTATATAGTCAGCTACTTTGGGGGGCTAACCTGAAAACCCAAATGCCATGTATAACATTTTTCTACATGAAAATCTTTTCCAACTACAAACCAGATGCCTTATACACTGTGTTTCTGTCATGTAATTTGAATATAAAAATGAGGGTTGCCTTTTACATTAATTTAAAGCATTTTCTCATTTTTTTAAATTTAAAGTTTGCATCTTTGATTCACAGAAGAGATTCTGTCCTTTTATTATGCCTCCTCTCCCTTCCTGAAAATCTCAACAAAGGGGAGGGGAGAATGTGTCTGCAACATTTCTCCTTGCCACAGCCATCAGGAAAGTGAGAATAATGGACATCTTCACCAGCGCCTCCCAAAGGGATCAGCGTCCTAGTGAGCCAGATCACTGCAGATAAAGGTGCTGAGCTTTGGAAAGCTCACAGTGGGTCCCACATGTGATTGAGTGGATGGACAGGGAAGCTGACCACAGGGACAGAAAAGCCTGCTTGGGGGGGGTCCATGGGTTAGGGGTCCCAGAATTGGCTTTGCAGACACAGCCTTATAGATTTGGGAGGAAGAAGACAGAAAGCCTCATGCAAACTCGTCTAAGTGTTCTGTCCCTGCACCATCTCCCACAGCAGGATTGTGTGTTTCCTTAGACTGTGGGGAAAAGAGAAACTTTTAGTTTCAGCCAATGCTCAACTCAAAACACTACTGAAGTTTCTGAAGCATCAACTGGTGGAATGGCTTTTGTTTTCCTCACAGTCACCTAGTTTCTAAGCCAAGACTGTCCATCAGTTTCTTAAGCTAAAGTGGTCTTTGTGTGGCCCAAAGACCACTCAAGGGGTAAGTCTGAGCTGTTGAAGGTACTTGCCAAAGCTGGTACTGTCCTCTCAACGTGGTCATTGCTCTTGCTTGAAGCTCCCTCAGCAGGATTCTGGAGTGGAAAAAAGCCCCACCTATCCTGAACTCATCATTACCTTCCAGGTCCAGAGCTTTGATGTGATTTGTGGTTCTGATGTTAGAAAACAGTACTTTTTTACATATGTTACCCTATGTGACAGGTTGCTAAAAGTTCTTTCGTGTATCTTCCTATAAAAATTTCCAAAATTCAGGGTCTTCTCTCAGTTTTGTGACTCACACAGGCAACTGAATCCCTGGAGCTAATCATCACGCCTTCCTCTCTGAGAGAGAAAAAGGCTCCTAGTTACACTGTTTCATTCTCCTAACCGGATACTACATCTGCCAGTGCCTAAGATGCAGCAACATAAAAACAGAGCTTATGCAAAATCGTTTAAGCACAATTACAAACCAAGGCTTCAGGTTACAGGTTTACACCAAAGGATTCCACATGGAACCACCTCAAGTTAATATCAAGGCCCTAACCTTCAAAGGCAGAAGTTCTCTGTAGGCCCAATGGTCATGGAACTCAAACTCCATCCTGGGCCAATGACTGGCAGGAGTCTACCATGTCGTCTCTTTTGGAAATACAGCTGATGCAGACCAGACCCATGTCTGCAGCAGTAGTTTTCAAAGCTTCAGGATAATGCCTATGTCTTCATAAATCTAGTCAGTCACTTTCATTGGCCAAATCAACCTACTTAAAAGTTGGATACATTTCTCAATAATAGGCAATGAAATGTTTCAAAACTATCTAAATTTAAATAACCAAAATCTCATTTTCATTACCAAAATAGAAATGATAGTGGGATTGTTGTGGACCGGTAATGGCAAAAAGCCATTATAGATTCAAGGCTTGGCAGGGGGCTTAAGTTCTACCCCCTCCATCTCCATATTTGGCTTTGATGCTCTGTGTTTGCACCCACTCCACTTCCTTCCTTGGGTTGCAGGAAGCAATATACATACCCTTCCTCTGACTCTTTGTTTTCAGATGTTTGTAAAATTCACTAATGTATACTGTTTTTGCCTTGGGAGAGTTCCTGTCTTAGCCTTTGATGTGCAACTTTGTATCAGGGTCCTTGATTTGCATAGGTCCATATAATAAAGCGAACTGAGGCTGTGAGGCACTCAGATGCTGCCAGGCAGTTTGAGGAGTCCTCCGGGTCCCATCGGTTTTGTTCTGACAAAGTGTGTTTCCTTAATTCCGCACCGTTTTTTGGAAGCTGCGCTGGTCCACGGCATGGGATTATCACCAGCTAATAATATCTGTATAATATTTATAATGTGCCAAGTACTGTGTTCCGTGAACATAGTGTCAACATGTGTTGAAAAAGTTTCTCCAATTTTGTTTGCATTTTACATTCTCCACTCATCTCAAAACAACACTTCAGATCAGGCTAACAGAAGGGTGAGAGTGGATATGTAAGACAGGAAACCTTGCCCACAAGGCCTTCTGATTGCTCCTCTCACTCCTGTTTATCACCTCTTTACTCTACATAACTGCAGTTCCAGGACCAGCCTTGGGCTTTCAGGCCTGTGTGAGTACCAATAAAGCTCAATGGATAAGAACCTTGAAAATGGATTCAGACAATCTTGTATTCAAACTCCAGTCCTCACCTTGAGCAATTTACTCTACCTCTCACAGCCTCATTTCCTCGTTTGTAAAATGGGAATAATAATTTGTAGCTCATAGTGTTTTAGGTAGACTAGGTGAAGCAATGTCTATAAACAGCTCTGCAAGTAGCAAAGACTTAAAAAACAGGTAATATATATTATCATATCTATTCTACATACCTTGTTGCAAAATGTGCAAGCCATGCATGAAAATTTGAATTGCCTTGGAAATGACATAACCAGAAAGTATTCTTTCTTTCACTGATGGATTATCCAAAAGTAAAATTGTCATCTGATTTTTATTATAGCAATCATATACTTCTGCACAATTGCTCTGTTCATTGTCCCTATGGAGATAGAAAAGGGGAGAAAGACACTGATAGAAAAAAGCAAAGCATCAAAATCCTGAATAAAAGCAGGCTTTTATCTATCAATGAAAGAAGAGAGAAAATGAGGAAGAAACTAGCAACAACAGAATCTAAATTAGCCTATATTGCAACTTGTTAAAAAGCACTGTCTTATATTAAAATATAAAAACTACTAAGACTTTAGCCTGACCTGTGGTGGTATACAGTGGATATAATGTTGACCTGGAATGCTGAGGTTACCAGTTCAGAACCCAGGGCTTGCTGGGTCAAGGCACCTTCGAGAAACAACTAGTAGGAGTTGATATTTCCCTCTCCTCCTTCTAACCTTTCTCGCTATCCTCTTTCTAAAATCAATAAATAAAGTTTTTGCTGTTTTTTACTTTATTTTATTTTAGTGAGAGGAGGGGAGGCAAAGAGACAGACTCCTGCATGCGCCTCAATGGGGATCCCCCCCGGCAAGTCCACTAGGGGGTGATGCCCTGCCCATCTGAGGTCACTGTTCCATTGCTCAGCAACACAGCCATTTTTTTAGTGCCTGAGACAGAGGCCAAGGAGCCATCCTCAGCACTCAAGGCCAACTCGCTCGAACCAATTGAGCCATGGCTGCGGGAAGATAAGAAAGAGAGAGAAGGCAGAGGGGTGAAGCAGATGGGCACTTCTCCTGTGTGCCCTGACTAGGAATCAATCCCAGGACATCTACATGCCAGGCCGATGCTCCACCACTGAGCCAACCAGCAGCCAGGGTCAATAAAGTTTTTAAAAAAAGGAAAAAAAACAACTACCAAGATTTCCACTGTAAGATAAAGGAAACATCCACTTTTTTTTTAAGTGAGAAGAGTGAAGACACAGAGACAGACTCCTACATGCCCTGCCCTGGACCAGGATCCAACCAGCAACCCCCATCTGGGACCAGTGCTCTGCCCATCTGGGACTGCTGGTAACCAAGCTATTTTTAGCACCTGTGGCAAGGCTCCACAGAGCCATCCTCAGCGCCCTGGGCCAACAATCTTGAATCAACCAAGCCAGGCTGTGGGAGGGGAAGAGAGAGATAAAATGAGTGAGAGAAAGAGAAGCGTGGGGGGTCAAACAGGTAGTCGCTTCTCCTGTGTGCCCTGACTGGTAATCAAACCCAAAACTCAAACCTGGGACTTCCACATGCCGGGTTAATGCTCTACTGCTAAGCCAACCAACTGGCCAGGGCCAGGAACATCCACTTGTCCAGATGTGAACTCCTGAACACATCTGAATAGAAATATCACCTTATAAACATATAGTGAAAGTCACTTACTTTTTGAGACTGTAGAGAGAGGGTATAGTGAACAGGAAAGTGCAAATCGAGCAAAAATGTAATAAGCTGGCTAAGCTGGTATCCCACTTAGGGAACTTCCCATTTTGGAAGAGGGTTTTCTTTCTCCACCCCTACCTCTGGGCTTTGAGATCATGGGGACAGAGGACAATGGGTAAGGGGCAAAAGAAATGATAAAAGCATGTCTGTTATGGACTGAACGTATCCCCCAAAATTCCTATGTTGCACCCCAACCCTGATGGTATCTAGAGGTGAGACCTTTGAGAGGTACTCAGGTTTATATGACAGTGGGGTCCCATGATGGGATTAGTGTCCTTACAAGAGGAGAGAGACCAGAACTTGCTTGCTCTCTGTCATTTGAAGACACAACAAGATAGCCAGGAAGAGTGTACTCACAAGGCACAGAATCTGCCAGCACCTCAATCTTGGACTGCCCAACCTCCAAAACAGTGAGAAATAGAGGTCTGTTGTTTAAGGTCTTTTCACGGTATTTTATAATAGCAGCCCAAGCCAAGAAAAGTCTGAGCAGAGTCAGGGTAGAAAATGAACTAAAGAGGAAGATTTGTTTTCAACAATAACTTAGAGGTCACCAAACAAGATAACTGGGCATATTTTTATATCAACAGTCATTAAGCAAACAAGAAATTAAGTGACCATTAAAAAAAATGCCATTATTTTAAACAATCATCAAAACTGTTCATCTCGACTTGAGCTTACCAGAGTATCTCTAATGATGCAGGACATCTTAAACACTTGTTACAGAGAGGCTTCTTATTTAATACAGTAAAAAGGGAGAATTATCTGATGGTCCTTAAAAATTAATGTAACTACTAAAGAAAACAGTGAAAATTAAGCAAAACTGCTCTCTGGCTATAATTACTGTGTTGGCATTTCCCAACACAGGGGCTAAATTGTGATAAAATGAACTATGACAGAAGGTAAATTTGAGTTTTACTAAATCAACTTCCAAGACTTACTTGGGCTTATTAAATCTTATGCTCCATTTGAAAATGAAAAATAGTGGCAAAAATGACTAGCAAGAACTCCAAGAGCTAAGAACCGAACATGAGTCTGTACCATGTCATGTTAGCCCCCGTATTAAGCTCCTCCCTCACAACTTCCCATCATGCAGAACATGGCTCCAGCAGGGCAGCTGCACAGGAGGCGCTGTGATGGCTAAACAAGATGTCAGCACCTACAAACCCCAGTGGATCCTGAGGGGACATGGAAACTCAAGAAACCAAAGTGGGCTACCTGGTCCGGCACTCTCCCCACTGAACAGACTTTCCAGCTAGCCTTGGAGGCTCAGAGTCTGACTTCATGAATGGAGATAGCAGGTGGCCCATATAAAAGTAAACTAAGATGAAGGCAGGACCAACCCTAGTACCCAGAATGCCTGCAAGGTGGTGCCGTACACTCTGCTAGCAGTGGCCCCACCTAATTTATCTGTTAACAGTCAATTTAGTGCATTTAAAAGCAGTGGTTCTCAAAATGTGGTCTCCAGATCAACAATATGGCATCTTTTGGAAGCTTGTTAGATATCCAAATCCTCAAAACTCATCCAAGATCTAAATCAGAAATGAGGGCTTGGGGCCAGAATCTGTGTTTGAACAAGCCTTCTAAGTGATTCTTATGTACACTGAAAACTTAGCAAAAATTGTGTTTTTCAAAACAGTTCTACCCCTCTCCCAAATAAAAATTTTATTATTTTCTGACCATAGGTCAGAAAAATATTTATCTATTTTCCCTTTATATATAGTTAACTCTGGTAAGCCATGGAACAGATAATATTGAAGTCATTAATCACTGGCTTAGACACACCCTTTTCCAAAAGATTTACCTTCCTTAACAGGCTTTGCTTACCAAACTTCATGGATATTCCCTGAATCCCTCATGTCTACAACAGAGCCTGGCACAAGTACTGGCTAAATGTATAAATCAGCACTATGAATGAAGGAAAAAGGGAATTGGAGATGCTGCCTATCAGTACAAAATCATTTGGAAACTAACAGCCTCCTGTGTCTGACCCACAGTTAACCTGCATAGAGAAGGCTGCCAGTTGATTGTATGCATCAATCAAGACTTTTCTACAACTGGCTGCCTAGTCTCAGATGCCTCCCCAGCTGCAACAGCTCATATGAGAAAAGACTTGTAAGAATCCCTAGATCTTCCCACAGAGAGGTTCAACCATGTTCTCTGAGGATTTCTAAACAAGAATTACGAAACTGGCACAATATGAGGAGTGAGCATTCTGCAGGATTCCTCTGCTGGAGTACTATTTTTAAAAAGGCAAACAAGAGGGAGAAAAATTGCTAGGAAGTTGCATTTTTACAGCAATTGGGAGACAAATCTAGCTTCTTACCAAAAATAGAAAACTATATATCATTATACTGCATATACATTATTAATGTTTATAATTTTTTTGTAAATTATGTCTTCAGGAAGGTTCCTATTGACATCATGTTTGACATAATGCTTCATCATTCTAAAAGCTTAATGAGATGAATTTTTGCCAGAAAAGAGATGTGGGTGGAGCGCAGAGCACATTCCTAGCAGTTGTGGCTGATGCAATGCTGTGAGAATACTCCAGCTCCCAGAAGCCTCCTGGGCATACCCAGGAAGGGAGCTCACCCGCTATAAGGAAGTGACTCAGCGCCAACCACGCAGCTCCCTGATCTTTTCAGCCATTGGCTTTGAAGAATATGCTGTAACACCCTATAGGCTGAACCCATGTATATAAGCTAGCTTACTTCCTGAACAAAGTGGATCTGAGTCACTGAACCTGGTCCCCAGAGTCAGGTCTTTGTGTCTCCATCGTCCTCACCTCCGGCAGGACTTGTCCACAACTGGCACCTCGAGCAGGGACCCAGCCAGCACTCAAAGGACGGGTGAGTGACCCTCTGCAATAGGAAACCTTCTCCCCCACTCTCGAGCCCCGCAGGCTAGAGCCCTGCACGCCCTATTGCAGAGCAGGCAAGTTGAAGTTTATGAAAAGGATCTCTCTCTTACTGGGAGATTCTCTCTGGTCTCAATCACTGGATTGAGGACGCGCCTCTTTGGGACCCGGACACTTGGCCTGAGCTTTTCGGTGCGTCTGTTCGGCCAAAGTACATGGGGGACAAACCTTCCCTCTCGGCCTCATTCCTGCCCTGTTAGCAATACATGCCTGCCTGACCAGTGCTCCTGCTGGGACCCTCTGCCAGTGCCAAAAATATTACAGGCTGCCCCTCTCTCTGGGGAGTCCCTACCTTCCTATTCGCTCCCCTCCACTGAGGAGGAAAGTAGTTTAGCCTCTGAGTTTAACAAAATTGCGGCTGAGCACGCAGAAATGAAATCAACAGAATTGCTAACTGTGCCATCAGCTCTGCCCCTGGAAAAAGTGGAAGTCACTATTTCCACATTCCCTGCCGGGGCTCAGTGCCCCACCCCAGCCTCTCAGGCGCCATTTTCTCCAACACGTGTTTCTACTGCAGATCCATGGGCCAGCCTATACGCCCCCATGTGTCTTTTTTCTGTCTGTCTGTTTTGTCTATTTTTCTGTATCTCTCACTCTCTCTCTCTCTCCCCTGCCCCTCTCTCTGAAATCACGCTGGAAGGACCCAGCCACGGCACAGTGGCGGGGATCACACCCTCTTCTAACACAAGGGAGAGGTTATGCTTGTGTTTTTCAGCCAATTTGGATCCCAGGAACCTCCCAACCTGCTTGACAGGGTTTCTTGGGCACCTAATAAGTGGTTCAGTCTTCACCCATCCAAAGCCATAGCCCTGACCTTCTCCACACCGACTACACCTGAGGGGAGGAGGTCCTCAGCGCTCTAGAAGAAGACCTCGTGGACGGCGTGTGCGCCCCATCACCTGGGGGGATGTGGAGGCTTTGGTGGGGTGGGCCCAGAGAATTGCCCCTGACGGGCTCCCAGGCCCTGGAGCTCTGTTCTTGCCTATGTGTGCCGTAGTGACCACTGACTCCCAGACACAGGGGGCAGCAGCCTGGGGCTCAAGCCCGGCAGCGCGAGCTGGTGTTTTCAGTTCATCTTTGGAAGATGAGGAGAATTGTGCCAGAATTGCAATTCACAAACTCCAGAAGGTAAACAGCGGCAGCTGCAGCAAGAGGATGAACGAAAGCCAGGCTTGCATTGCCGAGTGGCAGCTGGAACGGCAGAGAGTGCCTGCTAAGCCGCTGGTGGGTTCGCTGACATTTTGGGACATAGGGGTGAATGCCATCATGCTCTCTAGAGCAGAGATGGAAATATGCTGACTGCCATTGCCATGTGCTCCTCTTTGGGACAGTGTAAGACCTGCCAGGATGGCAGGGATGAGGGGGGTGGCTGAGGCCTCATATGCATGGACTGATTCCTGGACTATGACCCAAGTGAGCACTGGCTCCTTTGTTGGATGGACTTACGGATTTTGGACAATGTGAAATACCCTGATGGGGGTGGGGGGTCGCTTTGCTGGAGGCCCTTCCCCTGCCCTGGGAAGCTTTTCCTATGGCTAGAAAGAAGGGTGAGGACATTTTGTGCTTTTGGCAAAGTGCTCAGAGACTGGTGAAATGTACCTTTGTAATTGTTGAAATTGTATAATTTGTCATGTTGTTTGTGTAATGTGCCTTGCAACCATATGCAGTACACAGCCCACAGCAAGCCATCCATCTGTTCTGTGTTTAGATGCTGGCACCTTTGTGGGAAGGGGGCGTACATGGACCTACGTCTTTTTACAATCAAAATGGAACTGTGTTTAATGGCACCTAGAAGGTCTCTAACACAATGGGAGGGAAATGACATTCCAACCCCTAGGAGGAATCCCCTGTTTAAGACCCCCGTTCTATTTTCTAACTAGTCAAACATTACAGAAGCTTGCCTCATTGTTTAATCCAGCTAATCTATTAGCATATAGTATGATATAATAGGTATTATAGTTGTTTTAGTTCTACTAGGGTTCCATTGCATAATGCATAGCATTCAGAAGCTACAACAACAGCAAGCTGTCATTCATCAAGTCCAATTGGCCTTAATTAAAAGAGAAGGGGGAGATGTGGGTGGAGTGCAGAGCGCATTCCTAGCAGCTGTGGCTGATGCAATGCTGTGAGAATACTCCAGCTCCCAGAAGCCTCCTGGGCATACCCAGGAAGGGAGCTCACCCGCTATAAGAAAGTGACTCAGCGCCAACTACGCAGCTCCCTGATCTTTTCAGCCATTGGCTTTGAAGAACATGCTGTAACACCCTATAGGCTGAACCCGTGTATATAAGCTAGCTTACTTCCTGAATAAATTGGATCTGAGTCACTGAACCTGGTCCCTGGAGTCGGGTCTTTGCTTCTCTGTCGTCCTCACTCCCAGCAGGACTTCTCCACAAAGAGTGAGAGAGTATAGCACACATTTTTGTACAGTGGGGAATACCAGAGACCAAGTAAATAATGAGGATATGGTTTATAATTGATGTACAAAAACAAACATTTTTTAAAAACCTATTATAACCCACCACTATAAACAGAATCAAAGAGCAAAGACCTTACTTTCCCACTTGAGCATGTTAGAAAAGGGAGAGCAGAGTGAGCATGACTAATAACTATCTCAGACTCTTAAGGTAGAAGAATTCTTTTTCTAAAAAGAAATGAAAGTTTTTATTACCTTAACCACAAAAGAATATTAAACATGTGAAGATTGAAATATATATATATATATATATATATATATATATATATATATATAAAACACTGAATCACAAGTCCTAAAAGGATACTATTAAATATATTAAAACAATTCTGAAATAATAATTCTGTAATATTTGTATAACTAATAATTCTGGTCTCATATTTAATTTCAAATCTATAGTTTTTGAGATTTACACATGCAAATTAGTGTTGAATCACTAAAGTAGCAGTGTCATTCCCAACATTCCTAGTAATAGTTTGGAATGAATTAAGCTCTTATTTGGAAATCTTGTTGATAAAGTAAAGTGAGTTATATTCCAATCCAGGTCAAGCCTTTTAACACTTCAGCCAAGTAGCAATGATGTTTATACAAATTTATACTAGCTGTAATAACTGGGACTCACTTTCTCTCCAGTTTTTACTCCATTTGGTTTCTAAGTAGCCTCTTAAGGGAAGTATTTTAACATAGGGAATGAATTCATTCATTATTTTTCCTTTCAATGAACAAACAAGAAGTAGCTAGAATTGCCAGGCACTAAATTGGGGATTCTGCTACTCTGAAAAGCAAAATACACAATTTCTCTGAAGCAACCAAAAAAAGTATCAAAGTTCATAAGTTGTCACCATTCTGAACTACTGCTTCATGTCTTCAAATTTCCTTTTCTTTTTTTTTATTTTTATTTTTATTTTTCTGAAGCTGGAAACGGGGAGAGACAGTCAGACAGACTCCCGCATGTGCCTGACCGGGATCCACCCAGCACGCCCACCAGGGGCGACGCTCTGCCCACCAGGGGGCAATGCTCTGCCCCTCCGGGGCGTTGCTCTGCCGCGACCAGAACCACTCTAGTGCCTGGGGCAGAGGCCAAGGAGCCATCCCCAGCGCCAGGGCCATCTTTGCTCCAATGGAGCCTTGGCTGCGGGAGGGGAAGAGAGAGACAGAGAGGAAGGAGGGGGGGTGGAGAAGCAAATGGGCGCTTCTCCTATGTGCCCTGGCGGGGAATCGAACCCGGGTCCCCCGCACGCCAGGCCGACGCTCTACCACTGAGCCAACCGGCCAGGGCCTTCAAATTTCCTTTTCAACAAGAAGGTAAAAGAATAGTCTTTATTGGATAACATTCCAATTTAATTATTTTGCCAAATATAAAATTTTATTCCCCTGAAATTTCCACTAATGTTAACTTAATGAGAACAAATGTGTTAAATAAGAAAAAAAATACTTGACAAAAGGAAAACATAGTGGTCAGCACATGCCTCTCTTAGAAATGTTCAATTAGTAGGTCTTTAGTCTTTGGAAATTCTATCATCACATGGTTAACATTCAAAAGCTACAAGAAAAAGCTTATACCTGGCATTAAGTTGGTACTCAATAAATGGTGGGGTTTTTTTTTACTATAATGATCATATTATCATATTCTATTATATAATTATTACCATAAAAACCCTATAACTATAAATAAGCATTAGTTAAACTTCATGTTACAAAATCAGATGCTGCTACAGTAAGTTCACTAAAAGAAGCTTTTGCTCTTCCAGACTGGAACCAACACAAGCTGTCCTCTTCACCACTCCACTGAGAGCTGACTATCCAATGAAGACTAGGAGGCTCTTACACTAGCCCAACTGCTGGACAACTTTTCAAGTATTAAATATACACTGACCATGTAAAAGCTGTGATTCTATCTAACATTCAGTTATGGAGATGTATTTTCTTCCTCTGCACATTGGGACTGTGCCATTGTCGTTCTGTTTGCTATATATGGATAAAAGGCCCATTGGCCAGATTTACACAATGAAAACCCTCTTGGATTGAACAATATTTCGAGGACATACAGAAGGGCGCTATTAAAATAATCATTTTTTTTCTGCCATTAAAAAATATCTAGTAGCTGCTTTAATCATTTAGACAATTTTCTCCACTTCCTCACAATTCCATCCTCTTGAAAGTTGAGATGTACAGAATCTTCATCTTCAGACAGCTGCACAGCACTGGAAACTAATTTCCCTCACTGAAGCTCCTCTGACCCTCCAAATTTAAGGCAGGTTCTCTCAACTATGTCCAGGATGCGGCCAACTCAAACAAGGAACAAACAACGGGTTAGACTCTATCTAGTTCTCTTCCGCCATTGCATTTCTACATCTCCCACAAGACAGAAACACCCTTATTCAATTCACAAGTCTCCACAGCTGGCTTCTAAGACTTCATGAAGCTGGCAGGCATCCCCAAACTACGGCCCGCGGGCCGCATGTAGCCGCCTGAGGCCGTTTATCCGGCCCCCTGCAGCACTTCCGGAAGGAGCACCTCTTTCATTGGTGGTCAGTGAGAGGAGCACTATATGTGGCAGCCCTCCAACGGTCTGAGGGACAGTGAAATGGACCCCTGTGCAAAAAGTTTGGGGACCTCTGCATGCACCAGGTCTGCACCATTCACCTGCAAGACACACAAATCTGCCCGGTGCTCAGATTTCATGCAGTACAACTCGCCACCAAATGCTCTCAACGACACCTACCCATCCTCTTGCATTAACTGAGTCATAGCCTTCCTCCCCTCAATGAAAAACCAGCCAGCCCATCGGCTTCCTACTGTGCTCCCTTCTCCACTCCAATCCAGCTCCCAGGACACCTCCAAGGGTCTTTTCTGCTCAGATGTCCGGGGCCTTCAACACCCCTACAAATGAAAAGAAACTACTCCTTGGTGACAACCTCCCCAAACCCACCGCGTCACGGCCACTCTACTTCGCTGGAGCCCCCTACCCGTGCCCACCACCACCAGCAGCAAGGGCGGCGCTGGGCGTTTACCTTGACGTTGGAGTAGTTGGTCTGGGTCTCAGCCTCCGCGCTGCTGCAGCAGTGGCGCCTCCGACCCCTGCAGGTGGTCGCCGCCGGGGCTGTAGAGCCAGTGCTGCTGCCGCTGCCCCGCTTTGCGCGAGCCCTGTGCACCCGGGAAGCGCTGGGGGCCTCGCGGCTCAGGGGCATGGCGTCGGCGGCGTCGGTCTGGGCGAAGAGGCCAGGCAGCGGGGTTGCGGGGCCTTGCGACACGCTGGTGCTTTGGCGGGGCGAGTGGGACTCATCCGAGTCCCGACAGTAAATCACGCCGCTCTGCGAGACGCGGATGCTAGGGGCGCAGCCCATCCCTTGGCCGGGCACCCCGACGCGCCTGTTCGCGCCCTCGGCGCGCGGACCCAGCGCACCCGCGGCCACCTGCAGTGAGGGGTCGGCACCTCCACAGCAGTGGCCGCGCCCAGAGTGCGCTACTCCCGACCTATCTGGCCCCCGCTCCGTCGGACTGAGCCTCTGGAGGCTGCGCACGTCACCCTAACTTTCCCTTCTGGGCCATTTTCCTCCCTGAGCCGGGGAGCGCGCGCACACAGCCCCCGCGCCCACCGGCCGCCGCCGCCTCCCCGCCGCGGCACCCCAAACACGCTCCCCGCGCCTCCGCTTCCCCTCCTCTCTCGCTCGGCCTGCGCCACCTCCCAGCTCCACTTCGCCGGGTTCCCGCGCATGTGGCCCCGGCGCCAGGTCGCCAGCCCGCCTGCCTGCCTGCCTGCCTTCTTTCCCCACTTTTAGACCGCGTGCGCCCTCTTCCCTCCTCCGGCGCCCCCGTCCCGCAGCTACCGCTCCGGCCCCCGCGGCGCCCCTCAGCCCCTCCCGCCACTCCCGGGGCTGGGCGAGCGTGCTCGGTTCAGTCCGCTGGGCTCCAGTGCGCGGCTGCTGGCACCACGCCTCGGCGCCCTCCCTTCTTCCTCCGCTGTCCAGAGGCCTCGTCCCTTCTGCACCCATCTTGATGACGCCATCCAGTGCCCCAGCCCCTCTTCCCCTCGCGGCACACACCCGGGGCCGGAACCTGAAGCGCAATGTAGAGTGGGAAACACTGCAATAAACCTTTCGCGAACATATTTTAACGTATCTTTGGGCAAAACATCAGAACGCCATCCCGAAATAGTAAGGACTCTACAGCCCAAGCTCACCCATCTGATTTGGCCACCTCCCCGTACACTCAGAAAGTTAAGGAGAGACCTCATGCTTCTGCAGTTCCCCCTACCACTCTGAAGACTGTGCTGGATGGCGACTCAGACACCTGAGGAAGTTCATTCCATGTCTACTCATCATCTACAGGTTCGTGCCCAGGGATAGGAGGTCCTCTGGAAGAAGGAAGACTTAAACACACAAATTCCCCTCAGATCCAAGGAAAGAACCGAAAGAAACTCTCTGTGTGGTTCTTGGGTTTGTTCTCGAGAGTTTTCCTTCTTTCTTGGGTGTCACTAAATTTTCACCCTGGCTCCTACCCCATCCAGCCTCTTGTCATCAACTGCTCTTCCTGACACTTGGAGCAGGACAGTCAAAACTGCCTTCCATCACTCCCCTGAGGGAGGACACACAGGCTAAGCTTCGCTCAAGGAGAAATGAGTAAACCTTTAGAAGCAACGCTGGTTTTCATTCTCTCCCTGACATGAACTCTGGGGGGCACCACTGCCAATTTATTCATTGGATCTTCTCATTTCTACCAGCTGCCACAGTGGCACAGGGGAGAAAAGAGCTGATCTAAGAAAGAACTCAATATAGAGTTGCTTACACAGGCCAGGGCAAGGATACGGAATCATAATGCAAAGCACAAAGAAGTATGCAATTTGAAATAATTTATTTGAGTCTTCCTTTTCTTTCTCTAACCATAACATCAACCTTTGAGCAACTGGATGAAGTCTTCAAATGACAGCTTCTAACCTTCAGAGAGAAGCAATGTGTCACACCAAATCTCAATTTCAGACATACAGAGGAGAAAACACTAGTTTAACCTAATTCTTCTACCTTTGATTCTCTTCTTCTCAGTTCAACATTTTGACTTTCCATCTTGGAATCAACATCTGGAAGGAAAGAAAGAAGGAGGGAGGGGATAAGTGTGGCAGAGAGGGAGGAAAGATTGAGCAGAGGGAGAAACGGAGGTTGGATATAGTCTCAATGAAAGCCTGCAGGGGGGATTCTGAAGCTGGGATTGTGTTTCAGCATTGTCTTCAGGTGGGGCTAAGAGGATCGGCCTTTATCATCCCCACATGCTTTATTAGTTACTTGCAGACCATCTCAGCAAACTTGGGTAAGGTGGCGCTCTTTAGCTGAGGCAGTCCCCTTATGAGACTGACAGTTCAACTTAGGGCTATCTGCTGGCAGCATTCCCCCAGCTGGAGGAGCGAGTCCTTTCCTGGTATCACAGCTCCCACCACAATGCCCTTCCAGGCTGCCTGGGTCTATGCTTCCTTGTCCCTATTCATGTATCTAGGAACCCCACATTAAAAAATCAGGACTGAGAGATAGAGACAATCATTCATTTGAAATAGGCCTAAGCCTGATGGCTGCCATTTGCTCTACCTCCAAATGACCTTTCAGAATTTGGGCAAACATCATCAGCATTAAATTATAAAAGAACTAGTCTCCATGCCAATCTCTAATGTAATGTTAAGTCAGGAATTAATCATTCCTGAAGTATACCTAGGATTCTCTTATACATACTCATTTCAGTCATTATTTTTCATAGAGCTACCAATGGCTTCTTTGAAATTTAGAGCCATGCTAATTTTCATCCAACATGTCTAACTTTTTCATAGTTTTCTCTAGGAGTGTGGTTACTATAATGAAACCACCCAGAGAAGAGAACAGGGCCTGTTACTCACTGATGATTTTGAAAGCAGATAACTATGATAGCCTGACCAGTGGTGGTGCAGTGCATAGTGTCAACCTGGGATGCTGAGGTCCCAGGTTCAAAACCTCGACATCACCAGCTTGAGCACAGGGTTGCCAACTTGAGCATGGGATCATTGAAATAATCCTGTGGTCACTGGCTTGAGCCAAAAGGTCGCTGTCTTGAAGCCCAAAGTTACTGGCTTGAGCAAGGAGTCATTGGCTCGGCTGGAGCCCCCCATCAAGGCATGTATGAGAAGCAATCAATGAACAAATAAGGTGCTGCAACTACAAGTTGATGCTTCTCATCTCTCTCCCTTACTGTCTCTGTCTCAGTCTCTCTGTCTCTCTGTCTTTTGCAAAAAAAATAATATATATGACTATGATAAAACAGAAATTACAACCAATCTTCTGTTGGAGGATATTAGAGGTTCAATCATGAAGGGACAAGTCATCAAGAAATAAATTTAGATTGAACGTCCTACATTAAAAAACAATTAAGCCTTGAGGGAGGAGATAACCTCAGGTCACTAGTGAACAGGACTGAGCTGCTTCGGTATGTTAATTGAACATTTCTCATTGGGTACACTGTCTTTCTTGAATGCGACTCTCCTGCAGGAATAGAAGACATAACGAAGGAAATGCACTAGCTTTATAATTTTCCTCCCATTCCCTGAGGAAACAACAGTTTCAATACCTTCCTCAAACACAGTTTCCACTGCCAATTCTATTTAGTGAAAGAAAAAAAATACTGGAGCCCAATAATCTCCACCAAGTGTTTGCAGTGGGAATGTATAACCTGCTGGCCTATATCTGGCCACTGAAGCATGAAGAAGTATGCAAATGGAGGAGAGATGGTTTCATTATCTAGTTTAGCACTGAGACCTGAGTTCTTGCTCTTGTAAGTGATTGCTGGACCACATCCTATGTCACAATTTCAATGCATTCCTGGATAATGGTAGCCTACAAACTTAGACATTGCAGATAAAATTTAGGCTTGAGTTACAGAATAAGGCCAGAAAAACAAACATTATTAAAAAAAATTGAATTAAGTGAAAAAATTTAGTTACAGTCAATCCAAAAAACAAATCAAAATAAAGCAAACTAAATCAGAAATTGCTTTAAAAACTAAACCTCAGTTATGCCCAGGTTCAGGTAATGGCTGGTATGTTATCTACTAATACCAAATAAGAGTTTATTTCAGAATTATGACCCACAGACACTGCATAAATCTGAACAATTAAGGTCCCCTACCATTCTAAGATGGCATGATTCTTCCAGAATTTCCCTAAAGAACCAGAAAATGTGGTTAATAAGTTTTGAATGATTCGTAACCATAAAGGTTAAAACAATAGCAGCTTTCTTGTTAATCTTTAGATAACCAAACATTTAATCAACCAATCAACCTTACAGAACTTTTGGATTCAAACTACATTCTTAATGGTGGAGCTTATTGGAAATCTAACTACCTGCTAAGTGAAATGATACACTATATTAGGTAACCAGGTATAGCAGAAGGATGTGAAAGGTTCATTGAACACCCAGTGAGAAGGGAAAACCTGACGCCTAGTGCTGCCCCTGATAGCTGTATAACCTCAGACAAGTCACTTAACCTGTGTGCCTCCATTTCCTAGAAAATCTTCAAACTCTTTAAATCTCCAATATTTGGAGATAGCAAAATATTTTTCCTTTTATTACATTATTTTTAATATAGAATAGTGGACTTTTAATTTTTTTTAAAGTTCATTAATTTTTATGGGGTGACATTGATAAATCAGGGTATATATATTCAGGAAAACATCTTCAGGTTATTTTGACATTTGATTATGTTGCACTCCCATAACCCAAAGTCAAATTGTCTTCTGTCACCTTCTATCTGGTTTTCTTTGTGTCTCTCCCCTCCCTCCAAACCCTCCCTCTCCCAAACCCATAACCACCACACTCTTATCCATGTCTCTGAGTCTCATTTATATGTCCCACCTATGTATAGAATCATACAGTTCTTAGTATTTTCTGATTTACTTATTGCACTCAGTATAATGTTATCAAGTGCCATCCATGTTGTTGTAAATAATCTGATGTCATCATTTCTTATGGCTGAGCAGTATTCCATAGTATATATGTACCAAAGATTTTTAATCCACTTGTCCACTGACGGACACTTGGGCTGTTTCCAGATCTTCACTATTGTGAACAATGTGACCATAAACATGGGGGTGCATTTCTCCCTTGAAACAGTTCTATGGTGTTCTTGGGATATATTCCTAAAAGTGGGATGGCTGGGTCACAAGGCAGTTCCATTTTTAATTTTTGAGGAATCTTCAAACTGTTTTCCACAGTGGCTGCCCCAGTCTGCATTCCCATCACAGTGCAGGAGGGTTACCTTTTCTCCACATCCTCGCCAAACTTATTCTGTGTTCTTATGTTGATGAGCGCCATTCTGACTTGTGTGTGGTGATATCTCATTGTGGTTTTAAATTGCATTTCTCTAATGATTACTGATGTTGACCATTTTTTCATATGCCTATTGGTCATCTGTATGTCCTCTTTGGAGAAGTGTCTATTCATTTCTTTTGCCCATTTTTTGAATGGATTGTTTGTCTTCCTGGTGTTGAGTTTTACAAGTTCTTTATAAATGTTTTGGTTATTATTAAATCCTTATCAGATATATTGTCAAATATGTTCTCCCATTGTGTACTTTGTCATTTTATTCTGTTTTTATTGTCTTTAGCTGTACAAAAGCTTTTTAGTTTGATATAGTCCCATTTGTTTATACTGTCTTTTATTTCACTTGCCTGTGGAGGTAAATTGGCAAATATATTGCTGTGAGAGATGTCAGATCTTACTGCCTATGTTTTCTTCTAAGATGCTTATGGTTTCACAACTTACATTTAAGTCTTTTATCCATTGTGAGTTTATTTTTGTGAATGGTGTAAGTTGGTAGTCTAGTTTCCTTTTTTTTCAGGTAGAAGCCCAGTTTTCCCAACATCATTTGTAAAAGAAGATGTCTTTAATCCAATCCATTGTATGCTCTTACCTCCTTTGTCAAATATCAGTTGTCCATAAAGGTGTGGGTTTATTTCTGGGTTCTCTTTTCTGTTCTATTGATCAATTTGCCTGTTCCTATGCCAGTAACAGGCTGTTTTGAGTATAATGGCCTGGTAGTATAACTTGATATCAGGAAGTGTGATACCTCCCACTTTTTTCTTCCTTTTCAAGATTGCTGACCCTATTCGTGTTCCTTTTTGGTTCCATATAAATTTTTGGAATATGTGTTCTATATCTTTGAAGTATGTCATTGGTATTTTAATTGGTATTGCATTGGATTTATAAATTGCTTTGGGTAATGCAGACATTTTAATGATGTTTATTCTTCCTAACCATGAGCACTGTATATGCTGCCACTTGTCTGTATCTTCCCTGATTTCTTTTATCAATGTTTTATAATTTTCCAAGTACAAGTCTTTAATCTCCATGGTTAAATTTACTCCTAGGGCCCTGGCCGGTTGGCTCAGCGGTAGAGCGTCGGCCTAGGGTGCGGAGGACCTGGGTTCGATTCCCGGCCAGGGCACACAGGAGAAGCGCCCATTTGCTTCTCCACCCCTGCGCCGCGCTTTCCTCTCTGTCTCTCTCTTCCCCTCCCACAGCCAAGGCTACATTGGAGCAAAGATGGCCCGGGCGCTGGGGATGGCTCTGTGGCCTCTTCCTCAGGCGCTAGAGTGGCTCTGGTCACAACATGGCGACGCCCAGGATGGGCAGAGCATCGCCCCCTGGTGGGCAGAGCGTCGCCCCTGGTGGGCGTGCCGGGTGGATCCCGGTCGGGCGCATGCGGGAGTCTGTCTGACTGTCTCTCCCTGTTTCCAGCTTCAGAAAAGTGAAAAAAAAAAAAATTTACTCCTAGGTACTTTATTTTTTTGGTTGCAATAGTGAAGGGGATTGTTTCCTTAATTTCTCTTTCTGACAGTTCATTGTTGGTATATAAAAATGCCTCTGATTTCTGAGTATTAATTTTATATTCTGCTACCTTGCTGAATTCATTTATCGGGTCCAGTAGTTTTTTGACTGAGACTTTAGGGTTTTCTATATACAATATCATATCATCTACAAATAATGATGGTTTTACTTCTTTTTTAATTTGGATGCCTTTTATTTCTTCTTTTTGTCTGATTGCTGTGGCTAGGACTCCAGAGTTATATTGAATAAGAGCGGTGAAAGGGGGCACCCCTGCCTTGTTCCTGATCTTAAGAGGATTGCTTTTAACTTTTGCCCATTGAGTATGATGTTGGCTATGGGTTTGTCATAGATGGCCTTTATCATTTTGAAGTATGCTCCCTGTATTCCCACTTTGCTGAGAGTTTTGATCATGAATGGGTGCTGGATTTTATCAAATGCTTTTTCTGCATCTATTGAAATTATCATGTGGTTTTTGTCCTTCCTTTTGTTTATGTGATGAATCACATTGATTGATTTGCAAATATTGTACCAGTCTTGCCTCCCAAGAATAAATCCCACTTGATCATGATGTATGATTTTTTTCATGTATTGCTAGATCCGGTTTGCTAATATTTTGTTGAGGATTTAGCATCTAAATTCATCAGGGATATTGGCCTATAATTTTCTTTCTTTTTGTTTTCTTTGACTGGTTTTGGAATCAGAATTATGCTTGCCTTATAAAAGGAGCTTGGAAATCTTCCTTCCTCTTGAATTTTTAAAAATAGCTTGATAAGGACAGGAGTTAGTTCTTTGAATATTTGGTAGAATTCACTTGTGAATTCATCTGGCCCAGGTCTTTGTTGGGAGTTTTTTGATAACTGTTTCGATCTCATTTGTTGTAATCAGTCTGTTTAGGTTATCTGATTCTTCCAGATTAAATTTTGGAAGATTATGTTTTAAGGAATTTGTCCATTTCATCTAGTTTTTCTAGTTTTTTGACATACAGTTCTTCATCGTATTTTCTTACAATACCTTGTATTTCTGTTGTGTCAGTTGTTATTTCTCCACTCTCATTTCTAATTTTATTTATTTGAGTCCTCTTTCTTTTTTTCTTGGTGAGTCTGGTTAAAGGTTCATCAATCTTGTTTACCTTTTCAAAGAACCAGCTCCTTGTTTCATTGATCCTCTGTATTGTTTCTTTAGCCTCTATGTCATTTATTTCTGCTCTGATCTTTATTATTTCCTTTCTTAACTTCCTCTGGGTTTTACTTGTTATTCTCTCTCTAGTTCTTTTAGATGCAGGGTCAAGTTGTTTATTTTAGCTTTTCCTAGCTTCTTAAGGTATGCCTGTAATGCTATGAACTTCCCTCTCAGGACAGCTTTTGCTCTGTCCCATAAATTTTGAGCTGATGTATGCTCATTCTCATTTGGTTCTAGGAATTTTTTTATTTCTTCTTTGATCTCATTGTTAACCGATTCGTTATTTAATATGCTATTTAGTTTCAAAGTGTTTGAGTATTTTTCAGTTTTTCTGTTGTTGTTGATTTTAGTTTTATGCCATTGTGATCAGAGAATATGCTTGATATGACTTCAATCTTATTAAATTTGCTGTGACCACTTTTGTGCCCTAACATGTGGTCTATCCTAGAGAATGTACCATGAGCACTTGAAAAGAATATGTTCTGCTGCTTTAGGGTGAAAGGTTCTGAAGATATCTGTTAAATCTAGTTGATCTAGTGTTCTTTAGGTCTGCTTTCTCTTCGTTAATTTTCTTTCTTGAGGATCTATCTAGTAATGTTTGTGGGGTATTGAAATCCCCTACTATGATAGTATTGCTGTTGATCTCGCCCTTTAAATCCATCAAAGTCTGCTTTATATATTTAGGTGCTCCTATATTAGGTGTGTAGATTTTTTTTTTGACATTAGAATGTATGTTTAATTGCTAGCAGATTTCCCTAATCTTGTCTTGTTCTTTCAAACTTACTGGCATGACTCCATAGGATCTGGCTTTTTCTTTTCTTTTTCTTTTTTAATAATTTTATTTTTAATGGGGCAACATCAATAAATCAGGATACATATATTCAAAGATAACAACTCCAGGTTATCTTGTCGTTCACTTATGTTGCATACCCATCACCCAAAGTCAGATTGTCCTCTGTCACCTTCTATCTAGTTTTCTTTGTACCCCTCCCCCTCCCCCTTTCCCTATCCCTCTCCCCTCTCCCCCCGTAACCACCATACTCTAATCAATGTCTCTTAGTTTCACTTTTATGTCCCACCTACGTATGGAATAATGCAGTTCCTGGTTTTTTCTGATTTATTTATTTCACTTCGTATAATGTTATCAAGATCCCACCATTTTGCTGTAAATGATCCGATGTCATCATTTCTTATGGCTGAGTAGTATTCCATAGTGTATATGTGCCACATCTTCTTTATCCAGTCATCTATTGACGGGCTTTTTGGTTGTTTCTATGTCCTGGCTACTGTGAACAATGCTGCAATGAACATGGGGCTGCCTGTGTCTTTACATATCAATGTTTCTGAGTTTTGGGGGTATATACCCAGTAGAGGGATTGCTGGGTCATAAGGTAGTTCTATTTTCAGTTTTTTGAGGAACCACCATACTTTCTTCCATAATAGTTGTACTACTTTACATTCCCACCAACAGTGTATGAGGGTTTCTTTTACTCCACAGCCTCTCCAACATTTCCTATTACCTGTCTTGCTAATAATAGCTAATCTAACAGGTGTGAGGTGGTATCTCATTGCCGTTTTGATTTGCATTTCTCTAATAACTAACGAAGATGAGCATCTTTTCATATATCTCTTGGCCATTTGTATTTCTTCCTGGGAGAATTGTCTGTTCATGTCCTCTTCCCATTTTTTTATTGGATTATTTGTTTGTTTGTTGTTGAGTTTTATGAGTTCTTTGTATATTTTGGATATTAGGCCCTTATCTGAGCTGTTGTTTGAAAATATCATTTCCCATTTAGTTGGCTTTCTGTTTATTTTGTTATCAGTTTCTCTTGCTGAGCAAAAACTTCTTAGTGTGATGTAGTCCCATTCATTAATTTTTGCCTTCACTTCTCTTGCCATTGGAGTCAAATTCATAAAATGCTCTTTAAAACCCAGGTCCATGAGTTGAGTACCTATGTCTTCTTCTATGCACTTAATTGTTTCAGGTCTTATGTTTAGATCTTTGATCCATTTTGAGTTAATTTTAATACAGGGGGACAGACTGTAGTCCAGTTTCATTCTTTTGAATGTGGCTTTCCAGTTTTCCCAGCACCATTTATTGAAGAGGCTTTTTTTTCTCCATTGTGTGTTGTTGGCCCCTTTATCAAAAATTATTTGACTATATATATGTGGTTTTATTTCTGAGTTTTCTGTTCTGTTCCATTGGTCTGAGTGTCTATTTTCTGCCAATACAATGCTGTTTTGATTGTCATGGCCCTATAATATAGTTTGAAGTCAGGTATTGTAATGCCCCCAGCTTCATTCTTTTTCTTTAGGATTGCTTTGGCTATTCGGGGTTTTTTATACTTCCGTATAAATCTGGTGATTTTTTGCTCCATTTCTTTAAAAAATGTCATTGGAATTTTGATGGGAATTGCATTAAATTTGTATATTGCTTTGGGTAATATAGCCATCTTGATTATATTTATTCTTCCTAACCAAGAACAAGGTATATTCTTCCATCTCATTATATCTTTTTCGATTTCCCTTAACAATGGTTTATAGTTTTCATTATATAAGTCCTTTACATTCTTTGTTATGTTTATTCCTAAGTATTTTATTTTTTTTGTTGCAATCGGGAAGGGGATTGTTCTTTTGAGTCCGTTCTCAAATGTTTCATTGTTGGCATATAGAAAGGCTATTGACTTCTGTATGTTAATTTTGTATCCTGCGACCTTACTGTCTTACTGTATTGGTTTATTGTTTCTAGTAGTCTTTTTGTGAATTCTTTGGGGTTTTCGATGTATAGGATTATATCATCTGCAAAAAGTGATACCTTTACCTCTTCTTTTCCGATATGGATGCCTTTTATTTCTTTGTCTTGTCTGATTGCTCTGGCTAGAACCTCTAGTACCACATTAAATAAGAGTGGAGAGAGTGGACAACCCTGTCTTGTTCCTGATTTAAGGGGGAAAGCCTTCAGTTTTGTGCCATTTAATATGATGTTAACTGATGGTTTATCATATATGGCCTTTATCATGTTGAGATATTTTCCTTCTATACCCATTTTGTTGAGAGTCTTAAACATAAAATTGTGTTGTATTTTATCAAAAGCCTTTTCTGCGTCTATTGATAAGATCATGTGGTTTTTGTTCTTTGTTTTGTTGATATGGTGTATTACGTTAACCGTTTTACGTATGTTGAACCATCCTTGAGATTCTGGGATGAATCCCACTTGATCATGATGTATTATCTTTTTAATATAATGTTGTATTCGATTTGCTAGTATTTTGTTTAGTATTTTAGCATCTGTATTCATTAGAGATATTGGTCTGTAGTTTTCTTTTTTTGTGCAGTCCTTGCCTAGTTTTGGCATGAGGGTTATGTTGGCCTCATAAAATGTGTTTGGAAGTATTGCTTCTTCTTCAATTTTTTGGAAGACTTTGAGTAGAATAGGAACCAAGTCTTCTTTGAATGTTTGATAAAATTTGCTGGTATAGCTATCAGGGCCTGGACTTTTATTTTTGGCGAGGTTTTTAATGGTTTTTTCTATTTCTTCTCTACTAATAGGCCTGTTTAGGCTTTCTGCTTCTTCTTGACTCAGTCTAGGAAAGTTGTATTTTTCTAGGAATTTATCCATTTCTTCTAGGTTGTTGAATTTAGTGGCATAAAGTTTTTCATAGTATTCTACAATAATTCTTTGTCCATCTGTGCGTAGATATTTATAATGGTTATATCTTCCTGTTGGATTGCTCCCTTTATCATTATGTAGTGTCTTTCTTTATCTCTTACTATAGCCTTTGTTTTAAAGTCCATTTTCTCTGATATTAGTATTGCTAAGCCAGCTTTTTTTCATTTCCAGTTCTGTGAAATAGTTTTTTCCATCCTTTTACCTTTAGTCTATGTCTGTGATGGTGAATGTTTTTATAAAAGCCACCCACTTTTGCAGTGGTGGTCCACCTAGTCCCTCCCTCCCAATAGTGGGCATTCAGCTTTTATGGTGGGCCAATCGTGGTGCCGTATGTTTGGTCTGCAATCGCCCATCATGAAAGCTGGAAAGGCCACTAGTGGGTTGGAGGGACCAGGTTGACCTGCACTGCAAAAGTAGGTGGTTTTTATAAAATGGTTCTCCATCATGGGTCTATGTGCATCTTTTATTTTGAGGTGGGTCTCTTGTATACAGCATATGTATGGGTACTGTTTTCTTATCAATGCAGCTACCCTATGTCTTTTAATCAGATCATTTAATCCATTTACATTTAAGGTTATTATTGATATGTAGTTGTTTATTGCCATGTTATCTTTAAAGCTGCATTTCTCTTTTGCTATATTCTTTTCCCACTTTGATCTGTTTAAAATAGGCCCCTTTGCATTTCTTGCAGCATTGGTTTGGTTGTAGTGCAGTCCTTGAATTTTCTTGTGTCTGGGAAGTTTTTTATTTCTCTTTCAATTTTAAATGATCACCTTGCTAGATAAAGTAGTCTTGGTTGAAGGCTCTTGTTCTGCATTACTCTGAATATTTCTTGCCATTTCCTTCTGGCCTCAAAGTTGCTGTTAAAAATTCATGTTATTCTTATGGGGGCTCCTTTGTAGGTGATAGCTTTTTTTTCTCTAGCAGCTTTTAATATTTTCTCTTTATCATTTAGCTTTGGTATTTTAATTATGATGTGTCTTGTTGTAGATTTCTTTGGGTTTTCCTTTAATAGAGTTCTCTGTGCTTCTTGAACATGTGAGATTTTTTCCTGCATTAATTTAAGAAAGTTTTCAGCTATGATATGATTGAACAGTCTCTATCTTTTGTTTTTTCTCTTCTTCTTCAGAAATCCCTATGATGCAGAGGTTATTTCTTTTTATGTTGTCACAGAGCTCTCTTATAATCTCCTCAGGCTTTTTGAGTCTCTTTTTTTTTTTCTCTGTTCTGCTTCCATGCCTTCATTTTTCTTGTCCTTCAACTCGCTAATTTGATTCTCAGCTTCATCCATCCTGCTTTTAATTCCTTCCATTGTGTTCCTCAATTTTGATATTGTATTTGTCATTTATGACTGATTCTTTTTAATTATTTCAATGTCCTTTTTAATATTTGCTATGTCTTTGTTTAGGTGTTCATAATGACCATCTATTGTTGTTCTAAGATCTTTGAGCATCCTAACCATCATTATTTAAACTCTGCATCTGGTAATTTGGTTATATCTGACTCATTCAGGTCCTTTTCTGGGGATTTCTCTTGATTCATTTGTGTTGCATTTCTCTGCATTTTCGTTTTGTCTGTGTATTAGAAGGTTTTAGCCACTGGAGTCCAATGGGTGTGGCCTCTGTGTTCCCTAGGTGTGGTCTGTCTGCAGGCTGCCACCCCCTCTGCCACTGCTGCCTAGGGCTTTTGGGTATGGGTGTTGCTGGCACCAGCTCACTGGGGCTGTCACTGCAGTTTCTGCCTCTCCTCCACAGGAGGGGCTGTGATCACATGCCCGGGTGTACAAGCCTCGGTGGCCTTGGCCTTTGCCGCCCACTGCTGGTGGGGTTATGTGCTGTGCCGGAGCCTCAAGCCTTGGCACCACAGGCAGGTGTGAACACCTTTGCTCAGCTGCAGGTCTCCCCCGATTCCAGGCTTTTGCCCCTTCCCGACAGGAGGAGCCCACTCGTGGGTCACCTGCAAGCCTCAGCTCCTTTTAAGCAACTCTGCTCTAAGTGCCAAGGAAGAGCTTGTTTGGCTGGTGTCCTGCTTCCCTTTGCT
This sequence comes from Saccopteryx bilineata, assembly GCF_036850765.1. NCBI lineage: Eukaryota > Metazoa > Chordata > Mammalia > Chiroptera > Emballonuridae > Saccopteryx > Saccopteryx bilineata. The sequence continues at coordinate 201,815,656 of NC_089493.1, read as the reverse complement.
GGTATTGCTGGTTCCCGGGGAAATATTTTCTTCTGATTTGGGTAGTAACTCATTCCAGGGGTTAGGATGTCTGTCCCTTAAAGTGTTTCTGCCTGTGCCTCCTAGATTACACTCTCTTCCTGCTGCTCTGGTCCTCTCTTCTCTCCCTGTCCCCCAGAACCCCAGGTGAGTGGTTGTGAGAGAGATTTTCTGCGCGGTCCCTTTAAGAAGAATCTTGGGTCTGAGAAATCTGTCTGTTTCTCACAAACAGTATCCTGACTTGTTTCGCAGCTAAATACTGTCCATATGACTCTTCTAGGCTCTGGGTCTGCAGGCTGGGGCTTAGTTCCTGGGGCTCAGGACCCTCCTCTCTCTGCTAAACTCACTTCTCATCATGCAAGTCTCTTCAGGCTGCTGTTTGCTCCGGGGAGCTGGGCAGCCCACTCTGTGTTTCCGCTTTTTCTACCAGTCTCAGTGTAGCTTCTTCAGTGTTCCTTGGTTGAAGAGTCCTCTTAGTTTAGTCCAAAGTTGGTTTTTCCAAATGATTGTTCTTAAAATTAAGTTGTAATCTACTTTGGTTCTGGGAGGTGAAAGTTGGTATGTCCACCTACTCCATCTCCATCTTGCCGCTATCTCTAGAATAGTGGATGTTTTAAAACTGAAAGGTAGTCCTGAACCTAACTGCATGCCAAAATCACCCTGAAGAATTTCATGTGAAATATAAAGGTTTCCTGGTCCCATCTGAGAGCCTTGGATGCAGGGGTCAAGAACAGGGCCAGCATCTGTCTTTTCAAAGAAGTTGAATCTATTGTAGTCTTTCCGCATCCTCTTTTAGGGACTAGAGTAGGAGTCTAAGTCCTACAAGAGCCTATAAAACCCTACCTGATAGGGTTTTGCCAAATCTTTCTCAGCCCTCTCCTCTCTCACCCTCACCCCTCTCTCTGCTCGGCCCCATGACCTCCTTGATGTTTCTCCAGGGGATGTAATATTATTAGCCAGGGGCACTTCCTTCTGTCTGTTACACTCACCATTTCATGGAACACTGAGTGGCTAAATTCCTCACTTCCCTTAAGTTTCTACTAATAGCTCCTGTTTAAAATTGTAACCCATATCCCTCCATTGTCCTCTACCACTCCTGATTACCCTCAGTCTGGTCTATTCTTCTTTTTAACATAGCACTTATCACTTTCAAAATTATTACATAATTGGTTCATTTATTGTTATGTTTATTGTCTATCTTCTCCCATTAGAATATAGGCTCTGTAAGGGCAGGAATTTTTGTTGCTGTTATTGTTGACTGATGGATCCTAAATTCCTACAATAGTACCTGGTATACAGTAAGACAAGTGCTCAAATATTTGCTGAATGAGTGAAATGAATCCTCCTCCATTTCTTCCTCTTTAGCCCTTTTCTTAACTTTCATAACTCAGATTGAAAGAGCTTGGGAGTTATTTTCCTTTAGCGTTATGTGTTTTTAGTTTTTAAAGTCAATAAATGCCTTTGACTTGATAATCCTCCTTTTTTAATCTTTTTTTATTAATTTTAATGCAGTGACATTGATAAATCAGGGTACATATGTTCCGAGAAAACATCTCCAGATTATTTTGACCTTTGATTATGCTGCATACCCCTCACTCAAAGTCAAATCATCCTCCGTCACTTTCTATCTGGTTTTCTTTGTGACCCTGTCCTCCCCCCACCCCCTCCCTCTCCTTCCTCGACTCTCCCCACCCCTCCACCCCACTCCCTGTTACCATCACATTCTTGTCCATGTCTCTGAGTCTCATTTTTATAACCCATCTATGCATGGGTTCATATAGTTCTTAGTTTTTTCTGATTTACTTATTTCACTCCGTATAATGTTATCAAGGTCCATCCATGTTATTGTAAATGATCCAATGCCATCATTTCTTATGGCTGAGTAGTATTCCATAGTATATATGTACCAAAGCTTTTTAATCCACTCATCCTCTGATGGACACTTGGGCTGTTTCCAGATCTTTGCTATTGTGAACAATGCTGCTATAAACATGGGGGTGCATTTCTCCTTCTGAAACCATTCTATGGTGTCCTTGGGGTATATTCCTAAAAGTGGGATAGCTGGGTCAAAAGGCAGTTCAACTTTCAATTTTTTGAGAAATCTACATACTGTTTTCCACAGAGGCTGTACCAGTCTGCATTTCCACCAGCAGTGTAGGAGGGTTCCCTTTTCTCCACATCCTTGCCAGCACTTATTCTGTGTTGTTTTGTTGATGAGCACCATTCAGACTGTTGTGAAGTGATACCTCATTGTGGGTTTTTTTTATAAATAAATTTTTATTTTAATGGGGTGACATCAATAAATCAGGATACATATATTCAAAGAAAACATGTCCAGGTTATCTTGCCATTCAATTCTGTTGCATACCCATCACCCAAAGAAAGATTGTCCTCTGTCACCTTCTATCTAGTTTTCTTTGTTCCTCTCCCTCTCCCCCTCCCTCTCTCCCTCCTTCTCTTCCCCCACCCTCCATAACCACCACACTCTTGTCCATGTCTCTTAGTCTCATTTTTATGTCCCACCAATATATGGAATCCTGCAGTTCTTGTTTTTTTCTGATTTAGTAATTTCACTCCATATAATGTTATCAAGATCCCACCATTTTGTTGTAAGTAATCCGCTGTCATCATTTCTTATGGCTGAATAGTATACCATGGTGTATATGTGCCACATCTTCTTTATCTAGTCTTCTATTTTTTTTTTACAGTGATTAAAGCCTTTAAGCAAACTCTTGGCCAATACAGCAAGAATCCATAAAAGAGTAGTGTCTTTAACATGTTCACCAAGTCCAAGTTGGCCCCAACACCATGCCAAATCCCTGAAAAATGCAACCCAACCCCAGTTCAGTCTGTTAGGAGCTGTCACAAGGAGCAGAAGTCCAGTAAAAGTCCACATCCAGGAAAAGTCCTCACGGCACTGGAATTGTTGTCAAAATTCTATACTTTGCAGCTCATGTCCGAGTCCCAATGACCACTGCTTCTAGCTGGTAATGATTCAGGTAGACTGGAAAAGCCATCTGCAGCATGTATGAATATGGAGCTTCTCTTCCCCTCTGCCTGGAGAGATGAGACCAGGTTGCTTTTCCCTGGAGCTCTGTGACTGTGGCTTGGTAAAGAGAACCTTGGGATACACTAAGCTGGGTGGCAAAGGTAGATTCATAATAGAAGTTGGCAAAAGGGGGAAAGAGTTCTAAATTAGAAGTAGGTCTCATCCTGAAATATGAGTGGGGCATTGAGGTAGGAGGAATAAAGGAAATGCTATATATTAAACAAAGCAGCAGAAAATAGGACGATCAATACCCACAACAGAGATCTTTGAGGGAAGAATTAAAAACCTGACTATTCAGGCAAGACATACTTAAGTGGCCCTTGTGCAAATGAGATCAGTTTACCTGCTTCTTGGAAGAAATACCCTAGGCTCTTCCACAGTGTCGTAGATAGGGCTGACGGCCCTGGGCACCTTCAGCCTTCAGTGGCAAACTCCAGCCTTCTGGGCAAGGTTAGGTCATAGGTGGCTGGAGCAGGGCTGGAAGAGACTGAACCCTCACTTAGAGGAGCGAGGGGGAAGCCTACCTTCCAGTGTCCCTGTTTTCTCACAGCAGAGGCATGTAAGTCTGGCAGGCTTTAGCTCAATGACCTTCCTTTCCACTATTGAAGCAGGACCCAGATGACATCCTATGAAACCCCTTTGGGGCATTGGAGCCTTTAAGGGCGTATCCTAAAAGCTGGTAGTTCCCCTGATCTCTATTGGGCTTTTTCTGCCTCTAGGTATCTTAAAAGCCATGCTCAGATGATCTCGCTGAGGGGTTTGAGGATCCTCATCCGCCTATATAAAACTTTTTCATATATCTGGAGCTATTTGGAAAAAGACAAAACAGTGTTATTAGCTGGATCAAATAAAGAGGATAGTAGTTTGCAGGCGAAAAAGATTTGGCATCTCCTGTTCATCAGCATTCAAAAGAAATTAAAATTTTTTTAAGTAAAAAGCATGATACGGTAGACCCGTAGGAGTTCCAGGATATGACTACCCCCTTTTAAATTTTTTTAATTGACCTTAAAATATTTGCTGGGTACACTTTAATAATATCTTAACTTTAAAGATTGTAAGAATGACAAAATACAGTAAATGCTTATGCTCCATATGCAGGAGCATTTTCAGTTTAACCAGTTTAGGAAATCCAATAATAGAACAATGCATACAGACAATGAGCTATAAAATGCTTAGCAGCCTCTCCTGTTCTGGCAGAGGTTACTATAAATCCAGAATATGTATCCACTGTAACGTGGACATAGGACTGTTTGCCAAATGAAGGTATATGAGTAACATTATATGAGTAACATCCATTTGCCAAAGTTGTCCTGGTAGGGGTCCTTAAGGGTTAACTCAAAATGAAGGGGCAGATTTTAGTATAGAACCCCTTGGACAGGATTTCCCAATCTGCTGTGCTGCTTCCTGAGTAAGTTGAAACAGTTTACACAGGGCTGCAGCATTCTGGTGATGAATAGTATGAGACTGAATTGCTCAATCTGTCATGGTTGCTCCAAATAATTTTCTTTTCGGTAACTTGATCAACAAGGGCATTCCTAGGCCCTGGCTGGTTGGCTCAATGGTAGAGCATCGGCCTGGTGTGCAGGACCAGGCCAATGCTCTACCACTGAGTCATTGTGCTTTTAATTTGCATTTCTCTAATGATTAGTGATGTTGAGCATTTTTTCATATGCCTATTGGCCATCTGTATATCCTCTTTAGAGAAGTGTCTATTTCTTTTGCCTATTTTTTGATTGGATTGTTTGTATTCCTGGTGTTGAGATTTACAAGTTCTTTATAAATTTTGGTTATTAACCTCTTATCAGATGTACTGTCAAATATGTTCTCCCATTATGTAGTTTGTCTTTTTATTCTGTTCTTATTGTCTTTGGCTGTGCAAAAGCTTTTTAGTTTGATATAGTCTCAGTCGTTTATCCTCTCTTTCATTTCCCTTGCCCGTGGAGATAAATCAGCAAATATATCGCTGCGAGAGATGTCGGAGAGCTTACTGAATATGTTTTCTTCTAAGATGCTTATGGTTTCACGCTTTACATTTAAGTCTTTTATCCCTTTTGAGTTTATCTTTGTGAATGGTTTAAGTTGGTGATCTAGTTTCATTTTTTTGCAGGTTGCTGTTCAATTTTCCCAACACCATTTGTTGAAGAGGCTGTCTTTACTCCATTGTATGCCCTTACCTCCTTTGTCAAATATCATTTGTCCATAGAGCTGTGGGTTTATTTCTGAATTCTCCATTCTGTTCCATTGATCTATGTGCCTATTCTTATGCCAGTACCAGGTTGTTTTGAGTACAATGGTCTTGTAGTATAACTGTATATCAGGAAGTGTGATACCTCCCCCTTTATTCTTCTTTTTTAATATTGCTGAGGCTACTCGTATTCTCTTTTAGTTCCGTATAAATTTTTGGAATATGTGTTCTATAACTTTGAAGTATAACATTGGTATTTTAATTGGTATTGCATTGAATTTATAAATTACTTAGGTAATATACACATTTTAATGATGTTTATTCTTCCTAACCATGAGCATAGTATATGCTTCCACCTGTTTGTATCTTCCTTGATTTCTTTTATCAATGTTTTATAATTTTCTGAGTACAAATCTTTAGTCTCCTTGGTTAAATGTACTCCTAGGAACTTTATTTTTTTTGGTTCTAATAGTGAAGGGGATTGTTTCCTTAATTTCTCTTTCTGAATGTTCATTGTTGGTGTATAAAAATGCCTCTGATTTCTGAGTATTAATTTTATATCCTGCCACCTTGCTGAATTCATTTATCAGGTCCAGTAGTTTTTTGACTGAGACTTTAGGGTTTTCTATATACAATATTATATCATCTGCAAATAATGATAGCTTTACACCTTCTTTTCCAACTTGAATGCCTTTTATTTCTTCTTCCTGTCTGATTGCTGTGGCTAGGACTTCCAGGACTATGTTGAATAAGAGTGGTGAAAGGGGGCACCCCTGCCTTGTTCCTGATCTTAAGGGGATTGCTTTTAACTTTTGCCCATTGAGTATGATGTTGGCTGTGTGATTGTCATAGATGGCTTTTATCATGTTGAGGTATGCTCTCTGTATTCCCACTTTGCTGAGAGTTTTGATCATGAATGGGTGCTGAATTTTATCAGATGCTTTATCTGCATCTATTGAAATTATCATGTGGTTTTTGTCCTTCCTTTTGTTTATGTGATGAATCACATTGATAGATTTGAGAATATTGTACCAGTCTTGCCTCCCCAGAATAAATCCCACTTGATCATGGTGTATGATTTTTTCCTTATATTGTCGGATCCAGTTTGCTAATATTTTGTTGAGGATTTAAGCATCTATATTCATCAGGAATATTGGCCTATAATTTTCTTTCTTTGTGTTGTCTTTGCCTGGTTTTGGAATCAGAATTATACTCACCTCATAAAAGGAGCTTGGAAGTCTTCCTTTCTCTTGAATTTTTTGAAATAGCTTGAGAAGGATAGGAATTAGTTCTTTGAATATTTGGTAGAATTCACTTGTGAATTCATCTGGCCCAGTACTTTTCTTTGTTCGAGTTTTTTGATAACTGTTTTGACCTCATTTGGTGTAATTGGTCTGTTTAGATTTTCTGATTCTTCCACATTGATTTTTGGAAGATTGTATGTTTCAAGGAATTTGTCTATTTCATTTAGGTTGTCTAGTTTTTTGGCATACAGTTCTTCATAGTATTTTCTTACAATCTTTTATATTTCTGTTGTATCAGTTGTTATTTCTCCTCTCTCATTTCTAATTTTGTTTATTTGACTCCTGTTTTTTGGGGGGTTTTTTGTTTTGTTTTGTTTTTTGTTTGTTTTTTTTGGTGAGTCCAGTTAAAGGTTCATCGATCTTGTTTACCTTTTCAAAGAACCAGCTTTTGGTTTAATTGAACCTCTGTGTTGTTTCTTTAGTCTCTATGTCATTTATTTCTGCTCTGATCTTTATTATTTCCTTCCTTCTACTACATTTAGGTTTTATTTGTTGTTCTTTCTCTAGTTCTTTTAGATGCAGGGTTAAGTTGTTTATTTGACTTTTTTTCTAGCTTCTTAAAGTGTGCCGGTAGTTCTATGAACTTCCCTCCCAGTACTGCTTTTGCTGTGTCCCATAAATTTTGAATTGTTGTATGCTCATTGTCATTCGTTTCTAGGAATTTTTATTTCTTCTTTGATCTCATTCTTAATCCATTTGTTATTTAACAACCTGCTATTTAGTTTCCATGTGTTTGAGAATTTTTGAGCTTTTCTGTTGTGGTTGATTTCTAGTTTCATGCCATTGTGATCGAAGATAGTGCTTGATATGATTTCAATCTTCTTAAATTTGTTGAGACCACTTTTGTGCCCTAACATGTGGTCTATCCTAGAGAATGTACCATGAGCACTTGAAAAGCATGTATATTCTGCTGCGTTAGGGTGAAAGGTTCTGTAAATATGTATTAAATCGAGTTGATCTTGTGTGTCCTTTAAGTCTGCTGTTTCTTTGTTAATTTTATTTCTTGAGGATCTATCTAGTGATGTTAGTGGGGTATTAAAATCCCCTACTATTATAGTGTTGCTGTTTATCTCGCTCTTTATATCCATCAAAGTCTGCTTTATATATTTAAGTGCTCCTATATTAGGTGCGTAGATATTTATAATAGTTATATCTTCCTGTTGGATTGCTCCCTTTATCATTATGTAGTGGTCTTCTTTATCTCTGATAGCCTTTGTTTTAAAGTCCATTTTGTTTGATATAAGTATTGCTACCCCAGCTTTTTTTTTCATTTCCATTTGTATGAAATGTTGTTTTTGCCATTTTTTTTACCTTCAACTTATGTGCACCTTTTGTTTTAAAGTGCATCTCTTGTAGATAACATATGTACTGGTCCTGTTTTCTTATCCATGCAGCTACCCTATGTCTTTTGATTGGATCATTTAATCCATTTACACTTAAGGTTATTATTGATATGTAGTTGTTTATTCCCATTTTATTCTTTAAAGCTGTATTCCTCTTTTGCTATATTCTTTTCCCACTTTGATCTGTTTACACCATGCTCCTTAACATTTCCTGCAGCATTGGTTTGGTTGTAATGAATTTTTTGAGTTTTTTTTTTGTCTGGGAAACTTTTTATTTCTTTTTCAATTTTAAATGATAGCCTTGTTGGATAAAGTAGTCTTGGTTGTAGGTTCTTGTTCTGCATTACTTTGAATATTTCTTGCCATTCCTTTCTGGCTTCAAGTGTTTCTGTTGAGAAGTCTGATGTCATCCTTATGGGGGCTCCTTTGTAGGTGATAGCCTTTTTTTCTCTCCCAGCTTTTTATATTTTCTCTTTATCACTTAGCTTTGGTATTTTAATTATGATGTGTCTTGGTGTAAGTTTCTTTGGGTTTCTTTTTAGTGGAGTTCTCTGTGCTTCTTGAATTTGTGAGAGTTTCTCCTGCATTAATTTAGGGAAGTTTTCAGCTATGATATGATTGAACAAAGCCTCTATCCCTTGTTCTTTCTCTTCTTCTTCAGGAACCCCTATAATGCAGATGTTATATCTCTTTATGTTGCCACAGAGTTGTCTAAGAGTTTCCTCAGACTTTTCGAGTCTCTTTTTTTTTCTCTGCTTTCATGCCTTCATTCCAGTTCTCTTCCAACTCGCTGATTTGACCCTCAGCTCCATCCATCCTGTTTTTAATTTCTTCTATTGTGATCTTCATTTCTGATGTTGTATTTGTCATCTTTGACTAATTCTTTTTTAATATTTCAATATCCTTTTCCTTTTTTATACTTGCTATTTATTTATTTAGGTGTTCGTGATGACCATCCATTGTTCTTCTAAGATCCCTAATCATCCTTACAATAATTATTTTAAACTCTGCATATGGAAGTTTGATTATTTTTATATCACTCAGTCCATCTCCTGAAGGTTTCTCTTCACATTGGATTGCACTTTATTTAGATTTCACTTCTTTGTCTTCTCATTGTGTCTGGGTGGCTGGGTGTTTTCTTTGTAGAGCTGGTTGAGTCTAGGCTTGGTGTTGTCTGCCTCCAGTTTTTACTTGTGCTATTTCCAGGTCTTCTTGGGTTGGCATCAGCTATTATTTGTAATCCACTTTAGTATTTGGGCAGCTTTGAAGTCTTGATTTTTTTGTTTTCTTAACAGGTGATTGTTTTGTTTACTGATCTCAGTAGCGGGTTTATTTGAAACTGTATCCAGGAATGCGGTGGATGTGACATGAGGCTCTGAAGTCCTCTTCTGACAGTTAATCTCTCAGGGGGTAGTTTGCTTTCTTAGCTTCAGTAGGGGGAGGTGTATCTCAGATCTCCATGGAGACCTGAGTTACTGCCCCTCCTCCCCAGTTCTTGTTTTCAGCTGTGTCTTGTTGCATTGATTGGAGCTGGAGAGATGTCTGTATCTCTGTGACCTGGAAGTACTTTTGTATTTTGCTTTGTGGAAGGATCAGCCCCTCTCTCAGTTCTGGCCGCCTCCAGCACTGAATGAGTCAGCTTTTCATGTCATCACGTATATTCCTCTTCCCCTCACCATTTGTCTCTCTCTCTCTTCTTTCTTTTTGGAAGACAGGTGGGCCCTTTCAACACATCTCATTCCCTGGTCACCAGGCAAGTGACTGTGAGAAGTAATTACTGCTCTTTTCCTTGGAGTGAGAGCCCAGCCTCACCCCTCCCCCTCTGTTCCTGTAAGCAGGGGAGATTCAGGTGCTCCCTACCAGGTTTGTTGTGGCTTCTTCTTTGCTCCTTGGTTTTTGAAAGCTGCTCTTGTAGTCCAGATTTGATTTTTCATGCTGGTTGTTCATAAATTAATTTATAATCCAGTTCGGTGGTGTGAGCTGGGAGTCTGTGCATCTGCCTACTCTGCTGCTACCTTCAGGTCTCCCCACACTCGACAATCCTCCTTTTGATAATATACATTATAAGAAGCCAACAAAATAATAATTTATGCAAAGATGTTTGCAGCAATGTAAATACAATAATGAAACTAGAGATAACCAAAGATCAAACACTTAGGGGCTATCTGAACAAACTAAACAACTACACTAACATTTCAAAATACCACTATTTAAATGTGCATAGATGAAATAATGTTGTTAAAAAATATATGGTATATGTAGATTGATTAAAGCTATGGAAAATGTGTATTTTTTGAAGTTCATAAGTGAATGTAGGGGGATATAGGTAGGGAAGTGAAGCTCAACAGATTTCTCTCCCTGTAAAACTGTTTCAGTGAATACAAAAACAATGTAAGTTAATAGCATAATGTTTCCTAATCTCTCTTCAGAAAAATTTTAGCTAAATACATTTTTTATGGACTTCCATTAATTTTGTTTCTTTCAGACAGAAGATGGAAGAGGAAGAAAATTAAAGTAGAGATAGAATCACAGATAGATGGGCCACGAGACAGAGAAATTAAATGCATACATATTTACAGAAGAAATATAAACAGAACCAGACACACAGAGACAAAAGGAATGGGAAAAAGACAGCAAGAAACAAAGAAAGACACAGGGAGCCACTTCCATGGTGAAACATTTCTACGCAGTGTGGTTATAAGTACAGCTCTTACAAGAGAGTAAAATTGAGTTGTATTTTTTACTCTAGGTTCACCACTTCTTGGAGCTTTTGCCACACACCAAATGACATTCAGTAGAGGATTTGGCCCTTAGAACAGTTTTCCTATGCCAGTTGCAGAGACAATGTAGGTGGAGGTTCAGCCAACATCTTACTGCCTTAGTCAACATTATCAAACATGGAATCCACTGAGCACTGAGCCTTGAATCCATGTAATACAAAAGTAATCTGTTCTTCCTATTAAGAAGAACACCACAGGGAGGGGGTAGATTCACCCTGGGAGGAACTCCAGAATATCCTTGCTACTTGCCTTCAGAATTCTGGACCTAAATAGGGTATGGAGATGGAACATTCATTTCCAAAAATCTTATAAATATATTTCACAAGAGTATCAGGCATAAAAGAATATACAAATAAAACACAAGACACAGTCCTACTCCAAAGGTGCTTATAGAGCAAGCAATCAGGGAGATGGGACTTACAGGAAATGAGGGCATATAATACACAGGTGTCAAAGCATAAGAGAAAACACTAGTGGTATGTCAATTCTTTAGAGTAGTTATTCTTTAGTAGTAGTTTGGGAGGAGACTTGCTGGAGAGGGGTTTGGGAGAGGCATATCAGCTGCACCTTGACCTGGAGGACTTTTCAAGCAAGGGAACATCATGAGCAAAAGCACAGAGGAAGAACTAACCTTGGTGGATAGAATACTGTGAACAGGTGAGATAACTAGACAGTGTCTCCTCAGGCAGGGATGGTAGAGTTAAAAGGGGAGCAAAGAAAACAGAAGATGGAAGACCGTGAAAACTCCTATATGTGGTGGAAGTCATCATAGGTCTTATGATCCTTAAGAAAACTCCTCTTGTGAAACTCTAAATTTAAAAACAAACCCACTGTCTTGCAAAAATAATTTGTGTTTGTCAAATGATTAAACATTGGCTTTAGAAAAATAGTAGACTGTGTGGCTGCATAAATATTCTTGTTTATGAATAAGTACTTTGAGGTTTTGGGTAGTCTATGTCAGAGTAGAAATTATTAATTCATGCCAGTTTGAATTAAGGTATACAATATAAAAAGCAAAGCACATTTGTTTCTAAATTAATATGGCATTTTCTAAATGCCTCATGTATAATAAAATAAATTCAAGTTTCTGAGCAGGACCTCCTCTGCCTGCATGTACAATTTGCTAAGCATACTGTCCGCTCCAAAATATTTCAGTACACTATTTGATGCCAAAGTCATCCATTCATTCATATGTTCAGAAATATTTGCTGAGTGCTGACCATGTATCAGATGCTAACCAGGCACTGGGGAATAAAACAGAAAGTCTCTTATGTCTATGGAGTTGAGTGTATTATGGGGGTTTGGAAGGACAAACAATAAAATTCCCTGGTAGTGGTGAACATTACATAGGGACCTAAAATATGCTGACTTGATAGAGACTCAGTTAGGGAATGGACATTTTCTCAGAAGATGACATCTAAGTTAAGATTCTTATTTGGGTGATGAACACCCAACACAATTAACAGTTCAGTTGCTATAGAAATGTTTATCTGAAACCTATGAACTCTTTAAAATATTTTTTTGTTAATGATTTTAATTTGTGTTTACATAGATTCAAGTATCCAACTAAATATATCTCCCCCCAACCCCTTATTCCCCTCAGCCCCCCTCATGCCCTCTCCTCTCAATGCCTTTCTTCCTTCCCTCCAGGATTTGCTGTCCTGTTCTCTATTATGCTGTGTAATGTATATATAATTTCATTAATCTCCTTCCCTTTTCTGATCCCATCTTCTCTTCTACTTTCCCTCTGACCAATTTCCCTCTGGTCCCTTTGATTCTGCCTCTGCCTCTGATCCATTACTCACTTGACATTGTTCATTGGATTCCTCAAATGAGTGAGGTCATATGATATTTTTCATTTTCTGCCTGGCTTATTTCACTTAGCATGGTAGTTTCCAGGTCCATCCATGTTGTCACGAAAGGTAAGATTTCCTTCTTACTCATGGCTGCATAGTATTCTATTGTGTATATGTACCACAATTTTTAATCCACTTGTCCACTGACAGACACTTGGGCTGTTTCCAGAACTTGGCTATTGTAAACAATGCTGCCATAAACATGGAGGTGCATTTCTTCTTTTGAATCAGTGATTTGGTATTCATAGGATATATTACTAAAAGTAGGGTAGGTGGGTCAAAGGGCAGTTCCATTTTTAATTTTTTTAGGAATCTCCATGCTGTTTTCCACAGTGGCTGCACCAGTCTGCATTCCCACCAGCAGTGCAGGAGGGTTCCCTTTTCTCCACATCCTCGCCAGCACTTATTGTGTGTTGATTTGTTAATGAGTAGCATTCTGACTGGTGTGAGGTGGTATCTCATTGTAGTTTTAATTTCCATTTCTCTAATGATTAGTGACGTTCAATATTTCTTCATATGACTATTTGCCATCTGTATGTCCTCTTTGGAGAAGTGTCTATTCATTTCTTTTGCCCATTTTTTTATTGGATTATCTTCCTGGTGTTGAGTTTTACAAGTTCTTTATAAATTTTTATTATTAACCCCTTATCAGACGTATTGGCGAATATATTCTCCCATTGTGTGGCTTGTCTTTTTATTCTGTTCTTATTGTCTTTAGCTGTGCAAAAGCTTTTTAGTTTGATATAGTCCCATTTGTTCATCCTGTCTTTTATTTCACTTGCCTGTGGAGACAGATTGGCAAATATATTGCTATGAGAGATATTGGAGAGTTTACTGCCTATGTTTTCTTCCAAGATGTTTATGGTTTCACAATGTACATTTAAGTCTTTTATCCGTTTTGAATTTACTTTTGTGAATGGTGTAAGTTGGTGATCCAGTTTTGGTGGGTTTTTTTTTTTAAGTACTGTTCAATTTTCCCAATACTATTTGTTAAAGAGACTGTCTTTACTCCATTGTATGCTCTTACCTCTTTTTTCAAATATCAATTGTCCATATAGGTGTGGGTTTATTTCTGGCTTCTCTGTTCTGTTCCATTGATCTGTATGCCTGTTCTTATGGCAGTACCAAGCTGTTTTGAGTACAATGGCTTTGTAGTATAACTTGATATCAGGAAGTGTGATACCCCCCCCACTTTATTCTTCTTTTTCTGGATTGCTGAGGCTATTCATGTTCCTTTTGGGTTCCATGTAAATTTTTGGAATATGTGTTCTATCTCTTTCAAGTATGTCATTGGTATTTTAATAGAAACTGCATTGAATTTATATATTGTTTTGGGTAATATAGACATTTTAATGATGTTTTCTTCGTTGTATCCATGAACATGGTATATGCTTCCACTTGTTTGTATCTTCTTTGATTTCTTTATCAATGTTTTATAATTTTCTGAGTACAAGTCTTTTACCTCTTTGGTTAAATTTACTCCTAGGTACTTTATTTTTTTGGTTGCAATAGTGAAGGGGATTGTTTCCTTAATTTCTCTTTCAGACAGTTCATTGTTGGTGTATAAAAATGCCACTGATCTCTGAATATTGATTTTATATCCTGCCCAACCTTGCTGAATTCATTTATCAAGTCCAGTAGTTTTTTGACTGAGACTTTAAGGTTTTCTAAGTACAGTATCATATCATCAGCAAATAATGATAATTTTACTTCTTTTTTTCCAATTTGGATGCCTTTTATCTCTTCTTCTTGTCTGATTGCTATGGCTAGGACTTCTAGAATTATGTTGAATAAGAGTGGTGAAAGGGGGCACCCCTGCATTGTTCTTAATCTTAAGGGGATTGCTTTTAATTTTTGCCAATTGATGATGTTGGCTTTGGGTTTGTTTTAGTTTACCTTTATCATGTTAAGATATGATCCCTGTATTCCCACCTTGCTGAGAGTTTTGATCATAAATGGGTGCTGGATTTTATCAAATGCTTTTACTGCATTTATTGATATTATTATGTGATTTTTATCCTTTCTTTTGTTTATGTGTTGAATCACATTGATTGATTTGCAAATATTGTACCAGCCTAGCCTCCCTAGAATAAATCCCACCTGATCATGATGTATGATTTTTTTTTCATGTATTGCTGGATTCAGTTTGCTAATATTTTGTTTAGAATTTTAGCATCTAAGTTCATCAAAAATATTAGTTTCTAGTTTTATTTCTTTGTAGTGTCTTTGCCTAGTTTTGGAATGAGGATTATGCTCACCTCATAAAAGGAGTTTGGATGTCTTCCCTCATCTTGAATTTTTTGAAATAGCTTGAGAAGGATAGGAGTTAGTTCTTCTTTGAATATTTGGTTAAATTCACTTGTGAAGCCATCTGGCCCAGGACTTTTGTTTGTTGGGAATTTTTTTTATAACTGGTTCAATTTTATTTGATAAAATTGTTCTGTTTAGGTTTTCTGATTCTTCTATATTGATTTTTGAAAGATTATATGTTTCAAGAAATTTGTCCATTTTGCCTAGATTGTCTAATTTTATGGCATATTTCATAATATTTTATTATAATCCTTTGTATTTCTACTATGTCAGTTGTTACTTCTCCCCTCTCATTTCTAATTTTATTTATTTGAATCCTATCTCTTTTATTCTTGTAGAGTCTGCTTAAAGGTTCATCGAACTTGTTTACCTTTTCAGAGAACCAGCTCTTGGTTTCATTGATCCTCTGTATTGCTTTTTTAGTCTCTATGTCATTTATTTCCACTATGATCTTTATTATTTCCTTCATTCTACTTCCCCTGGGTTTTACTTGCTGTTCTTTTTAAGTTGTTTTAGATGCAGGGTTAATAGTTCTTTTTAGCTTTTTCCACCTTCAGTAGTGCTATGAATTTCCCTCTCAGGACTGCTTTTACTTTGTCCCATATATTTTGAGTTGTTGTATGTCTGTTTTCATTTGTTTCAAGAAAATTTTTTATTTCTTCCTTGATCTCATTGTTAACCCATTTGTTATTTAATAACATGCTATGTAGTTTTTAAGTGTTTGAGTGTTTTTCAGTTTTTCTATTGTAGTTGACTTCTAGTTTCATGCCAATGTGATCCAAGAAGATGCTTGATATGATTTCAATTTTCTTAAATTTGTTAAGACTCGTTTTATGTCCTAGCATGTGTTCTATCCTAGAGAATGTACCATGAGCACTTGAAAAGAATGTATATTCTGATGCTTTAGGTTGAAAGGTTCTGAAGATATCTATTAAATCTAGTTGATAGTGTGTCCTTTAAGTCTGCTGTTTCTTTGTTAATTTTATTTCTTGAGGATCCATCCAGTGATGTTAGTGGGGTATTAAAATCCCCTACTATTATAGTATTGCTGTTGATCTTGCCCTTTATGCCATTATAATCTGCTTTATATATTTAGGTGCTCCTATATTAGGTGCATAGATATTTTTAATGGTTATATCTTCCTGTTGGATTACTCCCTTTATCATTATGTAGTGACCTTCTTTATCCCTTACTATTGCTTATGTTTTATAGTCTATTTTGTCAGATATAAGTATTGCTTACCCCAGCTATTTTTTTTTCCATTTGCCTGAAATATTTTTTTCCCTCCCTTTACTTCCAGTCTTTGTGTATCTTTTGTTTTGAGGTGGGTCTATTGTAGATTGCATATGTATGGGTCCGGTGGATTTTTTTTTTAATAAATTTTTATTAATAGTAATGGGATGACATTAATAAATCAGGGTACATATATTCAAAGAAAACATGTCTAGGTTATTTTGTCATTAAATTATGTTGCGTACCCCTCGCCCAAAGTCAGATTGTCCTCCGCCACCCTCTATCTAGTTCTCTGTGCCCCTCCCCCTCCCCCTAACTCTCTCCCTCCCTCCCTCCCATGTCCTCCCTCCCCCCACCCCTGATAACCACCACACTCTTGTCCATGTCTCTTAGTCTCATTTTTATGTTCCACCAATGTATGGAATCATGTAGTTCTTGTTTTTTTCTGATTTACTTATTTCACTCCGTATAATGTTATCAAGATCCCACCATTTTGCTGTAAATGATCTGATGTCATCATTTCTTATGGCTGAGTAGTATTCCATAGTGTATATGTGCCACATCTTCTTTATCCAATCTTCTATTGAAGGGCTTTTTGGTTGTTTCCATGTCTTGGCCACTGTGAACAGTGCTGCAATGAACATAGGGCTACATGTGTCTTTACGTATCAATGATTCTGAGGTTTTGGGGCATATACCCAGTAGAGGGATTGCTGGGTCATAAGGTAGTTCTATTTGCAGTTTTTTGAGGAACCACCATACTTTCCTCCATAGTGGTTGTACTACTTTACATTCCCACCAACAGTGTAGGAGGGTTCCTTTTTCTCCACAGCCTCTCCAACATTTGCTATTACCCGTCTTGTTGATAATAGCTAATCTAACAGGGGTGAGGTGGTATCTCATTGTAGTTTTGATTTGCATTTCTCTAATAACTAATGAAGCTGAGCATCTTTTCATATATCTGTTGGCCATTTGTATCTCTTCCTGGGAGAAGTGTCTGTTCATGTCCTCTTCCCATTTTTTAATTGGATTGTTTGTTTGTTTGTTGTTGAGTTTTATGAGTTCTTTGTAAATTTTGGATATTAGGCCCTTATCTGAGCTGTTGTTTGAAAATATCATTTCCCATTTAGTTGGCTGTCTGTTTATTTTGATATCAGTTTCTCTTGCTGAGCAAAAACTTTTTATTCTGATGTAGTCCCATTCATTTATCTTTGCCTTCACTTCTCTTGCCATTGGAGTCAAGTTCATAAAATGTTCTTTAAAACCCAGGTCCATGATTTTAGTACCTATGTCTTCTTCTATGTACTTTATTGTTTCAGGTCTTATATTTAGGTCTTTGATCCATTTTGAATTAATTTTAGTACACGGGGACAGGCTGTAGTCGAGTTTCATTCTTTTGCATGTGGCTTCCCAGTTTTCCCAACACCATTTGTTGAAGAGGCTTTCTTTTCTCCATTGTGTGTTGTTGGCCCCTTTATCAAAGATTATTTGACCATATATATGTGGTTTTATTTCTGGGCTTTCTATTCTGTTCCATTGGTCTGAGTGTCTATTTTTCTGCCAATACCATGCTGTTTTGATTATTGTGGCCCTATAATATAGTTTAAAGTCAGGTATTGTAATTCCCCCAGCTTCATTCTTTTTCCTTAGGATTGTTTTGGCTATTCGGGGTTTTTTATAGTTCCATATAAATCTGATGATTTTTTGTTCCATTTCTTTAAAAAATCTCATAGGGATTTTGATGGGAATTGCATTAAATTTGTATATTGCTTTGGGTAATATGGCCATTTTGATTATATTTATTCTTTGTATCCAAGAACAAGGAATATATTTCCATCTCATTGTATCTTTTTCGATTTCCCTTAACAATGCTTTGCAATTTTCATTATATAGGTCCTTTACGTTCTTTGTTATGTTTATTCCTAGGTATTTTATTTATTTTTTGTTGCAATCGTGAAGGGGATTATTTTTTTGAGTTCGTTTTCTAATATTTCATTGTTGGCATATAGAAAGGCTATGGACTTTTGTATGTTAATTTTGTATCCTGCGACCTTACTGTATTGGTTTATTGTTTCTAATAATCTTTTTGTGGAGTCCTTCGGGTTTTCGATGTATAGGATCATATCATCAGCAAAAAGTGATAGCTTTACTTCTTCTTTTCCGATATGGGTGCCTTTTATTTCTTTGTCTTGTCTGATTGCTCTGGCCAGAACTTCTAGCACCACGTTGAATAAGAGTGGAGAGAGTGGACAACCCTGTCTTGTTCCTGATTTAAGGTAGAAAGTCCTCAGTTTTATGCCATTTAATAGGATGTTGGCTGATGGTTTATCATATATGGCCTTTATCATGTTGAGATATTTTCCTTCTATACCCATTTTGTTGAGAGTCTTAAACATAAAATTGTGTTGTATTTTATCAAAAGCCTTTTCTGCATCTATTGATAAGATCATGTGGTTTTTGTTCTTTGTTTTGTTGATATGGTGTATTACGTTAACCGTTTTGCGTATGTTGAACCATCCTTGAGATTCTGGGATGAATCCCACTTGATCATGATGTATTATCTTTTTAATATGTTATTGTATTCGGTTTGCCAGTATTTTGTTTAGTATTTTAGCATCTGTATTCATTAGAGATATTGGTCTGTAGTTTTCTTTCTTTGTGCCATCCTTGCCAGGTTTTGGTATGAGGGTTATGTTGGCCTCATAAAATGTGTTTGGAAGTATTGCTTCTTCTTCAATTTTTTGGAAGACTTTGAGTAGAATAGGAACCAAGTCTTCTTTGAATGTTTGATAGAATTCACTAATATAACCGTCTGGGCCTGGACTTTTATTTTTGGGGAGGTTTTTAATAGTTTTTTCTATTTCCTCCCTGCTGATTGGTCTGTTTAGGCTTTCTGCTTCTTCATGACTCAGTCTAGGAAGCTTGTATTGTTCTAGGAATTTATCCATTTCTTCTAGATTGTTGTATTTGGTGGCATATAATTTTTCATAGTATTCTACAATAATTCTTTGTATATCTATGATGTCTGTGGTGATCTCTCCTCTTTCATTTTGGATTTTATTTATTTGAGTCTTGTGTCTTTTTTCCTTGGTGAGTCTTGCCAAGGGTTTGTCGATTTTGTTGATCTTTTCAAAGAACCAGCTCCTTGTTTTATTGATTTTTTCTATAGTTTTTCTGTTCTCTATTTCATTTATTTCTGCTCTGATTTTTATTATCTCCTTTCTTCGGCTGGTTTTGGGTTGTCTTTGTTCTTTTTCTAGTTCCTTAAGGTGTGAAGTTAAGTGGTTTACTTCGGCTCTCTCTTGTTTGTTCATATAGGCCTGAAGTGATATGAACTTTCCTCTTATTACTGCTTTTGCTGCATCCCAGAGATTCTGATATGTCGTATTTTCATTTTCATTTGTCTGTATATATCTTTTGATCTCTGCGCTTATTTCTTCTTTGACCCATTCATTTTTTAGAAGTATGTTGTTTAGTTTCCACATTTTTGTGGGTTTTTCCCCCTCTTTTTTGCAGTTGAATTCTAGTTTCAAGGCTTTATGATCAGAAAATATGCTTGGTACAATTTCAATTTTTCTAAATTTGCTGATATTGTCTTTGTGGCCCAACATATGGTCAATTCTTGAGAATGTTCCATGTACACTAGAGAAAAATGTATACTCTGTCGCTTTGGGATGAAGTGTCCTGTAGATGTCTATCATATCCAGGTGTTCTAGTATTTCGTTTAAGGCCACTATATCTTTATTGATTCTCTGTTTGGATGACCGATCTAGAGCCGTCAGTGGTGTATTGAGGTCTCCAAGTATGATTGTATTTTTGTTAGTTTTTGTTTTAAGGTCAATAAGTAGCTGTCTTATATATTTTGGTGCTCCTTGGTTTGGTGCATATATATTAAGGATTGTTATGTCTTCTTAATTCAGTATCCTCTTAATCATTATGAAATGGCCATTTTTGTCTCTGAGTACTTTTTCTGTCTTGTAGTCAGCATTATTAGATATGAGTATTGCTACGCCTGCTTTTTTTTGGGTGTTGTTTGCTTGGAGTATTGTTTTCCAGCCTTTCACTTTGAATTTGTTTTTATCCTTGTTGCTTAGATGTGTTTCTTGTAGGCAGCATATAGTTGGATTTTTTTTTAATCCATTCTGCTACTCTGTGTCTTTTTATTGGTAAGTTTAATCCATTTACATTTAGTGTAATTATTGACACTTGTGGGTTCCCTACTGCCATTTTATAAATTGCTTTCTGTTAGTTTTGTATCTAGTTTGATTCTTCTCTTTTGTTTTTCTATTATTTGTTTTTGTTTGTTTGTGTTCCATACTTCTTTCCTCTGTTGCTACCTTTTTTAAGTCAAGTGTTTTTGTGGTGGTTTTTTCAAGGGTGGTTACCATTAAGTAATGAAAAGGGTACCTACCATATTCATTGTAGTACCCTATCTTATAAGTATTTTTGCACTTCATCATCCTTTGCTACTGTTAATCTCCATCCTCTCCCCCCTTTTTTTCCTTTGTTGTCACAGTTTAAGTTTGGTTTTATTGTGTTCTTGGTGGAGCTGTTACTTGTGGTGCTGTTTTCTTTTGTTCTTTGAATCTGGTTGGAAAACCCCCTTTAGTATTTCCTGGAGTGGGGGCTTTCTGTTGATAAATTCTCTCATCTTTTCTGTATTTGTGAATGTTTTTATATCTCCTTCATACTTGAAGGATAGCTTTGATGGGTATAGTATTCTTGGCTGAAAGTTCCTCTCTTTCAGGGCTTTAAATATTGGGGTCCACTCTCTTCTAGCTTGTAGAGTTTCTGCTGAGAAATCTGATGAAATCTAATGGGCCTTCCTTTATATGTTGTACTCTTCTTTTCCCTGGCTGCCTTGAGAATTTTTTCTTTGTCATTGGTTTGTGTCATCTTTATTATGATGTGCCTTGGAGTGGGTTTGTTGGGGTTAAGAAAACTCGGTGTTCTGTTTGCTTCTTGAATTTGAGGCTTTAGTTCTTTCCACAGGCTTGGGAATTTCTCGTCTATTATTTGTTTGAGTATATTCTCCATTCCATTTTCTTTCTCTTCTCCCTCTGATATACCTATTATTCTTATGTTATTCTTTCTGATGGAGTCAGACAATTCCTGTAGGGCTTTCTCATTTTTTATTATTTTTGAGTCTCTTTCTTCTTCTCTCTGTTGTGCCTCAAGTTGTTTGTCTTCTATTTCACTAATTCTATCCTCAATCTGGGCTGTTCTGTTAGCTAAGCTTGTTACCTCATTTTTCAGCTCGTGAATTGAGTTTTTCATTCCTGTTTGATTTGTTTTAATAGTTTCAATTTCCTTGGTAATATATTCTTTGTGTTCATTGAGTTGTTTTCTGATCTCCCTATATTGCCTTTCTGTGTTTTCTTGTATATCTCTGAGTATTTTTAAGATTTCTATTTTAAATTCTCTGTCATTTAGCTCCAAGGCTTCCAATATGTTAAGTCTCTTCTCCATAGATTTTTCCACATCTATTTGTGTTACCTCTCTTTCTTTTGTATCCATAATATTCGATTTCCTCTTTCTTATTGGCATCTGAGGGTGGTCTTGTTGATAGCACTGGCCTGTGGTGGCGCAGTGGATAGAGTGTCGACCTGGAAATGCTGAGGTCGCCGGTTCGAAGCCCTGGGCTTGCCTGGTCAGGGCACATATGGGAGTTGATGCTTCCAGCTCCTCCCCCCTGTCTCTCTCTCTCTCCTCTCTCTCTCTCTCTCTCTCTCTCTCTCTCTCTTCTCACAGGCGCACTCCCTCGCGGCTTGAATGAACATCCCTGCGGTAGCTTCCTCCACACCCTCGTCTCTCAGATTCAAGTGATAACAGTCCTTTCGCTTTCAGTTTGTGTGGAACTCCGGAATGCTCCGAGGATAAATTTTTCTGTTTCTAGTTGATAAATTTGTTGTGATTTATGGGAGATCTGTCGGACGCGCTGCTCACGGCGCCATTTCTGTGACGTCACCCAACTGCCTTCTTTTCAACACTATTGTTTTGAGTGCAGATGGATGAATCATAATTTATTTAACTAATTCCCTGTGAGCAAGCATTTGCAATATTTCTAAATTTTCACAATCACGTATATAGTGCTAGCATAGTAAGATAATGGGTCTTCTTATTTATATACACTTATTCTGATATTCCTAGTAGATCAGTTCTTTGGGGTGAAATTGCTATGTGAAAGAGCATGGTTACTATTTGATTTGCTTTCTTTCTTTTTTTTTTTAGAGAGAGAGAGAAATAGGAAGGGGAGAGAGAGTGAGGGAGGAGAGAGAGGGAGGAGAGATATGAGGAACACCAACTCGTAGTTGCTTCACTTCTGTACCTTAACTGAGGGGCTCAAGATGAGCCAGTGACTCCTTGCTCAAGCCAGTAACCTTGGGCTCAAGCCAGGGACCTCGGGCCTCAAGCCAGCAACATTTGGGCTCAAGCCAGGTAGGTATATTAGGATCATGTCAATGATTCTGTGTGCAAGCCAGCAAGCCCACACTAAACTGCTGCTCAATCTGATGAACCAGCATTCCAGCCAGGGAACTGGAGTTTTCAAACCAGGGCCCTCAGCATCCTAGGTCAACACTCTATTCACTGTGTCACCACTGGTCAGGCGATATGTATTTTTTAATAGATACTGCCTACTTGCCTTCACAAAAGGAAATGTAGTTTCTGGTTTGTGTTCTGGCACTTCCACAACATGTTTTTGGGCTTTTGGTGAATCAGTGAATGGCTCTCAGGTGTGTCATCTATAAACTAGGGGTGGTAGGACGTCCTGGTTGCCAGTGTCTTTTCTGGGAATATGTGCAACTAGAGGTTGAATAAATGAAATTTTCCATATTTGACCTTTTTATTTTTATCTACAAAAACAGAAATTTAATGTGTTTTCACCTAGTGCCACACAAACTTCTGAAATATCTGTTTTTGGTACACTGGCTTTTCTGAGGTAGATCTGTGTATAAGATGAAGCCAGGCAAGGCTGCAGTTACCAGTTAACCCTGAAACCTCAGTGGCTTTTTAAAAAAGTGCTTATTCCTCATTCACATTATCTGTCCCAGGCAGGTTAGTAGAATTCCCAGCTCCTCCTGGTTACAAAGGGAGCCAGACTGACAGGTGATCTGTCATCTTCTTACTGCACTGTCTAGAACGTGTGTTTTCCGTGGTCCCATGGCAGGGAAGGAGAGAGACCTCCTCTTAAATGCCTCAGTCTGGGCATGAAGCATATCTCTTTTATTTATAGTCCTTTGGTCACAATTAGTTATGTGGACCTCACTCCAGTGCATGGAAACTGGGAAGTGCTTCCTGTGTCTAGAAAGAGGAAGTAGTATAGCATTGTGTCTGAGTTTTCTAGGGCTGCCAGGACAAAGTACCACAACCTGGTGGCTCATACAACAGAAATTTATATCCTCACAGCTCTGGAAGCCAGAAGCCCACAATCAAGTTGTTGACAGAGTTGGTCTCCTCTTACAGCCTCTCTCCTTGGCTTGTAGGTGGCCTTCATAGGAGAGGAAAAATAATTTTCCCCTGACTCTTCTAGGTTCTTGGGTGAGATCCTCTATAATAAAAGATTAACAGAAGAAAAACATTTTTGATTACATACAGGAGCCCCACAGAGATACAAGACTCCTAAGGTGGCCAGAAGATTGAGGCTTATATAGAGCTAAAGAAAGGGATAGGATCCAGGCTTCAAGTGGAGGAAAGGTGAGGAGAGCAAGTGTCTGGTGAACAGAGGCTGCACTGCCACGTGGATATGTCTCTCAGATGAGTAAGGGATTTCTAGCAATAGCTTTCTTCCTGCTGCAGGTTCCCTTTCTAAACTTTTCCTTGCAAAAGGGTAATTTCTCTGTTTTCAGAGCTTCTCCTGTGTGCAGTTTCTTTAAAAATTATCAAATCAGGCCCTGGATGGTTGGTTCCGTGGTAAAATGTTGGTCTGGCATGTGGAAGTCCCAGGTTTGATTCCTGGTCAGGGCACTCAGGGCACACAAGAGAAGCACCCATCTCCTTCTCCACTTCTCCCTTCTCTCTCTCTCTCTCTCTCTCTTGCCCTCCTGCTGCCATGGCTTGAATGGTTTGAGTGAGTTGACCTCAGCCTGGAAGATGGCTCAGTGGCTTCCACCTCAGGTGCTGAAAATATGGCTCAGTTGCTGAGCAACACAGCAAGGGCCCCAGATGGGCAGAGCATTGCCTCCTAGTGGGATTGCTGGGTGGATCCCAGTCAGGGTGCTTGCAGGAGTCTGTCTCTGTCTCCCTGCCTCTCACCCTATCACTTAATAATATATATATGATTAGCTCAAAATAATTCTTATGCCAAAGAGGTATATTTTGGGGTGGCACATTTTGCTACCCTTCACTTTCTTCCCTGCACACCTTCATGTGTTCTTTGCTCTGTGTCAGTGTCCTAATCTCTTCTTATAAAGGTACCAGTCATACTTAGAATAAGACCCACCCTAATGGCCTTATTTAATGTTAGTTTCCTCTTTTAACGCCCTATCTCCAAATACAGTTACATTCAGAAGTACTGGATACTAGGACTTCAACCTATGGGGGAGCATAATTCAATCCGTAACACATGGCCTCTGTCAGGTGGCACACACTGAGGGATAGTCACCCTTTTTTATTTGAGGAGGCTGATTTGTCTCTGAAGCCACATTATGGAGTCATCTCCCTCTTCACATCACATCCCTCCACTGACTGAATCCTATTTTCTGAGTTCCCTGGTTGTTATTTAAAGCAGCCTGATGTCCCTACTTACATCAAGTAACCTTTATTAATAGCATTGAATCTAATATGAGACAGGCTGACTGTAGGTGAGAGATGGTGAATGTGGTGGTGAAGAGCATGAACTCCAAAGCAGACTGCCTGGTTCTAATCCCAGTGACACATTTACTAGTGCCAATTTAAGATCACCCAAACCTGTCAAGAATTTTAAAAAGAGTATTTGAGCCAAACTGATGACATATGATGGAGAGCAAGATCTCAGATGCTCCAGAGAAAAAGAGTTTGCAGTTTCTTTTATGCATTTGAAATTAAGGAGGTAAAGTAAAGAAGATGACATGGAGGTGGGAGAAAGTGAGGTGGGGATTAGATTCCAAGACAGTCAACAAGATTCTGTGCTCTCTTGAGGGTGGTTATGGTCTATTTCAAAGATGTGTTAACCTAGATGCACAGAAACAATGGATGGGACTTGCTTAAAGCAGAGTTGAATCTTTTACTAAAAAGTTATAGGTCCAGGGCATGAGTACTTATCATGACCTACCCTGTTAGGAATTTATAATCAGATTCCATAGAATCTTTTTTTTTTAATCCACACCAGTAATGTTTTGCCACCTGTAATATGGGAAGAGCAATGCCTCACAGGGTTATTTTCATAATTAAATGAGATAATGTAGGTAAAATGCTTGGTATACACAAGGGTGTCAAAAATGGTGGCTGTTATTATTCACAACTTCAGAAGTTCATGGTGCCATTCAGGCCCAATGTGATTGCTCCAGACCATGTCCGAGGGGCATAGACAATCCAGGGGCTCTGGTACTTAAGCTGCCAGGGTTTCCAATACATGCCCAGGAAGCACATGTGCCTTTTGTGACAGTAATTGCATGGCCATTTTAAAACTCCAACAGCTTACATACATTAAAGTTATAAGTTCACAATTTGATTTGAGAGCTGAAAAGAAACACAAGAAACTGTCCCCTTAAAGAGTTCCTTAATGTTATCTACACTCCAGCTGAAGCAACTAGAGTTGGCAATTAAAATGTTTTGTAAAAGCAGCATTTCTGTCTTTTTCCTAAGATGTACCCTTCCCCATTGTAATGGCCTTGTAATCAGGGTGCGTTTTGTAGTCAGCAGCAGCTGAGAGTCAGGCCTGGAACCTTGTCCTGTTAACCTGTCTGAGAAGATGACCACAGACTTACCATCTCACAGCATATTTTTCTTGGAAACTTAGAAGTTAAGATAAGTGTGGATTGCTCTATATCTGGGGGGTGGGGGGGTTATCTAGTTTGATTATTGTGAAACTCCACATTCCTGGAACTTCACCTGGACCGGGAGAGCTTGGAGTTATCATGTGGCCTTGGGCTTGCAGGACTGGAGCAATGTAGAGACCAGAAGGAAGCCAAGGCCCTGGCTTCCCTGGGACAAGTGAGCCATCCGCTTCGTTCCCAGCAACTGTGCACCCTCCATGTTGTGGAGGGAAGCAAAGACTACATCGTGAGTAATTGCTGGTTCTTCCTGTGGGATGGCAGATACTGTGCATACTTCATTTCCTGTCCTGCTCCCTACTATAAAGCTAAGTGAAGTGCTAGATTAAAGCCAACTGAGTCTTGTGACTTGATTACCAGTCTGAATCTGTGACCACTACCACTGGTGGGGCACACTAGCTGGGCTGTAGGTGTGGTATACCTGTTGTTGCCTGTGAATGTGTCTACTCAGTTTTAGAATTTTTACTGTTTTCAACAAATCTACTATTTCAGTTGAGATAGGTGCATTGTTGCTAATACATGTGTTGATTTTAATTGCTGATTAAGTTGACTTCAAAAGGTTACACTGTGATTTGGCATTGAAAAGAAACACTGTTTACGTGGTTACAAAGAGTCAAGGAAATAGGCTATGGTGTATATAAATTCCATATTGATAAAGCAAATATTTGTCATTGGAAGAATGACGCAGTTTCACTTTTGTTTTGTCTTTTTACAAAGTAGCAGCCAAGTGCTTTCAGTAAAGAAAAGGTAACCACCAATTCATAAAGCTAGAGTCATGTATTGTTATTTAGATAAGTGCAAAAGGATTACCTATCACATGTCAAATATCTAAACTGAAGGCAGGAGAAATTACCTAATTCCTGACTATATATGAAAAAACACGCCAAAGTACACATTCTGTGATCCAGGTGTTATTTGACCCCAGCTTTCAGCTAGGTGACAGGTCACTTTACATAATCCAGAGATACATGCCTTCTTAGGAGTAGGAGCCTAGGGTGCAAAATGTAAGGAGGTCCTTAAGGGCAAGGTCAGCATCTGAGAGTGAGTGCTTCTTACATTTTGTGGCCTAGCTGCCTTGCTTGCCTTATGCTAGTCCCTTACCCTAGTTGATTTCAAACATTTCCCTAGATTACTAAGAAAATTAAACTGAGATATAAATTGATAACAAAGTAATTATCTAACACATATTGCCAGCCAATATCCTCCACTGTAAATATTATTCCTGAGTGAGATCTAGGGAAAGCATTACTATAAAAATGGTTGGGACATTGCTAAGAAAGTGACCTAATAAATGTATCAGCACTGCATGAGTTCTTTACCTTGTACATATGTGCAATTAGCCATGGCTGATTACCTAATAGGAAATACATGATTTCTTTAAGATTTTAGGATATCTTTTCTAGTTCCATTTAGTTTTTTTTTTTAAAAAAAATCCAGAACCATTTTCCTTGCAAAGAAATGGAATATAAAGAGGAAAATTAAATTTCTCAGGTAGCTTGCATCAAATTTCCTGTTATGAAAATTGCACAGAAGATCCTCTTAGTAACCTAAGAGTGCTTTAGATAGTTGAGGAGTTTTAGATCCTGTCCTGGCTGATGATGGAAGTATATTAGCAAGATTAAGATAAAATAATATTGACAGAGGGTTTACTATGAACATCTTTGTCAAACAGCCTATTGAACAGCACTTCTGCCTGAAGAACATCATTTTGCAATACACATATTCAGATCTCAAAGGAGAAGAACTTGATTTTATCCCAGATTAGCATTTTCTGAGGAACAATAGTCACTGAAGTGTTTTCACTATCTGTCTTTTTTGGAGCAGGCTTTTTCTTTAAGGGAGGGCATTTCAGATCTTTTAATATGGCATGTACCAGAGTTCTCAACATGCTGTCACTCATGTTATGGAAATAAATTCTGTCAGAAAGGCCATAGCTCATCCAGGTCCTGTGTCTTCAAGGATTGTGCAAGAGGAAAAGAAGCAGGAAAGGGGGAGAAGATACTTGAAAGATATAGAGGGGAGGGCTTCTTGGAGGAAGAGTAATGCACTGTGTCGCGGGGGGAGGGACCACTGAGTTATCTACCCTGGTCTGCCATAAACACCCAGAGGGCCTTTTGCTGTGGCCCTGGTGTAGCTGGCCTTCCTGTTCTTTCCAAGCCCTGCCTTTAGGTGTGTGTGCTCGCTCTGTAGGACTTGTCTTTGCTGTGCAAGATCTGGAGATCACTGAGAGCTGTAAGCAGCAGGGAGAGTTCAAGTGGCCAGGGTGGTCACTTCTCCTTTCCGACTTCTCATCAGCAAAGGAGCAGGATTCGTTGTTCATGCAACAAGCAATTGCTGAGCATTCAGCATTGTTAATACTGTATATTGTATAAAATTAATTTTTGTCTATTAACCTGTATCCTGTGATTTTGCTAAATTTATGTATTGTAGCAGCTGTTTTTGTGTAGTCTTTAGGATTTTCCATGTGCATAAATATATTTTCTGTGGATAAACAAAGTTCTACTTTTTCCTTTTCAATCTGAGTATGTTTGATTTCTTTTTCTTTCTTTATTGTACTGGCTAAGGCTTCCAACATAGTTATGGTGACAGTGCACAACTGTCCCTTGTTTCTTTTTTTTATATAAATAAATTTTTATTAATGTTAATGGGGTGACATCAATAAATCAGGGTACATATATTCAAAGAAAACATGTCCAGGTTATCATGTCATTCAATTATGTTGCATACCCATGACCCAAAGTCAGATTGTCCTCCATCACCTTCTATCTAGTTTTCTTTGTGCCCCTCCTCCTCCCCCTTCCCCTCTCCCTCCTTCCCTCCTGTGCCCTCCCTCCTCCCTACCCCGGTAACTACCACACTCTTGTCCATGTTTCTTAGTCTCGTTTTTATGTCCCACCAATGTATGGAATCATATAGTTCTTGTTTTTTTCTGATTTACTTATTTCACTCCATATAATGTTATCAAGATCCCACTATTTTGTTGTAAATGATCTGATGTCATCATTTCTTATACCTGAGTAGTATTCCATAGTGTATATGTGCCACATCTTCTTTATGCAGTCTTCTATTGGAGGGCTTTTTGGTTGTTTCCATGTCTTGGCCACTGTGAACAATGCTGCAATGAACATGGGGCTACATGTGTCTTTACGTATCAATGTTTCTGAGTTTTTGGGGTATATACCCAGTAGAGGGATTGCTGGGTCATAAGGTAGTTCTATTTTCAGTTTTTTGAGGAACCACCATACTTTCTTTCATAATAGTTGTACTACTTTACATTCCCAGCAACAGTGGATGAAGGTTCCTTTTTCTCCACAGCCTCTCCAACATTTGTTATTATCTGTCTTGTTGATAATAGCTAATCTAACAGGTATGGGGTGGTATCTCATTGAAGTTTGTTTGTTTTTTAAAGTGTTGATGAGTTTAATTTATTCCACTTATTTTCTATATTGATGGTCATTTTCCCATCTCTGACCAGTGGGTTCTTTTAATGTTAGCCTTAATTTTTTTTTTTCATTTTTCTGAAGCTGGAAACAGGGAGAGACAGTCAGACTCCCGCATGCGCCCGACCAGGATCCACCCGGCACGCCCACCATGGGGCGACGCTCTGCCCACCAGGGGGCGATGCTCTGCCCATCCTGGGTGTAGCCATGTTGCGACCAGAGCCACTCTAGCGCCTGAGGCAGAGGCCACAGAGCCATCCCCAGCGCCCGGGGCCATCTTTGCTCCAATGGAGCCTTAGCTGCGGGAGGGGAAGAGAGAGGCAGAGAGGAAAGCGCGGCGGAGGGCTGGAGAAGCAAATGGGCGCTTCTCCTGTGTGCCCTGGCCGGAATCGAACCCAGGTCCTCCGCACGCTAGGCCGACGCTCTACCGCTGAGCCAACCAGCCAGGGCGCCTTAATTTTTTTTTAATAATTTTATTTTTTTAATGGGGTGACATCAATAAATCAGAATACATATATTCAAAGATAACAAGTCCAGGTTATCTTGTCGTTCAATTATGTTGCATACCCACCACCCAAAGTCAGATTGTCCTCTGTCACCCTCTATCTTGTTTTCTTTGTGCCCCTCCCTATCCCCTTTCCCTCTCCCATTCCCCCCTCCCCCCTGTAACCACCACACTCTTATCAATGTCTCTTAGTTTCACTATTATGTCCCACCTACGTATGGAATAATACAGTTCCTGGTTTTTTCTGATTTACTTATTTCGCTTCGTATCATGTTATCAAGATCCCACCATTTTGCTGTAAATGTTCCGATGTCATCATTTCTTATGGCTGAGTAGTATTCCATAGTGTATATGTGCCACATCTTCTTTATCCAGTCATCTATTGACGGGCTTTTTGGTTGTTTCCATGTCTTAGCCACTGTGAACAATGCTGCAATAAACATGGGGCTGCATGTGTCTTTACGTATCAATGTTTCTGAGGTTTTGGGATATATACCCAGTAGAGGGATTGCTGGGTCATAAGGTAGTTCTATTTGCAGTTTTTTGAGGAACCACCATACTTTCTTCCATAATGGTTGTACTACTTTACATTCCCACCAACAGTGTATGAGGGTTCATTTTTCTCCACAGCCTCTCCAACATTTGCTATTACCTGACTTGCTAATAACAGCTAATCGAACAGGGGTGAGTTGGTATCTCATTGCCGTTTTGATTTGCATTTCTCTAATAGCTAAAGAAGATGAGCATCTTTTCATATATCTTTTGGCCATTTGTATTTCTTCCTGGGAGAAGTGTCTATTCATGTCCTCTTCCCATTTTTTTTATTGGATTGTTTGTTTGTTTGTTGTTGAGTTTTATGAGTTCTTTGTATATTTTGGATATTAGGCCCTTATCTGAGCTGTTGTTTGAAAATATCATTTCCCATTTAGTTGGCTTTCTGTTTATTTTGTTATCAGTTTCTCTTGCTGAGCAAAAACTTCTTAGTGTGATGTAGTCCCATTCATTAATTTTTGCCTTCACTTCTCTTGCCTGTGGAGTCAAATTCATAAAATGCTCTTTAAAACCCAGGTCCATGAGTTGAGTACCTTTGTCTTCTTCTATGTACTTAATTGTTTCAGGTCTTATGTTTAGATCTTTGATCCATTTTGAGTTAATTTTTGTACAGGGGGAGAGACTGTAGTCCAGTTTCATTCTTTTGCATGTGGCTTTCCAGTTTTCCCAGCACCATTTATTGAAGAGGCTTTTTTTTCTCCATTGTGTGTTGTTGGCTCCTTTATCAAAAATTATTTGACTATATATATGTGGTTTTATTTCTGGACTTTCTATTCTGTTCCATTGGTCTGAGTGTCTATTTTTCTGCCAATACCATGCTGTTTTGATTATCGTGGCCCTATAATATAGTTTGAAGTTAGGTATTGTAATGTCCCCAGCTTCATTCTTTTTCTTTAGGATTGCTTTGGCTATTCGGGGTTTTTTATACTTCCATATAAATCTGATGATTTTTTGCTCTATTTCTTTAAAGAACGTCATTGGGAGTTTGATGGGAATTGCATTAAATTTGTATATTGTTTTGGGTAATATAGCCATCTTGATTATATTTATTCTTCCTAGCCACGAACAAGGTATATTCTTCCATCTCATTATATCTTTTTTGATTTCCCTTAACAATGGTTTATAGTTTTCATTATATAAGTCCTTTACATTCTTTGTTATGTTTATTCCTAAGTATTTTATTTTTTTTGTTGCAATCGTGAAGGGGATTATTCTTTTGAGTCCCTTCTCAGTTGTTTCATTGTTGGCATATAGAAAGGCTATTGACTTCTGTATGTTAATTTTGTATCCTGCGACCTTACTGTCTTACTGTATTGGCTTATTGTTTCTAGTAGTCTTTTTGTGAATTCTTTGGGGTTTTCGATGTATAGGATTATATCATCTGGAAAAAGTGATACCTTTACTTCTTCTTTTCCGATATGGATGCCTTTTATTTCTTTGTCTTGTCTGATTACTCTGGCTAGAACCTCTAGTACCACATTAAATAAGAGTGGAGAGAGTGGACAACCCTGTCTTGTTCCTGATTTAAGGGGGAAAGCCTTCAGTTTTGTGCCATTTAATATGATGTTAGCTGATGGTTTATCATATATGGCCTTTATCATGTTGAGATATTTTCCTTCTATACTCATTTTGTTGAGAGTCTTAAACATAAAATTGTGTTGTATTTTATCAAAAGCCTTTTCTGTATCTATTGATAAGATCATGTGGTTTTTGTTCTTTGTTTTGTTGATATGGTGTATTACGTTAACCGTTTTACGTATGTTGAACCATCCTTGAGATTCTGGGATGAATCCCACTTGATCATGATGTATTATCTTTTTAATATGTTGTTGTATTCGATTTGCTAGTATTTTGTTTAGTATTTTAGCATCTGTATTCATTAGAGATATTGGTCTGTAGTTTTCTTTTTTTGTGCCATCCTTGCCTGGTTTTGGTATGAGGGTTATGTTGGCCTCATAAAATGTGTTTGGAAGTATTGCTTCTTCTTCAATTTTTTGGAAGATTTTGAGTAGAATAGGAACCAAGTCTTCTTTGAATGTTTGATAAAATTCGCTGGTAAAGTCGTCAGGGCCTGGACTTTTATTTTTGGGGAGGTTTTTAATGGTTTTTTCTATTTCTTTTCTACTGATAGGTCTGTTTTGGCTTTCTGCTTCTTCTTGACTCAGTCTAGGAAGGTTGTATTGTTCTAGGAATTTATCCATTTCTTCTAGGTTGTTGAATTTAGTGGCATAAAGTTTTTCATATTATTCTACAATAATTCTTTGTATATCTACAGTGTCCATGGTGATTTCTCCTCTTTCATTTTGGATTTTGTTTATATGAGTTCTTTCTCTTTTTTCCTTGGTAAGTCTTGCCAAGGGTTTGTCAATTTTGTTGATCTTTTCAAAGAACCAGCTCCTTGTTCTATTAATTTTTTCTATAGTTTTTCTGTTCTCTAATTCATTTATTTCTGCTCTGATTTTTATTATTTCCTTTCTTCGGCTGGTTTTGAGTTGTCTTTGTTCTTCTTTTTCTAGTTTCTTAAGGTGGGAAGTTAAGTGGTTCACTTGGGCTCTCTCCTGTTTGTTCATATATGCCTGAAGTGATATGAACTTCCCTCTTATCACTGCTTTTGCTGCATCCCATAGATTCTGATATGTTATATTGTCATTTTCATTAGTCTGTATATATCTTTTGATCTCTGCACTTATTTCTTCTTTGACCCATTCATTTTTTAAAAGTATGTTGTTTAGTTTTCACATTTTTGTGGGATTTTTTCCCTCTTTTTTGCAGTTGAATTCTAGTTTCAAGGCTTTATGATCAGAAAATATGCTTGGTACAACTTCGATTTTTTATTTTATTATTATTATTTTTTATTTTTTTTAACTTTTTATTCTTTATTAAATCTCATTAATACTATCAACAAAACCACCCTCAGATGCCATTAAGGAAGAGAAAATCGAATATCATGGATACAAAAGAAAGAGAGGTAACACAGCTAGATGAGGAAAAATCTATGGAGAAAAAATTTAATATATTGGAAACCTTGGAGCTAAATGACAGAGAATTCAAGATAGAAATCCTAAAAATCCTCCGAGATATACAAGAAAACACAGAAAGGCAATTTAGGGAGCTCAGAAAACAACTCAATGAACACAAAGAATATATGTCCAAGGAACTTGAAACTATAAAAACAAATCAAACAGAGATGAAAAACTCAATTCACGAGCTGAAAAACGAAGTAACAAGCTTAGCTAATAAAACAGGTCAGATAGAAGAGAGGATTAGTGAAATAGAAGACAAACAACTTGAGGCACAACAGAGAGAAGAAGAAAGAGACTCAAAAATTAAAAAAAAATGAGATAGCCCTACAAGAATTATCTGACTCCATCAAAAAGAATAACATAAGAATAATAGGTATATCAGAGGGAGAAGAGAGAGAAAATGGAATGGAGAACATACTCAAACAAATAATAGATGAGAACTTCCCAAGCCTGTGGAAAGAACTAAAGCCTCAAGTTCAAGAAGCAAACAGAACTCCGAGTTTTCTTAACCCCACTTGATCATGATGTATTATTTTTTTAATATGTTGTTCTATTCGATTTGCCAGTATTTTTTTTTTTTTAGTATTTTAGCATCTGTATTCATTAGAGATATTGGTCTGTAATTTTCTTTTTTTGTGCTGTACTTTCCAGGTTTTAGTATGAGGGTTATGTTGGCCTCATAACATGTGTTTGGAAGTATTGCTTCTTCTTCAATTTTTTGGAAGACTTTGAGTAGAATAGGAACCAAGTCTTCTTTGAATGTTTGATAAAATTCACTAGTATAACCATCTGGGCCTGGACTTTTATTTTGGGGGAGGTTTTCTTAATAGTTTTTTCTATTTCTTCCCTGCTAATTGGTCTGTTTAGGCTTTCTGCTTCTTCATGACTCAGTCTAGAAAGGTTGTATTGTTCTAGGAATTTATCCACTTCTTCTAGATTGTTGAATTTAGTGGCATATAGTTTTTTCTAGTATTCTACAATAATTCTTTGTATATCTATGATGTCTGTGGTGATTTCTCTTCTTTCATTTTGGATTTTGTTTATATGGGTCCTTTCTCTTTTTTCATTGGTGAGTCTTGCCAAGGATTGGTGTATTTTGTTGATCTTTTCAAAGAACTAGCTCCTTGTTTAATTAATTTTTTCTACAGTTTTTCTGCTCTCTATTTTATTTATTTCTTCTCTGATTTTTATTATTTCCTTTCTTCGGCTGGTTTTGGGTTGTCTTTGTTCTTCTTTTTCCAGTTCCTTAAGGTGTGAAGTTAAGTGGTTCACTTGGGCTCTCTCTTGTTTGTTCATATATGCCTGAAGTGGTATGAACTTTCCTCTTATTACTGCTTTTGCTGCATCCCAAAGATTCTGATATGTTATATTGTCATTTTCATTTGTCTGTATATATCTTTTGATTTCTGCGCTTATTTCTACTTAGACCCATTTATTTTTTAAAAGTATGTTGTTTAGTTTCCACATTTTTGTGGGTTTTTTCCTCTCTTTTTTGTAGTCGAATTCTAGTTTCAAGGCTTTATGATCAGAAAATATGCTTGGTACAATTTCAATTTTTCTGAATTTGCTGATGTTATTTTTGTGGCCCAACATATGTTCAATTCTTGAGAATGTTCCATGTACACTAGAGAAAAATGTATACTCTGTTGCTTTGGGATGAAATGTCCTGTAGATGTCTATCATATCCAGGTGCTCTAGTGTTTCATTTAAGGCCAATATATCTTTATTGATTTTCTGTTTGGGTGAACGATCTAGAGCCGTCAGCAGTGTATTGAGGTCTCCAAGTATGATTGTATTTTGTCAGTTTTTGTTTCTAAGTCAATAAGTAGCTGTCTTATATATTTTGGTGCTCCTTGGTTTGTGCATATATATTAAGGATTGTTATGTCTTCTTAATTCAGTATCCTCTTAATCATTATGAAATGACCATTTTTGTCTCTGAGTACTTTTTCTGTCTTGTAGTCAGCATTATTAGAGATGAGTGTTGCTACATCTGCTTTTTTTTGGATGTTATTTGCTTGGAGTATTGTTTTCTAACCTTTCATTTTGAATTTGTTTTTATCCTTGTTGCTTAGATGTGTTTCTTGTAGGCAGCATACAGTAGGATTTTCTTTTTTAATCCATTCTGCTACTCTGTGTCTTTTTATTGGTGAGTTGAATCCATTTATGTTTAGCATAATTATTGACACTTGTGAGTTCCCTATTGCCATTTTATAGATTGCTTTCTGTTAGTTTTGTGTCTTGTTTGATTCTTCTCTTTTGTTTTTCTACCATTTGTTTTTGTTTGTTTGTATTCCATACTTCTTTCCTCCATTGCTACCTTTTTAAGTCATGTGCTTCTGTGGTGGTTTTCTCAAGGGTGGTTACCATTAAGTAATGAAAAGGGTACCTACCATATTCATTGTAGTACCCTTTCTGATGTGTGTTTCTGCACTTCATCATCCTTTGCCACTGTTAATCTTTGTCCTCTCCCCTTTTTCTTGCTTTTGTTGTCACAGTTTAAATTTGGTTTCATTATGTTCTTGGTGGAGCTTTTACTTGTGGTTTTGTTTTGTTTTGTTCTTTGAATCTGGTTGGAAAACCCCCTTTAGTTCTTCCTGGAGTGGAAGTTTTCTGATGATAAATTCCCTCATCTTTCTGTATTTGTGAATGTTTTTATTTTTCCTTTGTATTTGTAGGATAGCTTTGATGGGTATAGTATTCTTGGCTGAAAGTTCCTCTCATTCAAGGCTTTAAATATTGGTGTTGACTCTCTTCTAGCTTGTAGAGTTTCTGCAGAGAAATCTGATGATAATCTAATAGGCTTTCCTTTATATGTTGTATTCTTCTTTTGCCCGGCTGCCTTGAGAATTTTTTCTTTGTCATTGGTTTGTGCCATTTTTATTATGATGTGCCTTGGAGTAGGTTTGTTGTGGTTAAGATAATTCGGTGTTCTGTTTGCTTCTTGAATTTGAGGCTTTAGTTCTTTCCACAGGCTTGGGAAGTTCTCATCTATTATTTGTTTGAATATATTCTCCATTCCATTTTCTCTCTCTTCTCCCTCTGATATACCTATTATTCTTATGTTATTCTTTTTGATAGAGTCAGACAATTCCTGTAGGGCTTTCTCATTTTTTTTTTAAATTTTTGAGTCTCTCTCTGCTTCTCTCTGTTGTGCCTCAAGTTGCTTGTCTTCTATGTCACTATTCCTACCTTCTATCTGGCCTGTTCTATTAGCTAAGCTTATTACCTCATTTTTCAGTTCATAAATTGAGTTTTTCATCTCTGTTTGATTAATTTTTATAGTTTAACTTTCCTTGGCAATATATTCTTTGTGTTTGTTGAGTTGTTTTCTGAGCTCTCTAAATTGCCTTTTTGTGTTTTCTTGTATATCTCTGAGTATTTTTAGGATTTCTATTTTAAATTCTCTGTCATTTAGCTCCAAGGTTTTCAATATACTTAATTTTTTCTCCATAGATTTTTCCAGATGTATCTGTGCTACTTCTCTACCTTTTTTATCCATGATATTCGATTTTCTTTTTCTTAATGGCATCTAAGGGTGGTCTTGTTAATAGCACTAATGAAAATTAATAAAGAATAAATAGTAAAAAAAAGAGTAAAAAATGGAAAAGAATCTGGAAAAGAAAAGAAAACACAAAAAAACCCAATAATAATTTATTGTTCCCCCCCTTTTTTTCCTTTTTAGGAAAATATTGTGATAAACTGTGAATTATATTATGCTAAATGGAACAAAAACTGCCTATAATGGAGGGCCTGAGTTGCAAGAAAGTGTTCAAGGGGCAAAAAAGGAAGTAGGGACCCACAAAATGCAAAAAAGGAAAAAATTTGGGTCAAGTATAAAATGATTTGCTTGTAGGTGATGGTCAACTAAGAAATATAATGAGAGGGATAAGAGGGAAACAGGAAAAAGGGAAAAAATAACTATTATATTAAGTGGAGCAAAAACTAAATAGAATGGAGATCCTGGGTTGGGGGGGAATGCTAATGAGTTAAAAAGCAAAGTAAATAGCACTCAAAATGCCACAAAAAAAAAACTTGAGTCCCAAATTAAATACTTTGTTTGTGATTGAGGATTGAATGAGAGGAAAAGTAAAAGGAGAAAAGAGGAAACTAATAGAGAGGGAGAAATAAGAAAAAGGGGAAAAGGAAAAGAAGAAAAAAAAATGAAAAGAGGGAGAGAGAGAGAGTTAAGGGTTTTGGAGTGTAATCCTCATGGAGAATAAGGAAGAAGAAAAGAAATAAAATGTAACACTTATGGGTAGTGTAGTTCAAGAAGAGGACAGAATAAGATGGGCAGAGAATAAAAGGACCAAGGTGGAGGAAATAGAAATAATAATAATAAAGGCAAGAAAATGAAAGAAACAAAAAAAATAGTGGAACAAGTTATAAAGTCTGTGGATTTTTCTTGATTTTGAGAGATTAACTTCTTCCTTTTTCTTTCCTCTCCCTCTTCCTGATCGGTGGCTCTGTACCCCAGGCTCTGCCCCTGTGGCATGCTTAGGTAGAGATTTGCAGTTGATGAGACTCTACGGCGATGTTATATATTAGGCTTCAGTCTCGTTGGTAGTCAAGGCTTGTTAGCATTTGCAGGCTCCAACAATGAGAGAGTTCATTTTCCTGGAGCCTCTCTCCTAGTCTCTCCTTCCTGAATTAGCAGCCTGATAATCCAGCTATGAGGCTGCCTGTCCCTGGGGAGTAAGAGGCTCAAAGAACTGGCAAATCTCCACTCTATCCCCACTCAATGCAGGGCTCTGGGTAAGGCTCTGGCAGTCAGAAACACCAGCATAATCAGGTGGGGCTTGAGTCAATTGCTCTCAAGGTGACTTTCAATGAGCCTCCAGGCCTGTTCAGCACGCCTAGCACTCTGTGGGACCACTCTCCCCAGGCTTTCCACACTTTGTAACCTGTTTTGGCTGGGAAGAAGATACCCTAGTCACTGCTTGCAGTACAGGAGGTCTTAACATCTGCCAAGTCCCTCTTTTTAGTGTATATCCCTGAATATGAAAGCTCTGCCAATCAGAAGTTGTCCCCACCCCTTTAGCAAGAGGCACTAAAAAATATCATGCCTCTTGTCTTAGATTGCTGAACTGAGAGAGATCTTGTCAATTAGAGCCACATAGGTCAGTTGGGAGGTGAGCAGACTGTGGGGTAAGCTAATTTCAGCGATTGGATCTGCAGATCTGCTCCAGAAAGGACTGCAAGCTGCCTACGTGCCCCTCCCCTGATGCTTGATTGCTAGCTTGAATGTCTGGGTGAGGCGCCCTACCTGCCCAGAGAAGTTAGGGCATAGGGAAGTTTGCTTTGGCGCACTCCCCTTGCACCACTGGCAGCTGCTGCTTGCAGTATGAGCCTTTGCTCTGGGTGCATGCGTTTGCTCACAGCATGCTTTTGCTCATGTGGGCTGATTAATCACAGGCACACTCTTTCCTTGGCTTGATCGAACATCCGTGCTGCAGCCTAGCCTCCTCCACACCCTTAGCCCCCCCCTCCCGACTCTCAGTTCCAAGTGAAAGCAGCCTCTGCTCAGGTTAGTGAGGAAGGCAGAGTGTTTTCTTGTCCGACTCATTTCCTTCAGGGTTGATTATATATTTAGTCAATTTTTCACTCGACCCTACCTTCGCCTTCAGTGTGTGGAACTCCCGGATGCTCCAAGGATAGATTTTTCTGTCTCTGATTGATGAACTTGTTGAAATTTTGGGGAGATTTGTCAGTCGTGCTCCTTACAGTGCCATTTCTCTCCCTTGTTCCTGATGTTAGCAAAAAAGCAATCAATCTTTCACTTTTTTTTTTAGATTTTATTTATTTATTTTTAGAGAGAGAGGAGAGAAAAAAGGGAGGGAGGAGCAGGAAGCATCAACTCCCATATGTGCCTTCACCAGGCAAGCCCAGGGTTTCAAACTGGCAAGGTCAGTGTTCCAGGTCGACGCTTTATCTACTGCGCCACCACGGGTCAAGCCAATCTTTCACTTTTAAGTTTTATGTTTGTTATAGGTTTTTTTTTGTTTGTGTTTGTTTATTCAGTGAGAGGAGGGGAGGCAGCGACAGACTCCCGCATGTGCTCCAACTGAGATCCACTCGGCAAGCCCACTACACACAGATAGGTAGTGATGCTATACCCATCTGGGGTGTTGCTCCGTTGCTCAGCAACTGAGCTCTTCTTAGTGCCTGAGGCAGAGGCCATGGAGCCATCCTCAGCACTGGAGGCCAACTCACTCCACTTGAATCATGGCTGTGGGAGGAGAAGAGAGAGAAAGAGAAGCAAGAGGGAGAGGGGTGGAGAAGCAGATGGGCACTTCTCCTATGTGTCCTGACCAGAAATCAAACTCAGGTCATCCACATACTGGGCTGACATTCTACCACTGAGCAAATCAGCCAGGGCCAGGTTTTTTTATAGATGCTTTTTATCACATTGAGAAACTTTCTACAATTGATTGAGAGTTCTTATCATGAATAGGTAGCAAATTTGTCAAATGTTTTTCCTACATCTTTTTAAATGGTATTTTTCCTTATTCTGCTAAAGTGGTGAACTCAATTGATTTTTTTGTTGTAGTGGTAAATACACATAACATTAAATTCACCATTTTAACCACTTTGAAGTATACAATTCAGTAGTACTGAGTATGTTTACAATGTTGTGCAACCACCACTACTATCTAGTTGCAGAAAATTTTATCACTTGAAAAGGAAATCCCATGCCTACTAGGCAATCACTCCCTGTTCAACCCTTCCATCAGTCCTTGGCAACCTCTAATCTGTTTTTTGTCTCATGATTTGCCTGTTCTGGATATTTTATATAAATAGAAACATTGTATGTGCCATTTGTGATTGGCTCATTTCATTTAGCATGTTTTCAAGATTCATCTGCATTGTATCATGTATCAGTATTTATTTTTTATGGCAGAATAATATTCAATCATGTAGATACCACATTTTGTTTATTCACTCATTTGTTAATGACCATGTGGGTTGTTTCTACCTTTTGGCTTTTGTGAATAGCGCTGCTTTGAATACTAATGTAAAAGTTTTTGAACATTTGTTACCGATTCATTTGGGTATATTCCTAGGAGTAGAATTGCTGAGTCATATGGCAAGTTTAACTTTTTAAGGAACTGCCAAACTGTTTTTCATATAAGTTTCACCATTTTACACTCTTACCAGCAAAAAATGTATAAGGGTTCCAGTTTGTCCATATCATTACTAACATTGGTTATTTTCCTTTTCTTTTTTAAGTTATAGCTATCCTACTGGATGTGAAGTGATATTTCACTGTTGTATTCACTGGTTTTGCATTACATTTTCCTAATATGCTTCTATGTCTCCTTTGGAGAAAAGACTATTCAAGTCCTTTGTCCCCTTTCTAAAAATTTTTATTTATTGATTTTTATAGAGAGAGGGAGGGAGAGACAGAAATATCTATTTCTGTATGTGTCCTGACAGGAGATTGATGGAATGATACTCTAGCTAACCAAGCTATCTAGCCAGGGAAGGAAGTCCTTTGCCCCTTTTAAAATTGGTTGTTTGTCTTTTTGTAATTGAGTTGTAAGAGTTCTTTATATATAGTCAACCCTTATCAGATATATGATTTTCAAATATTTTCTTCCATTCTGTGGATTCCCCCCCCACTCTTATTAATGTCCTTATTTTGATGAAGTCCAATATTTCTATTTTTCTTTTCTTGCTTGTGCTTTTAGTGTTATATTTAAGAAACTATTGCCAAATCTAAGGTCATGAAGATTTCCCCCTATGTTTTCTTCTAAGAGTTTTATAACTTTAGCTTTTAAATTTAAATCTTTAAACAATTTTTAGTTTTTACATATGGTGTATAAGGAAATAACCCAATTTTATTTTTTGCACATTGATTGACATAGTTTTTGAACTTTTTTAAAAATTTAACTTTTCATAATGGAAAATTTTAAACATATGCAAAAACAGAGAGTAGCATGGTGAACCTCACCTGCTCATTTCCAGTTTTGATGATTGTCACATGGGGCCAATCTCATGCTTTTACTTTTCTCCACTTGTTTTCTTTTTCCTTATTATTTAAATTTGTTCAACTATAGTTGACATACAATATTATAGTAGTTTCAGTTGTATACCTTAGTGATTAGACATTATATAATTTACTAAGTGATCATCCCAATAAATCTCTCACCTATCTGATACCATACATAGTTGTTAGAATATTACTGACTACATTCCCTATGCTGTACTTTACATCTCCATACTACTCTGTAGCAACCAATATGTACTTCTTAATACCCTCACCATTTTTACCCATTCCCTCCAACCCGTCTCTCTTCTGGCAACCATCAAAATGTTCTCTATAAGTCTGTTTCTGTTTTGCTTGTTTGTTTATTTATTTATTTATTTATTTAGATTCTGCTATTGATAGATATGTATTTATTGCCATTTTATTATTTATTTTTCTTATAATTTTTCTTCTTTTTCTTAAAATAGACCTTTTTTTTTTAAAGTTTTTTTTTTGTATTTTTCTGAAGCTGGAAACGAGGAGAGACAGACAGACTCTCGCATGCGCCCGACCAGGATCCACCTGGCATGCCCACCAGGGGGCGATGATCTGCCCCTCCGGGGCGTCGTTCTGCCGTGAGTGACCAGAGCCACTCTAGCACCTGGGGCAGAGGTCAAGGAGCCATCCCCAGCACCCGGGCCATCTTTGCTCCAATGGAGCCTTGGCTGCGGGAGGGGAAGAGAGGGACAGAGAGGAAGGGGGGGCGGTGGAGAAGCAAATGGGCGCTTTTCCTGTGTGCCCTGGCCGGGAATCGAACCCGGGTCCCCCACATGCCAGGCCGACACTCTACCGCTGAGCCAACTGGCCAGGGCCAAAATAGACCTTTTAATATTTCATGTACTACTTATTTGTGGTGATGAACTCCATTAGCTTTTTCTTGTTTGGGAAGCTCTTTACATGTCTTGCGAGTCTAAATAATAGCTTTACTGGGTAGAGTAATCTTAGTTGTAGGTCCTTGCTTTTCATCACTTTGAATATTTCTTGCCACTCCCTTCTGGCCTGCAAAGTTTCTGTTGAAGAATCAGCTGACAGTCTGTGGAAACTCCCTTGTAGGTAATTAACAGCATTTTAACCTCTTTGTTTTTAACCTTTTTGTATTTTAATTATGATGTGTTTTGGTGTGAGCCTCTTTGAGTTCATCTTGTTCAGGATTCTCTGTGCTTTCTGGACTTGTATGTCTATTTCCTTCACTGGGTTAGGGAAGTTTTCTGTTATTTTTTTTTTCAAATAGATTTTCAATTTCTTGACCTCTCTTTTCTCCTTCTGATACTCCTATAATGTAAATGTTGGTATACTTGAAATGTCCCAGGAACTCCTTACACTATTTTCATTTTTTTGGATTCTTTTTTCTTTTTGCTGTCCTGATTGCTTTTTGTTTCCTTATATTCCAAATCGATGGTTTGATTCTTGGCTTCACCTACTCTACTGTTGTTTCCCTGTAAATTATTCTTCATTTCAGTTAGGTATTCTTTATTTCTGACTTGTTATTTTTTTATGGTTTCTATGTTCTTTTTTCATACTGTGGAAGTTTTCCTAAGTTCCTTGAAGTTCTCACTAAGTTCATTGAGTATGCTTATAACCATTGGTTTGAACTCTGTGTCTAGTAATTTGCTTATCTCCATTTCATTTATTTCTTTTTCTGAAGATTTCTCCTGTTCTTTCATTTACAACCTGTTTTTTTCTCCCTATTTTAGCTGCTTCCCTATGTTTGTTTCTGTATTAGGTAGAGATGCTACATCTCCCATACTTGGTAGAGTGGCCTTGTGTATGTAGCAGGTGTCCTGTAAAACCCAGTGTAGCCCCCCTGGTCACCCAAGCTGGGCGCTCCAGGTGTGCCCCTCTGTGGGCTGTGTGTACTATCCTGTTGTAGTTGAGCCTTCATTGCTGTTGGCATCAATGGGAGGAATTGACTCCGAGGCTGATAGGCTGTAAGGACCAGCTGCAACTGCAGTGGGGGAGCTACTGTGCATGAGTTGACCTTAGATCAGGACTGTTTTAAAGGGGCTTTGTTGCTCACCAAGTTCGTCTTTTGAATGTGCCATTTATGAAGGTAATACAATATAATCTGAAGCTGTCCACTGGGTGCCCTGGCTCTGGGGTCTCCTGGGATGTGTAAGGTCAGCTACTGCCTGTACCCTGCCTGAGGCCACCTGACATGAGCTACAAAGCGACCTGCAGATGGTTGCTATTTGTGCTGGGCTTGGAAGTGCCCAGGAGAGGCCAAGCTATGAACCAAGGCCAGCTGCCACTAGGGC
This sequence comes from Saccopteryx bilineata, assembly GCF_036850765.1. NCBI lineage: Eukaryota > Metazoa > Chordata > Mammalia > Chiroptera > Emballonuridae > Saccopteryx > Saccopteryx bilineata. The sequence continues at coordinate 201,771,805 of NC_089493.1, read as the reverse complement.
TAGGCCTGGAGCCACTTAGCAAGAGGTATGGGGTATGTAGAAGCCAGATGCTGCTTAATTGAGAGATTTTAAAAAGCCTGAAATATGAGGCAAGACAGGCCATTTGTATGGAAAAGCCGCTGGAAACAACTTGGGCCTGCAAGTTGGCTCAGAGAATTACCAGGGTCAGGCAAAAAATGTAAGCCAGGTTACTGGAGACTCAGATGTGGAACCCACCTGACAGCTCTGTGAGGATGGTTTCAGAAAAGGAACAAGGCTTCTGCCAGCACTTTTGTCTGACAGAAAGCTGCCCCCTCCCCAGTTTCACCTTGATGCCAGACAATTTAGTTCCTCCCATATGTCCCTGTTTCCTTGAAGTTGCTGCCCAGTACTATATCTCAAGGGAGTAAGTCAGAGTAAGTCTGTGCATGGGCCCTTTAAGAAGAACTGCATGGGACTCCAGCAGACCTCCATCTCCCTCAGCCATAGTCTCCCTGGGTTTTTACAGCCAGAATTTATAGGGACTTCTCTTTCTGGCACTGGATCCCTGGGCTAGGGGGCCTGGTTTGGGGCTGGGACCCCTTGCTCCTCATGAGGGACCTCCATATCCCAGCTATTCCTTTGTATTTTAGCTGCCACACATAGGGTGTGGCACCAGCCCATCTCCACCCTCCTATCAGTTTCAATGTGGTTTCTTCTTTAATTCCCTGGTTGTGGGACTTCCAGTCAGTTACATTCCAGGTGGTTATGAAATGATGATTGTTCTGTTGTTTAGCTGTAATTTTGTTGTGGTTGTGGAAGGATTTGAGTACCTCATTTACCTATACCACCATCTTGACTGGAAGTCACATTGATTGACTTTGGAATGTGAAATTAACCTTGAATTTCTGGGATAAACACTACTTGGTCATGATGTTCTTTTTTTTTTTTTTTTCTAATATATTACTTGGTTTGATTTGCTAAACTTTAAGGGTGTTTGCTTTCATGCATCATGTTTAGAGATACGTTTTTTCCTATAATTTTATTTGTTTATAATATCTTTTTTTTTTTTGCTTTGGCTTTGGTAAATGGATAATTCTGGCTTGATAACATGAATTATAAAAAGTATCCTATTGCTCAATTTTGTGAAAATATTTGTGTAAAAGTTGGTATTATTTCTTATGAGTTTTATAGATTTCACCAGAGAATGTTTTTTGAAACTGGAGTTCTCTTTGTGAACAGGTTTTGAACACACATTCAATTTATTTAAAAACATTTTTGAGTGAGTTTTGGTGCTTTGGGTATTTCTAGGAATATGCTTATTTTATATAAATTGTTAATTTATTGACATAAATTTGTTTGTAATACAACCTTCTTACCCTTTTAATACCCATAGTGTCCTGATGTTCATAATTGGTGTCTTCTATTTTTTTAATTTATTCATTTTTATGAGAGAGAGAGAGAGAGGAAAGAGATAGAGAGAACAGAGGAAGGAGCAGGAAGCATCAATTCCCATATGTGCCTTGACCAGGCAAGCCCAGGGTTTTGAACCAGCAACCTCAGTGTTCCAGGTCAATGCTTTACCCAGTGCACCACCACAGGTCAGGTTTCTTTTTTTTTTTTTTTTTAATAAATTTTTATTAATGGTAATGGGATGACATTAATAAATCAGGGTACATATATTCAAAGAAAACATGTCTAGGTTATTTTGTCATCAAATTATTTTGCAAACCCCTCGCCCAAAGTCAGATTGTCCTCCGCCACCCTCTATCTAGTTCTCTGTGCCCCTCCCCCTCCCCCTAACTCTCTCCCTCCCTCCCTCCCATGTCCTCACCCCCCCCACCCTTGGTAACCACCACACTCTTGTCCATGTCTCTTAGTCTCATTTTTATGTTCCACCAATGTATGGAATCATGTAGTTCTTGTTTTTTTCTGATTTACTTATTTCACTCCTTTTAATGTTATCAAGATCCCACCATTTTGCTGTAAATGATCTGATGTCATCATTTCTTATGGCTGAGTAGTATTCCATAGTGTATATGTGCCACATCTTCTTTATCCAGTCTTCTATTGAAGGGCTTTTTGGTTGTTTCCATGTCTTGGCCACTGTGAACAGTGCTGCAATGAACATGGGGCTACATGTGTCTTCACGTATCAGTGTTTCTGAGGTTTTGGGGTATATACCCAGTAGAGGGATTGCTGGGTCATAAGGTAGTTCTATTTGCAGTTTTTTGAGGAACCACCATACTTTCCTCCATAATGGTTGTACTACTTTACAGTCCCACCAACAGTGAATGAGTGTTCCTTTTTCTCCACAGCCTCTCCAACATTTGCTATTACCCGTCTTGTTGATAATAGCTAATCTAACAGGAGTGAGGTGGTATCTCATTGTAGTTTTATTTGCATTTCTCTAATAACTAATGAAGCTGAGCATCTTTTCATATATCTGTTGGCCATTTGTATCTCTTCCTGGGAGAAGTGTCTGTTCATGTCCTCTTCCCATTTTTTTACTGGATTGTTTGTTTGTTTGTTGTTGAGTTTTATGAGTTCTTTGTAAATTTTGGATATTAGGCCCTTATCTGAGCTGTCGTTTGAAAATATCAGTTCCCATATAGTTGGCTGTCTGTTTATTTTGATATCAGTTTCTCTTGCTGAGCAAAAACTTTTAATTCTGATGTAGTCCCATTCATTTATCTTTGCCTTCACTTCTCTTGCCATTGGAATCAAGTTCATAAAATGTTCTTTAAAACCCAGGTCCATGATTTTAGTACCTATGTCTTCTTCTATGTACTTTATTGTTTCAGGTCTTATATTTAGGTCTTTGATCCATTTTGAATTAATTTTAGTACACGGGGACAGGCTGTAGTCGAGTTTCATTCTTTTGCATGTGGCTTTCCAGTTTTCCCAACACCATTTGTTGAAGAGGCTTTCTTTTCTCCATTGTGTGTTGTTGGCCCCTTTATCAAAGATTATTTGACCATATATATGTGGTTTTATTTCTGGGCTTTCTATTCTGTTCCATTGGTCTGAGTGTCTATTTTTTTTGCCAATACCATGCTGTTTTGATTATCGTGGCCCTATAATATAGTTTAAAGTCAGGTATTGTAATGCCCCCAGCTTCATTCTTTTTCCTTAGGATTGTTTTGGCTATTCGGGGTTTTTTATAGTTCCATATAAATCTGATGATTTTTTGTTCCATTTCTTTAAAAAATCTCATAGGGATTTTGATGGGAATTGCATTAAATTTGTATATTGCTTTGGGTAATATGGCCATTTTGATTATATTTATTCTTCGTATCCAAGAACAAGGAATATTTTTCCATCTCATTGTATCTTTTTTGATTTCCCTTAACAATGCTTTGTAATTTTCATTATATAGGTCCTTTACGTTCTTTGTTATGTTTATTCCTAGGTATTTTATTTTTTTTGTTGCAATCGTGAAGGGGATTATTTTTTTGAGTTCGTTTTCTAATATTTCATTGTTGGCATATAGAAAGGCTATGGACTTTTGTATGTTAATTTTGTATCCTGCGACCTTACTGTATTGGTTTATTGTTTCTAATAATCTTTTTGTGGAGTCCTTCGGGTTTTCGATGTATAGGATCATATCATCAGCAAAAAGTGATAGCTTTACTTCTTCTTTTCCGATATGGATGCCTTTTATTTCTTTGTCTTGTCTGATTGCTCTGGCCAGAACTTCTAGCACCACGTTGAATAAGAGTGGAGAGAGTGGACAACCCTGTCTTGTTCCTGATTTAAGGTAGAAAGTCCTCAGTTTTATGCCGTTTAATAGGATGTTGGCTGATGGTTTATCATATATGGCCTTTATCATGTTGAGATATTTTCCTTCTATACCCATTTTGTTGAGAGTCTTAAACATAAAATTGTGTTGTATTTTATCAAAAGCCTTTTCTGCATCTATTGATAAGATCATGTGGTTTTTGTTCTTTGTTTTGTTGATATGGTGTATTACGTTAACCGTTTTGCGTATGTTGAACCATCCTTGAGATTCTGGGATGAATCCCACTTGATCATGATGTATTATCTTTTTAATATGTTATTGTATTCGGTTTGCCAGTATTTTGTTTAGTATTTTAGCATCTGTATTCATTAGAGATATTGGTCTGTAGTTTTCTTTCTTTGTGCCATCCTTGCCAGGTTTTGGTATGAGGGTTATGTTGGCCTCATAAAATGTGTTTGGAAGTATTGCTTCTTCTTCAATTTTTTGGAAGACTTTGAGTAGAATAGGAACCAAGTCTTCTTTGAATGTTTGATAGAATTCACTAGTATAACCGTCTGGGCATGGACTTTTATTTTTGGGGAGGTTTTTAATAGTTTTTTCTATTTCCTCCCTGCTGATTGGTCTGTTTAGGCTTTCTGCTTCTTCATGACTCAGTCTAGGAAGCTTGTATTGTTCTAGGAATTTATCCATTTCTTCTAGATTGTTGTATTTGGTGGCATATAATTTTTCATAGTATTCTACAATAATTCTTTGTATATCTATGATGTCTGTGGTGATCTCTCCTCTTTCATTTTGGATTTTATTTATTTGAGTCCTGTGTCTTTTTTCCTTGGTGAGTCTTGCCAAGGGTTTGTCGATTTTGTTGATCTTTTCAAAGAACCAGCTCCTTGTTTTATTGATTTTTTTCTATAGTTTTTCTGTTCTCTATTTCATTTATTTCTGCTCTGATTTTTATTATCTCCTTTCTTCGGCTGGTTTTGGGTTGTCTTTGTTCTTTTTCTAGTTCCTTAAGGTGTGAAGTTAAGTGGTTTACTTCGGCTCTCTCTTGTTTGTTCATATATGCCTGAAGTGATATGAACTTTCCTCTTATTACTGCTTTTGCTGCATCCCAGAGATTCTGATATGTCGTATTTTCATTTTCATTTGTCTGTATATATCTTTTGATCTCTGCGCTTATTTCTTCTTTGACCCATTCATTTTTTAGAAGTATGTTGTTTAGTTTCCACATTTTTGTGGGTTTTTCCCCCTCTTTTTTGCAGTTGAATTCTAGTTTCAAGGCTTTATGATCAGAAAATATGCTTGGTACAATTTCAATTTTTCTAAATTTGCTGATATTGTCTTTGTGGCCCAACATATGGTCAATTCTTGAGAATGTTCCATGTACACTAGAGAAAAATGTATACTCTGTCGCTTTGGGATGAAGTGTCCTGTAGATGTCTATCATATCCAGGTGTTCTAGTATTTCGTTTAAGGCCACTATATCTTTATTGATTCTCTGTTTGGATGACCGATCTAGAGCCGTCAGCGGTGTATTGAGGTCTCCAAGTATGATTGTATTTTTGTTAGTTTTTGTTTTAAGGTCAATAAGTAGCTGTCTTATATATTTTGGTGCTCCTTGGTTTGGTGCATATATATTAAGGATTGTTATGTCTTCTTGATTCAACTTCCCCTTAATCATTATGAAATGACCATTTTTGTCTCTGAGTACTTTTTCTGTCTTGTAGTCAGCATTATTAGATATGAGTATTGCTACGCCTGCTTTTTTTTGGGTGTTGTTTGCTTGGAGTATTGTTTTCCAGCCTTTCACTTTGAATTTGTTTTTATCCTTGTTGCTTAGATGTGTTTCTTGTAGGCAGCATATAGTTGGATTTTTTTTTAATCCATTCTGCTACTCTGTGTCTTTTTATTGGTAAGTTTAATCCATTTACATTTAGTGTAATTATTGACACTTGTGGGTTCCCTACTGCCATTTCATAAATTGCTTTCTGTTAGTTTTGTATCTAGTTTGATTCTTCTCTTTTGTTTTTCTATCATTTGTTTTTGTTTGTTTGTGTTCCATACTTCTTTCCTCTGTTGCTACTTTTTTAAGTCAAGTGTTTTTGTGGTGGTTTTCTCAAGGGTGGTTACCATTAAGTAATGAAAAGGGTACCTACCATATTCATTGTAGTACCCTATCTTATAAGTATTTCTGCACTTCATCATCCTTTGCTACTGTTAATCTCCATCCTCTCCCCCCTTTTTTTCCTTTGTTGTCACAGTTTAAGTTTGGTTTTATTGTGTTCTTGGTGGAGCTGTTACTTGTGGTGTTGTTTTCTTTTGTTCTTTGAATCTGGTTGGAAAACCCCCTTTAGTATTTCCTGGAGTGGGGGCTTTCTGTTGATAAATTCTCTCATCTTTTCTGTATTTGTGAATGTTTTTATATCTCCTTCATACTTGAAGGATAGCTTTGATGGGTATAGTATTCTTGGCTGAAAGTTCCTCTCTTTCAGGGCTTTAAATATTGGGGTCCACTCTCTTCTAGCTTGTAGAGTTTCTGCTGAGAAATCTGATGAAATCTAATGGGCCTTCCTTTATATGTTGTACTCTTCTTTTCCCTGGCTGCCTTGAGAATTTTTTCTTTGTCATTGGTTTGTGTCATCTTTATTATGATGTGCCTTGGAGTGGGTTTGTTGGGGTTAAGAAAACTCGGTGTTCTGTTTGCTTCTTGAATTTGAGGCTTTAGTTCTTTCCACAGGCTTGGGAAGTTCTCGTCTATTATTTGTTTGAGTATATTCTCCATTCCATTTTCTTTCTCTTCTCCCTCTGATATACCTATTATTCTTATGTTATTCTTTCTGATGGAGTCAGACAATTCCTGTAGGGCTTTCTCGTTTTTTATTATTTTTGAGTCTCTTTCTTCTTCTCTCTGTTGTGCCTCAAGTTGTTTGTCTTCTATTTCACTAATCCTATCCTCAATCTGGGCTGTTCTGTTAGCTAAGCTTGTTACCTCATTTTTCAGCTCGTGAATTGAGTTTTTCATTTCTGTTTGATTTGTTTTAATAGTTTCAATTTCCTTGGTAATATATTCTTTGTGTTCATTGAGTTGTTTTCTGATCTCCCTATATTGCCTTTCTGTATTTTCTTGTATCTCTGAGTATTTTTAAGATTTCTATTTTAAATTCTCTGTCATTTAGCTCCAAGGCTTCCAATATGTTAAGTCTCTTCTCCATAGAATTTTCCACATCTAATTGTGTTACCTCTCTTTCTTTTGTATCCATAATATTCGATTTTCTCTTTCTTATTGGCATCTGAGGGTGGTCTTGTTGATAGCACTAATTAGAATTAATAAAGGGTAAAAAGTAAAAAAAAAAAAAAATGTAAAACACCCCACAAAAAAAAACAGTAATAATTTATTATTTCCCCCTTTTTATTTCTCTTCTCTTTCCCTCCTCTCCCCTCCTCAGGGAATATCGTGCCTATAATGGAGGGCCTGATTTGGGGTGAATAGTTCAAGGGGCAAAAAAAAAGGGAGTAGGGACCTACTAAATGCAAAAAAAATAAAAATAAAAAAAGGAAGAAAATCTTAGACAAGCATAAGATGATTTGCTTGTAAGTGATGGTCAACTAAGAGATATAATGGGAGGGATAAGAGGGAACCAGAAAAAAGGACCAAAAAAGAATAATAAAGAAGAAAAAATAAAAATAATAAGTAAAAATCTGTTGTATTAAGTGGAGTGAAGACTAAATACAATGGAGACCTTGGGTTGGGAGGACCCAAAATGCCACAAAAATAAACAAACAAGAAAAAAAAATCAAAACAAAAGCAAAAAAGAGAAATAAAGCCAAAAAAAAGCCTTGAGTCCCAAATTAACTAATTTGTTCGTGATTGAGGATTATATGGGAGGAAAGTAAAATGAGAAAAGAAAAAATGAATAGAAAGGAAAAAATAAGAAAAAGAGAAAAACGAAGGAAGAAATAAAATAGGAAGAGAAAAAAACAAAATAAAGCAAGACAAAAAAAAAAAACAAAAGAGGAGAGAGTGAAAGTTAAGTGTTTTGGAGTATAACCTTAAAGGAGGGTGAGGATGAAGAAGAAAAATAAAGTGCAACACTCATGGGTAGTGTAGTTCAAGAAAGGGGAAGCATAAGATGGGCAGAGAATAGAAGGACCGAGGTGGAGGAAATAAGGCAAAAAGATAGAAGAAACAAACAACAACAACAACAAAAAAAAAATTAGTGGATCAAGTTGTAAAGTCTGTGGGTTTTTCTTGATTTTGAGAGGTTAACTTCTTCCTTTTTCTTTTCTCTCCCTCTTCCTGGTCGGTGACTCTGTACCCCAGGCTCTGCCCCTGTGTCACTCTTAGTTAGGGATTTGCAGTTGATGGGATTCTATGGCAATGTCATATAATTGGCTTTAGTCTTGCTGGAAGTAAAGGCTTGTTGGCGTTTGCAGGGTCCAACGATGAGAGAGTTTGCTTTCCTGGATTCTCTCTCCTAGTCCCCCCTTTCTGAATTAGCAGCCTGGTGATTCAGCTATAAGGCTACAACTGCTTCTGCCTGGGGAGTAAGAGGCTCAAAGAGCTGGGAAATCCCCACTCTATCCCCACTCAGTGCAAGGCTTTGGGAAAGGCTCTGAGAGTCAGGGCCTCCAGTGTAATCAGGCGGGGGTGGGAGTCAATTGTTGTCAAGGTGACTGTTCAGCGCCTATCATTTAGTTGGACCTCTCAACCCAGGCTTTCACGCTTTGTAGCCTGTTTTTGCAGGGAAGAAGAGGCACTAGTCTCTGCTTACGACTAGTGTAGTATAGACCTTATTATCTGCCAAGTCCTTCTTGTTAGCGTTTATCTCTGAATATGGAGGCTCTATCAATCAGAAGTTGCCCCCGCCCCTTTAGCGAGAGGCACTAAAAAATATCACGCCTCTTGTCTTGGATCGCTGAACTGAGAGAGATCTTATCAATTAGAACCGAGGGTGTGCAGATTTTATGGGTTAAGCTAATTTCAGTGATTGGGTCGCAGCTGTGCTTCCGAAGGTATTTTAGGCTGCCTGCGCGTGCCCGTCCCCCAACGCTTGATTGTTAGCTTGAATGGCTGGGTGAGGTGCCCCGCCCACGGAGAGAATCTCCCAAGCCTCTCCCGCTCGCCCCGCCGCTGGCGGCTGGACCGCACCAGGCACAGGATAATGGAGCCCCCTGGGTGTGCGGGCCAGCAGGGCGCCCTGGGTGCGTGGAATGCCCAAGGCACGCGCGCAAATGGGGCGCTCCGGGCACCGGTGGCCAGCGACCCCCACTCGCAGTGTGCGGGCCGCTGGGAACGTCAGCGGTGCTCAACCGGACCGGGTGCGCGCGGTGGCGGTTCGCGGTGGCCGCTCGCGGCGGCTCGCGGTGGCGGCTCGCGTCGGCAGCTCGCGGCGGCTCGCGGTTCCCAAGTATATGGGCTGACTCACCACAGGCACACTTCCTTGTGGTTTGAAAGAACGTCCCTGTGGTAGATTCCTCCACACCCTCGTCTTTCAGATTCAAGTGATAACAGTCCTTTCGCTATCAGTTTGTGTGGAACTCCGGAATGCTCCGAGGATAAATTTTTCTGTTTCTAGTTGATAAATTTGTTGTGATTTAGGGGAGAGCTGTCGGACGCGCTGCTCACGGCGCCATTTCCGTGACATCACTCTCTTTTTTTTTTTTATTGGTCAGTCTTGCTAGAAGCTTATCAATTTTTATTGCTTTTTCAGAATACCAGTTTTGAATTTACTGAGTTTGTCTATTATTTACTTATTCTCTACTTATGAATTTCTGCTTTTATATGTTTATTCTTTTTAGTTTGCATTTAATTTGCTCTTTTTTTCTAGACTTTTTTGGAATCTTAGATAATTAGATCTAGACCCTTCTCTGTTTTAATAAAGCTATAAAATTCCCTTTTAGTACCACTTTACCTGTACTTTAAAGTTTGATTTCTTTTCACTTTTAATCAGTTCAAATATTTTCTAATTTCCCTTGTGCTTCTTGACTGATGACAAGTATGTTGTTTAATTTCCAAATATTTGTGGATTTTCCAGGTATTTCTGTTACTGATTTGTACTTTAAATTCACTGTGGTCAGAGAACATTCTTTGAATAATTTCAATCTTTTAAATAATTGAGACTTGTTTTATGGATTAACCTGTGGTGTACCTTGGGGAATGTTTCATGTGTACCTGTAAAAATTTGCATTCTGCTGTTACTGGGTGGTGGATTTTATAAATATAAATTATTTCAATTTGGTTAATGGTATTTTCCAAGCATTTTTTATATTTACTGATCCTTTGTTTGTCATATTAATTTCTGTAAGGGGAAGTTTCCAAGTATAATTGTGGATTTTTCTATTGCTCCTTTCAGTTTTATCAGTTTTTGCTTCATGTATAATAAAGCTGTGCTATTGAGGACATTCATGTTTAGGATTGTTGTATCACTTAGGTGAATGGACCCCTTTATCATAATAAAATGCCCCTTGTTATTCTTTTTGTTTTACAAATATTTTTTATTTTAAATTTTAGTTATTAATTTTAGTGAGAAAGAAAGTGGAGAGAGAGAGAGAGAGAGAGAGAGAGAGAGAATCAGAGACAGGAACATCAAGCTGTTTCTATATGTGACCTAACTGGGACTGGGGATCAAACTGGCAACCTTTGTGTTTTGGGACGATGCTCCAACCAACCAAGCTATCGAGCTATCCAACCAACCAGGGTGCCCCTTATTATTTTTGAGTATCTCTTGTTCTAAAACCTACTTTCTCTGATATCAATATAGCTACTTCAGCTTTCTTATATTTAGTGTTTGCATGGTATATCTTATTCTATCCTATTGCTTTTAAGTAATCTATATCTTTATATTTTAAGTAGATTTTTAAGACAATATATTTCTGGTTTAATTAAAGTGCTTAGATCATTTACATTTAAGGTAATTAGTAACTACATTATTTAAATAGAAATGTCTATATAATATAGAGCTAACACATTAATATTTGTTTTCTATTTTTTCTATCTGCTCTTTATTTGTTTTTCCCTCTTTTTTGGCATTTCTTGTTAACTGAGTAAGTTTAATGATTCCATTTCATATTACTTATTTCCTTTCTTAGTAGTTGATCTTACATTTATAATACATACTTTTTAGTTTATCACAGTGTTCTTTCAAATAATATTTTTTGTAGTATGTAATGTAAGAATCTTACAATATACTTCCATGTACTCCCTCTTATTCTTTGTGCTAGCTTTATTATTATTATTATTATTATTATTTTTCCAAGTGATAAGCGGGGAGGCAGTCAGACAGACTCCTGCATGCACCTGACCAGGATCTACCCAGCAAGCCCACCAGGGGGCAATGCTCTGCTCATCTGGGATGTTGCTCCCTTACAACCAGAGCCATTCTAGCACCTGAGGTGGAGGCCATGGAGCCATCCTCAGCACCCGGGCCAACTTTGCTCCAATGGAGCCTTGGCTGCAGGAGGGGAAGAGAGAGATAGAGAGAAAGGAGAGGGAGAAGGATGGAGAAGCAGATAGGTCCTTCTTCTGTGTGCCCTGGTCTGTATATGAACCTGGGACTTCCACACTCTGGGCCAGTGCTCTACCACTGAGCCATCCAGCTAGAGCCTTATTATTTATTTTTTATCTACATATTTTATATACACCACAATATATAAAAATTTTTGCTATAGTGTTATATTTTTAACATTTTTTATTTTTTAAAAATTATCTTTTAAAAGCAATAGAAATAAGAAGTTTTATATTTACCTCATATTTACAAGTTTAATGCTTTTTATTCATTTTCAAGTTTCTAACTGGTATTTTTCTTCTACTTGAAGAACTTTAAAATTTTTCTTTGTAATGTATAATTGCTGGTGATAAATTCTATCAATTTTTGTTTGTCTGAAAAAGATTTTACTTGCCTTTATTTTTGGAGTGATATTTTTTTCTCTATATAGGGTGACCATTTCTCTTTCGGCATTTTAAAACTCTCTCTCCATTTCTTCTGGATATTGTGGTTTCTAAAGACACACAATTTTGTCATTCCAAAGAATGACAATTTTGTCATTCTTATCTTTGTTCCTCTGTATTTATTATGTCTTTTTTCTCTGGACCCTTTTATTTTTCTTTTTTAAGCTTTTAAAATTGCATCTAGAGTAGATGCAATTAAGAATGCTTTTCTAAGCATTATTTTTTTCCCCCTAAGTATTCTTTAACCTTATTATTAAGGCATTATCTACTGGGTTCTCTACTGAATGCTCTTGAGTGATCAGCAAGGACACTCCACTTTGGCTGTTGAGAACTTGGATGGCTCCCAGTTTGTTGTGAGCTCTGTGAATTGTTCAGCTTCCAGCTTTCCAGTCACTTTCTTCCTGGTCTGTGGAGTTTCACCCTATTCATACGTGTCTTAGTATTTAGCAAACTTTCAGATGCCTTTAATGTTCCTTGTATATCTAGTTTTCTCTTTCTGAAACTCTGTCCCATAAATTTCAGACACATAAGCCTCTCCAAACTCTGATTTCTGTTACCTCCAGTCAGCCACACCAGTGGACTCTGTCTGGGATTCCTTCCCTGCTCCAAGGTGTGGAATGTACCTCCAGGGTGAAAGGTGTAATATTGTATGCCTCCTGTTTCCCTTCTCTTAGGGATGACAGTCCTGAGTATGTACTATCTGATGTCAGAAAATGGTTGTTCCATATATTTTATCTGGTTTTCTAGTTATTATTGAAAAGAGGGTAAACTTGGTTCCTGTTTCATCATAAGTCCATGCTACAAATAGTTATTTGTAATCCTACACAACAGGTTGCCATCTTAAAATGCTATTCTATTTGAAGGTATACTCTAATATGTCTTAAGTTCTTTTTCTTCATTAATTTTTCATAATTAAAAAATAAATAAACTGTGGATGTTCCAACGTAATTTGGAAGAGCTGCACTACATTGTTTATGTTCATTAGTGCAGAATTGTCTGTGTTCCCCCAGTGGTTCCTATGCCTAATATCCTTTTCCCACACACCCACTCCAAATGGGGCTCATGAGACTTTTTGATACAGCATTCAAGCTTCAAAATGGCTCTTGGACCTCTCCAGGGGTAATCTCTAAGCCCCTCATAGCTGGACTTTTAAGAAAGGCCAATCAAGTCTTCCTTCATAGAGATGTGGCATCTCTAACTTATTAGTATATATGTTTTACATTCACTTCTGTATACAGGACAAACAGGATACATTAAATGTACAATGAGTTTGGAAACTTATGCTATCTGAACTGTAGTGAACTGTGAATTTTATAGAACTTTCTGCCATTTAGTGTTTAAAGTGTCTTATTAATGTACAGACTTTGTGGCTGGGCTCCACCTTTCATAAAAGTCTTGAGAGAAGAAAAATCTTAAATTATGGCTTGATTCTTTAATTTAACAAGAGACAATGCTCATACTACATTTTTCTTAATACGCATTTTCAATTCTAAAGTCTAGAGAGTCTTTTTTTTAATGTTGATGTTGGAGATTTTAAAAAGAACATTAAAAAGAAACTGAATATTATCTTTTATAGCTCAGTGAGAAATGCCTTAGTCATATACCATATATATATATATATATATATATATATATATATATTTAACTATGTAAGATTTTTACAACCTATAAGTATTTGGTGACTGTGCTCAGGAGAAATTAAGCAATTACTTAGACATGCTAGATGAGAATTCAGGTAAACAGTAAACAGAAATCAAAAGATAAAAGAAGAAAAGCATACAGAAATATTTAATACAGAGATTTTTATAGAGAAAACATGTACAGTACAAGACTTAGTAGCCATCTTCTAAATGGTAGTCATGATTATTGTTATTCAGCCAATGTTATGAAAATAATTTTATTTGTTTTTTGTACTTCTACTGGATTGAATTCAATAGTCTTCCTCCTCCCTATCCTCAAACACTGCTTCCTAGAACTTTATTTATTGTTCCTAAAAGTTAGTGGACTTTTGCCTTTCTAGGCTTGGATACTATATTCGCTGGTCACAGAAGTTAGAGGATATTTCAAAATGAATATGAAGCTATAAAATATCCCTTAATTTTTATGAGCAGTATATTAAGAAAAAGAAAAAAGAAAAAAATCAAGTTCTCTACTGGAAATCTATATAGTTTTGCTGGTATGCATTTAAATATTAAGTTTACTTCTATAACTCCCCTTTCCCCATATTGTCATGTCTCAGAAAGGGCAAAGACTCTTGAAAACCTGTCCCTAGAAGTCCTTGGCTTGGAGGGACATCCCTGAAATCCACAATTTTGCAATTCTTATAAATTGCCAGATGGTAGTATTTTGTGACATTCCTTTGCTTAATGAAATATTCAGGTTTAAGCACAAATTATATTGTTTCAAAGTAAAATATCAGAGTTAAAGGTTTTTTGGGGGGTGTCATTGATTTTCTTTTGCAGTATTTTACTTTATGTCTATGAATAGCAGTGGTTTTCAAAGTGTGACCTGAGATCAGTAGCATCAGCATCTTTTGAGAACTATTGAATAGTTAGAGATACAAATTCTCAGACCCTGCAATCTGTGTTTTAGGCAATGTTGATGTATTCTAAAGTTTGACAGCTGCTGGTAAGGAGCACCCTGGAAAGTTTCCTCTCTCCAACTTAATTTATTATGAGCCACATCATATGAGGTATGAAAAAGCAATCAGTCATGCCCCCAGCTATGGTTGCCTTAGAGATGTTTCAGGGTATAACACTGGAATTGCCACGCTGCTGAGCAAATATCAGACTCTGAGAAGAAAGAAGTTTTCTGCCCAAAGCTTTTTAGAACACCTCCTTTCACAGATCCTTAACCAAAGGCAGAGAATTAAGACATCAGAACCACAGAAGGTGCTAATTCAGGGCCCTCGGGCTTAGCTGAAGTCTTGAAGCACCTTTAGCAGTTAATCAGTAAAATCCCAAGGCTCAACAGGTGTTCTAGAAAGAAGTACCCAAAGACTGAATGCTGCAATCTGGACATAGAGCAAGAAACTCATATCTCTGTGTTGACCAGACTGCAGAGAAACCCAAGGAAGTCCTGGTAAATAGATTGCTTCCTTAGCCACACTGGGAAAGGGGGGCATTTCACTTCTTAGTGGAGGGTCTGGAAGCTGACATATGACCCTCGTGCTGTGTTGGTCATGCAAACTTTTCCTTTCAGTGCAGGTAGAGAAAGAGAGGGAGAAAGCACTGGTATCTCTTCCACTTATAAGGACGCCAGCTTTATTGAATTAGAGCCTCATCCTTATGACCTCATTTAACCTTTACTTCCTTAAATTCCCTGTTTCTAAATATAGTCACATTGAGGGTTAGGGCTTCAACATATTAATTTATGGGAGGGGGACACAATTCAGTCCATACCAGTGCTTATTATAACATTCCTGGATTATTATAACATTTTATTGAGCCTCATTCCTCACTCCTTTCACCAAATTCTCTTGAATATGCACCAGAGTTCAGTAAAATAGCACTTTCAGTCTTATTGAACATCTTCAGTGATTTTCAATGACTAGAACTTCACCAAACTTCTTAGTCTGCATTTGGTTGGTTCCCTGCTCATAGCCAACCTTGTTGCCAAAATAATGCTATTCTCTTTCCCCACACTACATACCTTTTGAATGATGTACTTTACTGTCCTTCAAGCATTCAGTGTGTGTTTCCAGCCCTAGGACTTCATTCCCATTACCGTCTCTGGAATGTCTCTTTTTCGCTTATTCAAATATGACTCTTTCTTCCAAGTGCCACATTGACCTATCCTGACATCTTCTATACTACTTCTACCCACAGTGATCTTTGTCTCTGGGCTTGAATTTTTTTTCAAAGTAAATGTTAACACACTTCCATGTGTGTATGTGTGTCGCTGATAGAACTGTCAGAGCCAGTGCTGAGGATTTTGCTCTTTTGTGTATCTTCATAGTGTCTGGCACAGTGGTGGGTACTCAAACAATGTTATTTTTAAAAAATTATTTAGGCCCTGGCTGGTTTGCTCAGTGGTAGAGCTTTGGCCCAGCGTGTGGAAATCCTGGGTTTGATTCCCAGCCAGGGCACATAGGAGAAGCACTCATCTGCTTCTCTACCCTTCCCCCTCTCCTTCTTCTCTGTCTTTCTCTTCCCCTCCTGCAGCCAAGTTTCCATTGGAGCAAAGTTGGCCCCGGGCGCTGAGGCTGGCTACATGGCCTCCACCTCAGGTGCTAAAATGGCTCCGGTTGCAATAGAGCAATGTCCCAGATGGGCAGAGCATCACTCCTAGTGGGCTTGCCAGGTGGATCCTGGTCAGGCACATGTGAGAATCTGTCTCCCTGCCTCCTCACTTCTCACTTCAGGAAAAGAAAAATTAAAAAAAATTATATAGATAATTAAATTTAACGGTATGACATTGGTCAGTAAGAGTACATAAGTTTTGGAGGCCAGGCTGGCTAAGACTTGCAGCCTGGGATGGGAACAAAGTCCCACCCATGGAGACAAGGCAGAAATCACAGCGACCACCTCAGTGGCCAGCACCGGCAATGTCTGTGTCCGAACACCTGATGTGGTGGCAGAGGTGGTGGCAGGCCTGAAGACAGACAACTCCTAGGGAACACAAAGACCACACCCATCAGACTCCTGTAGCCACATGCTCCTTATACACAGACAAAATGAGAAGGCAGAGAAATACAACCCAAATGAATCAACAAGAGAAATCCCCACAAAATGAACTAAATGAAATGGAAGTTACCAAACTACCAGATGCAGAGTTTAAAATAATGATTTTTAGGATGCTCAAGGATCCTAGAGCAAAAATGAAAGGACATAATGAGCACCTAAATAAAGAGATGGCAAGTACAAAAAAGGACATTGAAATAATAAAAAAAGAATCAGTAAGAAATGACAAATACAATATCAGAAATGAAAAGCACACTCAAGGAATTAAAAGGAGTATGAATGAAGCTGAGGATCGAATCAGTGAGTTAGAGGTCAAAATAAATGAAAGAAAGGAAGCAGAGCAGCAAAAAGAAAAGAGGCTCAAAAAGTCTGAGGAAACTCTAAGAGAGCTCTGTGACTACATGAAGAATAATAACATCTGCATCATAGGGGTTCCCAAAGGAGAAGAAACAGAACAAGAGATAGAGAATCTGATTGAAGATATCATAGCTGAAAACTTGCCTAAATTGATGAAGGAAAAAGCTACACAAGTTCAAGAAGTACAGAGAGTTCCCTTAAGGATGAACCCAAAAAGGCCAACACCAAGACACATCATAATTAAAATACAAAAATTGAGAGATAAAGAAAGAATACTAAAAACTATAAGAGAAAAGCAGTCTATTATCTACAGAGGAGCTCCCATAAGGATGACATCTGACTTCTCAACAGAAACATTAGAAATATTCAAAGTAATGCAAAACAAGAACCTACAACCAAGACTTCTCTATCTAGCAAGGCTATCATTTAAAATTAAAGGAGAAATAAAAATCTTCCCAGACAAAAAAACAAAACAGAACAAAACAAAATACTCATGGAATTCATTACAACCAACCAATGCTATAAGAAATGTTAAGGGGCCTGCTGTAAACAAAACAAAAAGGGGAAAAAATCTAGTAAAAGGAATGTAGACTTTAAGAATAAAATGGCAATAAACAGCTACATATCAAAAATAACTTTAAATATAAATGGTTTAAATGCTCCAACCAAAAGACATAGGGTAGCTGCATGGATAAAAAAACAAAACAAAACACCGGACCCAGGAGTGACGTCACGGAAATGGCGCCGTGAGCAGCACGTCCGACAGATCTCCCCTAAATCACAACAAATTTATCAACTAGAAACAGAAAAATTTATCCTCGGAGCATTCCGTAGTTCCACACAAACTGAAAGCGAAAGGACTGTTATCACTTGAATCTGAGAGACGAGGGTGTGGAGGAAGCTACCGCAGTGACATTCATTCAAGCCGCGAGGGAGTGCGCCTGTGGTGAGTCAGCCCACACTCGGGAGCCGCGAGCAGCCGCGGGTGCGCGCCTGGTACGGTTGCAGAGCGAGCACCGCCCACACTCCGGAGCGTGAGCAGCCACCGGCGTGCCCGGTCCGGTTGCAGAGTGAGCACCGCCCACACTCGGGAGCCGTGAGCAGCCGGGGCGCACGCCCCGGCGCCCGGTCCGGTTGCAGAGTGAGCACCGCCCACACTCCAGAGTGGCGAGCAGCCGCTGGTGAGCACCCGGTACGGTTGCAGAGCGAGCACCGCCCACACTCGGGAGCAGCGAGCAGCTGCCGGCGCGCGCCCGGTCCGGTTGCAGAGCGAGCACCGCTAACGTTCCCAGCGGCCCGCGCACTGCGAGTGAGAGTCGCCAGCCACCGGTGCCCGGAGCACCCCATTCGCACGCGTGCCCTGGGCATTCCACACGCCCAGAGTGCCTTACTGGCCCGCACACCCAGGGTGCCCCATTATCCTGTGCCTGGTGCGATTCAGCCGCCAGCAGCAGGGCGAGCGGGAGAGGCACCAGGGTGGTCTTCTACTTGGGAGATTCTCTCCGTGGGCGGGGCACCTCATCCAGCCATTCCAGCTAACAATCAAGCATTGGGGGAGGGGCGCGCGCAGGCAGCCTAAAATACCTTCAGGAGCACAGCTGCGACCCAATCACTGAAATTAGCTTAACCCATGAAATCTGCGCACCCTTGGTTCTAATTGATAAGATCTCTCTCAGTTCAGCGACCCAAGACAAGAGGCGTGATATTTTTTAGTGCCTCTCGCTAAAGGGGCGGGGGCAACTTCTGATTGATAGAGCCTCCATATTCAGGGATAAACGCTAACAAGAGGGCCTTGGCAGATAATAAGATCTATACTACACTAGTCGCAAGCAGAGACTAGTGCCTCTTCTTCCCAGCCAAAACAGGCTACAAAGTGTGGAAAGCCTGGATAGAGAGGTCCAACTGAATGATAGGTGCTGAACAGTCACCTTGACAACAATTGACTCCCACCCCCGCCTGATTACATTGAAGGCCCTGACTGCCAGAGTCTTTCCCAAAGCCTTGTACTGAGTGGGGATAGAGTGGGGATTTCCCAGCTCTTTGAGCCTCTTACTCCCCAGGCAGAAGCAGTTGCAGCCTTATAGCTGGATCACCAGGCTGCTAATTCAGGAAGGGGGGACTAGGAGAGAGAATCCAGGAAAGCAAACTCTCTCATCGTTGGACCCTGCAAACGCCAACAAGCCTTGACTACCAGCAAGACTAAAGCCAATTATATGACATTGCCATAGAATCCCATCAACTGCAAATCCCTACCTAAGTGTGACACAGGGGCAGAGCCTGGGGTACAGAGTCACCGACCAGGAAGAGGGAGAGAAAAGAAAAAGGAAGAAGTTAACCTCTCAAAATCAAGAAAAATCCACAGACTTTACAACTTGTTCCACTAATTTTTTTTTGTTGTTGTTGTTTGTTTCTTCTATGTTACTGCCTTTATTTCTTCCACCTCGGTCCTTCTATTCTCTGCCCATCTTATACTTCCCTTTTCTTGAACTACACTACCCATAATTGTTACATTTTATTTCTCTTCTTCATCCTCACCCTCCTTTAAGGTTATATTCCAAAACACTTAACTCTCACTCTCTCCTCTTTTGTTTTTTTTTTTGATTTGCTATATTTTGTTTTTTTCTCTTCCTTTTTTATTTCTTCCTTCGTTTTTCTCTTTTTCTTATTTTTTCCTTTCTATTCGTTTTTTCTTTTCTCATTTTACTTTCCTCCCATTTAATCCTCAATCACGAACAAATTAGTTAATTTGGGACTCAAGGCTTTTTTTGGCTTTATTTTTCTTTTTTGCTTTTGTTTTTGTTTTTTTCTTCTTTGTTTATTTTTGTGGCATTTTGGGTCCTCCCAACCCAAGGTCTCCAATGTATTTAGTCTTTGCTCCTCTTAATACAACAGATTTTTACTTATTATTTTAATTTTTTTCTTCTTTATTATTCTTTTTTTGGTCCTTTTTTCTGGTTCCCTCTTATCCCTCTCATTATATCTCTTAGTTGACCATCACTTACAAGCAAATCATCTTATGCTTGTCTAAAATTTTCTTCCTTTTTTTTTTTTTTCATTTAGTAGGTCCCTACTCCCTTTTTTTGCCCCTTGAACTCTTCACCCCAAATCAGGCCCTCCATTATAGGTATGATATTTCCCTGAGGAGGGGAGAGGAGGGAAAGAGAAGAAAGAAAAAATAGGGGGAAATAATAAATTATTACTGTTTTTTTTTGTGGGGTGTTTTACATTTTTTTTTACTTTTTACTCTTTATTAATTCTAATTAGTGCTATCAACAAGACCACCCTCAGATGCCAATAAGAAAGAGAAAATCGAATATTATGGATACAAAAGAAAGAGAGGTAACACAATTAGATGTGGAAAATTCTATGGAGAAGAGACTTAACATATTGGAAGCCTTGGAGCTAAATGACAGAGAATTTAAAATAGAAATCTTAAAAATACTCAGAGATACAAGAAAATACAGAAAGGCAATATAGGGAGATCAGAAAACAACTCAATGAACAAAAGAATATATTACCAAGGAAATTGAAACTATTAAAACAAATCAAACAGAAATGAAAAACTCAATTCACGAGCTGAAAAACGAGGTAACAAGCTTAGCTAACAGAACAGCCCAGATTGAGGATAGGATTAGTGAAATAGAAGACAAACAACTTGAGGCACAACAGAGAGAAGAAGAAAGAGACTCAAAAATAATAAAAAACGAGAAAGCCCTACAGGAATTGTCTGACTCCATCAGAAAGAATAACATAAGAATAATAGGTATATCAGAGGGAGAAGAGAAAGAAAATGGAATGGAGAATATACTCAAACAAATAATAGACGAGAACTTCCCAAGCCTGTGGAAAGAACTAAAGCCTCAAATTCAAGAAGCAAACAGAACACCGAGTTTTCTTAACCCCAACAAACCCACTCCAAGGCACATCATAATAAAGATGACACAAACCAATGACAAAGAAAAAATTCTCAAGGCAGCCAGGGAAAAGAAGAGTACAACATATAAAGGAAGGCCCATTAGATTTCATCAGATTTCTCAGCAGAAACTCTACAAGCTAGAAGAGAGTGGACCCCAATATTTAAAGCCCTGAAAGAGAGGAACTTTCAGCCAAGAATACTATACCCATCAAAGCTATCCTTCAAGTATGAAGGAGATATAAAAACATTCACAAATACAGAAAAGATGAGAGAATTTATCAACAGAAAGCCCCCACTCCAGGAAATACTAAAGGGGGTTTTCCAACCAGATTCAAAGAACAAAAGAAAACAACACCACAAGTAACAGCTCCACCAAGAACACAATAAAACCAAACTTAAACTGTGACAACAAAGGAAAAAAAGGGGGGAGAGGATGGAGATTAACAGTAGCAAAGGATGATGAAGTGCAGAAATACTTATAAGATAGGGTACTACAATGAATATGGTAGGTACCCTTTTCATTACTTAATGGTAACCACCCTTGAGAAAACCACCACAAAAACACTTGACTTAAAAAAGTAGCAACAGAGGAAAGAAGTATGGAACACAAACAAACAAAAACAAATGATAGAAAAACAAAAGAGAAGAATCAAACTAGATACAAAACTAACAGAAAGCAATTTATGAAATGGCAGTAGGGAACCCACAAGTGTCAATAATTACACTAAATGTAAATGGATTAAACTTACCAATAAAAAGACACAGAGTAGCAGAATGGATTAAAAAAAAAATCCAACTATATGCTGCCTACAAGAAACACATCTAAGCAACAAGGATAAAAACAAATTCAAAGTGAAAGGCTGGAAAACAATACTCCAAGCAAACAACACCCAAAAAAAAGCAGGCGTAGCAATACTCATATCTAATAATGCTGACTACAAGACAGAAAAAGCACTCAGAGACAAAAATGGTCATTTCATAATGATTAAGGGGAAGTTGAATCAAGAAGACATAACAATCCTTAATATATATGCACCAAACCAAGGAGCACCAAAATATATAAGACAGCTACTTATTGACCTTAAAACAAAAACTAACAAAAATACAATCATACTTGGAGACCTCAATACACCGCTGACGGCTCTAGATCGGTCATCCAAACAGAGAATCAATAAAGATATAGTGGCCTTAAACGAAATACTAGAACACCTGGATATGATAGACATCTACAGGACACTTCATCCCAAAGCGACAGAGTATACATTTTTCTCTAGTGTACATGGAACATTCTCAAGAATTGACCATATGTTGGGCCACAAAGACAATATCAGCAAATTTAGAAAAATTGAAATTGTACCAAGCATATTTTCTGATCATAAAGCCTTGAAACTAGAATTCAACTGCAAAAAAGAGGGGGAAAAACCCACAAAAATGTGGAAACTAAACAACATACTTCTAAAAAATGAATGGGTCAAAGAAGAAATAAGCGCAGAGATCAAAAGATATATACAGACAAATGAAAATGAAAATACGACATATCAGAATCTCTGGGATGCAGCAAAAGCAGTAATAAGAGGAAAGTTCATATCACTTCAGGCATATATGAACAAACAAGAGAGAGCCGAAGTAAACCACTTAACTTCACACCTTAAGGAACTAGAAAAAGAACAAAGACAACCCAAAACCAGCCGAAGAAAGGAGATAATAAAAATCAGAGCAGAAATAAATGAAATAGAGAACAGAAAAACTATAGAAAAAAATCAATAAAACAAGGAGCTGGTTCTTTGAAAAGATCAACAAAATCGACAAACCCTTGGCAAGACTCACCAGGGAAAAAAGACACAGGACTCAAATAAATAAAATCCAAAATGAAAGAGGAGAGATCACCACAGACATCATAGATATACAAAGAATTATTGTAGAATACTATGAAAAATTATATGCCACCAAATACAACAATCTAGAAGAAATGGATAAATTCCTAGAACAATACAAGCTTCCTAGACTGAGTCATGAAGAAGCAGAAAGCCTAAACAGACCAATCAGCAGGGAGGAAATAGAAAAAACTATTAAAAACCTCCCCAAAAATAAAAGTCCAGGCCCAGACGGTTATACTAGTGAATTCTATCAAACATTCAAAGAAGACTTGGTTCCTATTCTACTCAAAGTCTTCCAAAAAATTGAAGAAGAAGCAATACTTCCAAACACATTTTATGAGGCCAACATAACCCTCATACCAAAACCTGGCAAGGATGGCACAAAGAAAGAAAACTACAGACCAATATCTCTAATGAATACAGATGCTAAAATACTAAACAAAATACTGGCAAACCGAATACAATAACATATTAAAAAGATAATACATCATGATCAAGTGGGATTCATCCCAGAATCTCAAGGATGGTTCAACATACGCAAAACGGTTAACGTAATACACCATATCAACAAAACAAAGAACAAAAACCACATGATCTTATCAATAGATGCAGAAAAGGCTTTTGATAAAATACAACACAATTTTATGTTTAAGACTCTCAACAAAATGGGTATAGAAGGAAAATATCTCAACATGATAAAGGCCATATATGATAAACCATCAGCCAACATCCTATTAAACGGCATAAAACTGAGGACTTTCTACCTTAAATCAGGAACAAGACAGGGTTGTCCACTCTCTCCACTCTTATTCAACGTGGTGCTAGAAGTTCTGGCCAGAGCAATCAGACAAGACAAAGAAATAAAAGGCATCCATATCGGAAAAGAAGAAGTAAAGCTATCACTTTTTGCTGATGATATGATCCTATACATCGAAAACCCGAAGGACTCCACAAAAAGATTATTAGAAACAATAAACCAATACAGTAAGGTCGCAGGATACAAAATTAACATACAAAAGTCCATAGCCTTTCTATATGCCAACAATGAAATATTAGAAAACGAACTCAAAAAAATAATCCCCTTCACGATTGCAACAAAAAAAATAAAATACCTAGGAATAAACATAACAAAGAACGTAAAGGACCTATATAATGAAAATTACAAAGCATTGTTAAGGGAAATCAAAAAAGATACAATGAGATGGAAAAATATTCCTTGTTCTTGGATACGAAGAATAAATATAATCAAAATGGCCATATTACCCAAAGCAATATACAAATTTAATGCAATTCCCATCAAAATCCCTATGAGATTTTTTAAAGAAATGGAACAAAAAATCATCAGATTTATATGGAACTATAAAAAACCCCGAATAGCCAAAACAATCCTAAGGAAAAAGAATGAAGCTGGGGGCATTACAATACCTGACTTTAAAGTATATTATAGGGCCACGATAATCAAAACAGCATGGTATTGGCAGAAAAATAGACACTCAGACCAATGGAACAGAATAGAAAGCCCAGAAATAAAACCACATATATATGGTCAAATAATCTTTGATAAAGGGGCCAACAACACACAATGGAGAAAAGAAAGCCTCTTCAACAAATGGTGTTGGGAAAACTGGAAAGCCACATGCAAAAGAATGAAACTCGACTACAGCCTGTCCCCGTGTACTAAAATTAATTCAAAATGGATCAAAGACCTAAATATAAGACCTGAAACAATAAAGTACATAGAAGAAGACATAGGTACTAAAATCATGGACCTGGGTTTTAAAGAACATTTTATGAACTTGACTCCAATGGCAAGAGAAGTGAAGGCAAAGATAAATGAATGGGACTACATCAGAATAAAAAGTTTTTGCTCAGCAAGAGAAACTGATATCAAAATAAACAGACAGCCAACTAAATGGGAAATGATATTTTCAAACAACAGCTCAGATAAGGGCCTAATATCCAAAATTTACAAAGAACTCATAAAACTCAACAACAAACAAACAAACAATCCAGTAAAAAAATGGGAAGAGGACATGAACAGACACTTCTCCCAGGAAGAGATACAAATGGCCAACAGATATATGAAAAGATGCTCAGCTTCATTAGTTATTAGAGAAATGCAAATCAAAACTACAATGAGATACCACCTCACCCCTGTTAGATTAGCTATTATCAACAAGACGGGTAATAGCAAATGTTGGAGAGGCTGTGGAGAAAAAGGAACCCTCATACACTGTTGGTGGGAATGTAAAGTAGTACAACCACTATGGAGGAAAGTATGGTGGTTCCTCAAAAAACTGCAAATAGAACTACCTTATGACCCAGCAATCCCTCTACTGGGTATATACCCCAAAACCTCAGAATCATTGATACGTAAAGACACATGTAGCCCCATGTTCATTGCAGCACTGTTCACAGTGGCCAAGACATGGAAACAACCAAAAAGCCCTTCAATAGAAGATTGGATAAAGAAGATGTGGCACATATACACTATGGAATACTACTCAGCCATAAGAAATGATGACATTAGATCGTTTATAGCAAAATGGTGGGATCTTGATAACATTATACGGAGTGAAATAAGTAAATCAGAAAAAAACAAGAACTACATGATTCCATACATTGGTGGAACATAAAAACGAGACTAAGAGACATGGACAAGAGTGTGGTCGTTACCAGTGGTGGGGGGAGGGAGGACATGGGAGGGAGGGAGGGAGAGAGTTAGGGGGAGGGGGAGGGGCACAGAGAACTAGATAGAGGGTGGCGGAGGACAATCTGACTTTGGGTGAGGGGTACGCAACATAATTTAATGACAAAATAACCTAGACATGTTTTCTTTGAATATATGTACCCTGATTTATTAATGTCATCCCATTACCATTAATAAAAATTTATTTAAAAAAAAAAGAAAAGAAAAGAAAGCAGTCAATCTCTTTGATCACATGAAAAGATAATCAAATTATATTGATATATGCAATAAAGGATAAATTGGAAAAAGAAAATTGCCACTAATAAAAGACTTATTAGCTTCCATTCACTGACCCTTAGCAGACACTTTTTGCCCTCCCTCCTCCTCCTGCTTGCATATTGCATAGATCATTGTAAATAAACCCAAGTAGCTAGTCCAGCTCTACCACCTACCAGTTGTGTAATATCAGACAAGAAACTTCAGTTCCCTCAACTGTAAAATCGAATAAAATAATACTTCTTTCAGAAGGTGATACTGGGATTACATGAGACTATGTATAAAAAGTGCATAGAAAGATGCTTGGCAAATAGTAAGTGCTTAATAGATATTCACCATCAGGATTATGATGATATTGCTCTCAGGGACGTGAAGAAACATGGTTTCTTGTAGTTTGTGTCATAGTTACCTCTGCTTTTTAAAAAATCTCTTAACAAGTTATCTAGTAAGAAAACATAATAAACCATCATGCTTATCTCCTTTCCTTAACTAAATAAAAAGGCCATGCTTTTAAAAGCAGTGCTTATCACAATAAACTCTTAGCCAATATTAGGCATTCCCATGTCTAATGTAGATTCTAAAGATAATGTTATTTCATTACCAAACTGATAAAGTTGCCTTTTGGAAAAGTTAATATTAATGAACTCGTTCCCATGTAAATAAATTGTTTATCAGGTATATCCTCAAGTGCCTCCATGATATCTGCAGCAAAAGTGCCCTCTTCTATGGAAGGGTCAATTTGGGGGATTTCCTTTACTCATTTCTCTAGCAGGATGGTTACGGAAAGGGTCTTTAAAATGCACCATGGAACCCTTTATGTAACCACAGTCTAACTTAAACAGCACTATTTGAGGTCCTTCATAGTGCGTTCTAAGAATTAACTAAACCAGCCAGACTTATTTCCACAGACATTAAGCCTGAAAGATTTGGGTATCTCTACAAACAGATTGGAATTAAAATTCAGCTTATCCGCAATTCTCATCCAGTATCTTTTCAGTCCATGAATGTTCTGTGGAACCAGTACAATCTAGACTACAAAGAACTAGTGAGCATTCCTAGACCTTCTAAACTTTGCAAAGTACTGTCACAGTGGACTCCAGAATTAAAGGTTCCTGTTGAGCATTTGGGGGCAGCTGCAGCCCAGACAGGGTGTTTGGCTTACCCAAAGTTTCACAGCTGATCAGTGGTAAAGTAGGGCTGAAACTGGCTTCCCAGTGCATGCTTTGTCCACTGCCGGCGAATTATTGTTCTTCCGTTTTTGCTTCTTGGAAAACCGAGCTAAGTTAAAATGCCTAGCTCATTCAAGGTTGCAGGGGTAGTCAAGCAGAACTTACAGTGCCAGCCCACATATTATAAAACCCTAAAGGAAGAGTTCTCTGCCCCTCATTTACTCAACACCGGCTCCATGTAAATGTTTTTATTGATTGTCTCCCAACACAAGGTTGGGGTCAGGAACCTATGGCTCGCGAGCCAGATGTGGTTCTTTTGATGGCTGCATTTGGCTTGCAGACAAATCTTTAATAAAAATAATAATAACGTTAAAAATATAAAACATTCTCATGTGTTACAATCCATTCATTTCCTACCTCTCATGTTTATGCTTGCGGGTGGCTGGAGCCAATCACAGCTGTCCTCCGGGACAACACCAAATTTTTATTGGATAATGCATAAGGTACACGAGTCGTTGTATGGCTCTCAGGGAATTACATGTTAAAATCTGTGGCGTTCATGGCTCTCTCAGCCAAAAAGGTTCCCCACCCCTGTTTTAGAGGAAGTCTCTTCTCCAGGTTAGCACTACATGTTGAACTTCAGGTTCTGACATCAGCACACTCTCTCTTACTGTCAGAGCAGGCACGCCCCCCACCCCCAGCGCCCTACCTGGTAGCGGCCTGCAAAGGTTGCAGGGGCAGACAGATACCCGCTGCTGTACGGTGGTGGTCTTGCAGCCCTCCCAATGGAAGTTCACCCATAGTACTCAGACATTTTTTTGTGGTTGGCAATATAGAGATGGTAAAGTGGTGACATATTAAACCAGAAGCAGAATGGATGGGTACGGCTAGTCTAGAGGGTATACAGAGAAGCCTACTGAAGTCTGAGGACCCCTAGCCAAACCTTTGAAAAGGCTGGTGCAAGCCTGACCTTTTGTAACAGTCTATGTGATCGCGCCTACTTGATGCTAGTAACTAAGTACACTCCAGGTTAGACTGCTGCACAGGAAAGCACCCCCAAGTTCAGAGTGGTGGCCGTCTGTGTAGCTTCTCCCTTGGATGAAGCGCCCCTCCCTGCGCCGCAGACTGTTCTTGTTGGCACTTTCCTGTGACCCATGGCATGAGAACCTTCTTTTCACCCATGTGCCATCACTCCCACAAGAAGCAGGTAGTTTGAACCTCACGCTAGGTCAGTCTGCAGAGCGAGGGCTGTTCCAGAAGCTGCGCGCGGGTGGAAGTGGGTTCCCCGGATCACAGAGTCGCGAACGCTGAAATGAGGGCACTGGAGCTTCACAGGCCAGAACCCCCCCCCCCCCATCGCTCGGGTCTGGGGTTCGCAGGGGTTCGTTTCCCGGGAGGGGAGGCTGCTGTGCAGCCACTGGAAGCGCGAAGAGGAAAGCAGGGCACCACTGTCACGCGGATAGCGTGGGAACTCGGGCGCAAGGGACCTCACAATAGCTGGGCTAACGCCTGGGACAGTGTTGCCACAGCCGTGTCGCGGACACAAACGAAGGACGGCTGGAGGTGGGCGGTTGTTATTATTCATAATTTTAGCCTGGTGGTTACACCAGACACTTGAGGAGCTTCCCTCCTGGAAAGGAAGAAGGAAGTTGGGCACCGGGACACTTAGAGACTAATGAAAAAAAGAAAACAACCCCCTTCCAGCAGCGCGGGTGCCTGAGAGGGGGCCTAGGGACAGCTCTGGGTTTGTGCCTGTTCCCCCGCGCGCCCAGGTGCCCAGG
Source organism: Saccopteryx bilineata (assembly GCF_036850765.1). Classification (NCBI taxonomy): domain Eukaryota; kingdom Metazoa; phylum Chordata; class Mammalia; order Chiroptera; family Emballonuridae; genus Saccopteryx; species Saccopteryx bilineata. The sequence continues at coordinate 201,743,413 of NC_089493.1, read as the reverse complement.
TGGAATGAGGTGGCCACTGGACGTTCAGACCCAGCGCGGGGTGCTCACCTGGCTGGTGCTTGGCCGACAACGAAGATGGTCCATACCCGCAGCGGGCTGCAGCCGCCCCGGCGGTGCCCCTGCTCCCACGCCACAGCCCAGCACAGAGGGCACGGCGCTGCTGCAACCCCGCACCCCAGGCTTGGTGACCACGTGAAGGATCTGTCGATCCGACCGACTTTGGCCGAGAACCTGAGCCTGTTTTCGCCTCACTCCGGAGGCACGTCTGAAGCCTGAAGGTGCCTGGGTCCTAACGCCCCTCCCGGAGTGTAGAGCCCGACTTTGAGCCCAATTAACGCCCCTCCCAAGGGGCTCCTCTTAGGGCAGCGCCTATCTCGCCCCTAGGGAGAATTAGAGTCTTGATGGAGCTGCTGAATTTGGAGTCTTTTTTGGGACTCCGGATTTGGGGGCCAAGCTTCCTCTTCACCTTGCCTACCCTTCTCCAATCTCTCCTTGGGCCTATGCCCTTAAGAAAACACTGAAGGATCAGGTTTTCCTCATTCCTGAGCTCAAATTAATATTACAAAAATCATTCCTAAAGCAAAGGAAGACTTTTGTATTCAAATGAATATACAAACAGCACTCGTGTGTGTGTGTGTGTGTGTGTGTGTGTGTGTGTGTGTGTGTGATTATCCCTCAGACTTAACTGTGTGGACAATTTACCAACGTGAGTCAAATGTCAATCAAACCAAAGGTGCTGCTACCCTTTTTGTCCCTCTCCTCATCTGTTTAAGGAGTGGAATTAAACTACTGGGCAGATGGGAAGCTTTTAGGCACTTTCAGAAGGTAATAAATTATAGCTAGTTAAATGCCTAGGCTTTTAAACTTGGCATCTTGCTCCTGGTTATTATCATACCTGTCCCCTACCTGGCTCTTATAGGGAGGAGTGATTTCTTTTCTTTTCTTTTTAATTAGAAAATTAAATTTAGCAGGGTGACATTGGTCAACAAAGTACACAGATTTGGGGCAACATCTCCACATTATTTAGACAGTCAATTATGTTGCATACCCATCACCCAAAGTCAAATCATCCTCCATTACCTTTTATTTGTCCCTCTTTATACCCCTCCCCTTCCTCATTCCCCCCCCCCCGTTTTCCCCCTTCCCCGCCCCCTGGTAACCACTACACTCTTATCCATGCCCATGAGTCTCAAGTTTGTGTCCTACCTATGTATGGAATCATACAGTTTTTTAGCTTTTTCTGATTTACTTATTTCACTCAGTATAATGTTATCAAGGTCCATCCATGTTGTCGTAAATGATACTGTCATCATTTCTTATGACTGAGTAGTGTTCCATAGTATATATGTTCCACATCTTCTTTATCCAATAATCTATTGAAGGGTTCTTTGGTTGTTTCCATGTCTTGGCCACCGTGAACAATGCTGTGATGCCAGCAAGCATTTGTGAAGGCCTTTCCTCTCTCAGCTGCCCACAGGGGCAGAATCAGTCCAGCAAAAATGAAGATCAATAATAGCAATCTCTTCCTGCTGATTTTCTCATCCAGAGAGGCTGATGAGATTTCTAATTGCAGTAAAGGAAAACAAGTCATTTTTAGAAGTAAAACTTAATTCATAGAACATAGAGACAGAGAAACATTTTTATTTTGTTGTTAATCATAACTTATATAGACCTACAATAAGCAGTATGAATATAGTCTTTATATACTTTTTTAAAAGAGCTCAAAAGTATTTCCCCTCATAAGTACTCTTCTTTGTGTGAATTCTAAGGTGGCCCCAAATTATCCCCATCTCCTGGTGTTCATGCCTTTGTTGAAGCCCCTCACCTTGTGTATGGGGGAACTTATGATTTGCTTGCTTCCCAAAGAATATGGCAAAGGTGATAGGGTATCACTTCAATGATTATGTTACAGTCTTGTTAGAGATTCTCTCTTGCTGGCTTGATAAAGTAAGCAGCCATGTTGGGGAGGCCATGTGGCAAGGAACTAATGGTGACACTGGACAAGAGCCAGTTAGAAATGGAGGCCCTTACTCCAACAAACGGAAAGGAACTATATCCTGCCAAAAACAAGGAGAGTATGAGAATGAACTCTTTCCTAGTTGAACCCTGAGATGAGACTACAGCCCCAGCTAACCCAGAGGACCCAATAAAGCCATGCTCAGATCTGACCCAAAGAAACTATAAGATAATAAATGTGTTTTTTTGAAGCCACAAAGTTTGTGGTAATTTATGTACAATGGCAAAACTAATACATTTCCTCCTTCCACAGATAAGAAAGTGAGGCAAAAGAGGATTAGGTAGAGGGCTAAGGTAATTTAAATTAACAGCATAAATGCATCCCTATGTTTATTGCAGCATTGTTTACAATAGCCAAGATCTGGAAACAGCCCAAGTGTCTGTCAGTGGACGAGTGGATTAAAAAGCAGTGGTGCATACACACAATGGAATACTATGAGGCCATGAAAAAGAAGGAAATATTACCTTTGGCAACAACATGAATGAACCTGGAAACTATTATGTTAAGTGAAATAAGCCAGGCAGAGAAAGAAAAATATCACATGACCTCACTCATTTGAGGAATCCAATGAACAATATGAACTGAGGAATGGAATAGAGACAAAGGAGGGATAGAAGGGACCAGAGGGAAAGCAGACAGAGGGAAAGGGGATGAGAGGAAGGGATCAGAAAAGGAAGAGATTGGTGATATTATATACACATAACACAATGTTATAGACAGCAGAAAAGCAAATCCTGGAGGGAAAGGGGGAGGGTATTACGGGAAGGGGGAAGGGGGGTATTGTGGGGAACATGGGGGAGGGGGGATGCATTCAGGGGACACTAGAATCTATGTAAACAATAAATTAAAATTTAAAAAAAATTAGCAGCATGACATCATTATTTCAAAAGTCACAGCCTTTTTAGGCCATGTATAAACAAGGAAAAGTAGAACAGTAAGTAAAGACATCAGAAAATGAAAGGTCAAGTTCAGGTTGAGATTTGCTGTGGGGCTCAGGCAGTGAGGAGTATAAAGCAATTGAAGAACTTTTAAAAGCTCTGAGGTAAAAATTACCCAGTAGGTAAAAAGATGGTTTGAAAAACTCACGGGAAAATTGACCAAAGCAAAAAAAATACAAGTATTTTTAGAAAAAAAAGTAATAAAATTAAAGTAAAACAAGAAAAAGAATAACACAGAGATGCTGGGGAAAGGTAAAGGCACCAAATCCTCTGAATCCCCTTCTTAATTATCTATGAAAGAAAAATAAAAAAGATTTTCCAGAAGAGCTCCTCACAAAGTACTAGGAGGTTACCCGCACACAGCACATGCTGTGCAGCCAGCAGGGTGGTTACTGTGCTCAAGATATATTGCATAAAAACAGACAATGTCTCCCACTACAAACCAGAGTTCTGAGGGTTTGCACATACTTGTTAGATTTTAAGTGTCCTTGCACGACTAATGTTTAAAGGCTTTCTACATCATCCCTGTTATAATACGGTAAAATAAAGCCCAATACTTAACCCATTGGATATTTATTTCCTGCACTGATCCTTGAAGGGGATTATAGGGTGGGGTATGATTTTTAAAGACAGGAAGTAGAGGGAGAAAAGAATATCAGGAAAGAAAGAAGAAGGAAAATAAACGAACAGAAGGAAGAAGGAGAAAAAAAAACTGAAGCAAAGAAAGAAGAGAAAAGAAGGAAAAAGAAAAGGAAAAAGAAACCCGAGGCACAAAACTCTAAGTGAAGCTGGTGGTAGGGGCTGGGGAGGTCTGAGACAGTGTCATGTAGCTGGTAGTAGGGCTGGAAAGGTCTGAGACAGTGTCATGTAGCTGGTGGTAGGGGCTGGGGAGGTCTGAGTCAGTGTCATGTAGCTGGTGGTAGGGGCTGGGGAGGTCTGAGTCAGTGTCATGAAGCTGATGGTAGGGGCTGGGGAGGTCTGAGTCAGTGTCATGAAGCTGGTGGTAGGGGCTGGGGAGGTCTGAGACAGTGTCATGAAGCTGGTGGTAGGAGCTGAGGAGGTCTGAGACAGTGTCATGTAGCTGGTGGTAGGGGCTGGGGAGGTCTAAACAGTGGCATGTAGCTGGAGGTAGGGCTGGGGAGGTCTGAGACAGTGTCATGTAGCTGGTGGTAGGGGCTGGGGAGGTCTGAGACAGTGTCATGTAGCTGGTGGTAGGGCTGGGGAGGACTGAGACAGTGTCATGTAGCTGGTGGTAGGGTTGGGGAGGTCTGACAGTGTAACAAGCTGTGCGTGGTAGGGGCTGGAAAGGTCTGAGACAGTGTCATGTAGCTGGTGGTAGGGGCTGGGGAGGTCTGAGTCAGTGTCATGAAGCTGGTGGTAGGGGCTGGGGAGGTTTGAGACAGTGTCATGTAGATCATGGTAGGGGATGGGGAGGTCTGAAACAGTGCCATGTAGCTGGTGGTAGGGCTGGGGAGGTCTGAGTCAGTGTCATGTAGCTGGTGGTAGGGGCTGGGGAGGTTTGAGACAGTGTCATGTAGCTCATGGTAGGAGATGGGGAGGTCTGAGACAGTGCCATGTAGCTGGTGGTAGGGCTGGGGAGGTCTGAGACAGTGTCATGTAGCTGGTGGTAGGGGCTGGGGAGGTCTGAGTCAGTGTCATGAAGCTGGTGGTAGGGGCTGGGGAGGTCGGAGACAGTGTCATGTAGCTGGTGGTGGGGCTAGGGAGGTCTGAGACATTGTCATGTAGCTGGTGGTAGGTCTGGGGAGGTCTGAACAGTGTCATGTAGCTGGTGGTAGGGGCTGGGGAGGTCTGAGTCAGTGTCATGAAGCTGGTGGTAGGGGCTGGGGAGGTTTGAGACAGTGTCATGTAGCCATGGTAGGGGATGGGGAGGTCTGAGACAGTGCCATGTAGCTGGTGGTAGGGCTGGGGAGGTCTGAGAGTGTCCTGTAGCTGCTGATAGGGGCTGGGGAGGTCTGAGTCAGTGTCATGAAGCTGCTGGTAGGGCGGGGGAGGTCTGAGACAGTGTCATGTAGCTGGTGGACGGGGCTGGGGAGGTCTGAGACAGTGTCATGTAGCTGGTGGCAGGGGCTAGAGAGGTCGGAGACAGTGTCATGTAGCTGGTGGTAGGGGCTGGGGAGGTCGGAGACACTGTCATGTAGCTGGTGGTAGGGGCTGGGGAGGTCTGAGCCACTGTCATGAAGCTGGTGGTAGGGGCTGGGGAGGTCTGAGACAGTGTCATGAAGCTGGTGGTAGGGGCTGGGGAGGTCTGAGTCAGTGTCATGAAGCTGGTGGTAGGGCTGGGGAGGTCTGAGACAGTGTCATGAAGCTGGTGGTAGGGGCTGGGGAGGTCTGAGACAGTGTCATAAAGCTGGTGGTAGAGGCTGGGGAGGTCTGAACAGTGTCATGTAGCTGGTGGTAGGGCTGGGGAGGTCTGAGACAGTGTCATGTAGCTGGTGGTAGGGGCTGGGGAGGTCTGAGACAGTGTCATGTAGCTGGCGGTAGGGCTGGGGAGGTCTGAGACAGTGTCATGTAGCTGGTGGTAGGGTTGGGGAGGTCTGAGACAGTGTAACAAGCTGTGCGTGGTAGGGGCTGGGGAGGTCTGAGACAGTGTCATAAAGCTTGTGGTAGGGGCTGGGGAGGTTTGAACAGTGTCATGTAGCTGGTGGTAGGGGCTGGGGAGGTCTGAGTCAGTGTCATGAAGCTGGTGGTAGGGGCTGGGGAGGTTTGAGACAGTGTCATGTAGTTCATGGTAGGGGATAGGGAGGTCTGAGACACTGCCATGTAGCTGGTGGTAGGGCTGGGGAGGTCTGAGACAGTGTCATGTAGCTGGTGGTAGGGGCTGGGGAGGTCTGAAACAGTGTCAGGTAGCTGGTGGAAGGGGCTAGGGAGGTCGGAGACAGTGTCATGTTGCTGGTGGGAGGGGCTGGGGAGGTCTGAGACAGTGTCATGTAGCTGGTGGTAGGGCTGGGGAGGTCTGAACAGTGTCATATAGCTGGTGGTAGGGGCTGGGGAGGTCTGAGTCAGTGTCATGAAGCTGGTGGTAGGGGCTGGGGAGGTTTGAGACAGTGTCATGTAGCTCATGGTAGGGGCTGGGGAGGTCTGAGACAGTGCCATTTAGCTGGTGGTAGGGCTGGGGAGGTCTGAGACAGTGTCATGTAGCTGGTGGTAGGGGCTGGGGAGGTCTGAGTCAGTGTCATGAAGCTGGTGGTAGGGCTGGGGAGGTCTGAGACAGTGTCATGTAGCTGGTGGTAGGGGCTGGGGAGGTCTGAGACAGTGTCATGTAGCTGGTGGTAGGGCTGGGGAGGTCTCAGACAGTGTCATGTAGCTGGTGGTAGGGTTGGGGAGGTCTGAGACAGTGTAACAAGCTGTGCATGGTAGGGGCTGGGGAGGTCTGAGACAGTGTCATAAAGCTGGTGGTAGGGGCTGGGGAGGTCTGAACAGTGTCATGTAGCTGGTGGTAGGGGCTGGGGAGATGTGAGTCAGTGTCATGAAGCTGGTGGTAGGGGCTGGGGAGGTTTGTGACAGTGTCATGTAGCTCATGGTAGGGGATGGGGAGGTCTGAAACAGTGCCATGTAGCTGGTGGTAGGGCTGGGGAGGTCTGAGACAGTGTCATGTAGCTGGTGGTGGGGGCTGGGGAGGTCTGAGTCAGTGTCATGAAGCTGGTGGTAGGGCTGGGGAGGTCTGAGACAGTGTCATGTAGCTGGTGGTACGGGCTGGGGAGGTCTGAGACAGTGTCATGTAGCTGGTGGTAGGGGCTGGGGAGGTCGGAGACAGTGTCATGTAGCTGGTGGTAGGGGCTGGGGAGGTCTGAGTCAGTGTCATGAAGCTGGTGGTAGGGGCTGGGGAGGTTTGAGACAGTGTCATGTAGACATGGTAGGGGATGGGGAGGTCTGAGACAGTGCCATGTAGCTGGTGGTAGGGCTGGGGAGGTCTGAGAGTGTCATGTAGCTGGTGGTAGGGGCTGGGGAGGTCTGAGTCAGTGTCATGAAGCTGGTGGTAGGGCTAAGGAGGTCTGAGACAGTGTCATGTAGCTGGTGGACGGGGCTGGAGAGGTCGGAGACAGTGTCATGTAGCTGGTGGTAGGGGCTGGGGAGGTCGGAGACAGTGTCATGTAGCTGGTGGAAGGGGCTGGAGAGGTCTGAGCCAGTGTCATGAAGCTGGTGGTAGGGGCTGGGACGGTCTGAGACAGTGTCATGTAGGTGGTGGTAGGGCTGGGGAGGTTTTAGACAGTGTCATGTAGCTGGTGGTAGGGGCTGGGGAGGTCGGAGACAGAGTCATGTAGCTGGTGGTAGGGGCTGGGAAGGTCTGAGCTACTGTCATGAAGCTGGTGGTAGGGGCTGGGGAGGTCTGAGACAGTATCATGAAGCTGGTGGTAGGGGCTTGGGAGGTCTGAGTCAGTGTCATGAAGCTGGTGGTAGGGCTCAGGAGGCTAAGACAGTGTCATGAAGCTGGTGGTAGGGGCTGGGGAGGTCTGAGACAGTGTCATAAAGCTGGTGGTAGAGGCTGGAGAGGTCTGAACAGTGTCATGTAGCTGGTGGTAGGGCTGGGCAGGTCTGAGACAGTGTCATGTAGCTGGTGGTAGGGGCTGGGGAGGTCTGAGACTGTGTCATGCAGCTGGCGGTAGGGCTGGGGAGGTATGAGACAGTGTCATGTAGGTGGTGGTAGGGCTGGGGAGGTTTGAGACAGTGTCATGTAGCTGGTGGTAGGGACTGGGGAGGTCGGAGACAGTGTCATGTAGCTGGTGGTAGGGGCTGGGGAGGTCTGAGCCACTGTCATGAAGCTGGTGGTAGGGGCTGGGGAGGTCTGAGACAGTGTCATGAAGCTGGTGGTAGGGGCTGGGGAGGTCTGAGTCAGTGTCATGAAGCTGGTGGTAGGGCTGGGGAGGTCTGAGACAGTGTCATGAAGCTGGTGGTAGGGGCTGGGGAGGTCTGAGACAGTGTCATAAAGCTGGTGGTAGAGGCTGGGGAGGTCTGAACAGTGTCATGTAGCTGGTGGTAGGGCTGGGGAGGTCTGAGACAGTGTCATGTAGCTGGTGGTAGGGGCTGGGGAGGTCCGAGACAGTGTCATGTAGCTGGCGGTAGGGCTGGGGAGGTCTGAGACAGTGTCATGAAGCTGGTGGTAGGGCTGGGGAGGTCTGAGACAGTGTCATGTAGCTGGTGGTAGGGGCTGGGGAGGTCTGAGACAGTGTCATGTAGCTGGTGGAAGGGGCTGGAGAGGTCAGAGACAGTGTCATATAGCTGGTGGTAGGGGCTGGGGAGGTCGGAGACAGTGTCATGTAGCTGGTGGAAGGGGCTGGGGAGGTCTGAGTCAGTGTCATGAAGCTGGTGGTAGGTGCTGGGGAGGTTTGAGACAGTGTCATGTAGCTCATGGTAGGGGATGGGGAGGTCTGAGACAGTGCCATTTAGCTGGTGGTAGGGCTGGGGAGGTCTGAGACAGTGTCATGTAGCTGGTGGTAGGGGCTGGGGAGGTCGGAGACAGTGTCATGTAGCTGGTGGAAGGGGCTGGAGAGGTCGGAGACAGTGTCATATAGCTGGTGGTAGGGGCTGGGGAGGTCGGAGACAGTGTCATGTAGCTGGTGGAAGGGGCTGGAGAGGTCTGAGCCAGTGTCATGAAGCTGGTGGTAGGGGCTGGGGTGGTCTGAGTCAGTGTCATGAAGCTGGTGGTAGGGGCTGGGGAGGTCTGAGACAGTGTCATGTAGCTGGTGGTAGGGCTGGGGAGGTTTGAGACAATGTCATGTAGCTGGTGGTAGGGCCTGGTGAGGTCAGAGACAGTGTCATGTAGCTGGTGGTAGGGGCTGGGGAGGTCTGAGCCACTGTCATGAAGCTGGTGGTAGGGGCTGGGGAGGTCTGAGACTGTGTCATGAAGCAGGTGGTAGGGGCTGGAAAGGTCTGAGTCAGTGTTATGAAGCTGGTGGTAGGGCTGGGGAGGTCTGAGACAGTGTCATGAAGCAGGTGGTAGGGGCTGGGGAGGTCTGAGACAGTATCATAAAGCTGGTGGTAGGGGCTGGGGAGGTCTGAACAGTGTCATGTAGCTGGTGGTAGGGCTGGGGAGGTCTGAGACAGTGTCATGTAGCTGGTGGTAGGGGCTGGGGAGGTCGGAGACAGTGTCATGTAGCTGGTGGTAGGGCTGGGGAGGTCTGAGACAGTGTCATGTAGCTGGTGGTAGGGTTGAGGAGCTCTGAGACAGTGTAACAAGCTGTGCGTGGTAGGGGCTGGGGAGGTCTGAGACAGTGTCATATAGCTGGTGGTAGGGGCTGGGGAGGTCTGAACAGTGTCATGAAGCTGGTGGTAGGGGCTGGGGAGGATTGAGACAGTGTCATGTAGCTGGTGGTAAGGGCTGGGGAGGTCGGAGACAGTGTCATGTAGCTGGTGGTAAGGGCTGGGGAGGTCGGAGACAGTGTCATGTAGCTGGTGGTAGGGGCTGGGGAGGTCTGAGACAGTGTCATAAACCTGGTGGTAGGGGCTGGGGAGGTCTGAACCGTGTCATGTAGCTGGTGGTAGCGGCTGGGGAGGTCTGAGTCAGTGTCATGAAGCTGGTGGTAGGGGCTGGGGAGGTTTGAGACAGTGTCATGTAGCTGGTGCTAGGGGCTAGGGAGGTCGGAGACAGTGTCATGTAGCTGGTGGTAGGGGCTGGGAGGTCAAAGACAGTGTCATGTAGCTGGTGGTAGGGCTGGGGAGGTTTGAGACAGTGTCATGTAGCTGGTGGTAGGGGCGGGAGAGGTTGGAGACAGTGTCATGTAGCTGGTGGTAGGGGCTGGGGAGGTCTGAGACACTGTCATGAAGCTGGTGGTAGGGGCTGGGGAGGTCTGAGACAGTGTCATGAAGCTGGTGGTAGGGGCTGGGGAGGTCTGAGTCAGTGTCATGAAGCTGGTGGTAGGGCTGGGGAGGTCTGAGACAGTGTCATAAACCTGGTGGTAGGGGCTGGGGAGGTCTGAACAGTGTAATGTAGCTGGTGGTAGGGCTGGGGAGGTCTGAGACAGTGTCATGTAGCTGGTGGTAGGGGCTGGGGAGGTCTGAGACAGTGTCATGTAGCCGGTGGTAGGGCTGGGGAGGTCTCAGACAGTGTCATAAACCTGGTGGTAGGGGCTGGGGAGGTCTGAACAGTGTAATGTAGCTGGTGGTAGGGTTGGGGAGGTCTGAGACAGTGTAACAAGCTGTGCATGGTAGGGGCTGGGGAGGTCTGAGACAATGTCATAAAGCTGGTGGTAGGGGCTGGGGAGGTCTGAACAGTGTCATGTAGCTGGTGGTAGGGGCTGGGGAGATGTGAGTCAGTGTCATGAAGCTGGTGGTAGGGGCTGGGGAGGTTTGAGACAGTGTCATGTAGCTCATGGTAGGGGATGGGGAGGTCTGAAACAGTGCCATGTAGCTGGTGGTAGGGCTGGGGAGGTCTGAGACAGTGTCATGTAGCTGGTGGTAGGGGCTGGGGAGGTCTGAGTCAGAGTCATGAAGCTGGTGGTAGGGCTGGGGAGGTCTGAGACAGTGTCATGTAGCTTGTGGTACGGGCTGGGGAGGTCTGAGACAGTGTCATGTAGCTGGTGGTAGGGGCTGAGGAGGTCGGAGACAGTGTCATGTAGCTGGTGGTAGGGGCTAGGGAGGTCTGAGTTAGTGTCATGTAGCTGGGGGTAGGGCTGGGGAGGTCTGAACAGTGTCATGTAGCTGGTGGTAGGGGCTGGGGAGGTCTGAGTCAGTGTCATGAAGCTGGTGGTAGGGGCTGGGGAGGTTTGAGACAGTGTCCTGTAGCCATGGTAGGGGATGGGGAGGTCTGAGACAGTGCCATTTAGCTGGTGGTAGGGCTGGGGAGGTCTGAGAGTGTCATGTAGCTGGTGGTAGGGGCTGGGGAGGTCTGAGTCAGTGGCATGAAGCTGGTGGTAGGGCTAAGGAGCTCTGAGACAGTGTCATGTAGCTGGTGAACGGGGCTGGGGAGGTCTGAGACAGTGTCATGTAGCTGGTGGAAGGGGCTGGAGAGGTCTTAGCCAGTGTCATGAAGCTGGTGGTAGGGGCTGGGGAGGTCGGAGACAGAGTCATGTAGCTGGTGGTAGGGGCTGGGAAGGTCTGAGCTACTGTCATGAAGCTGGTGGTAGGGGCTGGGGAGGTCTGAGACAGTATCATGAAGCTGGTGGTAGGGGCTTGGGAGGTCTGAGTCAGTGTCATGAAGCTGGTGGTAGGGCTCAGGAGGTCTGAGACAGTGTCATGAAGCTGGTGGTAGGGGCTGGGGAGGTCTGAGACAGTGTCATAAAGCTGGTGGTAGAGGCTGGGGAGGTCTGAACAGTGTCATGTAGCTGGTGGTAGGGCTGGGGAGGTCTGAGACAGTGTCATGTAGCTGGTGGAAAGGGCTGGGGAGGTCTGAGACTGTGTCATGCAGCTGGCGGTAGGGCTGGGGAGGTCTGAGACAGTGTCATGTAGGTGGTGGTAGGGCTGGGGAGGTTTGAGACAGTGTCATGTAGCTGGTGGTAGGGACTGGGGAGGTTGGAGACAGTGTCATGTAGCTGGTCGTAGGGGCTGGGGAGGTCTGAGCCACTGTCATGAAGCTGGTGGTAGGGGCTGGTGAGGTCTGAGACAGTGTCATGAAGCTGGTGGTAGGGGCTGGGGAGGTCTGAGTCAGTGTCATGAAGCTGGTGGTAGGGCTGGGGAGGTCTGAGACAGTGTCATAAAGCGGGTGGTAGAGGCTGGGGAGGTCTGAACAGTGTCATGTAGCTGGTGGTAGGGCTGGGGAGGTCTGAGACAGTGTCATGTAGCTGGTGGTAGGGTTGGGGAGGTCTGAGACAGTGTAACAAGCTGTGCGTGGTAGGGGCTGGGGAGGTCTGAGACAGTGTCATAAAGCTTGTGGTAGGGGCTGGGGAGGTTTGAACAGTGTCATGTAGCTGGTGGTAGGGGCTGGGGAGGTCTGAGTCAGTGTCATGAAGCTGGTGGTAGGGGCTGGGGAGGTTTGAGACAGTGTCATGTAGCTCATGGTAGGGGATGGGGAGGTCTGAGACAGTGCCATGTAGCTGGTGTTAGGGCTGAGGAGGTCTGAGACAGTGTCATGTAGCTGGTGGTAGGGGCTGGGGAGGTCTGAAACAGTGTCAGGTAGCTGGTGGAAGGGGCTGGGGTGGTCGGAGACAGTGTCATGTTGCTGGTGGGAGGGGCTGGGGAGGTCTGAGACAGTGTCATGTAGCTGGTGGTAGGGCTGGGCAGGTCTGAACGGTGTCATATAGCTGGTGGTAGGGGCTGGGGAGGTCTGAGTCAGTGTCATGAAGCTGGTGGTAGGGGCTGGGGAGGTTTGAGACAGTGTCATGTAGCTCATGGTAGGGGATGGGGAGGTCTGAGACAGTGCCATTTAGCTGGTGGTAGGGCTGGGGAGGTCTGAGACAGTGTCATGTTGCTGGTGGGAGGGGCTGGGGAGGTCTGAGACAGTGTCATGTAGCTGGTGGTAGGGCTGGGCAGGTCTGAACAGTGTCATATAGCTGGTGGTAGGGGCTGGGGAGGTCTGAGTCAGTGTCATGAAGCTGGTGGTAGGGGCTGGGGAGGTTTGAGACAGTGTCATGTAGCTCATGGTAGGGGATGGGGAGTTCTGAGACAGTGCCATTTAGCTGGTGGTAGGGCTGGGGAGGTCTGAGACAGTGTCATGTAGCTGGTGGTAGGGCCTGGGGAGGTCTGAGACAGTGTCATGTAGCTGGTGGAAGGGGCTGGAGAGGTCGGAGACAGTGTCATATAGCTGGTGGTAGGGGCTGGGGAGGTCGGAGACAGTGTCATGTAGCTGGTGGAAGGGGCTGGAGAGGTCTGAGCCAGTGTCATGAAGCTGGTGGAAGGGGCTGGGGTGGTCTGAGACAGTGTCATGAAGCTGGTGGTAGGGGCTGGGGAGGTCTGAGACAGTGTCATGTAGCTGGTGGTAGGGCTGGGGAGATTTGAGACAATGTCATGTAGCTGGTGGTAGGGCCTGGGGAGGTCAGAGACAGTGTCATGTAGCTGGTGGTAGGGGCTGGGGAGGTCTGAGACAGTGTCATGAAGCAGGTGGTAGAGGCTGGAAAGGTCTGAGTCAGTGTTATGAAGCTGGTGGTAGGGCTGGGGAGGTCTGAGACAGTGTCATGAAGCAGGTGGTAGGGGCTGGGGAGGTCTGAGACAGTATCATGAAGCTGTTGGTAGGGGCTGGGGAGGTCTGAACAGTGTCATGTAGCTGGTGGTAGGGCTGGGGAGGTCTGAGACAGTGTCATGTAGCTGGTGGTAGGGGCTGGGGAGGTCGGAGACAGTGTCATGTAGCTGGTGGTAAGGGCTGGGGAGGTCTGAGACAGTGTCATGTAGCTGGTGGTAGGGGCTGGGGAGGTCTGAGACAGTGTCATGTAGCTGGTGGTAGGGCTGGGGAGGTCTGAGACAGTGTCATGAAGCTGGTGGTAGGGCTGGGGAGGTCTGAGACAGTGTCATGTAGCTGGTGGTAGGGGCTGGGGAGGTCTGAGACAGTGTCATGTAGCTGGTGGAAGGGGCTGGAGAGGTCTGAGCCAGTGTCATGTAGGTTGTGGTAGGGGCTGGGGAGGTCGGAGACAGTGTCATGTAGCTGGTGGAAGGGGCTGGGGAGGTCTGAGTCAGTGTCATGAAGCTGGTGGTAGGGGCTGGGGAGGTTTGAGACAGTGTCATGTAGCTGGTGGTAGGGGCTGGGGAGGTCTGAGACAGTGTCATGTAGCTGGTGGTAGGGCTGGGGAGGTCTGAGACAGTGTCATGTAGCTGGTGGTAGGGGCTGGGGAGGTCTGAGACAGTGTCATGTAGCTGGTGGTAGGGGCTGGAGAGGTCGGAGACAGTGTCATGTAGCTGGTGGTAGGGGCTGGGGAGGTCGGAGACAGTGTCATGTAGCTGGTGGAAGGGGCTGGAGAGGTCTGAGCCAGTGTCATGAAGCTGGTGGTAGGGGCTGGGGTGGTCTGAGACAGTGTCATGAAGCTGGTGGTAGGGGCTGGGGAGGTCTGAGACAGTGTCATGTAGCTGGTGGTAGGGCTGGGGAGGTTTGAGACAATGTCATGTAGCTGGTGGTAGGGCCTGGTGAGGTCAGAGACAGTGTCATGTAGCTGGTGGTAGGGGCTGGGGAGGTCTGAGCCACTGTCATGAAGCTGGTGGTAGGGGCTGGGGAGGTCTGAGACAGTGTCATGAAGCAGGTGGTAGGGGCTGGAAAGGTCTGAGTCAGTGTTATGAAGCTGGTGGTAGGGGCTGGGGAGGTCTGAGACAGTGTCATGAAGCAGGTGGTAGGGGCTGGGGAGGTCTGAGACAGTATAATAAAGCTGGTGGTAGGGGCTGGGGAGGTCTGAACAGTGTCATGTAGCTGGTGGTAGGGCTGGGGAGGTCTGAGACAGTGTCATGTAGCTGGTGGTAGGGGCTGGGGAGGTCGGAGACAGTGTCATGTAGCTGGTGGTAGGGCTGGGGAGGTCTGAGACAGTGTCATGTAGCTGGTGGTAGGGTTAGTGAGGTCTGAGACAGTGTAACAAGCTGTGCGTGGTAGGGGCTGGGGAGGTCTGAGACAGTGTCATATAGCTGGTGGTAGGGGCTGGGGAGGTCTGAGACAGTGTCATGAAGCTGGTGGTAGGGGCTGGGGAGGTTTGACAGTGTCATGTAGCTGGTGGTAGGGCTGGGGAGGTCGGAGACAGTGTCATGTAGCTGGTGGTAAGGGCTGGGGAGGTCGGAGACAGTGTCATGTAGCTGGTGGTAGGGGCTGGGGAGGTCTGAGACAGTGTCATAAACCTGGTGGTAGGGGCTGGGGAGGTCTGAACAGTGTCATGTAGCTGGTGGTAGCGGCTGGGGAGGTCTGAGTCAGTGTCATGAAGCTGGTGGTAGGGGCTGGGGAGGTTTGAGACAGTGTCATGTAGCTGGTGGTAGGGGCTGGAGAGGTCGGAGACAGTGTCATGTAGCTGGTGGTAGGGGCTGGGGAGGTCAAAGACAGTGTCATGAAGCTGGTGGTAGGGGCTGGGGAGGTTTGAGACAGTGTCATGTAGCTGGTGGTAGGGGCTGGGAGAGGTTGGAGACAGTGTCATGTAGCTGGTGGTAGGGGCTGGGGAGGTCTGAGACAGTGTCATGAAGCTGGTGGTAGGGGCTGGGGAGGTCTGAGACAGTGTCATGTAGCTGGTGGTAGGGGCTGGGGAGGTCTGAGTCAGTGTCATGAAGCTGGTGGTAGGGCTGGGGAGGTCTGAGACAGTGTCATGTAGCTGGTGGTAGGGGCTGGGGAGGTCTGAGACAGTGTCATGTAGCTGGTGGTAGGGGCTGGGGAGGTCTGAGACAGTGTCATGTAGCTGGTGGTAGGGGCTGGGGAGGTCTGAGACAGTGTCATGTAGCTGGTGGTAGGGGCTGGGGAGGTCTGAGACAGTGTCATGAAGCTGGTGGTAGGGGCTGGGGAGGTCTGAGACAGTGTCATGTAGCTGGTGGTAGGGCTGGGGAGGTCTGAGACAGTGTCATGTAGCTGGTGGTAGGGGCTGGGGAGGTCTGAGACAGTGTCATGTAGCTGGTGGTAGGGGCTGGGGAGGTCTGAGACAGTGTCATGTAGCTGGTGGTAGGGGCTGGGGAGGTCTGAGACAGTGTCATGTAGCTGGTGGTAGGGGCTGGGGAGGTCTGAACAGTGTCATGTAGCTGGTGGTAGGGGCTGGGGAGGTCTGAGTCAGTGTCATGAAGCTGGTGGTAGGGTTGGGGAGGTCTGAGACAGTGTCATGTAGCTGGTGGTAGGGGCTGGGGAGGTCTGAGACAGTGTCATGATTCTAATGGTAGGGGCTGGGGAGGTCTGAGACAGTGTCATGTAGCTGGTGGTAGGGCTGGGGAGGTCTGAGACAGTGTCATGTAGCTGGTGGTAGGGCTGGGGAGGTCTGAGACAGTGTCATGAAGCTGGTGGTAGGGGCTGGGGAGGTCTGAGACAGTGTCATGAAGCTGGTGGTAGGGGCTGGGGAGGTCTGAGACAGTGTCATGTAGCTGGTGGTAGGGGCTGGGGAGGTCTGAGACAGTGTCATGTAGCTGGTGGTAGGGGCTGGGGAGGTCTGAGACAGTGTCATGTAGCTGGTGGTAGGGCTAGGGAGGTCTGAGACAGTGTCATGTAGCTGGTGGTAGGGCTGGGGAGGTCTGAACAGTGTCATGTAGCTGGTGGTAGGGGCTGGGGAGGTCTGAGTCAGTGTCATGAAGCTGGTGGTAGGGGCTGGGGAGGTCTGAGACAGTGTCATGTAGCTTATGGTAGGGGATGGGGAGGTCTGAGACAGTGCCATGTAGCTGGTGGTAGGGCTGGGGAGGTCTGAGACAGTGTCATGTAGCTGGTGGTAGGGGCTGGGGAGGTCTGAGTCAGTGTCATGAAGCTGGTGGTAGGGCTGGGGAGGTCTGAGACAGTGTCATGTAGCTGGTGGTAGGGGCTGGGGAGGTCTGAGACAGTGTCATGTAGCTGGTGGTAGGGGCTGGGGAGGTCTGAGACAGTGTCATGTAGCTGGTGGTAGGGGCTGGGGAGGTCGGAGACAGTGTCATGTAGCTGGTGGTAGGGGCTGGGGAGGTCTGAGACAGTGTCATGTAGCTGGTGGTAGGGCTGGGGAGGTCTGAGACAGTGTCATGTAGCTGGTGGTAGGGGCTGGGGAGGTCTGAGTCAGTGTCATGAAGCTGGTGGTAGGGGCTGGGGAGGTTTGAGACAGTGTCATGTAGCTCATGGTAGGGGATGGTGAAGTCTCAGACAGTGCCATGGAGCTGGTGGTAGGGATGGGGAGGTCTGAGACAGTGTCATGTAGCTGGTGGTAGGGGCTGGGGAGGTCTGAGTCAGTGTCATGTAGCTGGTGGTAGGGCTGGGGAGGTCTGAGTCAGTGTCATGTAGCTGGTGGTAAGGGCTGGGGAGGTCGGAGACAGTGTCATGAAGCTGGTGGTAGGGGCTAGGGAGTTCTGAGACAGTGTCATGTAGCTGGTGGTTGGGCTGGGGTGGTTTGAGACAGTGTCATGTAGCTGGTGGTAGGGGCTGGAAAGGTCGGAGACAGTGTCATGTAGCTGGTGGTAGGGGCTGGGGAGGTCTGAGATAGAGTCATGTAGCTGGTGGTAGGGTTGGGGAGGTCTGAGACAGTGTAACAAGCTGTGCGTGGTAGGGCTGGGGAGGTCCTGAGACAGTGTCATAAAGCTGGTGGTAGGGGCTGGGGAGGTCTGAACAGTGTCATGTAGCTGGTGGTAGGGGCAGGGGAGATGTGAGTCAGTATCATGAAGCTGGTGGTAGGGGCTGGGGAGGTTTGTGACAGTGTCATGTAGCTCATGGTAGGGGATGGGGAGGTCTGAAACAGTGCCATGTAGCTGGTGGTAGGGCTGGGGAGGTCTGAGTCAGTGTCATGAAGCTGGTGGTAGGGCTGGGGAGGTCTGAGACAGTGTCATGTAGCTGGTGGTACGGGCTGGGGAGGTCTGAGACAGTGTCATGTAGCTGGTGGTAGGGCTGGGGAGGTCGGAGACAGTGTCATGTAGCTGGTGGTAGGGGCTAGGGAGGTCTGAGTTAGTGTCATGTAGCTGGTGGTAGGGGCTGGGGAGGTCTGAGTCAGTGTCATGAAGCTGGTGGTAGGGGCTGGGGAGGTCTGAGACAGTGCCATTTAGCTGGTGGTAGGGCTGGGGAGGTCTGAGTCAGTGTCATGTAGCTGGTGGTAGGGCTGGGGAGGTCTGAGTCAGTGTCATGTAGCTGGTGTATGGGTCTGGGGAGGTCTGAGACAGTGGTACATGTAGCTGGGTGGAAGGGGCTGGAGAGGTCGGAGACAGTGTCATATAGCTGGTGGTAGGGGCTGGGGAGGTCGGAGACAGTGTCATGTAGCTGGTGGGAGGGGCGGGGAGAGGTTGAGCAGTGTCATGAGCTGGTGGTGAGGGGCTGGGAGGTTTGAGACAGTGTCATGGTAGCTAGGGGTAGGGGCTGGGGAGGTCGGAGACAGTGTCCATGTAGCTGGTGGTAAGGGGCTGGGAGAGGTCTGAGCTCAGTGTCATGAAGCTGGTGGTTAGGGGCTGGGGAGGTCTGAGACAGTGTCATGAAGCTGGTGGTAGGGGCTGGGAGGTCTGAGACAGTGTCATGTAGCTGGTGGTAGGGCTGGGGAGGTCGGAGACAGTGTCATGTAGCTGGTGGTAGGGGCTGGGGAGGTCTGAGTCAGTGTCATGAAGCTGGTGGTAGGGCTGGGGAGGTCTGAGACAGTGTCATGAAGCTGGTGGTAGGGCTGGGGAGGTCTGAGACAGTGTCATGTAGCTGGTGGTAGGGCTGGGGAGGTCTGAGACAGTGTCATGTAGCTGGTGGTAGGGCTGGGGGAGGTCTGAGACAGTGTCATGTAGCTGGTGGTAGGGCTGGGGAGGTCTGAGACAGTGTCATGTAGCTGGTGGTAGGGCTGGGGAGGTCTGAGACAGTGTCATGTAGCTGGTGGTAGGGGCTGGGAGGTCTGAGACAGTGTCATGTAGCTGGTGGTAGGGGCTGGGGAGGTCTGAGACAGTGTCATGAAGCTGGTGGTAGGGGCTGGGGAGGTCTGAGACAGTGTCATGAAGCTGGTGGTAGGGGCTGGGGAGGTCTGAGACAGTGTCATGTAGCTGGTGGTAGGGGCTGGGGAGGTCTGAGACAGTGTCATGTAGCTGGTGGTAGGGGCTGGGGAGGTCTGAGACAGTGTCATGTAGCTGGTGGGAGGGGCTGGGGAGGTCTGAGACAGTGTCATGTAGCTGGTGGTAGGGGCTGGGGAGGTCTGAGACAGTGTCATGAAGCTGGTGGTAGGGCTGGGGAGGTCTGAGACAGTGTCATGAAGCTGGTGGTAGGGGCTGGGGAGGTCTGAGACAGTGTCATGTAGCTGGTGGTAGGGGCTGGGGAGGTCTGAGACAGTGTCATGTAGCTGGTGGAAGGGGCTGGAGAGGTCTGAGACAGTGTCATGTAGGTTGTGGTAGGGGCTGGGGAGGTCTGAGACAGTGTCATGTAGCTGGTGGTAGGGGCTGGGGAGGTCTGAGACAGTGTCATGAAGCTGGTGGTAGGGGCTGGGGAGGTTTGAGACAGTGTCATGTAGCTGGTGGTAGGGCTGGGGAGGTCGGAGACAGTGTCATGTAGCTGGTGGTAGGGGCTGGAGAGGTCTGAGCCAGTGTCATGAAGCTGGTGGTAGGGGATGGGGAGGTCTGAGACAGTGTCATGAAGCTGGTGGTAGGGGCTGGGGAGGTCTGAGACAGTGTCATGTAGCTGGTGGTAGGGCTGGGGAGGTCTGAGACAGTGTCATGAAGCTGGTGGTAGGGGCTGGGGAGGTCTGAGACAGTGTCATGAAGCTGGTGGTAGGGGCTGGGAGGTCTGAGACAGTGTCATGTAGCTGGTGGTAGGGGCTGGGGAGGTCTGAGACAGTGTCATGTAGCTGGTGGTAGGGGCTGGGGAGGTCTGAGACAGTGTCATGTAGCTGGTGGTAGGGCTGGGGAGGTCTGAGACAGTGTCATGTAGCTGGTGGTAGGGGCTGGGAGGTCTGAGACAGTGTCATGATTCTAATGGTAGGCTGGGGAGGTCTGAGACAGTGTCATGTAGCTGGTGGTAGGGGCTGGGGAGGTCTGAGACAGTGTCATGAAGCTGGTGGTAGGGCTGGGGAGGTCTGAGACAGTGTCATGAAGCTGGTGGTAGGGGCTGGGGAGGTCTGAGACAGTGTCATGTAGCTGGTGGTAGGGGCTGGGGAGGTCTGAGACAGTGTCATGTAGCTGGTGGTAGGGCTGGGATGGTCTGAACAGTGTCATGTAGCTGGTGGTAGGGGCTGGGGATGTCTGAGTCAGTGTCATGAAGCTGGTGGTAGGGCTGGGGAGGTTTGAGACAGTGTCATGTAGCTCATGGTAGAGGATGGGGAGGTCTGAGACAGTGCCATGTAGCTGGTGGTAGGGTTGGGGAGGTCTGAGAGTTTCATGTAGCTGGTGGTAGGGGTTGGGGAGGTCTGAGTCAGTGTCATGATGCTGGTGGTAGGCTGGGGATGTCTGAGACAGTGTCATTTAGCTGGTGGTAGGGGCTGGGGAGGTCTGAGACAGTGTCATGTAGCTGGTGGTAGGGGCTGGAGAGGTCGGAGACAGTGTCATGTAGCTGGTGGTAGGGGCTGGGGAGGTCAAAGTCAGTGTCATGTAGCTGGTGGAAGGGGCTGGAGAGGTCTGAGCCAGTGTCATGAAGCTGGTGGTAGGGGCTGGGGAGGTCTGAGACAGTGTCATGAAGCTGGTGGTAGGGGCTGGGGAGGTCGGAGACAGTGTCATGTAGCTGGTGGTAGGGGCTGGGAGGTCAAAGACAGTGTCATGTAGCTGGTGGTAGGGCTGGGGAGGTTTGAGACAGTGTCATGTAGCTGGTGGTAGGGGCTGGAAAGGTCGGAGACAGTGTCATGTAGCTGGTGGTAGGGGCTGGGGAGGTCTGAGACACAGTCATGAAGCTGGTGGTAGGGGCTGGGGAGGTCTGAGACAGTGTCATGAAGCTGGTGGTAGGGGCTGGGGAGGTCTTAGTCAGTGTCATGAAGCTGGTGGTAGGGCTGGGGAGGTCTGAGACAGTGTCATGAAGCTGGTGGTAGGGGCTGGGGAGGTCTGAA
Source organism: Saccopteryx bilineata (assembly GCF_036850765.1). Taxonomy (NCBI): domain Eukaryota; kingdom Metazoa; phylum Chordata; class Mammalia; order Chiroptera; family Emballonuridae; genus Saccopteryx; species Saccopteryx bilineata. The sequence continues at coordinate 201,722,978 of NC_089493.1, read as the reverse complement.
CAGTGTAATGTAGCTGGTGGTAGGGCTGGGGAGGTTTGAGACAGTGTCATGTAGCTGGTGGTAGGGGCTGGGGAGGTCTGAGACAGTGTCATGTAGCTGGTGGTAGGGCTGGGGAGGTCTCAGACAGTGTCATGTAGCTGGTGGTAGGGTTGGGGAGGTCTGAGACAGTGTAACAAGCTGTGCATGGTAGGGGCTGGGGAGGTCTGAACAGTGTCATGGAGCTGGTGGTAGGGGCTGGGGAGGTCTGAGTCAGTGTCATGAAGCTGGTGGTAGTGGTTGGGGAGGTCAGAGACAGTGTCATGTAGCTTATGGTAGGGGATGGGGAGGTCTGAGACAGTGCCATGTAGCTGGTGGTAGGGCTGGGGAGGTCTGAGACAGTGTCATGTAGCTGGTGGTAGGGGCTGGGGAGGTCTGAGTCAGTGTCATGAAGCTGGTGGTAGGGCTGGGGAGGTCTGAAACAGTTTCATGTAGCTGGTGGTAGGGGCTGGGGAGGTCTGAGACAGTGTCATGTAGCTGGTGGTAGGGGCTGGGGAGGTCTGAGACAGTGTCATGTAGCTGGTGGTATGGGCTGGGGAGGTCGTAGACCGTGTCATGTAGCTGGTGGTAGGGGCTGGGGAGGTCTGTGACAGTGTCATGTAGCTGGTGGTAGGGCTGGGGAGGTCTGAACATTGTCATGTAGCTGGTGGTAGGGGCTGGGGAGGTCTGAGTCAGTGTCATGAATCTGGTGGTAGGGGCTGGGGAGGTTTGAGACAGTGTCATGTAGCTCATGGTAGGGGATGGTGAAGTCTCAGACAGTGCCATGGAGCTGGTGGTAGGGATGGGGAGGTCTGAGACAGTGTCATGTAGCTGGTGGTAGAGGCTGGGGAGGTCTGAGTCAGTGTCATGAAGCTGGTGGTAGGGCTGGGGAGGTCTGAGTCAGTGTCATGTAGCTGGTGGTAAGGGCTGGGGAGGTCGGAGACAGTGTCATGAAGCTGGTGGTAGGGGCTAGGGAGTTCTGAGACAGTGTCATGTAGCTGGTGGTTGGGCTGGGGAGGTTTGAGACAGTGTCATGTAGCTGGTGGTAGGGGCTGGAAATGTCGGAGACAGTGTCATGTAGCTGGTGGTAGGGGCTGGGGAGGTCTGAGATAGAGTCATGTAGCTGGTGGTAGGGTTGGGGAGGTCTGAGACAGTGTAACAAGCTGTGCGTGGTAGGGGCTGGGGAGGTCTGAGACAGTGTCATAAAGCTGGTGGTAGGGGCTGGGGAGGTCTGAACAGTGTCATGTAGCTGGTGGTAAGGGCTGGGGAGGTCTGAGTCAGTGTCATGAAGCTGGTGGTAGGGGCTGGGGAGGTTTTAGACAGTGTCATGTAGCTCATGGTAGGGGATGGGGAGGTCTGAGACAATGTCATGTAGGTGGTGGTAGGGCTGGAAAGGTTTGAGACAGTGTCATGTAGCTGGTGGTAGGGGCTGGGGAGGTATGAGTCAGTGTCATGAAGCTGGTGGTAGGGCTGGGGAGGTCTGAGACAGTGTCATGTAGGTGGTGGTAGGGGCTGGGGAGGTTTGAAATAGTGTCATGTAGCTGGTGGTAGCGGCTGGGGAGGTCGGAGACAGTGTCATGTTGCTGGTGGTAGGAGCTGGGGAGGTCTGAGACAGTGTCATGTAGCTGGTGGTAGGGCTGGGGAGGTCTGAACAGTGTCATGTAGCTGGTGGTAGGGGCTGGGGAGGTCTGAGTCAGTGTCATGAAGCTTGTGTTAGGGGCTGGGGAGGTTTGAGACAGTGTCATGTAGCTGGTGGAATGCGCTGGAGAGGTCTGAGCCAGTGTCATGAAGCTGGTGGTAGGGGCTGGGGAGGTCGGAGACAGTGTCATGTAGCTGGTGGAAGGGGCTGGAGAGGTCTGAGCCAGTGTCATGAAGCTGGTGGTAGGGGCTGGGGAGGTCTGAGACAGTGTCATGAAGCTGGTGGTAGGGGCTGGGGAGGTCTGATCCACTGTCATGAAGCTGGTGGTATGGGCTGGGGAGGTCTGAGACAGTGTCATGTAGCTGGTGGTAGGGCTGAGGAGGTCGGAGACAGTGTCATGTAGCTGGTGGTAGGGGCTGGGGAGGTCTGATCCACTGTCATGAAGCTGGTGGTATGGGCTGGGGAGGTCTGAAACAGTGTCATGAAGCTGGTGGTAGGGTCTGGGGAGGTCTGAGTCAGTGTCATGAAGCTGGTGGTAGGGCTGTAGAGGTCTGAGACCGTGTCATGAAGCTGGTGGTAGGGGCTGGGGAGGTCTGAGACAGTGTCATAAAGCTGGTGGTAGGGGTTGGGGAGGTCTGAACAGTGTCATGTAGCTGGTGGTAGGGCTGGGGAGGTCTGAGACAGTGTCATGTAGCTGGTGGTAGGAGCTGGGGAGGTTTGATACAGTGTCATGTAGCTGGTGGTAGGGTTGGGGAGCTCTGAGACAGTGTAACAAGCTGTGTGTGGTAGGAGCTGGGGAGGTCTGAGACAGTGTCATAAAGCTGGTGGTAGGGGCTGGGGAGGTCTTAACAGTGTCATGTAGCTGGTGGTAGGGGCTGGGGAGGTCTTAGTCAGTGTCATGAAGCTGGTGTAGGGGCTGGGGAGGTTTGAGACAGTGTCATGTAGCTCATGGTAGGGGATGGGAAGGTCTGAGACAGTGCCATATAGCTGGTGGTAGGGGCTGGGGAGGTCTGAAACAGTGTCTTGAAGCTGGTGGTAGGGCTGGGGAGGTCTGAGATAGTGTCACGTAGCTGGTGGTAGGGGCTGGGGATGTCTGAGACAGTGTCATGAAACTGGTGGTAGCGGCTGAGGAGGTCTGAGACAGTGTCATGAAGCTTGTGGTAGGGCTGTGGAGGTCTGAGACAGTGTCATGAAGCTGGTGGTAGGGGGGGCTGTTCTGAGACAGTGTCATGAAGCTGGTGGTAGGGGGTGGGGAGGTCTGATACAGTGTCATGAAGCTGGTGGTAGGGGCTGGGGAGGTCTGAGACAGTGTCATGAAGCTGGTGGTAGGGCTAGGGAGGTCTGAGACAGTGTCATGTAGCTCGTGTTAGGGGATGGGGATATCTGAGACAGTGTCATGTATCTGGTGGTAGGGGCTGGGGAGGTGTGAGACAGTGTCATGTAGCTCATGGTAGGGGATGGGAAGGTCTGAGACAGTGCCATATAGCTGGTGGTAGGGGCTGGGGAGGTCTGAGACAGTGTCATGAAGCTTGTGGTAGGGCTGTGGAGGTCTGAGACAGTGTCATGAAGCTGGTGGTAGGGGGGGCTGTTCTGAGACAGTGTCATGAAGCTGGTGGTAGGGGGTGGGGAGGTCTGATACAGTGTCATGAAGCTGGTGGTAGGGGCTGGGGAGGTCTGAGACAGTGTCATGAAGCTGGTGGTAGGGCTAGGGAGGTCTGAGACAGTGTCATGTAGCTCGTGTTAGGGGATGGGGATATCTGAGACAGTGTCATGTATCTGGTGGTAGGGGCTGGGGAGGTTTGAGACAGTGTCATGTAGCTCATGGTAGGGGATGGGAAGGTCTGAGACAGTGCCATGAAGCTTGTGTTAGGGGCTGGGGAGGTTTGAGACAGTGTCATGTAGCTGGTAGAATGCGCTGGAGAGGTCTGAGCCAGTGTCATGAAGCTGGTGGTAGGGGCTGGGGAGGTCGGAGACAGTGTCATGTAGCTGGTGGAAGGGGCTGGAGAGGTCTGAGCCAGTGTCATGAAGCTGGTGGTAGGGGCTGGGGAGGTCTGAGACAGTGTCATGAAGCTGGTGGTAGGGGCTGGGGAGGTCTGATCCACTGTCATGAAGCTGGTGGTATGGGCTGGGGAGGTCTGAAACAGTGTCATGAAGCTGGTGGTAGGGCTGAGGAGGTCGGAGACATTGTCATGTAGCTGGTGGTAGGGGCTGGGGAGGTCTGATCCACTGTCATGAAGCTGGTGGTATGGGCTGGGGAGGTCTGAAACAGTGTCATGAAGCTGGTGGTAGGGGCTGGGGAGGTCTGAGTCAGTGTCATGAAGCTGGTGGTAGGGCTGTAGAGGTCTGAGACCGTGTCATGAAGCTGGTGGTACGGGCTGGGGAGGTCTGAGACAGTGTCATAAAGCTGGTGGTAGGGGTTGGGGAGGTCTGAACAGTGTCATGTAGCTGGTGGTAGGGCTGGGGAGGTCTGAGACAGTGTCATGTAGCTGGTGGTAGGAGCTGGGGAGGTTTGATACAGTGTCATGTAGCTGGTGGTAGGGTTGGGGAGCTCTGAGACAGTGTAACAAGCTGTGTGTGGTAGGAGCTGGGGAGGTCTGAGACAGTGTCATAAAGCTGGTGGTAGGGGCTGGGGAGGTCTTAACAGTGTCATGTAGCTGGTGGTAGGGGCTGGGGAGGTCTGAGTCAGTGTCATGAAGCTGGTGTAGGGGCTGGGGAGGTTTGAGACAGTGTCATGTAGCTCATGGTAGGGGATGGGAAGGTCTGAGACAGTGCCATATAGCTGGTGGTAGGGGCTGGGGAGGTCTGAAACAGTGTCTTGAAGCTGGTGGTAGGGCTGGGGAGGTCTGAGATAGTGTCACGTAGCTGGTGGTAGGGGCTGGGGAGGTCTGAGACAGTGTCATGAAACTGGTGGTAGCGGCTGAGGAGGTCTGAGACAGTGTCATGAAGCTTGTGGTAGGGCTGTGGAGGTCTGAGACAGTGTCATGAAGCTGGTGGTAGGGGGGGCTGTTCTGAGACAGTGTCATGAAGCTGGTGGTAGGGGGTGGGGAGGTCTGATACAGTGTCATGAAGCTGGTGGTAGGGGCTGGGGAGGTCTGAGACAGTGTCATGAAGCTGGTGGTAGGGCTAGGGAGGTCTGAGACAGTGTCATGTAGCTCGTGTTAGGGGATGGGGATATCTGAGGCAGTGTCATGTATCTGGTGGTAGGGGCTGGGGAGGTGTGAGACAGTGTCATGTAGCTCATGGTAGGGGATGGGAAGGTCTGAGACAGTGCCATATAGCTGGTGGTAGGGGCTGGGGAGGTCTGAGACAGTGTCATGAAGCTTGTGGTAGGGCTGTGGAGGTCTGAGACAGTGTCATGAAGCTGGTGGTAGGGGGGGCTGTTCTGAGACAGTGTCATGAAGCTGGTGGTAGGGGGTGGGGAGGTCTGATACAGTGTCATGAAGCTGGTGGTAGGGGCTGGGGAGGTCTGAGACAGTGTCATGAAGCTGGTGGTAGGGCTAGGGAGGTCTGAGACAGTGTCATGTAGCTCGTGTTAGGGCATGGGGATATCTGAGACAGTGTCATGTATCTGGTGGTAGGGGCTGGGGAGGTGTGAGACAGTGTCATGAAGCTGTTGGTAGCGGCTGAGGAGGTGTGAGACAGTGTCATGAAGCTCGTGGTAGGGGCTGGGGAGGTCTGAGACAGTGTCATGTAGCTGGTGGAAGGGCTGGGGCGGTTTGAGACAGTGTCATGAAGCTGGTGGTAGGGCTGGGGAGGTCTGAGACAGTGTCATGAAGCTGGTGGTAGGGCTGGGGTTGTCTGAGACAGTGTCATGAAGCTGTTTTGTAGGGCTAGGGAGGTCTGAGACAGTGTCATCAAGCTGTTGGTAGGGCTGGGTAGGTCTGAGACAGTGTCATGTAGCTGGTGGTAGGGCTGGGGAGGTCTGAGTCAGTGTCATGAAGCTGGTGGTAGGGGCTGGGGAGTTCTGAGACAGTGTCATGTAGCTGGTGGTAGGGGCTGGGGAGGTCTGAGACAGTGTCATGTAGCTGTTGGTAGGGCTGGGGAAGTTTGAAGCAGTGTCAGGTAGCTGGTGGTAGGAGCTGGGGAGGTGAGACAGTGTCATGTAGCTGGTGTTAGGGGCTGGGTAAGTCTGAGACAGTGTCATGAAGCTGATGGTAGGGCTGGGGAGGTCTGAGACAGTGTCATGTAGCTGGTGGTAGGGCTGGGGAAGTTTGAAGCAGTGTCAGGTAGCTGGTGGTATGAGCTGGGGAGGTGAGACAGTGTCATGTAGCTAGTTGTAGGGGCTGAGGAGGTGTGAGACAGTTTCTTGAAGCTGGTGGCAGGGCTGGGGAGGTCTGAGACAGTGTCATGTAGCTGGTGGTAGGGCTGGGGAAGTTTGAATCAGTGTCAGGTAGGTGGTGGTAGGAGCTGGGGAGTTGAGACAGTGTCATGTTGCTGGTTGTAGGGGCTGGGGAGATCTGAGACAGTGTTATGAAGCTGGTGGTAGGGCTGGGGATGTCTGAGACAGTGTCATGTAGCTGGTGGTAGGGGCTGGGGAGGTCTGAGACAGTGTTATGAAGCTGGTGGTAGGGCTGGGGAGGTCTGAGACAGTGTCATGTAGCTGGTGGTAGGGGCTGGGGAGGTCTGAGATAGTGTCATGAAGCTGGTGGTAGGGTTGGGGAGTTCTGAGACAGTGTCATGAAGCTGTGCATGGTAGGGCTGGGGAGGTCTTAGACATTGTAACAAGCTGTGCATGGTAGGGGCTGGGGAGGTCTGTGACAGTGTAATGAAGCTGTGCTTCCATACTTCACACGGCCTACTAAACATCTCTAGGTGTGAGTTCCATCAACATCTCACAGTGGCAGTTCCTGAACCAGAAAGCATCACCTCACCAGATCTGGTTCCATGTTGTTAATACTACTAACAACTCTCCAAGTTCCAACTACAGCTCTCTGTCTTTCCTCCTCTCCCTTGCTCTTCCATACCAATGAGCCACCTCTTATAGTGTGGCTGGCCTGTTCCTCACTTTGAAACGCAAATTTATCCTCAAAACCAGGCTAAATGAGGAGTCCATGGCCAGCATGACACGATTTAACTCAGAGCTGCCCGAGCACCCCATTCCCTGCTTATGCCCATAATGTTTTCCCCACCCAGATTTTACAGGGCTTGACATTTCCTCAAACTCCTTTTTTTCTAATTGGTTGGCATTGCTCTGTCCTAAAATTTAAAACTGTAAATATTTCTCTTTGCAGTAACTCTTTGGGCCTCTAAAACCTTCATAAGACTCTATAGTAAACACTCCCTTCTTCGCTGAAGAGCATCTTAACACACTGCTTACTGAGAACATTAGGCATTCCTGAAATGAAAACCAAACAAAAACAGAAATGGGTAGCGAAACTAAACTCACCCACTTCACAGTTTTACGTATGGCCAGCCCTGTGTGTCTAACTGTTTGGAATATGAGAAGGGAGAAAGCAATGGCTGTTGCCTGTTAGCTCTCTGGTGGCCCCAGACAACAAACAATGGAACCTATCTGTTTCAGGTGTATGACTCAACAAACACAGATATGGGAGAGGAAGGAAGAAGTTTTCTCCTAAGAACTAGAAGCTCAACAACTTGGGGCTGGAAGAAAAGCAGTTATCTATTGATAACATGACTTTCATTTCATTTGTGAGGTTAAACAAATGGGTGCAACATTTAGGTTTCTTTAAATATATCATCAGTCATTCTTCTTTGAAGACTGAAGATGCTGATGGTACTGAAAAGCTAGCACTTACACAACTGCCACAGTGGGAAAGACCAGTACAATCATGTGCTACCAGTATTTGATAATTTCTGGTGAAATTAAGTCTATGACTTACATTCCATGATCCATCAATGTCACTGGCAATCCATGTATAAACTCCACTTGTAATTCTTCCATCTGGTTGGCTTATCATTATCCCAACTTCATCATCCCTACCCTGAATACACACAGTATACAGTATAACTTTCCTTCTGACAACAGAGAGACAGACTTTGAGAAGCCACTTGGTGTCACCTGTGGCCTCTCTCACTCTGATCTGTGAGTAGATCCAGGATCCTAGCCCCAGTTTTTCCTGATTATATTGGAATCTCTGATGGAATCAGCTACTCTGAGGGAACCATACACACCTCCTACAGAACTCTAGATCAGACAGTCTCCAGCCGGGATGCCTGCTCTTGGAATGGCTCACAGCAAAAAGAGTGAACAGAAATTTCAGAGTAAACCTGCAGTTGCCACTTTTGCAAAGATTAAATGTGGACCAGGAAGTTCAACGTTATCAATAAAATATCTCATTATTATTTATTAGCATTAATGATGAGAGCCTTGCACTTGTGTCTGAGGGGAGTCCACTTGTGTGAAGTGGCCACCACACAGTCCTTTAAGTGTGTTTGAGAGCCAAGCTCCTCCCACTCTTCACTAATACTTATACTATTGTACATCTAACATACTGAGCTGGCTAGAGAGGTATTTCTAACAGAGACAAATTTGTTTAATTACATATTCATTCATAAACTCAACAACTATTTTTTAGCAACTACTATGTATGTACCAAGGATGATTTTAGGTGTAGAAGATAGATTGTCAACAACAACCATATGGTCATGATGCTTATTTCTAGTGAATGGAAGAAAGACAACTGAAAAAAAAAACCCTAAAAAAATTATATTATCATCTGAAGATAATAAAATCAACTACTGCAATACAAAGAAACTGAGGGGGATGCTACATTAGTTTGGGAGATCAGAGAAGGTTTCCCTGGGAAGGGACATTCAAACTGACACATTGTATAAAACCTTTCAGGGATTTATACAATTGGATAAAACCTTTGCATCCCCAAGGAACTGGGATGCAAAGATGTGGGGAAAGAGGATCCCAAAGAGGGGAATAGCACACGTGAAAGCCTCAAGGCAGGAATGTGATTGGTAAGTTCAAGAAAGAGACAGGATGCTAGTGTGACCAGGTACAACAGGAAGGCTTGTGATGGTTTTAAACAGAGAAGAAACACAATATGATTTTCTTGTTGAAAAGATGATTATGGCCTAGGGGATTAACTCTAGGGGATTAAGAATGGAAGCTGGTACAGCACCAAGACACTGTTGGAGTAATACAAGTGCAAAATGGTGGTGAGTAGGGAGAAAGCAGAACAGGCTGATAGATATTGGTCAGGTTCAGGCTGCATGCATTTTGAGTGGAAGGCTGACAGGACTTGTGGTGGAGTACCTATAGGGAGTAAAGTGAGAACAGAGAATAAACAACCATAATCCCTAGGTTTTGGCCTGAATGGTTAGATGGATGGTGATGCCATTTTCTAAAACGAGGAAAGGTGGGGAAGGAGCAGGAAAAGAATGGACCAGAGGTCAAGAGCCCTGCTTCAGCCTGTTCAGTTCTAGTCTCTACTAGATATCACAATGAAGATGTCAAGGAGGCAGCCTGATTGATCTATGTGTCTGGAGCTCAGCAGAAAGGTCAGGGCTAGTGCCATAAATTTTGGAGTCATCAGTGTGTAGTTGTGGTTGTAAGCCATGAGCTGGAAAGGTCACCCAAGGGGGTGTGTAATCAGAAAGGAGAAGGTGGCATAAGAGCCACACTCTGGGCCTGCCCACTCTTACAGGAGGAGATGCCAGTGAGGAGAAGCCTCAGAAGTGGTGGCCCATGTGATAGGGGAAGCTATCAAAAAAAGAGAAGTACTTAACAACAAGACCACTGATGTAAAGAGCTGGAAAATGGAGAGGTCCTGAAAGGTTTTATACAAGAAATAGACATGGAGACTTGCACATTATACACATAATCTGGTGGTGTAGGAAAGCATGGGTTGGAGAAGACTGATGGTGATAGAGAGATAATTAATAACAATCCAGAAAGAACTGAGGAGAGCCTGAAATAGAGCACTGGCCTTAGGAATAGAGAGGAGCAGAAGGACAACAGAGAAATTCAGGGACAGAATAGGATTTGGGAACTGGTGGGCTGGGAGTGGGTGGCTCTTGTATGCTAGTACTTCTCACATAGACAGAAACTGGTCCTGGAGAGCATGCACCCTGGTGAGCAGACCTGAGTATACTGGGTTTGAGTTGCTATGGAGCACACAGAAAAGATGTCTAGTGGGTGAGAGGACACAGGTCTGCAGATGAGAGGAAATGTTTGGGTTGAAACTAAACATTTAGACATCATCAATACACAGGTAAAAAAGGAAGCTGTGAGCCAGAGAGCTAAGGATCTAGCATCAAAGACTTCCAAGAAAGAGGTGAATAAAGAATATTTGACACAGAGGATTTAAGGAGAGGGCCAGAAAATAAAATAATCTTCCCTTTGGCTAGAGCTTGGTCCCAGCATAACTTCTTCCAGGAAAAGGACCTCAAAACTCTAATCACCTTAAATGCTACAAATGGAGAGAGTTACTCCCTAACAGAAGTAATGTTCTTCTAGAAAATGAAACACAGCTCTCCACACACACACACACACACACACACACACACACACACACACACACACACACACACAACTCAGCAACACTTTCTGGGGCTGAAAGTTTCTTTTTCCTTTCAAAAATGAGGAGAAATGACTGACCAGGCGGTGGCGCAGTGGGTAGAGCATCGAACTGGGACACAGAAGACCCAGGTTCAAATCCCCAAGGTCTCTGGCTTGAGCACGAGCTCATCTGGTTTGAGCACAGCTCAACTAAGGTGCCACAATAAAGAGTTGATGCTTCTCATCTCTCTCCCTTCCTGTCTGTCTGTCTGTCCTTATCCGTCCCTCTCTGTCTCACTGTCTCTGTCACACATACACACAAAAAAAAAAAATGAGGAGAGAGGAGGAAGTAAGTTTTAAAAAATAATTCTATTTCCCAAATTTACCTAAGAATTAAAACATGTTCACAACTCTAGCAGGCTTTTTTCTTTTTTAAGTAGGGGAAATACAGATAAATTAAGAAAACTTTTCCCCTTAGATTTTGACAACACTATTTCTTTTTTGCCCTTTACTCCTCTTCCCCAACTTACTTTTCCCTCCTATTTTTAGTCATAGAACTCAAGTTAAAAACAAGAATGTCCTGATTAACAAAACCTTTGGGAATGAAGCAATTCTGTAACAAAATAGCCTACATTTGAAAACAACCAAACCCGCCTTCATAAATCAGGTGGATCAGGGTTAATACAGATGGATCATGCAGGCCCAAGCACCATTTCTGAGACCTTGTACCCAATATGGTTGAGTTGCCATGGGCTAAAACAAACAAAAACAAATAAGCATGAATAAACAAATCTTACAGACTTTCCTCCGTTTATTTACAAAGAGTTAAAGGTAAATAGTACTGAGCCTCCAAAACAATTCAGCAGTCAGTGAGGTCTAAGCTGCCACTCTCCCTCACCTGTTCTCTTCTCCCTCTAGTCCAGACACTGCATGCTGGGCCCTCCTGACCTCTTCCTCCTTTCCGGGCAAGGGGACAGAGGCCTGCATCCTTCACCTGGGTTTACTGATTAGCTCATAGCACCTTAGTATGAATGCATCTGAGTCAAATTGTTAACTCAGCCAATCATTTGCATTACAAGTCATTACTTACCTTCTTACTTATTGATTGGGAGACCATGGATGCCAGAAATAAAGTAAACAAATGGAAAAGTCCTATAGGACTCAACTTGCCTACTCTGAGATGGCAAGCACCAGTACTGCAGTCCTAATGTCATGTCTAGAGCTCCTACAGAACTAAGCTGCTTGGGCCTGTTCCTCTCCTTCCCTTCCCTTCCCTTCCCTTCCCTTCCCTTCCCTTCCCTTCCCTTCCCTTCCTTTCCCTTCCTTTCCCTCCCCTCCCTTCCCTTCCCTTCCCTTCCCTTCCCTTCCCTTCCCTTCCCTTCCCTTCCCTTCCCTTCCCTTCCCTTCCCTTCCCTTCCCTTCCCTTCCCTTCCCTTTCCTTTCCTCCCCTCCCCTCTTCTTTTCTTTTCCTTTCCTTTTCTTTTCTTTTTGAATTCCCAGACACAAAATAAGCACTCAATAAATGTTCATGGAAAGAATAAGAGAATGTATTAACTGAAGTTGGGATGCAGGAGTCATGTTGCCCTTTTAAGTACCTGGAAAAGATCAAAAGAAAAGATTACCCTTTATCTCCCCAACATCATTCAATGGCCTTTGTTCCCTGGGAGGTGTTAGAAACTTTGACCTAAAAGGTAGTAGAAGCAGAAAAAACAAACACTGTCACCAGAAACTTCTCTTAGCTCTAAGATGTTAACTCCTGACCCTTACTTTGGGTTTTCCTGACCTAAGACTCCAAGATGCACACTTTATGTTGCCTAGTGTGCTTGATGTTTCATCTATCTTGTTATTCAAATATTGATCATGGTCTGCTAAGCTCCAGGCACAGTGTTGGGCACCGAGGGCTGTGTGGCTTAGCCCTGTGTTCACCAGCCTTGCCATCTACTTAGCTATTATTTAGTGAACTGTGTCAGCCAGAGACTCCTTTACCACCTACCCATTCATCTAGACATCCAGTCAATTCCTCATGTTCCTCAGTTTTTATAAATTTCTGTGAGCCATGCCACTGTTTGGAATACACTTGTTAAATGAAGGCTTACTGTCTTTTGGAGTCATAGGAATATTAAAGCCAAAGAGGATTGTGCTGGATAGTCTGTTTACCCCTCCAAATGGGCTTTCCATGTCTCTTCCCTTGACCCTGTACCCTGGGAGGCTGACTTATAGAGACTACATCAATAGGCTCCTGGTCCTGGCTTCCAGACATTCGGGTTCAGCTAATGAAAGACAACAACACAAGACTGAAGTACAGACAGTAGCTGTGTCCCACCTTGGTAACACAGAGCTCTTTTCAAGTTCCAGTGTCTGCTGTGTCCCTTGCTTATTAATATGTGCATTAATATGGAGATACATTAATACCATCAGGCTAGAGAGGCTACCATTGGTCTAGAAATGATAACATCTTCTTGGTCCTCACATCCCAGAGATACTGCGCCCATCCCTGCCCACAACCATTCACACCTGTATAAGACAAGACTTCATCTGTTTCCTGAAGGGACTCTGATACAAAAGCCATCTATTTCAAACTCCAGATGTGGAATCATAAATTCCTGAAGAAATGGTTCTACTTTTAATCTGTGACCTTCATGGCTATTTGGAGTTACATTGTGATTTTACTACTATCAGAATAGAAAGACTGATGTTTTTAAAGAATATATTCTATGGGTTGGACAAAATTACGCCAAAATGAAAGTCAGGACTGAGAAGCCAACTAAAATAAGTATACAAGTAACCAAGTAACAAATGCTTGGCATTTCAAATTTCAAGAAGTCACAGCCAGCAGAGTCCAGTTCAAACTTAGCTGTGAGGCTGACAGCTACCATATTCCAGCTCTTTCCCCAAGTCATACCCCTAATTAAAACAAAGTGCTATTTCCAAGTACCTCCTATCCTTTTTGCTCACAAACCTTCTTCTCCTTGGAATATCTCCCCCACACTCAATTTTGTATGTCTAATTCCTTCCCACCTTACAAGGCCTAATGTGAGTCTCCAAATAGTCATGCTTTCTATAATCATCTCAGTCAGAAAGTAGCTTTTTTCCTCTAGATATGAGGAGCATTTTGTTTGTACTCACTTGTACCACTTACCACTCACTTGTGTGAGAATTGTGTGTGTCCAGGTGTTTTTCTCACTCTCTAGCCTTGAAGAACACTGAGGGCAGGGCAATGCCTTCCACTTTTGTTGCCCCCACAAACAATTTGCAGTGCTTCAAAAAGTGAAATTTCTAATTAAACGTGTGTTGACTGACTAAATAAATGAATGAATGAATGACTTTCACTTGGGATGGTGATATAATTTCTTCTGAGTTGCAAAAAATCAAACCATATTTCACATTCTCAAACAGAAATAGCAAATGCATAAAAGCAAATGGCACCATATTTGAGGAGAAATATTTTCAGATTGTTTCCATATATAACGGTTTATGCAATATTTTAAATCAAATTCAATACCATGTGGTTATGTATTTTCTAGAGGCTCATAATGATGATTTAGATCAGAGCTTAAAACAATAACAAAAAAGTTCTTAGAAGAGACATTTGTTCTCTATTATCCTTCAGTTCTCTGCTCATTCTCTAGCTATTCCTTTCCAGGCTTGGCTCCAATGTTACTTTCTGTCTATGACCTTCTCTTGTCTTCCTAGGTGGAACTGTTCTCTCTCCTGCATTTTTATTGCCCTTTGTACAGACCTTTCTTGTGGCTTTGATCCCACTGCTTCCTGCTATTTATGTATCTATCTCCTGGTGTGACTGGGAACTCCTCTGAAGCAGGGACCCAGTCTTGACCACTTCTCTGTCTTCCCAACACCTAGCATAGTACCTGGCACAGATTGAACATTCAATAAAGGCTCCCTGAATTGAACTAGCCCAATGCCAATGTACAGTTTGGCTCCAAAGACCCAACCCATGCTTTCTTTGGTTTAAAAGCCTGAGGCTTTTATGAATTCATGAGATGGAGAAAAACAGACACACACACACACCTGCTCTTCAGAAGCAGTGTCCAGGTTTCTTATTTATAGCCAACTATTTAACTGGTATCATCGATCACCTCCACAGTAACTATGTTGGCTTGTGGCTACAGGATAGCACCTCCACACCGATTCAGGAACATATTCTCTAAGAGCCAAGATAGGAAACTTGAGACAAGGCCATGTCCCCAAGTCAGGGAATGGGGAGAGAAAAGAAAACTAGAATGGACTGAGCGTTTATGCTGTGCTCAGCTCTTACATACCTTATCACTTTGAATCATCTCATAATCTTAATGTCAGCTCAGTTCTATTAGCTCCGTGTTGCATCAGGGTATCTCCAATGGTCAATGGAATCATTCTTCTTAGACACCATTGAAGGTGGCTCTGTTGGAGTGAGTTTCAGGATGGGGACAAGGATCAGATACATCTCCAACATTACCTCAAGCCACTGGTCCACTAATTCACACTGACCTTTCAATTACCTACAGCCTCCTAGATCTCTCCCACATAGAGGAATGGGTTCACACATGCAACTTCCTCTGCTGTGCTAATCTCTCCCCCACTCTCTTCACCTGGCTAATTCCTACCAGTCTTCTGGGCTAGTGATCCTCAAGGGTGTGGTCTCCACACCAGCAGTCTTGGCATCACCCAGGAAGTGATTAGAAACACAAATTCTTGGGACCTACCTCAGACCTACTGAGTCAGAAACTCTGGGGGTGGGATCCAGAGACCTGGTTTTTAAATACACTCTCCAGGTGATTCTGATGCACATTAACCCTTTGAGTAGTGAGTTTTTTTCATGCTAGCTGACCCCTGGGAGTGAGTTTTTTCTCAAAAAATAAAATTAGTTCCAGTTATATTAACTTAAAATCATGTTTGTTTGATAACCAATTTATGGAAACAAGAAGAACATACACTTGCCTTTATTTAATGTTGCCTTACATATTATTAAAATAAATTGATTGTACTCTGGCCAGGAGGCACAAGGACATACATGAATATTTGTACTACTCAAAGGGAGAAGTACTGTTCAGAGAGAACTTCCTTGACTCACAGCTCCCCAATCTGTATGATACCCCCATGGTCATTCTTTCTCATAATAGATATTCATCTATCACAGCCTGCAAATTATATAACTGTTGGTGTCTTTGTTTAAAAATCTATCTTCTCTGCCAGACTCTGAGTTCTATGGAGGCAGGGACCATGGATGCCTAAAGCCTTATACTGTACTGTGCTGGTCACACAGTAAGTACTCAATCAATGCTTACCTAACTACATCCTGCTCATGATCCAATCTGGCTGTGAGACCTCAGAGTACTTCTTGAGCCCACTTTGAGGACTTTTACCTCCAGACATAAAAGACAACCAAGCTTCATGCATTCACCACGCAGAGTAAAGACTGCCCAGGACTTCATGTCATAGCTTCTCCCTTTTCCACTGCTGAGAAACCACACATAGAAATGGGGGGAGAAGCAGGACAATCAGAGGTGGAAAAATCAACTAAAACAATTAGCTGTGTATCAGTAGTTTGGGTAAATAACTTAGTGAAGGACAAGATTCAAATTCTTAGCCATATGAGATTTTCAGATTCTCAGTAGATTGTGACCACTCTTGCCTCTCACTTTGAGCCACTCTGAAGCCAGCATAGATGCCTCACTGTCTCTGTTAACCTACAATTTACTCTCCTGTGTCAGGCCTCATGTGTATAATAAGGAAGCAAGGTTCGCTTTCCACCTGGGCTTGGTCAGACAGGTAAGACGTTTGGATTACAATTTCCTCAGAAAAATAAATTTTAATATACATATTTTTCTCTTGATGTCTGATGAAACAGCCCTATAAGGTCCCTCCCAACAACAGTGTCACACATGCTTTTTCTAGCTGAGTTTCACATGACAGGAATATGCAAGCAACACCCAGAGGATTGTGGGCAGCTAGAGACCATGACAGGGGTTGAGGGTAACATGTGCTGTGTACCATAAACCAGTGGTCCCCAACCTTTTTTGGGCCATGGACTGGTTTAATGTCAGAAAATATTTTCACGGACCATCCTTTAGGGTGGGACGGATAAATGTATCACATGACCAAGACAAGCATCAAGAGTGAGTCTTAGATTGATGTAACAGAGAGAATCTGGTCATTTTTAAAAAATAAAACATTGTTCAGACTTAAATATAAATAAATCGGAAATAATGTAAGTTATGTATTCTTTCTCTGCGGACCGGTACCAAATGGAACCTCCTAGAAAGACTTAGGGCAAAAGCAGCCCTGGCACAGGCAGCCCCACCCCAAAACCAGCTCCATCGTGGAGAGTACAGCGAGGATTAGGCCAGCCACGTTTCCATGGCCCTTAGCTCTTCTTCTCCAGCACCTGCTCATAAAGATGATTCCTTTCCCCATAGTGTCCCTGAGTCCCAGAGCACACCTGCCTCTCCACCCTCTATCTTAATCAGCAGTCATATCTGTTCAGTCAGCATTCAGATTCCCAACCTTTGAAGCTTGTCACAAAGAAAACTCAGAAAGGTGGAACCACCAGGCTAGGTGAAGAATTAAAAGGACCCTCTATGGGGCTCTTCAAGCTCAGTCCAAGTGGGGAAGGTGAGAGAGCTCTGACTATGCGCTTGATGCTGCAGAGGATTGTGTCTTCCTAACCTCATTCACCCCCACAAACACTCCATGTGGAAACTGAGGCTTAGAGAGAGTTTAAGAACCTTCCCCAAATCACAGAGCTCATTAACACATTTTTTGGACTTGTTCCAAACAAGCCTATAAGGAGCTTTGGGAAATAGATTTCTAAGTGACACCAGCATTCCAATATGAAACCTAGATCTCACCCAGTTATATCCTGAGGCCATAGCAGGTGTCCCCAAATTATGACCCCTGAGCCGCATGCGTCCCCCTGAGGCCATTTATCTGGCCCTCCATGCACTTCCAGAAGGGGCACCTCTTTCATTGGTGGTCAGTGAGAGGAGCACTGTATATGGCAGCCCTCCAATGGTCTGAGGGACAGTGAACTGGCCCCCTGTGTAAAAACTTTGGGGACTCCTGCCATAAGGTCTGCTTAGTGTTTCCTCACCTCAAATGTTTATTTTCTGCAGCCTTGCGTTACTTCTGTACTTTCTGGTTGATGAAAATGACTCACACCTCATTCATATCTCCTCTCTTTGGCCCGTACCTCCACCCAGCACCCAGTAGAAAGCACTTAATATACTTGCCCACAGGAAGTGCTTGAGACAGGCTGATTAAACAGACAGAGGCTTCAGAATTGGGTCTTTGGTAGGCCGTTGTCAGTGGAACTCTAAAGGACTGGCTCTAAGCTGTCGCACATAAAGGCAGCCCCTTCCTCCCCAAGCAACTCCTATACATGTAGGGCAGTTAGGGGTGAGACACATGACAGCTGTGAAGGTGCTCCCTCTGGCTTCCACTCTATTTCTGTACTACACTTGCCTAAACTGACTGAGAAAAGGGACACAGAAGTAGAAAGCAATACCCAGTCAAGCACATGAACTACTGTGTATTCAATAAGGCACAGATCTGATTTTATCGGTGCAACAGGAGACCTTTGTTTTAAAAACAAAACAGAACAAATATGACATCCAAAGTAAATGCAGAGAAAACTCACTGATACTCATTTCTAAATATCCTGGAAGATTTCAGGTGGCAGGAGTTGGCATTGTGCCACCACTCTGGGTATGGCTATGCTTGTGTTCTTGGTTTTTAAGTCCTCAGATTGTAGGTTTAATAACTGGAAAGGCCTTAGGCCTCTCTTATCAGGCCTCTACATCAGAATCCTGGATAACAAACATCTTCCGAACTGAGTATAAGGAAATTGAGATCTCTCTGGGGTCAGAGGCTGAAAAACATTGTTGAAAAGCGGGCTATAGGCGGCCCTACTAAAACAGAGGAAGGTCTGTGAGGACCCAGGTGGAGCTTGTATTTCAGGGTGAGGACCCATGTTAGAGACATTGTCTGAATTTGAGGCCCTAGGAGGTAATGGAGGGAGACCGCCTATAGGGTTGAATGCAGCCCTAGTCCAACAGAGAAAGAAGTTGGGTTGAAGCCCGCTCTGTCTGTGTGATGGACACATACACTCCTTTCTCCTCCATCCTAGTCATATCCCAAAGGCTACTTCTGCACATGGGACATAACTACCTTTGTTCCAGCATCCCCTAATTGCTGCTGCTATTCCTTCCAGATCCATCTCTGCTCCTAACACTGCCCTACCAGCCAGGAGCACAAGGACTTAAAAAGTGGAGTGGTCCCTGTACAGGCAGTTCAGGGCCAGGGAGCTGGAACCATGTTCCTGAGCCCAGCTTCATGTCCAGACAGCAACCAGGGCTCTGTGCCAAGACTGCTGTGTGGCCTCACTGCTTTCTGGCCCCCTTCCAGCACCCATACCAGGAAGGAACAGCCTGTCACCAGTAGGGATCAGGCAACTGTCTCCAGCTCTCACTCCTTGGGCAGACAGACTCTGTGGGAGTGTGCTCCCCTTTTCCTTCCTTGATGATCAGTTCACAGGTTCAAAGAAGAGGCAGGGAGGTGGGAAGATAGAAACAGACAGCAACCTTGTAGGGACCCTGACTTCAGATTGAAAATGCTTTCCAGGTGCAGGCACAAATTTACTTGTCATCATTCAGGTCCTAACAGAGGAAAAAAATACAATGGAAAATTAGATCCTGTGTCACAATGTCATAGGTATAAATAAAATGAAAGGCAAGCTTGACGTCAGTAATGAGAATTCTCACATTCCACTTCACTTCCTCATCATCAAATATGCAGCTCAATTTACCTCCTTGGGAGTAGGAACGGGTTACTGTACACAGGTGGAGGCTCTAACACTGTGGAAACCATGTTTCTCTCTCCCTCAAATTCTGCAGGAGTCCTGGGTGAACAGTTCCACGGGATGGGTCTCACTTCCCACACTGGGTGTTTCCTGGGCCTGCCAGTGGTATTCTTAGCAGATGTCACTTCCTTCCACTCACGCCTTCAGCCTCCTCCAGCCTATATTCTCCCACTCAAATGTCTTATCTCAGGGGCATCCAGCTTGTCCTTCACCAGACTTCCCAGGAATAAGTTAAGGGGACATATTTCTTTGTGGAGAAGAAAATG
Organism: Saccopteryx bilineata; assembly: GCF_036850765.1. Classification (NCBI taxonomy): domain Eukaryota; kingdom Metazoa; phylum Chordata; class Mammalia; order Chiroptera; family Emballonuridae; genus Saccopteryx; species Saccopteryx bilineata. The sequence goes on along the minus strand of NC_089493.1, from coordinate 201,703,731 downwards.
AAGAACGCAGAAAAGGAGGAGCTGAGTGTCCCCTTGCTAGGTACAGGGCTGGGGTATCAGGGGTCTCAAACTCAACTCAGCATGTGGGCCACAGAGCAAGATCACAGCCATTAGGCGGGCCGCACTAGGTCTACAAAAGGCAACTTTTACGCAACACTTTTCTCACTGCAGTTGAAAACAAAAAAAAATCAGTACAACAAGCACAATCGTACATGCAGTTTACTGCGGGCCGCGAGTTTGAGACCCCTGGTGTAGATGATGGTCTCTGCTGCCCCCTTAACTTAGATGTGCCACTGAAAAGTGGTGTGCAAACCAGCCTTGAGAGACTCATTTCAGACATATTCTGGAGTAGGATGAGATAGGAACTTCATGGTAAATAATTTTGTGGTGCAATTTTCCCTGCAACCAAATTCCCTTTTTATAAATCTAGTAATTCCCCTATTAGATTTTTCTTAAAGTGTTACGCATCACTGTACCCTAAGGCCAAAAATAGACATGGTCTGGTGTACAATCTAACACACCTTTGTCATCAAAGGGTGTCTGACTTCAAAGCACACTGAGGCGGGTTGACAAGTGCCACATTTATGAATAAACCAGTAACTGTTAGTATAGGCACAGGGGTTGGTGTCTGCCACCATCTGGTTTTATGTCTTGACTCTTCAGGTGGATCACTGCACTTAGGATACTGGTAGGGTCCCCTCTCAATTCAGATGCCCTGAGTCGAACACTCAGATGTCAACTCTTTTTTCTGAAATCACTACATTCAACAAGCGTTTGTAGAACTCTCTTCTGTGCCTGGGACTGTCCTTGTCATGACTCTGACCCAACTGTGGCCATCTCTAGTCTAATCTGTGAAGGATGTGATTAGCAGCAGCAAAGCAGAGGGAAAAGAGAGTACCTTTGGTGTCCAAAAGATAACTTTAAAACACATGTCCAGCACTTCCTGGTTGCCTGACTGTGCCTACCTACCTCAGAGGTTCATAGGCACTGCCTAAAGTAGCTGGAAAAAGTTGCTCTACAGTACTGGTCCCAACCACATATGTCTATGGCATTACATCTACTGCCTCAAAAGAAAATACAATATGGGAAATAAAATTACTGTTGAATATACACACAAGGTAGTGTTCATTCTCTCACCCATCCTACACACAAGCACATACACACACACACACACATGCATACACACACAAGCATACACTTTAGCCTGGCTTTTTAAGTGGGTTATTCCAGATCACAAATTACAGTGTTGGCCCTGGCCGGTTGGCTCAGTGGTAGAGCGTCTGCCTGGCATTTGATTCCCGGCCAGGGCACACAGGAGAAACGCCCATCTGCTTCTCCACCCCTCCCCCTCTCCTTCCTCTCTGTCTCTCTCTTCCCCTCCTGCAGCGGAGGCTCCATTGGAGCAAAGATGGCCCGGGCGCTGGGGATGGCTCCTCGGCCTCTGCCCCAGGTGCTAGAGTGGCTCTGGTCGCAACAGAGTGACTCCCCGGAGGGGCAGAGCATCGCCCCCTGGTGGGCAGAGCGTCGCCCCCTGGTGGGCGTGCCGGGTGGATCCTGGTCAGGTGCATGTGGGAGTCTGTCTGACTGTCTCTCCCCGTTTCTAGCTTTAGAAAAATACAAAAACAAAACAAAACAAAACAAAACAAAAAACCAAATTACAGTGTTATTTTTGTAACTAAATTTCTAATTCTGCTCCACTCAAGAAGTAGATTGGATTGATAATAGACTAAAATGGCATTTGGTCATTTTCTTCTCCATGTGTACTCAGTAGGGCAGAATTTGGTAGCACCTACTTATGCCTCAAGCACTTCTCATTTCATATCCCACTATGGCTGCTGAGGACAGCTCTGTGGCCTAAATTCCAGGAGACATTTTTTATAAGATGTGTTTCTGAGACCACAGAAGGTTTTTTCCTTTACCACAAGAATCTCATGAGGGAATACTGTCCTTTAAAAAACTGAGCCAGAACTGGCCCAGGGAAGAATTTTGAAGTGCAAGGAATTGGTTTTCTCCTATCATCTTTTTTGTTTTCTCTCCCCAACCTAAGACTCAGGCATCCAAAAACCACAAGTGCAGCCTTCTAGAACCTTCAATGATAGTCCCTGTCTGTTTTGACACTGTCCACGCTCTCATCTTCCTTACATCTCAGAACTCATTCTTCCTGCCCAGATCATGTACTTACTAGATGGGTATGAGTTTACCAAGAGGTGAGATGGATAGTAGGGTGAAGGTTTGGGGTTTTCTTGTTTTGTTTGGACAGAGACAGAGAGAGAGTCAGAGAGGATAGACAGGGAGGGAGAGAGATGAGAAGCATCAAATCTTGGTTTGCAGCACCTTAGTTGTTCATTGATTGCTTTCTCATACATGCCTTGACCAGGGAGCTAGAGCAGAGTGAGTGACCCCTTCAAGCCAGCAACCTTTGAGCTCAAGCCAACAACCATGGGGTTATGTCTATGATTCCACACTGAAGCCAGCAACCCTGCACTTAAGCTGGTGGACTTGTACTCAAGCTGGTGACCTTGGAGTTTTGAACCTGGGTCCTCTGGGTCCCAATCCAACACCCTATCCACTGCACCACTGCCTGATCAGGCTGTTTTGTTTTAATCTTTGTTGTTGCAATAGTTAAAGAAGCCCAGTTGTTTGCTTCAGACCCATTTTAGGCTCCTCTCCTTCAAGGAAAGTGAAAGGTAGGAGGCAGGAGCCTATATTCTCCTTAGAGGTGAATGTTCCCCTAACACGCTGAGCCCTCAGTTCTCCTCCTGTGCCTACATGCACTGGCTCACAAGAGCTGGTGTCAAACTCTTTGGAATTTTGCAAGATGGTTGTTAAATGCTGCCGTTATTAAAAGTTACGTTACATAGGCATAAAATAAAATAATTTACATTAAAAACAAAGGTAATCAATACTTAAACCACATCACTTCTTAATCATTTCGTTCCTCTTACTCTTACCTATGCCACTGAAGTTATTTACATCTATTGTCTCTCTGTGGGGGAACACTATTGATACATAGTGTGTGCTGCTGCACCTCTCTTCCCACTTCCTGGTTCAATGATGTCACACTGGTAGCTTTAACCCAGCCATGGTGAGTGCGAGTATTTATACCAGAGAATTTGGTAATCACTACAAATCAGGGCTTTACTTATTACCCCTCCAAAATTGTTAAGCACACCACTTAACAATTGTTGGCACACCGCTATTTTTCCCCACAGTGGGCTCAGGTCCAGGCCTGTAGTCAGCTTGGAGTGCTAATATCCAACTTCATGAATGTGAGGACAGGTCTCCCAAAAGCTCTGCCTCTGCCTTCCCAAAGCTACTTTGCCTAGGTAACTTCTTTCACTTTCAAGTCCCTCTGCTGCATCCCTCCCCCACCAGGGATCCCTGTGCCTTCCCCCATTTACACACACTCACATAGTCAACACACTCTGCTCGGGGTGATTGTTAACTCCAGTACAATTCTGGGGAGTCTGAGAGTCTGCCAGCCTGGGAATGGGAGTGGGGATTCTCAGTTTGAGGGAAGAAACAGCAACCAATAAATGGTTTTGAATGTACCATTTGGTTTGGTCTCACAAGTTGACTTCAGAGCTGGAAGATGTTTTGTTTGCCCTCTACTCTAGACCAGTGGTCCCCAACCCCTGGTTTGTGAACCAGTACCAGTCCGTGGACCATTTGGTACCTGTCCACAAAGAAAGAATAAATAACTTACATTATTTCTGTTTTATTTATATTTAAGTCTGAACGATGTTTTATTTTTTATAAATGACCAGATTCCCTCTGTTACATCCATCTAAGACTCACTCTTGACGCTTGTCTCGTTCACGTGATACATTTATCCGTCCCACCCTAAAGGACAGTCCGTGAAAATATTTTCTGACATTAAACCGGTCTGTGGACCAAAAAAGGTTGGGGACCACTGCTCTAGACTTATTGTTGGCAGACACTAACTGGAAGAGTTGGGTGAAGAAAGCTAAGGAAATAGAAATCAACCTATAGCATAGACTCCTGGTTTTCAAGACATCTTTATTCTTTTTTCAAAGTGAGTGAGTCACAGGGCATCATCTTTAAAATAATACACAGTGATTTACACTTTACAAAGCCCTGTCACATTTATTATTACATACGGCTTCTAAATAACACTGTGAGATATGTGTAACACACATTACTAGTCTCATTATAAACAAAAGGGGAACAAGATTCAGATGGTACCTAACTTACCATAGCCCACTGGCTAGTTTGTAAAAGATCTGGAATTAGGTCCCACAGCACCAGCTGGTTTTGGAGATGTCATCCTTACAAAAGTAGGAAGCATGGCATGCCTATTATTTTATCTGGAATTCAACTAAGTCAACCCATGTGCTATACTATCTGTCTTCCTCTTCCAAGGACTCTCATGTTACCTTCCCACCTAATTCTATGGCATTGAGCTATTTAGAAATTTATCCTGACCATGTAGAAAACTTATTAACTAGAAGGAGAGATTAGAGGTTGACCTTCAGTGTCCTTAACAGATGACACCAGAGTACAAAGAAGACACATGGCCCCAGGACCACAAGGCCACATGATCAGTAGGAAGAGCTAAAGGTGTCCAAGAGGTGATTTACAAAAAGCTGTGCTTGTAAGACAGATTATGGAGATCTTGAAACGTAAACCCATATACTGTAAAACATTTAAGCAATCTGATGTGAAACTATGGTTTATCAATTCCTCATTAAAAAAATAGATGACATTGGACTTTATTAATCTGTTGGCCAATTAGAAGCAAAGGAGAGAGGAGAGCTTTTCAAAATAGCTACTTACCCAGTCCTTGGCCTGGAACCAAGGAACTAGAGCAAAGGAACTCCTTATTATATCCTTGTAAGTGAGAGTTTTGTGTTACAAACTATGACTAGAAAATTTTGACGAGAGTGATGTCAGAGAAATGGCGCCATGAGGAGTGCTCCCAATACCTCTCCCTAAAACTTCTACAAATTCAACAACTAGAGACAGAAAAACAATCTCAGGAGCATCTGAAATATGCATACATCAAACAAAGGTACGATTGGGTGAAAAGGTGGCTGAATATAAATCCACTCTAAAGGAAATAAGATGGAGAACCGAGTATTCCACTTTCCTCACTGATCTGAGGAAGGGCTGCTTTCACTTGGAACTGAGAGAAAGGGAAGGCTGGGGGTGCAGAAAAAGCTGGGCTAGGGCTGAGATGTTCAAACTGAGGAGAGAGTGTGCCCACGGCTCAGCCCATGTGGAGCTAATGCCAGTGGCAGACCCCAGCAGAGGTGGATGAGCAGTTGCCTTGTTTACTCTCGGTATCCTAGTCAACGAGCATAGGCAGTGTGCGAGTGGATCCACTTGGCACTTCTGGCATGGGTGCCCACATTCCCGGACAAAGGGGCTGGGTCAGAGACTGTCAGTAGTGACCCTCTGTGTGGACTTTGACTGGAGTTTCTGAATAATCCCGGCTTCCCAACAAACAGTACATAGGAAATGCATGAAAGTCGGCTTCCCTATATCCAGACCTGTCTGGACGAGGCACCTCCGCCAGCCATACAGGCTAACAAAGCACACTCCTGAGGAAGAGAACTGTGGAAGTGGTAGGAGGAAGGATTCATAGGCAGCTTGCAGACAGCCTCTGGAGAGCAGACCTGCGAAGTGCTGAGGCATACTAGACATGCCCAGAGGCTCATAGAAAGACACCTGAAAGGCAATCGGCTCCAAGCACTGCCTGATTATGCTGACGGCTCTGGCTGGCAAAGCCTTACCCAGAACTCTGCATTGAGTGGGGATAGATGGGGGATTTGGCAGCTCTTAGAGTCTCTTGCTCTCCAGGCAGTGGATGGGGAAACTTCACAGCTGGGTCCCAGGCTGCTAGTTCAGGAAGGAGAGATTTGGAGAAAGGCTCCGGGAAAATGGACTCTCCCATTGTCGGAGCCTGCAAACACTAACAAGCCCCACCTACCAACTGGACTGAGGCCTAGTTTATGTCATCACCATAGCAATACAACAGCAAATCTTTGCCTAAGAGTGCCACAAGGGCAGAACCTGGGGTACAGCTCCACCAGCCAAAAAGAGAAGAAAGAAAAAGGAAGAAGATAACTTCTCAAAACCAGGAAAAATCCACAGTTTTTAAAAGTTTTTCCATTTCTTTCTTTTATTTTTACCTTTTTTTTCTTTCCGTCTTGGTTATTTTATCCTCTTTTTATTTTATTCTTTTTTTTTTTTTTTCATTTTGAACGTTATTACCAATAGGTGTTGGTAAAAAAAAGAATAATTTTTCATTCTTTTTTTTCTGAGTGTTACATTCCAACAAACTTAATTTTTTTCTCTCTTTCTTTTTGTTTCTTCCTTTCTCTTTCACTTTTTCTCTCATTCAAATCTGACCCGAAAACAAATTATCTTATTCAGGATTCAAAGTTTTTATTTGTGGCATTTTGTGTGCTTTTTACTTCGCTCTTTATTGCTTGAGAATTTCCCCCAACTCCGGCTCTTCATTCTATAGTTCTTGTGCCACTTAATACAATAGAGTTTGCAATTTTTACTGTATTTTTTTCTTTTTTCTCTTTTTCTCTTATTTATTTGGTCTTACACTATTTCTCTCATTTGGCCATCATTTAAAAACAAATTATTTTACTCTCAATTGAAGTTATTTCCTTGTGGCATTTTGCAGGTTCTTGCCTCATTTTTTGCCACTTTGTCACTCCCCCCCAATCCAGGCCCTCTGTTCTACGTATTTTATTTTATTTATTCATTTTTAGAGAGGGGAGAGAGAGAGACAGAGAAGGAGAGAGGAGAGAGAGAGAGAGAGAGAAGGAGGGAGGAGCTGGAAGCATCAACTCCCATATGTGCCTTGACCAGGCAAGCCCAGGGTTTTGAACTGGCGACCTCAGCATTTCCAGGTCGACGCTTTATCTACTGCGCCACCACAGGTCAGGCTGTTCTACGTATTTTAGTTCCATTTAGCACAATGAAATTTTCAGTTTTTCACTGCATTTTCTCAAAAAAATATTTTTTATCAACTCGTATTAGTGTTATTAAAAATGCCACTCTCAAATGCCATTAAAGAAAAAGAAATAGAATATCATGAACACAAAAGACAGTGATGTAGCTCAGATAGATGAAGAAATATCTATAGAAAAAAATTTCAATAGCTTGGAAACCTGGGAGTTAAATGACAACAAAATTAAAATTAAAGTTCTAAAAATACTCAGGGATATACAAGAAAGCACAGAAAGGCAATTTAAGGAGCTCAAAAAACAATTCAACAAACAGAAAGAATACATCACCAAATTGAAACTATAAAACGAATCAAACAGAGATGAAAAATTCAATTCATAAACTGAAAAACAAAGTAACAAGCTTAGCCAATAGAACAGGCCAGATAGAGGAAAGAATTAGTGACATCAAAGACAGGCAACTAGAGGTACTACAGAGAGAAGAAGAGAGAGACTCATGAATTAAAAATGATGAGATAATCCTACAGAAATTGTCTGACTCCATCAGAAGAGCAACATAAGAATAATGAGTATATCAGAAGGAGAAGAGAGAGAAAATGGAATGAAGAACATATTCAAACAAATAATAGACAAGAAATTCCCAAGCCTGTGGAAAGAACTAAAGCCTCAAGTTCAAGAAGCAAACAAAACATTGAGTTATCTTAACACTAACAAACCTACTGCAAGGCATATCATAATGAAATTGGCACAAACCAATGACAAAGGAAAAATTCTCAAGGCAGCCAGGGAAAAGAAGATTACAACATATAAAAGAAGGCCCATTAGATTATCAACAGATTTCTTAGCAGAAACTCTACAAGCTAGAAGAGAGTGGACCTCAATATTTAAAGTTCTGAAAGAGAGGAACTTCCAGCCAAGAATACTATACCCATCAAAGCTATCCTTCAAATACGAAGGAGAAATGAAAACATTCACAGATACAGAAAGATGAGGGAATTTATCACCAGAAAACCCCCACTTCAGGAAATACTAAAGGGGGATTTCCAAAAAGACACAAAGAACAAAACAAAACAAAACTACAAGTAAAAGCTCCATCAAGATAGCAATAAAAACAAGATTAATTGGTGACAAAGAAAAAAAAGGAAAGAGTACAAAGGTTAACAGTAGCAAAGGAGGAGGGAGTGCAGAATCACTTATGAGATAATGTACTACAATGAACATGATATGTATGCTATCCATTACTTAACGGTAACCACCTCTGAAAAAACCAACACAGAAGTACATGGCTTGAAAAAAGAAGTAACAGAGAAAAGAAGTATGGATTACAACCAAACAAAAACAAATGATAGAAAAATGAAAGAGAAGAACCAAACAAGATACAAAACTATCAGAAAGCAATATATAAAATGGCAATAGGAAACCCTCAAATGTCAATAATTACACTAAACATAAATGGATTGAACTCACCAATAAAAAGACACAGAGTAGCAGAATGGATTAAAAAAGAAAATCCAACTGTATGCTGCCTACAAAAAACACGTGTAAGCTACAAGGATAAAAACAAATTTAAAGTGAAAGGTTAGAAAACAATACTCCAAGCAAATAACATCCAAAAAAAAAAGCAGGTGTAGCAATACTCATATCTAACAATGCTGACTACAAGACAGCAAAGGTAATCAGAGACAAAACAGTCACTTCATAATGATAAAAGGGACATTGAATCAAGAAGACATAACATTTCTTAATATATATTCACCAAACCAAGAAGCACCAAAATATATAAGACAGTTTCTGACTGACCTAAAAACAAAAACTGACAAAAATATAATAATACTTGGAGATCTCAATATACCGCTGAAGGCTCTAGATCGTTCATCCAAACAGAAAATCAATAAAGAAATATTGGCCTTAAATGAAACACTAGAACAATTCAATATGATAGACATTTACCAGACATTTCATCCCAAAGTGTCAAAGCATACATTTTTCTTTAGTGTACATGGAACATTCTCAAGAATTGACCATATATTGGGCCACAAAAATAACATCAGCAAATTCAGAAAAATTGAAATTATACAAAGCATATTTTCTGATCATAGAGCCTTGAAACTAGAATTCAACTGCAAAAAAGAGGGAAAAAATCCAACAAAAATGTGGAAACTAAACAACATACTTTTGAAAAATGAATAGGTCAAAGAAGAAATAAGCGCAGAGATCAAAAGATACATACAGGCAAATGAAAATAACAATACAACATATTAGAATCCTTGGGATGCAGCAAAAGCAGTAATAAGAGGGAAGTTCATATCACTACAGGTCTATATGAACAAACAAGAGAGAGCCCAAGTAAACCACTTTACTTCACATCTTAAGGAACTAGAAAAAGAAGAACAAAGACAACCCAAAACCAGCAGAAGAAAGAAAATAATAAAAATCAGAGCAGAAATAAACAAAATAGAGAACAGAAAAACTGTAGAAAAAATTAATAAAACAAGGAGCTGGTTCTTTGAAAAGATCAACAAAATTGACAAACCCTTGGCAAGACTCACTAAGGAAAAAAGAGAAAGGACTAATATAAACAAAATCCACAATGAAAGAGGAGAAATCTCCACCGACATCATAGATGTACAAAGTATTATTGTAGAATACAATGAAAAACTATATGCTACCAAATTTATCAATCTAGAAGAAATGGATAAATTCCTAGAACAATACAGTCTTCCTAGACTGAGTCATAAAAAAGCAGAAAGCCTAAACAGACCCATAAGCAAGCAGGAAATAGAAACAACTATTAAAAACCTCCCCCAAAATAAAAGTCCAGAGCCAGATGGCTATACTAGTGAATTCTATCAAACATTCAAAGAAGACTTAGTTTCTATTCTACTCAAAGTCTTCCAAAAAATTGAAGAAGGAGCAATACTGCCAAACACATTTTATGAGGCCAACATAACCCTCATACCGAAACCTGGCAAGGACAACACAAAAAAAGAAAACTACAGACCAATATCTCTAATGAATACAGATGTTAAAATACTAAACAAAATACTAGCAAGTCAAATACAATACATTAAAAAAATAATTCATCATGATATAGTAGGATTCATTCTAGAACAGCAGTTCTCAACCTGTGGGTTGCGACCCCGGCGGGGGTACAACGACCAAAAGCCTGTATTTTCCAATGGCTTTAGGCGACCCCTGTGTTTTGGTCGTTCGACCCCTGCCGGGGTTGCGACCCACACGTTGAGAACCACTGTTCTAGAATCACAAGGATGGCTGAACATACGTAAAACGGTTAATGTAATATACCATATCAACAAAACAAAGAACAAAAACCATATGTCTTAATAAATAGATGCAGAAAAGGTATTCAATAAAATACAACATCATTTCATGTTTAAAATACTTAACAAAATGGGTATAGAAGGAAAATTTCTCAACATGATAAAGGCCATCTATGATAAACCATCAGCTAACATCATATTAAATGGCATAAAACTGAGGACTTTCCCCCTAAAATTAGGAACAAGACAAGGTTGAACCACTCTCTCCGCTCTTATTCAATGTAGTGTGGAAAGTTCTAGCCAGAGCAATCAGACAAGAAAAAGAAATAAAAGACATTTATATTGGGAAAGAAGAAGTAAAGGTTTCACTTTTTGCAGATGATATGATCCTGTACATCGAAAACCCAAAGACTTCACAAAAGGACTACTAGAAAGAATAAACCAATACAGTAAGGTCACAAGATAAAAAATTAATATAGAAAAGTCCATTGCCTTCTTGTATACCAACAATGAAACATCAGATAATGAGCTAAACAAAAATTCTCTTCATGGTTGCAAAAACAACAAAAAATAAAATACCTAAAAATAAACATAACAAAGAATGTAAAGAACCTATAGAATAAAAACTACAAAGTATTGTTAAGGAAAATCAAAAAAGTTATAATAAAATGGAAAAATATTCGTTGTTGTTGGATAGAATGAGTAAATATAGTCAAAATGAGTATATTACGTAAAGCAATATACAAATTTAATGCCATTCCCATCAAAATTGCAATGTTATTTTTTAAAGAATGGAACAAAAAATCATCAGCTTTATATGGAACTATAAAAAACCCTGAATAGCCAGAGTAATCCTATGGAAAAAGAACGAAGCTGGGTGCATTACAATACCTGACTTTAAATTATATGACAGAGCCACGATAATCAAAACAGCATGTTATTGACAGAAAAATAAGACACTCAGACCAATGGAACAGAATAGAGAGCACAGAAATAAAACCGCATGTATATGGTTAAATAATTTTTTTATTAATTTTAATGGGGAGACATTGATAAATCAGGGTACATATGCTCAGAGAAAACACCTCTAGGTTATTTTGACATTTGATCATGCTGTATTCACATCACCCAAAGTTTAATTGTCTTTCATCACCTTCTAAATGGTTTTCTTTGTGCCCCTCCCCTCCCTCAATCCCTCTCTCTCCTGCCCCCCACCCTGTAACCCCCACACTCTTGTCCATGTCTCTGAGTCTCATTTTTGTCCCACCTATGTATGGAATCATATAGTTCTTCATTTTTTCTGATTTACTTATTTCGTTCAGCATAATGTTATCAAGGTCCATCCATGTTGTTGTAAATGCTCCGATGTCATCATTTCTTATGGCTGAGTAGTATTCCATAGTATATATGTACCAAAGCTTTTTAATCCATTCATCCACTGACAGACACTTGGGCTGTTTCCAGATCTTTGCTATTGTGAACAATGCTGCCATAAACATGGGGGTGCATTTCTTCTTTTCAAACAGTGCTATGGTGTTCTTGGGGTATATTCCTAAAAGTGTTATAGCTGGGTCAAAAGGCAGTTTGATTTTTAATTTCTTGAGGAATCTCTATACTGTTGTCCACAGTGGCTGACCAGTATGCATTTTCACCAGCAGTGCAGGAGGATTCCCTTTTCTCCACATCCTCGCCAGCACTTATTCTGTGTTGTTTTGTTGATGAGCGCCATTCTGGCTGGTGTGAGGTGATATCTCATTGTGGTTTTAATTTGCATTTCTCTAATGTTTACTGATGTTGAGCATTTTTTCATATGCCTATTGGCCATCTGTAAATCCTCTCTGGAGAAGTGTCTATTCATTTCTTTTGCCCATTTTTGGATTGGATTGTTTGTCTTCCTGGTATTAAGTTTTACAAGCTCTTTATAAATTTTGGTTATTAACCCCTTATCAGATGCATTGTCAAATATATTCTCCCATTGTGTAGTTTGTCTTTTTATTCTGTTCTTATTGTCTTTAGCTGTGCAGAAGCCTTTTAGTTTGATAAAGTCCGATTTGTTTATCCTGTCCTTTATTTCACTTGCCTGTGGAGACAAACTGGCAAATATATTGCTGAAAGAGATGTCATAGAGCATACTGCCTATGTTTTCTTCTAAGATGCTTATGGTTTTATGGCTTACATTTAAGTCTTTTATCCATTTTGAGTTTATTTTTGTGAATGGTTTAAGTTGGTGGTTTAGTTTTATTTTTTTTGCAGGTAGCCGTCCAATTTTCCGAAAACCATTTGTTGAAGAGACTGTCTTTACTCCAATGTATGCTCTTACCTCCTTTGTCAAATATCAGTTGTCCATAAAAGTGTGGGTTTATTTCTGGGTTCTCAGTTCTTTTCCATTGATCTATATGCCTGTGCTAATGCCAGTTTCAGGCTGTTTTGAGTACAATGGCCTTATAATATAACTTGATATCTGGAAGGGTTATACCTCCCACTTTATTCTTCCTTTTCATGATTGCTGAGGCTATTCGTGCTCTCTTTTGGTTCCATATAAATTTTCGGAATATGTGTTCTATGTCTTTGAAGTAAGTCATTGGTATTTGAATTGGTATTGCATTGAATTTATATATTGCTTTGGGTAATATAGACATTTTAATGATGTTTATTCTTCCTAACCATGAGCACGGTATATGCTTCTACTTGTTTGTATCTTTCCTGATTTCTTTTATCAATGTTTTATAATTTTCTGAGTACAAGTCTTTAATCTCCCTGGTTAAATTAATTCCCAGGTACTTTATTTTTTTTGGTTGCAATGGTAAAGGAGATTGTTTCCTTAATTTCTCTTTCTGACAGTTCATTGTTAGTGTATAAAAATTCCTCTGATTTCTGTGTATTAATTTTTTATCCTGCCACATTGCTTAATTCATTTATCAGGTCTAGTATTTTTATGACTGCAACTTTAGGGTTTTCTATATACAATATTATATCATCTGCAAATAATGATAGTTTTACTTCTTCTTTTCCAATCTGGATGCCTTTTATTTCTTTTTCTCGTCTGATTGCTGTGGCTAGGACTTCCAGGGCTATGTTGAATAAGAGTGGTGAAAGGGGGCACCCCTGCCTTGTTCCTGATCTTAAGGGGATTGCTTTTAACTTTTGCCCATTGAGTATGATGTTGGCTGTAGGTTTGTCATAGATGGCCTTTATCATGTTGAGGTATGTTTCCTGTATTCCCAGTTTGCTGAGAGTTTTGATCATGAATGGATGCTGGATTTTATCAAATGCTTTTTCTGCATCTATTGAAATTATCATGTGGTTTTTGTCCTTCCTTTTGTTTAAGTGATGAATCACATTGATTGATTTGTGAATATTGTACCAGCCTTGCCTTCCAAGAATAAATCCCACTTGATCATGGTGTATGATATTTTTCATATATTGCTGGATCCAGTTTGCTAATATTTTGTTGAGGATTTTAGCATCTATATTCATCAGGAATATTGGCTTATAATTTTCTTTTTTTGTGTTGTCTTTGCCTGGTTTTGGAATCAGAATTATACTCGCCTCATAAATGGAGCTAGGAAGTATTCCTTCCTCTTGAATTTTTTGAAATAGTTTGAGAAGGATAGGAGTTAGTTCTTCTTTGAATCTTTGGTAGAATTCACCTGTGAAGCCATCAGGCCCAGAACTTTTCCTTTTTGGGAGTTTTTTGATAACTGTTTCAATCTCATTGGTGTAATTGGTCTGTTTAGGTTTTCTGATTCTTCCAGATTAATTTTTGAAGGTTATATATTTCAAGGAATTTGTCCATTTTATCTAGCTTGTCTAGTTTTTTGGTGTACAGTTCTTCTTAGTATTTTCTTACAATATTTTGTATTTCTGTTGTGTCAGTTGTTATTTCTCCACTCTCGTTTCTAATTTTATTTATTTGAGTCTTCTCCCTTTTTTTCTTGGTGAGTCTGATTAAAGGTTCATCAATCTTTTTTACCTTTTCAAAGAACCAGCTCCTGGTTTCATTGATCCTCTGTATTGTTTTTTAGACAGTATGTCATTTATTTCTGCTCTGATCTTTATTATGTCGTTCCTTCTACTAACTCTGGGCTTTACTTGCTGTTCTTTTTTTAATTCTTTTATGTGTAGGGTCAAGTTGTTTATTTTTCCTTTTTCTAGCTTCTGGAGGTATGCCTGTAATGCTAGGAAATTCCCTCTCAGGACTGCTTTTACTGTGTTTCATAAATTTTGAGTTGATGTATGCTCATTATCTTTCATTTCTAGAAATTTTTAAATTTCTTCTTTGATCTCATTGTTTACCCATTCATTATTTAATAACATGCTATTTAGTTTCCAATTGTCTGAGTATATTTCAGTTTTTCTGTTGTGGTTGATTTCTAGTTTCATGCCATTGTGATTAAAGAAAGTGCTCGATATGATTTCAATCTTCTTAAATTTGTTGAGACCACTTTTGTGCCCAGCAAGTGGTCTATTCTAGAGAATGTACCATGAGCACATGAAAAGAATGTATATTCTGCTGTTTTAAGGTGAAAGGTTCTGAAGATATCTATGAAATTGAGTTGATCTAGTATGTCCTTTAAGTCTGCTGTTTCTTTGTTAATTTTCATTCTTGAGGATCTATCTAGTGATGTCAGTGGGGAATTGAAATCCCCTACTATTATAGTATTGCTGTTGATCTCGCCCTTTAAATCCATCAAAGTCTGCTTTATATATTTAGGTGCTCCTATATTAGGTGTGTAAATATTTATAACAGTTATAACTTCCTGTTGGATTGCTCCATTTATCATTATGTAGTGACTTTCTTTATCTCTAACTGTAGTCTGTTTTCAAGTCCATTTTGTCTGCTATAAGTATTGCTACACCAGTTTTTTTTCATTTCCATTTGAGTGAAATAATTTTTTCTATCCTTTTATCTTCAGTCTATGTGCATCTTTTGTTTTAAGATGTGTCTCTTGTAGACAGCATATGTATGGGTCCTCTTTTTTTATCCACGCAGCTACCCTATGTTTTTTGATTGGATCATTTAATCTATTTACATTTAAGGTTATTATTGATATTTAATTGTTTATTGCCATTTTATTCTTTAAAACTGTATTCCTCTTTTGGTATATTCTTGCAGCCTTGGTTTGTTTGTATTGTATTCCTTGAGTTTTTTTTTGTTGGGAAAGCTTTTTATTTCTTCTTCAATTTTAAAGGATAGCCTTGCTGGATAAAGTAGTCTTTGTTGTAGGCTCTTGTTCTGCATTACTTAGAATATTTCTTGCCATTCTCTTCTGGCCTCAAGTGTTTCTGTTGAGAATTTGGATGCCATCCTTATGCGGGCTCCTTTGTAGGTGATAGTCTTTTTTTCTCTAGCAGCTTTTAATATTTTCCTTTTATCACTTAGGTTTGGTATTTTAATTATGATGTGTCTTGGTGTTGATTTCTTTGGGTTTCTCTTTATTGGAGTTCTCTGTGCTTCTTGAACATGTGAGATGTTTTCCTGCCTTAATTGAGGGAAGTTTTCAGCTATGATATACTTGAACAAAGTCTTTATCCCTTGTTCTTTCTCTTCTTCTTCAGGAACCCCTATGATGTGGATGTTATTTTTCTTCTTGTTGTCACAGAGCTCTCTTAGAGTTTCCTCAGACTTTTTGAGTCTCTTTTCTTTTTTCTGCTCTGCTTCCATGTCTTTATTTATCTTGTCCTCTAACTTGCTGATTTGATTCTCAGCTTCATCCATTCAGCTTTTAATTCTTTCCATTATGTTCTTCATTTCTGATATTGTATTTGTCATTTCTGACTGATTCTTTTTTATTATTTCAATGTCCTTTTTTATATTTGCTATCTCTTTATTTAGGTGTTTGTAATGACCATCTATTGTTGTTCTAATATCTTTGAGCATCCTAACAATCGTTATTTTAAACTCTGCATCTGGTAATTTTGTTATATCTAATTCATTCAAATCCTTTTCTGGGGATTTCTCTTGATTCATTTGTGTTGCATTTCTCTACCTTCTCATTTTCTCTGTGTAAAGGAAGGTTTTGGGCACTGGAGTCCACTAGGTGTGACCTCTGTTCCCTAGGTATGGTCGGTCTTCAGGCCCACCACCCCTTCTGCTGTTGCTGCCTAGGGCATTTGGATATGGGTGTTACCTATGCCTGCCCACTGGGGTTGTTGCTATGGTTTCTGCATGTCCTTCATGAAAGTGGCTGTGATCACATGTTTGGGTGTACAAGCCTTGGTGGCCTTGGCCTTTGCCCCGCCCCCATGGGTGCTGTCATGCTCGGCCCTGAGGGCAGTGGCAAGTACCTTTGCTCAGCTGCTGGTCTCCACCTGTTTTGGAGTTTTCACCCTGCCCTTGCAGGAGGACCCCGCTCGTGGGATGGCTGCAAGCTTTGGCTCCACAGGATGGGTGGGACTGGTCAAATAATTTTTGATAAAGGAGCCAACAACACATAATGGAGAAAAGAAAGCCTCTTTAACAAATGGTGCTGGGAAAACTGAAAAGCCATATGCAAAAAAATGAAACTCGATTACAGTTTGTCCCCTTGTACTAAAATTAATTCAGAATGGATCAAAGACCTGAATATAAAACCTGAAACAATAAATTACATAGAGGAAAACCTAGTTACTAAACTCATGGGCCTTAGTTACAATGAGCACTTCATGAATTTGACTCCAAAGGCAAGGGAAGTGAAGGCAAAGATAAATAAATGAAACTATATCAGACTAAGAAGCTTTTGCACAGCAAGAGAAACTGACAACAAAACAAACAGATAGCCAACTAAATGGGAGATGATATTTATAAACAGCAGCAAAGATAAGGGCCTAATATCCAAAATATACAAAGAACTCATAAAACTCAACAACAAACAATCCAATAAAAACATGGGAAGAGGACATGAACAGATACTTCTCCCAGGAAGAAATACAAATGGCCAACTAATATATGAAAAGATGCTCATCTTTTTTAGCTATTAGAGAAATGCAAATCAAAACTACAATGAGATACCACCTCACACCTGTTAGATTAGCTATTATCAACAAGACAGGTAATAACAAGTGTTGAAGACGCTGTGGAGAAAAAGGAACCCTCATCCACTGTTGGTGGGAATATAAAGTAGTACAACTATTATGGAAGAAAGTATGGTGGTTTCTCAAAAAATTAAAAATATAATTACTATATGACCCAGCAATCCCTCTACTGGGAATATACCCCCATAACTCAAAAACACTGGTAAGTAAAGACTCATGCAGCCCCATGTTCATTGTAGCATTGTTCACATTGGCCAAGACATGGAAACAACCAAAAAGCCCTTCGATAGATGATTGGATAAAGAAGATGTGGTACATATATACTATGGACTATTACTCAGCCAGAAGAAATGATGACATTGGATCATTTACAACAGTGGACCCCCACCCCCGGGCCATGAACCGGTACCGGTTCGTGGCTCATTTGGTACCGGTCTGCAGAGAAAGAATAAATAACTTACATTACTTCTGTTTTATTTATATTTAAGTCTGAATGATGTTTTATTTTTTAAAAATGACCAGATTTCCTCTGTCACACCTGTCTAAGTCTCACTCTTGATACTTGTCTTAAAAGTTTGACAATTATATTTAAAAATACCAGTTTTTACGCTGGTCGCATAATTTTATTTTGTGCATTTATCCATCCCACCCTAAAGGCCAGTCATTGAAAATATTTTCTGACATTAAACCAGTCCGTGGTCCAAAAAATCGTTGGGGACCACTGATTTACAACAACATGGATGGACCTTGATAACATTATACTGAGTGAAATAAGTAAATAAGAAAAAAACTAAGAACTGTATGATTCCATACATAGGTCGGACATAAAAATGAGACTCAGGGACATGGACCAGAGTGTGGTGGTTACAGGAGTGGGGAGGGGAAGCAAGCGGTTGGGGGAGGGGAAGGGCACACAGAAGACCAGATAGAAGGTGACAGAAAACAATTTGACTTTGGGTGAGGGGTATGCAACATAATCAAATGTCAAAATAACCTGGAGATGTTTTCTCTGAACTTATGTACCCTGATTTATTAATGTCACCCCATTAAAATTAATTTTAAAAATACATATATATATATCATATATACTTTGTATTTTGCATAGAAAGGATTACAAGAGAAAAATAATATAGATAGCAATGAGAAAATTTCAAACCTGGAGAAAGAAAAAGCCATACAGAATGTTTTGGGGCATAGATCTTATCATAGCTAGCACTCATTCCAACTTGAGTGATCACAGATATTTATATTCACATCAGACTTACTCTCAGCTCATAGAAATAGCTTTAGGTTTTTGCATTCATTTCCATAATTAAGTAGTAAAGAAAGTAGCAAATTGTGTAAGTATCAAGTATTTTAGATCTGTAATCTGTTAATCTTCACAACAGGATTTTGAGATTGGTTATTTTCCTAGTTCAAATGAAACTAACCACAATAAAAAAAATTGTTCAACAGCTCATATAAAATCACACCATACTGTGAAAGACTGGGATTCCAACTCAGGTAGACTGTCCTTTAGCTGGGGTCAGTTTTCCTAAAAGTAAAGTTTAACAGGGGCCTCCTTTGGAAATTAATTTACCTGGATGAATACTTCCCAAAGAAGGTGAGAAGCAAGCATGATAGTGCTTGCTTTCAGCAAGAAAGTGATCACAGCAGATGATTAGCTTCATTAGGTCCCTCAGGAAGCTCTGGAGCACAAATTGCAGAGGTTGACCCACACTAGGGCAGGAGGCCTCTGGTTTTACCTGCGCCTTAATCAGAAACATGGTTGGCCATAGGGGTGCAGTACAGAGCCCCAGGGTTTTGGGGGATAGGGTGATCATGGATAGAGATGGTGTATAATACCCAGGGAGAGGCAAAAAGCCTACTTAAGCATAGGTGGGTGAGTGAGATGGGCCAGAAAATATACTTATACCCTCGGGCTGGGAGAGGAACCCTTTCAGGGGAGGTTAGGGATGAGAGAAGTTGTAGCTGAAAGGATGAATAAAGCCCAGGGTTAGGGGAAGAATGTCAATCTCAGCATTTTCAGGGCCACTTTTCTGGAGATAGACGTTTGTCTGCAAATGGGGCAATATAATGAAGAAAATTTGGACCAGGCACCAAAATCTACAACAATCTCTAAAATCCATTAAACTATGTCACTTCTTCATATGACAATTCCACATGCTAGGATGTTGAATATTTGACTGAAACAATATCCATATCCTGTTAACTCATTAGAAGATCTATGTTATTTTGTCTGACTGCTGCATTCTAATTCTATCCTTCTTTGAGAAAAATAGGAACTTACCCTGAGGACTTTTTGGCTCACTTATATCCTGAGAAATTAGATTCCCTACTGTGATGCAGGCAAAACTGTGCAGTCATTATACAATTTTATACAAGGCTAAAAATGTAGTGTGTGTGTGTGTGGTGCCTGCTCAAAGGCAGATCTGTACCCATTATTTGTTAAACCAATAAAGTGTCTTACTTATGTTTTGAAATTATAAAAAAAATTTTTTTTTGACCAAACTGTTAATAGTGGTTGAGGGAAAATGAAAATTTTTTTTCTGAAGTCCCACAATCAACAAACAAATTTCAGGTGATAAGCACTGTTTTTCAGTCTTTCTTATACTTTGAGAAACACAATAACATCTTAAATATACAAAACATGTCAGCCATTGCAAAATATTCTTGTCCATTACTTAAACTGAGCCATGTGAACATCCTACGTAGGAACCATATTATTAAGGAAAACAAAGCAAAATCTCCCAAAAGACAAAAGAAAGTTAGAGAGACATGACAAAGAGGAGAGGAAATGCTACACAAGCCATATCTCAGTGTCCTCTCCTTTAAGTTGCTGTGTTTGTTTAAGGCCCTCATAATTTTACCCCATCTCTGACTGCCTACACAAAATTCAGGTCAGAAGGTCTTTTTCTTTTTTTTGTGTGTGTATTTTTCTGAAGCTGGAAACGGGGAGGCAGTCAGACAGACTCCCGCATGCGCCCGACCAGGATCCACCTGGCACGCCCACCAGGGGGCGATGCTCTGTTGTGACCAGAGCCATTCTAGCACCTGAGGCAGAGGCCACAGAGCCATCCTCAGCGCCCGGCAAACTTTGCTCCAATGGAAGGAGAGGGGGAGGGGTGGAGAAGCAGATGGGTGCCTCTCCTGTGTGCCCTGGCCAGGAATCGAACCTGGGAATCCCGCACGCCAGGCTGACACTCTACCACTGAGCCAACCGGCCAGGGCCAGAAGGTCTTTTTCTTGGTGTTTATCTGCATGCCTGCCCCATGGGTAAAATCAATGGTAAATGGTTACTTTAAAAGGTGAGACAGAAATCATTTTAATGTAAGTTTCCCATGAGTAAGCTTAATGCTTCCTTTTAATCTGTCTTCTTTATTTGAAGTCAAGTATATTTAGTCCTTAGGTCTGGTTAATGCAAATATGAGAATCAATTCTTTCTGCAAATAAATTAGTTATATTAGGAACTATCACAAATAGTTAATAATTCTTTAGGGGGCCACTTATAAATTTGTACCCTGGAAAAGGCAATTTACAAATTAGATCCCTGCAATTTTAAAAAGTAACTCACTTTCTCTAATTAGTAAAATCAAGGCCACTGAATTATTGGATGTTAATAGTCTAGCTTCCCATTAGCTTACATAGTCCTTTTTCTGCATTTCTCTCACCAAGTAAACTTGACTTCATTATTAAAATAAAGAATATTCTCACAAGGTGATAAGAGTACTAATGAACTTGACTTGGTGATCATTCCATAATATATGTGTTTATCAAATAATCACATGGTATGTTTTAAATATATATAATTATATTTTTCAATTATTCCTTAATAAATTTGGAAGGGGGAAATGAATATTCTTACCAAACTCAAAGATAATATCAAGATGATCTGCTGAAGACAAGGAGAAGAGATGAGGAGAGACAAGACAGCATTCACAGGGTACAAAACAAAAAAGATATTAGCACTGATAAAAGTGTTCAGCTATTCCCAAGACTCAAAAACAGAATAAAAGGACCAGAGCTGACCCAAGTATCTATAACTATTTTAATATTGAATAATCATGGCAATTTAAATGTAGAATGGGAAAGATGGAATGTCAATAAATGTTATTGGGATAATTTGTTAACATTTTTGAAAAGCAATCCAAGTAGATTAAAAACTTTAATGTTTTACATTTAATGTTATTTTAATTTTAGATTTAAATTTTAACATTACAAAAATGCAGAGAACTATAAATGAATAGTTGTATGAAGTTTTTGAATTTCCTGCTATAATTTGCAGCAGCCCACTAGTGACCTCCAAGTTGTTCTTTCATTGCTTCAAAAGAATTCAGCATGTCTCCTCAACTAGCAGGAAAACCACAAGTCAGATCCTACCTCCTTCCTTAAGCTTCCCTTGATTATCCCTCTTGGAATAGTCTCTTTCGTTTATCCTTACATTTGTATTCATGCTAATCATTTTGGTTTGTGGCAGCTTGTCTTTTGTTGCCTTGAATAACCATAAATATATATATATATTATATATATATATATATATATATAGGCATCAATGTTTACTCTTTGTGTATTCACATCTTCTCTCCCCACAGATTTGTCTGACGTTTCTTTACATCCCACACAGCACTAGGCACAGTAGCCTAGTGTCTCAGAACTTGGGCTCCAAAGTCAGGGTACAAATTTCAACTCTGCCACTTACTAACTGGGTGACCCTAAAAAATTACTCAGCCTTTATGTGTCTTATATATAAAATGAGGGCAAAAGAGTCACCTTTTCATGAAGTTGTTAATGAGGGTTGAGACAGAAGCATGGCAAGTGTTTAAGCACAGTGCCTGACGAGACGAGTGCTAAGTGCTATCATACTCAAGTCAACTATGAGTACATAAGTGCTTAGTAATGTCTGCTGACTGAATAGCTCTAATGGGGAAGAACATTAAGTAAACAGAACATGATGCTCTGGAGTGTTCTGAAGCCATGCTGCCCTAAAGAGAGGAGGCAGAAACCTGGAGACCTCACGCAACAGGCTCAGAAGGACAGGTCAAACATACCATGGCACCTAGGGGTCTGGGTGAGGAGGAACAAATGTGGGGAAGAAACTGCACAACTGAGGTTTTATAACACAAGTAAGTTATTTGAGTATTAATTAATTCAATGAATACTTACTGAGTACCTATTGTGTGTCAGGATAAGAAGAAATTTCTTTTCTTGTAATTAAGAGTATAATATCTAGGGTGTGTCTTTTCCTTTCCCTATCTACCCATGAGGCTGTTACAGTTCAAGCTTCAATGACTTCTAGCGTGAATCCTTGAGATTGTCTCTTAATAGGTTTCATGTCCACCCTGGTTCTTTTTAAAATTTTTTTAACTAGTCTGTACTGAGCAGAGTAGGGTGAGTTTTCTGTTGTTGTTTGTTTATTTTTAAAGCAATTTCAGCAAGCTTAGGTATTCATATATTTTGGGCCCCTCTCCTGTATGCTCTGGCCAGAAATCAAACCTGGGACTCCTGCACGCCAGGCTGATGCTCTACCACTGAGCCAACGGGCCAGGGCCGACTTTTTAAAAATACCTGAACACTGCCTGACCAGTGGCACAGTGAATAGAGAGTCGGACTGGGATGCGAAGGACCCAGGTTCAAGACCCTGAGGTCTCCAGCTTGACCGCGGGCTCATCTGATTTGAGCAAAAGCTCACCAGCTTGGACCCAAGATTGCTGGCTTGAGCAAGGGGTTACTCAGTCTGCTGAAGGCCCACGGTCAAGGCACATATGAGAAAGCAAGCAATGAACAACTACGGTGTCGCAACGAAAAACTGATGACTGATGCTTCTCATCTCCCTCCCTGTCTGCCTGTCCCTATCCCTCTTTCTGACTCTCTCTCTCTCTCTCTGTCTCTGGAAAAACAAAACAAAATAAAACCTGAACACTTTATTCTCTTCCTGGACATCTTTAAGGACTCCCACTGCCAAGGTGGTCTGTCTGCCCCTCCTGCATCCCCACATCCAAATGTCTCATATCTCCAAGTGTACTTGGGAGATAATCTTCCCTGGATATCTACCTAGTAAATTTCTTCTCTCCCTTTTAGAACATGCTCAAGTAGCTGCTCCCTTGGGAGGTATCTATCAGAGCTCACCCAGAAATACAGAAACCATGTTCTGCATTCAAATATTGTCAATGAGGCCCTGGCCGGTTGGCTCAGCGGTAGAGCGTCGGCCTAGCGTGCGGAGGACCCGGGTTCGATTCCCGGCCAGGGCACACAGGAGAAGCGCCCATTTGTTTCTCCACCCCTCCGCCGCACTTTCCTCTCTGTCTCTCTCTTCCCCTCCTGCAGCCAAGGCTCCATTGGAGCAAAGATGGCCCGGGCGCTGGGGATGACTCTGTGGTCTCTGCCTCAGGCGCTAGAGTGGCTCTGGTCGCAACATGGTGACGCCCAGGATGGGCAGAGCATCGCCCCCTGGTGGGCAGAGCCTCGCCCCTGGTGGGCGTGCCGGGTGGATCCCGGTCGGGCGCATGTGGGAGTCTGTCTGACTGTCTCTCCCTGTTTCCAGCTTCAGAAAAATGAAAAGAAAACAAAAACAAAAACAAAAACAAACAAAAAAAACACACAAATATTGTCAACGTAGGGGTTTCACAGGTGATGGAAAAACCGAGCCACCAACCAGGGCACAGTGAGGCAAACCAGAGATCCTTACCAGCCAGCAAGCAGCCGCTCCCACTCCTAGGCAGGAGGGGCAGTCAGAGGACATTACCAGAGCCTAGGGGCCATGACCTCCCTGCTGAAGCTGGACTCCAGTGGCCCTACCAAGGAGATGAAGTCATGGTGGACACCCAGAAGCCTTAAAGATTCTGAAGACAAAACTCAAGGCAGAGAAGAAATAAGAGAAATACACTGACTTTTCCTTCTTACCTTGCCTCCAGCTGGCCACCACTGCTTCTCACTGGCAGAACTGGCAGGAGCCAGCTGTCACTGAGCCTGCAGGAGCTCCCTGTCCTTCCACCCCCATAACAGAGCTGGGCAAAGGGACAGTGAGGGAAACCGCTGCCCTCCTTCCTGACCCCCAAGGCAGATTGTCACTTTCTCTTCCCTGCTCCCTCAACGCTGATACTGTCTTTTTTATAGCTCTGATCTTCTGGCCTATGATTCTGCCACTTACAAGTTTGTTTTCCTTAACAGATTGTGTTAAGACAACCAGTTTATTCATCTTATATCCTCAGCTCCCAGTGTAATTCACAATGCTTAATATGCATTTAATCTTTGTTGGGTATTTATTGAAAGAAAACTCTTGGAGTCAATCCATAGACTAACACATATTTAAAAACTCCCAACAACAAATCACAATAATTATTTATACTCAGAGCACACCAATTTATCAACCTTTGACACATAGCTATGTGAAAATTATACAAGGAAATTCTCCCAAATCTCAGGGTACCTCCCCTCTACCACCCAAGATGTTTCTAGGCCACCTCTTCCTGCTATTATGTTAATCAGTGTGCTCAGGGTAAACAAACTAATTTTAAAATCAGCTTAAGCAAAACATAATTAGGAAGATAAATTAGTTGCTCCCCAAATTACATAATGAATGACCAAGGAGAAGTTATTTTTATTCTTCACCATTTTTATTATTTATGTAATGTTTTCTCTTCCATCATTGCAGATGATACTTGGTTCATCTCTGGTAGGAAAATAACCAGAGAACTTAACTTCTGACCTTCATTGTCTGTACAATGATTACCAAAAGAGAAAAACAAGATGTTTTTGCTTTTCTTATCTTGAATTTATAACATAAGCCCAGTGGTATAGGAAGGGGAATACAGGAAGAGACCCTTGTAATTATAATCAAACAATCAGTGCTCAACTCTGGATTCTGATTTATTGTTACAATCATGGGCAAGTTAGGTAACCTCTGATAAATCAGCTTCTTCACATGTAAAATAAGGATGGCTGACAATACCTCAATGACAATGAGAGCCCACACAATCTTACTGTCTGGTTCTAAGCACTTCATATGAATTAATTCCTTTCATCTTTCCCACAACTTCATGAATTACCTACGATTATTTTCATTTTACACACAAGAAAACAGGAACAGAGAAATGAAGTAACACACTCAAAGGGTTGTAAAAATTGAGTGTAACTTTATACATTAAAATTATTCAGTAATTGTCTGAAACATAATAAGTGCTTAACTTCTTTTCTTTTACAAGTCCTCCCCTTCCCCACCAAATTAACTAATCTTATACAAACTTTTTTTGTTGAAGCTCCTTGGTCAAGGGTTCTGAATCCTTCTCTCCTAGCTCTGTACTCACTGAACTGTGAACCTCAGTTTTCCCCAGTGTGAAAATGAAACATCAGACTATATAAATTATTGTCAATCAGTGGCCTGTAAGCTGGGCTTGGCCAGCAGTTAGTTACATTGTTACATTGCATAATGTTTACATTTTTTAAAAGTAGTTGCCAATGTTTCAAAATCAGATTTGTACAAGAGCAGCTGCAGCTTGGGCACATTGAACCATCTAATAGCCCATGAAATACACTTCCATATTTTGATCTTGTCACCTCCTGGATTATCAAGGGGCATAGGTGACCCTTACAGCTTATAGGTTTTGAGCCTCAAAATTATTGTTGTTCCTTTTTTCAAAGGTTCAACAACAATGGCTCTGGGAAACTTCCACTAAATGGCAAATCCCTTTTGCAAATCAATGGACAACTTTATACTGAAACAGTCAACTTAAAATCAGCTCAAAGACTAGAATTATATGCCATTATCATGCCTTTTCAGCATTTGCCATATTCCTCCTTTAATCTATATACAGACAGCAAATATTTACTTATGGTTGTTTCCATTATAAAGACTGCTGTCTTAGGGACAACTGCTGATGAACTATTTCAGCAGTTCCTTCTTCTTCAAAGACTTGTATGTCAACATAGAGCTCCATGTTTTATAGGACATACTCAAGCTCACTCCATGCTCCCTGGAGCTTTAGCACAAGGGAATGCCCTTGTTGATCAAGCTACCCAAAAGAAAATTATTTGGAGCAACCATGACAGATCGAGCAATTCAGTCTCATACTATTCATCACCAGAACGCTGTAGCCCTGTGTAAACAGTTTCAACTTTCTTGGGAAGCAGCATGGCAGATTGGGAAATCCTGTCCAAGGGGTCCTATACTGGGTTGGGGAATAAGTTCGTAGCATTTTTATATTTTCTTTTATTTTACAATGATTTGTTTGCTGTTTGGCAAAGGGTAAGTATTCATTTGATAAAACTCTTTCTGCTCTACAAAACTATGTTAATTGTATTTTTTTTTTGTATTTTTCTGAAGCTGGAAATGGGGAGAGACAGTCAGACTCCCGCATGCGCCCGACCGGGATCCACCCGGCACGCCCACCAGGGGCGACGCTCTGCCCACCAGGGGGCGATGCTCTGCCCCTCTGGGGCATCACTCTGCTGCGACCAGAGCCATTCTAGCACCTGGGGCAGAGGCCAAGGAACCATCTCCAGCGCCCGGGCCATCTTTGCTCCAGTGGAGCCTTGGCTGTGGGAGGGGAAGAGAGAGACACAGGGGAAGGAGGAGGAGGTGGAGAAGCAAATGGGCACTTCTCCTATGTGCCCTGGCCAGGAATCGAACCTGGGTCCCCCACGCGCCAGGCCGACGCTCTACCGCTGAGCCAACTGGCCAGGGCTTGAGTTATTTAATTTTTTATTAGTTTTGAGGCTTAGAAATGGAATACCCAGGAGGCAAAAATCAACATTTTCGACACCTGCTCTTCTTTGCTTTTCATCGAGGTCAAAAAGCTGCCGAAGCAGCCTGGGACATTTGCAACGTGTATGGAGAAGATGTCATAGGCAAGTCTATAGCACGGAAATGGTTTGCAAAGTTCAAAAATGGCGACTTTGACATCGATGACACGTCCCGCAGCGGAAGGCCTTCTGAATTCGATGAAGAACGTCTCAAATCACTTTTGAAGGAGAACGGTCGCCAAACCAGTCGTGAATTGGTGGAAAAAATGAACTGCAATCATAAAATGATTCTCAATCACCTTCATTCAATGGGATTTACTGAAAAATTGGGAGCCTGGGTGCCTCACAAGCTCAACGAAAAAAACAAAGAAAGTCGCCTTCAAATTGCTTCTCAGCATCTCGCCCGCCATCAAGCAACACGTGGTCATAAACAGCGCTTTTTGTACGGAATCGTCACGAAAGATGAGAAATGGTGCCTATACATCAATATGAAGCAAAGAAAGGAGTGGGTGGCTCCAGGAGATACGCCAAAGCTGAGAGTCAAGCCGGACCTTCATCCAAAGAAGATCATGATATGTGCTTGGTGGGACTGGGAGGGCATGGTGCACTGGAAAATGCTCGAAAAGAATGCCACGGTCAACAAGGAGCTCTACATTGCCCAGCTACACCGCGTGAATGAGGCTATTCAACTGAAAAGACCTGATCGACATGGTCAAACCATACTCCTTCACTATAACGCCAGGCCCCATGTTGCACAAGTCGTCAAAACCACACTCCAAGAGCTCGAATGGGAGGTCCTTCAGCATCCGCCGTATTCTCCGGACCTTGCACCGACCGATTACCATCTTTTCCACTCCCTGTCAAACCATATGAAGGGCGTTACCTTCGATAACAAAGAGGTCCTTAAAAACTGGCTCAACAACTTCTTTGACACCAGACCAGGTGATTTTTGGTGGAACGGCATCAACAAATTGGTGGAGAGGTGGGAAGAGGTTATAAACAGCAATGGTGAATATATAATTGATTAACTTATTGATATAATTATTGTTTTTTGTTTAAATAAAAGTCTTTGGTAAAAACGCTACGAACTTATTCCCCAACCCAATACAATCTGTCCCTTCATTTGGAGTTAACCCTCAAGGTAGGATACCAGGACAACTTTGGCAAATGGAGGTTACTCATATACCTTCATTTGGCAAACAGTCCTATGTTAATGTTACAGTGGATATCTATTCTGGATTTATAGTAACCTCTGTCAGAACAGGAGAGGCTGCTAAGCATGTTATAGCTCATTGTCTGTATGCATTGTTCTATTATTGGATTTCCTAAACTGGTTAAACTGAAAATGCTCCTGCATATGGAGCAAAAGCATTTACTGTATTTTGTCAAACCTTTCTAATTATGGGTATTTCTTACAATCTTTAAAGTCAAGGTATTACTAAAGTGTACCCAGCAAATGTTTTAAGGTCAATTTAAAAAAATTTAAAAAGGGGGAGTCATATCCTGGAACTCCTATGGGTCTACCATATCATGCTTTTTACTTAAAAATTTTTAAACTTCTTTTGAATGCTGATGAAAAGGAGATGCCAAATCTTCTCCTGCAAACTTCTACCTTCTTTATTTTGATCCAGCTAATAACACTGTTTTGTCTTTTTCCAAATAGCTCCAGATATATGAAAAAGGTTTATATAGGTGGATGGGGATCCGCAAACCCCTCAGCGGAATCTTCTGAGCATGGCTTTTAAGGTACCAAGAGTCAGAAAAAGCCCAATAGAGATCAGGAGAACTACCAGCTTTTAGGATACACCCTTAAAGGCTCCAATGCCCCAAAGGGGTCTCATAGGATGCCATCTGAGTCCTGCTTCAATAGTGAAAAGGAAGGTCATTGAGCTAAAGCCTGCCAGACTTACATGCCTCTGCTGTGAGGAAACAGGGACACTGGAAGGTAGGCTTCCCCCTTGCTCCTCTAAGGGAGGGTTCAGTCTCTTCCAGCCCTGCTCCAGCCACCTATGACCTAATCTTGCCCAGAATGCTGAGGTTTGTCACTGAAGGCTGAAGGTCCCAGGGCTGTCAGCCCCATCTACAACACTGTGGAAGAGCCTAGGGTATTTCTTCCAAGAAGCAGGTAAACTAATTTCATTTGCACAAGGGCCACTTAACTATGTCTTGCCTGAATAGTCAGGTTTTTTATTCTTCCCTCGAAGATCTCTGTTGTGGGTGTTGATAGTCCTATTTCTGCTGCTTTGTTTAATATATAGTGTTTCCTTTATTCCTCCTACCTCAATGCCCCACTCATATCTCAGGCTGAGACCTACTCCTAGTTTAGAGCTCTCTCTCCCCCTTTTGCCAACTTCTATTGTGAATTTACCTTTGCCACCCAGCTTAGTGTATCCCAAGCTTCTCTTTACCACGCCACAGTTGCAGAGCTCCAGGGAAAAGCAACCTGGTCTCATCTCTTCAGGAACAGGAGAACAGAAGCTCCATCTCCACACATGGTGCAGATGGCTTTTCCAGTCTACCTGAATCATTACCAGCTAGAAGCAGCGGTCATTGGGACTTGGACTTGAGCTGCAAAGTATAGAACTTTGACAACAATTCCAGTGCCATGTGGACTTTTCCTGCATGTGGACTTTTCCTGGACTCTTGCTCCCTGTGACAACTCCTAATGGACTGAACTGGGGTTGGGTTGCATTTGCAGGGATTTGGCATGGTTTTGGGGCCAACTTGGACTTGGTGAACATGTTAAGGACACTACTCTTTTATGGATTCTTGCTGTATTGGCCAAGAGTTTGCTTAAAAGCTTTAACCACTGTAAAAAAATAGAAGACTGGGTAAAGAAGATGTGGCACATATACACTATGGTATACTATTCAGCCAGAAGAAATGATGACATCGGATCATTTACAACAAAATGGTGGAATCTTGATAACATTATACTGAGTGAAATAAGTAAATCAGAAAAAACCAAGAACAGCATGATTTCATACATTGGTGGGACATAAAAACGAGACTAAGAGACATGGACAAGAGTGTGGTGGTTATAGGGGGGGAGGAGGGAGAGGGGGAGGGGGAGGGGAAGAGGAAGGGGCACAAAGAAAACTAGATAGACGGTGACGGAGGACAATCTGACTTTGGGTGATGGGTATGCAACATAATTGAATGACAAGATAACCTGGACATGTTTTCTTTGAATATATGTGCCCTGATTTATTGATGTCACCCCATTAAAATTAATTAAAAATTTATAATAAAAAAATCAGATTTCAGTCCCCTCTTTCTTTCACACGCATACACACACACACACACACACACACATACATTCACAGGTTTTTTATTTCTCTTGAAAAATAAGCTCATATGGCCACATATGCTCTAATTTCCACAGATAATCATTTACCTCAAGTTGAGTGTGGTCACCTCCTTTTACGAGCTGCAAACATTCCTTACCATAGTCCCCATTTATCGTGTAGCTTTATGTAGCTACACGAGCCTACAAACTCTAGACCGCATGATCATTCAAGTCTCTCCTGTCTACCACTAAAAGTCCATAATTCCCTAACACTTGAAAATATTTCCCAGAAGAATTATCCACTGTAGTGCACCACAGATTTTCACTGAATGCTGCTGTCGTATAGAGTGACCAATTCATCCCAGTTTAACTGGAACTTTCCCCCTTTTAGACTGAAAGTTCCACATCCCAGGAGATTCCTTGGTCTCTGGAAAACCAGGTTGGTTACCCTATTTGTCACACAACCAGATCACCCCTACAGCAGCTTCTCCCATCTAGGACTAGAGGATTCCATATTACACCCTGTGTTCCTCACTTTCCTTAAGCAACTCTTCGGTGCTTGGAGAGAATGCTTAGCATGCCCCACTGTGTATTTGAGGGGAGGGGTGGCAGTGCTGGGGTAGGCCAAATGAGAGGGTCTAGACTCTAAACTGGTCATACAGCTGGTTCTCTGGATGGGGTTCCATAATTTTAGGTGGGTCACTCATTCTCTGAGCCTTTCTGCTCTGCCATTCATTCAACAAATACTTATTAAATACCTTCCATGTGCCAGCATCCTTCTAGGCACCGAGGGTACAACAGTGAATATGCAAGGACAAGCCCCCTGTCCTTAAGAGAACTCACATCTGGAAGAGGAAAAAGATAGTAAATCAAGTAAACAATATCTGATAGAATTTCAGATGGTAGTAATGCCATAAGGAAACCATTAGCTATAGAAAAGAAAAAGGGAAAGTCCACAGAGCCACAGGAGTTATCAGCAATTTTGGTGGGTGCCAAGGAGGACCAGAAATGAGTCACAGTTCTACCTGGCCACCCATTTTGGACAATATGAAATTCTTGACTTTGGGGTCCTTTGATTCAAGAGATATATGTAACAACTTACTTTTTCAACTTTATTTCTCAGTGAAAAACAGCTTTATTGCTACAATTCATATCAATATCAAATCTGGTTTTGATACAAATGGATTGGAAATTTATCAAGTCAAATCTACCCAAATAACAACACAAGGATTGAGAAAAGAGACAGGCCAAGCTTATTAGCAAATCTGACATTTTTATTAAACAAAGTGCATCTGGAGTAAGGCAGAAATCCAGAAGCAGAAAAATAAGTGAATTTACTATCCAATACCTGCTACCCTCTCCCCAAAAGAGCTATATACTTATAGATGGATTTAACCGCGGGTGCACCAGGCACATGCTTTGGACCCCGATTTCTGAAGGGCCCCATAAAACCCCAACTTTACAATTTTTTCTAATGTAAGGAACCTAGTATTTTCTTCTGTGCCCAGGGCCTCAACCAACCTTAATCAGTCTCTGCAGATACTGCCTCAATAAAGGAAGTAACCACTTAATAACAAAATTAATAAGAGAAACCACTACAATCTGTTATTCATTGCATAAAGAGGTATTGAGTAGCCAGTGGCCCCTCATCTATCGCGGAGGTTAGGTTCCAGAACCCCCTGCGATAGGTGAAAATCTGCGAAGTAGTAACTTTCTATTTATTTTATTATTTGTATATATTTAAGGCTTTATAAACTGTCCCCACACTCTTATAAACCTTTCCACACTATTATTAACCATTCCCACACTTATTTTACCACATAATTAAAATAATAAATATATAAAAATACCTATATACCACAAAATCCCACAGTATAGCGAAAAATTCACGATACAAAATTAGATATATACAATTTAAAAATCCGCGATATAGTGAGACTGCAAAAAGTGAACCACAATATGGCGAGGGATGCTTGTACTGTATGTGTCAACACTGCTATTATAAATCATGAAAGAAGGTAATACTTGGGAAGTTCAACATTTATTTTGTATTGAAATAACCCTTATTTTGCCTGACCTGTGGTGGTGCAGTGGGTAAAGTGTCAACCTGGAACACTGAGGTCACAGATTTGAAGCCCTGGGCTTGCCTGGTCAAAGCACGTATGGGAAACAATTCAGTGGTGGAGTTCAGCAGATGCGCACTAGTTCAGAAGAACTGATACCTAATTTTTTGTGGAGTTCAGCAAACCAGTTGTTAAAATAGTACTTGTAATCAGGGTTCTCTCTAAGGTGGGCACCTGGGCAGCTGCCCAATATGGAAATCACAAATTTACATTCCTTAAAATCTTTTTAAAAAATAAATAAATAAAGCACCTGATCTGTGGTGGTGCAGTGAATAAAGCGTGGTCCTAGAATGCTGAGGTTGCCAGTTCAAAACCCTGGGCTTGCCTGGTCAAGGCACATATGGGAGCTGATGCTTCCTGACCCTCCCCTCTTCTCTCTCTCTCTCTCTCTCTCTCTTCTAAAATGAATAAATAAAATCTTTTTTAAAAATTTACATTCCTCACTCTTTTTTAATGTTTATCTGCACCACAGTGTATTCTAAGTGCCCGTAGTTCATTCCATCCATAGGTGAAAAAACTTTGATGGAACTATTGTAATGTTTATTTATTCACTTCATAAAACTCACTATACCTTTGATGAAATAATACATTTTAATTCTCTCGCATTTGTTACTTCAGTAAACAAACATATAACATAAAGAGAAAAAGTGCCAAACAACCAGGGGGTGACAACTTATATTGTTTTTTGTCAGGTGTTATTTAATATTTTCTCATTAATATTTTAAAACTCTTTCTTATAACATAATCTAGTTTTGTGTACCTCTTTTATTATTCTTATTTAAGTATTAAATGCATGAAATAATAAACTACCTTTCAGTATTTTATTTTTTTATACTTAAAACAGTCATTAGGGCAGAGAACCAGTTGTTAAATTATTTGAATCCCACTGCTAATGCAACGACTATGAGCTGCTGTTTCCTGCTTATCCTCACCTAAAAACCAATAAATAAAAATCTAAAAAAAATAATAAAATAAAATAACCCTTATTTTATTTTTTCTGATTACAAAATAATAAATTACTTTTTATAATTTTGAAGCTTAAAAACGTAATAAAAGTCATCTTTTAAGCCAGGGTCACTCAATCTCCACACTATTAACGTTTTGGGTTGGGTCAGTCTTTGCTGTGGGGCTGTTCTGTGCACTGCATCAGGATGTTCAGCAGCGCCTCTCACCTCTACCAACTAGATGCCACCAGCATTCCTGCCTAGCGCCTCAGCCATTCAACACCAAAAATGTTTCCAGGCTTAGCAAATGCTGGGTTGGGTGGAGTGGTCCACGGGAAGAGAGGCAGGGGGAAGGGGAAGGGAGATCACTTCAAATTGAAAAGTGCTGCTTTAAGCAATCCACTTTGCTTGCACAAAAGGAGGCTCAGATGTAAAGGTCTGTGGAGAGACCCATTTTTTTCCTCCAATAAATATGCAGATTTCCCTCTGGAAAGGCACTTGCAACCCCTTCTCTCCCTTGATGCCAGCACATTAGCCCTGCAGAGAGAGGCAGTGCTGTCTCAGGTACGGACTTGGAAGACAGGGGAGGGGGTGGGGATGGACAGGCTTGGGCTCTGCAGAGGGGATCAGTGAGTTTCTGGAGCTTACACTGTGTGTGTCACAGCAGCTGATCCAGGCCATGCCCCTGACCTGTACTCTTCCAAATGAGCTTTGCTAACAAGCCTGGGAGAAAAGCTTCCCCTGTGTAAGGCTTACATACCCACACGTAAGTCCAGCAGTCTGTGGCTGCTCTAAGCCAGGCGAATTATAATTGTGCCGTCTATCTTGAGCACTGTGCTGAGCAAGTCACTAAAGCTGGGAGCAGAGCAGCCTGCTCTAAGGACTTTACAAAGAGTCCATTGTACATAACCTAATTTAAGACAGGACCAATGCACCCACGTGGCCATTCATCCCACCGGCTTTGGCCAGTTCTACAGAAAAAATGCTGGTTATATAGAGGCAAACATTTTCTCTTAAAATAAAATGCTAATGTGAGCCCAAGTCAGGCACAGCATTTGTAGGTACCTGTTACCGGGGTCCTGGTTGCTTAGAAAAACAGAGAAATTAGTCTTGTGTGTTACCAGTTAGTGACTCCAATTCACTGGTTTTCAGTCACAGAACAGAGAGCTGGACAAAGAGGGGGAAAGGGAGAGAATTCAGGTTCTGCTTTTATTCATGCATTTCCTAAACATTTGTTGAACTGTCCCGAACCAGTGCGGACTTGTAATTTTGGAGGTCTTGAGTGGGAACAGTGGAGGATTAGAAAATAAACACAGGAAAAAAAAAAAAGGATGGGATCGGGAGGCCTCTGCAAGCTAGTGGCAAGTCAGAACAAAAGCAAAATCCCCGGCCTACTTTACTATAGAGTGCAGAGCCATATGCTAATAAAGAAGTCTCCAATACCAAGTCACATATCTAAGGCATAAACAGGAGTCCTCTTAAGGCATAAACAGGAATCCCCCACCATGCATAACTGAAATCAACAGTTGAACAAACAAAGGGTGAGAGGAAGGGCATGTAAACTGACTCCAGTAACTTAATCAAACAAGTGAGGTGGGGGAATGGAACATGTAGAAACACTCAGTTTTACAGCCAACATAGAGGTGTGGGGAAGAGCTTAGCCTTTAGCTTAAGCCTTAAACTGTGAGGATTTTGTCAGCTTGCAGTCTCCCACACTGAGTCTCTACTATATGTCCAATACTGTGCTCTGCACCTTGGAAGAATTTAGTTTTAAATGGAGCTGTTCACAAAATCAAAAGCTTCAGGGCCAGAAAATAACATATAAATGAGAGGACTGTGTTCATGCCACTCTTCAGCTGCAGCTGCATGTTGCCATAATGGCCTATAAGCCAATTTTGTCAGATCTTCTGAATTTTCAAGAGGAATTGGAAAACAGGATTTTTATATAAAATCTTTTTATTTTTAAGTATAGGCTGAAAATTTAAAACAAAACAAAATATCCCTGTATGGTCAAAACCAATCCAGCCCCCCAAGCCTTCAAATTATAACTATAGTACTGTATTAGAGATAGTGAGGAGTACTGATTAAGAGTAAGGCACCTGGAAAGGGTAAGAAGGCTATCTGGCTCTGACCCTACTTAATGTGTGACCTTGGACAAGTTATCTGTCCTCTCTGTGCCTTACTTTATTCATGTATAATACAAGTATATTATAGCCCTGACCAGTTGGCTCAGTGGTAGAGCATCTGCCCGGCATGTAGATGTCCTGGATTTGATTCCTGGTCAGGGCACACAGGAGAAGCACCCATCTTCCACCCCCCTCTCCACAGCCATAGCTCGATTGATTCGAGGGCCCCGGGGATGGCTCCCTGGCCTTAGTCTCAGGCATAAAAATATAGCTCGGATGCCATGCAATGGAGAATCACCCCACAGGGGGCTTACCAGGTAGATCTCGGTTAGGTGCATGTGGGAGTCTGTCTCTCTGCCTCCCCTGCTCTTACTTAATTAAAAAAGAAGAAAGGAAAAAAGCATATTGTAGGACTTAATGAAGAGAATGCATGTACATGCCTGATCTATAGCTCAATAAATGTGAGCTATTATTTTCACAAGTCACCTGACCCACTCTCCCAGAAATCTTTTTATTTTATTTTATTTTTTTAATGGAGTGACATCAATAAATCAGGATACATATATTCAAAGATAACAAGTCCAGGTTATCTTTTTTTTTTTTTATACTTGCTATTTCTTTATTTAGGTTTTCAAACTCCCCCTCAATTGTTGTTCTAAGATCCCTAAGCATCCTTACAATCATTATTTTGAACTCCGCATCTGGAAGTTTGATTATTTCCATATCACTCAGTTCATCTCTCGAAAGTGTCTCTTGTGGTTTCATTTGGATTGCACTCCTTTGTTTTCTCATCTTCTTCTTCTTTTTTTTTTTTTATTTGTAGAGTTGATTGAGTCTAGGCTTGGTGTTGTCTGCCTCCAGTTTTCAGTTGTGTTATTTTTAGGTCTTCGTGGGTTGGTATCAGCTATTATTTGTAATCCACTTTCGGATTTGGGCAGCTTTGAAGTCTTGATTTGTTTTCTTAACAAGTGATAGTCTTGTTAACTGATCTCAGCAGGGGGCTTCCTTGAAACTGTATCCAGGAATGCTGTGGGTGTAACCTGAGACGCTGAAGGTCTCTTCTACCAACTAATCTCACTGGGGGCAGGGTTTTTTCTCTCAGCTTCAGTAGGGGGAGGTGTATCTCAGATCTCCATGGAGACCTGAGTTACTGCCCCTCCTCCCCACTTCTTGTTTTCAGCTGTGTCTTGTTGTGCTGATTGGAGCTGGATAGATGTCCGGAGATCTCTGATCCGGAAGCACTTCAGCTCTGTTTTGTGAAAGGTTCAGTCCCTCCCCCAGCTATGGCCGCCTCCAGCACGAATGAGTCAGCTTTTTTATTTTGTTTCTTGCATACCTTAGCCCCTCACAGTCTGTCCCTCTCCCTGTCTTTTCCACTTGGGAGATAAGCTGGTCTTTTCAACCCACCTTGCTCCCTGGCCGCCAGGTAAGTGGCTGTGAGCAGTAGTTTCTGCTCTTCTTCCTCTGTGAAATCCTCTCTGGGCTCTCAGCCTCACCCCCCTCCTCCCCTTCCTGTAAGCAGAGGAGATTCAGGCACTCCTTACCAGGATTATTGTGGCTTCCTCTTTGCTCCTTGGTTTTTGAGAGCTGTTCTTGCAGTTCAGTGTTGGTTTTTCATGCTGATTTTTTCTAAATTGATTTGTATTCCAGTTTGGTGTTGAGAGCTGGGTGTCTGTGCATCTGCCTACTCCGCTGCCATCTTCTCTCTCCAAGTCCAGGTTATCTTGTTGTTCAATTATGTTGCATACCCATCACCCAAAATCAGATTGTCCTCTGTCACCTTCTATCTTGTTTCCAGAAATCTTTTTTACAACTGCCTGGACAGTTTAACATTTAATCATTCTGTGCACTTCCTGAGATAGAAAGCTCACAGCCTCTTAGGAAACTCCAGTTGTATAACAGTCCGCAAATCTCAATGGCTTAGTCTAATATATATTCATGTATTGCTCATGTCTCAATTCAATGTGGCCAACACATAAGATGCTCTATTCCACTCTATGCCCTGTGGATCCATGAACCTTCTATCTGGTGGCTTTCAGCTAGCTGAAAGAGAGATTGAGTGAATATCAGGTCACCACATCTGCACATTCCTATTTGCCAGAATCCTGTCATAAGGCCCCAGTCTAATTGTAAAGGAAGTCTGGACAGGAAGTGTTCCTCTACATCCAGGAAAACAGCACTGGTGAACACCTAGACAATCTTTGCCATGCTTTGCTGCCGCGGACCAGTGCGGCTCCAAATAACGGTGTGGAATTGAGGAAGCACACTCGCCAAAACAAAACCGATGGGACAGGGAGGACTCTTCAAACTGCCTGGCAGTATCTGAGTGCCTCACAGCCCCAGTTCGCTTTATTATATAGACCTATGCAAATCAAGGACCCTGATACAAAGTTGCACATCAAAGGCTAAGACAGGAACTCTCCCAAGGCAAAAACAGGATACATTAGTGAAATTTACAAACATCTGAAACAAACAAAGAGTCAGAGGAAGGGCATGTATATTGCTTCCTGCAACCCAAGGAAGGAAGTGGAGTGGGTGCAAATACTCAGCATCAAAGCCAAATATGGAGATGGAGGGGGGAGAACTTAACCCCCTGCCAAGCCTCGAATCTATAATGGCTTTTTGCCATTAACGGTCCACAACATATCCCCCTTTTCTTTTTAATTTGTGTGCTGAGATTTGTACTCATCTGATTTTCTAATTTGGAGGCAGACAGAAAAAATACAGAACAAATACAAAATTAGTATAGCCAATGCTAACAGATACCCAAAACAAGTATACTAATACATCACAGTGATTAAAGCCTTTAAGCAAACTCTTTAAGCTAATACAACAATCTATAAAAGAGTAATGTCCTTAAAGTGTTCACCAAGTCCAAGTTGGCACCAACACCATTCCAAATTTCTGCAAATGCAACCCAACCCCAGATCAGTCCAACAAAAACTGTCACAGGAGCAGGAGTCCAGGAAAAGTCCACATTCAGGAGAAGTCCTCATGGCACTGGAATTGCCATCACACTTCCACACTCTGCAGTTAGCGTCAAAGTCCCAATGACCGCTGCTCCCAGCTGGCAATGACACAGGTAGACTGGAAAAGCCATCCACAGCATGCATGAAGACGGAGCTTCCGTTTTCCTCAAACTGGAAAGATGAACCCAGGGGTCCTATACTGGAGCTTAACAGCCATGGGGTGGTGAGGAGAACCTTGGGATACACTAAGCTGGGTGGCAGAGGTAAATTTGTAAGTTGGCAAAAAAGGAAAAAAGGAGCTCTGAATTAGGAGTAGGTCCTAGCCTAAAATATGAGTGGGGCATTAAGGCAAGAGGAATAAAGGAAAGACTATATATTAAGCAAAGCAGCAGAAAACAGGACTATCAATACACACAATAGAGATCTTCGAGGGAAGAATAAAAAACCTGACTATTCAGGCAAGACATAGTTAAATGGCCCCTGTGTAAATGAGACCAGTCTACCAGCTAGTTGAAAGAAATACCCCAGGCTCATCCACAGTGTCGTAGATGGGGCCGACAGCCCTGGGCACCTTTTAGCCTTCAGTGGCAAATCCCAGTATTCTGAGCAAGGTTAGGTCACAGGTGGCTGGAGCAGGGCTGGAAGAGACTGAACCCTCCCTTAGAGGAGTGAGGGGGAAGCCTACCTTTCAGTGTGTCCCTTCTTCCTCACAGCAAAGGCATGTAAGCCTGGCAGGCTTTGGCTCAAATGACCATCCTTTCCAATATTGAAGCAGGGCCCTGATGAAGTTCCAGTTGGAGCATTGGAGCCTCTGAGGGCGTATGCCAAAAGCTAGTATTTTACCTGATCTCCTTTGGGCTTTTTTGGCCTCTTGGTACCTTAAAAGCCATGCTCAGAAGATTTCGCTGAGGGGCTTGAGAGTCCCTATCTGCCTATATATCTGGAGCTACTCAGAAAAGAACAAAACAGTGTTATTAGCTGGAATCAAATAAAAATAAAAAAGGGATAGTAGTTTGCAGGACAAAAAAATTTGGCACATCAGCATTCAAAAGAAACTGTTTGAAGTAAAAGGCATGACAGGGTAGACCTGCAGGAGCTCCAGGACATGACTCCCCCCCCTTTCTTATTATTTACAATTGAATCTTCAAGCAAATGTTAAGCACACTTTACAATATTTTGACTTCAAATATTGCAAGAAATTCTTGACTTTGTTAACTTTTAACAAAAATAGAGTAAATGCACCTTCAAGCAACATTCCCACACTTATCAAAACACCCCCTTAATATTAATTAACAGGCACCTTTAAAAGTACATATCAAAACTGAAAAATCCCAGTGTGATCTTCATTATTCTCCTATAGTAATAGGCACCTTAAAGAGTACATATCAAAACTGAAAAATCCAGCGGTAGAGCATCGGCCTAGCGTGCG
Source organism: Saccopteryx bilineata (assembly GCF_036850765.1). Classification (NCBI taxonomy): domain Eukaryota; kingdom Metazoa; phylum Chordata; class Mammalia; order Chiroptera; family Emballonuridae; genus Saccopteryx; species Saccopteryx bilineata. Next base: position 201,663,871 of record NC_089493.1, on the reverse strand, counting down.
GAGGACCCGGGTTCGATTCCCAGCCAGGGCACACAGGAGAAGCGCCCATTTGCTTCTCCACCCCTCCGCCGCGCTTTCCTCTCTGTCTCTCTCTTCCCCTCCCGCAGCCAAGGCTCCATTGGAGCAAAGATGGCCCGGGCGCTGGGGATGGCTCCTTGGCCTCTGCCCCAGGCGCTAGAGTGGCTCTGGTCGCAACATGGCGACGCCCCGGAGGGGCAGAGCATCGCCCCCTGGTGGGCAGAGCGTCGCCCCTGGTGGGCGTGCCGGGTGGATCCCGGTCGGGCGCATGCGGGAGTCTGTCTGACTGTCTCTCCCTGTTTCCAGCTTCAGAAAAATGAAAAAAAAAAAAAAAACTGAAAAATCCCAGTGTTATCTTCATTATTCTCCTATAGTAAAAAAAAAATCTTTACAGTTTTATTATGTAAATCTATGCTGCTTCAAGCCTTTCACTTGTGGCCTGGAGCAGCCTGGCCAAACCAGCAAGTCTTTTGGATCCAAAATGAGCACGCTTTACTTATTCCAAACAAAATTATATTTATATAGGGAAATAAAATTATCCCCATTTTGTTTTCAATACTAGAGCTGGCACTTCCAAAACTATTATCATTATTACTTTTCATGTAAGGACTTAATTCAGGCCTTATAAACAAACACTTATACATTATACAAAGACTTCACATACAATCACACAAATCAAGAGTGAAACCCGGGGTTTTAGAGATTAAACTATGGCCTGCTTGATCTTAAGTAGGGCTACTTTAATAGGAACATAATAAGGATATATACTAAACAGAGATCTCTCTCAAAAAATCTCAAGTTGGCCGTATGAGATTTCTGTTCAGCAACACCCAAATCAGGCCCTCCTTTCACCCTCTTTTCAGGCAATGGAGCAGGAAAGAAATAAAATAATCTAAAACATTAAAAAAATAGATAATAATTGAGAAAGGGAAGAGAGCATAGTAAAATAAGCCTCATACAATTGCTCTTGTGAAGTGAGTCTCTCATCTAGAATCATGGTGTCTCACCAGTCATTCAGGGACCCACCAAGGAGCTTCAGCAGACCTAGGAAAAACACACACATATCCTCGGCCCCATAACAGAACAGGGTCTGGCCCTTGCCAGATTCCTGTGAGCGGGTCCCTCCATTGCACTTCAGGGAAGGCTTTCCTTGCAGGGTTCCAGAGCCTCTCTGCTGCTGAATGACCCTGTACATCAGTATTCAAAAAATTTAAAGTAAAAAGAGCATGACAAAGATTTGCAGGAGTTTCCTAATACTTAAGTTGCTATTTGGCTCCTAACTCTGAACACACCTCACAATGCACTAACCAAATCAGTAAGACTTAAGGATCTACATTCTATTCTATTTAAATTTAAATGAGTGCTCCTTACAAGTTCTAAAAACATTTTATTTTTTCTAAATATTAGAGCCAGCATTTCCAATTTTTGCATGCAAAAACAAACTTAATTCAGGCCTTAAAAACAGACACACTTTAGACAACATTAAATAAAGACTAAACAGAAACAAGAATTAGACGAACCAGACAAACCAGAGAGAAACCCGGGATTTCAGAGCACATCCATATTAGAAAGATGCCTGCCTGTTATTAGTCAGGGAATTTTCTGACAGAAGGACTGAAGGATGTGACTAAACAAAATCTCCCCGAGAAAATTTGCTCTCAGCAGCTGCTGGATATTTCCTATAGTCAGATCCAACACAGGTCCCCTGCCTCAACCTCCAGGCAAAGAACAAGAAAGAAACAAAATGATAGTTCAGAAGACTGCAGTCAAAACATTAAAGAAAATCAGCCCATGACAGAAAAAGCTGTAATTTTCCTAATACCTCAGTCTCCTATCCATTCTCAAATTCTATAGTCACTGTAACCAGCGGCTCAGGTTGGCTATGCTGAGATTTTTCTCCTATCTCAACAGCCCCTTCATGAAAGTCCAACTTTCACAGCAAATAATCACCCCCAGAGAGACAAGCACAAGCAATCACCTTCCAGTCATTTGGGGGAAGAGCCTTTGCCCTAATAGTATCTAATAAACCAAGTGAAAAAGGGGCAGTAGGCCCATACTGAACACAAACAAGTGTAAGCTCTTTCAGAGTTTTAAAAGGTACAGGTTCATGTTCTCGCACTAGTCTCCCTGTATCATCCTGTCTTTCTACAACAGGAAAATGAATAAAGCCATCATTTATTGTTTCCCCTACATTTTGAGCCTGGTAATCAGCCTGATAAGGGAACAGAGGAGCAGAGGGTTGAATGTAGGAAGGAGCTGAGGGCAGCGGAGGCCCCGCAGCTAAGGCAGCCATAGCCATGGATTTTTCATCCCCCCTGTCATCCTTAGACTCCAAGTTATCCTTGTATTCACATTCCTCTGTTTCCAGCTCACCCTGATACTCTTCAGACAATGATTTGTCTTCATATGGAAACATTCCTACATAAAGTTCCCTTACTTTTGACCCTATCTGTCCCAAATTCTTTTACTCCCAACTATACTTTCCCCAAAAACTTTCTTTACTCACTGTAAGTACTTCACTTTGGGGAGTTCCGTCACCTTCCTTCAGTTTTAGTTTCCTCGTACTCATACTCAAGTCTTCTGTTCAGGGGCCACTTGCCACGGACCAGCGCGGCTCCAAATAATGGTGCGGAATTGAGGAAACACACTTGTCAAAACAAAACTGATGGGTACATTATAAGGAGTGAAATAAGTAAATCAGAAAAAACAAGAACTACATGATTCCATACATTGGTGGAACATAAAAATGAGACTAAGAGACATGGACAAGAGTGTGGTGGTTACCAGGGGTGGGGGGAGGGAGGACATGGGAGGGAGGGAGGGAGAGAGTTAGGGGGAGGGGGAGGGGCACAGAGAACTAGATAGAGGGTGGCGGAGGACAATCTGACTTTGGGCGAGGGGTATGCAACATAATTTAATGACAAAATAACATAGACATGTTTTCTTTGAATATATGTACCCTGATTTATTAATGTCATCCCATTACCATTAATAAAAATTTATTTAAAAAAAAAAACTGATGGGACCAGAAGGACTCTTCAAACTGCCTGGCAGTATCTGAGTGCCTCACAGCCCCAGTTCGCTTTATTATATAGACCAGGGGTCCCCAAACTATGGCCCGCGGGCTGCATGCAGCCCCGTGAGGCCATTTATCCGGCCCCCACTGCACTTCTGGAAGGGGCACCTCTTTCATTGGTAGTCAGTGAGAGGAGCATAGTTCCCATTGAAATACGGGTCAGTTTGTTGATTTAAATTTACTTGTTCTTTATTTTAAATATTGTATTTGTTCCCATTTTGTTTTTTTACTTTAAAATAAGATATGTGCAGTGTGCATAGGGATTTGTTCATAGTTTTTTTTTATAGTCTGACCCTCCAACGGTCTGAGGGACAGTGAACTGGCCCCCTGTGTAAAAAGTTTGGGGACCCCTGATATAGACCTATGCAAATCAAGGACCCTGATACAAAGTTGCACATCAAAGACTAAGACAGGAACTCTCCCAAGGCAAAAACAGGATACATTAGTGAAATTTACAAACATCTGAAACAAACAAAGAGTCAGAGGAAGGGCATGTATATTGCTTCCTGCAACCCAAGGAAGGAAGTGGAGTGGGTGCAAATACTCAGCATCAAAGCCAAATATGGAGATGGAGGGGGGAGAACTTAACCCCCTGCCAAGCCTCGAATCTATAATGGCTTTTTGCCATTAATGGTCCACAACACTCTGCATTCATATAAACACAATTCTACATGGTCCCAGTCTTGCTCTTCAGTGCAACACACACAGGACAGCAGGAAGATACAATCTGGGGGTGGGGGGACATATAGGTTTGAATTTGAATCTCATTCCAATAGTTTCAATTCTTGCTTTGGACCTTGAGCAAGTTCCTTAAACTCTCTGTGCCTCAGTTTTCTCATTTGAAAAATAAAGATAGTCATTAGTTCCCTGAGTTGTTATAAGGATGGAATAAGATAATGTATGTGTTAGCATACTGCATAATATCTAATACATAAACTAGATGGTGCTCAGTTAATGTCAGTGTCTCTTTTCCCACATGAATGCTTTCCAGATACTTAAAGATGACTATGATGTCTTCTGTAAGTTTTTTTCCCTCCCACATTCCTAGGCTATTTTCATTGTTTCTATATGATGTCATTGCAGCCCTCTCACTCTCCTGATGGTCCATGGTCATACCTCAGTTTGTCAAGAGACCAAATATGATGCCTGTCTTAGTTTAGGTTTCTCTGAAAGCAGACCCCAAGACAGGGCTTGGATGCAGATAATTTTGAGGGAAGTAATTTTAGGAAACAGAAGTGAAGAAACGAGTAAAGGAGACAAGTCAATAAATAAGCCAGTTATAGACATGGGCAACCGGAGTTCAACCCCATAGGGCACTCTGAGGAACCATGTAGAAGGCAGTTAGGACTGTCCCACATTCTATTTCCTGAGGATAGGAAGGGTGGGCCATTTGTCCCTGAAATCCTGTACTCATTGGTTCAGGGCTGCCTTCAACCCAGGGGTGTCAAATGTCTTGAAATTATGTGTTGTGCCCATATGTAGGTGAGCAGGCTTTCCAGACTTCTAGAAAGCAAAGGCGAGACACTGTGATATGAGCTTGTATGGACACTGGCAAAGTGCACGGCAATGTTCACCATGGCTGTCTTAAAATCTGGTGCATGAAAGATGTAACTCAGTACATCACAAGCTCTGCTATCATGCCTCTAGCAAAACATGTTCATAAAGGTTGTGCCTGGGTATTGAGATTATAGTAATAGTTATGTTATATATTTTTATGTTTTTTTTGATTATATATATTTTTGTTTCTCTAGGAACATGTGATAGTCACAAATAAATACTATGATCCAAGAAAGGGTCTGGCCAATTCAAGAACACAAGATATAACAGTTTATTAAAAGCAGACTGGGGGTGCCCTAGTTGGTGAGGCAGTGGATAGAGCATAGTCTCAGAGCACCAAGGTCACTGGTTCCATCCCAGGTGCACAGGCTTGAGCCTGATAGTTCTGGCTTAACCTGAGGTCACCAGTGTAAGCCCGAGTCAGGGCACATATGAAAAGCAATTAATGACACAAATCAGTGGAACAACGACTGGATGCTTCTCTCAAAAACAAACAAACAAACAAAAAAACCCCAGACTGGAGTAAAGGAAGTAGTACAACTGTTTATATTCATAGATGAAATCATTCCATGAATAGAAAATCCCAAGTAATCCACATACAAAATGAGTAGGACTAATAAATGAGTGTAGCAAGGTTGCAGGATACAAAATTAATATTTAAAAGTTAACTATTTCTATACTAGCAATGACAAATCCAAAAATGTCTCTTCACAAAGCATAAACAGAATAAAATACTTAGGCATCAATTTAGTAAAAGAAGTGCAAGACTAGTACAGTAAAAATTGTAAAACATTACTAAGAAATTAACAAATATTTAAATAAATGGAGAGACAGTTCCATTTATGGGCTAGAAGTCTCGATATTGTCAATATGAAAGTTCTTACCAAATTGAACCATATATTCAGTACAATCCCTATCACAATTCTGGCAGTATTTTTTGGTAGAAATTGACACACTGATCCTAAAATTTATTTAGAAATGCAAAGTACAAGCAGTGTTGGGTTACGACACAGGTCCGTTCCTACAACAGTGATGTAACCTGAGTTTTGGTGTAAGTTGAAACACACCCTAAGCCACTTACCTATCCTAACACAGTTGTAAATCATAATCTAGAACGTAAAAACAAAATTAAGTCACAGAAAAAGAATACTGCATTTTCTTCTGCCACATGCAACCAAACTAGTTCAGCCACATAGTCCGTAAGTATGATGCTAATGGCCTAAGCTGAAACACTCAGGTCACAATTTTTTAAAGTTTTTATGGGAGTGAGCATCATAAACTGAAAATGTTATATGTTAAGACTGTCATAACCCGAGGATCCCCTGTATCATCAAAAGAATTTTGGCCTGACCAGGTGGTAGTATAGTGGATAGAGCATTGGCCTGGGACACTGAGGACCCAGGTTTGAGCACGGGTTCACTGGCTTAAGCGTGGGCTCACCTACTTGACCATGGGATCACAGACATGACCCCATGGTTGCTGGCATGATCCCAAAGGTTGCTGGCTTGATTGAGCTCAAGGTTGCTGGCTTGACAAAGAGGTCACTGGCTCATCTGGAGCCATATCCCGGTCAAGTCACATATGAGAAGGCAATTAATGAACAACTAAAAGTTCCACAAGTATGAATGTATGCTTCTCATCTCTCTCCTTTCCTGTCTGTCTGTCTGTCTGTCTCTCTCTCTCCCTCTCTCTCTCAAAAAAGAATTTTACAAAGTAATAAAGTTGGAAGACTTATAATACTTGATTTGAAAAGTTAGTATAAAGCCACAGGAATCAATATAGGTGTGGTATTGGTGCTAGGATAAACATATAGATCAATGGATGAAAATTGAGAGTCCAAATATAAACCTTTGCATTACAGTCAATTAACTTTTAATAAAGATGCCAAGATAATTCAATGGGGGAATCAATAGTCTTTTCTTTTTTTAGCAAATGGTGCCAGAACTATTACATACCCACATGCAAAAACTTGAACTTGGGCCTTTTTCTCACATCATACACAGGGTAGGGCTAAAGTATATTTATAGTTGTTTGTATGGACAATAATATAATAATTAATAAGTAATAATATAAGAATAAATTCTGTGTTTTGTATGCTCACATCCATGAACCTACATTTGCTCCACCCGGTGTATCTATCTATCTATCTATCTAGATAGATAGATAGATAGATAGATAAACAAATTAGATTCTTTTTAAGTTTTTCTGACTCCTGGGCCAGGTGTGTGTATTTTGCTCCATGATGAAGGACTCCAGCTTCTATAGCATACTCTTGTCAATAAGATTAAAAGCAACAAGAACAAACAGGTTTCATTCTGTTCTTACAGGGTTGTGGCTCATGTTCATAGGATACTGGCCTGCTTATAATCTTCCCTTCCTATCGACTTGTGGACTTCAAAGGTTTGACTGGGATTGGATCTGTTTCCAAATTCAGGTAACTCTCATAGCATTCAGTTTCTTGCAGGTTGTCAGACTGAAGATGTCATTTTCTGGCTTACTATCATTTGGAGGTTGCCTTCAGCTCCTTGCTGCATGGCCCTCTTCATATGGCAGCTCACAGTATGGCGGCTTACTCCTTCAAAACCATCAAGGGAAAGAGGGTCTCCTAACAGAAGACCCTTGTGTAATGTGATCATGTTATATAATCACACAAATCCCATCACCTTTGCCAAATTCTACTACAGGAGTCGGGAACCTTTTTGGCTGAGAGAGCCATGAACGCCACATATTTTAAAATGTAATTCCATGAGAGCCATACAACAACCCATGTACGCTACACATTATCCAATAAAAATTTGGTGTTGTCCCGGAGGACAGCTATGATTGGCTCCAGCCACCCACAACCATGAACATGAATGGTATAAAATGAATGGGTTGTAATATATGAGAATGTTTTATATTTTTAATGTTATTATTATTTTTATTAAAGGTTTGTCTGTGAGCCAGATGCAGCCATCAGAAGAGCCACATCTGGCTCACGAGCCATAGGTTCCCTACCCCTGTTCTACTAGTTAAGAGCAAATCACAGGTCCCATTCATACTCAAAAGGAAGAGAACAGACAAGAGTTGAAACTGGAGGTAAGGAATATAAGGGCTCCCCTAGAGTCTGTGCACCCTCTGATCCCCAAGATTTGTGTCCTTCTCACATGAAAAATACATTTTCTCCCTCCCAAGTTCCTGAAGAACCTCATACCATTATGGCATCTGTTCATTAAGAATCTAGAATCTAGAATCTCATCATATAAATAATGTACAGGTGTAGATGAGGTTCCTTGGGTATACACTACTTATTCTCAATCTAAAACAAAAAACAGCTCATCTGGTTCCTAACATACCCAACACACAGTGGAGGAATGGGTATAGTAAAATAATTATAGACATTCCATTTAAAAGGGGAGAGAAAAGTGGTTACCACTCCAAAGGACTTTTGACATTCCGTTTAGCAAACTCCTGCCAGTTCTCTGATTAGATTCCAAGGCCTGGAAATAATCCACGATAGGTTTTGGTTCTGCCATCTGAGTCATATTTCCTTTTTCATGAGAGGTGGCATGTGTTCAGTGCTGAGTAGTTTTATCATCCTATTTCCTGCCAGAATTTTGGAGATCCAGTAGCTTCCTTGCATTTTGTACTCTTTCTGTCCCTTTCAGTTTAAGTTGGCAGTGCTTTTAATGAAATAAATTTCTTAAATAATTTATGGGTCTCCTGTCAATTTCCCTTTATACAAAAGCAACACCCACAGTTCTTTTTGAGACAGGAGCACCTTTAAGTGGGGTAAAGACACTGAGATGGTTAAAAGACAACTCAAACTTCCAAAAGGCCTTATTTGAGAAATTGTATGAAGCACACCCTTAATCTCTGGAGAGAGCTCTTTGTGTGACTGAATGCTATTCTGATCCTTTGATGTTTTTGAGGTTTTAACAAAAGCTTGTATAATCACCACTTGGCTTTTTCTGTAGAATAGCGTTTATCTTCATGTCACATACTCAAAAGTCATTTCCTAATTTTAACATCTTTTGACATCTGGAGAGATTGAGAATGTTCAAAATCATAAAATTCTGGTTCCCTTTACACAGTTATTTCCACAATTTATCTCTCTCCTCTTGCATTGATATATGCACCAAGAAACCAGGTGTACCTTCAACACTTTGCTTGCAAATCCTAGCTAGATAAACAAGTTCATCACTTGTTCTGCTTTTCATATAATCACAGAAGACAATTTTGCTAAGTTTTCTGTTGCTTCCTAATAAGAAACCCTCTTTCTCTAGCTTCCAATAACATGTCTCTTACTTCCTCTCTACCCTTCCTGGCAGCATCCTCCAAGTTTGAATTGCTAAACAGTCTGCTCAAGGCAACTTAGGCTTTTTTTTTATCATACTCCTCAAAATTGTTCCAGCCTCCAAACAGTTCCAAAGTCTTTCCCACTGTTTTATATATTTGTTACAGCAGCCCTCTACTTTTCAGATACCAAAATATAACCTTGTGTTAATAAGCTTCATTAATGGATCTACTAGAATTTAAGTCCATGGAAAAGTTTGTATGTTAGTAAGAAATTTTGAAACCTAGCAGCTCTAACCTGAGCTACTCTGAGATTTTTTGAGTTTGGAAAAATTACTATATCACCAGAAAGATAAAGAAATATGCATTTTTAGAAGATATTGTATCCTCTGGAGAATATGAGATACTTATAAAAGTAAGCATAGTGATAAAGGAGAAATAACTTTAAATATAAGTATCTTATAACACTTTATGTTTAAATGTAATCAGGAGATTCCAAGATGGCGACAGAGTAAGCAGATGTTCCAACTGCCACCTCCAAGGACCAAATTGGATTACAACTTAAGAACAATAATCTTGAAAATACAACTTTGGGCCCTGGCCGGTTGGCTCAGCGGTAGAGCGTCGGCCTAGCGTGCGGAGGACCCGGGTTCGATTCCCGGCCAGGGCACACAGGAGAAGCGCCCATTTGCTTCTCCACCCCTCCGCCGCGCTTTCCTCTCTGTCTCTCTCTTCCCCTCCCGCAGCCAAGGCTCCATTGGAGCAGAGATGGCCCGGGCGCTGGGCATGGCTCTGTGGCCTCTGCCTCAGGCGCTAGAGTGGCTCTGGTCACAATATGGCGATGCCCAGGATGGGCAGAGCATCGCCCCCTGGGGGGCAGAGCACCGCCCCTGGTGGGCGGGCTGGGTGGATCCCAGTCGGGCGCATGCGGGAGTCTGTCTGACTGTCTCTCCCTGTTTCCAGCTTCAGAAAAAAGAAAAAAAAAAAAAAGAAAAAAAAATACAACTTTGGACTAAACAAAGAGAAGTCTATAACCAAGGATCACAGAAGAAGCCACACCGAGATTGGTAGAAAGGGCAGAGATGCAGAGGGGACTTCCCTGCTCCCAGGAGCAAGCAGTGACTGAGGGTCTGGAGGTACTCCCACTGCAGAAAGGGTCTCCCTGAGAGGTGTGGGTCCTTGGCCCCTGGCCCAGAGCCCCAGAGCCTAGAAGAGGCACCCAAACAGCATTTGGCAGTGAAAAGACCCAGGTTTTTGTCTGCGAGAAAAAGATAAAGCTCTCAGAGACAGAGGCTCAGTCATAAAGGGCCAGCTCAGAAAATCTCATTCACAGTCACTAACCCGGGATTCCAGTGGAGGGAGAGCTGAGAGTACTAGAGTTGCATGAGGAGACTGTGAAGTTGGAGGCCCAGGGAGAGACACTTTGGGGGACGGCCACCAGAACCCCTGTGCTGAATCATTCTTCAATACTGCAGTCACCATCTTTCTTGGGTGGAGCAATCCCCTCTGATTGGCATCAATCTGGGGAGAAGCAACTTCTCCACCCTCGGGAGTCTCTCCTACCCCAGTCATAGTGACTGGGTCATGCAAGGAGTCAGGGGGCAAGTCAGCAACTCAGTTTTCTCATATTGAGGACAGAGCTTTCACCTGCACTCTCCTGAGTCTAAGATAGATAATTCCACCACAGGGGAGACTCAGTGGAAACTGTCCAGACTGCCAGAAGACTACATCTTTGGGACTCAGAGGCCATCGCCACTGGACTTCTTGGGCCACACCCTACTGAAGTCTGTGAAAAAAGTCTGGACAGACTAATACCTGAACTGAAAGCCTGAGCCAAACCCACCACCTTTCCTAATCCCCAAATTGCCTCAGGCTCCAAACTCTACCAGAGGCTTTTTCAGTGGCCAAGCCCAACAAACAACCAGCAGAAAGAAGCTGCAGGAGGCATGACTCAGGGAACCTTGGCCTTTTAAGCAGACCTTCCCCCAAGCCCAGAGTAGGTAGAAGCCAGCCTAAGTGTGCAGCTGCTATTTCCATGTGCACCTTGGCCCAGCGGAGGCAGCCACAAACTCTGGACTGCTTATAGCTCCAAGAAGGCTGCTAAGGCCACTCACGGACAGTGTCATCCAATGGTCTGTGCCAGGCTCCTGCCAGGGTGGCCCAGGGCTGGCATATTCAGTGGAAAGCTGTAGAGAGCATCAGTTCAGGACCTAATAATCCTTGCTAGAGTGGTATCCAAATGAAGGGCTCATCACATCTGGCCCAGCTGAGGCGAGTTCTGGTCTCTGTGATCAGCACGAGCACAGTCAGCTGGCCTGGATGCTGGATATACTGCCCTGCTGGACTATATTCCATTGGGGGAAGGGAGAGAGGTTTGCAGAATGTACATGTAAAGTATGGGTCCCTGTGAGCCTATTGTTGGATCTGGTCAAGGGGTTTACCCACCTTCTGGGGGGGTACAGTCAGCCCCAGGAGAGGGCTCTCTCAGTCTTCTTCCCTAAGACCAGGGTCTCACCAGCTGTAAGAACTTCTGCAAAGGAAACTTTGGCCACACTAGATCTGAACTTGCTGCTCACCTTGTTGGGGAGAAATAAAATTTGAGTATCCAGCAGTAGCTGAGGAAATAGGCTCTGGAGTTGTGGCCATATTCCCCATACTGAGCTCCTGACCCTGAAGTAGATGGTCTAATTAACATTATATTCCCAACCTCAGATGCCCTAACCTAATAAGCTTGCAACCTGCAGAGGGATTGGTTGGGTGAGGTCAGTCTGAGCCATCACTACAGTCTTTGTACAGAAGACTCTGTGGGAAAAACAGGTAGCTAAAAGAGGAGGTGGAGCTGCTGAAAAGTGAAGGAAAATCTTAAGGAGCTTGGGGCTTTTATGGAGCTTCTGTCATCACTAAGCAAGAGAAAACTGATCCTTATACACAGGTTGGCCCCTCCCACATTACCCAGGCACAGAAAATGTAGACTAAAATAGTGAAAAGAGAAGTAGCTGCATACAAGTAATCCATAGAGAATTACAAACAACAGCTGATGCCAACACAAGGAGATCTAGAACTAACACAACTAACAGTGGGTGGCAGATACCACCAACCTTAGGCTCAGCTAGCTACACAAGCAGCATGCCCAAAGGAAGAGTCTAGCAGACATCAGACATTGTGAAGAATAAATATGCCCAACAAGACAAACATTCCATAGTGTGTAATACACATGATCAAGGTTGAACCTGACAGCCAGCCAGCCTGAAGGAACAAGCATATCAACAAAAAGACCACAGCATTCAACACGTACAGAAAACAGGAGGGAAAATAGTACCTTTGAGAAGCATTCCTAGAAAAAGAAAAACAGGTGGCCTGGAGATCAATACAACCAAACCCATCTTCCTCATAAACATACCACAAAAAATTCAGTCAGACAGCACTACCTAATATACAGAAAAAATGGGTGGACAAAAAAATGCAACCCAAATAAATCAACAAGAGAAATCCCCTGAAAAAGAACTAAATGAAATGGAAGTAAACAAACTACCAGGTGCAGAGTCTAAAATAATAATTTTTAGGATGCTCAAGGATCTTAGAGAAAAAATGGATGAAAATAATGAGCACCTAAATAAAGAGATAACAAACATCAGAAAGGATATTGAAATAATAAAAAAAAGAACCAGTCAGAAATGAAAAATACAATATCAAAAACGAAGACTGCACTAGAAGGAATTAATAGCAGGCTGGATGAAGCAGAGGATAGAATCAGTGAATTAGAAGACAAGATAAACACAAGCATAGAAGTAACACAACAAAACAAAAAGAAGTGCAAAAAGACTGAGGAAACTCTAAAAGAGCCCTGTGATAACATGAAGAGAAATAACAGCTGCATCATAGGAGTTCCTGAAGGAGAAGAGAAGGAACAAGGGATAGAAAACCTGTTTGAAGAAATCATAGCTGAAAATTTCCCTAAATTGATGAAGGAAAAAGTCACACAAGTTCAAGAAGCACAGAGAGTCCCATTAAGGAGGAACCTAAGGAGGCCTACACCAAAACACACCATAATTAAAGTGCCAAAGTTAAAAGACAAAGAAAGAATACTAGAAGCTGAAAGAGAAAAGCAGTTAATTACCTACAGAGGAGCCACACTAAGGATAACATCCAACTTCTCAACAGAAACACTTGAGGCCATAGGAGATTGGCAAGAAATATTCAAAGTAATGCAAAACAACGCCTTACAACCAAGACTACTTTATCCAGCAAGGCTATCACTTAAAATTTAAAAAGAAATAAAAAACATCCCAGACAAAAAAAAAAAAACTGAAGGAATTCACTACAATCAAACCAGTGCCAAAACAAATGTTAAGGGGCCTGCTGTAATAAAAAAGCAAAGGAAAATTAAAAGAAATCAGAAAAAGAAAAAGAGAAATGTAGTTTTAAAGAATAAAATGGCGATAAATAAGTTCATGTCAATAATAACCTTAAAAGTAAATGGATTAAATGCTACAATCAAAAGACACAGGGTAGCTTCATGGATAAGAAAACAGGACCCATACATATGTTGTCTATAAGAGACCCACCTTAGAACAAAAAACACATGTAGGCTGAAAGTGAAGGGATGGAAAAAAGTATTTCACACCAGTGGAAAGGAAAGAAGCTGAGATAGCAACACTTATACCTGATTAAAAAAAAAAAACAACCTTTAAAACAAAGCCTATAGTAAGGGATATAAAAGGTCACTATATAATAATAAAGGAAGCAATTCAACAGGAGGATATAGCCATTGTAAATATTTATGCTCCTAATATGGGAGCACCTAACTATATTAAAGCAGATTTTGATGGACATAAAGGGAGAAATTAACAGCAATACTATAATAGTAGTAAATTTTAATACCCCATTAACATCAATGGATAGATCCTCTAGATAGAAAATTAACAAAGAAACGATGGCCTTAAATGACAAACTAGATCAACTGGATTTAATTTATTTCTTCAGAACCTTTCACCCCAAAGAGCAGAATATATATTCTTTTCAACAGCTCATGGTACATTCTTTAGAAAATAGACCACATGTTAGGACACAAAATGAATCTCAATAAATTTAAGAAGACTGGAATCATATCAAGCATCTTCTCTGATCACAATGGCATGAAACTGAAATTGACTACAATAGAAAAACATTCAAACACTTAGAGGCTAAATAGCATGTTATTGAATAACAAATGAGTTAACAGTGAGGTCAAGGAAGAAATCAAAAATATCCTTTAAACAAATGAAAATGAACATACAACTCAAAATATATGGGACACAGCAAAAACAGTCCTGAGAGGGAAGTTCATAGCATTACAGGTATACATTAAGAAGCAAGAAAAAGGTCAAATAAACAACTTAACTCTGCATCTAAAAGAACTAGCAAAAGAACAAGAAATAAAGCCTGAAGAAGAAGGAAGGAAGGAAATAATAAATATCAGAGTGAAAATAAATGACATAGAGGCTAAAAAAAATTACAAAAGATCAATGAAACCAAGAGCTGGTGCTTTGATGAGGTAAACAAGATTAATGAACTTTTAACCAGACTCTTTAAGAAAAAAAGAGAGGCCCTGGCTGGTTGGCTCAGTGGTAGAGCATTGGCTTGGCATGTGGATATCCCAGGTCTGATTTCTGGTTAGGGCATATAGCCCATCTGCTTCTCTACTCTTTCCCCTCTACTTATCTCTCTCTTTCCCTCCCACAGCTAAGGCTTCATTGGAACAAAGTTGGCCCAAGCACTGAGGATCACTCCATGGCTTCCACCTCAGGTGCTGTAATGGTCATGTTGCAATAGAGCAATGCCCCTGATGAGCAGAGCATCACCACCCAGTGCGTATACTGGCTGGATCCCAGTTGGGTGCATGCAGGAGTCTGTCTCTCTGCCTCCCTTTTTATCACTTCAGAAAAATACAAAAAGGAAAAAGAAGAAAATAGAGAAAGAACTCCAACAAATAAAATTAGAAATGAAAGTGGAGAAGTAACAACTGACACCAGAGAAATACAAAGGATTGGTAAAAGATGCTATCAAGATTTATATGCCAAAAAATTGGACAACCTAGGTGAAATGGATAAATTCCTAGAAACATGCAATCTTTCAAAATTCAATCTCGAAGAATCAGAAAACCTAAACAGACTGATTAAAACAATTCTCAAAAAACTCCTAGCAAACAAAAATCCTGGACTGTATGGCTTCACAGGTAAATTTTAACAAACATTCGAAGGAGAACTAACTCCTATCCTTCTCAAGCTATTTCAAAAAATTGAAGAGGAGGGAAGACTTCAAAGCTTCTTTTATGAGGCAAGCATTATCCTCATTTCAAAACCAGGTATACACACTACTAAGAAAGAAAATTATAGGCCCATATCCCTGATGAACTTAGATGCTAAATTCTTTTTTTTTATTATTCATTTTTTTTAGAGAGGAGAGAGAAAGGGAGAGAGAGAGAGAGACAGAGAGGGAGAGAGAGAAGGTGGGGAGGAGCTGGAAGCATCAACTCCCATATGTGCCTTGACCAGGCAAGCCCAGGGTTTTGAACCAGCGACCTCAGCATTTCCAGGTTGATGCTTTATCCACTGCACCACCACAGGTCAGGCTTAGATGCTAAATTCTTAACAAAATATTAACAAACCAGATCCAACAATACATTTTAAAAATCATATATCATGATCAAGTGGGATTTATTCCTGTGAAACAAGGCTGATACAATATTCACAAATCAATAAATATGATTCATCACATAAACAAAAGGAAGGATAAAAATTACATGATTATATCAAAAGAAGCAGAAAAAGCACTTGATAAAATCCAGCACCTATTAATGATCAAAACTCTCAGCAAAGTGGGAATACAGGGAACATACCTCAACATAATAAAGCCCATCTATGACAAACCCACAGCCAACATCATACTCAATGGTCAAAAATTAAAAGCAATCCCCTTAAGATCAAGAACAAGGCAAGGGTGTCCGTTTTCACCACCCTTATTCAACATAGTTCTGGAAGTCCTAGCAACAGCAATCAGACAAGAAGAAGAAATAAAAGGCATCCAAATTGGAAAAGAAGAAGTAGCAATGTCATTATTTGCTGATGACATGATACTGTACATAGAAAACCCTAAAGTCTCAGTCAAAAATCTACTAGACCTGATAAATGAATTCGGCAAGGTAGTAGCAGGATATAAAGTTAATATTGATAAATGGGTGGCATTTTTATACACCAACAATAAACTTTCTAAAAGAGAAATTAAGAAAACAATAACCTTCACTATTGAAATAATAATAATAATAAAGAACCTTGGAGTCAATTTAACCTAGTTGGTAAAGACTTGTACTGGGAAAATTATGAGACATTAAAAAAAGAAATCAAGAAAGATACAAACAAGTGGAAGTATACACTGTGTTCATGGATAAGAAGAATAAACATCATTAAAATGTCAATATTACCCAAAGCAATCTATAAATTCAATGCAATTCCTATAAAAATACCAATGGCAGACTTCAAAGATACAGAACAGATATTCCAAAAATGTATGTTTAACCAAAAAAGAACACAAATAGCCTCAGCAATCTTGAAAATAAAGAATAAAGTGGGAGGTATAACAGTTTCTGATAACAAGTTATACTACAAGGCCATAGTAATCAAACAGCTTGGTATTGGCATAAGAACAGGAACACAGATCAATGGAATAGAACAAAGAACCCAGAAATAAACCCACACTATATAGACAATTGATATTTGACAAAGGAGGTAAGAGCATACAATAAAGATACTCTCTTTAACAAATGGTGTTGGGGAAATTGGACAGGTACATGCAAAAAAAAATGAAATTAGACCACCAACTTACACCATTCACAAACATAAACTCAAAATGGATAAAAGACTTAAATGTAAGTCATGAAACCATTAACATCTTGGAAGAAAACATAGACAGTAAACTCTCTGGTAGCTCTCGTAGCAATGTTTTTGCTGATTTATCTCCATGGGCAAGTGAAATAAAGGACAGAATGAACAAATGGGACTATATCAAACTAAAAAGCTTCTGTACTGCAAAAGACACCATTAACAAAATAAAAAGACAACCCACACAATGAGAGAATATATTCGACAATACATCTGATAAGGGGTTAATAACCAAAATTTATAAAGAACTTGTAAAACTCAACACCAGGAAGGTAAACAATATAATCAAAAAATGGGCAAAAGAAATAAATAGACACTTCTCCAGAGGATATACAGATGGCCAATAGGCATATGAAAAATGTTCAACATCACTAATCATTAGAGAAATGCAAATTAAAACCACAATGAGATACCACGTCACACCAGTCAGAATGGCGCTCATTAACAAAACAACACATAACAAGTGCTGGAGAGGGTGTAGAGAAAAGGGAACCCTCCTGAACTGTTGATGGGAATGCAGACTGGTGCAGCCACTGTGGAAAACAGTATAAACATTCCTCAAAAAATTAAAAATAGAGCCTCTCTTTGACCCAGCTATCCCACTTTTAGAAATATATCCTATGAATACCAAATCACTGATTCAAAATAAGAAATGAACACGCATGTTTATTGTAGCATTGTTTACAATAGCCAAGATGTGGAAACAGCCCAAGTGTCCTTCAGTGGATGAGTGGATTAAAAAGCTGTGGTACAGGCCCTCGCCAGTTGGCTCAGTGGTAGAGCGTCGGCCTGGCGTGCAGAAGTCCCGGGTTTGATTCCCAGCCAGGGCACACAGGAGAGGTGCCCATCTGCTTCTCCACCCTCCCCCCTCTCCTTCCTCTCTGTCTCTCTTTTCCCCTCCCACAGCTGAGGTTCCATTGGAGCAAAACATGGCCCAGGCACTGGGGATGGCTCCTTGGCCTCTGCCCCAGGTGCTAGAGTGGCTCTGGTCGCAACAGAGAGACGCTCTGATGGGCAGAGCATTGCCCCCTGGTGGGCGTGCTGGGTGGATCCCGGTCGGGCGCATGCGGGAGTCTGTCTGACTGCCTCCCCGTTTCCAGCTTCAGAAAAATACAATAAGTAAGTAAGTAAATAAATAAATAAATAAATAAATAGCTGTGGTACATATACACAATGGAATACTATGCAGCCGTGAGGAGGAAAGAGATCTTACCTTTTGTGACAACATGAATGAACTTGGAAACTATCTTGCTAAGTGAAATAAACCAAGCAGAGAAAGAAAAATATCATATGACCTCACTCATTTGAGGAATCCAATGAACAATATAAACTGAGGAATGGAACAGAGGCAGAAGAGGGATCAAAGAGACCAGAGGGAAATCAGTCAGAGGAAAAGTAGAAGAGAAGATGAGATCAGAGAGGGGAAAAAGATTAGTGAAATTATATATATATATGAATTATACATATATATTAATTATATATATATATATATTACACAGTATTATAGAGAACAGGACAGCAAATCCTGGAGGGAAAGGGGAAAGTCATTGGGGGAGGGATCAAAGGGTGGGGGCCGAGAAAACATGGTGGTGGGGGGAGATATATTCAGTAGGACACTTGAATCGATGTAAACACAATAAATTAAATTATAAATAAAAAAATTTAAATCACCATTTTGATTTAATTTTTGTACAAGGGGACGTTATAATCTAATTTCATTCTTCTGCATATGACTTTCAAGTTTTCCCAACACCATTTATTGTAGAGGCTTCTTTTAGCCCATTATGTGTTTCTAGCTCTCGTGTCAAAAATTATGTACCCATATACATGTGGTTTTATTTCTGGACCCTCAACTTTTTTCCATTGGTCTGTGTGTCTCTTTTCTGCCAATACCATGTTGTTTTTATTACTGTAGTTCTGCAGCATAATTTGAAGTCAGGTAGTATGATACCTCAGGCTTCATTCCTTTTTCTCAGAATTATTTTGGCTATTTGAAGTATTTTGTATTTCTACCAAAAAAAAAAAAAAAAAGATAACCTTAACCACAAAGAAACTTGTTATGTATACATAATGGAATACTATGCAGCCACAAAAAGAAGGAAATCTTACCTTTCTCAATGGCATGGATGGACCTGGTGATTATTATGCTAAGTGAAATAAGCCAGGTAGAGAAAGTCAAATATCAGATGATCTCACTTATATGTAGAATCTAATGAACAAAATATATTAAAGAATGAAATAGAGGCAGAGGTGGGGTCACAGGGATCAGAGGGACAGCTGTCAGAGGGAAGGGGGATGAGGGGATGGGATCAGAGAAGGTGAAGGGATTAGTGAAATTATATATACATAACACAGAGATACAGATAACAGGAAAGAAAATCCCAGAGGGAAGGGGGAGGGAGTTAATGGGAGGGGGACAAAGAGGGTATAAATGTGGACATGGGAGTGAGGGGTGGGGGTGTTATATTTAGTGGGACACTTGAATTCCTGTGAACACAAGAAATTAAAATTAATAAAAATTTTTAGGATTGAGATGACGTCACAGTGATGGCGCGGTAGGAAGCAATACCGAAAATCTCCCCATAAACTCAACAAGTACTTCAACCAGAAACAGAAAAACCTATCCTTGGAGTCTTCAGATGCTTCACAACACACCCGAAGGTAGGATCAAGTGAAAGATTGGCTAAATATATGGTCAAACTTCGGGGGAAATAAGGAGTAAGAAATGCTCCGCCTTCCTCTCTAATCCAAACAGGATGGCTTTCACTGAGAACTGAGAATATAGAAACTAAGGCGGAGGGAGTGAATAGTTCCAGGCTGCGGTACAGCCAAATCAGGCTGTGGCACGGAGATCCAAGCCGTGGAAAAACCTGGGCAATTCAAGCTAACACGCGCGCGCCAAACCCAGACAAAGAAAGACAAGTGGGGCAGCCATTTTCCGCATCTCCTGGTTGGCGTGGTTAGTGGGCAAAAGATTCCTACGAACACTTCAGGGGTGGGCGCCGCCCATGCTAACCCACAGAGAAGCAGAGTCAGAGGCCTCTGTATGGGCAAAAAGCAGCATCTCCTAGGAGCCCCAGCGCCCTGAGGGGACCGGGCACGGGGAGGGAGCTGGAGCCAACTCCAATGGCGGAACTTTTCTGTGCAGGAGGAGGGCTTTCGCGGAGTGAGAGGCGTCCCGTGTGAACCTCATAATCTGGCCAGTGCGCACGCACGCAAAGTGGGCAGGAGATTCCTCCGAACTCCTCAGGGGTGGGTGCTCATGTTTTCCCTCAGAGGAGCAGAATCAGAGGCCCGTGAGCGGGCCAGGAGCGGAAGCCCCAGCGCCCTGGGAAAGCCGCACGGGGACAGAGCGAAAGCCAATTCCAACCCAGTAACTTTTCCGTGTGGGCAGAGGGCTTTCTTGGAGTGAGAGGCGTCCCAGACTCCTGAGCCTCAAAATCTGGTCAGTGCGCACGCAGGAAGAGTGAACAAAAGATTCCTCCGAACTCCTCAGAGGTGGGCGCCCGTGTTTTTCCCACAGAGAAGCAGGTCTGTGAGCGGGCCAGGAGCGGAATCTCAGGCAGCCCTAGCCCCTTGGGAAAGCCGCATGAGGATAGAGCGAAAGCCAATTCCAAAGCTCGATCTTTTCCGTGTGGGTAGGGATTTCACTCGAAGTGTGACCTGTCTGGCTAGAGATTCCTCCGAACACCTCAGGAGTGGGCACTCGAGTTATCCCACAGAGGGGCAGAGCCAGAGATCTTTGAGTGAGAGGAAGCCACGCCTGATTATGCTGGCAGGTCTGACTGACTGAGCCTTACTCAGAGCCCTGTGCTGAGTGGGAACAGAGTGGGGAGTTGCCAGCTCTTTGAGACTCTTACTATCCAGGCAGAGGCAGCAGCAACCCCATAACTGGATTGTCAGGCTTCTAACTGTGGAAGGAAAGACTAGGAGAGAGGCTCCAGGAACACTCTCACAGTGAGAGATCCTCTCTGTTGGAGCCTATAAACACTAATGAACCTTGGCTGCCAACGAGACTGAAGCCCAATACATGACATTGCCATAGAGAATTATCAACTGCAAACCTCTTCCAGAGCGTGCCACAGGGGCAGAACCCGGGGTACAAAGTCACCGACCAGAAAGACAGAAAAGAAAAAGCAAGACGACAACCTCTCAAAATCAAGAATAATCTGCAGATTTTATAACCTATCCCATCTTATTATATTTGTTCGTCTGTGTCTCTTTTCTTCATTCTTGATTTTTTTTTCTACTCCAATTTGGTCATTTAATTCTCTCTCAGTCTTACTCTCACCTCTCTTTGAACTACACTACCCATAAGTGTTACATCTCACATTATCTTTTCTTTCCTCCTCCTTTCTCTCTTTGAGGGTTGCAATCCAAAACCCCTAACTCTCTCTTTCTCTCTCCTCCTTTTTCTTTTTTCTTCTTTAAGTGGTTCCATCTTTTCTCTCTCTCTCTCTCTCTCGCTCTCTCTCTCTCTTTTCTTCCTCTATATTAGTCTCTTCCTCTCTCCTTTACGTCTTCTCTCATTCAAACTTCAATAACAAACAATTATCTTATCTGGGACTCAAACTTAAGTTTGTGGCATTTTGGAGGGTTTTTACTTCACCTTTTTAACACATTAGCAGTGCTCCCATCCCTGGCTCTCCATTTTATCTAGTTCTTGTTCCACTAAATACAATAGTAATTTTTTAATTTTCCACCCTTTTTTACTGTTTCCCTCTTATTCCTCTCAGCATATCTCTGAGTCAGCCAACACCTAAAAGCAAAACATTTTATTCTTGACCCAAATTTTTTCCTAATTTGCTTTTTGTGGGTCTATACTGCTCCCCCCTTTTTTTATATATAAATATTTTTTTCTTGTATTTTTTTTTCTTTTTTTCTTTTTCCTTTACCCCTATATTACTTCTCCCCAATTCAGGCCCTCCACTACAGGTATTGTTTGTTCTATTTAGTACAATATAATTCACAGTTCATCACAAGATTTTCTCAAAAAAGAGGGGAGAGGAAAGGAGAGGAAAAAAGGAGGGGAAGGAATTATTCCCTTTTTTTCCCCCTCAAATTTTTATCTTATTTTATTTTTCTTTATTTAATGATTAATTTTTAAAAAAAACGTGCAATTTTTTATTTTTATTTTTATTTTTTTATCCTTTTATTCCTTATAAAATCTCATTAATACTATCAAGAAAATCACCCTCAGATGCCATTAAAGAAGAGAAAATCGAATATCATGGATACAAAAGATAGAGAGGTAACACAGAGAGATGAGGAAAAATCTATGGAGAAAAAATTTAAGATATTGGAAACCTTGGAGTTAAACGACAGAGGATTTAAAATAGAAATTCTAAAAATACTCAGAGATATACAAGAAAACACAGAAAGGCAATTTAGGGAGCTCAGAAAACAACTCGATGAACACAAAGAGTATATCTCCAAGGAAATTGAAACTATAAAAACAAATCAGAGATGAAAAACTCAATTCATGAGCTGAAAAATGAGGTAACAAGCTTAGCTAAAAGAACAGGCCAGATAGAAGAGAGGATCAGCAAAATAGAAGACAAGCAACTTGAGGCTCAACAAAGAGAAGAACAAAGAGATTCAAAAATTAAAAAAAATGAAATAGCCCTACAGGAATTATCTGACTCCATCAAAAAGAATAACATAAGAATAATAGGTATATCAGAGGGAGAAGAGAGAGAAAATGGAATGGAGAACATACTCAAACAAATAATAGATGAGAACTACCCAAGCCTCTGGAAAGAACTAAAACCTCAAATTCTAGAAGCAAACAGAACTCCAAGTTTTCTTAACCCCAACAAACCTACTTCAAGGCATATCATAATAAAATTGGCACAAACCAACTGCAAAGAAAAAATTCTCAAGGCAGCCAGGGAAAAGAAGAATACAACATATAAAGGAAGGCCCATTAGATTATCATCAGATTTCTCAACAGAAACTCTACAAGCTAGAAGAGAGTGGACCCCAATATTTAAAGTCTTGAAAGAGAGGAACTTTCAGCCACGAATACTATACCCATCAAAGCTAACCTTCAAATATGAAGGAGAAATAAAAACATTCACAGATACAGAAAAGATGAGAGAATTTATCACCAGAAAACCCCCACTCCAGGAAATACTAAAGGGGGTTCTCCAATCAGATACAAAGAATAAAAAAACAACAACAACAAAGCCACAAGTAAAAGCTCCAAGAAGAACATAACAAAACCAACTTTAAACTGTGACAACAATAAGAAAGGGGGGGAGAGGATGAAGATTAACAGTAGCAAAGGGCGATGGAGGGCAAAAGTACTCACAAAATAGTGCACTACAATGAACAGGGTAGGAACCCTTTTCATTACTTAATGGTAACCACCATTGAAAAAACCACCACAGAAGCAAATGATTTAAAAAAGATAGCAATAGAGGAAAGATGTATGGAACACAACCAAAAAAAACAAAAGATAGAAAAACAAAAGAGAAGAATCAAACAAGGCACAAAACTAACAGAAAGCAATCTATAAAATGGCAATGAGGAACTCACAAGTGTCAATAATTTCACTAAATGTAAACAAATTAAACTCACCAATAAAAAGGCACAGAGTAGCCGAATGGATCAAAAAAGAAAATCCAACTGTATGCTGCCTACAAGAAACTCATCTAAGTAACAAGGATAAAAACAAATTCAAAGTGAAAGGCTGGAAAACAATACTCCAAGCAAATAACATCCAAAAAAAAGCAGGTGTAGCAATACTCATATCGGATAATGCTGACTACAAGACAGGAAAAGTACTCAGAGACAAAAATGGCCATTTCATAATGGCTAAGGGGACACTGAATCAAGAAGACATAATAATTCTTAATATATATGCACCAAACCAAGGAGCACCAAAATATATAAGACAGCTACTTATTGACCTTAAAACAAAAACTGACAAAAATACAATCATACTTGGAGACCTCAATACACCGCTGATGGCTCTAGATCGGTCATCCAAACAGAGAATCAACAAAGACATAGTGGCCTTAAACAAAACACTAGAGCACCTGGATATGATAGACATCTACAGGACATTTCATCCCAAAGTGACTGAGTATACATTTTTCTCCAGTGTACATGGATCATTCTCAAGAATTGACCATATGCTGGGCCACAAAAACAACATCAGCAAATTCAGAAAAATCGAAGTTGTACCAAGCATATTTTCTGATCATAAAGCCTTGAAACTAGAATTCAACAGCAAAAAAGAGGGGAAAAATCCCACAAAAATGTGGAAACTAAACAACATACTTTTAAAGAATGAATGGGTCAAAAAAGAAATAAGTGCAGAGATCAAAAGATATATACAGACAAATGAAAATGATAATACGACATATCAGAATCTATGGGATGCAGCAAAAGCAGTGATAAGAGGGAAGTTCATATCACTTCAGGCATATATGAACAAACAAGAGAGAGCCCAAGTGAACCACTTAACTTCACACCTTAAGGAACTAGAAAATGAAGAACAAAGACAACCCAAAACCAGGCGAAGAAAGGAAATAATAAAAATCAGAGCAGAAATAAATGAAATAGAGAACAGAAAAACTATAGAAAAAATTAATAAAACAAGGAGCTGGTTCTTTGAAAAAATCAACAAAATTGACAAACCCTTGGCAAGACTTACCAAGGAAAAAGGAGAAAGAACTCATATAAACAAAATCCAAAATGAAAGAGGAGAAATCACCACGGACATCGTAGATATACAAAGAATTATTGTAGAATACTATGAAAAACTTTATGCCACTAAATTCAACAACCTAGAAGAAATGGATAAATTCCTAGAACAATACAACCTTCCTAGACTGAGTCAAGAAGAAGCAGAAAGCCTAAACAGACCTATTAGTAGAGAAGAAATAGAAAAAACCATCAAAAACCTCCCCAAAAATAAAAGTCCAGGCCCAGATGACTATACCAGCGAATTTTATCAAACCTTCAAAGAAGACTTGGTTCCTATTCTACAGAGAGTCTTCCAAAAAATTGAAGAAGAAACAATACTTCCAAACACATTTTATGAGGCAAACATAACCCTTATACCAAAACCAGGCAAGGATGGCACAAAAAAAGAAAACTACAGACCAATATCTCTAATGAATACAGATGCTAAAATACTAAACAAAATACTAGCAAATCGAATACAACAACATATTAAAAAAATAATACATCATGATCAAGTGGGATTCATCCCAGAATCTCAAGGATGGTTCAACATACGTAAAACGGTTAACGTAATACACCATATCAACATAACAAAGAACAAGAACCACATGATATTATGAATAGATGCAGAAAAGGCTTTTGATAAAATACAACACAATTTTATGTTTAAGACTCTCAACAAAATGGGTATAGAAGGAAAATATCTCAACATGATAAAGGCCATATATGATAAACCATCAGCTAACATCATACTAAATGGCACAAAACTGAAGGCTTTCCCCCTTAAATCAGGAACAAGACAGGGTTGTCCACTCTCTCCACTCTTATTTAATGTGGTACTAGAGGTTCTTGCCATAGCAATCAGACAAGACAAAGAAATAAAAGGCATCCATATCGGAAAAGAAGAAGTAAAGGTATCACTTTTTGCAGATGATATGATCCTATTCATCGAAAACCCCAAAGAATCCACAAAAAGACTTCTAGAAAAAATAAGCCAATACAGTAAGGTCGCAGGATACAAAATTAACATACAGAAGTCAATAGCCTTTCTATATGCCAACAATGAAACATTTGAGAATGAACTCAAAAGAATAATCCCCTTCACGATTGCAACAAAAAAAATAAAATACCTAGGAATAAACATAACAAAGAATGTAAAGGACTTATACAATGAAAACTATAAACCATTGTTAAGGGAAATCGAAAAAGACATTATGAGATGGAAGAATATTCCTTGTTCTTGGTTAGGTAGAATAAATATAATCAAGATGGCCATATTACCCAAAGCTATATACAAATTTAATGCAATTCCCATCAAAATTCCAATGACATTTTTTAAAGAAATGGAGCAAAAAATAATCAGATTTATATGGAACTATAAAAAGCCCTGAATAGCCAAAGCAATCCTAAAGAAAAGGAATGAAGCTGGGGGCATTACAATACCTGACTTCAAACTCTATTATAGGGCCACGACAATCAAAACAACATGGTATTGGCAGAAAAATAGACACTCAGACCAATGGAACAGAATAGAAAGTCCAGAAATAAAACCACATATATATAGTCAAATAATTTTTGATAAAGGGGCCAACAACACTCAATGGAGAAAAGAAAGCCTCTTCAACAAATGGTGCTGGGAAAACTGGAAAGCCACATGCAAAAGAATGAAGCTGGACTACAGTTTGTCCCCCTGTACTAAAATTAACTCAAAATGGATCAAAGATCTAAACATAAGACCTGAAACAATAAAGTACATAGAAGAAGACATAGGTAACAAACTCATGGACCTGGGCTTTAAAGAGCATTTTATGAATTTGACACCACAGGCAAGAGAAGTGAAAGCAAAAATTAATGAATGGGACTACATCAGACTAAGAAGTTTTTATTCAGCAAGAGAAATTGATAACAAGATAAACAGACAGCCAACTAATTGGGAAATGATATTTTTAAACACCTGCTCAGATAAGGGCCTAATATCCAAAATATACAAAGAACTCATAAAACTCAACGACAAAAAAACAAACAATCCAATAAAAAAATGGGAAGAGGATATGAACAGACACTTCTCCCAGGAAGAAATACAAATGGCCAACAGATATATGAAAAGATGCTCATCTTCTTTAGTTATTAGAGAAATGCAAATCAAAACTGCAATGAGATACCACCTCACACCTGTTAGATTAGCTATTATTAACAAGACAGGTAATAGCAAATGTTGGAGAGGTTGTGGAGAAAAAGGAACCCTCATCCACTGTTGGTGGGAATGTAAAGTAGTACAACCATTATGGAAGAATGTATGGTGGTTCCTCAAAAAACTGAAAATAGAACTACCTTATGACCCAGCAATCCCTCTACTGAGTATATACCCCAAAAACTCAGAAACATTGACTTGTAAAGACACATGCAGCCCCATGTTCATTGCAGCATTGTTCACAGTGGCCAGGACATGGAAACAACCAAAAAGCCCATCAATAGATGACTGGATAAAGAAGATGTGGCAATATACACTATGGAATACTACTCAGCCATAAGAAATGATGACATCGGATCATTTATAGCAAAATGGTGGGATCTTGACAACATTATACGGAGTGAAATAAGTAAATCAGAAAAAACCAGGAACTGCATTTTTCCATACGTAGATGGGACATAAAACTGAGACCAAGAGACATTGACAAGAGTGTGGTGGTTACGGGGGGAGGGGGGAGAGGGAGAGGTAAGGGGGTGGGGGAGGGGCACAAAGAGAACTAGATAGAGGGTGACAGGACAATCTGACTTTGGGTGATGGGTATGCAACATAATTGAACTTTAAGATAACCTGGACATATTACCTTTGAATATATGTATCTTGATTTACTGATGTCACCCCATTAAAAATAAATAAATAAATTAATTAATTAATTAAAAAAGGAAAAAAAATTTTTAAATAAATATAATCATAAGGCCCTGACCAGTTTGCTCAGTGGTAGAGCATCAGCCTAGCATGTGGATGTCCTGAGTTTGATTTTTGGTCAGGGCACACAGGAGAAGTGCCTGTCTACTTCTCTACCCCTACCCCTCTCACTTCTCTCTCTGTTCTTCCTCCTGTAGCCATGGCTTGATTAGAGTGAGTTGGTCTCACACATCAAGTATGGCTCCATGGACTCCACCTCAGGCACTAAGAAATAAATCCTGTTGCAGAGCAAGGGACCCAGATGGACTTGCCAGGTGGATCCCTGTTAGGGTGCATGGAGAGTCTGTCTCTATCTCCCTTCCTCTCACTGAATAATAAAATAAATAAATAAATATAACCATAGGTGCTGTGATTATTTTGAAAATCTATTTATGTATTTCCTTTTAACAGGCATTTGTAGCATTTAGAAGATTCAGATACAGTTTACAAGGCCAGCATTATCCTAATTCCAAAACCAGGTAAAGACACTACAAAAAAAGAAAATTATAGGACAATATTCCTGATAAACATAGAAGCTAAAATCCTCAGAAAGTGTAGGAAACCAGATACAGCAATTCATTACAAAGATCATACATCATGATCAAGTGGGACTTATTCTGAGGATGCAGGTTTGGTACAAGACCTGCAAATCAATAAATATCAAACATTACATAAACAAAAAAATAAAAGTCACATGACCAATAAATGCAGAAAATGCATTTGATAAAAGCCATCACCCATTTATAATAAAAACCCTAAGCAAAGTGGGAATAGAGGAATCATACCTCAACAAATATCATATATGATAAACCCACAACCAATATCATATACAATGCACAAAAACTAAAAGCATTTACCTTAAGATCAGGAACAAGGCAGAGGTGTCCACTTTCACCACTCTTATTCAACATAGTACTGAAAGTCCTAAGCACAGCAATAAGACAAGAATAAGAAATAAAAGGCATCCAAATTGGAAAGGAGAAAGTAAAACTGTCATTTTTCTCAAATGACATGATACTACTCATTGAAAACCCTAAAGAATCTACCAAAAAAAACTACCAGATCTAATAAATAAATTTGGCAAAATAACAGGATACAAAATTAATATTCAGAAATCAGTGACATTCTTATATACCAATAATGAACTACCAGAAAAAGGAATTAAGGAAACAATCTTATTTACTATTACAACAACAACAACAACAAAGTAAGGTACCTAGAAATAAATTTAACCAAGAAGGTAAAAGACCTGTACAGAGAAAATTAAATGATATTGAAGGAAGAAATTGAGGAAGATCCAAATAAGTAGAAACATATACCATGTTCATGGATAGGAAAAATTAACACCATTAAAATGTTCATACTACCCAAAGCAATCTACAGGTTTAATGCAAATTCTATTAAAATGCCAGTGGCATATTTCACAGATCTAAAAAAAGATACTCTTAAAATTTATGTAGAACCACAAAAGACACCAAATAGCCTCAGCAATCCTGAGAAAGAAAAATAAAGTTGGAGTTATCACACTACCTAGTATCAAATTATACTATAAGGCCATAGTAAATCAAAACAGCATGGTATTGGTACAAAGACAGACATATAGATAAATGGAAAAGAACAGAGAGCACAGAAATAAACTCACACTATATCATCAATTAATATTTGACAAAGTAAGCAAGAACATACAATGGGGTAAAGATAGTCTCTAATAAATGGCATTTAAAAATTGGACAGATACATGCAAAAAAATGAAACTAGATCAACAATGTACACCATACACAAGAATAAACTCAAAATTGATTAAAAACTCAAATGTAAGTTGCAAAAAGCATAAAAATCCTATAAGAAAACATAGGCAGTAAAATTTCAGTCATTTCTTGTAGCAACCTTTTGCCAATATATCTCCTCAGGCAAGGGAAACAAAGAAAAAATAAACAAATGGGATTACATCAAACTAAAAAGCTTTTGCACAGCAAAAGAAACCATCAACAAAATGAAGAGGGAATCCATTGAATTAAAGAACATATCTGCAAATGATACATCTGATAAGAGGTTAATTTCCAAAATATATAAAGAACTTATACTACTGAGCTCCAAGAAGACAAGCAGCCCAATTAACAAATGGGCAAAGGACTTGGATAGATACTTCTCCAAAAAGGATATAAAGATGCCCAATAGACATATGAAAAAGTGTTCAATGCCACTAATCATCAAAGGGGTGCAAATTAAAACCATAATATATCACTTCACACCTACCAGAATGGTTATCATTAATTAATCAACAAACAAGTGCTGAAAATAATACAAAGAAAAGGGAACCCTCGGGGACTGTTAGTGGAAATGTAGACTGGTATAGCCACTGTGGAAAACAGTATGGAATTTCCACAAAAATTAAAAAAATGGAACTACTTTATGATCTAGCAATCTCACTTCTGGGACTATATCTGAAGAAACCTGAAAACTAATTCAAAAGAATATATGCACTCCTATGTTTGTTGCAGTGTTATTTTCAGTAGCCAAGATATGGAAGCAGCCCAAGTGCCCATCAGTAGGTGAGTAGATAAAAAGTTGTGGTACATTTACACAATGAAATACAGCTATAAAAAAGAAGGAAATCTTACCTTTTGCAACAGCATAAATGGACCTAGAGAGTATTATGCTAAGTGAAATAAGCCAGTCAGAGAAAATTAATACCACATTATCTCACTTATATGTGATAACTAATTAACAAAATAAACTGACAAAATAGAAACAGGAATGGACATATGGAACTGACTGACAGTTGTCAGAGGGAAGACATGTTGGGGGCTGAATGAAAAAAGGTGAAGGGATTAAACAAAAAACATACAGCACATAGACACAGACAGTGGTGAGATTCAGCTGATTTGTACTGGTTTGGCAGAACCAATACCTAATTTTTTGTTGAGTTGGGCAAACCGGTGTTAAATGGCACTTGTAATCAGGGTTCTCTCTAAGATGGGTACCGGGGCAGCCACCCAATGTGGAAATCACAAATTTACATTCCTTACTCTTTTTTTAATGTTCATCTGAGCATTAGTGTATTCTAAGTGCCCGTAGTTATGTTCATTTCGTCCATAGGTGGAAAAAATTGCAAGTGAGGATGCCAACCAAGAAGCAATATGGAAATATCTTAACATTTTTACTGGTTTTTGTCAGGTATTATTTAATATTTTTTCATTAATATTTTTAAACTCTTTGTTATAATCTAGTTTTATGTACCTCTTTTATTATTCTTATTTAAGTATTAAATGCATGAAATAATAAACTACCTTACAGCATTTTTTTTATACTTAAAATGGTCATTAGAGCAGTGGATCAGTTGTTAAATTATTTGAATCCTACCACTGGACACAGACAACTGCGTGGTGATAGCCAGAGGGAAAGGGAATGAGGATAGGTAGAGGTGGGTGTGAGGGGCACAGAAAGAGACTTCATTTCAGGCAATGGGTGCATGCTGCAGTGTGCAGATGATGTTTGTTGAGTTGTACACTTGAAACCTGTATGGTTTTATGAACCAGTGTCACCCCAATAGAGTTAATTTTTAAAAATCAGATATAAACCTGACCAGGCAGTGACGCAGTGAATAGAGCGTCGGACTGGAATGTGGAAGGACCCAGGTTCGAGACCCTGAGGTCTCCAGCTTGAGTGCAAGCTCATCTGGCTTGAGCGAAAAGGTTGGACCCAAGGTTGCTGGCTCTAGCAGGGGGTTACTCGATCTGCTGAAGGCCCATGGTCAAGGCACATATGAGAAAACAATCAATGAACAACTAAGATGTCGCAATGAAAAACTGATGATGATTGATGCTCCTCATCTCTCTCTGTTCCTGTCTGTCTGTCCCTATCTATCCCTCTCTCTGACTCTCTCTCTGTCCCTGTAAAAAAAAAATAATTAAAAATCAGATATAAGATAGCTATGATTTTAGGATAATCAATTAATTTGAAAATTAACATTTAAATGTCTGTAAAATGTTATATTTATTATATTCATAAATTTTAATTTTTTTAGTTGTGTAAGAAATGTTTAAATTTTTATATAATTAATAAATTGAGCACTAAACAAAGTACAAATAGCAGTGATTGTGCCTCTGACCATACAGAGGCCTCTCAAACATTAAAGACTTTACTCAAATGTAAGCATTCAAGAAGGATCCATAGAGGAAATATCCAAAGCAGCAGATTAGGGAGGTAAGAGCCAGAGCGCCCACAGTTGCTCTTTGAATGCAGAGCAGGGGTGGTGGCTCTGCAATGCTGCTGTATTGACTCCCTCTAGTGGTTCAGCCCCAAAGCCTGCCTTTCCTCAGCACCAGGGGAATGATGCTTACTACTAGGTCATCTCTCTCCAAGAAGTTCTCTTTGATTTAGCCAGATCAAAAACAAAGAAAAAGAAAACATCTAGAAATTATTCCACCAACGTTCTTGTGAGATATTCATCTAGTCTTTGCACAAACACTTCCTGTGTCACCAAGCACCACAATGTGTTTTGAGTGTCTGCAATAATTATAAAAAGCTTCCTTCTTTTCAGCTGACACTCTATCCTGTCACCTGTGCTCACAGGCTCTGCATTGCCCTTTGGAGCTGCACAGCACCATGCTAATCTCACTTCCACTTGACAGAACTTCAAATATTTGGAAACAGCTTCTTGTCATTCCTTATCCGTGCCTCCCACCCCTCGAGGCTTATCTTTGCCAGGCCAACACATGTAGTTCCTTGAACTGCTCCTTATTTGACCCAGTTTCCAGTTTCTGTCCCACTTAGTCTCCTCTAGAGGCCCTTCTGGTGTGTCAACAACTCCTGAAAACACAATGACAGCAAGAACCACACCTACCCCTTGAGATGTGGCCCACCTGCTCCTCCATGCAGTGGGGCTGACACGACCCTACTTCAATGGCTCCAAGCTCTTTGGACCAACTTTGTTAAATGATAGACAGAAGGCTGAGATTTCTTTTGTCTGGATTTTTCCCACATGAGGCAACTTCACACTTGCCTTATCTCTGTAAACCTGAAACACTTTCGGCACTTAGGCAGCACTCATCAGTTTCCTGAATAATAATATATTCAAACAATCACAGGCAGATGACCACATCTGGGTGGATTTTGCCTGCCCCCAATTAGAGAGCTTGATAAACCTCAAGAGTGACCTACCCCTGTGAGATTAAAACTTGGTAACTTAAGAATGGGCTTTGATCTTCAGGCTGGGACAGCTGACGAGCCTCAGTTTCTTCTGCTGTAGTTTAAACCCGTGTTCTCACATATCACGCCTTCTGTGGGCATGGGAAGAAAAAAAGGTGATGTCAATAATGTAATATCCCTTTAGAGTCCGAGGACTGATATTCAGTCTACTCACACCTCCCTTCTCTGAACTAATGTAGACTTTTCCCTAAAGGGCTATTTTTCATAAACCTTTCATCATTTACTTTGTCTCTGCTGGATCCTTTCCAATTTCTACATAACATCCTCCACTTATGGGCCCAGGACTGAACAGCATGTTTTAATGATTGATATTGGCTATAGATTAAAAATTATATCTGAGAAAATATTTCCAGTATAACATAGCTCATTGTGACAAAGATTTATATGCCTGCAGAGTCCGTGGATGGCATATAACAAGCTTTGTTTCAAAACTTTCTTTGTAGATCAGTTGGTTGATATCTGGGCACATTTTTCCACAGAAACAATGTTATGTCTAGTACTTAGTCTCCCATCCCAGGCAACAAAAGCCAAATTAAGTCACAAAACAATAATGATATTGAGTTGATTCGAGAATGAGAACTCACTGATCTTTAGAATAAGGATGCAGGAATTTGGAATGGGAACTACTTCCTCAGCTTCCCAGCAGAGGCAGTTCCTTGGGGACATTTTGAAATGGGTGACTCTTAATTTGGGGTATCTTCCCTCATTATTTTTGGGTCTCCTCCAACCTCTTTGGGTCCTTATCCCATTATCCCAATTCCCAAAAGGCCTGTGTTGCCCAACATCTCCTAGGGTGCTGTCACACCCAGATCTCCCTACAATACCCAAATCTCCATGCTTTAAATATGATATATCTTACCTCTCCTCTTCCATAATCTTTGTGCTTAATTTTATATTTTTGATTTGGTAAAGTTGCAACATAGCATGTTAAAGCCTCCATTATTGTGCTTCTAACAAACTTTTCTTTGTAACTTTTATGCATTGTGATTCAACTTTACAGATTCCCAAATGTTATATCTTTTTGTGAATTTTATCTTTCATTATTATAAAATTATACCTCAAATGTGTGGAGGAGCCCAGCAATTCAGTGGGCTTAGATGATGCAGAATAGTGTTCCCCTTCAGCTACTACTACAGAGAAACACTGGACAAAATAGTTGTGTGTGTTTGTGCGTAAGAAAGGAAACTCTTCAGATTCCAGAAACAGAGAAGGAACTCAGAGACTGATCAGTAAATCAGAGCTCATGTCACTATAGTCCATGCAGGGTTTGGACCAGTTTTAGTCCCCAGGAGTTCCTAGGATTTTCACACCCTTGCAGGCCAATAAGGTGATGTCTCTGGCATGAGCAAGGAAGAGAGCTGGTACTAAGCACTCTGAAAACTCTGGATTCTTGAGGGTTGTGCTGTTGGCAAAATCAGGACCAGACAAGTTCCTACATCCTCAGGCCATAGGTGAAATAAAAAGGTCATCCACAAAAAGCTTGAAACCAAGCCTGTGCCATTCATTGACGTGAGTTCTGAATTTTCACTATGAAGTAGAAACACCAAGCTGAGAAGAAACATAACAGCAAAGACTGTGATACTTCTAGGACTCCATCAGAAGCAAACTTTGCAGCTATAAAAAACGAACAGTCTAATAACCCACGGCACCCAGTTCTTCTCCAGGGGAAGATAAAACCCTGCTGAAAATAAGCTCATAATAAAAATTACAAACCATAGGAGAAAACCATCTCAAAGGTCAGATTATGAAATTAACAGAAATAAAGCTCCAAAAGGTAGAGAAAGTAGATCAATCTATAGATGACTATAAAATAAGTATGTTTTAAATGACTTACAAGATGAAATAAGGACTAGAAAATGTAATGAAAATAGAAAAGCATGTAAAAAGAAAAGGCAGATTTGGAAAAGGACCAAATCTTTTATAAATAAACCTATAGCCATTGCCTGACCCGTGGTTGCACAGTGGATAGAGCATCGACCTGGAACACCAAGATCGCAGGTTCAAAGCCCCGAGCTTGCCTGGTCAAGGTACATGTGGGAGTTGGTGTTTCCTGTTCCTCCCTCTTCACTCTTTCTCCCCTCTCTAAAATAAATAAATAAAATCTTTAAAAAAATAAAAATAAAAAAATAAACCTATAGCCATTGAAAGTCATAACTAAATATATTTATTACCTGAGTAGAAACTCGAACCAAGGAAATGACTCAGAATGTAACACAGAGATAAAAATGGAAAACAAAAAATGAATGAGAGTTTAAGAATCACAAAGGACAGAATCATAAATAACAGAAAGGCTATCCAATAGCAGTTACTGAAGAGATGAATAGAAAATGGGAAAGACAGAGATTCTTACATTGACAAGTATACTGTGTCAGTGTCTACTGCTGTGTAATAAACCACTCCAAAACTTAGTGGATTAAAACAACAACTATGTATTTAAATCATAGTTCTGTGGGTACGCAACTTCGGCTTGGCTCAGATGAGAGGTTACTCATGCATCTGGGGTCAGTGGGCAGTGACCTCACTCACACTTGCCCACTGATATAAAGAAAGAGGAGGAGGACCAGGCTCCGTTCATACAGGCTCCGTGCTGAATGCTCTCTGTTTCCCTTGGCAGCTATCATGCTGCTGGAGACAAGTGAGCCTGGCAGTGACCAAATGCCTCTGTGTTTTGATGTGTTTGCAACTGAGTTCTCAAATGGCTGTTGTGTAGTATGAACTCACCTTTTACACAGATTGTGACAAATGTTGACATAGTGGGAACAACCTGGCTCCAAGACAGAAGTTGGGCTCATTTTCATTAATGACTTGACATTTCTCTGCCTCTGTTTCAAGTGTGGTGTAACTCATTATTAGCTTTACCTATGACCACTTTACCCTCCCAATTCAGCTCAAAGTAGTTAAATAAAAAAACAGGTCACTTTGATCAGTGCTAGATTTCTCTGCTAGGACTGCAGTTACCAAGACTTATTTATTTATTTATTTACTTACTTATTTACTTAAATATTTTTGGATTATGATTAATGTTTTAAAAATCCAACAAGAATTATATTTCTACAGTCTTGTGGATTGGTGGATAGGTGAGATAGGAAAGATGGAGCTGGACTGAGGGAAGTAAAAGCAGAGAGAAAAACTGAAAATACAGATCAATTAAAAAAAATTTTCCCCTAAACCATAAATCTCTATTCCTCTCAGCCAAGTAGAAGCTAAAACGTAATTTGCTTTTGCTAAATAAACTTCACACTAGAGTCTTTTATAAACAAACTCATAGGAAGTAAGAAAATCTTGTTACCAATTCCCGTATATTTGGGAATGAGAGCAGCCCATTTACTCTGGTCTGGAAGCACTTGGTCTGGGAAGGCTGTCAAGCAGACAATCCTCACACAATTGTTGTATTCAAAATACACACACTATTGGGGCTGGGGGACAACTGAGGGGCAAAAGGGAGAAAATGTCACTTGTCCTAGGAAACTCCTAATTTAATCCATTTAGTATCCAAAAGCAGGGTCAGAGGGTGAAGGTCTATGGAAGAGTGGGGAGTAGAAATCATTGAGGTGCTTCAGAATGAGAGGGGCTGAGGATACAGCATCCCCTTACCTCCAGATTTCCAAG
The DNA here is from genome assembly GCF_036850765.1 of Saccopteryx bilineata. Lineage (NCBI taxonomy): Eukaryota > Metazoa > Chordata > Mammalia > Chiroptera > Emballonuridae > Saccopteryx > Saccopteryx bilineata. The sequence continues at coordinate 201,627,582 of NC_089493.1, read as the reverse complement.
GATAGTACCTATTTCAGATATTTGGACTCCCACCCTCATGAATGCCCTTCAATTTGTCATACCAGATGATCAGATACAGGGTTTTAAAATTTTAGTCACTATCAACATGGACAACCTAAGGTGTTAGGAAAATGGAAGGAGTCTTTCTGCTAACAGAGCAACCATTCTTATTTTTAGTGAATTCTGGGGTGGGCAACATGTCTGTGCCTTTGCTCTCATTTGTAGACATGGCATTCATTCCCCTTTGCTATCTCAGACTTTGAACTCTCCTCTTGGGCTAATAAGTTTGTAAATTTTGTGTTATTTGATTTTGCTCATTTTTATTGTTAAAAATGGCCACTGACAGGTGAAACTACTAATTACCTTCCTGCTTGGGAAAGGGCATTGTTATGCTAATGTGTGCTGGTGGAGGGGCTTTTGCACCAAAAAGTTTTAAGAGGAAGAGACCATGTTTTTGCAGAGTGAGAGAAGAAGCAGCCAAGATGGCTGGGTGCTGAAGGAGAAGCCACTTTGTGCAGAGAGAAGCAGTTGGGGAACAGAGGTGAAGGCTCTTGCGAGCTCCAATGAGACTGGTGGGGGGGCCTTTGATTCTAGGAAAACCTGGAGGTGTCAGTAGCTTTGTGAGCACTGAATGAGTGGGTTTTGGTGTCTCATGTGTTTGTTTTTAATCACCTGCCAGGTGCGAGGCTAGAATAAAAGAAATAAATGGCCCACCAGTTTTTGACTCTGCAGTTTCATTACCATCTGTCCAAATCTAACGGCAACCTGCACCTGCCTGGCTGCTGTGATGGCAGTGACTACTGGCCACACATCTCCCCTTTGTTTTAATGATGAGTAATCTCTAGCCATAACATCCCACATCTACCACACCCTATTTAACTCGTACAAGAGAAAAAATTTCCAAATTGAACAAGAAAATGGAAAATGTGAGGAAAAGCAAACAGAACTCATAGCGAGAGCAATAGTGTGACTTTTTGAAATTTCGGTAATGTCTTTTCTGGAGGGTACAGAAAGGTATTTGTTGACACTGGAATTTGACCACTGGTGCTTCTTACTTTGTGTTAAGACACTGAGAACTGGAAAGCAGTCTTCCCTAAGGCAGTGGCATCCAGGAAGATCTGACATGGCTACTAGAAGAGCTCGGACAGAGATTCAAATAAGCTGCTTCCACCTTGATTCTGCCTTGACTCATCCCTTCAATTCAGGATATCTGTTCCTTCTTCCACGTCTGACCCATCATCAACCCAATTGTGGTTGTTATCCCATTTTTGAACAACGGTTTGTGAATGTACTCTCTCCCAGCCCAACAATGCTCCTGCTCCTGACATCAGTCCAGCTGCCATGAACAATTGAACTGTGGGTTCTCCATATCCTCCCAGACCAGGCTCTCCTGGGATCATCTACACAAGCTACTTATGAGTTAGGCATTGACTATTTTAACATGAAAAAACCTGGGGAAGACTTTCAGGTCTAATAAAGTAGAGAAAAGACTTTTTTTTCCTCCTTTCCCCTCTCAGGAACAAGATGAGAAATAGAAACACACAAACAGCATTGATGAAATATGTGGACCCTTATGTTTGTAAATCATAAAATAGAAAAAAGAAAGTAACTGAAAGATTCTAGCCTGGAAAGAGTGGAGAAAGGTAGAACTTAAGAACCTCCAGAGCATGAAATCACCAAGAAGCAAACTGATTTTTCCCTTCAAAACCTATGAAAAGCTGAGGCTTTGAGGCACTGGTTGGGAAAAGGCACCTGGTGAAAACAGAAAGATTTGTTTTGAGCATGTAATGAGCTCAAAACCTATGTAATGAGCATTTGGTCCTCACCCCAACCCCAACAAAGTGAGAAAAACCCTTCCCTATGTATATTTTTGAAAAAGTAATGACCTCCTCAAAAAAAATTTAGTATGGCAGGTGTTAGATCCACAGTAAAAATATCAAATGATGCAAACATCCTCCTCAGCTCAACAGCAAAAATGCCAGCAACTAGCCTTTGAGAAGCAGATTGGAGGAGCCTTCACTCCAGACATTAATGATCCCAGAGAGAAGTCCAATGGATATTGACATTTGAGTTTCCCCCATTGAAAAAGCCAGCTCACTGCCATATACACTACCATGAAGTTAGAAGTGACAAGCCCCTCCCAAGATCACAGATTTTCCATTTAGCTGGTTAGTGCTTAACTCTTAAATAAGAACAGATAGTCAAGAATCAAGAGACATTTGGAAAATTTCCTGAATAAAATGCAGAAACAAAACCAAACTGAGCAAATAAAAACAAAAAGAAAAGGCCACTTAGAAGTAGAGACAACGTAGGGAATAAAAACCATTTCAGAGACCAGAAAAGTAAGAAACAACATCCTTAAATAGATAAGAAAAAGTGTACTCTGAAATAACAACAAGATACTATAGATAAAAAATAATTAGAAAATAAGAATGAGCTCTTAAAAATTAAACATCAGAGAAATGAAATTTCAGAAGTTGATAGAAGAGTTGGATGATAAAGTTGAGGCAGTCTTCCAGAAAGTTTAACAAAAAGACAAAGTAGAGTAGAAGAGAAAAGATAAGAAAATTAAAAGCTTGATCCTATAGGTCCAATATCCAACTAATAAAAATGTCAAAAACAGGAGTTTAGAAAAAAGATTTTAAAAGAAGAAATAAATTATTTTTCAAACTGAAAAGTCTTGAGTCCTTCGATTGAAAGAGCCCCTAGTGCTTAGCACAATGAAGGGAAACCACACCAAGTCATAGTATATCAATTGCTACTGCTGAAAAACACTATGGGACACGTCCTTGGAGCAAATATCAAGACAAGATTAGATGTGTGAGAGATTTACTGGGGATAATGCCTGTGAAGGTAAAGGGGTAGAGAACAAGAATAGGTAAGGAGAACCTTCAGACCACATTGCAGGTCTGAAACCCGTGAAAAGAAAATGGAAAGAGAGACTAAAGTAGAGAAAGTTTCAGACAACAGCACAGTTCTGTAAATTATCATCCTGGCCAAAATGGAGTCTCTGAACCAAAAGTGCTTGCTAGAGGAGCCTCACATCAGATAGGCGTAGGCAATAACATCTTCACCTTATTCAGTTCTTGGCTGGAAATTGCCTAACAAAAGTATGGCCTAAGCCCTGGCCGGTTGGCTCAGCGGTAGAGCGTCGGCCTAGCGTGCGGAGGACCTGGGTTCGATTCCCGGCCAGGGCACACAGGAGAAGCGCCCATTTGCTTCTCCACCCCTCCACCGCGCTTTCCTCTCTGTCTCTCTCTTCCCCTCCCGCAGCCAAGGCTCCATTGGAGCAAAGATGGCCCGGGCGCTGGGGATGGCTCTGTGGTCTCTGCCTCAGGCGCTAGAGTGGCTCTGGTCGCAATATGGCGATGCCCAGGATGGGCAGAGCATCGCCCCCTGGGGGGCAGAGCACCGCCCCTGGTGGGCATGCCGGGTGGATCCCGGTCGGGCGCATGCGGGAGTCTGTCTGACTGTCTCTCCCTGTTTCCAGCTTCAGAAAAATGAAAAAAAAAAAAAAAAAGTATGGCCTCTGTTCACACGGTGGACCCAGAGGAGTGGCAGCTGGGTATCCAGTCAACTATGTTTTCCATGGTAGATTGTCTTAACTGGACATCTAAGCCATGCACCTCCATGACTGACAAACCCATTTCTTGCCATATACAGATCCAATTCTTCATGTTTCCTATGGGCCTCTCTCCCCAAGGAGAAACAGGAGGGAAGTTAGCGGGAAGAACTATAGCCCCCAGTGCTGTCATTTGTCTTTAGATCACAACTGGTACCCATCCTTTCCTACCTCCACTATCCAATCTAAATTCTTGTCCCCCTCAGCTATTAATTCTGCAGCTTTGGGCAGATTATCTGGTGGTATGATCCAAACTTTCATTTAGAGAGGTCCGAGTAATCACACTCTTTTCAGGCAAGATTTGTTGCCCATGTCCATCCAAAGACTGAGCAAGCAGTGTAAAGAGATTCCCATGAGGGTCACCGGAGAGCCACACACATTTCCCCTTGCTCCCATTGTGTGAAGACAGCCCAACCTCCTTCTGTTCATTAAGGTCAAATATCACTGCCAAGTTGATGACTCCTCTTTTTACCTGCTAGACTTTGGCTATAAAGCATCCAAAATGCCCTGGTGGTCGCCATAGCATACAGTTCAATGGAACCCTTTCGGTGTCTTCTGTCAAGAGTGCACCTCACCTGACCTGTGGTGGTGCAGTGGAAAAAGCACTGACCTGAAATGCTGAGGTTGCCAGTTCAAAACCCTGGGCTTGCCTGGTCAAGGCACATATGGGAGTTGATGCTTCCTGCTCCTCCCGCCTTCTCTCTCTCTCTCTCTCTCTCTCTCTCTCTCTCTCTCTCCTCTAAAATTAATAAATAAATAAAAATAATTTTTTAAAAAGAGTGTACCTCATGTGGAGATAAGAAACAGAAAGTTCCCCAGTGAGTCACTGGGAGTGATGATAAGTGGGTCTGCTTCTACCCTTTGGTTCCCAAATCCATATATTCCCCCTATTGAGGACACAGCACCATATAAAGGACCCAATTTAATGTGTATAGTGCTTCCTGAAGGATAAAAGCCCATCCTTTCAGAGTATTGTCTCCAAGCTGGAGCTGCAGTTGCATCTGAGTAACCATTCCAGGGCTTTACAAGGCTCCTCCTTCTGGATGACGTGTATGTGACATTGTGGTATGACCAGTGCATCCTGTATCCTGGGTCAACTCTCATGCCTACGAGGGTATGAAGTAGATACCCTGGTTGATGTTATGTTGGATGTGATTCCAGGACTACAGATCAAGCTTTCCCTGCACTCCCAGGTAGTGGTGCTTGCTGAAGCTCTGTGGGTGAGAAAGACAAACCTATATTCAGCATCAGTGATCTAACCCCACGAGTATGAATTGCTGAGTCTTCCAGGATGTAGGGGGACATATTAGTTGACTTGCCACTAAGTAGCCAGCTAGAGATGAAAAAGTTTTATTTTCCACTTCAGCAAATCCTAGAATTCCTGGGCTCTCTCTCTATTCCATCTGTATTTTCCTTGAAAACTCGCTGGTTTGTTTACAAACTCATCGCCTAATACTCTTATTATAGGCAGCTAAGTCCAACTAACTCACACTTCCATCATTTTGTCTAGAGATTTCTTGGTACAAATCCAAATATTTTAGGTGCAGATTCTCATTTCCAAGTTACTGAATATTTATAAAATATTCCATCTCTACCTAACAGAGGTGTTCATTTTCTTTCCAGCCTCCTATTTAGTCTTCTTGTGCTCACCACTCAGTCCCTAAACCAATGCCAGTTATGTTTTATTTTTCTGTGTCTCTATCCCATTATTGATAACAATTTCAAATACCAATTAGATACTAATTTCTGATACCAAATGTAGCATTGTAACATTGTCACAAACTGCTACAATGACAAACATCCAAAAATTCAGTGGCTTAAAATAACAGTAATTTATTATCATTGATCGGTGAGTCAGCTGAGGGTTGGCAGATCTCAGCTGAGTTCAGCTGGGCAGCTCAGCTGATTTAGGTTGATCTTGGCTAGACCTGATGAGCTTTGTCCCATATATTACTCATCCACCTCCTAGAACCAGAGGGCTAGTTATCAACATGTTCTGCTGCTTTAACGACATAGCACAAGATAGCAAGTTCAACTGCACAAGTACCTTTTAAGCCCTGCTTGCAATCTATCTGCTAATATCCCATTGGCCAAAATAAGTTACATGGCCAAGCCCAGAAATGAAGGGCAGGGGAGTATATGCCACCCACACAAAAGGGGACAAAGGAGAACAGTGCACCTTTTAAGCAATAATCTCATTTACCACATGTGCTATTGTGAAATTTTAGACCATCTCTGAAGTAGAAAAGTCATCAAGTAAAAAGAATTGGGAATTAGAATGGCAGAACTTCTTGGAGCAATACCAGAAGCTAGAAGACAAGAATGCCTTTCAAATTCTGAGTGACATAATTTTTTTAAAAAATTTTTAAAGATTTTTTAAGAATTGGCCTGACCAGACAGTGGCACAATGGACAGAGTGTCAGACTGGGAGGCAGAGGACCCAGGCTTGAAACCCCAAGGTTGCTGGCTTGAGTGTGGGCTCATCCAGCTTGAGTGTAGGGTCACTGGCTTGAGCATGGGATCATAGATATGACCCCATGGTCTCTGGCTTGAGCCCAAAGTCACTGGCTTAAGCAAGGGATCACTCACTCTGCTGTAGCCCCCAAGTCAAGGTACATATGAGAAAGCAATCAATGAACAACTAAGGTGCTGCAAACCAAGAACTGATGCTTCTCATTTCTCTCCCTTTCTGCCTGTCTGTCCCTATCTGTCCATCTCTCTGTCTCTCTTGCTTTAAAAAAAATAGATTTTTAAAATTTATTTTAGAGAAAGGATAAAGAGAGAGAAAGGTGGGGAGAAGAGCAGGAAGGATTAATTTGTAATAGTTGCTTCTCATATGTGCTTTGACAGGGCAAGCACAGGGTTTCAAACTGGCAACCTCTGCATTCCAGGTTGACATTCCATCCGCTGTACCACCACAGGTCAGGCTGAGGACATTATTTTAAACCTGGAATTCCATATCCATTTAAACAGTCAGTCAATTATAAGGCTAGAATAAAGACATTTTGAGACATTCAGAGTCTCAGTTGTTAATTTACCTGCCATACATACCTTTCCTCAGGAAACTCCTGGAAAATAAGATTAAAAAAAGGAGGAAGGGTGACTAAACCAAGAAAGAAGAGGATGAGGAATCCAGGAAATAGAAAATCAACATAGAAGTGGGATGCAGAAAATTTCTAGCATGACAGCACATGGAGGTTCCATACTGTTGCATGGAGAGCAATAAGACCAATCTGGAGCAAAGGACTGGAGGGCTCAGTGATCTGCAGTGTGGAAAAACATAAAATGTTATTGTAGAGTAAGAAACTCAAGCACAGTACAAAGAAAAACTAAGCAAATGAAAAAAGTGGCACAAGTATTAACTGGGGGGGAAAAAAAGATGGATATGAAAAGAAATACAATCATAGTGTACTATGGTTCAGCTGTAAACAATATTTCATATTATGACAGTCATAAAAATTATACTGGGAGAATGAGGAAAAGAAAGTGAAATCCTTATGTACCATAATAAATTGACTAAATATCAATATTAATAAATTGGGAGAAAATAATATAACACATATTATTTAGCAACATGCAAGAAATATATTGACTCTGAAAAGTGGACTTAAAAGATATGCAGGATGGAAAATGGGATTGCTATTTTACAATTATTTTATCAATATTTGACTCCTTTTAAAAATTTGTGCATATACCATTCTGATAATTTTTAAAGTCCTAAGGAAAATTAATATAATAACCCTGTAAAATATTTTGGTGAGAGCAAATTTCATCTATTATTTACTGAATAAACATTTATGCTTAGTTCTGAGCATCAAAATAACAATAATGATTTATATCATACACAATGTTTAGTGATTACAAAGCAGGTTTGCATACACTTAATCCTGTGATTTAATGCTCTCCATGTATGAGGTTGACACAGATGCAAATTCACCATGATGCCAATGAATTTTAAGCTTCAGGATCCTTCAATGAATGGACCCCTTCCATTCATTATAGGAGCCTTAGCAATATGTTTACATGGCATATGTTTTTGTAAATTATACACAAAGCAGCCTTTTTTTAACTTGACTGTCTCTTTCCACTCCAATTTTCAATGCATTGTACTTCTCCTAATGTGGCCATGAGCATTATTTCTAAACAAATACATTTTGTATCCACCCAATTTATTTTTATAAATTTGTACTCTTTTGTTTAAAAACAGCTTTGCCAAATGTTATAAACTTCAGGCTCCATAAAATTTGAATTCATCCTTGGGTAAGTACTATCCCATTTTACAAATTGATAAATGAAGTTAATTGGCTTAGCCCAAGTTTCTTTGTTTTTCTTTCCTTTTCTTTTTTGTTTCTTTGTGTTTGTTTTTTAAATTTTATTTTATCTTAATTTATTGGGTGTACATAGATTCCAATGTCCCCCCCCAAAATACCTCTCTCCCTCCTCCATGTTCCCCATCACATCTTTCTTACTCTCCTCCCCTCAATGCCTTCCCCAGGTTTTACTTTTCTGCCATTTCCCTCTGTCCACTTTCCCTCTGTACCCTTTGATCCTGCCTCTGTCTGTATTCAGTTCCTTAATTCATATTGTTCTTTGGATTCCTCAAATGAGTGAGGTCATATGATATTTTTCTTCCTTTGCCTGGTTTATTTCACTTAACATAATAGTTTCCAGGTCCATCAATGCTGTAGCAAAAGGTAAGATTTCTTTCTTTTTCATGGCCCCATAGTATTCCATTGTATATATGTACCAAAGTTTTTTAATCCACTCGTCCACTGATGAACACTTGAGCTATTTCTAGATCTATTTCTATTGCAAACAAAGCTGCCATAAACATGGGGGTGCATTTCTCCTTTTGGATCATAGATATAGTGTTCTGGGATATATTCCTAAAAGTGGGATAGCTGGGTCAAAAGACAGTTCCATTTTTAATTTTTTCAGGAATCTCCATACTGTTTTCCACAGTGGCTGCACCAGTCTGCATTCCCACCAGCAGTGCAGGAGGATTCCCTTTTCTCCACATCCTTGGCAGCACTTCGTCTGTGTTGTTTTGTTGATGAGCGCCATTCTGACTGGTGTGAGGTGATATCTCACTGTGGTTTTAATTTGCATTTCTCTAAAGATTAGTGATGTTGAGCAGTTTTTCATCTGCCTATTGGCCATCTGGATGTTCTCTTTGGATAAATGTCCATTCAATTCTTTTGCCTATTTTTTGATTGAATTGTTTATCTTCCTGGTGTTGAGATTTACAAGTTCTTTATAAATTTTGGTTATTAACCCCTTATCAGACGTATTGTCAAATATGTTCTCCCATTGTGTAGTTTGTCTTTTTATTCTGTTCTTGTTGTCTTTAGCTGTGCAAAAGCTTTTTACTTTGATATGGTCCCATTTGTTTATCCTGTCCTTTATTTCACTTGCCCGTGGAGATAAATCAGCAAATATATTGCTGCGAGTGATGTTGGAGAGCTTACTGCCTATGTTTTCTTCTAAGATGCTTATGATTTCACAACTTACATTTAAGTCTTTTATCCATTTTGGGTTTATTTTTGTGAATGGTGTAAGTTGGTGGTCTAGTTTTATTTCTTTGCAGGTAGCTGTCCAATTTTCCCAACATCATTTGTTAAAGAGACTGTCCTTACTCCATTGTATGCTATTACATTCTTTATCAAATATTAATTGTCCAGAAAAGTGCAGGTTTATTTCTGGGTTCCTGTTCTGTTCCATTGATCTATATACCTGTTCTTATGCCAGTACCAAGTTGTTTTGAGTACAATGGCCTTGTAGTATAACTTGACGTTCTAGAAGTGTGATACCACCCACTTTATTCTTCCTTTTCAAGATTGCTGAGTCTATTTATGTTCTTTGTTGATTCCATATGAATTTATGGAATATATGTTCTATATCTTTGAAGTATATTATTGGTATTTTAATAGGAATTGCATTGAATTTATAAATTGCTTTTGGTAATATGGACATTTTAAGGATGTTTATTCTTCCTAACCATGAACACGTTATATATGATACTTCCACTTGTTTGTATCTTCCTTGATTTCTTTTATCAATGTTTTATAATTTTTTTGAGTACAAGTCTTTAACTTCCTTGGTTAAATTTACTCCTAGGTACTGTATATTTTTTGTTGCAATAGTGAAGGAGATTGTTTTATTAATTTCTCTTTCAGACAGTTATTTGTTGGTGTATAAAAATGCCTCTGATTTCTGATTATTAATTTATATCCTGCCACCTTGCTGAATTCATTTAACAAGTCCAGTAGTTTTTTTACTGGGATTTTATGGTTTTCTATGTACAGTATCATATCATCAGCAAATAATAATAGTTTTGCTTCTTCTTTTCCAATTTGCATGCCTTTTATTTCTTCTTCTTGTGTGATTGCTGTGACTAGGACTTTGAGAACTACGTTGAATAAGAGTGGTGAAAGAGGGCACCCCTGCCTTGTTCCTGATCTTAAGGGAATTGCATTTAACTTTTCAACATTGAGTATGATGTTAGCTGTGGGTCTGTCATAGATGGCCTTTATCATGTTGAGGTATGTTCCCTGTATTCCCACTTTGCTGAGAGTTTGGATCATAAATGGGTGCTGGATTTCATCAAATGCTTTTTCTGCATCTATTGATATTAACATGTGGTTTTTCTCCTTCCATTTTTATGTGATGAATCACATTGATTTGCAAATATTGTACCAGACATGCCTCCCCAGAATAAATTTTACTTGATCATGATGTATGATTTTTTTTCTTTTATTGCTGGATCTGGTTTGCTAATATTTTGTTGAGAATTTTAGCATCTAAATTCATTAAGGATATTGGCCTATAGTTTTCTTTCTTTCTATTGTCTTTGCCTGGTTTTAGAATCTGAATTATGCTTGCCTCATAAAAGGAGCTTGGAAATTTTTCCTCCTCTTGAATTTTTTGAAATAGCTTGAGAAGGATAGGCATTAGTTCTTATTTGAATGTTTGGTAGAATTCACCAATGAACCCATCTGGCCCAGGGCTTTTGTTTGTTGGGAGTTTTTTGATAACTATTTCAATCTCATTTGTTGTAATCAGTCTGTTTAGGTTTTCTGATTCTTCCAGATTGATTTTTGAAAGATTATTTTTTTCAAGAAATTTGTCCATTTCACCTTGGTTGTCTAATTTTTTGGCATACAGTTCTTCATAGTTTTTTCTTACAATCCTTTGTATTTCTTCTGGGTCAGTTGTTACTTCTCCGCTCTCATTTTTAATTTTATTTATTTGAGTTCTTTCACTTTTTATCTTGGTGAGTCTGGTTAAAGGTTCATTGATCTTGTTTACCTTTTCAAATAAGCAGCTCTTGGTTTCATTGATCCTCTGTACTTTTTTTTATCATCTATGTCATTTATTTTCACTCTGATCTTTATTATTTCCTTCCTTCTACTTCCTCTGGGCTTTACTTGCTGTTCTTTTTCTTATTATTTTAGTTGCAGGATTAACTTGTTTTAGCTTTTTCTAGCTTCTTAAGGTATGCCTGTAATGCTATGAACCTCCCTCTCAGGACTGCTTTTGCTGTGTCCCATTGATTTTGAATTGTTTTATGGTCATTTTTATTTGTTTCAAAGAAATATTTTATTTCTTCTTTGATCTCATTGTTGACCCATTTGTTGTATAGCTTTTTTTTTTTTTTTTTTTTTTTTAAATTTTTTTATTTATTTATTTTTAGAGAGGAGAGAGACAGAGAGAGAGAAGGGAGGAGGAGCTGGAAGCATCAACTCCCATATGTGCCTTGACCAGGCAAGCCCAGGGTTTTGAACCGGCGACCTCAGCATTTCCAGGTCGACGCTTTATCCACTGCGCCACCACAGGTCAGGCAAAATTTTTGTGATTTTAAGGATTTTTTTTTTTCTTTATTCATTTTTTTTAAAGAGGAGAGAGAGAGAGAGAAGGCGGGAGGAGCTGGAAGCATCAACTCCCATATGTGCCTTGACCAGGCAAGCCCAGGGTTTTGAACCGGCGACCTCAGCATTTCCAGGTCGATGCGTTATCCACTGCGCCACCACAGGTCAGGCTCCATTTGTTATTTAATAACATGCTGTTTAGCTTCCAAGTGTTTGAGTGTTTTTAAATTTTTCTATTGTAGTTGATTTCTAGTTTCATGTCATTGTGGTCAGAGGAGATGCTTGATATGATTTCAATCTTCTTAAATTTGTTGAGACTCGTTTTTTGTCCTAACATATGGTCCATCCTAGAGAATGTACCATGAGCACTTGAAAAGAATGTATATTCTGCTGCTTTAGGGTGAAATGTTTTGAAAATATCTATTGAATCCAGTTGATCCAGTGTGTCTCTTAATTCTGGTATTTCTTTGTTAATATTCTTTCTTGAGGATCTATCCAGTGATGTTAGTGGGGTATTGAAATCCCCTACTATTATATTATTGCTGCATATCTCACCCTTTATGTCCACTAAAGTCTGCTTTATATATTTAGGTGCTCCTATATTAGGTGCATAGATATTTATAATGGTTATCTCTTCCTGTTGGATTGTTTCCTTTATCATTATGTCGTGACCCTCTTTATCTGTTAGTATATTTCTTGTTTTAAAGTCTATTTTTTCAGATATAAGTATTGCTAAAACAGCTTTCTTTTCCTTTTTATTTGCATGAAATATTTTTTTCCATCCTTTAACTTTTAATCTATATCAGTTTTCTGCAAACTCATTAGTCAACAGAGCCAAATATCAACAGTACAACGATTGAATTTTCTTTTGGGAGCCAATTTTTTTTTTTTTTTGCACTTTTCCAAAGCTGGAAACAGGGAGGCAGTCAGACAGACTCCCGCATGCACCCGATTGGGATCCACCCGGCGTGCCCACCAGGGGGCGATGCTCTGCCCCTCTGGGGCGTCGCTCTGTTGCATCCAGAGCCATTCTAGCGCCTGAGGCAGAGGCCACAGAGCCATCCTCAGTGCCTGGGCCATCTTTGCTCCAATGGAGCCTTGGCTGCGGGAGGGGAAGAGAGAGACAGAGAGGAAGGAGAGGGGGAGGGGTGGAGAAGCAGATGGGCACTTCTCTTGTATGCCCTGGCCGGGAATCAAACCTGGAACTCCTGCACACCATGCTGATGATCTACCACTGAGCCAACCGGCCAGAGCTGAGAGCCAACTTTTTTTAATTAAACTATATAGGTAGCTACATTCCTTCTCAAGGTAGTGCCTGCACGTGGTATTTTGCGGAAGAGCCACACTCAAGAAGCCAAAGAGCCACATGTGGCTTGCAAGTTGCAGTTTGTGGACCAGGGGTTTATATGTATCTTTTGTTTTGAGATGGGTCTCTTGTAGACAAAATAGGTATGGGTCCTGTTTTCTTATCCATTCAGCTACCCTACATCTTTTGATTGGAGCATTTAATCCAGTTACATCTAAGGTTATTATTGATATGTAATAGTTTATTGCCATTTTTTTATTAAAATCTATATTCCTCTTTTACTAGATTTTTTTTCTGCTTTGTTTTGTCTACAGCAGGCTCCTTAACATTTCTTGCAGCATTGATTTGGTTGTGATGAAGTCCTTGAGTTTTTTTGTCAGGGAAGCTTTTTATTTCTCCTTCAATCTTAAATGATAGCCCTGTTACATAAAGAAGTCTTGGTTTTAGGTTCTTGTTCTGCATTTCTTTGAAAATTTCTTGCCATTCCCTTCTGGCCTCAAGTGTTTCTGTGTAAAAGTAGGATGTCATCCTGATGGGGCTCCTTTGTAGGTGATTGACTGCTTTTCTCTTGCAGCTTTTAGTATTCTTTCTTTATCTCTTAGCTTTGGTATTTTGATTAGTATGTGTCTTGGTGTGGGTCTCTTTGGATTCTTTTTTAATGGGGTTCTCTCTGTTTCTTAAACCTGTGTGCCTCTTTTGTGCATCAATTTAGGGAAATTTTCAGCTATAATTTCTTTAGTCAGGTTCTCTATCCCTTGTTCTTTCTTTCTCCTTCAGGAACCCATTTATGTGGATATTGTTTCTCTTCATGTAGTCATAGAGCTCTCTTAGAGTTTTCTCAGACTTTTTTTTTTAATTTCCTAAGGTTTTTTTTCTTTTTCTTTTTTTTGATTAAATTTAATGCAGTGACATTGATAAATCAGGGTACATATGTTCAGAGAAAATATCTCCAGATTATTTTGACATTTGATTATGCTGTATACCCCTCACCCAAAGTCAAATTCTCTTCCATCACATTCTATTTGGTTTTTTTGTGCCCCTCCTTTTCACCCACACCCTCTCTCTCCTTCCCGCCCCATCCCCCTTCACCCCCTCATTACCATCACATTCTTGTCCATGTCTCTGAGTCTCATTTTTATGTCTCATCAATGTATATATTCATATACTTCTTAGTTATTTCTGATTTACTTATTTCACTCCATATAATGTTATCAAAGTCCATCCATGTTATTGTAAATGATACAATGTCATCATTTCTTATGGCTGAGTAGAATTCCATAGTATATATGTACCAAAGCTTTTTTTTTTTCTTTTTTTTTTTTTTCTTTTTCTTTCTGAAGCTGGAAACGGGGAGAGACAGTCAGACAGACTCCTGCATGCGCCCGACCGGGATCCACCCGGCAGGCCCACCAGGGGCGACGCTCTGCCCACCAGGGGGCGATGCTCTGCCCCTCTGGGGCGTCGCTCTGCCACGACCAGAGCCACTCCAGCACCTGGGGCAGAGGCCAAGGAGCCATCCCCAGCGCCCGGGCCATCTTTGCTCCAATGGAGCCTTGGCTGCGGGAGGGGAAGAGAGAGACAGAGAAGAAGGGGGGGGGCGGGGGTGGAGAAGCAAATGGGCACTTCTCCTATGTGCCCTGGCCGGGAATCGAACCCGGGTCCCCCGCACGCCAGGCCGACGCTCTGTACCAAAGCTTTTTAATTCACTCGTCCTCTGACAGACACTTGGGCTGTTTCCAAATCTTCGCTATTGTGAACAATGCTGACACAAACATGGGGGTGCATTTCTCCTTTTGGAGCCGTTTCATGGTGTTCTTGGGGTATATTCCTAAAAGTGGGAGAGCTGAGTCAAAAAGCAGTTCAATTTTCAATTTTTTGAGGAATCTCCATACTGTTTCCCACAGAGGCTGCTCCAGTCTGCATTCCCACCAGCAGTGCAGGACAGTTCCCTTGTCTCCACATCCTCGTGAGCACTTATTCTGTGTTGTTTTGTTGATGAGCGCCATTCTGACTGGTGTGAGGTGATATCTCACTGTGGTTTTAATTTGCATTCCTCTAAAGATTAGTGATGTTGAGCAGTTTTTCATCTGCCTATTGGCCATCTCTATGTCCTCTTTCGCGAAGTGTCTATTCATTTCTTTTGCCCATTTTTGATTGGATTGTTTGTTTTCCTGGTGTTGAGATATACAAGTTCTTTATAAATTTTGGTTATTAACCCCTTATCAGATGTATTGTCGAATATGTTCTCCCATTGTGTAGTTTGTCTTTTTATTCTGTTCTTATTGTCATTAGCTGTGCAAAGCTTTTTAGTTTGATATAGTCCCATTTGTTTATCCTGTCTTTTATTTCACTTGCCCGTGGAGATAAATCAGCAAATATATTGCTGCGAGAGATAGTGGAGAGCTTACTGTCTATGTTTTCTTCTAAGATACTTATGGTATCACGGCTTACATTTAAGTCTTTTATTTATTTTGAGTTTATTTTTGTGAATGGTGTAAGTTGGTGGTCTAGTTTCATTTTTTTGCAGTTAGCTGTCCAATTTTCCCAACACCATTTATTAAAGAGGCTGTCTTTACTTCATTGTATTTCCTTACCTCCTTTGTCAAATATTAGTTGTCCATAAAGCTGTGTGTTTATTTCTGGGTTCTCTGTTCTGTTCCATTGATCTATATGCCTGTTCTTATGCCAGTACCAGACTGTTTGAGTACAGTGGCCTTGTAGTATAACTTGATATCAGGAAGTATGATACCTCCCCCTTTATTCTTTTTTTTTTAAGATTGCTGAGGCTATTCATGTTCATTTTTGGTTCTATATAAATTTTTAGAATATGTGATTTATATCTTTGAAGTATGTCATTGGTATTTCAATTGGTATTGCATTGAATCTATATATTGATTTGTGTAATATAGACATTTTAATGATGTTTATTCTTCCTAACCATGAGCAGTGTATGTGCTTCCACTTGTTTGTATCTTCCTTGATTTCTTTTATCAATGTTTTATAATTTTCTGAGTACAAGTCTTTAGTCTCCTTGGTTAAATTTATTCCAAGGTACTTTATTTTTTTGGTTGTAATAGTGAAGGGGACTGTTTCTTTAATTTCTCTTTCTAACTGTTCATTTTTGGCATATAAAAATGCCTCTGATTTCTGAGTATTAATTTATATCCTGCCACTTTGCTGAATTCATTTATCAGGTCCAGTAGTTTTTGACTGAAACTTTAGGGTTTTCTATACACAATATCATATCATCTGCAAATAATGATAGTTTTACTTCTTCTTTTCCAACTTGAATGCCTTTTATTTCTTCCTCTTGTCTAATTGCTGTGGCTAGGACATTCAGGACTATGTTGAATAAGAGTGGTGAAAGAGAGCACCCCTGTCTTGTTCCTGATCTTAAGGGTATTGCTTTTAATTTTTGCCCATTGAGTATGATGTTGGCTATGGGTTTGTCATACATGGCTTTTATCATGTTGAGGTATGTTCCCTGTATTCCCACTATGCTGAGAGTGTTGTTTTTTTTTAATTAATTAATTTATTTTTTTACAGAGACAGAGAGGGAGACAGATAGGGACAAACAGACAGGAACGGAGAGAGATGAGAAGCATCAATCATCAATTTTTTTTGTTGCGACACCTTAGTTGTTCATTGATTGCTCTCTCATATGTGCTTTAACCGTGGGCCTTCAGCAGACCGAGTAACCCCTTGATTGAGGTGAGCCTTGCTCAAACCAGATGAGCCCACTCTCAAGCTGGCGACCTCGGATCTCAAAACTGGGTCAGCCACATTCCAGTCCAAAGCATCATCCACTGTGCCACCGCCTGGTCAAGCTGCTGAGAGTTTTGATCATGAATGGATGCTGGATTTTATCAAATGCTTTTTCTGCATCTATTGAAATTATCATGTGGTTTTTCTCCTTCCTTTTGTTTATGTGATGAATCACATTGATTGATTTGCAAGTATTGTACCAGCCTTGCCTCCCCAGAATAAATCCTACTTGATCATGGTGTATGATTTTTTCCATATATTGTTGGATCCAGTTTGCTAATATTTTGTTGAGTATTTTAGCATCTAAATTCATCAGGGATATTGGCCTATAATTTTCTTTTTTGTGTTGTCTTTGCCTGGTTTTGGAATCAGTATTATACTCGCCTCATAAAAGGAACTTGGAAGTCTTTCTTCCTCTTGAATTTTTTGAAATAGCTTGAGAAGGATAGGAGTCAGTTCTTCTTTGAATATTTGGTAGAATTCACTTGTGAAGCCATCAGGCCCAAGACTTTTCTTTGTTGGGAGTTTTTTGATAACGATTTCAATCTCATTTGGTGTAATCAGTCTGTTGAGGTTTTCTGATTCTTCCACAATGATTTTTGGAAGATTGTATGTTTCAAGGAATTTGTCCATTTTATCTAGGTTGTCTAGTTTTTTGGCATACAGTTCTTTTTTATTTTTTTAATGGTAAGAAGTACTTTATTAACCATTGGTTAGCAACAGCATAACAACGTTATTAAAAAAATTCAGAGACTTATTGTACTTTAAAAGTGTTGGTCTTACATAAAATGCACACATTTACTTGTATTTAGTGTTAAACATATTGTATGGCTCTCAAAATTACATTTTAAAATATGTGGCGTTCATGGCTCTTTCAGCCAAAAAGATTTCCAACCCCTGGTGTATATGTACCATTGCTTTATTTTTTTTATAATTTTATTTTTTTAATGGGGTGACATCAATAAATGAGGATACATATATTCAAAGAAAACATGTCCAGGTTATCTTGTCATTCAATTATGTTGCATACCCACCACTCAAAGTCAGATTGTCTTCTGTCACCTTCTATCTAGTTTTCTTTGTGCCACTCCCCCTCCCCTTTCCCTCTCCCTCTCCTCCCTCCCCCCATAACCACCACAATCTTATCAATGTCTCTTAGTCTCACTTTTATGTCCCACCTACGTATGGAATAATGCAGTTCCTGGTTTTTTCTGACTTACTTATTTCACTTCGTACAATGTTATCAAGATCCCACCATTTTGCTGTAAATGATCTGATGTCATCATTTCTATGGCTGAGTAGTATTCCATAGTGTATATTGCCAAATCTTCTTTATCCAGTCATCTATTGATGGGCTTTTTGGTTGTTTCCATGTCTTGGCCACTGTGAACAATGCTGCAATGAACATGGGGCTGCATGTGTCTTTACCTATCAATGTTTCTGAGTTTTTGGGGTATATACCCAGTAGAGGGATTGCTGGGTCATAAGGTAGTTCTATTTTCAGTTTTTTGAGGAACCACCATACATTCTTCCATAATGGTTTTACTAATTTACATTCCCAGCAACAGTGAATGACGGTTCCTTTTTCTCCACAGCCTCTCCAACGTTTGCTATTACTTGTTTTGTTGATAATAGCTAATCTAACAGGTATGAGGTGGTATCTCATTGTTGTTTTGATTTGCATTTCTCTAATAACTAAAAAAGAAGGGCATCTTTTCATATATCTGTTGGCCATTTGTATTTCTTCCTGAGAGAAGTGTCTGTTCATGTCCTCTTCCCATTTTTTTATTGGATTGTTTGTTTGTTTGTTTGTTGTTCAGTTTTATGAGTTCTTTGTATATTTTAGATATTAGGCCCTTATCTGAGCTGTTGTTTGAAAATATCATTTCCCATATAGTTGGCTGTATGTTTATTTTGTTATCAGTTTCTCTTGCTAAGCAAAAACTTCTTAGTCTGATGTAGTCCCATTCATTTATCTTTGCCTTCACTTCTCTTGCCTTTGGAGTCAAATTCATAAAATGCTCTTTAAAACCCAGGTCCATGAGTTTAGTACTTATTTGTTCTTCTATGTACTTTATTGTTTCAGGTCTTATGTTAAGATCTTTGATCCATTTTGAGTTAATTTTAGTACACGGGGACAAACTGTAGTCCTGTTTCATCCTTTTGCATGTGGCTTTCCAGTTTTTCCAGCACCATTTTTTGAAGAGGCTTTCTTTTCTCCATTGTGTGTTGTTGGCTCCTTTATCAAAAATTATTTGACTATATATATGTGGTTTTATTTCTGGATTTTCTATTGTTCCATTGGTCTGAGTGTCCATTTTTCTGCCAATACCATGCTGTTTTGATTGTCGTGGCCCTATAATATACCTTGAAGTCAGGTATTGTAATGCCCCCAGCTTCATTCTTTTTCTGTAAATTTGCTTTGGCTATTCGGGTTTTATTATAGTTCCATATAAATCTGATGATTTTTTGTTAAATTTCTTTTAAAAATATCATTGGAATTTTGATGGGAATTGCATAAAATTTGTATATTGCTTTGGGTAATATGGCCATCTTGATTATATTTATTCTACCTAACCAAGAACAAGGAATATTCTTTCATCTCATTATATCTTTTTTGATTTCCCTTAACAATGGTTTATAGTTTTCATTATATAAGTTTTTTACATTCTTTGTTATGTTTATTCCTAGGTATTTTTGCTGTTGTTGCAAATGTGAAGGGGATTATTCTTTTGAGTTCATTCTCAAATGTATCACTGTTGTCATATAGAAAGGCTATGGACTTCTGTATGTTAATTTTGTATCCTGCGACCTTACTGTATTGGTTTATTGTTTCTAGTAGTCTTTTTGTGGATTCTTTGGGGTTTTCGATGTATAGGATCATATCATCTGCAAAAAGTGATACCTTTACTTCTTCTTTTCCGATATGGATGCCTTTTATTTCTTTGTCTTGTCTGATTGCTCTGGCTAGAACCTCTAGTACCACATTAAATAAGAGTGGAGAGAGTGGACAACTCTGTCTTGTTCCTGATTTAAGGGGGAAAGCCTTCAGTTTTGTGCCATTTAATATGATGTTAGCTAATGGTTTATCGTGTTGAGATATTTTCCTTCTATACTCATTTTGTTGAGAGTCTTAAACATAAAATTGTGTTGTATTTTATTGAAAGCCTATTCTGCGTCTATTGATAACATCATGTGGTTTTTGTTCTTTGTTTTGTTGATATGGTGTATTACGTTAACTGTTTTACGTATGTTGAACCATCCTTGAGATTCTGGGATGAATCCCACTTGATCATGAAGTATTATTTTTTTAATATGTTGTTGTATTCGATTTGCTAGTATTTTGTTTAGTATTTTAGCATTTGTATTCATTAGAGATATTGGTCTGTATTTTTCTTTTTTTGTTCCATCCTGCCTGGTTTTGGTATGAGGGTTATGTTGGCCTCATAAAATGTGTTTGGAAGTATTGCTTCTTCTTCAATTTTTTGGAAGACTTTCAGTAGGATAGGAACCAAGTCTTCTTTGAATGTTTGATAACATTTGCTAGTATAGCCGTTTGAGCCTGGACTTTTATTTTTGGGGAGGTTTTTAATGGTTTTTTTTTTTTTATTTCTTCTCTACTAATAGGTCTGTTTAGGCTTTCTGCTTCTTCTTGACTCAGTCTAGGAAGATTGTATTGTTCTAGGAATTTATCCATTTCTTCTAGGTTGTTGAATTTAGTGGCATACAGTTTTTCATAGTATTTTACAATAATTCTTTGTATATCTATGATGTCCGTGGTGATTTCTCCTCTTTCATTTTGGATTTTGTTTATATGAGTACTTTCATTTTTTCCTTGGTAAGTCTTGCCAAGGGTTTGTCAATTTTGTTGATCTTTTCAAAGAACCAGCTTCTTGTTCTATTAATTTTTTCTATAGTTTTTGTGGTCTGTATTTCATTTATTTCTGCTCTGATTTATATTATCTCCTTTTTACGGCTGATTTTGTGTTGTCTTTGTTCTTCTTTTTCCAGTTCCTTAAGGTGTGAAGTTAAGTGATTCACTTGGGCTCTCTCTTGTTTGTTCATATATGCCTGAAGTGATATGAACTTCCCTCTTATCATTGCTTTTGCTGCATCCCATAGATTCTGCTATGTCGTATTATCATTTTCATTTGTCTGTATATATCTTTTGATCTCTGCACTTATTTCTTATTTGACCCATTCGTTTTTTAAAAGTATGTTGTTTACTTTTCACATTTTTGTGGGAATTTTTCCTCTCTTTTTTGCAGTTGTATTCTAGTTTCAAGGCTTTATGATCAGAAAATATGCTTGGTACAACTTCAATTTTTCTGAATTTGCTGATGTTGTTTTTGTGGCCCAACATATGGTCAATTCTCGAGAATGATCCATGTACACTGGAAAAAAATGTATACTCAGTCACTTTGGGATGAAATGTCCTGTAGATGTCTATCATATCCAGGTGTTCTAGTATTTCGTTTAAGGCCACTATATCTTTATTGATTCTCTGTTTGGATGACCGATCTAGAGCCGTCAGCGGTGTATTGAGGTCTCCAAGTATGATTGTATTTTTGTTAGTTTTTGTTTTAAGGTCAATAAGTAGCTGTCTTATATATTTTGGTGCTCCTTGGTTTGGTGCATATATATTAAGAATTGTTATGTCTTCTTGATTCAGTGTTTCCTTAGCCATTATGAAATGGCCATTTTTGTCTCTGAGTACTTTTGCTGTCTTCTAGTCAGCATTATCAGATATGAGTATTGCTACGGTTGCTTTTTTTTTAAATGTTATTTGCTTGGAGTATTGTTTTTTACCTTTCACTTTGAATTTGTTTTTATCCTTGTTGCTTAGATGACTTTCTTGTAGGCAGCATACAATTGGGTTTTCTTTTTTAATCCATTCTGCTATTCTGTGCCTTTTTATTGGTGAATTTAACCCATTTACATTTAGTGTAATTATTGACACTTGTGAGTTCCTTATTGCCATTTTACAGATTGCTTTCTGTTAGTTTTGTGTCTTGTTTGATTGTTCTCTTTTGTTTTTCTATCTTTTGTTTTTATTTGGTTGTATTCCATACAACTTTCCTCTGTTGCTATCTTTTTAAAATGTGCTTCTGTGGTGGTTTTTTCAATGGTGGTTACCATTAAGTAATGAAAAGGATTTCTACCCTGTTCATTGTAGTGCACTGTTTTGTGAGTACTTTTGCACTCCATCATCCTTTGCTACTGTTAATCTCCATCCTGTCCCCCCCCCCATCTTTTTGTTGTTGTCACAGTTCAAATTTGGTTTTATTGTGTTCTTCCTGGAGCTTTTACTTGTGGCTTTGGGTTTTTTTGTTGTTGTTCTTTGTATCTGATTGGAGAACCCCCTTTAGTAATTCCTGGAGTGGGGCTTTTCTGATGATAAATTCCCTCATCTTTTCTGTATCTGTGAATGTTTTTATTTCTTCTTCATATTTGAAGGATAGCTTTGATGGGTATAGTATTTGTGGCTGATAGATCCTCTCTTTCAGGACTTTAAATATTGGGGTCCACTCTCTTCTAGCTTGTAGAGTTTCTGTTGACAAATATGATGATAATCTAATGGGCCTTCCTTAATATGTTGTATTCTTCTTTTCCCTGGCTACCTTGAGAATTTTTTATTTGCCGTTGGTTTGTGCCAATTTCATTATGATATGCCTTGGAGTAGGTTTGTTGGGGTTAAGAAAACTCAGAGTTCTGTTTGCTTCTTGAATTTGAGGCTTTAGTTCTTTCCACAGGCTTGGGAAGTTCTCATCTATTATTTGTTTGAGTATGTTCTCCATTCCATTTTCTCTCTCTTCTCCCTCTGATATACCTATTATTCTTATGTTATACTTTTTGATGGAGTCAGATAATTTCTGTAGGGCTATCTCATTTTTTTTTAATTTTTGAGTCTCTTTCTTCTTCTCTCTGTTGTGCCTCAAGTTGCTTGTCTTCTATTTCACTAATCCTATCTTCTATCTGGCCTGTTTTATTAGCTAAGCTTGTTACCTAGTTTTTCAGCTCATGAATTGAGTTTTTTAATCTCTGTTTGATTTGTTTTTATACTTTCAATGTCCTTGGAAATATATTCTTTGTGTTCATTGAGTTGTTTTCTGTGCTCCCTAAATTGCCTTTCTGTGTTTTCTTGTATATCTCTGAGTATTTTTAGAATTTCTATTTTAAATTCTCTGTCATTTAACTCCAAGGTTTCCAATATATTAAATTTTTTCTCCATAGATTATTTCTCATCTATCTGTGCCACATCTCTATTTTTCTATTCATGATATTCTATTTTATTTTCCTTAATGGCATCTGAGGGTGGTTTTGTTGATAGTATTAGTGAGATTTAATAAAGAATAAAAAGTTAAAAAAATAAAAATAAAAAATAGAACAGAGTTTTTTTAAAAAAAAATAAAAATAAAAATAAAATAAAAATTTAAAAAAGGAAATTATTTCCCCCCCCCTCCTTTTTTCCTCTCCTCTCCTTTCCCCTCTTTTTTGTGAAAATCTTGTGGTGAACTGTGAATTATATTGTACTAAATAGAACAAACAATGCTTGTAATGGAGGGCCTGAATTGGGGAGAAGTAATAAAGGGGCAAAAAAAAGGGGGTATGGACCCAGAAAAAGCAAAAGGAAAAAATTTTGGTCAAGAATAAAATGATTTGCTTTTAGGTGTTGATTGACTAAGAGATATGATGAGAGAAATAAGAGGAAAACTGAAAAATGGGTGAGGGAGAAATTAAAAAATTACTATTGTATTTAGTGGAACAAGAACTAGATAAAATGGAGAGCCAGGGATGGGAGCACTGCTAGTGAGTTAAAAAAGTGAAGTAAAAAACCCCCAAAATGCCACAAACATAAGTTTGAGTCCCAGATAAGATAATTTGTCCATTATTGAGGATTGAATGAGAGGAGACATAAATGAGAAAGGAAGAAACTAATATAGAGGGAGAAAAGAAAGAGAAAAAAAAGAGGGAACCACTAAAAGAATAAATAAGAAAAAAGAGGAGAGAGAGAGAGAGAGAGAGAGAGAGAGTTAAGGGTTTTGGAGTGCAACCCTCATAGAGAGAAAGGAAGAGGAAAGAAAAGATAATGGGAGATGTAACACTTATGGGTAGTGTAGTTCAAGGAGAGGAGAGAGTAAGACCAGCAGAGAATTAAATAACCAAATTGGAGGAGGAAAAAAAAAATCAAGAATGAAGATAAGGGAAACAAACAAACTTATATAATAAAATGG
This sequence comes from Saccopteryx bilineata, assembly GCF_036850765.1. Taxonomy (NCBI): domain Eukaryota; kingdom Metazoa; phylum Chordata; class Mammalia; order Chiroptera; family Emballonuridae; genus Saccopteryx; species Saccopteryx bilineata. Next base: position 201,603,786 of record NC_089493.1, on the reverse strand, counting down.
GATAGGTTATAAAGTCTGCGGATCATTCTTGATTTTGAGAGGTTATCTTCTTGCTTTTTCTTTTCTCTCCCTCTTCCTGGTCTGTGACTTTGTACCCCGGGTTCTGTCCCTGTGGCATGCTCAGGTAGATGTTTGCAGTTGATAAGTCTCTATGGCGATATTCATGTATTAGGCTTCAGTCTCTTTGGCAGTCGAAGCTCATTAGCATTTGTAGGCTCTGACAGTGAGAGAGTTCGTATTCCTGGAGCCTCTCTCCTAGTCTTTCCTTCCTCAATTAGTAGCCTGATAATCCAGCTATGGGGTTGCTGCTGCCTCTGCCTGGACAGTAAGAGGCTCAAAGAGCTGGCAACTCCCCTCTCTATTCCCACTCAGCACAGGGCTCTGGGTGAGGCTCAGTCAGTCAGAGCATCTAGCATAATCAGGCGGGGCTTCTGCCCATATAAAGACCTCTGGTTCTGCCACTCTGTCTTGTAACACAGGCGGGTGGCAGGTGGCCACTCCCTGGGGTGCTCGGAGGAATCTCTGCTCACTATCTGTGCGCGCAGACCAGGATATCAGTCTGGCAGTCTCACACTTTGGGTGAAACCCCCGCCCGCACGGAAAAGCTCCAGCAGTTGGAATTAGCTCTCGCTCCCTCCCCATGCGTGGCTTTTTCAGGGCGGTGGGGCAGCCTGGAGATTCTGCTTTTGACCCACACAAAGGCCTCTGACTCTGCCTATCTGTGGAATAACACAGGTATGCACTCTCGGGGCTTTCAAAAAAATCTCTTGGCCACTATTTGCACACACTGACCAGGAGATAGGGGCGAATGGCTGCCCCACTTGTCTTTCTTTATCTGGGTTTTTGAGCAAGTGTTAGCTTGTATTGCCTGGGTTGCCACAGTCACAGTTTTTCCTCAGCTTGGATCTCCGTGCCAAAGCCTGGTTCGGCCGTTTGTGCCGTGGCCTGGATCTATTCACCCCCTTTGCCCACCTCAGTTTCTATACTCTCAGATCCCAGTGAAAGCAGCCCTATTTAGGTTAGTGAGGAAGGTGGAGCATTTCTTACTCCCTATCTCCTTCAGGGTTTGATTATATATTTATCCCATTTTTCACTCGACCATACCTTTGGGTATATTGCAGAACATCTGGAGGCTCCAAGGATAGATTTTTCTGTTTCTGGTTGAAGATCTTGTTGAGTTTTGGGGGAGATTTATCGGTATCACTTCCTACCGTGCTATTCTTCTGATGTCATCCTCTTGGCATACAGTTCTTTATAGTATTTTCTTACAATAATCTGTATTTCTGTTGTGTTGGTTGTTATTTCTCCACTCTCATTTATAATTTTGTTTATTTGAGTCCTCTATCTTTTTTTTCTTGGTGATTCTAGTTAAAGGTTTATTGATCTTGTTTACCTTTTCAAAGAACCACTTTGAGTTTCATTGATCCTCTGTATTGTTTCTTTAGCCTCTATGTCATTTATTTCTGCTCTGATCTTTATTATTTCCTTCCTTCTACTACATTTGGGCTTTACTTGCTGTTCTTTTTCTAGTTCTTTTAGTTACAGGGTTAAGTTGTTTATTTGCACTTTTTCTAGTTTCTTAAAGTGTGCCTGTAGTGCTATGAACTTCACTCTCAGTACTGCTTTTGCTGTGTCCCATAAAATTTGAGTTGTTGTATGCTCATTGTCATTCATTTATAGGAATTTTTTATTTCTTCTTTGATCTCATTCTTAATCCATTCATTATTTAACACCCTGCTATTTAGTTTCCATGTGTTTGAGAATTTTTTAGTTTTTCTGTTGTGGTTCATTTTTAGTTTCACGCCTTTGTGATCAAAGAAAGTGCTTGATATAATTTCAATATTATTAAATTTGTTGAGACCACTTTTATGCCCTAACATGTGGTCTATCCTAGAGAATGTACCATGAGCTCTTGAAAAGAATGTATATTCTGCTGCTTTAGGGTGAAAGGTTCTGAAGATATCTATTAAATTGAGTTGATCTAGTGTGTCCTTTAAGTCTGCTGTTTCTTTGTTAATTTTCTTTCTTGAAGATCTATCTAGTGATGTTAGTGGGGTATTGAAATCCCCTACTATTATAGTATTGCTGTTGATCTCACCCTTTATATCCATCAAAGTCTGCTTTATATATTTAGGTACTCCTATATTAGGTACATAGATATTTATAATAGTTATATCTTCCTGTTGGATTACTCCCTTTATCATTATTTAGTGGCCTTCTTTATCTCTTACTATATCCTTTACTTTAAAGTCCATTTTGTCTGATATAAGTATTTCTATCCTAGCTTTTTTTTCATTTACATTTGCATGAAATATTTTTTCCATCCTTTTACCTTCAATCTATGTGCATCTTTTGTTTTAAGGTGTGTCTCTTGTAGACAGCATATGTACGGGTCCTGTTTTCTTATCCATGCAGCTACCCTATGTCTTTTGATTGGATCATTTAATTTATTTACATTTAATGTTATTATTAATATGTAGTTGTTTATTGCCATTTTATTCTTTAAAGCTCTATTTGTTTTACTATATTCCTTTCCCACTTTGATCTGTTTACACCATGCCCCTTTACATTTCCTGCAGTATTGTTTTGGTTGCAATGAATTCCTTGAGGGCTTTTTTGTTTTTTGTTTGTTTGTTTTTGTCTGGGAAGTTTTTTATTTTCCTTCTATTTTAAATGACAGCCTTGCTGGATAAAGTAGTCTTGGTTGTAGGTTCTTGTTCTGCATTACTTTAAATATTTCTTGCCATTCTCTTCTGGCCTCAACTGTTTCTGTTGAGAAGTCAGATGTCATCCTTATGGGGGCTCCATAGGTGCTCCCATTGGTGATACCTTGTAGGTGATACCTTTTTTTTTCTCTTGAAGCTTTTAATATTTTCTCTTTATCACTTAGCTTTGGTATTTTAATTATGATGTGTCTTGGTGTCGGTTTCTTTGGGTTTCTCTTTAATGGAGTTCTCTGTGCTTCTTGAACTGGTGAGAGTTTCTCCTGCATTAATTTAAGGAAGTTTTCAGCTATGATATGATTGAACAAAGTCTCAATCCCTTGTTCTTTCTCTTCTTCTTCAGGAACCCCTATAATGCAGATGATATTTCTCTTCATGTTGTCACAGAGCTAAGAGTTTCCTCAGACTTTTTGAGGCTCTTTTCTTTTTTCTTCTCTGCTTTCTTGCCTTCATTCAAGTTATTCTCCAACTCACTGATTTGATCCTCAGCTCTATCCATCCTGTTTTTAATTCCTTCCATTGTGGTCTTCATTTCTGATATTGTGTTTGTCATCTCCGACTGATTCTTTTTAAATATTTCAATATCCTTTTTATACTTGCTATTTCTTTATTTAAGTGTTTGTAATGACCATCCATTGTTGTTCTAAGATCCCTAAGCATCCTTACAATCATAATTTTGAACTCCGCATCCAGATGTTTAGTTATTTTCATATCACTCAGTTCATCTCCTGAAGGTTTCTCTTGTGGTTTCATTTGGATTGCACTTCTCTGTCTTCTCATTATGTCTGTGTGTTTGGGTGTTTTGCTTGTAGAGCTGGTTGAGTCTAGGCTTGGTGTTGTCTGCCTCCAGTTTTCAATTGTGTTATTTCTAGGTCTTCTTGGGTTGGCATCAGCTATTATTTGTAATCCACTTTTGGTTTTGGGCTCCTTTGAAGTCTTGATTTGTTTGTTTTCTTAACAGGTGATAGTCTTGCTTTCTGATCTCAGCAGGTGGCTTCCTTGAAACTGTATCCAGGAATGTGGTGGGTGTAACCTGAGACTCTGAAGGCCTCTTCCACCAACTAATCTCTCTAGGGGCAGAGTGTTTTCTCAGCTTTAGTAGGGAGAGGTGTATCTCAGATCTCCATGGAGACCTGAGTTACTGCCCCTCCTCCCCTCTTATTTTCAGCTGTGTCTTGTTACACTGATTGGAGCTGGAGAGGTACCTGGACATCTGTCATCCGGAAGTAATTCAGTCTTACGTTTTTTGAAAGGATCAGTCCTTCCCCCAGCTATGGCCGCCTCCAGTACTGGATGAGTCAGCTTTTTAGGTAGTCCCCTGCCTTCCTCTCTTCCTCACCATCTCTCCCTCTCTCTCCCCTTTCCACTTGGAAGATAAGCCAGTCCTTTCAACACACCTTCTCCCTGGTCGCCAGGCAAGTGTCTGTGAGCAGTAATTTCTGCTCTTTTCCCTGGAGTGAGAGCCCCTCTGGGCTCTCAGTCTCACCCTCCCCTCCATTCCTGTAAGCAGGGGAGATTTAGGTGCTTTGTACCAGGTTTGTTGTGGCTTCTTTGCTCCTTGGTTTTTGAGAGCTGTTCTTTTATTCCAGAGTTGGTTTTTCACACTGTTCCTAAATTGATTTGTATTCCCATTTAGTCGTGAGAGCTGGGAGTCTATGCATCTGCCTACTCTGCTGCCATCTTCAGATCAATCTCCTCAGACTTTTTGATCTTTTTTTCTTTTTGCTGTTCTGCTTCCATGCTTTCGCTTATATTGTTTTCTAAGTTGCTGATTTGATCCTCTGCTTCATCCAGCCTGCTTTTAATTCCTTCTAGTATAGTCTTCATTTCTGATATTGTGTTGTCATTTCTCTCTGGTTCTTTTTTATGATTTCAATATCCTTTTTGATGCTTGTTATCTCTTTATTTAGGTGTTCATTATGTCCATCCATTGTTGCTCTAAGATCTTTGAGCATCCTAACAATCATTATTTTAAACTCTGCATCTGGTAATTTGGTTATTTCCATTTCACTCAGTTCTTTTTCTGGGGATTTCTCTTGTGATTCATTTGGATTGCAGTTCTTTGTCTTCACATTTTGTCTGTGTAAACACTCTTTCTTTGGGTGTATTGTTTGTGTAGCTAGCTGAGTCCAGGGTTGGTATTGTCTGCCTCCAATTTTCAGTTGTATTGTTTCTAGGCCTTCTTGGGTTGGCATCAGCTATTGTTTGTAATCTGCTGTGTACTACTTATCTGCTATCACTATTCTTTTTGCTATTTGTGTCAGCATTTTCTGTCTTAGCTGGGTCAGGTGTGAGCCCTTCCTTAAGCTTCCACTCTAACAAGGATTTTTTAGGTCCTGAACTGATGTTCTCCATATCTTGCCTCTGGCTGTGCCTGCCCTGGACCTCCCTGGCTGGCACCTGGTGCAGATCAGTGGGGGTCACTGCCTATGACTGGCTCTTATGAACCTTTTTGGAACTACAGGTGATCCAGATCTTGTGGCTGCCTCTGCTGGGCCCAGGTGCCATTGTAAATATCAGCTACACTCCTAGGCTAGCTTTTATCTACTCTTGGGGGAAGTTCCTTTGAAAATCCAAGTTCCTCTGAGAACCACTTTCTGCTGTCTCTTATTGCTGGCTACTTGTTGGGCTCAGTAGTGTAATTCAGTGATTAGATATGGTATTGGATGTGGCTTGCCCCTTAGCCTCAGATGTCTTTCTATTCAGACTTATTTATTTTACTTTGTTTTTTTCCTCATTTCCAGCACTTAGAAGGATGTGTTCTCAGGAGTCCAGAGGGTGTAGCCTCTGTGCTCCCAATGTGTGGTCTTTCCGCTGGACCTCCACCACTGTTGTTGCTGCCTCAGATGTTTGGGCTCAGGAGCTGCCAGTGCCAGCTTGCCTCTGCAGCTGCCTTTCGCAGCCCCTGGTGGTCCTGCATGCACCTGCTCCAACTACTCTGGAGGTCGCCCTGGCCTCAGCCTCTGGCAAGGGTGGGCTTTTGCTGGCTGTATTGCGAGCGAGTTCGGACTTCTGCATGGCCCACTGCAGCTTCTACCTCTGTAGGAGGTCCATGTACACTGGTTCACACCGCTTCTGCTGTCACCCAGGCCTCAGCTGCAAGCAGGGGCAGGCCCACACCGCAGGCATGATTGCCTGCGAGCCTGGATCTCCACAGCAGCTGCTGTGGCCTCTGCCTCTACTGGCAGGCTCTGCACAGCCGCTCAGACCATCTCCTCTGTCTTTTGGGCCCCCTCCATCTCCAAGGGTGGGCGGGGTTGCACATGAACTCAAACCTCCCAGTGGCCACCGCGGTCCTGGCTTTGCTTTTGCCTCCTGACGGGCCCAAACGCACCTGCTTGGACCACCTCAGAAATTGCCCAAGCTCAGCAGCTGTTGGGCTTGCGCACTTGCTCCGACCTTTGCAGCAACCCCTACAGCTCCTGCCTCTGCAGGCAGGCCGTGCACGCCCATTTGAACCGCCTTTACAGTGGCCCAGGCTCACACCCTGGGCGGGCCTGTGTGCTCATTCCGACCTCTGCAGTGGCCACCGTGGCTCCCAGGTTTGCTCTCACCTCTGCTGGCAGGACCATGTGTACCCACTCGGACCACCTCAGAAGTCGCCCAGGCTCAGCAGCAGGTGGGCTTGCGCACTTGCTCGGACCTCCACAGTGGCCACTGTGAATTCTGCCTTTGCAGGTGTGCCCTCGCACGCTCACTCTAACCACGCTGGCTCCTGCAGCTGTGCCCTGCTGCTGCTAGCCCACCCACCCCCAGCGAGCACTCAGCAGTAGGGGGGGCATAGTTCAGACCCCAGCACTCATTACCTGTGTTGCTAATGTGCTGCCTGCCTCTAAGCACCTCTTTGTTCTAACTGGAGCAGGAGGGCCTCCAGTGGGTGGTGTAACTTTTTTCCTTTGCTGGTGTTGTTGCTCCAAGGAAAATATTCACTTTAGATTTGGGGGGTGATAAAACCCAGCAGGTAGGGTGTCCATCCCTCAAAGTATCTCCCCTGTGCCTCCGAGACTACATTCTTCCCTGGCAACTCCAGTCCTCCCAGCGCTCCCCTCTCCTGGATCCCCTGGCAGGTGGCTGTGAGCGAGGCTCTTCATGTGGTCCCTTTAATATGGAGCCTGAATCTGAGAGTTCTCTCTCCTCTCAAACAGTATTTAGGCTCCTTTCTCAGCCAAATACAGTCCATTTGCCCCTTCCAGGCTCTAGAGCTCTAGGCTGGGACTCTAGTTCTGGGGCTGAGGACCCTCAACCCACAACTCGCTGGGAAATCATCCCCACCACAAGAATCCCTCTAGGTTGCTGCTCACTCCTGGGAGTGGGGCAGCCCTCTCCGCATCTCTGCCTTTCCTGTCAGTCTCAGTGTGGTTCTTTCCTGGTCCTTGGCTATAGAATCCTCTTAGTTTAGTCCAAAGTTGGTCTTTCAAGATGACTGTTCTTAAAATTAAGTTGTAATCCACTTTGGTTCTGGAATGTGGGAGTTGGAATGTTTGCCTACTCCATGGCCATCTTGTCTCCAAAAACTGGCTTTGCCCAAGTTTTGCACATTTGTACTTAAACTCAGATAATTGAGTATCCAAATTAACTTTCTTTCTGCTACTCCATAATGCATCTCTAGATGGTGGAAGAAAAGCTAAAAGGCATTAGCTTCTTTCCTGAGAGAATCAGCCAAGAAACATAGGTCGAAAGGTGACTAACTTAAGTCATCAAGGCTCATGTGGCATTGTTCTATGTACTAGGTGATGGTGAAAGATACAAAAGGAACAATTACTGAAGGCAAATCATGAGGAAACTAAAGTTTACCTTCAGTTGGTTCTGCCTAGCAGTTGGTGAGCAGTCACACTAAAATGCCTCCTGTGAAACCCAAGCCATTTGAAGTAGAAAAAGAAGGTCACCAGATGTCTGTCATTTCAACCTGGTCTTTGGGAAGAGAGCCTGGTCTCTCTCTGGGAAGAGCCTGAGGCTGGTTGAGGTCAGAGGTCAGAAAATCAGACTTGTGGAGTCGGAAAAGACATTTGGGAAGATTCACCTCCTCAGTGAGAGGAGGCAGAGTAGAATGATGGGCAGTGCATGTACTGGTTAAGAACCTAGATTGAACTTGGCTTCTCTCTGTGTGGAAGCTGTACAACTCCAAGCAAATTACTTAATTTTTAGGCCACAGTTTCTTCATTTGTAAACCAAGGATAGCAAAATGAGTCCAAATTCCCTTACCTACAATTCAAAATCCATAAACCTAATCTGACCAGGTAGGGGTGCAATGGATAAAGCATCAGATTAGGATGCGGAGAATCCAGGTTCAAAACCCTAAAGTCTCAGGTTTGGGCATGGGCTCACCAGCTTGAGTACAGGGTTGCTGGCTTGAGCGTGGGATCATAGATATGACCCCATGGCCATTAGCTTGAGCCAAAAGGTTGCTGGCTTGAGCAAGGGGTCCCTCACTCACTCTGCTGTAGCCCCCCAGTCAAGGCACATAGGAGAAAGAAATCAATGAACAATGAAGGTGCTGCAATGAAGAATTGATTCTTCTCATCTCTCTCCTTTCCTGTCTATCTGTCTCTATCTGTCCCTCTTTCTGACTCTGTCTCTATCTCTGTCCAAAAAAAAAAAATTATAAGCCTAAAATTATTTCAAAATTTATTTGGTGGGAAGAACTGATCTGAATTCATTTGCCAGCAAAATCTAACCCAATTCATGTAAAGATATTTATTCCACTTAACATAAAAATTCATATACCTCCCCACAGAAATATTAATGTTATAAAATACAATACCATGGGAGTGTTTTCTAACTTGTGCTCTGTACCTTTCTAAAAATCCAAAGAATTTACAAGCACATCTGGTCTTATGGCTTTTGGATAAAAGCCTGTGGATCTGAAGTGTGTATCCCAGTCTATTGTGAGGATTAATTATAGGAGTTCCCCTATTCCTAAGGGATGCAGTTCAAGACCCTCAGTGGGTGCCTGAAATCCCACATAGTATTGAATCCTATATACTATTTTTTCCTATATACAAACTTATGATAAGGTTTAATATATGAATTAGGCACATAAGAGATTAATCATAATAATAATGAAATAAAACAAGTATAACAACATACTGTGCCTGACCAGGCAGTGGCACAGTGGATAGAGCATCGGACTGGGATGTGGATGGAACATACTGTAACAAAAGTTGTGTAAATGTGGTCTCACTCTTTCAAAATATCTTATTGTACTGTACTCATCTCTTCATTTAAAGGAATCACTTTATGGCTTCTCTTTGGCATATTAGAATTGCCAGCATCACTGCTCTAGTGCTTTGGGGCCATTATTAAGTAAAACAAGGCTTACTTGAACACAAGCACTGTGATACTATGACAGTCAATCAGATGATCAATATGGTGACTGCTACATGACTAATAGGTGAGCTGCATTCACAGCATGGAAACACTATACAGAGGGCTCATTCATGTCACATGCTGATGTAGCAAGGCAGTGTGAGATTTTATCATGCTACTCAGAATGGCATGCAACTTAAAACTTATAAATTGTTTATCTCTGAAATTTTCTCTTTAATTCTTGTGGATCACAGCAGGTAACTGAAACTACAGAAAGTAAAATGACAGATAAGAAACCATTGTAGTAATAATATAGGAAAAAGTGCTTTGAATAGTACTTTGGCACAGAATAAGTAGTTCTAGACAGGTTTGTTATTATTATTGGGAACCCCTCTGTAAGTATGATCCTGAGAGATATTATTTGGCATTTATCGGACCCTAGTGAGGAGAATTCATTCTTTATATCCAGTTTAAATGTTGAATATTTCTAGCCAAACCTTTTTACCTTCTCCTTCTTCTTCCTTTTTAGGTGGAAGGAGGAGAGATAGTGAGGCAGACTCCCATATGTACCCCAACTGGGATCCATCTGGTAGATGCTCAAATCAATCAAGCTATTTTTAGTGCCTGAGGCTGATACTTGGAGTGACCAAGCTATACTCAGCACCTGCAGCCAACACTCAAAACAGTATAGTCACTAGCTGCGAGAGGAAAAGAGGGAGAGAGGGGGAGAGAATCAGATGGTTGCCTCTCTTGTGTTGTTGTATTGCAACAGCGAGAAACAAATGTCCTGCCACACAATCAAGAAGCCAAATAGAGAAATTAGGGAGTCTTTATTAGCTAGCTATGCACGCAGACCAAACTGAGGCCAAAGCCTCTTAAATAATGTGGCTTAAATGTTTATCTATAGGGTTAATTCAGGGAGAAACATTCTGAGAACACCTACAATGTTGCAAAGCTAGCCCAAGGCCACAATTTGGGAGACTAGCCTCAAGGTCAGGAATAGGGAGTCTTTTTAGGAAAAGTAAGTTCTGCTAAAAATCTCTTTGTTTTAGAGAAAGTAAGTTCTGCCAAAAATTATTCATATTACGAGCCTTTCTTTTCTATATATTATTCCCTACTGGTTTTAATTAAATTTTAATAAAATCATTGATTCATTTTTGTTTTTGTTGCTATCTTGTATTGGTGTGTATTGATTTCTGATTACCATTAATTTGATAGAGTTTATTTTTTCTCAAACAAACCTTGTTATAAAATTTATTAAACATGGTCCTACCATCAGGCAAGTTAAAATTAAAGTAAGAAGACCAATTGCTGCAGACAAAAGAGTAGTGAGCTATGGTGACCAATTAAACATTTTTTAGAACCAATTCTCTGACTGTTCAAATTCCTTTCTTTCTATTTTTCTATTTGCCCTAACTAAAGATAGGCTTTCTTTAATTACAGCAGAATTATTAGCATAGAAACAACATGTTTCTCCTAATGCTGCACATAAGCCACCTTGTTGAAGGAAAAGTAAGTCTAAGTCTCTTTCATTTTGTATAACTATTTCCTCTATACAAATAAACTTGAAGCATAATATATACTAGAATAAACAATAGAGGCTTATTCTGTTCTGTAAACTTGTTTTTTTTTCCTTTGTACAAACTGCTTACAACCTGCACCAACTTTCTGCAACTTAAATAAACCCTTAGCTTTCATGAACTTTCTTATCTATTTAGAAATAACTAGATTTATAATAACTCTTTTCTTAAAAGTATTTTTATACCTTATACTTTTTATTATAATAAAATTGTATAATTCTTTTTTAATTAATCAAAACTCTTAATTTTTAAAGATCTTAACCTTCAGTGACAACTTAAGCTAGCAATAAGCAATTTTTTTAACTACGCTTTTTTTTTAAATAAATTTTTATTAATGGTAATGGGATGACATTAATAAATCAGGGTACATATATTCAAAGAAAACATGTCTAGGTTATTTTGTCATTAAATTGTGTTGCGTACCCCTCGCCCAAAGTCAGATTGTCCTCCGCCACCCTCTATCTAGTTCTCTGTGCCCCTCCCCCTCCCCCTAACTCTCTCCCTCCCTCCCTCCCATGTCCTCCCTCCCCCACCCCTGGTAACCACCACACTCTTGTCCATGTCTCTTAGTCTCATTTTTATATTCCACCAATGTATGGAATCATGTAGTTCTTGTTTTTTTCTGATTTACTTATTTCACTCCTTATAATGTTATCAAGATCCCACCATTTTGCTGTAAATGATCTGATGTCATCATTTCTTATGGCTGAGTAGTATTCCATAGTGTATATGTGCCACATCTTCTTTATCCAGTCTTCTATTGAAGGGCTTTTTGGTTGTTTCCATGTCTTGGCCACTGTGAACAGTGCTGCAATGAACATGGGGCTACATGTGTCTTCACGTATCAATGTTTCTGAGGTTTTGGGGTATATACCCAGTAGAGGGATTGCTGGGTCATAAGGTAGTTCTATTTTCAGTTTTTTGAGGAACCACCATACTTTCCTCCATAATGGTTGTACTACTTTACAGTCCCACCAACAGTGTATGAGGTTTCCTTTTTCTCCACAGCCTCTCCAACATTTGCTATTACCCGTCTTGTTGATAACAGCTAATCTAACAGGGGTGAGGTGGTATCTCATTGTAGTTTTGATTTGCATTTCTCTAATAGCTAAAGAAGCTGAGCATCTTTTGATATATCTGTTGGCCATTTGTATCTCTTCCTGGGAGAAGTGTCTGTTCATGTCCTCTTCCCATTTTTTTATTGGATTGTTGGTTTGTTTGTTGTTGAGTTTTATGAGTTCTTTGTAAATTTTGGATATTAGGCCCTTATCTGAGCTGTTGTTTGAAAATATCATTTCCCATTTAGTTGGCTGTCTGTTTATTTTGATATCAGTTTCTCTTGCTGAGCAAAAACTTTTTATTCTGATGTAGCCCCATTCATTTATCTTTGCCTTCACTTCTCTTGCCATTGGAGTCAAGTTCATAAAATGTTCTTTAAAACCCAGGTCCATGATTTTAGTACCTATGTCTTCTTCTATGTACTTTATTGTTTCAGGTCTTATATTTAGGTCTTTGATCCATTTTAAATTAATTTCAGTACACGGGGACAAACTGTAGTCCAGTTTCATTCTTTTGCATGTGGCTTTCCAGTTTTCCCAACACCATTTGTTGAAGAGGCTTTCTTTTCTCCATTGTGTGTTGTTGGCCCCTTTATCAAAGATTATTTGACCATATATATGTGGTTTTATTTCTGGGCTTTCTATTCTGTTCCATTGGTCTGAGTGTCTACTTTTCTGGCGATACCATGTTGTTTTGATTATCGTGGCCCTATAATATAGTTTAAAGTCAGGTATTGTAATGCCCCCAGCTTCATTCTTTTTCTTTAGGATTGTTTTGGCTATTCGGGGTTTTTTATAGTTCCATATAAATCTGATGATTTTTTGTTCCATTTCTTTAAAAAATCTCATAGGGATTTTGATGGGAATTGCATTAAATTTGTATATTGCTTTGGGTAATATGGCCATTTTGATTATATTTATTTTTCCTATCCAAGAACAAGGAATATTTTTGCATCTCATTGTATCTTTTTCGATTTCCCTTAACAATGCTTTGTAATTTTCATTATATAGGTCCTTTACATTCTTTGTTATGTTTATTCCTAGGTATTTTTTTTGTTGTTGCAATCGTGAAGGGGATTATTTTTTTGAGTTCGTTTTCTAATATTTCATTGTTGGTATATAGAAAGGCTATGGACTTTTGTATGTTAATTTTGTATCCTGCGACCTTACTGTATTGGTTTATTGTTTCTAATAATCTTTTTGTGGAGTCCTTTGGGTTTTCGATGTATAGGATCATATCATCTGCAAAAAGTGATACCTTTACTTCTTCTTTTCCGATATGGATGCCTTTTATTTCTTTGTCTTGTCTGATTGCTCTGGTCAGAACTTCTAGCACCACGTTAAATAAGAGTGGAGAGAGTGGACAACCCTGTCCTGTTCCTGATTTAAGATAGAAAGTCCTCAGTTTTATGCCATTTAATATGATGTTGGCTGATGGTTTATCATATATGGCCTTTATCATGTTGAGATATTTTCCTTCTATACCCATTTTGTTGAGAGTCTTAAACATAAAATTGTGTTGTATTTTATCAAAAGCCTTTTCTGCATCTATTGATAAGATCATGTGGTTTTTGTTCTTTGTTTTGTTGATATGGGGTATTACGTTAACCGTTTTACGTATGTTGAACCATCCTTGAGATTCTGGGATGAATCCCACTTGATCATGATGTATTATTTTTTTAATATGTTGTTGTATTCGGTTTGCCAGTATTTTGTTTAGTATTTTAGCATCTGTATTCATTAGAGATATTGGTCTGTAGTTTTCTTTCTTTGTGCCATCCTTGCCAGGTTTTGGTATGAGGGTTATGTTGGCCTCATAAAATGTGTTTGGAAGTATTGCTTCTTCTTCAATTTTTTGGAAGACTTTGAGTAGAATAGGAACCAAGTCTTCTTTGAATGTTTGATAGAATTCACTAGTATAACCGTCTGGGCTTGGACTTTTATTTTTGGGGAGGTTTTTAATAGTTTTTTCTATTTCCTCCCTGCTGATTGGTCTGTTTAGGCTTTCTGCTTCTTCATGACTCAGTTAGGAAGGTTGTATTGTTCTAGGAATTTATCCATTTCTTCTAGATTGTTGTATTTGGTGGCATATAATTTTTCATAGTATTCTACAATAATTCTTTGTATATCTATGATGTCTGTGGTGATCTCTCCTCTTTCATTTTGGATTTTATTTATTTGAGTCCTGTGTCTTTTTTCCTTGGTGAGTCTTGCCAAGGGTTTGTCAATTTTGTTGATCTTTTCAAAGAATCAGCTCCTTGTTTTATTGATTTTTTCTATAGTTTTTCTGTTCTCCATTTCATTTATTTCTGCTCTGATTTTTATTATCTCCTTTCTTCGGCTGGTTTTGGGTAGTCTTTGTTCTTCTTTTTCTAGTTCCTTAAGGTGTGAAGTTAAGTGGTTTACTTCGGCTCTCTCTTGTTTGTTCATATAGGCCTGAAGTGATATGAACTTTCCTCTTATTACTGCTTTTGCTGCATCCCAGAGATTCTGATATGTCGTATTTTCATTTTCATTTGTCTGTATATATCTTTGATCTCTGCGCTTATTTCTTCTTTGACCCATTCATTTTTTAGAAGTATGTTGTTTAGTTTCCACATTTTTGTGGGTTTTTCCCCCTCTTTTTTGCAGTTGAATTCTAGTTTCAAGGCTTTATGATCAGAAAATATGCTTGGTACAATTTCAATTTTTCTAAATTTGCTGATATTGTCTTTGTGGCCCAACATATGGTCAATTCTTGAGAATGTTCCATGTACACTAGAGAAAAATGTATACTCTGTCGCTTTGGGATGAAGTGTCCTGTAGATGTCTATCATATCCAGGTGTTCTAGTATTTCGTTTAAGGCCACTATATCTTTATTGATTCTCTGTTTGGATGACCGATCTAGAGCCGTCAGTGGTGTATTGAGGTCTCCAAGTATGATTGTATTTTTGTTAGTTTTTGTTTTAAGGTCAATAAGTAGCTGTCTTATATATTTTGGTGCTCCTTGGTTTGGTGCATATATATTAAGGATTGTTATGTCTTCTTGATTCAACTTCCCCTTAATCATTATGAAATGACCATTTTTGTCTCTGAGTACTTTTTCTGTCTTGTAGTCAGCATTATTAGATATGAGTATTGCTACGCCTGCTTTTTTTTGGGTGTTGTTTGCTTGGAGTATTGTTTTCTAGCCTTTCACTTTGAATTTGTTTTTATCCTTGTTGCTTAGATGTGTTTCTTGTAGGCAGCATATAGTTGGATTTTCTTTTTTAATCCATTCTGCTACTCTGTGTCTTTTTATTGGTAAGTTTAATCCATTTACATTTAGTGTAATTATTGACACTTGTGGGTTCCCTACTGCCATTTTATAAATTGCTTTCTGTTAGTTTTGTATCTAGTTTGATTCTTCTCTTTTGTTTTTCTATCATTTGTTTTTGTTTGTTTGTGTTCCATACTTCTTTCCTCTGTTGCTACCTTTTTTAAGTCAAGTGTTTTTGTGGTGGTTTTTTCAAGGGTGGTTACCATTAAGTAATGAAAAGGGTACCTACCATATTCATTGTAGTACCCTATCTTATGAGTATTTCTGCACTTCATCGTCCTTTGCTACTGTTAATCTCCATCCTCTCCCCCCTTTTTTTCCTTTGTTGTCACAGTTTAAGTTTGGTTTTATTGTGTTCTTGGTGGAGCTGTTACTTGTGGTGTTGTTTTCTTTTGTTCTTTGAATCTGGTTGGAAAACCCCCTTTAGTATTTCCTGGAGTGGGGGCTGTCTGTTGATAAATTCTCTCATCTTTTCTGTATTTGTGAATGTTTTTATATCTCCTTCATACTTGAAGGATAGCTTTGATGGGTATAGTATTCTTGGCTGAAAGTTCCTCTCTTTCAGGGCTTTAAATATTGGGGTCCACTCTCTTCTAGCTTGTAGAGTTTCTGCTGAGAAATCTGATGATAATCTAATAGGCCTTCCTTTATATGTTGTACTCTTCTTTTCCCTGGCTGCCTTGAGAATTTTTTCTTTGCTGTTGGTTTGTGTCATCTTTATTATGATGTGCCTTGGAGTGGGTTTGTTGGGGTTAAGAAAACTCGGTGTTCTGTTTGCTTCTTGAATTTGAGGCTTTAGTTCTTTCCACAGGCTTGGGAAGTTCTCGTCTATTATTTGTTTGAGTATATTCTCCATTCCATTTTCTTTCTCTTCTCCCTCTGATATACCTATTATTCTTATGTTATTCTTTCTGATGGAGTCAGACAATTCGTGTAGGGCTTTCTCATTTTTTATTATTTTTGAGTCTCTTTCTTCTTCTCTCTGTTGTGCCTCAAGTTGTTTGTCTTCTATTTCACTAATCCTATCTTCAATCTGGGCTGTTCTGTTAGCTAAGCTTGTTACCTCGTTTTTCAGCTCGTGAATTGAGTTTTTCATTTCTGTTTGATTTGTTTTTATAGTTTCAATTTCCTTGGTAATATATTCTTTGTGTTCATTGAGTTGTTTTCTGATCTCCCTATATTGCCTTTCTGTGTTTTCTTGTATATCTCTGAGTATTTTTAAGATTTCTATTTTAAATTCTCTGTCATTTAGCTCCAAGGCTTCCAATATGTTAAATCTTTTCTCCATAGATTTTTCCACATCTATTTGTGTTACCTCTCTTTCTTTTGTATCCATAATATTTGATTTCCTCTTTCTTACTGGCATCTGAGGGTGGTCTTGTTGATAGCACTAATTAGAATTAATAAAGAGTAAAACGTAAAAAAAAAAAAAAAAAAGAGGTAAAACACCCCACAAAAAAAAACAGTAATAAATTATTATTTCCCCCTTTTTTCTTTCTTCTCTTTCCCTCCTCTCCCCTCCTCAGGGAAATATCATGCCTATAATGGAGGGCCTGATTTGGGGTGAAGAGTTCAAGGGGCAAAAAAAAGGGAGTAGGGACCTACTAAATGCAAAAAAAAAAAAAAAAAAGGAAGAAAATCTTAGACAAGCATAAGATGATTTGCTTGTAAGTGATGGTCAACTAAGAGATATAATGAGAGGGATAAGAGGGAACCAGAAAAAAGGACCAAAAGAAGAATAATAAGAAAAAATAAAAATAATAAGTAAAAATCTGTTGTATTAAGTGGAGCAAAGACTAAATACAATGGAGACCTTGGGTTGGGAGGACCCAAAATGCCAGAATAATAAACAAACAAGAAAAAAAAAAACAAAAGCAAAAAAGAAAAATAAAGCCAAAAAAAGCCTTGAGTCCCAAATTAACTAATTTGTTCGTAATTGAGGATTAAATGGGAGGAAAGTAAAACGAGAAAAGAAAAAACGAATAGAAAGGAAAAAATAAGAAAAAGAGAAAAACGAAGGAAGAAATAAAAAAGGGAGAGAAAAAAACAAAATAAAGCAAAACAAAAAAAAACAAAAGAGGAGAGAGTGAGAGTTAAGTGTTTTGGAGTATAACTTTAAAGGAGGGTGAGGATGAAGAAGAGAAATAAAATGTAACACTCATGGGTAGTGTAGTTCAAGAAAAGGGAAGCATAAGATGGGCAGAGAATAGAAGGACCGAGGTGGAGGAAATAAAGGCAATAAGATAGAAGAAACAAACAACAACAAAAAAAAATTAGTGGAACAAGTTGTAAAGTCTGTGGATTTTTCTTGATTTTGAGAGGTTAACTTCTTCCTTTTTCTTTTCTCTCCCTCTTCCTGGTTTGGGACTCTGTACCCCAGGCTCTGCCCCTGTGTCACACTTAGGTAGGGATTTGCAGTTGATGGGATTCTATGGCAATGTCATATAATTGGCTTTAGTCTTGCTGGTAGTCAAGGCTTGTTGGCGTTTGCAGGGTCCAACAATGAGAGAGTTTGCTTTCCTGGATTCTCTCTCCTAGTCCCCCCTTCCTGAATTAGCAGCCTGGTGATCCAGCTATAAGGCTGCAACTGCTTCTGCCTGGGGTGTAAGAGGCTCAAAGAGCTGGGAAATCCCCACTCTATCCCCACTCAGTGCAAGGCTTTGGGAATGGCTCTGGCAGTCAGGGCCTCCAGTGTAATCAGGTGGGGGTGGGAGTCAATTGTTGTCAAGGTGACTGTTCAGCGCCTAGCATTCAGTTGGACCTCTCAACCCAGGCTTTTTACACTTTGTAGCCTGTTTTGCCTGGGAAGAAGAGGCACTAGTCTCTGCTTGCGACTAGTGTAGTATAGATCTTATTATCTGCCAAGTCCTTCTTGTTAGCGTTTATCCCTGAATATGGAGGCTCTATCAATCAGAAGTTGCCCCCGCCCCTTTAGCCAGAGGCACTAAAAAATATCACGCCTCTTGTCTTGAGTCGCTGAACTGAGAGAGATCATATCAATTAGAACCGAGGGTGCGCAGATTTCATGGGTTAAGCTAATTTCAGTGATTGGGTCGCAGTTGTGCTCCCAAAGGTATTTTAGGCTGCCTGCGTGCGCCCCTCCCCCAATGCTTGATTGTTAGCTTGAATGGCTGGGTGAGGTGCCCTGCCCACGGAGAGAATCTCCCAAGTAGGGAAGACCACCCTGGTGCCTCTCCCGCTTGCCCTGCTGCTGGCGGCTGGATCGCACCAGGCGGATAATGGGGCACCCTGGGTGTGCGGGCCAGTAGGGCACTCTGGGCGCGTGGAATGCCCAGGGCATGCGCGCGAATGGGGTGCTCCGGGCACCGGTGGCTGGCGACTCTCACTCGCAGCGTGCGGGCCGCTGGGAACGTTAGCAGTGCTCGCTCTGCAACCGGACCGGGCGCGCGCTGGCGGCTGCTCGCTGCACCCGAGTGTGGGCGGTGCTCACTCTGCAACCATACCGGGTGCGCGCCAGCGGCTGCTCGCCGCTCCGGAGTGTGGGCGGTGCTCACTCTGCAACCGGACCAGGCACGCCGGCGGCTGCTCGCCGCTCCGGAATGTGGGCGGTGCTCGCTCTGCAACCGGACCAGGCACGCCGGCGGCTGCTCGCCGCTCTGGAGTGTGGGCGGTGCTCACTCTGAAACTGGACCGGGCACGCCGGTGGCTGCTCGCCGCTCCGGAGTGTGGACGGTGCTCGCTCTACAACCGGACCGGGCGCGCGCCCGCAGCTGCTCGTGGCTCCTGAGTGTGGGCGGTGCTCGCTCTGCAACCGGACCGGGCACGCCAGTGGCTGCTGGCCACTCCGGAGTGTGGGCGGTGCTCGCTCTGCAACCGGACTGGGCGCGTGCCCGCGGCTGCTCGCGGCTCCCGAGTGTGGGCTGACACACCACCTGCGCACTCCCTCGCAGCTTGAATGAACGTCCCTGCGGTAGCTTCCTCCACACCCTCGTCTCTCAGAATCAAGTGATAACAGTCCTTTCGCTTTCAGTTTTTGTGGAACTCTGGAATGCTCCGAGGATAAATTTTTCTGTTTCTAGTTGATAAATTTGTATTGATTTAGGGGAGATCTGTCGGACGCGCTGCTCACGGCGCCATTTCCGTGACGTCCTTTTTTTTTTTTTTTTGAAGTTTCCTCCCCTTAAGTACCTTGTCAGACAAATGATTAATATTCATAGGTTACTTTACAGGGATAGCTATGAGTACATATATATTTTTCATTTACCTGTTAGCTTCTCTCTTAGCAAAGTGACTTAAACACCCCTTCTGCATGATCCACAGTGGTACATGTATTAAATCTTTTTTATTTATTTTATTTTTTATTGTATTTATTTTTAATGGGGTGACATCAGTAAATCAAGATACATATATTCAAAGATAATATGTCCAGGTTATCTTAAAGTTCAATTATGTTTCATACCCATCACCCAAAGTCAGATTGTCCTGTCACCCTCTATCTAGTTCTCTTTGT
This sequence comes from Saccopteryx bilineata, assembly GCF_036850765.1. Classification (NCBI taxonomy): domain Eukaryota; kingdom Metazoa; phylum Chordata; class Mammalia; order Chiroptera; family Emballonuridae; genus Saccopteryx; species Saccopteryx bilineata. The sequence goes on along the minus strand of NC_089493.1, from coordinate 201,584,349 downwards.
GACCCTCCCCCTCCCCTTTCCCCCTCCCTCTCCCCGCTCCCCCCGTAACCACCACACTCTTATCAATGTCTCTTGGTCTCACTTTTATGTCCCATCTACGTATGGAAAAATGCAGTTCCTGGTTTTTTCTGATTTACTTATTTCACTCCGTATAATGTTGTCAAGATCCCACCATTTTGCTATAGATGATCCGATGTCATCATTTCTTATGTCTGAGTAGTATTCCATAGTGTATATGTGCCACATCTTCTTTATCCAGTCATCTATTGATGGGCTTTTTGGTTGTTTCCATGTCCTGGCCACTGTGAACAATGCTGCAATGAACATGGGGCTGCATGTGTCTTTACAAGTCAATGTTTCTGAGTTTTGGGGGTATATACCCAGTAGAGGGATTGCTGGGTCATAAGGTAGTTCTATTTTCAGTTTTTTGAGGAACCACCATACTTTCTTCCATAATGGTTGTACTACTTTACATTCCCACCAACAGTGGATGAGGGTTCCTTTTTCTCCACAACCTCTCCAACATTTGCTATTACCTGTCTTGTTAATAAAAGCTAGTCTAACAGGTGTGAGGTGGTATCTCATTGCAGTTTTGATTTGCATTTCTCTAATAACTAAAGAAGATGAGCATCTTTTCATATATCTGTTGGCCATTTGTATTTCTTCCTGGAAGAAGTGTCTGTTCATATCCTCTTCCCATTTTTTTATTGGATTGTTTGTTTGTTTGTCGTTGAGTTTTATGAGTTCTTTGTATATTTTGGATATTAGGCCCTTATCTGAGCAGGTGTTTAAAAATATCATTTCCCAATTAGTTGGCTGTCTGTTTATCTTGTTATCAATTTCTCTTGCTGAACAAAAACTTCTTAGTCTGATGTAGTCCCATTCATTAATTTTTGCTTTCACTTCTCTTGCCTGTGGAGTCAAATTCATAAAACGCTCTTTAAAGCCCAGGTCCATGAGTTTGGTACCTATGTCTTCTTCTATGTACTTTATTGTTTCAGGTCTTATGTTTAGATCTTTGATCCATTTTGAGTTAATTTTAGTACAGGGGGACAAACTGTAGTCCAGCTTCATTCTTTTGCATGTGGCTTTCCAGTTTTCCCAGCACCATTTGTTGAAGAGGCTTTCTTTCTCCATTGAGTGTTGTTGGCCCCTTTATCAAAAATTATTTGACTATATATATGTGGTTTTATTTCTGGGCTTTCTATTCTGTTCCATTGGTCTGAGTGTCTATTTTTCGGCCAATACCATGTTGTTTTGATTGTCGTGGCCCTATAATAGAGTTTGAAGTCAGGTATTGTAATGCCCCCAGCTTCATTCCTTTTCTTTAGGATTGCTTTGGCTATTCGGGGCTTTTTATAGTTCCATATAAATCTGATTATTTTTTGCTCCATTTCTTTAAAAAATGTCATTGGAATTTTGATGGGAATTGCATTAAATTTGTATATAGCTTTGGGTAATATGGCCATCTTGATTATATTTATTCTACCTAACCAAGAACAAGGTATATTCTTCCATCTCATAATGTCTTTTTCGATTTCCCTTAACAATGGTTTATAGTTTTCATTGTATAAGTCCTTTACATTCTTTGTTATGTTTATTCCTAGGTATTTTATTTTTTTTGTTGCAATCGTGAAGGGGATTATTCTTTTGAGTTCATTCTCAGATGTTTCATTGTTGGCATATAGAAAGGCTATTGACTTCTGTATGTTTATTTTGTATCCTGCGACCTTACTGTATTGGCTTATTTTTTCTAGAAGTCTTTTTGTGGATTTTTTGGGGTTTTTGATGTATAGGATCATGTCATCTGCAAAAAGTGATACCTTTACTTCTTCTTTTCTGATATGGATGCCTTTTATTTCTTTGTCTTGTCTGATTGCTGTGGCAAGAACCTCTAGTACCACATTAAATAAGAGTGGAGAGAGTGGACAACCCTGTCTTGTTCCTGATTTAAGGGGGAAAGCCTTCAGTTTTGTGCCATTTAGTATGATGTTAGCTGATGGTTTATCATATATGGCCTTTATCATGTTGAGATATTTTATTTCTATACCCATTTTGTTGAGAGTCTTAAACATAAAATTGTGTTGTATTTTATCAAAAGCCTTTTCTGCATCTATTGATAATATCATGTGGTTCTTGTTCTTTGTTTTGTTGATATGCTGTATTACGTTAACCGTTTTACGTATGTTGAACCATCCTTGAGATTCTGGGATGAATCCCACTTGATCATGATGTATTATTTTTTTAATATGTTGTTGTATTCGATTTGCTAGTATTTTGTTTAGTATTTTAGCATCTGTATTCATTAGAGATATTGGTCTGTAGTTTTCTTTTTTAGTGCCATCCTTGCCTGGTTTTGGTATAAGGGTTATGTTTGCCTCATAAAATGTGTTTCGAAGTATTGCTTCTTCTTCAATTTTTTGGAAGACTTTCTGTAGAATAGAAACCAAGTCTTCTTTGAAGGTTTGATAAAATTCGCTGGTATAGCCGTCTGGGCCTGGACTTTTATTTTTGGGGAGATTTTTAATGTTTTTTTCTATTTCTTCTCTACTAATAGGTCTGTTTAGGCTTTCTGCTTCTTCTTGACTCAGTCTAGGAAGATTGTATTGTTCTAGGAATTTATCCATTTCTTCTAGGTTGTTGAATTTAGTGGCATAAAGTTTTTCATAGTATTCTACAATAATTCTTTGTATATCTACGATGTCCGTGGTGATTTCTCCTTTTTCATTTTGGATTTTGTTTATATGAGTTCTTTCTCTTTTTTCCTTGGTAAGTCTTGCCAAGGGTTTGTCAATTTTGTTGATTTTTTCAAAGAACCAGCTCCTTGTTCTATTAATTTTTTCTATAGTTTTTCTGGTCTGTATTTCATTTATTTCTGCTCTGATTTTTATTATCTCCTTTCTTCGGCTGGTTTTGGGTTGTCTTTGTTCCTCTTTTTCTAGTTCCTTAAGGTGTGAAGTTAAGTGGTTCACTTGGGCTCTCTCTTGTTTGTTCATATATGCCTGAAGTGATATGAACTTCTCTCTTATCACTGCTTTTGCTGCATCCCATAGATTCTGCTATGTCGTATTATCATTTTCATTTGTCTGTATATATCTTTTGATCTCTGCACTTATTTCTTCTTTGACCCATTCATTCTTTAAAAGTATGTTGTTTAGTTTCCACATTTTTGTGGGATTTTTTCCCTCTTTTTTGCTGTTGAATTCTAGTTTCAAGGCTTTATGATCAGAAAATATGCTTGGTACAACTTCAATTTTTCTGAATTTGCTGATGTTGTTTTTGTGGCCCAGCATATGGTCAATTCTTGAGAATGATCCATGTACACTGGAGAAAAATGTATACTCAGTCACTTTGGGATGAAATGTCCTGTAGATGTCTATCATATCCAGGTGCTCTAGTGTTTTGTTCAAGGCCACTATGTCTTTGTTGATTCTCTGTTTGGATGACCAATCTAGAGCCGTCAGCGGTGTATTGAGGTTTCCAAGTATGATTGTATTTTTGTCAGTTTTTGTTTTAAGGTCAATAAGTAGCTGTCTTATATATTTTGGTGCTCCTTGGTTTGGTGCATATATATTAAGAATTGTCCTGTCTTCTTGATTCAGTGTCCCCTTAGCCATTATGAAATGGCCATTTTTGTCTCTGAGTACTTTTGCTGTCTTGTAGTCAGCATCATCAGATATGAGTATTGCTACGCCTGCTTTTTTGTGGATGTTATTTGCTTGGAGTATTGTTTTCCAGCCTTTCACTTTGAATTTGTTTTTATCCTTGTTACTTAGATGAGTTTCTTGTAGGCAGCATACAGTTGGATTTTCTTTTTTGATCCATTCGGCTACTCTGTGCCTTTTTATTGGTGAGTTTAATCCGTTTACATTTAGTGTAATTATTGACACTTGTAAGTTCCTCATTGCCATTTTATAGATTGCTTTCTGTTAGTTTTGTGCCTTGTTTGATTCTTCTCTTTCGTTTTTCTATCTTTTGTTTTTATTTGGTTGTGTTCCATACATCTTTCCTCTATTGCTATCTTTTTTAAATCATTTGCTTCTGTGGTGTTTTTTTCAATGGTGGTTACCATTAAGTAATGAAAAGGGTCCCTACCCTGTTCATTGTAGTGAACTATTTTGTGAGTACTTTTGCCCTCCATCGCCCTTTGCTACTGTTAATCTTCATCCTCTCCCCCCCTTTCTTATTGTTGTCACAGTTTAAAGTTGGTTTTGTTATGTTCTTCTTGGAGCTTTTACTTGTGGCTTTGTTGTTGTTGTTTTTTTATTCTTTGTATCTGATTGGAGAACCCCCTTTAGTATTTCCTGGAGTGGGGGTTTTCTGGTGATAAATTCTCTCATCTTTTCTGTATCTGTGAATGTTTTTATTTCTCCTTCATATTTGAAGGATAGCTTTGATGGGTATAGTATTCGTGGCTGAAAGTTCCTCTCTTTCAAGACTTTAAATATTGGGGTCCACTCTCTTCTAGCTTGTAGAGTTTCTTTTGAGAAATCTGATGATAATCTAATGGGCCTTCCTTTATATGTTGTATTCTTTTCCCTGGCTGTCTTGAGAATTTTTTCTTTGCAGTTGGTTTGTGCCAATTTTATTCTGATGTGCCTTGAAGTAGGTTTGTTGGGGTTAAGAAAACTTGGAGTTCTGTTTGCTTCTAGAATTTGAGGTTTTAGTTCTTTCCAGAGGCTTGGGAAGTTCTCATCTATTATTTGTTTATGTTCTCCATTCCATTTTCTCTCTCTTCTCCCTCTGATATACCTATTATTCTTATGTTATTCTTTTTGATGGAGACAGATAATTCCTGTAGGGCTATTTCATTTTTTTTAATTTTTGAATCTCTTTATTCTTCTCTTTGTTGAGCCTCAAGTTGCTTGTCTTCTATTTCGCTGATCCTCTCTTCTATCTGGCCTGTTCTATTACCTAAGCTTGTTACCTCATTTTTCAGCTCATGAATTGAGTTTTTCATCTCTGTTTGATTTGTTTTTATAGTTTCAATTTCCTTGGAGATATACTCTTTGTGTTCATCTAGTTGTTTTCTGAGCTCCCTAAATTGCCTTTCTGTGTTTTCTTGTATATCTCTGAGTATTTTTAGAATTTCTATTTTAAATTCTCTGTCGTTTAACTCCAAGGTTTTCAATATCTTAAATTTTTTCTCCATAGATTTTTCCTCATCTCTCTGTGTTACCTCTCTTTCTTTTGTATCCATGATATTCGATTTTCTCTTCTTTAATGGCATCTGAGGGTGGTTTTCTTGATAGTATTAATGAGATTTTATAAGGAATAAAAGGATAAAAAAATAAAAATAAAAATAAAAATTGCGCATTTTTTTAAAAAAATTAATCATTAAATAAAGAAAAATAAAATAAGATAAAAATTTGAGGGGAAAAAAAAGGGAATAATTCCTTCCCCTCCTTTTTTTCTCTCCTTTCCTCTCCCCTCTTTTTTGAGAAAATCTTGTGATGAACTGTGAATTATATTGTACTAAATAGAACAAACAATACCTGTAGTGGAGGGCCTGAGTTGGGGAGAAGTAATATAGGGGTAAAGGAAAAAGAAAAAAAAGAAAAAAAAATACAAGAAAAAAAATTTTATATATAAAAAAGGGGGGAGCAGTATAGACCCACAAAAAGCAAATTAGGAAAAAATTTGGGTCAAGAATAAAATGATTTGCTTTTAGGTGTTGGCTGACTCAGAGTTATGATGAGAGGAATAAGAGGGAAACAGGAAAAAGGGGTGGAAAATTAAAAAATTACTATTGTATTTAGTGGAACAAGAACTAGATAAAATGGAGAGCCAGGGATGGGAGCACTGCTAATGTGTTAAAAAGGTGAAGTAAAAACCCTCCAAAATGCCACAAACTTAAGTTTGAGTCCCAGATAAGATAATTTGTTCATTATTGAAGTTTGAATGAGAGAAGATGTAAAGGAGAGAGGAAGAGACTAATATAGAGGGAGAAAAGAGAGAGAGAGAGAGAGAGAAGATGGAACAACTTAAAGAAGAAAAAAGAAAAAGGAGGAGAGAGAAAGAGAGAGTTAGGGGTTTTGGATTGCAACCCTCAAAGAGAGAAAGGAGGAGGAAAGAAAAGATAATGGGAGATGTAACACTTATGGGTAGTGTAGTTCAAAGAGAGGCGAGAGTAAGACTGAGAGAGAATTAAATGACCAAATTGGAGTAGAAAAAAAAATCAAGAATGAAGAAAAGAGACACAGACGAACAAATATAATAAGATGGGATAGGTTATAAAATCTGCAGATTATTCTTGATTTTGAGAGGTTGTCGTCTTGCTTTTTCTTTTCTGTCTTTCTGGTTGGTGACTTTGTACCCTGGGTTCTGCCCCTGTGGCACGCTCTGGAAGAGGTTTGCAGTTGATAATTCTCTATGGCAATGTCATGTATTGGGCTTCAGTCTCATTGGCAGTCGAGGTTCATTAGTGTTTATAGGCTCCAACAGTGAGAGGATCTCTCACTGTGAGAGTGTTCCTGGAGCCTCTCTCCTAGTCTTTCCTTCCACAATTAGAAGCCTGATAATCCAGCTATGGGGTTGCTGCTGCCTCTGCCTGGAAAGTAAGAGTCTCAAAGAGCTGGCAACTCCCCACTCTATTCCCACTAAGCACAAGGCTCTGAGTAAGGCTCAGTCAGTCAGACCTGCCAGCATAATCAAGCGTGGCTTCCTCTCACTCAAAGACCTCTGGCTCTGCCCCTCTGTGGGATAACTCGAGTGCCCACTCCTGAGGCATTCGGAGGAATCTCTTGCCCACTCTCTGTGCGCACCCACCAGGATGTCAGACCAGACAGGTCACACTTCGAGTGAAATCCCTACCCACACGGAAAAGATCGAGCTTTGGAATTGGGTTTCGCTCTATCCTCGTGAGGCTTTCCCAAGGGGCTAGGGCTGCCTGAGATTCCGCTCCTGGCCCTCTCACAGACCTGCTTCTCTGTGGGAAAAACACGGGCGCCCACCTCTGAGGAGTTCGGAGGAATCTCCTGTCCACTCTTCCTGTGTGCGCACTGACCAGATTATGAGTTTCAGGTGGGATGCCTCTCACTCCGAGAAAGCCCTCTGCCCACACGGAAAAGTTACTGGGTTGGAATTGGCTTTCGCTCTGTCCCCGTGCGGCTTTCCCAGGGCGCTGGGGCTTCCGCTCCTGGCCCGCTCACAGGCCTCTGACTCTGCTCCTCTGAGGGAAAACACGGGGGCCCACCTCTGAGGAGTTTGGAGGAATCTCCTGCCCACTCTGCGTGCGTGTGCACTGACCAGATTATGAGGATCGGGCAGGACGCCTCTCGCTCCGCGAAAGCCCTCCTCCCGCACAGAAAAGTTCTGCCATTGGAGTTGGCTCCAGCTCCCTCCCTGTGCCCGGTCCCCTCAGGGCGCTGGGGCTCCTAGGAGATGCTGCTTTTTGCCCACACAGAGGCCTCTGACTCTGCTTCTCTGTGGGTTAGCACGGGCGGCGCCCACCCCTGAAGTGTTCGTAGGAATCTCTTGCCCACTAACCACGCCAACCAGGAGATACGGGAAATGGCTGCCCCACTTGTCTTTCTTTGTCTGGGTTTGGCGTGCGCGTGTTAGCTTGAATTGCCCAGGTTTTTCCATGGCTTGGATCTCCGTGCCACAGCCTGGTTTGGCTTTTGTACCGCAGCCTGGAACTATTCACTCCCTATGCCCGCCTTAGTTTCTATATTCTCAGTTCTCAGTGAAAGCCATCCTGTTTGGATTAGAGAGGAAGGCGGAGCATTTCTTACTCCTTATTTCCCCCGGAGTTTGACCATATATTTAGCCAATCTTTCGCTCGATCGTACCTTCGGGTGTGTTGTGAAGCATCTGAAGACTCCAAGGATAGGTTTTTCTGTTTCTGGTTGAAGAACTTGTTGAGTTTATGGGGAGATTTTCGGTATCGCTTCCTACCATGCCATCACTGTGACGTCTCCCCATGTATTAAATCTTAAGATGACTTGCTCTGGCCTTCCCCCAATCCGAGTGCCCACCCTTCCCAAAGTTTAATTATGAGGAGTCCCACAGCGAGGTTCCTCAAGTTTCTGTCATATGTAGACCAGGCAGCTTCTGCTTTGTGGCTGGAGCAGGGCATGTCATCCTTCTCAGGGTCAGCTTACAGGGGTTGGTGGGGTCCATCTGTACTGCCTACAAGGGGGTCTCCAAGGGAGCCTAGGATGAGGGGCATCACCCTGCCTAATATAATTCTGTATGGGGTGAATTTTGCCTAATAGGGGGTGCATTTAACTTCTAGCAAAACTAGGGGGAGTAAGTCAGTCCAGTTTTCACCAGTTTTTCGAATGAATTTGGTTAGGACTTTTTCAGAATTTGGTTTATTTTTCCTGAACTCTGAGACCTCTAAGTACAATGTAATTTCTAATTAATATTGAGTGCCTTTCCTACTACCTGTGAGATCTTGGATACAAATGTAGGCCCATTATTAAACATAATATTAATGGGCGAGCTAAATCTGGGATTAATTTTATATAACAATTTCTTAACAACAGTTACTGTGGTCTCATTTCTAGTAGGGGAAGCCTCTACCTATCCTGAAAAGGTGTCAATAAAAACTAATATATACTTATGTCCCTGTGCTGGTGGCTTTATCTCAGTAAAATCTATCTCCTAATGTTCACCTGGGAAACCTCCTCTATCCCTGTTCCTCTTTACAACTTCTCTATTTTGTTTAGCATTTACCTGGGTACAAATTGGACACTTGGACACTATGTTTTCTGTAATAGCTTCTAAGCCAGGAAAGTAGTAATTTTTCTTAAATAATTCTATTAGCTTAGTTTGGCCTAAATGAGTAGTTTGATGTAGCTGGCTGATAACCTCTCTGCTCAGGGCTTCAGGTAACAATGGTGTTTTGTCTGGCAACTCTAACCACCCTTCTTTATTTTTAGATATTCCTTTTCTTTCAGCAAAACTCTCCTCTAGTTGGTTATAAAAAGGAGTCTCTGACAACAAGTGTTCTAGTAAAGTTACTAAGATTACTAGAGGCCCTACTGGTTTTAGAGCGACTTCTTTGGCTGCCTTATCTGCTGCCAGATTTCCTTTTGTGTCTATTGAGTCCCCTTGCTGGTGCCCTGGGCAATGAATAAGGGCTACAGTTTCTGGCAACTAAATGGCTCCTAGTAAAGCTAAAATCTCTTCTTTGTTTTTAATGTCCTTACCTGCAGATGTCAGGAATCCTCTCTCCTTATAGATTGCTGCATGAACATGGACAGTAGCAAAAACATAACTTACTGTAAGTGTAAATGTTGACCTTATTTCTTATGGCCCACCTCAACGCCTGGGTGAGAGCGATTCTGCCTGCTGAGCCACAATCTCATGGGGCAAGGCTTGGGCCCAGATGACCTTATCAAGAGTCACTACAGCTGCTTCTTCTACACCAGTTAGGGGTTTATCAGTGAGGTCTGGCCTTGCAGTTTGAACAAAGCCTAGTATCAGAGCAGTCATGCAAGGGGATGCTTAGATCCTCATTAGGCAGCAGGCTTGCTGGGTTGATAGCCTGCATCTGGACAAACTTAATGCGAGGCTGATCGATGAGCAGAGACTAATACTCCGTGATCCTAGCATTAGTCATCTACCTTTCTGGAGTCTCTTTAAGCAAAGCCTCTACTGTATGTGGGGCTGTCAGAAACAGTTCTTGCTTCAGTTAATTTATTTGCCTCTCTTACTAGTATGGCAGTGGCTGCTTTGGCTCTGAGACAGTTTAAAAGCTTTTTGTTCTTTATTTTTCCAAATTAATTCTTGGGTTTCTGCTGTATAGGAGTATAAAGGTTTGGCTATCTCTGCAAATCTAGGGATCTGCAACCTGCAGTGTCCAATTGCTCCAGAAATTCTCAAACTTCTGGGGGTTGCGCTCTGAAGGATTGCCTCTATACGACTGGAGGAGAGAGTATGCTTCCTTGCCTCAATGTGGTAGCCTAGATAGGTCACCTTAGAGGTGCAGAGTTGTGCCTTTTTAGCTGACACCCTGACATCAGAGTTTGCAGTGTTTGTAAAAGGCCCTCAGTGGCTGTCTGGCAACTTATCTCTGTTTCCACAGCTAGAAGTAAATTATCTACATACTGTAGCAGTGTGCATTTTGGATGTTCCTGGTGAAAGGCGAGCAGGTCCCAATGTAGTTCCTCGTCAAAGAGGGTTGGTGAATTCTTGAAGCCCTGAAATGCCTGCCTCTGGGTCATTCTACTTGAAGGCAAAGATGGGCTGATTTACAGGGGCCAGGGGAATACTGAAAAAAGCATCTTTCAAATCTAAGACTGTGTAAAGTTTCAAGTCCAGTGACAACAGGCTTAAAAGTGTGTAGGGGTTAGGCACAGTTGGGTGTATTGTCTCAACCCATTTATTTACCTCCTGTAAGTCCTGGACTAGACAATAGTCTTTGGTGTCTGGCTTCTGGACAGGCAGTAAGGGAGTATTCAATTAGGGTTGGCAAGGAACAAGAATACCAGCTTCTAACATATTTTAATATGAGTACTTGCTTCCCTGAGAGCAGTTCGAGAAGGGCAGTGAGAACAGAGTGAGAAGCTCTAGAGCTAGTGAGGAAATCTACCAGGTAGCCTCCTGCTTGAAAAGGCTCACAGGTGTGGAGCCCTGGCCTCATCAGTCCTCCTTTAGATTAAGGATTCTTGGGGTCTGCTGTAACTTTCCTTTCAGCTTTGGACAGTCTTTCTTCCAATGTCCTTCTTCTTTACAGTAAGTGCACTGATTTCTGCTTAACTTAGGCTTCTTTTTCTTTTTATTCTGGTGTTCTAAAACAGCTAAAACTACCTTTGTCATTTTCTTAGTCTGTTTCTCCTTGAGGGTGTTTCTGTTATTATAAATTTTCTGAGATACTTGTAACAATTGGGAAATTACCATCCCCAGAAAGCCTTCTAATTTTTGTAGCTTCTTCCTGATATCTGGAGTGACTGGGTCACAAAAGCTAAGTTAACTGCCCTAGCATTCTCTGGTGCTTCAGGGTCTAGAGGTGTGCAGACCCTGTAAGCTTCTTGCAGTCTCTCTAAGAAAGCTGAGGGAGTTTTGTGGGGGCCCTGGATAACCTCCAACACCTTAGATAAATTCATGGGTTTCTTAGCAGCTCTCCTGATCCCGGCTAACAGAAACTAGTGAAAAGTGTTCAAAGCTTCCCATCCTGCAGTAGTGTTAGGGTCTCATTTAGGCCAGACAGTAGGTAACACCTTCTCAGGGTGGTCCTGATTATCCTCCTCAGAGGTATTTCTCCCAAGCATGACAGCTTTTCCTGCCTCTGATTTGATTCTTTCTCTCTTCAGTAGTAAACAAAGTAACTAAATGCTGCTTGCAATCATCCCAGGTGGAGCGATGTGTGCATAGCACAGATTCTAACAGTCCTGTTAGAGCCTGAGGCTTCTCTGAGGTGGGTAAAGCCAATGAAGGAGGAAGATATAGAGGGGGAAATTCTGAATCTCCCTGAACAGCTTGTAAAACAGGGATCTTCTTTTCTGATTTTGGGGCTGTTGCTAACAAAACATGATGACCATCTCTGACAGCACAGCCTTTCAGCGAGGGAGGGGGGACTTTCTACTAGAGCCCTGCACTGGTCTGTATATGGGAATTGGTCTGGGTGGCCCGGAGGCTTAGCTATTACATTCCATTTAGCTCTGACATCTCTAGGATCTAATGAGCCCTATTTTGGCCACTTTACCCTTAAGGATGGCTATTCTAGTTCACAAAGAATTCAAAGTCTCCCCTTGCTTAGGGGAGACACTATAATCATCAGAAAATCCAATTTTGAAATTCTTAAGCATATACTCAAGAGGAGTTTGACTCTTATTTTGCCCTTCCCCCATTGTTACAAATGCTAGGGCAGTTATTGTATTATTTTTTCATATGAGCAACTATAAATCTACTTTTGCCCCACCCTGTATTGCTCCCAGACCAATCTGTTAGCTCTCCCTCTGCCACATTTCAGCTTGCCAACATATCCTTTCAAATGCAGTGCCCAAAATATACCCAGAAGTCCATATGGAATCTGATTGGCATACAGTACAGTTCACATTTTTCTGTGCTCCAGACTGTGAAAAACAACTTTATCTCAGTGTAAAAGCAGAGTGAGGTGGGAGGAGACTTGGGAAAACATAATCAAGGCCATCCCAGAGTTTAATTAGAAAAACATGCTTAAAAAATTCAATTTCAAAGAATTTTTTTCTAGTTTCCCTAAAATAAGATGGAAAACAGTAAGCAGTCTAATCAAAATGCAAAGCTTACACAGTGTACAGGTATGGTTGGTGATGTTATGCCTGTTCATTTACTGTGAAATACTACAGACAGTAATGCTGAAGCCTGTGCGGAGGTCAGGGACTGTATTCCACAGTCCAACCAAATGAGAAGAAGAACTGAGCTAAATGAAACTCTAAGAAGTATCAGCACAAACTTACAGCAAACTATGAGAAACAGGAAGACACTGCTCCCTCTGGTGGGCATATTTAGACCCTTCCTCATCTCTGGCCTCAATCCCTTCTGGTTAAAGAGAACTCAAGCAAATAAACCAATTGGGGACGGGGGTGGGAGAGAAATCCATTTCCAATGTGATTACTCATGCAAGCTGTGATAAGAATAGTGAGAAAATCATTCTTTTCATACATTGGCCATCTTGGCTACCTACAAAGTGTGCCTAGAATTCTTAAAAACTGGCTGCTGGGAACCTAGGGATTTGTTATTCTAGTCTTTCTACTTTGTGTATGTTTAAAAATTTCCATAATATGCAAAATGTTTTGAAAAATCTTTAAGCAATAATAACTTTGTAAAAGAATGTTGACAGTTTAGTAATTGAATCTGTCCTCCTTGTCCCCTGTACTGAAGATAAATTAGTTGGGAAAACATTAGTCGTTTTTTATATGGATGCACTCGATCATATAATAAGTTATATATTTAATAACTGAACAGGAAAATAAACTATTGAGACAGTTTTGACATTAAAAACTATGTTAAAAGTTATGTTGGTGAATGAAGGCCATCAGATTCATGTCTCACTGAAGGCAAGGATGGTAGTAAGTTTTGGAATCTTTAGCCTGGTTTTTTCCTTTAGTTCACTGAGAAATTGACTTGTGATCATGGTCCTCAAACTCAGACCAAATTCAGTACCAGAACCTCACTGGTAAATAAAGTCAGGAAATTGATTAGAGGAACAGCCTTTCAGTTCTGGTCAAATACATCTAGAAGATGACCTGTGATTTACCTTGGATCAAGTAAACCCTTGGAATGAGTTGCCAATGTTTTGTATACTAACACTTGGCTGGAAGCAGAGCCTCCTGGCCCTGCCCTTGCTGTGGGAAACCAGTCTACCTAGGCTTGGACCAGCTCCATAAAGGTATGATCTGATAGCACCTCAGTTCACAATACAGATCTCTAGATTTTGCTCCCGGGCTTCTCTGATACCAAGATCTGTGATGGCTGTGGAAAGTGACTTGGCAGTCACACATACACAATCCAGAGGTTTTGAGCAATTACTACTGTCTAGGATCCCTTTGGACATAAATAAGGTCCCCACTGCTGATGGTAAGTACAGATCTAGCAGCAACACAACTGGCACTCACCTGGATGAGGTACAGGTGAAAGGGAGAAGCTTTGGGTTATACAGCAGCTGTGTACTTGAACAATATGAGGAATAGGGAATTCATTGGCATTTGTAAATTGCTTTGAAAATCTTGGGGGGAAAAATGATGGATTCAGGTCAGCCAACAATCAACTCTAACATACTGTGAACTTTGGAAGGTTTCCATGGCAATATTTTAAAAACTTTATCTTCTATACATGCAGGGAATACCTTCTCAAACATTAAGCCAATGATTTAGTCAAAGGTCAAAGTCAAAAGGAGACAGAATGCAGTCTCAACAGGTCATCTATGTCAAAGTAGGCCCCTTATAGAAAAGCTTTTAAGATCATAAGACATAGTATAGGATAAACAAGTCTAACAATATCAAGTCACTAAATGGATTTCAGCCCTCTAGGAGAGGAGAGCCAGCTTTCTTCCCCTTGCTAGAAAAGAACAATCTCACCGGGCCAGGAGACCCTCAGAAGACCTCACCTGAACCTTGTCTGGCAATATGGTTATTGTCCTCCTCAAGATCCTTTCCTCCCTCCATTCACTGTCTCCAGGATAACTATAGCCAGATTTTGGCTCTAGTAGGAGGGAAAATATATCCCTACTCCATTAGGAAACAGTTTACTGTAGGAATCAAAGGCCCTGGGTACTTCGTGCAGGCAGGAACTGAACATGCTAGTGGGAATGGACCTTAAGGATGATGGACCAGGATTGATGATTCGATAGCAGAAAATTTACTGACATTGGAGTGTTCCTCCTTGATTTAAACTGTCCAGGCAAGGACACCTGAAACAATTCATGCAAGGATGATTTCTTGAGACTTGAACAAAAAAATGTTCTATAATAAAGTTTAGTTGCTGGAACTTCACTGGTATAGCTCTAAGGAAAGAGTCAGAAAGTTCAGGCAAGTGAAAATATTAGAATAGACATTTTTATTTTAATTATTTATTTATGAAAGATGGCATTAGGAATTAATAGAGGCTAAATGTAATTTCAATTTCTATAAGCACTTATGTTTTTAAAGGTTTGTAGAAAATACATAGAAAGGCCACTTTACATACTGAATTCCATCATGCTTTTTTATTTTTCTCATCAACATGGAATGACCTGTACTGGCAAATAAAGCAAGGTCTATCCTTGAACAGTAGTGACTAACTTAAAGAATATATTTTATTGTATTAAAATACACATACATAAAATTTACCATTTTAACCACTTTTAAGTGTACTATTCAGTAGCATTAAGTACATTTACATTGTTGTGCAACCATCACCACCATCCATCTCCAGAACTTTTTCATTATCCCAAACTGAAACTCTGTACCTATTAAACAATAACTACACATTCCCTCTTCCCCCAGCTCCATTCTACTTTCTACCTCTATGAATATATTTGTTTTAGGTAACTCACTAGTATGACTTGTGGACGCAAACAATATTTTTCTTTTTACACCTGGTTTATTTCACTTAGCCATAATGTTGTCCAAGGTTCATATATGTTTTCACATATTTCAGAATTTTATTCCTTTAAGGAGATAAATACTATTCCATCTAATATATGTACCACATTTTGTTTAACCACTCACCATTTGACACTTGGGTTGGTTTTACCTTTGGGCATATGTAAATAATGCTTCTATGAGCTTTGGTATACAAGTACTTGAGTCCCTGCTTTTAGTTCTTTGAGATGGAATTGCTGGATTATAGAGTGATTCTGTTTAACTTTTTGAGGAGTCACCAAACTGTTTCCCACAACAGCTGTGACATTTTACATTCCGACCAGCAAAGCACAGGTCCCAATTTTTTCACATTCTTACCAATACTCATTATTTTCCTTTGAAAATAAAAAGGAATAATGACATTCTTATAGCCGTGAAAATTTTAGAATTTTTAAATTGAATTTAGTGGGTGACACTAGTTAATAAAATCATATAGGTTTCAGATGTATAATTTGACTATTACTTCTTCAAATATATATTATCCCTTCTTTCTCTCCTTTTCTTCTGATACTCTGAATGCACAGATGGCAGACCATCAAATATTATTCCATAACTCACTGATGGCTTTTCTTTTTTCAGTGTTTTCCCCCTGTGTTTCAGTGCAGAGAGTTTCTTTTTCTATGTCTTTATGTTCACTGCCCTTTTCTTCTGCAGTGTCTAACCCATTATATCCATCCAATGTGGTTTTAATTTTGGACATTTTACTTATACCTTCAAAAGCTTCCATTAAGTTCTTCTTAAATCTCTCATTTCTTATGTCATCATTTCCATATTCTTCCTCCAATGTTGAGAATATGGAGCATATTTCTAATGGCTGTATTAATATACTGCTCACTAAAATTAGGGGATATTTCAAAATCAGTATGAAGCGATATAAAAAGGCTATTGAGGAGAGAGAAGATGGCAGCAGAGTAGGCGGATGAACAGACACCCAGCTCTCAACACCAAACTGGAACACAAATCAATTTAGAAAAAATCAGCATGAAAAACCAACACTGAACTGCAAGAACAGCTCTCAAAAACCAAGGAGCAAAGAGGAAGCCACAATAATCCTGGTAAGGAGTGCCTGAATCTCCTCTGCTTACAGGAAGGGAAAAAGGGGGGTGAGGCTGAGAGCCCAGAGAGGATTTCACAGAGGAAAAAGAGCAGAAACTACTGCTCACAGCCACTTACCTGGCGACCAGGGACCAAGGTGGGTTGAAAAGACCAGCTTATCTCCCAAGTGGAAAAGACAGGGAGAGGGACAGACTGTGAGGAGCTAAGGTATGCAAGAAACAAAATAAAAATCTGACTCATTCGTGCTGGAGGCGGCCATAGCTGGGGGAGGGACTGAACCTTTCACAAAACAGAGCTGAAGTGCTTCCGGATCAGAGATCTCCGGACATCTATCCAGCTCCAATCAGCACAACAAGACACAGCTGAAAACAAGAAGTGGGGAGGAGGGGCAGTAACTCAGGTCTCCATGGAGATCTGAGATACACCTCCCCCTACTGAAGCTGAGAGAAAAAACCCTGCCCCCAGTGAGATTAGTTGGAGGAAGAGACCTTGAGCGTCTCGGGTTACACCCACAGCATTCCTGGATACAGTTTCAAGGAAGCCCCCTGCTGAGATCAGTTAACAAGACTATCACCTGTTAAGAAAACAAACAAATCAAGACTTCAAAGCTGCCCAAATCCGAAAGTGGATTACAAATAATAGCTGATACCAACCCACAAAGACCTAAAAATAACACAATTGAAAACTGGAGGCAGACAACACCAAGCCTAGACTCAATCAACTCTACAAATAAAAAAAAAAAGAAGAAGAAGATGAGAAAACAAAGGAGTGCAATCCAAATGAAACCACAACAGACACTTTCGAGAGATGAACTGAGTGATATGGAAATAATCAAACTTCCAGATGCGGAGTTCAAAATAATGATTGTAAGGATGCTTAGGGATCTTAGAACAACAATGGAGGGGGAGTTTGAAAACCTAAATAAAGAAATAGCAAGTATAAAAAAGAATCAGTTGGAGACGACAAATACAATATCAGAAATAAAGACCACAATGGAAGGAATTAAAAACAGGATAGATAGAGCAGAGGATCGAATCAGCGAGTTAGAAGACAACTGGAATGAAGGCATGAAAGCAGAGAAGAAAAGAGAAAAAAGACTCAAAAAGTCAGAGGAAACTCTTAGAGAGCTCTGTGACAACATGAAGCGAAATAACATCCGCATCATAGGGGTTCCTGAAGAATAAGAAAAAGAACAAGGGATAGAGACTTTGTTCAATCATATCATAGCTGAAAACTTCCCTAAATTAATGCAAGAGAAACTCTCACAAATCCAAGAAGCACAGAGGACTCCATTAAAGAGAAACCCAAAGAAACCTACACCAAGACACATCATAATTAAAATACCAAAGCTAAGCGATAAAGAGAAAATATTAAAAGCTGCAAGAGAAAAAAAAGTTATCACCTACAAAGGAGCCCCCATAAGGATGACATCTGACTTCTCAACAGAAACACTTGAGGCCAGAAGGGAATGGCAAGAAATATTCAAAGTAATGCAGAACAAGAACCTACAACCAAGACTACTTTATCCAGCAAGGCTATCGTTTAAAATTGAAGGAGAAATAAAAAGCTTCCCAGACAAAAAAAACTCAAGGAATTCATTACAACCAAACCAATGCTGCAGGAAATATTAAGGGGCCTGGTGTAAACAGATAAAGTGGGAAAAGAATACAGAAAAAAAAAAGATAAAGGAATACACCTTTAAAGAAGAAAATGGCAATAAACAACTACATATCAATAATAACCTTAAATGTAAATGGTTTAAATGATCCAATCAAAAGACATAGGGTAGCTGCGTGGATAAGAAAACAGGACCCATACATATGTTGTCTACAAGAGACACACCTTAGAACAAAAGACACACATAGATTGAAGGTAAAAGGATGGAAAAAAATGTTTCATGCAAACGGAAATGAAAAAAAAGCTGGGGTAGCAATACTTATATCAGACAAATTGGACTTTAAAACAAAGGATATAGTAAGAGATAAAGAAGGCCACTACATAATGATAAAGGGAGTAATCCAACAGGAAGATATAACTATTATAAATATCTATGCACCTAATATAGGAGCACCCAAATATATAAAACAGACTTTGATGGATTTAAAGGGCGAGATCAACAGCAATACTATAACAGTAGGGGATTTCAATACCCCACTAACATCACTAGATAGATCCTCAAGAAAGAAAATTAACAAAGAAACAGCAGACTTATTGGAAACACTAGATCAACTCGATTTAATAGATATCTTCAGAAACTTTCACCCTAAAGCAGCAGAATATACATTCTTTTCAAGTGCTCATGGTACATTCTCTAGGATAGACCACATGTTAGGGCACAAAAGTGCTCTCAACAAATTTAAGAAGACTGAAATCATATCAAGCACTTTCTCCAATCACAACAGCATGAAACTAGAAATGAATCACAGCAGAAAAGCTCAAAAATTCTCAAACACATGGAAACTAAATAGCAGGGTGTTAAATAATGAATGGATTAAGAATGAGATCAAAGAAGAAATAAAGAAATTCCTAGAAACGAATGACAATGAGCATACAACAACTCAAAATTTATGGGACACAGCGAAAGCAGTGCTGAGAGGGAAGTTCATAGCACTACAGGCACACTTTCAGAAGCTAGAAAAAGCTCAAATAAACAACTTAACCCTGCATCTAAAAGAATTAGAAAAAGAACAGCAAGTAAAGCCCAAATGTAGTAGAAGGAAGAAATAATAAAGATCAGAGCAGAAATAAATGACATAGAGGCTAAAGAAACAATACAGAGGATCAATGAAACTAGGAGCTGGTTCTTTGAAAAGGTAAACAAGATTGATGCACCTTTAAGTAGACTCACCAAGAAAAAGAGAGAGAGGACTCAAATAAATAAAATTAGAAATGAGAGAGGAGAAATAACAACTGACACAACAGAAATACAAAATATTTTAAGAAAATACTATGAAGAACTGTATGCCAAAAAACTAGACAACCTAGATGAAATGGACAAATTCCTTGAAACGTACAATCTTCCAAAAATCAATCTGGAAGAATCAGAAAACTTAAACAGACCAATTACTCCAAAGGAGATCGAAACAGTTATCAAAAAACTCCCAACAAAGAAAAGTCCGGGGCCCGATGGCTTCACAATGGAATTCTACCAAATATTCAAAGAAGAACTAACTCCTATCCTTCTCAAACTATTTCAAAAAATTCAAGAGGAAGGAAGACTTCCAAACTCCTTTTATGAGGCGAGCATAATTCTGATTCCAAAACCAGGCAAAGACCACACAAAGAAAGAAAATTATAGGCCAATATCTCTGATGAATATAGATGCTAAAATCCTCAACAAAATATTAGCAAACCGGATCCAACAATATATGGAAAAAATCATACACCATGATCAAGTGGGATTTATTCTGGGGAGGCAAGGCTGGTACAATATTCGTAAATCAATCAATGTGATTCATCACATAAACAAAAAGAAGGAGGAAAACCATATGATAATTTCAATAGATGCAGAAAAAGCATTTGATAAAATCCAGCACCCATTCATGAGCAAAACTCTCAGCAAAGTGGGAATACAGGGAACATACCTCAACATGATAAAAGCCATCTATGAGAAACCCACAGCCAACATCATACTCAATGGGCAAAAATTAAAAGCAATCCCCTTAAGATCAGGAACAAGACAGGGGTACCCCCTTTCACCACTCTTATTTAACATAGTCCTGGAAGTCCTAGCCACAGCAATCAGACAAGAAGAAGAAATAAAAGGCATTCAAGTTGGAAAAGAAGAAGTAAAACTATCATTATTTGCAGATGATATGATATTGTATATAGAAAACCCTAAAGTCTCAGTCAAAAAACTACTGGACCTGAAAAATAAATTCAGCAAAGTGGCAGGATATAAAATCAATACTCAGAAATCAGAAGCATTTTTATACACCAACAATGAACAGTCAGAAAGAGAAATTAAGGAAACAATCCCCTTCACAATTACAACCAAAAAAATAAAGTACCTAGGAGTAAACTTAACCAAGGAGACTAAAGACTTGTACTCGGAAAATTACAAAACATTGATAAAAGAAATCAAGGAAGATACTAACAAGTGGAAGCATATACCGTGCTCATGGTTAGGAAGAATAAACATCATTAAAATGTCTATATTACCCAAAGCAATTTATAAATTCAATGCAATACCAATTAAAATACCAATGACATACTTCAAAGATATAGAACACATATTCCAAAAATTTATATGGAACCAAAAAAGGACACGAATAGCCTCAGCAATCTTAAAAAAGAAGAATAAAGTGGGAGGTATCATACTTCCTGATATCAAGTTATACTACAAGGCCATTGTACTCAAAACAGCCTGGTACTGGCATAAGAATAGGCATATAGATCAATGGAATAGAACAGAGAACCCAGAAATAAACCCACAGTTCTATGGACAACTGATATTTGACAAAGGAGGTAAGGAAATACAATGGAGAAAAGACAGCCTCTTTAACAAATGGTGTTGGGAAAATTGGACAGCTACCTGCAAAAAAATGAAACTAGATCACCAGCTTACACCACTCACAAAAATAAACTCAAAATGGATAAAAGACTTGAATGTAGGCCGTGAAACCATAAGCATCTTAGAAGAAAACATAGGCAGTAACTCTCCGACATCTCTCGGAGCAATATATTTGCTGATTTATCTCCACGGGGAAGTGAAATAAAAGACAGGATAAACAAATGGGACTATATCAAACTAAAAAGCTTTTGCACAGCTAAAGACAACAAGAACAGAATAAAAAGACAAACTACACAATGGGAGAACATATTTGACAATATGTCTGATAAGTGGTTAATAACCAAAATTTATAAAGAACTTGTAAAACTCAACACCAGGAAGACAAACAACCCAATCCAAAAATGGGCAAAAGAGATGAATAGACACTTCTCCAAAGAGGACATACAGATGGCCAATAGGCATATGAAAAAATGCTCAACATCACTAATCATTAGAGATATGCAAATTAAAACCACAATGAGATATCACCTTACACCAGTCAGAATGGCGCTTATCAACAAAACAACACAGAATAAGTGCTGGCGAGGATGTGGAGAAAAGGGGACCCTCCTGCACTGCTGGTGGGAATGCAGACTGGTGCAGCCACTGTGGAAAACAGTATGGAGATTCCTCAAAAAACTGAAAATCAAACCGCCTTTTGACCCAGCTATCCCACTTTTAGGAATATACCCCAAGGACACCATAGAACGGCTTGAAAAGGAGAAATGCACCCGCATGTTTGTGGCAGCATTGTTCACAATAGCGAAGATCTGGAAACAGCCCAAGTGTCCGTCAGAGGACGAGTGGATTAAAAAACTTTGGTACATATATACTATGGAATACTACTCAGCCATAAGAAATGATGACATCGGATCATTTACAATAACATGGATGGACCTTGATAACATTATACGGAGTGAAATAAGTAAATCAGAAAAAAAACTGAGATGAATCCATACATAGAAGGGACATAAAAATGAGACTCAGAGACATGAACAAGAATGTGATGGCAACAGGGGTGGGGGGGGTTGGGGGAGGGGGGAGGGGGTGAAGAAGGAGAGAGGGGTTAGGGGAGGGGAGGGGCACAAAGAAAACCAGATAGAAGGTGACAGAAGACAATTTAACTTTGCGGGAGGGGTATACAGCACAATCAAATGTCAAAATAATCTAGAGATATTTTCTCTCAACATATGTACCCTGATTTATCAATGTCACTGCATTAAATTTAATAAAAAAATATTAATATTAAAAAAAATCAGTATGAAGCAATAAAAAAGGAAGCATTTGATTTTTTTATTAAACAAGAACATCAGAAAATCAAATGACAAATCAAAGAAAGTTGTTAGATTATGCAAATGATGTGCAAACTCCAGTATCATGATTAAGTAGCAAGTGACATACTGGTGAGGGTGAACAGAAGCATGTCAAACTGGATGAGAGTGCCACACATTGACTGTTCAGTAGGGTGTATGGTCATCCAAGACTGCCAAAACACTCTGACAGCGATGAGGCATGGACAGGATCAGAGTGTCGAGCAGTTCTTGTGGGATCCTCTGCCACTCTTGCTCCAGGGCAACTTCCAGCTCAAGAAGTGCTGTGGGAAGCTTTGGACCGTTTGCCAGACATCTTCCCAATGCATCCCAAGCATGACCAATGGGATTCAGGTCTGGAGAATGTGAAGGCCAGTCCATGTGGTCAATTCCTGCCTCCTGAAGCATGTCATTGACGAGATGCGCATGGTGCGGATTTGCATTATTGTCCATGAAAAGAAACTTATTTCCAACTGCTCCAGCATAGGGTACCACTATAGGGTGCAGGACCTCACCTTGATATTTGACAGCAGTTAGTGATCCATTTCTAATGACATGGAGGTTGGTACAACCACTAATGCTGATGCCAGCCCACATCATGATTCCACCACCACTGAAGGAGTCCCTTTCTCACATGAACATGGATTTTCCCATGTGCTTCGTTCACGCCAGAGCAGGAACATGATGATTGTCAGGCTGCAATAATGACTGAATCATGACTCATCAGAGAAGAGGACGTTGACCACTCATCACTGGTCCAATGACAACGCTCATCAGCCCACCTTCTATGGGTTCTACAGTGTTCAGCAGATAACAGAATGCATACCATTGGTCGCCGAGCATGCAGTTCAACATGATGGAGCTAATTTTGTATGGTCTGGGTGCATATCTGTTGTCTAGTGGCAGCAAGAAACTGTCTTCACAGCTCTGTTAAATTGCTGTGCCAGTTCCTTCTTGCCAGTAAGATCAAGTAGCAGTCATCTCTTGCTGTTGTGGCAGATGGGTGACCCTGCCCTTGTCTTTTTCATACTGTGCCAGTCTCTTAAAAGTGATTCCAGTCTGCTAATCACACTTTTGGATGTTCCAAGTGCTGTTGCCACTGTCGTCTGTGTTTAACCAGCTTCAAGACACCCTATGGCTCTCCAGGCTTCGCATTGAGGCAAATCGTGTGGCAGGGGCATTGCAAGGTTTGGAAAATTGCATAATATGCACTTTCAAGATCAGGGAACATGCAGATACTCCAGTACTTTCAGCTTTTTTTGTTGTTGTTGTTGTTGTTGTTGTATTTTTCTGAAGCTGGAAATGGGGAGAGACAGTCAGACAGACTCCCGCATGCGCCCGACTGGGATCCACCTGGCATGCCCACCAGGGGCGATGCTCTGCCCACCAGGGGGCGATGCTCTGCCCCTCCGGGGCGTCGCTCTGCCACGACCAGAGCCAATCTAGTGCCTGTGGCAGAGGCCAAGGAGCCATTCCCAGCGCCCGGGCCATCCTTGCTCCAATGGAGCCTCGGCTGTGGGAGGGGAAGAGAGAGACAGAGAGGAAGGAGGAGGGGTGGAGAAGCAAATGGGCACTTCTCCTATGTGCCCTGGCTGGGAATCGAACCCGGGTCCCCTGCACACCAGGCCGACGCTCTACTGCTGAGCCAACCGGCCAGGGCCCTTTCAGCTTTTTGTATAGTGCATTTTCACCAATGAAATAAAAGTTGGTTTTGCATCTCATTTGCATAATTGAACAACTTTCTTTGACTTGTTTACTTTTCTTTTTTTTTTTTTTAATAAATTTTTATTAATGGTAATGGGATGACATTAATAAATCAGGGTACATATATTCAAAGAAAACATGTCTAGGTTATTTTGTCATCAAATTATGTTGCAAACCCCTCGCCCAAAGTCAGATTGTCCTCCGCCACCCTCTATCTAGTTCTCTGTCCCCTCCCCCTCCCCCTAACTCTCTCCCTCCCTCCCTCCTATGTCCTCCCTCCCCCCCCACCCTTGGTAACCACCACACTCTTGTCCATGTCTCTTAGTCTCATTTTTATGTTCCACCAATGTATGGAATCATGTAGTTCTTGTTTTTTTCTGATTTACTTATTTCACTCCTTATAATGTTATCAAGATCCCACCATTTTGCTGTAAATGATCTGATGTCATCATTTCTTATGGCTGAGTAGTATTCCATAGAGTATATGTGCCACATCTTCTTTATCCAGTCTTCTATTGAAGGGCTTTTTGGTTGTTTCCATGTCTTGGCCACTGTGAACAGTGCTGCAATGAACAAGGGGCTACATGTGTCTTCACGTATCAATGTTTCTGAGGTTTTGGGGTATATACCCAGTAGAGGGATTGCTGGGTCATAAGGTAGTTCTATTTGCAGTTTTTTGAGGAACCACCATACTTTCCTCCATAATGGTTGTACTACTTTACAGTCCCACCAACAGTGAATGAGGTTTCCTTTTTCTCCACAGCCTCTCCAACATTTGCTATTACCCGTCTTGTTGATAATAGCTAATCTAACAGGAGTGAGGTGGTATCTCATTGTAGTTTTGATTTGCATTTCTCTAATAACTAATGAAGCTGAGCATCTTTTCATATATCTGTTGGCCATTTGTATCTCTTCCTGGGAGAAGTGTCTGTTCATGTCCTCTTCCCATTTTTTTGTTGGATTGTTTCTTTGTTTGTTGTTGAGATTTATGAGTTCTTTGTAAATTTTGGATATTAGGCCCTTATCTGAGCTGTCGTTTGAAAATATCAGTTCCCATTTAGTTGGCTGTCTGTTTATTTTGATATCAGTTTCTCTTGCTGAGCAAAAACTTTTAATTCTGATGTAGTCCCATTCATTTATCTTTGCCTTCACTTCTCTTGCCATTGGAGTCAAGTTCATAAAATGTTCTTTAAAACCCAGGTCCATGATTTTAGTACCTATGTCTTCTTCTATGTACTTTATTGTTTCAGGTCTTATATTTAGGTCTTTGATCCATTTTGAATTAATTTTAGTACACGGAGACAGGCTGTAGTCGAGTTTCATTCTTTTGCATGTGGCTTTCCAGTTTTCCCAACACCATTTGTTGAAGAGGCTTTCTTTTCTCCATTGTGTGTTGTTGGCCCCTTTATCAAAGATTATTTGACTATATATATATGTGGTTTTATTTCTGGGCTTTCTATTCTGTTCCATTGGTCTGAGTGTCTATTTTTTTGCCAATACCATGCTGTTTTGATTATCGTGGCCCTATAATATAGTTTAAAGTCAGGTATTGTAATGCCCCCAGCTTCATTCTTTTTCCTTAGGATTGTTTTGGCTATTCGGGGTTTTTTATAGTTCCATATAAATCTGATGATTTTTTGTTCCATTTCTTTAAAAAATCTCATAGGGATTTTGATGGAAATTGCATTAAATTTGTATATTGCTTTGGGTAATATGGTCATTTTTATTATATTTATTCTTCCTATCCAAGAACAAGGAATATTTTTCCATCTCATTGTATCTTTTTCGATTTCCCTTAACAATGCTTTGTAATTTTCATTATATAGGTCCTTTACGTTCTTTGTTATGTTTATTCCTAGGTATTTTATTTTTTTTGTTGCAATCGTGAAGGGGATTATTTTTTTGAGTTCGTTTTCTAATATTTCATTGTTGGCATATAGAAAGGCTATGGACTTTTGTATGTTAATTTTGTATCCTGCGACCTTACTGTATTGGTTTATTGTTTCTAATAATCTTTTTGTGGAGTCCTTCGGGTTTTCGATGTATAGGATTATATCATCAGCAAAAAGTGATAGCTTTACTTCTTCTTTTCCGATATGGATGCCTTTTATTTCTTTGTCTTGTCTGATTGCTCTGGCCAGAACTTCTAGCATCACGTTGAATAAGAGTGGAGAGAGTGGACAAACCTGTCTTGTTCCTGATTTAAGGTAGAAAGTCCTCAGTTTTATGCCGTTTAATAGGATGTTGGCTGATGGTTTATCATATATGGCCTTTATCATGTTGAGATATTTTCCTTCTATACCCATTTTGTTGAGAGTCTTAAACATAAAATTGTGTTGTATTTTATCAAAAGCCTTTTCTGCATCTATTGATAAGATCATGTGGTTTTTGTTTTTTGTTTTGTTGATATGGTGTATTACGTTAACAGTTTTGCGTATGTTGAACCATCCTTGAGATTCTGGGATTAATCCCACTTGATCATGATGTATTATTTTTTTAATATGTTGTTGTATTCGGTTTGCCAGTATTTTGTTTAGTATTTTAGCATCTGTATTCATTAGAGATATTGGTCTGTAGTTTTCTTTCTTTGTGCCATCCTTGCCAGGTTTTGGTATGAGGGTTATGTTGGCCTCATAAAATGTGTTTGGAAGTATTGCTTCTTCTTCAATTTTTTGGAAGACTTTGAGTAGAATAGGAACCAAGTCTTCTTTGAATGTTTGATAAAATTTGCTGGTATAGCTATCAGGGCCTGGACTTTTATTTTTGGGGAGATTTTTAATAGTTTTTTCTATTTCCTCCCTGCTGATTGGTCTGTTTAGGCTTTCTGCTTCTTCATGACTCAGTCTAGGAAGGTTGTATTGTTCTAGGAATTTATCCATTTCTTCTAGATTGTTGTATTTGGTGGCATATAATTTTTCATAGTATTCTACAATAATTCTTTGTATTTCTATGATGTCTGTGGTGATCTCTCCTCTTTCATTTTGGATTTTATTTATTTGAGTCCTGTGTCTTTTTTCCTTGGTGAGTCTTGCCAAGGGTTTGTCAATTTTGTTGATCTTTTCAAAGAACCAGCTCCTTGTTTTATTGATTTTTTCTATAGTTTTTCTGTTCTCTATTTCATTTATTTCTGCTCTGATTTTTATTATCTCCTTTCTTCGGCTGGTTTTGGGTTGTCTTTGTTCTTCTTTTTCTAGTTCCTTAAGGTGTGAAGTTAAGTGGTTTACTTCGGCTCTCTCTTGCTTGTTCATATAGGCCTGAAGTGATATGAACTTTCCTCTTATTACTGCTTTTGCTGCATCCCAGAGATTCTGATATGTCGTATTTTCATTTTCATTTGTCTGTATATATCTTTTGATTTCTGCGCTTATTTCTTCTTTGACCCATTCATTTTTTAGAAGTATGTTGTTTAGTTTCCACATTTTTGTGGGTTTTTCCCCCTCTTTTTTGCAGTTGAATTCTAGTTTCAAGGCTTTATGATCAGAAAATATGCTTGGTACAATTTCAATTTTTCTAAATTTGCTGATATTGTCTTTGTGGCCCAACATATGGTCAATTCTTGAGAATGTTCCATGTACACTAGAGAAAAATGTATACTCTGTCGCTTTGGGATGAAGTGTCCTGTAGATGTCTATCATATCCAGGTGTTCTAGTATTTCGTTTAAGGCCACTATATCTTTTTTTTTTTAATTTATTTATTTATTCATTTTAGAGAGCAGAGGGAGAGACAGAGGGAGAGAGAGAGGAGAAACAGAGAGAGAAGAGGGGGAGGAGCTGGAAGCATCAACTCCCATATGTGCCTCGACCAGGCAAGCCCAGGGTTTCGAACCGGCGACCTCAGCATTTCCAGGTCTACGCTTTATCCACTACGCCACCACAGGTCAGGCACTATATCTTTATTGATTCTCTGTTTGGATGACCGATCTAGAGCCGTCAGCGGTGTATTGAGGTCTCCAAGTATGATTGTATTTTTGTTAGTTTTTGTTTTAAGGTCAATAAGTAGCTGTCTTATATATTTTGGTGCTCCTTGGTTTGGTGCATATATATTAAGGATTGTTATGTCTTCTTGATTCAACTTCCCCTTAATCATTATGAAATGACCATTTTTGTCTCTGAGTACTTTTTCTGTCTTGTAGTCAGCATTATTCGATATGAGTATTGCTACGCCTGCTTTTTTTTGGGTGTTGTTTGCTTGGAGTATTGTTTTCCAGCCTTTCACTTTGAATTTGTTTTTATCCTTGTTGCTTAGATGTGTTTCTTGTAGGCAGCATATAGTTGGATTTTTTTTTTAATCCATTCTGCTACTCTGTGTCTTTTTATTGGTAAGTTTAATCCATTTACATTTAGTGTAATTATTGACACTTGTGGGTTCCCTACTGCCATTTTATAAATTGCTTTCTGTTAGTTTTGTATGTAGTTTGATTCTTCTCTTTTGTTTTTCTATCATTTGTTTTTGTTTGTTTGTGTTCCATACTTCTTTCCTCTGTTGCTACCTTTTTTAAGTCAAGTGTTTTTGTGGTGGTTTTTTTAAGGGTGGTTACCATTAAGTAATGAAAAGGGTACCTACCATATTCATTGTAGTACCCTATCTTATAAATATTTCTGCACTTCATCGTCCTTTGCTACTGTTAATCTCCATCCTCTCCCCCCTTTTTTTCCTTTGTTGTCACAGTTTAAGTTTGGTTTTATTGTGTTCTTGGTGGAGCTGTTACTTGTGGTGTTGTTTTCTTCTGTTCTTTGAATCTGGTTGGAAAACACCCCTTAGTATTTCCTGGAGTGGGGGCTTTCTGTTGATAAATTCTCTCATCTTTTCTGTATTTGTGAATGTTTTTATATCTCCTTCATACTTGAAGGATAGCTTTGATGGGTATAGTATTCTTGGCTGAAAGTTCCTCTCTTTCAGGGCTTTAAATATTGGGGTCCACTCTCTTCTAGCTTGTAGAGTTTCTGCTGAGAAATCTGATGATAATCTAATAGGCCTTCCTTTATATGTTGTACTCTTCTTTTCCCTGGCTGCCTTGAGAATTTTTTCTTTGCTGTTGTTTTGTGTCATCTTTATTATGATGTGCCTTGGAGTGGGTTTGTTGGGGTTAAGAAAACTCGGTGTTCTGTTTGCTTCTTGAATTTGAGGCTTTAGTTCCTTCCACAGGCTTGGGAAGTTCTCGTCTATTATTTGTTTGAGTATATTCTCCATTCCATTTTCTTTCTATTCTCCCTCTGATATACCTATTATTCTTATGTTATTCTTTCTGATGGAGTCAGACAATTCGTGTAGGGCTTTCTCATTTTTTATTATTTTTGAGTCTCTTTCTTCTTCTCTCTGTTGTGCCTCAAGTTGTTTGTCTTCTATTTCACTAATCCTATCTTCAATCTGGGCTGTTCTGTTAGCTAAGCTTGTTACCTCGTTTTTCAGCTCGTGAATTGAGTTTTTCATTTCTGTTTGATTTGTTTTTATAGTTTCAATTTCCTTGGTAATATATTCTTTGTGTTCATTGAGTTGTTTTCTGATCTCCCTATATTGCCTTTCTGTGTTTTCTTGTATATCTCTGAGTATTTTTAAGATTTCTATTTTAAATTCTCTGTCATTTAGCTCCAAGCCTTCCAATATGTTAAGTCTTTTCTCCATAGATTTTTCCACATCTATTTGTGTTACCTCTCTTTCTTTTGTATCCATAATATTCGATTTCCTCTTTCTTATCGGCATCTGAGGGTGGTCTTATTGATAGCACTAATTAGAATTAATAAAGAGTAAAAAGAAAAAAAAAAGGATAAAACACCCCACAAAAAAAAAACAGTAATAATTTATTATTTCCCCCTTTTTTTCTCTCTTCTCTTTCCCTCCTCTCCCCTCCTCAGGGAAATATCATGCCTATAATGGAGGGCCTGATTTGGGGTGAAGAGTTCAAGGGGCAAAAAAAAGGGAGTAGGGACCTACTAAATGCAAAAAAAAAAAAAAGGAAGAAAATCTTAGACAAGCATAAGATGATTTGCTTGTAAATGATGGTCAACTAAGAGATATAATGAGAGGGATAAGAGGGAATCAGAAAAAAGGACCAAAAAAGAATAATAAAGAAGAAAAAATAAAAATAATAAGTAAAAATCTGTTGTATTAAGAGGAGCGAAGACTAAATACAATGGAGACCTTGGGTTGGGAGGACCCAAAATGCCACAAAAATAAACAAACAAGAGAAAAAAATAAAAACAAAAGGAAAAAAGAGAAATAAAGCCAAAAAAAAGCCTTGAGTCCCAAATTAACTAATTTGTTCGTGATTGAGGATTATATGGGAAGAAAGTAAAATGAGAAAAGAAAAAACGAATAGAAAGGAAAAAATAAGAAAAAGAGAAAAACGAAGGAAGAAATAAAATAGGAGGAGAAAAAAACAAAATAAAGCAAGACAAAAAAAAAACAAAAAAAAAACAAAAGAGGAGAGAGTGAGAGTTAAGTGTTTTGGAGTGTAACCTTAAAGGAGGGTGAGGATGAAGAAGAAAAATAAAATGCAACACTCATGGGTAGTGTAGTTCAAGAAAGGGGAAGCATAAGATGGGCAGAGAATAGAAGGACCGAGGTGGAGGAAATAAAGGCAAAAAGATAGAAGAAACAAACAACAACAACAACAACAACAAAAAATTAGTGGATCAAGTTGTAAAGTCTGTGGGTTTTTCTTGATTTTGAGAGGTTAACTTCTTCCTTTTTCTTTTCTCTCCCTCTTCCTGGTCAGTGACTCTGTACCCCAGGCTCTGCCCCTGTGTCACTCTTAGGTAGGGATTTGCAGTTGATGGGATTCTATGGCAATGTCATATAATTGGCTTTAGTCTTGCTGGAAGTAAAGGCTTGTTGGCGTTTGCAGGGTCCAACGATGAGAGAGTTTGCTTTCCTGGATTCTCTCTCCTAGTCCCCCCTTTCTGAATTAGCAGCCTGGTGATCCAGCTATAAGGCTACAACTGCTTCTGCCTGGGGAGTAAGAGGCTCAAAGAGCTGGGAAATCCCCACTCTATCCCCACTCAGTGCAAGACTTTGGGAAAGGCTCTGAGAGTCAGGGCCTCCAGTGTAATCAGGCGGGGGTGGGAGTCAATTGTTGTCAAGGTGACTGTTCAGCGCCTATCATTTAGTTGGACCTCTCAACCCAGGCTTTCCACGCTTTGTAGCCTGTTTTTGCAGGGAAGAAGAGGCACTAGTCTCTGCTTACGACTAGTGTAGTATAGACCTTATTATCTGCCAAGTCCTTCTTGTTAGCGTTTATCTCTGAATATGGAGGCTCTATCAATCAGAAGTTGCCCCCGCCCCTTTAGCGAGAGGCACTAAAAAATATCACGCCTCTTGTCTTGGATCGCTGAACTGAGAGAGATCTTATCAATTAGAACCGAGGGTGCGCAGATTTTATGGGTTAAGCTAATTTCAGTGATTGGGTCGCAGCTGTGCTTCCGAAGGTATTTTAGGCTGCCTGTGCGTGCCCCTCCCTCAACGCTTGATTGTTAGCTTGAATGGCTGGGTGAGGTGCCCCGCCCACGGAGAGAATCTCCCAAGCCTCTCCCGCTCGCCCCGCCGCTGGCGGCTGGACCGCACCAGGCGCAGGATAATGGAGCCCCCTGGGTGTGCGGGCCAGCAGGGTGCCCTGGGCGCGTGGAATGCCCAAGGCATGCGCGCGAATGGGGCGCTCCGGGCACCGGTGGCCGGCGACCCCCACTCGCAGTGTGCGGGCCGCTGGGAATGTCAGCGGTGCTCAACCGGACCGGGCTCGCGCACGGCGGCTCATGGCGGCCGCTCGCGGTGGCGGTTCGCGGCAGCCGCTCGCGGCGGCTCGCAGTGGCGGCTTGCGTCGGCCGCTTGCGTCGGCTCGCAGTTCCCAAGTATATGGGCTGACTCACCACAAGCGCACTCCCTCGCGGCTTGAATGAGCGTGGCTGCTGCGGTAGCTTCCTCCACACCCTCGTCTCTCAGATTCAAGTGATAACAGTCCTTTTGCTTTCAGTTCGTGTGGAACTCCAGAATGCTCCGAGGATAAATTTTTCTGTTTCTAGTTGATAAATTTGTTGTGATTTAGGGGAGACCTGTCGGACGCGCTTCTCACGGCGCCATTTCCGTGACGTCACCGGCTTGTTTACTTTTCTGATGTTCTTGTTTAATAAAAAAAATCAAATGCTTCTTTTCTTATTGCTTCTTATTTACTTTTAAATATCCCCTAATTTTATGAGCAGTGTACTATTGTTTACTAATCTCACAGTCTCTGTCATTTCTGAATCTGAGTCTGTGACTAATTTTTCTCTTAGTAATCACTTATATTTTCCTGATTCTTCATATGTCTATTAATTTTATGTTGGATTCTTGATATTGTAAATTTTACATTGCTGGGTGCTGGACTTTGTTGTATATCTTGAACTACTATTGGATTTTTTCTTTTGAACTTTGAGTTAGAGATTAGCTTTATCCTCTTGAAATATGTTTTTCTAGTTCCTCTAGTGTCCTCATCAGCAAACTGCGGCTCGCGAACCATATGTGGCTCTTTGGCCCCTTGAATGTGGCTCTTCCACAAAATACATAATGATTAGCAAAGGCCAGCTTAGGAGTACCCTAATTAAGTTAATAACAATGTACCTACCTATATAGTTTAAGTTTAAAAAATTTGGCTATCAAAAGAAATTTCAATTATTGTACTGTTGATATTTGGCTCTGTTGACTAATGAGTTTGCCGACTGACTGCTGTGGTCTAAATACCATTTATTTGAAAGATATCTTGCCCTGCCCCACTTCCAAGTGTTTCTTTTCTAGGATTTCTTCTGAATTTCATGTGTATTCAACAAGATCTCTTTACTCCAGCTAGAGGAAGCTCAAATGATTTCCAGCCCTGAGTGAACTCCAGTTATTTTTATTTGTCTCACCATTTAAAAATAACTTCTTTCCTTAGGAGTTGCTCTTGCCCAAACCTATTCCTAAGCACAGTGATATTCAAACTCAAGGTGATTCCTATAGAGATTCCTTGAGCTCTTTTTGTGTAGCTTTCTCCTCTCAGGTACTCTGCCATACAAATTACAGTTACCTTGGTCTTCTTGAACTAGAATATCTACTTACTTAACTCATTGGGGATGCTACACTGTACAGGTTCTGCTCCCTGAATTACAGTCTTGGAGTTAAAGAGCAGAAAGTATATGTAATGGTAGGTCTTGTTTCATTTGTTTTTGTTTTCTCAGGAGCAATAATCTTGTTTGACTCTTGCCCAATATTTGAAAACAATTATTCCCTATATTTTGTTTAGTTTTCTATTTGCTTACATTTAATAGGTAATTTCAGACTGATTTATTCCCTCATGGCTGGTAGCAGTTCTTGGAAAGTTATTTTAGTCACTCAACTAAGGTGTCAGCTGGGGGACATCCTGTTGGTAGACCTCCAGAATACTGTATATGTATGCTAAAACAACAGCTAGTATGTGGCACCATGTCCCCAGTGTCTAGCAACATTGGTCCAGAAAACATGAAACTAGGATTGCCCCTCCCCAACAGCACTACACCTGATCCAATTAAAAATTTATGTTTTCCACCCCACAATCTTAGATTCTGCTGAATTAATCATTCTACTTTCAAGCAGGAGAATGTTCCCAACAGGGCAAAAGTAGGGCTTCCACTGAACTTGAAGTATGACTACCACCAGTTAACTTTGGCCTGTTCATGACAGTAGGCCAGCAAGCAAACAAAGATATTACTATGCTGGCAAGAGCAGCTGATTCTAATTACCATGAAGAGCTAAAAGATGCTCTTAAGTAATGTTTACAGGGAGGATTGTGTCTGGAACACAGGAGATTCACACTCAATTCACCTTGAGTTTGAATATCACTGTGCTTAGGAATAGGTTTGGGCAAGAGCAACTCCTAAGGAAAGAAGTTATTTTTAAATGGTGAGACAAATAATGGGACATCAATTAATGATTTCATGACTGTGATGATGAAATAGGCAACTGCAACAATCAGGGCTTTAAAAATACAAGCAAAGTCTCAGATCCTAAATAAATGAAGATCTGAGTCATCATCAGGAAAGCAACCTAGGTCAGCCAAAGAATTGACTGAGGCTCAGGGAAATCTAGAGCAGATATAGTGGGGAAGGGCGATGATCAATATCAATTAAGGGCTTGGGACACATTGCCACAGCAGGGAATTAACTTTTACTAACCTTCCTGTATTAAATTTTTGTAGGGTTTGGAGCTACTCTGAAGATGTCTCTGCTCAAGCTGGACTTAATGCAGAGTGTAAAAGTATCTAAGGAGTACAAAGATTCAACTCTATTGGAAGTCTCTTGTGTTTTCAATGTCCTCAAATTCTTTAATGCTCCTTCCTTCAAAAGGTGAAGTCTAATTCTCTTCCCCTTGTTTGTGGATTGTACTTAGTGACTCACTTCTAAAGAATAGAATGTGGTAGAAATGACAATGTGTGACTTCTGAGACTAAGTCATAAAGATATTCTGATACCTCCCTCTCTCTCTCATCACTGACTCTGGGGGAAGCCACCCGCCATGTCATGAGAAAACTGAACCTCTTTTATGAGGTTCAGGTTGTGCAGAGCTAAAGCCTCCTGCTAACAGCCACATAGGGAGCCACCTTGGATACAGACCT
This sequence comes from Saccopteryx bilineata, assembly GCF_036850765.1. Classification (NCBI taxonomy): domain Eukaryota; kingdom Metazoa; phylum Chordata; class Mammalia; order Chiroptera; family Emballonuridae; genus Saccopteryx; species Saccopteryx bilineata. Next base: position 201,550,080 of record NC_089493.1, on the reverse strand, counting down.
TTCCACACTAATCAAATTTTCAGATAAATTGAGACTTGGCTTAAAATATTGGTTATAATATCTTGAGAGACCCCGAGCCAGAACCACCCAGTTAAGTTGCTCCTAAATTCCTGACCACAAAAACTGGATAATAATTGTTTGTTTTAAGACACTAAATTTGGAGGTAATCCATTACACAGCAATAGGCAATAACACAATACTTCAGCAGCATTTCAGATACTCTTGTTTGATTCTTAAATGTAGCCACTAATGCAGGTGACCATTTCTACACAGGCTTTGAGCAGCTGCACCCAGGTGTAATCAGAAGCAACCCACCTCAGTCCATGCTATGGACCTCTAGCTTGCTCCACTGCACCTTGCTAAGGTATGGGGTCACTGCAAGAGGCCTTCCAGCATTCACACAACGAGAAAGAGACCAACGAATAAATGCTTTCCCTTTCACCACTCAGGTGTGATATTCTCAGGTGACTTCCATACGGTTTCTGAGAACGTTCTTGTAGATTTGAGTACCAGTTGCTCAGTTATAACTAACAATAATGTATTTTGCTTTTTATCCTATTTTTTATTATGGAAAATTTCAAGCGTACAGAGAGTGGAAAAAACCTTTAAAATCAAAGCCCATATATCCACTGCCCAGATGATACAATTAATATTTTACTCTTTAACACATGTCTACTCATTTATCCTTCTATCCCTCACTAATCCATGTTATTTTTTAATACATTCTAGTGTAATCTGCAGGCAACAGTACAATTTTTTCAGCATGTATATTTTTAAGTAGAATATCTGTTTACAATCTTTTTCTTTTAAGGCAAAACTTGCATTCAATAAAGTACACAAAACTGAAGTATGCCACTTCAGTTTTGAAAAATAAACATACCTTTGTAACCCCAACCCCCTGAAGATATTTCTCATGCTCATTTTTTTTCAATTCCCATTTATACATACACACACCCCAGTTTTAATTTTTCTTCACTGTAAGTTAGTTTTGCCTGTTCTAGAACTTCATATAAATAGAACCATCGAGTAATCTTTTGTTTAAGACTTCTTTTACCCAATATGTTTTAATATTTATCCATATTATCCTATAAACTGTCTTCCTTTATATTGATACTTTTGGGCAGTATTCCACTGTGTGAACATCCACAGTTTGCTTGTCCATTCTCCAGTTAATATGATGTTTCTAGTTTTTTACTATTGTGACTAATGTTGCTATAAACATTCTTATACCAGTTTGTTTGTGTACATATATGTCCACTGAGAAAGTATCTAGTAGTGAGCCTGACCAGGCGGTGGCACAGTGGATAGAGTGTCAGACTGGGATGTGAAGGACCCGGGTTTGAAACCACGAGGTCGCCAGCTTGAGCGTGGGCTCATCTGGTTTGAGCAAGGCTCACTAGCTCGAGCCCAAGGTCGCAGGCTTGAGTAAGGCATCACTTGGTCTGCCATAGCTCCCTGGTCAAGGCACATATGAGAAATCAATCAATGGACAACTAAGGAACCGCAATGAAGAATTGATGTCTCATCTCTCTCCCTTCTTGTCTGTCTGTCTCTATCTGTCCCTCTCTCTGACTCTCTCTGTCTCTGCCACAAAAAAGTATCTAGTAATGAAATTGATGGGTCATAGAGAGATGTGTTTAAATTGCCAGACCTTTTCAAAGTGATTGTATCATTTTCCACTCCTACCAACAATTTATGAGAGCTCCAATTGTTCCACATCCTTACCAACATTTGTTGCTACTAGTCTTTGTAATTTAGCTATTCTAGTTGGCATCCAGTAGGTATCTCATTATGACTTTAACTTGAATTCTCCTAATAACTAGTGATTTTGAGCACTTTTTCATGTGCTTATTGGTCATTTGGGTATTGTCAGCATACTTTTATTGGCTTTTCCACCTTCCCCATTTCACTCTCCCACTCCTCATTCTTGGTACCTAGAATCATTTCTCAAATAAACTGTTTATGACTCTTTATCTTGGCTTTAATTTAGGGATAACCAGGCTAAAATATCAGAAAAAGGCTGGATGTCTAGAAAATAAAACCCCACCCCCATCCCCACTCTTATGAAAATAGCAAAGGGGATGTGTCTCTAGTCTAGTGAAACCTCACCCCTCACAGGTTAATAGGTGTGCTTCCATGTAACTCTTAGCAGACGTAGAGTGGGAAGCATGGGTTGAGAAAAATGTACCTCTGATGAGGAGTTTTCTAAATTGACCACAAGCAGAAGAGTTTCTACATCTTTTACAAGGAAAAAAATCTCATGCCTTTTAACTCTCTATTGTCATTGTTAGAAGCATTAAGATGATCATTCGCACTAAGTTCAAACACAAAGCACAGTGGTCTAAGAAATAAGCAGAGAAAATTCCTCTCTCATTCATCACTTGGACTTCACATAAGACCCAGGTCAGCCTCCATATGGTGACACCATCTTTCCTCACATCTAGAGTACCCTGAACTATCTCATGACTCTCCAGCATCCAGGCCCAAGAGAACAGGCTAAAAGAAAAGGCCCCTGTCTCCTTTAGCCTACCCTATGTCCAAGTTCTGCACTAAGATCTGGGTTTTCCTGCTACACCAACAAAAACCCTTACAGTTTACTGAGAATTCTAGACTTTGATATAGAACTACCACCTAGAATAAGGACTATGCATATGCATTCAATAACTTTTGGTTTAAAAAATAATGAATGGATGCATATAAATAATAATACATAATGTGGCAAACACACACACAAAATGAATAATACAAAGAGGCAGTTCCATGAGGAAGTCCAAGTATAAAAAAGGAAAGTGCACACTCTTCCCACCACCCAGCTGGTCTGGGGCAACCACACCCTCAGCCTCACTACTCTCCACCATGCCCTGGAGATCTGCAGCAGTGCCAGACACTCCGAGAAGGCCAAAGAGACACAGGTGATAATGCACACAGGTGGTAGCAGCATGTGAACCATCACGCTGTCACTGCCTCAGCCCCTGAAGAAGGGGATGCACCGTGGGACCCTGCACCATGGACTGAGACCACAATGCCCATGTCTAAGTCCATGAGGGTCATGGTCATGAAGCCACCAAAATGGAACAGGAAGAGGATTCACCTTTATGGAGGGCCTGGAGGCAGGTTCTGCCTGGTGGCAACCAACAACTGATGAAAAGTGGCTCTCAGAGAGCTAAGAGGCTTTGTTGGAAAGAAGGTTCTATAAATCTGTGGCACAGAGGGTTTAGGTGTAGATAATGGCTGGGTGAAGGCCTCATAGAGTGACAAAGGGAAAGTGTACCATCTAAGTAGCAGCTTTGAGGGAGGCCAAGGTGATGTGGGTGTAGAAGGTGAAGGAGAGAGTCATGAAGAAAAAGGTTGTGGAGGAAGAGATGGAGGGGGAGATGGTGGAGGAGGGAGAAGTGAAGGAGGCTGGGAAGAGATGATGGAGAGGAAGAAGGAGGAGAAGGGAGTCATGAAGAAGGAGGTCATGGAGGAAGAGATGGAGGGGAGAAGCCAGGAAGTGAAGAAATGGGAATATCCAAGTTGAGAAGTGTTGTATGAAATTCACACTGGACTTAAAAGACTTAGTAAAAAAAATGTAGAATATCTCAATTTTTACACTGATTAGATGTTGAAATAGTATCTTTGATATATTACATTAAATAAAATATAATTTAATAAAACTTTAAATGGAAGAAATCAGTAGGCAGGAATGGGCATGAAAGATTTATGGGGGAAGAACACTCTACATTGAGCCTTGAAGAGTGACCAGGATGGAGCTGGGGGGAGAAGAGGGAAACAGCCTGAGAGAGAGAAGGCCCAGTCTGTACAGACCTGCATTCTTTCTCATAACTCTCTTCAGAGCTAAAATTCACCTTCTCTGTAGCACTAAAAAGACTGAGGACAGTGGAACCAGAAGATTTAAGGTTAAAGACCCCTTTCACCATTCATTAGCATTGGACAAGTCAATAAATCTGAGACCCCAATTTTTCATCTGAAAACAGGTATCAGAAAAAAATCTACATCATACAGCTGTGATGATACCTAAATCAGATAATGTGTTAATGAGATTTGTTGTAAAACACCTTGAAATATAATTCTCACTTCTCTGAAATTTCTATATTGGCACACCTCCCCAATAATCTATGTCATGAGACTTGTGTTTCTCCTTCAGTTCACATGTGTGGTCAGGGAGGCCTGTGCTTTAATATACTTGCACTTAAAATGCCTCCCTCCCAATCCAAATACATAGCTCTTCCATGGATACCTAACTCTGCTAACTGAAATTTTGGAGCCATAGTATAGAGCAGGGGTCCCCAAACTACGGCCTGCGGGCCGCATGCGGCCCCCTGAGGCCATTTATCCGGCCCCTGCCGCACTTCTGGAAGGGGCACCTCTTTCATTGGTGGTCAGTGAGAGGAGCACATTGACCATCTCATTAGCCAAAAGGAGGCCCATAGTTCCCATTGAAATACTGGTCAGTTTGTTGATTTAAATTTACTTGTTCTTTATTTTAAATATTGTATTTGTTCCCTTTTTATTTTTATTTTTTTGACTTTAAAATAAGATATGTGCAGTGTGCATAGGGATTTGTTCATAGTTTTTTTTTATAGTCCAGCCCTCCAATGGTCTGAGGGATAGTAAACTGGCCCCCTGTGTAAAAAGTTTGGGGACCCCTGGTATAGAGGGTGGGGTCTCTGAAGAAGAGAATGAACATTTTCATCTTCCTGATTTTCATGCTTAATAAATGGCAGCACCATGCAACCACTTGCATAAACTCATACCTAAGAGTCATTCTTACAACTCTCCCTTGATCTCCAAATCTAATCTGTGAATAAGCCCCATTGCACCTCTCAAACATCTCTTATTTCTCTGGCTTCCACCCAAGACTAAGCTTTCATCTTTGTCTGAACTACTGCAATAACCTCAAAGGTGTCATTATATCCCTCACTTTTGCCCATCTCTTTACAATCCATTCTTCATTCTGCAGCCAACGTGATTTTCTCAATATTAAGGAAAAAGCATTTAGTCTTTCATTATTCTGTATGATGTTAGCTGTAAGTTTCTTGTAGATGTCCTTTATTAGGTTAAGGGATTCTCTTCTGTTTCAGTGTGGTTGAGAACTTGTCACAAATGAGTGTTGAATCTTGTCAAATGTTCTTGATAAATAAGTTATAGGAACCCTGCCTGTTACCTAACTGTAGAAGGGAATTGGCTGAATCAGAGGTAGAGTTGAAAGGACAGGGGAAGATTGTATTTTCTGAAATAATCGAATGCATTATGGCCTTGATCAAGTAGAAGCCATCTGGCTGTCCCTGCTGCTTCTATGTTCAAAGGTAATTGTGTCCACAGCATATCCTTTTAAACTACTGATTCGATCTTAGTCTGAGGTTGACAACTGGGATGCATTCTCCAACTCTCAGAGCACCATCTTGACATGTCCCTAGAAAGTTTCAGTGGTATCCATTCCCTCTCCTTGCTGTCCTTTGACAAACAGCTATTGTGACATCTTCAACATGAAACGGGATAAAGATTACCTACTATTTACTGGCAGACCTTGTAATTAGCAATTAAATTTCAGGTGCCAAACCCCAATTCAAATCTATCAGAGGACAATTAATTAAATTAGACTTCCTCATTAGAAAACTGTAGTTTCCCTAACCTTTCATTCAGGCCATGAATTCAATGTGATGAATGCCACCTTACAATTTGTTGTATCAGTCATGTCACTTTATTTTATCTTATAGTATTTGATACTGCTTAAAATGAGATCTCTTGCTTTAGCAGAATGACAAGTTTGAAGTACAAAACACTGGTCATTTAATAATTAAAAGATATTGTGAAATAACATAAAGCAGTTAAATATGTTTAAGAATTCATTTCTATTGTATCAGTTTTGAACCATTTTCAAATCTCACTCTCTTGGCCATCCTTCTATATAAATGGTGCTCAAATTTCAGAGTGTATTATATCTACTGGTAAATAATTTATGGACAGATTCTTACCCTTAGATTCTGATTTGGTGAGTCTAAAAGCACTCCAAGTGATTCTGACAACAGTGATCCATGAACATCTGTGGAGAGCCTCCCCTGCTATTACACCTGCCTCTGCCAGTGATAGGACGAATGGCCTCTGCCTCCGCTGTCTGAGTGCACAGGAAAATCCCCGGCAGAGGTGGAGCTAAGGAGAAACCTCTCACCATCAGAATACACCCTCCGCAATTTAACATAATAAAGACTCCACAGCCCAAACATGAGGTGCAAGGTTAACATCAGTGATAGGAGTGAGCATCATTAAAACTAAGCTAAGAAGAAGACTCTTTAATTTGCCTTTACAAAATGTTTAAATATTTAACTGCCTTTCTGTTCTTCCTAACCTAGGGGGTCTCCAAACTTTTTACACAGGGGGCCAGTTCACTGTCCCTCAGACCGTTGGAGGGCCAGACTATAAAAAAACTATGAACAAATCCCTATGCACACTGCACATATCTTATTTTAAAGTAAAAAAACAAAATGGGAACGAATACAATATTTAAAATAGAGAACAAGTAAATTTAATCAACAAACTGACAGTATTTCAATGGGAACTATGCTCCTCTCACTGACCACCAATGAAAGAGGTGCCCCCCTTCCGAGTGTGTGGCGGGGGGCCGGATAAATGGCCTCAGGGGGCCGCATGCGGCCCACGGGCCGTAGTTTGGGGACCCCTGTCCTAACCTATGGTCAAAGTCTCTGGGGCTTCTTCTTTGTTCATTATACAAACAACAACGGTAATAATAACTTCTTATATTTTGTAGTGGGATAAGAAAATCATAGAATTTCAGAACCAGAAGAAATCATTGAGGCTGCGTCACTCAACCCCAGAGAGGTGAAAATATCTCTTATCCATGCCCCTACCTTAGAACAAAACTTAAAATGCTCCCAGAAGGCAAATAAATCACACGCAACCAGTCAGGAAGCAACTTCCCTGTCTGTGGTCTGACAAGCTGCCTGAGGCTGGCCCTGCAAGGCTCGGTCTCATAAGTGGTGTAGCTAACACTGGCCTCTGGAGAAAATCCCCCTGCTCAATACTAAAATTATTGTCCTACCTTTGGAGTGGTGATATCAGAAAAATGGTGAGTGAGAGGTCCCCTTGAGCTTCCCCCTTAAAAGAACACAGACTAGCCTGAAAGATCACACACTGAAGCCACTAAAGGTGGGTAGGGGGAGTGGGGGTGGTGGAGAGGGTGGAATAAGGGTGCTACCTGGCAGCTGAGTGCCTGTGGCAGGGCTCTGGAGAGGGGAGAAACTCAGTTGTTTCTGGGTTTCCTCTTACTGAGAGGAATGGAGAGATTTGGGGGGCACTCTAAGGGGTGAACAACTAAACCTGCAGCTGAGTGCAGGGCCCTGAGCAGGGGATATAGCCTTGGGACACTGCCCATTCTCATGTGGGCAGGTTCTCCCACTGGTCTGAACTTTATACAAAGAAGCGGAGATGCAAAGCACTGCAATTCCCCAGCCTCCCAGAACTCGCCTCCCTTGTCCTTGGTGTTGGGGCACAGGGCACTTAAGTGGCATAACCAAGAACCAAGAACCACTGTTTACTCTGAGCAAATGGGTACTCTGTGTCTGGTCGCCAGTGGGTTGGGGCATGGGGGGCGGGGGCATATGGAGGCTTGAGGACACCATTTCCAGGATGAAGAATATAGAAGGATGCTAGGTTCCCGCAGACCACCCCACTCCACCCCCAGTGCCACCACTACACCTACTGCAGTCAGCATTGCAACAGGGGTCAGCATGGGGATTTCATGGAGTTAAAACTTGTGTTTCAGAGCCACCTGCTGGAAAATAATGGAAAAACCTCTTGGAAGTAAACTAAAAAAGAGACATTCACAAATGCCTAGACAGAGGAGTCCACCCAATACACTAAATAACCAAGAAAGAGATGCAATTCAAAAAGAAAAAAGAAAAATCTTTGTGGACAAGTCCTGCTGGGGATGAGGACAATGGAGATGGAAAGACCCAACTCCGGGGACCAGGTTCAGTGATGCAGATCCACTTTATTCAGGGAGTAAGCTATCTTATATACATGGGTTCAGCCTATAGGGTGCTACAGCATGTCCTTCAAAGCCAATGGCTGAGGATATCAGGGAGCTGCATGGTTGTCGCTGAACTGCTTCCTTATAGCAGGTGAGCTCCCTTCCTGGGTATGCCCAGGAGGGTTCTGGGAGCTGGAGTATTCTCACAGCATTGCATCAGCCACAGTTGCTAGGAATGTGCTCTGCACTCCACCCACATCTCCCCCTTCTCTTTTAATTAAGGCCAATTGGACTTGATGAATGACAGCTTGTTGTTGTTGTAGTTTCTGAATGCTACGCATTATGCAACGGAACCCTAGTAGAATTAAAACAACTGTAATACCTATTATACTATATGCTAATAGATTAGCTGGATTAAACAATGAGGCAAGCATCTGTAATATTTGACTAGTTAGGAAATAGAATGGGGGTCTTAAACAGGGGATTCCTCCTAGGGGTCAGGATGTCATTTCCCTCCCATTGTGTTACAGAGATCTTCCAGGTGCCATTAAACACAGTTCCATTTTGATTGTAAAAAATGGATGTAGGTCCATGCACACCCCCTCCCCACAAAGGTCCCAGCATCCAAACACGGAACAGATCGCTTGCTGTGAGCTGCATACTGCATATGGTTGCATTTTGTCTCTCAGCTTCCGATGCCAAACTCTGAGGTTGATGGTCTGCACATCTGGGGCAGAGGCAATGCAGCAGTTTATCCAGGGAATTTCTTCTCTTGGGAGTGTTCTTACATGTTTGTCATACAGGAACAGGCAAAGAGGCAACCCTGGGAAGGAGAGGTTAGCAGGTGGGCCCAGCTGTTGGTAGATAGGGGGAGGAGGGCTTGTAGGGAATGTACTGAGCCTTGGTTGGTAGTACCATTTTCAGCAAAGTCCCCTGTAGTATGATTTCGAAGGAGGACCCAACCCTCCAAGGGGACAGTGTTATTATTCAGAGTAAACTTAAGTAGCATTGGGTCACTGAGGTTACCCCATATAGTGCCATTCCACTGTTGGGATTCCCGGCCACTATTGTCACAAGGGAGACTAAGGGAGCAGTTACTGGAATATACTGCATAATTTCAACAGGCATAAGTATGCCAGGGTGAGGAACAGCCACCCAGACGTGAGGATCTCCTCATGCTTGGGAGTTCACTGTGATAATGGCACACATGAGGAGGAACAGAGTGAGGACCTCCTCCAGGTGGTCATTCAAGGCTGAGGCTGGCCATCTTCTAAACTGGAGGGTTTGCAGGTGTTGGAGGCATTGTCGGTGGGGTCATCTTGGGACACCAGGAGTGGCTGTACATTCCTTCCTGGGATCCAAATTGGATGCAGGCTATTTTCTGGGAAAACACAAGCATAACCTCTCCCTTGAATCAGAAGGGGATGCGGTCCCTGCCATTGAGCTGTGGCTGGGTCCTTCCAGCACACTAATAGCAAAGGGGTTGGGTGGCTACAAAGGCCTCCTTAATGTTTGTAGGCTAGGGTTATACCATCAGAATCAAAGGTTAAATAATTAAGAGTGAATACAGCCTGAGGAGCACTTCTCTGGGTGAGGCCTGGGGCATATCCCCCCTTTCTTTTTGAATTTGAAGCTTGATGTCTCTGTGCCACCATTCTACAACGGCTTGTCCTTGGGGATTATAAGGAATGCCAAGGCAGTGTGTGATTTGCCATTGGAAACAAAAGGCTTTAAAAGGGTTCTGGTAGCCTATAAGGCAGGGGAGGCAAATTGCTCATCTCCTTTGAGGGCTTCCGGGGGGAGGTTAATACCAACCCTTTGATTTCTTTCACCTATTATTTCACATTGCTCGTTGTTTAAAGCTTTCCATTGAATTAAGTCTCCATGATAAAGACTGCTTGGGCTAATATTTTCGAATCATGAGAACAATTTAAATCAATACTGATATTTTCAAGTAATTGCTGAACATAGGGAGAATGAAGGCTATCTTCCTGTATAGCTTTTTTGAGAGTAACTACTGTTTTTTAGGCATATGGATACCAAGCTTGCAGTCGTGCAGCACAGGGTTAATATTGACTGGAAAAAGGTGAGGGAGCTCTAGTCCTGATGCTGCATGGGAAATATCTCTTTGCTGACACATGGGGGCATATAGGCTGGTGCATGGGTCTGCATCAGGAACACGTGTTGGAGTTAAAGCTAGGGTAGAAAATGGCATCTGAGAGGCTGGGATGGGGCATTGAGCCCAGGCAGGAAATGCAGAAATAGCAACTTCATTTTTTCGGGTGGCGGAGCTGAGGCACAGTTTCTAATGTATCTAGTTTCATTTCTGCACACTCGACTGCAAGTGCATCAAACTCGGTAGCACAACCCTTTTCTTCCTCTACAGGGGGAAGTTAATACAGAGGTAGGGGTTCCTCTGAAAGAGGAGTAGCCTGTAGGACCTTAGGGACCAGTGGAGGGTCCTCAGCAGGAGCACCGGTCAAGCAGGCGTATATTGCCAATAAGGCAGGAGTAAGACCGAGAGGGAAGGTTTGTCCTTCATGTACCTCAGCCAAACAAACGCATCGGAGAGCTCAGGCCCAAGTATCCGGGTCCCAGAGGGGTGCATCCTCAATCCAGGGATTGAAACCAGAGAGGATCTCCCAGTAAGTACAGAGATCCTCTTCACAAACTTCAACTCGCCTACTCTGCAATAGGGCATGCAGGGCTCAAGCCTGTGGGGCTCGAGAGTGGGGGAGAAGGTTTCCCATTGCACAGCGTCACTCACCCATCCCTTGGATGCCGGTTAGGTTCCTGCCTCACGTTGGGCACAAGTTGTGGACAAGTCCTGCTGGGGGTGAGGACGACGGAGATGCAAAGACCTGACTCCAAGGACCAGGTTCAGTGACACAGATCCACTTTATTCAGGAAGTAAGCTAGCTTATATACACAGGTTCAGCCTATAGGATGTTGCAGCATGTCCTTCATAGACAATGGCCGAAAAGATCAGGGAGCTGCATGGTGGGGGCTGAGTTACTTTTTTGTAGCGGGCGAGCTTCCTTCCTGGGTATACCCAGGAGGGTTCTGGGACCTGGAGTATTCTCACAGCATTGCATCAGTCACAACTGCTAAGAATGTGCTCTGTGCTCCACCCACAAATCTCCATAAAGCAGTCTTAAACATGTGGAAACTTGGGATATAAATGACAGAGAATTCAAAATTGAAGTTCTGAAAATACTCAACAAGATACAAGAAAACAGTGATAGGCAGTTTAATTTGTTTAGAACCAATTAACGAAAAAAACAGTTACTTTACCAAAAAGATTGAAACTTTAAAAATTAACCAAGCAGAGATTGTGGAGATGAAGAATTCAAACAAGATTAAGAATGAAATAACAAGCATAACTAACAAGCATGGGTAATAGAACTGACCAGATAGAGGAAAGAATTAGTGATATTGAAAATAGGCATCTAGAAACAATGCAGAGGGAAGAAGAGAGAGACTCAAGAATAAAATTATTGTCTTGAATAATCAGAACTAAAATGAATAACAATGACTAGAAAGTAATGGCTGATGATAGAGTTTTCTTTTGTTAAACTTTGTGCCACCTGACCAGGCAGTGTTGTTGCAGTGAATAGAGCATTGGACTGAGATGCAGAGGACCCAGGTTTGAGACTCCAAAGTCACCAGCTTGAGCACAGGCTCATCTGGTTTAAGCAAAAAACTCACCAGCTTGGACCCAAGGTCACTGGCTCGAGCAAGGGATCACTCGGTCTGCTGAAGGCCCATGATCAAGACACATATGAAAGCAATCAATGAACAACTAAGGTGTTGCAACAAAAAACTAATGATTGATCCTTCTCATCTCTCTCCGTTCCTGTCTGTCTGTTCTTCTCTCTGACTCTCTCTCTGAACTTTGTGCCTATAATTTTGCCAGTAAAACAAAAAGTAAAAAATGAAAAATAAGGTATTTCAATATAAGCATGCCAAAATAATGATGGGTATTTTTTTTCATTCCACTTATATATTTTTTAAAAGAAAAAACTTAGACTTACATATTGGTCTATCACAAAAATAAATATTATAATTAAATAACAAGAATAGCAATAAAAATAAACTTCAATTTTAAGAATATTACACAAATCAATAACATATATTATGTATGAATTAAATTTGCCTTTACCAAACAAAAATATTACATCTCAGAACTTCACTGTTTTAAATTTTAAACAAAAAGACTCCAGTAGTCATACAGACAACAGAACTGAAGTAAGTAAAGTTCTGTTTTTACATCTTTGCATTCATTGTGTTATGTGTCTATTTGAACTTTACTGTGTTAATACAGGAATATGTGAATCTCAGAGTTTAGAGACACAAAGTGCACCTGAAGCAAACTGGAATCACATCAATCTGCAACAAATTTGTTCTCCAAAGAATACATGCAGTATGTGTGTATATGTGTGTGTGTATGTGTGGTGGGGGTCATGTTAGGGACAGGAGGACAACTGTATAACTAAGTATTATCTTAACTTCCAGATAAGATACATCTACTAAGGGACAACTGGTACAAATATGTAAATTTCAAAGTTACATATATATTAATAAAATTCAACAGTAACTTCATCAATTGCCAACAAAAGGCAATTTAGGATGGTGAGCAAAACAAGGGTACTCTTTCTCATCAGTTCACTTCAACATTGTACAAGTTCTAATCACTGCAAAAAGAAAGCATAAAAAGAAATATAAAGAATAGTTATTGGATAAGAAAAAAATCTATTTTTTTCAAAGATTACATTATTTTACCAGAATATCCTAAGGGATCTATGCCCCCCCCAACACCCACACTACTAGAACTAATAAGTTGAATATAGCAAGGTCATTGAATAAAATGTTAATATGTAAACTCAAATGTATTTCTATATACCAGCAATGAACATTTGGAAAATGAAATCAGAAATATAATTCCATTCACACTGCTATAAAAACACATGACATATTTTAGGGTAGCATAACATGTGGACAGATTTTTAACTTGACAAGTGGATTCTAAACTTTTTATAGAAAGAAAAATGACCTAGGATAACCAAGTGTTTTTAAAGACTTTCTATAAAACTATAGTAATCAATAGATATATGAAAAGATACTTATCTTGTCACTAGCTATTTAGAAAAATACAAATCAAAACCACAATGAGATACCATCTCACACCTGTTAGGTTGACTGTTATCAACAAGACAAGTAATAACAAGTGTTGGAGAGGCTGTGGAGAAGAAAGAACACTCATTCAATGCTAATGGGAATTCAAATTGGGACAGCCATTATGGAGACAGTACAATGGTTCCTCAAAAAATTAAGAATAAAACTACCATATGATCCAGCAATCCCTCTACTGCAGTGGTCCTCAACCCCTGGGCTGCAGACCGGTACTTGTCCATGGGCCATTTGGTACCAGTTCGCAGAGAAAGAATAAATAACTTACATTATTTCCGTTTTATTTATATTTAAGTCTGAACAATGTTTTATTTTTTAAAATGACCAGATTCCCTCTGTTACATCCATCTAAGACTAACTCTTCACACTTGTCTTGGTCACATGATACATTTATCCATCCCATCCTAAAGGCCATTCTGTGAAAATATTTTTTGACATTAAACTGGTCCGTGGCCCAAAAAAGGCTGGGGACTACTGCTCTACTGAGTATTCACCCCCAAAACTTGAAAACATTGGTATATAAAGACACATGCATTGCCATGTTCATCTTAGCATTATTCATGGTGGCCAGGACATGGAAACAACAAAAGTGTCCCTAGAAAGAGGATAGGATAAAGAAGATGTGGTACGTATATACAATGGAATACTACTCTGCCATCAGAAGTAATGACATATTACCATTTATGACAACATGGATGGACATTAAGAACATTACATTAAGTGAAATAAGTAAACCAGAAAAAGCTAAGAACTGTATGATTTCACACATAGATGGGATATAAAACTGAGACTCATGGACATTAATAAAAGTGAAGTAGTTACTACAGGGATGAGGATGGGGGAAGGTGGTGGAGGGAAGGGGAATAAAGAGAGACAAATATATGGTGAAGAAAAATGACTTGAATTTGTGTAATGGGTACACAATGCACTCAACAGTTAAAATGCTATAGAGATGTTTACCTGAAACCTATATTCTTACTGATCAAGGGTACCCCATTAAATTAAATCTCTAAATTAAAAAAGGCAGTGTGATAATAGCAAAATGATAGACATGTAGATCAATGGGACAGAGATAGTGTAGAAATAGACCCACAAATATATGGTCAAGTGATTTTCAGCAAATGTACAGGGGCATATAAATGGGGGGAAAAGATGCTTCAACAAATGATGCTGGAACAATTAGACATCCATTTCAAAAAATATAGTATTGACCCTTACCTCATAGCAAACTCAATAATTAACAAAATATATAATAGACAACATGTAAAAGTCAAAACTATAAAACTCCTGGATGAAAACTTAAAGAAAAAATCTTTGCAACTTTGATATAGACAAATACTTCTTAGGACATAAAAACCATAAACCATTCAAGACTTACTAAGTTAGGTTTTACAAAACTAATACTTCTGCTTATCAAAAAATATTATTAGGAAACTGAAAATAAAGCCACAGAATGGGAGAAAATATTTGCAATACATTTATTTGACAAAAAAACTTATATGCAAAATATGTAAAGAACTACTACAGTTCAACCATGAAAACAGAAACCAATAAAATATAGGCAAAATATTAAAAAAAGACATTTCACAAAATGAATGACCAATAAACACAGGGAAAGACCTCAACATCATTAGCCATTAGAAAAATGCAAATTAGAACCAAAATGAGATACCACTTCACACCCACTAGTACAACCAAAATAAAAGAGATAGAACAACTAAGGATGTGAACCCCTGAAACTCTCATACATTGCCAAGTAGGAGTATCAAGTGTTACTGCTACTTTGGAAAACACTTTGGTAGTTTTTCATAAATTTACGTATGCCTACCATATTTCCAGTAATTCAATTTCAGGTATTTATCCAAAAGAATTTAAAATATATATCCACACAAAGACTTGTACACAAATGTGCATAAATCCAGAAACAACCTAAATGTTTAACAACAGAAGAATGGATAAACAAATTGTGGTATATCTATATAATGGAATAAAACTCGGCAATAAAAGGGAGAATCTACCAATACATTCAACAACATGGGTGAATCTCAAAGCATTATGATAAATAAAAGAAGCCTGATACATTTCACTTACTGTGTAAAATTCTAGAAAATAAAAACTTTTCTATAGTAACAGAAAGCTAATCAGTGGTTTCCCTAGGGGTGGGAAGAAGGGGAGACTAACTGAACAGAATATAAGGAAACTTCAGGGGGTTATGGAAATACTCTGGACTGAGGTGGGGCTTAAAGCTGTATGCATTTTTCAAACCCCATCAAACAGTACATTTAAAATTGAAGCATTCTGTTATATATAAATTATACTATAAAATTCATTTTAAAAAAACAACAAACAATGTCTTTAAATGCCCAACCAGCTGCCCATGGTTATCTAGGATGTATGGTTGTAAAAGTAGCATTTACTTTACTGAGGACCTTCAAGAAAAATATGTTCTTGGCCCCCGGGTTGTCATGTGGTATCTCACTGTGGTAGAGAGAACTAGGCCCACGTGAACCTCCAACAAGGCAGCATAAAGCCAGCTTTCTGCCCCTCCCCACACTGAGATCCCAGCCAGATCTCTCGGGAAATGAAGGGTTCTTCCTCCTAAGCAGAGAGCTCAGCTGGTGTTAGGAGAAGGCCACCAGTCTTACAAAGGAGAAATCAACTAGGGAAGCAGGATACAAGGAAGAGAAGACACTCTAGTCTTTCAAGCCTTATCATCACCCTAAGCATAACTCCTGTTATGCCAGGTTAGAGAGAAAAAAGAAACTAAGAAACCATTCCAAGCTTTAGAGCTAGTATATGGCAGAGCTGAACCCAGGCACATGAAGTCAAAACTTGTATTCTTTTATTTTATTTTTCAACTGATTTGAGAGAGAGAGAAAAACATCAACTGTTCCTGTATGTGCCCTGATTGGGGATTGAACCCACAACCTTTGCATATTGGGACAACGCTCTAACCAATGGACTTATCTGGCCTTAGCTCAGCTCCCAGTAGTAGCTCTGCTCATGCCCATCCTTCCCCTCCTCCCTCTGCCTGAAGCACACACAGTTGGGGGTAGGCTCAGAGGATAGCGCTTGGAGCAAAGAGAACCCAGGTCCAGGACACAGAGTCCATTCCAGCTATATCAAAAGCATCCAAAGTTCAGAATCCTAGTAAGTCATTTTCTCTATAATTCAAATACAGAAATATTTTTAAGAAACACGCAGAGTGACATCAGAGAAATGGTGCCATGAGGAGCACTCCTGATACCTTTCCCCAAAATTTTAAGAAGTTCTTCAACCAGTGACATAAAAATCTATCCTTGGAGCATCTGGAAGTCCCACACACTGAACACGAAGGTATGGTTGAGCGAAAATTGACTAAATATATAATCAACCTTGTAGGAAATAAGATGGAGAAAATAACACTCCACCTTCCTCACTATCCTGAGCGAAGGATGCTTTCACTTGGAACTGAGAGAGAGTGAGGGCTGAGGGCATGGAGGGCCTGGGCTGTGGCACAGAAGTCCAAGCTAAGAAAAGAGTGTGCTTGCAGCGACTCAGCCCACACAAGCTGGCAAAGACGGGCGAGTGGTGGCCACCATTAGCCCTGATATCCTGGTCGGCAAGCACGGATAGGGTGTGAGAGGTTCCTCCAAGCACCCCTGAGTGGGCGCCTGTGTTCCTGGACAGAGGGGCAGGGTAAGAGGCCTCTGCATGTGACCAGAGTCTCAGTGTGGTCCCTGCACCCTGAACAGTGGCATGCAGGGAGTGCCCAAAAGCGAACTTCCCTATGCCCGAACTTCTCCGGGCGGGAAGGGCACCTCACCCAGCCATCCAGGCTAACATCCCAAAAAAGAAAAAATACAGAAGCACTAGGAGGAGGGGTGCACAAGCAGCTTGCACTCTGTCTCTGGAGCAGATCTGTGGATCCAATCACTAAAATTAGCTTAACCCACAGTCTGCTCACCTCCCAACTTACTTACATGGCTCTAACTGACAAGATATCTCTCAGTTCAGTGATCTAAGACAAGAAGCATGATATTTTTTAGTGCCTCTTGCTATGGACATAGGGGCAGGGGCAACTTCCTGTCAGCCAACATAGGGTGAAAAACACATTCCTACAGAACAGACCTCAGAGAACACTGCAGAAGTTAGACAGGCTAGGCTGTAGGATTTTTAACAAGGAAGAAGTCTTGCAGAAAGCAATACCATGGAACGCTAAGGCAAATTTAACTAGATATACCTGTGGAACTGAACAGAAGTCAACACACACACCCCCACACACACCTGATTAAGCTGGTGGCTCTAATTGGCAGAGCTTTCATACTCAGGGATATACATTAAAAAGAGGGACTTGGTAGCTTTTAAGACCTCCTGTTCTGCAGGCAGCAACTAGGGCATCTTCTTCCCAGCCAAAACAGATTACAAAGTGCAAAAAGTCTAAGAAGAGGGGTCCCACAGAGAGCTGAGGTATACTGAACATGCCTGAAGGCTGATAGAAAGGCACCTTGAGAGCAATTGGTTCCCAGCCCTGCCTGATTATGCTGGCGGCTCTGACTGACAGAGCCTTACCCAGAGGCCTACGCTGAGTGGGGATAGAGTAGGGATTTGCCAGCTCTTTGAGCCTCTTATTCTCCAGGCAGAGGCAACAGCAACCTCATAGATGGATCATTGGGCTGCTAATTCAAGAAGGAGAGACTAGGAGAGAGGCTCCGGGAAAACGGACTCTCCCATTGTTGGAGCCTGCAAATGCTAACAAGCCCCAACTACCAAAGAGACATAAGCCTAGTATATGATAGCGCCATAGAGACTCATCAACTGCAAATCTCTATCTAAGTGTGCCACAGGGGCAGAGCCTGGGGTACAGAGCCACTGACCAGGAAGAGGGAGAGGAAAGAAAAAGGAAGAAGATAACCTCTCAAAATCAAAAATAATCTAAAGACTTTATAATTTTTTCCACTTTTTTTGTTTCTTTCATCTTCTTGTCTTTTTTTTTTCTTCCACCTTGGTCCTGTTATTCTCTGCATGTCTTATTCTTTTCTCTTCTTGAACTACATTACCCATAAGTGTTATATTTCCCTTTTTTTTTTTTTTTTTGCATTTTTCTGAAGCTGGAAACAGGGAGAGACAGTCAGACAGATTCCCACATGCGCCCAACTGGGATCCACCCGGCACGCCCACCATGGGGTGATGCTCTGCCCACCAGGGAGCGATGCTCTGCCCATCCTGGGCATCACCATGTTGCGACCAGAGCCACTCTAGCACCTGAGGCAGAGGCCACAGAGCCATCCCCAGCGCCCAGGCCATCTTTGCTCCAGTGGAGCCTTGGCTGCGGGAGGGGAAGAGAGAGACAAATTTAACTAGATATACCTGTGGAACTGAACAGAGAGGAAGGTGCAGCAGAGGGGTGGAGAAGCAAATGGGTGCTTCTCCTGTGTGCCCTGGCCGGGAATCGAACCCTGGTCCTCTGCACGCTAGGCCGACGCTCTACCGCTGAGCCAACCGGCCAGGGCTCCCATTTTCTTTTGTTTCTTCTTCCTTTCTCTCTACACTCCAAACCCATAACTCTCTCTCTCTCTCCTCTCTTTTTTTTTTCTTCTTTTCTTTTTTCCCTTTTTCTTTTTTCTCCCTCTTTATTAGTTTCTTCTTTTCTCCTTTTCTTTTCCTCTCATTCAATCCTCACTCACGAACAAATTATTTTATTTGAGATGCAAATTTTTCTTTGTGGCATTTTGGGTGCTTTTTACTTCACTTTTTAACTCATTAGCATTCCCCCCAAACCTGAATCTCCATTCTATCTAGGTTTTGTTCCACTTCATACAATAGTAATTTTTTTCTTTTTCCTGTTTCCCTCTTATCTATCTCATTATATATCTCAGTCAACAATCACAAGCAAATCATTTTATTCTTAATCCAAATTTTTTTTCCTTTTTTGAATTTTGTGGGTTCCTACCTTCTTTTTTGCCCCTTTATCACTTCTCCCCAACTCAGGCCCTCTGTTATAGATAGCTTTTGTTCCATTTGGCACAATATAATTCACAGTTTATCATGGTATTTTCTCAAGGAGGAGGGATAGGAGAAAAATAAATAAATAATAATATTTTAATCTTTTTTCATATTTTTCTTTTTTACTTTTTATTCTTTATTAATTCTCATTAGTGCTATTAACAAAATCACCCTCAGATGCCATTAAGAAAAAGAAAATCAAATGTCATGGATACAAAACCAGAGATGTAGCACAGATAGATGAGAAAAAATCTATGGTAAAAAAATTTAATAGATTGGAAACCTTGCAGTTAAATGACAGAGAATTTAAAATAGAAATCCTAAAAATACTCAGAGATATACAAGAAAACACAGAAAGGCAATTTAGGGAGCTCAAAAAAGAACTCAACGAACACAAAGAATATATTACCAAGGAAATTGAATCTATAAAAACAAATCAAACAGAGATGAAAAAATCAATTCATGAACTGAAAAACAAGGTAACAAGCTTAACTAATAGAATAGGCCAGATAGAAGATAGAATTAGTGAAATAGAAGACAAGCAACTTGAGGCACAACAGAGAGAAGAAGAGAAAGACTCAAAAATTGAAAAAAATGAGAAAGCCCTACAGGAACTATCTGACTCCATCAAAAAGGCTAACATTAAAATAAAAGGTATATCAGAAGGAGAAGAGAGAGAAAATGGAATGGAGAACATATTCAAACAAATAATAGAAGAGAACTTCTCAAGCCTGTGGAAAGAACTAAAGCCTCAAATTCAAGAAGCAAACAGAACACCGAGTTTTATTAACACCAACAAACCTACTCCAGGGCATATCATAATGAAATTAGCACAAACCAATGACAAAGGAAAAATTCTCAAGGCAGCCAGGGCAAAGAAGAATACAACATATAAAGGAAGGCCTATGAGATTATCATTGAATTACTCAGCAGAAACTCAACAAGTTACAAGAGAGTGGACCTCAATATTTAAAGTTCTGAAAGAAACAAACTTTCAGCCAAGAATACTATACCCATCAAGGCTATCCTTCAAATACAAAGAAGAAATAAAAACATTCACAGATGCAGAAAAGATGAGGAAATTTATTATAAGAAAACCCCCACTCCAGAAAATACTAAAGGACGTTTTCCAACCAGATACAAAAAACAAAACAAAACCATAAGTAAAAGCTCCACCAAGAACACAATAAAACCAAATTTAAACAGTGACAACAAAAACAAAAAAAAAGGAGGAGAGGACGGAGATTAACAGTAGCAAAGGACAATGGAGTGCAAAAGCACTCATAAGATAGTGTACTACAATGAACTTGGTAGGTACACTTTTCATTGTAACCACCCCTGAAAAATCCACCACAAAAGCACATGACTTAAAAAAGGTAGTAACAGAAGAAAGAAGTATGGATTACAACCAAACAAAAACAAATGATAGAAAAACAAAAGAGAAGAATCAAACAAGATACAAAACTAAACAGAAAGCAATTTATAAAATGGCAATAGGGAACCCGCAAGTGTCAATAATTACACTAAATGTAAATGGATTAAACTCACCAATAAAAAGATACAGAGTAGCAGAATGGATTAAAAAAAATCCAACTGTATGCTGCCTAAAAGAAACACATCTAAGCAACAAGGATAAAAACAAATTCAAAGTGAAAGGCTGGAAAATAATACTTCAAGCAAATAACATAAAAAAAAAAGCAGGTGTAGCAATATTCATATCTAATAATGCTGACTACAAGACAGCAAAAGTAATCAGAGTCAAAAATGGTCATTTCATAATGATTAAGGAGACACTGAATCAAGAAGACATAACAATTCTTAATATATATGCACCAAACCAAGGAGCACCAAAATATATAAGACAGCTACATATTGACCTAAAAACAAAAATACAATCATACTTGGAGACCTCAATACACCGCTGATGGCTCTAGATCGTTCATCCAAACAGAAAATCAATAAAGATATATTGGCCTTCAACAAAACACTAGAACAATTGGATATGATAGACATCTACAGGACATTTCATCCCAAAGTAACAGAGTATACATTTTTCTCTAGTGTACATGGAACATTTTCAAGAATTTACCATATGTTGGGCCAAAAAAATAAAATCAGCAAATTCAGAAAAACTGAAATTGTACCAAGCATATTTTCTGATCATAAAACCTTGAAACTAGAATTCAACTGCCAGAAAGAGAAAAAAAAAACCCACAAAAATATGGAAACTAAACAACATACTTTTAAAAAATAAATGGGTCAAAGAAGAAATAAGTGCAAAGATCAAAAGATATATACAGACAAATGAAAATGAAAATACAACCTATCAGAATCTCTGGGATGCAGCAAAAGCAATAATAAAAGGGAAGTTCATATCACTTCAGGCTTATATGAACAAACAAGAGAGATTCCAAGTGAACCACTTAACTTCACACCTTAAGGAACTAGAAAAATAAGAACAAAGACAACCCAAAACTAACTGAAGAAAGAAAATAATAAAAATCAGAGCAGAAATAAATGAAATGGAGAACAAAAAACTATTGAAAAAATCAATAAAACAAGGAGCTGGTTTTTTGAAAAGATCAACAAAATGACAAATCCTTGGCAAGACTCACCAAGGAAGAAAGAGAAAGGACTCATATAAACAAAATCCAAAATGAAAGAGGAGAAATCACCACAGACATTATAGATATACAAATAATTATTGTAGAATACTATGAAAAACTATATTCCACCAAACTCAACATTCTAGAACAAATGGATAAATTCCTAGAACAATACAACCTTCCTAGACTGAATCATGAAGAAATAGAAAATCTAAATAGACCTATAAGCAGGAAGGAAATATAAACAACTATCAAAAACCTCCCAAAAAACAAAAGCCCAGGACCACATGGCTATACTAGTGAATTCTATCAAACATTCAAAGATTTAGTACCTATTCTTCTTAAAGCCTTCCAAGAAAAGAGAAGCAATACTCCTCAACACATTTTATGAGGCCAACATAACCTTCATAGCAAAACCTGTCAAAGACAACACAAAAAAGAAAAACTACAGACCAATATCTTCAATGAATACAGATCAAAAATCCTAAACAAAATACTAGCAAATTGAATACAACAACACATTTAAAAAAATAATACATCACAATTAAATAGGATTCATTCCAGAAGCACAAGGATGGTTTAACATACAGAAATCGATCAATATATAATGCATATCAACAGAACAAAAGACAAAAATCATATGATCTAATCAATAAATGCAGAAAAAGCATTCGATAAGATACAATATTGCTTTATGTTTAAAACACTCAATAAAATACGAATAAAAGGAAAATACCTCAACATAATAAAGGCCGTATATGACAAACCATCAGCTAATATCATACTAAATGTTGAAGAAATGAAGGCTTTTCCTCTAAAATCAAGAACAAGACAAGGCTGCCCACTCTTGCCACTCTTATTCAACGTAGTGCTGGAAGTTCTAGCCAGAGCAATCAGGTAAGAGAAAGAAATAAAAGGTATCCGTATTGGGAAAGAAGTGAAGGTATCACTTTTTGCAGATGACATGATCCGATATATAGAAAACCCTAAAGGCTCACAAAAAAAAACTTTTAGAAACAATAAGCCAATACAGTAAAGTCACAGGATACTAAATTGATACACAAAAATCCACTGCTTTCCTATAGGCCAACAATAAAACATCAAAAAATGAACTCAAAATATCAATTCCTTTACAATTGCAACAACAAAAAAATAAAGTACCTAGGAATAAACTTAACAAAGAATGTGAAGAACCTATATACTGAACACTACAAAACATTATTGAAAGAAATTGAATAAAGACACAATGAAATGGAAAAATATTCCATGTTCATGAATTGAAAGAATCAACATAGTTAAAATGACAATATTACCTAAAGCAATATATATACAAATTTAATACAATCCCCATCAAACTCCTAATATCATTTTTTTAAAGAAATAGAACAAAAAATTTACCAGATTTTTATGGAACCATAGAAAACACACACACACACACACAAAAAAAACAAAAACAAAAACAAAACAACAACAACAAATAACCAAAGCAATCTTGGGGGAAATAAATGAAGCCAGAGGTATCACAGTACCTGACTTCAAATTATACTATAGAGCCATGATAATCAAAACAGCATGGCATTGGTAGAAAAAACAGACATACAGAACAATGGAACAGAATCACGAACAGTCCACATATATATTGACAAATCATCTGTTGGGCAGATAAAATGTATTATGCTCACTTTGTTAAAAATGGCGCTGCCCACGTGAGGCCGTTGCCCAGGTGATATTAATGTGTGTTGAGAATACTTGTAGCCGGGGGCTTGGTTTTGGGATTAAGCCTTTCCCACCCTTTTTGATGTGGGGTGGTACAATCCAATCATGCCTCAGAGAAGTGACTTTGTATTAGAGACTTCCCTATTTTATATATTGGATTAAAGGTTGTGAAGCTACACTATAAAATAGGGGCAGAACAGGAGCTTACTCTCTTGGTTCCTGGGATGATTAGCATGAGAGAACAGAGAGCAGAGCAGAGAGCAGAAAAAGGCCATGTGGCCAGGAGAAGGAGCCAAGATGGCGGAGTGCTGAGTAAGATGCCAGTTTGTGCAGAGTTTGTATCTGGGACAAGGAAGGAGATGGGGAACTAAGGAGAATAAGGCTGGTGAGCTAGAAACCTTTGATTCTAGGAAACTCGGATAAATCAGTGGCTTTGTGAGCACTGAATGTGAGTGGGTTTTGGAGCCCAGTGTGTGTTTTTACTTGCCCACCAGGTACAAGCTAGGATTAAAGACTATGGCCCACCAGTTTGTGGCTCCGTTGTTTCTTTACCGACTATCCAAATCCAATGCGAACCTGCATGGGCTGGGCTGCTCTGATGGTGGCCCTAGCCATGGCTGCTGGCTTTACATCATCTTTGACAAAGGAGCCAAAAACACACAATAGAGTAAAGAAATCCTCTTCAATAAATAGTACTGGGAAAATTGAAAAGCCACACACAAAACTTGACTATACTTTATTGCCCTGCACAAAAATTAATTCAAAATGGATCAAAGATCTATACATAATATCCAAAACAATAAATTTCATAGAAGAAAAAATAGGTGCTAAGCTCATAGACCTTGGCCATAGAGAACAATTTATGAATTTGACCCCAAAGGCAAGGGGAGCAAAATAGGTATCAGAGTGGCCCTAGAATGTAGAAGCTTAGAATCTCTGAACCTATTACCCATTATATTGTAACAAGAATACCATTTCTAGTGGTTAGTAATGATGATAACTGTGATGTGTTATGATGGTAGGATTAAGATTCTCACATATGATGAATCAAGATAAGGAACAAATGATAGTGGAACTATTGGTTTATTCAGTAGCTTTGGCTGATAGTATAAAAACACACAGTTGACACTTGAATAACACAGGCTTGAGCTATGTGAGTCTGTAGAGGCCCTGAATAGGAACATAGAACAGGAACAGGGTTCAGTGCCCCGAGGTAAAAGCCACAGTGGCTTCACTGACAAAAGTAGTGAACACAATACTGTGCTGAACATAGCATAATAGGGATAGAATTAGCAATTCCGATTAATCAATAGGTGGGGACATTTGAGCTACTCCCTTGCCCTTTTGTCTGCTCTAAAGAAGTTCCCCTTTCTGACTTCCTCATTCTCTTCTCTGCTTCCTGACTTCCTCATTCTCCTCCTGCTTCTACTTGTGTGTATCAATAAATACCTGTAAGGCCTGGGGGTTGGGGTGTCTCATGAAACATGTATAGGGGATTGTAAGGCTGTCTCCCCTAGGTCCCTTGGTGTACTCCATGTGATCTTCGAGTAGTCACTGTCTCCCCAACAAGTGGTGCCCTGCGTGAGGAATGGGAACCAAACGACATGGGTCCAGTTATATGTGGAGGGTTTTTCCCCACTGATTTGAGAAAGAGAGAGAAAGGGAGGGGAGAAAGAAGAGAAAGCAAAGTATTAACTCCTTGTTCTACTTAATTATTCCATTCAGTTGTGTACTCATTGATTGCTTCTCATTCATGCCCTGACCAGGGACTGTTGTAAGGTATCAAAGTTTACAGAATTAATATTAATATTTTAGAAAGCTTAAAGAACATTTTATTAATTTGAGCTAGGCATGCAGAAAGATTTTGTAAGTGTAATTTCTATGCTTGTGTGATTAGCATCAAAACTAAAATGGCTGATAGGATAATATTGTAAAGGCAGAGGGAAAGGACATTTGGATTCTCTGACCTTCCCCCCACACCTATAAGGAAGCGAGTGAATAGCTAGCCAGGTGCAGGGAGAAAAATAATAAATTAAACCTTTTCTTATATTAATGGGCCATTTACAGGTATTTGTCCCCATGGAAACTACCTCTCCCCTCCTGAAAGCATGTAGTTAATGTATGTATCTCTAGACAAAGGAATAGCAAATGAACGCTAGAAAATATAGGAATGTCTTTTAATATGTAAAGTGACATTTTTACCATTGTGTTACCTTGTAAGTTTTAATGTGAAGAAATGTCTTTTATGAATCCTATAGACAGATGTTATAAACTTGCTAATGAATTGTGTTCCATCCCCTCTCCCTTCATCCTTTTCCCAAACCTATACAGGTGAAAACAAAGGTTATAAGCTTATGCTGTGATGTCAGGCTTTTTCCCCGCCCATGTATAATTAAGAGTATATAGCCAGCCCCTAGAATATTATAGACACACATGATTTGCACTGCCCCGTGTAAGCTATATGCGGCTGGCATATTTAATAAATTTCCTCCTTTAATAAAACTCTTCAAAACTTATCTGGACTGGATGTCTCTACATGAACTTGATGAAATGAGGTACAGTGCCTTTCAGAATCTGGGGTGCAGTACTTTATAACAGGATCAGATCCACAACCTTGGTGTGCTGAGATGACACTCTATCCACTGACCCATCTAGTCAGGGACAACATGGGTCTTTTTTTAATGTATGCATTAAATTAATGACTTGTGGCTCTGTGTCCCCAATACTTAGAATACCTGGGTCCTCAACGCTGTATAACCTTTCAAGCAACACAAAATCTGGATACATATTGTGCTTATTAATGTGGATATTAAAAGTTGCTAGATCACACCCTTCTTCTAATCCTCAGCTCGTCAAACTACCTTCCAACTTTTCTCTATATCAGCTAAATTGTAGGCAGCTATTAACCACTGTTCTCATCCCCCCCAAAAAAGAGTAAGTCTGAGGTTCTAATGAATCCCATATAGCAAAAGCACTTTTTCATCAATCTTCCCCACCATCATTCCCCATTCCTGCAACTCTATTCCCAAGTTCCATGTCCAATTTTTTGGAACAAATTTTCCTTCCTCCCTTTCTCTCTTTTTTCTTTTTTATAAATAAATTTTTATTTTAATGGGGTGACATCAATAAATCAGGGTACATATATTCAAAGAAAATATTTCCTCTTTTTTCTTTTTCTCCCACCTTCCTTTCTGCCTTCTTTCCTCAGGCCCTTCCAAAATGCATATAATTAAGGAAAATCAAAGTAAGCCATGGGATCAGGACAAAAGGAAATACAGGTAGAGAAATAAAAATTAGCACACAGAAAAGTTATGAATCATGTCCAACACCCCTAAAAGGATGTTAGAGTCCTAACCCCAGGTACCTGTGAATGTGATCTTATTTGGAAATAGGGTTTTTGCAGATGTAATTTATAGATACATGAATTGACCAGGAATTACAACTGCCCTTTTGCTGTTCCACTTGGCTGCCTGACCCACCCTTAATTACCAGACAATCGCCCATGGGACAGAGGGGTTCCAGGAAGCTGATCAATCACCCCAAAGAGGAGTATTCCAGAAAGACGAACATACCAGCACACCCTTGCTTGAGGCTATCCCCAACCCTATAAAATTTTGCCTCAATCTGTTTTTGGGGCCTGTCTTTCAGAGAAGCGCCCAGGCAGGTCTTTCTCCTCTAATAAAGCCTGCACACCTGGAGCTCGAGTACTGTCTCATTCTTATATCTGGTGCCAAAACCCAGGACAGAGTACTGGCTGCCGGGATGATCCCCTTCCTGGCCAAACTTATAACCAGGGAAGCTGTGGACAGCGGCAGCTAGTCTGGGTTAACTCCCTGATTCTATTCAGTTGTGTGAGTGTGGTTGAGCGACCCGCAGTCCGACCTTGTCCTGAACCCTGCCAGACCAGGGAGGTAAGGAGTTTCTCCCTTCCATTCTCCAGTTAGCCTCCAAATTTTTCTCTAAAAACACCCCTTCCTGGTTGGACATTTTTGACTTAAGACCCCATATCGCCTGACCTGTGGTGGCACAGTGGATAAAGCGTCGACCTGGAAATGCTGAGGTCGCCGGTTCAAAACCCTGGGCTTGCCTGGTCAAGGCACATATGGGAGTTGATGCTTCCAGCTCCTACCCCCTTCTCTCTCTCTCTCTCTCTCTCTCTCTCTCTCTCTCTCCTCTCTAAAATGAATAAATAAATAAAATTTAAAAAAAAGACCCCATATCTACGAGTGGTCTGCCTCTACTCCAGTGTTTCCCAACCTTTTTTGTGCCATGCCCCACCTTAACCTTTCTAAAATTTTTATGTCCCCCCCTATGTAACATACATAATTTTTAACATTAAAAAATTGATTTGTTCACTTAATAAACATAAATGATAGGTTCTAGGAAGAAATCACTATGAAACTGTTAACAAAACACAGTTAAGTAAAATTTCAAAACATATAATGAAAAACAAATTTAAATTCCAAATAATTTTAATACAGATTTTTCTATATTAATTTATTTTAATTTAGTGTGATCCTTGCGCTTGATGCTTGCTGCACAGAGATTTTATATTAGGTTCCAACTTGGTTAGCTTTAGTCTCAAGTCTCCACGTTGTGTTATATCCAGCCGATTTCTTTGTTTTACCAGTAAATCATTTACAGCACTAAATCCACATTCAGCTAAAAATGAAGATGGAGACGGTAGCAATAGTTTACTTGCACATTTGGTTGAATTTGGGTATTGGATTTCTGTTTCCTCACAAAGCCATGCCATTGCTCCTTTGATATTAAATAAAGCTTTAACTGACTCATCATTTTGCAATTCTGTGAGTTCTTCTTGATACTGCATATTTGATATATCAGACAAATCCACTAACGTTGGCTGCATCATCCATGTTGGGAAATGTTTTAAATCAGAAAATCTTTCTTTTAAATCAGCCGATAGAATATTCAAATGATTGACAATAACAAGTAAAGCGGTATCAGTTACTTCACATTTTTGGAGCCAATGAAACTGTTTCAAGTTTTTGTTGTTAATATGTTTCTGACATAACTCAATATTGGTAATGAAACCAAATATCTTTGCTTTTGCATCAACAAGAATTTTATTTGTTCCTTGAAGTTGCTTATTTAATATATTTAGTTTTTCAAAGATATTGGCTAAATAACTCACAAATGCTTTACCATCTATTGTTAACAGATACTTCATTTCAGGTTTGTTGCTTAAAAAATCACTAAGAGTATCAAACAGTTCCATAAATCTTTTCAAACAGTTTCCTTTACATAGCCATCTGACTTCAGTATGAAGTAAAAGTCTCACATGGTCTTCATTTTGTTCTTCACAAAATAGCTTGAAAAGACGCTCACATTTGGCACTAGCTTTAATAGCATTAACACACTTTATTACTGTATGTAATACTTCATTCAGAACAGGCGAGATGTTTTTAGCTATCAAGTTTTCCCTATGAATAACACAATGCACAAGAATCATTTCTGGATTCGCATCTTTCATCAATTTTAAGCAGCCATTTTTCTTGCCCATCATATTGGGAGCACCATCTGCAGCACAAGATGTTCTATTTTTCATTGGTATATCATTGACATCTAAGTAGTTTTTTAGCTTATTATATATATCTTTGGAGGTAGTGGTGCTTTCTAATCTTTTACAGAACAACATTTCTTCAGCAAAATGTCCTTTATCAAAATATCTTACGTAAGTTATCAATACTGCCTCACTGTCTCTCAAAGTTGATTCATCCATTTGCAAGGAGAATTTTCTTGTTTTCAGCTTTTCAATAAGTTGTTTTTCAATATCCTCACTCATTTCGTCTATTCTTCTGCTAACAGAATTGTTACTGAGTGGCATAGCTTTTACATCTTTGTCATCTTTTTCAAGAACCGTTTTAAGAAATGCTGATATTGACGGTTTTATTAAATTCTCTCCTATAGTGCAATTTTCTCCAGTTTTAGCGATGAATAAAGAAATTTGATAACTAGCCTCAAGAACACGATTATTAGTTGAAGTATGAGCAGCAGTAATAGAGACTTTAATGTTCTTTTTTCAAAAATTTTCTTTAAAGTTTTAAAGTAACTCAAATCTGAATTAATATGAGCACTATGTTTCGCCTTCAAATGCGCCTCAAGACGACCTCATTTCATTGATTCGTTGGTCAAGCATTGCTGGCATAAAAGACAAAAAGGAATCCGCTCATCGTGAACAGCGGGTATGAACCCAAATTTTAAATATTCCTCCAAATATTGACAAGTTTTTTTCTTGCTTGCACCATTCATTTTACTATGGGCTATAAGAAATAAAAATAAGATCAATTAAAAACTAATATTAAAATATGTGTTAAAATATATTCAATGTGACATAGAGTAAACGTATACTAAAAATTCATATTGATTTAAATGTATATAACACATTTACTACACTACCACCGCAATTCAAAAGGTATCTATATTTTTTCCACTTGACAAAATTTTCTGGAAAGTTATTCTTCTAAAATTAAAATTGTCGTGCATGCACTATTATTAGCCCCAATAATATTTATAAAATATTAGTGCTTTCTAGCCCCTATGCAAGAAGTACTTAATAAAGAGTTTAATATTGATAAAAATAAAATCAAATACTTACCAATTATATCTATACAATATATATATGTATATTTATTAAATCAACGAGCTTTTATAACAGTTCTGACTGACATTTATTTCAAATTAACACCAACTGAATGATGTGAAACACTAAAGAAGTTGCGATGGGCCAATTAGGTGAGAATAACTGCATTGTTTAGCGAGTCTTTAAAATGTCCGGGGTTCCCCGCGGCAGACGGCACGCTCCACGGTGAACCCAGGACTAAGTTTACTTGTCGAAGCCAGTCACCCAGTTGATATTTTGGTCTCATCAAATGAAATTATACTTAATAATTATTTACCGCAATTATTTAAGAATTGCATTTTTTGTTAAATTTGGCACTGATATCTAGCATTGCATTTAAATGGCCCGGGGCGAAAGAGTTAAAGTCCTGTTGAGCCCATTTTCAAATTGCCCCCCTTAACTATCGAATTGCCCCCCTGTGGGGCGTGGGCCCCACGTTGGGAAACACCGCTCTACTCCTTTACTGGACTTCTACGAAAGTCTAGGTGCGCCTAGCCAGGCCACTCTCCTATGTTCTATGTCCTGAGAACTTGGCCTTGGGGTGACAACCTCTTGTCTCAGACTCTCTTTCTACTGAGATTTTCTCCTCCTGGGACTGTGACTGAAGGCGGGACACCCCCTACTCTCACCGGTCTCCTCTACTGTGGGTTCTTCTCAGTCCAAACTGTCCCACCAGACTCCCCTCGGAACATAGACTCCTCCCAATCTCAGGCCTCAGAGACTACTACTCCTCTACTCCTTCAGGACTACTCCTTTGGGACTCACTCTACTCTCTGAGGTTCACATTTTGGGAGGTTTCTACTCCAAGCAGCCTGCTTCTATGGACTTTCTTGAAAGTCTAGGTGCCTAGCTAGGTTGCTTTCTACTACCATTACAATATCCTAAAAGATCTTGACAACTTTTGCCACCAATGGGGAGGACATCAGAGATTCCTTATGTGTGCAGGCCTTTCTTCTCCCTTCTCTCCTGTCCTTAATCTCTATGCCACCTGTTCTACATGCAAGCCGTTTTTGGCCAGAGAAACCTCACCTAAAGCCTCCGCTCCTAATCTTTCCTTCTCCGCAGACTCCCAACTCTCTTCCCCACCTGCCTGACCCCTGGGGGCACCCCTCTCTGGTCTCTCTGCAAATGTCTTCCATTTGAGTCTTTTCTCTCCAGAAAGCCCCCTCCCTTTGCAAAATCCTGTTTCTCATTCACTTGCAAATACCAGTCTCTCTTTCTCCTCCCCTGCTGGCCAGGGACCCCTCCCTTCTCCACTGTGTTCTTAAACCCCTCCTCCCTCCTTACACAAGGGCGAATCTGTCTCTTTTTCATCTTTGACTCATCCTTCCACCCTACTGGCTTCGGCTGTCTCTTTTTCTTCTTTGACCCATCCTTCTCGCTCCTCAGAGACTGACTGTGCCTTCCACTACCTCTGGTCCTCTCCCCTCTCCTCAGAGCTCCAAATCTTTTAGACTCCTCTGACCATGTGGTGCCACCACCAGCAATTTAATCCCCTCCTCCTGCAGATTCTGACCCTCCTTCTTTCCATCCAGCTGCTCATACTGTCCAACCGTCTGCTTTCTCTCTTCCTCCCCTCTATGCTGGCAACTCCCTGCCATCTCAAAAAACTTAAAAAAGCAGAGTTGTCTATTGAGCTGTATGAGTAAGTAATTGTCTTGTCTCTTCGTTTGTCAGAAAACATCTCTAATATAATTTTAATTGAAACAAGTAAAGCACACTCATTTAAATTCCTTAATTCATAATTTGTATATAAAATCTTTGTTTAATTTATAACTGTGTCTGTGTCTAAGGCCTTAAATCAATAATGACCCACCTCTTAAATCAAGGCTTACTCATCCCCACGGACTCTCCCTGCAATACCCCCACCCTTCCTGTTCGAAAACCTTCAGGAGCTTATCACTTTGTACAAGACTTACATCTAATCAATGATGAGGTAATTCCCCTCCATCCAGTGTCGCTAATCTCTACAAGTTACTGTCACACATTCCCTCAAACACCACTCATGTCATGGTCCTAGACCTCAAAAATGCCTTCTTTATCATTCCTCTACACCCTGACCCTTACTTTCTGTTTACCTTTATTTAAACTGACCCGGACACTAATGCAGCCCAGCAACTTACATGGACTGTCTTACCCCAGGGGATCAGAAACAGCCCACACCTGTTTGGGTCAGGCACTAGCTCAAGATTTAACAGCATGCAATCTCAAAACTAGTACTCTCTTACAATATATAAATAACCTACTCCTCTGAAGCCCGTCTCTGCCTGCCTCAAGGAGACACACTGCCACCTTTCTTAACTTCCTCACCATGAAGAAATATCATGTCTTCTCTGCTAAGGCTCAACTTCACTTTTAGTCCATAGTCTATCTAGGCATCGCCTTAACCCCCACCACCTAAGGTCTCACCGTAAATCGAAATTAGTTCCTCCGCAGTCTCCAACCACCTACCACCGCAAATCAAATTCTTTCTTTCCTCAGTCTAATAGGCTTCTTTAGACACTACAGAATTGAATTCCCAATTTTAGCCTTAGTCAAGCCCCACAGTGAGATCTTTTGAGCATGGCTTTTAAGGTCTATAATGGCCAAGAAAGTAACAGAAAAGGCAAATTAGGCCCAAAAGAAGTCAGAAAATACCAGCTTTTGGCATACACTTTTTTTTATTTATAGGTTTAAATTATTTTATTTATTCATTTTAGAGTAGAGAGAGAGAAAGAGGAGAGAGAGAGAGAGAGAAGGGGGGAGGAGCAGGAAGCATCAACTCCCGTATGTGCCTTGACTGGGCAAGCCCAGGGTTTCAAACCGGCGACCTCAGCAGTCCAGGTCGACGCTTTATCCACTGCACCACCACAGGTCAGGCCTGGCATACACTCTTAAAGGCTCCAGCGCCCTAAAGGGCTTATAGGATTCCATCAGAGCCCTGCTCCACAGTGGAAAGAAAGTCATTGAACCTAAGCCTGTCAGGCTTCCTGGCCCCACCGGTTGACATGTCTGTGCTGTGGAGAAGGGACACGAGAAGGTAAGCTGCCCCCTTGCTCCATGAAGGGAGGGTTCAGTCTCTTCTAGCCCTGCTCCAGCTACCTGTGACCTGACCTTGCCCAGCATGCTGGGAATTGCCACTGAAGGCCCAAGGACACCGTTCACGAGCCTAAAGTATGTCTTCCAAGTAGCAGATAAGCTGATCTCATTTCTTATAAACACAAGGGCCATCTACTAGACTTGCTTGAATATTTGAATTTTATTTATCCCTCAAAGATCTCTACTGTGGGTATTGACAGTCTGAATTTGTTACCTTATTTAATGTATAATATCTCTGTTATTCCTCTTGTCTCAATGCCCCATGCCTATTAGAGCCTGGGACCTGCTGTGAATTCCAGCTAGAAGCAGTGGTCACTAAGACTTAAACTCTAACTGCAAAGTGTAAAAATGATACCCCCCTTTACCCAAGTACTTGCAAAATTTACAGGTCACTCAGCAAACTGTTCAAAGACTGTGCAAAAGGCGCTTCCAGCATTACTTCACCCAAGGACTGACTTTCACATGGACAGGTCCACACACTGTGATCCTGACAACTCCCACTACTGCTAAAATAGAAAAACAGCATGCCTTATTCCAACCACAAACCAGAAGCTGGTTGGTCTATGTACGGCAAATGTATAAAAAACTCACTAAAGACTTCTTTTTTATCAGACTTTGGGAAAAGGAAAACTAGGGTAAAAAGAAAATCAACTTAACTATCACTAAAGGTTAAAAAATTTTAAATCAAAAGTTCTGACTAGAAAGGAATTGTATGGTTTTGATAATAGAAACTATAAGGTATGAAAATACTTTTGAAAGAAAAAGAAAAAGCAAGTTGTTATGAAGGCCAGTTATTTCTGGATAAGAAAGTTTATGAAAGTTGAAGGTTTATGTAAGTTGTAGAAGGTTTGTGCAGGTTGTAGGAGGTTTGTACTGAGAAAAAAGAATTTGAACAGTTAGAAAACTGGTTTTCAAAGAATGTTTAATTAGACACCCTAACTAACAATCCTTTACTCTCCCCACTCTTTCCTCCACCCTGACTTCAGAAACAAAGAAATGAAACCAACCCTTTGTCCTTCTATTCTCTATTCACCTCTCAACCTACCTCACCCAATCAAAGGCTTTCTACTTGTGTAGGACCAACACCTATATGTGTCTCCCTACAAATTGGACAGAAACCTGTACCCTAATCTATCTCACCCCAAATATCAACCTAATCCCACCCCATGAGCCTCTTCCAGTTCTTAATACACTACCTGTCAATCTAAGAACTGAACAGGCTATACAGGTAATTCCTCTTCTTGTTGCTTAAAATTTTTCTATAAAAATAGGTCTAGGGGCAGGGGGACTGGCCACTGCCCTATCTTATCCCCCCCCACTCTGAATCCCAGTGAATTTGTAAAAACCAAACCGAGTCCTAAAATCAGTTGTTTCACACAAACTGGGTGTCTTGACTACTGCTTTTCATTGGTCCACTCACTCTCCTATTTATTTTTCTAACTTTTGGACCCTGCCTCTTATGTTTGTTCACTAGTTTCTTACAGAACTGCATGCAGACCTTCACCAATCATAAAATTGGAAAAATCTACCTAACCCTACACACCAACCCTGAAACCTGCCCTTGCAAAACAGAAAAATCTAAAACCCTATAAATACACCCCTACTCCCGACCTTTCTCATGACTAGGACACATCAAGCAGAGCATCCAAGTTCTCAACCTCACTTCTGTATACAACACTTCTCACTGCTTTCTCTGTGCCTTTTTAAACAAGCCTCCCATCATGGCGGTTCCTTTACCATACCCACTCAACATCACCAAAAATCCAGACCCTTTTTCTCTTTCTGGAGTTCCTCTCTTCCAAGAAGACCCCACATCAACCTTCTCAATTTGCTACACCTATCAGCCTACCCCATTATGTAATAACACTATCCCAATCAAAACTTCTCTGCCCTGGCCGGTTGGCTCAGCGGTAGAGCGTCGGCCTAGCGTGCGGAGGACCCGGGTTTGATTCCCGGCCAGGGCACACAGGAGAAGCGCCCATTTGCTTCTCCACCCCTCCGCCACACTTTCCTCTCTGTCTCTCTCTTCCCCTCCCGCAGCCAAGGCTCCATTGGAGCAAAGATGGCCCGGGCGCTGGGGATGGCTCTGTGGCCTCTGCCCCAGGTGCTAGAGTGGCTCTGGTCGCAACATGGTGACGCCCAGGATGGGCAGAGCATCGCCCCCTGGTGGGCAAAGCGTCACCCCATGGTGGGCGTGCCGGGTGGATCCCGGTTGGGCGCATGAGGGAGTCTGTCTGTCTCTCCCTGTTTCCAGCTTCAGAAAAATGAAAAACAAACAAACAAACAACTTCTCTAACCAGCCCTAATGGAACTCATTTCTGGTGCAATGGAACCATTCTAAAAAACTTAAACACCTCTTCCCTCCTCCCTTGTGTCCCGGTAATAGTTGCACCAAAACTAACATATTATGGAGAGGAAGAATTTTCAAACAAGTTGAGAACAAGCAGGAATAAACAGGCTACCTTCCTCCCGGTCCTCCTTGGCCTTACCCTTGCCACCTCTATAGTGGCTATAGGGATAGGCGGGGCTGGCTTAGGCCATATTATATATATGGACTACTAACCAACTGAAGGCAGACCTAGAACAGGCCCTTGATAATTCAGCCACCTCTTTAGCCTCCCTCCAGAGACAACTGACCTCTCTAGCTCAGGTCGCCCTACAAAACTGGAGGGCTTTAGATCTACTAACAGCAGAGAAGGGTGGTACTTGCTTCTTTTTACAGGAATAGTGTTGCTACTACATTAACGAGTCTGGCCTGGTCGAGGAGAATATCAACTCTTTCCAAAAACTTGAAGAACAAATCCGCAATGGCCAGGCCTGTACTGACCCCTACTCTGAACAATGATGGAAAAACCCCTTATTCTCCATGCTAGCACCAATTATAGGACCAACTAATTCTGTGTCTAATTTTAATACTTGCCCCCTTCTTTATCAAGTTCTTACAGGCCCAGATGAGAGAAATCTCTAGGATTACCTACAATCAAATGTTCCTACACTTCTATTCCCCAATACTCCAAGGAGAACTTCATGAGGGAAATATCAAATAGGTAGGGATGACAGCAGAAAGAAGCCGCCCCTCAGCCCAAGAAGTTTCCTCCTGAATGTTCTCCAAACCCCCTTCCTTTTAAACCACACATACTTAGTCCTTCTAAAACTTACACTAACAAGTTCCTTGTCTCTAAAAATCTCCACATGTCCTCCCATTCGAGAGGAACCAGACCAGCATGTCTCATGAGGCTCATCCAGGAGACCATGTATCACCATGTCACCCTGTTCAATTGGCACATGCAGCAAGAAACTAACAATTATTACCTCGCAAAATTTTTTTACTTCCTCACTCAGGTTTTCGAAGAAATTGCCTGGTTCAGACCTTACAGCATGGAAATTGATGACCTCCTTAACTGGATGAGGAACTTGGTTTGGCAAGGTTTTCTTCTTGAGTTCTCTCCAGAAAAAAACAATAATTTTCCATTTTTTTTCTCCTCTTTGTCCTCATCACCCCTCACCATATATTATAAAATTAATAATTACCTTTCTTTTATATGTAACCACAGAGTTGAGAAATGATACATACATGAATTGTTCCACTTGGCTGCCTGATCCCACCCTTAATTACCAAACAATTGCCCCTGGGAAGAGGGGTTCCAGGAAGCTGGTCAATCACCCCAAGGAAGAGTATTCTAGAAAGCCGAACATACCAGCACACCTTTGCTCGAGGCTATCCCCAACCGTATAAAATTTTGCCTCAGTCTGTTTTTGGGGCTCATCTTTCAGAGAAGTGCCCTGGCAGGTCTTTCTCCTCTAATAAAGCCTGCACACCTGGAGTTCGAGTGCTGTCTCATTCTTACAGTAATCAAGTTAAGATGAGGTCATCAGGGTGGGGCTTCATCTAATATGACTGGTGTCTGTATAAGAAGAGGGAAATGTAGGCCCCTACACACATGGAGAATGCTGTGTGACAACTGAGGCAGAGGATGAAATAACACAACTCCAAGGGAAGGACTGCTGGCCACGATCAGAAGCCAGAAAGACGCAAGGAAGGGTTTTCCCTACAAGTTTCTGAGGGAGTGTGGCTCTGCTGATACCTTGATTTTTAACTTCTAACCTCCAGAACTGTGAAAGAATAAATTTCTGTTGTTTTAAACCTCCTAGTTTGTGGTACGTTATTATAGGAGCCCTAAGGAACTAACAGAGGAGGCAGGCCATATTTGACTCTCAGCCTCTCTAGCAGCTAAAGCAAGGAAATAGTAATCTGTTACATAAGCCACAGTGCCCACAGGATTAAGCCATCCCATTTGTTCAGAGGATGCAGATTTTTTCATCTCCTAACATATCTAGAAATGGTTTCCCCCAAGTCAGAAAAAAACACTGTGACTTGGTGGACAACTATAGTGGATGACATTGTGACACAAACTCTAGTAATGAATTTTATGCAGCTATTTCCTACAAGGTGCTTCACTGAAGGTAAGTGGTATGACCTCCAATAGACAGTTCATTAAAAGTACATCTATAACCCAGAAATAGCTATTAACAACAAGACTAGTAATAACAACTGTTGGAGATGTTGTGGAGGAAAAGGAACCCTCATTCACTGCTGGTGGGAATGTAAACTGGTACAGCCACTGTGGAAAACAGTATGGAGGTCCCTCAAAAAATTAAGACTATAGTTACCTTATGACCAGCAACCCCTCTTCTGAATATCTATTTCCAAAAAATCTAAAAGCATATATTCACAGAGGTATATGTACCCCCATGTTCACTGCAGCACTATCCATGGTGGCCAAGATATGGAAACAACTGAAGTGTCCCTCCATGGAGGATTGGATAAAGAAGATGTGGTTCATATATACAATAGAATACTACTCAGCCATAAAAGAAAAAAAAGATAAAATACTGCCATTTGAAACATAGATAGACCTTGAAAATACTATGCTAACTGAAATCATTCAGTCAGAAAATGATAAGAACCATATGATTTCATTCATGTTATTAGAGGAAAGAGGGATGGGGGTAGTACAGGGTAAAGTGGGGTGCCATATATAGTATCATGAAAATGTACATGTGTAACCTATATAATCTTAGTAATGTCACCCAAACAAATTTAATTAAAAAATAAAATTTAGCATGATGTGGTATGTAGATGGTGTGCTGAGTTGTACACTTGAAATCTGTATAGTTTGGTGAACTATATCAACCCAATAAACTTAAAAATAAATTTAAAAAACCCCAATAAATTTTTTTATTATAAAATTTTATTAATTTTAATGGGGTGATATCAATAAATCAGGGTACATACTTTCAAAGAAAACATCTCCAGGTTATCTTGTCATTCAATTACGTTGCATACCCATCACCCAAAGTCAGATTGTCCTCCCTCACCTTCTATCTGGTTTTCTTTGTGCCTCTCTCCCTCCCCATTCCCTTCTCCCTCCTTCTCCTTCACCCCCCCATAACTGCCACACTCTTGTCCATGACTCTTAGTCTCCTTTTTTATGTTCCACCTATGTATGGAATCATGCAGTTCTTAGTTTTTTCTGATTTACTTATTTCACTCCATATAATGTTATCAAGGTCCATCCATTTTGTTGTAAATGATCCGATGTGATCATTTCTTATGGCTGAGTAGTATTCCATAGTGTATATGTGCCACATCTTCTTTATCCAGTCATCTATTGATGGGCTTTTTGGTTGTTTTCATGTCTTGGCCACTGTGAACAATGCTGCAATGAACATGGGGCTACATGTGTCTTTACGTATCAATGTTTCTGAGGTTTTGGGGTATATACTCAGTAGAGGGATTGCTGGGTCATAAGGTAGTTCTATTTTCAGTCTTTTGAGGAACCACCATACTTTCTTCCATAATGGTTGTACTACTTTACATTCCCACCAACAGTGGATGAGGGTTCCTTTTTCTCCACAGCCTCTCCAACACTTGCTATTACCTGTCTTGTAATAGCTAATCTAACAGGTGTGAGGTGGTATCTCATTGTAGTTTTGATTTGCATTTCTCTAATAACTAATGAAGATGGGCATCTTTTTATATATCTGTTGGCCATTTGTATTTCTTCCTGGGAGAAGTGTTTGTTCATGTCCTCTTCCCATTTTTTTTATTGGATCGTTTGTTTGTTTGTTTGTTGAGTTTTATGAGTTCTTTGTATATTTTGGATATAAGGCCCTTAATCTGAGCTGTTGTTTGAAAATATTATTTCCCATTTAGTTGGTTGTCTGTTTATTTTGTTGTCAGTTTCTCTTGCTGAGCAAAAGCTTCTAAGTCTGATGTAGTCTCATTCATTTATCTTTGCCTTCACTTCTCTTGCCTTTGGAGTCAAATTCATAAAATGCTCTTTAAAACCAAGGTCCATGAGTTTAGTACAGGGGTCCCCAAACTATGGCCCGTGGGCCACATGCAGCCCCCTGAGGCCATTTATCTGGCCCCTGCTGCACTTCTGGAAGGGGCACCTCTTTCATTGGTGGTCAGTGAGAGGAACATATTTCCCATTGAAATACTGGTCAGTTTGTTGATTTAAATTTACTTGTTCTTTATTTTAAATATTGTATTTGTTCCTGTTTTGTTTTTTTACTTTAAAATAAGATATGTGCAGTGTGCATAGGGATTTGTTCATAGTTTTTTTTTTTTATAGTCCGGCCCTCCAACGGTCTGAGGGACAGTGAACTGGCCCCCTGTGTAAAAAGTTTGGGGACCCCTGGTTTAGTACCTATGTTTTCTTCTATGTACTTTATTGTTTCAGGTCTTATATTTAGGTCTTTGATCCATTTTGAATTAATTTTAGTACAAGGGGACAAACTGTAGTTGAGTTTCATTCTTTTGCATGTGGCTTTCCAGTTTTCCCAGCACCATTTGTTGAAGAGGCTTTCTTTTCTCCATTGTATGTTGTTGGCTTCTTTATTGAAAATTATTTAACCATATATATATATATGTGGTTTTATTTCTGGACTTTCTATTCTGTTCCATTGGTCTGAGTGTCTATTTTTCTGCCAATACCATGCTGTTTTGATTGTCGTGGCCCTATAATATAGTTTGAAGTCAGGTATTGTAATGCCCCCAGCTTCATTTTTTTTCCCTTAGGATTGCTTTGGCTATTCAGGGTTTTTTTTATAGTTCCATATAAATCTGATGATTTTTTGTTCCATTTTTTAAAAAAATGTCATAGGAATTTTGATGGGAATTGCATAAAATTTGTATATTGCTTTGGGTAATATGGTCATTTTGATTATATTTATTCTTCCTATCCAAGAACAAGGAATATTTTTCCATCTCATTGTATCTTTTTCGATTTCCCTTAACAATGCTTTGTAATTTTCATTATATAGGTCCTTTACGTTCTTTGTTATGTTTATTCCTAGGTATTTTATTTTTTTTGTTGCAATCGTGAAGGGGATTATTTTTTTGAGTTCGTTTTCTAATATTTCATTGTTGGCATATAGAAAGGCTATGGACTTTTGTATGTTAATTTTGTATCCTGCGACCTTACTGTATTGGTTTATTGTTTCTAATAATCTTTTTGTGGAGTCCTTCGGGTTTTCGATGTATAGGATTATATCATCAGCAAAAAGTGATAGCTTTACTTCTTCTTTTCCGATATGGATGCCTTTTATTTCTTTGTCTTGTCTGATTGCTCTGGCCAGAACTTCTAGCACCACGTTGAATAAGAGTGGAGAGAGTGGACAACCCTGTCTTGTTCCTGATTTAAGGTAGAAAGTCCTCAGTTTTATGCCATTTAATATGATGTTGGCTGATGGTTTATCATATATGGCCTTTATCATGTTGAGATATTTTCCTTCTATACCCATTTTGTTGAGAGTCTTAAACATAAAATTGTGTTGTATTTTATCAAAAGCCTTTTCTTCATCTATTGATAAGATCATGTGGTTTTTGTTCTTTGTTTTGTTGATATGGGGTATTACGTTAACCGTTTTGCGTATGTTGAACCATCCTTGAGATTCTGGGATGAATCCCACTTGATCATGATGTATTATTTTTTTAATATGTTGTTGTATTCAATTTGCTAGTATTTTGTTTAGTATTTTAGCATCTGTATTCATTAGAGATATTGATCTGTAGTTTTCTTTTTTTGTGCCATCCTTGCCAGGTTTCAGGATGAGGGTTATGTTGGCCTCATAACATGTGTTTGGAAGTATTACTTCTTCTTCAATTTTTTGGAAGACTTTGAGTAGAATAAAAACTAAGTCTTCTTTGAATGTTTGATAGAATTCATAGTATAACCATCTGGGCCTGAACTTTTATTTTGGGGGAGTTTCTTAGTAGTTTTTTCTATTTCCTTTCTGCTAATTGGTCTGTTTAGGCTTTCTGCTTCTTTTTGACTCAGTCTAGGAAGGTTGTATTGTTCTAGGAATTTATCCATTTCTTCTAGATTGTTGAATTTGGTGGCATATAGTTTTTCATAGTATTCTACAATAATTCTTTGTATATCTATAATGTCTATGGTGATTTCTCCTCTCATTTTGGATTTTGTTTATATGAGTCCTTTCTCTTTTTTCCTTGGTGAGTCTTGCCAGGGGTTTGTCAATTTTGTTGATCTTTTCAAAGAACCAGCGCCTTGTTTTATTGATTTTTTTCAATAGTTTTTCTGTTCTCTATTTCATTTATTTCTGCTCTGATTTTTATTATTTTCTTTCTTCAGTTAGTTTTGGGTTCTTTGTTCTTATTTTTCTAGTTCCTTAAGGTGTAAATTTAAGTGGTTTACTTGGGCTCTTTCTTGTTTGTTCATATAGGCCTGAAGTGATATGAACTTCCCCTTTATTACTGCTTTTGCTGTGTCCCAGAGATTCTGATATGTCGTATTGTTATTTTCATTTGTCATTATGTATCTTTTGATCTCTGCACTTATTTCTTCTTTGACCTACTTATTTTTTAAAAGTATGTTGTTTAGTTTCCACATTTTTGTGGGGTTTCTTTCCTTTATATACAGTTGAATTCT
The DNA here is from genome assembly GCF_036850765.1 of Saccopteryx bilineata. Classification (NCBI taxonomy): domain Eukaryota; kingdom Metazoa; phylum Chordata; class Mammalia; order Chiroptera; family Emballonuridae; genus Saccopteryx; species Saccopteryx bilineata. The sequence continues at coordinate 201,507,912 of NC_089493.1, read as the reverse complement.
AGTTTCAAAGCTTTAAGATCAGAAAATATGCTTGGTATCATTTCAATTTTTCTGAATTTGCTGATATTATTTTTGTGGCCCAACATATGTTCAATTCTTGAGAATGATCCATGTACACTGGAGAAAAATGTATACTCTGTCTCTTCGGGCTGAAATGTCCTGTAGATGTTTATCTTATCCAATTGCTCTAGTGTTTCATTTAAGGCCAATATATCTTTACTGATTTTTTGTTTGGATGAACAATCTAGAACTTTCAGCAGTATATTGAGGTTTCCAAGTATGATTGTATTTTGTCAGTTTTTGTTTTTAGGCTAATCAGTAGCTGTCTTATATATTTTGGTGCTCCTTGGTTTGGTGCATATATATTAAGAATTATTATGTCTTCTTGATTCAATGTTCCCTTAATCATTATGAAATGATCATTTTTGTCTCTGATTACTTTTGCTGTCTTGTAGTCAGCATTATTAGATATGAGTATTGCTACACCTGCTTTTTTTTTTTTTTTTTTTTTTTGGATGTTATTTGCTTGGAGTATTGTTTTCTAAGCTTTCACTTTGAATTTATTTTTATCCTTGTTGCTTAGATGTGTTTCTTTTAGGCAGCATACAGTTGGATTTTTTTAAATCCATTCCGCTACTCTGTGTCTTTTTATTGGTGTATTTAATCCATTTACGTTTAGTGTATTATTGACACTTGTGGGTTCCCTGTTGCCATTTTATAAATTGCTTTCTGTTAGTTTTATATCTTGTTTGATTCTTCTCTTTTGTTTTTCTATCATTTGTTTTTGTTTGGTTGTAATCCATACTTCTTTCCTCTGTTACTACCTTTTTTAAGCCATGTGCCTCTGTGGTGGTTTTTCAGGGGTGGTTACCATTTAGTAATGAAAAGTGTACCTACCATGTTCATTGTAGTATACTATCTTATGAGTGCTTCTGCACTCCATTTTTCTTTGCTACTCTCCCCTTTTTTTTTGTTTTTGTTGTCACAGTTTAAATTTGGTTTTATTGTGTTCTTGGTAAACCTTTTACTTGTGGTTTTGTTTTGTTTTGTTTTTTGTATCTGGTTGGAAAACTCCCTTTAGTATTTCCTGAAGTGGGGGTTTTCTTTTAATAAATTTTCTCACATTTTCTGTATTTGTGAATGTTTTTATTTCTCCTTCATATTTGAAGAATAGCTTTGATGGGTATAGTATTCTTGGCTGGAAGTTCCTCTCTTTCAGAACTTTAAATATTGAGGTCCACTCTCTTCTAGCTTGTAGCATTTCTGCTGAGAAATCCGATGATAGTCTAATAGACCTTCCTTTATATGTTGTATTCTTCTTTTCCGTGGCTGCCTTGATAATTTTTCCTTTGTCATTGGTTTGTGCCAATTTCATTATGATATGCCTTGGATTAGGTTTGTTGGTGTTAAGAAAACTCAGTGTTCTGTTTGCTTCTTGAATTTGAGGCTTTAGTTCTTTCCACAGGCTTGGGAAGTTCTCTTCTATTATTTGTTTGAATATGCTCTCCATTCCATTTTCTCTCTCTTTTCCTTCTGATATACTTATTATTCTTATGTTAGTCTTTTTGATGGAGTCAGACAGTTCCTGTAGGGCTTTCTCATTTTTTTAAATTTTTGAGTCTTTCTCTTCTTCTCTCTGTTGTGCTTCAAGTTGCTTGTCTTCTATATCACTAATCCTATCTTCTATCTGGCCTGTTCTATTAGTTAAGCTTGTTACCTTGTTTTTCAGTTCATGAATTGAGTTTTTCATCTCTGTTTGATTTGTTTTTATAGTTTCAATTTCCTTGGTAATATATTCTTTGTGTTCGTTCTTTTTTGAGCTCCCTAAATTGCCTTTCTGTGTTTTCTTGTATATCTCTGAGTATTTTTAGAATTTCTATTTTAAATTCTCTGTCATTTACTCCAAGGTTTCCAATCTATTAAATTTTTTTTACCATAGATTTTTCCTCATCTATCTTTGCTACATCTCTGTTTTTTGTATCCATGATATTAGATTTTCTTTTCCTTAATGGCATCTGAGGGTGATTTTGTTAATAGCACTAATGAGAATTAATAAAGAATAAAAAGCAAAAAAGGAAAAAAAGGTAAAAAAAATTTTTTATTACTTCTCTTTTTTTCTTCTTTCCCTTCCTCCTTGAGAAAATACCATGAAATACTGTGAATCATACTGTGCTAAATAAAACAAAAACTACCTATATTGGAGGTTCTGAGTTGGGGAGAAGTGATAAAGGAGCAAAAAAAGGAGGTAGGGACCCACAAAATGAAAAAAGAAAAAATTTAGATTAAGAATAAAATTAGTTGCTTGTAAATGATGGTCGACTGAGAGATATAATGAAAGGAATAAGAGGAAAACAGGAAAAAAATTATTATTGAATTAAGTGGAACTAAAACTAAATAGAATGGAGAGTTGGGTTTGTGGGGAATGCTAATGAGTTAAAAAGTGAAGTAAAAAGCACCCAAAATGCCACAAAGAAAAAATTTGAGTCTTAAATAAAATAATTTGTTCGTGAGTGAGGATTGAATGAGAGAAAAAGTAAGGGAGAAAAGAAGAAACTAAGAGGTAGGGAGAAAAAACATAAAGGGCAAAAAGAAAATAAGAAAAAAGAAAAGAAAACAAAAAAGAAGAGAGAGAGTTAAGGGTTTTGGAGTGTAACCCTCATAGAGAGAAAGGAAGAAGAAAAAAAATTGAAAATGTAACAATTGTGAGTAATGTAGTTCAAAATGAAGAGAAAAGAATAAGACGGGCAGAGAATAAAAGGACCAAAGTGTAAGAAAAAAATAATAAAGACAAGAAGATAAACGAAACAAAAAAAAGTGGAAAAAGTTATAAAGTCTGTGGCTTTTTCTTGATTTTGAAAGGTTATCTTCTTCCTTTTTCCTTCTTCTCCCTCTTCCTGGTCGGTTACTCTGTACCCTAGTCTCTGCCCCTGTGGCACACTGAGGTAGAGATTTGCAGTTTATGAGTCTCTATGGTGATGTCATATACTAGGCCTCAGTCTCGTTGGTAGTCAGGGCTTTTTCAGGCTCCAACTATGGGAGAGTCCATTTTCCCGGAGCCTCTCACCTAGTCTCTCCTTCCTGAATTAACAGCCCGATGATCCAGCTATGAAAATCCAATAAATTTTTAAAAATAAAAACCAATATTGAAATTTGTTAAAAAAACAATAAAATTTTAAAAATAATAAAACACAGAAATAAAAGTGGAGATATTACTACCAACCTTACAGAAATAAAAAAGATTATAAAGGAATGCTTGCACAATGGTTTATTAATACATTAGATAACTTGGATGAAATGAACAAATTTCTGGAAAGCTACAAACTACCAAACCTAAAGTCAGGTTTAGAGTCAAGAAGGAATAGGCAATTTTAACAGAACTATAACAAATAAAGAGATTTATTAATTAATCTTTATTAAAGAATTAGTAATTTTAAAAAAACTACTCATAAAGAAAAGCCTAGAACAGGGTGGCTTCACTGTTAAATTCTACTAAACATTTAAGGAAGAATTAATACCAATTTTCACAAACTCTTCCCAAAAACAGTAGAGGAAAGAATACTTGTCAAGTCATTTTATGAAGCCAGTATTACTCTGACCCCCAAACTAGACAAAAACATCACAAGAAAACTACAGACCAAAAGCATATATAGGACATAACAAAAGAGTGTGGTCCAAGTAAACAACTCTGTAATTTCATGTTTTTGAGGTAGTTTCCTTAAATAGTTTTCTCAAACTGGGTTTTGGGGTTGTTTTGTAAGAAATAGATAGCAGATTTCAAGGCTATAATTTTTGGCAAGAATCTGGAGAGTAAATATTTTGCACAATAAAATGTATGTCCTAATGCTTTGCCAACTTCCAGGGCATGGGACAGAAATGAGGTCTTCTTATGAAAATTAAATGTTATTCCTTTATGGTTAAAAGCATGATGAAAAGGGAACTGCCACTACTAAAACAAAAACTGAATAGTATTTTTCTTGCTGAAAATTGAACAAAAATGTTGGGCAAGGAAAAAGAGTAATTAGATATTTGGTATTTTACAATTTTGTTTAAAACTTAATTTAAAATAACAAGAAAGCAGTCTTGGGGTTATAAGAAAGCATTGAATCAAGCACAGAACAGCCTCCTTTACTGTGGATTTTAAAAATAAATTCAAAACATACCCTGTTTGGATTAGTAAACATATAATTCCAGGAGTCCAAATCCTACCCCTTTTTAGATCTTAGTTAAATGCTGCCAATTTCAAGAATACGTAAGCTGTTCTCAATATGGTGTGGCACTTCGTTGTTGTCTGTTACATAATTTTTCACTTCTTGGAGTTGCATTTGTTTTACTGTCTCACTGAAGTGTAATCTTTGTGAGGTCAGGAATGATCTCTTGAATCTCCATTCTTATTCTGGTTTAGGATAATGCTTTGTCCATAACCAGCACTTACTAAACACTTTTTTTATGAACTAATAAAAATGTTATGTATCTCATTAAATGGTCAGTTTAAAGCCAAATGGATTTTTAAGGTACTCAAGTAATAAGTCTCTTGTTAAAAGAATTACCAGATATAGTAGACTTCAAACATTTGTTTATGAATTAAACCATGAATAAGATGGCTTTAACCTGATTCATTTATATTAGCTGCTTTTCTTCAAGCGGAGGTCCACAGCATAAATGGTCCCTTGGATGAGAAGGAAAATATTAACCTAATAGTTAACCCGCATGTTACAAATTATCCCTTTGAAGACATCCAACCAGTTTCTTCTTCTAAAACCATTCTCAGAATGGTAAGGTGAAACTCCATTAACGGACTTTGAAACTCTATTTTCTAGGAAGGATGAGGTTAAAAAAAAATTCTCCTAACCAAAACATGTAAAATGGATAGTGTAACTGTAACCAGTATTTCCTGTTCTCTTTTAAAAGGATTATTCAAATCTCTGCACATTGTCATATGTATGATTTACAAGGCTTCCTTACTAGAGGAGTATACTTCCAAGCCCCATTGCCAGCAGGTTTTGTCATGTGACTTACTTTGGCCAATAGAACGTGAGCAAAATTGAGGTACGCAGAATATGAGCTATTTTAAGAGCAGCACCTGATAGTGGTTTGTAAAAGCTGATTGTCACATTTCCAAAAACTTGGCAAGACACTTGTTAAACTGTCAGCTGCTTGAAATCAGTCACGGTGGGAGGAGTACTTACATCACGGAAATAGCAAATACTACAAATCAAACTACTCTTCCCTCACAGTTGGTGCCAGCACGCAGTGAGCATGTCCCAAAAAGTGGATCTTTCACCTTGGAGCTAGAATAAAGGAAACTAGTAGAGAACAGCCAAACCTGCCAGCAGTGGAGGGAATTTCCTTGAAAAATAAATCCTTGCTGTAATAACTGAAAACAATTATCAAAAGCTGACTGCTAACACCTTGCTGGTGTTACTAAGTTTTAGAGAACACCAGTGAGCCCTAGCTCCCTTTATCTGTCCAGAGCCTGGTTCGCGGGATTTGTTCTAACAACTTGTACCATCCTGCACCTTGAACCTAAGAGGATAAAACTGCATTCAGAGACTCAAGACAGGAATCCAGGTCTTGGAAGGTTAATGTAAAGGTACAGAACTTACATTTTTAGAAAATCACTAAACAATTGTTTAATTCCTAAACCTTGGCAAACATGAATCTATCACTCGTGGACCTAGATGGCTTAGGAGTGACTGCCCAGTCCCTTCAACTACAGTTCACAAGTTGCCGTCCCCCGCCCTCTCCCCCATTCCCCCCCCAGACGCGGAAACGGAGAGCTGTGTCTTTAAGGGGGACGAGCGGACGTTTCCATACAAGACAAAATGTCTGCGAGAATCATGGAGGGGACCAGAGATCCAACCTTCCCAGCCAGCCTCCCTTCCTCGCGCCGGGGATAATAGAGCGAGTGTGAGCCTCGAGGCTAGAGTAGCAGGTACCCAGGGCAAGGCTGGGGCGGAGGGGTTCCCGCGGTCCATTCGGGGTGTCGCTGGGGGAGGGGACGGCAGGGTAGGCTGTGGGACGAGCGCGGGCGACCCCGCAGCCCTGAGTAACAAAGGCTGCTGTGCGGGAGGCGTCCTCGCCTTCTGGCGGAGGGTCGGGCTCTTACTCTGCAGAAAGGCACCATTTAATTTCTTTCAGGACCTCAGTATCCCTTCTCTACAGTATCTCCTGAGAAAAAGCTATTTGGGAAAACTGAAAATCATCTGCTCTCCTTTTATTAAAATTGCCTTATTGCAGTCAGACTTTTTAACAGTGGGCCAGTGGTTGGGGACCCTCTCTCTAATGTTCCCTTCTTAGAGAAGAGAAACCCAATGCAAGCCCGATACTCAAACAAGAGACCCTACCCGGTATCCCCGTTGTTCAAACAAAAGAACTTTCTGATCCTTTCAGATAATACAGAACCAGTTTTCTGTAACTACTTACACTAATCAAGTGCTTGAAGCTTACCAAGCAAACTTATTTTTCCCTCCATGAAGAAAAAAATAAGTACCTGCTACTTTCTAAACTTCTAATTAGCCCAGACTACAAAGACTGTGTGTTTGATAGAAAGTGTTGTGAAAATAGCTTAATAAATTGACATGATTAGGGTAATTATTTTCTGCACTTTTCATTAATGTGTTATTTGTACACCCCTTTTGGCCAAAAATAGCTTGAGGCAATCCAAAATAAATAATATTCAACAATGCCCAAAAAGGCCAAGAGTCCAAACCAGGTAATTTTCAATGTAAAAATCTTGGTTTTAAAAAGGCCTTCGGACATCACGGAAATGGCGCCGTGAGAAGCGCATCCAACAGCTCTCCCCTAAATCACAACAAATTTATCAACTAGAAACAGAAAAATTTATCCTCGGAGCATTCCGGAGTTCCACACAAACTGAAAGCAAAAGGACTGTTATCACTTGAATCTGAGAGACGAGGGTGTGGAGGAAGCTACCGCAGCAACGCTCATTCAAGCCGCCAGGGAGTGCGCCTGCGGTGAGTCAGCCCATATACTTGGGAACCGCAAGCCGCCGCGAGCCCCTGCGAACCGCCACCGTGAGCGGCCGCCACGAGCCGCCGCGCGCGCGCCTGGTCCGCTTGAGCACCGCTGACGTTCCCAGCGGCCCGCACACTGCGAGTGGGGGTCGCCGGCCACCGGTGCCCGGAGCGCCCCATTCGCGCGCGTGCCTTGGGCATTCCACGCGCCCAGGGCACCCTGCTGGCCCGCACACCCAGGGGGCTCCATTATCCTGCGCCTGGTGCGGTCCAGCCGCCAGCGGCGGGGCGAGTGGGAGAGGCTTGGGAGATTCTCTCCGTGGGCGGGGCACCTCACCCAGCCATTCAAGCTAACAATCAAGCGTTGGGGGAGGGGCGCGCGCAGGCAGCCTAAAATACCTTCGGAAACACAGCTGCGACCCAATCACTGAAATTAGCTTAACCCATAAAATCTGCGCACCCTCGGTTCTAATTGATAAGATCTCTCTCAGTTCAGCGATCCAAGACAAGAGGCGTGATATTTTTTAGTGCCTCTCGCTAAAGGGGCGGGGGCAACTTCTGATTGATAGAGCCTCCATATTCAGGGATAAACGCTAACAAGAAGGACTTGGCAGATAATAAGGTCTATACTACACTAGTCGTAAGCAGAGACTAGTGCCTCTTCTTCCCTGCAAAAACAGGCTACAAAGTGTGGAAAGCCTGGGTTGAGAGGTCCAACTAAATGATAGGCGCTGAACAGTCACCTTGACAACAATTGACTCCCACCCCCGCCTGATTACACTGGAGGCCCTGACTGTCAGAGCCTTTCCCAAAGCCTTGCACTGAGTAGGGATAGAGTGGGGATTTCCCAGCTCTTTGAGCCTCTTACTCCCCAGGCAGAAGCAGTTGCAGCCTTATAGCTGGATCACCAGGCTGCTAATTCAGAAAGGGGGGACTAGGAGAGAGAATCCAGGAAAGCAAACTCTCTCATCGTTGGACCCTGCAAACGCCAACAAGCCTTTACTTCCAGCAAGACTAAAGCCAATTATATGACATTGCCATAGAATCCCATCAACTGCAAATCCCTACCTAAGAGTGACACAGGGGCAGAGCCTGGGGTACAGAGTCACCGACTAGGAAGAGGGAGAGAAAAGAAAAAGGAAGAAGTTAACCTCTCAAAATCAAGAAAAACCCACAGACTTTACAACTTGATCCACTAATTTTTTTTTGTTGTTGTTGTTGTTGTTTGTTTCTTCTATCTTTTTGCCTTTATTTCCTCCACCTCGGTCCTTCTATTCTCTGCCCATCTTATGCTTCCCCTTTCTTGAACTACACTACCCATGAGTGTTGCATTTTATTTTTCTTCTTCATCCTCACCCTCCTTTAAGGTTATACTCCAAAACACTTAACTCTCACTCTCTCCTCTTTTGTTTTCTTTTGTCTTGCTTTATTTTGTTTTTTTCTCTTCCTATTTTATTTCTTCCTTCGTTTTTCTCTTTTTCTTATTTTTTCCTTTCTATTCGTTTTTTCTTTTCTCATTTTACTTTCCTCCCATATAATCCTCAATCACAAAAAGGCCTTCAAAGTGCAGCTTAAAATCTCTCTAATTCATGTTAAATTATGTATTTAACAAGATAAAATGGATCAATACCCTTCTATTTAGGAATGTATCTGTTCAGTAAATAATGTAGGACTGAAATAAAAATCCACTTTAGGAGAGAACACTTTTTATAATTTTCATTTAAAAAAACACATTAATAGAGAGAAGATACTTCTGAACCTTTTAGCTAATGGTAGAGGTATCAAAGAGTTTGGCTTACAACATTTAGAGAACATCTCTGATTCACCAGATAAATTGTGTGTCGAGTAAATGTTTTACAGTCCATTTTTAACCATTTTCTAAACATTGTCACACTTGACCCTTTACTGCCTGACCCAGATATCCACACTTTACAGTTTGGTGGCATTTTTACTTGCTCTTTATTTAAGCGTTCAGCCTGGTGATTCCAAACTAATTTTTCCAATACATGGCAGTAAACTAATATTTTAGCAGAGACCGGCAGCTAACGAATGAATTGTGGTTTCCTTGATTCTTCCTTTGTCAAAGCTAATTATTTGTTTTAACTATTATATTCTGCTTTGATTTAAGTTACTAGTGGATGAAGTGAATGACAATATTTTTAGTGTTTTTACAGAAGTCTGTTTAGATTTTACATTAGTAAATTTCTTAGCTAAGATCTAGATTCAACCCACACATAATTGTTTAAAAATGTGGTGGATTAATCCAACTGAAGTGATTATTAGCCTTTACTATGGAAGAACAAATAAAGCTGCAGTCCATTTGTTACTTCCTTTTGAGAACAATACCTGGTTCTTTGGCCTTTAGCCTGTACAATATTTTTGTCTATGAACAAGTATTAAGTATAAAATAATAAAATTAACTTTTATGAGTGGATTATAGGATGGTTCTCATTATGATAGTCATACACTGTGTAAGTATTGTCATTCTTACAAAAACTATTCATCCAGGTTTTGGTCTCTTCCCTTATTCTCTATATTAGTATTCAGAGAGATCATACTGAGGAATCTGGGTTTTAATCTTACAAGTTAATAGAAGAGAAGAACTTTTTCAAAGAACCAAATCGAACTTCAAATGCAGATGTATTAATAATTAATGTAAATTTATTATCTTCCACAGGCTTAAACTTCTTTTTTTTTTTTTTTTGGTGACAGAGAGACTGAAAAGGGACAGATAGGGAAAGACAGACAGGAAGGAGGAAGGGAGAGAGATGAGAAGCATCAATTCTTTGTTGCAACTCCTTAGTTGTTCATTGATTGCTTTCTCATATGTGCCTTGAGCTACAGGAGAGTAAGTGACCCCTTGCTCAAGCCAGTGACTTATGCTGAAGCCAGCAACCTTCGGGCTAAAGCCAGCAACCATGAGGTCATGTCTATGGTCCCATGCTCAAGCTGGCGACCTCAGATTTTCGAACCTGGGTCTTCGCATCCCAGTCCAACGCTCTATCCACTGCGCCACTGCCTGGTCAGGTGGCTCAGACTTCTTATCAGGTAATGGATACTTAATGAACTCACTCATAGGAGAATTCCGAGTCGTGGTACCAACAATACTGTTCTCTCCCCTTCCATGGCATAACTAAAATCTTCTTTTTTCCCCAGCTTCTTTCCCCCAAAACTGGACTGAAAATATCCCACTGTTAATTTCTTACTAGCAGTTCTCTTGTTTGGTTTTAAGAAATTTTATTTTAAAACATGAGCTTGGAAGCCTAGTTGTATGACTAAATAATTGGAACTTTATGAGTCAGCACTAGTGGTAATGTGTTTTTTTGAATTTTGTACCCTGGGGGAAGGGGAAGGGAAGAGATGCTTACACAGGTAGTGTCTGCAGAACATCTGTGTTAGGGCCCTCGAGGCCCACCCCTCTCCCACTGTGGACACCCTGTGATGGAATTCACCCTCCTGAGTGAACCTTTACCATGGGTGTGGGAATTATTGCTGGAAGCATCTCTCACTACCAGATGGTGAGCTTCCAGAAGGAAGGAACTAATTATATGGTTTCCTCTTGGCATTCTGGGCAATGAGTGAGCACGTGAGCTGGTGCACAATGAGCGAGCACCTACACAGTGAGCGCTTGAAAGAAAAAGTGGATGGAGTGAACAGATGGAAGGAAAATAACCATGTTCATTGGCACCTTTCTGGTCATTTATAAACTATTCAAGAAAGGGACTTTTAATTTTTCATTTTCTTTTTTAAAATTTTTATTGATTTTAATTTATTGTGTTAACATGGATTCAAGTGTCCCACTCAATATAAAACCCTCACCTCCCACCCCTGTGTCCCCTATTACATTCCTTTTATTCCCCCCCCCTCCACCCTTCCTTCTGGGATTTGCTGTCCTGCTATCTGTATCTCTGTGTTATGTATATATAGTTTCACTAATCCCTTCACCTTCTCTGATCCCATCCCCTCATCCCCCTTCCCTCTAACAGCTGTTCCCTCTGCTCTTTGTGACCCTGCCTCTGCCTCTATTCCGTTCCTCAGTTCACTTTGTTCATTAGATTCAACATATAATTGAGATCATGTGATATTTGTCCTTCTTTGCCTGCTTATTTCACTTAGCATAATAATCACCAGGTTCATCCATGCCGTTGAAAAAAGGTAAGATTTCCTTCTTTTTCACGGCCGCATAGTATTCCATTGTTGCCAAAGATTTTTAATCCATTTGTCCACTAACGGACACTTGGACTGTTTCCAGATCTTGGCTATTGTAAACAATGCTGCAATAAGCACGGGGGTGCATTTCTTCCTTTGAATCAGTGATTTGGTATTTTTAGAATATATTCCTAAAAGTGGGATAGCTGGGTCAAAAGGCAGTTCCATTTCTAATTTTTTTTTTTTTTTGTATTTTTCTGAAGCTTGAAACGGGGAGGCAGTCAGACAGACTCCCTGCATGCGCCCGACCGGGATCCACCTGGCACGCCCACCAGGGGGCGATGCTCTGCCCATCCGGGCTGTCGCTCTGTCGCGACCAGAGCCACTCTTGCGCCTGGGGCAGAGGCGAAGGAGCCATCCCCAGCACCCGGGCCATCTTTTGCTCCAATGGAGCTTCGGCTGCGGAGGGGAAGAGAGAGACAGAGAGGAAGGAGAGGAGGAGGGGTGGAGAAGCAGATGGGCGCCTCTCCTGTGTGCCCTGGCTGGGAATCGAACCCGGGACTTCCACACGCCAGGCCGATGCTCTACCACTGAGCCAACCGGCCAGGGCCCATTTCTAATTTTTTGAGGAAACCCCATAGAGTTCTCTACAGTGACTGCACCAGTCTGCATTCCCTTCAGCAGTGCAGGAGGGTTCGCATCTGTGTGGCCTCTTTGGAGAAGTGTCTATTCAGTTCTTTTGCCCATTTTTTAATTGGATTACCTTCCTGGTGTTGAATTTTAGAAGTTCTTTATAAATTTCGGTTATTAACTCTTTATCAGACGTATTGGTGAATATGTTCTCCCATTGTGTGAGTTGTCTTTTTATTTTGTTCATGGTGGCTTTTTCTGTGCAAAATCTTTTTATATATTTTGATATAGTCTGATTTGTTCATCCTGTCCTTTATTTCACTTGCCCGTGGAGATAAATCAGCAAAAATATTGCTGAGAGATATTGGAGTATTTACTGCCTATGTTTTCTTCCAAGATGTTTAGGGTTTCACAACTTACATTTAAGTCTTTTATACATTTTGAGTTTATTTTTGTGAATGGTGTAAGTTGGTGGTCTCGTTTGATATTTGTGCATATACCTGTCCAATTTTCCCAACAACATTTATTAAAGAGACTCTCTTTACTCCATTGTATGCTCTTACCTCCTTTGTCAAATATCAGTTGTCCATAAAGGTGTGGGTTTATTTCTGGGTTCTCAGTTCTGTTCCATTGATCTATATGCCTGTTCTTATGCCAGTACCAAGCTGTTTTGAGTACAATGGCTTTGTAGTATAACTTGATATCAGGAAGTGTGATACCTCCCACTTTATTCTTCCTTTTCAAGATTGCTGAGGCTATTCGTGTCCTTTTTTGGTTCCATATAAATTTTTGGAATATTTGCTCTATGTCTTTGAAGTATGTCAGTGGTATTTTAATTAGTATTGCATTGAATTTATAAATCACTTTGGGTAACATAGACATTTTAATGATGTTTATTCTTCTTATCCATGAACACGGAATATGCTTCCACTTATTTATATCTTCCTTGATTTCTTCTACCAATGTCATAATTTTCTGAATACAAGTCTTTAATTTCCTTTGTTAAATTTACTCCTAAGTACTTTATTTTTTTGGTTGCAATAATGAAGGGGATTGTTTTCTTAATTTCTCTTTCAGACAGTTTATTATTGGTGTATAAAAATGCCACTAATTTCTGAATATTAATTTTATATCCTGCCACCTTGCCAATGGGATTTTCTATGTACAGTATCATGTCATCAGCAAATAATGATAGTTTTACTTGTTCTTTTCCAATTTGGATGCCTTTTATTTCTTCTTTTTGTCTGATTGCTGTGGCTAGGACTTCCAGAACTCTTTTGAATAAGAATGATGAAAATGGACACCCCTGCCTTGTTCCTAACCTTAAGGGGATTGCTTTTAATTTTTGCCTATTGAGTATGATGTTGGCTGCAGGTGTGTCATAGATGGCCTTTATTATGTTGAGGTATGATTTCTGTATTTTCACTTTGCTGAGTTTTGATCATAAATGGATGCTGGATTTTATCAGATGTTTTTTCTGCATTTATTGATATTATGATGTGGTTTTTATCCTTCCTTTTGTTTATGTGATGAATCACGTTGATAGATTTGCAAATATTGTACCAACCTTGCCTCCTCAGAATAAATCCCATTCGATTATGATGGATGGCTTTTTAAATGTATTGCTGGATCCGGTTTGCTAATATATGTTGAAAATTTTAGCATCTATGTTCCTTGGAGATATTGGCCTATTATTTCCTTCTTTGTCATATCTTTCCCTGGTTTGGAATGAGGATAATGCTTGCTTCATAAAAGGGGCTTGGAAGTCTTCCATCCTCTTGAATTTTTTGAAATAGCTTGAGAAGGATAGGAGTTAGTTCTTTGAATTTTGGTCAAATTCCCTTGTGAAGCCATCCGATCCAAGACATTTGTTTGCTGGGAGTTTTTTGATAACTGTTTCAATTTCACTTGTTGTAATCAGTCTGTTTCGGTTTTCTGATTCTTCCAGATTGAGTTTTGGAAGATTGTATGTCTTAGGAATTTATCCATTTTGCCTAGGTTGTCCAATTCTTTGGCATATAGATCTTCATAACATTTTTTTACAATCTCTTGTATTTCTGTGGTGTCAGTTGTTACTTCTCTACTTTCATTTCTGATTTTATGTATTTGAGTCTTTTTTTCTTTTTTTGATGAGTTTGGTTAAAGGTTCATCATTCTTGTTTACCTTTTCAAAAAACCAGCTCTTGGTTTCATTAATCTTTTGTATTGTTTTTTTAGCCTCTATGTCATTTATTTCCACTCTGATTTTTTATTATTTCCTTTCTTCTACTTCCACTGGGCTTTATTTGTTGTTCTTTTTCTAGTTCTTTTAGATGCAGGGCTAAGTTGTTTTATTTGAACTTTTTCTTGCTTCTTTAAGGTATGCCTTTTATGCTATGAACTTCCCTCTCAGGACTGCTTTTGCTGTGTTTCATCAATTTTGAATTGTTGTATGTTCATTTTTATTTGTTTCAAGGAAATTTTTGATTTCTTCCTTGATCTTGTTGTTAACCCATTCATTATTTAATATCATGCTATTTAGCCTCCAAGTGTTTGAATATTTCTCAGTTTTTATAATGTAGTTGATTTCTAGTTTCATTCTATTTTGATCAGAGAAGATGCTTGATATGATTTCAATCTTCTTAAATTTATTGAGACTTGTTTTGTGTCCTAACAGATGGTCTATTCTAGAGAATGTACCAGGAGCACTTGAAAAGAATGTATATTCTGCTCTTCAGGGTGAAAGGTTCTGAAGATATCAATTAAATCTAGTTGATTTAGTATGTCATTTAAGACCTCTGTTTCTTTGTTAGTTTACAGTCTGGAGGATCTATCCATTGATGTTTGTGGGGTACTAAAATCCCTTACGAGTATTGCTGTTGATCTCTCCTTTTATATCCATCAAAATCTGCTTTATATATTTAGGTGCTCCTGTATTAGGTGCATAAATATTTACAATAGTTATTCCTGCTGTTGAATTGCTCCCTTTATCATTATGTAGTGACCTTCTTTATGCCTATGTTTTAAAGTCTATTTTGTCAGATATAAGTATTAGTATCCCAGCTTCTTTTTCATTTCCACTTCCATGAAATACTTTTTTCCATCCCTTTACTTTCAGTTTTTGTTTTGAGGTGGATCTCTTTTAGACAGCATATATATGGGTCCTGTTTTCTTATCTATGAAGCTACCCTATGTCTTTTGATTGGGGCATTTAATCCATTTACATTTAAGGCTATTATTATTTTAATAAAAATTTTCAGGTAATGATATAGTGCTTTCTACAATGGCTGTACCAGTCAGCCAACAGCGCACGAGGTTTCTCGTTTCTCAACATCCTCATCAGCACTTGTGTGTTGATTTATTGGTGATAGCCCTTCTGATAGATGTGAGGTAATATCTCCTTGTGCTTTTAATTTGCACTTCTCTGGAGATTAGTGATATTGAGCATTTTTCTTTTTTTATGTAAAAAAAAACTTTATTTTTCCAGACAAAAAATAGAGAACAGTGACATTGTTTAACACTTTGTAAACAGATTGTAAAAAATTGGCAGCTCTCTCAAATCTGGTTTAGTTGGAGATAGCTGGACTCTCAGATCTGCTGTAGCATTCAGTATGTGTTGAAAAACTCCACTGTGTTTTCATAAGAGAATGAAAGTGAAAAAGACAAGCAAAATGCTACTATTATTATAAAAAAAATAGTGTTGACCTGGCTGATATCCTGACAGTGTTGGAAACTCTCAGAGGTTTCTGGCTCACATTTGAGAACTGCTATTAGAAATACACATGAGTATTAATAATTGACATAATTTCTGGGTTTCACTTTAAAATACTCCATGGAAAGGGTGGTGGAAAGGAGTTACTGTGAAATGGATGAATAAATATTATCAATCTGTTGACCCTGTTAAGTCTGAGTAGTGGATCATGGTGGTTCTTTAGATCACTCTATTTTAGTTTAAAGCCGAAACTTTCTGTAATAAGAAATTCTTGTTTTTGCTTTTATATATTATTATTATTTTACAGAGACAAAGAGAGGAGCAGACAGGGATGACAGACAGGAAGGGAGAGATATTAGAAGCATCAATTCTTTAGTGGAGCTACTTAGTTGTTCATTGATTGCTTTCTTGTATGTACCTTGACTGAGAGGAGGGGAGGCTACAGCAGAGCGAGTGACCCCTTGTTTAATACACCAACCTTGGGCTTCAAGCCAGCGATTTCTGGGCTCAAGCCAGCAACCATGGGGTCATGTCTATGATCCCACGCTCAAACCAGTGACTCTGCTCTCAGACCCGGTAAGCTTGCAGTCAAATGGCTCAAGCTGGCAACCTCGAGGTTTCAAACCTGGGTCCTCTGTGTACCAGTCCGATGCTCTATCCACTGTTCCAACGCCTGGTCAGGCTTGCCTTTATTATTTATTTATTTGTTTTTTAATTGATTTTAATTTATTGTATTTACATAGATTCTAGTGTTGCCCCAAAGGCATCCCCCCCACCCCATATTTCCCTCAGCATCTCCCTTGCCCCCCTCCCCATAGCGCCCTCCTCCCTTCCCTTCAGGTTTATCCCATCCTATCATCTCCTTTCCCTCTGTCCTCCCTTCGTCTGGTTCCCTTGATCCCACCTCTGTCTCAATTCCGTTCCTCGGTTCACATTGTTCATTGGATTCCTCAAATGGGTGAGGTCATATGATATTTTTCTCTTTCTGCCTGGCTTAACATAATAATTTCCAGGTCCATCCATGTTGTCGCAAAAGGTAAGATTTCCTTCTTTTTAATGGCCCCATAGTATTCCATTGTATATATGTACAATAGATTTGTAATCCACTCATCCACTGACGAACACTTGGGCTGTTTCCAGATCTTGGCTATTGTAAACTGCTATAAACATAGGGGTGCATTTCTTCTTTTGAAACACTGCTATGGTGGTCTTGGGATATATTTCTAAAAGTGGGATGGCTGGGTCAAAAAGCAGTTCGATTTTTAATTTTTTGAGGAATCTCCATACTGTTCTCTACAGTGGCTGCACCAGTCTGCATTCCCACCAGCAGTGCAGGAGGATTCCCTTTCTCCACATCCTCGCCAGCACTTATTAGGTGTTGTTTTGTTAATGAGTGCCATTCTGACTGGTGTGAGATGATATCTCATTCTGGTTTTAATTTGCATTTCTCTAATGATTAGTGATGTTGAGCAGTTTTTCATATGCCTGTTGGCCATCTGTATGTCCTCTTTGGAGAAGTGTCTATTCAGTTCTTTTGCCCATTTTTTAATTGGGCAAAATTTATTAATTGTTTATCTTCCTGGTGTTCAGTTTTACAAGTTGTAATAAATTTTGGTTATTAATTCTTTTTTAGACGTATTGTTGAATATGTTCTTCCATTGTATGATTTGTCTTTTTTTTCTGTTCATATTGTCTTTAGATGTGCAAAAGCTTTTTAGTTTGATATATTCCCATTTTTGGGGGGGGGCTGTATTTTTCTGGAGTTGGAAATGAGGAGGCAGTCAGACAGACTCCCGCATGCGCCCAACCGGGATCCACCCGGCACACCCACCAGGGGGAGATGCTCTGCCCATCTGAGGTGTCGCTCTGTTGCAACCAGAGCCATTCTAGCACCTGAGGCAGAGGCCACAGAGCCATCCTCAGTGCCTGGGCCAACTTTGCTCCAATGGAGCCTTGGCTGCGGGAGGGGAAGAGAGACAGAGAGGAAGGAGAGGGGGAGGGATGGAGAAGCAGATGGGCGCTTCTCCTGTGTGCCCTGGCCGGGGATCAAACCCAGGACTCCAGCACACCAGGCCGATGCTCTACCACTGAGCCAACTGGCCAGGGCCTATAGTCCCATCTGTTTATCCTGTCTTTTATTTCACTTGCCCGTGGAGATAAATCAGCAAATATATTGCTGCGAGAGATGTTGGAGAGCTTACTGCCTATATTCTCTTCTAAGATGCTTATGGTTTCATGGCTTACATTTATGTCTTTTATACATTTTATTTTTGTGAATGGTGTAAGCTGATGGTCTAGTTTCATTTGTTTTTGCAGGTAGCTGTCCAATTTTCCCAACACCATTTGTTGAAGAGACTGTCTTTACTCCATTGTATGTTCTTACCTCCTTTATCAAATATCAGTTGTCCATAAAGGTGTGGGTTTATTTCTGGGTTCTCTGTTCTGTTCCATTGATTTATATGCCTGTTTTTATGCCAGTACCAAGCTGTTTTGAGTACAATGGCCTTGTTTTATAACTTGATAACAGGAAGTGTGATACCTCCCACTTTATTCTATTCTTCCTTTTCAAGATTGCTGAGGCTATTCATGTTTTTTTGGTTCCATATAAATTTTTGGAATATGTGTTCTATATCTTTGAAGTATGTCATTGGTATTTTAATTAGTATTGCATTGAATTTATAAATCACTTTGGGTAACATAGACATTTTAATGATGTTTATTCTTCCTATCCATGAACATGGTATATGCTACCACTTGTTTATATCTTCCCTGATTTCTTTTATCAATGTTTTATAATTTTTTGAGTACAAGTCTTTAATCTCCTTGGTTAAATTTACTCCTAAGTACTTTATTTTTTTGGTTGCAATAATAAAGGGAACTGTTTCCTTAATTTCTCTTTCTGACAGTTTATTGTTGGTGTATAAAAATGCCTCTGGAAACCTGAAGATGGCAGCAGAGTAGGCAGATGCACAGACTTCCAGCTCACACCACTGAACTGGATTACAAACTAATAGGAACAATCAGCGTGAAAAACCAACTCTGGACTACAAGAACAGAAGCCACAACAAATGTGGTAGGGAGAGCCTGAATCTCCCCTGCTTATAGGAACAGGGTGGGGGTGTGAGGCTGAGAACCCAAAAGGGCTCTGATTCCAAGGAAAAGAGTAGAAAATACTGCTCACAGCCACTTGCCTGGAATTCAGGGAATAATGTGTGTTGAAAGGGCTGGCTTGCCTTCCAAAGAGAAAGGGGAGAGAGAGAGACAGACAGTGAGGGGCAGAGGAATGCAGGGGATGACCTGAGAAGCTGACTCATCTAGTGCTGGAGGTGGCCATAGCTGGAGGAGGGGCTGATTCTTCCACAAAACAAAAGAATAAAGTGCTCCCAGGTCACAGATCTCCAGAAATCTCTCCAGCTGCAATTAGCTCAACAAGACACAGCTGAAAACAAGAAGTGAGGAGGAGGGGCAGTAACTCAGGTCTCCATGGAGATCTGAGATATACCTCCACCTACTGAAGCTGAGAAAACACCCTGCCCCCAGAGAGACAAACTGGCAGAAGAGGCCTTCAGAGTTTCAGGTTACTCCAACCACATTCCTGGATACAGTTTCAAATAAGCCCCCTGCAGAGATCAGTAAACAAGACTATCACCTGTTAAGAAAACAAACAAATCAAGACTTCAAAGCGGCCCAAATCTGAAAATGGATTACAAATAATAGCTGATGCCAACCCAAGAAGACCTAGAAATAACACAATTGAAAACTGGAGGCAGACAATACCAAGCCTAGAATCAACCAGCTCTACAAACAAAACACCTAAACGCACAGACATAATGAGAAGACAGAGAAGTGCAATCCAAATGAAACCACAAGAGAAACCTCCAGGAAATGAACTGAGTGATATGAAAATAACCAAACTTTCAGATGCGGAGTTCAAAATTATGATTGTAAGGATGCTTAGGGATCTTAGAACAACAATGGATGGTCATTACAAACACCTAAATAAATAGCAAGTATAAAAAAGGTATTGAAATATTAAAAAAGAATCAGTTGGAGATGGCAAATACAACATCAGAAATGAAGACCACAATGGAAGGAATTAAAAACAGGATGGATGGAGCTGAGGATCGAATCAGCGAGTTGGAGGACAAGTGGAATGAAGGCATGAAAGCAGAGAAGAAAAAAGAGAAGAGACTCAAAAGTCTTAAGAAACTCTTAGAGAGATCTGTGACATCATGAAGAGAAATATCTGCATCATAGGGGTTCCTGAAGGAGAGGAGAAAGAACAAGGAATAGAGACTTGTTCAATCAATCATAGCTAAAAACTTCCCTAAATTAATGAAGGAGAAACTCTCACCTGTTCAAGAAGCACAGAGAACTCCATTAAAGAGAAACCCAAAGAAACCTACACCAAGACACATCATAATTAAAATACCAAAGCTAAGCGATAAAGAGAAAATATTAAAAGCTGCTACAGAAAAAAAGGCTATCACCTACAAAGGAGCCCCTATACAGATGACATCAGACTTCTCAACAGAAACATTTGAGGCCAGAAGGGAATGGCAAGAAATATTCAAAGTAATGCAAACAAGAACCTACAACCAAGACTACTTTATCCAGCAAGGCTATCATTTAGAATTGAAGGAGAAATAAAAAGCTTCCCAGATAAAAACAAACAAACAAACAAAAAAATGAAACCTCAAGAAATTCATTATAACCAAACCAATGCTGCAGGAAATGTTAAGAGGCCTGTTGTAAACAGATCAAAGTGGGAAAAGAATATAGAAGAAAAGGAATACAGCTTTAAAGAATAAAATGGCAATAAACAACTATATATGAATAATAACCTTAAATATAAATGGATTAAATGACCCAATTAAAAGACATAGGGCAGCTGCATGGATAAGAAAACAGGACCTGTACATATAAAAATGCCTCTGATTTCTGAGTATTAATTTTATATCCTGCCACATTGCTGAATTCATTTATCAAGTCTAGTAGTTTTTTGATTGAGACTTTAGGGTTTTCTATATACAATACCATATCATCTGCAAATAATGATAGTTTTACTTCTTCTTTTCCAATTTGGATGCCTTTTATTTTTTCTTGTTTGATTGCTGTGGCTAGGACTTCCAGGACTATGTTGAATAAGAGTGGTGAAAGGGACACCCCTGCCTTGTTCCTGATCTTAAGGGGATTGCATTTAATTTTTGACCATTGAGTATGATGTTGGCTGCAGGTGTGTCATAGATGGCCTTTATCATATTGAGGTATGTTCCCTGTATTCCCACATTGCTGAGAGTTTTGATCATAAATGGGTTCTGGATTTTATCAAATGCTATTTCTGCAGCTATTGAAATTATTTGGTTTTTCTCCTTCCTTTTGTTTATGTGATGAATCACATTGATTGATTTGCGAATATTGTACCAGCCTTGCCTCTGCAGAATAAATTCCACTTAATCAGGGTGTATGATTTTTTTATATATTGCTGGATCTGGTTTACTAATATTTTATGAGAATTTTAGCATCTAAATTCAGCAGGGATATTGGCCTATAATTTTCTTTCTTTGTCTTGTCTTTGCCTAGTTTTGAAATCATAATTACGCTCGCTTCATAAAAGGAGCTTGGCAGTCTTCCCTCTTCTTGAGTTTTTTGAAATACCTGTAGCTTGAGAAGGATTGGATTTAGTTCTTTGAATATTTGGTAGAATTCACTTGTGAAGCCATCTGGCCCAGGGATTTTGTTTGTTGGAAGTTTTTTGACAACTGTTTCAATCTCATTTGTTGTAATCAGTCTGTTTAGGTTTTCTGATTCTTCCTGATTGAGTTTTGAAAGATTATATGTTTCAAGGAATTTGTCCATTTCATCTAGGTTGTCTAATTTTTTGGCATATAATTCTTCATAGTATTTTTTTACAATCCTTTATATTCTGTTGTGTCTGTTTTTATTTCACCACTCTCATTTCTAATTTTATTTTTGAGTCTTCTCTCTTCTTTTCTTGGTGAATCTTGTTAAAGGTTCATCGATTTTGTTTACCCTTTCAAAGAATTAGCTCCTTGTTTCATTGTTCCTCTGTATTGTTTCTTTAGCCTCTATGTCATTTATTTCTGCTCTGATCTTTATTATTTCTTTCCTTTTACTTCCACTGGGCTTTACTTGCTGTTCTTTTTCTAGTTCTTTTAGATGCAGGGTTAATTTGTTTATTTGAGCTTTTTCTAGCTTCTTACGGTATGCCTGTAATGCTAAGAACTTCCCTCTCTGTTCTCAGTCCTGCTTTTGCTGTTTCCCATAAATTTTGAGTTGTTGTATGCTCATTATCATTCATTTCTAGGAATTTTTTCATTTATTCTTTGATCTCATTGTTAACCCATTCATTTTTTATAACATGCTATTTAGTTTCCAAGTGTGTGAGTATTTTTCAGTTTTTCTGTTGTGGTTGATTTCTATTTCATGCCTTTGTGATCAGAGAAAATGCTTGATATGATTTTAATCTTTTTAAATTTGTTGAGACTGCTTTTGTGCCCTAACATGTGGTCTATCCTAGAGAATGTACCATGAGCACATAAAAAGAATGTACAGTGTGTCCGTAAAGTCATGGTGCACTTATGACCGGTTACAGGAAAACAACAAAAGACAATAGAAATGTGAAATCTGCACCAAATAAAAGAAAAACTGTCCCAGTTTCATACCTATTTAGTGCAGTTCAAAGTAGGCTCATGCAAAGATTTTTTAGGGCTTCTTAGTTAGCTATTCCGTATAGTGTCTACAGACTCGTCACTGACTGATGGCCTACCAGAACGGGGTTTCTTCACCAAACTGCTGGTTTCCTTCAACTGCTTATCCCACTTAGTAATGTTATTCCTATGTGATGGTGCTTCGTTATAAACGCTCCGATATTCACTTTGCACTTTGGTCAGGGATTTGAATTTAGCAAGCCACAGAACACACTGAACTTTCCTCTGTACTGTTCACATCTTGACTGGCATGGCCGTGGGCTGCTCCGCTGTATACATGGTGTTACTTCATCATCTGCGCATGCGCAGATGCTGCCACATCATCCTACAGAAACTGGGAGGGTTTTCTTATTTTTGTTGCAGATTTCACTTTTCTATCATCCTTTTTTGCTTTCCTGTGACCAGTCAAATGTGCACCATGACTTTATAGACACACTATATATTCTGCTACTTTAGGGTGAAAGGCTCTGAAGATATCTATTAAATCCAGTTGATCTAGTCTGTCCTTAAATATGCTGGTTTTTTGTCAATTTTCTTTCTTGAGGATCTATCTAGTGATGTTCGTAGGGTATTGAAATCCCCTACTATTATAGTATTGCTGTTGATCTCGCCCTTTATATCCATCAAAGTCTACTTTAGGTAGTCCTATATTAGATGTGTAGATATTTATAATGGTTATATCTTCCTGTTGGATTGCTCCATTTATCATTATATAGTGGCCTTCTTTATCTCTTACTATAGCTGTTGTTTTAAAGTCCATTTTGTCAGGTATAAGTATTGCTACCCCAGCTTTTTTTTATTATTTCCTTTTGTATGAAATATTTTTTTTCCATCCTTTTACCTTTAGTCTATATGCATCTTTTGTTTTGAGGTGTGTCTCCTGTAGACAGTACATGTATTGGTCCTGTTTTCTTATCCACACAGCTACCCTATGTCTTTTGTCCATTTACATTTAAGGTTATTATTGATATGTAGTTGTTTATTGCCACTTTTTTCTTTAAAGATATTCTCCTTTTACTATATTCTTTTCCTCTTTGATCTGTTTACAACAGGCCTCTTAACATTTCTTTTTTTTTTTAATAATTTTATTTTTTTTAATGGGGTGACATCAATAAATCAGGATACATATATTCAAAGATAACAAGTCCAGGTTATCTTGTCGTTCAATTATGTTGCATACCCACCACCCAAAGTCAGATTGTCCTCCGTCACCTTCTATCTTGTTTTCTTTGTGCCCCTCCCCACCCCCTTTCCCTCTCCCATTCCCCCCTCCCCCCCGTAACCACCACACTCTTATCAATGTCTCTTAGTTTCACTATTATGTCCCACCTACGTATGGAATAATACAGTTCCTGGTTTTTTCTGATTTACTTATTTCGCTTCGTATCATGTTATCAAGATCCCACCATTTTGCTGTAAATGTTCCGATGTCATCCTTTCTTATGGCTGAGTAGTATTCCATAGTGTATATGTGCCACATCTTCTTTATCCAGTCATCTATTGATGGGCTTTTTGGTTGTTTCCATGTCCTGGCCACTGTGAACAATGTTGCAATAAACAAGGGGCTGCATGTGTCTTTACGTATCAATGTTTCTGAGTTTTTGGGATATATACCCAGTAGAGGGATTGCTGGGTCATAAGGTAGTTCTATTTTCAGTTTTTTGAGGAACCACCATACTTTCTTCCATAATGGTTGTACTACTTTACATTCCCACCAACAGTGTATGAGGGTTTCTTTTTCTCCACAGCCTCTCCAACATTTGCTATTACCTGACTTGCTAATAACAGCTAATCGAACAGGTGTGAGGTGGTATCTCATTGCCGTTTTGATTTGCATTTCTCTAATAGCTAAAGAAGATGAGCATCTTTTCATATATCTGTTGGCCATTTGTATTTCTTCCTGGGAGAAGTGTCTATTTATATTCTCTTCCCATTTTTTTATTGGATTGTTTATTTGTTTGTTGTTGAGTTTTATGAGTTCTTTGTATATTTTGGATATTAGGCCCTTATCTGAGCTGTAGTTTGAAAATATCATTTCCCATTTAGTTGGCTTTCTGTTTATTTTGTTATCAGTTTCTCTTGCTGAGCAAAAACTTTTTAGTCTAATGAAGTCCCATTCATTAATTTTTGCCTTTACTTCTCTTGCCTGTGGAGTCAAATTCATAAAATGCTCTTTAAAACCCAGGTCCATGAGTTGAGTACCTATGTCTTTTTCTATGTACTTAATTGTTTCAGGTCTTATGTTTAGATCTTTGATCCATTTTGAGTTAATTTTTGTACACGGGGAGAGACTGTAGTCCAGTTTCATTCTTTTGCATATGGCTTTCCAGTTTTCCCAGCACCATTTATTGAAGAGGCTTTCTTTTCTCCATTGTGTGTTGTTGGCCTTTTTATCAAAAATTATTTGACTATATATATGTGGTTTTATTTCTGGATTTTCTATTCTGTTCCATTGGTCTGAGTGTCTATTTTTCTGCCAATACCATGCTGTTTTGATTGTCGTGGCCCTATAATATAGTTTGAAGTCAGGTATTGTAATGCCCCCAGCTTCATTCTTTTTCTTTAGGATTCCTTTGGCTATTCGGGGTTTTTTATACTTCCATATAAATCTGATGATTTTTTGCTCTATTTCTTTAAAAAACGTCTTTGGAAGTTTAATGGGAATTGCATTAAATTTGTATATTGCTTTGGGTAATATAGCCATCTTGATTATATTTATTCTTCCTAGCCAAGAACAAGGTATATTCTTCCATCTCATTATATCTTTTTCGATTTCCCTTAACAATGGTTTATAGTTTTCATTATACAAGTCCTTTACATTCTTTGTTATGTTTATTCCTAAGTATTTTATTTTTTTTGTTGCAATCGTGAAGGGGATTATTCTTTTGAGTTCCTTCTCAGTTGTTTCATTGTTGGCATATAGAAAGGCTATTGACTTCTGTATGTTAATTTTGTATCCTGCGACCTTACTGTATTGGCTTATTGTTTCTAGTAGTCTTTTTGTGGATTCTTTGGGGTTTTCGATGTATAGGATCATATCATCTGCAAAAAGTGATACCTTTACTTCTTCTTTTCCAAAATGGATGCCTTTTATTTCTTTGTCTTGTCTGATTGCTCTGGCTAGAACCTCTAGTACCACATTAAATAAGAGTGGAGAGAGTGGACAACCCTGTCTTGTTCCTGATTTAAGGGGGAAAGCCTTCAGTTTAGTGCCATTTAATATGATGTTAGCTGATGGTTTATCATATATGGCCTTTATCATGTTGAAATATTTTCCTTCTATACCCATTTTGTTGAGAGTCTTAAACATAAAATTGTGTTGTATTTTATCGAAAGCCTTTTCTGCGTCTATTGATAAGATCATGTGGTTTTTGTTCTTTGTTTTGTTGATATGGTGTATTACATTAACCGTTTTACGTATGTTGAACCATCCTTGAGATTCTGGGATGAATCCCACTTGATCATGATGTATTATTTTTTTAATATGTTGTTGTATTCTATTTGCTAGTATTTTGTTTAGTATTTTAGCATCTGTATTCATTAGAGATATTGGTCTGTAGTTTTCTTTTTTGTGCCATCCTTGCCTGGTTTTGGTATGAGGGTTATGTTGGCCTCATAAAATGTGTTTGGAAGTATTGCTTCTTCTTCAATTTTTTGGAAGACTTTGAGTAGAATAAGAACCAAGTCTTCTTTGAATGTTTGATAAAATTCGCTGGTATAGCCGTCAGGGCCTGGACTTTTATTTTTGGGGAGGTTTTTAATGGTTTTTTCTATTTCTTTTCTACTGCTAGGTCTGTTTAGGCTTTCTGCTTCTTCTTGACTCAGTCTAGGAAGGTTGTATTTTTCTAGGAATTTATCCATTTCTTCTAGGTTGTTGAATTTAGTGGCATAAAGTTTTTCATAGTATTCTACAATAATTTTTTGTATATCTACGGTGTCCGTGGTGATTTCTCCTCTTTCATTTTGGATTTTGTTTATATGAGTTCTTTCTCTTTTTTCCTTGGTAAGTCTTGCCAAGGGTTTGTCAATTTTGTTGATCTTTTCAAAGAACCAGCTCCTTGTTCTATTAATTTTTTCTATAGTTTTTCTGTTCTCTTAATTCATTTATTTCTGCTCTGATTTTTATTATCTCCTTTCTTCGGCTGGTTTTGGGTTGTCTTTGTTCTTCTTTTTCTAGTTCCTTAAGGTGGGAAGTTAAGTGGTTCACTTGGGCTCTCTCTTGTTTGTTCATATATACCTGAAGTGATATGAACTTCCCTCTTATCACTGCTTTTGCTGCATCCCATAGATTCTGATATGTCATATTGTCATTTTCATTAGTCTGTATATATCTTTTGATCTCTGCTCTTATTTCTTCTTTGACCCATTCATTTTTTAAAAGTATGTTGTTTAGTTTCCACATTTTTGTGGGATGTTTTTCCTCTTTTTTGCAGTTGAATTCTAGTTTCAAGGCTTTATGATCAGAAAATATGCTTGGTACAACTTTAATTTTTCTGAATTTGCTGATGTTTTTGTGGCCCAACATATGGTCAATTCTTGAGAATGATCCATGTACGCTGGAGAAAAATGTATACTCAGTCACTTTGGGATGAAATGTCCTGTAGATGTCTATCATATCCAGGTGCTCTAGTGTTTTGTTTAAGGCCACTATGTCTTTATTGATTCTCTGTTTGGATGACCGATCTAGATCCATCAGCGGTGTATTGAGGTCTCCAAGTATGATTGTGTTTTTGTCAGTTTTTGTTTTAAGATCAATAAGTAGCTGTCTTATATATTTTGGTACTCCTTGGTTTGGTGCATATATATTAAGAATTGTTATGTCTTCTTGATTCAGTGTCCCCTTAGCCATTATGAAATGGCCATTTTTGTCTCTGAGTACTTTTCCTGTCTTGTAGTCAGCATTATCCGATATGAGTATTGCTACACCTGCTTTTTTTTGGATGTTATTTGCTTGGAGTATTGTTTTCCAGCCTTTCACTTTGAATTTGTTTTTATCCTTGTTACTTAGATGAGTTTTCTGTAGGGAGCATACAGTTGGATTTTCTTTTTTAATCCATTCTGCTACTCTGTGCCTTTTTATTAGTGAGTTTAATCCGTTTACACTTAGTGTAATTATTGATACTTGTGAGTTCCCTATTGCCATTTTATATCTTGCTTTCTGTTAGTTTTGTGTCTTGTTTGATCCTTCTCTTTCGTTTTTCTATCTTTTGTTTTTATTTGGTTGTATTCCATACATCTTTCCTCTGTTGCTATCTTTTTTATCTCATGTGCTTCTGTGGTGGTTTTTTCAATGGTGATTACCTTTGAGTAATGAAAAGGGTCCCTACCCTGTTCATTTTAGCGAACTATTTTGTGAGTACTTTTGCACTCCATTTTCCTTTGCTACTGTTAATCTCCATCTTCTCCCCCTCTTTCTTTTTTTTGTTGTCACAGTTTAAATTTGGTTTTATTGTGTTCTTCTTGGAGCTTTTACTTGTGGCTCTGTTTTTTTTTTGTTCTTTGTATCTGATTGGAGAACCCCCTTTAGTAATTCCTGGAGTGGGGGTTTTCTGATGATAAATTCCCTCATCTTTTCTGTATCTGTGAATGTTTTTATTTCTCCTTCATATTTGAAGGATAGCTTTGATGGGTATAGTATTCGTGGCTGAAAGTTCCTCTCTTTCAGGACTTTAAATATTGGGGTCCACTCTCTTCTAGCTTGTAGAGTTTCTGCTGAGAAATCTGATGATAATTGACTGGGCCTTCCTTAATATGTTGTATTGTTCTTTTCCCTGGCTGCCTTGAGAATTTTTTCTTTGCTGTTGGTTTGTGTCAATTTCATTATGATATGCCTTGGAGTAGGTTTGTTGGGGTTAAGAAAACTCGGAGTTCTGTTTGCTTCTTGAACTTGAGGCTTTAGTTCTTTCCACAGGCTTGGGAAGTTCTCATCTATTATTTGTTTGAGTATGTTCTCCATTCCATTTTCTCTTTCTTCTCCCTCTGATATACCTATTATTCTTATGTTATTCTTTTTGATGGAGTCAGATAATTCTTGTAGGGGTATCTCATTTATTTTAATTTTTGAGTCTTTCTCTTCTTCTCTCTGTTGTGCCTCAAGTTGCTTGTCTTCTATTTCACTAATCCTCTCTTCTATCTGACCTGTTCTATTAGCTAAGCTTATTACCTCATTTTTCAGCTCATGAATTGAGTATTTCATCTGTGTTTGATTTGTTTTTATAGTGTCAATTTCCTTGGACATATATTCTTTGTGTTCATTGAGTTGTTTTCTGAGCTCCCTAAATTGCCTTTCTGTGTTTTCTTGTATATCTAGGAGGATTTTTAGGATTTGTATCTTGAATTCTCTGTCATTTAGCTCCAAGGTTTCCAATATATTAAATTTTTTCCTCATAGATTTTTCCTCATCTAGCTGTGTTACCTCTCTTTCTTTTGTATCCATGATATTCGATTTTCTCTTCCTTAATGGAATCTGAGGGTGGTTTTGTTGATAGTATTAATGAGATTTAATAAAGAATAAAAAGTTAAAAAAAATAAAAAAATAAAAAATAAAAAAGAGTTGTTTTTTTAAAAAAATTAATAATGAAATAAAGAAAATTAAAATAAAATAAAAATTAAAAAAAAGGAAATTATTCCCCCCCTCCTTGTTTCCTCTCCTCTCCTCTCCCCTCTTTCTTGAGAAAATCTTGTGGTGAACTGTGAATTATAACAAACAATGCCTGTGATGGAGGGCCTGAATCGGGGAAAAGTAATAAAGGGGCAAAAAAAAAAAAAGAAAGAAAGAAAGAAAAAAGAAAAAAAAAGAAAAAAAAGAGCGTATGGACCCACAAAAAGCAAATAAGGAAAAAATTTGGGTCAAGAATAAGATGATTTGCTTTTAGGTGTTGGTTGTCTAAGAGTTATGATGAGAGGAATAAGAGGAAAACAGAAAAAAGGGGGACAAATTAAAAAATTACTATTGTATTTAGTGGAACAAGAACTAGATAATATGGAGAGCCAGGCATGGGAGCACTGCTAGTGAGTTAAAAAGATGTAGTATAACCCCCCCAAAATGCCACAAACATAAGTTTGAGTCCCAGATAAGATAATTTGTTTGTTATTGAGGTTTGAATGAAAGGAGATGTAAAGGAGAAAGAGGGAGAAAAGAAAGAGAGAGAGAGAAAAAAAGAGGGAACCACTAAAAGAAGAAAAAAG
The DNA here is from genome assembly GCF_036850765.1 of Saccopteryx bilineata. Lineage (NCBI taxonomy): Eukaryota > Metazoa > Chordata > Mammalia > Chiroptera > Emballonuridae > Saccopteryx > Saccopteryx bilineata. The sequence continues at coordinate 201,478,549 of NC_089493.1, read as the reverse complement.
AAAGGAGAGAGAGAGATAGAAGGTTAAGGGTTTTGGAGTGCAACCCTCATAGAGAGAAAGGAAGAGAAGAGAAAAGATAATGGGAGATGTAACACTTACAGATAATGTAGTTCAAGGAGAGGAGAGAGTAAGACTGGCAGAGAGTTAATCGGCCAAATTGGAGGAGGAAAAAAAGTATCAAGAATGAAGATAAGAGAAACAAATGAACAAATATAATAAAATGGGATAGGTTATAAAGTCTGCAGATTATTCTTGATTTTGAGAGGTTATCTTCTTGCTTTTTTTTTTCTCTCCCTCTTCCTGGTCGGTGACTCTGTACCCCGGGTTCTGCCCCTTTGGCACGCTCAGGTAGAGGTTTGCAGTTGATAAGTCTCTATGGCAATGTCATGTATTGTGCTTTAGTCTCGTTGGCAGTCGAGGCTCATTAGCATTTATAGGCTCTGACAGTGAGAGAGTCCGTGTTCCTGGAGCCTTTCTCCTAGTCTTTCCTTCCTCAATTAGTAGCCTGATAATCCAGCTATGGGGTTGCTGCTGCCTCTGCCTGGATAGTAAGAGGCTCAAAGAGCTGGCAACTCCCCACTCTATTTCCACTCAACACAGGGCTCTGGGTAAGGCTCAGTCAGTCAGAGCTGCTAGCATAATCAGGCGGGCTTTCCGCCCACTCAAAGACCTCTGGCTCTGCCACTCTGTCCAGTAACACAGGTGGGCGCCCACTTCCGGGGCGCTTGAAGGAAACTCTCACTCACTGCGACCAGGATATCCGGCCAGCAGTCTCACGCTCTGAGTGAAACCCCCAACCGCAGGGAAAAGTTGCAGCGTTGGAATTGAGTCTCGCTCCGTCCCCGTGCGTGGCTTTTGCAAGGCGCTGGGCCAGCCCAAGATTCCGCTTTGGCCCACACAAAGGCCCCTGACTCTGCCCCTCTGTGCGATAACACGGGTGCGCACTGCTGAGGCACTCGGAGGAATCTCTCATTCACTATCTGCGCGCACAGACCAGGATATGAGGCCGCGTTTCCCTCTGAGTGAAATGCCCTCCAGCACGGAAAATTTCCACCGTTGGAATTAGTTATCGCTCCCTCCCGTGTGCGGCTTTCCCAGGGTGCTGGGGCTGCCCAGCGACTCTGCCCTCGGCCCACAGAAAGGCCTCTGACCCTGCCTCTCCGTGGGGCAACACGGGCACCCACTCCCGGGGCCTAGGAAGAAATCTCTCGCCCACTAACTGTGCGCACGCTGACCAGGAGACCGGGTAAAATGGCCGCTTTGCTTGTCTTTCTTTGTTTGGGTTTGGCGCGAGTGTTAGCTTATATTGCCCGGGTTGCCACAGGATGTTTTTTCCTCGGCTTGGATCTCCGTGCCACAGCCTGGTTCGGCCATTTGTGCCGCGGCCTGGATTTATTCACCCCCTTTGCCCACCTCAGTTTCTATATTCACAGTTACCAGAGAAAGCCGCCCTGTTTAGGTTAGTGAGGAAGGTGGAGCATTTCTTACTCCCTATTTCCTTCGGGGTTTGGTTATATATTTAGCCAATTTTTCACTCAACCATACCTTTGGGTGTATTGCGAAGCATCTGGAGGCTCCAAGTATAGGTTTTTCTGTTTCTGGTTGAAGATCTTGTTGAGTTTTGGGGGAGATTTATCGGTATCGCTTCCTACCCCGCCATTACTCTGATGTCATCTTCCAACATTTCTTGTAGCATTGGTTTGGTTGTAATGAAGTTCTTGAGTTTTTTTTGTCTGGGAAACTTTTTATTTCTCCTTCAATTTTAAACGATAGCCTTGCTGTATATAGTAGTCTTGGTTATAGGCTCTTATTCTGCATTACTTTGAATATTTCTTGCCTTTCCCTTCTGGCCCCAAGTGTTTCTGTTGAGAAGTCAGATGTCATCCTTATGGGGTCTCTTTGTAGGTTATAGCCATTTTTCTGTAGCAGCCTTTAATATTTTCTCTTTATCTCTCAGCTTTGGTATTTTTGGTGTGGATTTCTTTTTAATGGAATTCTCTGTGCTTCTTGAATTTGTTTGACTTTACGTGCATCAATTTAGGGAAGTTTTCAGCTATGATTTGATTGAACAAAGTTTCTATCCCTTGTTCTTTCTCTTCTTCTTGAAGAACCTCTATGATGCTGATGTTATTTCTCTTCATCTTGTCACAGAGCTCTCAAGGGTTTCCTCAGACTTTTTGAGCCTCTTTTCTTTTTGCTGCTCTGCTTCCATGCCTTCCTTTATCTTGTTCTCTAACTTGCTGATTTGGTCCTCAGCTTCATCCATCCTGCTTTTAATTTCTTCCATTGTGGTCTTCATTTCTGATACTGTATTTGTCATTTCTGACTGATTCTTCTTTATTATTTCAATGTCTTTTTTTATGCCTGCTATCTCTTTATTTAGGTGTTTGTTATGTCCATCTATTGTTTTTCTAAGATCTTTGAGCATCCTAACAATCATTATTTTTAACTCTGCATCTGGTAATTTGATTATATCTGACTCATTCAAGTCCTTTTCTGGGGATTTCTCTTGATTCATTTGAGTTGCATTTCTCTGCCTTCCCATTTTGTCTGTGTATAAGAAGGGTGTGGCACTGGAATCCAATGGTATGGCCTCTGTGTTCCCTAGGTGTGGTCTGTGTGCAGGCCCATCACTCCCTCTGCCACTGCCTCGGGCATTCAGGTATGGGCGTTGCCAGTGCTGGCCCACTTCTGCAGTCACTGTGGTTTCTGCCTCTCCTCCACAGGCGGGGATGTTTTCATGTACCTGGGTTTACAAGCCTCGGCCTGCCTCAGCTTTTGCCTTGCCCTTTGGGTGGTGCTGCACACCGCAATGGGGCCGCATGCCTCGGCACCACAGGTGGGGCTGCGAACCTATCATCAGTTGCGGGTATCTGCCTGTTCCTCAGCTTTTGCCCTGCCCTCATGGGCAAAGCTGCACTCATGCTCCAGCCACAAGTCCCTGCTCCACGGGGCTGTGTGCCCATGCTCAGCCATGTGTCTCTGCAGTTCCCTGGCTTTTGCCTTTCCCCTGTGGGCGGGATTGCAGGCAGGATCACTCTCTCTCACCTGGCCCGCATCCTGGTTGGACCACTTTCGTAATCCCCTTCCGCCCCCACCCTATGGGGAACGTGAGACTGAGTTGTTTTTGGACTTCAGTCTTGCCCAGCCTGGCTTCCGCCTGCACCCACGGGACCACGCTTCCAGGTTCCAGCCACCGACTGCCCTATGGCGAGTCCTCAGCAGAGTGTGTAGGGGTGCTGTAGCTCAGACCTAAGCACTCAATACTGTATTCCTGAAGGCTCCCTCCTTCTAAGCGACTCTGCTCTGAGTGCCACGGGAGAGCTTGTTTGACTGGTGTCCTGCTTCCCTTTGCTGGTAGTGCTGTTTTCAGGGGAAATACTCACTTTAGATTTGGGAGGTGACTCAGCCCAGGGGTTAGGTTGGCTGTCAACTTTGTTTCCTCTTGTGCCTCCTAGATTACACTCTCTTCCTTATACTCCGGTCCTCTCAACTCTCCCAATCTTCCAGAGTCCCGGGTGAGTGGTTGTAGAAGAGGTTTTCTGTGCGGTTCCTTTAAGAAGAATCGTAGATCTGAAAAATCTCTCTCTTTCTCACAAACAGTATCCTGACTTGTTTTGTAGCTAAATACTGTCCATACGCTTCTTCTAGACTCTCGGGCTGCAGGCTGGGGCTTTGTTCCTGGGACTCAGGACTCTTCCCCTCTCTGCTACACTCACTTCCCACCACGCGAGTCCCTCTGGGCTGCCGTTCGCACTCGGGAGCTGGGCAGCTCCCTCTGCATTTCCGCTTTTCCTACTAGTCTCAGTGTGGCTTCTTCAGTGTTCAAGGCTATTATTGATATGTACTTATTTATTGACATTTTATTCTTTAAATCTATAATCCTCATTTTCTTGGTTTCTTTTTTTTTTCCTTTGATCTTTTTACAGCAGGCCTCTTAACATTTATTGCTGTTCTGGTTTGGTTTTAATGAATTCCTTGAGTGTTTTGTTTTTTTGTTTTGTTTTGTTTTTTGTCTGGGAAGCTTTTTAATTCTCCTACAATTTTAAATGTATACACTTGCTGGATAAGGAAGTCTTGGTTGTAGGTTCTTGTTTTGCATCACGTTGGATATTTCTAGCCATTCCCTTCTGGCCTCAAGTGTTTTTGTTGAGAAGTCAGATGTCATCCTAATGGGGGCTCCTCTGTAGGTAGTCAAATGCTTTTTTCTTGCAGCTTTTAGTATTCTTCCTTTGTCTCTTAACTTTGGCACTTTAATTATGATGTGTTTTGGTGTAGGCCTCCTTGGGTTCCTCTTTAGTGGGACTCTCTGTATTTCTTGAACTTGTGTGACTTTTTCCTTCATCAATTTAGGGAAATTTCCAGCTATGATTTCTTCAAACAGGTTCTCTATCCCTTGTTCTTTCTCTTCTTCTTCAGGAATCCCTATGATGCAGATGTTGTTTCTCTTCATGTTGTCACAGAGCTCTCTTAGAGTTTCCTCAGTCTTTTGAGACTCTTTTCTTTTTGCTTTTCTGCTTCTGTGGTTTCGCTTATCTTGTCTTCTTAAGTTGCTGATTTGATACTTTGCTTCTTCCAGCCTGCTTTTAATTCCTTCTAGTATAGTCTTTATTTCTGATATTGTGTTTGTCATTTCTGTCTGGTTGTTCTTTATGATTTCAGTGTCCTTCTTGATGCTTGCTATCTCTTTATTTAGGTGCTCATTATGTCCATCCATTGTTACTCTAAGATCCTTGAGCATCCTAAAAATCATTGTTTCATACTCTGTGTCTGGTAGTTTGGTTACTTCCATTTAATTTAGTTCTTTTTGTAGGGATTTCTCTTGATGATTCATTTGGGTCACATTTCTCTACCTGCCCATTTTGTCTGTGTATTAGGTAGTGCTGTCTGACTTTGAAATTTTTGTGGGGTGTTTATGAATAAGATGGGCTCGGTGGTACTGTCGTTCAGGCTACTTGTTTTCCTTGTTCTAGGAATGTTTCTTGAGGGTACTATTTTCTCTCTTCTTGTATGTGAATATTGAATGCAGTTGGTATGGTTATCCCTTCCAGCTGGCTGACTCTAAGGGGCAGCCTTGTTCACGTGTATTATACATTGTGCAATATCAGTCCTGTTGGACTTATTTATTCTGCATAGTGTCTGGTGCCTGCTAGACTCCTCCTTTGGGCATGCTGTTTGTGTAGCTTGCTGAGTCTAGGGTTGGTGCTGTGTGCCACCCACTACCAGCTGTGTTGTCTTTAGATTTTCTTGGGTTGCTGTTAGCTGTTGTTTGTAATTTGCTGTGGTCTACCTGTCTGCAGATACTGCTCTTTTTGCTGTTTGTGTCTGTGTTTTCTGTGCCTGGGCAGTGTGGGAGGGGCCAACCTCTGTATAAGGATCATTCCTCCTGCTTAGAGATGAGAGCATCTCTGTAAAAGTCCTAAGCTCCATAAGATTAGTCTCTGCTTTTCTGCTGCTTCACCTTCTCTTACAGCTATCTAGTCTTCCCACAGAGTCTTCTGTAGAAAGACTGTAGTGTGGGCCTAGACTGGCCTCACTCAACCAACCCCTCTACAGGTTGCAAGCTTGGTAGATTAGGGCAGCTGAGGTTGGAAATACAATGTTAGTGAAACCCCCTACTTCAGGGGTCTGTCAGGAGCTCAGTATGGGGAAAATGGCCCCTACTTCAGAGTCTATTCCCTCAGCCACTGCTGAATACTTAAATTTTATTTCTCCCCAACAAGGTGAGCAGCAGGTTCAGATCGAGTGTGGCCGACAGTTCCTTTTGCAGAAGTTCTTACAGCTGGTGAGACCCTGGTCTCAGGGAGGAAGACTGAGAGAGTCCTCTCCTGGGGCTGACTGTGTGCCCCCTAGAAAGTGGCTAAGCCCTTTGACCAGATCCAACAATAAGCTCACAGGGACCCACACATTAAATGCTTCAAGCCTCTCTATCTTCCCCCAGTGGAATCTAGCACTGCAGGACAGGATATCCAGCATGCAGTCTGGCTAACTGTTAAGCTCTACCCTATCCAATGCACATGAGCCACTGTGCTGGCGCTGATCACAGAGAGTGGAACTCGCCTCAGCTGGGCCAGGTTTGAGGAGCCTTTCCTTAGAATACTACTGTAGCAAGGTTTGTTAGGTCCTGAACCAATGCTCTCCACTGCTGGTCCCTGGATGTGCCAGCCCTGGGTGTCCCTGGCAGGAACCTGGCACATACCAGTGGGCGACTGTATGGCCAGTGGTCACCATCATCATGGTCATGCAGTTCTCTTTGAATTTGGGCAGAGAGTAAAGAAACAGTGGAGCCAAAAATTGTAGACCATTTTGTTTATTGAAGTCTCATACCAGCAGATGAGCAAACAGGCAGGGAAGACCACTTACCTTTCATTCAGAGCTCCAAAAGCCCTGATGCATTGTCCAGTTCCACAACCCGAAAAATCTTCTCTGGTTCCTCCTGGAATCAAAGGCCCCCACCAGCCTCAGCAGAGCTCCCAAAGCCCCTCAGCTCCAGTTCCACATCTGCACTCCTTCTCTCCCTGCAGAAAACATGCTGGGGCAACAAAAATTCCTTCTCCAGCATACATTAGCAAAACAACAGCCCCTTCCAAAGCAGGAAGGTAATCTGCAATTTGCAATCTGCCACCCTGAGGGCAAACACCACACAGCATTCCATAGACTACATACACATAGCGCTGCCAAGGCCAATATAAGCAAAATGTAAGTGAGCAAACCTAAAAAACACATTTTACAAACTTATTTGCCCAACAGAGACACTGTCTGTGACTGCCCTCAGCAACCTTTTTGGAGATACAAGCAATCCAGAGTTTGTGGTTGCCGCTGCTGGGCCCAGGTGCACATGGAACTACCAGCTGCACACCAAGGCTGGCTTTTACCCACACTAGGTTTGGGGAAAGTTCCACTTAAAAGGCTAAGGTTCCCTGAGTCCTGCCTCTTGCAGCCTTTGTCTGCTGGCTGCTTGTTGGGCGCAGCCACTGAAAAAAACCTCTGCTAGAGTCTAGAGCAGCAGTTCTCAACCTGTGGGTCGCGACCCCGGCAGGGGTCGAACGACCAAAACACAGGGGTCGCCTAAAGCCAAAAATAAAATACGTATTTTCCGATGGCTTTAGGCAACCATTCGGGGCCAGGGTCGTGACCCACAGGTTGAGAACCGCTGGTCTAGAGCCTGTGGCAATTCAGGGATTAGGAAGAGTGGTGGGTGTGGCTCCGCCCCTTGGCTTCAGGTATCAGTCTGTACAGACACCCCCCCTCCCCCACAAGCTTCAGTAGGATGTGGCCTCTGAGACCCAGAGGTGTGGTCTGCCTGCACTGCGGACAGTTTTTACTGAATCTCCTGTGAGGCAGAAGCATCAGTTTTAGATTGAGGAGCATGCGGGGAGGGGAGGCGGGGTGGCTTCCGCCTCAAAATAAAAAGACAGCGTCACTGAGGTGCCCCCTGCTTTCTGGCCTCTCAGAACAACCCTGTCTCTGTGACTGGGGTAGGAGAGTCTCCCAAGGGAGGAGCAGTTGCTTTTCCTTTTTTTTTTTTTTTTTTTGTATTTTTCTGAAGCTGGAAATGGGGAGAGACAGTCAGACAGACTCCCGCATGCACCTGACCAGGATCCACCCGGCACGCCCACCAGGGGCGATGCTGTACCCACCAGGGGGCGATGCTCTGCCCCTCCAGGGTGTCACTCTGTTGCAACCAGAGCCACTCTAGCGCCTGGGGCAGAGGCCAAGGAGCCATCCCCAGCGCCCAGGCCATCTTTGCTCCAATGGAGCCTTGGCTGCGGGAGGGGAAGAGAGACAGAGAGGAAGGAGAGGGGGAGGGGTGGAGAAGCAGATGGGCGCTTCTTCTGTGTGCCCTGACCGGGAATCGAACCCGGGACTTCTGCACGCCAGGCCGATGCTCTACCACTGAGCCAACCAGCCAGGGCCGAGCAGTTGCTTTTCACCAGGCTGATTCCACTCAGAGGGGACTAATCCACCCAGGAAAAATGAGGACTGCAGTATTGGAGAATAACTCAACACAGGGGTTCTGGTGGCCGTCCTACTGCAGAAATCAAAGGAGGACAAAATCGCCCAACTTGATGAAGGAAGTAGAATCTATTAAAGCTGGCAGAGCACTTGGGGTTTGTAGCTCCAAAACACGGGGTCCCCGAAGTTGACTTTCTTACAGGCTATATACCTTTACAATATCTAAGCCAGTGGTTCTCAAACTTTTTGAAGTTGGAGTGCATTTAAAATCCTACAAATAATTGTAGACGCACTATATACAAATTCTGAGCCATATGTTATAATAATTAAGTCAAATATTAAAGAAAAAATATAAAGTCCAAGTGTGCTTTTATGGTAATTAAATGAAATAAATATGACAAAATTAAATTTATTCTGACTTTAAAAAACATTTTTATGTTAAAATTTTTTTATGCTTTTTAGAATTTGTAAAGAAGAGGGATTAAAACATTAAAAGAAAACGACAAAAAAGGTGTCTTTTTATGTATATAGATACATTCTTAGTAAGATTTAGTAAATTCGGCAGGTCCCAGTGTGAATGTGTTCAGTTTTTTCACTCATACATATCATCTTAACTTTACACCAAACAAAGGATAGAAGAAACTTGCCTCCAGTCTTTCCGGGGAACATGGGGGGTAGTGTAAACAATCCAGCACCACAGCTTAACAGCCTTTTGCAACCTAATCAGGCAAGTGAGGTGGGGGGTTGGGCAGACTGTCAGCTTACAGCCAATTCCCCACACCTCTGTCCCCCAAAAATCTAAACTCCAAAAGCCCTATTGGTTTTTTGGTCCCCAACAGGCACATATTTCTCTGGAATATCATAGGATACACCTGGAAATTTTCTAGGGCGCACCAGTGCACCCTAGCACACACTTTGAGAACCACTGATCTAAGCAACGGGCATGTGAATTCTTTAAAGTTCCCAGGACTCAAGGAGAGGGGAGGGAAAACTTTGATGGGGTCAGCAAGGGGGAAGGAGTTTCCAGATCACTGGCCGTACTTACATACAGACCCTGCTATTCTTGCTTTGTATTTTAACTATGGGATACAGATAATTTATCACTGGCTGACTCGGTTACCCCCACTGGCTCCCTGCCCTTGTATTATTTTCATTTCTTCCTTCTCAGAGAAGAGGGGGCCTGCCCCTCCTGCCTCAGCCCCCCATCATGTCTCTCCCTAGGCCTCCAGATTTACACTCGCCTCACACAACTCTATTCCTCTCAGCTCTCCCTCCACTGGAGCCCCAGGTAAGTGGTTGTGGAGAAGATTTTCTGTGCAGGCCCTTTAAGACTGAGCCTGTATCTCTGAGAGCTTCTTCTCTTTCTCGCGGACAGAAACCTGGCTTTTTTCACCTCCAAGTGCTGTGTGGGTGCCTCTTCTAGGTGCTGGGGTTCTAGGCTAGGGCTCCGGGTCTGGGACTGAGCATCCACACCTCTCAGCATGACCCTCCCTACAGTGAGAGTCCCTCCAGTCCCTTATCCGCCCCTCGCTCCTGGGAGTGGGGCAGCCCTCTCCACATCTCTGCCCTTCCTGCTAGTCTCGGTGTAGCTTCTTCTGTGATCCTTGGTTATAGACTCCTCTTTGTTTAGTCCAAAGTTGATTTTTCAAGATGATTTTTCTTAAGTTGTAATCCAATTTGGTCCTGGGAGGTGGTAGTTGGAATGTTTGCCTACTCCATTGCCATCTTAGAATATGGTTTAGAAGTCTCTAGCAACTTTTGTTTATCCCTAGGAATTTTTCTCTCATTTTCTTCTTATTAACTAACCATCTAGTTCATGTATGTGCGTTTTTGTTGGGTATTGGGTAAGAAAGAAATGCATATTATAGTGCTCCAGCTAACCAGACCTCCCTGCCATCTTCCTACTTAAGTGATGAGTAACCTATTTTGCATGAAAGTCAATTTAGGAAACAAAATAAATTTGGCTGGGGAGAGTAAGTGGATCTGTGATGGTTTTTTAATTTGCTTTTGTATTTAAAAATCCTCATGAGAATTCTTCTAATTTAAACTACCTGTATTGAATAATAGGATGTCAAAAATAAAAACACTGCCTTTTAGCCACTAAGATCTTAATGTGGGCATGTCTGTGCAGTAAATATTGATCATTTCTTTTTGTTAATCTCTTGAATTTATATAGCACTGGAGAGTCCAACAGTGAGTAATTTGCATTATCTGATTTCATCCACCAGCTTGCAGCAGATCATCTTATCATGTCTCTTGACAGATGGGGATATGGAGGCTCTGATGAGTTGGGTCTAGGAAACGTAAGAGTGGGGTTCATTGCATTTACTGCAGTGTGCCTTAAGTGCCTTTCCTGTGCCAAGGAGATAGATGAGTGAGGTAGGCTGCTCACCCATGGCATCCTCCATGTTCTGTGGATACAGAATCTCTTTCTGCTTGGGCAGGGCACAGCAAACCACTGCAAACGGAACAACCCCACGCACTGGGTCCCCTCTAGGGCCAGACAGCACTCCACCCACAGGACTGTTTCCTCGCACCTACATAGGTAAGGCTGCCTCACCCTGTACTCACATACATGAGTAATGTTTTATAAATATTTTTACTTTATGTATGGGTCCGGCTGTATATATACACTACTTAAATATAAACAGATGTTCACGTGCATGCTTAGTACTTTTCCCTTTCCTTTTGTGTTTTCCCTTTTCCCTCCTTTCACATCAGCTGTCACCCCCTCAACCCATAATTTGTTCCTTCCTCATTTTTCTTTATAACTACATATCCTATACAGATCTGTATATTATTTAATAACAAGGCCCTGACTAGGTAGAGCATCATTCCACAGCACAGAGGGTGCTGCTTGGATTCCAGGTCAGGGCACAGACAGGAGCAGATGGATGTTCCTGTCTCTCTTTCCCCCTTACTCTCATTAAAATCAGTGAATAAATTTTTTTTTAAATAATAATGAGATCATACACACTTTTCTGAAATTTGCTTTTCTCCAAAGAAACCAAACAGTTCCTCCAGAAATCCCTCTAGATCATCTGTCCTTTATAGTTTTATTTTTTTTAATATTTTTAATATTTTTTTCTGAAGTGAGAAGCGGGGAAGCAGAGACAGACTCCCACATGTGCCTGGCCAGGATTCACCTGGCACGCCCACCAGGGGGCAATGCTCTGCCTATCTAGGTTGTTGCTCTGTTGCAACCAGAGCCATTCTACCATCTGAGGCGGAAGCCATGGAGCCATCCTCAGTGCCCGGGCCAACTTTGCTCCAATGGAGCCTTGGCTGTGGGAGGAGAAGAGAGAGATAGAGAGAAAGGAAAGTGGGAAGGGTGGAGAAGCAGATGGGTGCTTCTCCTGTGTGCCCTGACCGAGAATCAAACCCGGGACTTCCACACGCCAGGCCGATGTTCTACCACTGAGCCAACAGGCCAGGGCTCAATCCATCCTTTTTAAGGGCTGCATGATACTCCCTGAAGAGGCCATATATTACCATATTTCCCCATGTATAAGATGAACTCTTTTCTGAAAAATTTAGGGTCTAAAACCTGGGTGCATCTCATACAGTGGTTGTGGCATTTCAAATGCCATAGATGGGCCCTGGCCGGTTGGCTCAGTGGTAGAGCGTTGGCCTGTTGTGCAGAAGTCCCGGGTTCGATTCCCGGCCAGGGCACACAGGAGAAGCGCTCATCTGCTTCTCCACCCCTCCCCCTCTCCTTCTTCTCTGTCTCTCTCTTCCCCTCCCGCAGCTGAGGCTTCATTGGAGCAAAGATGGCCCGGGCACTGGGGATGGCTCCTTGGCCTCTGCCCCAGGCGCTAGAGTGGCTCTGGTCGCAACAGAGCAACACCCAGGATGGGCAGAGCATCGCCCCCTGGTGGGCAGAGCATCGCCCCCTGGTGGGCATGCCGGGTGGATCCCGGTCGGGCGCATGCGGGAGTCTGTCTGACTGTCTCTCCCCGTTTCCAGCTTCAGAAAAAAAAATGCCATAGATGGAACTGAGGACGAGGCAATATACGAAGACAGTGATTTGTCATCAGACACAGAGGAGGACAAGCTATGGATAGGAGTTTTAACAATGATGAGGAGTTGCGTGAATTTTATGATGAATAAAACTTGAGTTCAGTAACTTTATATATTTCTTTTCAAATTTCAGGCCCCCAAATTAAGGTGCATCGTATACATGGGAACATCTTATACATGGGGAAATACGGTATTTACCAGGTCACTCTCCTCTGATAGGTATTTCCTTGTTTACAGCTTTTTGCCATACTAAAGAATACTGTACTAAAAACATCCTAATACATATGACTTTACATATTAGTACTTTTAGTTCTGCAGAATTGATTCCCATGAGTGGAATTCCTGATTACATCTATTATTAGTAAAAATTTCCAGACTGCTTTCCTGAAAGCTTTCACATCTCCACTAGTAATGCATGAGGGTACCCTTTTTGCTGCCTCCCTTCCAGCTTCAGCTGACAGACCTCTTCATTTTTGTTACTGTGATGGATCTAAAATGAAACCTTATTGTTACTTTAATAGCACTTCCCTGAATATAAGTGATATTCATCTTTTCACAAGTATTTTGGCCATTTGCTTTTGTGCTTAGGCCCTTTGCTTACTTACATTTCTTGCCTATTTTTTATTGGGTTGTTTGTCTCTTGTAAGTTTGTATGAGTTCTCTATGTATTAGGGTTGTGGCTAAAGACTTGAAGGCTTCACTTCCAAGGCAAATTGGCTTACAGGGGCAGTTGAAATGAACTCAGGGGTTGCTCAGCAGAGCTGGGCAGGCTGTAATGACTGACAGTCACAGAGTGCTGGTCACTCTTTAACTACTGAACAGCAGATTGTATTGAGCCAGAATGTAGCTGTATGCGGAGGACTGAGAAGGTGAGGCAGTTTTGTACCGTGCTGCCTTCCACTGGTTAAGACCTCCAAGAGCAAAGGCCTACCAAGGTAGAGGATGTCCCTCTGTCACCCTTGGAGGGGCAGCACTGAGCTGGCTGACATTTGTGGCACTGCTTGTCTGTGGCTCAGGTGAGGTGTTCCATAAATTCTAAAGGATTAAGACATCAAAAGCAGTGCTGCTCACCCTTCTTTCCACCTTAGCTCTGATAACAGATGCCATTCTTGTCAGTGGCACTCCTCTAGGCATCTCAGATTTGGAAGAAACCCAGAGATATCTTGCAAGGAGGTAAAAGCATGGCAGTAACTAGTGACCTCTGGCACTTTTAGGGTTACATCAGGGATGATTACCCTAAAACTTTGGCATCGGTAAGATAGTCTGCAGGTTATGTACAATTTTCAACCCCCAGCTCAAGATAGCATATCAGAGTGCAATGTGATAGTCTTGTTATTATAGAAAAAATTTTAATCTTTTCATACATAAAATAAAAATAGGAATTCACTCTACTATTTAGCCCACTTTTGTGTATATCCAATAGCTTTTTTTTAAAGGAGGTGTATAAAGATAAAATTCAAATGTAGAAGGAAATTGTTTAAAAAAAAGAAAAAAGTGTAAAAAAAATTAAGGTACAGATGGTTTACATAAACATTTTTAAGACTAAAATCTGCTTCTTTTTACTAACCATAATGCTTACTAACCATAAAAAAATATCTTTAAAGATGATCTGTAACTCTCTCTCATCCTCCCATTCCCCATTCCCACTTTGGTAACTTCAGTAATTAAATAAATCTCTTGGGAAAAATCTGGCTCTTAATTTCTAAAGAGCTTTTATACTAATTGGTCATCTTGAATAACCATATTCAAATCAGTGCCTAATGTATCAGAAGATATGTAACTGGCTATTTCCTTTGTTAGAAGAGGCCTGGTACTTATCTTTTCTGCTGATTCTTGTAAATTCATTATCTTTTTTCAAAATGCAAGATATATTAAATGTCATGCCTGATCCAAAGTGGACTTGCTTGATGGGAAAAGGAATAATGAGGTTTAGAAAGTGGTAATTCATCTGTAACAAGACTATTAGCAATTGAATTAAAATCTTAAATTCTATTAAGATAGCAACTTATTTTTCCTGTTCTCTTCCTTGTCTTCAGTCATTCCTAGCTGCATTTAATAAGAAAGATTCTGGAACTTTATCATCTCACAGCTGCTGGTTCAAAACTTGACAGTATGTGTGGGCATTAATTATCTCACTGTGCATAATTATCCCACCTTGGCCTTGGTATTCCCCCCTGAAATGAGTTCTCAGATGAGTTTCAAGGGTCTCTTGTGTGTTCTCTTATTATCTTTAAACTTTCAAAGCAAGTCTAGACTCACCTGTTTGGTCCTTTGTGAGGTTATTTCCTAAAGAATGAACTTCACCTTTTCTAGCTCCCTTGTGTGATAGGTTACTGCAGTGGTAAATTGTTTTCCTAATAGGAAAGATATTGCAATGACAGTCACTGTGTTGTGTTTGGATCTCTTTAACACATATTTTGTTGGACAAAGCAAGAAGCTTCCTTAATTAAAAGTACTGACCAAACTATATATGCAAATATATAGAGGGGGCCATTTAGTTGGGATGAGCTATATAGAAAATTAATTTTATTTGTTTTATGACTCAAGCAGCTATTAGAGTCTGAAAAAATGACCACCAGGACATGGTGTTAACCAGTATTTCTATCTGTTTTTAATTCTGTTTGACTCTTTTCTACCCAGCTGCTTGTCCTCTGAATTTACTCCTAGCACTGCTGTTGGCTCTCACAACTCAGGGCTAATGCTGCAGTCGTTCTACCTGAGAACTTGGGTTGGTTGGAAACCCTGAGGCAATGACAGGGACCTCAAAATTCTCAGGACATGACCCGCCATCTAATTTAAAGGTAAAGGTTTAGAAAGCTGCTTTGTATATTGCTGTTTCCTAAGTGTGCAAATTTTAAAAATATTTTAATGGTTTTTAGTACTGTCAATTTTTTCATAAACATTGTTTTCAAAATCACAGTGATACAACTGAAACCAATACAAAATTATATTGAATGTAAACTGTAATTTAAATATAAAATTTAAAGTTCTTTTTTAAAAATCAAAAATGAAAATACTTTTTTCCCCACTTTCTTGACCGAGACAGAGAGAGAGTCAGAGAGAGGGACAGATAGGGACAGACAGGAAGGGAAAGAGATGAAAAGCAGCAATTCTTTGTTGCAGCACCTTAGTTGTTCAGTGATTGCTTTCTCATTAAGAGCCTTGGGAGGGAGGGCAGGACAGCAGAGTGAGTGACCCCTTGCTCAAGCCAGTGATCATGTGGTCACGTCTATGATCCCACACTCAAGCCAGCGACCCCATGCTCAAGCTGGTGAGCCCGCGCTCAGGCTGGGGATCTCGTGGTTTTGAACCTGGGTCTTCCATGTCCCAGTCCAATGCTCTATCCACTGCGCCACCACCTGGTCAGACTGAAGATACTTTTATCTTTAAGAAAGTACCCTATTGAAACCATTTTAAAAGGCTGCTCACTACTGTACTTTTACTCCTGAAGTTTAAGAGATTAACTTTTCACTCCTAAAGCTTTATTTTCTGCTTGTTTCTGAAGTTTATTCTGCAATACTGAGAGAAGAATACAAAAGGGAACTTTGCTCTTATTTCCTTATTGTGAAAAGACAATGACTATTTGTGTAGGAAAGCAGAGGAGACAAACTCATTTATATAGAGACTTCCTGTGAAGATGGTGTAGGTAAGTGCTGTGCTTGCTCGCTCTTCTGACTACAGCAGAATTACAACTAAATGACAGAAAAACCATCACTGGAAACCATCTGGAAACCAGCTGAACAGAAGTCCTATCATAAAGATATAAAGAAGAACCCACAATGAGATTGGCACAGACATAGAACGAGCAGGTCCCACACAAATGATGCAACAATTAAGAATCTGGAGGAATATCTCAGCTACAGAGGTCTCCTCTGAGGAGCGAGAAGTCCAAGCCATATCAGGCTCCCCAGGTAAGGGTATCAGTCCCAGGAAGGGGAAACCTCATAACATCTGTCTGCTAAAACCAGTGGGGATTGTATCCAAATGAAACCAGGGATGGGGGGGTGAGAAGAGCTGCAGGAGATTCAGGCATCCTCTCCAGGGCATGTGCATAGATTTGCTCATTCACAAACTCACTTGTTCTGGGATGTCGTGCAGGGGCAGCATATCAAAAAGCACCAGGGACAGAGGGAGAAACTAAATTGACTAGATTTAGAACAAGGGCTGGAGTGTCAGGGGTCAGAGCAGTTCTCTCCAGGATGGAAGTGCTGGCAGGAACCACTGTTCCTTTGTTGAGCACTCCTCCCACAGAGCCTGCAAGTATAGGGAAGCCCTAAATCTGTACTCTCCATTAACCTGGCTAATACTGCCTGGTCCTAGTGACTCCCAGAGATACTGCCCCACCGAAGCCACTGGAGCCACATCAGCTTGTTTTTCTGTGCAAGTGGACTGCCTTGGCTTATGCTGCAGACTTTCTTAAAACTTCCTGAAAAGCTACAAACCCAAACAAGCAGCAAGTGGCCTTAGCATGCCCTGTACTTCTTGATAAGTGGCCTCAAGCCTGGCATAAGCAGGGACTAGTCTCAGCTTGCATTGTAACTCCCATCAGGTGATCCCAATCCTGGAAAAAGCTGTGGTGAGTGTTGGCTTGGAATGTAGCTTCAGCTACGTGGCCAGAAGCCTGGGACAAGTGGTGGCTGACTTCGCACACATTGTAGTGCCCACCAAATAGTCCCAAGCCCAGCACTAGTGGCAGCTGTACTCAATTCACAGCATAGCTTCTCCAAAGCACGTTCAAGCCAAGCCCAAGGAGCAACCAACCGCAGATCACTTTGTAGCTCCCAGCAGGCAACCCCAAGCCTGGAATAAATGGCAGCTGATCTTGGCCTACACCAGAGTCTCTCACAAGAAGCTCCAGAACCAATACACATAGTGGCCAGCTTCAGACCACACCAAAGAAACACCCAAACAGCTCTACAAATGACACACCCAAAGGGCAGACTTGGCTGGTACCAAAGCCACTCTAAAGTGACTCCCATTCTGTGGGGTAAGCCACTGCACAAGAGATTGTCTACTGTGGTCATGCCAGCCCTCATAGCCAGTCAACCTAAGGGTCAGTTCCACCCACTGATATGCCAACAGTAACCAAGTCTCAACTATAACAGGAGGGCACACACAACCCACACAAGAGATACTCCTGGAGTGCTAGCTCAGGTGACCAAGGAGATTGTACCACTGGTCCCTAAAGAACACCTACTACATAAGGCCATTATGATAAGACTGGGAGATGTAGCAGATCTATCCAATATATAGGAACAAACACACATAGTCAGCCAAAATGAAGAGACAAATAAACATGTTCCAGATGAGAAAGCACAGAGCAAAACTTCAGAAGAAGAACTAAACAGAATGGAAACAAGAAATCTACCACATACAGATTCAAAACATGGGTTATAAGGATGCTCAGTGAACTTGGGGGAAGAATAGATGAACTCAATGAGAACTTCAACAAAGATATGAAAACCATAAAAAAAGAACTAGTCATAAATAAAGAATATGGCCCTGGCTGGTTGGCTCAGTGGTATAGCATCGGCCCGGCATGTGGATGTCCCAGGTTTGATTCCCAGTCAGGGTACACAGGAGAAGTGCCTATCTGCTTCTCCACTCCTCCCCTCCCCCACCTCCTCCCCCCTCTCTTCCCTTCCTGTAGCCATGGCTTGATTGGTTTGAGTGTGTTGGCCCCAAGCACTTAGGATGGCTCCATGGAGCCTCTGCCTCAGGCACTAAAAATAACTCAGCTGCGGCCCTGGCCAGTTGGCTCATCAGTAGAGCATCAGCCTGGCATGTGGGAAGTCCTGGGTTCGATTCCCGGTCAGGGCACACAGGAGAAGTGACCATCTGCTTCTCTACGCCTCGCCCTCTCTCTTCTCTTAATTTCTCTCTTCCCCTCCTGCAGCCATGGTTCAGCTGGAGCAAATTGGCCCTGGTTGCTGAGCATGGCTCCATAGCCTTGCCTCAGGTGCTAAAATAGCTCAGTTGCCAAGGAGCAGAGCAATGGCCTCAGATGGGCAGAGCATCCCTGGTTAGGGAGCTTGCTGGGTAAATCGCAGTCGAGGTGCATGTGGGAGTCTATCTCTTTGCCTCCCACTTCTCACTAAAGAAAAAAAAAACAGCTCGGTTGTGAGTATGGCCCTAGGGGAGTTGCCAGATGGATCCTGATCAGGGTGCATGTGGGAGTCTGTCTATCTCCCCACCTCTCACTTGGAAAAGAAAAAGAAATGAAGAATACAATATCTGAAATAAAGAATACACTGGCCCAGTGGTCGGCAAAATCATTAGTCAACAGAGCCAAATATCAACAGTACAACAAATGAAATTTCTTTTGAGAGCCAAATCTTTTAAACTTAAACTATATAGGTAGGTACATTTATCAAGGTCACACCTGCACGTGGTATTTTGTGGAAGAGCCACACTCAAGGGACCAAAGAGCCACATGTGGCTCGCAAGCCACAGTTTCCCAACCAGGGCACTAGCCTGATCTGTGATGGTGCCACCAATAAAGCATTGACCTGGAACTCTGAGGTCACCAGTTCAAACCCCAGGTTTGCCCAGTTAAGGCACATACAAGAAGCAACTATGTACTACAAGTTGATGCTTCCCACTCCTCTCCTCAACTTTCTTTCTCTCTATCCTCCCTCCAAAATCAATGAATAAATACTTTTAAAAGAAATTTTTAAAAATACACTAGATAAATCAAGAGCAGGTTAGGTGAAGCAGAGGATCGAATAAGCAATCTGGAAGACAGGGTAGCAGAAAACACCCAATCAGAACAACAAAGAGAAAAAGAATTTGAAAAAATAAGGATAATTTAAAGGACCTCTGGGACAACATCAAGCATACTAACATCTGCATCAAAGGGGTACCAGAAGGAAAAGAGACAAGGGATTGAAAACCTACTTGAAAAAATGACTGAAAACTTCCCTAACCTGGTAAAGGAAATAGAGCTATAAGTCCAGGAAGTGCAAAGAGTTCCAGACAAGATGAACCCAAAGAGGCCCATACCAGGACTAAAATGCCAGATGTTAGAGACAATCTTAAAAGTAGCCAGAGATAAGCAGTTAGTTACATATAAAGGAATACCTATAAGACTGTCAACTGATTTCTCAACATAAATTTTGCAGGCCAGTGGAATCGGCACAAAACTTTCAAAATGATGAAAAATAAAAACCTACCACTAAGATTATTCAACCAGCAAGACTATCATTTAGAATTGAAGGAGAGAGAAAAAGCTTCCCAGATAAGAAAAAGGTTAAGGAGTTTATCATTACTAAACCAATATTATAAGAAATGTTGAAGGGAATTATTTAAGTAGAAAAGGAAAGATAAACAATGTGAATAAGAAAATATAAAAAAGGAAAATATTTTCACTGGCAAAGGCAAACAGTAAAAGCAGTGGATCAACCAACTAGTGCAAAGGTTAAAAGCTAGTACAGCCCTGGCCGGTTGGCTCAGCGGTAGAGCGTCGGCCTAGCGTGTGGAGGACCCAGGTTCGATTCCCGGCCAGGGCACACAGGAGAAGCGCCCATTTGCTTCTCCACCCCTCCGCCGCGCTTTTCTCTCTGTCTCTCTCTTCCCCTCCCGCAGCCAAGGCTCCATTGGAGCAAAGATGGCCCGGGCGCTGGGGATGGCTCTGTGGCCTCTTCCTCAGGCGCTAGAGTGGCTCTGGTTGCAACATGGCGACGCCCAGGATGGGCAGAGCATCGCCCCCTGGTGGGCAGAGCTTCACCCCTGGTGGGCGTGCCGGGTGGATCCCGGTTGGGCGTATGCGGGAGTCTGTCTGACTGTCTCTCCCTGTTTCCAGCTTCAGAAAAGTGAAAAAAAAAAAAAAAAAAAAAAAAAGCTAGTACAAAGTAGGAAGAAGATGTATTTACAACAATAAATTAAGGGATAAACACAAATGTACACACAAAAGTAGTAAAAAATAATGACAAAAACGTAGAGGGGATAAGTAAAAACTGTGGTGATTTAAAAATGCACTTGAATTTAAGCAATTGTCAACTTAAAATAGACTGCTATAAACATAGCCACACACACACAGACATACACTATTTTTCGCTCCATAAGATGCACTTTTTTCCTCCCAAAAGTGGAGGGCAAAATGCTCATGCATCTTATAGAACGAAAAAGATGGTATTTTATTAAATATTTTAACACACCATTTGGTTCAAAATATTTTTTTTCTTATTTTCCTCCTTAAAAGCTTAGGTGTGTTGGCTCTGGCCGGTTGGCTCGGTGGTAGAGTGTCGGCCTGGCGTGCGGAAGTCCCGAGTTCGATTCCCGGCCAGGGCACACAGGAGAGGCGCCCACCTGCTTCTCCACCCCTCCCCCTCTCCTTCCTCTCTGTCTCTCTTCCCCTCCTGCAGCTGAGGCTCCATTGGAGCAAAAGATGGCCCGAGCGCTGGGGATGGCTCCTTGGCCTCTGCCTCAGGCGCTAGAGTGGCTCTGGTCACGACAGAGCGACGCCCGGGATGGGCAGAGCATCGCCCCCTGGTGGGCCCGCTGGGTGGATCCCGGTCGGGCGCATGCAGGAGTCTGTCTGACTGCCTCCCTGTTTCCAGCTTCAGAAAAATACAAAAAAAAAAAAAAAAAAAGCTTAGGTGTGTCTTATGGTTAGGTGCGTCTTATGGAGCGAAACGTGTGTGTGTGTGTGTGTGTGTGTGTGTATGGTAAACACAATGGTAACCACAGACCAAAAATCTATAAGAAAAAGAAAGGAATTCAAAGACAACACTATAGAGAGTCATCAACATGCAAGAAATAAGAAAGGAACATAGAACTACAAAAACAATTAGAAAACAATAAAATAGCAATAACTAAAGGCCTATCAATAATAAGTGTAAATATAACTGGACTAAATGACATAGTTAAAAGACATAGAGTAACTAAATGGATAGAAAGAAAGACCTGTACATATACTCACTACAAGAGACCCACTTTAGATACACAACAATACAGACTGAAAGTAAAGAGATGAAAAAAGATACTTCATGCAAATACATTTTTTAAAATTTTTATACTTATAGACAAAATACATTTAAAACAAGGCTGTGACAAGGGATAAAGAAGGGCATTTCATAACGATAAAATGATCAATCCAACAAGAAAACATAACTCTCCTAAACATCTATGCACCCAGTGCAGGAGCAACTTAATATATAAAGCAAATGTTGATGGACATACAGGGAGAGATCAACAGTAATATGGTAATAGTAGGGGACTCAACACCCATTGATATCAATGAGTGAGTCATCCAAACAAAAAATCAACAAGGAAACAGTGGCCTTAAATGACACAGATGGACTTTATTGATATTTTTAGGACAGTTCACTCCAAAACAGCACAACATACATTCTTTTCAAGTGCACATGAAACTTTCCTTCCAGATTAGACCACGTTAGGATATACTGCAAACAATTATATGTCAACAAATTGGACAATGTAGAAGAAATGGATAAATTCCTAGTAACATACAACCTCTACAGCTGAATCAGGAAAAAAAACAAAATCTGAAGAGACTGATAACTACTAATGAAATCAAATCAATAATTGAAAACTCCCAACACACAAAAGCCTTTGATCAGGTAGCTTCACAGATGAATTTTATCAAACAAAGAAAATTAATACCTAGCACCAAACTATTCCATCAAATTGAAGAGGAAAGGATTCCAATTTCATTTTATGAGACCAGCATAACCCGGATACCAAAACCAGACAAAGACACTATAAAAAAGATTATAAGCCAGTATCCCTGATTAACATAGATGCAAAAACCCTCAACAGTGATCTGTTATTGTTGCAGGATCCCAAAGAAACCATGAAGGAGACCAGATGGAGCAAACATAGCCTTTATCACTTACATACAGGGGCAGCACTGATGGAAGCAGATCAGTGAAAGCTCTGTACCCCATTAGGGGGGAGTGTGGTTTTCATAATTAAGCCCTGGGCAATTGCTCAAGTGAAACTCTTTGTATACAGGTGGGTAAGCAGGGGGTAGGAGGTACACATAAGTGCCATTCTATGCTGTTTCTTCTTGATATCTGGTGACTCAGTTCCTTTGTCCTTAGTAAAACCTCAGTTAAGTTTTATTACCCCCTATACCATAACTCATGGCCAGGGACTAGGGAGAAGGAAGAACCATGTCCTACAACTATCATCAAGTGGGATTTATTCCCAGAGTGCAAGGTTGGTTTGATATCTACAAATCGATTAATGTGATATACCACATAAAGAAAGTGAAGGATAAAAGTTATATGATCATATCAATAGATACAGAAAAAGCATTTGATAAAATCCAACATCCACTCTGATCAAAATTCTCAGCAAAGTGGGAATAGAGGGAAAATACCCTAACATAATAAAGGCCATATATGACAAGCCTACAGCTAACATCATATTCAACAGTAAAAAGCTAAAAATGTTTTCCTTAAGATTGGGAACATGACAAGAATGTCCACTTTCACCACTTTTAATCAAGGTAGTATTGGAACTCCTAGCCACAGCAATCAAACAAAAAGAAATAAAAGGCACCCAAATTGGAAAGGATCATGTAACACTGTCATTATTTGTAGATGACATGATACTATATACAAAGAACCCTAAAGATTCTACCAAAAGAATATTAAAACAAATAAATGGATTCAATAAAGCAACAGGATACAAAATTAATATTCAAAATTTGATTGCATTTTTATACACCAATAACAAATTATCAGAAAGAGAAATTAAGGAAGCAATCCCATTTACAATTACATCAAAAATTATAAAATATCTAGGAATAAATTTAACCAAGCGGTAAAAGACCTGTAATTGGAAAATTATAAAACATTGAAGAAACTGAAGAAGATACAAATAAATGAAAGCATACACAGCGCTCATGGATTAACACCATTAAAATGTCCATACTGCCCAAAGCAATCTATAGATGCAATGCAATTTCTATCAAAATACTAATGGTATTTTTCACAGAACTAGAACAAATAATTTTTTTTTAATAATTTTATTTTTTTAATGGGGTGACATCAATAAATCAGGATACATATATTCAAAGATAACAAGTCCAGGTTATCTTGTCGTTCAGTTATGTTGCATACCCACCACCCAAAGTCAGATTGTCCTCTGTCACCTTCTATCTTGTTTTCTTTGTGCCCCTCCCCACCCCCTTTCCCTCTCCCATTCCCCCCTCCCCCCCATAACCACCACACTCTTATCAATGTCTCTTAGTTTCACTATTATGTCCCACCTACGTATGGAATAATACAGTTCCTGTTTTTTTCTGAATTACTTATTTCGCTTCGTATCATGTTATCAAGATCCCACCATTTTGCTGTAAATGTTCCGATGTCATCCTTTCTTATGGCTGAGTAGTATTCCATAGTGTATATGTGCCACATCTTCTTTATCCAGTCATCTATTGATGGGCTTTTTGGTTGTTTCCATGTCCTGGCCACTGTGAACAATGCTGCAATAAACATGGGGCTGCATGTGTCTTTACGTATCAATGTTTCTGAGTTTTGGGGATATATACCCAGTAGAGGGATTGCTGGGTCATAAGGTAGTTCTATTTTCAGTTTTTTGAGGAACCACCATACTTTCTTCCATAATGGTTGTACTACTTTACATTCCCACCAACAGTGTATGAGGTAGAACAAATAATTTTAAATTTTACACGGAACCACAAAAGACCCCAAATAGCCAAAGCAATCTTGAAAAAAATGGACAAAGTTGGAGGTATCATGTGACCAGACATCAAGCTACACTTCAGGGCTATAATTAACAAAACAGCATGTTACTGGCTTAAAAACAGACATGGATCAATGGAACAGAATAGAGAGCCCAGAAATAAACCCACACCTATATGGTCAAGTAATATATGACAAAGGAGGCAAGAATATACAGTGGGGTAAAAAGTCTATTCAATAAATAATGTTGGGAAAAATGGACAGATACATGCAAAAAGAATGGAACTGGATCACTTTCTTATACCATATACAAGAATAAAACCAAATTGTATTAAAGACTTAAATGTAAGACCCAAAACCATTAAACTCCTAGAAGAAAACATAGGCAGTAAACTCTCTGACATCACTCTTTCACTCTTAGTAATTATTTATATATAATCTTCTTGGACAAGGAAAACGAAAGAAAAATTAACAAATGGGACTACATTAAACTAAAAAATTTTTGCACAGCAAAAGAAGCCATCAACAAAATGAATGGGAGAAAATAGTCACCAGTGATACATCTAATGAGGGCTTAATACCTAAAATATATAAGAAACTTATACAAATTAACACACACACACAAAATCCAACTGAAAAGTGGACAGAGGACCTGAACAGACATTTCTCCAAAGAGAACATACAGGTGACAGACATATGAAAAGATGCTCAACATTACTAATCATCAGGGAAATGCAAAGCACAATGAGATATCCTCATATCTGTCAAAATGGGTATCATCATAAATAAACAAGTGTTGGTGAGGATGTGGAGAAAAAGAAAACTGCATTATTAGTGGGATTGTAAATTAGTTCAGCCAATACAGAAAACATACGGAGGTTCCTCAAAAAGTTAAAAATAGAACTACCATATATGACCCAGCAAGTCTACTTCTGGGTATTTATCAAAAGAAATCCAAAACACCGATTTGAAAATATATATACATTCCTGTGTTGATTGCAGCATTATTTACAATAACCAAGATAGGAGCATAACCTAAGCACTATGGATGAATGGATAATAAAGTGGTATATATTTACAATAGAATATTACTCAGCCAGGAGAAAGAATGAAATTTTGATATTTGAGACAATGTGGATGGACCTAGGGGGTATTATGGTAAGTGAAATGTCAGACAAACAAAAAACAAATACCATATGATTTCACTTGTATGTGGAATCTAAAGAACAAAATAAATGAACAAACAAACTCATAGACACAGAGAACAATTTGACGGTTGCCAGATGGAAGTGGGGTTGGAAGGGTGGGCGAATAAAGGGAAGGGATTAAGATGTGCAAATTGCCAGTTTAAAAAAACGGTCATGGGATGTAAGGTACCGCATGGGGAATATAGTCAATAATATCGTAATAACTATGTATGATGTCAAATGGGTACTAGACTTAACAGGGTACCACTTCCCAAGTTATAAAAATGTCTAATCACTATGTTGAAATCACTCCTGAAACTAATATAACATCGCATGTCAACTGTAATTAAAAAGTAAATTTTAAAACGAATGTATACATACAGCACTTACAGAAGAAGTTTGGCTTTCCATTCTTAGTATAAGTACTTGTAAGCTGGGGACCCACTTGCTTTCCAAGAGAAGTCTTAGTTTAAAAAAAAAAAAAAAAAAAAGAGGGCTGGACATTTTTAACATTCTTTTCCTGAGCAATAAATAATAACACTGAAAAAGAAACCCAGGTATCTACCCAAAACTAACCATAGGATTTTTATCTGTAATAATAGGAAGGCATGGTTTCTTCACAGGTTAACTGTAATCGTAGAAGTTGTTTGAGTGTATGTATATTTATGTATATGAAATTTTGCTGTAGTTCTTAACCTCTTTTCCCCTCCTATGCGGACACTGCAGAGAGAATGAGGAGCGACCAGCTGGCTGTAACCATGGAAGAGAGCAGTGCGCAGGACGATGCTGCGACGCAGGGCGGCCCTCTTCCCGGCCGCCTGGGGGCGCCATATTCCGAGACCTGGGGGTACTTTCACTTGGCCCCGGCGCGCCCCGGACAACCGCCGGGCTACTGGGCCACCTGCCGGCTGTGCGGGGAGCAGGTGAGCCGAGGCCCAGGTTTCCACGCGGGCACCCCGGCGCTGTGGAGACACTTGAAGAGCGCTCACAAGCGGGAGCTGGAGAAGAGCGCGGCCCGCCGCTCGCCGCCCCCTGTCTCCACTGCCGAGGGCGACTGGGCACAGCTGCTGGCGCAGATGGGCGCGTTGGCCGTGCGAGGGAGCCTGCGGGAGCGCGAGCTGGCGCGGCGTGAGGCGGCTGTGGAGCAGGGCGAACGCGCCCTGGAGCGGCGGCGCAGAGCCCTGGAGGAAGAGGAGCGCGCGGTGGCCCAGGCGCGGCGGGAGCTGCAGGCGGAGAGGGAGGCGCTGCAGGCGCGGCTGCGGGAAGTGAGCCGGCGCGAAGGCGCCTGGGCCGCTGCCCCGCTGCAGACCCCGCTCAAAGAGGAACCCCAGGGGGACAGGGATGGCTACGTCATCACTAAAGTTCTCCTGTAGGTTGGCCGCTCCTGCCACCTCCGCGGACCTGCGTTTTCAGCCTCAGCAGGCACCCACTGCCTCCTGATGAATGGAAACCTCCAAACGAAGGCCTTGAAAAGCCCTGCAGAAGCCTGAGCAGATCCAAAATTCATTTCCACTCAGCAGTCGAGGTGTCGAGGAGCGCAAGCTCCAGTGTCTTTTGCTGGTGGCATTTCGTGGGCATATGTGCAGGGGGCGGTTTTCCTCCAAATGCCTTTGGAAATGATGGCTCCAGCAGCCCCTTGAACCTAAAGCACCCAAGATCTTATACCTTATGACTGCAAGGACAGAAGTTCCTTACAAACCAAAGTTCCTACATACCAGCCAGGACAACCCAGGCTGGAGATTCCATGGAAACTGGGTTAGAGCTTTTTATCCCCCCCAAAAAGGTGTTTGCTCGCCCTGGCCGGTTGGCTCAGAGGTAGAGCGTCGGCCTAGCGTGCGGAGGACCCGTGTTCTATTCCCGGCCAGGGCACACAGGAGAAGCGCCCATTTGCTTCTCCACTCCTCTGCCACGCCTTACTCTCTGTCTCTCTCTTCCCCTCCCGCAGCCAAGGCTCCATTGGAGCAAAGATGGCCCCGGCGCTGGGGGTGG
This sequence comes from Saccopteryx bilineata, assembly GCF_036850765.1. NCBI lineage: Eukaryota > Metazoa > Chordata > Mammalia > Chiroptera > Emballonuridae > Saccopteryx > Saccopteryx bilineata. The sequence continues at coordinate 201,451,719 of NC_089493.1, read as the reverse complement.
CTCTGTGGCCTCTGCCTCAGGCGCTAGAGTGGCTCTGCTCCCAACATGGCGACGCCCAGGATGGGCAGAGCATCGCCCCCTGGTGGGCAGAGCTCCGCCCCATGGTGGGCGTGCCGGGGGGGCGCATGCGGAGTCTGTCTGACAGTCTGTCCCTGTTTCCAGCTTCAGAAAAATGCAAAAAACAAAAAGTGTTTGCTCCTTTTTTAATGAGTAAAACTTTGATGAGCTGTCTGCTGCAGTTCCACGTTCTGAAAAAGGGGCCATTTAGTTTCCACGACTGCTCTCTACCCTCATCATCTCTTAGGCCCCAGCAGGACAATCCTGAGAACCCTCTGATTACTCTCCTCCCCAGTTTGCACCACAATACCAGGTGCACTTTGGTCTTTCTCTCCTCAGCTGCCTTCTTTCCCATTTCAGACCCACTGGCAGCTGTGGTCACCCTCCTCACTTCATGCTTCACAGCTGCCTCCTTACTAGCAAAACATGACCTCACTTTTCATTGCTGGTAAGGGCGCTTCTTTCCCCAGCTGTTTTTACAATGCTCACTGCTAGGTCAAAGAAAGGTTGCCACTTGAGGCACCCTTTTCTCATGTTTACATCCATTCCTTCTCCACTTTCACTGGCTCTTTGCTCCATTAGTGTTCCTCTTTTCCTCTGTCTTATTTGCTCCTATTCCCCAGACTTCCTCTTCCTCAGAATTGCCCAGTCTCCCTCCAACTGAAAAGAAAGACTTACCCAGCCAGGACGCTCTCAACTGAACCACCATTCAAGGATGGTGAAATAGTCCTTGCTGCCTATACTTCCCCATTCTTTATTCCTCTACTTCAGGGGTCCCCAAACTATGGCCGTGGGCCAACTACAGCCCCCTGAGGCCATTTATCCAGCCCCCGCCGCACTTCCAGAAGGGGCACCTCTTTCATTGGTGGTCAGTGAGAGCAATATAGTTCCCATTGAAATATCGGCCAGTTTGTTGATTTAAATTTACTTATTCTTTATTTTAAATATTGTATGTTCCCGTTTTGTTTTTTACTTTAAAATAAGATATGTGCCGTGTGCATAGGGATTTGTTCATAGTTTTTTTTATAGTCTGGCCCTCCAAAGGTCTGAGGGACAGTGAACTGACCCCCTGTGTAAAAAGTTTGGGGACCCCTGCTCAATTTTCATGGTCAATTTTCCATGTGACACTGGACTCTTAAAAAGCCACCACAGGCCCTGGCCAGTTGGCTCAGTGGTAGAGCGTCGGCCTGGTGTGCAGAAGTCCCGGGTTCGATTCCCGGCCAGGGCACACAGGAGAAGCGCCCATCTGCTTCTCCACCCCTCCCCCTCTCCTTCCTCTCTGTCTCTCTCTTCCCCTCCCGCAGCCGAGGCTCCATTGGAGCAAGGATGGCCCGGGCCCTGGGGATGGCTCCTTGGCCTCTGCCCCAGGCACTAGAGTGGCTCTGGTCGCAGCAGAGCGTCGCCCCTGGTGGGCGTGCCGGGTGGATCCCGATCCGGCGCATGCGGGAGTCTGTCTGACTGTCTCTCCCCGTTTCCAGCTTCAGAAAAGTACAAAAAAAAAAAAAAAAAAAAGCCACCACAATCTCCCCAGTGACTCAAGATGATTACTTATTCATCCTTCATTTTGCTTAATCTCTCTTCTTGAAATTTCTCCTTTGATAGGTGGAAACTGCTTTTCCTCCAGAGAATTCCTTTTCCCGATACAGACTGGCTCCCCCCAAAATTTTCTTAGGTCTATTTTTTTTATTTTTTATAGACCAAAAAATTTCAAGCATCCAGAAAAGGTTGCAAGGCTAGTACAATGAATACCGCTCTATACCCTCTATCTAGACTGAACAATTAATATTTTGCCATATTAACTTTTTCTTCCCTTTGCTCCATACATCCATGGCATTTCATCCTAAAGTATTTCAGTATGTATCTCCTAAGAATAAAAACATGGTTCTACATGATTACAATGCAATTACCATACCTAAGAAACAATTCCCTAATAGCCTCTTATATAGAGTCCTTAATCAAAATTCCCAATTGTCCCAAGAATGTATTTTTATCTTTTTTAAAAAACAGGGTCCAAAGTTAATATAGTACTTTTGATTATAACCCTTTTATAGTCTCTTTTAGTCTAGAATATCCCCCTTACATTTTTTTCCCCATGACACTTTTTGAAGAGTCCTAGCCAACTGTCTTGTAAAATGTCCTGTATCTGGATTTATCTAATTGTTTCTGCACTCACTCTTAGCTCATCTAACTGTAAGAACTGCAGTAATCACCACTGTGCCAACGACTCCTGAACACTTCCAGCCTTCAGTGTTCTCCCCTGGCCCTGCATGTTCCCATTTCTACTTGCATAACTGCCACTACATGGAAAGTGCAAATCTACTCAACTCCACATTCCCAATCCTCACCTTTACTGGACTCAAAATGTACCAGGTACATACAGTACATGTATTCTCTGATTCTCTTCTCACAGCAGTTCCATGGGGAGGTAGTCATACTATGCGTGCTTTACAGCTAAGGAAACTGACAGAGAGGAGTTAAGTAGCTTGTATAAGAACACAGCTGTTAAATAGTGGAGCTGAGATACAAATCTAGTCTATATCTCCAGATGCCAGGCTTCTAGCTGCTGTACTGTCCTTGTTATTCAGTCACCTGGCAGACACCCGTTTCCTTCCTAACTCCAATCCCAGCACCATCAGTGATATTAGTGTGCACTAAGCATTAACCATGCCCCAGGGCCATGCTAAATGCATTACAAGAATAATGGCCTATACCACAGTAACCCCATGGCATAGTGCTCTTACAACCATTTTGCAGAGGAAGAGACAGATCCAAGGGAGGTAAGTAATGTCTCCAGTCACACAACTACTAAGAAACAGTGGGACCTGAATCACAATTTCACTGACTCCTTAGGCCCCTGATCGACTGAGTCTATTTTACAAAGTATCATGCCTGTCTTCCTTAAGATGCCACCTGTCAAGCACAGGCCCCATTCCTCATCTGGGGTTCATCTTTCCATCCTTGTCTTCCCCCAATGTCTCCTCCTGACACTCAACTTGGCCAAAAGAATTGTACTAAGCCAACACTGATAACACTTTCCCTCCTCAAAAGCCCACAAGATCACCTGTTTTCTACAAGCTTCAACTTTGTGGCCTGACATCCAAATCCACCCACCCTGGCCAAGTCTTAGTTGTCCCCTCACCTCCATATTCTCCAGCCAAACTGGATTCCTTGTTCTTCCTGACATACCCTGGTCTTGGGGCCTCTATGCCTCTGTTCACCTTCCCTCCACTTAAAAAGCCCCTTTAATCTCCAAGTATGAAAAAATCCATTTTTCTAACCCCAAGTCCAAATTTGACTGCGTGCATAAAGCTTTCCTGGCTTCCTCATTTAGAGATGATTCCTTACTTCTCTGGACTCATAACATTTTGTATCTCACAGCCCTTAAAAGAGGCCACCTAGCATTTGGCTATATGGGTTCTTATTTCTCTTGCCAGACCCTGAGCCCTTGGAGTTAATGCATCCTTCTACTGCCAAAACGCCTTGCATAAAATAGCTGCTTAATAAATATTTGAGGATCAAATCCACTCAATGTGTTTAAGATTTTACAGGTTTTCTCAAAATTATTAACATAACTTTTCATTTATCTTAATTCTAAGTAGAATTCATAACAAAAAAAAATAGCCTAAAGTGAAACTGTAGTAATGATTTTTTAAAGCTGTCTAGTCAATAAAAATTTGTTAAGTATCAGTTACTGGGCTGTTCAGTTTGAATCCAATAAACTATTTTAGCATGTTATTATTAGGAATGTTTTTCTTAAAACTTTTTTCATTACACAAGTAATACAAATGCAATGCTGCAATCTGGGAAGAACTGCAGAAAAACAATGCAACACAGTCCAGTCACCTTACTAAAATTGCTTGTAACGTGTTAATGTATTTTTGTCTTCTTTTGCAATTTTTACATTACTCTAATAATAGTATGTTATTTCTCTTAAGCACCAACATTTAACTGCTTTATGTGGATTTATAAATTAAGCTGTAAGATATGAATTTGGACTTTTTAGAAGGAAAAAAATCCTTTATAAGTGTGACTCTTCTATTTCACAATCAGAACCATTAAAATAAGCAAAGATTAACTTTTAGAATCCAAACCACTCCTTCAAGAAAGATTGCTAATGAGAGCCCGGATAGCAGTTCAGGGCAGGGAGAACAGTTAGCCTGGCTGCTGACTGAGTGCCAGTTGTAGGAGTTAAGGGAAGGCATTTTACTTTGTTTTATACACCATTTGCCTGCAAGTCCCTCTTCCCCAGAAATCAATTCTTTAGTGGGGTTCCTACTCTGAACTCCTATATCTGTCTATCTGCCCAGTGCAGGGAATACTCCTATGTTTCTGAGACAGATACCTGGAAGGTGGGTGTGAAGGATGCCTCTGGGGGAAATCAGAGGCCTCCCAGTTCTGAGAACATTTGTAAATGTACACTAACAGGGATCCTATTGATCAGAAAGGCCAGGTGCTTGGGAATCAGATGTGAATTAAAATACAAGCTTCCAACTACATATGTGAAGTGTCACCTTGACAACCACCTTGAACTCTCTGAAATCCAGTTTTCTCATTAGGTAGCTGAGGATAATAGTAACAGGGATATTATGAGGATTAAGCCTATTATTCTGGCAAATTCTGACATACAGTTAAACTTAGTAACTATGACTTCTATCTCTCTCACCTAAATGATTAGTGGACATTTGGTCTGTCCAAAATGCCCATGGAGACATTGATTCATGCCAAAAGGTCCTTAAAACTTGGTCCTGTAAAATATATTCATGTTTAGAAAAAGTTCCTGTGTTCAAATATCTCATGAATGTTTATTTATACTTTTGGTTTACAGAATACATAAGGATACAGTACCATGTTTTATTGGCTCAGTAATTTTGTGGTGGCTATATTGCCAATAACCCTTCTTGCCTCAGTAGCCTAGCTGGCAGACATAGCTCATGGAAGTAAGTACCAAATGTCTCATGGATGTTCTGGTATAGGACCAAATATCAAGGACCTTTTGGTAGGAACCCAATGTCCTGCAAGAATCTTAATGGGAGCTCAAAACCAATTCTAAGAACCTCAGAAAGAACAGGTTCTCTGAGATGATTCCTGAGAGAATATGCATACAAGTCACCAAGGTTTGCCAAAGTCATTTTCCTTCACAATAGATCTACTTTTCAACCTAAACATAAATTTCAAACCTGATTTGCCAAATGTGCTAATTAGTCAAATCTTACAAGTAAATATATCTAAACCTACCCATCTAAGTACTTTCCCTTCCAAGGTAGTCACCTGGGAAGATAGCTATTCCAAAAATGTTTCCATGCTTTAAATATTTTTGAAACTCCTGTTAGTTCTCGCAGTTGCTGGTACACTCTAAAAAACATCCATAAGTTGGTAAATATTCACCTTTCCAGGAAAGATTTGATTTTTTTTTTTATAAGAGCTGACAATTATTCAGAGCCCATTCTGATGAATGTGGTAGATGATTAACCAAATTATCTTTTCTGGACAATACAATGTGATTATATCAAATCAATGATAATGATTTTTGTGTGGCTCATAAGTTGAACTTGATAGTGTTATATATTAAGGTTAAGTAAAGACAGCATAGTCATAAGTCAAGATTAAAGCCCATTTTAGTGACTTTATGATGTGAATGAATTCAGACAGCACTGGGAGTCATTACATATTTAAAGAGCATTGAATGTTTCTTTTTATGAAAATATTAATTGTGACATTCTCTGAAATCTGATTTCATAGTGCTAAAAGGAAGGTTTTAAAGGAAAGCATTAAATACTAATGAAAGCTCTATTATTTCAGTATATATTCTCCTGGGCGTTTGGTCAAGACAAGTAATGATCAGATGAATGAGCTGGCAACCTTCCTGGCCTCTGAAGTCTACTAGAAATTGGAAGCTAAGTAACACATTGTCACATGTTAAAATAATTTAATAACAATCTACCAACTTCTCCCTGTCTTGCTTTCTGGGCAATGAAATACCAAGGCATTTTGACATAGATGAGGAAAGCTAGCTTTTTTGCTGGAAGAATTTCTGGAAAGTTATTCTTACACAGCAGGAAGAAGATACTGTTTGCCTCCATTCACATTAGCTGCCCCAAGTGTGTCTGCTCCTTATCCTCTGACCTTTTGATTTATGTTCTCCATCAACTCCAGTTCCAGTGACCTGAACCATATTGCATTTTTTGTACTTAATAATTTATTGTTTAGCTTTAGAGCCCCAAAACCCAAATGTCTGAGCAGGCAGAGATACTATTATTCTCAGGTGATTAGAACAAATACATAATTAAATGAGGGGCTGCAGCATCAGTAAGTTTTTACTGTTGTGCACATAATCCAAATCCCTCAAAAACATGACTAAAATCTTGAAGGCAGAATTTATAAGATTACCCTAAAAAGGTCTCATTTGGAGACAGATCTGAAAACAATAAACAATGAAAAAACAAGCCAAATGTCCCCTTCCCTCTTCCAACCTAAGAACTTTGTTTTGGCTTGTGAAAAAACTTTCAAATGAACAAAAACTATTTTGATTAATACTCTTTGGGAATCTATGAAGACCTTTGTGTGACTACTTGGGCCTTTACATTTTCCAAATGCAGACAAAAGTGAAGTGTTACCAGAGGAAGGCTAGGGGGAGTTGAGAGGGACAAATATACAGTGATGAAAAATCATTTGATTTTGGGTGATAGGTACACAACACAATCAACAGTTCAAATGCTATAGAGATGTTTACCTGAAACCTATATCTACTCTTATGTCACCCCATTAAATTTAATTTCGGAAGGGAGGAAAGGAAAGGAAAAGGGAAAAGGAAAAGGAAGGATTTAAGTTCCAAGAATGCAGAAAGTCTTACCAGTCTGTTTACACTGCTGTGTCTGGAGTACCTAGAACTGTGTCTAGCCTGTGCAAAGCACCTCATAGATGTGTCTGCTGAACAAATGCATGTTGTCAAAAGATCGTCATATAAATCTAGTTCTTGGAGTTCTCCCTGCTCCCCCATGGTATTGAGTAAGGCTGGGCCTGCTAGATCTCCCTATCATTGTCCAGATAGCTCCTTTTCCAAAGTCATGCAGAATCCGTCCCTTCTTTGAGGATAAAGGTTATCACAATAGCTTCTACCTTTTCTTTCTCAGTACCAATCTCCTGCTCATTCTCCAATATTTATTAAGAAATCCAGCTCCTGACTCATTCTTGTCCACACCTTTCTCCTATTATGACCTCGAGGAATAAAGATGGACCATCCACTAACCTCAATCCCTGGCTTCAATAACCACCATCTGCACTCCAGGATTCTTCTACAACTGTGCCTGTGGTAACAGTAGCATGGCATAATACTACTAATAATTTCTATCATTTAAGGGTTTATTATGCACTGGACATTGTGCTTGGTGCCACAAAGACCTTATTATCTCATTTAAATTTTTAACAACCCTGTGAAGACATTGAGGTACACAGGTTGAAATAAAATTTTAAATACTCAGCTCAGGAGTAGTGGATCTGTAATTTGAACCCAGGTCAGTCAGACCATTTAGTCTGTTCTTAACCATCCCACTGGGATGAAAAGAATCAGATTTAAACCCTAGCTCTGCCACATGGGCTTTATGACCTTGAGCAAACTTAAAATCTCTCTAGGCCTCCGTTTTCTAATTCATAAAATAGGAATAAAGAAGATGATATAAGCTAAGTGCCTGACATGCCACAAGAGTGTTCCATCCATCCTACCAACAAGCACTTACTGAGCCCCTCCTAAGCACTCACCTGTGGTAGATACTGAAAACAGCAGTGGGTGAACAAACCAGGTCCTGCCTTCACAGGTCTGCAAGCATCTGATGTGTGTGCTCAACATCTGATAGATAAAACAAGCCTTCGAGGAAGTCTGCCAGCCTCCACTTGCCTTTCATCAATCTGCTAGTTATCCTGCTATATAGCAATCTAATGAGGGATCTTTGCTGCTTAAAATCCTTCATCAAAAAGACAAAATCCAAATTTCTTAACACAATATGCTAGAATGGCTGTAGGTTAAAGTGGCTCAATTCCCCTCGTCATCCCACCCCACTCTACCCCCTTTTCTTTAAGCAGTGAAAATCCTTCTTCATGTATCATCTATTTGGAAGGCTGAATTAAAAACCAGATCAAAATATAAACCTACTCTGGTAACAGGCAAAAGAACTGGAGTCACCAGTTTGGCATCCTAAGCCCTTTCCACCCTCATCAAGTGCGTGTGCACACACACACTGCTGCAGCTTCTAAGGCAATGCCATGAGTTGTCAAACTGTGTGAAAACCAAGCATTAGATCAATGTTCCTCTAACTCAGCAGTTCTCAACCTGTGGGTCGCGACCCACAGGTTGAGAACTGCTGCTCTAACTGCAGGGCACAGTCCCATTAATGGATTATGAAATCAATTTAGTAGCTGGAATCAGTGATTTGGAAAACACAAATAAGAGTGCACTACATAAATTAATGTCTAGGTATTGGTATATAAAACCTGTCACATACGTAAACAAACACACGCTAAACTGTGATATAATTTTTTTTTTTTTTTTTTACAGAGACAGAGAGAGTCAGAGTGAGGGATAGACAGAGACAGACAGACAGGAACGGAGAGATGAGAAGCATCAATCATTAGTTTTTCGTTGCATGTTGCGACACCTTAGTTGTTCATTGATTGCTTTCTCATATGTGCCTTGACCGCAGGCCTTCAGCAGACCGAATAACCCCTTGCTCGAGCCAGCGACCTTGGATCCAAGCTGGCAAGCTTTTTGCTCAAGCCAGATAAGCCCATGCTCAAACTGGCAACCTCGGGGTCTCGAACCTGGGTCTCCCGCATCCCAGTCTGACGCTCTATCCACTGCGCCACCGCCTGGTCAGGCTAAATTGTATTTCTTATTGTGGATTATGGTCAAAATGATTTGAAAGCCATTGCTTTATATCATCTATGTAGCCTTAATTCTTCCCATGTTTCCGGTCATATAAAACTCCCTCCATATCAAGCCACTTGCAGTCCTCCAAACTCATCTAGCTCTTTCACTTCTATGCCTGCAAAGTGTGTAAGCTAGGCCTGGTGCTATATTAGTAATGTAAGTGTGAGAAAAACTAAGGTCTTGTCCACATGGCATTTAAGAATCTAGACATACAAATATAATACTAGTCATACAAATATAATAAGTGATTACAGGGACTAGTTACAAGCCTAGGGAATAATCCAGTGACAGTGAACTTGGTTTAATATATAATGTGAACCAAAATAAGCAATCTAAGTGAAACAAATATGGGTTTTCAAAAACATTAATCAAAGGCAATTAGTCTAGGGAGACAAAGGAAGCATCTCTAAATAATCAATTAGCAGAGATCTAAAGAGTATGTCAGTTAACTAGGTAATTGGGGGGGGGGGGAGCATTCCAGACATAACAGAATATAAGCCACCATGAGAAAGGGAAGCATGCCGGAGCCCAAAAACCAAGTGGGAGAGAGATACCAAACAGATCTGGAAAAGTGAGCAGTGACCCCGGTAGGGTCTTAAGGACTAGGATTTTGTTTTCTGTCCTTGGAGTAACAGGAAGCCACTGGAAGATTTAAACAGGTGATGATGCAATAGGAGTTGTAAAGACACTATGACTGGAAGAAGTGATTACAGGGACTAGTTACAAGCCTAGGGAATAATCCAGTGACAGTGAACTTGCTTTAATATATGAAAAATTAGGGGTAGGGGAAGAGAAGGCAGTGGTACTGAATACAGGCTGATGACCTCTGGCTTGCAAAACTGGTTGGATGGTGCTGCCAGGTTTGGAGAAGACTGTGGGTTCGTTCTTAGATGTTACATTTACAGTGACTTTGAGTTAGGTATGTATCCTGACTAAAAGAATCTGGTGTCAGGGGTTTGCAGACGGTACATGAAAGTGGGCATACGAGAGTGAGGAAAATGTCTGGAGTTAAGCCCTTTTAAAGACCTCTCCATTTCCAGGTGTTATATTCCTACTTCTGTATGATTACACATAGTTAACTACACAAGCCTACCTACTTTAAAGTTCAAATATAGAAATAATAAAATAAAAAGTAAAATCTGTTCACTCCTTGTGTAATTAATATTAATAACTCAATATGCACCCTTATATATTTTGATGGGATTACTAAACCCCAGTTTTCCATAACCTATTTTATTTCTTAATCAGCAATATAGTGAGAATATTCTTCTATAGCAAGGTATAGATCTATTTTACTCACCTGGAGGGCTACAAAGTATTGTATGGTAGGACTGTATCACAATTTAACCAACCCCTGGCAGACAGTTACCTGATCCCACTTCTACCCCACTTCTGCCTTGCTCAGCAAACCGTAATTCTGTTCCAACAGTAACGTGGTCAGACTTAGGTGATGGTTCATGATTGGCGTTAAGTCAACTGAGGCCATTCTGTTGCCCACCTTGTCAACTTCCCTTGCAGCTACAGGTAGCCATGTTATCAGGTTCTGGCTAATGACTCTAAAAGGTCCACTATGAGAGTTCCTGAGTAAGCTTTTGCTTTCTTGATAAAGAACTCACACAAATACTACTCTCTCTACCTTTTCTTCCTGTTTTGTACATAGAAGTTCCAAAAAGCCCTTTGCAACTACAAAACCATAAACTAACACTAAGAATAAGCAGAAAGGCAGAGAGAAAGCCTGGGGTGGTAAAAATACACACACATGAGCACCAACTCATTTTAAAGAATCCAAATGTATTTCCAGCTTAAAAGTCTAAAAAAGTAAAATAAAATGTTTTGAATCAAAGATTCAGAGACATTAAGTGATGCTCTACAAAAATAAGAAACACATTTAGAACAACGTATTAGAGATAATACTTTCAACTGTTACTGAGAACATCTTTACATGTTGGGTCCAGAAATGCCTTTCTGGTTCCCTGCCAAGCATATCCTCTGTCCTGCAACTTGACAGGATAGCCTGCGTGCACAATCTCTCATACCGCTTGAATTACCTTGTTTGAGATTTCTATCTTCTTTTGCCTGCAATTTGAAAATGTATCAGATTAAGAAATAATCTTTTACACAAAAGCTGGAAGGTATCTGATTTGGGTAAATAATTACTTTTCTTAAATTCATAACTAGAATAAAAATGAAACTCAAAAAAACTAAAAGCAAAAAAAAATTCTTTTTGAAAAAAAGTGTTTCCTAGCTATTTAATTCTAGAAAACAATTTCTATTATTTTACTCTAAAGTCGATGGTTTCTTCTGTTCTCAATTTTACCAGCTTCTCATATTCTAGCAAAAAATGTAAGATGTTAGATTTCTGAAGTTTAGCAACATATAGCTCCACTTAAATAAACTCAAAGGCTATTAAATTAGTAAATTTATATCATGAGTAAATTATAATTAAAAATATTAGACACAGTACAGAGAGAACTGGATGGAGGGTGGCGGAGGACGATCTATCTTCGGTGATGGGTATGCCACAGAACTAAATGACAAGATAACCTGAAAATGTTTTCTTTGAATGTATGTACCCTGATTTATTGATGTCACCCCATTAAAATAAAAATTTATTTATAAAAAAAAAATTAGACACAAAAAAATGTGTAATCTAAAACACAGTTTACATCTATGCGTCTAAACAAACAGAAGCTCACATTTGTACTACTTTTACAGTTTACAAAGTGCTTTCATATATATTTCTTATTTTCTATTCAAGACAGACACATACGATAAATATTCTTATTTCAAAGTTGGAAATTGACCCAGACATTTTTCAGTGCTTTAATCACTATAGTGTAGCTCTGAGAGTGTGATCTACAAAAGGTGTTAATAATGCAAATATCACATATATCTCGGAGTTTTATCACCATTTTAAAGTTTCCATTTTCTTAACAAAAGAAAATAAAAAAGTTTTCTGCAATCCAATAATAAAAATGTGAAATATATAGACAGTATACTAACCCAATGAGTAAGGCCTACCAGAAGCTAAGTCTACTTTGGGAATTCTATAGTTATCTAATATACAGAGCACCAGTACCAAAACCACATTTAGATGAGTAATTTTTTTATTTTCGAAAAAATAATGCAGGAAACTCTTGTTGCCTCCAAGTATAATGTACAGACATATGTGTTAGGGTGTATAGGTAGCCAGGAGGAAGGATACAGAAAAATACTTTATCCAGATCTCGAGTTCTAGGGCCTCTGATTACCCCAGCTTAGGCCAAAAGGAACCTGACAATTTGGTCACATGTCTCATCTTCAGTAATAAATTTATTTTTCTTTCCCCACTCCCTTTTTTTTCTAAGTATCACTTAGACTAGAAATTCCAACAAGTAGCTTTTTAATAATTTTTTAAATATATACTTTATTTATTTTACAGAGACGGGGCAGTATGAACAAGAAGTAATTGCTTCACTCTAGCTGTTCACTGGTTGCTTGTCATATGTGCCTTGACTGGGTAAGCCCAGGGTTTCAAACCAGCAACCTTGGCGTCCAGGTTGGCACTCTATTCACTGCGTGCACCACAGGCCAGGCATACAGGTAGCTTTTCTTTCTGAATTTTCTTCTCTACTACAGAACAATTTTCAGAATTTTCCTTTCCTATTCTAAATCTTAAAGGCATTTCTTTACAGTAGATGAGGGAGCTATAGCTTATATTCACTGGCAGAAAAGGGTCAATTCCAGCATTAATTTCCCAGCAAAGAGCTAAGAGAAGTGTGAACAGAACAGCAGAGTGGTAAGTGGCAGAGCAGTGACACCTGCACTCAGAAGGCTGTACTGCAGTCCCCAGGTCTGAGTTCATCCTTTTGTTTCTGTTCTGCCAATTTAGAAAGGAAAGTTCTGGCTGGTACTGAGTTCAAAGCAGATCCAGTATGTTTAAATCATTGGTTCAATGAATCGCTCTTTTTGATGTTATAATGTTTTTATTTCATTTGAGAACATTTTCAATAAATACTTGAGTTTGAGGCCTTGGCTAGGTAATCTGTTTGTAGCAGAAATCAGACTTCTCTGGCTAAAACTCCATCGCCAGCAATGGACTCCATCAAAACTACAAATGTCAGCACACTGAATATTTCAATACTGTTCTCAACTGTTCATATCTAAATATTTCAGCTATGAAACAAACCAATGTAAGTGCTTAATATATAATACAAATCAAGATTCTTCACAGAAGAAAACAATGAAAGACTAATTCTCTAAAAGTCACCTGTTCGTTAGTTCTTCAATATTACATTATTTCAAAAATAATAAAATTTATGCACCATTACATGTTTTCTCAACATTATTTATCTAAGTTCTAAGGGATATAAACAAGGAAGTATAAGTCAGAATTGTTTTTATAAACTTTCGATTTTTTGTTGTTGCATATCTTATATTAATGAATATATGGAGAAAAGGACAAATGTACATTTAAATCATTAGTGAATTTTGCCTCTATGGCTTATACATGACAAGATAAAATAACAAAGTTCAATAAGTTCATCCATGCCCTATGAACTTTAATGCACTCATCAAATAACTTGATTCAGTCACTATTTGTTAGTTTTAAAATTTTTTTAAAGCTGCACACCATACTTTATTATACATTTCTGAATCAAGAGGGAGTAAATTGTGATACAGCTCCCTCATGCCACTCACTCTTTTGGACGAAAAAGTTCAGCAATGAAATAAGAGTTTCCAGACTCTTAGTTTAAAAAGCTTGAATTGTGTTCTATGACTGACCTTCACTCTACAGTTCCTTTGACCCAAGGCACGGTCCCTGGTGCATTTTTCTGAGGTTTAGTTTCCGGGAAGTTTTCTGCAAACCTCTCTCGTGCTTTCTCCCAGTTCTTTTTGTTCTTGTTTTGGAGAAGGTGAACATCTTCAATTAAGGATGGTTTGCTGGTTCCCAAGCCTGCATGTGTTCGCCGAAGCTGAAGCTGGATCTGTTACCGAGAGTGGAGCAGAGGACTTACTACTGTACAGTCAGAGCATATTGAAATCTGCTGTGTCCAACATGGTATCTTAACTATAATGCTTTGACTTAGAAAAGATTGATGTTAAAAAAAAAAACCTGTCAAAAGCATCAGATACTACAGGAATACATACATGAAACTTATACATGGAAAGTAAACTCATTTTCTACATTGCCTTGCCTAACAATAAGGACAGCTGGCTCTACAAAAAAAATAAAATGCTCCTTAAATAGCACTGAATTTCACTGAAATACTGCAGAATCTGTCATCCCACTGTAACCAAAAGTAAGGCAATAGAGGTTTTTTTTTTTTTACAGCAACAGAGAGAGAGTCAGAGAGAGGGATAGGGACAGACAGACAGGAACGGAGAGATGAGAAGCATCATCAGTTTTTTGTTGCAGCACCTCAGTTGTTCATTGATTGCTTTCTCATATGTGCCTTGACCGCGGGCCTTCAGCAGACTAAGTAACCCCTTGCTCGAGCCAGCGACCTTGGGTCCAAGCTGGTGAGCTTTGCTCAAACCAGATGAGCCCGCGCTCAAGCTGGCGACCTCAGGGTCTCGAACCTGGGTCCTCCGTATCCCAGTCCAATGCTCTACCCACTGCGCCACTGCCTGGTCATGCGGCAATAGAGGTATTTAAATCTACTGTCCTAGCCTCACCTAAGTAAGTGAACAAGTAAGTTAAACATGAAGTCATAAAAAGAACTTGACTGCTTATTTTCAGTAAAGGAGGAAAATAGTTATTATTCTGAGATTAAAGCTACCAGTTACTGAGTACCTAATGTATGTCAGGTACCATGCTAGGGGCTTTATCTTCATGACAGCACTGAAAAACAGTTCTAATCATCTCCATTTTTACACATGAAAACTGAAGTCTAAATTTGCCCTGAGTCCTACAGATAGTTAAGTGATAGAGCACATATTCTAACCAGGTCTGACTAAAACCCATGTTTTTCCCATTGTAACTTAAGGAAGTGAGAAAACTTACATTACATTCACAGTGACCCATTCATTATTTATTTAAGTATTAACTAATTACAAAGAAAGTTCTTTAGTCATATTACTTTGTAAAGTTTTTGTGAAAGAGAATTCGAACCCTGATGAACCATGGGACTGCAGGATTAAATCACTGTATTGTTTTTCAAACACTATTCTATTGCTTGTTACATGCTCTGATTCCGGAAGCCAACAAATTGTCCAGTAAATACAGAATCTGCCTATTTGTAAAGAAACACTGTAGCTGCTCCTGCAAAGCTTAATACCAGGAAATCATAAAAAACAACTAAAAAATACAGAAAAACATATAGCTCAGGAAATAACATTTACCAGCTCCTCTGAAGGAAAAAACTCTAAGAGGCTTCCTGAAAAACATTAAAAATAAAATAATGCATGCATATGTATTTGGTAATCATAATGTCACAAAGGCAGAAGTCATGTCTGTTTTCTCTTGCTATTATACTACTAGTTAAGGCAATGGCTGACACATATTAGATACATAGTAAATATATCCACTATAAAAATAAACAGTTAAAGAAAACACAAGTCTTACCGGAGTTTTCATTCCTCCACCATCCTTCCCTAGGCCCTCTCCTTTTTTCCAACCCATCTTCTCCAACATCTTCCGACCTTTGTTGCTATCAGTAATTTCACTTTAAAAAAATTAAGATAGTTGATTTCTAAAAGACTATTTTGATCACATTTATAATGAATGAATAAATTAAAAACAGTTGGCACTACTACTTTAGAAAACTACTTTGGAAAAGTTAAAACTTACAAATGAACAGATGCAGGAGCATCATCTCTTTGGAAAGTTCCTTCACTTCCAATATGCTTCCTACGTTTTCCTGCTCTGTCTTTATATTTTGGATTCTTCAAGGCCTTTTCATCTTCATAGTCTGTATTCTTTATAAATGCAGAATATTCATTTAAAATAAGCTGATGAAAATGTAACATCTGTATATTTGCCTTACTTAGCAAATATGGTTCAATATGGTCTCTAATAAACAATGTATTAAAACAAACCATGATGTAAATGAAGACAATTATGTTACTGAATATGCTGTTTTTATTCTACACCCTTTAAAGTGTTTATCTGAAGTAGTACTTAAACAAATTATAGAGAGTATAAATTATATGTAAATTATAATAGGTAATCATAAGATATAGTGAAACAAAGTATATTTTGACTTAATGTTGTATACTCATATTCTCATATTAACTACTAGTATTCAAAAAAATATGTAGTACTTAAAAAAAAAACAAAAAAACCCATCCCTCCTTTCCTCTAGGAATTGAAAACAAAGGACCTAAAAGAATTTGATCACTATTTCCTAGAAAGGAAAATGTAGGCAGTCGTTTAAAAATTGGATAAAAAAGCAAACTTTTTAACCCTGACTATAATTGTACCTTTTTGCTTCAATACAGCTCTATCTACACATATAATTCATCTATCACTCAACAAATATTTACTGGTAAGGAGTGTGTGCTCCATGCTAGATGATGGAATGGAAAGAAATTTCTAATTCCAGAAGACAGACACACACAGTCTCTAACAAGCTACAGTATGATTGGTTCAACAATAAAGGTATGCACAATACACAAAGGAGGAGGAAGTCAATTCAGCTTGGGGCTTCAAAGAAAGTTTCCCTCCACTATTCATTATTCCTTGCTGATCTTTATAGAAACTATAAAGTCTGACATTCACCCACAGAAATGCTAGGGGCTGCTAGAGCAATTCAAGGAAAGTACCACAGAAGTTTTTACTTAATTCTGCTTTTAATCAGAGAAGAAAAACTGATCCTAATGAGTCTTTTTCCTCCAAAAGACGACAGAGAAACTGAGTTAAAATTTTTAGGAAAATAGTTTATTCTCTCCTTAAATATTTTCCATTTTCCTCCCAAATTAGCCCCTTGACATTTTTTTCTGTTATGATTTATCTCTCAGTACAAAAGTAACAACAAATACATATTTTGCAAAATATGTATTATTTTGGCAGCATCTTTTCCCACATCTTCATGTGTGAAAAAAGTACTAGACAAACACACTTAAGACTTACATTCTATATATCTAGCTAGTTCTGTCATTTAGTAGTATAGTAGTTGGTTGACCCTTAGCTTTAGTTTCTCAAATCTACACTAAGAAATATTAATTACCTTCTTGGGATTAAATGGCAACATTTCCTTACAGCCTGATTGAGGTATATAAACATATAATAAATTACACATAAAGTGTACAATTAGACACATTTGAGGTGTTTACACCTAAGAAACCATCACCACAATCAAGATAATAAACATATCCATCTCCCACAAAAGTATCCATGTCATTTTTTGTACTCTATCCCTCAGATCCTCCCTGTGCATCCTCCTTCTCTTGCATTCAGGCAACCAGACCTTTCTGTTGCTTACATACTTGCTTTCCTAGACGGTTATATAAGTAGAAATATGTACTATGTACTCTTGTTGCCTGGCTTCTTTCACTCAGCATGACTGAGATTCATCCATATTGCAGCCTGTATCAATAGTTCACGCTTCTTCTTTGCTAAATACTATTTGACCATATAGCTATAACAACTTTATTTTCCATTCATGGGATAAACATATAAGTTTTTTCCAGTTTTGGCTATTAGAAAAAAATCTGCTATGAACATTTATTTACTAGTCTTTGTATGAACATATGCTATCATTTCTCTTATATATATTTATTACTATTCTTGGAGTAGAATAGAATTGTATCATAGGTGAATCATATATGTATTTAACTTTTAAAGAAACCACTAAACTGTTTTCCAAAGTAATCACACCATTTTATGTTCTCACCAGCAGTGTGTGTTTCAGTTCGTCCAATAACCACCAACACTTGGTAGTTAGTCTTTTTAACTGATTTTAATTTGCATTTCCCTCAACATCTTATCATGTGTTTATTTGCCATCTGTACATCAGCTTGAAGTGTCCTTTCAAATCTTTTGCTCTTTTTTTAATTGACTTGTTTTTACTGAGTTTAAGAGTTCATTATATATTCTAGATATAAGATATGATTTTTAGCCTGAGCATTAAGTGTTGACCTAAAATGCTGACTGAGGTAGACAGTTCAAAACCCTAGGCTTGCCTGGTCAAGATACATATGAGAAGCAACTACTACAAGTTCCTAATTCTCTCCCTGCCTTTCTCTCTCTCTCTCCTCTCTCTGAAATAAATCTTTTTTTTAAAGCAAGAGAGAGAGAAACAGCGACAGACAGGCAGACTGACAGGAAGGGACAGAGATGAGAAGCATCAAATCGTAGTGCGGCCCAATAGTTGTTGATTGCTTTTTATATGTGGCTTGACCAGGGGGCTCTAGCTGAGCCAGTGACTCCTTTCTCAAGCCAGCAACCTTGGGCTTCAAGCCAGTGACCTTTGGGCTCAAACCAGTGACTATGGGATCATGCCAATGATCTCATGCTCTAGCCAGGGACCTTAGTGTCTGGGACCTCAGCATCCATGGTCAACATTCTATCCACTGCACCACCACTGGTCAGGCAACAAATATACTCTTTAAAAAAAAGGGCCCTGGCCGGCTGGCTCAGCATATAAGAGCATCAACCTAGCATGCAGACATCCTGGGTTTGATCCCCAATCAGGGCACACATGAGAACTGACCATCTGCTTCTCTTTCTCTTCCTCTACCCCTTCTCTCTCTCCTCCTCTCGTAGCCAGTGGCTCGACTGGTTCGAGCGTCAGCTCCACGCACTGAGAATAGCTCAGTTGGTATGAGCATCAGCCTCAGGTGCTAAGGATAGCTTGGCTGATCTGGGCATTGGCCCCAAACAGGGGCTGCCGGGTGTGGATCCAGGTCGGGGCACATGCAGGAGTCTATCTCTCCTCCTCTCATTAAAAAACAAAAAAAAAAAGATATGATTTTTATCAGTTAATGATTTGCAAATATTTTTTCCAGTCTGTGGTTTACCTTTTCATTCTCTTAACGGTATCTCTGAAGAAACAGAAGTATTAGAGGAAGTGCAATTTATTAATGTTTTTTATTTTTTTTAAAGATTTTATTCAATTTTCAGAGAGGGGAGAGAGAGAGAGAAAGGAAAAGAGGGGGAGAGAGAGAGAGAAGAAGGGAGGAGCAGGAAGCATCAACCCCTATATGTGCCTTGACCAGGTAAGGCCAGGGTTTCTAACCGGCGACCTCAGTGTTCCAGGTCGACACTTTATCCACTGCGCCACCACAGGTCAGGCCTATTAATATGTTCTTTTATGGACTGTGCTTTCAGTGTTAGATATCTAAAATAATCGGCCCTTTTTAAAAAAATTTTTATTTACTGATTTTTTTCTTTTAAGAGAATGAGAAACAGAAACATCAATCTGTTCCTATAAATGCGCTCACTGGGGATTGAACCCATGTTCGTGTAATCAGGACGATGCTCTAATCAACTGAGCTACTCAGCCAGGGCCACCTAACCATTTTTTTAAGGTTTGTTTCTACAAGTTTTATAGTTTTTGGTTTTAAATTCTTATCTATAATCAATTTGTGTATTATATAATGTGAATCAAAGTTCTTTTTGTTGCTGTTTTTGCACTTGGCAATCCAATTGTTCCAGTATGTTTGTTGAAAAAGATCATCCTTTCTCCACCAAATTGCCTTCACACCTTTGTAGAAATCACACACATATACACACGTGTGCACACACACATACACATCTGTTTATATGGATCTATTTCCAAATTCATTATTCTGTTCCCCTAACCTATTTGTTTATTTTTATGCCATACTATACTATCTTAATTCTGTAGTTTACAGTAAGTCTTGAAATCAGGCAGGGTTAGTCTTTCAACTATGTTCTTCAATGGTAACATTTTAATGCAAGTTTTTAAAACCCAGAAATAGCTACTCAAATGTAGAGTACTATTATCATTTTTCTACTTCAACCTTAACAGTTGTTAGGGCAACAGTAAACAACCAAAACAATTACATCAACCTGAAAATCATTTTAAATACCGGTAACATTTTTATATTTAAAATGGACTATGCATATCTAAAGGCATTTTTACTCAAAACCAGGTATATAATTTTGAACACATACAACAATATTTAACATCCTTACCCGCAAACCATATTTTACTCGTATTTTCTTTAATTCTTTTCTCCTTTCCAACTCTTTTTCCTCCTTGCTTAGTGTTGGACCAACTAAAAGGAAAAAGTGAGTTTGGTTTAAAAAGAAAATCTCAATAAATCTAATAGATTTTATATAAATTAATACTCTTATTTAATAATAAAAAAACTAATTTAAGCCTGATCAGACGGTGGCGCAGTGGAAAGAGTAACGGACTGGGATGCAGAGGACTCAGGTTTGAAACCCCAAGGTCACCAGCTTGAGCATGGGCTCATCCAGTTTGAGTGCAGGCTCACCAGCTTGAGTGCAGGGTCACCGGCTTGAGCCCAAGGTCACTGGCTTGAACAAGGGATTACTCGCTCTGCTGTAGCCCCCAGTCAAGGCACATATGAGAAAGCAATCAATGAATAACTAAGGTGCCACAACAAAGAATTGATGCTTCTCATCTCTTTCCCTTCCTGTCTGTCTGTCCCTATCTGTCCCTCTCTTTGTCACAAAACAAAAAACAAAAACTAATTAATAATATTAGCATCCCATCTATAGATTAATCAAAAGTGCAAATAAACATTAATGTAAAGGCATCTTGGGTTGTGATGATGTCCTTTCAGCATTTGGGTAATTAAACCTACTTGGAAAGTACACCAAAACTCAAAGATTATAGGAATGTTACAGTATAGATAACAAAAGAAACACCACACATTTCAATTTTTTGTTATTATTATAAGAGCATCCAAATGTAGAAATACTGTGAATCTTCCAAAGAAATGTAGACATGTGCAAAAGAAAAATTACAGAACCCAAGATTCACATTATTTTATAATGTGTCATCCTTATTTTCATAATCTACAATCAGAAAACAAAATATACAATGACCATGTAAAATTAGTATCTATTTGGGGGAAAGCTGAGGTGAAAAATTAATTTTTACTAGTTCAAAGTATTTAAATTTTAAAAGCTTAGATGAGTGGATTTAAAGCAAGATGGCAACTTTCTACAATGTTATTTACTATAGAAAATAATAGTATATACACAGATGATATATCAACATAAACTGCAAGTAGGAAAGCAAATGTATCAATAACTCTTAATATCTTGGCTAATATTTTCTATATTATTATTATATGACAGAGTTTAACTGTGGATAACTTTTTCATATCAGTAAATAGATGTTAAAATAAAACAATCTTTATTATAGTTATGTCACAATTACTCTTTTGAAGAAGATTTAGCTAATATTGCAGTGCTGCGCTTCAAAAGCCTATTAAACTAGATTAGCAAAAACAGAGCTAATGATTAGGTCAGAAAGTGACCTAATGCTATAAAAGCACAGCTAATTATTACATAGAAAAATCAACTACAATCATAATTGACTAGCCTAGGTCTCAAATTTGAAATACATGTAATTTCTTAGTCTCTTTTGATACTATTCACTGAAATATAAATTATCTCAATACAGTATTATATCAAAATGCATTATATCGATATGAAACTTATAGCCAAGTGATACATTTTTAGAACACTCCAGTGAATTAAGTTTTCATGCCAACATATAACAATATGTTTCACATACCAAAAGATTCATCTTTCTTATCAAGACGCAGGTGAGCTCTAACCTGCCCTGGCTCACAGCCGTCACAGGTGTCACTGCCCGGGTGAATGTGAAAGGACAGCACAGTCTCTCCAATTTTCACTTCATCTCCGTGCTCAAGTATGTAAGGGTCACACTTAGTTTTAGGCTGAAGGGGAAAATTACAAAACAAATCCAAAAGAGTTGCACATGATTATTTTATGTTAAATAGAAGTAATGTCTGTCTGATTATATCAAAAATTTTGAGATGAGTCTCAATAAGATAGATACACATAGGCACACACATTTTCACAACTTGAGGATGATCCATATGTTCTACTAGTGGAGAAAATGACTGAGCTGACAAACTTCTAATTTTTATATTATCAAACACCACAATCTCCTATCTTCATTACTAATCCTATCAGAGAAATGCCCAACCCAAATTTCAAACAATCTATTACCAAAATGAATAATCACAGTAAAAAAGATAAAAGGTAAGGAGGATAAGTACATCATTATTCTTTTTCCTCTTCTTTTCTCTTTAAAAATCAGTTTTATTTCATTTTTGATTCTTACAGACTAAGAATATGGCCTTCCTTCCAGTGCCAAGCACTTTGCTATATGCTGAAGATAGAAGAGTAAATTGGATAAACACAGCTCCTGCCTTCAGGGAGTTTAATTATAGTTTAGCAACATTTACATTAAAACAAATTTTTTAAAAACTCAAAAAAGCCTGACCAGGAAGTGGCTCAGTGGATAGTGTTGGACTGGGACGTGGAGGACCCAGGTTCGAAATTCCAAGGTCACCAGCTCGAGCGCGAGCTCATCCAGCTTGAGCATAGTCTCACCAGCTTGAGTGCAGGGTTGCCAGTTTGAGCACGGGATCAAAGACATGACCCCATGGTTGCTAGCTTGAGCCCAAAGGTCACTGGCTTGAAGCCCAAGGTCGCTAGCTTGAGCAAGGGGTCACTTGCTCTGCTGTAGCCTCCCCACTCCCAGTCAAGGCACATATGAGAAAGCAATCAATGAACACCTGAGGTGCCACAATGCAGAATTGATGCTTCTCATCCCTCTCTTCTTGTCTGTCCCTATCAGTCCCTCTCTCTGACTCTCAATCTGTCAAAAAAAAAAAAAAAAAATCCAAAAAGAAGGGCCTCTAACGTCGCTGTTAAAATATTTATTCTGAATAGCTTCAAAATGTATTTATCCCTAAAAAGAAGGCATGGATATATAATTAGAAGTCTAAACTCAGTAGTAAAGTATCCACTTATTATATACTTCTTCAACCCTTTCTGGGAATTCCCTTTCATGTAATACATTTGGCATTCAATAATGACCTAACCAAATGATATGCATAATAACCATGGCTTTCAGAAATAAAAAATTTCAGTTCAATTTTTTAAAATAATGTGCAAGTAGGCCCTGGCTGGTTGGCTCAGTGGTAGAGCGTCAGCATGGCGTGCAGGAGTCCCGGGTTCGATTCCCGGCCAGGGCACACAGGAGAAGCGCCCATCTGCTTCTCCACCCCTCCCCCTCTCCTTCCTCTGTCTCTCTCTTCCCCTCCCCCAGCCAAGGCTCCATTGGAACAAAGTTAGCCTGGGCACTGAGGATGGCTCTATGGCCTCTGCCTCAGGTGCTAGAATGGCTCTGGTTGCAACAGAGCGACACCCCAGATGGGCAGAGCATCGCCCCCTGGTGGGCATGCCGGGTGGATCCCGGTCGGGCGCATGCGGGAGTCTGTCTGACTGCCTCCCCATTTCCAACTTCAGAAAAATACAAAAAAATAAAAATAAAACATAATGTGCAAGTAATTAATACATGTACACTCACCTGAAGAATCTGTTTACCGTTAACAACTGTACCATTCTGACTGCCTTGATCCACAAGAACGTAACTTTGTAAGTCACGGTCAAAATAAATTTCTGCATGAAACTTAAAAAAGAAACCAGATAAGTATAAGCTAGCATACTTCTTTTTTTAAACCATAATTTAACTTTTACTAGTTTTAATACTTCTTCTGATTACAAAAGTATTATAAAGCTTCTAATAGAAATGTGGCGACTACCAAGAAAAAGTCACCTGTAATTCCACCTATGACTACCACTGGCAATTTAGTGTCTACCTTTCTTGCTTTTATAATTCAGTTGAGACTACTACATAAACAATTTAAAATTACTTTTTCACCTAATATAAGCATTTGTCTATTCAAAGTCAACTTTTCAGAGTTTTCCAGGTTTTCAATACCCAGGACTAGTCACTCTCTCCTTCCTCCATAGTACTTTGTTTATATAACACATTATATGAAGTTATCACATATGTGAATGTCATTGTACTGCTTACAATCATTGCTTACATTTTTGCTTATCTCTCAGTACATAACACAGTGCCTCACATATACTAGACATGTACTCAATACATATCTCTTTAACTGAATAAAAAGCTGCAGAAACATTTAAAATTTCAGGCTCTGGCCCGTGACTCACTGGATAGAGCATGGTCCCAGTGCACTGAGGTTGGGGGTTCAATCCGTAGTCAGGGCATACACGAGAAGCAACCAATGAGTGCACAACAAAATGGAATAACTAAATGGAACAAGTTGATGCTTCTCTCTCTCTCTCTCTCTCTCTCTCTCACTCCCACCTTCCCCATGCCTCTCTCTCCTTTCCTCTCTCTCAAATCAATGGGAAATTTTTTAAAAATAAAAATAAATTTTCATATACAATACTATAGGGTAAAAATGTAAAATGATGCAGCTGCTTTGGAGGGGTCTAGCAGTTCCTCAAAAGGTTAAACGGAGTTCCCATATAACCCAACAACTCTACTCCTAGGTATATATCAAGTAAGCCAGAAAGAACTAAGAACTGTGTGATTCCATACATAGGTGGAACACAAAATTGAGACTCATGGACATGGACAAGAGTGATGTGGTTACCAGGGGGGAAGGGGAAGGGAGGAGAGGGAGGGGTTGGAGGGAGGAGAGGGGAACAAAGAAAACCAAATAGAAGGTGACAGAGGACAATTTGACTTTGGGTGATGGTTATGTAACATAACTGAATGTCAAAATGACCTGGATATGTTTTCTCTGAGTCTATGTACTCTAATTGATCAATGTCACCCCATTAAAATTAATTGTCTAAATTTAAAAAAAAAAAATGAAAACATATATTGAAACAAAAACTTGTACATGAATGTTCATAGAAATATTATTCTTAATAGCCAGAGTGGAAACAATTCAAATGCGCATCAATGGATAAATAACAAAATGTAATATATATCCATACAATGGAATATTATTCGGCAATAAAAAGAAATGAAGTACTGACATGCTACAACATGGAGGAATCTTCAAAACATGTTAAGTTAAAAAGATAGTTACAAAATTACATGCTATACAATTTCATTTCTATAAACTGTATAAAACAGGCAAATCCATAGATAGAAAGACTAGTGGTTGCCTAGGGCTATGGGAGTTGGAAGAAAATGAGAAGTGACTACTATTGAGTCTGTTTCTCTTTATGGTGATGAAAATGTTCTCAAATTGATGTGATATTTACAGAATTCTGTAAATACACTAAAAACCTTTGAATTATACACTTAAAAAAGGGCAAACTGTGGCCCTGGCCAGTTGGCTCAGTGGTAGAGTGTTGGCCTGGCATGCAGAAATCCCAGGTTCGATTCCCGGGCAGGGCACACAGGAGAAGCGCCCATCTGCTTCTCCACCCCTCCCCCTCTCCTTCCTCTCTGTCTCTCTCTTCCCCTCCCGCAGCGAGGCTCCACTGGAGCAAAGATGGCCCGGGCACTGGGGATGGCTCCTTGGCCTCTGCCTCAGGTCCTAGAGTGGCTCTGGTCGCAACAGAGCAACGCCCTGGAGGGGCAGAGCATCGCCCCCTGGTGGGCAGAGCGTAGCCCCTGGTGGGCGTGCCGGGTGGATCCCGGTCGGGTTCATGCGGGAGTCTTTCTGACTGTCTCTCCCCGTTTCCAGCTTCAGAAAAATACAAAAAAAAGGGAGGGGGGCAAACTACATATAGTATATAATAAGGTTGTTTTTTAAAAATTTCATAAACATGTTATGTTTCAAATACACAAAAAAATAAATGAACCTATCTACCGTGACCCAGCTTTAATATATCTTGCCATACTTGCCTCACATATTTAAAATAAATTATCCATCGATGTGTACCTCATTCTGTCCATCCCTAGCCATTTCCAGAGGTGTGATGTTTAATCATGATACATCTCTTTATACTTTTACCACATATGTATGTAGCCATAAACAATATTTTGCCTGGTTTGGAACTTGATATAAATGAGTTGGACTGTATGAATTTTTTATTGAGTTACAATTTATATATAGAAAATTCATAGGCCTCAAATGTATAGGTTTCTTTTATTTTGCATCTTTGGCTTAATACTGTACAGCAGTGGTCAGCAAACTCATTAGTCAACAGAGCCAAATATCAACAGTACAACAATTGAAATTTCTTTTGAGAGCCAAAATTTTAAAACTTAAACTAATAGGTAGGTACATTTATCGAGGTAGCACCCCCACATGGTATTCTGTGGAAGAGCCTCACTCAAGGGGCCAAAGAGCCGCATGTGGCTTGCGAGTCTTGCCGACCACAAGTATGTCCGACCACAAGTTGTGCAGTTGTACCATTTTGATGAATGGTAATCTGATGTATAGATGTACCATAATCTATACTCTTCTAATAATGGACACCCAGGTTTTTCCCAAGGTTTTATCATGTTTTAAAATGTTTCTATAAATTTATGTCCTTGTACATGCAACTTTCTTGTGAACAATACAAGGGTTTCTCTGGGGTATATACTTAGGAATGAAACTGCTAACCTATAGTGTATGCAAATCTTAAACTTTATTAAATACTGCCAGTTTTACAAAGTGGTTATACCAATTTATATTCTTAACAGCAAAGAAATCGTGTTGCTCTATATAGCCTTAACTAACACTTCGTGTTGTCAGAATTTTGTTTTTGCAAATATAATAGGTATGAAATTAAATATCACCATTGTGATTTTAATTTGCATTTCCCTGATTACTACTAAGACTGACACCTTTTCTTACATTTATTAGCCATTTGGGTTTCCTGTTTTGTAAATATTCTTTTCATGTTCTTTGGTACATTTTATTCAATTGGGTTGTTTAGAATAATAATAACTATGCTGCTCACAAAACTTAAGGAATATTTGATCACTTCATATTCATTTTGAGATATCCCCTAATTTTTGTGAGCAGTATATATTAAAGCAGGGGTCCCCAAACTTTTTACACAGGGGGCCAGTTCACTGTCCCTCAGACCATTGGAGGGCCGGACTATAAAAAAAAACTATGAACAAATCCCTATGCACACTGCACATATCTTATTTTAAAGAAAAAAACAAAATGGGAACAAATACAATATTTAAAATAAAGAACAAGTACATTTAAATCAACAAACTGACAGTATTTCAATGGGAACTATGCTCCTCTCACTGACCACCAATGAAAGAGGTGCCCCTTCCGGAAGTGCGGCGGGGGCCGGATAAATGGCCTCAGGGGGCCGCATGTGGCCCACGGGCCGGGCCGTAGTTTGGGGACCCCTGTATTAAAGGCTTTAAATATTTTCAAGTCTTTTGACTTGAAACTTTATTCCAAAGAGTTATTCTAAAAAGTGCTCCCAACAGGAGTGATATTTAATAAATGTGGTAAATGAAAACTAACATCTTGGCTTCTTTGTATTTCTTAAATTACTAAAAAGATTTAATGGCTTTCATATGTTGACCATGATTATTTCTTCTACTGTGAACTGGTTATGTACTTTACTGATTTACCTATTGGTATCACAGTGGGTTTGAAAAAGTGAATCTGGATGAGTTTTTAAAATGTAAAGGATATAATACATATTTTGTCATATTTGTCTAGCCTACTGCCTTTTAAATTTATTTAACATTTAAAGAACTTTAAATTTAGATTACTTAAAATTGTCCTCTATGATTTTTTTTCTTTTTAACTTGGAAAGTCTTCTCCCACCCAGTGGTAAAATACTTGTTTCTGTTTTTTCCCCTAACATTATTAATATAAAATATGTATGTGGGGGGGATAATTCAATTTTTTCATCTACCTGAATATGTGTGATATAATATATACTGTTAAACTGACTCCACATAGCTAATAAATTATTTACCCCACCAGTGGACATGCATGTTATTTTAAAAGAGAGAAAGAAAAGGCAAAAATGCCATGAGAAAACTACCTATATTTTTAGATTGGAGAGGGGAAGGTCTTCTTTGCTATTTAAGTTATACATTGGGCTTTCTTTGGGGGCAAAAGAAGAAAGGGTCATAGGAAAGTTAAAATTATGAGGATTTACTCCTCTCTGAATGAGTCCAAACACAGTAAAAATAACTAGAACTTCAAACTAATAATGAGAAACAAATTTCATTCCAAAAAGACAAAAATCATATAAAATACATACTTTAGATCCATATTATAGTCCCATTAAATAGAAATAAAATGGGAATGATCAAAGGTCAAAAAAAGAAAAGAAAGAACAAAAAGAAGGAAAGATAATCTTAAAAGGGAGGGGGAAAACTACAAAAAATAGAGTAAAAAAAAGATAAATATGAAGTATAGATTCTCAGTAGCTAAACCTTTGGGTTTTTTTAACCTATGATTTAAGTTGCAACTCTGTCTCTATTGTTTTGAAAACTTAACTGTTCTTTTTCCCCAAATAAACCTATTAGAGACTCAACTAAGGAACAACTGTGAACGAAGAGCCTTGGGTAGGAGAGAAGCGCTTGTCCTTGGGCTGTAAAACACTGTGGACTCAAAGTAACCATCAGCTAAAAGTAGCCTGAATCCAGGTCTGATTCATTTTTGAACTGCTGTAATAGCGTATTTATTTCACTCAATAAATACATGTTATATACATGTATATGTTAAATAGGTATTACTTTAATACCAAAATTAATACACATTTTCTACTCCTGCTCCAGACTATTATAACTCAAATTGTAATAAAGAATCTTTATTTTTTCAAGTCTGCATTGATTTCATTAGCATTACTACACTGACTATTAACCTTTCTATTAAATGGGAAAAACCTTAAGCTTTCTGCCATATGGTGATATATAAAATTCCATCAAGATGTATTTTTTTTAAATCAAAGAGCTTACCTTACTGACACCAACTTCAGGGATTCGAACAGTATGCTCCATATCTTTTTCTCTGCAGTTAGGAAAAATTATTTTAATAATTTCTTTTTTTTTTAATTTTTTTTTAAATTTTATTTATTCATTTTTAAAGAGGAGAGAGAGAGGAGAGAGAGACAGAGAAAGAGAAGGGGGGAGGAGCTGGAAGCATCGACTCCCATATGTGCCTTGACCAGGCAAGCCCAGGGTTTCGAACCGGCGACCTCAGCATTTCCATGTCGACGCTTTATCCACTGCGCCATCACAGGTCAGGCCAATAATTTCTAAAGCATCTATAAATGCAGCACTTAAGAGACACGAATCAATTTTTTTAACATTATTTTTGTTTTAAAAGATAATGTTAAAAAAAATATATGTTAAAATGCAAGTCTATCACATTAAATCCAGCTTCCTTAATTTACTCTTTCTTACTTAAAAGGAGGTCCCAGAATTATTCTTTGGTACATCTATCCCACGCTAATTAACATCCTGTGGAACAAAATATCCTATGAACTAATGTCAATTATTTACTCCAAATATGTTGACTATATTCCCATTTCAATTACTACATATAAAAGGAGCACACTATTCTCCAAGAATTTAAAATTAAGATATTGCACAGAATCTGAATTAAGGAAAGATTATCTTTCCAGTTAGGAAGAAAGGAAATTATCCTAGTCATGATTAAAACCTACCTCTCTAGCAAGCTGGTTGTGAGCTACAAAGAGGTAAAGGAAAAGAAGCAGAGAAGGAGGCCAATACTGGGTTTAGGTAAGTAATTTAAACCTAAAAAAAAAGGCAGTACAAAAGGTAAGAAAATGACAAAATATCTGTGAAAGGTATCACCAAGATTTCATCTCTTGGCCCTGGCCGGTTGGCTCAGCAGTAGAGCATTGGCCTGGGGTGTGGAAGTCCCGGGTTCCATTCCCAGTCAGGGCACACAGGAGAAGTGACCGTCTGCTTCTCTACCCTTCCCCTTCTCTTTCTGCCTCTCTCTTCCCTTTCCCTGAAGCCACAGCTCATTCTAGCAAGTTGGTCCCAGGCACCAAGGATGGCACCATGGCCACACCTCAGGCGCTAAAATATAAAATAGTTCAGTTGCTGAGCAAAGGAGCAGATGGGCAGAGCATCGCTCCACAGAGGGCTTGCTGGGTGGATTCCATTCAGGGCACATGTGGGAGTCTGTCTCTCTGCCTCCCGCCTCTCACTTAATAAAAAGATTTTATCTCTTTATACAGACAGTCCCTTTTGGGGACTGATTTACAAAAGCAAGCAACAAACAAGTTGCTTGAGTACATCAAACAAGTAGTACCTGAGTAACAACTGCCATGCACATTTCATGATAACTGCTTAAGGGACATACAATCCACTAGAATAAGACAAATATACAAATGTAATAATATTAAATATTATACCTTCCAATTGTAGCAGAGTTTACAGCTGTAATGATAAAAAGTGATCCTGTCTGTAACACTGGTGATCTAATAACAATTATTCTAATACAAGGGGGCCAAATTTTTTCTTCATCTGCCAAAGAGACAAGTGAGTAAATATTAATTCAAATGCTACAGAAAAAAAAATTAGAAATGTCTACAGATAGTAGGAGGCACCCATAAAATAAAAACGTATTGATCAAAAGTCTTAATTTGGTTTTAAACAAACTTCTTAAATCCTGCTATATGACATAAGCTAAAGGTTTACTACTGTTACCAATTTAAAGAGATCAACCTAACAGTATTCAGCAAAGTCAGCATATATCACGATTATAAAATGATCAACTCTCTCTTTTATAAAGTCTTGGATTTTGAAAATATCGCAAACAAGCATTTTTATATTAAGCTAGAAAAACTGAGTCTAACCTTTTCAAATATATATGAAATTCCAGTACAAACAAAATAAGCTTATATACCCCAATTAATATATATAATATATGAATAATCAGTGGTAGCCCAAATAACTTTCAATGTCATTAAAATAAGCGATTTAAAACAATCAGTTTCTTTTTTGGCAGATTATACTAACATTTTTAACTGTGTTGCTCTATTTACAATGGACTGGGTTACTTATGTAAAACTAAGTAATGGTCATTTACTCACCTTCATCCTCAGTATCTTCTGCAGTTACATTGTCTTCACTGGTAATGTCATCGTAACTGTCTTCAGTCTGAGAGTCTGTAATTTCACCTTCTTCTGGCTCACTATCAGTCTCTATGATTTTCTCATCTTTAAATGAAGTCAAATTATAGATGTTTTCATTAAGAGGAGATACTATAGACTTTCTGCTAACTGGAGCAGTGAATTTGTGGGAACTATTTTTGTAACAAATGTCTATTTTGGCCTTCTTTTTCACATTTGCACAATCTTCTCCCTCACTGCAGTTTATATGTTCAACAATGAACGCTTTTTGATCTTCTGAATTCAAATCCTAAAAAAAGGTGGAGGGGGAGGATAATCTTAAAAATGACCATCTTATAATGAGGTAAATGCTACAATGAATTAGTGAAGATATATGCACAGTGAAATAACAATAGCTATTATCTGTAACCCCTCTTCTGCTCATGTTCCCTTTCTTGGTTAAAGACATTACCATTCACTTAGCATCCACATCAAAAATCTAAATTATCTTTGACATCTTCTTAACCACTACATGAAATCAATTACCAAGCAATACAGACTGTGTTTACAATTTATCCTAATTCTCTCTCCTATCCATTTACAATGTGCTGATTGTCTCAGTCCAGGCCCTCATCATACACTGCTTGGACTAGGAGACAGTCTAGTCCAATGCTGTCCAATAAAAAAATAATGTAAGCCATATTTAGAATTTTAAAATGTCCAGTACCCACACTAAAAAGACAAAACGAAGTGAACTTCATTTATTATTTAATCTAACATAGCATTTAAAAATATACTAATATTGAATCAATATAAAAACTACCAATGAAATATTCTACATGGATTTTTGTACTATTCTCAAAGTTGAGTGTAGTTTATACTTAATTGGGGCCAGCTACATTTCCAGTGCTGTAGCCACATGTAGCTAGTGGCTACTGCACTGGACAGTGAAGGCCTAGAGACTACATCTACCCTAAATTTTCTTTTAAACTTTTAACCAGTTATCAAGTCAGAACATAAAATACAGAACTGGCTTTTATTACAGCAGAAATTTAAAGATCCAAATATACTTAACGTAACAAAACAGTTTTGCTAAAATTTAGCAGTTTATATAGTATGATAATACACAAGAGTTTCAAGTATAGATGAATCAGTTTCATCTTTTATTCCAAAATTCCAAATTATCCAGCATAAGCCTTTTATTATTTATTATACAACTGTATCGGGCAGGTTTTTTGATACATGAACAAATTTTAACCACAGAAGAAGCGGAGTTATTTTCCTGTTTTTTCTTTGGTTTGTAACATACTGAATTTTCTTTCTACCTTGAACCACATGATAAAGAATTCATACATTCTTTTGTTATTTTATAAAATATAAGAGCATGTTAAAAACATATTTTTAACAGCAGCATAAATTCAGTATGAAGACTGGCTAAACACTCACAATGTGATAAACTATATACTCTTTCAGCAATACAAACTAACCAAGGACAAGAACAAGAGCCAAAAGCTGAACAACTATGAACTTTAAAAGCCACTGTAAATTATAGCAGAAATTTCCCCTATCTACATATACTTTTAAAAAAAGTTCCAATCTTGCGTTATTTTATTATTACTGCATATGTGCAAAGGAAAAAGTGAAATTGCCAGAGGTTGTGACTTTTTAAAAACTTTGCCAGAATGTTAGATAAATAATTCAAAACACGTAAGAAAGGGGGCCTACATGTGGGCATTGAGGCATACGTGCATATTTCAAGTTATTTACTCCAATCTTCTCACTCTACTGTATTATTTTCACATATAAATACACCTATAAAAAATGAGGCTCAAGAGTATCTTAAAACATAAAGGTGAGGATGTCTTAATTGATCTCCCATGCTTCACAACTATCTTTTAGAGTCCTCAAGGAATTTTCAAAATAATCAGGACTTTTTCCTTAAGTCCCTATCCTGGAGTTCATATACTTCTGAAGGAGTATATGGATAAGCAGCTATGACAGCTAAACTGAACCAAAATTTCACTGAATGTTTTCAAATTTCATTCTCTAGTTTGTCAAGAAAGGCCTTTTGCTAAACCCTATAAGTTCTTCTTATTGCTAGGGATGAGTACTTTTACAACCTATCCTCTCCAACAGTTCAACCACTAGTAACAGGTGGGAGTCATAAAAACACAGTTCTTGAAAGCAAAGAAAAAAATCATTTTTAGTATTTTAGTCACATACTCTTCTATTCTTAGGTATTGGCAGTGAAAAAAGTAGAGAAACAGAAATAAATCAGATAGAGAACAGAAAATAAATTCAACAGAATCCCAATTTCATATTTGCATGAAATATTTTAGTATTATGCATGTAAAAATATTTTTCTTTAGTTAAGAAAGAAAAAAGATGAGATAAAATTTCAAGAGTAAAGTATCAAATAGTTGCCACAATTCACAAAACGCCAATATAACAGGCTTCCTTTCCTACCTACAAACCATCAATCTTATCTGTAGAGAGAGCAGAAATAAGAGCATTAACTTTTTAAATATTTTCTTTACTTTCAATTTAACATAGTATCATAACTGTTTTTAAAATTCCCCTCACTCTTTATTATAACTACCATTTTAAGGTACGCTTTTTCAATTAAATGTACTATCATTTTCTTAACCAATATCTTGTGGTCTATTTGAACTTCTAATTTTTTTCTGTTCTTATAAATATTGCTATATAATTATACAAAGGCATTTTCTTCTCTTTGGATTTAAAAAATATTAATTGCCACAAACAAGATTTTCTAATCAAAAAGTATCAACATTTTTACAGCTGATACAGCCAATCTACATATTTTCCAAAAAGCTACACTTCTAATAAATATGTACCTACTCTTATTTGCCAGAAATGGAATCTTTAAACGTTAGCAAATGTTAATAACAGGTAAGAAATTGCTCAACGTAAGAAAGTTGAACTTTTATGTACATCTACTTACAAATTATGTTTTTGTTTTATTGTGAATTGTGCACTGACATCAACTTATCAACTAAGGGTCTGAAAGTTCTTCCAAATCATGTAACACAAGGTCTGCTCTAAATCACCCTCCTTCAAACTTTTAAAAATTTCCTTCTATTTTTGGTGACAGATTTTGTGAAACAGACCCATGTGATAGCTCCTTGGTTAACAGATTCTGATACCTTGTTATCTTAATGGATATGTCTGAAATACAGAGTTACTGAATGATTTTCAGTTTCACCAAAAATTTTGCTTTAATTATATAACCATTATGTAAATTTTGAAAATTAGAAAGAAAATACCTTTTCCTCATTTGTTGTAGAAAAATCTGGATCCTTTCTTTTCTTCTTCCACTTTTTATCTTTATTTTGTTTTGTGCCAGAAGTCTGATAAGGTTGCAAATCTATTCGAGAATGAAACTGATACCGACCACTTTCCACATCACAATAGTAATAAATTCCAGTGGAAGGATCATAATAAAGTTGATTTTCCTTTTAAAATCAAGAAAATAAGTACTATTTATGTAAGATAAAGTACAAATAAACAGAATGTCAAACATTCAAGTATAATAAATGTTAAAGAACTATAGTATTTTCTGAATAAATAAAAATACCAGAATAAAAAATCCTTGTAATTTTTCAAAATACTTTACCATTCAATATCTGCTCTAATTTTCTTATGGTGAACAATGAGTACATTCAAATATTAAGTCATGAAATTGCCAACATTTGACCATTTCATAAGTTACAGAGCCAGCAACAAAAAATTATAATAAGAATCCTTTTAGAAATTATGAAAACTAAGGTATGCATCAGAAAAGCTGAGCACAAGAGCAATTCCAGACTCACTATCCTTAAGATTACACAATAATGGTTTGGTAATATAAACCCCCAACCCTTCTCTCAATGTCATAAAACAAAGATTTGCCTTTTAATATTCATGATTATAAGTCCTTAAAAAAGCCCTGGCCAGTTGGCTCAGTGGTAGAGCGTTGGCTCAGCATGTGGAAGTCCCAGGTTTGATTCCCCGCCAGGGCACACACCATCTGCTTCTCCACCCCTCCCCCTCTACTTTCTCTCTATCTCTCTCTTCCCCTCTTTTCTACTGAGAACTAAAATTTCCTGAAAAAGCATAATTTATTTTTCTAACTGTTGATACTATAGCAATTTATTGTCTTTAATCCATTTTGCAAATCTCTTACATAAATATTTTTATTTCTATACTTTTCTTAACTAAAAAGCCAAATGGACGCATTCTAACCTTTATTTCTAGTAATAATAGAATGTTTATAACTCAAATGTTCTAATCGGTTTTCTTTCAGTCCAAAATATTGACATTTTCAAAAATATTTTGAAATTTTTATTTAATTGAAATTAAATGAAAACTAGCACAATAAAAATGGAGAAACAATGAAGTCCCTAATTTACTGAGACATATAACCTGCAGATGCAACTAACCATTTACAAACTAGATGTCTGAAGGAAAGAGAAAGAAAGGAAGAATGACAAAGACTAATGTTATATACTACTTAGAAATTGTATTTTCCTAGAAACCAAATAATAGCTACTCTCTTTAGCAATAAGAGTTGAAACATTAATTTTCTGGGTATTAACTAGCATTGTCAATTAGCATATTCTTGAGAAAGAAAATCATCTCCTTACAAAGAATTTAAAAAGTACATAGACCAAATGCAAACTGACAAGCCAATGACATCCCTATCTAACTAAGACATTCAGCATTATCATTATGCTCCCTAGATTAGTAAACTACATTCTGTAATTCCTGAGGATCAGATCACATGCCTAGACCATCAAGGTTGAAGTACATGGGTACGTAAGTTCCATCATCACCATCAAATCCTGATTAAAAATCCAATTAAGTACCAGACTTCAACAGCCATCAGACTGTATTATAAATCAAGAACTTAATTTTCTGGTTCTGTCCTAGTCAGTGGTCCATTATATTCTGATTCCACACTAACTTTCTAGCTCTGTTAACAGGTTGATCTTTAAAAATTAAAATGCTTAAAAGTCACAGAATATAGAACACTAAAAATAAACACACCCTTGGAAAAATAATAAAGACTCCCTCTGTGGCCTCGAATAGTTCCTAAGTATTAATATTTGAAATAAACAAAAATCTCACCCCAAGCCTAGAATTAACAATGTCACTTCCTTATAAATTCTATTTAAAAATTTTAGTTTAGGTTCTTAAAATTTTTCAACAATGTAGTTAATTGTCTGCTTTTATTTATAAATGCTCCAACATTTCTGTATATTCCTTTATACATGAAAGGTTATCAGACTTCTCTAAAATATTAATTTATAATAATCACAATTCATTTAATTATAAACCTAGAAGTATAGCATCAGAAGCTATTTTATAATTCTTTTCTCTTGTCAAATACCTCTGAATCAAGCATACTTTTTAAATGCAGCTTCTTGCTTTTCTTAGTTCAGCTTGGGGTTTAATATTTTGTATCAAGCATCTAAGTATACAATTGCAGTATTAAAAGATCTGAGACACTTACAGAATCATAATAGAAACCAGTGCTGTGGTCAAAATAAAGTCCAGTATTCTCATCATAACTAAATCCAGTCTGTGATACAGCAGCTTCTGCTGCAGCTCTCAAACTTTCAGCTAATGATGAACCTTCTAAGGATATATCTTCTGTTGCTAACGCGGATTCTGGCTCCTAGGTAAGATATATTCATGTCAAGACAAAAATGTCCTTATATCAACTTAAAAGTTAGCAAAATTTGAAACAATAGACTAAAAGCTATTTTAATAAGACCAATTTCTACAATAAAAAGGATGGCTATCAATTACAATTTGATCCACTTTAAAAAATATTTACTTGGCTCAGCGGTAGAGCTTCAGCCCACGTATAGATGTCCCAGGCTCAATATCCAGCCAGGGCACACAGGAGAAGCGCCTATCTGCTTCTCTACCCCTCCCCCTCTCCTTCCTCTCTGTCTCTCTCTTCCCCTCCCCCAGCCAAGGCTCCATTAGAGCAAAGTTGGCCCAGGCACTGAGGATGACTCCATGGCCTCCGCCTCAGGCACTAGAATGGCTCTGGTTGCAGGGGAGCAATGGTCCAGATGAGCTGGGCAGAGCATTGCTTCCCGGTAGACATGCCGGGTGGATCCCGGTCAGGCACATGCGGGAGTCTCTTTAACTCTGCTTCTCACTTCAGAAAAATACAAAAAAAACGAAACACACACATTACTAGTATATCAGTTAATTCAATTTTGACCTGTTGTGAAGACACTGAAAGAGAGTGAGTAAGCATTACTCAAAAATGAATTCCTGATACCACAGGGAAGTAATCCACAAAATAACAAATATGTACTCTGAATTTTGCTTTTTTCTTAGGAGTAATAGTGTAGTGAGACAGACTCTCCTGCATATGCCAAGTGGGATCCACCCAGGGCCAATGCTAGAGTCAACCGAACTATTTTTAGCACCTGAGGCTGATAACTGGACCAGTCAAGCTACCCTCAATGCTCAGGGCCAATGCTCAAATCAATCAAGGTACTGGCTTCAGGAAGGGAAAAGGGAGAGAAGGGGGAGGGAGAAGGGAAGAGAAGCAGATGGTTGCTTCTCTTGTGAGCTCCGACCAGGAATCAAACCCAGGACATCCATATGCTGGGCCAATGTCCTATCCACTGAGCCAACCAGCCAGAGCCCAAAGTATTCTTTAAGACAAAGGATCTAGATTCTTCCATAATCACAGGTTCAAAGGAAAGAAAAGTTCAGAAGAGAGATGGAGGACAAAGCTATGGATTATGTGAGACTTATTACAGCTTCAGCAGTTGCACTTGTATTGGGTTGGGGAATAAGTTCGTAGTGTTTTAATATTTTCTTTTATTTTACAACGATTTGTTTGCTGTTTGGCAAAGGGTAAGTATTCATTCGAAAAAACTCTTTCTGCTTTACAAAACTATGTTAATTGTATTTTTGAGTTATTTAATTTTTTATTAGTTTTGAGGCTTAGAAATGGAATACCCAGGAGGCAAAAATCAACATTTTCGACACCTGCTCTTCTTTGCTTTTCATCGAGGTCAAAAAGCTGCCGAAGCAGCCCGGGACATTTGCGACGTGTATGGAGAAGGTGTGATAGGCGAGTCTACAGCATGGAAATGGTTTGCAAAGTTCAAAAATGGCGACTTTGACGTTGATGACACGTGCCGCAGCGGAAGGCCTTCTGAATTCGATGAAGAATTGGGAATGCTCGAAAAGAATGCCTCAGTCAACAAGGAGCTTTACATTGCCCAACTACACCGCGTGAATGAGGCTATTCGACTGAAAAGACCTGATCGACATGGTCAAACCATACTCCTTCATGACAATGCCAGGCCCCATGTTGCACAAGTCGTCAAAGCCGCACTCCAAGAGCTCGAATGGGAGGTCCTTCAGCATCCGCCATATTCTCCGGACCTTGCACTGACCGATTACCATCTTTTCCACTCCCTGTCAAACCATATGAAGGGTGTTACCTTCGATAACAAAGAGGTCCTTAAAAACTGGCTGAACAACTTCTTTGACACCAGACCAGGTGATTTTTGGCGGAACGGCATCAACAAATTGGTCGAGAGGTGGGAAGAGGTTGTAAACAGCAACGGCGAATATATAATTGATTAACTTATTGATATAATTATTGTTTTTTGTTTAAATAAAAGTCTTCAGTTAAAATGCTACGAATTTATTCCCCAACCCAATATAAAACATTCTGGGATCCTGATTCAAACACACTATAGAAAAATTTTATATAACACTCAGAGAAATTTGAACAGCGGCAGAATATAAGACATAAAGGAAGCTTTAAAAAGATTTTGGCCTGGCTTGTGGTGGCACAGTGGATACAGCCTCAACCTGGAACGTTGAGGTTGCCTGTTTAAAACCCTGGGCTTACCCAGTCAAGGCACATACAAGTAATCAATGAACAACTAAAGTGAAGCAACTATGAGTTGATACTTTTTGTTCCTCTTCCCATGTCTCTCCTCTCTCTGTAAAATTAATAAAATCTTTAAAAAGAAAAAAATTTTGCTATGAACAGGTTATTATGGCGATTACACAAAAATTTTTGATTGAGTCAAATTATATTAACAAATTTTTTTTGTTTTAGTTTATGTATATCACAAGTTTTTAGAACATAAAGTAGGAAACATATATAAACCAGTCATTCTAATTATTGTTTATCTAAAAGTATATTCTGCATAATTATAAACAGAGTATTTACAACCCTTGAGTTTGTTTTGACCAAAGAAGCAAATTTGCATAATAATGAAGGATAAATTCTTGGGTATCAACAGTTAAGCATTTTATTACCTGTGAATTTGAGGCAAAATTCTTCTGTTGTCCACATTCAATGTTTTCCGTTACATCAGTACCTGCATAAGCATCATTTTCTATTTGTGACTGGTCTTTAGAGTTATAAGCAGAAGCTTCTATATCCTGATCTTGCTGAACTGATAGTTCTGTCTTTTTATTTGGAAGATTAATATCCTTATAGTATGTCTCATAATAATAATCTATAGCAAAAAAAATTGTGATACATATTAGAATAGTGTATATAAAAAGGACTTAATTCTAAAACATTGGCACTGAACACAAATGGCACACACTGCAAATAAACCATATTTTTTAACTGTACACATCTTAAAGGATTAAAATTGATAATGCAGATAAATCTGCAGATGCTTCTATCTTTGATTCTAATATCACTTTAAGTACCTTGGCTGTCAAGCTAAAAAAACAAAAATGTTAAGCAGATTTGGATTTTCCATAGCAAGACTAAAAAAAGAGGTATATAAGTTGTATTGTGTCAAAAAGAATAGCAGCCTGACCTGTGGTGGCACAGTGGATAAAGCGTTGACCTAGAAATGCTGAGGTTGCCGGTTTGAAACCCTGGGCTTGCCTGGTCAAGGCACGTATGGGAGTTGATGCTTCCAGTTCCTCCCCCTTCTCTCTCTTTCTCTCCTCTCTAAAAAAATGAATTAAAAAAAAAAAAAAAAAAAGAATAGCAACTCTAGCCTGACCAGGTGGTGGCACAGTAGATTGAGCGTTGGACTGGGACGCAGAGGACCAAGTTCAAAAGCTGAAAATGCATTATGATAGCTACTTGATGGTGATTGTACTGTATTTGGTTAAGCAAAAAGCAAACATTTAATATTCTAAATATTTTTTAGCCCAAATATCATGACACTAAGGATTTTTTTTACAAAAAAGTGTGCTGTCCTTAATATGTGAAGTTGATACTACTGATCTGTCAATACCAAATGTTAGGTTAAAGCAGGGGTCCCCAAACTATGGCCTGCGGGCTGCATGCGATCCCCTGAGGCCATTTATCCACCCTTGGCCGCACTCCTGGAAGGGGCACCTCTTTCATTGGAGGAGCATAGTTCCCACTGAAATACTGGTCAGTTTGTTGATTTAAATTTACTTGTTCTTTATTTTATTTTTTCTTTCTCTTTTTTTCTTGTTCTTTATTTTAAATATTGTATTTGTTCCCGTTTTGGTTTTTTTTTTACTTTAAAATAAGATGTGCAGTGTGCATAGGGATTTGTTCTTAGTTTTTTTTATAGTCTGGCCCTCCAACGGTCTGAGGGACAGTGAACTGGCCCCCTGTGTAAAAAGTTTGGGGACCCCTAGGTTCAAGTATTTAATTTTTATTTATTTTTCTGTTGCATCAAAAAATGACTTACCAAATTTGTGTATACATTGTTATTTACACTATTCTAGAAAAAAGGTCAATATTGTAGTGACCTTGCTCACTTCTAACAGAAGTAAAACACTTTCAATGAGAAAAAGAAAACACAACCCTGAGGTCGCTGGCTTGAGTGCAGGCTCACCAGCCTGAGTGTGGGATCATAGACAGGACCCCATGGTTGCTGGCTTGAGCCCAAGGTTGTTGGCATGAGCAAGGGGTCACTTGCTCGGCTGTAGCCCCCTCACCCCAGTCACGGCACATATGAGAAAGCAATCGATGAAGAACTAAGGTGCCGCAACAAAGAATTGATGCTTATCATCTCTCTCCCTTCCTGTCTGTCCCTATCTGTCCCTCTCTCTGTCACACACACTAAAAAGAACAGCAACTCTAAGCAATCTTTAACCACATACTTTAATATTATTGCTTATTAAATAACAATGAAATAAAGACAATATGTCAAAGGTTGATTTCTCTGTCAAATTACTCTCAAGATTCTGACTTAAAAAAATATATATTACTGACCCTAGCTGGTTGGCTCAGTGGTAGAGCATCGGCCCAGCATGTGGAAGTCCCGGGTTCAATTCCTGGTCAGGGCACACAGGAGAAGCACCCATCTGCTTCTCCACCCCTCCCCCTCTCCTTCCTCTCTGTCTCTCTCTTCCCCTCCCGCAGCCAAGGCTCCACTGGAGCAAAGTTGGCCCAGGCGCTGAGAACCTCTCCATGGCCTCCGCCTCAAGTGCTAGAATGGCTCCAATTGCTATGGAGCATCGCCCCCTGGTGGGCATGCCAGGTGGATCCCGGTCAGGCGCATGTGGGAGTCTGTCTGGTTCCCCACTTCTAACTTTGGAAAAATACAAAAAAATAAATTAAAAAATTACCATACAGACATGTAATATTAATATTATTGCTGTATTTAGCATTTTGCTAAATTATATATGGAATAAAACAAGGCAAAACAATAGGAAAAATCACTGCTTGTGATCCCTATTTATTAAAACTCAGTTCGCTCAGATATTTTGCCTCATAACATAATGCCACTGATGAGGTCATGCTGTGGGCTCACCATTCGCCCAAAGGCCTAAGAGGCTGGCACTGAAAACAATGCTAAGTGGAATACATCAAAAAGGAAACATGTCCCTGGTCACATGGAAGAGCAGCCACTGAAAACACCACACCAATACTATGTATTCATAGGAATAATAATATAGGTTTACTTTTGCTTCAGAAGA
The DNA here is from genome assembly GCF_036850765.1 of Saccopteryx bilineata. Classification (NCBI taxonomy): domain Eukaryota; kingdom Metazoa; phylum Chordata; class Mammalia; order Chiroptera; family Emballonuridae; genus Saccopteryx; species Saccopteryx bilineata. The sequence continues at coordinate 201,409,852 of NC_089493.1, read as the reverse complement.
GCAAATAGATTATTTGTCTATTTTAAATTTAAAGAAAACTTCAGGTTAGCATGTTTTGAATGTGATAGTGTTAGGATATCAACTATCAACTGAATACCTGAGCTTGACCAAGGAGGGTGGTTCTCTGTTTGTACTTCTACATCAGACTTATTATCTTCATTTCTTCCGCAATAGAGTATTTTACTAAGTTCTTCTACCTGAAAGAAGACAAGGCTTTAGGAAAATATAAATCATATACCCATCTAATAATATACATGTCCTTCTCCTGAAATTATTGTGATTATTTTTTCTTAGTAAAAGTTTTAGATAAGTACCAACAGAAAAACAAAAAATACTATCACTAACTTTCTTTCATCTTTTACAATTGCAGATGTTTTTAACACTTATACTCTCTTCTTAAACCTCAAAGTATCCCCTTTAAAGATCAGATTAAAAATACTTTAATGTATGCCTGACCTGTGGTGGATGCAGTGGATAAAGCGATGACCTGGGATGCTGGGGTTGCCAGCTCAAAACCCCAGGCTTGCCTGGTCAAGGCACGTATGAGAAGCAACCATAACGTGATGCTTCCCGCTCCTCCCCTCTCCCCTCTCCTCGCTCTAAAATCAATAAATAAAATCTTTAAAAAAAAACTTTAATGTATTTTTTTCTTCTTTAAATAGTAGTCTTATGACCAAAAAAAATCTACAGCAGAAAAAAACAGAAGTGACTGCCTCAAAGGGGCATCTGTTCTCCCTGTGCCTCACTGACTACCAAAGCCAGAGAGAACAAGAGTGCAGAAACACCCCTAAGCAGATGAGGTGCTGACTCCACAATACTCTTCAGATAAGATCTAAGAATGAGATGTCTATTACAAACATGAAACTAAAAACCAAGCTTCTAAATACTTCTTTAACGGTACATAAAGCTTAATAGAAGGAAAATGATAAAACTGATTATATACAGATCTAGGCACTTCACAAATTATCAGGTCTGCTGGTACAACCAGGACTAGAACTAGGGTGAAGCAAGCAAGGTACCTAGAGAACAAAGGAAGGAGGACTCAGTATCAGCTTCCTGCAAGTACAGGGTCTACACCTGAGAACAGTGCCTCCTTCAATGTTTCCCCTGACTACAGATTGTTTTGCGCTAGTCTTGGATCTGCCACTACCACTATTATGGTGAACTAGGTAATTTTGTACATGCTAGGCACTATATATACTATATTTGGTACTTTGGATAACATCTTTTTTTTTTTTCTGAAAAATAAAACAATAATTTTACAAATCATTTAATGGCAAATGGTAACCATGAAATTAGCAGTGGTTATCTTCAAGTTATTGTACTAACAGTTCTCATATTTCCTGAGGTTGATGATCAAAGTCACCTAGAGTCAGACATTTCCCACCTAAGATGCATCATATAAATCAGACTTGGTTTATCACCAGCATTTACAAAGCCAGACCTAGGAAAAAGACTAGGTCTGGGGACACATGCATGGTCTTAATATAGTGAATGTTTAGCCTGCCCAGATAACATCTTTATTAATTCTGACAAGCACCTTACAAATTAGTTCCCCTAATCCTCATTTTACATATAAGAAATCTGAAGAGACAAAGTAATTTTCACAAGTTTTTTTGTGTGTGTGCCTCCTAAGTCTGTACATACTATAGTTTTCTAACAGCTCACCCTCAATTCTCAACCCACCTTTTACTGTTCTAGAGAAAATACCTAGTAATCAGAGGTGACAGTTAACAACCAACCAGCACCACCACCAGGGGAGGCTCACTAGGAAGAGTAAGGAGTTATTACTATCACTAGTACAGTCAAGCCTTTCTATGCATTTGAGTTTTCCAAAGATTAGCAAAAATGTTTTCTTTTAGGATCTCTATAGCAATCAGAACTTGAACTGGGAAGTACAGTATAAAAGGGCTTTTTAAAGGCGTCATAATTTGCTCCTTTTCCCTCAAAATATTTAATATTTGTAGTTTCCTAGCACAGTCCTTATACATTGCAGGTGTTCAAGAACTAGCTGTTGAGTAAATAAATTTAAACTTTCTCTGTAATGTCAATAACTCTATGCAATGGGCACACCAAGTCATTGCAGTTATTTTCACAGATCATTTGAGAATAAAGCATAACAAAGTTTGATGACGTTTTAGGGTTCAAACTACATATGTAGTTTCAGGAAAAGTACCAGTATGTTACAAAGGACTAGACAAGAGTAATTGAAATGAATAATTATGTGAAAATAACTTCTCAGAATAGTGCCACTGCCAAACAAATGAGGTTGGGAAAGGTATTACGCTCCTGATTAGATGTTTTCCTTTTAAGTGTGAGTTTAAATATTTGTCCTTACTATATTTTATAAAAATGGAAGTTAGCCACTTAGTCTCTAACAAAGAAAGTTTATCTTCCCGTCCACTAGAAAACACAAAATGACAAAATGCCCCAAATGACAAACTTACAGTGTCCAACAGTTTGTACATAATCTGTTCACGTTTAATTTGATTTAACCTTCACCTGTGTGGTACTACCACTCTCATTTCATGGGGAACCGAGGTCTGTATCGGTTCACACATTTAGTGACAGATGGGATTCTGATTCAAGTCTAGCGCCTTAACAAACCCAAAAGTGATCTAAAATAAACTATTACAAATGTGCCTATTGCCAATGGGCAGTATCAACAAGTGAGAATGAAGACAATCTGAAAGGACAGAAGTTCAGTTCACATTAGCCTAACTTCTGCTCACGCACTTATCTAAATCGAGTAACCCGAACTCTTTGGCTCCAAACACACTTGTGATCGTAATCGCACTGAACTTCCGTTTCTCTTAAGGAGTGTGGGCCCGCCCAGGAGGCCCCCTCGGACTGAGCGGCCCCGGAGGCCCCGTCTCGGGTTGGGGGCGGCGCGCACCTGCGTGCGGAGCTCCTGGTTGTTGCTCTCGGCGCTCCGGTACAGCCGCTCGGTCTGATGCAGCAGCTTCTCGACCTCCCGCACCTGCCGCCTGCAGCTCCGCAGCTCGCGCTCCAGCTTTTCCACCTTCCGCCTCAGCTGGGCCAGCTCAGGCTCCGGAGAGACGGGTGGTGACGGAGAAAGCGCCTCGGAGGCCATGGGGTCCACGGGAGGCGGCCGTGGGCACGAAGGCGAGGCACTCAGACTGAAGTGGACGCCGGCGGCCCCGGAAGCCACGCGGGCGCGCGAGCAGAGAACAGCGGCCTCGCACCCGCCCGGCGGCGGCCCCCGGCCATGACGCCCAACGCTCCCAGCCCGTGTCTGAGAGGAACTGCGGGCACCGACCAAGGGGAGCGCGGCGGAACCCACCCAGTCCACCGGGCTCTGAAACGGGAAAGCTTTACTGGTAAATACCTTCGCCAGGGACCGGTAAAGCCCCAGGAGAGCTAGAGAAGTGGGAGAGCCAGAATAAAAAGGGCCAAAAGCGCGCAAACGGTGCCTAACCTAAACCGGAAACGACGGCGCCGTGGTGGGCGGGGCCGATCCAGAAAGGGAAGTGACGGGAAGCTGGAAGGGCCCCACACCGCACATGCGCACTTCCCGTGGGCTGCTGGGGGCGGGGCAGTTTGTAAAGGTCTGGGGAAGTGGCTGATGAAGGGCTGAAGTGACGGAGAAGGTCTCAGCCTTTTGTCTTTGTGAAGCATACTGGTTGATATATTTTTCATTTTGTAATTTTTTTTGTTATTATTTTGTACCTCAGATTGTAATCATGTGCCTTAGTTCATAGGAGAGCATCAACAGTGGCCCATTGTTGGGCAGATAAAATATATTGATAGTATGCTCACTTTGCTAAAGGCACTGCCTTTACAGGTGGAAGCCTGTAGCCCAGGTGATAATATTAGTTGTCCTTCTTGCTTGGGATGGGCGTAATTATATTAATGTGTGTTGGGGGAAGACTTTTGTGTTAAAAGGTTTTAAAAGGAAGAGAGATCACGTTGTTCCAGGAGAGGAGTGATTATGTTCTAGGAGGAGCCCATGCTGAGAGGAGAGTAGAGAAAGGCCCCGTGGAGGAGAAGAGAAGCAGCCAAGATGGCAGAGTGCTGAAGCCAGTTTTTGCAGAGTTTGTGCAGAGAGAAGGAGATGGGGAACAGAGGTGAATAAGGCTTGTGAACCTTTGATTCTAGGAAACTCAGATAAGTCAGTAGCTTTGTGAGCACTTAATAAGTGGGTTTTGGAGCCCAGTGTGTGTTTTCACTTCCCCGCCAGGTGCAAGCTAGAATTAAAGGTAATGGCCCACCAGTTCTTGGCTCCGTTGTTTCATTACCAACTATCCAAATCAAGTATGAACCTGCATGGGCCAAGTGGCTGTGATGGTGGCCTTGGCTACTATACTAGCCTTACATTTGGCGTAGTCTGTGGCAGGATTTGATACAGATCAGCAAGGAGCCACCACCACCTTTAAGCAGTGGAATAGAGAGGACTGGCTGCTGTTATGGTTCCCCATGTCTGTCCTTTTGGGGGCCGTAGGCAGGCTGACTTTTACAGCCATGTGTGAGGAAACCGAGAGTTCTGTGGAAGAGGCTGCCCGGGACCTGCAAACCGAGCAGTGGAAGGAGCTGGAGAAAACGCGGGAGAGATGCCGACCCTGGAGCTGAAGCAAGCACTGGGGGAGTCCAACCAGGTTCGTGAGATTCGCTTGGAAATAGAGCAGCCGCTGGAGAAGGAATCACAGGTTTGTGAGTTGCGGCATGCCCCGGACATTGTGGAGAGCCAGCAGCTGTGGGAGGCCGGGGCTGAGACCGGAGCTGGGGCTGCAAGACCTGCTGAGCAGAAGGCAGCGGTGGCCTAGGGCTCAATTCCAGCAGCAGGAGCTGGTGTTTCCAGTTCCTCCTTGGAGGATGAGGAGAATCAGTCTAGAGTTGCAATCCGCAGTCTCCAGAAGATGAGCACCCAGCAGCAAGGAGTACCTACTACGCCTCTGGTAGGTCTGCAATTTTGAGACATAGGGGTAGATGCTATCAACCTCTCCGGAGCCGAGATGGAAATGCTGACTGCCATTACCACGTGCTCCTCTTTGGGACAGTGTAAGACCTGCCAGGATGGCAGGGATGAGGCGGGTGGCTGAGGCCCCATGTACTTGGACAGATTCCTGGACTACGACCGGAGTGAGCACTGGCTCCTTTGTGGGCTGGACTTACGGATTTTGGACAATGTGAAATACCCTGATGGGGGTGGGGGGGTGGCTTAGCTGGAGGCTATCCACTGCCCCGGGAAGTTTTTCTCGTGCCTAGAAAGAAGGCCGAGGACATTTTGCACTTTTGGCAAAGTGCTCAGAGACTGGTGAAATGTACCTTTGTAATTGTTGAAATTGTATGATTTGTCATGTTGTAATTTGTGTAATGTGCCAAATTTCCTTGCACAGGGATGCTGGTGGTATAGATTGTGGGTAGTAAAGTGAGCATAGGGGTGGATTGTTGGGCAGATAAAATATATTATGCTCACTTTGTTAAAGATGGCGCTGTCCACATGGAAGCCCATCGCTCAGGTGATAATATTAATTGTCCTTCTTGCTTGGGATGGGCATGATTATATTAATGTGTGTTGGGGGAGGGCTTTCGTGCCAAAAGGTTTTAAAAGGAAGAGATATCACGTTCAGGGAGAAAAGGGATTATGTTCTAGGAGGAGAAGAGAGCAGCCAAGATGACAGAGTGCTGAAGGAGGAGCCAGTTTGTGCAGAGTTTGTGCAGAGAGAAGGAAGGAGATGGGAAACAGAGGTGAATAAAGTTAGTGAGCTAGAAATCTTTGATTCTAGGAAACTCGGATAAGTCAGTGGCTTTGTGAGCACTGAATGAGTGGGTTTTGTAGCCCAGTGTGTGATTTTACTTGCCCGTCACATGCACGCTAGGATTAAAGATAATGGCCCACCAGTTCTTTGGTCCGTTGCTTCATTACCAACTGTCCGAATCAAATGCGAACCTGCATTGGGCCAGGCAGTTGTGATGGTAGCTGTGGCTTCTGGCTTTACACTTATAGTTTGCATTGGACGCTGGGTAGCGCCAGGTATATGTTGTCTGTGATACTGCAAATTACCTTCCTGCTTGGGAAAGGCTGTTGTTTTGCTAATGTTTGCTGGAGGAGAGATTTTCAAGCCAGAAAGTTTTGAAAAGAGAAGGAGAAGAGGCATAAAGAAGCCATGTTTTCAGGGAGAGCAGAGAGAATACAGAGTACTGAAGAAGCCAGTTTTGCAGAGAGATGGTGTGCAGATGGGGAACAAGAGCTGAGGGGCTTTGTGAGCTCCACTGAGACTGGTGAGGCCTTTGATTCTAGGAGAAACCAAAGAAGATTCTCCTGGTCGTGTCAGAGCTTTGTGAGCGCTGAATGAGTAAAAGAGAAGTATTTTCCCTGCTCATCGGTTGGTGTAAGACTTTTTTTATTTTTTTCTGAAGCTGGAAACGAGGAGAGACAGTCAGACAGACTCCCGCATGTGCCTGACCAGGATCCACCCGGCACGCCCACCAGGGGCGACGCTCTGCCCACCAGGGGGTGATGCTCTGCCCCTCCGGGGCGTCACTCTGCCGCGACCAGAGCCACTCTGGCACCTGGGGCAAAGGCCAAGGAGCCATCCCCAGCGCCCGGGCCATCTTTGCTCCAATGGAGCCTTGGCTGCGGGAGGGGAAGAGAGAGACAGAGAGGAAGGGGGGAGGGGGGAGAAGCAGATGGGCGCTTCTCCTGTGTGCCCTGGCCGGGAATCGAATCCGGGTTCCCCGCACACCAAGCTGACGCTCTACCACTGAGCCAACCAGCCAGGGCTGGTGTAAGACTTTAATAAAGAAATGGCCCACCATTTTTTGGCTCTACTGTTTTCTTTACCATCTGTCTCAATTCACTGAGAACCTGCATGTGAATGGCCATGACGAGGGTGGCCACTGACCTTACATCCCCATTCCTCAGTCCTATTACCGCCTTTCTGTCCATATAAGCTCCTACTCTCATGTGTGAGATTTATATCTGTAAATACACATCTGTCCTTATAAAATGTTTCATATGTATTTCTTTTACATAAATAGAATTTGGTTAAAAGGTATTTTTAAAAGGCATGTATCTTAATATATAAAAATCTAAGTACTGAATCCCACTCCTGACACCAAAAAAAAAAAATCTAAGTGCTGGGTAGTATCCCAAGATATATGCATACCACATTTTATTTATCCATTCCACTGCTTGTCAACATCTAAGTTATCTCCAATTCTCTATTAATACAATCAATAACACAATGAAAATCCTTGTTCGTGCAGTTTTGTTGACTTGTGCACTTATTTCTTTAGGATATGTAGTGAGGAATGTGATTTCTTTCTTTTTTTTTTTTGTATTTTTCTGAAGCTAGAAATGGGGACAGACAGACTCCCGCATGCGCCCGACTGGGATCCACCCGGCACGCCCACCAGGGGGCGACGCTCTGCCCACCAGGGGGCGATGCTCTGCCCCTCCGGGGCATCGCTCTGTTGCGACCAGAGCCACTCTAGCGCCTGGGGCAGAGGCCAAGGAGCCATCCCCAGCGCCCGGGCCATCTTTGCTCCAATGGAGCCTCAGCTGTGGGAGGGGAAGAGAGAGACAGAGAGGAAGGATAGGGGGAGGGGTGGAGAAGCAGATAGGCGCTTCTCCTGTGTGCCCTGGCCGGGAATCGAACCCGGGACTTCTGCACGCCAGGCCGACGCTCTACCACTGAGCCAACCGGCCAGGGCTTGGAATGTGATTTCTGATTCATAGGTCAAACATTTAATTTTACTGTGTTCCAGTAGATTGCTTTCCAGAATGGCTGCATAACCTTACCCCAGTGGTTCTCAAACTTTTTGAAGTTGGGGCACATTTAAAATCCTACAAATAATTGTAGGCACACTATATACAAATTTCTGAGAAATATGTTATAATAATTAAGTCAAAAATTAAAGAAAAAAATACAAAGTCCAAGCGTGCTTTTATGGAAATTAAACAAAATAAATACGAGAAAATTAAATTTATTCTGACATTAAAAAACCTTTTTATGTTACATTTTCTGAGTTATGCTTTTTAGAATTAATAAAAAAGAGGTTAAAAATAAATAAAGACAAAAAAGCTATCTTTTTATAGAGAGAGATACATGCTTAGTAAGATTTAGTAAATTCAGCAGGTCCCAGCTCGAATGTGTTAAGTTTTTTTATTCTTGTGTTTATGATAAACATGAGCCTGACGTGTCCTAGCGATTTCTTTAATGTTTGGGCGTATATTTGAAAGACAAACTGTCATCAATGTATTTCCTCATCAATACATTGAAGAGTTCCTCTCTTTTAATTATGCTGAGTGCAGAAAACCCCCACCATACATATCATCTTAACTTTACACCAAACAAAGGATAAAAGAAACTTGCCTCCAGTCTTTCCGGGGAACATGAAGGGTAGTGTAAACAATCCAGCACCACAGCTTAACAGCCTTTTGCAACCTAATCAGGCAAGTGAGGTGGGGGGTTGGGCAGACTGTCAGCTTACAGCCAATTTCCCACACCTCTGTCCCCCAAAAATCTAAACTCCAAAAACCCTGTTGGCTTTTTGGTCCCCAATAGGCACATATTTCTCTGGAATCCCATAGGGTGTACCTGGAAATCTTCTAGGGCGCATCAGTGCGTCCTGGCGCACACTTTGAAAACCACTGTCTTACACTCTCACCAACAGTGCACAGGAGTTCGGTCCTCTACATCCTCTCTAATACATAATGCTAGTCACTCCTGTATTTTTTTTGCCATTTTTATGAATGTAATGAGGTATTTCATTGTTGTTAAATTTACACTTCTCTGATTACCAGAGGATTTCATATATTTGTTGAAATGGCTATTTGAACTTTCTTTTCTATGAACTGCCTATTCATACCTTCTTGCCTAGTACTTATTTTTTGTTTGTGAGGAGCCACTGAGCCACTTCACCAGCAGGAGTTGTAAGGTACCAAAAACTACAGAATTAATATTAATATTTTAAGAGGCTTGGAGAACATTTTATTAATTTGGGTTAAGGTGTGCAGAGAAATTGTGAGAATAGTCTCTGTACTGTGTGATTGGCATAACCAGGATGGCCCTTGGCATTGTATTGTAAATGCAGGAGAGGAAAAACATGGATTCCCAGACATTCCACCACGCCTGTGGAGAAAAGAGTGAATGGCTAGCCAGGTACAGGGAGAGAAAAGCCAAAATAAACCTTTTCTTATAGCAATGAGCCATTTGCAGGCATTTGCCCCCACCAAAAGTACCTCTCCTATGTAAATGCGTGTGGTTAACACGTGTGACTCTGGACAGAGAGATGGCAGATAAACATTAGAAAATATAGGAATGCCTTTAATATGTAAAGAGACATCTTTCTACCATTGTGTTGACTTGTAAATTTTGTTTTCTCCAAAATGATGTATAGCTTGCAAATTGAACATGGTCCTATCATGTTAAAGGACATATGACTATAACCAATAGCGGTAAAGGGCTCCTAATTACAATTTTTGCTTCTGTACTTCCCACTTACAAAACTATAAAAACTAGGTAGAACAAAGGGCTGGCGCGCTCTCCCTCAGATTTCTGTCGGAGCTGCCACTGCTTGGCCAAGATGGACAATAAAGCTTTAATGTGTAAACGACGGACCTTGTTTCTCTCTTCAATGATTTGGGTCCCTCCGAATTTGGCAATCTTTTATCAGTTCTGGATTTTCAGATATCTTCTCACCGTCTGTCACATATCTGTGAATCTTGTCTATGGTATTTTTATTGAACAAAAAATCTTAATTTTATGTAATTAAATCAGTATTTTATTTAACTTCATTTTATTTTACATTCTTTATGATACGGACCTTTGAATCGTATTCATGAAATCTTTTCCCATCTCAGGTCCTATTTTCTTCTATAAGTTTAAAATTTTAATGTTCACATTTACTTCTTCACTCCAACTGGAGGGATTTGATTGTATTTTTCCACATAATGTCCTAGTTTTCTGAAGACCATTTTCTTTACATTCCTTTGTAGTGTCACCTTTATCTCTATCAAGTTCTCATATATGTGTGGGTTGATTTCTGAGTTCCCTATTCTGTTTTGTTTGTATATTAGTGTGTTCCTATGTAGAAACATTCTATTTTTATCACTTTGATTTTGCAGTATGTCTTAATATCTGGTAAGGCAAGTTCCCACTCTGCTGTTATTTTTCAAAATTCACTTATTCATGAACCTCTTTTTCCATATAAATGTTGGAATAAGATTGTGGAGTTCCTCAAACAATCCAGTGGAATTTTTATTAAAATTTTATTGATTTACTTGGAAAGAATTAACATAAAACTTTACTATGTTAAGATATCCCATCCACATATATTCTTTTTGTTGTTGTTGTTCCATTTATTCATTCTTTTTTGTACTTTAACATGCTGTGCCAGAATGGAATGCAAAAAGCCAAACAACACTTGGAGAGTAGGAGAACCGGTTTATTATGCCAGCAGGCTCAGAGGAGGTTAATTCTCCAGAAGTCTGAGCCCCAAATGACAGGATCTTTGGGGTTTTAAGGTCACACAATTGGGTGGGGCTACAAGGTATGCGGAATGCATAAGTGAGTTTACAGAAGCTAAAAAGGTGAAATCAGTAAAAGCAGAACAAAGAACCAGTAACAGCCAATCACGGTGAAGCATTTTGCTTTGTCATCATGAAGTCACAGCCACACCAATAGAGTTCTAATACTTTTTCTGAAAAATGCCTTGGGCATTCTTTCTAAGTTTATTTCCTGGGCACTCTATTGTCCTCTTGTGAATAAAGTAATATTTTCAGGTATAATTAACAGAGAAAGAAAAGTCCAAGTAATGGATACATTTCTAACTTGGACAAAAGAGGTAGGAACTATTGAAAGAGAGTTACATGGGGAAGGAAAACATGCTTTAGTTTTTACTTTGTTGATAATATTGTGTATGCAGTACCTACAGGGCATCCATTACAGATGTTCAGTGAGTAATCAGCATTCCAGAAGCCCATCTGAAACTTAAAAAACAGAAACTAATAGAACTAGTGTTGCAGGAATGCAGGAAGTGACTCCTGGAGGACAAAAGATGCTCAGACAAGTGCTGAAGGAAAATAGATTTATTTAGCTGTCCAAACAATGTGGCCTAATAAACTTCAAAACATGAGCTGTTTGAAGTCAGACCTTACATCTTACAGACCTTTTCAGTGTTCATGCACAGGGTGCGTGATTCCTTTGTCTGTAAGCATATGTAACTCTCGTGTCTCAGGAGGGGAGGGGATGTGAGGGGAGTTTTGGACCATTTGTCTAAAATATTTACAAATCCCATTATTCTTGCTTTATGCTGCAAGTTGTTCCAAGAAGCCAATAAGGGAACTGTAATTAAGCTGGTTGACTGTCATTCCTGCAAGCTTTGTCCCTCCTCATTCCCTCCTTTGAGACTCCAGGAAAGTAATCTACTTTATGTTGGAGATTCTTTCCTCATCTGGATTCTGATTATATGTACAGGTCCCTTTCTGAGTTTTTTTATATTTATAGAAACTGTAAAACAGCAGGGTGGTAGACATTTTTGACCTTTAGTGACATGGACACATAATTTATAGTTCTCTGCCCCAGTTTCTCTCCCTTCCTATAGTCCAGTTATAAAAAGCCCCATGGCAAGGATCCTCAGGTTTTGGGCATGTGTCAACCAGCCAGCTCCTGGTTTGTGGCTGGAGCAGGGCATGTCGTCTTTCCTAATGTCAATTTACAAGGGTTGACAGGGTCTGTCTCTGCTGTCCATGGAGTTGTCTTTGTAGGGGCCGCAGGCTTCAGCTGGTTGTGGTGAATCCAGGCCAGTATGCCTTCTGTCTTGGCAGCCATAGGAGTGGTTAGGATCATAGTGTAGGGTCCTTTTCACTTGGGCTGGAGCAGGGCTGGATTCCAAACCTCGACCCACACCTGGTCTGGGGAAAAAGAATGAACAAGGGCAAATAAACTGATCAGAGCCCTTTCTAACCTCCAGCCTGAGATGGTGGCAGCCAACCTCCCTAGAGTCTCTAATTGCCTGTGCAGTTCTGTCTTTCCTAGCTCTTGGAGAGTCGCTGGAAAACTGTGTAATACTGGATGAGGCCTGTTGTGTAATCCCTCATAAAGTGAATATCTGGTGGTTTTGGATGGGGTGCATCAGATCTTAAACCATATTAAAGATAAGGCTTGCACCCATTTAAGACCTGTTTCCTGACATAATTTGCTAAGCCCTGACCTTAGAGTCCTATTCATGCATTCCAAGTTTCCCAAACTTTGTGGTGGTCTATATGCCATGTGAAATTTCCACATGATACCTAAAGCTTGAGACGTCTTCTGTACTACCTTAGCCACAAAATCAGGGTCATTGTCAAAGCCTATTTGAAGAGGCATTTCAAACCTTGGAATAACTTCTCTGAGCAGTGCATTTGTTACTTTTTTGTTCTTTTCAGTCCAGGGGGGGTAGGCTTCTACCCATCCTGAGTAGGTGCATACCAGCACTAGCAAGTAGTGGTAGCCTTGGCTTTTAGGCATCTTGGTGAAATCCAACTGTACACTCTTGAAGGGGGCTGTCCTCTAGGAGTGGATACCAGGGGGCATTTCCCCGGGCTTTTATTGTTTCCTCTTATATTCTCTCATCTTGTATATTGCCCCAGGTATTAGGAGAGTGAGAAAGGCAAAATGGGAATTAGTAAAGATATTTACTCTTTTTCCTTCACTGAGCTCCAAGGCTCGAGTCAGGGCAATACGTTCTGCTCATTGAGCAGAGGTGCCTTGGGGTAGAGGCTGCAACTTCATAGTCTCTGGTAGAGTTACCACTGTGTATTCTGCCTGCCTTTCTCTCCTTGAGTTGATAGAGCTGCTTCCATCTACATATAGATCCCAGACTGGGTCCCTGAGAGGCTGGTCTAGCAAGTCCAGCCAGACAAAAGATTTTGCTAGATTAGGAAGGCCCAGCGCTGGGGCAACCTGCAATTTCTTTTTGAGAGTCTTGTTAATCCAAATTCGGAGGGACCCGAAATATGGAAGACAGGAATAAGGTCCATCGTTTACACATCAAAGCTTTATTGTCTAGCTTGGCCCAGCGGCGGGAACTCCGACAGAAATCTGACGGAGAGTGCGCCGGCCTTTTGTTCTACTTAGTTTTTATAGTTTTGTAAGTGGGAAGTACAGAAGCAAAAATTGCAATTAGGAGCCCCTTACCGCTATTGGTTATAGTCATATGTCCTTTAACATGATAGGACCACGTTCAATTTGCAAACCATACATCATTTTGGAGAAAACAAAATTTACAAGTCAACACAATGGTAGAAAGATGTCTCTTTACATATTAAAGGCTTTCCTATATTATCTAGTGTTTATCTGCTATCTCTCTGTTCAGAGTCACATACGCATTTACATAGGAGAGGTAGTTTTGTGGGGACAAATGCCCGCAAATGACTCATTGCTATAAGAAAAGGTTTATTTTGGCTTTTCTCTTCCTGCACCTGGCTAGCCATTCACCCCTTTCCCCACAGGTGTGGTGGAATGTCTGGGAATCCATGTTTTTCTCCCCTTGCATTTACAATACAATGCCAAGGGCCATCCTGGTTATGCCAATCACACAGTACAGAGATTATTCTCACAGTTTCTCTGAACACCTTAACCCAAATTAATAAAATGTTCTCCAAGCCTCCTCAAATATTAATATTAATACTGTAGCCTTTGGTACTTTACAACACCTGCGGGTGAAATGGCTCAGTGGCTCCTCAGTCTGAAAAGCAGAGTCCTGATCAGGTCCCCATTTTATGGGTTCCTTTTCTGCCCCCTCTGTGGCCTCATGGAGGGGCTTTGCCAGTACTGCAAAGTTGAGGATCCATAAATGGTAGAATCCTGCTGCACCCAGGAACTCTCTGACTTGTCTCCTGGTGGTGGGGACTGGGGTATTTTGACTGGCACAGGATGATAATGCCATGCTCCTTGAGTCTCTGCAAATGTACCTGTATTCCTTCCAACGCCTTTCAAGGAATTGGTTACTGTTTCTGGCTAATAGGCAAGGCCCCAGGCTTTAACTCTTATTCGCACTGGTGCTTGGTTTATTTCCAACCCAGGTAGATTGTCCTCAGACCAGACTCTGAGCCACTTCTGTGTCATTTTTTGGCTAGGCATTTTCCCAAGTTCAATGTCAAAAATCCCCCATTCCTCCTCTCTGGGAATGGCTAGCGTTAAAACAAGCCTAGGCTCTGGCACCCGTAAGTCTAGCTGGCCATTGTCAGGAAAAGATAGTAGCCCTTAATTTTCTGAGCAAGTCATGGCCTAGTGGGCAGTGAGACATATACAGGAACTGATGCATTACTTTGTGACCTCCTATGGAGCACTTGAGAGGCATGAAGAACGCTTGTCCGGTCTGTGCTCCAGTAGCCCCTATGAGGTCGGCCTTACTGGGGGAGAGCAGTGCCACTGGACAAGTCACCACTGAGTGCCCTGCCTCCATATTAATTGGGAAGTCTATTTGCTGGCCCCCTCTTCTCATGCGGACCATGGACTTATTGGAGGCTTTTGAATTCAATTGTCTTCAGTCAAACGGAGACTCCCCCACTATGTTGAACAGGGTGCATTCCCCCTTGGGGGTAGCTGGCAAGGCTGCCTCCCTCTTCTTCTGGTTTAGACCCTAATTCTTCTAATGGCTGGTTTCCAACAAATATCATACTGGTCCCACCGCTAGGGGGACTTGTCTGACTGCTTTTCATTAACCTTGCCTGCTTCTTTGCCCTTGTTGGAAGGGGCCGGGCATTTCTTGGCTTCCCTGGTTGAGGGTTGCAGCTATGAAGTCAGCCTTTTTTCGGCATCCTCTTTCCTTCTGCATTTAGCCTCTTTGTTTACATAAAACTCATTGGCTACTTCTATATAGAAGCTGGGAGGTATTCATCCCTGAAAGGCCCTCCAGGTTTGGAGCTTTGGAGTGTGTGTGTGTGTGTGTGTGTGTGTGTGTGTGTGTGTGTGTGTGTGTCAGAGAGAAAAAGAGAGGGGCACAGATACAGACAGACAGAAAAGGAGAGAGATGAGAAGCATCAATTCCTTTTTTTAAATTTTATATTAATTTATTGGGTGTACATAGATTCTAGTGTCCCCCCAAACCTTCCCCCTCCCAAAGTTCCCCACCACATCGCCCTTGCCCTCTTCACACGCCCTCACCCGGTTTTGCTTTTCTGCTTTCATTCCATCCTATCTTCCCCTTTCCCTCTGTCCGCTTTCCCTCTGGACCTTTTGATCCCATCTATTCCGTTCCTCAGTTCACAATGTTCATTGGATTCCTCAAATGGGTGAACTCATATGGTATTTTTCTTTCTCTGCCTAGCTTATTTCACTTAACATAATAGTTTACAGGTCCATCCATGTTGTCACAAAAAGTAAGATTTCCTTCTTTTTCATGGCCCCGTAGTATTCCATTGTGTATATGTACCATTACTTTTTAATCCACTCGTCCACTGATGGACGCTTGGGCTGTTTCCAGATATTGGCTATTGTAAACAATGCTGCCATAAACATGGTGGTGCATTTCTCCTTTTGAATCATTGATGTAGTGTTCTGGGATATATTCCTAAAAGTGGGATGGCTGGGTCAAAAGGCAGTTCCATTTTTTATTTTTTTTTATTTTTTTTATTTTTTTTAAATAAATTTTTATTAATGTTAATGGGATGACATTAATATTTCAGGGTACATATATTCAAAGAAAACATGTCTAGGTTATCTTGTCATTAAATTATGTTGCATACCCCTCACCCAGAGTCAGATTGTCCTCCGTCACCCTCTGTCTAGTTTTCTCTGTGCCCCTCCGCCTCCCCCTAACTCTCTCCCTCCCTCCCTCCTGCGTCCTCCCTCCCCCCACCCCTGGTAACCACCACTCTCTTGTCCATGTCTCTCAGTCTCGTTTTTATATTCCACCAATGTATGGAATCAGGTAGTTCTTGTTTTTTTCTGATTTACTTATTTCACTCCGTATGATGTTATCAATATCCCACCATTTTGCTGTAAATGACCTGATGTCATCATTTCTTATGGCTGAGTAGTATTCCATAGTGTATATGTGCCACATCTTCTTTATCCAGTCTTCTATTGAAGGGCTTTTTGGTTGTTTCCATGTCTTGGCCACTGTGAACAGTGCTGCAATGAACATAGGGCTACATGTGTCTTTACGTATCAATGATTCTGAGGTTTTGGGGTATATACCCAGTAGAGGGATTGCTGGGTCATAAGGTAGTTCTATTTGCAGTTTTTTGAGGAACCACCATACTTTCCTCCATAATGGTTGTACTACTTTACATTCCCACCAACAGTGTATGAGGGTTCCTTTTTCTCCGCAGCCTCTCCAACATTTGCTATTACCCGTCTTGTTGATAATAGCTAATCTAACAGGAGTGAGGTGGTATCTCATTGTAGTTTTGATTTGCATTTCTCTAATAACTAATGAAGCTGAGCATCTTTTCATATATCTGTTGGCCATTTGTATTTCTTCCTGGGAGAAGTGTCTGTTCAGGTCCTCTTCCCATTTTTTTATTGGATTGTTTGTTTGTTTGTTGTTGAGTTTTATAAGTTCTTTGTAAATTTTGGATATTAGGCCCTTATCTGAGCTATTGTTTGAAAATATCAGTTCCCATTTAGTTGGCTGTCTGTTTATTTTGGTATCGGTTTCTCTTGCTGAGCAAAAACTTTTTATTCTGATGTAGTCCCATTCATTTATCTTTGCCTTCACTTCTCTTGCCATTGGAGTCAAGTTCATAAAATGTTCTTTAAAACCCAGGTCCATGAGTTTAGTACCTATGTCTTCTTCTATGTACTTTATTGTTTCAGATCTTATATTTAGGTCTTTGATCCATTTTGAATTAATTTTAGTACACGGGGACAGGCTGTAGTCGAGTTTCATTCTTTTGCATGTGGCTTTCCAGTTTTCCCAACACCATTTGTTGAAGAGGCTTTCTTTTCTCCATTTTGCGTTGTTGGCCCCCTTATCAAAGATTATTTGACCATATATATGTGGTTTTATTTCTGGGCTTTCTATTCTGTTCCATTGGTCTGAGTGTCTATTTTTCCACCAGTACCATACAGTTTTGATTATTGTGGCCCTATAATATAGTTTAAAGTCAGGTATTGTAATGCCCCCAGCTTCATTCTTTTTCCTTAGGATTGCTTTAGCTATTCGGGGTTTTTTATAGTTCCATATAAATCTTATGATTTTTTGTTTCATTTCTTTAAAAAATGTCATAGGAATTTTGATGGGAATTGCATTAAATTTATATATTACTTTGGGTAATATGGCCATTTTAATTTTTTTTTTTTTTTTTTTATTTTATTTATTCATTTTAGAGAGGAGAGAGAGAGAGAGGGGGAGAGAGAGAGAGAGAGAGGAGAGAGACAGGGGGGAGGAGCTGGAAGCATCAACTCCCATATGTGCCTTGACCAGGCAAGCCCAGGGTTTCGAACCGGCGACCTCAGCATTTCCAGGTCGACGCTTTATCCACTGCGCCACCACAGGTCAGGAATATGGCCATTTTAATTATATTTATTCTTCCTATCCAAGAACAAGGAATATTTTTCCATCTCATTGTGTCTTTTTCTATTTCTCTTAGCAATGTCTTGTAGTTTTCGTTATATAGGTCCTTTACATTCTTTGTTATGTTTATTCCTAGGTATTTTATTTTTTTTGTTGCAATCGTGAAGGGGATTATTTTTTTGAGTTCGTTTTCTAATATTTCATTGTTGGCATATAGAAAGGCTATGGACTTTTGTATGTTGATTTTGTATCCTGCGACCTTACTGTATTGGTTTATTGTTTCTAGTAATTTTTTTGTGGAGTCCTTTGGGTTTTCGATGTATAGGATCATATCATCAGCAAAAAGTGATAGCTTTACTTCTTCTTTTCCGATATGGATGCCTTTTATTTCTTTGTCTTGTCTGATTGCTCTGGCCAGAACTTCTAGCACCACGTTAAATAAGAGTGGAGAGAGTGGACAACCTTGTCTTGTTCCTGATTTAAGGTGGAAAGTCCTCAGTTTTACGCCATTTAATATGATGTTGGCTGATGGTTTATCATATATGGCCTTTATCATGTTGAGATATTTTCCTTCTATACCCATTTTGTTGAGAGTCTTAAACATAAAATTGTGTTGTATTTTATCGAAAGCCTTTTCTGCGTCTATTGATAAGATCATGTGGTTTTTGTTCTTTGTTTTGTTGATATGGTGTATTACGTTAACCGTTTTGCGTATGTTGAACCATCCTTGAGATTCTGGGATGAATCCCACTTGATCATGATGTATTATTTTTTTAATATGTTGTTGTATTCGATTTGCCAGTATTTTGTTTAGTATTTTAGCATCTGTATTCATTAGAGATATTGGTCTGTAGTTTTCTTTCTTTGTGCCATCCTTGCCTGATCTTGGTATGAGGGTTATGTTGGCCTCATAAAATGTGTTTGGAAGTATTGCTTCTTCTTCAATTTTTTGGAAGACTTTGAGTAGAATAGGAACCAAGTCTTCTTTGAATGTTTGATAGAATTCACTAGTATAACCGTCTGGGCCTGGACTTTTATTTTTGGGGAGGTTTTTAATAGTTTTTTCTATTTCCTCCCTGCTGATTGGTCTGTTTAGGTTTTCTGCTTCTTCATGACTCAGTTTAGGAAGGTTGTATTCTTCTAGGAATTTATCCATTTCTTCTAGATTGTTGTATTTGGTGGCATATAGTTTTTCATAGTATTCTACAATAATTCTTTGTATATCTATGATGTCTGTGGTGATTTCTCCTCTTTCATTTTGGATTTTATTTATTTGAGTCCTGTGTCTTTTTTCCTTGGTGAGTCTTGCCAAGGGTTTGTCGATTTTGTTGATCTTTTCAAAGAACCAGCTCCTTGTTTTATTGATTTTTTCTATAGTCTTTCTGTTCTCTATTTTGTTTATTTCTGCTCTGATTTTTATTATCTCCTTTCTTCGGCTGGTTTTGGGTTGTCTTTGTTCTTCTTTTTCTAGCTCCTTAAGGTATGAAGTTAAGTGGTTTACTTCGGCTCTCTCTTGTTTGTTCATATAGGCCTGAAGTGATATGAACTTTCCTCTTATTACTGCTTTTGGGGCATCCCAGAAATTCTGATATGTCGTATTTTCATTTTCATTTGTCTGTATATATCTTTTGATCTCTGCACTTATTTCTTCTTTGACCCATTCATTTTTTAGAAGTATGTTGTTTAGTTTCCATAATTTTGTGGGGTTTTCCTCCTCTTTTTTACAGTTGAATTCTAGTTTCAAGGCTTTATGATCAGAAAATATGCTTGGTACAATTTCAATTTTTCTAAATTTGCTGATATTGTCTTTGTGGCCCAACATATGGTCAATTCTTGAGAATGTTCCATGTACACTAGAGAAAAATGTATACTCTGTTGCTTTGGGATGAAGTGTCCTGTAGATGTCTATCATATCCAGGTGTTGTAGTATTTCGTTTAAGGCCACTATATCTTTATTGATTCTCTGTTTGGATGACCGATCTAGAGCCGTCAGCGGTGTATTGAGGTCTCCAAGTATGATTGTATTTTTGTCAGTTTTTGTTTTAAGGTCAATAAGTAGCTGTCTTATATATTTTGGTGCTCCTTGGTTTGGTGCATATATATTAAGGATTGTTATGTCTTCTTGATTCAGTGTCCCCTTAATCATTATGAAATGACCATTTTTGTCTCTGAGTACTTTTTTTGTCTTATAGTCAGCATTATCAGATATGAGTATTGCTACACCTGCTTTTTTTTGGGTGTTGTTTGCTTGGAGTATTGTTTTCCAGCCTTTCACTTTGAATTTGTTTTTATCCTTGTTACTTAGATGAGTTTCTTGTAGGCAGCATACAGTTGGATTTTCTTTTTTAATCCATTCTGCTACTCTGTGTCTTTTTATTGGTAAGTTTAATCCATTTACATTTAGTGTAATTATTGACACTTGTGGGTTCCCTGTTGCCATTTTATAAATTGCTTTCTGTTAGTTTTGTACCTAGTTTGATTCTTCTCTTTTGTTTTTCTATCATTTGTTTTTGTTTGTTTGTATTCCATACTTCTTTCTTCTGTTGCTACCTTTTTTAAGTCAAGTGTTTTTGTGGTGGTTTTTTCAAGGGTGGTTACCATTAAGTAATGAAAAGGGTACCTACCATATTCATTGTAGTACCCTTTCTTATGAGTATTTCTGCGCTTCATCGTCCTTTGCTACTGTTAATCTTCATCCTTTCTCCCCCTTTTTTTCTTTTGTTGTCACAGTTTAAGTTTGGTTTTATTGTTTTCTTGGTGGAGCTGTTACTTGTGGTTTTGTTTTCTTTTGTTCTTTGAATCTGGTTGGAAAACCCCCTTTAGTATTTCCTGGAGTGGGGGCTTTCTGATGTTAAATTCTCTCATCTTTTCTGTATTTGTGAATATTTTTATATCTCCTTCGTACTTGAAGGATAGCTTTGATGGGTATAGTATTCTTGGCTGAAAGTTTCTCTCTTTCAGGGCTTTGAATATTGGGGTCCACTCTCTTCTAGCTTGTAGAGTTTCTGCTGAGAAGTCTGATGATAATCTAATAGGTCTTCCTTTATATGTTGTATTCTTCTTTTCCCTGGCTGCCTTGAGAATTTTTTCTTTGTCATTGTTTTGTGTCATCTTCATTATGATGTGCCTTGGAGTGGGTTTGTTGGGGTTAAGAAAACTCGGTGTTCTGTTTGCTTCTTGAATTTGAGGCTTTAGTTCTTTCCACAGGCTTGGGAAGTTCTCATCTATTATTTGTTTGAGTATATTCTCCATTCCATTTTCTTTCTCTTCTCCCTCTGATATACCTATTATTCCTATGTTATTCTTTCTGATGGAGTCAGACAATTCCTGTAGGGCTTTCTCGTTTTTTATTATTTTTGAGTCTCTTTCTTCTTCTCTCTGTTGTGCCTCAAGTTGCTTGTCTTCTATTTCACTAATCCTATCTTCTATCTGGGCTGTTCTATTAGCTAAGCTTGTTATCTCGTTTTTCAGTTCGTGAATTGAGTTTTTCATTTCTGTTTGATTTGTTTTTATAGTTTCAATTTCCTTGGTAATATATTCTTTGTGATCGTTGAGTTGTTTTCTGATTTCCCTAAATTGCCTTTCTGTGTTTTCTTGTATATCTCTGAGTATTTTTAAGATTTCTATTTTAAATTCTCTGTTATTTGGCTCCAAGGCTTCCAGTATGTTAAATCTTTTCTCCATAGATCTTTCCACATCTATTTGTGTTACCTCTCTATCTTTTGTATCCATAATATTCGATTTCCTTTTTCTTATTGGCATCTGAAGGTGGTCTTGTTGATATTGTTAATTAGAATTAATAAAGAATAAAAAGGGGGGGGGAAAAAAGAAAAACACTCCACACTCAAAAAAAGTAATGATTTATTATTTTCCCCTTTTTCCTTTCTTCTCCTCCCCTCCTCTCACCTCTTTAGGTAAATATTGTGATGACCTGTGAATTATATTATGCTAAATGGAACAAAAACTGCCTATAACAGAGGGCCTGATTTGGGGTGAAGAGTTCAAGGGGCAAAAAAGGTAGTAGGGACCTACTAAATGCAAAAAAAAAAAAAAAAGGAGGATATCTTAGACAAGCATAAAATGATTTGCTTGTAAGTGATGGTCGACTAAGAGATATAGTGAGAGGGATAAGAGGGAAACTGAAAAAAGGAGAGAAAAAATAATATTTAAAGAAGAAAAAAAATAAAAATAATAAGTAAAAATCTGTTGTATTAAGTGGAGTGAAGACTAAATACAATGGAGACTTTGGGTTGGGAGGAATGCTAGTGAGTTAAAAAGCAATGTAAAAAGTACCCAAAATGCCACAAAACAAACAAACAATGGAAAACCAAAAACAAAAGCAGAAAATAAAAAAAAAAAGAACAAGCAAGAAAAACAAAAAAAAACTTGAGTCCCAAATTAAATAATTTGTTCGTGATTGAGGATTAAATGAGAGGAAAAGTAAAAGGAGAAAAGAAGGAACGAATAGAAAGGAAAAAAATAAGAAAAAGAGAGAAACGAAGGAAGGAAAAAAGGAAAGGGGAAAAAAACAAAAAAGAACAAAAAGAAATCAAAAGGGGAGAGAGTGAGAGTTAAGGGTTTTGGAGTGTAACCCTAAGGGAGAGTAAGGATGAAGAAAAGAAATAAAATGTAACACTCATGGGTAGTGTAGTTCAAGAAAAGGGTAGCATAAGATGGGCAGAGAATAAAAGGACCGAGATGGAGGAAATACAAATAAAGGCAATAAGAAAGAAGAGAGAAACAACAATAACAAAAAATTAGTGGAACAAGTTATAAAGTCTGTGGATTTTTCTTGATATTGAGAGGTTAACTTCTTCCTTTTTCTTTTCTCTCCCTCTTCCTGGTCGATGACTCTGTACCCCAGGTTCTGCCCCTGTGTCACGCTTAGGTAGGGATTTGCAGTTGATGGGATTCTATGGCAATGTCATATAATTGGCTTTAGTCTCGCTGGTAGTCAAGGCTTGTTGGCGTTTGTAGAGTCCAACAATGAGAGAGAGTTTGCTTTCCTGGAGTTTCTCCCCTAGTCTCCCCTTTCTGAAATAGCAGCCTGGTGATCCAGCTATAAGGCTGCCACTGCTTCTGTCTGGGGAGTAAGAGGCTCAAAGAGCTGGGAAATCCCCACTCTATCCTCACTCAGCCCAAGGCTCTGGGTAAGGCTCTGGCAGTCAGAGCCTCCAGCGTAATCAGGTGGGGCTGGGAGTCAATTGTTGTCAAGGTGACTGTTCAGCGCCTACCATTCAGTTGGACCACTCAACCCAGGCTTTCCACACTTTGTAGCCTGTTTTGGCTGGAAAGAAGATGCACTATTCGCTGCTTGCTATATAGATCTTAATATCTGCCAAGTCCCTCTTGTTAGGTATATCCCTGAATATGGAGGCTCTGTCAATCAGATATTGCCCCCGCCCCTTTAGCGAAAGGCACTGAAAAATATTATGCCTCTTGTCTTGGATCACTGAACTGGGAGAGATCTTATCAATTAGAGCCCCGTGGGTGCATAGATTTCGTGGGTTAAGCTAATTTCAGTGATTGGATCCGCAGCTGTGCTCCAGAGAGTATTTCAGGCTGCCTACGCGCCCCTTGCCCAACGCTTGATTGTTAGCTCGAATGGCTAGGTGAGGTGCCCCGTCCACGGAGAGAATCTCCTGACTAGGAAAGACAGGTTTGGCGCCCCTCCCAGACTATGGCACGGGGCCCGCGGCTTCTCAGAGCACGCCCCGGGACGCGGCTCGGGGCGCGCGCGGCTTCTCAGAGCACGCCGGTGGTTGCCGGCACGGACGTGGGGGCTCAGGGCGCGCGCGCGGCTTCTCAGAGCACGCCGGTGGTTGCCGGCTCTCCCCGGGACGCGGCTCGGGGCGCGCTCGGCTTCTCAGAGCACGCCGGTGGTTGCCGGCACGGACGTGGGGGCTCAGGGCACGCGCGCCTCTTCTCAGAGCACGCCGGTGGTTGCCGGCTCTCCCCGGGACGCGGCTCGGGGCGCGCTCGGCTTCTCAGAGCACGCCGGTGGCTGCCGGCACTCCCCGGGACGCGGCTGGGGGGAGGCGCGGCCTCTCAGAGCACGCTGGTGGTTGCCGGCACTCCCCGGGACGCGGCTGGGGGGGGACGCGGCTTCCCAGAGCACTCCGGTGGTTGCCGGCACGGATGTGGCCGCTCGGGGGCACGCGGCTTCTCAGAGCACGCCGGTGGTTGCCGGCACTCCCTGGGACGCGGCTGTGGGGGGGGGCGGCCTCTCAGAGCACACCGGTGGTTGCCGGCACTCCCCGGGACGTGGCTGGGGGGGGCGCGGCCTCTCAGAGCACGCCGGTGGTTGCTGGCACTCCCCGGGACTCGGCGGCTCGGGGCGCGCGCGGCTTCTCAGAACGCGGTTGGGGGGGGGGGCGCGTGGCCTCTCAGAGCACGCCGGCGGTTGTGGGCACTCCCCGGGACGCAGCAAGTGGGGGGGGCGTGCGGCTTCTCAGAGCACGCTGGTGGTTGCCGGCACTCCCCGGGTCGCGGCGCGGGCAGCTGCACGCATGGGTTGACTCACCACAGGCGTATTCCCTCCTCAGCAACAGTTCTTTTGCTTTCAGTGTGTGTGTGGAACTCTAGGATGCTCCGAAGATAAATTTTTCTGTTTCTAGTTGACAAATTTGTTGAGATTTTGGGGAGATCTGTCGGACGCGCTGCTCACGGCGCCATCTTTGTGACGTCACTCTCCATTTTTTATTTTTTCAGAAACCTCCATACTGTTTTCCACAGAGGCTGCACCAGTCTCCACGCCCACCAACAAAGCATCTGATCTGGGTTCCCTTTTCATCACATCCTCGCCTTATTATGTGTTGTTTTGTTAATGAGCACCATTCTACCTGGTGTGAGATGATATCACATTGTGGTTTTAATTTATATTTCTCTAATGACTAGTGATGTTGAACATTTTTTCATCTGCCTATAGGCCATCTGTCTATCCTTTTTCAAAAGGAGTCTATTCATTTCTTTTGCCCATTTTTTGATTGGATTGTTTATCATCCCGGTGTTGAGTTTTACAAGTTTTTTATAAATTTTGGTTATTAACCCCTTATCAAACATATTCAATATCTTCTCCCATTGTGTGGTTTGCCTTTTTATGTTCATATTGTCTTTAGTTGTGCAAAACCTTTTTAGTTTGATATAGTCCCATTTGTTTATCCTTTCCTTTATTACCCTTGCCCAGGGAGATAAATCAGCAAATATATTGCTCTGAGTGCTATCGGAGAGCTTATAGCCTATCTTTTCCTCTAGGATGCTTATGGTTTCACGATTTACATTTAAGTCTTTTATCCATTTTGAGTTTATATTTGTGAATGGTTTAAGTTGGTGGTCTACTTTCATTTTTTTGCAGTTAGCTGTCCAATTTTCCCAACACCATTTGTTGAGAAGGCTGTCTTTACTCCATTGTATGCTGTTACCACCTTTGTCAAATATCAATTGTCCATAAAGGTGTGGGTTTATTTTTGGGTTCTCTGTTCTGTTCCATTGATCTATATGCCTGTTCTTATGCCAGTACCAAGCTGTTTTGAGTACAATGGCCTTGTAGTATGACTTGATATCAGGAAGTGTGATTCCACCCACTTTATTCTTCTTTTTAAAGATTGCTGAGGCTACTCGTGTTCTTCTATGGTTCCATATGAATTTTTGGAATATGTGTTGTATATCTTTGAAGCATGTCATTGGTATTTTAATAGGAATTGCACTGAATTTATAAATTGCTTTATGTAATATAAACATTTTAATGGCGTTTATTCTTCTTATCCATGAACACAGTATATGCTTCCACTTGTATGTATCTTCCTTGATTTCTTTTATCAATGTTTTATAATTTTCTGAGTACAAGTCTTTAACCACCTTGGTTAAATTTACTCCTAGGTACTTTATTTTTTTTCTTGCAATAGTGAAGGGGATTGTTTTCTTAATTTCTTTTTCATACAGATCATTGTTGGTGTATAAAAATGCCTCTGATTTCTGAGTATTAATTTTATATCCTGCCACCTTGCTGAATTCATTTATCAGGTCTAGTAGTTTTTTGACTGCGACTTTAGGGTTTTCTATGTACAGTATTATATCATCTGCAAATAATGATAGTTTTACTTCTTCTTTTCCAATGTGGATGCCTTTTATTTCTTCTTCTTGTCTGTTTGCTGTGGCTAGGACTTCCAGAACTATGCTGAATAAGAGTGGTGAAATGGAGCATCCCTGCCTTGTTCCTGATCTTAAGAGGATTACTTTTAATTTTTGCCCATTGAGTATGATGTTAGCTGTGGGTCTGTCATAGATGGCCTTTATCATGTTGAGGTATGTTTCTTGTATTCCCACCTTGCTAAGAGTTTTGATCATAAATGGTTGCTGGATTTTATCAAATGCTTTTTCTGTTCCTATAGATATTATCATGTGATTTTTGTCCTTTCTTTTGTTTATGTGATGAATCACATTGATTGATTTGCAGATGTTGTACCAGCCTTGCCTACCCAGAATAAATCCCTCTTTTTCATGATGTATGATTTTTTTCATGTACTGCTGTATCCAATTTGCTAATATTTTGTTGAGAATTTTAGCATCTAAATTTATCAGGGATATTGGCCTATACTTTTCTTTATTTGTGTTGTCTTTGCCTGATTTTGGAATCAGAATTATGCTCGCCTCATAAAAGAAGCTTGGAAGTCTTCCCTTCTCTTGAATTTTTTGAAATAGCTTGAGAAGGATAGGAGTTAGTTCTTTGAATATTTGGTAGAAGCCTGTGAAGCCTTCTGGCCCACGGCTTTTGTTTGTTAGGAGCTTTTTGATAACTGTTTCGATCTCATTTTTTGTAATCAGTCTGTTTAGGTTTTCTGATTCTTCCAGATTGATTTTTGAAAATTTTTTGAGGAATTTTTCCACTTCAAGTAGGATGTCTAATTTTTTTGGCATATAGTTCTTCAAAGTATTTTCTTACAATCCTTTGTATTTCTGCTGTGTCAGTTGTTACTTCTCCACTCTCATTTCCAATTTTATTTATTTGAGTCCTCTCTCTCTTTTTTTTTTTTTTTTTTTGGTGATTCTGGCTAAGGGTGCATCGATCTTGTTTACCTTTTCAAAGAATCAGCTCTTGGTTTCATTGATCCTTTGTATTGCTTTTTTAGTCCCCATGTTATTAATTTCCACTCTCATCTTTATTATTTTCTTCCTTCTACATCCTCTGGGCTTTACTTGCTGTTTTTTTTTCTATTTCTTCTAGTTGCAGGGTTAAGTTGTTTATTTGAGCTTTTTCTAGCTCCTTAAGGTATGCCTGTAATGCTATGAACTTCCTTCTCAGGACTGCTTTCGCTGTGTCCCATAAATTTTGAGTTGTTGTATGTTCATTTTGTTTGTTTCAATAAGATTTTTATTTCTTCCTTGATCTCATTGTTGATCCATTTGTTATTTAATAACATCTTGTTTAGTTTCTAAGTGTTTGAGTGTTTTTCAGTTTTTCTATTATGGTTGATTTCTAGTTTCATGCCATTGTGGTCAGAGAAGATGCTTCATATGATTTCAATATTCTTAAATTTGTTGAGACTCGTTTTATGTGCTAATATGTGGTCTGTCCTAGAGACTGTACCATGAGCACTTGAGAAGAATG
Organism: Saccopteryx bilineata; assembly: GCF_036850765.1. Taxonomy (NCBI): domain Eukaryota; kingdom Metazoa; phylum Chordata; class Mammalia; order Chiroptera; family Emballonuridae; genus Saccopteryx; species Saccopteryx bilineata. The sequence goes on along the minus strand of NC_089493.1, from coordinate 201,382,773 downwards.
TATATTCTGCTGCTTTGAGTGAAAGATTCTGAGATATTTGTTAAATCCAGTTAATCTAGTATGTCCCTTAATTCTGCTGGTTCTTTGTTAATTTTCTTTCTAGTGGATCTATCCAGTGATGTTAGTGGGGTATTGAAATCCCCTACTACTATAGTATTGCTGTTGATCTCACCCTTAATGTCCATCAAAGTCTGCTTTATATGTTTAGGTGCTCCTATATTAGATGCATAAATATTTATAATGGTTATCTCTTTCTGTTGGATTGCTCCCTTTTTCATTATGTAGTGACCTTCTTTATCCTTTACTATAGTCTTTGTTTTAAAGTTTATTTTGTCAGATATAAGTATTGCTACCCCAGCTTTATTTTTCATTTCCATTTGCATGAAATATTTTTTTCCATCCTTTTACTTTCAGTCTACGTACATCTTTTGTTTTGAGGTGGGTTTCTTGTAGACAACATATGTATGGGTCCTGTTTTCTTATCCATTCAGCTACCCTATGTCTTTTGATTGGGGCATTTAATCCATTTACATTTAAGGTTATTATTGATATGTAGTTGTTTATTGCCCTTTTTTAAAAAAATCTATATTCCTCTTTTAATATATATATATATATATATATATATATATATATATTCCCCCCCCCCCCACTGTGTTTTGTCTACTGCAGGCCCTTAACATTTCTTGCAGTATTGGTTTGGTTGTGCTGAATTCCTTGAGGTTTTGTTTTTTTTCTTTTGTCTGGGAAGCTTTTTATTTCTCCTTTAATTTTAAAAGATAGCTTTGCTGGATAAAGAAGTCTTGGTTGTAGGTCCTCGTTCTGCATTACTTTGAAAATTTCTTACCATTCCCTTCTGGCCTCAAGTGTTTCTGTTAAGAAGTAGGATGTCATCCTTATTGGGGTTCCTTTGTAGACTGTTTTTCTCTTACAGCTTTTAGTATTCTTTCTTTACCTCTTAGCTTTGGTATTTTGATTATGATGTGTTTTGGTGTGGGTCTCTTCGGGTTCCTTTTTATGGGGGTTCTCTCTGCTTCTTGAACCTGTATGGCTCTTTCCTGCATCAATTTAGGGAAATTTTCAGCTATAATTTCTTTGAACAGGTTCTCTATCCCTTGTTCTTTCTCTCCTTCTACAATACAGGAACCCCTATTATGCGGATATTTTTTCTCTTCATGTAGTCAGAGAGCGCTCTTAGAGTTTCCTCAGACTTTTTTATCCTCTTTTTACTGTTCTGCTTCCATGTTTTTGCTTATCTTTTCCTCTAAGTTGCTGATTCGATCCTCTGCTTCATCTAGCCTGCTTTTAATTCCTTCTAGTTTAGTCTTCATTTCTGATATTGTGTTGGTCATTTCTGTCTGGTTCTTTTTTGTGATTTCAATGTCCTTTTTGATACTTGTTATCTCTTATTTTGTTTTTCATTATGTCCATCCATTGTTGTTCTAAGATCTTTGAGCATCCTAACAATCATAATTTTAAACTCTGCATATGGTAATTTGGTTATTTCCATCTCACTCAGTTATTTTTCTGGAGATTTCTCTTGTTGATTAATTTGGGTTGCATTTCTTTGTCTTCTCATTTTATGTATACTGTTCCTTTGGGTGTATTGTTTGTGTAGCTAGCTGAGTTTAGAGTTGGTATTTTCTGCCTCCAATTTTCAGTTGTGTTGTTTCTAGGTCTTCTTGGGTTGGCATCAGCTGTTGTTTGTAATCTGCTGTGGACTGCTTATCTGCTATCACTATTCTTTTTGCTATTTTGTTGGCATTTTCTCTGTCTTAGCTGGATCAGGCGTGAGGAATCCTTCCTTAAGCTACCTCTCTAATAGGGTTGTTAGGTCCTGAACTGATGCTCTTCGTATCTAGCCACTGGATATGCCTTCCCTGGACCTTTCTGACCAGAGCCTCGATGGGGGTCACTGCCTATGATGGCTTTTATCTACCTTTTTGGAACTACAGATGATCCAGATCTTGTGGCTGCCTCTGCTGGGCCCGGGTGCCATTGTAAATATCAGCTAAACTCCTAGGCTAGCTTTTATCTATTCTTGGCCTGGAGGAGTTCCTTTGAAAATTCAAGTTCCCCTGAGAACCACTTTCTGATGTCTGTTATTGCTGGCTACTTGTTGGGCTTAGTAGTGTAATTCAGTGATTAGGTATGATATTGGATGTGGCTTGCCCCTTAGCCTCAGATGTCTTTCTATCTAGACTTTTTGTTTTATTTTATTTTGTTTTTTCCTTCCTTTTCAGCACTCAGAGGGTGTGGTCTCAGGGGACCAGTGGGTGTTGTCTCTGTACTCCCGTTGTGTGGTCTATCCTCTGCCTCCCTGCCCCCCCCACTGCCACTGTTGCCGCCTGGGGCATTTGGGCTCCAGAGCTGCTGGTGCCAACCCCCCTCTGCGGCCGCCATGGCTTCTGCCACCCCTGGTGGGCCTACACACACCCGCTCAGACCAACCCCAAGGTCTTCTGGGCCCAAGCCACCGCCAAGGGTGGGCTAACACCACAAGCTAGATTGCACATGAGCTCGGGCCTCCACAGCTGCTTTAGGACCGCTTCTGCTGTCACCTAGGCCTCAGCCGCCAGTGGTGGGTCCAAGCTGTAGGTGTAATTGCATGCAGGCCCGGACTTCCCCCATAGCCACTGCACCTCTGTCTCAGTGGGCGACCTGCATGCAGCCACTCAGACCACCTCCACTGTCCTCTGAGCCCCTTCCTCCTCCAAGGACGGACAGGATTGCACATGAACTTGGACCTCCACAGCCACCATTGGGGCCCCAAGCTCCACTAGCCAGCCCCCGAGCTCCTGCTCTCAGACTGCCTCTGCAATCTCCCGGGCTCAGCTGTGGGCGGGTTTGCACAGCATGCGCTTTCCGATCTTTACAGTGGCTGCTGCAGCCCTCGCCTCTGCAAGCAGCCTGCACAGACCACCCTGGCTCCCAAGCCACCATCCCGCCTGCCCCGGGCGAGCACTCAGCAGCATGGAGAGGCAGTGTAGTTCAGACCCCAGCACTCACTAGCTGTGTCCCTAACGTGCTGCCTGCCTCTCGGTGCCTTCCTTCTAGCTAGGGCAAGGAAGCCTCCGGTGGGCAGCATAATTTCTTCCCTTTGCTGGTGTTGCTGCTCCAAGGAAAAATGTTCTCTTTAGATTTAGGGCATGCTGTAGCCCAGGGGTTAGGGTGTCCATCCTTCATAGTGTCTCCCCTTGTGCCTCTGAGACCACACTCTTTCCTGGCAACTCCAGTCCTCCCATGCTCCCCTCTCCCAGATTTACGGGCAGGTGGCTGTGAGTGAGGCTCGCCAAGCGTCCCTTTAATACAAAGCCTGGGTCCAACAGTTCTGTCTCCTCTCAAACAGTATCTAGGCTCCTTTCTCAGCAAAATACAGTCTGTTTGCCCCTTTCTGGCTCCAGGGCTCTAGGCTGGGACTCCTGTTCTGAAGCTGAAGACCCACAACCTACAACTCATCAGGCAATCATCCCCACCACGAGAGTCCCTCCAGGCTGCTGCTCACTCCCAGGACCAGGGCAGTTTTTTCCACATCTCCGCCTCTCCCACCAGTCTCAGTGTGGGTTCTTTGCTGGTCCCTGGCTATAGAATCCTCTTTATTCCAAAGTTGGTCTTTCAAGATGACTGTTCTCAAAATTAAGTTGTAATCCACTTTGGTTCTGGGATAAGGGAGTTGGAATGTCCACCTACACTGTGGCCATCTTGGGGTCCTGGGAAGCATCAATTCTTCATTGCAGCTCCTTAGTTGTTCATTGATTCCTTTCTCATATGTGCCTTGACTGGGGCTACAGCAGACTGAGTAACCCCTTGCTCAAGCCAGCAACCTTGGGCTCAAGCCAGCAACCTTGAGCTTCAAGCCAGTGACCTTTGGGCTCAAGCCAGTGACCATGAGGTCATGTCTATGATCCCACTGTCAAGCTGGTGAGCCCATGCCCCAGCTGGATGAGCCTGCTCTCAAGTTGACAACATAAGAGGGTTTCATACTTGGGTCTTCTGCCTCCCAGTCCCACAGTTTATCCACTGTGTCACCCCTGGTCAGGCTGGAGCTTTTTTCTTATGTCTCCTACATCCTGGCTGACAAAAGCCATATGAATTATTCTCTGGTTTTATGGACTTTCTAGATCAAAAGGAGTAAAATTCTGTAGGCCTCACATAACTTCTTATAAAAATCACCCAGATTCTCATTCTTTCTCTGCAGTCTCAGTCACTTTGTTAATGTTAGTGTCTTTCTGGCCTCCCTTTTATAATCCTTGAAGGAGGGCTTCCCTGTATTTTTCAGCTGCCTCAGGCCCTCCTTGTCATTTGGATTCCCTTTAGGATCTTCCCTTGGCAACTGGGCCTACGCATACTCCAAGGGATTCTGATGTTCCTCAAGGGCCTTTTCCTCTAGCCACTTACTTGCCTCCTGTATTACTCAGCGTCTTTCCTCTCTATTGAACAGAGCAAGGAGTAATTGATGGCAATCCACCCATCAATTGTGAGTTTGGGATATGGATTGCATGAGATCTGTTAAGGCCTGAGGGTTTTCTGTATAAGAGGGAGTATGGTGTTTCCAATTGAGGAGGTTGGTGGTTGTGAAAGGTTGATGCACCAGCACCTGCTGTTCTACCATGCACCCCTGTCTATTATTGTGTTTCTCACTTCTCTCAGAGGCATCTGCACACCGGACACTGTCTTCGAGCCAACTATGGCAGCTTCCTGAATCACGACTCATATCTCGGAATTTCGCTCATATCTCAAACAAAAATATGAACCAAGTCGCAGCTCGTATCTTAAAAAATTTATATGTTGGTCTGCTCCTATCTCCAGATACCACTGTATAGTGTAGACAATTAAAGCCTTTAAGCCAATATACAAATAGGGAAGTCTCTGATACAAAGCCACATCATGCAACAGTCAAGGGTGTGGAGAAAAGCTTAGTGTTGAGAAGGGTGTTGAGAAGATCTTAGTATTATAAGGGTGTGTGGAAGATCTTAGTATTAGAAGGGGGGAAGAGCTTAGTCTTAAACTAAGCCCTTGTGGTAATGTGCCAGAGAACTGTAAAACTTAGTATTGGCAACACCATTTTAAAGAGGAAAAGTCAGTCTTTCTGTCCTGTCTTTTCTTTGGAAAATGGAGGGAAAAGGATATAGAAGTCTCCTGACTTACAAGGATAACTGGGTCATTTGCTTTAAGTTCTCTGAAAGGATTAAGGTTATCTGAAGAATTTCCTTTCCCTTTCAATAAGAGCCAAAATTTACATACCACCCTACCCTGATTTTGGCACTCCCTCCCTTCCCAGAATCCTGAGATTAACATGTACCTCTAGGCAAAGGAGGATAGACACTAAAAGGTTTATGAATGTCTTTGATTGTATTACCTTGAAAGTTTTAATGTTTTTTTAAATTTTTTTTTACTTTATTTATTCATTTTTAGAGAGGAGAGAGAGACAGAGAGGGAGAGAGAGACAGAGAGAGAGAAGGGGGGGAGGAGTTGGAAGCATCAACTCCCATATGTGCCTTGACCAGGCAAGCCCAGGGTTTCGAACCGGCGATCTCAGCATTTCCAGGTCAACGCTTTATCCACTGCGCCACCACAGGCCAGGCGTTTTGATGTTTTTTGTAAATCCCCTAGACACATGTTATAATCTTGTTAATGATTGTGTCATGTGGTCATGCCACCCCCAACCTGTATGTAGTCAAAGGGTATATAACCAGCCTCTGAAATATACTTGGGGCCTGCATGATTGGGGTCTGAAGAATCCCTTGTGTATGCCACTGGCTTAATGAATAAAGCTCCTCAAAATTCATTTTTGGATTTGGTGTCTCAACGTTAACTTGCTAAGTGAGGTACGGTACTTTTCAGAATCTGGGGTACTGTACTTTACAACACCCTAAGGATTTTGTCAGCTTACAGCCTGTCTCCCATGAACACCCCCATGTGGATGTCCCTAGATTCCTTTTCCTGAACTGTGGCCATGTCACTCATTGGTTGGAGCTCCACCCCTAAAGCCTGAACCTCATCCCCCTTGGCCTTCAAACCTGAGGCTTTGCCTGCTGCCTGTTTCAGCTCCGAGGTCCCACTAGTCTCTCTTCCACTTCCTTCCCTGAGTCTTGGGACTCATCCCATGCAGCATGAGAACACTTTCTTAAAGTTCTTGATCATTGTGGCCAAGGGAGTAGGTTTTCCTTGTGAATCCTCCATATCTCTTATGACAAACACCAGTCATGCCACAAGAAGGAATTTGGGAAGGGTAAGGGAAATTTGGAAAAAGACGCCACTTGCTTCGTGTGTTGCCAGCCACTCCCCTCATGGAGATAGCAGACCCTCTTGGCTTATGGCAGGCTGATATAAACTGTCAGCCTGCAATTCTGCCTCTTAGCCATAGGAGGCACCCACAGTTCAGTGCTCAACATTCGCTTTGGCCCTGTGGGAGAGAGTCGGAACCTTCTGCCACTGTCCATTTCATTCCCTCTGTACTCTCTTTCACAGAACTTCCCACAACCTGTGGAGGGTGACAAGTCACCACTCCTAACCAATGGAGGGTGATCAGGCCTCCCTTCTGCCCAGTGGGGCAAGACTTCAGCTAGCTACCCTGTGCCTGGTATGCCTTAGCGTGATACTGGCACGCCCCCTGCTCTTCCATTTCTTCATTGTCTGATCCTTGCTGGGACTGGCTGAGAGGATCCCCCTTTCTGTCCTGCAGAGGCATCCACATGGGGAAATCCCCCGCATATGCTCAGTAGATGTATCTACAGGGTGGCTCAGGGGCTCCCCAATGGGATGCCTGAAGTCTGCCAATTGCATGCATCTTTCCTCCTTGCTTCAAGTTAATGCATCAGAAACTGTTGCAAGAATGCAGGAAGTGACTCGGGGAGGACAAAAGACTCTCAGACAACATGCTGAAAGAAAGGAGATTTATTTAGCAGGTAGAGAAACGTGACATAATAGGCTTCAAAACATGAGCTCTTTAAAGTCAGATTTATTACATCTTATATACCTTTTTAGTGTTCATGCACAGGGTGCATGATTCCTTTGTAATCATATGTAACTCTCTTGTCTCGGGAGGGGCGGAGGTGTGAGGGGATTTTCAGACCATTTGTCTAACCCAGTGATAGTCAACTTGGTCCCTACCACCCAAGCAGGCATTCCAGCTTTCATGGTGGGTGGTAGCGGAGCAACCAAAGTATAAATAAAAAGATAGATTTAACTATAGTAAGTTGTTTTATAAAGATTTATTTTACCAAACTTAGTGAAAATCTGACATAAAGTACTTGGTAAGTAATCATTATTGTATGCTTTAACTTGCTGTAACTCTGCTTTATAAATTTTATAAAGTTACTTCTCTACTTTATGAATCATCATTATTGTAGAACTGGTGAGCAGTTAGAAAATTTTACTACTAACAGGGATACAAAAGTGGGTGATAGGTATAAAAAGGTTGACTACCCCTGGTCTAACCTATTTACAAATCCTGTTTGTCTTGCTTTACACTGCAAGTTGTTTCAGGGAGCCAATAAGGGAACTGTAATTAAACTGGCTGACTCAGTCATTCCTTCAAACTTTCTCCCTCCTCACTAGTACTGTTTAAAGTAAACACAAATGGCCCCAAGGGCTAAGGAGGTAAAGTAGGTGAATAGACAGAGCAGGGAACAGTCACTACTGAGTTCTGGAGAACAGCAGAAACGTAGGAATGTAGACCCAGTGTTGTGGAGCTTCTGATTTTTTTTTTCAAGAAAAGCCAGAAATTTGAATTTTTATGTGAAATCTCTGTTTAAAAATAATGGTTCAAGTTGGAAAGATAATTTCTGTGATTTTATTATTGTATCTTCCTTTCTGTACCTGTGTGCTCAAGGTACTGCTCCAATGTCCACTCTTTTTTCCATCACTGCCAGGCTGTTTGCCCTTGTCCTCCCCATTCTTTGTTTTCTTTTCTTTCTTTTTTTTTTACAGAGACAGAGAAAGAGTCAGAGAGAGGGATAGACAAGGACAGACAGACAGGAACGGAGCATCAATGGAGAGGGACAAGATGGAGATGGAGTAGGCAGATGTACCAACTTCTACTTCCCAGAACCAAAGTGGATTACAAACTTAATTTTAAGAACCATCATCTGGAAAAACCAACTTTGGACTAAACTAAGAGGACTCTTCAACCAAGGAACACTGAAGAAGCCACACTGAGACTGGTAGGAAAAGTGAAAATGCAGAAAGGGCTACTCAGCTCCCTGAAGCGAACAGCAGCCAGGAGAGACTCGCGTGGCGGGAAGTGAGTTTAGCAGAGAGGGGAGGGTACTGAGCCCCAGGAACAAAGCCCCAGCCTGCAGCCCCAGAGCTTAGAAGAGGCGTATGGACAATATTTACCTGGAAACAAATCAGGATACTGTTTGTGAGAAAGAGACTGATTTCTCAGACCCAGGATTCTTCTTAAATGGACCGTGCAGAAAACCTTTTACACAACCACTCACCCAGGGCTCCAGGGGACAGGGAGAAAGGAGAGAACCAGAGCATCGGGAAGAGAGTGTAATTTAGGAGGCACAGGGAGAAATACTTTGAGGGACAGCCACCCTAACCCCTGGGCTGAGTCACTCCCCAAATCAAAAGTGAACATTTCCCCTGGAAACAGCAATACCAAAAAAGGGAAGCAGGACACCAGCCAAACAAGCTGTCCCGTGGTACTTAGAGCAGAGTCGTTTAGAAGGAGGGAGCTGTTGGGACTACAGTAGTGAGGTTTAGGGTCTGAGCTGCAGCGCCCCCACCCACACGGCTGAGGGCTCGCACGTGTTCTGTCAGCAAGGGTGGAAGTCAGCTGGCCACAACTGAGGACCAGATGTGAGCTGAGTCTTGCCGTGCTGGGACGGAGGGGTCACATGAAAGTGGTCAAGGCCAGCTGCAGGCTGCCAGCAATCCAGTCTGCAGCAGAAGGGCAGGAGTCCCGGGAGGGGCAGAGACCCGCCCTTGAGTAATGGTGCAAGAGCACAACTCGCTGGCCTGCAGAACCGAGGCTTGCGGCCTGACGCATGAGGCGGCTCCTCCCGCGGGAATGGAGCAAAAGCCCAGAACAGGCTGAGTCCCGTGACTGAGCAAGGGCATGCAGCCTCACCCAGCCCCTGCATTTAAGGCTTGCAGACATCCCATGAGCAGGCTCCTCCTGCAGAAGCAGAGCAAAAGCCTAGAATCAGGCAGAGACCTGCAACTGAGTAAAGGTGCTCATCTCCTGCCCTCAGGGTTAAGGTTTGCAGCCAAGGGTGGTGCATAACCCCACCCAAAGGGGTGGGGCAAAGGCCGAGGACACCAAGGCTTGTACACTGGAGCATGTGATCGAAGCCCCACCTGTGAAGGAGAGGCGGAAACCACAGCAACAGTCCCAGTGGTATGGCACCAGCAACCACCATACCTGAAAGCCTTAGGCAGCAGCAGCACAGAGGGTGGCAGGCTTGCAGACAGACCACACCTCGGGAACACAGAGGCCACACCCAGTGGACTCTAGCAGCCAAAACCTTCTTTTACACAAACAAAATGGGAAGGCAGAGAAATACAACACAAATAAATCAAGAGAAATGCCCATAAAAAGACAGGAATGAGTCAGATATAACCAAATTTCCAGATGCAGAGTTTAAAATAATGATTGTTAAAATGCTCAAAGATCTTAGACTTAAATAAAGAGATAGCAAATATAAAAAAGGACATGGAAACAATAAAAAAGAATCAGAAATGACAAATACAATATCAGAAATAAAGAACACAATAGAAGGAATTAAAAGCAGGATGGATGAAGATGAGAATTGAATCAGCGAGTTAGGGGACAAGAGAAATGAAGGCATGGAAGCAGAGCAGAAAAAAGAAAAGGGACTCGAAAAGTCTGAGGACTTTCCTCTAAGAAGGCTTTGTGACAACACAAAGAGAAATAACATTTGCATCACAGGGGTTCCTGAAGAAGAAGAGAAAGAACAAGGGATAGAGACTTTGTTCAAACATATCATAGCTGAAAACTTCCCTAAATTAAAGCAGGAAAATGTCTCAAAAGTTCAAGAAGCACAGAAAACTTGATTAAAGAAAAACCCAAAGAAATTGAAACCAAGACTCATCATAATTAAAGTACCAAAGCTAAGTGATAAAGAAAAAGTATTAAAAGCTGCTAGAGATAAAAACGCTATCACCTACAAAAGAGCCCCCATAAGGATGACTTCCAACTTCTCAACAGAATCACTTGAGGCCAGAAGGGACTGGCAAGAAATATTTAAAGTAATGCAGAACAAGAACCTACAAACAACACTACTTTATCCAGCAACGCTATCATTTAAAATTGAAGGAGAAAGAAAAAGCTTTCCACACAAAAAAAAAACCTCAAGGAATTCACTACAACCAAACCAATGCTACAAGAAATGCTAAGGGGCCTGTTGTAAACAGATCAAAAGGGAAAAAGAATATAGCAAAAGAGGAATACAGTTTTAAAGAATAAAATGGCAATAAACAATTACATATCAATAATAACCTTAAATGTAAATGGATTAAACAATCCAATCAAAAGACATAGGGTAGATGTGTGGATAAGAAAACAGGACCCATACATATGCTATCTAAAAGAGACACACCTTAAAACAAAAGATGCACATAGACTGAAGATAACAGGATAGAAAAAAATATTTCGCACAAATGAAAATGAAAAAAAAGCTGGGATAGCAATACTTATAGCAGACAAAATGGACTTTAAAACAAAGGATATAGTAAGAGATAAAGAAGGTCACTACATAATGATAAAGGGAGCTATCCAACAGGAAGATATTACTGTTATAAATATCTACGCACCTAATATAGGAGCACCTAAATAGATAAAGCAGACTTTGATGGATTTAAAGGGCGAGATCAACAGCAATACTATAATACTAGGGGATTTCAATACCCAATTACATCACTAGATAGATCCTCAAGAAAGAAAATTAACAAAGAAACAGCAGACTTAAAGGACACACTAGATTAACTCGATTTAATGCATATCTTTTTTTTTTTTAAATTTTTATTAATGGTAATGGGATGACATTAATAAATCAGGGTACATATATTCAAAGAAAACATGTCTAGGTTATTTTGTCATCAAATTATTTTGCAAACCCCTCGCCCAAAGTCAGATTGTCCTCCGTCACCCTCTATCTAGTTCTCTGTGCCCCTCCCCCTCCCCCTAACTCTCTCCCTCCCTCCCTCCCATGTCCTCCCTCCCCCCCCACCCTTGGTAACCACCACACTCTTGTCCATGTCTCTTAGTCTCATTTTTATGTTCCACCAATGTATGGAATCATGTAGTTCTTGTTTTTTTCTGATTTACTTATTTCACTCCTTATAATGTTATCAAGATCCCACCATTTTGCTGTAAATGATCTGATGTCATCATTTCTTCTGGCTGAGTAGTATTCCATAGTATATATGTGCCACTTCTTCTTTATCCAGTCTTCTATTGAAGGGCTTTTTGGTTGTTTCCATGTCTGTGAACAGTGCTGCAATGAACATGGGGCTACATGTGTCTTCACGTATCAATGTTTCTGAGGTTTTGGGGTATATACCCAGTAAAGGGATTGCTGGGTCATAAGGTAGTTCTATTTTCAGTTTTTTAAGAAACCACCATACTTTCCTCCATAATGGTTGTACTACTTTACAGTCCCACCAACAGTGAATGAGGGTTCCTTTTTCTCCACAGCCTCTCCAACATTTGCTATTACCCGTCTTGTTGATAATAGCTAATCTAACAGGAGTGAGGTGGTATCTCATTGTAGTTTTGATTTGCATTTCTCTAATAACTAATGAAGCTGAGCATCTTTTCATATATCTGTTGGCCATTTGTATCTCTTCCTGGGAGAAGTGTCTGTTCATGTCCTCTTCCCATTTTTTTGTTGGATTGTTTCTTTGTTTGTTGTTGAGATTTATGAGTTCTTTGTAAATTTTGGATATTAGGCCCTTATCTGAGCTGTCGTTTGAAAATATCAGTTCCCATATAGTTGGCTGTCTGTTTATTTTGATATCAGTTTCTCTTGCTGAGCAAAAAACTTTTAATTCTGATGTAGTCCCATTCATTTATCTTTGCCTTCACTTCTCTTGCCATTGGAGTCAAGTTCATAAAATGTTCTTTAAAACCCAGGTCCATGATTTTAGTACCTATGTCTTCTTCTATGTACTTTATTGTTTCAGGTCTTATATTTAGGTCTTTGATCCATTTTGAATTAATTTTAGTACACGGGGACAGGCTGTAGTCGAGTTTCACTCTTTTGCATGTGGCTTTCCAGTTTTCCCAACACCATTTGTTGAAGAGGCTTTCTTTTCTCCATTGTGTGTTGTTGGCCCCTTTATCAAAGATTATTTGACCATATATATGTGGTTTTATTTCTGGGCTTTCTATTCTGTTCCATTGGTCTGAGTGTCTATTTTTTTGCCAATACCATGCTGTTTTGATTATCGTGGCCCTATAATATAGTTTAAAGTCAGGTATTGTAATGCCCCCAGCTTCATTCTTTTTCCTTAGGATTGTTTTGGCTATTCGGGGTTTTTATAGTTCCATATAAATCTGATGATTTTTTGTTCCATTTCTTTATAAAATCTCATAGGAATTTTGATGGGAATTGCATTAAACTTGTATATTGCTTTGGGTAATATGGCCATTTTTATTATATTTATTCTTCCTATCCAAGAACAAGGAATATTTTTCCATCTCATTGTATCTTTTTCGATTTCCCTTAACAATGCTTTGTAATTTTCATTATATAGGTCCTTTACGTTCTTTGTTATGTTTATTCCTAGGTATTTTATTTTTTTTGTTGCAATCGTGAAGGGGATTATTTTTTTGAGTTCGTTTTCTAATATTTCATTGTTGGCATATAGAAAGGCTATGGACTTTTGTATGTTAATTTTGTATCCTGCGACCTTACTGTATTGGTTTATTGTTTCTAATAATCTTTTTGAGGAGTCCTTTGGGTTTTCGATGTATAGGATCATATCAGCAAAAAGTGATAGCTTTACTTCTTCTTTTCCGATATGGATGCCTTTTATTTCTTTGTCTTGTCTGATTGCTCTGGCCAGAACTTCTAGCACCACGTTGAATAAGAGTGGAGAGTGGACAACCCTGTCTTGTTCCTGATTTAAGGTAGAAAGTCCTCAGTTTTATGCCGTTTAATAGGATGTTGGCTGATGCTTTATCGTATATGGCCTTTATCATGTTGAGATATTTTCCTTCTATACCCATTTTGTTGAGAGTCTTAAACATAAAATTGTGTTGTATTTTATCAAAAGCCTTTTCTGCATCTATTGATAAGATCATGTGGTTTTTGTTCTTTGTTTTGTTGATATGGTGTATTACATTAACCGTTTTGCGTATGTTGAACCATCCTTGAGATTCTGGGATGAATCCCACTTGATCATGATGTATTATTTTTTTAATATGTTGTTGTATTCGGTTTGCCAGTATTTTGTTTAGTATTTTAGCATCTGTATTCATTAGAGATATTGGTCTGTAGTTTTCTTTCTTTGTGCCATCCTTGCCAGGTTTTGGTATGAGGGTTATGTTGGCCTCATAAAATGTGTTTGGAAGTATTGCTTCTTCTTCAATTTTTTGGAAGACTTTGAGTAGAATGGGAACCAAGTCTTCTTTGAATGTTTGATAGAATTCACTAGTATAACCGTCTGGGCCTGGACTTTTATTTTTGGGGAGATTTTTAATAGTTTTTTCTATTTCCTCCCTGCTGATTGGTCTGTTTAGGCTTTCTGCTTCTTCATGACTCAGTCTAGGAAGGTTGTATTGTTCTAGGAATTTATCCATTTCTTCTAGATTGTTGTATTTGGTGGCATATAATTTTTCATAGTATTCTACAATAATTCTTTGTATATCTATGATGTCTGTGGTGATTTCTCCTCTTTCATTTTGGATTTTATTTATTTGAGTCCTGTGTCTTTTTTCCTTGGTGAGTCTTGCCAAGGGTTTGTCAATTTTGTTGATCTTTTCAAAGAACCAGCTCCTTGTTTTATTGATTTTTTCTATAGTTTTTCTGTTCTCTATTTCATTTATTTCTGCTCTGATTTTTATTATCTCCTTTCTTCGGCTGGTTTTGGGTTGTCTTTGTTCTTCTTTTTCTAGTTCCTTAAGGTGTGAAGTTAAGTGGTTTACTTCGGCTCTCTCTTGTTTGTTCATATAGGCCTGAAGTGATATGAACTTTCCTCTTATTACTGCTTTTGCTGCATCCCAGAGATTCTGATATATCGTATTTTCATTTTCATTTGTCTGTATATATCTTTGATCTCTGCGCTTATTTCTTCTTTGACCCATTCATTTTTTAGAAGTATGTTGTTTAGTTTCCACATTTTTGTGGGTTTTTCCCCCTCTTTTTTGCAGTTGAATTCTAGTTTCAAGGCTTTATGATCAGAAAATATGCTTGGTACAATTTCAATTTTTCTAAATTTGCTGATATTGTCTTTGTGGCCCAACATATGGTCAATTCTTGAGAATGTTCCATGTACACTAGAGAAAAATGTATACTCTGTTGCTTTGGGATGAAGTGTCCTGTAGATGTGTATCATATCCAGTTGTTGTAGTATTTCGTTCAAGGCCACTATATCTTTATTGATTCTCTGTTTGGATGACCGATCTAGAGCCGTCAGAGGTGTATTGAGGTCTCCAAGTATGATTGTATTTTTGTTAGTTTTTGTTTTAAGGTCAATAAGTAGCTGTCTTATATATTTTGGTGCTCCTTGGTTTGGTGCATATATATTAAGGATTGTTATGTCTTCTTGATTCAACTTCCCCTTAATCATTATGAAATGACCATTTTTGTCTCTGAGTACTTTTTCTGTCTTGTAGTCAGCATTATTAGATATGAGTATTGCTACGCCTGCTTTTTTTTGGGTGTTGTTTGCTTGGAGTATTGTTTTCCAGCCTTTCACTTTGAATTTGTTTTTATCCTTGTTGCTTAGATGTGTTTCTTGTAGGCAGCATATAGTTGGATTTTCTTTTTTAATCCATTCTGCTACTCTGTGTCTTTTTATTGGTAAGTTTAATCCATTTACATTTAGTGTAATTATTGACACTTGTGGGTTCCCTGTTGCCATTTTATAAATTGCTTTCTGTTAGTTTTGTATCTAGTTTGATTCTTCTCTTTTGTTTTTCTATCATTTGTTTTTGTTTGTTTGTGTTCCATACTTCTTTCCTCTGTTGCTACCTTTTTTAAGTCAAGTGTTTTTGTGGTGGTTTTTTTAAGGGTGGTTACCATTAAGTAATGAAAAGGGTACCTACCATATTCATTGTAGTACCCTATCTTATAAGTATTTCTGCACTTCATCATCCTTTGCTACTGTTAATCTCCATCCTCTCCCCCCTTTTTTTCCTTTGTTGTCACAGTTTAAGTTTGGTTTTATTGTGTTCTTGGTGGAGCTGTTACTTGTGGTGTTGTTTTCTTTTGTTCTTTGAATCTGGTTGGAAAACCCCCTTTAGTATTTCCTGGAGTGGGGGCTTTCTGTTGATAAATTCTCTCATCTTTTCTGTATTTGTGAATGTTTTTATATCTCCTTCATACTTGAAGGATAGCTTTGATGGGTATAGTATTCTTGGCTGAAAGTTCCTCTCTTTCAGGGCTTTAAATATTGGGGTCCACTCTCTTCTAGCTTGTAGAGTTTCTGCTGAGAAATCTGATGATAATCTAATGGGCCTTCCTTTATATGTTGTACTCTTCTTTTCCCTGGCTGCCTTGAGAATTTTTTCTTTGTCATTGGTTTGTGTCATCTTTATTATGATGTGCCTTGGAGTGGGTTTGTTGGGGTTAAGAAAACTTGGTGTTCTGTTTGCTTCTTGAATTTGAGGCTTTATTTCCTTCCACAGGCTTGGGAAGTTCTCGTCTATTATTTGTTTGAGTATATTCTCCATTCCATTTTCTTTCTCTTCTCCCTCTGATATACCTATTATTCTTATGTTATTCTTTCTGATGGAGTCAGACAATTCCTGTAGGGCTTTCTCGTTTTTTATTATTTTTGAGTCTCTTTCTTCTTCTCTCTGTTGTGCCTCAAGTTGTTTGTCTTCTATTTCACTAATCCTATCTTCAATCTGGGCTGTTCTGTTAGCTAAGCTTGTTACCTTGTTTTTCAGCTCGTGAATTGAGTTTTTCATTTCTGTTTGATTTGTTTTTATAGTTTCAATTTCCTTGGAAATATATTCTTTGTGTTCATTGAGTTGTTTTCTGATCTCCCTATATTGCCTTTCTGTGTTTTCTTGTATATCTCTGAGTATTTTTAAGATTTCTATTTTAAATTCTCTGTCATTTAGCTCCAAGGCTTCCAATATGTTAAGTCTTTTCTCCATAGATTTTTCCACATCTATTTGTGTTACCTCTCTCTCTTTTGTATCCATAATATTCGATTTCCTCTTTCTTATCGGCATCTGAGGGTGGTCTTGTTGATAGCACTAATTAGAATTAATAAAGAGTAAAAAGTAAAAAAAAAAAAAAAGGTAAAACACCCCACAAAAAAAAACAGTAATAATTTGTTATTTCCCCCTTTTTTTCTCTCTTCTCTTTCCCTCCTCTCCCCTCCTCAGGGAAATATCGTGCCTATAATGGAGGGCCTGATTTGGGGTGAAGAGTTCAAGGGGCAAAAAAAGGGAGTAGGGACCTACTAAATGCAAAAAAAAAAAGGAAGAAAATCTTAGACAAGCATAATATGATTTGCTTGTAAGTGATGGTCAACTAAGAGATATAATGAGAGGGATAAGAGGGAACCAGAAAAAAGGACCAAAAAAGAATAACAAAGAAGAAAAAATAAAAATAATAAGTAAAAATCTGTTGTATTAAGTGGAGCGAAGACTAAATACAATGGAGACCTTGGGTTGGGAGGACCCAAAATGCCATAAAAATAAACAAACAAGAAAAATAAAATAAAAACAAAAGCAAAAAAGAGAAATAAAGCCAAAAAAAAGCCTTGAGTCCCAAATTAACTAATTTGTTCGTGATTGAGGATTATATAGGAGGAAAGTAAAATGAGAAAAGAAAAAACGAATAGAAAGGAAAAAATAAGAAAAAGAGAAAAACGAAGGCAGAAATAAAATAGGAAGAGAAAAAAACAAAATAAAGCAAGACAAAAAAAAACAAAAAAAAACAAAAGAGGAGAGAGTGAGAGTTAAGTGTTTTGGAGTATAACCTTAAAGGAGGGTGAGGATGAAGAAGAAAAATAAAATGCAACACTCATGGGTAGTGTAGTTCAAGAAAGGGGAAGCATAAGATGGGCAGAGAATAGAAGGACCGAGGTGGAGGAAATAAAGGCAAAAAGATAGAAGAAACAAACAACAACAACAACAACAAAAAAATTAGTGGATCAAGTTGTAAAGTCTGTGGGTTTTTCTTGATTTTGAGAGGTTAACTTCTTCCTTTTTCTTTTCTCTCCCTCTTCCTGGTCGGTTACTCTGTACCCCAGGCTCTGCCCCTGTGTCACTCTTAGGTAGGGATTTGCAGTTGATGGGATTCTATGGCAACGTCATATAATTGGCTTTAGTCTTGCTGGAAGTAAAGGCTTGTTGGCGTTTGCAGGGTCCAACGATGAGAGAGTTTACTTTCCTGGATTCTCTCTCCTAGTCCCCCCTTTCTAAATTAGCAGCCTGGTGATCCAGCTATAAGGCTGCAACTGCTTCTGCCTGGGGAGTAAGAGGCTCAAAGAGCTGGGAAATCCCCACTCTATCCCCACTCAGTGCAAGGCTTTGGGAAAGGCTCTGACAGTCAGGGCCTCCAGTGTAATCAGGCGGGGGTGGGAGTCAATTGTTGTCAAGGTGACTGTTCAGCGCCTATCATTTAGTTGGACCTCTCAACCCAGGCTTTCCACGCTTTGTAGCCTGTTTTTGCAGGGAAGAAGAGGCACTAGTCTCTGCTTACGACTAGTGTAGTATAGACCTTATTATCTGCCAAGTCCTTCTTGTTAGCGTTTATCCCTGAATATGGAGGCTCTATCAATCAGAAGTTGCCCCCGCCCCTTTAGCGAGAGGCACTAAAAAATATCACGCCTCTTGTCTTGGATCGCTGAACTGAGAGAGATCTTATCAAATAGAACTGAGGGTGCGCAGATTTCATGGGTTAAGCTAATTTCAGTGATTGGGATGCAGCTGTGCTTCTGAAGGTATTTTAGGCTGCCTGCGCGCGCCCCTCCCCCAACGCTTGATTGTTAGCTTGAATGGCTGGGTGAGGTGTCCCGCCCACGGAGAGAATCTCCCAAGCCTCTCCCGCTCGCCCCGCCGCTGGCAGCTGGACCGCACCAGCCACAGGATAATGGAGCCACCTGGGTGTGCGGGCCAGCAGGCGCCCTGGGCGTGTGGAATGCCCAAGGCACGCGCGTGAATGGGGCGCTCCGGGCACCGGTGGCCGGTGACCCCCACTCGCAGTGTGCGGGCCGCTGGGAACGTCAGCGGTGCTCAACCGGACCGGGCGCGCGCGGCTGCTTGCGGCGGCGGCTCGTGGCGGCCGCTCGCGGCGGCGGTTCGCGGCGGCGGCTCGCGGCAGCCGCTCGCGGCGGCGGCTCGCGGTTCCCAAGTATATGGGCTGACTCACCACAGGCGCACTTCCTTGCGGTTTGAAAGAACATCCCTGTGGTAGATTCCTCCACACCCTCGTCTCTCAGATTCAAGTGATAACAGTCCTTTCGCTATCAGTTTGTGTGGAACTCCGGAATGCTCCGAGGATAAATTTTTCTGTTTCTAGTTGATAAATTTGTTGTGATTTAGGGGAGAGCTGTCGGACGCGCTGCTCACGGCGCCATTTCCGTGACGTCACTCGATTTAATGAATATCTTTAGAACCTTTCACCCTAAAGCAGCAGAATATACATTCTTTTCAAGTGCTCATGATACCTTTTCTAGAATAGACCACATGTTAGGGCACAAAAGTGGTCACAACAAATTTAAGAAGATTGAAATCATATCGAGCACATTCTCTGATCACAACTGCATGAAACTAGAAATCAATCACAAGAGAAAAACTGAAAAATACTCAAACACTTGGAAACTAAATACCATGTTATTAAGTAACGAATGGGTTAACAATGAGATCAAAGAAGAAATAAAAAATTCCTAGAAACAAACGATAATGAGCATACATCAATTCAAAATGTATGGGACACAGCAAAAGCAGTCCTGAGAGGGAAGCTCATAGCATTACAGGCATACCTCAAGAAGCTAGAAAAAGCTCAAATAAACAACTTGAACCTGCATCTAAAAGAACTAGAAAAAGAACAGCAAGTAAAGCCCAGAGGTACTAGAAGGAAGGAAATAATAAAGATCAGAGCAGAAATAAATGACATAGAGGCTAAAAAAAACAATACGGAGGATCAATGAAACCAGGAGCTTGTTCTTTGAAAAGGTAAACAAGATTGATGAACCTTTAACCAGACTCACCAAGAAAAAGAGAGGAGTCAAATAAATAAAATTAGAAATGAGAGTGGAGAAATAACAACTGACACAACAGAAATACAAAATATTGTAAGAAAATACTATGAAGAACTGTATGCCAAAAAACTAGACAACCTAGATGAAATGGACAAACTCCTTGAAACATATAATCTTCCAAAAATTAATCTGGAAGAATCAGAAAACCTAAGCAGACCAATTATAACAAAGGACATTGAAAGAGTTATCAAAAAACTCCCAAAAAAGAAAAGATCTTGGCCTGATGACTTCATAAGTAAATTCTACCAAATATTCAAAGAAGAACTAACTCCTATCCTTCTCAATCTATTTCAAAAAATTCAAGAGGAAGGAAGACTTCCAAGCTCCTTTTTGAGGCGAGCATAATTCTGATTCCAAAACCAGGCAAAAACTACACAAAGAAAGAAAATTATAGGCTAAATGAATTTAGATGCTAAAATTCTCAACAAAATATCAGCAAACCGGATCCAGCAATATATGAAAAAAATCATACACCATGATCAAGTGGGATTTATTCTTAGGAGGCAAGACTGGTACAGTATTTGCTAATCAATCAATGTGATTTATCACATAAAGAAAAGGAAGGAGAAAAACCACATGATAATTCTAATAGATGCAGAACAAGCATTTGATCAAATCCAGCACCCATTCATGATCATAACTCTCAGCAAAGTGGGAATACAGGGAACATACCTCAACATGATGAAGGCCATCTATGACAAACCCACAGCCAACATCATACTCAATGGGCAAAAATTAATAGCAATCCCCTTAAGATCAGGAACAAGGCAGGGGTGCCCCCTTTCACCACTCTTATTCAACATAGTTCTGGATGTCCTAGCCACAACAATCAGACAAGGAAAAGAAATAAAAGGCATCCAAATTGGAAAAGAAGAAGTAAAACTATCATTATTTGCAGATGATATGATATTGTATATAGAAAACCTTAAAGTCTCAGTCAAAAAACTATTGGGCCTGATAAATGAATTCAGCAAGGTGGCAGGATATAAAATTAATACTAAAAAATCAGAGGCATTTTTATACACTAACAATGAACTGTCAGAAAGAGAAATTAAGGAAACAATCCCCTTTACCATTGCAACCAAAAAAATAAAGTACCTAGGAATAAATTTAACCAGGAAGATTAAAGACTTGTACTTGGAAAATTATAAAACATTGATAAAAGAAATCAGGGAAGATACAAACAAGTGGAAGCATATACTGTATTCATGGTTAGGAAGAATAAACATCATTAAAATGTCTATATTACCCAAAGCAATTTATAAATTCAATGCAATACCAATTAAAATACCAATGACATGCTTCAAAGATATAGAACACATATTCCAAAAATTTATATGGAACCAGAAGAGAACTCGAATAGCCTCAGCAATCTTGGAAAGGAAGAATAACGTGGGAAGTATCACACTTCCGTATATGTAGTTATACTACAAGGCCATTGTACTCAAAACAGCTTGGTACTGGCTTAAGAACAGGAATATAGATCAATGGAACAGAACAGAGAACCCAGAAATAAACCCACACCTTTATGGGCAACTGATATTTGACAAAGGAGGTAAGAGCATACAATGGAGTAAAGACAGCCTTCTCAACAAATGGTTTTGGGAAAATTGGACAGGTACCTACAAAAAAATGAAACTAGACCACCAACTTACACCATTCACAAACATAAACTCAAAATGGAAAAAAGACTTAAATGTAAGCCGTAAAACCATAAACATCTTAGAAGAAAACATAGGCAGTAAGCTTTCTGGTATCTCTCATAGCAATATATTTGCCGATTTATCTCCATGGGCAAGTGAAATAAAAGACAGGATAAACAAATGGGACTATATCAAACTAAAAAGCTTTTGTGCAGCTAAGACAATAAGAACAAAATAAAAAGACAAACTACACAATGGGAGAACATATTTGACAATACATCTGATAAGGAGTTCATAATCAAAATTTATAAAGAACTTGTAAAACAACACCAGAAAGACAAACAATCCAATCAAAAAATGGGCAAAAGAAATTAATAGACACTTCTTCAAAGAGGACATACAGATGGCCAACAAGCATATGAAAAAATGGTCAACGCCTGACCTGTGGTGGTGCAGTGGATAAAGCGTCAACCTGGAAACGCTGAGGTTGCTGGTTCTAAACCCTGGGCTTGCCTGGTCAAGGCACATATGGGAGTGGATGCTTCCTGCTCCTCCCCCTTCTCTCTCTCTCTCTCTCTCTCTCTACCCCCTCTCTATAATGAATAAATAAAATCTTTAAAAAATGGTCAAAATCACTAATCATTAGAGAAATACAAATTAAAACCACAATGAGATATCACCTCACACCAGTCAGAATGGCGCTCATCAACAAAACTACACAGAATAAGTGCTGGTGAGGATGTGGAGAAAAGGGAACCCTCCTGCACTGCTGGTGGGAATGCAGACTGGTGCCGCCACTGTGGAAAACAGTATGGAGATTCATCAAAAAATTAAAAATCAGCCTGACCAGGCTGTGGCTCAGTGGATAGAGCGTCGGACTGGGATGCCAAGGACCCAGGTTCGAGACCCCAAGGTCGCCAGCTTGAGCGCGGGCTCATCTGGTTTGAGCAAAGCTCACCAGCTTGGACCCAAGGTCGCTGGCTCGAGCAAGGGGTTACTTGGTCTGCTGTAACCCCACGGTCAAGGCACATATGAGAAAGCAATCAATGAACAACTCAAGTGCCATAACAAAAAACTGATGATTGATGCTTCTCATCTCTCTTCGTTCCTGTCTATCTGTTCCTATCTATCCCTCTCTCTGACTCTCTCTCTGTCTCTGTAAAAAAAAAAAAAAAAAAAAAAAAAAAAAAAAAAAAAATTAAAAATCAAACTGCCTTTGGACCCAGCTGTTCCACTTTTAGTAATATACCCCAAGAACACCATAGCACTGTTTCAAAAGGAGAAATGCACCCCCATGTTTATGGCAGCATTGTTCACAATAGCGAAGATCTGGAAACAGCCCAAGTGTCCGTCAGTGGACAAGTGGATTAAGAAGCTTTGGTACATATACAGTGTGTCCGTAAAGTCATGTTGCACATTTGACCGGTCACAGGAAAGCAACAAAAGACGATAGAAATGTGAAATCACCAAATAAAAGGAAAACTCTCCCAGTTTCATACCTATTCAGTGCAGTTCTATGTGGGCTCACGCACAGATTTTTTAGGGCTCCCTAGGTAGCTATCCCATATAGCCTCTACAGACTCGTCACTGACTGATGGCCTACCAGAACGGGGTTTCTCCACCAAACTGCTGGTTTCCTTCAACTGCTTATCCCACCGCGGAATGTTATTCCTATGTGGTGGCGCTTCATTATAAATGAGCCGATATTCACGTTGCACTTTGGTCATGGATTCGAATTTAGTGAGCCACAGAACACACTGAACTTTCCTCTGTTCCATTCACATCTCCACTGGCATGGCCATGGGCAGCTCTGCTGTATACACGGTGTTACATCATCATCTGTGCATGCGCACATGCTGCCACATCATTCTACAGAGACTGGGAGGGTTTTCCTTTTATTTGGTGCAGATTTCACATTTCTATCATCTTTTGTTGCTTTCCTATGACCGGTCAAAAGTGCACCATGACTTTACAGACACATTGTATACTATGGGATACTACTCAGCCATAAGAAATGATGACATTGGATCATTTACAACAACATGGATGGACCTTGATAACATAATACTGAGTGAAATAAATAAATCAGAAAAAACTAAGAACTATATGAGTCCATAGATAGGTGGTACATAAAAATGAGACTCAGAGACATGGATAAGAGTGTGGTGGTTACGGAACTAATCTACTGTTTTGCAATCACAGTAGATTGCAAACTACTGTGGGGGGGCGGGGCACAAAGAAAATCAGTTAGAAGGTGATGGAAGAAAATTGGACTTTGGGTGATGGGAATGCAGCATAATCAAATGTCAAAATAACCTAAAGATGTTTTTTTTTTGAATATATGTACCCTGATTTATCAATGTCACCCCATTAAAATTAATAATAAAAAAGAGAAGCATCAATCATCAGTTTTTTGTTGTGGCACTATAGTTGTTCATTGATTGCTTTCTCATATGTGCCTTTACAGCAGATCGAGTAACCCCTTGCTCAAGCCAGTGACCTTGGGTCCAAGCTGGTGAGCTTTGCTCAAACCGAATGAGCCCACACTCAAGCTGGCGACCTCGGGGTCTCAAATTTAGATTCTCTGCATCCCAGTCTGATGCTCTATCTACTGCGCCACCGCCAGGTCAGGCTCTTTCTTTGTTTTCTAACTTGTCTCTTTCTTTTCCTCTCTTTCCCCTTGATTTTATGATTTTGTTTAAAAGTTTATCTCTCTGTGTGTATATATAATATATATTTGTATATATATTATATATGTGTATATATTATATATACATATATTTATATATACATATATTACATATGTATATATTTATATATTATGTATACATATACAACATATGTATATATAAATATATATATATATATAATTACTAGTCAGTAATAGAGCTGTTTTATTCCAGGAAACTCAGTTCTACAGCTAATTTAACCTTCAGTTTTTTATTATAACTAGTAGGTGCTGTGTAAATCACAAACTTGCCCCAATTTTTAACCCATCTTGTATCCACATTCTTTTCCTTGTGACTTTGTGGTTTTCTTCACAAAACAAGCAGACCTCCCCTCCACCTTTGAATCTGGGTTTGACCTTGTGATTTGCTTTGACCCAGTTGAATGAAGTGATTGCAAAACAGTAGATTAGTTCCTATCCTAGATCTCAAAAGTTGTTAATATGTATTGCCTGCTTTCTTGACTTTCTGAAAAAACATAGCAAGGCATGTCTTCTAGTCTCAGAAGGAGGATAAATGACACATGAAAGGAATCTATCACAGGTAAAATACTCAGCTCAGCCAGCCTAGAGCAGAGGCCCCAGGAAACCCTCAGACAGTTAGCAATAACTAATAGAAAAGATCATCCATTCCCCCCACCGCACCCTAGGCTTGGGAGAAATCATAAATGATGTTTGTTGAAAGCCACTGAGTTGGGGGTATTTTATATATAAAATTATTAACTGATACTCATCCTGATCTAGAGCCATTCCAGGAGCCTGTGAGTTTCAGCAGGCTAGAGTCCAAGTACCAGATATACTACTATATTCCATAACAGAGGAATATTTTAAAATAAAACCTGATTTATATCCTATTTCTTTTAGAGTAGCATCAGTTCTTTTTAATGAACAGTTACTTGTAATAATTTATGTTGATTACAATAGGTAGCCAACTCACTCCTATTTGATCCTCCTGTTTGATGTCACACAAGAATATCTGGGGAGACATAGCATTTCAATAGAAATTCTGATTTATTGCTCCATATTACTTTTAGTCAATTGACCATTACATGTTTCTTCCCCCTAGAGGCCCAAGGAAAGAATGGGTGAATGTAACACCAAAACATCTGTGTGATGGTAAAGGCAGGAAGCCAAAGGAAACTAAGCAGATCCCTCTTCTCTGGCCCCAACTGAATACTTACATTTTGCACCTTCATTTTATGGTTATATAATGAGTAAAAAATGACTGTACTTTTGTAAATTTTTTTCATGTTTCCCAGTCCCAGTTGTGGGGAGCCTATCCTGAAGGAACACAAGGCTAGTGTTTAGGAAAAGAAAGAACTATCCCTGGAGAAGGCAAGGAGCTAAAGGAAGGACAGGTTTTATCTAAGACCAGAAGGAAACAAGAGAATGAGAAAGAGGAAGCAGGGGGCTGAGCTGAGAGCCAGGAAATGTTGCTCAAGAAGAGAGAGCATGAATTGCACTAGAAGAGTTAGGGAGGTGGATCAGAAGAAGGACCACCATAAGGGCTATTTATACAGGGCTTAAGAACTGCTTAAAAACTGAGGCATCAGGCCCTGGCCGGTTGGCTCAGTGGTAGAGCGTCAGCCTGGCGTGCAGGAGTCCCGGGTTTGATTCCCAGCCAGGGAACACAGGAGAAGCGCCCATCTTCTCCACCCCTCCCCCTCTCCTTCCTCTCTGTCTCTCTCTTCCCCTCCTGCAGCCAAGGCTCCCTTGGAGCAAAATTGGCCCAGGTGCTGAGGATGGCTCCATGGCCTCTGCCTCAGGCGCTAGAGTAGCTCTGGTCTCGCAGAGCGACACCCCAGATGGGCAGAGCATCGCCCCCTGGTGGGCATGCCGAGAGGATCCTGGTTGGGTGCATGCAGGAGTCTGACTGCCTCCCTGTTTCCAACTTCAGAAAAAAATGCAAAAAATACAAAAAAAAACAAAACCCAATCAGGTCCGGTGTCTTTTGTGTAAAAGACACAACCTCTTTAGAATAAAATTAATCACACCTTCTTCTGGGCTGGAACTATATTTTCAATATCTTTTTAATCATTATACATATGATATTTTCTGATAATTATCTATATGCATGCTTCTCACTAAGATATGTGTATACTGGGTCTAATATGGGTTTTAAGGTATTATAGTAATAAAGAGAAGAAATGAAAGAAGATAATTAAATGAAGAAGAAGGAGAAGAAAGAGGTGAAGGAAAGAAGAGAGAAAGAAAAATGTTAGATTTCTTTCTTTTTTCTCAAAGAGATCATGATTAAATAACCAATTTGTGGCATGCTTAGATCCTAGTATATTGTTTCCCAAATTGGGAAAATTTCTGCTCCAAGTGGAAAACATTGCTTTCAAATATTTTTGAAAAATTGTTTGAGAAAGGTAAAGTAGATGACCTTAAATAAGTGATTGATATCTGTAATAAATATAAAAAAATGCTGCTGATTTAAGAGGCAAAGACAGACTTTCAGTTCATTTAAATGAGAGCAAGAGAGTTGAACTGGAGGCTCTGAACTCAGGCAGGCCTGCTCGAACCTGAGCTTCACCCTTGCTAGCTGCACGTCCTTGAGTAACTTACCACCTTCCAGCTTCTGGGGTATTTTTTCTTCTTTTTTTTAATATTAATTGATTTTAGAAAGACAGAGAGAGGAAGGGAGAGAGAGAGAGAAAGAGAGAGAGAGAAGCATTCATTTGTTGTTCCACTTAGTTGTACATTCACTGGTCACTTCCATATGTGCCCTGACTGGGGATCGAACTCGCATCCCTGGTAATTCATGAAGATTCTCCAAACAACTGAGCTGACCAGCCAGGGTCTCCAGCTTCTGTTTTCATATCACACAAAATGAGTACAATAATACTTATCTTATTAACATTTAGTCTACATTGGATAAATAACTGCATCTAGCTCACTGATGGGCAGAGCCATTTAGATGTTTATTTTTTATTTTTTTACAAAGACAGAGAGATAGACAGGGACAGACAGACAGGAATGGAGAGATGAGAAGCATCAATCATTAGTCCTTTGTTGCGCATTGCAACACCTTAATTGTTCATTGACTGCCCTCTCATATGTGCCTTGACCACGGGCCTTCAGGAGACTGAGTAACTCCTGGCTCGAGCCAGCAACCTTGGGCTCAAGCTGGTGAGCTTTTGCTCAAACCAGAGGAACCCTCGCTCAAGCTGTCGACCTCAGGGTCTTGAACCTGGGTCTTCCGCATCCCAGTCCGACACTCTATCCACTGTGCCACTGCCCGGTCAGGCTAGATGTTTAGATGTTAGCATTTTTCCATGCATAGCAAGCACTAACTTAGAATATATATATTTCTTCCCACTAATATATATATATATACACACACACACACACACACACACACTTATATTTAGTATATATGTATACTTTGTAAGCATTATATATACATATATACACATTTATATATACATACTTAGATATATAGGTATACATATATTTAGAACAAATGTATATTTTGTATTTATAATACATACAAATATATACACATATATCTAGTGAGTTGGAATTGGGGACTCTAGGTGGTGAGTAAGGAAGGAGATGTTAAGAGTGTTGTGTCAGCTCAAACATATTCTGATTTATACTCTGTTGCAATTTGTTTAGGATGAGTCAGTACTCCATAGAGTAAATATTTTTGGGCAAAATGGTAAAATTGAGTTTCTGGGCCATCTAATTTGAGGCCTGTGGATTGCAAGGGCCTCCACAAGAGGACATGAGGATTCTCTGAGGACTGGGACCATGTCTAGTTCAATTTTAGGTCCCAAGTGCAGAGCGCAGAGACGGGCACACCATGGTTGGCAGTGTGTTGCATTGGAGGAGTGAATTCATGGAATTACACTCACAGTCCTGTCTGAGCCTAACTGCTGAAATCTACGTCAACAGTGAAGCCCAGAGCAACTAACAGAATTTGCATTGATGACATGTTTTAAAAACTTGTGCCTGACCAGTGGTGGCGCAGTGGATCAAGTGTCAACCTCGAAATGCTGAGATTGCTGATTCAAAGCCCTGAGCTTGCCTAGTCAAGGCACATATGGGAATTGATGCTTCTGGCTCCTCCCTCCTTGTCTCTCTCTCTCTCTCCCCTCTCTAAAGTGAATAAATAAAATCTTTAGAAAAACCCACATTATAATTAAAAAGACACACACACACCCCAAAAAAGCTTGCATAATAGCGAATAGGAAAGAAGTAGGGCTTCATGCTTCCTTGACTTGCCCCACACTCCCATTTTCTCTCCAAGCAAGGAAACCTTTGACAGCTCTGTGGCTGAGAGCCGCTGTTCAGCTGGGGAAATTTTCTAGTTAGCGTGAGAGAGTTTCAGTAGAAACCATCTCCACTCTTACCCTCCAAAAAATAAAAAGGAGAAGAATATTAGAAATGATATTGACTTCCCAAAACAGATGTATGCTTTCTCTTCTGATTTTATTTTTATGGGTTATTAATTGTGTTCAAACTTACATAATTTTTATGATTTTAAAGTTCTAAATAAAATACTATTTACATTGCCTGTACAAAACACAAAAGACATGAACTAAATAGGATGGAAAGAGGAAAGAGCTGCCCAGTAAGCACCAACAGGAGAACCCCGTTGGGATCTGACTAGCATGATGAGCTTAATCAGCATTTGGCAGCCCTATTAAAATACATACACATCAGCTATGGAGTGGAATTATCTGCAGTGCATTTCAAAGAGCCAGCCATGCTTGGTATAAAAAAATAACAGTTTTATCTAGGGGAATTAAAATTATGAACTAAAGCAGGGGTCGGGAACCTTTTTTGGCTGAGAGAGCCATGAACGCCACATATTTTAAAATGTAATTCCATGATAGCCATACAATATGTTTAACACTAAATACAAGTAAATGTGTGCATTTTATGTAAGACCAACACTTTTAAAGTACAATAAGGCTCTGAATTCTTTTTAATAACGTTATGCTGTTGCTAACCAATGATGAATAAAGTACTTCTTACCATTAATGTGACTTCTGGTGCTGCATGGTTTTGCTGATGGCTTTGTAATCTGGTTGATATGTGGTGAGGTTAAGCTTCATGCAGGCGTTGAGATTTCCATCTGTTAAACGTGATCGTAGGCTGGACTTAACATTCTTTAGATTTGAGAAAGACTGCTCACATGCATGCGTAGAGCCAAACATTGTCAGTACAGCAGTACTCACACGCTGCAGTGTGTGGTATGTGACGGGAAGCGTGTTCCAAGTTTTGACAATCAGCTGGTCTGCGGGTTGAAGTTTTTTCATTTCTCCCCACTTGTGTTTGCTCGCCAACTCTGCTTGCTGTCATGAAAGTCTTTCCAAATCTTCATTCAGTGACTTGAACTTATTCACTCACATGTCTGAGGTCTTCAGGTCAGCATCTTGTAGCTCAAAATCTCTGATAGAGACACAGGGGATGTAACTGAGGTTGGCACTGTCCACTGCACACTCATGTAGATGGGTGCTGAACTAAAAAAGACAAGTGTCCTCACAAAATTCTCCAAAGAGTGCTTTGAATGACTGCAGGAGATTAGATATGAAGCCTACTAGCTGCTGGAGATCAAGATGTTGAACAGGGTCACTTGTGCATGCATCTTTAAACTCTCCCAGTTTTTCAAAGTGTAGTAAACAAGCTGTTTCAATGTTGACAATGAAGAGTTCCAGCTTGTTTTCAAATGCAAATACTGCTTGTTGAAGGGATAAGACTGTATTTCCAATACCTTGCATTTTCACATTGAGCTGGTTCAGATATTCAGTCATGTCCACAAGATAGTAGAACAGGGATCCCCAAACTACGACCCACGGGCCGCATGTGGCCCCCTGAGGCCATTTATTCAGCCCCCACCGCACTTCCGGAAGGGACATCTCTTTCATTGGTGGTCAGTGAGAGGAACACATTGACCATCTCATTAGCCAAAAGCAGGCCCATAGTTTCCATTGAAATACTGGTCAGTTTGTTGATTTAAATTTACTTGTTCTTTATTTTAAATATTGTATTTGTTTCCATTTTGTTTTTTTATTTAAAATAAGATATGTGCAGTGTGCATAGAGATTTGTTCTAATTGGGGAACAATTTTTATTTTCTGTTGCATGAGGTTAAAGAACTGTTTCTATATATTTCTGCATCGCTGATTCCAAATCTGAAATCCGTTTTTTTGGTGCATGCTCTAGTTTTTATGCAAGTTTAATTTCTTTTTGTTACAGTTAATGGCATGCATTGGTTTTTAAATTGGAGTTAAAGGACTATGACTCTTGGATTGAACATAAACACAAGGCAATTAATGTTTTACAAACATCACTTTTACATAATTGTAGTTGTTTTTAAATGTAAAAAAAATATTATCTGTTAAAAACACCCTCTTGCCTGACCAGGCGGTGGCACAGTGGATAGAACGTCGGACTGGGATGCGGAAGACCCCAGTTGGAGACCCCGAGGTCATCAGCTTGAGCAAGGGCTCATCTGGTTTGAGCAAAAGCTCACCAGCTTGAGCTCAAGGTCGCTGGCTCAAGCAAGGGGTTACTCGGTCTACTGAAGACCCGTGGTCAAGGCACATATGAGAAAGCAATTAATGAACAATTAAGGTATTGCAACGCGCAATGAAAAACTAATAATTGATGCTTCTCATCTCTCCATTCCTGTCTGTCTGTCCCTGTCTATCCCTCTCTCTGACTCTCTCTCTGTCTCTGTAAAAAAAAAAAAAAAACCCTCTTATTTTGTTTTAAGATTGAATCATGGCTTCTTCGAGTAGGCGTAAATGTAAGAATAGTCCTGACACCTTCTGTTATATATGTGGCTGTTATACACTTCAACATCAAAGGCGCAATATTTTATCATTTGTGACACATGCATATATTGCCTATTTTCAAGTTCCTCTTGGTGATCAAGACAAGAATTGGGCTCCTCATATTGTATGTCATAATTGTGAGGAAATGCTTCATGGCTGGACAAAAGGAAAACACAAAGGAATGCCTTTTGGTATATCCATGGTTTGGCATGAACCTAAGGACCACAGCAGCGACTGTTATTTCTGTCTGATCCATACAAAGGGCATTGGCAAGAAAAAATGGCATATGATCACATATCCTAATATTCCTTCAGCAATACGACCTATCCCACACTCTGAGACACTCCTGTTTCCAGTTTTCAATGGTTTTGTTTCTTCTAAGGATGAAGAAAGTGAACATGGTGATCAAGTGTATTTTCATAAGATGCATGAGGAAATGATTGTAGAATCTGAAAGGTCTTCTGATGCCAAGCAGTTATTAACCCCTTAGCAGTTTAGCCAACCTGAATTGAATGACTTAGGACGAATGACACAAAAATTGTCCTCGACTTTCTGAAGTATGAGGAGCATAACTGGATCATTTTGTGGATCGTAAAATAGTAAATTTCCTGCTTGGACAACAGAGAGGTTTCACAAAGTATCCTTGCTTTCTGTGTATGTGGGACAGCCGAGCTCGGGAGAAACACTGGACACAGAAGGAGTGGCTAAAACGTGAGGCTCTGGAAGTAGGGATGCAAAATATTGTGATCCTATAGTTAATCGAGACAGGATCATTTTCCCCCCGCTTCACATCAAACTTGGCTTAATGAACAGTTTGTTCAGGCTTTGAATAGAGGACTTCAATGCTTTCAACACATTATTTTACTTTTCCTGCCTTGTCTTTTGAGAAGATAAAAGCAGGTATATTCGATGGACCTCAAATTTGAACCCTCATATGTGATGAAAAATTTGCCAGGAAGATGAATAAGAAGGAGAAAGCAGCATGGCAGTCTTTTGTGGCAGTTACAAAGAACTTCCTTGGCAACAAAAAAGCAGAAAACTAGGAACTTCTGGTTCAAAGGATGCTGTTGGCTTTCCATGACATTGGATGTAACATGACGTTAAGATTCACTTCCTGAACAGTCACCTTGACAAGTTTCCCAAAGATCTTGGAGCTGTTAGTGATTAGCAGACTACTGCTGGAGTATCAAATGAGATTGTCCTCAACAAGTACACAAACGCAAGAGCTACAAATGCAAATTTTTGCCTGAATAGAATTTAAATAAGGTTTGTGCAAATTTTATGATTAAAATAAGTGTTTTAATATGTTTTATTTTGAAATTGTAGACAAATTGTGATGCAATTGTATCTTTTAGTGCATTAGTGTATTTACTGCATTATATAAATTATTATATTTTCACAAAGATAATGCCCAAGAAGACATTCTACTTCATTATGTTAAACGAAATGTTGAAAATTTTACAATAAGATGAAAACCTAAAAATCTTGAATTGCAAAAATCTGTAGCTTACAGAGAAAAACTAATGTCAGATTTGAGATCAGCACACTTAAATTAGGTAAGTACAAGTGTTTTTTATGAATGCAAGAAAAATTTTGTTCCCCAGTGTTATTATTACCATCACCTCCATTTTGCAAAAAAGGATATTGAAGCCAGAGATTAAGTAACTTGCTTAAGATAACACAGTTAGCAAGAGTTGGAGCTGGGATTCAAATTCAGACAACCTGCCTCCAGAGGCATCAAGCACTCTTAACTGTATGCATCCACCCCACACAAGTTAGCATTATCACCATCACCATCTTCTCAAACCATAAATGGAAGGTAATTCACAAAGCATTAATTTATGTATATTTGTTCACAGATTATTAAACTATTTTTCTACAAATTAGATGTTTTTATAAAATATGTTAATTACATTTGTAAACTAAGTTATATTTTAAGTGCAAACGTTGAATTTGATAATGATAAAAGTATACATAGAATCATTTTAGGAAGGTTAGAAAGATTGATAGGATGAAATATCTGTAAGGAAATCTAAGGGCTCATTAATAATTCTCTCTTCTTATGGGATTAAAATGAAAATTGTTCCACCTGACCAGGTGGTGGCGCAGTGGATAGAGCATCAGACTGGGATGTGAAAGTCGAAACCCTGAGTTTTCTTGCTTGAACATGGGCTTATCTGATTTGAGCAAGGCTCACTAGCTTGAGCCCAAGGTCCATGGCTTGAGCAGGGGGTCACTCTCTCAGCTGTACCCCCCACCCCACCCCCAGTCAAAGCACATATGAGAAAGCAATCAATGAACAACTAAGGAGCTGTGACAAAGAATTGATGCTTCTTGTCTCTCTCCCTTCCTGTCTGTCCCTATCTGTCCCTATCTCTCTGTCTCTGTCTCTGACACACACACACATACACACACACACACACACAAAATTGTTCCATTAATCATCTCTACTGGCTTCTCAAGTATGACCAAATGTGAAAGCACTTTGTAAATTAATAATAAAAAAACTGTAGAAGTGTAAGTTTTAATGATTTGTCTTTTATACCCTAACATATTCAGAATAGTATTCATTTGTGTGATGTAAATAGACATATTATATGCATGCAAATCCTTGGAAAATTTCTAAAGAGTTATTTTCTATACATGTTGGTTGCCACTTGGGAAGTGGGATTGCTGATATGATAAATTTAACTTCTCTCAAGTACTGTTCACTGAAACAAAATGACAGCAGAAACAAATACAAAACACATTTCGGCCAGAAGGTGGCAATAAAGCATTGATATTTCCCAAAGTTTCTTGGCTCAAGAACTAACTTCTGGCAGGTGTTGTATATACAAGGAGACAAAATATTGTCTTGAGATTCTGATCATCCAGATCCTGTAGGCAACTCCTTATTCTTACCTTTCCCCTGACCTGGAGGAGCCCAGGCTTAGACAAGAGGTGATGGGAACATAAGTGTGATAAGTGCTGCCCTCAGAAAAGCACAGGGTTCTGGAAGCAGTCATTTATCTAAAAAGTATGTTCCCACCATAGAATACTCTTTCAGGTTAACTTTATTGGATAAATGAAATTATTATTGGCATATTGTGGTCTATTATTTGAACTCTTTGATGAAGTTTTTCCATATACCAATTCTACTGCATCTAAGAATAAGATTTCTTCTCCTTGTTCTTCATCTAAGAAATGGCAGAAATACTGAAAGAAATTGGCATACCTTTTCATTTGTTCCCTCACAGCTGTACTCCAGGCAATCAAAGAAGACTCCCTGTCAAGGCTCCTTAATTCTGGGAAGCACACATTAGTTGCTGTTTAGAATGGACTGGGTCTGGGGTCAGTTAAAGAAAAAATTCTTTTGCCACTCGTTAACATGGTAAGGAAGACTTGATTCAGGACTATTGCGATAGGTATAGCTGTCAAGACTATTGCAATAGAGGAGAGATATTGGACTTCACTCTGAACAGGACAAGAACAAGTGAGGATTTATTGCCAAGAAGCAGGTGGGGGAGATGGGAAATTCCTTCCAGAGCCCAATGAAAGGAGGCAGATGGGGGTATGGTTTACATATCAAAGGCATTCTTATAGGCAAGGTGTTTGGTATCTCTAGGAATTAGCCAACCCTTGGAGGGGCAGCCCCTGTCTAGTTTTTCAAGGCCTCAGATGTCAAAGCATCATAAAATATAAAAAAAAGTTTAAGATATGATTCATGTAAAGCGCCTTGCTTCTAGATTCTAAAACC
Source organism: Saccopteryx bilineata (assembly GCF_036850765.1). NCBI lineage: Eukaryota > Metazoa > Chordata > Mammalia > Chiroptera > Emballonuridae > Saccopteryx > Saccopteryx bilineata. Next base: position 201,348,461 of record NC_089493.1, on the reverse strand, counting down.
AACCAAGTGCCTAGTGAAATTAAAAAGCATTGAATAAGCATGATTATCTCATTTCATCTAACTAATAATCATAATAGATAATATTTAATTAGTTCCTTCTGTATGTTACCTCTTTTGCTAAGCACTTTAAACACTTTACTGCAGTTAATTTGCATATTTGTATCTTGATTATAGTGGTGGATATACAAATATGTACATGTGATAAAATTCTATAGAATTATACAAAAAGCCCTACTGCCCTCTGCCCCCCCCAAAATGATCGCATGCTAAAACAGGTGAATTTTTTTTTTTTTTGTATTTTTCTGAAGCTGGAAACGGGGAGAGACAGTCAGACAGACTCCCGCATGCGCCCGACTGGGATCCACCCGGCATGCCCACCAGGGGCAACGCTCTGCCCACCAGGGGGCAATGCTCTGCCCCTCCGGGGCGTCGCTCTGCCGTGACCAGAGCCACTCTAGCGCCTGGGGCAGAGGCCGCAGAGCCATCCCCAGCGCCCGGGCCATCTTTGCTCCAAAGGAGCCTTGGCTGCGGGAGGGGAAGAGAGAGACAGAGAGGAAGGAGGGGGGGTGGAGAAGCAAATGGGCGCTTATCCTATGTGCCCTGGCCGGGAATCGAACCCAGGTCCCCCGCACACCAGGCCGACACTCTGCCACTGAGCCAACCGGCCAGGGCCAAAACAGGTGAAATTTGTGTAAAAACTTTAGTCTAGTTAGTTGTATGCCAATCAATTTCCTGATTTTGATAAAGCACTATAGTTATATAAGATATTACCATTGGGGTAAGCTAGGTGATGGCTTCAAGGGATCTCATTACACTATTCTTGCTACTTCTTGTGAATCAATTATTTCAAAATAAGGAGTTAGAAAAACTCTGAGGGTGACACTATAATGATCTCCATTTTGCACATGAGCAAACTGAGACTTGCATAGGTTAACTAACCTGCTTATGGTAATTCAGCAAGTAAGTGCTAGTATGATTCCAACCATTCACTATTACCATTCCTTCAACAAAGATAATCCTTATATAAAAGTGTGATTTCTGCTACTTATAGATTGTATCTAGGTCCCAATATGGTCAAAATATATAAATAAGTTAAATTACACTGCAGTGCTTGAAAGTAAAACAGCAGCTCACTTAAAAGTTAGTATAGGATACCCCAAACTAGACTATAAAGCTTGTTATTAGAACAGTATATGGCATTAGCAGGAAAACAGACACATGGACCACTGGAACAAAATTGAGAATCCAAAAATAAACTTACACAAATAGGAACAACTAATTTACAACAAAAGAGTCAACAATCTCTTCAATAAACTTGGAAACTAAACAGGCACAAGCAAAAGAGTGAAACTAGACCACTATCTTACACCATACACAAAACTAACAAAATAGATTAGACACTTGAATATAAAACTGAAAGTAATAAAATACATAGAAGAAAATATAGGCACTAAGCTTATGGACATTGGTCTTCATGTGTTTTTGTGAATTTGATTTCAAAAGCAAGGAAAACAATAAAAATAAATATGAGGGACTATATCAAACTAAAAAGCTTCTGTACAAAGAGGGAAACCATTAACAAAACAAAAGGCAACCTACTGAATGAGAGAAGATATTTGCAAATAATATTTCCGATAAAGAGTTAATATCTAAAATATATAAAGAACTCATCCGCTCAACAACAACAAAAAAAACTAACAACCCGATTAAAAATCTGGGCAGACAATCTGAATAGACATTTTTGTAAAGACATACAGATAGCCAATAGATACATGAACAGATGTTTAACATCATTAATCATCAGGAAAATGCAAATTAAAACCAACTCATATCATTTCACACCTGTTAGAAAAGTTATTATCAAAAATACAAGAAATAGCCTGAGCAAGCAGTGGTGCAGTGAATAGAGCATGAGACTGGAATGCATAGCACCCAGGTTTAAAATCCTGACGTCGCTGGCTTAAGTGTGGAATCATAAACATGACCCCATGGTCACTGACGTGAGCCCAAAGGTCACTGGCTTGAAACTCAAGGTGGCTGGCTTGAGCAAGGGGTCACTCACTCTGCTGTAGCGCGCCCCCCCCCCCCAGTCAAGGCACATATGAGAAAGCAGTCAATGAACAAGTAAGGAGACTAAGGTGCTGTGATGAAGAATTGATGCTTCTCATCTCTCTTCTTTTCTGTCTGTCCCTATCTGTCACTCTGTCTGTCTCTCTGTGTCACACACACAAAAAAATAGATTATAAGAAATAACTGTTAGAGAGGATATGGAGAAAAGGGATACTGTGTACTGTTGGTGGAATTGTAAATCAGTACAGCCATTATGGAAAACAGTATGGAGGGTCCTCAAGAAATTAAGAGTTGAACTACCATATAATCCAGCAATTCCTTTTTTAGGTATTTATCCAAAAAATATAAAAATATTGATTCAAAAAGACATATGTGCCCCTAGGTTCATTGCAGCATTATTTACAATAGCCAAGATATGGAAACAACCTAAGTAGCCATCTATAGATGAATGGATAAAGAAGATGTGTGAGAGAGAGAGAGAGAGAGATACACATACACCACATTACAATGGAATACCACTCTCCATAAAAAATTAAAAAAAAAGATGATGAAGTCTTACCTTTTGCAACATCATGGATAGACCTGGAGGGTATTATACTAAGTTAAATAAATCAGACAAAAAAGGGCAAAACTCAAAACTGAAAGATTTCACGAATATGTGGAATATAAAATGAGATAATAACAAACTAATAAACAAAAAAATAACACCAGAAACTCATAGATACAGACAACAGAATGGTAGTTACCAGAAGGGAATAGGGATGGGGGAGGGCAAAAATTGGGTCAAGGAGGTCAAATATATTGTAACAGAAACTGAACTTTGGCCTGTGATTATGGAATACAGGGTACAGATACTCAACTATAATGTTATACACCTGAAATTTATATTATGTTATAAACCAATGTTACCTCACAGAAATGATTAATTAAAAGTTAGACAGAAATTCTAATGGATCTGTATCAAGAAACCATGAAATGATGACATTCCATTTTATGGGCTTCCTTCAGCAACAAATTGTAAAATGTCAACATTTTCTGTTTTTACTATTGTAAAACACCAGATATTAGGTTAATAGTTATATAAATATTTTATTTATTTGCCAAGAAAAGTCTTATACTGAAGTCATAAATAACAGACATGTATGCATTTTGTACAACTCACTCCTAATGACAAAGAAATTGGCAACATATTTCCAGAATTCTAATTCCATCATAAGTAGATGACTCATAGCATTTTCTATGGCACACTTGTTAGAAGCCTTTTCACTTCATTTAGTCTTCATTACAGTGGCAGCATATAGCACTGGATCAATTGAGTACTCATATCTGATCTCAAGATCTATAAAATGTCAGAAACACATGGTAATCAGAGACCCAGTACTTTATAGTTAATATTTTATGTGCCTATAGAATTTAATTCATAAATTACACTGGGTAACAAATTTTTTTATATTTTCTGTTGCATGAGGTTTTAGAACTATTTCTGTATATTTCTGCATCACTGATTTCAAATCTGAAATCCATTTTTTTGGTGCATGCTCTAGTTTTTATGCAATTTTAATTTCTTTTTGTTACAGTTAATGGCATGCATTGGTTTTTAAATTGGAGTTAAAGGGCAATGACTCTTGGATGAACATAACCACAAGGCAATTAATGTTTTACAAACATCACTTTTACATAATTGTAGTTGGTTTTTTTTTTGTTTGTTTTTTTTTCATTTTTCTGAAGCTGGAAACTGGGAGAGACAGTCAGACAGACTCCCACATGCGCCCGACCGGGATCCACCCGGCACGCCCACCAGGGGCGGTGCTCTGCCCCCCAGGGGGCGATGCTCTGCCCATCCTGGGCATCGCCATATTGCGACCAGAGCCACTCTAGCGCCTGAGGCAGAGGCCACAGAGCCATGCCCAGCGCCCGGGCCATCTCTGCTCCAATGGCGCCTTGGCTGCGGGAGGGGAAGAGAGAGACAGAGAGGAAAGTGCGGCGGAGGGGTGGAGAAGCAAATGGGCGCTTCTCCTGTGTGCCCTGGCCAGGAATCGAACCTGGGTCCTCCGCACGCTAGGCCGACGCTCTACCGCTGAGCCAACCGGCCAGGGCCAATTGTAGTTTTTAAATGTAAAAAATTATTATCTGATAAAAACACCCTCTTATTTTGTTTTAAGATTGAATCATGGCTTTTTCGAGTAGGCGTAAATGTAAGAATAGTCCTGACACCTTCTGTTATATATGTGGCTGTTACACACTTCAACGTCAAAGGTGCAATATTTCATCATTTGTGACACGTGCATATATTGCCTATTTTCAAGTTCCCCTTGGCGATCAAGACAAGAATTGGGCTCCTCATATTGTGTGTCATAATCATGAGGAAATGCTTCGTGACTGGACAAAAGGAAAACACAAAGGAATGCCTTTTGGTATATCCATGGTTTGGCATGAACCTAAGGACCACAGTGGTGACTGTAATTTCTGTGTGACCCATACAAAGGGCATTGGCAAGAAAAAATGGCATATGATCACATATCCTAATATTCTTTCAGCAATACAACCTATCCCACACTCTGAGACACTCCCGGTTCCAGTTTTCAATGGTTTTATTTCTTCTAAGGACGAAGAAAGTGAATATGATGATCAAGTGTATTTTGATAGGATGCATGAGGAAATGGTTGTAGAATCTGAAGGGTCTTCTTCTGATGTCAAGCAGTCATTAACCCCTTAGCAGTTTAGCAAACCCGAATTGAATGACTTAGTAAGAGATTTGGGCCTATCAAAGAAAGCAGATGAGTTATTAGCCTCCAAGCCTCAAGAAAAGAATGTACTTCACCAGTCAGCTAAAGTATCCCATTTCAGGAAGCGTGAACAAATTTTTGTGGACTTTTTTTCCCAAAAACAAACACTTTGTTTACTGTCATGATATTAGTAGTCTTCTCAGCCAGCTAGGTGTTACCATTTACAGTCCAACAGAATGGCAGCTATTTCTTGACAGCTCTAAACGGAATCTGAAATGTGCTCTCCTACACAATGGTAATGTTTATGCAGCAATTGGTTATTCAACTCATCTGCAAGAAGATTATAATGACATAAAAATTGTCCTCGACTTTCTGAAGTATGAGGAGCATAACTAGATCATTTGTGTGGATTGTAAAATGGTAAATTTCCTACTAGGACAACAGAGAGGTTTCACAAAGTATCCTTGCTTTCTGTGTTTGTGGGAGAGCCGAGCTCGGGAGAAACACTGGACACAGAAGGAGTGGCCAAAACGTGAGGCTCTGAAAGTAGGGATGCAAAATATTGTGAATGAACCTGTAGTTAATTGAGACAGGATCATTTTTCCCCCACTTCACATCAAACTTGGCTTAATGAAGCAGTTTGTTCAGGCTTTGGATAAAGAACATGAATGCTTTCAACATAGTATTTTTTCTTTTCCTGCCTTGTCTTTCAAGAAGATAAAAGCAGGTGTATTCGATGGACCTCAAATTCAAACCCTGATATGTGATGAAGAATTTGCCAGGAAGAAGAATAAGAAGGAGCAGCATGGCAGTCTTTTGTGGCAGTTACAAAGAACTTCCTTGGCAACAAAAAAGCAGAAAACTATGAACTTCTGGTTCAAAGGATGCTGTTGGCTTTCTGTGATATTGGATGTAACATGAGCATTAAGATTCACTTCCTGAACAGTCACCTTGATAAGTTTCCCAAAGATCTTGGAGCTGTTAGTGATTAGTAGACTACTGCTGGAGTATCAAACGAGATTGTCCTCAACAAGTACACAAACGCAAGAGCTACAAATGCAAATTTTTGCCTAAATAGAACTTAAATAAGTTTTGCACAAATTTTATGATTAAAATAAGTGTTTTAATATGTTTTATTTTGAAATTGTAGACAAATTCTGATGCAATAATATCTTTTAGTGTATTTACTGCATTATATAAATTATTATATTTTCACAAAGATGATGCCCAAGAAGACATTCTACTTCATTATGTTAAATGAAATGTTGAAAATTTTACAATAAAATGAAAACCTAAAATCTTGAATTGCAAAAAAAACTGTAGCTTTCAGAGAAAAACTAGTATCAGATTTGAGATCAGCATACTCGAATTAGGTAAGAACGAGTGTTTTTGTGGATGCAACAAAAATTTTGTTCCCCAGTGTATTGATGCTAAGAGACCATTTGGTACTAGCAGAATCAATAGTAACTTCAGCAGTTTTCAAGATTCTTTCTCTCTGCATGTAAATATGAAAAAGGGTGGAGACAGACAAGTTCAATACATGTACAATGTCATTATTTCATTGACCACAATCAAAAAGCTTAATTACATCCAATTTTACACAAAGTATCAAATCTTATGAGCTCTCTTAGGCTTTTCTTTAGGACACATCTTGTTCACAGATGCACAAAATAAATCGAGATAAAGCACAGATACTCACAGACACAGTTCAAAGCTATGGTGGTTTGGTGCTGAGATGTTCAGTGTAGCTCCCAGAGAAAGAGCTTGATGTGCTGGGGTGCTCGCTGGCTTGCTAATGCTCAGTAGAAAATGAAAGCTATTGTCAATTTTCATCTTTTTCTGTAAAAGCAAAAATTTTTTTTTTTTAAATAAATTTTTATTAATGGTAATGGGATGACATTAATAAATCAGGGTACATATATTCAAAGAAAACATGTCTAGGTTATTTTGTCATCAAATTATGTTGCAAACCCCTCGCCCAAAGTCAGATTGTCCTCCGTCACCCTCTATCTAGTTCTCTGTGCCCCTCCCCCTCCCCCTAACTCTCTCCCTCCCTCCCTCCCATGTCCTCCCTCCCCCCCCCCCACCCTTGGTAACCACCACACTCTTGTCCATGTCTCTTAGTCTCATTTTTATGTTCCACCAATGTATGGAATCATGTAGTTCTTGTTTTTTTCTGATTTGCTTATTTCACTCCTTATAATGTTATCAAGATCCCACCATTTTGCTGTAAATGATCTGATGTCATCATTTCTTCTGGCTGAGTAGTATTCCATAGTGTATATGTGCCACATCTTCTTTATCCAGTCTTCTATTGAAGGGCTTTTTGGTTGTTTCCATGTCTTGGCCACTGTGAACAGTGCTGCAATGAACATGGGGCTACATGTGTCTTCACGTATCAATGTTTCTGAGGTTTTGGGGTATATACCCAGTAGAGGGATTGCTGGGTCATAAGGTAGTTCTATTTGCAGTTTTTTGAGGAACCACCATACTTTCCTCCATAATGGTTGTACTACTTTACAGTCCCACCAACAGTGAATGAGAGTTCCTTTTTCTCCACAGCCTCTCCAACATTTGCTATTACCCGTCTTGTTGATAATAGCTAATCTAACAGGAGTGAGGTGGTATCTCATTGTAGTTTTGATTAAAAGCAAAAATTCTTTAGAAATTTCTTTTTTTTTTTAAGTGAGAGGAAAGAAGATAGAGAGACACTCTCACATGCGCCCCAACCAGGATCCTCCTGGCAACCCCCATCTGGAGCTGATGCTTGGACCAACTGAGCTATCCTCAGCACCTAAGGCCATTGTGCTCAGACCAACCTATTCTTGGCACCCAGGGCCAATACTGGAACCAATGGAGCCATTGGCTGTGAGAGGAGGAGGAGAGAGAGAAGGGGGAGAGGGAGAGAAGCAGATAGTTGCTTCTCATGTGTGCCTTGACCATGATAAACCCTGGAACGTCCGTGTGCCAGAAGGATGCTCTATCCACTGAGCCAACCAGCCAGGGCCAGAGATTTCTTTTGGTTAGTAAAAACAGGTACTATTTTAGATCTTTTATAAAATCAAAGTGAACTTGCAAAAAGCAGGGATACATACTTTATGGCAAAATATCAGGACTGGAATCATTATCTGATATGTGTAATACTGAGTATGATGTCAATTGTAGCAATTTATTAAAGGTTCAGTTTTCCTGTTCCAAGGAATGAAATTAAATTCATGAAAGTGTGAACAAAGGAGTGACTATGCATTGTATGTGCAGCAATTCTAGGTTTTATCTCACAATGTTGAGTACTTTTCAATCACTAACAATAACCTGTCTATTCTACTTAGCAAGCAGCCTGATCTTTTCCCCAAACTGCTGAGAGAGTATTTATACATATTATACTGCTGTGTGTCTGTAGTTAAGTAAAACTATTTTGTAGCTGGACATAGTTCATCCATTTCTGTTCAGATTAACTTGCCTCCAAGTTGCAACATATGCATGGATACGTCTTTCTTTATGCAGTTGGTATTTTCTTGGGAAACTTATTAGACAAATGGATTGTTTCCTCACTGAATTGTAACTTCATCAATGAGTTCAAAGATTATTTTTCAGTTGACAGTAATTTGATCTTAAAATATTTAATTTTTTTCTAACAAACTATTTATTAAGGATGGATCATATATGCAATGTTCTTGTTACTGGGAAAAACACAAATAATATAAAAATATAGTCCCTGTTTTTCAATATCCTAAATCTCATTGTAAAAGCAAGACATAGAGACCTTAAACAACTGATAGTAGAAAAGCAATGATTAAGTTAAGATGATACTTTAAAAGAAAGGGATGAGCCTGACCTGTGGTGGCGCAGTGGATAAAGCGTCGACCTGGAAATGCTGAGGTTGCCGGTTCAAAACCCTGGGCTTGCCTGGTCAAGGCACATATGGGAGTTGATGCTTCCAGCTCCTCCCCCCTTCTCTCTCTCTCTGTCTCTCTCCTCTCTCTCTCTCTGTCTTTCCCTTTCCTCTCTAAAATGAATAAATAAAAAATTTAAAAAAAAAAAAAAAAAAAACCTTTTATAAAAAAAAAATAAAAGAAAGGGATGAAAGTAATCTGAAAGAAATAGGTCTCCAGCTGGACTTGAATGACAGAGAATATTTAAATAAATGAAAGGGAGTGAGGCAGGCATGTTAGGCAGTGGGCTAGCCTGGAAACATAACAGGAGTCACTACTGACCCTGACATATATAGATGTAAGAGGAATACCTTATAATGTATGCAGTAATTTAACCCATACATTAGTTTTCTATTGCTGCTGCAACAAATAACCACAAACTGAATGGCTTAAAACAATACAGATATACTATCTTACAGTTCTACCAGTTAGAAGTCCAATGTGGACTGTCCAACTGTCAACAGGACTGTGTTCTTTTCTGACCACTCGAGAGCACAAGCTGTTTTTTTTCCTTTTCCAGCTTCTATAAGCCTGCCACATTTCTTGGCTTGTGGGCCCCTTCTGCGATCTTCAAAGCCAGCAACATTGCAAGATTGCATCTCTGACCTTTCTTCCATAGTCCCATCATCCTCTCTCCACAACCAGGAAAGTGTCTGTTTTTAAGCATCTCATTGATTACCTTGGACTCACCTGAACAATCCAAGATACTCTTCCACTTTAAGGTCTTTAACTTAATTACATCTGCAAAGCCTTTTTTTTTTTTTTTTTTCAAATTGAGGTACCAAAGCTTTCTCTAATACCTTTCCTCTTTTCTCATTTTCATGGTTTTAGTCTAGGTTCTTATCCCTTCCCTTGGGATTATAGCATTAGCCTAATAAATGACTCCTTGCAGGAGTTCCTCCTCCACTTCAACTTATCCTAAGCATCAACTTCATACAGATCATCTTAAAGCACTGTTAGAAAACAAAATTCAACTGAGTAAAATTTAAAGATCTTATTGGCTTTATTCAATGATTCATGAATCAGGCAGCATCCAATCTAACAGATAGAAAGGAACTCTGAGGAGTTATATAAAATGGAAAACTTTTATAGGCAGAAGGGAGCAGAACCAGAGAAGTTCTATTAGGCATTTGTGCATGTGCACGCGTGCGCACACACACACACACACACACACACACACCATATTGGTTATTGCAAGGTTACCTTCTTTTGGGGATGGCAGATTATTATCTAACTAGTGCTGATCAGATAATTCTTAAGTGACTTGATTAAGAGTCTATTTCTGGGAGAGCCAATACTAATTTTTGCAGCTATTCATGTATATTCTGGATACACATAAAACATTTCTGAATAGATACCTAAGAAACTGTCAATGGGCTGAGAAATGAGATATAGTGGGGCGAGGAAGGTGGCAAGGAAACTTCAACTTTCCATTTTATGCTTTCAGTATTCAGTTTTTACCATATATACATGCATTCTTTTAATATTATAAAAAGCTGGCAAAGTAACTTTTATTTAAAAAGATACACCTTTTTGAAAAAAATTTATATATGTATGAAACACGTCACTGCTATTGTGCCTTCACTCAAACACAACCACTATTCAAAGTGAGACAAATGTTATTTTATTTAAATCATACCGCTACTCTCAAAAAGTCTTTGAAAGTAAGAATGGGTAGGTGCCACTGTAACATTGTCCACTAAAGTGCTTCAAGCACTGGACAAACAGTCCCAATTACAGGGCAGCCAGGGACATAAATACTTTCCTGTAGTCAACGAGAAGCAGCCACATAACCCATTAAGTACCTGTCCTGCCAGGTATTGACTGGGAAGAAGGGGAAGCAAGATGAATAAGCCAGTTTCTAACCTAGGAAGTGAACAAACACACAGCTTATTCTTTGAATTAAGAAAATTTAATGATTGTGGGAAGAATGTAACATTTATAACCTGGCTAACATTTAGAGATTAGAGTCAAAATGAATTAGCTCTAAAACCTTGTTTCCCCCCCCCCCCAAAAAAAAACCAGTGTGTAGATACAAATGGAGAAAAGTGTTACAAGATTTGAATCAACATTTTCTCCCAGGACCTTGCTCTGGAGTCAGATAACAAAGATTTTAACACAGGTTCTGCCATTTTCTAGATGTATGACTTTAGAGAAGTTATTTGACTTATCTAAGTCTTAGTGTTCTCATCTGTAAAGTGGAGATACAAAAAGTCCCTACCGTCTGACCTGTGGTAGCAGGGTGGATAAACCATCAACCTGAAATGCTGAGGTCGCTGGTTTGAAACCCTGGGCTTGCCTGGTCAAGGCACAAACTGGAGAGTCAATACTTCCTCTTCCCCCCACCACACTCCCTCTAAAAAACAAATAAATAAGATATTTTTGAAAGCCCCTACCTCATGAGGTGGCTGTGGCGATGAAGGAGACAAATGAGTACTATGTGCTTAGAGGAAGGACAGAGGGACCAGTTAATCTGGCTGGAGCTCCCAGAACATTGGTGGGAACATAAGACCTCATCAATGTTTGTCAGCAAATGAATTCGACTCAGACAACCTAAAACAATTTTAAAAATAAATATTTCAAGAAGAAATAGATTATTCCAAAAGTTTGGGAATGACCCAAATGTCCATAGAGGTGGCTAAATAAAGTACAAAATACTCATGAAAATGGAATGCTCTGCAGCTGCAAAAATAATGAGCAGGTGGTCTAATGCTGATATGGAATAACCTCTATGGCATATTATTAAATATAAAAATGAGAAAAATTAAAATATATTTATAGTTTGATTAAAAATTATATAAGGTACATTAGAAACTAATAAGAGTGGTTAGCATTGAGACAGAGGAAATCAGCCAAAAGGAGTTTAGTAGTGCAAGGGACACTTTTCTACTGCCTATGTTTTTATATATTTTAAAGTTTTTGAGGCCCTAGCCATATAGCTCAGTTGGTTAGAGTATCACCACGATATGCCAAGGTTGCTGGTTCTATCCCCAGTTAGGGTACATTGAAGAATCAACCAATGAATGCTTAAATAAGTAAAACAATAAATCAATCTCTTTTCCCTTTCCTCTCTAAAATCAATAAATTTAAAATTTTCACCCATACGAATGTATTCCATATTCAAAAATAAATGAAAAAATTTAAGAAAAACGAGAAATTGGATCCATGTCGTTCATGCCAGCCATTGCTATGGTACAATGTTAGAGAGGTTTTAGTTTTTGTTGTTTTTTTTTTTTTTTTTTTGCATTTTTCTGAAGCTAGAAACAGGGAGAGACAGTCAGACAGACTCCCGCATGCGCCCGACTGGGATCCACCCGGCACACCCACCATGGGGCAACGCTCTGCCCACCAGGGGGCGATGCTCTGCCCATCCTGGGCATCGCCATGTTGCGAACAGAGCCACTCTAGCGCCTGAGGCAGAGGCCACAGAGCCATCCCCAGCGCCCGGGCCATCTTTGCTCCAATGGAGCCTTGGCTGCGGGAGGGGAAGAGAGAGACAGAGAAGAAGGCGCGGCGGAGGGGTGGAGAAGCAAATGGGCGCTTCTCCTGTGTGCCCTGGCCGGGAATCGAACCCAGGACCTCCTCATGCTAGGCTGACGCTCTACCACTGAGCCAACCGGCCAGGGCCTGTTTTTTTAAATTAATTAAAATTTTGGCCTGACCTGTGGTGGCACAGTGGATAAAGCGTCAACCTGGAAATGCTGAGGTTGCCAGTTTGAAACCCTGGGCTTGCCTGGTCAAGGCACATATGGGAGTTGATGCTTCCAGCTCCTCCCCCCTGTCTCTCTCTCTCTCTCTCTCTCTCTCTCTCTCTCCTCTCTAAAATGAATAAATAAAATAAAAATTTAAAAAAATTAATTAAAATTTTAAGAGTTTATTCAAGTTCAAAATTAAAATGGTTAAAAAAAACAGATGATGAAACATTTCCTTCCCACCTCAGCTCCAAGGTTTCCTTCCCCTCAGGCAACCAATATTCAAGATTATTGAATATAATGGAAATTTTTAGACATTTAGAATTTTAAAATGTATTTGCTACTGTGATTTCAAGGGGAATTATGCCACAGTGGTATTTAGAAAGTCAGGACTTATTAAAGGCTAACTCTTTTTCTAAACCATCTTTTTTATATTGCAAATGAGATGCTATTGAGAACAACTAATAACTGAGTAACACAAATATGATGATGTTGGTAACATGTGGGCAAAAAGTGACCCCTCTGTAGGTCAGCAGAATAAAGAAAATATGCAGGCAGAAAGTGTTCAGGTCACAGTAACTATGTGACCACTCCTGCCCTGGCTCCAGGAAGCTACAGCCAGGTTTTGCTTGGTATAGTCTTCAGAGGACAGAGCTGTGGTGAGAGGGCTGTGATGTCCGGAAGATGTTGCTGAGTGCATCTTTGGAATATAGTGCAACTCCTGAACTTCATGTTTCAAAACAGTCCAACCTACCCTCAGGCTAGTCTTTTAAGGAGTCTTTTAATTCATTCTGATGCAAGCTATAGTTTGAGAACCATTAGTTTAAATCAACATTTTTCCACTTTTCTGATGGTAACAGTAACCTGGAGCAGGGGAAGGGAGGTGGGAAACTTGTAAAAATGCATACTCCCAGGTCCCACCTCAGACTTACTGAATCAAAATATTCTGAGAGGACACCTTAGATTCTACCTACAGGGTCAACTGAGAAACTTGCTTAAATGATTCCCATTACCAGAGGCATGATGCTGTTGAAACAAACTAACTTTATATTCTGAATATATCAGATGTTCTTCTTTCTCAAAAGCAAACATCTAGGCTGGCCTTATAGCTCTCACAAACTACCTTATAAACAGCAGACTCCTCAGGGACTGCTTGGCATCTCTGATCCACCACTGCATGGTGGTCTACATCTCAGAATACTAATTCAACAATAATCAGAATAAGGAAGTACAGATCGTTTAGCTGTTTTGCTAATACCCACTCCCACAATAAATTCATAGATGATCCATCTAAGACCCACTACCCACTATTGACACAGAAGAAGGGGCTCTTAAAGAATGAGACCTGAGGCAATAAATTGACCTAGAGGTATAAGGAACATGGTGCTGCTTATTGTCCTGGGCAGCGACAGACAAATGTGGGGAGAGAAGCATGGGAGGAAAGTGTTACAATTTCCTCCCTTGAGTTATATCTGGTAAGTGCTTGCTTGAGTGGTTGCATCACTCCTCGGTTGCTAAAAGGAAGACAACTTTCCCACGCCCAGCCCTCCATTCCAACCTTCCTTATCTGCCCTAGGGTTGGGGCGGGCAGTTGGAAGAGATGCTGGAGGCATATTTTCTGGATCTTAGGACTGGTAAGCACCACACTTGAAAAGCACTTTGAGGAGCTCTTTCCCTGGAATAGCCAAACAGGCTCCCAGCTTTTCTTGGAAAGCAGCAGAGAGTCAAGCTCACATTGGGTGGCAGGTGCAGTGAGTCAGCTGAGCCACCAGCTTGGAGACTGAAGGATCGAAGAAAATCCAGATGGCCAAAAGGCAATATATTCAGGAAAATGGAGGAAAACATAATTTTCAGAATAACTTCATATATCCTATTTATTACATATACTATGAAATAATCAGTCTCCAGCAGTTTTGTTCCAAGTTCAGCTGTGTTTAAGAAGTCAGTCCCCACTTTGTTGGTCTGGAGTACGTGACCAGAGAGATCACAGGTTACAGGAACAACATTGTAGTATTTGACAAACACGAGCAGTTAAGAGCATTGATAACAAAAGAAGGGTCCACAAGAGATAAAATTAGCAGTTGTTTCTGAAAAGCAGTCACCACTGCCTATTTCCTTTCATAGCACCGCTGACCACCACTCTTCGGCTGGGAAGTGTGAAGGGCTGTTCACTCTCTGCACATTCTGTTACAGTCAGCTCTGTTTAACAATAGAAAGACAACAGGTGGTGCAGGGCAGGGCCCTAACAGAAGGGCTCTGAGGAGGCAGCCAAGATGCAGTCCCTTCTAAAGACACGAACAGGGAGAGGAATCTCAGCCTCACCTCCATCTGCTGAGGTGAATTAGTGTTTTTTTTAACCTAGACTTAAAATATCTTAGGCCATCTTCAAAAGTCCATATTTCTAGGCCACTTTGTCCTAAGAACAAAAAAGCTCCCAAATTGAACACAGAGTGAGAAAGCCTAAGTTCAAGTCAGTCCCATCCTTGCCACACTAGCTTGGGAGAGTTACTCAATAGTTCTTTGTCTCAGTTTTCTCATCTGTCCTTACCTTAGTAAAGTTTGTTACTTCTAATGTATAAAGAAGTCAGGTCAGCACCTGATACTTACAAGTTCTCAGTATATGTATGCCATTGTTTTTTTCTCTCCAGGTCTCTTCAGATATAACTTTACATTTGTCACTTGCATCTGGGATAACATACATGATTCACTCACCTGTTCAAATGTAGTCTTTCTACTTTGACCATGAGTAGAAGGATGAGGAAAATTCCAGGGAGAAAATGGTGCTGGGATGCTATTGTGGTGTTCACTCAAAGGGTAGACTTGCCCGACCAGGCAGTGGCATAGTGGATGGAGCATTGGACTGGGACGTGGAGGGCCCAGGTTTTAAACCCAAGGTCATGTTTGAGCGTGGGCTCATCTGATTTGAGCAAGGCTCACTAGCTTGAGCCCAAGGTGGCTGGCTCAAGCAAGGGGTCACTCCATCTGCTGTAGCCCTTCAGTCAAGGCAAATATGAGAAATCAATCAATGAACAACTAAGGAGCCAAAACAATGCTTCTCATCTCTCTCCCTTCCTGTCTGGTTATCCCTCTTTCTGTCTCTCTCTATCTCTGTCACACACACACACACACACACACACACACACACACAAAACCTCAAAGGGTAGACTTTGTAGAAGTTAATTTTACAGTTTAATGACATCCCTGTTTTAATCTATTTGAAGACAGTTTTTTAAATCTTGATTAAATTTAGTGTGTATCATTACTTTCAGATTTCGTGGTGGGGAAGTTGAGAATGTAAACATGGGGATTCACAATAACATTGAGTGATTCAATTAAACAAATATTTGTGAAACTCATATCAAATGCAAAGCAGTGTCATGCAGAGAAATCTGAGGGCCATGACGACAGCTAAGAAATCGCCCTCACTCCTTGGATTTAAACAATAAAGTCTATTGAACAAGATAGTTGAATGTATTTAATGACATTCCTATATAAAAATAGATGAGGAAGGAATCATTTATAAAACACTATCACATTGTCATGAATTCCTTCCAAAGGCTTCTTAACTACTACGCCTTGAACATAACATCTGAAACATTTATCTCTGAGGTTCACTTTCCTACAAATATCTTCTGGAGAACTGAGAAAAAAATTACATGATCAGAGATTATTCTGGGTGTCATCCAAAAGAAATGGAGGTTTATTTTCTGATGCAAAATAAAGTGACAGTTCTATAAAATAGAATGCATTCTCCTTCCAGCTCAGCAGGATATAGAGTTGCAAAAGGCAGAGCAGGCCCTGGCCGATTGGCTCAACGGTAGAACGTCAGCCCGGCATCTGGAAGTTCTGGGCTCGATTGATTCCCAGACAGGGCACACAGGAGAAGCGACCATCTGCTTCTCCACCCCTCCCCCTCTCTTTTCTCTCTCTCTCCCTCTCTCTCTTCCCCTCCCTCAGTCAAGGCTCCATTGGAGCAAAGTTGATCCGGGCACTGAGGATGGCTCCATGGCCTCCACCTCAGGTGCTAGAATGGCTCTGCAATGGATCAACAGCCCAGATGGGTGAAGCATCGCCCCCTAGTGGGCATGCCAGGTGGATCCCGGTGGGGCACATGCGGGAGTCTGTCTTCCTCTCCCCCACCCTTGCTTATCACTTTGAAAAAAACAAACCAAACAAACAAACAAAAAAGGCAGAGCAATTTTGTGTTAGCTGTTTGATGAATACACAGTATGATTTTATTTTAAATTTTATTTCCTGAAGTCCTTACAGATCTATATTGTCAGTGTTCATTTGGGGGCTTTACAGTAGACATTAATTGGTTACTCAAAACTGAAAGTAGTAGTGTATAAAGCTAGGGGAAATGCCTTTAAATAAAAAGTTTTATTATCTATAAAATTATATATTTTTTCATGATCATCTGCAGAAGTTTAAACATCATTAGCATTATACAATGCTAAGTTCTAAACAGGAACCTTCAGTGGTAGATGGTTAGCCAGTGGTGTAGAAACTTGGGCATTCTGAGTACACCTTCTAGTTTGGCATTTGACTCACTATCAGTCTTTTAATCTTGTGTTTGTCTCTGTATTAAATGTTCTTCTGATTCACAGAGCTTAGCCCTTGCATATCATTCAGACTAAATGAAGTAAGATATAAGAAAGTCTTTTATATATAAAGTGTTAAAGAACTACAAATAGTAATAAATCACTATACCTACTAGAACATAGCATGTGCCAAGCAGTATCAGTCACATTAATACAGCATATATAAATATCATGCTATGTTGAGCAAAATATATCCACAATATGATTCTGCCTTAGTGGCACCCAAAGAAAGCCCTGTTGATTCTATTATCTGACTCATATTGTATGACATGTTTAACTGCCTTCAATAATCAAATTCATCATTCAACATAGATTACTACAAGTCTTTCCTGTGACAGCACAACAGTGGGCAAGATAGACATGGTTCCTGCCCTCCTGGAACTGCATCTGGTGTACAAGTCCCTGCAGATCTGTTTTTATCAAGCTTTAATGTGCATATGAATCATCTGGAAATTTGATTTATTATTATTATTTTTTTAATTTTGTATTTTTCTGAAGTGAGAAGTGGGGAGTCAGAGAGACAGACTCTCGCATGCACCTGACCGGGATCCACCTGTCATGCCCACTAGGGGATGATGTTCTGCCCATCTGAGGCCCTTGCTTCATTGCAACCAGAGCCATTCTAGCACTTGAGGTGGAGGCCATGGAGTCATCCTTAGAGCCCAGGCCAACTTTGCTGCAATGGAGCTTTGACTGCAGGCGGGGAAGAGAGAGATAGAAAGAAAGGAGAGCAAGGAGGAGTGGAGAAGCAGATGGGTGGTTCTGTGTGCCCTGGCCAGGAATCAAACCCGGGACTTCCACACATCGGTTGATGCTCTACCACTGAGCCAACTGGCCAGGGCCGAAAATTTTATTTAAATGCAGATTCAGACTCATTAGGTTTGGAGATGTGTCTGGGAGTCATCTAGTCCAGAACACTATGTTAAGTAGCAAGAAACTAGGTAACCAATGTGTTAACTTCCCAAGCAACATGACACCTTAGTTAAAGAAAATCTTTTAAGAGAAGAAACCTTAAGGACTGACAATAAGACTGAGAATTTCAGGTAGCTGGTGGTGGAAGAGAAGGCTCTAGGTGAGGGTCCTCCTTTATCTTTTTCGAGCTTCTAATTTTGCTGGAAATCCTTGGTATTGCTTGGCTCGTAACTGTATCACTCCAATCTCTACTTCCATTGTCACATGGCCTTCTTCTCTGCATTTCTTTTCTGAGTATGTGTGCCCTTTTCTCTTGTGTATCCTTTTCTCTTATAAGGTCTTAACCGAGTGTGACCTTGTCTTAACTAATCTGCAAAGATTCTATATATTTCCAAACAAGGTCCCATTCTGAATAGACTTTAGGGGGACACTATTCAACCTACTGCATTCATGAAAATATTTTCAACTCAGTGTGGTGGGAGGTAAGAGAAAGAACCAAGAGCAGAAATGAGAGCTGCACTGCCCTCCTAACCCAGATCTTGTCAGGTGTCAGATGGGACAGTAGTCCATGAGCTCTCTAGGCCACACCAAAAGTGAACTGGGCCTGTGAGGTGCAGAGATTGGCAGGCAGCCATGGTCAAGAAGATGCCTTAGAGAAGGCGTGCAATAACCCACTTCCCCTCTCCTAAGTCCAGATCTTACCTACAAACATAAAATAGATTGATAGAAGGGAAGTTGTGTGCCTTTCTCATGTCTCTACCTATAGTCAACACTCACTGAAGCATAACAAATAATGAGGAGTTACAAACAATTCACAATAGCTAAATGTAGAAGCTTTTGTGTGTGGTGTGGGTTGGGGCTACTGATGAGTAGTGATAGCTGAGAAGGAGTTTTCTTGCTCAGGGAAGGTGTATCAGATATTGGGTTATAAATAGTCAGAAAGTGTATTTAACAAGACAGGAGTATAGGTCAGGAAATAATTGTTTGCTGGAAAAGGGGCAGTCTTTCCCCTGGGCAATTAAAATGGTGTCACTTGGCACCTACTCCAGACAACATCATTCTTCCAGAGCAGTGTCATTAACTTGATGTCATGGCAACAGGCTGGTCTTGGGTTCTCCCTCTGGAGCTTCTTTTACTAATGTGTCTGCTGGTCACAAGTTACAAGTTGCTCTTTCTATTGTGTTGCTCCAAACACAAGTGACAAGATAGAAATAAAGTACAGTAGACTTTTTTTTAGCACAGCCTTCAAGAAAAGCAAAGCCAGTCTGACTTGTGGTGGCACAGTAATAAAGCATCAATCTGAAATGCTGAGATCACCAGTTCAAAACCCCAAGCTTGCCTGGTCAAGGCACATATGAGAAGCAACTACTATGACTTGATGCTTCCCACTCCTCTCCCCTTTCTCTCTCTCTCTCTCTCTCCTGTTTCTGAAATCAATAAATAAAATCTTAAAAAAAAAAAAAAAAAAGCAAAACCAAACAAACCAACCATTCGCTTGCTACATTGAAAAGTGACCTCCTTCCTCCATACCGGTCTTTGTACCCTCCTGTTCAGGCAGTAGTAGCATCAGCACCCCCCAGGAGCTATTAGAAATGCAGACTCGGCTCCACACTGAAACCAGGTTTGATCCTTGCCAAGATCCCTGGGAAATTCACATTCATATTAAAGTTTAATATGCCAAATATACATTCTGTTTAAATAATAACATTACCAGCAGGTGCCTACATGGAGTTTCTCTTCTGAGGCACCACTTAACTTTCATTAGCCTTGGTGGCTTAAGAGGTCCCCGAAGAGTAGAAAATGGTCATTGTTTTATGCGGTAAGAGGAAGGCTTGACAATTTAGGCTATGTTTATCATAAGAAAATGTTTCCAGGCTGTGCCAGGTATTTGGTCCCTGGGTTTTTCTTGTGCCTTGTCTAGTTTAGGAGAACTGTCTCTGGGCTCACCCAAACAGCTCTAAGATTTCAGTCTGACTCAGCCACTATGCCCCAGCTGCACTGAAAAGAGGAGGCTTTTGTTCTAGAAATACCTTCTGGAAACTTTGCCAAACAAAAGCTCAAAAGCAAGCTTTGTCTCTTCAAGACAGGACACAGGGTTCTGTCATTGCTTCTTACTCATCAAAGCAGTGAATTTAAACCGTGGCCTAAGGATCATTATGAAAAATGTTTCACCAGCTAAGTTTGAAGGACTTCTTTCCTAGCAGACATATGAATTAACACAAGCCAGGTCTTACAATTATGAGATGAAATATGAGAAAAATGACCCACATACTTCTTTTTTATTAATTTTTTGACAGAGACAGAGAGAGAGAGAGTCAGAGAGAGGGAAGGATAGGGACAGACAGATAGGAAATAAGAGAGATGAGAAGCATCAGTTCTTCACTGCAGCACCTTAGTTATTCATTGATTGCTTTCTCATATGTGCCTTGACTGGGGGGCTTCAGCAGAGTGAGTGACCCCTTGCTCAAGCAACCAACCTTGGACTCAAGCCAGCGACCTTAAACTTCAAGCCAGCAACCTTTGGGCTCAAGCCAGCAACCATGGGGTCACGTCTATGATCCCACGCTCAAGCTAGCAACCCCATGCTCAAGCTGGTGAGCCTGTGCTCAAATCAGATGAGCCCGTGCTCAAGCCGGCAACCTCGGGGTTTCAAACCTGAGTCCTCTGCGTCCCAGTCCGATTCTTTATCCACTACATCACCGCCTGGTTAGGCTGACCCACATACTTCTAAAAAAGCATAATAATAAAAGCAAACCCATTGAATTATTTATGTATTTTCCCTCAAACTTTGGATTTTTCTTATTTGGAGAGAGGGAAGATGGAAATAGATGGGTTGTAATGAAGAGGAAAGATGAGACTGTAAAGCAGGTAATATAAAAGAATGACTGCTGATTAGAAATGAGACCAGTCATTGTTACTATAAATTAACCTTGACAAAGAAATGTGAACTATTTTATAGTAAGGATGAGTAGCTGTATGACCTTGAGTGTCTTAACCTCATTCTTCCTCAATTCCTTAATTTTGTAAAATGAGGGTAATAACACTATCCTTTTGTTTGGATTGTTGTAAGATTAAATGAGATAATATGTGTAAATCATTTTACACTCTTTAGTATATAATGAACACTAAGTAAATGTTAGATTTATTACTATATAAAGATAAAGTCAATTCTGAGCCTAAAAGACTATGATAGTCCAGCTTGACCTGTAGGGATACAGGGGATAAAGCATTGACCTATAATGCTGAGGTCACTGGTTCAAAATCCCAGGCTTTTTAGGTCAATGTACATATTAGAAGCAACTATTACAAGTTGATGCTTCCCACTCCTCCCTTCTTTCTCTCTCCCCTTTCTCTAAAATCAATAAATAAAATCTTAAATAATAATAATAATAATAATAGGTTAGTCCAAAAATCTGAGTATCCATGTCAGTCTAAAAATCTAAATATCAATTAAGTTAAAACTTATATACGAAAAGAAGCAAAGTGGGGAATTTAGGTACTTAACCAGATTATTTAAGAAATAAGTAATATATAATAACAATAGATAATAATTAATAGATAAATAAAGAGGGCCAAACATACAGTGACAGACAATGATTTGACTTTGGGTTATAAACACAAATGAACAATGCAACAAACAGTTCAAAGGCTAGAGAGGTTTACCTAAAGTCTATCTGTTCTTGTAAACCAATGTCACTCCATTAAATTTAATTTCTAAATTAGAAAAAATTAAAAGATAATATTTTGGAAAAAAGAATAAAAAACAAAATGACTACAGGAGAATTAGCAGCTGCATCAGGCATAGGAGAGTGTCTTAGTCCGTTGGGACTACTATAACAAAATACCAACAACTGGGTAGTTGACAAACAACAAACATTTGTTCTCACAGTTCTGTAGACTGAGAAGTCCAAGATTATGGCACCAGCAGATTTGGTGTCTGGTGAGGTCCAACTTTCTAGATGCCATCTTTTCTCTGTAACCTCACATGGCAGAAGGGGTAAGGGAGCTTTCTCAGGCCTCTTTCATAAAGCACTAATCTCAGTCACCTTCCAAAGGCCACACTTCAAAGTACCACTACATTGGGGATTAGAATTTCAACATATAAACTCTGGGAGGTGAGGTATTAAGGATATATTCAGTCCATAGCACATGGATTTCCCTGAATTACTAATTTTATTCACCTACATTCATTTAATTAATAGATGTGATCAGTTCTTCACAGCATCTTTATGAACATTATTTTTTGAGATAGTAATTTTTAAGAGAACTATTTTTAAATCTGCAAATATTAATCTTTTATAAGAAAGAGAAACAGATGCCTAATACCAAGTGGCCCTCTCAAAGGTACACAAGTGTGTCTTGTTCTATTCTCTGTGCCTCCTCACTCCTTTCAGAGCTGGTTTCCTCAGCTTGTCCAATCTCAAGTTAAACCTATCCATTGAGCTTTATATTTTATCAGCTCTTTTCTTCGTTTCTTAAATTTATTACTTTTTTTAAAAGTTAATCTTCTGAGCTTTTTTCCTATAACATCCCATAACATTCTGCTCTTGTTACATAGTTACATTCCAGTTGTTTCTGCTTTCCTGGATAGAGCACATTTTATGGATCATGGGAGGAAACTTGCTGCTCATTCACACAGGAGTGATTTACAATTAAAGACATTGCTTTAAAACAGACTTCCGATTTAGTTTCTTTGAAGAGAAATGAAGAAAGCAAAAGCTTTTCACTTGAGATTTGACAATAGACAGAAAACCTTTGTTAATCATGAATGTTAAGTAGTAACATTTAATTAGCATGGGTTATAAATAAAACAGATTGGAATTTACATAAATACAATCTTATGTTTTTGAGTAATTGTTGGCATTCTTTCTATAATTCCTCCTAAAAATGGGGCAATGACATCTCACAACCATTTTTATTGTGAACTTTCTTTTCAGAGAGAGTTTCTTTAGGTGAAAACTGGGTTTGCTTTCGGCCCTCACCATCTTCAATGCCCGGTTCTCAGGTAAATGAACTGAGGTTATGTGGGAAGGTGCTAATGAATCTGTCAGCACCTATTTCTTTTCCCTTTTGTGCTCCTGTTTATCAAATTCAGTTTGATTGTGACCAGAAGGTCACACAGGACTATGTGGAGAAAGAGAAGATAATCACCTCAGATCATTCACTAGTAAACAGGGATTTAGTAAGAGCTTTGGCACATTATGGCTGGGTACAATAGGAAAGATTTTCAGAATAAAAAAGTTAGTAGCATTTAGTGTGTTAGTGTTCTCCAGAAAAATAAAGTCAATAGAATATTTTCTCTTCCGTAGGAGACCTCTCTTTTTCTCTTATGACTTTCAACTGATTGGATGAGGCCCACCCACATTATGAAGAGTAATCTGCTTTGTTCAAAGTCTATTGTTAATCTTGTCTGAAAACAGCTACATCCTGACGACTGTTTGACCAAATATCTGGGTACCAAGGCTTAGAGAAATTGACACATAAATTAACTATCATATTTGACCATTCTGTAGTTGGAATTGGGATTGATTTGTTATAATATGCTCAGGAAATATCCTAAAATCACTTTATATGGTATGTTTTGATAAAGGAATAAGGACCAGAAAGCTTTCTACCTGACTGCTATGCTGGCATAAACCCTCACTGAAAGCAGTGCTTCATACTTTATTCTCTATTGATAGTAACAGTCTCTAGCAAGCAATGCAGTGACAAAGTGGGCAAGTGCAGGGGTCAAAGCACAGGAGTCTGAGTCCTGGCTCTACTATTTTCTGTGTGACTTGAGGTGACTTACTTTTATTTCTCTTCAATTTCTGCGTCTACAAAATTGAGATAGCTTTAAATGTTCTAACTCATAGGAAGTTTGTAGAACAGTTCAAGGAACAAATTAAATATTTAATAAATATTAGCTTTTATTATTGAATTAACAATAAAGCCAAACATTTTATTAATGTTTTTTCATCTCAGAAATAGGGATTTTTTTTACTGTTAATACTATAGGCTTATAGAAAGTTACACTAGTCTCACCCCTTCCTACATTTGCTCAGGGATTGGCAGCTCAGTGTCCCTTAAGGGGTACTCAATGTAAGCAAGTTGTTTTCACTGAGGCCAAGAGAGGGAAGAACTGTAAAAATTCCTGTTAATAAGCCCAGATGTGACGGGTGGTAAATTGGCTTTCACTGAGCAGATGGCAAGGTGGAAATACCATTTTATGAACCTTGAAAACAGACCATCCCATTTTAATGAATTGACGAATGAATACTGTGGCATTAAGGCCATTCTAAGAAAAAATATATAACAATTTGATGTGATAAAAACAATTAGTTATTTTATTTTTATCAAATAAATTTTCATTAAAGAAGCATTTCTTATTTCCTTTAAATCACACATTTCTATACAGAATTTAGATGAAATTACATCACCAAAATCTGGACACTTTTCCAGGAAACAACTTTTCCAGGAAAAGAACACTCATATTTATAGTGTCTGTCATGTGCCTAGAATGGTGTCTAGAACTTCAAGGAACCATCATGCTAAAGAGGTAGGCACTCGTGTTTATATATACTTTACATGTGAGGAAGCTGATGCTCAGAGAGATGTGGTGACTTGCTCAAGGGCACACAGGTGATTAGAGGTTGAATCAGAACAAATCCCCATGTCTGGTTACCAAGTCTGGCTTCCTCTTCCTCCATTTAGATGTCTACTCACAGGACAAGATCTTGTTTCTAAAGCTGTATCATTGGTCCCATATATTCTACACAGGCAAGACTGCATTCCAAGCTGGTCCTAGGCAAAACTAAAGAAATGCACAAAGCTTGTATTTAACAACAGCCCAACTCCATAGCAAGCTCTCATTTTGTTTAACTCTACAAACATTCAGCTAGTGGTTTCATCAATTCCCTACTGCCTTTTCCAATTGTCTTAATGTGATGTTCATCTGAGTCTGTCTTCTTCTCAGCATCTCATACTCTTAATTTCACCCACAATATTCTCCATTATTCAAAGCTTACTTTCCAGTTCCATCACATTTTAATGATTAGCAATCCTTTATATGTCAAATTAATTACTGATTCATAAGGTACTTCATTAATTTGTTACCTCTTATTGTTTGACTCTTTTAAAACTATAAGGTAGCCATGAATTACCTGCTTAATTAATAATACATCTTAAAGAACAAAATGAAAAGGATTATAAAAGTGCTAATTTTGGTCCTATTTCCAGTCAAATGGGTCCTTTGCTGTCCTTCAATCTCACCACATAGGTATCCATCCACTTCATTTAAACATTTAGTTCTCTTGATTACATTTGAACCATTTAACACAGAACACATTGTTTTTACACTTCAGAAACCTTGAGGTGAGGAGAACAACTTCTTACTAGAAAACCCCAATATCTGGTAACCCATCAGTCACAATGATTATGGTTCTAACTCATCCAGCTGTATGTCTTAGTATTAACATTCAGTCTTCTCCCTGAAGCACAAAACACTTCTTATTTTCAACTTTTCAGCTGTATAGGGGTCAAGTACACTGTTGTTACCAAGAGAAGAGTCTGATTTGGGGGCCTTGATTTTCATGTTTACAAACCTTCTTTCTACACAGGCAAGACTGCATTCCAAGCTGGTCCTAGGCAAAACTAAAGAAATGCACAAAGCTTGTTTTTAACAACAGCCCAACTCCATAGCAAGCTCTCATTTTGCTTAACTCTATAAACATTCAGCTAGTGGCTTACAAATCAAGCCTTCTTTCTCTTACTCATATTTCACCTCTTTTCTATTTATTCTTTCTTTCTACAGTTTGTCTTAACTCAAGAAGAACAAACTTTCAAATGACAAGAGAAAATGATGGTAATCATTATAAATGACCTATTAGAACTAAGGCCATTCAATCTGCTTATTTGAACATTGAAGGCATTTCTCTCCTGAAAGACTCCATTGCACAAATAAGAGTGCATTCAAATGTAATTTTATGTGGTTACCCTATAATAGGAGCTCCTATCCACAACTGTCTATCAGATGTTGTTAAACACATATACAAACTGCCTCCAAGTAAATTCTGTCCATCAAATCTTTATTTTTGTTTCATGAAGATTCTACTTTGCAGGCAAATTCTGGCAATGCTGCATCCCTACTCAAATAGCATTAAAGGAAAATTTGAAGGTAAAGGAGACCTGTAAGGATCTTTGCCACAAAATTGTCCTGTATCAAATGTATTTCCTCCCTAAGGAAACACTATATAGCAGGTCAAAAAAATCCCATGTAGTAAAAGGCAAAATTAAATAGTAAACTATAAAAGCAGAAACATGAAGTTGCTATTATGAATTTATTTTATATCCAAATTAACCAGTGAATATTTTTAACTAATACTGGAGGGAAGGCAAACAATTTTGAGAAAACTGGTTTTAAACTTAGTTTTATTAATTATTTACTCCTAGAGCAGGATTCTGATCCTGCAATCTTGGGTAAGCTTCAGGGGTCTGTGACTTCTTAGAAATATTGGGGTGTTCTTATATATGGGCTTTTTTTTCTGGGAAATGATATATAGTTTCCATCAGATTTTCAAAGGGATAAAATCTAAGAATCACTATACTTAGAAAATTATTTAATAAATATGAAAAAGCTTGATATAATTATATAAGATAAAGCCCAGTGTTCATGAGATCAAAGATTTGCATTTGGGGTATTTTTCTCTGGAAGACAATCAGATCAGGCCTGTCTGGATAGTTGCAGCAAAACCAGTCAGGGAAATTAGAGACTAACTGAGAATAAAATTTAGACAGGCCCATAGTATGAAGTATGGTAAAACTCAATGCTTTATCATTACCATCATCATCATCATCATCATCATCATCATCATCTTCATCTCAGTAGCTCAACAAAATAAAAGTTTACTTTTCGTTCACACAAAGTCCAATTCCTGCTCAATAGTCACCTTTCCAGGTGGTCAAAATTCAGGGACCCAGGCTTTTTGCATCATATGGCTCTCTCTTCTTATACGACCTTGAAGTCCTCTGTTAGAAGCTTAGTTTCTTGCCAGTATATAGGGGGAGAGAGAGAAAGTATGGAGGATTACATGAGAGTTGGAACCCTTTCTACCTATACTTCTTCAGTCAAAATTCAATCAAGTGACCAAACCTAAGTGTAAGGGAGGTTGAAAAATGTAGTATAGCTGCATTCTCAGGAGATTTAAAAAAAAAAGATGACATTTGATGAACATATAGCATTTCCACCTTATTCTCTTAAATGAAGCAACAGTACCAGGAAACATTTGGAGATGGAAAAGACATACTGCTTTATATATTGGAAGAAAGTCCAGTGTCATAGGAAGACCAACATATTCCACAGAAAACAAGCTGGAAAACAGTGGGAGAGACAGATTTATAGGAGGTAGAAAGGTGTCCAGAGTGAAGAACAGAGTGACTTAAAATGTATGAGCAAAAATGCTCAGACTTTTAAGCATAGAGACAGGAGGAATTTGGGGATTTAGTGATCAGTAGTAGAGCCTGAGTCACCTAATCAGTATTTAGGAAGATGTGGGATTATGAGTGGGAAATAAGAACAGAGTCAGCGAAAGCTAGGGTGAAATAATTAAGAACTAGGAAGATTACAGAGATGGGGACTGGGCACAGGGTAGAGAGTCAAGACAGACTACTTGTGAGGTACCTCCTCTGTGACCAGCATGTTAGACAAGAGCTGTTCAAATTCCTCTTGTATGAGGTCAAGATTGGTTCTGGAGGCCCTGGCCGGTTGGCTCAGCGGTAGAGCGTCGGCCTAGCGTGTGGAGGACCCGGGTTCGATTCCCGGCCAGGGCACACAGGAGAAGCGTCTCTTTGCTTCTCCACCCCTCCACCGCGCTTTCCTCTCTGTCTCTCTCTTCCCCTCCCGCAGCCAAGGCTCCGTTGGAGCAAAGATGGCCCGGGTGCTGGGGATGGCTCTGTGGCCTCTGCCTCAGGCGCTAGAGTGGCTCTGGTCGCAACATGGCGACGCCCAGGATGGGCAGAGCGTCGCCCCTGGTGGGCGTGCTGGGTGGATCCCGGTCGGGCGCCTGCAGGAGTCTGTCTGACTGTCTCTCCCTGTTTCCAGCTTCAGAAAAATGAAAAAAAAAAAAAAAAAAGATTGGCTCTGGAGTAGTGTAGAGCCTGCAGATAAGGGTCAGCTATGAGAAGCAGCACATGGAAGGTCAGGCAGGACCTGACATGACCTGTCCTCAAGGGTTCCCGTAACCTTATTCTGCTTCTCTGTCACAGACAACAACCCTAACTAACCCTAGCTTCTGCACAAATGTTCTGGGATGAAACAAGACAATCAAATCAGTATGAGCCCTTCAGACCACAAAGCAAATGTCCCACTAAGAGTACAGGGGATCCAGGATGGAATATTTGCTTAGAAGAAATAATAATAATTCTAACAACAACTCATATGTGCAAGACACGGTTCTTAGGTTTTAAATATATTTAACCATTAATCTTGACAAAAAATCTTTATTTGAAGAATGTGTCTTTCTTACCTCAGTTTTATAGATTAAAACTGAACAACAAATGCTTATAAGTGACTTGCTCAAGTGGCAGTGATATGTTGGGTTCAAAATGATCCGGCTCCAGAGATGGTGACTTTAACTACTATGGATACTATCTTTCTTAGAAAGTCAAATTTGGCCAAAATTTCATACAATATTTTACTTTATTAATGGAGATGCCATTGAAGACATCCTTTAACTCCCCCCCAGAGATATCATGTACAATTTTCTTTCCACAAAGCTGCCTCATCCTTTGGAATAATCTCCAAAGAATAAATCATGACAGTTCCCTGGAGTGGCCATCCTGTCAAAGAATGTACACTATTACATAATAACAAGCTTTAAAATAAAATGTCACAAATGAATGACCTCAGAATGTCAAAGTTAGAAGAAAACTCAGGGACCACAATCTGACCTATTTTAGTGCAGAGGCTAAGTAGCTTTCAAAATGTCCCTTAGAAATAAAAGCAGGTTGTTCTAACTTCCATGGTAAAATACTTGTCTCCTTATATCTAGATCATTTTCTCTATGCAGCACAAAGGGATCATGAGGGATAAAAACCAAGAACTTCTGATGGTAATATGTGACTGTATTGATTCTTAGGTTGATAGAAGGACCATGAAAAGATAAAAGGGTTCAATTTCATAGAATTTTTTTTCTATGAAATAAGGAACTCAACATCTTATATAACTAATCAAGAATTATGTATCCAGTCATTCAGGCATTTATTATTTCATTCCAGGCTCTATCTCAGCATTTTTATCCATCCACCCATCCATCCAACCATCATTCAGTTGTTCATTCATTTGCTAAAGTATTAATTCATCACAAAATACTTTTTAAGCCAAAATTTGTGCTAAATCCTGGGTATTTTTAGCACTTTTAATCAACATTTTTCTTCCTGTATTTCAGATTTGGGGGTATTTTTTGTTTTATTTTATTTTATTTTTTATTGACTTAAAATAAAACTTTTATTATCTCATATGCTTTCTGAGGATCAAGAATCCAGGAGCAGCTCAGCTGGTTGGTTTGGACTCAGGTTCTCTTATGAGAGGGCAATCAAGATGTTGTTGGGGCTGCAGTCATCTGAAGACTTGATTGAGATGGAGAATCTGATTTCAGACTCACTCTTGTAGCTGTTGGCAGGAGGCTTCTAGTTTCTCACCACATGGGCTTTTACCTAAAAATGGGTTTGCTTTGTAACTGTCACTGAGTCTCTCCAATCTTCCCATAGCCTCTCATAATTTCCCACAAGATCAGCCTTGTCAAGTAGTCTACCATTCTCATCTCTTTCTTGGAGATGTCTTTTCTGGAGATCCTTTCCTTCTGGGTTGCCTTTCCCATTATCTATTTCTCATGTCTTCCCCTTGTTCAATCCATGTTTTGTTGGAGTGAAACTCCCAGCACTTTTTAACAGGTTGAAGACATGGCATGGCAGTGACAGTCCTCAACATGAATCTCTTTAAGTCCCACAGCTCCAACACAGAATGGTTCCTTCTCTGCCTGGTGCCCGGGGTCTCCCTTCATCTTCACCCCTCCCTTCAACTTTCCCTTCACTTCTCCTGTGTTGGAGCTTCAACTTTTGTATCCTGTCTTCCCCCTCAGGTTGCATCTTTTATGCTTTTGGGTTGTGGGACTGGCTTATCCTCACTTTTGCTGTTCTCCTTGGCTCTGGTCCCCCTATCTCTAACTTTCTGAGCTCCTGTGTGTCGTACTACTTGGTGTTCTTTCTCATCCTTCCAGGGGCCAGTGACTTCCTGCTGCATAGTATATGGATTCCAGTACATTATATTATAAAATGAACTTTATATTAAATATGTTCAGGAATCATAATAAGGTCATTATTTATGGCACAATTTGCAGCTTTTACCCATTAATTCAAAATAAAGAAGATATCACTTCAGAGAATTTCCTTTGTTGCTCAGGACTTCATTGTTGGCTAAGTGTCCTTCATAGGCCACATGCTTAGCCTCAAGGCAAATGTGAGCAAGGCTCAGTTAACAGTAAAACTGTCTTTATACCAATGAAGTACTCAGATTTCTGCAAACTGTGTCTATGAAAATTATGAGGCCCTATTATTCTTATTGAAAAGTACACCACTGTGACACAGACATGTAGTCTCAGTTTTCTTGGAGGACAGTGGAGAAGAGGTCCACTGCTTTCCAGTCAGGACCCATTGGTTAGTGTTGTTTGTGCAAATCACTGTAATCTACCTTTTGCTTTAAATAAATCTACTTCAATGGCCAGGGCTCTGCTAGCTCTAAGAGGTCTAAACTGATTTTGTTCAACATTTGGTTCTGCATAATGAGAATGTTATTTTCTAAGGATAATAAGGGAGGAGACTACCCAGAAAACAAAGCACAATATCAAGGTGCCAACATTCCTAATTTATTTATTCACTTTTGTATTTATGGATGAAAATTTTTTCCAGGCTACAAAATTTTGTTAAAAACAAGTTGTGCAAATTCATAAATAATAGCTACAACTATTATCTATTGTAAACAGAATAACAAACAAAATAAATTAACAGAAGCAACTATTTTGGTATATACAGACACTCGATTGTTTTCTGTTATAAAACTGATATAAATGCCACCATTTTTATTTCTTTGTAGTATTTTCCTTTGGGATACATTTTTTTAAAATGCACATTGCTTTGTACTTATCTTACCAGTTCAGGTTTGTAGCATACCAAAGTATTACAGGCAACTGTTTTCGTACCAAGGCAGGGTTCATTTTCTGTCATGTGGTCATTAATACATTACAAATGAAAAAGAAGCAAGGTACAAAAACGTGTGTGTGTGTATGTGTGTGTGAGAGAGAGAGAGAGAGAGAGAGAGAGAGAGGAGAGAGAGAGAGAGATATGTGTGCTCAAAGCTGTGAATACTGATTGGTATGAAAGGTTTTAAACTAGGTAGTCATCAAAATAATATATAATAGCCATTAGAAACTCACTTAGATAGCAGCATGTAAATCATTGGATTGATTATTCAGAGACCAGATAAACAAAATTCTTGGATACTGTTTCTATTTGGATTTTCCAGTTCATATGGTGCCAGCTGGTGGTACTCAAAAGTGACACAATTTATGTATCTTCTGCTGGAGACCATGCACACCCCCGTGTTGTTGTCACAGCTGATTTTCATTTGGGCTATAATTCATCAAAAAGTAGAAGTTTCCCAGCAAGTTAGAAACCACACAGTAATTAATCACCAATATCATTTAGACACAAAGAAAGCCAGAGGATGTATCTTCCTCTCAGGTGCTCAATCCGCGCATCTGCCATTGGGTGAAACACTTGTTTTCAGTTTTACTATAATATATAATTATAAAATCACAAAATTGAACTCAACTTTGTGAAGAGTCATGTGCAAGAACACTATTAGCCAAATAAATCTGGCTACAGAGAGGCAAGAAGATATCTTCTTGCAATTTTCATATTCTACCTGCAAGGCTTTGGTGGGAAAGGCAGTAGTCTATCCATACTACCCCTTAACTCTAGTTCAGTGTTTTTAGTAGAGACAGTACCACCCTCCAGGAACAGGCTGAGAATCTGCAGGGGTAGTTCTTGGTTGTTATAACATCTCAGGGTGAAAATTTAATAGGCAGGGTTAAAGGAAATAATACAGTGCTGGACATTTATGTAGGCCCCCAAAATCACCTGCTTATTATTTTCTGAGCCTAGATAACAATTTTGTTTTACATATAAAATATCTTTTGCATGATTTAGATATACCACACTAAATATGTTCATTTTTGTTCTATTGTCTACCTACACAATTTCTTTCTCATTTTTCCCTGTGCTTAGTCATTAAGAAATTACTTTTGATATGTTTACTTCTCATAAATTCAATCTTATTTATTATTTGTACCAGCATCTGGCAGCATTTATGTATTTTCTGGTACAGATGTGCCTGAGCAGTAATATATTGAAACTCATTATCCTCCATCCTCAGGCTGGCCCCTGGAACAAGATTTTTCTGCCCTACAATAATCCTTTCTGTTGTTTTCATTTTCTGCCCCCCCTTACTTTGTCTCTATTGGGCCTTCCTTTTGAGAAACACTAGCATTATTGTGAAGCTGGTACTTTACAAACATGTGCCTGGGTTTAAATGAAGTAAATGGCCAGGTAGAGTTAGATAGAGTTATATATTGAGATAAAAGTCAATTTGGAGAAGATTCCAAGATGGCAGTGGAGTAGGCAGACACACAGACTGCCACTTCCTACACCAAACTGGATTACAAATTAATTTAGGAACAATCATTGTGAAAAACCAACTTTGGACTAAAAGAATAGGACTCAAAAACCAAGGGGCACAGAAGAATCCACACCGATCCTGGTAGGGAGTGCAGGGATGTGATAGGGGATCCCCTGTTCCCAGGAGCAAGAGGATGCTGAGGCTGAGGGTCCAAAAGGGCTCTCATTACAAGGAGAGAGACTCCAAGAGGCGGGGGCCCTCAGTCTCAGATCCAGAGACCAAGCCTAGAAGTCCAGGGACTGGAGGAGACAGCTGGACAGCTTTGAGTGGAGAGAAAAACGAGAGTTCTGTCTGTGGAAAGCAGCTGGTGAGCCTTAAAGGGACAGAGCAGAAAATATCACTCACAGCTACTTGCCTGGGGATCCGTGGGTGAGGAGGGCTGAGAGGACTGACTGGTCTTGCATGAGAAAAGTGGAGAGAGTGAGACAAATGGAAATGGGGAAAGCAGTACTTGGGCTGACCTGAGCTGAGCTGCTGACTCATTCTTCAGTGTGGAGGTGGCCATAGCTGGGGGAGGAGTCAATCCCTCCACCCAGCACAAACCTAAAGAGCAGGGGTCCCCAAACTTTTTACACAGGGGCCAGTTCACTGTCCCTCAGACCATTGGAGGGCCGGACTATAAAAAAAACTATGAACAAATCCCTATGCACACTGCACATATCTTATTTTAAAGTAAAAAAACAAAACGGGAACAAATACAATATTTAAAATAAAAAACAAGTGAATTTAAATCAAGAAACTGATCAGTATTTCAATGGGAACTATGGGCCTGCTTTTGGCTAATGATATGGTCAATGTGGTCCTTTCATTGACCACCAATGAAAGAGGTGCCTCTTCCAGAAGTGCAGCGGGGGCTGGATAAATGGCCTCAGGGGGGCACATGTGGCCCGCAGGCCATAGTTTGGGGACCCCTGCTAAAGAGGAAACAGGTTTCTCACCTACAAAAAGCTCTCCAGCTCCAATCAGCACAAAAGACACTTCAGAAAGGAGGAAGTCAGAGGTTGAGGCAGTGACTCAGGTTTTAAGGAGACCTGAGTTACACTTCCCCCTTCATACTGAGAATGTGCCCCACCCTGGAGAGTAACAGGCAGAACACACCTTCAGATTCTCAGAGGTCACACCCATCCCATTCCTAGATACAGTTTCAACTAAGCCCCCTGCTAAGATTAGCAAACAGAAGCTCCCTGATGGTTTCAGAAAACAAAAAGTAAGGAAATGAAGACTTTAAAGTGGCTCTACTAGTTAAGGAGAATTATATTCAAGCAACCAGCAGAGGCAGAGGAATAAAGGCCTGGAGGAGAAGCCAAATTAAATAAACCAATCTCAGACCCACAACTCTAACAAACCTGCAAACCACACACAGAAACAATGGGAAGACAGAGAAATGTAAGCCATATAAATCAACAAGAAAAATCTCCAGAAAAAGATAAGTATATGAAAAAATGGTCAACATCACTAATCATTAGAGAAATGCAAATTAAAACCACAATGAGATATTACCTCACACCAGTCAGAATGGCGCTGATCAACAAAACAACACAGAATAAGTGCTGGCGAAGATGTGGAGAAAAGGGAACCCTCCTGCACTGCTGGTGGAAATGCAGACTGGTGCAGCCACTGTGGAAAACAGTATGGAGATTCCTCAAGAAATTAAAAATCGAACTGCCTTTTGACCCAGCTATCCTACTTTTAGGAATATACCCCAAGAACCCCATAGCACTGTTTGAAAAGAAGAAATGCACCACCATGTTTATGGCAGCATTGTTCACAATAGCGAAGATCTGGAAACAGCCCAAGTGTCCGTTTGTGGACGAGTGGATTAAAAAGCTTTGGTACACATATACTATGGCAGGGGTCCCCAAACTACGGCCCACAGGCCGCATGCAGCCCCCTGAGGCCATTTATTCGGCCCCCACCGCACTTCCGGAAGAGGCACCTCTTTCATTGGTGGTCAGTGAGAGGAGCATAGTCCCCATTGAAATACTGGTCAGTTTGTTGATTTAAATTTACTTGTTCTTTATTTTAAATTTTGTATTTGTTCCCATTTTGTTTTTTTACTTTAAAATAAGGTATGTGCAGTGTGCATAGGGATTTGTTCATAGTTTTTTTTATAGTCCGGCCCTCCAATGGTCTGAGTGACAGTGAACTGGCCCCCTGTGTTAAAAGTTTGGGGACTCCTGTACTATGGAATACTTCTCAGCCATAAGAAATGATGACATTGGATCATTTACAACAACATGGATGGACCCTGATAACATTATACTGAGCGAAATAAGTAAATCAAAAAAAAACTAAGAACTATATGATTTCATTCATAGGTGGAACATGAAAATGAGACTCAGAGACATGGACAAGAGTGTGGGAGTTACGGTGTGAGGGGGAGGAGATGGATGGTGTTGGGGGAGGGGAGGGGCACAAAGAAAACCAGTTAGAAGGTGATGGTAGACAATTGGACTTTGGGTGATGGGAATGCAGCATAATTAAATGTCAAAATAACCTAAAGATGTTTTCTCTGAACATATGTACCCTGATTTATCAATGTCACCCCATTAAAATTAATTTAAAAAAGCTATAGTAAGAAAAAGAGAGAACTAAGTTAAAATATAATTACAGAACCATATTTCAAAGACTAGTTAGAAATGGGTCCCATTAAAGATTATATGCCTTAATGGATAGTGGCTAAGCTGCATCAGAGAGCAAAGCTGAACTGTAAAGAACAGTAGAATTGAGAAGACTGAGGAAAGGAAAGAGTTGAAGTTATAAAGCAGAAACAGAAAACAAATAGGAATTCGCCAAAGACAATAGTGTTTTGGTTCCATATCAAGGATTGTTGAATCCCTGTTAAGGCCTGGAAACACTGGGAATAAGAAAGCAATGATTTAATAAGACTTCCAAACAGTGATTATGGGAGGAAAGAAGAGAGATTAAAATACCTGCCCAGCCTGACCTGTGGTGGCACAGTGGATATAGCATTGACCTGGAATGCAGAGGTTGCTGATTCAAAACCCCAGGCTTGTCTGGTCAAGGCACATATGAGAAGCAACAACTATGACTTGATGCTTCCCATTCCACCCCCTGTCTTTCTCTCTATCCTTTCTGTAAAATCAATAAATAAAATCTTTTTTTAAAAAAATCTGCCCAGATCATCACAATGAGTCAGAAACAAAGTCTAGACTAATAAGGTCCCCGTATATCCAGCCAGGCAATTAATCAGTCTTTCAAATATAACATCCCTGGAAATTAATCCCCCAAAACTATATTTTAGGTTTTAAAAATCACTAAACTAGGAGCAAAAAGTGAGTGGTGCTGGCCAAAACAGGACACATCAATAACCACAAAGTACACTGGGGTTGCTCATGTTTGTGCAAGGGCTTCCGTGACTTTGGAGTGACATTGTTATCTGAACTCCTTTCAGGTTTACTCTAAAATATGCCATGACTAACATCTAGACAGTAGATCATAATAAAACACCACTTAATAATCCCCTTGTTGCCTGAATCAAGGGGAAAAGTACACCTGAGGCCAGAGCCATTGATGTGTTTGTCATTAGATGGTGGTGACACACTTCGGCAGGTAGCATCAGCCTATCCTCTGACTGTAGATAAATGAAGTGTAAAGAGTCTCATTTCTTAGTGTCTTGGAATAGACCTAAGGAGAAAAGGTCGCCAGTTATGTGGAGAGGCAAGAGAAGATCTATAATAAATAAGGAAAGCAATAGGAAAAGCTGTAAGCCAGGTAGTAAGTAGTTGATGATCTTGGTGCCTTCTCAGCTCATTTATGGGACTCCTGCCAGCGGCCAGCCTGCTTCCCAGGCTGCCAAGCTTTCTTCCCTTCATTCCTCTGTTTCCCTCCCTTCTTGTGCCCTTCCTTCCTTCCTTCCTTCCTTCCTTCCTTCCTTCCTTCCTTCCTTCCTTCCTTCCTTCCTTCCTTCCTTTCTCCCTCCCTCCCTCCCTTCCTCCCTTCTTTCCTTCCCTTCTTCCCCAAACTCTGAGCAACAGATTCAGCTGTCCTATACTCATAGTATTTCATAGCTATATGCCTGAATAACCTTTGTCATATTTTATTACAACTTTTAGTATGTCTGTCTTCAATCCTAAAATGTAAACATGTGGCAGTCTGGCCCTTACAGCTCACCCATTTCTTTTTTTATTAAATGAAGACTTTTTTGTTTTTAATTTAATTTAAGTTGTTTTTTTTTTACAGAGACAGAGAGAGAGTCAGAGAGAGGGATAGATAGGGACAGACAGACAGGAACAAAGACAGCTCACCTATTTTTATCCTCAGTATCTGGTGCACGCACACACACTCCTGGTATTCCTGGGAGGTACCTGAAAACAAATTGAATAGAGGGGTTCTTCTCCTCCTACGTAGTTATAAATTAGAGCACTACAAATTTTCACCAGCTGACAACATCCAGCATTTGAATGATAAAACCTGAGGAAAGGGAAGGGTGGAGGTGCTGAAACAGCTCCTGGAGTCAGTTCTAAAAGCCAGCAGCCAGCTGTGTGGTGAGCAGTGAGAAAGGTACGATGGCGTTGGAGAGACAGGGCGGAGAACCAAGTGCAATTAGGCCACTTGCGTGGGGCACAAAAACTATATGATTAATATTATAGTGCAATGTATTATAAAAGGAAAATTAATGCAAGAAAATCCGTAATGAACAAAATAGCAAAGTTTGAGATAAAGACACCATTGGTCTTAGTGACTTTTCCTATTGCCTCAGGCTTTATTCTCACAGCTCTGTGGAGGTAACACACAGACAATACAATTACTCCCTGTAGGAGTAATGAAGAATTCTAGGGGCTTCATTCCATGAGTGAAAACAAAAGGGCTCAAGAGTAGGTGTCCCTATCCCAGGCTCACTGGCTTAGAGCCATTCACATTTGTAAGATGAGAGAGCTGAGTGTAACTGTCAAGATCACAGCAGTAAGCAGATGGTGAGAGTTTCGTAGAAACTATACAGGTGTGGGCAGCACGCAGGGAAACCACAAGGAGAGTGCAGTGTCCTAGGACTAAGAGCAGAGAGGAAATGTCACCCAGCATCCTGAGCCACAGGACAGGGAAAGGAGGGTAAGAGACAAACAAGAGGGGTCAATGGAAGTTGTCCAGCCCTGGTGGCTATTGGGTTTCTAAGGTCTTGTGGTGGTTTTAAAACTTGTCTGAAAATTCTTTGATACTTTTACCATGAAAAAGGTGGAATCTGGAGTCTAATTCCTTTTTTCTAGAATATGGCTTGATTTAATAACATGTTTCTAGTAAATTGGCCAAGTGACACTGTGACTTTTGAGGCTAAGTTAGAAAAAGGCAATATGCCTGCAGCATGGGTTGCTCTCCCTCCTCAGACACAAGCCTAAGTACTTGAGCTACTGTGTAAGACGTCAGCTCCACAAATGCTGGCAAGGCCACACAGACACAGAGGGAGATAACTGGGAGCCCCAGCTGTTTCAGTCCACAGAAGTTTTGATCATCCCAGCCCAGGTACCAAACACATGAATAAAGAAGCCCTTGAGATGACCTCAATTCCCAGCCACCTGCTGACTACAACATCATGAGGGACTCTAGGCCAGAACCACCATGTTGAGTGCTGCCCAAATACACAACCCACAGGAATTATGAAAGATAATAAATGATTATTGTTTTAAGTCACAAAGTTTTGGAGTGATGTGGTAGATAGTAATAACTAATTTATACAGGTCTGCCTTAATCTGTTCTGGCCGTTATACTAGAATACTACAGACAATATGGCTTATAAAAAACAGAAAATTATTTCTCACTGTTCTGAAGTCTGGAAGTCTAAGATCAAGGCAGATTCAATGCCTGGTGAGGTCCCACTTCCTGGTTCACAGACAGATGTTTTCTTCCTGTGTCCTCCCATGGTGGAAGGGACTGGGTAGTTATCTGGGGTCTATTTTATAAGGGCACTACAGTAATTCCATTTATGAGGGCTTTACTCTTATAACCTAGTCACTTCCCAAAGGCTCCATCCTCAAATACCATCACATTGAGGATTAGATTTTAACATGTGAATTTTGGGAGCACACAAACAGTCTATAACAAGGTCTTTTCCTTTCTTGATCTATGTTCTCTAGGATTTTGACTTAGGGTCCCAAGGTGCTCCAACTATGTGATAGTCTTTATCTGTGACTGAATTACCTGAGCTGAATCACCATCTTCAAGACATGCCCTTGTGCCAAAACCGCTACTTCTAGACTGAGTCAACATCTGTAAGACCAAGTTGGCTGGTGCCAAACGCAGCTGATGGAGTTTAGTTCCTGGCTGGAGAGAGCAGACACTAATCAAACCTGCAGAAACCGAGCCCTGTGCCTCAGCTCTGAAACCAGCACACTCCGCACCAGCTGCTTGTTGGAAGTATATATGAAAGCTCAATAAACACTGTTTCCTTATAAGTGACATCTTTCTAATTTTAATTATTAATACTGTGCAAACAGAACAAGATTCTTCTAAGGCATTTAAAGATAGAAAGGCCATCTAATATTGAAGAAATCAGTTTTATGCCAATATAATGATTATATTGTAGATCCTATTCATGTTTTATAATTTCATGGTATAGAAACAAAAGAGAGCACTCAACAACTTTAGAGTTAAAAGGTAAGCATCCAGAGTCAACTGAAAGAGCTTTCACTGACTAAAATAAAAACAATTTGAGCAAAAAAATTAAGTTTGATTAAATTATAACCAGTGTATAAAATAAATTTCTATGAGTCCATATTCATATAAATAAATGATTGAATAAATTAATAAATGGGGAGAAGAAACAAATCTTCTACACAGAAGAATCCCAAATAGTTTATGGAGATAGGCTGCTTTCAAGGAAAGGGAGCATAACTTCTCACTCCTTAAATGTGGGCTATGCATTGCGACTTCCTTCCAAAGAGTCCAGTATGGGAAGGTAGAAAGAGCAACTTTACAGTGGAGAAACCATACTTATCTCCAGTGAGACACACATTATCTCAGCCAATTCAAGGTCAATATCAACAGTCATAAATCATATTGCTAGTATGTACCCTTGATATGATGTGATGATAAAGGTACTTGGTCTCTGTGATCTTTCTCCTCATAAACCCATAACCCAGTATAATCATGAGTAAAACAGCAGACAAATTCCAATACAGGGGCATCCTATGATATAGCTGATCAGTACTCCTTAAAACTGTCAAGGTCATCAGAAACAAAGTCAGAGAAACTGTCATAGCTAGGAAAAGTCAAAGGAGAGATGACAACTAAATATAATGTAGTATGTTAGATGAGATCCTGGAACAGAGAAAGGACATTAAGTAAAAACTGAGGAAATTTGAATAAACTAAGGACTTTAGTTAATAATAATTTATCAATACTGATATTAATTGTACCAAAAGTACCATATTAATGAAAGATTAATAATAAGAGAAACTATGTGGGCTATATGGAAACTCTATACTATCTATTCAATTTTTCTGTAAATCCAAATATATTTTTTAAAAAGCCTACTAATTAAATAAAGCCTCTTAACAAAGGAAAAGTGAGCATCCACTTATGGGCTTTCCAGTATTAACATGCATTTGATATTTGCCAGGCAAGACCCAAAGAAGTTTTATCTCCAGAATTTCTCACGCATTCCCTTCTGTGTCTTAAAAAAATTCTCTCTCAATTCTATTTATACCTAGTTCCATCTTGTGTTTCCCTCAGCCTCTTTTTCTCCTCTACTTTCTACCTTCACCTGCTGCAGAAACACGCCTCACATAGGTCACTTCTAATTTTTACTTCTACTGACCACTTCTATAGTTCATTGACTTCTCTGCATTATTTGACATTTTCCCTTTTTATTCTTTTCAGAACTTGTTTCTTTGGTTTTAGGTAAACTTAATATTTTTAAGAGTCAGACATATACTAAATTTTAAAACACTAAAAAAGTGAGTTAAATATCAAGATTATTACATATTATTTTACCCTTTATATTATATATATAAATTTGTGGCACCAAATTTGACAGCTGATTTTGTTTATGTCTTAAACACTGAAAGGAAAGAGTAAAAATAAAAGCTAGAAAGTTATTTTCCTTTCAAAATCTTTTTTTCTCTCCAAATCAAAAATACATGATTCTAAAGAAGAAAGTCATTTGTAATGGTCTGAGAGACATAATAATTTTCACTTATTATGTCTATGTTTTGGGGAGGCAGTAGGATATGAGAGACAAAGATACCTATCCCAAGATTTTCCTTACAAGAATGAAATTATAGTGCCTATATAATTTTTCAGTATGATTTATTTGTGTGTCATATATCATAAACATAATTTTATTATTAAATACACTTTCCTAACATCATTTAAACGGTTGTCTAGTATTCGATTCACCTGATTTAACCAATCCCCATTATACATTTCTATTGTTTCCAATAATTTATTTTTGTAATCAAACCTATGTATAATTTTAAGTCACTCATTTTGATTCTATAGACACTGCTAAAGACTTAAATTGATTTTTACCATGGATTCTCAAAAACAATATCTCTTTGGGTCTGAAATGAAGGATAAATCAACAGACCACTGAAAGGGCAGTACTATTTATAGTACTAAGAAGAGAAAGACCAGGTACTTTTCACAAAGTCATAAACACTGAGTTGGATATCTCCCTCAGTATTCACTCATTGCCTTCTTTTCTATTTAGAAGAGACTTTGAAAAGAATAGACACATGAGACCAAACTGAGGAAAGTGGTTGCTTCATTTATGGTGGATTTTGGATGGTTACATATGGCATCTCATAGCACACTCTTCCTGTCTGTAAAGACCTCTGGGTATTCTGAGAGCAAGAAAGGTCAAATTCATCTCATTGATGTGTCAAATTAGTAACCATATTAATTCCATATTGTCACCTGCTCTTTGGCAGGTTTAATAAGCCGCATGTTAAATTGATTATGCAAATCATCTTAGGCAAATTAAAACATCTGTTCCACATATCACCATATTTCAAGGTGAAAGTCTTCCTGAAGGTGAGTTTTCATCCCACTAAATATGATATGTCTTTTGACCACGTTGTGCAGTGGTTTGCCAAGTATCTAAACTCTCAGCATTGGTATCTTTCTTTTCTTACGCCACACATCAGGCTGCTACATTTGTGTGACACTGACAATAAGCTAGTTTGTTTTTCATACATAATACACAGTGACATGATCCATAAAAATGGGAATAAAAATATGGCATAAACTATAAGAGATTTATCTTTCCAATTCATAAAAGGGTGTCATGAGCCCACAAAGAAGATATGGGTAGGCACATTGGAAATCATTCCAGGAGAGCCCAACAGAACATATGGGCTCAGAGAACTCCCAGAGGCTTGTTTACTCATGTCTCCATGTTAGTGAGATCACCTACCATTGAGTTCCTTATATTGCTTTTATTTTCTCTACCACCACCAGTTCCCAGCTGAATGAAGAAGAGTGAAGTAACACAGTGGTAGATAGCTGCACAACACTGTGAATGCATGTAATACTACTGAATTATAGTGCTCGCTTCAGCAGCACATATACTGAATTATACACTTAAAATTGCCTTAAAATGGTAGATTTTATACTATGTATCAGTTACCATAATAAAAAGATATGGCCATAAAGGAATGAGAATAAATCAATGTTATGTTATTTCAATGTGAGGATAAAAATTTCTGCTCCCTAAGGTTGTTATGAATTGTTGAGTGAGGTAATATAATGAATAAAGCTTAATTAATACAGGACCTGACATCTGGCAAAGGTTCAGCTCCTACCTGTGGCAGTGTGTCACAGGCTGTGCTGAGAGGGTGAGCCTTGTATACTCTGGCCCTCCACATTCACCCCGACTAGATCAGATCAGCAGCTTGTTAGCTCCCTGGGGTGTGTTCATATTGTCCAGGGAGCAACTCTCCAGTTCTACAACTACTTCTAGAAGAGGCTGTCTCACTCTTCATTGGGCAGTTCCTGCTCCCCTGCTCCATCACAGGAAGCACACCACTAGGAAAATTTTCTACTCTCCATGCTGTCCCTTGGGGGTGGTAAGAACTCCACCCAGCAACACAGAGACCAGGAGAGGGGAGTCTCCTCTCCTCCGAGGATATAGCTGACCTCAGGCTTCTGTCACCTTCTCTGAGCCACCAAGCCAGCAAGCTATGCAGGTCAGGAGCAGCTGCTTTGATTTCTCCTCACTGATATGCCCCATCTTCTCTCCCTCTGCTTTGAATCATTTTGATTCCATGCATAACTTAGCAAATTGTTAACTCTTTACAAAATACAGCCTTAAACATTCTTTTAAAGAAAACTTCCACAGTTAAAAATAGCAAAAACTAAGATTATTACACAAAATTAAATTTAATTATGAAAGCACCTCTTTGTTTTCCCTGGATTTATTTTAACACTGATAAAGTGAATATAATTTTGATTTTTTTAAAACTTTATTCATTTTAGGAGAGAGAGAGAGAGAGAGAGAGAAGGCAAGAAGGAGCAGGAAGCATCAACTCCCATAGGTGCCTTGACCAGGCAAGCCTAGGGTTTCAAACTGGCAACCTCAGGGTTCCAGGTCAATGCTTTATTCACTGTGCCACCACAAGTCAGGCTAATTTTGATTTCTAATTAGTTTTAGCTCCCACTGGTACTAAGCTGCTTTAAGTTTTATATGTTACAAAGACTTATTAGAGGCTTTTCTTCTACTGTTTATCTTTCTTCCCAAACCTCATGAGCAAAAATTAAGTCTAGCTTTATTTAATTATCTTTAAAATGTTGATGAATAAGTAAAT
This sequence comes from Saccopteryx bilineata, assembly GCF_036850765.1. Taxonomy (NCBI): domain Eukaryota; kingdom Metazoa; phylum Chordata; class Mammalia; order Chiroptera; family Emballonuridae; genus Saccopteryx; species Saccopteryx bilineata. The sequence goes on along the minus strand of NC_089493.1, from coordinate 201,304,998 downwards.
GGGGTTGGTTTCTTCTTTGAAATGATAATGATGAAGTCATTCATCTGTGGGATGGGGATAGGTGGGCAGTTCAGTGGGGCTTTGGTTTCCCAGCTGGAGTTTGTAAATGGCCTTCACTTGTCACTGGCAGGAAAATCTCATGTTGAAAGCCAAGGGGAAAGCTATAAAATATTGAAAGAACTAGTCAGTCATGTGCAAAAACAACAAACGAGCAACAACAAATTTCACATTGATTTAGTGGGGAGAAAAACAACAAGAGTTAATGCTAAATGCTTGAATTTATAACCTATTGGTTTGAAGCAGACACAATACAAGTGACCTTTGAAAAACAACTGACAGCTTATGAAAAGATAAACTGGAAAGACCGGGGATATAAATTATGTATATAAATAATATAAACAAGACATTTCAGCAGTTTCCTCATTCAGAATATGGGAAAATAGTGGGAGATATGGGAGATAATTATACATTGGGGAACAGTGTGAACTACATCTTATAGTGGTCTCTTATAGTATAAGACCGAAGTAGTTCACACTGTAAATGTATGGTGCTTTGTGTAAGTGTAAGCTGCTTTGTGTACTGTGTAATGATTACACACAAAGCAGCTTACACTTACACAGTATTGTGTGTATGGTGTGTGCACTGTTTTTACATTATTAACCTTTTTACACCAGCAGGCTGTCTCGCAGGCTCTCTTGGCTCTCCGCCTCTTGCCTCTCTGCCTCCTAGGCTTCTGTCCTCTGCCGCTTGCTGCACCCACTCACTGATGACGTCAGCAAGCGCCAGACACATGTAATGTGCTGCTATGGAGCGTTCCCCCCCCCCCGCCGCTTCCCCCACCCCTTAGGCCCTGGACGAATGATGCAATCATGTCTGCGCATGACTGCAGGCATTCAGTTTGGAATGCATGTTCATAACAGGGTGCGTTCAAGCTGAATAGTGCTGCTGCAGATGGTAGCGCAGCTTCTCAGCGGCTAAAGCCATCAGAAATATGTATTTTCCGATGGCTTTAGGCGACCTCTGTGTTTTGGACGTTCGACCCCCACTGGGTTCGAGACCCACAGGTTGAGAACAGTTGCTGTAAGTGATCTCATCTTGTTCTCTAGAATGTGCCTTGCCTCTGGTTCTAGGCTTCCGCAATTAGTGGTCTCAATTGCTGTAGGAATACGCTGGGAGACTTGGAGAGTTAAGGTAAACAATTAGAGGCAGAGAGGTGCCTTAGGGTGAAAGCCCTGACCAGATGAGAGCCCAGAGGCCTCTCTGACCCCTATGCTGGAAACAGCAAAACAGCAGGATAAGATTCAATAACAGAATTGTTTAGGCTCTCAGAACAGAGATTAGAAGTCAGCATGTTCCTTGTCCTTTACTTCACTCCCTGAAAACTTCTTCTGTCTGCTTCCTTGAGTTATTTGTGCTGGCTAATAAATATCTGAATAAGACTAAGAACAGGGCTTCAGTTCTTTAGTCTGCAGATCAGGGCTGTTGCTTCCCCTTGGCCCCTCGGAGCATCTGGTCTCCAGTAGTTCATTGTTGTCATGACAAATTGCAACCCTAGTGTTCTCAGATTTTCTACCCATCAGGTCCTTTCTATAGCACTTCTCCATTCTGGCAAAAGTGCAACCACACTAGGAGCTGGAACTGAGGACACCTTGTTATGAAGTGAATGTTTGTGTCATCTCAAAATGTGTACATTGAAGCCCTAATCCCTAATGTGGTGGTATTTGGAGGTGAGACCTTTGGGAGATAATTAGATTTAGATGAGGCTGAGGATGAGGCCCCCATAATAGGATTAGTGTCCTTTTAACAACAGTAAGAGAGACTAGAGCGGTGTTTCCCAACATGGGGCCCACGCCCCACAGGGGGGCAATTCGATAGTTAAGGGGGGCAATTTGAAAATGGACTCCACACGACTTTAACTCTTTTGCCCCAGGCCATTTAAATGCAATGCTAGATATTGGTGCCAAATTTAACAAAAAATGCAATTCTTAAATAATTGCGGTAAATAATTATTAAGTATAATTTCGTTTGACGAGACCAAAATATCAACTGGGTGATTGGTGTCGTCAAGTAAACTTCGTCCTGGGTTCACCGCGGAGCGTACCATCTGCCGCGGGGAACCCCGGACGTTTTAAAAACTCGCTAAACAACGCAGTTATTCTCCCCTAATTGGCCCATCGCAACTTCTGTAGTGTTTCACATCATTCAGTTGGTGTTAATTTGAAATAAGTGTCAGTCAAAACTGTTGTAAAAGCTCATTGATTTAATAAATATACATATATATATATTGTATAGATATAATTGGTAAGTATTTGATTTTATTTTTATCAATATTAAACTCTTTATTAAGTACTTCTTGCATAGGGGCTAGAAAGCACTAATATTTTATAAATATTATTGGGGCTATAATAGTGCATGCACGACAATTTTAATTTTAGAAGCATAACTTTCCAGAAAATTTTGTCAAGTGGAAAAAATATAGATACCTTTTGATTTGCGGTGGTGGCATAGTAAATGTGTTATATACATTTAAATAAATATGAATTTTTAGTATATGTTTACTCTATGTCACATTGAATATATTTTAACACATATTTTAATATTAGTTTTTAATTGATCATATTTTTATTTCTTTTTTTTAATTTTATTTATTCATTTTTAGAGAGGAGAGAGAGACAGAGAGGGAGAGAGAGGAGAAAGAGACAGAGAGAGAGAAGGGGGTAGGAGCTGGAAGCATCAACTCCCACATGTGCCTTGACCAGGCAAGCCCAGAGTTTCGAACCGGCGACCTCAGCATTTCCAGGTCGACACTTTATCCACTGCGCCACCACAGGTCAGGCTATTTCTTATAGCCCATAGTAAAATGAGTGGTGCAAGCGAGAAAAAAACTCGTCAATATTCGGAGGAATGTTTAAAATTTGGATTCATACCCGCTGTTCACGATGAGCGGATTCCTTTTTGTCTTTTATGCCAGCAATGCTTGACCAACGAATCAATGAAACGAGGTCGTCTTGAGGTGCATTTGAAGGCAAAACATAGTGCTCATATTAATTCAGATTTGAGTTACTTTAAAACTTTAAAGAAAAATTTTGAAAAAAGAACAATATTAAAGTCTCTATTTACTGCTCATACTTCAACTAATAATCATGTTCTTGAGGCTAGTTATCAAATTTCTTTATTCATTGCTAAAACTGAAGAAAATCACACTATAGGAGAGAATTTAATAAAACTGTCAATATCAGCATTTCTTAAAACGGTTCTTGAAAAAGATGAATGTGGATTTAGTGCTGTAAATGATTTACTGGTAAAAAAAAGAAATCGGCTGGATATAACACAACGTGGAGACTTGAGACTAAAGCTAACCAAATTGGAACCTAATATAAAATCTCTGTGCAGCAAGCATCAAGTGCAAGGATCACACTAAATTAAAATAATAAATTAATATAGAAAAATCTGTATTAAAATTATTTGGAATTTAAATTTCTGTTTTTCATTATATGTTTTGAAATTTTACTTACTGTGATTTGTTAACAATTTCATAGTGATTTCTTCCTAGAACCTATCATTTATATTTATTAAGTGAACAAATCAATTTTTAATGTTAAAAATTATGTATGTTACATAGGGGAGGACATAAAAATTTTAGAAAGGTTAAGGTGGGGCATGGCACAAAAAAGGTTGGGAAACATTGGACTAGAGTGATCCTCTCCAGCCATGTGAGGTCAGTCAGAAGACAGCTGTCTATGAACCAGGAAGTAGATCTGCATCTGGAGCCACCTTAATCTTAACCTTCCCAGCATCCAAGAATGTGATAAATAAATATCTGTTGTTTAAGCCACCTAGGCTCTGGTATATGATGACTTCATTTTCTCACTGTGCAACTCAGGACAATTTATTCACTTCCCTGTGTCTGGGAATAATCTGTGACTTGATAATAACCCTACCCCCATTTTTGAGTTGTTGAGAGGATTAACTGAGATAATATGCAATAAGTTTTATATCTTTACTAAGTACAATACAGAATTCAACAAATGCCAGTTTCTGCCTCCACTCTGTCTGCCTAGAGACAGACTCAGTGTAGGTAAAGGTTCCCTTCCCTCTCTCAGGAGTTAATTGAATTGCCAAGGAAGAGCTGAGAGTGCGTAAGCAGAGAATGAGTCACTTTGTCTGAGGTTAAGCTATCAGTGTGTGTTAGGAGGGCTTTCCAGATCCCCTGAAATCTCTCCTCATGAACTACCACTGTCTCTACAAGAAGCAAAGTACCCTGTAAACTGGAAGTATGTTGTCTCAATCGTTGAACTTTTTATTTGTAAATTAATATCATTTGAGTTTTATTCAATTTTGTAAGTTTGAGGATTCCTTTATGACTGAGGATAAATGCAGAAACCATAAGTTTACACACTCAGAAAAATGAATGTCTTTACCTTAATGTCGAGGTCCAGGGGCCCCTTAGGAGATGTGATGCTGAGGTTAAAGAATGCACACGGAGCTGACATGGGGGGGCAGGGAGGAACACAACAAAAGCGGCACCACACTTTCTATTCCAAGGCCAGTTTATACAGTGTGGAAGGATTCGCGCATGTGCCTGCTCCCTCTGCTGAAGTGAACTATAAATGAGGCAGCAGGTTATATAACTGTGGGAGCAACAGCGCATGTGCTCCCAGTTCTGGGTCATGTCCTTCTGCACAGCTACTGCACAGGCGCCCCCCCCCCCCCCAGCTAGCAGCGGGACCTCACACTCCACCCCCCACTCCAACCCCCCCTCTAGCTAGCGGGGCCTCGCACTCCACCCCCCCTCTAGCTAGCGGGGCCTCGCACTCCACCCCCCCCTCTAGCTAGTGGGGCCTCGCACTCCACCCCCCCCTCTAGCTAGCGGGGCCTCGCACTCCACCCCCCCTCTAGCTAGCGGGGCCTCGCACTCCACCCCCCCCCTCTAGCTAGTGGGGCCTCGCACTCCACCCCCCCCTCTAGCTAGCGGGGCCTCGCGCTCCACCCCCCCTCTAGCTAGCAGGGCCTCGCACTCCACCCCCCCCCAAGGTTGGGGCACCTTATTTTCTCCCTCAGGGCATTCCCTTGGGCCCAGAGGCCACAACAGCAGTAGAGGGGACAACAGGCTACCACTAGTCTCCCTGCTATACCTGCTAAAATAAGCAAGGCCTATAACCAGGACGTTCCCAGGCTCTTCCACCAGTGGGAGAGAGGATCATCTGACAGGGACTGGATGGCTGACACATCAGCATCCATCTTATGCAAAGTCTCTTGAATCTGCTACTGATTGTCAGGGATATATGCGCAGCAGTCCGCATGCACAAGGGCACATGTACCATCTTGCGCTGCAGTGAGCAAGTCTAAGGCCATGCGGTTCTGCAAGACTACCTTCTGTATCTGGGTAGTCTCATCAACCAGGAGACTCAGGGAGTGGCGAGTGACATTCAAGGTTTAGGCTATGTGTTGACCCAGTGCCTCAACCTACAATTCTACATCAATAGTGCCACCCCCTGGTACAGAGAGCCAGAGGGTAAAACCACCAGGCAGTTCTCTTCTCCCTATGCCAGTGGTGATACATGGGGTCCCAATTCTGGCGCTTCTGTGGCAATGTCTGTACCACCTTGCCATAGATAAGCAGGTGACCCCAAGTACAGTGGCCAGTCTAATGAGCCGGCAGGTAGGGTCAGCCATGCCTGCCAGAGACCCACAACCCATCTCCTGGCAGAAAATCTGTAGGCTTCATGCCTACAAGCTTTCCCTGATTCCACCAGTGATTTGTGGTAGGAGACACTATCAGGTTGACACACAAGTCTGTGGGCAGCCAGCCCATGGTACAGTCGGGCACACTGTCATTACACTGCTCTATACAAAAAGGGGCTACCTGCAAAAGTTCCACATGAATTCCTGCCACCCACCCCAACCATTATACACATCTTTCCCCAGCAAGGGCGGTTCATTGTGGCGAGAGTTCCGGAAAAGCCTCTCAGTAGTGTTTCACTCACGCAGTGGGCATTTCAGGTGCGCAACTCAGTCCAGTTCTGGAAGGAGTCAGGGGTGATACCCCAAGGAAGGCCTTCTGCCATCTCGGCAGGCAGCTTGGTACGAATCTAGCATTGGAACTCCTAATGCACTCGTGCAAAATGTGGGCCTATGTAATCTACCTGCCATGATTGCAGTGGCTTCTCCCCTCTAGGTATCTGTCCTGGGGTGGTAGCCAGGCACCTCCTCCACAGGTATTGCTGCACAGGCACTGCCTCATGGCCTATTTGGCCTCTGTCTGTGACACAACTAGTGCCCCCCAACCTACCCCCAACCGCTGGGCAACAATGCCCATTGTACAAGCCCTCATATGACCATACTGCAGTTGCAGCTGGCTCTGGGGTCTGCACAGTCACTTGGACCCATGCCAAGGTATCTGTAGCACCACTACCAGGGGCCTGCAAGGGTTTATGCCCAGAAATATGCTAAATCATGGCTCCTTCCTGCAAGCCACGCTTCCACAGGTCCTGCCACATCTCTTTCCCTCACAGAGGGCAGTGGCCAACAAGCCAATTCTGAGTGGCCCCAAAGGCAACCACAGCGCCAGGCCACAGTACACAGCCCAGTTGTCCGTGCAGATGTGCAGATGTCCAGTTTCTCTCATCAGGACCAGCCATACTGCTCGTAGCTCAGCCCAGTGACTGGATTGTCCTGCACCCATCTCAAACCAAAAGGTCTCTGTTTGAGGCAGCAAGGTAACAGCCGTCCACATTGGTGGCTGCCCCTTATAGGAGCCATCCTTGTATCATGCTTCCATGAGGGAGGCAGCTTCCTCTCTTGGTATTGACTCTCCTGCACTTCATCTAGAGCTGGTTCTATCCCTCGTTTCTCTGTTACAAACTGTATTGGTCCCAGCAAGGAGTACAGCTCCAGTGTCAAGGGGATGGATGAGAACCGGGCTTGTTGCTCCAGATACACAACCTGCTTGGTCAAGGTGGGGTCTATGCTACCTCACTTTGAGGGCATGTAGCCCAAGAATGAGCCAGCTTTCAACTGGATACATGGTTTGTAGCCCTGTGATACTTTGACAGGCCACAGGGGCATACATCACTGTCAACTGTTTCTCAGTGAAGGAATACCATATGACAGCTCCCTTCCACACCTGGGACCAAAGCCAATGGGCATCTTTCGACCACCCTGCTTTTTTCAAAGATCCCAGCCAAACCCTGTCTCCTCAACTTGGGCCATCAGCAGAATGGCAGGACTGGGTCTACTACCCATAATGTCTGGGCTTGTACCACTGCCCCCTTGGTGGCACCAAAGGCATGCTCTGCCTCAGGGGTTCAGTCCCAGGTCTCACCTTTCTGGGTCAACTGATATAATGGTCTGGACAACAAGGCCAAGTGGGATATGAAGGTTCATTAGAACCCTAGCAAGCCTAGATAAGTCTGCAACTGTTTCACAGTTTCTGGTCAGGGGGTATGCTTGAATTTTATCAATCACCACCTCAGGCATAACCTTTGTCTTACCCAACCAAACAACATGCAAGAACTTGACAAAGTAACCAGGTCCCTGGACCTTGTCCTCATTGACGGCCCATCTCCAGCCCTCCAGGGCTTCTTGAAGACACTGAACTGCTGTTTCAAGATCTGCAAGAGAATCAGAGGTTAGCAACATGTCTTCAATGTAATGAAACAATCACACTGTCTCAGGGTGGTTCCATGAGGTCAAATCTTGGGCCACCAGGCCATGACACAGAGTAGGGCTATGCAAATATCCCCGTGGCAATACTTGAAATGTCCATTGTTAGCCTTTCCATGTGAAGGCCAACTGCTCTTGACTAGCAGCATCAATGTCAATAGAAGAAGAAAACATTAGCCAAGTCTACTACATAGTCTTATCGGCCCAGTTCCACTGAAAACTGATCCATCAGCTCATTAATGTCCAGGACAGCAGTGTGCTGCTGGGTGACCTTGTTCAGCTGTCAGTAGTCCACCGTCATATGCCAGGAACTGTCAAGCTTCTGAATAGGCCACATGGGGGAGTCATATGGGCTGTGGGTTGGCTGAATAATCCCAGCTTCCTCTAGCTTCAAACTGGTCTGGCCAATTTCCTCATGCTCCCCCCCACACCCGGAGTAGATGATACTACCTTACTGACACAACTCAGGTTGCCTAGGTGAGGTGCAGAGGGGCATGGTGCAGATGTCCTCTCACCACCATCTTCACCACTCTTACACACCTGGAATTCTCTCTGGGTGGTGCTCACAGCCAGTCCGGCCAGCACATCCACCCCCAGGATGTATTCTGCAATAGGGGATATGTAAACCTTGTCTGCCCTAGGAGGCTGTCTGCCAATCCCCATAGTCACTGTTGTCTTGTGGACCCATATCTGGCATCCCCCATAGCCCTCTATAGTCTCCAAGGGTCCCCAGAATAGGGATGGGTTACCAAATATCAAAGTAGAGTCTGCACCTGTGTCCACCAAGGCTAGGATGTGCTGAACATTGCGGGGGGACCAATAAATGGTCAGTTCAACATGAGGCCTCTGGTCATCAGAGTCCCCTCTTTCCCAGATACCTTGACCCATTTCATAGTGAGGCAGGAAGTCTGCCAGTCAACCCCTGCTTGGATTTTTCGTGGACTTTGCCGCCACCTGTGGCTAAGTGAGGAACTGCTGCTTCTGAGATAGCTGCCTCAATAAAGAGAGCAGAATGTCCAAAAGCTTTCCATCCAGTTTCTCTCCAGCAAGTCAGACCACAACTAACACTGGCTAATCTTCAAATGCCCGCCTTCAGTCCCGTGCTTTGGGGTTGTAAGGTATTTTTCCCCACCGAGAAGGAAGGAAGAGGGCCAGAGCTGCAAAGTGTGGAATAAGTAAACGGCTTTATTGAGTACAGAGCACACACCCCACCCGGCAAGGTTCCCTAGCCCCGAGGAAAGAAAGAGAGATGGAGGTGAAAGATGGAGGCTAGAGCCCTGGCCGGTTGGCTCAGTGGTAGAGCGTCGGCCTAGCGTGCGGAAGACCCGGGTTCGATTCCCGGCCAGGGCACACAGGAGAAGCGCACATTTGCTTCTCCACACCTCCGCCGCGCTTTCCTCTCTGTCTCTCTCTTCCCCTCCTGCAGCCAAGGCTCCATTGGAGCAAAGATGGCCCGGGCGCTGGGGATGGCTCTGTGGCCTCTGCCCCAGGTGCTAGCGTGGCTCTGGTCGCAACATGGCGACGCCCAGGATGGGCAGAGCATCGCCCCCTGGTGGGCAGAGCGTCGCCCCTGGTGGGCGTGCAGGGTGAATCCCGGTCGGGCGCATGTGGGAGTCTGTCTGACTGTCTCTCCCTGTTTCCAGCTTCAGAAAAATGCAAAAAAAAAAAAAAAAAAAAAAAAGGAGGCTAGGGAAGTTGCACGGATTAAATCACGTGAGAGATATTTAAAGGGTCCCTCTAGGGAAGTGGAGCTACTATGACGTGGTGAAATTTCACTGGCTGGCAGACGATCGCTTCTTTCCAAATGGCTCCTGGGAAGCTTTCTTTGGCGGGCTTGATTGTGGGCGGTCCTAGCCAAAGTGGGTGGGTCTGAGTTATTCCACATGACTATCCCTCTATCCACTGATCTTACATTCTGACCTTTTGTGTTAAATAGAAAAAGGGGCGCCGTTTATTCATCTGGCTACTTCCTGCTGAATAGGGGCATCATGGGGAGGGGGAGATTAGAAGGTTGTGGCTTTGTGGGGTGTCAGGAGGAACATCTGTGTGGCTGTGACTGGAGAAACTTCGCAGATGCGGTCTTGTAAGGATTTAAAAAAAAGAGGAGTAATAGGGGATTTTGCAGGGTCCAGCCTTCTGGTGAGCTGGAGATGGATGGAGTCCAGTGGTTCCGACTGCCAGAGGTCCTATAAGGAGGCAAGCTTGAGGCAGAACTGCATGTCAGGAGTGGTGTAAAAAGGGGAAAGGAAGAGGGTCCCATCCCTTCCCATAACCAAAACCTGTGAGGGAACTAGAGGTCCAGAGTATAAAGGCAAAAACAGAGAAGGCAGCCCCCATGTCCACAAGAAATGAGATGGACTTACTCACTTGTTGCAAAACCCTGGGTTCTCTGAGTCCAGGCCGTGTTCTAGGAGTTCAAGCAATGCACCCATCTGACTGGATTGGCCATCCCATTCGGGCGGCTTGTCCTCCATGTAGAGGCGCTGAGGAGAAAACCTCTTGCCCAAAGGGCACTCACTCCGCCAGTGACTGGGCTGCTTGCAGTCAGGGCAGGGCTCAATGGGCAGCCACCAGCAGGGGCCCTGCCGGGACCAGTGGTCCTGCTTGCCACACTTAAAGCAAGCTGCTGGTGGTTCTGCTGGTATCAGGGTTGCCACAAGAGTTTGGGTTTGGAGCATTACCTTCTGCTGCATGGGGGCCTGGCGAACAGGCCTGTTTCTACTAGTTGGGACCGTTAAAAACTTTAAATGCCATGTTCACAGGTTCCGGATAGGGGTTTGAGGGTTTGGGAATAAGAGGAGGAGGGCTCGTGCAGAGCCCGGCACCCAGATCCTGCAGGAAACGCTGAAGCCAATGGCAGGACAGGGCAGGAACTTCCTGCAAGAAAATTGGGGTTGGACTTCCTGAAAACCGGTGTAAAAAAAGCCAATGCCAGGCTGAGAAAGGCCTGATGGAGGCAGGACTAGAAAACACAGTGAAGGGAGGGGCCCCTGGCCAGCAGGGGAGGAGAAAGAGAGTTGGTAGTAGATGGCGAATAAGAAACAGGTTTTTGCAAAGGGAGGGGAGAGAGAGTTTGGAGTCTGTGGAGAAGGAAAGATTAGGAGTAGAGGTTTTAGGTGAGGTTTCTCTGGCCAGAAAAATGCCTGCGCGGTGGAACAGGCAGCACAGAGATTAAGGACAGTTGCGCAAATAATTAGGAGCCGTGTATGTAAGAGATCTCCAATCAGTTCCCAGCTTTTTTGGCGATAGTTAAATTGGTGAGGGTGTTAAAACCAAAAGTCCCTTCAGGAGGCTGATTGAGTGGGTTCTGTGGCCTGGCCACAGTGGAGAAGAAGAACAGTTTCTTCTTCCTTAGGGAGGGAAATTCCTGTGCCCTCACAGCTCCCCTCAGTTCTCGGAGTGGTCAGACCTGAGCATTAGCATCCTAAAAACTCAAGTTCCAGCCACGGATGAAAGTGGATGTGCTTGGGGAAGTCTCCACAAGCACATGCTCACTCAGACGGACGGACGGAAAAGACTTCCCTGACGTAGCTACGGTTTCGGACAGGGAGTCTCGGAAAGAACTGAGAGGAAGGCAAAGGCAGGGGACTTACTGCACCATGCGCCGAAGTGGGTTGGAGATCGGAGGTCCTGGTTATTTCTCGGAGGAGAGGAGAAAGAGTGGTCCTTGCAGACTTCTAACTCCTTCCCGGGTTTCGGCACCAAAAATGTAAGGTATTTTTCCCCACCGAGAAGGAAGGAAGAAGGCCGGAGCCGCGAAGTGTGGAATAAGTAAACGGCTTTATTGAGTACAGAGCGCACACCCTGCCCGACAAAGTTCTCTGGCCCTGAGGAAAGAAAGAGAAATGGAGGTAAAAAATGGAGGCTAGGGAAGTTGCATGGATTAAACCGCGTGGGAGATATTTAAAGGGTCCCTCTAGGGAAGTGGAGCTACTATGACGTGGTGAAATTTCACTGGCTGGCAGACGATCGCTTCTTTCCAAATGGTTCCTGGGAAGCTTCCTTTGGCAGGCTTGATTGTGGGTGGTCCTAGCCAAAGTGGGTGGGTCTGAGTTACTCCACATGACTATCCCTCTATCCACCGACCTTACAGGGGTGGCACTCCCCTTTTTGGCACTCCCTCTCCCCTTCCCCGCGTGCGGTTGCAGCTTCTCAGTGGCTTGCACCTGGGAGGGCCGGCCCTGGTGGCATACTTCCACATCACCTAGGCGCCTGAGAGCTCCCACCGTCTCATAGATGGGCCTATCAGTATAAGGGACTGATAAAGAATCCATTATCTGGATTCCAGTAGTTAGAAAACATCATACACTGCATGCCCATTTTCCGTAACACCTGGACCAGGTGTACGTCATCCATTTGTCACCTGCTCTGGCATGTTGCATGTATTGTCCCAAACAGCCTTGGTGTCCACCATTAGCCAGTTTATAAGAGTCATGTTACCTGCATTTGGGTAGGTCCGGGTGACATTTTGCAGCTTCTGCCATAAAGAGGGCATGTTTGTGATATTTGCCAGCTGAGCCATTTCCACAGGCAATAGCTCTGTGTTGTCAGCCCCATCAAATGCAATAGCCAAGCTGGCACTGATTACCAATGCATTCCTTACACTGCTTGGCCAAATCACACAGTTCCATGGCTGTGTAAGCTGTGTAGGTGGTGTGGCGTGTGGACTGTGGCAGCCCCCAAGCTCCCCACCCTGGGCCAAGAGCTCCTCTATCTCCACCTTCTGGCAGAAAAGGGGTGAGCATGTAAAACCATAGCCACCTTCCCCTCCTGGACAGGGTTACTTGCCCAGGGCAAGAAAACCGAGTCTTCCAGCATGTGCAGCATTTGCTCAGCTGCCACCAGGTGCTGCTCCAAGTTCTCTTCCCTATGCTATAATTGCTGCAGCTGCAGCATCAGTTCATGTGTTTCGTGGTTCACCTGCTGCAGACTGGAAGGAACAACCAGGCTATCCAGCCCACCAATTTTCATTGGGCTGCCGGGATTTGGAGCTCCAATTGCTCCAGAGCACTCCAGACCTTGTTCAGCTGGGGATGGATTTTCCAATCCTCTGGCAGTCCCAGTTCATCAGGTACGCTGCTAATGGATACCATAATGAGCTTGGGAGCCAAAATTCCACCTGCTCCACCTGGGGCTACCTCTCCATGGGGAGAAGGCATTCCCCAGCACCACTCACCTCACCCTGCCTACCCTGCTCCCTGAGCCACTTGTTGGGTCCCAGGGGCACCTTGGGAGGTGTGATGCTGAGGTTAAAGAATGCACACGGAGCCAACATGGGAGGGAGGAACTCAACAAAAGCCGCAGCGCACTTTATTGTTCAAGGCCAGTTTATATTCAGTGTAGGAGGATTTGTTCATGCACCTCCTTCTCCTTCTGAAGTGAACTATAGGTGAGGCAGCAGGTTATATAACTGTGGGAGCAACAGCGCATGCACTCCCACTTCCGGGTCATGTCCTTTTGGCACAGCTACTGAGCAGGCACCCAGTGCTCTAGCTAGCACTGGGGGCCTCACACTTAAATGAATACCTTATGCAGAAAATAAATTAATAGAACTGTGTCTACAACTGTCTCTCCATCACACATTACAAATGATCACTGGACAGACCCAAAGGACTTCTTGAAACCTAGATCAGATGTTCTTTGCTTTTTTGCAGCTCCTGTGAGTGTTCAGACCTCCTCAGCCTCCACAGCCTCCACAGCCTCCACAACTTTAGGCAAGGATGTACTTAACTTTGCAGACCTCATTCTATCTTTTCTAGGTGTAATGCCAGTGGCCGAGGTCAGACAGGTTCACACTGGATTGGGGCAGACGGTAGAAAAACTGCAGAGCCAGAAAGGATTGAGCCACTTCGTTTATTAAGTCTCACAATGGACAAGCACACAGATAGGGGAAATGCCTCTCAGGCAAACAAACAGCCAAATGGCCCCTCACAGTGGAAGGCAGGCAATCCATGCATCTGCAATCCCCGATCTCTCATCTCTCTCGAGCGCAAGCACCTATAGCCTCATATAGGCCATACATACATGCCTCTGCCACATGCTCACATACTATCAGGCAAAGTGGTGAAAACCCCATGAGGAAGCCTAACACAGCTGCCCCACATTCCACCCTTTTAGGGTTGCTTGCCTCACAATAGGTACATTACATACATACCAAAAATGACAGTTACAAAGGTCCCTTTCACAATATCTCCCTGAGCACTCTGACCAGGGAGTTAACTGGAGGCTCACTTCTAGCTCCCCACCTCATGGTGCCAACAAGGACACCCATCATAGGTGGGGGGCCTGTATAGTCCAGGGCCATGTCCATTGAAACCATTGGCATTTAAGGAGGGCTGTTGGGGCAGGAAAAAGCACATTGCCCTGCCATCAAAAGCCCAGCTTGACAAAGCATCCTTGGTACATATCTGCAACTGGGTGAGAGAAGCTTTCTGGTGCAGGAGGGCCTCCACCAGAGCTGCCCCCTCATCAAGGTCTCTCATACTGTCCAAAGGCAGCATGTCCATCCAACAAGGGAGCCAGTACCCTCCTCGGGTTGTAGTCCAAGAGTCAGTCAACAATAGATAGGCCAGCTGTGCAAATCACCACAGTAAAGGTCCATTATAGGCCATTAGGTTCACATGGGGCCTCAGGCCTTTCCTGTCACCCCTGCCATCATGGCAGTTCTGAAGACGCTGCCTCAAGGAGGAGCATGTGGCAACACTGGCCAACTGCTCCACCTCTGCTTCAGAGAGCATGATGCCATCCACCCCTATGCTCCACAGTCGCAGCAAGCCTACCAGGGGCTTAGTAGGTACTCTTTGCTGCTGGGTTTTTACCTTACGGACAACCTCTGGCCAGGCTCTGAATGTGCAGATGGCAGCTTCAGCCTGACCTCCTCATCCTCAGCAGAGGAGCTGGAAACACCTGCTCCCGCTGACTCAGAGCCACTCTGCTGGCACAGCTCCATCTTCAGCTCCTGCGGCTGCCGGCTCTCGGCCTGAAGCTGAACCTGCAGTTGTTCCTGCAACAATAGCCACTGCCAACGTTCAACCTCCAGGGCAAACTGCTACTCACGAACCTGTTCAGCCTCCTCCAGCACTTGCTCCAGTTCAAGCCATTGCTGCCACTGAGTCTGCATCTCACCCTGGAGCTTTTAACTTTGGGCCACCTCTTTCACAGAGCTCTCAGTTTCCTATTGCAGGGCTATAAAAAACCAGCCAGCCCATGGTCCCCAAAAGGACAGCCATGGGGCACCATAACAATGACCAGTCCCCTACCCCACCCCTCATGCATGGTTGTGGCTCCATACCCATCTGCTCCAAACCCTTCCCACTTTGCCAGATGTAATGCCAGTGGCCAAGGTCAGACAGGTTCACACTGGATTCAGGCAGACAGTAGAAAAACTGCAGAACCAAAAAGCGTTGGGCCACTCCACTTAATAAAGTCTAAAAACAGTGGACAAGCCCAACTCTCAGGCAAACAAACAGCAAAAATAGCCCCTCACAGTGATGGGCAGAAAATCTGTGCATCCACAATCCCCAATCTCTCTCAACCACAAGCACCTGTAACCTTATATAGGCCATACACACATGGTGCAGCTATGCACCCACATACCAATCAGACAAAGTGCTTGCAGCTGGTAACCCTGTGAGCAAGCCTAATACAGCTGTCCCACACTGGGCTGCTCCCAAATTAACTTAGGTGTCTATTTCCACAAAATATTTCAGGCTGTAATTTTTAGTATGTCTCCTCCAGTGGACTCCTAAACCATCTTTCAGATGGGTAGTATACCAGGAAACTGTAGAACCACAAATGCCTTCTCCCTGGATCCCTCTTTACCTGCAGTGTTCTTCAGACAATTGCTCAAAAATACCAGTGGTGAGTCACATCCTGCAATCAATAGAACAGAGCTCTGTGGTATGAGACTAATGGTCTAGAAGTAAAGTTGAAGTGGCCCCAGCTGGCATGCTAATCAGGAATCTCTCAAAGCTGGGTGATGGTATCCTTGCTGGGGTGTCAGGAGCTCAGTGAAGCACTTCCTGCTGCAGACTGGACAGAAGAGAGGATCTCTATTGCCTCCTGCTCTAAGCACTCAAATCTCTATGACTCTGACACCCAGACTGTGAGATTTGTGTCTACTTACCATGGAAGTTCAGTGAGATCCAGTTATTCAGTTCTGGGTGGACCTTGGGTGTGTCACTTTCTCAGACCTGTTTCTGCCTCTGTAAATTTGGACCTGCACTACTCAGGTCCCCAGACCTGCCCAAGCTCAAGAACAAGCAAGGAGAGATTCCAGGAAGAGATTTCATCCAGCACTGCTCTGGAGATGCTGGCAGTATCTAGGGTGGCCTCACAGATGGCTCAGGAAACCCTGGATTTGAAGTTCGCTGGGTCTTTTCCAGCTTTCAGATTTCTTTGATTTGAAGGCAAAAAATAGTACTCTGGGTGGGAATAGAAGATGTCCATACTGCAAGTGCCTCACCAGGTTGTAGGAAAAGAAGGCCAGCAGTGGGTATCAGCACCATCTTAAGATGTTGATGCCCAGGACAGTCTTATTAGCATTTGCCTTTTCACTTGAAATTCTATACCTGTCTCCTTTCCTCTCATGTGATTCTGGTAGCTTCTATTAACTTCTCCTCCTTCCTTTGGCAGGAGGGGCTTGGAACCTCTTCCCCTGAATTAGGAATAGGGTTTCCAGGTGAGGTAAATGCACATAAAAGTCAAAAAGCTTCACTTGTGAATTTTATTCATCAAAAATGTCAATATTCATCATCTTCCTGCCATGTAAAAATCAGAATGGATATATACTTCAAAGACCAGACACTCCTGTGTGCTTTTCTATGTGTTGGGAGCATTGTTAAGCTAGGAGTTATCATTCCAAGTTCAAGACCCTGTGCTTTTGATTTTAATTCAGGTGGCGGCAAGATGGCGATGGAGTAGGCAGACGTACCAACTTACACCTCCCAGAACCAAAGTAGATTACAACTTAATTTTAAGAACCATCATCTGGAAAAACCAACTTTGGACTAAACTAAGAGGACTCTTTAACCAAGGAACACTGAAGAAGCCACACTGAGACTGGTAGGAAAACTGGAAATGCAGAGAGGGCTGCCCAGCTCCTGGGAGTGAAGGCAGCCTGGAGAGACTTATGTGGCAGGAAGTGAGTTTAGCAGAGAGGGGAGGGTCCTGAGTCCCAGGAATAAAGCCCCAGCCTGCAGCCCCAGAGCCTGGAAGAGGCATAAGGACAGTATTTAGCTGGAAACAAGTCAGGATACTGTTTGTGAGAAAGAGTCTGATTTCTCAGACCCAAGATTCTTCTCAAAGGGACAGAGCAGAAAACCTCTCTCACAATCACTTACCCAGAACTCTGGGAGACAGGGAGAGTTGAGAGGACTGGATTAGCAGGAAGAGAGTGTAATCTATGTGTGAGGTCAGTTGGCAATGGGGGAAGGTCACGTGAGGAACCAGGCCCAGAAACTTTGGCTGGAACTGCCCACACCCATGCATGCCAAAAGAAACTGCCCAGAAGCCCTTTGAAAAAGAACGACCGTCTGTCAGCCAATGAAATTCCGCCATGTCATATCAACCCAACCACCCTAATGATGCTATAAATAACCCCCAAACAGGGGAGGTGGCACCACTTCTCTGGCCCATTTTGTGAACCAGAGAACCTCATCCGGGATGCACTCTACTAAATAAAGCTTTTGCTGTTCCACACTTGGTGACTATGCCCTTCTTTCTTCCTCAGCAGGGAAGATACTTTTCATTTGATGCCAAAACCCAGGAGGAGCTTGAAGTCTGCAAGGGACCGTTCCTCTCCCCTTCCCTTCCGAGGAAGACCCAGGATCTCCAACCTCCCACCCACTTCGGCACATGGTGCGGTAAGTCCCCTGCCTCCAGCCTCCTTCAGTTCTTTCCACTGAGACTCCCTGTCCATAATCACAGCTTTGTCAGGGACCTCTTATCCGTTCCAAGTGCATGTGTGCCCGTGGAGATGTCCTGGACATACCCACTCTACCTAACCATCCAGTGGCCAGAGCTTGAGTTGTGGGACACCAATTCTCATCTCTGATCACTCCAAGAACTGAGGGCAGCCATAGGGGGCATGGCTAATCCAAACCTGACTCAAAAACACTCCTGGAGTGCCTTATCCAAAATCTCTCCCTCCCTAAAGAAGAAGAAACTGATCTTCTCTGATGTGGCTGGGCCACAGAACCCACTGGATAATCAAACCAGGTGACCTCCTGAAGGGACTTTCAGTTTTAACACCCTTACCAATTTATTGCCAAAAACCTGAAAAATGGTTGGAGATCCCTTACATTCAGGGCTTCTAGTATTTGTGCTCCCATCCTAATCTCTGTGCTGCCTGCTACACAGCACAGGCCCTTTTTGGCCTGAGAAACCTCAGCTAAACCCTCCACTCCTGATCTTTCCTCCTTCATCAACCCCCAACTCTCTCCCCCTCCTGCCTAACCCCCTGAGGCACCCCTCTCTTGGGACCCCTTTCTGGTTCCTCTGTGGACCTCTTCTGCTCAGGTCTCTTCCCTCCAGGAAGCTCCCCCTTGCAGACCAGGAGCCCCCCTTCCCTGCTGTGTTCTTAAGCCCCTCCACCATCAGGCCCTCCTCCACCAACCATTGACCCTCATGCCAGTTTACAGGGCTCCTGACCACACAGCCCAACCCCTTCTTGCAGGAGGACCTGGCCCTGTCCTACTTCTGGCTCTGGCATTTTGGGCTGGATCTGGGTGCTGGGCTCCCCAGGAGCCCCCCTCCTCTTATTCTCAGCCCCAACCCCCTATCCAAGACCCAATGAACATGGCATTTAAAGTTTTTAATGGTCATGGCTAGTAGGAACAGGCCGAGGCTGCTTGTCAGGCCTACATGCAGCAGAAGGTAACACTCCAAACCTAGGCTCTTGTGGCAGCCCTGAGGCTGGCAGAGCAACAGGGGCAAGGCACAGGATGTGCCCGACCCAAGTCTGGGCCGCAATGAGGAACCCCACCAGTTCTTGCTTTAAATGCAGCAAAGAAGGTCACTGGTCCTGGCAGTGCCCCTGCCCGAGGCCACCCACTAAGCCCTCTCTTAACTGCAAGCAGCCTGGTCACTGGCGGAGCGATTGCCCCTTTCCTCAATGCCCCTATGTGGAGGATGAGCCACTCAAATGGGAGGCCAAGCCATGAGGCGGGCCCATCACTCAAACTCCTAGACCTCATAGACTGATGCGGCCTGGACTTGAAGACCCCCATCACACTTGCCAAGCCCAGGGTAACACTGCAGGTAGCAGGTAAGTCCATCTCATTTCTTGTGGACTGAGGGCTACCTTCTCTGTTTTGCCATCACACTCTGGACCTCTAGTTCCCTCACAGGTCTTGGTTATGGGAGTGGATGGAACCCCATTTTTTCCCCTTCACACACCACCTGACATGTAGTTTGGACAGATTCTCCTTCTCGCACTCCTTCAGATTCTTTCTTTCCTCAATCTAATAGGCTTCTTTCGACACTGAATTTCCAATTTTGCTCTCTTAGCCAAACTTCCCTCCTCTTGCCACATACCTCCCCTTTCTGTCTTTACTCTGCCATCTTCTCAGGGAACACGTGGACCGGACCCTTCCTCTCATGGGGGGTCCAGAAGAAACACACCCAGCAGTCCCCCTCCAGCCAGGAGACAGGGTTCTTCTGAAGGAGCTCCAGCCTGTCTCCCTACAGCCCAGGTGGACGGGACCCCATACAGTAATATTGACTACTCCTATTGCAATCAAGCTCCTAGGGCAAATGCCTTGATACCATGTCTCTTGCCTCAAGCTTGCCCCCATGCAGGACTGCTGGCAGTCAGAACCACTGGGCTCCACCCATCTCCGGCTCACCAAAAGGTTGGGCCCTGAAGATCCCCCTACTGCTCCTGTCCCTCCCACTGGGAACCTGCTGCCAGAGTGAGTTAAAGCAGAGTGCAATGCTGTTCAATGAGACTGGCCTGGTGGAAGAAAACATCAATGTCCTCAACCATCTGCAAAAGAAACTGTGCAAGAATCTCTCCTCCTACAACCCGCTTAACTACTGGTGGCAGCCACCCATCCTCACCTGGGCTGCCCCATCCTAGGTCCTCTTCTAATTATCAGCATATTACTCATGTTTGCTCCTCTTTTTAAAATTCTTACAGGGCTGCATCCATGAGGTTTCTCAAGTCACAATTAACCATATGTTCCTACACCCATATATGTGACTCCCCTCAGAGCGAACACCTTCTGACTTCCCCTCCCCACAATGTCCCTAACCAGCAGGAAGTAGCCAGATGAATAGCGGCGCCCCTATCTAACATAAAAAATCAGAATGTGTGGTTGGTTGGCAATGGGGGAAGGTCATGTGAGGAACCAGGCCCGGGAACTTTGGCTGGAACCGCCCACACCCATGCATGCCAAAAGAAACTTCCCAGGAGCCCATTGAAAAAGAACAACTGTCTGTCAGCCAATAAAATTTTGCCATATTGGCCCTGGCCGGTTGGCTCAGTGGTAGAGCGTCGGCCTGGCGTGCAGAAGTCCTGGGTTCGATTCCTGGCCAGGGCACACAGGAGAAGCGCCCATCTGCTTCTCCACCCCTCCCCCTCTCCTTCCTCTCTGTCTCTCTCTTCCCCTCTCGCAGCTGAGGCTCCACTGGAGCAAAGATGGCCCAGGCGCTGGGGATGGCTCCTCAGCCTCTGCCCCAGGTGCTAGAGTGGCTCTGGTCACAACAGAGCGACGCCCCAGAGGGACAGAGCATCGCCCCCCGGTGGGCAGAGCGTCGCCCCCTGGTGGGCGTGCCGGGTGGATCCCGGTCGGGCGCATGCGGGAGTCTGTCTGACTCTCTCTCCCCATTTCCGGCTTCAGAAAAATACAGAAAAAAAAGATTACCATATTATAACTTGACCACCCTAACAATGCTATAAATTACTCCAAACAGGGGAGGTGGTGCAACTTCTCTGGCCCGTTTTGCAGACCAGGGAACCTTATCTGGGATGTGCTCTACTAAATAAAGCTTTTGTTATTCCACACTTTTGTTATTCCCTTCTTTATTCCTCAGCAGGGAAGGCACAGGAAAAAACACTTTGAGGGACAGCCACCCTAACCCCTGGGCTGAATCACCCCCAAAGTAAATATTTCCCCTGGAACCAGCAATACCAGCAAAGGGAAGCAAGACTTGCCAAACAAGCTCTCCCCCAGCACTCAGAGCAGAGTTGCTTAGAAGGAGGGAGCCTTCAGAAATACAGTATTGAGTGCTGAGGTCTGAGCAGCAGCTCCCCCACTCACACTGCATAGGGCTTGCCGGAGGGCAGGCAGCAGGACATGGAAGTGCAGTCCTGTTGGAGGGGGCGGAAGTGGGGCTGGTCATAACTGAAGCTGGCACGAGCTCAGTCTCACCTGGCAAGGACAGAAAGGGCATACAAAAATGGTCCAACCTGGCTGCAGGCCAGGTGAGAAAGAGTGGTCCTGCCTGAGTGCGGGCAGAAATCCCTGCCCAGCGTGTGGAGCTAGGGCATGCAGCTACCACGCGAGCACAGTTCTGACCATGGGAGTAGGTTGAAAGCCAGGGAACAGGTGGAGACCCGCGGCTGAGGATAAGAGCACAGCCCCGCCTGTGTGCCTTATCTTGCAGACACTGGGCAGCACACAGCTTCACCTGTGGGGGTGGGGCAAAGGCTGAGATCAGCCAAGGTTTGTAGACTGGGCACATGACCACAGCCACTCCTGTAGAGGAGAGGTGGAAACTGCAGCAACAGCCGCAGAAGGCTGACACCAGCAACGCTCATACCCAAAAGCCCAAGGCAGCAGCAGAGGGGTGGTGGACCTGCAGACAGACAACATCTAGGAAACAAAAAGGCCACACCGATTGAACTCCAGTGGCCACACCCTTCTTATACACAGACAGAATGGAAAGGCAGAGAAATGCAAACTAAATGAATCAAGAGAAATCCCCAGAAAAGGACTTGAACAAGTCAGTTATACCCAAACTACCAGATGCAGAGTTTAAAATAATGATTGTTAGGATGCTCAAAGATCTTAGAACAATAGATGGACAAAACAAACACCTAAATAAAGAGATAGCAAGTATAAAAAAGGACATTGAAATAATAAAAAAGCATCAGTCAGAAATGACAAATACAATATCAGAAATGAGGACTACAATGGAAAAAATTAAAAGCAGGATAGATGAAGCTGAGGATCGAATCAGCAAGTTGGAGGACAAGGTAAACAAAGGCACGAAAGCAGAACAGAAAAAAGAAAAGAGACAAAAAGTCTGAGAAAACTCTAACACAGCTCTGTGACAACATGAAGAGAAATAACATCTGCATCATAAGGGTTTCTGAAGAAGAAAAGAAAGAACAAAGGATAGAGACTTTGTGCAATCAAATCATAGCTGAAAATTTCCCTAAATTGATGCAGGGAAAAGTCACACATGTTCAAGAAGCACAGAGAATTCCATTAAAGAGAAACCCAAAGAAATCTACACCAAGATACATCATGATTAAAATACCAAAGCTAAGAGATAAAGAGAAAATATTAAAAGCTGCTAAAGAAAAAAGTCTATTACCTACAAAGAAGCCCCCATAAAAATGACATCAGACTTCTCAACAGAAACACTTGAGGCCAGAAGGGAATAGCAAGAAATATTCAAAGTAATGCAGAACAAGAGCCTACAACCAAAACTACTTTATCCAGCAAGGCTATTGTTTAAAATTGAAGGAGAAATAAAAAGCTCCCCAGACCAAAACAACAACAACAACAACAAAAAAAAAACGAGAGGAATTCATTACAACCAAACCAATGCTGCAAGAAGTGTTAAGGGGCCTGTTGTAAACAGACCAGAGGGGGAAAAGAATATAGCAAAAGAGAAATACAGCTTTAAAAAATAAAATGGCGCCCTGGCCGGTTGGCTCAGCAGTAGAGCATCGGCCTAGTGTGCGCAGGACCCGGGTTCGATTCCCGGCCAGGGCACACAGGAGAAGCACCCATTTGCTTCTCCACCCCTCTGCTGTGTGTTCCTCTCTGTCTCTCTCTTCCCCTCCCACAGCCAAGGCTCCATTGGAGCAAAGATGGCCCGGGCGCTGGGGATGGCTCTGTGGCCTCTGCCTCAGGCACTAGAGTGGCTCTGGTCGCAACATGGCGACGCCCAGGATGGGCAGAGCATCCCCCCCTGGTGGGCAGAGCATCCCCCCTGGTGGGCGTGCCGGGTGGATCCTGGTCGGGTGCATGCGGGAGTCTGTCTGACTGTCTCTCCCTGTTTCCAGCTTCAGAAAAAAGAAAAAAATTAAAAACTAAAATGGCAAGAAACAACTACATATCAATTATAACCTTAAATGTAAATGGATTAAATGATTTAATCAAAAGGCATAGGATAGCTGCGTGGATAAGAAAACAGGATACATACATATGCTGTCTACAAGAGATACACCTCAAAACAAAAGATGCACATAGACTGAAGGTAAAAGGATAGAAAAAAATATTTCATGCAAATGGAAATGAAAAAACAGCTGCAGTAGCAATACCTATATCAGACAAAATGGACTTTAAAACAAAGGCTATAGTAAGAGATAAAGAAGGTCACTACATAATGATAAAGAGAGCAATCCAACAGGAAGATATAACCATTATAAATATAAATATTTACGCACCTAATATAGGAGCACCTAAATTTATAAAGCAGACTTTGATGGATATAAAGGGCAAGATCAACAGTAACACTATAATAGTAGCAGATTTCAATACCCCATTAACATCACTAGATAGATCCTCAAGAAAGAAAATTAACAAAGAAACAGCAGACTTAAAGGACACACTAGATCAACTAGATTTAATAGATATCTTCAGAACCTTTGACCCTAAAGCAGCAGAATATACATTCTTTTCAAGTACTCATGGTACATTCTCTAGGATAGACCACATGTTAGGGCACAAAAGTGATCTCAATAAATTTAAGAAGATTGAAATGGTATCAAGCATTTTCTATGATCACAATGGCATGAAACTAGAAATCAACCACAACAGAAAAACCAAAAAATACTCAAACACTTGGAAACTAAATAGCATGTTATTAAATAACAAATGGGTTAACAATGAGATCAAAAAAGTAATAAAATAATTTCTAGAAATGAATGATAATAAGCATACAACAACTCAAATTTATGAGACACAGCAAAAGCAGTACTGAGAGGGAAGTTCATAGCATTACAGTCATTCCTTAAGAAGCTAGAAAAAGCTCAAATAAGCAACTTAACCCTGGTTCTAAAAGAACTAGAAAAAGAAGAGCAAGTAAAGCACAGAGGAAGTAGAAGGAAGAAAATAATAAAGATCAGAGCAGAAATAAATGACATAGAAGCTAAAGAAACAATACAGAGGATCAATGAAACCAGGAGCTGGTTCTTTGAAAAGGTAAAGAATATTGATGAACCTTTAACTAGACTCACCAAGAAAAAAATAGAGAGGACTCAAATAAACAAAATTAGAAATTAGAATGAAGAAATAATAACTGACACAATAGAAATACAAAGGATTGTAAGAAAATATTATGAAGAACTGTATGCCAACAAATTAGACAACCTAAATGAAATGGACAAATTTCTTGAAACATATAATTTTTTAAAACTCAATCTGGAAGAATCAGAAAACCTACACAGACCAATTACAACAAATGAGATCAAAACAGTTATCAAAAGGCTCCCAACAAACAAAAGCCCAGGGCCAGATAGCTTCACAAGTGAATTCTACCAAATAGTTAAAGAAGAACTAACTCCTATCCTTCTCAAGCTATTTCAAGGGGCCACTTAACTATGTTTTGCCTGAACAGTCAGGTTTTTTATTCTTCCCTCAAAGATCTCTGTTGTGGGTGTTGATAGTCCTATTTTCTGCTGCTTTGCTTAATATATAGTGTCTCCTTTATCCCTCCTACCTCAATGCCCCACTCATATCTCAGGCTGAGACCTACTCCTAATTTAGAGCTCTCTTTCCTCCTTTTGCCAACTTGTATTATGAATTTACCTTTGTCACCCAGCTTAGTGTATCCCAAGGTTCTCTTTACCAGGCCACAGTCTCAAAGCTCCAGGGAAAAGCAACCTGGTCTCAACTCTCCAGGCAGAGGAGAACAGAAGCTCCATATCCACGCATGCTGCAAATGGCTTTTTCCAGTCTACCTGAATCATTACCAGCTAGAAGCAGCAGTCATTGGGACTTGGACATGAGCTGCAAAGTATAGAATGGTGACAATTCCAGTGCCATGCGGACTTTTCCTGTGGGGAACTTTCCTGGACTCCTGCTCCCTGTGACAGCTCCTAACAGACTGAACTGTGGTTGGGTTGCATTTTTCAGGGATTTGGCATGGTGATGGGGCCAACTTGGACTTGGGGAACATGTTAAGGACACTACTCTTTTAGGGATTCTTGCTGTATTGGCCAAGAGTTTGCTTAAAGGCTTTTAATCACTGTAAAAAAATAGAGGACTGGATGAAGAAGATGGGGCATATATACACCATGGTATATTTTTCAGCTAGGAGAAATGGTGACATCGGATCTCTTATAGAGGAATGGTGGAGTCTTGGTAGCATTGTGCGGGGTGAAATAAGCGAATCAGAAAAAAACAGGAACTGCAGGATTCTATACATTGGTGGGACATAAAAGCGAGACTAAGAGGCATGGACAGGAGTGTGGTGGCTATGGGGGTGGGGGGAGGGAAGGAGGGAGAGGGGGAGGGGGAGGGGTACAGAGAGAACTGGATGGAGGGTGGCGGAGGATGATCTCTCTTCGGGTGATGGGTATGCAACAGAACTAAATGACAAGATAACCTGGAAATGTTTTCTTTGAATGTATGTACCCTGATTTATTGATGTCACCGCATTAAAATAAAAATTTATTTATAAAAAAAAAATTCAAGAGGAAGTAAAACTTCTAAGCTCCTTTTATGAGGCGAGCATAATTCTCATTCCAAATACAGACAAAGACAACACAAAGAAAAAAATTATAGACCAATATCCCTGATGAATTTAGATGCTAAAGTCCTCAACCAAATATTAGCAAATGGGATCCAGCAATATATGAAAAAAAATTATACACCATGATTAAGTGAGATTTATTCTGAGGAGGCAATGCTGGTACAATATTCACAAATCAATCAATGTGATTCATCACATTAACAAAAGGAAATCCCCATGATAATTTCAATAGATGCAGAAAAGGCATTTGATAAAATCCAGCACCCGTTCATGATCAAAACTCTCAGCAAAATGGCAATACAGGGAACATGATAAAGGCTATCTATGACAAACCCACAGCCAACATCATACTTAATGGTCAAAAATTAAAAACAATCCCCTAAAGATTGGGAACAAGGCAGGAGTGCCACCTTTCACAACTCTTATTCAACATAGTTCTGGAAGTCCTAGCCACAGCAATCAGACAAGAGGTAGAAATAAAAGGCATCCAACTGGATAAAAAGTAAAACTATCATTATTTGCAGATGATATGATATTGTATATAGAAAACAATAAAGTCTCAATCAAAAAACTACTAGACCTGATAAATGAATTCAGCAAAGTAACAGGATATGAAATTAGTACTCAGAAATCAAAGGCATTCTTATACACCATCAATGAACTGTCAGAAAAACAAATAAGGAGACAATCCCCTTCACTGTTGTAACCAAAAAAATAAAGTACCTAGGAGTAAATTTAACCAAGGAGATTAAAGACTTGTACTGAGAAAATTATAAAACATTGATAAAAAAAATCAAAGAAGATACAAAAAAGTGGAAGCATATACCATGCTCATGGTTAGGAATAATAAACATCATTAAAATGTCTATATTACCCAAAGCAATTTATAAATTTAATACAATACCAATTAAAATACCAATGACATACTTCAAAGATATAGAACACATATTCCAAAAGTTTATATGAAACCAAAAAAGAATACAAATAGCCTCAGCAATCTTGAAAAGGAAGAATAAATTGGGAGGCATTATACTTCCTGATATCAAGTTATAAAACAAGGCCATTGTACTCAAAACAGCTTGGTACTGGCATAAGAACAGGCATATAGATCAATGGAACAGAACAGAGAACCCAGAAATAAACCCACACCTTTATGGACAACTGATATTTTACAAAGGAGGTAAGAGCATACAATGGAGTAAAGACAGCCTCTTCAGCAAATGGTGTTGAGAAAATTGGACAGCTACCTGCAAAAAAATGAAAATAGACCACCAACTTACACCATTCACAAACATAAACTCAAAATGGAAAAATGACTTAAATGTAAGCTGTAAAACTATAAACATATTAGAAGAAAACATAGGCAGTAAGCTTTCTGGCATCTCTCGCAGCAATATATTTGCCCATTTATCTACATGGGCAAGTGAAATAAAAGACAGGATAAACAAATGGGACTATATCAAACTAAAAAGCTTCTGCACAGCTAAAGACAATAAGAACAGAATAAAAAAACAAACTACACAATGGGAGAACTTATTTGACAATACATCTAATAAGAGGTTAATAACTAAAATTTATAAAGAACTTGTAAAACTCAACACCAGGAAGACAAACAATCCAATCAAAAAATGGGCGAAAGAAATTAATAGACACTTCTCCAAAGAGGACATACAGATGGCCAATAGGCATATGAAAAAATGGTCAACATCACTAATCATTAGAGAAATGCAAATTAAAACCACAATGAGATATCACCTCACACCAGTCAGAATGGCGCTCATCAACAAAACAACACAGAATAAGTGCTGGCGAAGATGTGGAGAAAAGGGAACCCTCCTGCACTGCTGGTGGGAATGCAGACTGGTGCAGCCACTGTGGAAAACAGTATGGAGATTCTTCAAAAAATTAAAAATCGAACTGCCTTTTGACCCAGCTATTCCACTTTTAGGAATATACCCCAAGAACACCATAGCACTGTTTCAAAAGTAAAAATGCACCTCCATGTTTATGGTAGCATTGTTCACAATAGTGAAGATCTGGAAATAGCCCAAGTGTTTGTCAGTGGATGAGTGGATTAAAAAGCAATGGTATAGCCTGACCAGGTGGTGGTGCAGTGGATAGAGTGTTGGACTGGGATGCGGAGGACCCAGGTTCGAGACCCTGAGGTCGCCAGCTTGAGCGCAGGCTCATCTGGTTTGAGCAAAGCTCTCTAGCTTGGACCCGAGGTCGCTGGCTCAAGCAAGTGGTCACTTGGTCTGCTGTGGCCCCATGGTCAAGGCACATATGAGCAAGCAATCAATGAACAACCAAGGTGTCACAACTAAAAACTAATGGTTGGTGCTTCTCATCTCTCTCTGTTTCTGTCTGTCCCTATCTGTCCCCCTCTCTGACTTTCTTTCTGTCTCTGTAAAAAAAAAAAGGCAATGGTACATATATACAGTGGAATACTATGAGGCCGTGAAAAAGAAGGAAATCTTACTTTTTGCAACAACATGGATGGACCTGGAAACTATTATGTTAAGTGAAATAAGCCAGGCAGAGAAAGAAAAATATCATATGACCTCACTCATTTGAGGATTCCAGTGAACGATGTGAACTGAGGAATGGAATTGAGACTGAGGAGGAATCAAAGGGACCAGAGGAAAAGAGGACGGAGGGAAAGGGATTGATAGGATGGGATAAAGTTGCAGGGAAGTGGGGAGGGCTCTATGAGAGGGGGGCTAGAGAGATGTTGAGGGGAATACTGGGCAGGGGGGATGCATTCAGGGCAACACTAGAATCTATGTAAACACAATAAATTAAAATCAATTTAAAAAAAGAAAAGGCCCTGTGATTTTCTTTCTGTAGAATACATTAAGGTATTTAAGTGCCTCCTTTCGTGGCTCAGATGCTAACAGTGACAGTAATACAAGAGCCAGCCAAATAGTGGCTGGCTAAACCAGTAAGCAATTTTGGGAGTTTGCACAGAATTATGGAGCCCCAACTGGCCATGAAAAGAGCTCTTGCGTGTAACTGCTTGAGCTACTCTTGCCTCAACTCATCTTCTATCATATTGAAGAGGAAATGGAAGCATGTGTGGCTTTGACAATTTGCTATTGTCTGCACCATAATTCCTAAATAAAGTAGCAACACTAAGTAGCTTTCCCTCCTGGTTCAACCTTTTTCCGTAGAGCCTCTGTTGTTATTACGTAAAATACATCAGGAAGGACCAAGACTTTCTCTTCCACATTGGAGATGCATTATCTCATTTTCAAAATGGGCTCTGAAGCCACAAGCACAACAACACATTTAATTCTTCCAAGTAAAGGTTACTTGGGAAGCAATCAAATTGTAAAATTTCAGCATCTTTCCACTGCTTGTGTGTTTACCTCCTCTGCATTGGAAAGATTATTGATGGTCCAGTTATAGTCCTTGTTTCCTTTGCAATTGGAAACTGAACAGCTATAATTTATAGAGGTCTCTACTGAGTAAAAATGACAGTAAATTAGAGCCTTTTTCTAAACAAAAAAAAAAACACAGAGGAAGCAGTTGTGACTCAGATGCTTCTAAAGGGTATTTGAAATCAATATAAATGGTGAGAGCGTGGGAGGGGTTCTTCAATAAAGTTCACAAAGGCCTTTCAACATCTGTGTAATGTCAGCATCCCCTCGCTTACCCCTCCAATCATGTCCTCAGAACAAAGAGGTATGGGTTTGGGATGGGAAACACACACACACACACACACACACACACACAGAGAGAGAGAGAGAAGCAGATAGTCAGATAAACCTCAATTTGAACCCTGGCTTTGCCATGTATAAAATGTAGAAATTTGCTTTACCATTTTGAATCTTAGTCTCTTTATCTGTGTAATGGGGTTATTAATTCTTACTCCATAGGCTTATTGAAAGGATTTAGTGTCATAGCATGGGTAAAACATGAAGACAAGTCCTAATCTTAATAAATATCATTAGTCTTCAGTCCCCTAATTCCCTCATTTCTATACCTGTCATTTCATATGTTGAAATTCAAATTCTTGTTTCATTTCTTTTTTCTCCAAACCGATCTTTGTATTTTCTTTTATAATTTCCCAACAGTTTTATTCAAGATCCTAAGCTACCATTAGGAGGGTCATTAAATTCCCCAACCCTTTGAGGTGAATGATTTTGTAATGAAGACTGGTCATGTCTGAGAGTGGTCATGGAAGCCTAACTTGCTACCAAAAAGGAATTTAAAAGGAAAGGGAATGATGGGGCACCTGACCTTCTGAGACTTAGGCATTTAATAAATGAGTTTTTCGTACTTACTATATGGAAGGCATTGTTCTAGATGTTCAGTAAAACAGCAGTAAACAAGGTTGACGCAGGTGTACTCTCCTGGAGCTCACAATCTGATGAGGACAGACTTTTCTACTCAGGCTGCTATAACAAATACCACATACTGGGTGGGTTAAACAACAGACATTTGTTACTCACAGTGCCAGAAGCTGGAAGTTTGATATCAGGGTCCCAGCATGGTCAGAGTCTGCTGAGGAACTCCTGGGTTATAGACAGCCACCTTCTTGCTGTGTCCTCAGGTAACAGCAAAAGGGATCATCTCGCTCCTGCCTCTTCCTATGAGGGTACTCATCCTACCCATGAGGGCTCCACCTTTACGACCTAATTACCTCCCCAAAACCCCACTTGGGGAGAAGGGCTTCAACATACGAATTTGAGAGGATATAATATTTAGCCCATAGCAGACACTTAATGATCAAATACATAAAACAGATAATTTCTGATATTGGAGGTGGATGAAGATAAGGCAAGGAAATAAAACCAAGAGGGATTGAGGAACAGTCCTTCAGGTAAGAAATCAGAGCAGCCTTCGACTTCTCAGCCAGAACCTGGGGGGGATTATAGGGTGGGGGGGCTCCCCCCCTCCCGCAAAAGAGAGACAGAATACAGGAAGGGAGAGAGATGAGAAGCATCAGCTTGTAGTTATGTCACTTTAGTTGTTCATTGCTTCTCATATGTGCCTTGATGGGAGGGAGGGGGTTTTAAGCCAAGTCAGAGACTCACTTGCTCAAGCCAGCAACCTTGGGCTTATGTCAGTGATCCTGCACTCAACCTGGCAACACTGCGCTCAAGCCAGATGAGCCCATGCTCAAGCCAGCAACCTTGGGGTTTCAAACTTGGGACCTCAGTGTCCCAGATCCATGCTCTATCTACTGTGCCACCACTAATCAGGCAAGAAGCCATTTTTTAAAAAGAAAAATCCCAGGATGTTTTTTGTTTGTTTTTAAATTATCTTCCTAAAAAAAAAAGTATCTTCCATTCAACCTAATGAACAGAATGTTAGATGCCTTTGTAGCCAATGCCAATGCATTCATGTGATTTGCAAAATGTATTCCTTTCCCAAGATGGTAAGTGTATGTTAATGTTGTGTGGAAATAGAGCCTCCAGAATTGAAAATGCTTAGGTGGGCTTCAGGGGTTTTAATATATTCTTGGGCTTTAACTTTCAATTGTTCCTTAATTGTACCAGATAATATTTGATCACCATATTTCTATCATTTGGGAATTGTATATAGGCATATTTGCTAATAACCCCTTTAAAAAGATTATTTCTTGTTTATCCCCATGGAGCTCCAGGGACCAGCACACAATCATTTACTCTCTCTCTCAATGAAGGGGCAGATGGCTCTATTATTTGGTTGGCACTTTAACTGCCCAGTGGAAAGCTTTATAATGGTGATGATGTGAACAAAGAAAATTCTTGGCATTCTCAAGATTGGTTCACTTCAAACAAGCATGTGCTTAACAACTCTGATTTGTCAGTGCTGTACAAGGTCCTAGGGTTGGAAAGGAAAGTAAAACAATGAGAGGGGCAGGGGTAAGAGCAAAGCATGGCTGGGAAGTGGTTTCAGAGCAAAGGCATTTTAGTTCACAAGAGTAGTGTAAGGGAGAAATAAACACATGTAAAGTTAGAGTAGTGGAAATTCTCTAATAAAAATAAATAATAGCATGGCTTAAAAAATTATGGCTGAAACATCATAAATTAGCTAAAAGTATAAAGGAAATATTAAAATTGCCTATAAACACCACCATCCATGATTAATATCTTCCATCCAGTCTTTTTCAGGATATTTGCACCCAGATGTTAGAATTTTGGCAGAGGCCTCAAATTCAAAAGAAAGTTGGAGAACACAATGCAAAAGTTTTAAAAGGATTGGGTAGAAAGCCAGAATGCTGCCTTAGCCAGAATGGCCACTCACCTCCAGAGGGTGATAAATATCAAAGAAGACAGGAGTCTGAGAAGTTTGATAGGAGACGAGGATCCTACTGGGAGGTCACTGTCCTTTGGAAACAACAGACCTCTCTTGGTTTGTCCTTCAGAGATCAGGGGATCTCTATCAGCCTCAGAGAAAACCCTTTCTTCAGGTAATTCCCTTTCCTTTGGCATTTTCCTTGGAGGCATGTCACATAATCGCTCAGTGGCTCACTCTGGAAACAAAAGCTAGGAAGAGAAGTGGCTTTCAGGTGACTTTTGCTTTTCCCCACCACAAGCCTCGCCTTTGTACCAACACCATTTGCCTTCCTGACTGGGGTACAGAAAATGGGAACTGACAAGTGGAAACAAAGTAAATCTTAAAAACTCATGCTGTAGCACTTTAAAAATAATTCAGACCAAATCAAACATCCTGATCTTTGAAGTTAATATTATATGGAAGAAACTTTCCATCATAGTAAATGTTCTTTGGAAACACATGTTTAATGACTGCATAGCATTTCATCTCTTGAAAAGAAACTCCGAGAAAACAAATGAAGTCAAGGGGGGAAAGAGCCTTTTCCTGTAACAGGTAGTTAGTGGACATCTGTGTTAGGCACCAACTTGGGAGTGTAGGTTGAATAAAGCCATGTGTTGTGGGCTCTAGGCTGGACCAGAGATTTTTACTGTATCACTGTTACACCATTTTGTCTCCATGGTTACCACTTATTGAGCACTTACTATGTTCCAGGCACTTGCTATCTTATTTTCACCATCACAGTTTTAGTTCTTCAACTTAAGGGTGCATAATAATTACCTAGAGTGCTTACCATTGATGAAGATGGTCACCTACCCTCTTTCTCCATTTGGATTCATTTGGACTGGGGTGGGGCCTAGGAATCCCAATGTTCAACAGGTGCCCCTAGTTGAGACATGTCAGAAAATTGAGGCTTAGAGGAGTTAAATAACTTGCCTAAACCTCTGGCCTGAGGCACTCTAGTGGCAATCCTTCCCTCCAGGGCCCTGTAGAATGTTCTTTCCCAGTGTCCCTACATCTCTCTCCTTCTTCCTGGCTCTTTCTCTGTGCCTCATATCTTTGTGTTGTCTTATATTCTTCCAAGGGAGTATGCCTCAGTAAAAACTTCTACAGGTGCCTGCTTCCAAAGTGACACCTCCATCAAAAAAGTTTTTTCAAATCTTTTCCCCTTCATCCTAACATCTACACTTTCAGCATCACTTGGGAGTTTGTTTAACATGCAGACTCTCAGGCCCCAGCCCAGACCTGCAAATGCAGAATCAGATCCCAGGAGATTTAAATATATGTTAAAGTTAGAATAGATGCTGTCCTGGACACTTCTCAGCCAGATGTTATCTGATTATTTGGTTAAGTGATTCACCATAAAAGCAGTAATTTTCAAGCCTGGTTGTATTTAAAATTATTTGATGATCTTTAAAGAATGCTGATGCCTGGCCCATCCCAGACCAATTGAATCAGAATCTTTGTAGGGGTGGAGCTTATTCATTGGTATTTTTAGAAATACATTGGGTGAGTGTAATGTAAAGTCAGGATTCAGAACTACTGTTTTAAAACTTGAAAAATTTTAGGGGGATATTTAAAAACATAAAATTGCACCAAGTAAGAAGAAATAAATACATAAAATCCTACAATGATTTCTGATAACATTTATGATAAACTTAAATTTTCTCATGTTAGCACCCAAGGAAGGCCCTGTCTGATTCTGAGTCCTGCTTATATCTCCAGCCCATGTCCTGCTACCCCACAGCCCACACTTGGGGGTGCCTAAACCAATGGCATTTCCCAAACATGCCCTGTTACTTCATACCTGCATGGCTTTGCCCATGCTCTTTCTTCCTCCATTCCTTTGCCTTATCAAAGACTTGACGATTTCTGGAGTGACATCAGAGAAATGGTGCTGTAAGGAGCAATACCGATAAATCTCCCCCAAAATTCAACAAGATCTTCAACCAGAGACAGAAAAATCTATCCTTGGAGCCTCCAGAAGTTCCACACTAAATGCGAAGGTATGATCAAGCGAAAAATTGACTAAATATATAATCAACCCCGAAGAAAATAAGATAGAGGAAGAAACACTCTGCCTTTCTCACTAACCTTAATAAGGGCTGCTTTCACTGGGAACTGAGAGTATAGGAACTAAGGCAGGCAAAGGGGGTGAATAGATCCAGGCTGCAGCACAAACGGCCGAACCAGGCTTTGGCACGGAGATCCAAGCCGAGGAAAAACTGTGCCTGTGGCAACCCAGTCAACACAAGCTAGCACTCGTGCCAAACCCAGACAAAGAAAGACAAGTGGGGCAGTCATTCGCCCCAATCTCCTGGTCAGCACGCACAGATAGTGGGCGAGCGATTCCTCTGAGCGCCCCAGGAGTGGGTGCCCGTGTTCCCGGACAGAGGGGCAGAGTCAGAAGCCTTTGTGTGGGCCGAAACTGGAGTCTCAGGGTCACCCCTGCATCCTGAAGAGCAACACGTGAAAGCGAGATTCCCTACGCTCGTACTTCTTCAAGCAGGTGGGGTACCTCACCCAGCCATTCAAGCTAACAGACCCGTGAAGGATTGGGTTAATCCACAGTCTTCTTGCCTCCCAACTGACCTATGTGACCCTGACAAGATCTCTCTCAGGTCAGCAATCTAAGACAAGAGGGGAGATATTTTTTGGTACCTCTTGTTATGCTATGCACATAGGGGTGGGGGAAACCTCTGATTGGCAGAGCTTGCATACTCAGGGCTATATGTTAAAAAGAGGGATTTGGCAGCTTGTAAGTCCTCCTGCTTTGCAAACAGTGACTAGGGCAACTACTACCAAGCCAAAACAGGTTACAAAGTGCCAAAAGCTGGGGACAGTGGTTCCACAGAGTGCTGAGGCATTCAGGACACACTTAGGGGTGCATAGAAAGGCACCTTGAAAACAATTGGCTCCAAGTCCCACCTGATTATGCAAGCGGCTCTGACTGATTGAGCCTTACCCAGAGCCCTGCGCTGAGTGGGAATAAAGTGGGAATTTGCCAGCTCTTTGGGCCTCTTACTTTCCAGGAAGAGGCAGCAGCAACCCCATAGCTAGATCATCAGGCTGCTAATTCAGGATGGAAAGACTAGGAGAGAAGACTAGGAGAGAAGCTGCTAATTCAGGATGGAAAGACTAGGAGAGAAGCTCCGGGACTCTCTCATTGGCAGAGCCTGCAAATGCTAATGGGCCTCGACTGCCAACGAGACTGAAGCCCAATATATGATATCACCATAGAGATTTATCAACTGGAAACCTCCACCTAAGGGTGTTACAGGGGCAGAACCCGGGGTACAGAGGCACCGACCAAGAAGAGAAAGAGAAAAAAAAAGCAAGAAAATAACCTCTCAAAATCAAGAAGAATTCACAGACTTTATAACCTGGTGTTTCCCAACATGGGGCCCACGCCCCACAGGGGGGCAATTCGATAGTTAAGGGGGGCAATTTGAAAATGGACTCCACACGACTTTAACTCTTTTGCCCCGGGCCATTTAAATGCAATGCTAGATATTGGTGCCAAATTTAACAAAAAATGCAATTCTTAAATAATTGCGGTAAATAATTATTAAGTATAATTTCGTTTGACGAGACCAAAATATCAACTGGGTGATTGGTGTCGTCAAGTAAACTTCGTCCTGGGTTCACTGCGGAGCGTACCATCTGCCGCGGGGAACCCTGGACATTTTAAAAACTCGCTAAACAACGCAGTTATTCTCACCTAATTGGCCCATCGCAACTTCTGTAGTGTTTCACATCATTCAGTTGGTGTTAATTTGAAATAAGTGTCAGTCAAAACTGTTGTAAAAGCTCATTGATTTAATAAATATACATATATATTGTATAGATATAATTGGTAAGTATTTGATTTTATTTTTATCAATATTAAACTCTTTATTAAGTACTTCTTGCATCGGGGCTAGAAAGCACTAATATTTTATAAATATTATTGGGGCTATAATAGTGCATGCATGACAATTTTAATTTTAGAAGCATAACTTTCCAGAAAATTTTGTCAAGTGGAAAAAATATAGATACCTTTTGATTTGCGGTGGTGGTGTAGTAAATGTGTTATATACATTTAAATAAATATGAATTTTTAGTATACGTTTACTCTATGTCACATTGAATATATTTTAACATATATTTTAATATTAGTTTTTAATTGATCTTATTTTTATTATAGCCCATAGTAAACTGAGTGGTGCAAGCAAGAAAAAAAACTCGTCAATATTCAGAGGAATATTTAAAATTTGGGTTCATACCTGCTGTTCATGATGAGCAGATTCCTTTTTGTCTTTTATGCCAGCAATGCTTGACCAACAACAAATCAATGAAACGAGGTCGTCTTGAGGTGCATTTGAAGGCAAAACACAGTGCTCATATTAATTCAGATTTGAGTTACTTTAAAACTTTAAAGAAAAATTTTGAAAAAAGAACAATATTAAAGTCTCTATTTACTGCTCATACTTCAACTAATAATCATGTTCTTGAGGCTAGTTATCAAATTTCTTTATTCATTGCTAACACTGGAGAAAATCACACTATAGGAGAGAATTTGATAAAACCATCAATATCAGCATTTCTTAAAACGGTTCTTGAAAAAGATGACAAAGATGTAAAAGCTATGCCACTCAGTAACAATTCTGTTAGCAGAAGAATAGACGGAATAAGTGAGGATATTGAAAAACAACTTATTGAAAAGCTGAAAACAAGAAAATTCTCTTTGCAAATGGATGAATCAACTTTGAGAGACAGTGAGGCAGTATTGATAACTTACGTAAGATATATTGATAAAGGACATTTTGCTGAAGAAATGTTGTTCTGTAAAAGATTAGAAAGCACCACTACCTCCAAAGATATATATAATAAGCTAAAAAACTACTTAGATGTCAATGATATACCGATGAAAAATATAACATTTTGTGCTGCAGATGGTGCTCCCAATATGATGGGCAAGAAAAATGGCTGCTTAAAATTGATGAAAGATGCGAATCCAGAAATGATTCTTGTGCATTGTGTTATTCATAGGGAAAACTTGGTAGCTAAAAACATCTCGCCTGTTCTGAATGAAGTATTACATACAGTAATAAAGTGCGTTAATGCTATTAAAGCTAGTGCCAAATGTGAGAGTCTTTTCAAGCTATTTTGTGAAGAACTAAATGAAGATCATGTGAGACTTTTACTTCATACTGAAGTAAGATGGCTATCTAAAGGAAATTGCTTGAAAAGATTTATGGAACTGTTTGATACTCTTAGTGATTTTTAAGCGACAAACCTGAAATGAAGTATCTGTTAACAATAGATGGTAAAGCATTTGTGAGTTATTTAGCCGATATCTTTGAAAAACTAAATATATTAAATAAGCAACTTCAAGGAACAAATAAAACTCTTGTTGATGCAAAAGCAAAGATATTTGGTTTCATTACCAATACTGAGTTATGTCAGAAACATATTAACAACAAAAACTTAAAACAGTTTCATTGGCTCCAAAAATGTGAAGTAACTGATACCGCTTTACTTGTTATTGTCAATCATTTGAATATTCTATCGGCTGATTTAAAAGAAAAATTTTCTGATTTAAAACAAATTGATTTCCCAACATGGATGATGCAGCCAACGTTAGTGGATTTGTCTGATTTATCAAATATGCAGTATCAAGAAGAACTCGCAGAATTGCAAAATGATGAGTCAGTTAAAGCTTTATTTAATATCAAAGGAGCGATGGCATGGCTTTGTGAGGAAACAGAAATCCAATACCCAAACTCAACCAAATGTGCAAGAAAACTATTGCTACCATTTCCATCTTCATTTTTAGCTGAATGTGGATTTAGTGCTGTAAATGATTTACTGGTAAAAAAAAGAAATCGGCTGGATATAACACAACGTGGAGACTTGAGACTAAAGCTAACCAAATTGGAACCTAATATAAAATCTCTGTGCAGCAAGCATCAAGTGCAAGGATCACACTAAATTAAAATAATAAATTAATATAGAAAAATCTGTATTAAAATTATTTGGAATTTAAATTTCTGTTTTTCATTATATGTTTTGAAATTTTACTTACTGTGATTTGTTAACAATTTCATAGTGATTTCTTCCTAGAACCTATCATTTATGTTTATTAAGTGAACAAATCAATTTTTTAATGTTAAAAATTATGTATGTTACATGGGGGGGACATAAAAATTTTAGAAAGGTTAAGGTGGGGCATGGCACAAAAAAGGTTGGGAAACACTGTTATAACCTATTCCATTTTATTATATTTGTTTGTTTGTTTCTCTTATCTTCTTTTCTTGATTATTTTCTTCCTCTTCCAATTTGGTCATTTAATTCTCAGCTGGTGTTACTCTCTCCTCTCTTGAACTACACTACTCATAAGTGTTACATCTCCCATTATCTTTCCTTTCTTCTTCCTTTCTCTCTATAAGGGTTGCACTCCAAAACTCTTAACTCTCTCTCTCTCTCTCCTTTTGTTCTTTTTTCTTCTTTTTGTGTTGTTCTCTTCCTTTTTTTCTCCCTCTATATTAGTTTCTTCTTTTCTCCTTTATTTTTCCTCTCATTCAATCTTCAATCAAAACAAATTATTTTATTTGGGACTCAAATTTTCCTTTGTGGCGCTTTGGGTTTTTTTTACTTTGCTTTTTAAACTCATTAGCAGTGCTCCCAACCCTGGCTCTCCATTTTATCTAGTTTTTGTTCCACTAAATAAAATAGTAATTTTTAAATTTTTCCCCTTTTTCCTGTTTCCCTTATTCCTCTCATTATATCTCCTAGTCAACCATCACCTAAAAGCAAATCATTTTATTCTTGGCTCAAATTTTTTCCTTTTTTGCATTTTGTGGGTACATACCACCTTTTTTGCCCCTTTTTCACTTCTCCCCAACTCAGTCCCTCCATTATAGGTAGTTTTTGTTCTATTTAGCATAATATAATTCACAGTTCACCACAAGATTTTCTCAAGAAGGAGGGGAGAGGAGAGGAGAGAAAAAAAGGGGGGGGGGGAATAATATTTTTTATTTTTATTTTTTTAACTTTTTATTCTTTATGAATTCTCATTAGTACTATCAACAAAACTACCCTCAGATGCCATTAATAAAAAGGAAATCAAATATCATGGATACAAGAGACAGAGAGGTAGCACAGACAGATGAGGAAAATCTATGGAGAAAAAACTTAATATATTAGAAACCTTGGAGCTAAATGACAGATAATTTAAAATAAAAATCCTAAAAATACTCAGAGATATACAAGAAAACAAAGAAAGGCAATTTAGAGAGCTCAAAAAAGAACTCAACAAACACAAAGAATATATTACCAAGGAAATTGAAACTATAAAAACAAATCAAACACAGATGAAAAACTCAATTCATGAGCTGAAAAATGAGGTAACAAGCTTAGCTAATAGAACAGGCCAGATAGAAGGTAGGATTAGTGAAATAGAAGACAAGCAACTTGAGGTACAACAGAGAGAAGAAGAAAGAGACTCAAAAATTTTAAAAAATGAGAAAGCCCTACAGGAATTGTCTGACTCCATCAAAAAGAATATCATAAGAATAATAGGTATATCAGAGGGAGAAGAGAGAGAAAATGGAATGGAGAACATACTCAAACAAATAATAGATGAAAACTTCCCAAGCCTGTGGAAAGAACTAAAGCCTCAAATTCAAGAAGCAAACAGAACACCAAGTTTTCTTAACCCCAACAAACCTACTCCAAGGCACATCATAATAAAATTGGCACAAACCAACGGCAAAGAAAAAATTCTCAAGGCAGCCAGGGAAAAAACGAATACAACATATAAAGGAAGGCCCATTAGATTATCATCCAATTTCTCAACAGAAACTCTACAAGCTAGAAGAGAGTGGACCCCAATATTTAAAGTCCTGAAAGAGAAGAACTTTCAGCCAAGAATATTATACCCATCAAAGCTAACCTTCAAATACAAAGGAGAAATAAAAACATTCACAGATACAGAAAAGATGAGGGAATTTATCATCAGAAAACCCCCACTCCAGGAATTACTAAAGGAGGTTTTCCAACCAGATACAAA
This sequence comes from Saccopteryx bilineata, assembly GCF_036850765.1. Classification (NCBI taxonomy): domain Eukaryota; kingdom Metazoa; phylum Chordata; class Mammalia; order Chiroptera; family Emballonuridae; genus Saccopteryx; species Saccopteryx bilineata. The sequence goes on along the minus strand of NC_089493.1, from coordinate 201,265,082 downwards.
GAACAAAACAAAACAAAACCATAAGTAAAATCTCCACCAAGAACACAATAAAACCAAATTTTAACTGTGACAACAACAACAACAAAAAAGGAGAGGATGGATATTAACAGTTGCAGAGGACGATGGAGTGCATAAGTACTCACAAGATAGTGCACTACAATGAACAGGATAGGAACCCTTTTCATTACTTAATGGTAACCACCCTTGAAAAAAACCACCACAGAAGCACATGATTTAAGAAAGATAGCAACAGAGGAAAGATGTATGGAATACAACCAAACAAAAACAAAGGATAGAAAAATGAAAGAGAAGAATCAAACAAGACACAAAACTAACAGAAAGCAATGTATAAAATGGCAATAGGGAACCCACAAGTGTTAATTATTACACTAAATGTAAACGGATTAAACTCAGCCTGACCTGTGGTGGCGCAGTGGATAAAGCGTCGGCCTGGAAATGCTGAGGTCGCCAGTTCGAAACCCTGGGCTTGCCTGGTCAAGGCACATATGGGAGTTGATGCTTCCAGCTTCTGTCTCTCCTCTCTCTCTCTCTCTCTGTCTCTCCCTCTCCTCTCTAAAATGAATAAATAAAAAAAATTAAAAAAAAAAAATAAACGGATTAAATTCACCAATAGAAAGGCACAGAGTAGCAGAATAGATTAAAAAAGAAAATCCACTTTTATGCTGTCTATAAGAAACTCATCTAAGCAACAAGGATAAAAACAAATTCAAAGTGAAAGGTGGAAAACAATACTCCAAGCAAATAACATCCACAAAAAAGCAGGCATAGCAATACTCATATTTGATAATGCTGACTACAAGACAGCAAAAGTACTCAGAGACAAAAATGGTCATTTCATAATGATTAAGGGGATGCTGAATCAAGAAGACATAACAATTTTTAATATATATGCACCAAACCAAGGAGCACAAAATATATAAGACAGCTACTTATTGACCTTAAAACAAAAACTGACAAAAATACAATCATACTTGGAGACCTCAATACACCACTGACGGCTCTAGATCAGTCATCCAAACAGAGAATCTATAAAGATATAGTGGCCTTAACATGAACAGACATTTCTCCCAGGAAGAGATACAAGTGGCCAACAGATATATGAAAAGATGCTCAGCTTCATTAGTTATTAGAGAAATGCAAATCAAAACTACAATGAGATACCACCTCACTCCTCTGTTAGATTAGCTATTATCAACAAGACGGGTAATAGCAAATGTTGGAGAGGCTGTGGAGAAAAAGGAACCCTCATTCACTGTTGGTGGGACTGTAAAGTAGTACAACCATTATGGAGGAAAGTATGGTGGTTCCTCAAAAAACTGCAAATAGAACTACCTTATGACCCAGCAATCCCTCTACTGGGTATATACCCCAAAACCTCAGAAACATTGATACGTGAAGACACATGTAGCCCCATGTTCATTGCAGCACTGTTCATAGTGGCCAAGACATGGAAACAACCAAAAAGCCCTTCAATAGAAGACTGGATAAAGAAGATGTGGCACATATACACTATGGAATACTACTCAGCCATAAGAAATGATGACATCAGATCATTTACAGGAAAATGGTGGGATCTTGATAACATTATAAGGAGTGAAATAAGTAAATCAGAAAAAAACAAGAACTACATGATTCCATACATTGGTGGAACATAAAAATGAGACTAAGAGACATGGACAAGAGTGTGGTGGTTACCAGGGGTGGGGGGAGGGAGGACATGGGAGGGAGGGAGGGAGAGAGTTAGGGGGAGGGGGAGGGGCACAGAGAATTAGATAGAGGGTGGCGGAGGACAATCTGACTTTGGGCGAGGGGTACGCAACATAATTTAATGACAAAATAACCTAGACATGTTTTCTTTGAATATATGTACCCTGATTTATTAATGTCATCCCATTACCATTAATAAAAATTTATTTAAAAAAAAAAAAAGATATAGTGGCCTTAAACAAAACACTAGAGCACCTGGATAGGATAGACATCTACAGGACACTTCATCCCAAAGTGACAGAGTATACATCAGGGGTCCCCAAACTTTTTACACAGGGGGCCAGTTCACTGTCCCTCAGACCATTGGAGGGCCGGACTATAAAAAAAACTATGAACAAATCCCTATGCACACTGCACATATCTTATTTTAAAGTAAAAAAAAATGGGAACAAATACAATATTTAAAATAAAGAACAAGTACATTTAAATCAACAAACTGACCAGTATTTCAGTGGGAACTATGGGCCTGCTTTTGGCTAATGAGATGGTCAATGTGCTCTTCTCACTGACCACCAATGAAAGAGGTGCCCCTTCCGAAAGTGCGGTGGGGGCTGGATAAATGGCCTCAGGGGGCCACATGCGGCCCGCGGGCCGTAGTTTGGGGACCCCTGGTATACATTTTTCTCTAGTGTACACGGAGACAGTAATACCCATCATATACATTTCTTCTCTTGAATTCTCTGGCCTCTAAATTCTCTGTTATATCTGTTCAAAATTGGGTTGTAGGGAACAAAGAATATTATTCTATTAATAGAAAAATAATTAAGAGGCTTCCAATCAAGATGGCAGAGTGGGTAAATGCAGTACAGGCAGTCCCCTATAAACAAGACAGGTTCTGTAGGTTTTAAAATGTTTACATATTTATTGCACAGAAAGGTAAAAATAAATACTATGTTAAGACAAACATTTGTCTAAGTTGAATTTAATAGGTAAAATGTTCCAACTTACATACAAATTCAATTTAAAAACAAACCTACATAACCCAGGGACTGCCTTCTCCCACAACATCAAAATTAAAACTTTTTAAAAGTAAACTACAGCTTAGCCGTCATTCAAGCTGTCTGAAATCTAGATGAACAAAATTCCTATAACTAAGGATATAAAGAAGAAGCTGCCCCCAGGTCCCGCAGGAAGTCCACCAGAGTCGGACTGCTGCTTGGATTTCATGGACTTTACCGTCACCTTGTGTTTCAAGAAGATTTTGCTGCTCCAGCATATTGCCAGCAGTGTCCCAGATAGCATTGGCTGCCACTAGTAAATCATGCCATAGCTGGTGCCAGTTACTTTTCAGGAGCCCATGCTCAGTCGCCTGTATCAGGGCGGCACTCCCCTCCCCCTCCCATCTGGCAGCCACAGCTTCTTGCTTCCTTGTACCAGGAGGACGGACCTTGGCAGCACATGTTCACGTTGCCCAGACACTGCTCCAAGTCTTTTTCCTTGCGCTGTAGTGGCTGTAGCCACCCTTCCTCCACTGTCTCTGGGCTGCTTGGACGTTGGCACCAATTGCTCCAAAGCTCTTTTAATCCCCAATCCCCTCCAGCGGGGGATGAACTATGTTCCGATCCACTGGCAGCATCCAATTTATTATGCACGCTGTTAGCAGGTGCCATAAGGAGCTTGGGGACCATACCTCCACCTGCTCCACCCAGGGCTGTCTCCATTGGTCAGGGCTTACCCCAGCACCACTTACCTCACCCTGCCTACCCTGCTCACTGCGCCACTTGTTGGAGTCCACACCTTTGGGAGGTGTGATGCTGAGGTTAAAGAATGCACAGGGAGCTGACGTGAGGGGGCGGGGAGGGCTACAGAAGCCACAGCGCACTTTATTATTCAAGGCCAGCTTATATTCAGTGCAAGAGGATTCACGCATGTGCCTGCTCCCCTGCTGAAGTGAACTATAGGTGAGGCAGCAGGTTATATAACTGTGGGAACAATAGTGCATGCGCTCCCAGTTCCAGGTCATGTCCTTTGGCATAGCTACTGGCAGGCACCTCAGGCTCTAGCTAGTAAAGGGGCCTTACTCTGAGTTCAAATCCCTGGGCTTGCCTGGTCAAGGCTGTTGGTCAAATAAGTTTTTAAATATGATATATGTTTGCTCGCTTATAGTTTGCATTGGGTGTGGGGGACAGGCTGTTAGCAGGCTGGGTCATTATAGCCTAAGGCTTAATTTTAAGACTAAGCTTTTCCCCACATCTTTGACTGATTGCATGATGTAGGCTGGTGCACTCTCATGAGGAATCCCATTATGCCTCAGATAAGTAACTTTGTATCAGAGACTTACTTGTTTGTATATTGGATTAAAGGTTTTGAATATAAAATAGGGGCAGATGGGGAGCTTGCTCTCTTTTGGTTCCTGAGATTAGCTTTAGAGAGGAGAGCAGAGAAAGGAGAGCAGATGAAGGCCACGTGGAGGAGAGGAGAAGCAGCCAAGATGGCGAAGTGCTGAAGGAGAAGCCAGTTTGTGCAGAGTTTGTGCAGAGAGGAGGAGATGGGGAACAGAGGTAAATAAGGCTAGTGAGCTAGAAAACTTTGATTTAGGAAACTCGGATAAGTCGGTAGCTTTGTGAGCACTGAATGAGTGGATTTTGGAGCCCAGTGTGTGCTTTTACTTGACAGCCAGGTGCAAGCTAGGAATAAAGGTGATGGCCCACCAGTTTTTGGCTCTATTGTTTCATTACCATTTGTTCGAATCTAATGAGAACCTGCATGGGCCAGGCGGCTGTGATGGTGGCTGTGGCTATTGGCTTTACAAAGGCACATACAGGAAGTAACTACTGTGAGTAGATGCTTCCTGTTTCTCCTCCCTCTTACTCCTTCTCCATCCCCCCTCCTTCCCCTCTCTCCAAAAATCAGTAAGTAAAATCTTAAAAATATAAAGGAAGATAGAAAGTAAAAGAAGAAGAAAACATTTAACTTTGTGCCTGTTTACCTAAGGTACAGCTCTGCCAACAGGTGTTTATAATGAAATTCTACACATTTATACCAACGGTTCCACCTCAGCACACCTATTCCCAAGAAGATGAAAATTACCAGCGACAAGAGATTCAAATGAAAGTGTCTCTGTGCCTGTTTTTAACCAGATGGAACAGGTGTGAGGTGCTGCCGCAAGGGCCTTCAAGGAAGAGTCATTGCCCTTTGGGTGCTTTAGAGGGAAGGCCAAGAGAGGAAAAAGGAAGCCTTTAGTGATCCCTCATTGTAGGGAGTAGAAATGCAGTCAGTTGCCAGGAAGTTGATGAGGGGAAAAAACTCTTAAAATAAAGAAGCAAAGAAAAAACACTGGTTAAAACATGGAGACGACTCAGCAAAGCCAATAACAAGGTCAAAGAAATAAACTCAGAGTGTAGTAAGGTACCAAAAAGCTGCAAAATTAATATTGATATTCTAGGAGGAAAGGTCAGGCTTTCCTGTACCGTCCTTCATTTGGGGAGGGGAGGGAGAAGAATGTAGAAGTTTCTGGCTTGCAAGGACAATGGGTCATTTAGTTTTAAATCTAAAATAAAGGTTAACTGAGGAACTTCTTCTCTTTCAATAAGAGACAGAATTTACATACCACACTACATTGATTTTGGCTCTTTCTTCATTCTTGGAATCCTGAGAGTAACATATCCCTTCATGGTGCCATTTGGTTGCTCCACTACCGCCCACCATGAAAGCTGGAATGCCCACTAGTGGGCGAGAGGGACCAGGTTGACCAGCACTGCAAAAGTGGGTGGTTTTCATAAAAAGATTCACCATGACAGATCCAGGCAAAGGAGGGGAGATAGATACTAAAAAATTTGTAAATGTCTTTGATTGTGTTACCTTGAATGTTTTAATGTCTCTATGGATTCCTTAAACAAATGTTATAAGCTTGTGCCATGATGTCATGCTCCCCCCCCAGCCTGTATGTGATCAAGGATATATAACCAGCCCCTGAAATGTATTTGGTGCATATGATTTGGGTCTGCAAATGTCCCATGTCAGTCATATGCGGCCAGCATAGTAAATAGATCTCCTCCTTTAATAAAACCCTTCAAAATTCATCTGAACTTGGTGTCTCTACATGAACCCACAGAATTGAGGTACGGGTACAAGTGGTACCTTGAGAAACGAGCAGACCAACATACAAATGTTTTTAAGATATGAGCTGCAACTCAGTTTCTATTTTTGTTCGAGATCCAAGTGAAATTCTGAGATACGAGTTGTGATTCGGGAAGCTGCCACTAGTTGGTGCGTTGGCACATGGGTTCAGTATCGGCAGCACAACACCAGCATCTCATTCTTTCTCACATGTTACACGCAGAATCAAGTCAAATCTCATGCTCATTAACAAAACAACACACAATAAGGGCTGACAAAGGTGTGGAGATAAGGGAACCCTCCTGCACTGCTGGTGGGAATGAAGACTGGTGTAGCCACTGTGGAGAACAGTACGAAGATTCTGCAAAAAGTTAAAAATGGAACTGCCTTTTGACCCAGCTAACCCAACTTTTATGAATATATCCTAAGAATACCAAATCACTGATTCAAAAGAAGAAATGCTCCCCCATGTTTATTGCAGCATTGTTTACAATAGCCAAGATCTGGAAATAGCCCAAGTGTCTGTCAGTGGACGAGTGGATTAAAAATTGTGGTACATATACACAATGAAATACTATGCAGCTGTGAAAAAGAAGGAAATTTTACCTTTTGCAACAACATAGATGAACCTGGTGATTATTATGCTAAGTGAAATAAGCCAGACAGAGAAAGACAAATATCATATGATCTCATTTATATGTGGAATCTAATGAACAAAGTGAACCTAGGAATGGAATAGAGACAGAGGCGGGGTCACAGGGAGCAGAGGGACAGCTGTCAGAGGGAAGGGGGATGAGGGGATGGATCAGAGAAGGTGAAGGGATTAGTGAAACTATATATACATAACACAGAGATACAGATTACAGGACACCAAATCCCAGAGGGAAGGGGGGGAGGGAGTGAAGGAGAGGAGAGCAAAGGGAGTATAAATAGGGACATGGGGGTGAGGGTGAGGGTGTTATATTCAGTGGGACACTTGAATCCATAAAAAAACAATAAATTAAAATTAATAAAATTAAAATATTTTAAAAATTAAATTAAAAAAATAGAAAAAATAAGTAAAGTGATAATACATATGGTAAAGCAATAATAATATTTTGACTGTCCCACCATAAGCCCCCTTAATTAACCATTTCTGGTGAAAAGCACAGATGGCCTGGCTTCAACTCTCACTTCTGCCACTAAGTATATAGTTGTGTGATTCCAGACTAATCATTTTCCACTCTGTGACTCAGTTTCCCAGTCTGTATATATGGAACAACTGTAGTGCCTACACAACAGAAGGGATTAAATGAGTTAAAATATGAACATGATAAGTGCTATGTATATGTCAGCTGTTATCCTTACAAAAAATATATATCCATATCTTTATATAATATATTTCATATTATCCTTAAACATACATATACATAAACAGGATCAACATGTGAGCACCTTGTTTTTTTTCATTTAATACATATCTTAGAAATCTTGCTGTAATAAGCACATATAGTTCTACCCTATTCTTCATTAAAGTTGCATATTATTCCATGGGATGAATGTACCTACAAAGTCAAATATTTATCAAGCGCTTACCAGGCCCTGTGTAAACATGACAGAAGAAACTTGCCCTTGGAGCAAATTTTGTTGCTATTTTTATTGGGGCCGTGTTAAAGATATAGAATGCAGGGAACACTGACATCTTTTTGTGTTGGATCTTTCTATCCAAGAACACCCAATGGCTTCATGACCACATCATTTTGAATCTCCTCAATTCTAAATGCACTCCCCTTCTCCAACACTTAAACATTGTTCACCCCAGAGAGTTCAGCTACTCTTAAAATTTCAGTTACTCTTCAAAACATGTAATTTGGTCCGGATTTCTCTGCTAAGCTTCCAAAACCACCTATTGTCTGCTGGAACCCATTTCTACCTGAGTGTCCCACAAGCTTCTCAAACTCAAGACCAAAGCCAACTCCACCCAGATTCTGGCACTGTTTTTCAATATTAGTTGAACCCATCCATTTCTCTCCATTCTTTACCACCTTCAGGACTTGTCTCTATCACTTTCTCTTTGCTTTCAATTTCTTCCACTTTGATCTGCATTCCACTGTCAGTAGTTTGTATAAAACACAAATATGCATCCTCATTCCTAGGCATTCAAAGGTCTGACCATGCCTACAAAATGACCAAACTGTTGGGTTCTCTCATTTTTCTGCCTTCATTCTGGGCCCACCATTTGAAATGTTCATTCTGTTTACTTCTAAGTCTCAGTTTCAATGTCTCTTCTTGGAAGTGTTCCTGTACTCTTCCCACTCCCCAGCCTCCACCTCTGTCCTCCCTTAACCCCTGAACATCTCATTATCATTCTTATTATTGCATGTATCACACATTCCTGTAACCTTTTTTCTTTCTGCCCATACACTCTTCAATCTCCATACTTTTTTTTTTTTTACAGAAACAGAGAGAGTCAGAGAGAGGGATAGGGACAGACAGACAGGAACAGAGAGAGAGATGAGAAGCATCAATCATCAGTTTTTTGTTGTGACACCTTAGTTGTTCATTGATTGCTTTCTCATATGTGCTTTGACTGGGGCACTACAGCAGACTGAGTAGTCTTGCTCAAGCCAGAGACCTTGGGTCCAAGCTGGTGAGCTTTGCTCAAACCAGATGAGCATGCAGTCAAGCTGGTGACTTCGGGGTCTCGAACCTGGGTCCTCCACATCCCAGTCTGATGCTTTATCCACTGTGCCACTGCCTGGTCAAGTTCAATCTCCAGACTTTGAATGAGTCCCTTGATGGCAGAATTGATAACTGGTTCATCTTTTCATTGCTCAATATTAACACAGGATCAAGTGTGTGATCAGAAACCTTTGTTGCCTGACCAGGTGATGGCACAGTGGATAGAGCACTGGACTGGGATGCGGAGGACCCAGGTTCTAAATCCCAAGGTTGCTGGGTTGAGCTCGGGCTCATCTTATTTGAGCAAGGCTCACCAGCTTGAGCCCAAGGTCGATGGTTTGAGCAAGGGGTCACTTGCTCAGCTGTAGCCCCCCATTCAAGGCACATATGAGAAAGCAATCAATGACCAGCTAAGGTGCCACAACAAAGAGTTGAGGCCTCTCATCTCTCTTCCTTCCTATTTGTCTATCCCTCTCATTGTGTCTGTCACACATACACACAAAGAAACCTTTGTTAATGGATGGAGTGATGAGCAAATAACTTGGAAAGAAAGACTGTAAGATCTCCAAAGGGTTAAGGCTTGTCTTGTTTAACTGTCTAAATAATTATTTGACTGTTTTTATTCCAAATTTAAAAAAATTCCTTCATCAAAGAAAAAAAGAGAGAGAGAAAGAAAATAGTCATTTTAAAGGTTAAGCTGCTGAAGTTATAAATGCATTAAAAGGAGTGAGCCTTGGCCCTGGCCGGATGGCTCAGTGGTAGAGTATTGGCCTGGTGTGCAGGAGTCCTGGGTTTGATTCCCGGCCAGGGCACACAGGAGAAATGCCCATCTGCTTCTCCACTCCTCCCCATCTCATTCCTCTCTGTCTCTCTCTTCCCCTCCTGCAGCCAAGACTCCATTGGAGCAAAGTTGGCCCAAGCACTGAGGATGGCTCTATAGCCTCCACCTCAGGTGCTAAAATGGCTCTGGTTGCAACAGAGCAGTGCCCCGGATGGGTGGAGCATCGCCCCCTGGTGGGCATGCCGGGTGGATCCTGGTCGGGTGCATGTGGGAGTCTGTCAGACTGCCTCCCTATTTCCAACTTCAGAAAAATACAAAAAAAAAAAAAAACACACACAAAAAAAAAATGAGTAAGACTTGACCTGTGGTGGCACAGTGGATAAAGCATTGACCTGTAATGCTGAGGTTGCTGGTTTGAAACCCTGGGCTTGCCTGGTCAAGGCACATATGGGAGTTGATGCTTCCTGCTCCTTCCCCACTTCTCTCTCTCTTTCTCTCCCCTCTCTAAAAAATAAATAAATAAAATCTTTTTTTAAAAAAATGTGTGTCTTAAAGAGTATGTGGGTCTCAGCAGTTTTATATTTAAATCATGTTCAAGCATACTTGGAGAATTCAGTTGGCAGGCAAAATTCTTAATAGATATTTAAAATTGTAATGTTGTAGACATATGCACCCCTATATTTATTGTGGTATTATTTATAATAGTCAAGTTATAGAAGCAACCTAATTGTCCATAAACTGATGAATAAAGATGTGATATTTATGTACATTTAAAATGAAATATTACTCAGCCATAAAAAGAATTAAATCTTGTCATTTGTGACAATATGGATGGATATGGAGAGTATTATGCTAAGTAAAATAAGTCAGAGAAAGACAGATATCATATGATTTCACTTATATATGTAATCTGAAAACAAAACAGAAATAGATTTAACAATACAGAGAGCAAACTTGGTGTTTGCCAGAGGGATGGGTAAAAAAACTGAAGGGAACTAAGAAATAGAAATTTCTGGTTATAAAATAAATAAGCCACAGGGAAGTAATGAAGAGCATAAAGAATATAGTCAATAATGCTATAATAACTTTGTATGGTGACAGAAGATAACTAAGGCTTATGGTAGTGATCACTTCATACTGTATATAAATATCAAATCACCATATTGTACACCTGAAAATATGTCAATCAATAAAATAAGTTGTAATGTCATAATCTGATTCAAGAGTTGAGATGGCCTCCACATCCTTTGTTGTTGAGATATAAAAGCAATTGGCTTTAAAACCAGAGCTAGCTATTTCCTTTGTACATGCTGCCCCCTAGTGTCATGCTGTAGGAGTGTATCTGGGAGCCCTCTAATTCTCACAACATGGTTGAAACTGTTGGTGAATGACTCTTCTTCAGAGGTTCACTTGTAATGTGAGCCAGAGCCAGCCTCTGCCCTTCAGGAGCCTCTCAGAAACAAAGAGAATGTTAAAAGGCTCTATAGGACTCTGCCAGGCTAGGGACACAAATTCACAGGTGACAAAACCCCAGAGTGGGCAGATATAAAATTGAATTTTAAACTTAGCAAATAAAATTCTAGATTCAAAATGACCATGTCTTCATATATTCATAAGATAAAGCAAATAGGCAAAAATATTATTAGGCCTTTTTTCTTAAGGGTAATTTTTTTCATTTTGTGTTATTTTTTTGTTTTATTCATTTTAAATCATTAGCAATGGCTATATTTTACTTTTATAACAAAACATGATGTATTTTTTAAAATTACAGAATTGCCTGACCCGTGGTGGCGCAGTGGATAAAGCATTAGCCTGGAATGCTGAGGTCACCGGTTCAAAACCCTGGACTTGCCTGGTTAAGGTACATAGAGGAGTTGATGCTTCCTGCTCCTCCCGCTCTTCTTTCCCTCTCTCTCTCTCTTTCTTTCCTCTCTTTCTAAAAATGAATAAATAAAATTGTTTTAAAAAGTTCTAAGAAAGAAATTACTGAATTGACAAAAAGAGTTTGAACCACCCCATGTTGACTTGGCTATAATACTCACTAACTTTCCTACAGCTCTTTCCGGCTTGTAAAGCCTTTTCCACATACACTATGAAGTAACAAGCATGTGCCCAGATCTGGATATAGTCTATAAGAGATTATCAGGACTCAAGCTCAAATTTTTACTGAAAAATACATTTAGTATTATTAAATACTCCTTCTTTACAAAAGGAAAATAACAGCCTTGGGCTAAATAGTGCTGAATTCAATCCTTTAAAAAAATTTTATTCCACAGTTAGTTTAAGGATCAGTGTGTGTGTAAGTTTGTATGTACAAGCAGGCTGCTGGTGTGTGGGTTTTCGTCCCTGAGAAAACAGTGCAGACAGTGAAGGGCCGGGGTCCCCTCCAGGAACTTCAAAGATAACCTTGACAGGACCACACACTCTTGTCCTCACACTGGTGGTCCAGATAAACAGGATTAGAGAATTTTCCACACCTTTCTGGAATTTCAGGAAATTCAGATATCTGTACCCCAGGAACTACAGATAGGAGGGGTCCTTTCTCTTTCTCTTGATTGATGTCTCCTCTGCTGAACTAAAGGCATTTTACCTTTCCTTTTATCCATGGGCTAAAGCTGAGAGTCCAAAAGAACAGGAATTATTAAGGCAAGAGTTTGATTATTAATTTTCCTTTCACAGGACAAACATTTACTTCCCTGTGTAAAAACTCCAGAAGATTTCTGCAATTTACTTCAAAATAATTCATGTGTGGGAGGTGGGAGGGTGGGAAGTGGGCAGAGAAGGTATGACACTCGATGGGCCATGAGTCATTCAGCTGTGGCAGCTGGGGGCTAAGTCCGCAGGAGCTCACTTAGACTATTCTACTTTTCTATTTCCTGCAAGTTTAAATTTTTCTTAATAAAAAGTGTTTACACACATGCACACATACATGCACAATTCTCATCCTATCAAGATGAGAAAAAAGTTAAGGAAAGTGGGGTTATCTCACCAGAGGAAGAGAAATCACTTACTGGTCTTGGGTATCTGGAGGGTTGTATAGAGAAGTTGCCATTGCTTGTTTTTACTACTACAATCAGATAAAAATAATAATTTAAATAAGAATAAAGGAATAAAAATATTTCTACTCATGATAGATGTTTAACCCTGAAATTGATTACTAGGAGAAGATAGCCAAACAAATTGTATAGCTGAAAATGGAGAGGGAAACTGAGTTACTCAGACTGAGGGCCAAGCCGTAGAACATTAATAGTTGCTCAGATTTATTCTTGGGCCAAAGGAGGTGGGTGAACCTTGACCTGAACCTTAGCCAGTCACATTGACTAGACTGAAAGTAAGCAGGTAGACTGTATTCACGCAAGGAGCATACATCCATGCCATAGGTCTTAACTGTAGCTCACATTTATTTTCAGGACTAGCTATTAACAAGTGCAACAATTACACTTCCATTTTCAGCTACAATCACACTCATTCTCTGCAATGATGCTGAAACAAGGTTCCAGTGGTAGCCAACCTTCAAAACAGCCCCCAAGGGTCCTTGTCTCCCCATAGTCATACTTTTGTATTGAGGAGCTACTGCACCACTTCAGCCGCAGGTGTTGTAAAGTACCAAAAGCTGCAGAATTAATATTAATATTTTAAGAGGCTTGAAGAACATTTTATTAATTTGGGTTAAGGTGTGCAGAGAAATTGTGAGAATAGTCTCTGTACTGTGTGATTTGCATAACCAGGATGGCCCTTGGCATTGTATTGTAAATGCAAAGGGGAGGAAAACATGGATCCCCAGACATTCCACCACACCTGTGGGGAAAGGGTGAATGGCTAGCCAGGTGCAGGGAGAGAAAAGCCAAAATAAATCTTTTCTTATAGTAATGAGCCATTTGCAGGCATTTGTCCCCATGGAAACTACCTCTCCTATGTGAATGCATGTGGTTAATGTGTGTGACTCTGGACAGAGAGATGGCGGATGAACATTAGAAAATATAGGAATGCTTTTTAATATGTAAAGAGACATCTATCTACCATTGTGTTGACTTGTAAATTTTATTTTCTCCAAAATGATGTATGGCTTGCAAATTGAACATGGTCCTATCATGTTAAAGGACATATGACTATAACCAATAGTTGTAAAAGGCACTTAATGGCAATTTTTGCTTCTGTACTTCCCACTTGCAAAACTGTAAAAACTAAGTAGAACAAAGGGCCAGGGTGCTCTCCCTCAGATTTCTGTCAGAGTTGCCACTGCTTGGCCAAGCTAAACAATAAAGCTCTGGTGTGGAATTGATGAATTTTGTTCATGTCTTCAATGTTTCAAGTCCCTCCGGATTAGGCTTAACAGTATTGTAAGAATGAGACAGCATTTGATCACCAGATGTGCAGGCTTTATTAGAGGAGAAAGACCTGCCAGGGCACTCCTCCAGGAGAAGTGCACCAGGTTACAGACTAGGGGTGAGTTATATAGTGTTTGGGAGAACCTGAGGGGATACTGAGGCAAAAGTCCTGGTATGTCCGGAATGCTCCTCCTTGGGGGGCGTCGAGCATGTGGGTGTTGAATCAAAAGTCCTGGTATGTCTGGAGCCCCTCCTTGGGGCAGCTTGTTAGCTTTTTGGAATTCCTCTGTCTCGGGGGCAATAGTCCAGTAAGGGTGAGGTCTGACAGATAAGCAGAACATCAAGAGGGCAGTTTGGAATTCACATATCTATCATTTCTCAACTCTGTGGTTGTATATAAAAGAAAGGCAGTTATTAATTTTATAATATATGGTGAGGGGTGATGAGAAAGAGGAGAAAAAATTGGAAAATTATTGCTTCTTCTGGAGAGAACTCAAAAAGGGAACCTTGCCAAGCCAAGTCCCTCATCCAGTTAAGGAGGTTATCAATTTCCATGCTGTAAGTTCTGAACCAGGCGATGTCTTTGAAAACCTGAGTGAGGAAGTAAAAAAAAAAAAATTGCGAGGTAATAATTGTTAGTTGCTTGCTGCAAGTGCCAAATGAACAGAGTGACATGGTGATGCATGGTCTCCTGGGTGAACCTCATGAGACATGCTGGTCTGATTCCTCTCAAATGAGAGGACATGTGGAGATTTTAAGAGACAAGGAACTTGTTGGTGTAAGTTTTTAGAAGGACTGAATATGTGTGGTTTAAAAGGAAGGGGGTTTGGAAAACATTCAGGAGGGAACCTCTTGGGCTGAGGGGCGGCTTCTTCCTGCTGTCATCCCTACCTATTTGATATTTCCTTCGTGAAGTTCTCCTTGGGGTATTGGAAAATAGAAGTGTAGGAGCATTTGATTGTAGGTAATCCTAGAGATTTCTCTCATCCAGGCCTGTAGGAACTTGATAAAGAAGGGGGCAAGTATTTGGAGATTAGGAATGCAGAGATAAGGAGGGTTGTATAGCGGGGGTGAAAGTTCTTCCATGGTAAAGTTAGAGATATTCTTTTCTGGCAGCCCTGGAGAGAGCAGTTAGCTTGAGTTAAAAAAAATGTTTCATGTCCATTTGTAGGCTCTTCTTCAGCCAAGAAGACCCAATGATCTTGTTCCCTTACTATGTGAAGGGTAAAAAGACTGAGAAGCATTAAGAGGTAAATGTTATTTATTCTCCTAGTTCTTCAGGGATATGGGAGAGCTTTAGGTTTAGGGGACCTGTAGGGGTTGAAAAATAGAATTTAGGAGATTTGCTGATATAGGGTTTTAGATTTTTCTGTTTTGTGAGGGCAGGTTTCAGGGGTGGTGTGTAGGGTTAGGTAGATTTTTCCAATTTTCTGATTCGCGAAGGTCTGCATGCAGTTCTGTAAGAAACTAGTAAACAAATGTAAGAGGCATGGTTGGGGAGGGGGAGGGGCACAGAGAAAACTAGACAGAGGGTGACGGAGGACAATCTGACTCTGGGTGAGGGGTATGCAACATAATTTAATGACAAGATAACCTAGACATGTTTTCTTTGAATATATGTACCCTGAATTATTAATGTCATCCCATTAACATTAATAAAAATTTATTTTAAAAAAAAAGAGGCATGGTTCAAAAGTTAGAAAAATAAATAGGAGAGTGAGTGGACTAATGAAAGGCAATTGTCAAGATACTCAGGTTGTGTGAAACCACTGACTCCATGTTTACGAATTCGCTGGGCTTCAGAGAGAAAAAGAGAGAAAGAGAGAGAGAGTAGGAATAAGACAGGGCAGTGTGGCTAGTCCCCCTGTCCCTAGACCTACTTTTGTAGAAATTTTTAAAGCAACAAGAGGAGAAATTACCTGTATAGATTGTTTGGTCCTTAGATTGATGGTTAGTGTACTAGGAATTGAAAGAGGCTCATGGGGTGAGTTGATTAGGTTGATATTTGGGGTGGACAGATTAGAGTACAGGTTTCTGTTTAATTAGTAGGGAGACACATATAGGTGTTGGTCCCATACGAGTAGAAGGCTCCTGATTTGGTGAGGTAGGTTGAGAGGTGAATAGAGAATAGAAGGACAAGGGGTCGGTTTTGTTTCTCTCTGTTTCTGAGCTCCAGATGTTCAGGGTGGAGGAAAGAGTCATCTCAATAAGTGAGAAGAGTAGAGGATTGTTAGCTAGGGTGACTAATTAAACATTCCTTGAAAACCAATTTTCTGACTGTACAAATTCTTTTTTCTCGGTACAAATCTCCTACAACCTGCACAAACCTTCTACAACTTACATAAACCTTCAACTTTCATGCACTTTCTTATCCAGAAATAACTGGCCTTCATAATAACTTGCTTTTTCTCTTTCTTTCAAAAGTATTTCCATACCTTATACCTTCTATTATCAAAACCATACAATTCCTTTCTAGTCAGAACTCTTGATTTAAAAATCTTTAACCTTTTAGTGATAATTAAGTTGACTTTCTTTTTATCCTAGTTTCCCTTTTCCCAAAGCCTGATTAAAAGAGTCCTTAGTTTTTTCATATATTTGCGATACGTAGACCAACCAGCTTCAGGTTTGTGGTTGGAGTAAGGCTTGCCATTTTTCTACTTTAGCAGCAGTGGGAGTTGTCAGGATCACGGTGTATGGACCTGTCCATGTGAAAGTCAGTCCTTGGGTGATGTAATGCTGGAAGTGCCTCTTGGACAGTCTTTGAACAGTTTGCTGAGTAACCTATAAATCCTGCAAGTACTTAGGGAAAGGGTGGTTACATTTCTACACTTTGCAGTTAGAGTTTAAGTCCTAGTGACTACAGCTTCTAGCTGGAATTAGCAGCAGGTCCCAGCCTATAATAGGCATGGGGCATTGAGATAAGAGAAATAAAAGAGATACTAAACATTAAATAAAGCAATAAAATCAGACTGTCAATACCCATAGTAGAGATCTTTGAGGGATAAATAAAACTTAAATATTCAAGCAAGGCATAGTAGATATCCCTTGTGTTTATAAGAAATGAGATTAGCTTATCTGCTACTTGGAAGAAATACCTTAGGTTCGTGAACATGTCCCTGGGCCTTCAATGGCAATTCCCAGCACGCTGGGCAAGGTCAGGTCACAGGTAGCTGGAGCAGGGCTAGAAGAGACTGAATCCTCCCTCCATGGAGCAAGGGGGCAGCTTACCTTCTCATGTCCCTCTTTCCACAGCACAGGTATGTCAACCGGTGGGGCCGGGAAGCCTGGCAGGCTTCAGTTCAATGACCTTTCTTTCCACTCTGGAGCAGGGCCTTGATGAAATGCTATGAAGCCCCTTAGGGTGCTGGAGCCAAAAGTTGGTATTTTCTGACTTCTTTTGGGCCTTATTCGCCTTTTCTGTTACTTCTTTGGTCATTATAGACCTTAAAAGCCATGCTCAGAAGATCTCACTGAGGGCCTTGACTAAGAGCAAAATTGGGAATTCAGTGTTTAAAGAGGCCTATTAGACTGAGGAAAGAAAGGATTTGATTTGCGGTGGTAGGTGGTTGGAGACTGTGGAGGGTCTGAGTTTGATCTAGGGTGAGACTTCAGGTGGTGGGGGTTAAGGTGATGCCTAGATAGACTAGGGACTGAGAATGAGGTTGAGCCTTAGCAGAGAAGACATGATATTCCTTCATAGCAAGGAAGTTAAGAAGGGTGGTAATGTGTCTCCTTGAGGCAGGCAGGGAGGGGCTCCAGAAGAGTAGTTTATCTACATATTGCAAGAGAGACCAGTTCCAAGACTGCACGCTGCCAAATCCTGAGCTAGCACACCTGCCCAAACAGGTGTGGGCTGCCCTTGATCCCCTGGGGTAAGACAATCCAGGTACACTGCTGGGCTGCATTAGTGCCCGGGTAAAGGCAAACAGAAAGTAAGAGTCAGGGTGTAGAGGAATGGTAAAGAAGGTATTCTTGAGGTCTAGAACCCTGAAGTGAGTGGTATTTGAGGGAATGTGTGACAGTAACATATAGAGATTAGGGCAGGGGTCCCCAAACTTTTTACACAGGGGGCCAGTTCACTGTCCCTCAAACCATTGGAGGGCCAGACTATAAAAAAACTATGAACAAATCCCTATGCACACTGCACATATCTTATTTTAAAGTATAAAAACAAAACAGGAACAATATTTAAAATAAAGAACAAGTAAATTTAAATCAACAAACTGACCAGTATTTCAATGGGAACTATGGGCCTGCTTTTAGCTAATGAGATGGTCAATGTGCTCCTCTCACTGACCACCAATGAAAGAGGTGCCCCTTCCAGAAGTGCGGCGGGGGCCAGATAAATGGCCTCAGGGGGCCGCATGCGGCCCGTGAGCTGTAGTTTGGGGACCCCTGGATTAGGGACTACTGGATGGAGGGGAATTACTGCCTCATTGGGGGTATTGCAGGGAGAGTCTGTGGGGATAAGTAAACCTAATTTAAGAGGTGGGTAATTATTGGTTTAAGGCCTTAAAAAAAGACACAGTTACACATTAAACAAAGACTTCACATATTATGAATTAAGAAATGTAAATGAGCGTGCTTTACTTATTTCAATTCAAATTATACTAGAGATATTTTCTGACAAACAAAGAGACAAGATGGATTACTTACTCACATAGCTTAATATACAATTCTGCTTTTTAAGTTTTTCGAGATGGCAGGCAGTTGCCAGCAAAGAGGGGAGGAAGAGAGAAAGCAGACGGATGGACAGTTTGAGCAGCTGGATGGAAAGGAGGGTCAGAACCTGCAGGAGGAGGAGGAAGTTAAAGTACTGTGGTGTGGTGCCACATGGTCAGGAGTCAAAAGGATTTAGAGCTCTGAGGAGAGGGGAGAGGGCGAAGAGGAAAGAGGCACAGTCAGTTTGTAAGGAGGGAGGAGGGGTCGGAGAGGAGACAGACAGAACTGCAGTTTGTAAGGAGGGAAGAGAGGTCAGAGATGAGACAGGCAATGCAGCCAGAGCCACAGCTTCTAAGGAGAGGGGAGATGATGAAGAACACAGTGGAGAAGGGAGAGGCCCCCAGCCAGCAGGGGAGCAGAAAGAGAGACTGGTGAAATGAGAAAACAGGATTTAGTGAAGGGAGGGGGTTTTCTGGAGGGAAGAGACTCCAGCAAAAAGATTTGCTAAGGGACTAGAGAGGGGTCCCAAGAGAGGGGTGCCCCCAAGGGTCAGGCAGGAGGGAGAGAGTTGGGAGTCCGCGGATAAGAAAAGATTAGGAGCAGAAGTTTTACGTGAGGTTTCTTTGGCCAAAAATGGCCTGCATGTAGAACAGAAGGCACAGAAATTAAGGACAGGAGAGAAGGGAGAAGAAAAGCCTGCACGTAAGGAATTTCTGATGCCCTCCCCGTCCGGTGGCAGAAATTGTCAAGATGTCTTAGTATAGTGTAACCAAATGTCCCGTTTTCAGGCCAATGGGAGTCATTGTCTAGTCTGTACTGAGACCATGCCGTGTTACAAAAGAAGATTAATTTCTTCAATTTGAGGTCTGAGAGACCGAGTTTGGTGAAGATTTTTATGAGACATCCTAGAGGACTCTGGTCGAAAGGCTTAGACTCTGAGGAGCCCATAGTGGAGACAGATGAGCAAGAGGGGGTGTCCTCACCTTTTGTCACTGTCCAAAGAAGAGAGAATCTCTGTGTGGGGGAGTCATCCCTGATAGAGGTTGTCACCACCTGTCAGAGAGCTCGGAGGATGAGAAGTCCTAGAGAGTGGAGAGGTTTGGCTAGGCAACTAGTCTTCCATGCAGTCCACTGAGACTGAAAGTCAAACCCCTCAAAATGTGAGGCGTGTCAGAGAAAACCATCCAACCAGAAAGGGATGTTTTTAGAGAGAAATTTGGAGGCCAACCGGGGAAGGAGAAGGGAGAAACTCTTTACCTTTCTGGTCCAGCAGAGGTTCAGGACAGGATTAGACTGCCGGACAATTGACCTACAATTACACGTCCAAACAGAATCAGGGAGTAAGCCCAGGATGAGCTGCCACTGCCCATTGCTTCCCTGGTTGTAAGTTTGAACGGCAAAGAGGGATCATCCAGGCAGTTAGTACCCTGTCCCAGGTTTCGGCACCAGATGTGAGAATGAGACGGCATTCGATCACCAGATGTGCAGGATTTATTAGAGGAGAAAGACCTGCCAGGGCACTCCTCCAGGAGAAGTGCACTGGGTTACAGACTAGGGGTGAGTTATATAGTGTTTGGGAGAGCCTGAGGGGATACTGAGGCAAAAGTCCTGGTATGTCCGGAATGTTCCTCCTTGGGGAGCTTTGAGCATGTGGGGGTTGAATTAAAAATCCTGGTATGGCCTGACCAGGCGGTGGCGCAGTGGATAGAGCGTTGGACTGGGATGCAGAGGACCCAGGTTCAAGACCCCGAGGTCGCCAGCTTCAGTGCGGGCTCATCTGGTTTGAGGAAAAGCCCACAAGCCTGAACCCAAGGTCGCTGGCTCCAGCAAGGGGTTACTCAGTCTGCTGAAGGCCCGCGGTCAAGGCACATATGAGAAAGCAATCAATGAACAACTAAGGTGTTGCAACGCGCAATGAAGAACTAATGATTGATGCTTCTCATCTCTCTTCATTCCTGTCTGTCTGTCCCTGTCTATCCCTCTCTCTGACTCACTCTCCATCTCTGTAAAAAATAAAAAAATGAAAAAAAAATTTTAAATTAAAAAAAAAAAAAAAAAGTCCTGGTATGTCCGGAGCCCCTCCTTGGGGCGGCTTGTCAGCTTTTTGGAATTCCTCTGTCTCAGGGACAGTAGTTCAGTAAGGGTGAGGTCTGACAGATAAGCGGAACATCAAGAGGGCAGTTTGGAATACACATATTTATCAAGTATCATCTCAAACACTTAACAGAGCTGACCTGTGTTACCAATAGGAAATTGTGTGTGACTTGTAAGACTAGAGCATAAAAGACATCATGGCTTCTGCTTTGCTTCCTCTTGGACCACATACTCTGGGGGAAGTCAGCTACTATGTCAGAAGGACACCAAGAAGCCATCCAGAAAGATCTATGTGGCAAAAAACTTGGGCCACTGGCCAAAAAACAACACCAACCTGACAATCATGTAATGAGCCCCTTGAGAAGTGAATCCTCAGCCTTCAGGTGACTGCAGCCTGACCTTTGGGAAACCCCAAACTACAACCACAGCTGCACAGCTCCCAGATTCCTATCCTGCAGAAACTGAGATAATAAATGTTGTTTCAAGTTAAATTAAAGGTAAACTGTTATGCAGTGATAGATAATTTAAAGAATATATTTTTGCCCTTGCCTGATAGCTTGGTTGGTTAAAGCATCATCCCAACGCACAGAAGTTGCTGGTTCAATCCTGGGTCAGGGCACATACAGGAACAGTTCAATGTTCCTGTCTCTCTCTCTCTCTCTTCCTTCTCTCTCTAAAATCAATAAATATTTTTTAAAGAATATAATTTATTAGTTGAAAATTTAACCTTTTTTACATGACTTTATAAAAGTGGTATGACATAAATTAATATGATCATTAGAATTTCTCAGAAATATGTGAGTGATGAAAGTCTCATGTGGTTTCAGGATGCATATGCCAAGCTCTTCCAGGAGAGGGTGCTGTTTCCTACTTGCTATCCCACTTTTCTCCACCAAGTAGAAATAAAAATTTAGGGTTAAGTAGCAATGGCTTCTCTACAAATGACCTCCTTGAATATCTTCATAGAATTAATATAGGGCTTTTTATTTTTTAAGTCAGTTTAACCAAAAATCACTTTCTGCTTCTGAAAGCATCAACTCAGATCACAAAACAGCATTGCTGTCATTCTTTCGTGTTTTTTGAGCAATACCTGCTTTATTAGAGACTTGAATTATTTCCAAAGTTTGTTGAAGGGCATCAGTACTTATTTGTTATGGGTCTGTGTGCATACTGTGTAACGAGAATTCCAAAGGCCTTCCACCAGCCCCTCCCAAGCTTCCCACCATGAGCAGCTGAGCTGGTGGTGCCCACCTCAGCCTCCAGGGAGAGAGGTTTCTCCTTGCCCCATTCTAGCCTCCTTCAATGAACAAAAATCCTAAAACTTCTCTGTCTCTAAAGTTGGATCTGTAGGGTGACCCATTTCTTCTCTATTTCTGCCACAAATGAGGGTAGAGGTCCCTGTGTAGACACAGCATCTATACTGGCTGCAGCAGCGATGATGGCAAAGTGAAGCAGTTTGAGCTATGACCTCCAGGGCTTGGTGGCCACAGATGGACTGGCTTTCTCACTCAGCCAATTTGGTAAGTGTAGTTTGAACATCCTTTCTGAAGATTCACTTGAGCACTGTTTCTTCACAGCTTGCACAAGAGTTTTATGAGCCCGTCATGTTCATTTCAGGGATTTTCATTTCTGCCTCAGTAGCTAGAGTCACTTTCAGTTGCTTGCAATTAAGAACACTGACTGGCTCACCTCATTCAATACAAACTCTAAGTGGGTCAGATCTCCAGGGAGCCTAGCCCTGGGCCCAGGAAGCAGCAGTCTCTCTCCACAAAGAATTGGTCTCAACAGACTCTATTTGCCAGTTTGGGGTTAAGTTACAAACTTAAAGTCCCAAAGGCTAGTTGTGGTTGCATCTTGCTAGACCATTAGATTCCCTGGAGTTCAACATTTGCCTCCCCATGACTAAGGCTTTCAAGTGGGGGTGGGGGCTTGGGTGTGAAGATCCTGCATTTTTTATGTTTTTTTTAATGCAAAAAAACCTGGATTTCAGAAAAAGTATTTGGTTTTTAGCATACTAACTCCTTCTTCCCCCAGCAATTCAGAAATAATTAATGGTGGTAAAATGGGCTCAAATATCCTAATTTTAGTCAACTCTGATTCCAAAGTTCATATTATAACAATATCCTCCTTTCTTGATTTTGCTCCTAATAATTAATGCTTTAATATGCATCCCATGCTTTAATGTATGCTTTTCTCTAGCCAAAAAAAAGATTTGGTTACAATTGAATAATCTTTTAGATTTTTTAATAGTCTGTGTATCCACCAAAATAAAACATTTCTTTTTACAGGTTACCACCTTACCAGGATTTTTTCTTTGTGTTAAGCCTAATCCAAAGGGACTCGAAACATTGAAGACATGAACAAAATCCATCGATTACACATCAAAGCTTTATTGTTTAGCTTGGCCAAGCGGCGGCAACTCCGACAGAAATCTGAGGGAGAGCGCGCCGGCCCTTTGTTCTACCTAGTTTTTATAGTTTTGTAAGTGGGAAGTACAGAAGTAAAAATTGCAGTTAGGTGCCCTTTACCACTATTGGTTATAGTCATATGTCCTTAACATGATAGGACCATGTTCAATTTGCAAGCCATACATCATTTTGGAGAAAACAAAATTTACAAGTCAACACAATGGTAGATAGATGTCTCTTTACATATTAAAAGGCATTCCTATATTTTCTAGTGTTTATCTGCCATCTCTCTGTCCAGAGTCACACGTATTAACCATATGCATTTACATAGGAGAGACAAATGCCCGCAAATGGCTCATTACTATAAGAAAAGGTTTATTTTGGCTTTTCTCTTCCTGCACCTGGCTAGCCATTCACCCTTTCCCCACAGGTGTGGTGGAATGTCTGGGAATCCATGTTTTCCTCCCCTTTGCATTTACAATACAATGCCAAAGGCCATCCTGGTTTTATGCCAATCACACAGTACAGAGACTATTCTCAAAATTTCTCTGCACATCTTAACCCAAATTAATAAAATGTTCTTTAAGCCTCTTAAACCATTAATATTGATTCTGTAGCTTTTGGTACTTTACAACACCTGCGGGTGAGGTGGCGCAGTGGCTCCTCATTCCCCCCTCTGAATGGAAGGATAAAACGCGGTATCTACTGAGGGGAGAGGCTGGTAGGTGGGCTGAAACGTAGGTCGACAAACCAGGAGGTTGGTGGCCCTACCTGGCATTTGACTAGGGTGGCCACTGTGCATAGAACACAGGGGCCGATTAGGAGCATGGCAAGGAGCACCAGAATGGGACCTGCAAGGGAGGAGAGCAATGTAGTGGCCCATGAGAGCTAGGTGAGGTGGCGCAGTGGCTACTCATTTTGTACCATCTCTCTGAAGGAATATGAGCTGAAAACCTTCACGCTTATGCAGTTCTTGAAAGGTATTTTTCCCCGCCGAGAAGGAAGGAACAGGTCTCGGAGCCACCAAGTGTGGTAAGTTCAAAAGGCTTTATTCAGTACAAAGTGTTCCCCGGACGAGACTCACTGGCATGCAAGATGGAGGTCAGGAAAAAAATCGCACATGGAGAGACCGCGCGGGTATATTTAAAAAGGGGTCCCTCTAGGGAAGTCGAGCTAATATGATGTAGAGAAATCTTACTGGCTGACAGTCAGTCGTTTTTGTTTCCAAGGAGTCCTAGGAAGTTTCTTTTTGGTGCGTTTGACTGTGGGCAGTCCTAGCCAAAATTCCCAGGCCTAGGTTCCCCACGTGATCATCCCTCTATCCACCGACCTTACAATCCGATTTTTTTGTGTTAATAAGGGGCACCGCTTATTCGTCTGGCTACTTCCTGCTGAATAG
Source organism: Saccopteryx bilineata (assembly GCF_036850765.1). Classification (NCBI taxonomy): domain Eukaryota; kingdom Metazoa; phylum Chordata; class Mammalia; order Chiroptera; family Emballonuridae; genus Saccopteryx; species Saccopteryx bilineata. Next base: position 201,240,902 of record NC_089493.1, on the reverse strand, counting down.
GGGCATCATGGGGAGGGGGAGATCGGAAGGTGGTGGTTTTGAGGGGTGTCAGGAGGAACATCTGTTTGGCCATGAGTTGAGAAACTTTGTTGGTGCAGTTCTGTAAGAATTTTTAAAAAAAGAGAGGCAAATATGAGTTATACACTGACAATTAGAAGAAGATTTAGGTAAGATAGGGGCAGCCCAGGTCAAAATAGGTGGCTGCCAGTAGGAGTTAAGCAGGTTGTAAGAGGAGAGATTTTTGCTTAATTTTTCTTGCAGACAGTTGAGGAGATTGAAGCTTCTTTTATCAGGCCAGTCTTACTGAACAGCATTGCTCCCTGCTTCAGCTCACTCTGGTGGCAGGTTCCTGGTGGGAGGGACAAGAGCAACAGGAGGGTCTGCATGGCCCAATTTTTTTGTGAGCCACAGACGAGTAAGGCCCAGTGGTTCTGACTCCCAGCAATCCTGTATGGGAGCAAGTTTGAGGCGAGAGACATGATACCAAGGTGTTTTCCCTAGGAGCTTAGCTGCAGTAGGAGTAGTCATTATTACCGATGGGGTCCCATCCATCTGAACTGCAGGGAGCCAGGCTGGAGCTCCCTTAGAAGAACGCTGTCTCCTGGTTGGAGGGGGACCGCTGGCTGTGTTTCATCTGGACCCCCTATGGGAGGAAGGGTCCGGTCTGTGTGTTCCCTGAGAAGATGGAGAAGTAAAGACAGAAAGGGGAGGTACGTGGCAAGAGGAGGGGGGTTGACAGGTAAGCTGTGATTGATTAGGAATGGCCTACTGTAAACCAGCTCAAAGGGGCTAAGTCCAGTGGGGTTTCACGGGGTTGCCCTGATTCTGGTGAGTGCCAGGGGAAGGAGGTTTGGCCAGGAGAGCCTGGTCTCAATGGAAAGTTTAGTTAGCTGACCCTTCAGGATGCCATGGGCCTTTTCCACCTTACCCGATGATTGAGGGTGATAGGGTATGTGGAGTTTCCAGGTGATGTTGAGAGAGGTGGCAACCTGCTGGACTATTTGGGCAGTGAAGGCCGGGCCACTGTCTGACTGGATGGTAGTAGGCAGTCCAAACCGCAGGATGATGTTTTCAATGAGAATGGAGGCAACAGGTATCTGCTGTTTCTCGAGAAGTTGGAAAGGCTTCCATCCATCCTGAAAAGGTGTCAACAAAAGTTAAGAGATAACGGAATTTTTTGTGAGGGGGCATGTGAGTGAAGTCAATATGCCAATCCTGGCCTGGCACGTGCCCCCTCAGCTGATGAGTAGGGAAGCGAGGGCGGAGTCCCCCTTGTGTAGAGGTTTTGGAACAGACAGCACATGCTGCGTGTACCTTTTCGATAGTCTGCTGGAGGCCTGGGAGGAAAAAGAGTGGTTGTAAGAACCGATAGAGAGCTTTTGGCCCTATGTGTAAGGAACAGTGGATATCAGAAAGGAGAGTTTCAGCCTGTTCTTTTGGTAAGGCAATTCTATCTCCGAGAAATATCCATCCCTGGTTGCACACGTCTCCACCCTTTTTGAGGAGGATCTGTTCTTCCTCAGAAGTGTAGGAAGGTTTCAAGGAGGTGGAGAGAAACATGAGAGGAGAGGGGGAGGCTCCCAGGGTGAGGTTTCGAGCTGTCGCGTCAGCCCAAGCATTTCCCAAGGCCACCAGGTCCTGAGAGGTTTGATGGCCTGTACAATGTACCACAGCCACCTCAGCGGGAAGCTGTAATGCCTGCAAAAGTTTAGAAATGAGGGTAGCATTGATTATGGGGGAGCCCCTGGTAGTGAGGAAGCCCCTTTCCTTCCAGAGGGCAGAGTGGCTATGGGTGATAAGAAAAGCATATTTAGAGTCAGTATATATCGGTGTTTCCCAATGTGGGGCCCACGCCCCACAGGAGGGCAATTCGATAGTTAAGGGGGGGAATTTGAAAATGGACTCACACGACTTTAACTCTTTCTCCCCGGGCCATTTAAATGCAATGCTAGATATCGGTGCCAAATTTAACAAAAAATGCAATTCTTAAATAATTGCGGTAAATAATTATTAAGTATAATTTCGTTTGACGAGACCAAAATATCAACTGGGTGATTGGCGTCGTCAAGTAAACTTCATCCTGGGTTCACCATGGAGCATGCCATCTGCCATGGGGAACCCCGGACGTTCTAAACAACGCAGTTATTCTCACTTAATTGGCCCATCGCAACTTCTGTAGTGTTTCACATCATTCAGTTGGTGTTAATTTGAAATAAGTGTCAGTCAAAACTGTTGTAAAAGCTCGTTGATTTAATAAATATACATATATATATTGTATAGATATAATTGGTAAGTATTTGATTTTATTTTTATCAATATTAAACTCTTTATTAAGTACTTCTTGCATCGGGGCTAGAAAGCACTAATATTTTATAAATATTATTGGGGCTATAATAGTGCATGCATGACAATTTTAATTTTAGAAGCATAACTTTCCAGAAAATTTTGTCAAGTGGAAAAAATATAGATACCTTTTGATTTGCGGTGGTAGTGTAGTAAATGTGTTATATACATTTAAATCAATATGAATTTTTAGTATACGTTTACTCTATGTCACATTGAATATATTTTAACACATATTTTAATATTAGTTTTTAATTGATCTTATTTTTATTATAGCCCATAGTAAAATGAGTGGAGCAAGCAAGAAAAAAACTCGTCAATATTCGGAGGGATATTTAAAATTTGGGTTCATACCCGCTGTTCACGATGAGTGGATTCCTTTTTGTCTTTTATGCCAGCAATGCTTGACCAACGAATCAATGAAACGAGGTCGTCTTGAGGCACCTTTGAAGGCGAAACATAGTGCTCATATTAATTCAGATTTGAGTTACTTTAAAACTTTAAAGAAAATTTTTGAAAAAAGAACAATATTAAAGTCTCTATTTACTGCTCATACTTCAACTAATAATTGTGTTCTTGAGGCTAGTTATCAAATTTCTTTATTCATTGCTAAAACTGGAGAAAATCACACTATAGGAGAGAATTTTTTTTTTTTCTTTTTTTCTGAAGCTGGAAACCGGGAGAGACAGTCAGACAGACTCCCGCATGCGCCCGACCGGGATCCACCCGGCACGCCCACCAGGGGCGACGCTCTGCCCACCAGGGGGGGCCGCTCTGCCCCTCCGGGGCGTCGCTCCTCCATGACCAGAGCCACTCTAGCGCCTGGGGCAGAGGCCAAGGAGCCATCCCCAGCGCCCGGGCCATTCCTGCTCCAATGGAGCCCTGGCTGCGGGAGGGGAAGAGAGAGACAGAGAGGAAGGAGGGAGGGGGGTGGAGAAGCAAATAGGCGCCTCTCCTATGTGCCCTGGCCGGGAATCGAACCCGGGTCCCCCACAGGCCAGGCCGACACTCTACCGCTGAGCCAACCGGCCAGGGCCTATAGGAGAGAATTTAATAAAACCGTCAATATCAGCATTTCTTAAAACAGTTCTTGAAAAAGATGACAAAGATGTAAAAGCTATGCCACTCAGTAACAATTCTGTTAGCAGAAGAATAGACGAAATGAGTGAGGATATTGAAAAACAACTTATTGAAAAGCTGAAAACAAGAAAATTCTCCTTGCAAATGGATGAATCAACTTTGAGAGACAGTGAGGCAGTATTGATAACTTATGTAAAATATATTGATAAAGGACATTTTGCTGAAGAAATGTTGTTCTGTAAGATTAGAAAGCACCACTACCTCCAAAGATATATATTATAAAGCTAAAAAACTACTTAGATGTCAATGATATACCAATAAAAAATATAATAACACCTTGTGCTGCAGCTGGTGCTCCCAATATGATGGGCAAGAAAAATGGCTGCTTAAAATTGATGAAAGATGCGAATCCAGAAATGATTCTTGTGCATTGTGTTATTCATAGGGAAAACTTGGTAGCTAAAAACATCTCGCCTGTTCTGAATGAAGTATTACATACAGTAATAAAGTGCGTTAATGATATTAAAGCTAGTGCCAAATGTGAGCGTCTTTTCAAGCTATTTTGTGAAGAACAAAATGAAGACCATGTGAGACTTTTACTTCATACTGAAGTAAGATGGCCATCTAAAGGAAACTGTTTGAAAAGATTTATGGAACTGTTTGATACTCTTAGTGATTTTTTAAGCGACAAACCTGAAATGAAGTATCTGTTAACAATAGATGGTAAAGCATTTGTGAGTTATTTAGCCGATATCTTTGAAAAACTAAATATATTAAATAAACAACTTCAAGGAACAAATAAAACTCTTGTCGATGCAAAAGCAAAGATATTTGGTTTCATTACCAATATTGAGTTGTCAGAAACATATTAACAACAAAAACTTGAAACAGTTTCATTGGCTCCAAAAATGTGAAGTAACTGATATCGCTTTACTTGTTATTGTCAATCATTTGAATATTCTATCGGCTGATTTAAAAGAAAGATTTTCTGATTTAAAACAAATTGATTTCCCAACATGGATGATGCAGCCAACGTTAGTGGATTTGTCTGATATATCAAATATGCAGTATCAAGAACTCGCAGAATTGCAAAATGATGAGTCAGTTAAAGCTTTATTTAATATCAAAGGAGCGATGGCATGGCTTTGTGAGGAAACAGAAATCCAATACCCAAACTCAACCAAATGTGCAAGAAAACTATTGCTACCATTTCCATCTTCATTTTTAGCTGAATGTGGATTTAGTGCTGTAAATGATTTACTGGTAAAAAAAAGAAATCGGCTGGATATAACACAACGTGGAGACTTGAGACTAAAGCTAACCAAATTGGAACCTAATATAAAATCTCTGTGCAGCAAGCATCAAGTGCAAGGATCACACTAAATTAAAATAATAAATTAATATAGAAAAATCTGTATTAAAATTATTTGGAATTTAAATTTGTTTTTCATTATATGTTTTGAAATTTTACTTACTGTGTTTTGTTAACAATTTCATAGTGATTTCTTCCTAGAACCTATCATTTATGTTTATTAAGTGAACAAATCAATTTTTTAATGTTAAAAATTATGTATGTTACATGGGGGGGACATAAAAATTTTAGAAAGGTTAAGGTGGGGCATGGCACAAAAAAGTTTGGGAAACACTGGTATATATAGTTACATGTTTTCCCTGGGCCAGAGTGAGTGCCCGCATGAGGGCAATCAGTTCTGCTTTCTGGGAGGTGGTGCCCTCTGGCAGCTGTTGAGCTTCTAGGGTGGAGGAGGTGGTGACCACTGCGTAGGCTGCCCATCATCATCCGTTGGGTCCCTGTACAGAACTCCCATCTACAAAGAGTATTAGATCTGGATCTTTTAAAGGAGAATCTGATAATCCATCTCGAGGCCTGTTGAGGAAATCTATTAGTTCCGTACAGGAGTGGGTGGGTTCCGGAAGTGTCGCTGGAGCTGGCAGTAGAGTGGCTGGGTTGAGTCTGGGAGAGGGTAAAAGAGTGATTGAAGGGTTTTTGATGAACAAGAGGTGAAATTCTTGTAGGTGGGAAGGACTTAACAGAGAAAGAGAATTGTGTGAAAGGAGGTCAGTGAGCCTGTGGGAGGAGAATACAGTGATGGGTTGAGAAAGGGTGAGCTTAGTAGCCTCCTTGGTGAGTTCAGCTGCTACACCCAGGGCCCGGAGGCAGGGCTGCCAGCCTTTGACAGTGGTGTCCAGTTGTTTAGAGAGATATGCCACAGGGCGGTATATAGGCCCCACAGGGTGAGTTAACACGCCAACAGCATTACCGTGCTTTTCATCAGTGAAAAGATGGAAGGGGCGTCTGGAGTTGGGTAAAGCAAGAGGGGGAGAGAAAATGAGGGCACCTTGAAGGGTACAGAAAGTTCTTTTGACGGTGTTAGGGCATGTGAGAGGTCCCGTAGGAGTCTCTTTTGCAGCCTCGTAGAGGGGTTTGGCTAAGAGAGCAAAATTAGGAATCCAGTGTCTAAAAAAGCCTATTAGACCAAGGAAAGAAAGAATCTGATCAGCAGTGGTAGGTGGTTGGAGACTGCGGATGGTCTGAGTTCAATCTAGGGTGAGACCTCGGGTGGTGGGAGTCAAGGCAATGCCCAGATAGACTACAGACTGAGAGTGAATTTGAGCCTTAGCAGGGGAGACACGATATCCCTTCATGGCAAGAAAGTTAAGAAGGGTAGCTGTGTGTCTTCTTGAGGCAGACAGGGAGGGACTGCAGAGAAGTAGGTCATCTACATATTGTAAGAGAGTAATAGTCTCGAGATCACATGCAGCTAAATCCCGAGCCAGCGCCTGTCCAAACAGGTGTGGGCTGTCTCTGAACCCCTGGGGCAGGACGGTCCACGTAAGCTGCTGGGCTGAATTAGAGTCCGGATTAGTCCAAGTAAAGGCAAACAGAAAGTAAGAGTCAGGGTGTAGAGCAGGGGTCCCCAAACTGCAGCCCCCTGAGGCCATTTATCCGGCCCCCGCCGCACTTCCGGAAGGGGCACCTCTTTCATTAGTGATCAGTGAGAGGAGCACATTGACCATCTCATTAGCCAAAAGCAGGCCCATAGTTCCCATTGAAATACTGGTCAGTTTATTGACTTAAATTTACTTGTTCTTTATTTTAAATATTGTATTTGTTCCCATTTTGTTTTTTTACTTTAAAATAAGATATGTGCAGTGTGCATAGGGATTTGTTCATAGTTTTTTTTTTTATAGTCCGGCCCTCCAACGGTCTGAGGGACAGTGAACTGGCCCCCTGTGTAAAAAGTTTGGGGACCCCTGGTGTAGAGGAATGGTAAAGAAGGCATCCTTGAGATCTAGGACTGTGAAGTGGGTGGTGTCTGATGGAATGTGTGAGAGTAATGTGTAAGGATTAGGGATGACTGGATGGAGGGGAACTACTGCCTCGTTGATTAGGTGTAAGTCTTGTACAAGGCGATAAGCTCCTGAAGGTTTTCGAACAGGAAGGATGGGGGTATTACAGGGAGAGTCCGTGGGAATGAGTAAGCCTTGGTTTAAGAGGCGGGTAATTATGGGTTTAAGGCTCTGGCGGTGACTTGCTGAAATAGGGAATTGGGGCCTAGATGGAAATTGGGAGGGATTCTTTAAGCGGATGTGTACAGGTGGGTGGTGGGTTGCTACCACAGGGGTAGAAGTGTCCCAGACCTGAGGGTTGACAACATCCGGTGGAATAGGAGGTGTGACTGGATTAGGGTGATCTGTGGTAGTGGAAGAGTCTTTAGTCAGGAGTGGTAGAAGTGGGAAGATGCTGTCAGCTGGATAGTGGCCCCGAGACTGGGTAGAATGTCTCGACCCAGAAAGGGTACAGGGCACGATGGCATGATTAAGAATGAGTGTGAAAAGGGAATTCCATCCAAACTGCATGTCAGAGGTGGTGTGCAAAGAGGAGAAGAAAGTGTCCCGCCCACTCCCATAACCGAGACCTGTGAGGGAATTAGAAGTCCAGAGTATGTAAGCAATACAGAGAAGGTAGCCCCCGTGTCCACAAGAAATGAGATGGACTTACCCGCTACCTGTAGCATCACCCGTGGCTCAGAGAGAGCAATGAGGGTCTCCGAGTCCGGGCCGCATCAGTCGTCTGCGAGGCCTAGGAATTCAAATGATGGCCCCGCCTGGCTGGCTTGGTCTCCCATCTGAGCGGCCTGTCCTCCACGTAGAGACGTCGAGGATGAGCCTGATGCCAAAAGGGGACAATCGCTCTGCCAGTGACCAGGCTGCTTGCACTTAGGGCAGGGCTTAATGGGCAGCCACGGGCAGGGGCACTGCCGGGACCAATGACCCTCCTTGCCACACTTAAAGCAAGCTCCTGGTGGGGATCCTCTTGGCGGCCTGGACTTAGGTCGAGCACCCTCTGTGCCTTGCCCTTGTTGCTCTGGCCTTAGGGCTGCCACGAGAGCGTGGGTTTGGAGTGATACTTTCTGCTGCATGCGGGCCCGGCGTTCAGCCTCGGCGTGTTCCTCTCGACTGTTAAAAACCTTAAATGCCATGTTCATCAGGTCTCGGATAGGGGTCTGGGGGCCCTCTTCTGCCTTTTTAAGTTTCCTCCGAATGTCCGGGGCAGATTGGGAAATAAAGTGAGTGGCTAATACAGTGGCCCCAGCATTGGTGGTAGGGTCTAAACGAGTGTGGAGGACCATAGTGTCAGTGAGGCAATTTAAGAAGAGAGCTGGATTTTCCTCAGGTCCCTGAGTAATTTCCCTTAACTTGTCATAGTTAACTACCTTTTGTGCTGCATCCTGCATGCCAGCTACAAGACATTCAATCATTTGGTCTCGTCATCTCCTACCTGTTTGTTCCGCCTGTTAATTCCAGTTGGGGTTTGTGTCAGGGACCGCCTCTGGGCCTACCGGCTTTTGAGGGTTTGAGGCGTGGACCTTATCTGCATGAGCTCACGCCGCCATCCAGATTCAGTCCCATTCATCGGGGTAAGGGTAGAAGACATAATAATATAGAGATCATGCCAAGTGAGGTCATATACCTGAGTGAGAGATATTGGAATTCCTTGGTATAGTTGGTAGGATTAGAAGAGTAAGACCCCAAACGCTTTTCAATTGCAGACAGATCAGAGAGGGAGAAAGACACATGAACCCGAACAACTCCTTCTGCTCTGGCCACCTCGCGAAGAGGGCATAGGAGGTTGGCTTCCTCTTGGGGCCTGGAGTGAGATTGAGGGTGAGCGCTGACTGGAGAGGAGAGAGAGAGAGCATCATCTGCAGGTGGGGAAGCAGGATCTAGTGAAGAGGGGGGAGGAGTCCGATGGGACCAAGGGAGCCGAGGGAGTCTTGCAGGAGGGGAAGAGAGTTCCTCGGGGGAGTCGGAAAAGGAGGAGGAATCTGGAGCAGAGGGTTTAGCTGAGGTTTCTCTGGCCAAAAGAATGTGTGGTGTAGAGCAACCGGCACAGAGTTTAGGACGAGAACACAGATGCCAAAACCCCTGAATATAAGGAATTTCTGACCACTTCACAGCCTCCTGGCAATAATTCCATAAATTAGTAAGGATGTTAAAATTGAAAGTCCCTTCCTGAGGCCACCTGGTCTGGTTATCCAGTGGGTATTGTGGCCAGGCTACGCTACAGAAGAAAATCAGTTTCTTCTTTTTCAGGGAACGATCAATGTTTGAGAGATTCCGGATTAGGCACCCCAGGGGTGTTTTAGAGTCAGATTTGGATCCCTTTGCCCCCATAGTCACCCTCAGTTCTTGGAGTGGTCAGACTTGAGTATTAGCATCCTAAAAACTCACGGTCGGGCCACGGACGGAAAAGGTAGAGTGGAAATGCTCTGGACGTCTCTAAAGCAAATGCACTCTGTCGGAAGAGAAGTCCCAGACGCAGCTGCGGTTTTGGACAGGGATTCTCAGAGGAGAGAACTGAGGCAGGGGAGGCTGGAGGTGGGGAACTTACCACACTGTGCACTGAAGTGGGTGAAAAATTGGAGGTCCTGGTTCTTTCTCGGAGGGAAGGGGAGAGGAGCGGTCCTTGCAGACTTCTGACTCCTCCCGGGTTTTCGGCACCAAAATGTAAGGTATTTTTCCCCGCCGAGAAGGAAGGAGCAGGTCTCGGAGCCACCAAGTGTGGTAAGTTCAAAAGGCTTTATTCAGTACAAAGCGTTCCCCGGACAGACTCACTGGCATGCACGATGGAGGTCAGGAAAAAAATCGCACATGGAGAGACCGCGCGGGTATATTTAAAAAGGGGTCCCTCTAGGGAAGTTGAGCCAATATGATGTAGAGAAATCTTACTGGCTGACAATCAGTCGCTTTTGTTTCCAAGGAGTCCTAGGAAGTTTCTTTTTGGCGCGCTTGACTGTGGGCGGTCCTAGCCAAAATTCCCGGGCCTAGGTTCCCCACGTGATCATCCCTCTATCCACCGACCTTACAGTTCTTAACACCACTTAAGTTGTGAAATAAAAGTTCAGAGGCTACTTCTGAAGAATGTGTGCTTTAGACTTTGTAACAGTTGGCCCCCACCCTGCTTATCATTGATGTCCTTGGATGATGGATTCATTGGATCTCAGTTTGATCTGCCAGCTCCCCTCACCTCTCTCTTGGCATGCTGCTTCCTGAGCCAGTTTGTGCCATCTATGGGCTGGTGAGTAGATTGCAGAAGACCAAGAATGAGGGACTTTGGGTGTTTCACATACTTCTAGAACACCATTTTGCTTGCTTCAAGAAAGGCTCCACCCTTTGGGACTATCAAAAGATAACTGACAAGTTGAAATTGGTTCTGGCAGATACATCTTTTGGCAAACAAAGGCATTATTGCTTCAAATTCTGGTTAGATAAAAACTTCCAGGAAGCCATTTTTGAAAATTGGCTAGGAAAATGACAGGAAAAAACTAAATAAGGAGTTCCTGGGAGCTCAAGGAGTTAGATTTTATTATAAACTATTTTTTGTTATTTCTAAAAAAGTTCAGTTGACTCAGCGCAGACATCAATTCTCCAAGGAAGCCCCCATGACATCCCTCAGGTCCACAGAATGTTCAAGAAGCCCTCGTAGTATACTCACATTCCCTTTATCCATGCACAGGAATTGACATTAGTGCATACTCTGGTCAACACCATTGTAGGCAGTTTAAATATAGTCATTCATTTCACTCACAGAAGTCCCATAAGGAGTTCTCTCTGACAGCTCATGAAGCTGAGGCACAAGGTTACATAGCTTTCCCGAATCACCCCAGTGCAGTGAGGATCCGATCCCAGGGCACCTGGCTTCAGAACCCTTGCCCTCCCCCACTAGGTGGTAGTGACTCACCAATAAATTAGGTGTCTTACTGGTGCTTCCTCAGAGCTTTATGAGCTCTAAGTCATAAATTGCAGCCCTCCTTCTTTCCCTCCCTGACCACATGCCTGCCGTTCCCCTCGCACAGCCAAGGCTTCTTCCTAAGACCTGTAGGTTCTCAGCCTGGCTCCTCACTGCCCTTGCTCTCAGGAGGAAGATTGCTAATCTCCACCCAGATATCAAAATAAGAGCATTCTCTTTACCTTATCTCCCCAGGGGTCTCCTGTAAGGTTTATAAACAACAAGGGTGAGAGATAGATTCTAAATCCAGTACAGTAGTTGAAGTTTGAGCTGGCAGGACTCTGGGCCACAGGATAGGAACTGGAAGGGCAGACAGGCCAGAGGCTGGTGCCATGAAGCTTCCTGTCTAAGAGGTGCCTTTACTTTGGCCACAAGGGGAAAGACAGAGACAGAGACAGGGCGCCAACAGCCTGATATTGGCTCAGAGCCCTGGGGCTCCAATAGCCCTTGGCCCTACACAGTTAATTTCCTTCTGGCTCCTGGGACTGTCCTGGCCTCCTGCCTGACTCTTGCTTCACCTTGAGACATTCAGGTTCATGTTACTGTCCAGACAAAGGATCCAGAAGAATCTTCAATGTCATCCCAAGATGTCTCAGGAGGTTTAACTCATGTCATCCCAGATGTCAGTTTAAGACCCCTCCCAAGAAGGTACAAAGGCCATTTGCATCCCTCCTCAGAGTGGCCAGTGTGGGGTTGGCCTGGACCATCAGCCATGGGCCTGATATACTCTTGGCCCGGAGAACGGTCATGCAAGTAGGGACACATGGACAGACACAGGTCAGCAAGTGTCCAGTATACACAGTGTCATCTTGAAAGCAGGACCTCCAGAGTAAGCTCTGAGCACTGGACATCTTTCTGAAGTAGTGATTCTACCCTCCAACATGAGCATTAGAGGATTCAAACTGTATATCACAGAGTGATGAACATTCTGCAGGACCTCCAGAGTAAGCTCTGAGCACTGGACATCTTTCTGAAGTAGTGATTCTACCCTCCAACATGATCATTAGAGGATTCAAACTGTATATCACAGAGTGATGAACATTCTGCAGGACCTCCAGAGTAAGCTCTGAACACTGCACATCTCTTTCTGAAGTAGTGATTCTACCCTCCAACATGAGCATTAAGAGGATTCAAACTTTATATCACAGAGTGATGAACATTCTGGAAGAATCAGAATGGTCTACAGGAGCAGCAGGCACATAAGAAATGTCTGCATTACTGGTTAGGGACACATTGTGTCATTGTGGAGTCCCCAGACTCAGCCAGGCGGAACCAGATGGTGGCCTGGGTCTTGTTCTTCCATATCCTTAGGAGCTTATTAAGGCCTCTATGAGACAACCAGCTCATAGCAGAGCAAAATGGTAAGAATTATAGTATGCCTAGTTGTTTCCCATAAGTGCAAATGAAAAATGATAATCAGTTCTTGGTCAACAGTCTTTTAACTTGTGTAGTTTGGTTTTTAAATTCCCAGTGGAGTGCAATTAGTAAAATCCAAAGTATAGGAAATCTACAAATACCTGATTTCTTCAACAAACAAACTGCAAGAAGACAAAATAAATCCTGAATTAGGAGACTTAAAAACACAGGTCAAGGGCAATGTGGGAGTTTTATTTGGATTTTAATTTTTTTAAAAAATGAAATCAATTATGACATTTGAGATAAATGGAAATTTGAACACTGACAGGATATTTGATATTAATTGCTTTTTTGAAGGTATGATTTTAAAATTTCTTATCTTTTAGAGTCACTGAAACATTTACAAGTGAAATAGTATAATCTCTGGGACTTGTTTCAGAATAATGGGATGAAAAGGTGGGCAGATTAGAAGTGAACAGGGGTTGATGGTGTTGAGACTGAATGAGAGGTTCATAATCTTCCTTATATGATTTTCTTGACTTCTGTGTGGGTGCAATGTTTTTAGGAAGGAAGGAAGGAAGGAAGGAAGGAAGGAAGGAAGGAAGGAAGGAAGGAAGGAAGGAAGGAAGGAAGGAAGGAAAATAATTTTAGTTGTAATTAACAGAAAATATCATTGGAATGTTATCATTTCCCTCCTTGCTCTGCATTTTTTAAACCATAAATTCTGATAAATTATATTTTTAAGACACTTTCTATTGTATAAAAATTTTTGGAGGGAAAATCTGTTACCAATAGGAACTAGACACAGTCCCTTCTGAGAAGTCAGGTGGCTTCTGAAAGAGCTCAGAACACAGGGCTTGGCTAAAACTGCTTTCTCAGGATTAGACGATTAACCCTTTAAGTAGTACAAATGTTCATGTATATCCTCATGCCTCCTGACCATCCAGAGTACGATCGTACATGTACATCTTTGAGCTGGAGCAGTAAAGGTGTGCATGCACGCCTCCCTTTCAGAAGTATTGCAGCACGTGTTGCTGTCTATCCTGGAGGCTGGTGAGCCCAGTTATCACTATAAAGCATCTCTGAAGAGCGCTACCACCTGTTCCATAATGCTAGTATGCTAGTAACTACACTCAGCTTTGAGTACGTTCATACCACATGTAGCTGCTGTAGTTCTGCTGACAGAACTTAGAGCACTCACAGCTGGTTTTTGTCACTTTATAAGTTATTACTGTTGTTCTAATACCACAATATTCAGGATCTTACATGGTACAACTGTTGTTTTTATAATTTTTTGCTTTTTCCTCAACATATACATCACTCATTTGTCTAAAATTTTCAGCTCTTCCCCAGAAAAGTCGAGACATCATCAGGCAGGAAGGCTAGCTCCAGAAGATATTCCTAATATCTTGACAAATGCAGAGTCTGATGATGAATATTCATCTTGCAGTGATAGTGATTTCAATGATGAAATAATCAATTCTTCATCTGATGAAAGTTCTTCTGATCCTGGGCCAGCAACACAAGCAAAAAGGCCTCATTTGACACCAGATAAACCACCTGTGTTGAGGAAGTGGATGTTTGCAGGAAAATTTCTTCAAGCAATTTCTCCTGTTTTTGATTATTTAAATTCAGGTATTTTCAATAGTTTTCTTAGAAACTGAATGACACTAATGACAACAAAAGACTGGAAATTTCAATTTTCAAAGAGATTGTTGATAAAGGTTTTATGAGCAAAATTACAATTGAAAAAATAATTATCATGAATTTATTCTTTAAAATATAGACGTGGCCTGACCTGTGGTGGCGCAGTGGATAAAGCATTGACCTGGAAATGCTGAGGTCGCCGGTTCAAAACCCTGGGCTTGCCTGGTCAAGGCACATATGGGAGTTTGTTGTGGACCGGTAATGGCAAAAAGCCATTATAGATTCAAGGCTTGGCAGGGGGCTTAAGTTCTACCCCCTCCATCTCCATATTTGGCTTTGATGCTCTGTGTTTGCACCCACTCCACTTCCTTCCTTGGGTTGCAGGAAGCAATATACATACTCTTCCTCTGACTCTTTGTTTTCAGATGTTTGTAAAATTCACTAATGTATACTGTTTTTGCCTTGGGAGAGTTCCTGTCTTAGCCTTTGATGTGCAACTTTGTATCAGGGTCCTTGATTTGCATAGGTCCATATAATAAAGCGAACTGAGGCTGTGGGGCACTCAGATGCTGCCAGGCAGTTTGAGGAGTCCTCCCGGTCCCATCGGTTTTGTTCTGACAAAGTGTGTTTCCTTAATTCCGCACCGTTATTTGGAAGCTGCGCTGGTCCACGGCAGGAGTTGATGCTTCCAGCTCCTCCCCCCTTCTCTCTCTGTCTCTCTCTCCTCTCTCTCTCTCTCTCTCTCTCTCTCTCTCTCCCTCTTTCTCTACTTTCTAAAATGAATAAATTAAAAAAAATTAAAAATAAAATAAAATACAGATGTAAAAGAAAAATCAAAGTTACACAAGTGGAAAGAAATTACTGTAGAAGATTTGTATGTTTTCTAGCTCTTGTTATGTTTATGGGACATATAAAAAAGAACAAACTGAAGGACTACTGGTCAAAAAATTCTTTGATTGAAACACCAGTCTTTGGAAAAATTATGTCATTGGATAGTTTTCAGCTGATGCTACGACTGTTGCACTTTTGTGATAACAATATCAACCCCAAGGTGATCAACTGTATAAAATTAGGGCTGTTGTAGACCATTTCAAAAGAGAATATCAGTCCATTCTTTATCCAGTTAAAAATTTGTGCATCAATGAGAGCATAGTGGCTTGGAAAGGGCGCCTTCAATGAAAACAGTTTATTTCATCTAAATGTCATAGATTTGGGATAAACATGTTCCTTCTTTGTGACTGTAAAACAGCATTTGTCCTTGACCACATAGTTTATACAGGGAAGAAAACTGAGATTGAGTATGATGAAAATGTTGCAATCTCAGGTTCTGTGGTGAAGACATTACTTCTTACACAGGAAAAAAAACCATAACATCTATCTTAACAATTGGTATACAAGTCCTAATTTGTTTGAATATTTACATGAAAATGAACTGGTTGGTGCCTGTGGTACTATTAGAAAAAACTGAAAGGGAATGCCCAAGTTTCCTAAGAATATAAAAAAGGGCGAATGCATCTCAAGACATACTACAATCATGTTAGCTCAAAGACGGCGTGATAAAAGAGAGATCAACAGGCTAACTACAATTCACGAGGACTTGATGACTGAAACAGGCAAAAGTGATTACATTACTGGGCAAAGCATTACCAAGCCACTAAGTGTGGTTAGGTATAATGAGAATATGGGTTTGATTGACAAGGCTGATATGCAAATAAGTTTCACATGAAATGGTATTTAAAACTTTTTTTAATGAAATTGACATTGCTGTTTTGAACTCATACATTGTGTATCAGATGAAGACTGGAAGAAAACCACAGCTATATGACTTCAAAGCTGATCAAGCTCATTGACCAACTTTTGGAGGAGTTTGTGAAAGAGAGGAAATCACCCAGAGGAGGCTGACCATCATCAGTAGGAGACAGCCTTTGTCTTTCAGGGCATCACTTCCCAAAGCCAGTCCCTGCAACAGCCTCAAAGGATAAGCCACAACAAAAATGCTCCGTATGTCAGCACACTACAAGAGACGTAAACGGAGGGACACAAGGCTGATGTGCATTGAATGTAACAAACCACTTTGCTGCATCCATGTTTTGAGGAATACCACAGTTTGAAAAATTTTAAACATAAGGAATAAAAAAATACCTATAAATTGCCCTATGAATATCATCATATGCAAGTACATATTTGAGATTCTGCTAATAAAAATACTTTTTTTATTTTCAGATGGAAGGAACGCAAGAATTGCATAAAATAACAAAAAATTTTAAATGTGTAAGGCAACATTAAAAAAAAGGCAAATGGCCTGACTGGGTGGTGGCGCAGTGGATAGTGTAGGACTGGGATGCAGAAGACCCAGGTTCGAGACCCCAAGGTCGCCAGCTTGAGCGAGGGCTCATCTGGTTTGAGCAAAGCTCATCAGCTTAAGCCCAAGGTCACTGGCTCAAGCAAGGGGTTAACTCAGTCTGCTAAAGGCCCATGGTCAAGGCACGTATGAGAAAGCAATAAATGAAAACTAAGGTGTTGCAATGCGCAACGAAAAACTAATGATTGATGCTTCTCATCTCTCCGTTCCTGTCTGTCTGTCCCTATCTATCCCTCTCTCTGACTCTCTCTCTCTATAAAAAAAAAAAAAAGGCAAATGTATAAATGTATGTTCTTCTAGTTTCCATAAATTGGTTATCAAATAAACATGATTGTAAATTAACAAAACTGTAACTGTTACTAATTTCATTTAAAAAAAAAAACAAAACTCACTCCCAGGGGTCAGCGAGCATGATAAAAACTCATTACTCAAAGGGTTAAGTCTACTCAGTGCTACATAGTATTGCAGGAAGTAATAGCCAACAGAAGATAGAACACTCAGACAACTTAATAAAGGAAGAAAAATTTATTAGTAACCTGCCGAGCACATAGGGCTAGTAGCACCAAAGCAAAGCTCCTCGAATTAGATTTTTGTACAGATTATATACCTTTACAGTATCCAAGCAATGGCATGTGATTCCTTTGCTTAAGGTTTCCCAGGAGCCTGACCAGGTGGTGGCACAGTGGATGGAGCGTCAGACTGGGATGCAGAGGACCCAGGTTTGAAACCTTAAAGTTGCCAGATTGAGTACAGGTTCATCTGGTTTGAGCAAAGCTCGCCAGCTTGAGCCCAAGGTTGCTAGCTTGAGCAAGGAGTTATTCGGTCTGCTGTAGCCCATGGTCAAGACACGTAAGAGCAGGGGTAGTCAACCTTTTTATACCTACCGCCTACTATCTGTTAGTAGGAAAATTTTCTAACCACCCACCGGTTCTATAGTAATGGTGATTTATAAAGTAGGGAAGTAACTTTACTTTATAAATGTATAAAGCAGAGTTACAGCAAGTTAAAGCATATAATAATAATTACTTACCAAGTACTTTATGTCAGATTTCTGCTAAGGTTGGCAGAATAAATCTTTATAAAACAACTTACTATAGTTAAATCTACCTTTTTACTTATACTTTGGTTGCTCCACTACTGCCCACCATGAAAGCTGGAATGCCTACTAGTGGGCGGTAGGGACCAGGTTGACTACCACTGCATAAGAGAAAGCAATCAATGAGCAACTAAAGTGCCACAACAAAGAATTGATTCTTCTCATTTCTCTCCCTTCTTGTCTGTCTGTCCCTGCATATCTTTCTCTCTGACTCTGTCTGTCTCTGTTTATCAAAAAAAAAAAAAAAAGTTTTCTCAGGACTCAAGAAGAGGAGAGGGGTATTTTGGTGGGGTCAGCAAGGGGGAAGGAGTTTCCAGATCACTGGTAGTAGCTACGTACAGATCTTGCTTTGTGTTGCAGATGGCTCCAAGCCACCATTTAGAGAACTATGGGATGTAGTTAATTTATAACTAGCTGACTCAGTTATCCCTGTTGGCTCTTTTCCCTTGTTGTATTCTTCTGGTTTCTCCCCTCTCAAGGGAGAAGGAAGGTTTGCTCCCTCCTCAATAGAAGCTATAATTAAACCCTTTTATGAACTTAAGTCACTCACTCCAGGCTACGTAGTAAAGCTGGTGTGAGGAACTCAGATCTGGCAGTGCTAAGAGCTAATCTCTCAGCTTTTAGGTACCAGCTGTCTTAGCTAAAACCATTCCCTCAAATTTTCCACACACAAAAAAAATGATAGAAAGCTTTCTAGAACACGGAGTGTTTCAAATGGCATAGACATTTTCTACAGCCCAACCAGAATAACTTAGGATTCCTTTCAGACATAACACAAAGAGAAATGGGACTGGATCTCCCCAAGGACAGCACCTCTCAAATGTCACAGCCTTAAGTGGTGAGGAATTGCAGGAGGAAAATATGCCCAAAAGTAAATGAAGCCTGACCTGTAGTGGTGCAGTGAATAAACTGTCCACCTGGAATGCTGTGGTTGCCAATTCGAAACCCTAAGCTTGCTCGGTCAAGGCACCTATGACAAGCAACCAATGAACAACTGAAGTGAAGCAACTATGAGGTGATACTTCTCACTCCCCCTCTTTCTCCTCTTCATGTAAAATCAATAAATATTTTAAGAAATAATAAAGGGAAGAAAGACATAGCTTCATTTCTTTCAAGAAGCTCATACTTCTGCTTGATCATTACACTCAGATTTGGGAAGTTCATATGGACAAGTAGTTAAGGTCATGAAAACTCCGTGTTGGCCCTGGCCGGTTGGCTTGCCAGTTGGCTCAGTGGTAGAGCATCGGCCTGGCGTGCAGAAGTCCAGGGTTCGATTCCTGGCCAGGGCACACAGGAGGCGCCCATCTGCTTCTCCACCCCTCCCCCTCTCCTTCCTCTCTGTCTCTCTCTTCTCCTCCTGCAGCCGAAGCTCCATTGGAGCAAAAGATGGCCTGGGCGCTGGGGATGGCTCCTTGGCCTCTGCCCCAGGCACTAGAGTGGCTCTGGTCACGACAGAGCGACACCCCAGATGGGCAGAGCATTGCCCCCTGGTGGGCGTGCTGGGTGGATCCTGGTCAGGTGCATGTGGGAGTCTGTCTGACTGCCTCCTCGTTTCCAGCTTCGAAAAAGTACAAAAACAAAACAAAACAAAAAAACTCCGTGTTTACAGTGGCATGGGTAAACACACTCATATTGTTGACAGGTGTGTAAATTGGTGTGTCATGTCAAGAGAACAATAATCAAAACTACACATATCCTTTAACCCAGAATTCTACTCCTAGAAACACAGTATATTCAATGACACTCTCACCATCAATCTCTACATCTCTACTGAGTAACTCTCACCTCCATATTCTTAGGATAACAGTCCCTTTGCCTCTCTTGCCCCACAACCCTCTGGTCTCTTTCACAATTATACTCCATGAAAAGGCATCATCTGCCATCACTCTGTCCCACACCCTATTCTGACTTCCTATCCCCACCTACCACACTACAGAGATTGGTGGTCTGGTTAAAGTCACCAACATCCTCCATGTAGTAAAATCCAATGCTCACTTCTATCTTGCTTGACCTCTCATTACTATTCCACATGACTTACTATTCCCTCCTTCACACCCTTGGCTTCCCTGACAGCATATTCTCTGTACTTTCTTCCTGCCCCAGTGGCCAGTCCTCAGTCTTTTACTGGTTCCTTTTCTGCTCAAAAGGTTTTAAGTGCCAGCAGCCTCTGGCCTAGGGATCCTTTTCCTCATCTATATTCTCTACCCTATGGTATTTCACCAAGTCCTTTGCTTTAAAGTGCTAGTGATATGACAAAATCTACATCTACAGCCCTATTTAAAACTCTAGATTCAGTTATCCAAGTCCCTACTCAGCAGTTCTACTTAAGTCTCTAACAGGATCTCAAACTCTAGGTACCATGGCCAAAATAGAACTATTTTGTCTTTCAACCCCTAAACTTGGTCTCTCATTATTTTCATCATCATCCATCAAGCATGATCTTTGATTCCTTTTTTTCCTCATATCTCTTGCTTGTATTGGTAGAATTTCCTCCTGTTCTTGCTTCTCCTCTTACCCTTCTATAATTTATCCATACTTCATAGTAGCCAGTGACTTTTTAAATTACCAATAAAACAACCCTATGACCTCTCACCTAAAATGAAAATCAAGCTCCTTACAAATCCTTCAGTTCATGTAGGACCTGCTTCTCTCTCCAACCGACTTGTTCATTTCCCCCCTCACTTATTCCCATTAAGCCCTTGCTTGGAAACCTCCCATGCCTGGCTCTTTCTTGTTCTTTATATTGCAACTTAAATTTCATTACCTTACAAACATTCTCTGATCTCCTAATAGAAAATCTTCAACGTTTACCCTTCTTTGGAATTTACTACCATTGGATATTTTTCTTCTTTTTACTCTTTCCAATTAGAAAGTAAACTCCATGAGTACAGGGTTCTTTTTTTTTTTAATTAATTAATTAATTTATTCATTATTAGAGAGGAGAAACAGAGAGGGAGAGAGGAGAGAGAGACAGAGAGAGAGAAGGGGGGAGGAACTGGAAGCATCAACTCCCATATGTGCCTTGACCAGGCAAGCCCAGGGTTTTGAACTGGCGATCTCAGCATTTCCAGGTAGATGCTTTATCCACTGCGCCACCATAGGTCAGGCGAGTACAGGGTTCTTATCTATTTTGTTGAACATGACTTGACACATAGCACATGGTGAAAGAATAGTGAATGAACAAGTATGTAAAGATACAGAAAGATAGTCTCTCAAATATTGCTTGTGTAGCAATACAAGTATAACAAAAACTAGAAACTACTTAAAAGCTGGAGGATACCTTAAATTGTAGTATATCTATAAATGCTAATACAGAAATAATGTCCAAGACATGTTCACATTAACTTAAAAATGAAAGAGATTTTCAACGTTAGAGACATAGGCATTGATTTGAGATCAAAATAGCTAGCTACTTGAAACACACTGATTAAGATAGTAGTCCAAATAATGTTCAGATTAGGAGACAAAGGCAATGGGCATTTATGACAAAGGAAAGGAGAACAATAACAGCAATAGAAGGAAGGCATTTCTATTGGTGCAGATAATACAGTGATGTTGATTATAAGCAATGATTTTAATTTTCAGTCCAGGTCCAGTAGGTAGTCTCGATGTATTCATAGTATCTGCTTTAGTATTTTTGCAAACAGTTCTCTGGAATACAAGGTTGCTTTAGACCCATTCAAAAGATTGTTTTGCCTTGTTTTAACACTCCAAATACTTAAAGCATAAAATGTGCAAGGTCGTTGTTCTAGCATGGATCCATTTTTTTTACACGTATTGTGGTAGCCAGCTTCCAAAATGATCCCCAATAATCTTTACCTCTTAAAGCTCTTATGTAGTCTTCTCTCAAATTGAATTGGAACAGGACTGTGTGACCAATAGAGTATGGTGAAAATGACATTGAATGACTTTGAGGCGAGGCTCTAGAAGACATTCCCCCTTATTCTCTTGGGTCACTTCTTTTGGGGAAAACCATTTGTGTTATGAGGTCACTAGAGCCCTGTAGAAAGGCCCATATGGAGAGAAGCTAAGACCCTCTGCCAACAGCCCGCCCCAACTTGCTTGCCCTGTGAGGGAGCTACACTGGGCGCGGATTCTCCAGACCCAGCCAAGCCTTCAGACAGCTGCACCCTCGTGAGCTCCCCAGGCCAGAACCACGAGCTAAACTGCCCCTAAATTCATGACCCACAGAAACTGTACAAGTTAGTAAATGTTTATTGTTGTTTTAAGCTACTTCATTTTCAGGTAATTGGTTATGTATAAACATAATACATAATATAACTCCTCTTTTGCTTACAAAGCACATAGGTGCACAGGCTTATACACGCATAGAACTATCTCAAAGGATAGACAAAGGGAGTAACTGGGTTCTGACATGGTGAGTTGGGAGATATATTCACTTCTTACTCCATGCTCTTGTAATCTCAGATTTATTTACAAAAATCACATTACTTTTACAATCTTAAAATGTTTACTTTTGAAAAGGTTTAAGCAAAACTGATAAGAGGGATAAGCCACAACAGTGGTCCTTCCTAAGCTTTCTTTTCCTTTGTTTTCCTAGACTTTCTCCCTCTTGCAAGACCTTGCCTTGAAAAGTGCTGTTCGCCTGACCAGGTGGTGGCACAGTGAATAGAGCATTGGATTAGAATACAGAAAACCCAGGTTTGAACCCCAGAGGTCACCGGCTTGAACACGGGCTTACCTGCTTGAACATGGGGTCGCTTGTTTGAGCATGGGATCATAGGCATGACCCCATAGTAGCTGGCTTGAGCAAGGGGTCACTGTAGCCCCTGGGTCAAGGCACATATGAGAAAGCACTAAATTAACAACTAAGGTGCCTCAACAAAGAATTGATGCTTCTCATCTCTCTCCTTCCTGTCTGTCCCTATCTGTCCCTCCCTCTCTCTCTCATACACACAAAAAAAGATAGTAATAAATTTTTTTTTTTTTAAAAGGGCTGTTCTTTGCCTGACCTGTGGTGGCTCAGTGGATAAAGCGTCGACCTGGAAATGCTGAGGTCGCCAGTTTGAAACCCTGGGCTTGTCTGGTCAATGCACATATGGGAGTTGATGCTTCCAGCTCCTCCCCCCTTCTCTCTCTCTGTCTCTCCAATCTCTCTCTCTCTCTAAAATGAATAAATAAAAAAATTTAAAAAATAAATAAATAAAAAAATAAAAAAGGGCTGTTCTTTAAGGCTTTTGAGTAAGCCAAAACCTGGAGGACTGGTTGTTTTTTGTTTTTAATATTAATGCATTTCACTGAGAATATCAACCCCATGACAGGACTGCTGCTAAGACAGGTATTCCAATTTAATTATTTGTATTTAAAAAGGCAATAAATAATGTTGCAGTAACTGTGTGAGATGCATAATTGAACAACCACACTCACACTACTGCTAGGTGCTGATGGTTTGCTTAGAGTTCACGATGGAGCTGGGGTTTCTGCAGGTGACCCACAACTCCAGTTGTGCCTGATTTCTCACCAGTAAAGACAGATGCTAAGAAATATGCCATAGACTGATCAGGTGGTAGAGGCAAGGGCAGCTCATACCCAAACCACAGAATTCTTCTTACTCTTCCTCAATAAAGACATTTCCAAAGAGTGACTCCAATTATTTACATTTAACTAGAGCTCAGTTAAGTCCCAAGGCTTGAATAAAATACAGTGTGTCTGTTAAGGCATGGTGCACTTTTGACCGGTCACAGGAAAGCAACAAAAGATGACAGAAATGTGAAATCTGCACCAAATAAAAGGAAAACTCTCCCAATTTCATACCTATTTAGTGCAGTTCGATGTGGGCTCACGCAGATTTTTTAGGGCCCCTTAGGTAGCTATCCCGTAGCCTCTACAGACTCGTCACTGACTGATGGCCTACAAGAACGTGGTTTCTCCACCAAACTGCTGGTTTCCTTCAACTGCTTATCCCACCGAGTAATGTTATTCCTATGTGGTGGCACTTCGTTACAAATGCGCCAATATTCACGTTGCACTTTGGTCACGGATTCGAATTTAGCGAGCCACAGAACACACTGAACTTTCCTCTGTATCATCCACATCTCGACTGGCATGGCCGTGGGCTGCTCCGCTGTATACATGGTGTTATGTCATCATCTGCACATGCGCACATGCTGCCACATCATCTTACAGAAACTGGGAGGGTTTTCCTTTTATTTGGTGTAGATTTCACATTTCTATCGTCTTTTGTTGCTTTCCTGTGACCGGTCAAAAGTGCACCATGACTTTATGGACACACTGTAGACAACTAAGTAAATCTATCAGGGTTTTCTTTTCTTTTTTAATTTCAGAATTAGGGGTGGGGGTGGACAAGACACATGCTTTTGACTAGTATGAAATCAGAAACTTCTTTTTTAAGACATTCAACCTCTGTAGCACAAATTCATAATTTTAATCAATAGGACCAGGGGTCAGCAGTGACAAACTGAACCTTTGATTTGATAATATATTCATTCCACTCCTCTCATGGGCCTCCAAAAGCTTAAAGTTACTGGAACAACGATGTAATCACTGAACTATGCATACTGATGAGAGGATAGCCCCAGGATTTATGAAATTGAGATAACCAGGAAATTAATTACCTCCGAAACTCCTCTGTGAACAACTATAATGTACAAGGAAACACCCACTAAAACCAATCCAGTCAAGTCAGTTTAGGTTGTGTCCTGCATAGTGGGACACAAATCCACATTCACTTTCAAATTGAGAGGAACCTCTCAGTAAATAGAGCCAGTAGAATGGAAAATATTCAAACTTTGGGATAGTTTAGAAAAACCAGACCACAATAAGACTGCTGAGACAAGAGCAAAGGCAGCCACACACAGGGCACTGCTCTCTCAGAACCCGAGTTCCTCCATGGGGTGTAATTCAGGTAGACCAGGGCTTCATGAGCCGCTTCTCAAAGGCACAAGAAACAAGTACAGTTTGAAAAACTTGCTTCAGCCCAAAACATCTTTATGATTATATTTCTCAAATTATTTATTTTTCTCTTCTTAATGTAGAGTCAAAGACCTGGTAAAAATGAACCAGGAAAAATACTTCATCTTCATTAGTCTAATGATTAAACTATGATTATACATATATGGAATACTACTTGGTCACTAAAAATGAGGAAGATCCATATGAATTGATTGTGAAACTGACATATAAATGTACATATATGTATGTATGTATACATATCCCTTCTTATTTTACTATATTCATTCTTCTTTGAAGGGTTTATATACATATGTTGTATATAAACAAATTAGTATAAAATTAACCTTCTGGGAGATGAGAATTGGCCTGGGTAGCAACAGACTTTTTATATTTATGTTTCGTTCAGTTTGATTTTAAAGCATGTATTATGAAAATGACTATACCACAAAGATTATTCCTACTAGATCACCCTATAGAACACCTATAGGACTGGTGTTCCATTTGTTTCTGCTCCCTTTTATCCTGCTTCAACTACCTTTTGCTTTCTTACCTGTAAAATGAGGACAACCCAACAAGCCTTCTAGAGACACAAAGCAGACAAAGCATGAAGGCAGGCAGGATACAACTGGCAGAAAGTGACATCGTATTAGCAGACAGAGGAATAATAATAATGCTACATAATATGTGTCAGTGCTTAAATGTGTCAATTGTTTAATCCTAATAACTCAGTGAGGAAACTGAGGCACAGAGAAGTATCTTCCCTATGAAATGGAGTGAGAAGTCAGCCCTGCCTGGTAGCTCAGGGCCCACATTCTTGGCCACTAGGCTGTGCTACTGCAAAACAAATGAAAAGAACAAGATTCTCCCCTCCCCCAATCAGACTGGTAAAATTTCAAAAGATTGATGGATCACGTGTGGGTAAATATTTTAGGAAACAGGTATAAATGTACTTTTTGGTAGAAGTATAAATTACTGAAGTCCATCTGGCAAGAGTTACCAAAATTTAAATTTTCATTTTTTAGCTAAAGACAGACAGATAGATGAGAAGCGTCACTCATAGTTGTAGTACTAAGGTGCTTTGACCAGGGGGCTCCAGCCGAGCCAGTGACTCCTTGCTCAAGCCAGTGACCTTGGGCTTCAAGACAGTGACTTTTGGGCTCAAGCTTGCGACTCTGTGCTCAAGCCAGATGAACCTGTGCTCAAGATTATGACATTAGGGTTTCAAACCTAGGTCCTCAGCACCCCAGGCCAATGTTCTATCCACTGTGCCACCTCCTGATCAGGCCCAAAATTTAAAATTTAAAATAGGTGTCTAACTTTTGACCTGGCCAGTCTACTTTCAGGAATTCATCCTGAGGAAACACTCACAAAAATGTCCACACACAGATGTTCAATAAAGTGCCATATTAATGGGGGGTGGGTAGTAGGGAAGAAAGCCATAGGTAGGGAAATGACTAAATACATCACAATATATTCAAAATATTAAATAGTCTGTATCCTTTAAAAATGATGGATAATCTATAGATGCAGACTTGGAAACAATCCTGAAATGTAAGTAAATGAGAAACAATGATCACAGAGCAATATGTACAGTACAGTTCTAAGTAAGAAAAAGGGGTGAGCATCACATCATTTCTATCATTTCTTCCAGAAAAATAGTGTTGCTCCCCATTTTATATTCCTTCTCTCAAACACACACACACACACACACAATTCAGAAAGAAGTTGTAAAAATAGTATTATTTATAAATCATACAATAAAATAATTATTTCAAAAACTCACAAATACAAGTTGTATAAAGTCAGTTAGGAGTCAAGTAATATATCTCTTAGATATATTACTGCAAATCACATCTATTTTAGTGTTCTTTTCCAAATAGATGTGGTTCAAATCCAGTGAAGTCTTTATAATTTCATATTTTATAATGGCACAAAACTGACAATAAATAGTCCAACAATAATTTCTTAAAATACTAAGTAGTAAATTCTATTCATAGTTGAAAAATTCATGCTACCTGAAGATTTCACTGAAGTCAGTAAAATGTTATACAAAATTTGTATATTCATGTTTAAAATCCTCTTTGTATTTTCCTTGAAGTGACGATAACATAAAAAAGCTCAAGATTAATAAAAATATTAAGACTCTATAGTTTCATTTCATTATATGCTGAACATAAGAAACACACAGCATTCTGTCTTCTCTTTTTAAAAACTACCTAGGCACCTTGTTAAGTGGAAGCCACAGCCAGACTTGGTGTGCAAGAGCCTCACACGGAGGCTTACTAGCATACAGGTTCCTGGGCCCTGTTCCCAGACTAAGCTCTCATTCCTGAGTCTGACAAACCTGCATTCTTAAACAATAGCCTCAATGATTTCAAGAGGTGGTGGTACAAGAACCCTTCTAACCATTTCAATTCTGCTGCCCAATCCTAACCCACTGCCATTGGGCAGAAGCCTGAGACTGGGCAGCTAGCTCCTTTGCCTCTTTAAAAGTTTCTTCAACTGTGAAGTCAGTCAATTGGATTGATCAACTCTGAGAGCCTTTAAATTCTAGTAAGACTGTGATTGACCCCAGATGTAGAAGAAGTGTAGTTTCAGCTAAGAACTTAAGTCTCCACACCAAGACCAGTTTTTGCAAGTGACTAGGTTTCTGGGAGTTGGGTTTCTGCCACTTTCTAAAAAGTCTGCTTCTCTAAGTTTCATTTCTGGGAGAATCAGAGTGGAGGAATTCTAAAACTGACATTTATGTTAATTTGGTGGATTTTCTTCATGCAAACAGGGAAGCTTCCAGCAATCCTGAGAGGTGCTGCATATACATGGTATGTGATAAAAAACCCACTGGGTTAGGAAACCACAGAAATATTCCCATAATATTAAGCAAACTCCAAGTCCTCCTGTAAAACTTCCATCAGACAAGCTGGAATCCTCAATAGGAGGTTTTAATGGTGGTTGAACTGGAAGAATAAGAACTGGATTTCCTAGAGGATTTCTTTGATATGAGGGATACTTGCATCCGCTTTACTGCACGGACACTTCGACAAAGAAGAGCGTTTTTTGCATGATTCCTAAAGTCTTCTGAAACAAAATAATAGACAAAAGGATCAATGCAGCTGTTGAGGGTGGAGAGGCAGAGGGCTACAATGTACAGGGTGTAGACGTGGCTCTGGCCCCACTGTTTAATCATGAAATAATGCACTACGAGCAGAAAGTTACTAGGAGTGAAGCAGATCAGGTACATGGCCAGGACAGTGATGATAAGTTTAATGGCTCTCTTCCTCTTCTTTCCTGAGTTCTCATTAATGGCAGAGGACTGAAGTGCTCTGATCATCAGCACATAGGCAGAAGCCATGAGGAAGGCTGGGAAGAGAAAGACTCCAATGGCCAGAGAGAGGAAATAATTGAACATGTCCCCCACCAACACCAGCTCAGGTAAAACATCATGACAGGTGGTGATGTTAAGGGCTGAAATGTGATTGGTCTGCCTCACTACATACAAAGGGATGGTGACCAGCAGAATTAGCAGCCATATTCCCAAGGAGATACCAATGGCAATGTTCGCGTTCTTCCTGGTGTGCACCATGGGGTTCACAATAACCCAATATCGCTGCACACTGAGGCAGGTCATAAAGAGAATGGAGCAGTACATGTTGCCATAGAAAAAACCAATGAGTACCTTGCAAAGGGATTCCCCGTAAATCCAGTTGTTGCCATGTATATGATAGTCAATCTTCAACGGGAACCACATGATGGAGAGAAGGTCTGCCAAGGCCAGATTGGCCATGTAAACCACAGCAGGGTTCTTCTTCTTTGTCCGGAAAAGGAAGACCCACAGGGCCATGCCATTACTTGGCAAACCGACCACAAACACAATCGTGTAAACAATTGGAAGGAAGACAGTAGTCAGTTTTCCAGTGAGGAGGGAGGCAGAAAACTCATCCACAGAAAAGCCTGGTTCCACTGTAATTCCTTCAGGGATTTGAGATGAGTCAATCTTACCAATCAGACTTCTTCCTCTAGAGGATTTATTGACAGCTGTACAAGAAAGGCAAGATAGACAAGAGTCATTACCGAAATCAATGTTTCCACAGTAATGCTGGTATGTTCAAGTAAAACCATTTTATAAAGAGACAGAATTGGTACACAGAATGCTTACATGGGTTTTCTTTTGACTGACTGGATTACTGAGATTTTTACTGCCTGGTTTTTGTTTTATAGTATTGTTTTTTATCAGAGGGTTATGGAGCATGTGTGGAATATAACACTGATTTATATAAATCTTATTTTTACAAACTGTTTACACTCATTAATTCCTAACTGTTTCTATAATGGCCATCTTACTCTGGCTGAGACAGGATCTACCTTAGCCGATCAGCCATTCCTTATCCCACAGCCCAAAGCAGGGAGATTCCCAGAAGCACAGGGACATTCCCTCTCCACCCACAAGGATAGCCTCAGCCATGGCAGGAATTCCCCACCACCACGTGCTTTGGTGTGGGCCTCCTGAAGACTTTCCTGTGGAGGCTAGTTCTCAGGCAAGCTTTCTGGCTTTAAGGTGACTGGAGGGATGGGTGCACCAAAGACAAATTTCTGTTCTGACCTTCAAGGAAAGTGGCAAGCTTTAACAACTTATGTGCTCATGTCCCCATATTACAAATTAAACTTTAGAAACCACAAACAAGTGAATGACATATTCAGCCTACAACTTGCCCCAACCAAGTGTTCATGGAACTGCAGAAGAAAGTGAGGGGGCAATTTGAGGAGACTGAAGAATCTTACTTTAATTCTGGGGAAGATCAGGCCTTCCATCATGCAGAGAAAACAGGGCAGAGCTCACCATGGCATGCCAGGGAGGATGTAAAACCTACTCCCAAGTTTATCTGATCATCACTATGCTTGGCCATCACTTTTTCCCTTCTAGCTCTGCACCCATGTTCCGCAGAATCAGTGGTTGTGCAGAGGCATAGATGGTATGGAGATCAACACTTAATTTTTCACTTAGTGTAGCGGGTTAAAAGGTGGCCTCCTCAAAAGGTGGGTTCACTCCTAATCCTTAGAATCTGTGATCACTACCTTATTTAGAAAAAGGATCTTTGTAGAAGTAATGAAGGATCTTAATATGCAATAATCCTGGATTATCCAGGTGGGCCCTAAATCCAATGTCAAGTGTCTTTGTAAGAGAAAGGCAGAGGGAGATTTGATAGAGACAGAAGAGAGAAGAAAGAGGTGTAAAAAGGAGGCAGAGATAGGATGCCAAGAAACAAGCTAAGGAGTGCCAACAGCCACCAGAAGCTGGAGGGGTCTAGACACAGATTCTCCCCTAGAAACCTTCAGAGACAACACCTTGATTTCAGACTTCTGGTCTCCACAACTGTGAGAAAATAAATTTCTGTTGTTTAACCATCATTTTTTGGCAATCTGCTATGGCATAGGAAACCAATACACTTAGGACAGACCTATGTCTTATTCCAATTTCTCTTATAATTTTTTAAAAGAACATTAATTATTTTAAATAAAAATAATCTTACATATTACAGTGTTCTTCATATACTTGACGATAACCCATATTAAGAAACATACTTGGTATGGTTACCTAGTCCCAATACAAATATCCATAATAGAAAGAAAAGGTTCACAAAATAATAATTACCCTTATTATGCAGGGAACACTGATATTTTCTATACATTCTTATAAAAAGCCAGTCACCACCTTCTACATTGATTTCATGAACCATTTATGTTTTTCAAAACCGCAGTTAACAGTGACCAACTGTGATGCACCCCAGAGAACAGTACCAATGTATTGACAGATGGTATGGTGTCTGTGGAACTTGCCCAAGCCCCAAAATGGTTAAAGGTCCCAGTATATGACTCATAGGTTTCTTTAGTTCTAGGGCTGTCACAATTCCTTTCTGATCCCCACAGCCCCTGGCAGAGCTCTGGACATAGAATAGGTGCTTCACACACCTGCAGGACGGAAAAGCCCAGCCAGCCAGCAGTGAAGGCAGGGAGGGACTCAGCCTTTCCTTAGGGCCTGACCTGGCCCAGTTAGCACACAAAACCACAGACACTAGCAGGGTTACAGGAGTACAACTCTACGAAGCAAACCACTTTTTTTTTTAAACATTTTATGTATTCATTTTTTAGAGATAGGAGTAAGTGCAAGTGCGCTTGTCAGAAAAAGACAGAGAGAGAGAGAGAGAGAGAGAAGGTGGGGAGGAAAAGGAAGCATCAACTCGCATATGTGTCTTTTTTATTTTTTTCAAAGACAGAGAGAGAGTCAGAGAGAGGGATAGACAGGGACAGACAGACAGGAACAGAAAGATGAGAAACATCAATCATTAATTTTTCGTTGCATGTTGTGACACCTTAGTTGTTCATTGATTGCTTTCTCATATGTGCCCTGACCACGGGCCTTCAGTAAACCGAGTAACCCCTTGCTCGAGCCAGCGACCTGGGGTCCAAGCTGATGAGCTTTTTTGCTCAAACCAGATGAGCCTGCGCTCAAGCTGGTGACCTCGAGGTCTCAAACCTAGGTCCTTCTGCATCCCAGTCCGACACTCTATCCACTGCTCCACCGCCTGGTCAGGCTCACATATGTGTCTTGACGCAGGGTTTTGAACTTGCGACCTCAGTGTTCCAGGTTGACGCTTTATCCACTGTTCCACAACAGGTTAGGTATAAGCCACCTTAATACCAATAAACACTAATTTGTTTTTCAGAACTTCAGCTTTTTATTGAACTTGTTACAAAAAAACTGAGTCAAAAGACCAGAGCTGAAGTCATCATCAGACTCCCCAGAGTCACCTTATCTGTATCCTGATTTAAAGTGTTAAAATAATGTTTATAACATTTATGAGACTACTAGAAATTTGAACACTGATTGGATATTTGACTAAGATATTATTGTTAGTGGTTATGTTTGGAAAAGAAATCCTTATGTTTTATGAATATATACTGAAATATTCTAAAATATCTGGGTTTATTTTAAAATAACACAATGATTGGCACCTGAGACAGTCCTGGTGGGAAAGTAAAATGCACACCTGCTGTGGAACACATTCAGACGGTTACACACAGAGCTGTCATGCCACCTAGCAATTCCCATTGTGGGTATCTACCTAAGACAAATGAAAACAAATGTCCATACAAAAAGTGTACATGAATATTCACAGCAGCACTATTCAGAACAGCCAAAAAGAGAAAATAACCCAAATGTCAATGGACAAATAAATGGAAAAATAAAATGCAGTCTATGCATACAATGGAATATTATTTGACAATAAAAGAGAAGTACTGATAAATGCTACCACATGGAGGAACATTGAAAAGATTATGAGAAGTGAAAACAGTTACAAAGGAATGTGTATTGTGTAATTCTATAGCAAATGTCCTAAATAGGCCAATCTCTAAACAAAAATTAGATTGATGGTTACCAGGGACTGGGGAATAGGGAGGTTGGAGGTGCCAGCCAGCCTAAGAAGTAGTGTGGGGTGTTCTTTGAGGGTAATAAAAATGTCCTAAAGTTGACTGTGGTGATAGATCTAGAACCCTATGAATATTCTAAAACAGGGGTCCCCAAACTTTTTACACAGGGGGCCAGTTCACTGTCCCTCAGACCATTGGAGGGCCAGACTATAAAAAAAACTATGAACAAATTCCTATGCACACTGTACAGATCTTATTTTAAAGTAAAAAAAACAAAACGAGAACAAATACAATATTTAAAATAAAGAACAAGTAAATTTAAATCAACCAACTGACCAGTATTTCAATGGGAACTATGCTCCTCTCACTGACCACCAATGAAAGAGGTGCTCCTTCCAGAAGTGCGGCGGGGGCCGGATAAATGGCCTCAGGGGGCCGCATGTGGCCCGCGGGCCGTAGTTTGAGGACCCCTGTTCTAAAAGCTACTGAATTGTTGACATAATTATCTTAATAAAACTGTTAACCCTGACCCGTGGTGGCCCAGTGGATAAAGTGGAGACCTGGAACACTGAAGTCACTGGTTCAAAACCCTGGGCTTGCCTGGTCGAGGTACATATGGGAGTTGATACTTCCTGCTCCTCCCTCCCTTTCTCTTTCTCTCTCTCTCTTTTCTAAAATAAATAAAGTCTTTAAAAAAAAAAGCTTAGTGAGGGCTGCATGGGATTCACTTTCATAATATTCTACTTTCATATTTTAAATTTTTCATGAAAAAGAGCATATACCAGGTCAGAAAGATTCACGTAAAGAGATCAAACTCTGTTTTAAATAAAAATGCTAAAATAAAAGAGAAAAAAATACTAAAAAACAAAAACAAAAAAGAAAGAAAGGGAGGAAGGGAGGTATGGAGAAATAAAAAGAGAGTAAGGAAGAAAAGGAGGGAGAAATTAATTCTGAGAATATTCCAACATACAACGATGAATGATGTTAATCAAAAATCTTGTTCATAGCCTGACCTGTAGTGGTGCAGTGGATAAAGTGTCTACCTGAAATGCTGACATCCCCGGTTCAAAACCTTGGGCTTGTCTGGTCAAGGCATATATGGGAGTTGCTTCCTGCTCCTCCCTGCCTTCTCTCTCTCTCTCTCTCTCTCTCTCTCTCTCTCTTCTCTAAAATGAATAAATAAATAAAAATAATTTAAAAATAATAATAAACTTGTTCATGTTAACTGTGTTTATTGTACCAGCTGCAGAGCACACAAACAGCATGCTGCTCATGTCTGAAGTTGTACCACTGGTAAACGTGAAGATGCTGCTCAGAAGTCCCTGAAGCCTTCAGCAGAGGGTACAGACTTTTACCCTGTACAGTGTCCTACCATTCCCCAAACTCTTGTCCTGACCTGATGCTATCCCAGATCCCAACTAAAAAACTCACCTATAAACCAGGTAAAATCACTTTAACTCAGAGAACAGAGAAAAAATGAAATGCACACATGAAACTTAAATTCATATACTGGCTATAAAAGTATCCTCATTTGGGGGCTGTAATCAACAATACTTGCCCAAGTATGCAAAAATACATACCCACAGATGCTCAGGACAGCATCTCCATCCCAACCATAAACAAACAGGAAAGAAGCACAGTTCATCAGCTCCCATTCCTGACTCACCATATCCCTAGCACAGTCCCTAGCTATAATATATAGTAGATACTACACTATTCAATAAATATTTAAATGGAAAGATAGACACCATAGACTATCAACTAAAACAAGCACTGGCAGCAGAGGTAGATTAAGGTCAGTTGAGGACCCGGGTGCAATAGAAAATATTGGGTCCCTTAAAAAAAAGAGACAGGGAAAATAAAAATACATGTTAACCATATTTTTAAATAAATAAAAAATATTATGTACTATTAATGTTAAAATTGCACATATGAAACAAACTTGGTGCCATTAGAAAAAAGTGTCAAGCTGGGGGTTTGCAGGGCTCTTCAGAAGTCGGGGCCCAGGGCAAGCGCCTGGTCCACCCACCATTAAATCTGCCTCTGACCGGCAGAACAATATGCTTCCATCTGTATAACAAAATTATAATTTATTTACAAAATCTGGAATCTAGAAGGATACCCAAGCTATGTCTGTGGAGTAAAATGGCTAGAGAAGAGAGAATTTTCTTTTTTTACTTCACACCTCTCCATATTGTTGGGTTTCTTTTTCAAAGGAGTATAAACTACGTAGTACAATCTATTTGGAGGGCAATTTGGCAAAACATGTCAAAATACAGCGTTTTGCCCTGTGACCTATCAATTTATTTCTAGGAATTTATCCCGCATGTATACTAGCTAAAGTACAAAAATACTGTGTGTACAAGAATAGTCAGCCTGACCTGTGGTGGCGCAGTGGGTAAAGCAACAACCTGGAAGGCTGAGGTCACCTGTTCAAAATCTTCAGCTTGCTTCATCAAGGCAACTTGACTAGTATGAGAGGCAACTATTATAAGTTCATGCTTCCTGCTCCTCCTCACCCTTTCTCTATCTCTCCTCTCAAAATCAATAAATAAAATCTTTAAAAAATATATCTACTGGGCCCTGGCCCAGTGTCTCAGTAGATAGAGCATTGTTCCAGCATGCCAAGGTCACAGGTTTGATCCCTAGAAAGGCCACATATGAGAAACAAACAATGAGTGTACAACTAAAAATGGAACAATGAAGTGGAACAACGAGTTGATGTTTCCCTCTCTCTCTCTAGCTCTACTTCTCCCCCCAATAGAAAAATTAAAAAAATATATTTACTGGAATGTTGTTTATCATGGTAAAATATAAATATTAGTCTCAACCTTTATCAAGAAAGGGACTACAATCATGCACTGTATAATGACAGTTCAGTCAGCGACAAACCACATAAGACAGTGGTCCCATAGAATGTAATAAGAGTTGAAAAATTCCTATCACCTAAATGACAATCACAGCACAATGTATTACTCATGTGTTTGTGGTGATGCTGGTATAAACAAACCTCTGCACTGCCAGTCATAAAAGTGTAGCACATACAATTATGTACAGTACTTGATAATGACAATAAATGACTATTACTCATTTATGTATTTACTAAACTTTGTTATTTTAGAACATACTCTACTTATTAAAAAAGAAGTTTGCTGTAGCCTGACCAGGCAGTGGCAGAGTGGATAGATTGTCAGTCTGGGACACAGAGGACCCAGGGTTGAAACCCAAGGTTGCTGGCTTGAGCATGGGCTCACCAGCTTGAGCCCAAAGGTTGCTAGCTTGAAGCTCAAGGTCACTGGCTTGAGCAAGAGGCCACTGGTTCCGCTGTAGTTCCCCCCAATCCCACTCCTGTCAAGGCACATATGAGAAAGCAATCAATGAACTAAGGTGACAAAACAAAGAATTGATGTTTCTCATCTCTTTCCCTTCCTGTCTGTCCTTATCTGTCCCTTTCTCTGTCTCACTTTCGCTAAAAAAAAAAAAAAAAAAAAAAATTGCTGTAAAACAGTATGCCGTGTTACAGCAGCAGCCCCACACATGTCGTGTTTGCTGTGTCCCTTGGTTACACCATGTTCTCTTGTACTTGATTTAATCTCATGTTTTGCACAGTAACACCTTGTACAGGCTTGTAGCCTAGAAGCAAAAGGCTATATCAAATAGCCTAGATGTGTAGTAGGCTATGTCATCTAAATTTGTATAAGTGCACTCTATGACATTCAAACAATAACATAATGGCTTGGCAACACATTCTCAGAATGTATCCCCATGCACAAGTGCACCCAATGTGGTACAATGACTATAGTTCATTAATTTATGACATTTATACAGTGAGTAATACATGTATTCCCTCTGTAAAAGTATGGAAAGGCCACCACTGCTGTGTTTTCTTGGGACATTTGTCCCTGCTAGTGGTGGCTGCATTGTTTTCTGGTAGAGGTATGGTGTTCGTGGCTGTGGTCTCGGGGCTGAGGTGCTATACTTTTATATGACTGGCAGTGCAGGAGGTTTGTTTACACCAGCACTATACTCTTGATGGAGATAGAGCCGAATGGAGCCATGGTCAGTACAGTGGTAACAGTTGGACTGGTCACTGGCTGCAGGACTTGCAGGTCATTATGTTTTGCAAGCCATGAAGCATACAGAGCCTCAAGTCAAATAAGTTTATCGAAGTCTACCAAAATCTGCCTTCAGTGGTGGCTATTACAGAGGTAGGTTTGAACCCACAATAACAAAACAGGGAAGCAGCATTAATACTAGGTGTAAGGTCTACTGCCAATAAAAGAAACATAAGAGATGCTTATTTGCCCTGGTGGGGTAGCTTAGCTGGTTAGCACATCATCCTGTGATACTCCAAGGTTGTGGGTCCAAGCCCCGGTCAAGGCACATAAAAGAAGCAATCAATAATGCACAACTAAGTAGAACAACAAATCAATATTTCTCCCTCTAATCAAAAAAATTTTTTTAATTAAATAAAGAGATATTCATTGACAAATTACACTTTTAAATCACCAAGACAATAGGAGGTATCCTTATAGAGCAGCCAGAAATCAATGAAGCTAAAGATTAACTAGGTCAAGCAAAAAAAAAAAAAAGTAAATGTATGATCAATTTTAAGTTATTAGTTTATGAATATGAGTACTAGCTTTGTATAACTAAATGCCTCAAAGCTGTAACTTCAAAAAATAATTTAGCACAGCCCTGATAGCTTGGTTGGTTAGAGGATTATCCCAATATGCAGAAGTTGTGGGTTTAATCCCTGGTCAGGGCACATACAGGAACAGATCCATGTTCCTATCTCCCTCTCTCTCTTTTCAATGTTTATTTTATTGATTTTAGAGAGAGGAAGGGAGAGAGAGCAAGAAACAGGAATATCAATCTGTTCTTGTATGTACTGGGGATTGAACCAGCAACCTCTGCACTTTGGGAGAATGCTCTAACCAACCAAGCTATCCAGCCAGGGCCTAATACAGGGGTCTCAAACTCAACTCAGCATGTGGGCCGCAGAGCAAGATCACAGCCGTTTGGCGGGCCACACTAGGTCTACAAAAGGCAACTGTTACGCAACACTTTTCTCACTGCAGTTGAAAACAAAAAAAAAATCAGTACAACAAGCACAATCGTACATGCAGTTTACTCAGTGTCACAAAACAACCAGAAACTGTAATTCGCATCACAACTGCTGTTAACTAAGCTAATATCTAGCTAGGATGCTAGAGAAATTAAAAATACAAGTAGGCCCCTAGGCTTACTTAATTTTATCCAAAATATTTTGAACTTTGTGGATTAGTCTGCGGGCCACACAAAACTGTACGGTGGGCCGCATGCGGCCCGCGGGCCACAAGTTTGAGACCCCTGGCCTAATACATCTCTCTTAAAAAAAAAAATCAATAAATTAATTTAAAAATATAATAATTTAGCACAAAGTAAAACAAAACCTTGGTATGAGTTTCTTATTTAAATTTGAGAAATTTTAAATCAGATTATAGAATATTTACCAATTAATGCTCAATAACTATGGATCAATACATACTACCTGAGTAGATACTGTTTACTATTCATTTAGCAAATAATTTGGTACCTACTTCAAGACAAAGTGAACATGACAATCTCTGCTCTTAAGGTAATGAAATCTAATGGGTAATTGGTAAACTGGTAATTAAAATACAATATGATAAATATTATGATGGATTTAGCACAGGTAGTTATAGTACACACTCATCTCATTGGGAGAAAAGGCTGTCAAAATACAGAGAGCTAGTTGGCTCAGCTGTTTGGATTAAATTTAAAAGTGAATTTAGCCTCAACTTTGACCTAAGAAATTGACCTAGGTGTATATATATATCATTGACAGAATTCAAACTTATACATTAAAAACTTGATTTAAAAAAGTTATGAACATATTTCTATACACTGACCATGAATGTATTTATTCAATTAAATAAATTATAGGAGAGCACATATATTATCTTTCTATTGTTACAAAATATGTATTTGTGCATAGAGAAGTCTGTGGAAAGGAGAGAGAATAGGGGATTTTCACTTTTTAAAACTTCTGATTAGTACAGTTTTGAAAAAATGCATATAAAAGTTAAAAAAATATTTTTTAAGACTTTATTCACTTTAGAGAAGAGAGAGAGAAAGAGAAAGAGGGAAGCGCAGGAAACATCAACTCCCATACGTGCCTTGACTGGGCAAGCCCAGGGTTTTGAACCGGCGACCTCAGTGTTCCAGGTTGATGCTTTATCCACTGCACCACTACAGGTCAAGCAAAAAAAATGCATATAAAATTTTTAACTTTCAAAGCAATCATTTATTTTAAGCAGTCCCCACTGAATCAAGTATAAAGCAAGCACTTGATTGGTGTTAACTCTCCACTTGTATCCTTTTCCCTACTATCTCCTCACTCCACATCTTCTTTTGTTCACAACCTTTAAAAGCAGAAACTGAAAAAGAAAAAGCTCCAGTTTTTAATTACCTCTTCCTAGGTACACTTTAGTAAATTATGTGGGATTTTTTTTTCAGGATGAACTGTTTTCCTTTCAATACTTGCCCAGCTAATAAAACCAAAAGAAAGTCAAACACAGACTTTACTAAAACATCACCTACCAAGGTTAATTAGTAACTACAAGGCAAGCCAGGGAAACAACACCAATTTTTTAAATCCCACCTTCATGTTCTCTCTTATTATATATATAACACATTGGAAATATCCCATTTGTCTAGCAACAGAGGACCAATTTAAAATACTTGATACATTCACCTTTAGTATATTTTAAAGTCATTAAAAGTGTTTTATAGTTACTGATATGCTACTAATGTTTACATAATCCCAGACTTGTACTAAAAGGTTTTCTATATTTATGAATACATATTTTATGCATGGATGGATGCAAGAAAGCATGAGAAAGGATATGTACCAAAATCTGAGCAGTGGTTACTTGTACATGAGGGTGACTTAACTGAACCCCCCCCCTTATTTTTGCTCTGCAATGATTACATATTACTCATATCATTAAAAACCAATAACAAAGAGAAAAAAAGTTTTCGTCTACAAAAGAAAAACAGAATGACTATATCATAAGGGACCTCCCAGGCTTGGGATATGGTAGAAAGTAATAAGTGCCTGAAAGAAACCAATTTAAATACCCAACTGCCATCAACCTACTAGGTAACTCTGGGCAAGTTCTCTCACTTCATTCTTCATTTACTATTTACTGCGGTCCCTTAGGTAATGTCTGTACTGGACCATGGCAATGGAGATCACAAGAGTGTCTCTGGCCTCCAAGAGTTATCCAGTGGGGAGACAGATTAAAGATATTCACACAAAGAATTATCAATTACTGTTGTGAGAGGAAAAAAAGTGAAGCCTGATGGAGTACATTCCTTGCCCCCCTCCCAATTCACTGGGCCACATCCGTAAAATGAGAGTCTCCTTCCATGAGGCAGTCTTTTGAAGCAAGGCCCTTGGGGAGAACAACAAAGCTGTTACTTGTCTTGTAGCAAACTGAGGAGCACACGTAAGAGTCAACTAAAAGGAGATGAGCAAAGGCATGGACTGAGGTCTAGAAAAACACAGGTGACGCTCAATTTCTTAATCAAAATCAATTTAGGCCTGACCAGGCGGTCGCTCAGTGAATAGAGCATCGGACTGGGATGCGGAGGACCCAGGTTCGAGACCCCGAGGTTGCCAGTTTGAGCACAGGCTCATCTGGTTTGAGCAAAAGCTCACCTGCTTGGACCCAAGGTCGCTGGCTCAAGCAAGGGGTTACTTGGTCTGCTGTAGCCCCACGGTCAAGGCACATATGAGAAGGCAATCAATGAACAACTAAGGTCTCACAATGAAAAACTGATGATTGATGCTTCTCATCTCTGTCAGTTCCTATCTGTCTGTCCCTGCCTATCCCTCTCTCTGACTCTCTCTGTCCCTGTAAAAAAAAAAAAATCAATTTGGTTTCAAGTTGGAAGGAAAGTTACCCTACAAAGGAATAAAAGTATGCAGAGGAAAAAGAAAACACTCAAAGTGAACTATTAAATAATTCTGGTTAACAAGTAACTTGATATTTTGTTGTTTTTAAATTAAGTTCACCTTGCCTGACCAGGCGGTGGTACACTGGATAGAGCACCGGACTGGGATGTGGAGGATCCAGGTTTGAGACCCTGAGATCACCAGCTTGAGCACGGGCTCATCTGGTTTGAGCAAAAGTTCACCAGCTTGGACACAAGGTCGCTGGCTCTAGCAAGGGGTTACTCTGTCTGCTGAAGGCCCACAGTCAAGGCACATGTGAGAAAGCAATCAATGAACAACTAAGGTGTCACCACGAAAAACTGATGATTGATGCTTCTCATCTCTCTCTGTTTCCATCTATCTGTCCCTATCTATCCCTCTCTCTGACTCTCTCTCTCTGTCTGTTAAAAAAAAAAAAAATAATAATAATAATAATTAAATTAAGTTCACCTTATACTCCAGGAATCCCCTAA
The DNA here is from genome assembly GCF_036850765.1 of Saccopteryx bilineata. Classification (NCBI taxonomy): domain Eukaryota; kingdom Metazoa; phylum Chordata; class Mammalia; order Chiroptera; family Emballonuridae; genus Saccopteryx; species Saccopteryx bilineata. The sequence continues at coordinate 201,200,870 of NC_089493.1, read as the reverse complement.
TCCAAGCCCAGTTACTTTGTAAACAAGAACAAACCAGCACTCAGAGCAAGCTTACTATAGAAACTGCCTGAATCATATAGACACTGAAATCACCTGCAGCCACATATTTGTCCAAAATGTTTGCACATTCTAAGTTCAGCTCCTGAATTTTAAGTTTCCAACTATAAAAGACAAAGGCAAATGAAAAGTGTTCATCGTTTTCCATACTTCCTGGAATTGAATAAATGCTGACAATAAAATGTATACAGTAGGGTAGTTTTCAAGGATCCACCTTAATACACTTTGTAACTCCAGAGGTAAAAGAATCACATTCTTCAATCTAATTCAGTGATTTGCTCTTTTTACAATGTCTGTATGAAAAGGATAAAAGTGAGAAACGGCCTTTTACCGCAGGTCTGCAACTTCCTAGGGAAATAAAAACCTCCCATTGAAGGGTAGCTACCCTGGCTAGCTACCCTCGCAGCTCCAAACAGCAAGGCGCCCGTTAGCATCACAAGTAGCGCGACCTCACCCCCCAACCCCCGCCCTCAGAGTCCTGCTCTGCCAGGGAGATTCCACCCGCCGCAGGACAACTGGAACACACCCAGGGCAGCACACCCACGGAACCAGGCAGCCTTGCACACTTTGGCACCTGAGCACCAGGTGGCTCTTGTGCTGTTCAGTTCCCGGGGTTGGCAGCCTTTGACTCGAGTGGCAGTCAGTGTGGCATGGAAGGGCCATCGAAAGCCAAGGCCCTAAGGTCACCTGGTCGAATAAAGGCCGTGGTCAAAGACTTCCATTCATAAATATGCGTGACGCCCAACTGGACTAACACACTTGAGGCTGAGCGCTGGTTACCCCGGAAACCTAGCGGGGTCGGGTCCTGACTTCCATAGCCTGGCGATCCCCCGTGCCAGAGCAGCTGCGGCCCTGAGGTGTCTGACCGCCACGGGCCGATCCCAAAGGGGGAGTTCAAAGGCTGAAGGTGTAGCAAAAAAGAGAGGTAGAAGGTTCCAGGCCGGCGGTTCCCACCCACTCCACTCTACTCGAGCCACCAACTCGCTACCCCTCCAGGGCCTCCTGGACCGGGGTCCCATGGGACTATCCCGGAGGAGGTCGCCAGGGTGTGCGAAAAGCTCCTAATGACTCAGTGTTTCCAAAGAAGCCACCCGTGGGAAGGGAGGCTGAGCCCATCGGGTACCCTTCAGACTCGCGCACTCCGTTCCCTTCCCTGCTCCCACCGTCGACGTCGGCCTCGCCCGGGGGCCCCACTCGGTTGCTCTCCGGGTGCTGGGATCCCCAGCCAAGCCGCCGAGAGGAGGCTGCGGGATGCAGAGGAGGTGGTGGGCGGTAGCAGAACACCCTGCCCGCTTCCACCCCCGTCCACAGTGTTCCTCACCATGGATGGTGCGATCGCAGGAGGCGGAAGCCGCCAGCAGGACGGTGCCCCGCAGCAGCCACACCGCGCCCGGAATTCGCATCCTTACAGCAGACCCGTCGCGGGGTGGACGGAGGAACTGGCCGCCACTTATTAGAACCCAGGCCTCCACTCTCCGCTCCAAAAGAAAGGTACCTTCTCAACCGCCACTAATTGGAGCCTCTGCGCTCCTCCCAGGGCCGGCTAAGTTTCAGTGAAACTTGAGCGGCTGGCTCACCTGCAGTATGCCACGCCCTCTGGCCCCGCCCCCTCGGCCATCCGGCAGGGGAGCAGAGTTCCCAACCACCTGGCGGGGCGCTACGCCTCCTCCAGATCCCCAACCCCTGCGTCCCCGCGCTCTTTCCGCTCCGGGGACTGGAGCTGCAGTCGCCGTCACTGCCCGAGGCGCCTGCGGGCGGGGTTGGCCGAGTGAAGTAGCCCTATTGGAATGCAAATTGCAGGAAGGCTAGGATTGAGGGCTCCTTCAGGCTTAGGCTACGCCTAGAACTACCTTTAACCTTTAATGAGAACTACGAGCCAGTGTCACCCTCCCTCCCCTTTCCTAAATGGCAAAAAGCCAAGACCAGGGCTCACTGCAGTGATTGTTGGTAATTAGTAGAGGCTTCCCTGAGAAGTGGTAAGGTGACCAACTTTTTTACAATGAAAAGGACAAAAATGAAGAAAACAATATTGTAAATAAAAGAAACATTTTATTCATTACAACAATAATACACTATAATATGATAAATGCATAATAAAAACATTTGTAATATTTTATATTGTAATTATGCTTACATGCCTATTAATTTTTAATAATAATTATAAGAAAAAAAGTACTCATTTAGATACAATCACATCACACACAATGGATCGACTACATCGATCCAATACAGACATTTACAGATTAGTCTTCCAATATCAAAAAGGAGGACTGTAAAGCCAGGATCTAAAGCCACGGCTACCAGGGCCACCATCACAGCAGCCGCCCGGCCCATGCAGGTTCACATTGGATTCCGACAGTTGGTAAAGAAACAACGGAGCCACAAACTGGTGGGCCATAGTCTTTAATTCTAGCTTGCACCCAGCGGGCAAGTAAAAATACACACTGGGCTCCAAAACCCAGTCACATTCAGTGCTCACAAAGCCACTGACTTATCCGAGTTTCCTAGAATCAAAGGTTTCTAGCTCACCAGACTTATTCACCTCTGTTCCCTATCTCCTTCCTTATCCCAGATACAAACTCTACACAAACTGGCATCTCACTCAGCACTCTGCCATCTTGGCTGCTTCTCCTGGTCTCCTCCACGTGGCCTTTCTCTGCTCTCCTCTGCTCTCTCTTCTAATGATAATCTCAGGAACCAAGAGCACAAGCTCTCGTTTTGCCCCCATTTTATAGTGTAGAAATCCAAACCCTTAATCCAATATACATAATAGGGAAGTCTCTAATACAAAGTCACTTCTCTGAGGCATGATAGATTGTACCACCTCACACCAAAAAGGGTGGGACAGGCTTAATCCCAAAACCAAGGTTACAAGGATTCTGCCTGCCCCCCAACACACATTAATATCACCTGGGGCGATGGCCTCCACGTGGGCAGTGCCACTTTAACAAAGTGAGCATAATACATTTTATCTACCCAACAATCCACCCCTATGCTCACTTTACTACCCACAATCTATACCACCAGCATCCCTGTGCAAGGAAATTAGAACATTACACAAATTACAACAGCAAAAATCATACAGTTTCAACAATTACAAAGGTACATTTCACCAATATCTGAGCACTTTGCCAAAAGCGCAAAATGTCCTCGGCCTTCTTTCTAGCCACGGGAAAAGCTTTCCAGGGCAGGGGAGTGCTTCCAGCAAAGCCACCCCCCACCCCCATCAGGGTATTTTACATTGTCCAAAATCCGTAATCCGTAAGTCCATCCAACAAAGGAGCCAATGCCCACTCCAATCATAGTCCAGGAAATCAGTCCATGCACATGGGGCATCAGCCACCCCCTTCATTCCTGCCGTCCTGGCAGGTCTTACACTGTCCCAAAGAGGGGCACATGGCAATGGCAGTCAGCATTTCCATCTTGGCTCTGGAGAGCAGGATAACGTTCATCCTATGTCCCTGTAAAGCCAGGAGGCACGGCCAGGGCCACCATCAGAGCAGCCCGGCCCATGTAGGTTCGCATTGGGTTTGGACAGTCGGTAAAGAAACCATGGAGCCAAAAACCGGTGGGCCATAGCCTTTAATCCTAGCTTGCACCCGGCGGGCAAGTAAAAATACACACTGGGCTCCAAAACCCAGTCACACTCAGTGCTCACAAAGCCACTGACTTATCCGAGTTTCCTAGAATCAAAGGTTTCTAGCTCACCAGCCTTATTCTCCTCAGTTCCCCATCTCCTTCCTTATCCCAGATACAAACTCTACACAAACTGGCATCTCACTCAGCACTCCACCATCTTGGCTGCTTCTCCTGGCCTACTCCACGTGGCCTCCTTCTGCTGCTGGCTCTACTTTCTCTGCTCTCTCATGCTAATCTCAGGAACCAAGAGCCCAAACTCCCACTCTGTCCCTATTTTATAGTGTAGAAATCCAAACACTTAATCCAATATACAAAATAGGGAAGTCTCTAATACAAAGTCACTTTCTGAGGCATGATTGGATTGTACCGCCCCACATCAAAAAGGGTAGGAAAGGCTTAATCCCAAAACCAAGCCCCAGGCTACAAGGATTCTACCTGCCTTTAGCCCACCCCAACACACATTAATATCACCTGGGCGACGGCCTCCTCGTGTTATCTTTAACAAAGTGAGCATAATACATTTTACCTGCCCAACAGTCCCCAAGATCGCAGACTTACCGGGGCCACAGTAGGTGCTCCTTCCAGCTGGGCTTCCATCTTCTGGAGACTGCAGATTGCAACTCCAGCCTGATTCTCCTCATCTTCCAAAGAGGAACTGAAAACACCAGCTCCGGCTGCTGGGCTCAAGCCCCAGGCTGCCACCACCTTCTGCTCCGCAGACGTTGCAACTCCGGATCCAGCCTCATCCTCAGCCCCGGCCTCCTGCCGCTGCTGGCTCTCCGCAACATCCAGGGCAATCTGCAACTCACGAACCTCTGAATCCTCCTCCAGTAGCTGCTCCATTTCCAGGCGAATCTCGCAAACCTGGTCGGCCTCCTCCTCCAGCTCCAGGGTCAGCATCAGTTTCTCCTGCATTTGCTCCAGCTCCTTCTGCTGCTCGGTTTGCAGGTACCGGGCAGCTTCTTCCACAGAGCTCTCAGTTTCCTCATGCATGGCTGTAAAAGTCAGCCAGCCTACAATCCCCAAAAGGACAGCCATGGGGAACCCTAACACTAGCCAGTCCTCTACTCCACCACTCAAAGGCTCCTTGCCGATCTGTATCGAATCCTGCCACAGACTACACCAAATGTAAAGCCAGAAGCCACGGCCAGGGCCACCATCAGAGCAGCCCAGCCTATGCAGGTTTGCATTGGATTCGGACAGTCGGTAAAGAAACAGCGGAGCCAAAAACTGATGGGCCATAGTCTTTAATTCTAGCTTGCACCCGGCGGGCAAGTAAAAACACACACTGGGCTCCAAAACCCAATCACATTCAGTGCTCACAAAGCTACTGACTTATCCGAGTTTCCTAGAATCAAAGGTTTCTAGCTCACCAGACTTATTCACCTCTGTTCCCCATCTCCTTCCTTATCCCAGATACAAACTCGACACAAACTGGCATCTCACTCAGCACTCCGCCATTTTGGCTGCTTCTCCTGGTCTCCTCCACGTGGCCTTTCTCTGCTCTCCTCTGCTCTCTCTTCTAATGATAATCTCAGGAACCAAGAGCGCAAGCTCTCGTTTTGCCCCCATTTTATAGTGTAGAAATCCAAACCCTTAATCCAATATACATAATAGGGAAGTCTCTAATACAAAGTCACTTCTCTGAGGCATGATAGGATTGTACCACCTCACACCAAAAAGGGTGGGACAGGCTTAATCCCAAAACCAAGGCTACAAGGATTCTGCCTGCCCCCAACACACATTAATATCACCTGGGGCGACGGCCTCCACGTGGGCAGTGCCACTTTCACAAAGTGAGCATAATACATTTTATCTGCCCAACAAGGACCTATAGGAGGACACTTTTCTAGAAAGGACAGAACTTACCAAAGAAGGATTGTCCTCCTTTAAGGAGGACGATTGGTCACATTAGAAGTGGGCACTTTGGGTGAAAGGTATGTTTTTAATCTGCAGAGGCAAGATGGAAAGCGGGAGGCAAGGGAGGGGTAGGAAGGGTTCCCAGTCAGAGGGGTCCAGGATCTGGGATGTTTAAGCTAACTATGACCTCCAACAAATCTTCTCTTCCCCTATTTCAAGGCGCATTTCCTCTTCAAGGTTCTGGAGGGAGATAAAACCCTTGGAACAGCTACTTAAAATACCAAATGTTAGCCCTGATTGGTTGGCTCAGTGGTAGGGCGTCAGCCTGGTGTGCAGGAGTCCCAGGTTCGATTCCTGGCCAGGGCACACAGGAGAAGCGCCCATCTGCTTCTCCACTCCTCCTTGCTCCTTCCTCTCTGTCTCTCTCTTCCCTTCCCGCAGCCAAGGCTCCATTGGAGCAAAGTTGGCCCCGGCACTGAGGATGGCTCTGTGGCCTTTGCCTCAGGCGCTAGAGTGGCTCTGGTTGCAACAGAGCAGTGCCCCAGATGGGCAGAGCATCGCCTCCTGGTGCGCGTGCCAGGTTGATCCCGGTCGGGCGCTTGCGGGAGTCTGTCTGACTGCATCCCTGTTTCCAGCTTCAGAAAAATACAAAAAAAAAACAAAACAAAAAAAAAACCAAATGTTAATGATTTCAGAGCACTATCCAATTTAATCCTCACAACAACCCATGCAATAAGTGTATTATTTCCATTTTACAGACAACAAAATGGAGCTTAGAAAGGTTGGATAAGGTTATCCACAGTTATGCAGTTTATAGACACAGGTTATAAATACCACTGCATTTAAATTCTAGCCTATGCCTGCCACTTTCTTCTATTTATAACAGCACTATCAATGCTTCCACCATGGTCTCTTCCACATTGGGATCCCACAGAGGGGGTGCAGAGAGAAGGAGTGTGAGATTGGTGATGGGTGCACAGGGCCTTCATCATATTGGTTGTCTTATTTTTACTTGTTCTTTAAAAAAATAAAGCTTACTGTTATCCATTTAAATTAGTGGGCAGTAGCCTGACCTGTGGTGCACAGTGAGTAGAGCACTGATCTGGAATGCTGAGGTCCCCAGTTTGAAACCCCTAGGTTTGCCCAGTCAAGAAGGTACATATGAGAAGCAACTACTACAAATTGATGCTTCCTGCTCCCCTCCTCTCTCTCTCCTCTCTCTAATCAATAAATAAAATCTTTAAAAAATAAATAAATTACTGGGCAGTGGAGGAGCAGAAAAGAGAAAGGTGGAAGCCACAGTGGAAGGCTAGTTTTGGTTCAGTGGAGAAAGATTCCTAATAAGTCCAGCTGGTCCCAGTCCTTCAGCCTGCCTGATGAGGTTGAGGGTCACATCATTGCATGGCTTGTAGCAATGGAACAGAGCATCTGTCCAACATGTTGGAGAAGGAGTTCCTTCCCTGGCTCAGGAGCCTGATTGAGTGAGTCCAGATAGCCTCATGAGAGCCTTGAACCTTGAGAGTCCATGATCCTCCCTAGAAGATAAGGAGACCAATCATCCTCCTTTAGGGAGGACAGTTCATCTTTTGTAAGTTTCATCCTCCCTCGAAAAGTGTCCTCCTTTTTGATATTGGAAGACTAATCTGTAAATGTTTGTATTCGATTGATGCAGGAAGGATCCATTGCGTGTAATGTGACATATTTGTATTTGACATGATGATTCATCAAGGATCAGTACAGTGCAGCAAGACAAGATTATGAGACGTTTGTGCTCTGCATTGAAGACCTTGAGAGAGCGCACGATATACTGAGCGCACAAATAGCTTTGTGTACTTCTTACTGAAACACAACCACAGCACATACGACATTGTAGACTCACAATTATTTCCTCTCAGTGAATATTCAATCAGACAGGTAAACAAAATTCACATTTTATTAATTCATTACCTATTTAATAATTTCCAAATACACATACTTTTATTTACAAGTATTTTCCTGAAATTTGAGTTTTAAAGTGAAAACTTCAAACCATATCTATTAATAACGCATTTTGATTAAATAGTTGCATAAAGCAGATGTTTTTTAATTAGAAAATGATAAATACACCTGAATATCACTCCAAATTAGTGGTTTTGTTGGATATTTAGTTTTGTTAATTTAGATTCCAGAAAATATGCCTACCATGATGTAACGTTTTCAGTTCCTAATGTGCTTGCAGCATTTGTGTAGCTCTATATATTATTTTTAATTTTTTATTTTATTTAAGGGATGCAAAAATCAAAAAAGAGAAAATGCCATTTCAACAATAAATTGAAAAAGGAATTTTCATTCTTCATATCAAAGAAAGATATCATTGTTTTTTGCAATATTTGCAGCTGAGAATTTTGTATTGCAGTTGGAGGCAGAGCAGTGATAATGAAACATTTGACCACCAACAAACATAAGCAATCATTAGACGCATCAGTTTCCAGTTGTAAAGTAATGAGTTTTTTTAAAACTTCAAATTATTCTGAAGATGAAAAACAGTTGGCTACAATGGAGGAAACATTTGTATTTCATACCAGAATTCACAATCAAAGTTTTCATAGTATGGATTGTATGACTAAATTATTTAAAAAGTTTTACACTGCAAAATTTTCATATGCCAGAACAAAATGCGAGGCTATTTTGAAATCAGTATTTAAAAATTCCTGTGACAAAATACTTTCAGAGGACTTGGAAACTGCAGCATTTGTAATGATTTTATCTGATGCATCAAATCATAATGAAATTAAGTTGTATCCAATAATAGTAAGATATTTTAATGTTACCAAGGGCATTCAAGTAAAATTTTTAAATTTAAAATCCATTGAGGGCGAAACTTCTGAAATTTTGCCAAACCATCTATACAGAGTAATAAATGAAAACAATTTGAAATCTAAAGTTGTTGCACTAATGGCTGATAATACAAATACACATTTTGGTGGGCGAAGATGCAAAGGGGTGAATAATGTGTATGTAAAATTACAAGAGTTACTCCAAAAGAAAATACTAAAAATAGGTTGTAAAACACATATTTTGTCAAATGTAATCAACACAGCATCATGTGCCATACCAATTGCAGAAGTAATAATAACTACAATTTATTTGCGTTTTAATCGTTTTACCATTTGTGTTGCTATATTAAAACAATTTTGTAGCCTGATCTGTGGTGACACAGTGGATAAAGCATCGACCTAGAAATGCTGAGGTCACCGGTTCGAAATCCTGGGCTTGCCTGGTCAAGGCACATATGGGAGTTGATGCTTCCAGCTCCTCCCCCACTTCTCTCTCTCTGTCTCTCCTCTCTCTCTGTCTCTCCCTCTCCTCTCTAAAATGAATAAATAAAAAAATTTAAAAAAAACAATTTTGTAAAGAAGCAAATGTTGAATACAAAAAAACTTTCAGGATATTCAAAAGTTAGATGGCTTACTCTAACACCTGCTATAGAGCAAGTTCTACAATTATTTGAGCCTCTCTATTCATACTTTTTAAGTTTAGGCAAATGTCCTAAAATCCTGAAATCATTTTTCAATAATAAAATATCTGAGATATTAATGTATTTTGTACATAATCAAGCATCTATTTTCCACAAAACAATTCAAAAGATTGAAGGTGAACACATTTCAGCTACAGAAGTTAGTCTTATTTTGAAAGGCTTCATCCTTCAATATAAATCTCATTTTGAAGAAAAATTTCTTCAATTATAAAAAGAAAATTGCCAGACTTAGAGGAATCAAATCCAGGCATAATAGAAAAGTTTATCAAAGAAGTGCAGAATTTTTTACCAGACATGTTTTCAATATATCGAAGAATGGTCTGAAACAAACATCATGGGAAATAATAGTTTTCAATGGTATTTTTTTTACTTCATCACAAATATATTGGATGGATATTGAATCTTGTCTTGAGTTTTTATCTAAAGAAATACCAGACATCAAAATAGATGACAGTTGTCTCTTTGAAGAAATTAGAAGACTGAATGTATATTTAAATTCTGAAAAATTAATACAATGGGAAAATGAACATGTTGAAATTGATAAAAGATGGGTGGAAATATTCAGCCATTTTAAAAATGAACATATTCCATGTGAAAATTTATTTATTCTTGTTCCATTTACATTGTGCTGCCCTGCAACTAATGCAGCAGTTGAAAGAGTTTTTTCAATTGCTAATGATTTTTGGACAAGTAAGAAATTAAGATTGAATGTTGATAGTCTAGCTGCAGCACTTGCTGTAAAATTCATTATGAAGGGTATTTCTTGTTTAGATATTTCCAATATATTGTTACAAGATGATACATTAACAAAAAATATTCATTCAATGGAAACTTAATGAATTCAATTTCTTACAATTATTATTAAAAATTAAAGGCATGTAAGCATAATTACAATATAAAATATTACAAATGTGTTTATTATGCATTTATCATATATTGTATTATTGTTGCAATGAATAAAATGTTTCTTCACTTTATTTTTGTTCTCCTTTTCATTGTAAAATAGTTGGTCACCTTACTAAGACCAAAGTCAAGTCATTTGCCTATGACCATCATTAATTTTTGAACAGCCATTAACTGAATGGCCACAATCTTAAACCCATGGATTTCTAGGATGGAGCTTACATATCTGATAAAGGCCCTTTGTCCTGTGTATGACCTCTTACTAAACTCACCATGGGGCAAATTAATAAAACTAATGTGGGTTCCAGAGAATTCAGGTAGACAAAATTCTATAAAATGTCATGTTATCCAGTTGTTTAACCATATCCCCAATGATACATTTCCCCAAAGTTACCTAAGTGGGTGGTTAGCATTCCACCTCTTCCCTCTGCCCTGACAGAGGAGCTCACAGAGGAGAAAAATAAATAGCTAAAAAGGAAAAGACACAAATGGCCTTGAACAAGCCATGAGAGTAGAATTCTTACTCCCTGAATAATAGAAATAGACTGCCTCTCAACACATCCACAGATGAGAATGGCCACAGAAAGCTGTCCCATGTATGAGACACTTCTTTTCAGTGGCTGCATTTAAGCAGTCCATCTCTTAGAAACCTCTCATAGCTATAGCTCACATGAGTTATTTAGGAAATGTGGGAAGAGCTTAGCTCTTGCTTCATCTAACCCTGTGGGCAAATTCTGGCTTATCTGTGTGACCCTAGAGAAATTATTACCCTCTCTATGCTTTAGGTTCCTTACCTACAAAATGGAATTTTGCATCAGCCTATGCCCTCTTTTCCTCCCAGAAAAAGTTAACTTCTAGAAGCAGCACTGGAGGCCTCATCCTGTCCAGGGGACAGTTCTCCTGATGGAGATTAGCTTATTCCTGAGGGCCCCCCACTAGGGGAGATAATCCCTGTGACATCCCCTCAACCTCTCTAAACTTCCATTTCATCTTCTGTAATCCATTACTGTTACATCAGAAATCTTGATATAATCATAATACTTTTCTTATAGGGTGGTTGTTAGGATTTGTCTTTTCTAAATGCCCATAAAATGCTCCTTGGCGCAATTCCTGGTACAGGGGGCCTTGGGTTATGAATGTCTTGACATACAATGTTTCAAGTTTAGACGCTAACTACCATAAAAAAACTTTTAAAAATTGAGATGTGTTTCAGCTTACGCTGTTAGTGTCATACTTAGAGATAACGTAGGTGAACTAGTTTGATTGCATACAGCAGAATATGCAGTACAGTGTAGAGTCCAGTATATATTTATGTCCTTTTCCTTTTTCTGTGGCTTAGTTGTGTTTTTATGTTCTAGGTTATGATTTTACAGCTGTGTTAGGATAGGTAAGTGACTTAGGCTAGGGTGTGTTTCAACATACACCAAAATTTGGGTTACATTACTGTCGCAGGAACGGAAATGTGTTATAACTCAAGGAACCCCAGTATATAAATAATCCTCAAGAAATAGTACCTACTATAAGATGACTCCCTCAATGGGGAATCTTCTTTTCAGAGAACAATGCATCAAGATCCAGCTGTTTGGGACTAATTTTTACTGGTATTTTTTTATTTTAATTTTTTATTAATTTTAATGGGGTGACATTGATAAATCAGGGTACATATGTTCAGAGAAAATATCTCTAGGTTATTTTGACATTTGATTATGCTGCATTCCCATCACCCAAAGTCCAATTGTCTTCCGTCACCTTCTAACTGGTTTTCTTTGTGCTCTTCCCCTCCCCCAACCCCCTCCCTCTCCTCCCCCCACACCGTAACCCCCACACTCTTGTCCATGTCTCTGAGTCTCATTTTCTTTTTTTTTCTTTTTTTTTTTTCTTTTTTTTTTTTTTTTTTTTCTTTTTTCTGAAGCTGGAAACAGGGAGAGACAGTCAGACAAACTCCCGCATGCGCCCGACCAGGATCCACCCGGCACGCCCACCAGGGGCGGTGCTCTGCCCCCCCAGAGGGCGATGCTCTGCCCATCCTGGGCGTCGCCATATTGCGACCAGAGCCACTCTAGCGCCTGAGGCAGAGGCCACAGAGCCATGCCCAGCGCCCGGGCCATCTTTGCTCCAATGGAGCCTTGGCTGCGGGAGGGGAAGAGAGAGACAGAGAGGAAAGCGCGGCGGAGGGGTGGAGAAGCAAATGGGCGCTTCTCCTATGTGCCCTGGCCGGGAATCGAACCCGGGTCCTCCGCACACTAGGCCGACGCTCTACCACTGAGCCAACCGGCCAGGGCCTGAGTCTCATTTTCATGTCCCACCTAAGTATGAAATCATATAGTTCTTAGCTTTTTCTGATTTACATATTCACTCAGTATAATGTTATCAAGGTCCATCCATGTTGTTGTAAATGATCCAATGTCATCATTTCTTATGTCTGAGTAGTATTCCATAGTATATATGTACCAAAGCTTTTTAATCCACTGTCCACTGATGAACACTTGGGCTGTTTCCAGATCTTTGCTATTGTGAACAATGCTGCCATAAACATGGAGGTGCATTTCTTTTTTTCAAACAGTGCTATGGTGTTCTTGGGGTATATTCCTAAAAGTGGTATAGCTGGGTCAGAAGGTGTCGAGAGCTGATCAACGACTGCTGGCTGACAAGGTCACAGCAGAGAAGATCCACAACTACTGGCTGACAAGGTCACAGCAGGAGAAGACCCACAACTTCTGGCTGAGAAGGTCACAGCAGAAGAAGATCAAAAACTGCTGATTGACAAAGTCACAGCAGAGAAGACCAACGGCTGCTGGTTGACAAAGTCACCGCAGTGAAGACCAATGGCTGTGCGTTGACAAAGTCACCACAAAGGAAAGGTACAATGATACTTCCTCCTTTGATCTTTTGAATTAATCTGGCCTTATATCCCCCCCTTTTCTGGGTGTGTGCTATTATTTATATGGCACAGGGATAATAGTATCGTGCTTTCCCTGTAGATTCATAGTAATTTCTTTGGAAATGAGACAGAGGGTGTGAGTTCCACAGAAAAGCCTGTAAGCCCCTTGAACTGGGCTCATAAACATAAGAGGCTGGCTATAATATCCCTCATAAAGGGTTAAGTTTGTAGGAGAATTTCTTATTAATCATGTTAGAAAGAATAGATTGTGACTTATGAATAGATAGGAAACAGTAACTATACACAGAACACCTTTCAGCCTTCACTTAATTCATCACTTTTCCTCCCTAGCCTTTTCATGTGTAGAAAAGGCTAGAGAAAAAGAGTAGAGAAACTTTCCTTTCTTCTTGCATACCTGACCAGCAGGTGGTGGAACACTCTGAGAAGAATATAGTTAGAACTTAACTAGTGTATGAATATAGCAAATAAATAAAATTTGACTAGACAATAAAATCTTAGGTAAGGTGTAGTGGAATAACCCATTGCATGGCCTTGGATGGGAGCGCAGCTGGCAAGAAAAGAATGTTTTGCTAAGAGAATTGTTTTGTGACTGAAGGCAGTTGCTGGGCTTCTCTCAGTAAAACATTCTCATGAGATTTTTGTACTTTCCTAGGTTTTTCCTTCAAATAAGGAGAGGAAAGTGGAGGGATCCATAGAAGCAATAGCAATTAATGCCTTCTGATATTATGTTGCTACTAAGCTATCTTGCAGGTGCACTCTATGTATCTTTAAGCAAAAGTTACTCTTGATGTTATGCCAATTTCTCAGTAAAACAAGCTTTTTGTAGTCTTGTGAAAAAATTAGGACACTGCATGAACTCAAGGCCATTTGCCTGAGCAAGTAGTGGTCCTTTGCTAGTCCTTGATGATTTTGTCTGCTAATCTCTCTCTCTGCGCCCTTGACTCACAACAACAGTAAGGTAGAGTTATTAATTAGTACTAATCTTTTAGAAGTTTGTACCAATATTGTTATTGCTATTCAAGTTATTGTATAACTGTACTTTGAATGACTTACCACCTGATTTATAGCTTATAGATATAAATTAACTGTTATCTGGAAATATGTAACCATAGTGAAACAAAATACCATGTGATTGTAACTTAGTGTGTGTGCATAAAAAGAAAGCTGACCAGCATTTGGCAGAGATGCCTGGCAGTAAATGCTAACGAGAGAATAAAGAGAAAGAAAAGAATTTGGCTCTCTCACTCGACTTGCGCTGACGCCGTCTCTTCCTGTGGGACCCCTGGATTTCCCCTGGGGCTGCACCCTGGCAAGAAGGCAGTTCGATTTTTAATTTTTTGAGAAATCTCCATACTGTTTTCCACAGTGGCTGCACCAGTCTGCATTCCCACCAGCAGTGCAGGAGGGTTCCCTTTTCTCCACATCCTCGCCAGCACTTATTCTATGTTGTTTTGTTGATGAGCGCCATTCTGACTGGTGTGAGGTGGTATCTTATTGTGGTTTTAATTTGCATTTCTCTAATGATTAGTGATGTTGAGCACTTTTTCATATGCCTATTGGCCATCTGTATGTCCTCTTTGGAGAAGTGTCTATACATTTCTTTCACCCATTTTTTGATTGGATTGTTTGTCTTCCTGGTATTGAGTTTTACAAGTTCTTTATAAATTTTGGTTATTAACCCCTTATCAGATGTATTGTCAAATATATTCTCCCATTATGTAGTTTGTCTTTTTATTCTGTTCTTATTGTCTGTAGCTGTGCAGAAGCTTTTTAGTTTGATGTATCTGCTCATTTGTTTATCCTGTCTTTTATTTCACTTGCCCATGGAGATAAATCAGCAAATATATTGCTGCGAGAGATGTTGGAGAGCCTACTGCCTATGTTTTCTTCTAAGATGCTTATGGTTTTACTGCTTACATTTAAGTCTTTTATCCATTTTGAGTTTATTTTTGTGAATGGTGTAAGTTGGTGGTCTAATTTCATTTATTTGCAGGTAGCTGTCCAATTTTCCCAACACCATTTACTAAAGAGGCTGTCTTTACTCCATTTGTATGCTCTTACCTCCTTTGTCAAATATCAGTTGTTCATAAAGGTGTGGGTTTATTTCTGGGTTCTCTGTTCTGTTCCATTGATTTTTATGCCTGTTCTTATGCCAGTACCAGGATGTTTTGAGTACAATGGCTTTGTAGTATAACTTGATATCAGGAAGTGTGATACCTCCTGCTGTAGTCTTCCTTTTGCTGAGGCTTTTTGTGTTCTTTTTTGGTTCCATATAAATTTTTGGAATATGTGTTCTATATCTTTGAAGTACGCCATTGGTATTTGAATCGGTAATGCATTGAATTTATAAATTGCTTTGGGTAATATAGACATTTTATTTTATTTTATTTTTTTTAATTTTTTATTTATTCATTTTAGAGAGGAGAGGGAGAGACAGTCAGAGAGAGAGAGAGAGGAGAGACAGAGAGAAGGGGGGAGGAGCTGGAAGCATCAACTCCCATATGTGCCTTGACCAGGCAAGCCCAGGGTTTCGAACCGGCGACCTCAGTGTTTCCAGGTCGACACTTTATCCACTGCGCCACCACAGGTCAGGCCAATATAGACATTTTAATGATGTATATTCTCACTAGTCATAAGCACAGTATATGCTTCCACTTGTTTGTATCTTTCTTGATTTCTTTTATCAATGTTTTTTAATTTTCTGAGTACAAGTCTTTAATCTTCTTGGTTAAATTTACTCCTAGGTATTTTATTTTTTTGGTTGCAACAGTGAAGGAGATTATTTTCTTAATTTCTCTATCTTACAGTCCATTGTTGGTGTATAAAAATGTCTCTGATTTCTGAGTATTAATTTTATATCCTGCTACCTTGCTGAATTCCTTTATCAGGTGCAGTAGTTTTTTGACTGAGACTTTAGGGTTTTCTATATACAATATCATATTATAAGCAAATAATGATAGTTTTACTTCTTCTTTTCCAATTTGGATGTCTTTTATTTCTTTTTCTTGTCTGATTGCTGTGGCTAGTACTTCCAGAATTATGGTGAATGAGAGTGGTGAAAGGGGGCACCCATGCCTTGTTCCTGATTTTAAGGGTATTGCTTTTAATTTTTGCCCATTGAGTATGGTGTTGGCTGTGGGTCTGTCATAGATGGCCTTTATCATGTTGAGGTATGTTCCCTGTATTCCCACTTTGCTGAGAGTTTTGATCATGAATGGTTGCTGGATTTTATCAAATGCTTTTTCTGCATCTATTGAAATTATCTTGTGGTTTTTCTCCTTCCTTTTGTTTATGTGATGAATCACATTGATTGATTTACGAATATTGTACCAGCCTTGCCTCCCCAGAATAAATTCCACTTGATCATGATGTATGATTTTTTCCATATATTGCTGGATCCGGTTTGCTAATATTTTGTTGAGGATTTAGCATCTAAATTCATCAGGGATATTGGCCTATAATTTTCTTTCTTTGTGTTGTCTTTGCCTGGTTTTGGAATCAGAATTATGCTTGCCTCATAAGAGGAGCTTAGAAGTTTTCCTTCCTCTTGAATTTTTTGAAATAGCTTGAGAAAGATAAAAGTTAGTTCTTTAAATATTTTGTAGAATTCACTTGTGAAGCCATCAGGCCTAGGACATTTGTTTTTGGGAGTTTTTTGAAAATTGTTTTGATCTCACCTGTTGTGATCGGTACATTTAGGTTTTCTGATTCTTCCAGATTGAGTTTTGGAAGATTGTATGTTTTAAGTATTTTGTCCATTTCATCTAGGTAGTCTAGTTTTTTGGCATACAGTTCTTCATAGTATTTTCTTACAATATTCTGTATTTCTGTTGTGTCAGTTGTTATTTCTCCACTCTCATTTCTAATTTTATTTATTTGAGTCCTCTTTCTTTTTTTCTTGGTGAGTCTAGTTAAAAGTTCATTGATTTTGTTTACCTTTTCAAAGAACCAGCTCCTGGTTTCATTGATCCTCTGTATTGTTTCTTTAGCCTCTATGTCATTTATTTCTGCTCTCATCTTTATTATTTTCTTCCTTCTACTAGCTCTGGGCTTTACTTGCTGTTCTTTTTCTAGTTCTTTTAGATGCAAGGTCAAATATTTATTTGAGCTTTTTCTAGCTTCTTAAGGTATGCCTGTAATGCTATGAACTTCCCTCTCAGGACTGCTTTTGCTGTGTCTAATAAATTTTGAATTGATATATGCTCATTATAATTCGTTTTTAGGAATTTTTTTATTTCTTTTTTTATCTCATTGTTAACCCATTTGTTATTTAATAACATGTTATTTAGTTTCCAAGTATTTGAGTATTTTTCAGTTTTTTGTTGTGGTTGATTTCTAGTTTCATGCCATTGTGATCAGAGAAAATGCTTTTCAATTTTTTTAAAGATTTTTATTTATTTTTATTCATTATAGAGAGGGGAGAGAGAGAGAGAGAGAGAGAGAGAGAAGGGGGGAGGAGCAGAAAGCATCAACTCCCATATGTGCCTTGACCAGGCAAGCCCAGGGTTTTGAACCGGCAACCTCAGTGTTTCCAGATAGATGCTTTATCCACTGCGCCACCACAGGTCAGGCAAGAGAAAATGCTTGACATGATTTTAATCTTCTTAAATTTGTTGAGACCACTTTTGTGCCCTAACATGTGGTATACACTAGAGAATGTACCATGAACACTTGAAAAGAATGTATATTCTGCTGCTTTAGGGTGAAAGGTGCTGGAGATATCTATTAAATCGGATTGATCTAGTGTGTCCTTCAAGTCTGCTGTTTCTTTATTAATTTTCTTTCTTGAGGATCTATCTAGTGATGTTAGTGAGGTATTGAAATTTCCTACTATTATAGTATTGCTGCTGATCTCGCCCTTTATATTTATCAAAGTCTGCTTTATATATTTAGGTGCCCCTATATTCGGGGCGTAGATATTTATAATGGTTATCTCTTCCTGTTGGATTGCTCTCTATATCATTATGTAGTGTCTCTTGTAGGCAGCATATGTACGGGTCCTGTTTCCTTATCCATACAGCTACCCTATATCTTTTGATTGGATCATTTAATCCATTTACATTTAAGGTTATTATTGATATGTAGTTGTTTATTGTCATTTTATTCTTTAAAGCTGTATTCCTTTTTTGCTATTATCTTTTCTCCCTTTGATCTGTTTACAACAGGCCCCTTAGCATTTCTTGCAGCATTTGTTTGATTGTAGTAAATTTCTTAAGTTTTTTTTTTTCTGGGAATCTTTTTATTTCTCCTTCAATTTTAAATGATAGCCTTGCTGTATAAAGTAGTCTTGGTTGTAAGTTCTTGTTCTGTAATACTTTGAATATTTTTTGCCATTACCTTCTGGCCTCAAGTGTTTCTGTTGAGAAGTCAGATGTCATCCTTATGGGGGCTTCTTTGTAGGTGATAGCCTTTTTTCTCTAGCAGCTTTTAATATTTTCTCTTTATCACTTAGCTTTGGTATTTTAATTATGATGTGTCTTGGTGTCAATTTCTTTGGGCTTTTCTTTAATGGACTTCTCTGTGCTTCTTGAACATGTTAGACTTTTCCCTGCATCAATTTAGGGAATTTTTCAGCTATAATTTGATGGAACAAAGTTTCTATCCCTTGTTCTTTCTCTTCTTCTTCAGGAACCCCTATGATGCAGATGTTATTTCTCTTCATGTTGTCACAGAGCTGTCTTAGAGTTTCCTCAGACTTTTTGAGTCTTTTTTCTTTTTCTGCTCTGCTTTTGTGCCTTTGTTTATCTTGTCCTCTAACTCGCTGATTTGATCCTCAGCTTCATCCATCCTGCTTTTAATTCCTTCCATTGTGGTCTTCAATTCTGATATTGTATTTGTCATTTCTGACTGATTCTTTTTTATTATTTCAATGTCCTTTTTTATATTTGCTATCTCTTTATTTAGGTTTTTATAATGACCATTTACTGTTGTTCTAAGCTCTTTGAACATCCTAACAATCATTATTTTAAACTCTGCAGCTGGTAATTTTGTTATATCTGACTCATTCAGTTTCTTCTCTGGGCATTTTTTTTTATTTATTTGGGTTGCATTTCTCTGCCTACCCATTTTGTCTATGTATAAGAAGGGGTTGGCCCCTGAAGTCCAATGGGTGTTGCCTCTGTGTTTTCTAGATGTGGTCTGTCTGCCGGCCCACCACCCCTCTGCTGTTGCCTAGTATGGGCGTTGTCAGCACTGGTTGCTGCCGCTGTTGCTGCAGTTTCTGCCTCTCCTCCACAGGACAGGCTGTGTTCATGTTCCCGTCTCTACAAGCCTCAGCTGGTCTTGGCCTTCGCTCCGCCCCTGCAGGTGTTTTACATGGCACGCATGGGCCACAAGCCTTGGCACCAAGGGCAGGGATGAGCACCTTTGCTCAGCCTGTACCCGGGCTTCTGCCCCATCCCCGCAGCAATCAGGGTATTTCACATTGTCCAAAATTTGTAAGTCCATCCAACAAAGGAGCCAGTGCCCACTCCAGTTGTAGTCCAGGAATCAGTCCACATACATGGGGCCTCAGCCACCCCCTCTCATCCCTGACATCCTGGCAGGTCTTACACTGTTCCAAGTAAGAGCACATGGCAATGGTAGTAAGCATTTCCATTTCTGCTCTGCATGATGGCATTCACCCCTATGTCCCCAAAATCGCAGACCTACCAGGGGAGTAGCAGGTACTCCTTGCTGCTGGGCTCTCATCTTCTGGAGACTGTGGATTGCAACTCCAGCCCTGTTCTTTTCATTCTACAAAGAGGAACTGAAAACACTAGCTCCTGCTGTTGGGTTTGAGCCCCGGGCCACCACTACCTTCTGCTTTATGGGCCTTGCAGCCCCGGCCTCAGCCCCGGTCTCCCACCACTGCTGGCTCTCAACAACATCCAGGGCAATCTCCAACTCAAAATCTGTAATTCCTTCTCCAGTGGCTGCTCCATTTCCAAGCGAATTTCACAAACCTGGTCAGCCTCCTCCAGTGCTTGCTCCAGCTCCAGGGTTGGCATCTCTTTCTCCCACGTTTGCTCCAGCTCCTTCCACTGCTCAGTTTGCAGTTTTTGGGCAGCCACTTCCACAGAGCTCTTGGTTCCCTCACAATGACTATAAAAGTCAGCTAGCCTATGGCCCCCAAAAAAACAGCTATGGGGAACCATAACAGCAGCCATTCCTCTACTCCACCACTTAAAGGTGGTGGTGGCTCCATACTGATCTGTATTGGATCCTGCCACAGACTACGCCAAATGTAAGGCCAGTAGCCATGGCCTGGCCATGCACTGCTGTCTGGCCCATGCAGGTTCACATCTGATTTGGACAGATGGTAATGAAACAATAGAGCTAAGAACTGGTGGACCATTACCTTTAATCCTAGCTTGCATCCAGCAGGCAAGAAATACACACAGTGCAAATTCATTTCCCTTTCCATTCAGGGCTCCCAAAGCCACTGACATCCAAGATTTCTAGAATCAAAGGTTTGTACCTCACCAGCCTTATTCACCTCTGTTTTCCACATCCAATGCAAACTATAAGTGAGCAAACATATATATATATATATATATATATATATATATATATATATATAATATTTACAAACTTAGTTGACCAACACTTAGTTTCCCCAGTCAATAGCATATAAACATTTCTTCAAATTCTTAACTATTTTTCCATAGTGCCATTTTAAAGTACTGCAGAATATTTCATCTTCTGGGTATATCTTTTATTTATTTATTTATTTTTAAATATTTTATTTATTGATTTTTAGAGAGAGAGGAGAGAGAGAGAAGGGGGAAGGGGGGAGGAGCAGGAAGCATCAACTCCCATATGTGCCTTGACCAGGCAAGCCCAAGGTTTTGAACCGGTCACCTGAGTGTTCCAGGTCGACGCTTTATCCCACTGCGCCACCACAGGTCAGGCTTCTGGGTATATCTTAATTTATCTTACCTATTGTAGAATATCCAGATTATTTCAGGTTTTTGTTGTTTTATATAACAAAGATAAATATATTCTGATATATACATTTCTTTTTTAAAAAGATTTTATTAACTAAAAAAAAATTACTAATTTTTCTCTTAGACAGAGGAGAGAGAGAGAGAAGGGTAGTAGGAACAGGAAGCATCAACTCACAGACCAACTACTCACAGTAGTTGCTTCCTGTATATGCCTTGACCAGGCAAGGCCAGGACTTTGAATCGGGGACCTCAGCATTCTAGGTTGACGTTTTATCCAGTGTGCCACCACAGGTAAGGCTAAATGGTCATATTGACACTCAAGCTGTTTATCCCATAGGATTGTTATGACAACAAAATAAGAAAATGTGCTTAAACATCCTTGGGAAACCAAAAAGCATGATACACATGCAGGGCATTCTTGTTGGTACTTTCACTAACCACAGTGAAAGTTCACATTATAACTGATCTTATATATATCACATTGATTTTAGTCAAATCATCCCTTTAGTCAGCTAAAGGTCTACCTTCTGCAACCCAGCAGTACTAGATCAACGTCCTGGATATCTAATAGCCAAGCTTGGACAGAGGAAAAGAACTCAGAGCCATTTTCTAACACCCCAGGCTCTTATAGCTTCACAAGGCCACTAATGATACATGATCCTATAAAAACCAGTCAGGGAATATCAGAGGAGGAACTGAAACCCATGTGTGCTCTCAATTCTATGAGGGCAAGGCTACTTGTAGTTAGCTCCAGGGCATAAGCCCCACCAAAGTCTTGGGAAAGAGAGGGTGTAGGAGAGAAGTTGTGGCCCTTAAGCAAGGCCAGATTTGAGGTCATCCTCAAGTAACTGTCTCCTGGAGCCTCTGGAGCTGTTCTCATCCAGGCTCAGTCACCTCAACCCTCCTGGAGAAAGGAGATATATGGTAAGGAGATGAGGGCTGTTACTGGTCCAAAGTCTATGTGCTTGATGCTTAAGAAGGCCAAAATTCAAAACTTCCAGGTTTGAAGTAAGGAACAGTTTATTGATCAAGAAGGTGCCAACTGCCTGGTCTGTGGTGGCACAGTGGATAAAGTGTAAACCTGGAACACTGAGGTCTCCAGTTTGAAATCCTGGGCTTGCCTGGTCAAGGCAAATATGGCATTTGATGCTTCCTACTCTTCCCCCCCTTTCTCTCTCTCTCTCCCTCTCCTCTCTCTCTCTAAAAATGAATAAATAAAATCTTTTAAAAATGGCTTAAAAAAGAAATTTTAAAAAAAGAAAAGAAGGAACCAACCAAGATGGGAGCCTTAGGGGTACCTCAAATCCATCTTAAGAAAATATAGAATTCAGGCTTCTTTTATATTAAGGAAAGGGAAATGGGAGGGTCTTGGGCAGATAAAATATATTATGCTCACTTTGTAAAAGATAATGCTGCCCACATGGAGGCCGTTGCCCAGGCGATATTAATGTGTGTTGGGGGGCAGGCAGGATCGTTGTAGCCTGGGGCTTCGTTTTGGGATTAAGCCTTTCCCACCCTTTTTGATGTGGGGTGGTACAATCCAATCATGCCTCAGAGAAGTGACTTTGTATTAGAGACTTGCCTATTTTGTATATTGGATTAAAGGTTTTGAATCTACACTATAAAATGGGGGCAGAACGAAAGCTTGCTCTCTTGGCTCCTGAGATTATCATTAGAGGAGAGAGCAGAGCAGAGAGCAGAAGGAAGCCATGTGGAGTAGGCCAAGAGAAGCAGCCAAGATGGCGGAGTACTGAGTGAGATGCCAGTTTGTGTAGAGTTTGTATCTGGGATAAGGAAGGAGATGGGGAACTGAGGAGAATAAGGCTGGTGAGCTAGAAACCTTTGATTCTAGGAAACTTGGATAAATCAGTGGCTTTGTGAGCGCTGAATGTGAGTGGGTTTTGGAGCCCAGTGTGTATTTTTACTTGCCTGCTGGGTGCAAGCTAGAATTAAAGAAAATGGCCTATCAGTTTTTGGCTCCATTGTTTCTTTACCGACTGTCCGAATCCAATGCGAACCTGCATGGGCTGGGCAGCTCTGATTCTGGCCCTGGCCGTGCCTGCTGGCTTTACATTTGGCATAGTCTGTGACAGGATTCGATACAGATCGGCAAGGAGCCTTTGAGTGGTGGAGTAGAGGACTGGCTAGTGTTAGGGTTCCCCATGGCTGTCCTTTTGGGGATTGTAGGCTGGCTGACTTTTACAGCCATGCGTGAGGAAACTGAGAGCTCTGTGGAAGAGGCTGCCCGAGACCTACAAACCAAGCAGTGGAAGGAGCTGGAGCAAACTTGGAAGAAACCGATGCTGACCCTGGAGCTGGAGAAAGTGCTGGAGGAAGCGCTGGAGGAGGAGACTGACCAGGTTTGCGAGATTCGCCTGGAAATGGAGCAGATGCTCAAGGGTGCTCTGTACTTGGTAGGGGCTGTCAGAAAGCTGTTATTTGCCTGCCATGCCTGGTGAAACTGCAGAGAATAACAAAGGCCAGTGAGAAGCTGGTGAGAAGTGGCTTGGAGACGTGGGGGGAGGGGATTTGGTATGAAAGGGAACTGGGGGCTATACAGTCCAGAAAGTGTTACAGCAATGAGCCAGTTCTTGGCCATTTAAGTACAGTACAGCTGGTGGGAATGTGGAAGAAGGGGGTTCTGGGAAATCTCAGGAAGGAAGAAGGGAAGTAATTCCTAGCTGCTCTGGGCAACTGAAACTAGTTTGGTCCTGCTCTTTAGCATTTCTGAGCTTCTCATTAGCATTTGAAGGAAGTGTCTATAGAACACTCACAAAGCCTTTAGAGCCAAGGAACAGCTGCTGGGTTGGGGGCAGGGAGTGGCCTGGCTCTAACATCAACCTGATTTCCCAATTCAAAGCCACTATAACTACTGGACTCTGTAAGAAGGGACTGCATCTGTTTTCCCCTACCTAAAGCCAAAATTCATTCTATTTGCAAAACATCCAGTTCTTACCTACTCCTGTCATTGGACTACTGTAAAAAGCCTAGCAATTTGGAAAGAAACCTGTGAATTATAAACTCACTTACACTTCACTATATTTATGAAATAGAGACAAGCAATGCCCTCCTGTTTGAAATATCATGCTTCAGAAACAGTTTCAGAAACAGATGCCAAACTTATAGTGGGGGCATCCCTAGCAACATTAAATGCCCATGTTACCAGATGCTTTCCAGAATGTTTGCATTTTAATTAGAAATTAGGGGTTTACTTCTTAGGGAAAATAATATCAGGCCAATTTTGGCTGGAGCCCAAGAATAGCATTAGGCATGTTCTGGGAGTCAGATTTTGGTTCTTGAAGAATTGCAGCCAGGCACTGCTATAAAACTGAATTGCCCTCCTCTTTAGAGAGGAAAAAATATTTAGTGGAAGAGGATGGTGTTCAAAGCACAAAGAATCCCAGCTGTGTCTGGTCAGCCCTACTGCCACAGACACCCATGGTTCAGCCTACTTATTCTGAAATGAAACTCACTTTAGAAATGCAAATGACTCACCAAAGAGCGAGGGATTTTAGCGTCTGGCAAGTGAAGTGAGGCTTTGAATACCATTTGGGAGCCAACTGTTTTCAGCCAGCAAAACCTCCTGGGGTTGCTGTTAGAACCAGAAGAGAACAGGACTGGAAACAGGCTTGGTAACACGTAAAGTAATAAAGAAATATTCAGTTTAGAGTGAAAATATTGTGTACAGAATAACTTGCAGCCAATGGATAAGACAAGCTTTGCAAAGACTATTCCATTGGAAACGGTAGACAATGTCTTGGTTTAGAGCTGCTTCTGTTCTTAAAATCTGACTTCCAATCTCTTTCTACCCTTCTCCTCCCCCACTCACCATAGTAACCAGGTTGTCTCTTGGGTGTGGTTTGTAGCATCCACCGGGTACGAGAACAAATGTCGGAGACTTTCAGGAGTTAAGATGTTACTTTATTGGCCAGTTTAACCTGCGCAGGGGCGAACTCCCGAGATGTCCGGAGACACCGTGCCCACAAGGAGCTGCAAATGGGAGCCGTGCCTGGAGCTTACAGCCAAGCCCTTATATATCCTAAGTGAGCAAGTATAGACAGAAGCAGATGTGGCAGTTTAGCTATTGGCTAGGGAGGTCACACGCAGCATAGCAACAGGGGCCGGCATAGCAACAGGGGCCGGTTTTAGCTTAGTGGCGAATTTCAAACCTAAACTTCTGATAAGGGTCTCTGACCTTCTTTGTTCCCAGCCTCACAGGAGCCATATCAGCACTTACTGTTCCTGCAATAGTTACACTCTTTGGCAGCTCCAGTACTCCCTGAATCTAACATGGTTCAGTGCTTGGTCGAGTTTGGCCAAGGACACTGCTGCAGCACTGTCAGAGAATAGATAGCACCCCTCCCAACAACAAAGCTGGAGAAGACCAAGTAAAAACATTTTTAAAATACCAGTGAGGGTAAGGTGAAAGAGCCCACAGAGGAGGAAGCTGTAAAAGCAGGATGGGAAGTGTAAGGCCAGTAGCCATGGCCACCATCACAGCCGCCTGGCCCATGCAGGTTGAGGTTTGACTCGGACAGACGGTAATAAACCAACGAAGCCAAGAACTGGTGGGCCATTAGCTTTAATCCTAGCTTGCACCCAGCGGGAAAGAAATACACACAGTGGGAAAACACTTCCCTTTCTATTCAGGGCTCCCAAAGCCATTGACTTATCTGAGTTTCCTAGAATCAAAGGTTTGTACCTCACCAGCCTTATTCACCTCTGTTCCCCATCTCCTTTTCTCTGTACAAACTTTGCACAAACTGGCTTATCCTTCAGCACTCTGCCATCTTGGCTGCTTCTCCTCTCCTCCATGTGGCCTTTCTCTGCTCTCCTCCAGCATGAGCTTCTCTGCCCCATTTTATAGTGTAGAAATCAATATACGAACAAGGAAGTTTCTGATACAAAGTCACTTATCTGAGGCATAATGGGATTCCTCATGAGAGTGCACCACTCCACATCATGCAATCAGTCAAGGGTGTGGGCAAAAATTTAGTTCTGAGAAGACCTTAGTATTAAAAGGGCAGGAAAGGCTTAGTCTTAAAACTAAACCTTAGGCTATAAGTACCTTGCAGCCTGTCCCCCACGTCCAATGCAAACTATAAGTGAGCAAACACATGTAGTAAGGTACCAAAAAGCTGCAAAATTAATATTGATATTCTAAGAGGAAAGGTCAGGCTTTTCTTTTTTTTATTTTTTTTTTATTTTTTTATTTTTTATTTTTTTTTATTTATTTTTTTTATTTTATAATTTTATTTTTTTAATGGGGTGACATCAATAAATCAGGATACATATATTCAAAGATAACAAGTCCAGGTTATCTTGTCGTTCAATTATGTTGCATACCCACCACCCAAAGTCAGATTGTCTTCTGTCACCTTCTATCTTGTTTCCTTTGTGCCCCTCCCACCCCCTATCCCTCTCCCATTCCCCCCTCCCCCCCGTAACCACCACACTCTTATCAATGTCTCTTAGTTTCACTATTATGTCCCACCTACGTATGGAATAATACAGTTCCTGTTTTTTTCTGATTTACTTATTTCGCTTCGTATCATGTTATCAAGATCCCACCATTTTGCTGTAAATGTTCCGATGTCATCATTTCTTATGGCTGAGTAGTATTCCATAGTGTATATGTGCCACATCTTCTTTATCCAGTCATCTATTGATGGGCTTTTTGGTTGTTTCCATGTCCTGGCCACTGTGAACAATGCTGCAATAAACATGGGGCTGCATGTGTCTTTACGTATCAATGTTTCTGAGTTTTGGGGATATATACCCAGTAGAGGGATTGCTGGGTCATAAGGTAGTTCTATTTTCAGTTTTTTGAGGAACCACCATACTTTCTTCCATAATGGTTGTACTACTTTACATTCCCACCAACAGTGTATGAGGGTTCCTTTTTCTCCACAGCCTCTCCAACATTTGCTATTACCTGACTTGCTAATAACAGCTAATCGAACAGGTGTGAGGTGGTATCTCATTGCCGTGTTGATTTGCATTTCTCTAATAGCTAAAGAAGATGAGCATCTTTTCATATATCTGTTGGCCATTTGTATTTCTTCCTGGGAGAAGTGTCTATTCATATCCTCTTCCCATTTTTTTATTGGATTGTTTGTTTGTCTGTTGTTGAGTTTTATGAGTTCTTTGTATATTTTGGATATTAGGCCCTTATCTGAGCTGTTGTTTGAAAATATCATTTCCCATTTAGTTGGCTTTCTGTTTATTTTGTTATCAGTTTCCCTTGCTGAGCAAAAACTTCTTAGTCTGATGTAGTCCCATTCATTAATTTTTGCCTTCACTTCTCTTGCCATTGGAGTCAAATTCATAAAATGCTCTTTAAAACCCAGGTCCATGAGTTGAGTACCTATGTCTTCTTCTATGTACTTAATTGTTTCAGGTCTTATGTTTAGATCTTTGATCCATTTTGAGTTAATTTTTGTACAGGGGGAGAGACTGTAGTCTAGTTTCATTCTTTTGCATGTGGCTTTCCAGTTTTCCCAGCACCATTTATTGAAGAGGCTTTCTTTTCTCCATTGTGTGTTGTTGGCCCCTTTATCAAAAATTATTTGACTATATATATGTGGTTTTATTTCTGGACTTTCTATTCTGTTCCATTGGTCTGAGTGTCTATTTTTCTGCCAATACCATGCTGTTTTGATTGTCGTGGCCCTATAATAGAGTTTGAAGTCAGGTATTGTTATGCCCCCAGCTTCATTCTTTTTCTTTAGGATTGCTTTGGCTATTCGGGGTTTTTTATAGTTCCATATAAATCTGATGATTTTTTGCTCTATTTCTTTAAAAAATGTCATTGGAATTTTGATGGGAATTGCATTAAATTTGTATATTGCTTTGGGTAATATAGCCATCTTGATTATATTTATTCTTCCTAGCCAAGAACAAGGTATATTCTTCCATCTCATTATATCTTTTTCGATTTCCCTTAACAATGGTTTATAGTTTTCATTATATAAGTCCTTTACATTCTTTGTTATGTTTATTCCTAAGTATTTTATTTTTTTTGTTGCAATCGTGAAGGGGATTATTCTTTTGAGTTCCTTCTCAGTTGTTTCATTGTTGGCATATAGAAAGGCTATTGACTTCTGTATGTTAATTTTGTATCCTGCGACCTTACTGTATTGGCTTATTGTTTCTAGTAGTCTTTTTGTGGATTCTTTGGGGTTTTCGATGTATAGGATCATATCATCTGCAAAAAGTGATACCTTTACTTCTTCTTTTCCGATATGGATGCCTTTTATTTCTTTGTCTTGTCTGATTGCTCTGGCTAGAACCTCTAGTACCACATTAAATAAGAGTGGAGAGAGTGGACAACCCTGTCTTGTTCCTGATTTAAGGGGGAAAGCCTTCAGTTTAGTGCCATTTAATATGATGTTAGCTGATGGTTTATCATATATGGCCTTTATCATGTTGAGATATTTTCCTTCTATACCCATTTTGTTGAGAGTCTTAAACATAAAATTGTGTTGTATTTTATCGAAAGCCTTTTCTGCGTCTATTGATAAGATCATGTGGTTTTTGTTCTTTGTTTTGTTGATATGGTGTATTACATTAACCGTTTTACGTATGTTGAACCATCCTTGAGATTCTGGGATGAATCCCACTTGATCATGATGTATTATTTTTTTAATATGTTGTTGTATTCGATTTGCTAGTATTTTGTTTAGTATTTTAGCATCTGTATTCATTAGAGATATTGGTCTGTAGTTTTCTTTTTTTGTGCCATCCTTGCCTGGTTTTGGTATGAGGGTTATGTTGGCCTCATAAAATGTGTTTGGAAGTATTGCTTCTTCTTCAATTTTTTGGAAGACTTTGAGTAGAATAGGAACCAAGTCTTCTTTGAATGTTTGATAAAATTCGCTGGTATAGCCGTCAGGGCCTGGACTTTTATTTTTGGGGAGGTTTTTAATAGTTTTTTCTATTTCTTCTCTACTGATAGGTCTGTTTAGGCTTTCTGCTTCTTCTTGACTCAGTCTAGGAAGGTTGTATTTTTCTAGGAATTTATCCATTTCTTCTAGGTTGTTGAATTTAGTGGCATAAAGTTTTTCATAGTATTCTACAATAATTCTTTGTATATCTACAGTGTCCGTGGTGATTTCTCCTCTTTCATTTTGGATTTTGTTTATATGAGTTCTTTCTCTTTTTTCCTTGGTAAGTCTTGCCAAGGGTTTGTCAATTTTGTTGATCTTTTCAAAGAACCAGCTCCTTGTTCTATTAATTTTTTCTATAGTTTTTCTGTTCTCTAATTCATTTATTTCTGCTCTGATTTTTATTATTTCCTTTCTTCGGCTGGTTTTGGGTTGTCTTTGTTCTTCTTTTTCTAGTTCCTTAAGATGGGAAGTTAAGTGGTTCACTTGGGCTCTCTCTTGTTTGTTCATATATGCCTGAAGCGATATGAACTTCCCTCTTATCACTGCTTTTGCTGCATCTCATAGATTCTGATATGTCGTATTGTCATTTTCATTAGTCTGTATATATCTTTTGATCTCTGCACTTATTTCTTCTTTGACCCATTCATTTTTTAAAAGTATGTTGTTTAGTTTCCACATTTTTGTGGGATTTTTTTCCTCTTTTTTGCAGTTGAATTCTAGTTTCAAGGCTTTATGATCAGAAAATATGCTTGGTACAACTTCAATTTTTCTGAATTTGCTGATGTTGTTTTTGTGGCCCAACATATGGTCAATTCTTGAGAATGATCCATGTACACTGGAGAAAAATGTATACTCAGTCACTTTGGGATGAAATGTCCTGTAGATGTCTATCATATCCAGGTGCTCTAGTGTTTTGTTTAAGGCCACTATGTCTTTGTTGATTCTCTGTTTGGATGACCGATCTAGAGCCGTCAGCGGTGTACTGAGGTCTCCAAGTATGATTGTATTTTTGTCCGTTTTTGTTTTAAGGTCAATAAGTAGCTGTGTTATATATTTTGGTGCTCCTTGGTTTGGTGCATATATATTAAGAATTGTTATGTCTTCTTGATTCAGTGTCCCCTTAGCCATTATGAAATGGCCATTTTTGTCTCTGAGTACTTTTCCTGTCTTGTAGTCAGCATTATCCGATATGAGTATTGCTACACCTGCTTTTTTTTGGATGTTATTTGCTTGGAGTATTGTTTTCCAGCCTTTCACTTTGAATTTGTTTTTATCCTTGTTACTTAGATGAGTTTCCTGTAGGCAGCATACAGTTGGATTTTCTTTTTTAATCCATTCTGCTACTCTGTGCCTTTTTATTGGTGAGTTTAATCCGTTTACATTTAGTGTAATTATTGATACTTGTGAGTTCCCTATTGCCATTTTATATCTTGCTTTCTGTTAGTTTTGTGTCTTGTTTGATCCTTCTCTTTCGTTTTTCTATCTTTTGTTTTTATTTGTTTGTATTCCATACATCTTTCCTCTGTTGCTATCTTTTTTATCTCATGTGCTTCTGTGGTGGTTTTTTCAATGGTGGTTACCTTTGAGTAATGAAAAGGGTCCCTACCCTGTTCATTGTAGCGAACTATTTTGTGAGTACTTTTGCACTCCATCGTCCTTTGCCACTGTTAATCTTCATCTTCTCCCCCTCTTTCTTTTTGTTGTTGTCACAGTTTAAATTTGGTTTTATTGTGTTCTTCTTGGAGCTTTTACTTGTGGCTCTGTTTTTTTTTGTTCTTTGTATCTGATTGGAGAACCCCCTTTAGTAATTCCTGGAGTGGGGGTTTTCTGATGATAAATTCCCTCATCTTTTCTGTATCTGTGAATGTTTTTATTTCTCCTTCGTATTTGAAGGATAGCTTTGATGGGTAAAGTATTCGTGGCTGAAAGTTCCTTTCTTTCAGGACTTTAAATATTGGGGTCCACTCTCTTCTAGCTTGTAGAGTTTCTGCTGAGAAATCTGATGATAATCTAATGGGCCTTCCTTTATATGTTGTACTCTTCTTTTCCCTGGCTGCCTTGAGAATTTTTTCTTTGCTGTTGGTTTGTGTCAATTTCATTATGATATGCCTTGGAGTAGGTTTGTTGGGGTTAAGAAAACTTGGAGTTCTGTTTGCTTCTTGAACTTGAGGCTTTAGTTCTTTCCACAGGCTTGGGAAGTTCTCATCTATTATTTGTTTGAGTATGTTCTCCATTCCATTTTCTCTCTCTTCTCCCTCTGATATACCTATTATTCTTATGTTATTCTTTTTGATGGAGTCAGATAATTCTTGTAGGGCTATCTCATTTTTTTAAATTTTTGAGTCTCTTTCTTCTTCTCTCTGTTGTGCCTCAAGTTGCTTGTCTTCTATTTCACTAATCCTCTCTTCTATCTGACCTGTTCTATTAGCTAAGCTTGTTACTTCGTTTTTCAGCTCGTGAATTGAGTTTTTCATCTCTGTTTGATTTGTTTTTATAGTTTCAATTTCCTTGGACATATATTCTTTGTGTTCATTGAGTTGTTTTCTGAGCTTCCTATATTGCCTTTCTGTGTTTTCTTGTATATCTCGGAGGATTTTTTAGTATTTCTATCTTGAATTCTCTGTCATTTAGCTCCAAGGTTTCCAATATATTAATTTTTTCTCCATAGATTTTTCCTCATCTAGCTGTGTTACCTCTCTTTCTTTTGTATCCATGATATTCGATTTTCTCTTCCTTAATGGCATCTAAGGGTGGTTTTGTTGATAGTATTAATGAGATTTAATAAAGAATAAAAAGTTAAAAAAAATCGAAAAGAGTTGTTTTTTTTAAAAAAAAATTAATAATGAAATAAAGAAAAATAAAATAAAATAAAAATTTTTAAAAAAAGGAAATTATTCCCCCCCCCCTTTTTTCCTCTCCTCTCCTCTCCCCTCTTTCTTGAGAAAATTTTGTGGTGGACTGTGAGTTATAACAAACAATGCCTGTGATGGAGGGCCT
Source organism: Saccopteryx bilineata (assembly GCF_036850765.1). Taxonomy (NCBI): domain Eukaryota; kingdom Metazoa; phylum Chordata; class Mammalia; order Chiroptera; family Emballonuridae; genus Saccopteryx; species Saccopteryx bilineata. The sequence goes on along the minus strand of NC_089493.1, from coordinate 201,169,178 downwards.
GAATTGGGGAAAAGTAATAAAGGGGCAAAAAAGAAAAAAAGAAAAAAAAAAAAAAAGAAAAAAAAAAAAAGAAAAAAGAAAAAAAAAAGAGCGTATGGACCCACAAAAAACAAATAAGGAAAAAATTTGGGTCAAGAATAAAATGATTTGCTTTTAGGTGTTGGTTGTCTAAGAGTTATGATGAGAAGAATAAGAGGAAAACGGAAAAATGGGGGGACAAATTAAAAACTTACTATTGTATTTAGTGGAACAAGAACTAGATAATATGGAGAGCCAGGGATGGGAGCACTGCTAGTGAGTTAAAAAGGTGAAGTAAAAACTCCCCAAAATGCCACAAACATAGGTTTGAGTCCCAGATAAGATAATTTGTTTGTTATTGAGGTTTGAATGAGAGGAGATGTAAAGGAGAAAGGAAGAAACTAATATAGAGGGAGAAAAGAAAGAGAGAGAGAGAAAAAAAAGAGGGAACCACTAAAAGAAGAAAAAAGAAAGGAGAGAGAGAGAGAGTTAAGGGTTTTGGAGTGCAACCCTCATAGAGAGAAAGGAAGAGAAGAGAAAAGATAATGGGAGATGTAACACTTATGGGTAGTGTAGTTCAAGGAGAGGAGAGAGTAAGACCAGTAGAGAGTTAATCGGCCAAATTGGAGGAGGAAAAAAAAGTATCAAGAATGAAGATAAGAGAAACAAACGAACAAATATAATAAAATGGGATAGGTTATAAAGTCTGCAGATTATTCTTGATTTTGAGAGGTTATCTTCTTGCTTTTTCTTTTCTCTCCCTCTTCCTGGTCGGTGACTCTGTACCCCGGGTTCTGCCCCTTTGGCACGCTCAGGTAGAGGCTTGCAGTTGATAAGTCTCTATGGCAATGTCATGTATTGTGCTTTAGTCTCGTGGGAGTCGAGGCTCATTAGCATTTATAGGCTCCGACAGTGAGAGAGTCCGTGTTCCTGGAGCCTTTCTCCTAGTCTTTCCTTCCTCAATTAGTAGCCTGATAATCCAGCTATGGGGTTGCTGCTGCCTCTGCCTGGATAGTAAGAGGCTCAAAGAGCTGGCAACTCCCCACTCTATTTCCACTCAGCACAGGGCTCTGGGTAAGGCTCAGTCAGTCAGAGCTGCTAGCATAATCAGGCGGGCTTTCCGCCCACTCAAAGACCACTGGCTTTGCCACTCTGTCCGGTAACACAAGCGGGCGCCCACTTCTGGGGGGCGCTTGGAGGAAACTCTCACTCACTGTCTGAGACCAGGATATCCAGCCAGCAGTCTCACGCTCTGAGTGAAACCCCCAACCGCAGGGAAAAGTTGCAGCGTTGGAATTGAGTCTCGCTCCGTCCCCGTGCGCGGCTTTTGCAAGGCGCTGGGGTGGCTCGAGATTCCACTTTGGCCCACACAAAGGCCCCTGACTCTGCCCCTCTCTGCGATAACACGGGCGCGCACTGCCGAGGCACTCGGAGGAATCACTCACTCCTTATCTTCGCGCGCAAACCAGGATATGAGGCCGGCCGCGGTTCCCTCTGAGTGAAACCCTCACCAGCACAGAAAATCTCCACCGTTGGAATTAGTTCTCACTCCCTCCCGTGCGTGGCTTTCCCAGGGCGCTGGGGCTGCCCAGAGACTCTGTCCTCGGCCCACAGAAAGGCCTCTGACCCTGCCTCTCCGTGGGGCAACACGGGCACCCACTCTCGGGGCCTAGGAAGAAATTCTCGCCCACTAACTGCGCACCGACCAGGAGACCGGGTAAAATGGCCGCTCCGCTTGTCTTTCTTTGTTTGGGTTTGGCGCGAGTGTTAGCTTGTATTGCCCGGGTTGCCACAGGATCAGATTTTCCTCGGCTTGGATCTGTGTGCCACAGCCTGGTTCGGCTGTTTGTGCCGCGGCGGCCTGGATCTATTCACCCCCTTTGCCCGCCTCAGTTTCTATATTCACAGTTACCAGAGAAAGCCGCCCTGTTTAGGTTAGTGAGGAAGGCGGAGCATTTCTTACTCCCTATTTCCTTCGGGGTTTGGTTATATATTTAGCCAATTTTTCACTCAATCATACCTTTGGGTGTATTGCGAAGCATCTGGAAGCTCCAAGTATAGGTTTTTCTGTTTCTGGTTGAAGATCTTGTTGAGTTTTGGGGGAGATTTATCGGTATCGCTTCCTACCCCGCCATTACTCTGACGTCATCCTCTTTCTTTTTAAATTGATTTTAGTGAGAGTGGAAGGGGGAGAGATAGAGAGAAACAGGAACATATAGGCTGTTCCTATATGTGCCCTGACAAGGAATTGAACCGGCAACCTCTGCACTTTGAGATGATGCTCTAACCAAGTAAGCTGTCCAGCCATGGCTACACAGATTTATTTTTCTTTTTTCTTTTTTAAAATTTTAAGTGAGAAGAAGGGAGATAGAGAGACAGACACCCGCATGCACCCCAACCAGGATGTACCCAGCAATTCCCCGTCTGGGGCTGATGCTCTGACCATCTGGGGCCATGCTTGCAACAAAACTATTTTTAGCTGCTGAGGTGGAGGCTCCACAGAGTCATTCTCAGTTCCTAGGGCCAACATGCTAGAATAAATCTAGCCATAGCAGCAGAAGGGTAAGAGAGAGAAGGGGGAGAAGCAAATGGTTGCTTCTCCTATGCACCCTGGCTGGGAATTCAACAACTTCCACACACCGGGTCAATGCTCTACCACTGAGCCAACCGGCAGGGCTGACACAAGATTTCTTTTCTTTTTTTTAACAACCTCATGAGGCAGACAGGACTTCATCTTATCCCTGTATTTTTTTTTTTTTGAGAATTTATTTCACAAAGAGAGGAGAGGGTGGGGGGTGGGTGAGAAGTATCAACTCATAGTTGCTTCACTTCAGTTGTTCATTGGTTTTTTGTCATATGTGCCTTGACCAGGCAAGCCCAGGGTTTCAGACTGGCAACCTCAGCGTTCCAGGTTGAGGATCTATGCACTGTGTTACCACAAGCCATGCTAAGGTTTCTTTTCTTTATTTTTTTAAATTAATTGAAAGGAGGGGAGGCAGAAAGATAGACTCCTACATGTGCCCTGACTGGGATCCACCCGGTAAGCCCACTAGGGGAGATGTACTGCCCTTCTGGGGTATTGCTCCATTGCTCAGCAAACGAGCTTTTCTTAGAGCTTGAAGTAGAGCCATGGAGCCATCCTCAGCACCTGGGGCCAACTCACTCCAATCAAGCCATGGCTGCAGGAGGGGAAGAGAGAGAGGAAGAGAGAAAAGCAAGAGGGGAAGGGGTAGAGAAGCAGATGGGCACTATTCCTATGCGCCCTCAACAGGAATCAAACCCAGAATGTCCACATGCCAGGCCAATATTCTACCACTGAGCCAACCAGCCAGGGCCCAGGCCAAGATTTCTTAAAAGAGATGTGTGTCCTATTAACTTCTTGTCCTCTTCTCCCATGTTTTTCCTTCTGTCCCCTTCATCTAAATAGTTCTCTGTCAAGGTCCCCAAAGACCTTTTCATTGCCAAATTACACAGTTAATCCTAGCCCTCAGTTTACTCACCTCTCAACAGCAATTGGCTTAAAAATGCCACCATCTCTCCTGGTTCTCCTGTTCCCTCCCTGGCTCCTTCTCCTCACACCACTATGTCCCAAGTTCCAAACCTTTTCTCCGCCTGCCTTCCTGGATGACCTCACCCAGTCCTGTGGCTTTAATTACCATCTTAACTTTAATAACTACTGTCCCTAGCTCTGGCCTCTCCCCAGAACTCAGGGCTTATCTATTCTGGTAGGCATCTCAAATTACTATGTACCAAACTGAACTTTTGAATCATAACACCAAGAAGTATTTCCTATCTTAATAAATGGCAGGTTTTCCAGTTATTTTGGCCAAAAAAACTTGGACTCTGAATCATCCTCAATTGTTCACTTTCTCTCACATTCATCTATCAAGAGATCCTTCTGGATTTCAAAATGTTTCTAAATAAGATTGTCTCGCAATTTCCATTGCTACCACCCAAACACAAATCACAATCCCCTTTTCCTGGACTGTCACAATAACTCCCTAATGGGTTTCCTTTGTCCATCTGGTGTCCAGCATGCTATCCCTCAAGCAGAAGCCAATCTGGTCCTTAAAAAGGCACACTAGACCCAGGCACTTCTCTGCTCAAACTTTCCAAGGCTTTCCTCTCATATAGAGGACAAGCCAAAGACCTCCTGCAGGGTCTAACCACAGATCCCTCTGAGTTCCCCTCTCCCTACTCTTCTTTTGCTTGCTCTGCCTCCTTACTGTTTCTAGAACACACTGAGCACTCTTTCTACTTCCCTCAGTAATCTATTCAGACTCTCACACCCTTTCCATCTTGGCTTCACCACCACTCTGTCTGAGTGGTCTTCCCTGACTGTTCCCATAGAACAGCCCACCCCAACATCATCTTCCTCCCTTTGCCTGCTTTCTTTCTCCTTTACATGTCACTCTCTCACACATAATAGTCCCTTTTATCCTTGGGGATATATTCCAAGATCCGCCACAGATGCCTGAAACTAGAGACAGTACCACTCCTGATATGTACTGATGATGTTTTTTCTTATATATACACACATGATATAAAGTTTATAAATCAGGCACAATATGAGATTAACAACAATAACTCATAATAAAAATAGAACAACTATAACACTATACTGTAATAAAAGTTATGTGAATGTGGTCTCTCTCTCAGAATATCTTATTTGTCCTGGACTCATCCTTCTTCTTATGATAATGTCTAGAGATGATAAAATGTCTAGATGATGAGATGAGTGAGGTGAATGGCATAGGCACTGTGACTTTGCTTTAGGCTACCATTGCCCTTCTGCTGATATGTCAGAAGGGTCATTTACTTGCAGCAAATGGCCTGGTGTCAGGGATAGATTGCTGAAGTCTTCCTGAAGGCTCAACGCTTTCTGGCATAACACACTAATGTCAATGAGAACATGGTTTTTGTTCATGTCTTCCATCCACAAATATAATGCCTTTTTCATCTTAATTAAGCACTCATCATGCACTGTGGCTATAGCTTTTGCAGTTTGAGGTGCAACAGCAGAACCAGCACAATTCTTTTTCCTTCTTAACAATTTCATGAATAGAAAATTCATTCTTATCATAGATTTTAGCAACCTCAGTATACAATGATTTTTCTTTCCTTATTTGGTCAAAACTTTCATCTTTTCACTAAAGGAAGCACTTTATGGCTTCTCTTTGGCATATCCAAATCAATATTACTACCCTTATGCTTTGAGGCCATTATGAAGTAAAATAAGTGTTACTTGAACACATATACCTCAACAGTCTAAGCGGTAACCAACATAGCAGCTACTAAGTGCCTAACAGGCGGTGGATACTCTGAACAGAGAGATGATTCTCATCCCAGGCAGGACTAAGCAAGAGGGCATGAGATTTTATTACACTACTCAGAATGGTATGCAATTTAAAACTTCTGAATTGTTTATTTCTGGAATTTTCCATTTAATATATATTTTAGGACTGTAGTTGACCACAGGTAACTGAATCCACAGAAAGCAAAACTGTGGATAAAGGGGGACTACTATATTGTATAACTGTTTTCTTGGCTATGTCTGTGGTCCCCACTTGCATGTAAAACGCCATGAATTTTTTCACTGCTGTATCCTCAACAACCTAGAAGCTCCCTGGCTCCCTGAGGATTCATGGAATAACTTCTGATGTTGAAGAAAACTTTATGCAGAAATGTTAGGAAGGTGACCATTTTTCCTACTCTTTTCTACAACTAGGTCTCTGGGAGTTAAAAGAATGGCAGAGCTGAAGTGCTTCCTAGAAATTGCCTGAAAACAAGGAAAACAGCTGTTTTGCTAATCTCACAAAAGGATTGTGTCTGAGGCATCTATGCATGGCCTGAGTGTGCTGTGCTACTGAGAAGGCCAGCCAGGCTTCACCTGAGTCACCACAATGACTCAGCTGGCCTGTCTGCCAGGGAGCTCCCTATTCTTACGCCACCCTCCCCTCCCCCACCCTCTTTGTCTCACTACCTATAATTACCATCCTTGTCCAACTTCTCCATCCTTTTCCCCATAATCCCCATAAGCTCTTCCTCCATGCCCCTTGGTTCTCTCTCCACGCTCTTCTAAGCCATTTATAAGCTTGTGTGGCACAGGTCTGTGTCCCATCTGTGCCTGTCTGTCTCCTCCCCACCAAGTCCCCTCAAGACTGAGGCATTTGAAAGTTTGGATTGTGTCTTACTCATCTTCATATCTCTAACCCCTAATACAGTGCCTGGAACATCACAGATACTCAAGAAATGTTTGCTGATGACTGAATGAACTATCCATTTTCAACAGGTTGGCTTTTTCACAATTTTCCTAAGACAAGCTTATTCATGGCAAAGCCCTGCTCATGCCATGCCCTTCAACCAACATTTCCTACCCACTCATTTCTACACACACACACACACACACACACATACACACACACACACACATTTTACCCTTGAATAGCTAACTCTTAAAATATTTCAGCTCAAAAGCATGTTTATTTATAACATTCTAGTACTGTACTATAATTGATAAGATGAGTTGGTGGGTGACTAATCAGCTCAAGTTTCATCAAAAACCATTTTCTTCATTAGGCCTTTATCATTCAAGCAATTCCCTTTTTTCCCCCACTGCAGGATGCACAGCTCGGAGGGCTGGTTTTAGAGAGAGGCAGTAAAGCACTACATATGGTTATGACTATGGTGTGTAAGGGCTGGAATCAGACTTCCTGGTTCAAACCCAGGTTTTTCTACTTGCTAGCTGCCTGACTTTGCCCAAGTTACTTCCTATCTGAATGTCTGTTCCCTCATCTGTAAAAGAAAAATAGTAATAACCCCCTTCAGAGGACTGTTAGGAAGATTAAATGGAATACTATATTCAAAGCACAAATATAAATCATGATCAGTAATGGTAATTATTTATCATAATTTAAGCCTTTTATATGATTTATTAATTAATGAGATGTGTGGTATTTTCTAATTCTGTCATATATGTAAATTATCACTTAAATGACTTAAGTTCCTGGAAGATATGGTTCTTGAAAACTAAGAAGCCTAGAATAAATATAGAGCAATTATGTTGTTTCAATGGTCATGGTTCCCAAGGCTATCTTTTTTCACTACTGGGCAGGTCTTTTTCTTAGACTTAGGTTAGGGAGCAGGGGCAGACATTTCATGTATGCATATATAAATGATTACATATATGTAATGGCTAATGTAATTAGTCGCAATGGCTAATGGGAGGGTCTTAGGTAGGGAAGAGTATAAGAACCTGTGACTCAGAGCTGCCATTCTTTTTCCTAATCAGTTGGAATGATAATAGAAAGTAAGGCTACATAGTTCTTAAGCCTACACAAAGCCTTGGTCCTGGTTTCCAATGCTGCTTATGCCTTTGCCTAGCTCTTTGGTAAATTATTTAATCTCTGCTTCCTTATTTGCAGAGTAAAGGTGGTGATAATAATTCTACCTTATAGAATTATCATAAGAGTTAAATGTCAAATGCCAGGTATACAGTTAAGGGCTAAATATATAGTTATTGTTTTTATGAGAACTCCTTTATTCATTTTCTCTAGTTCTGGATGTGTGAGTAGGGCCACACATCTGTTTGAATACTTTAGGCCAAAGAAAGGACCATTTTGAGTGCCACACAGAATTTTATTACTACATAAGCTTGTTCCTGCCTTGCACCGAAGCCTCCTTTGCCCTGTGAGAGTGACATTCCTAAATACTCCTCCATTAGAGAATATCTGAGACACCAGGAAACAGCTATTATTTTATTTGCATTTTTCAAGTTAATGTGGCATCAGAATCGGAATTTTAGAGCAGCAAGAGCTCTTGGTGCAGTATCTCTGGGAGGTGATGAAGGCACAGGCTTTGGGATTAGACTGAAGCTAGGTTGGGAGCAGGGTGATACAGAGGCAATGACCTAAACATTCTGGCTCTTGCTGCTCATAGTGGGAGCATGTTAGGTGTGCAGAATCTCAGGCCCCACCCCCAGACCTACTGAACCAGGATCTGAATTTTAGCAAGATCCACAGATGGTTCATAGCCCTTAAAATTTACAAAGCTGTCATCTGACTCCTTACTCTTCCCATCTGTAGCTGGGTAAATAGTGAAATGAGAAATGGGTACCTCAGCACAGTGCCCATTAAAGAGTTATTAACTATCTCTCTTTTTTCCATAACATCCTTCACTTTCCCTTTTAAAACATGCATCTTTGTGTTTTATAATTGCCTGGTGGCTGTCTGTGTCCCTCATCAGAATCGGAACTGAGATCAGGGACTGTATTTATGTTCACTGTTGTATATAGTCAATGACTGTCATAGAGTAAGAGCCACATAGTAAGGGACTGACTGACTGAATGAATGAAGAAATAAACAAGGTCTAGAACTATTTCTTACTCACTCTCTGGGGCACACACAGGATGGGCACATAGCTTTACATATTATGCTCAATAATACTAAATCAATGACTTTATCCAAACTCCTTATTTTATAGATGAAGGAATTGATGTTCAAAGTAGTTAAGTAATTTGCCTACAGTGCCCACCTTAAGCAGTAGCAGTGTTGTCTCCTCTTACTACATTTTTATTTTTAACATCTTGCATGCATAGCAGCTGTCTGTCCAGAAGACTGTCCTTCTGGTTTGGAGATTAAGGGAATGCCTTTGGTTTTTTTTTAGAACTAACATATTTAGAACTAATCTATTTGCTGGATAAGTTGCTTTCATGGTTATGAGAGGAATTTTTTTAATGCTGCCTATTTATTTATTGTATATGTATTTGTTTTGTCTAGTGGAACACCATTTCTACCATGGTTGTTTCTAAAATAGCTAAATATCTGGTCTGTTGAATCAGCTTTGCGAAGCAACTATTATTCCTTTCTCCTAATTTATCTTTTGATTGTTGTTATCCATTTACCCTCAGGTCTGTCTTTGTAGAACAATTTTAATTCACTTACTAACTCAAACAACATAGGAAAAAACCCAATAACCAACAGTACTAATTCTGGTAAACCCACTGTCCCCTTAACCTTGAAATGTGGCACCAGAAGAAGATGGTTCTTCTACCCACTTGTGATACCCCAGATATTTAGGAGATCTCTATTTCTGTAGTATATTATTAAATCCAGTTATCAGATGTCTTACATTATCCTAAGTTAAAAATAAATCAGTCCTTAGCATTCTTCATTCATTATTGGATTGAGGGGGAGAATAAAACATAGGGAGGAAGAGAACAGTCAGAGGAAGAGGAGGAGGAGGCAGATGGGAAAGAGGAAAGAAGCAGGTGGCAATAAATATCAATCTGCCAGACCTGTGGTGGCACAGTGGATTAAGTGTCAACTTGGAATTCTGAGGTTGCTAGTTCAAAATCTTTGGCTTGCCCAGTCAAAGTACATAAGAGAAGCAACTATGAATTAATGCTTCCCACTTCTTCCCATGCCCCCCATCCCACTTTTCTCTCTCTCCCTAAAAATCAATAAATAAAATCTTTTTTAAAAATCTGAAAGAGGAAGTTGATGAAATGTGAATAACAAGTGAAAAGACAATGAGTGCAAAGCTATGAAAAGATATGATAATTTTCATAAAATTATTTAACCATGTATAATATGCCTAAGTGATTTGAAGGAAATATACCAATATGATGACAATCATTGTAGTAGATTGGATTATTGCTCTTCATCATACCTGCTATGTGAACTTGCAGTGCTCTAAAGTAGGCAAGATGTAGCTCTCTACCCTGTTGATGTTGAATTTGGCCAGATGACTTACTTTTTCTAAGGGTATGTGGGGAAGAGGTTTCAGTGTGCAAGTTTCAAGTGAAAACCTTAAGATGTATCATGTTTTTCTGCTTACCCTTTTGCATTCTGTGATCTTAATGAGAAAAAATATCTCCTGGTAGCTGTTCATGTTCTGAGGCATTCATGCATATTCAGGTGCATCAGACTTAATGTAGCGCAGCCTGAACCCAAAGCCAGCCAAGTCCACCGAGTACTCAGAGTCTTAGTGGACCCAGGAAAGAGAAAAACAAATGTTTGTTGTTATAAACTGTTGAGATTGTGAGGTTGGTTGTTTCATTCAAAAACTGATTAATTGTGATCATCTCTGAATAATGAAACAGTTTGTTTTTATTTTCTTCTTTATTATTTTCTGTATTTTTCAAGTGCATTTGAATAATCTGGCTTTACCTTTAGGGAAAAAGAAAAAATAAAACATGCATTTTCTTTTTTTTTTTCTCTCTTCCTTTCTTCTTTCTTTTTTTTTAGTGAGATAGACAGAAAGAGGGACAGACAGACATGAAGGAGAAAGATGAGAAGTATCAATTTTTAGTTGCAGCACCTTAGTTGTTTATTGATTGCTTTTTCATATGTACTTTGACTGGGAGGCTCCAGCTGAGCCAGTGACCCCTTGCTCAAGCCAGTGATCATGGGGTCATGTCTGTGATCCCATGCTCAAAATGGTGAGCCCACTCTCAAGCTGGAGGAGCCCATGCTCAAGCTGGTGACCTTGTGATTTCGAACTTGGGTCCTCTGCATCCTAGTCTGATGCTCTATCCACTGCATCACCACCTGGTCAGGCTAAACATGCATTTTCTACTGGGTCCTTCACTATTATGATACAAGGTCAAACCTATCTGAACTGTACACACAAAGTATGTAATTTATGAAACTGTTAAAAGGCAACTTTAAAAATACAAGAATGGTAATTCACACGCATTTTCTCTCATATTGCTCTCTCTGCACAGTTAACAGTGAAGTTTATATTTTTATTGGTTTAGCATATAAGTGTTTTGAAAGAGTGGCTATTTTTGAGGTTGTGTTATAGGATGTGATTACATAACATACAAACGCAAGCTCAGGGGCTGGAAGGACATACGCAGTCTGAGAGAAAAATACAAAGTTAACTCTCTGTCTCAGTAGAGCCCAAACTCTACACCCATCAGGCATCCCCGATTTGACTTCCCCACACAATGGGACACTCCTGCTTAATAGCAGGGCTGGCAGCCTCTTTGAGGCTACTCTTGAGGTGGCTATGAGGATGCTACTTATCAGTGCCAAGATCAACTGCCACCAGAGGAAAGACACTACTGACACACAAGTCAGCTGCAAGAATCACACAGGTAGTTTATTATTCACAAATCCTTTTGGGTGCCTGGGTACAGCTTAAGGGGGCCTGTTTGGCATGCTCCTCTCAGCTCTTTTTGGTTAGAATTGCATGGAGACAGTCCATGTTCACGTTGGAGTCTGGGCGACTACTGCAGCGCGGGGGGGGGGGGGGGCTTCAGCTTTAGTACCTTTTCTGGCCATCGCCTTCTAACAGGTATCAATCTACAGGATTATCATCTCAAACTACCTTTTTGGGAGTTCCTCTCAGAGAACCCTTTTTATGTTAATCTACTGAAATTTTACATCAAGCAACTTTTCAGGTGTTCCTAGGGAAGCTTTCTGTTTATGTTAACTTACAGAGTTATGACATCAAGTCACTTCTTATCTATATATAACTTCACACACACACTAACTGGGTGCTGTGCCAAAGGCAGAGCCTGTTTATCATATCTATACACACTAGATTAATTTCTATCCAGATGGCATAACTTTATTTAATTTCCTTAATTGCTTTTAAAATTATATCCTAATTATTTTCATATATCTTCCATATTTCTATATATTTAATCACCACAACATTATATTATTGCAACACTCTTCAGAAAATGATTGATTCTCCAAGAACCCCTTCCTTTCAGTCATCTTTGGTCAGAATCATTTTTTGCTTTCTTGATTTTTCTCATTTATTATGTCACATAGGGGGATGAGAATAACATAAAGAGGCAGTAAAGGAACAATCAAAGGAAGGGATGAAGGAGGCAGGTGGGGAAAAAGGGAGAAGACAGGGAGGAATGAAGAAAATGAATCAGAAAGAGGACATGAGGAGGGGAGAAGTGGGGGAAAGAGGCAGTGAATAAAATGGGAGGGTTGGGCTGTAGACAGGACTAGCCAAAGCAGCTCCAGAGACTTGTGTCACTTGGTCCCTGAATCAGCCCACACCTGTACTCCCTGTCTACACCTGTACTAAGCCAGTGCCAGTAAGTCAAATTCTCCCTGACTTCTCAGCCCTCCACAGCCTGACCCATTCCTCTTTCTTCCACTAACCCTCCTCTCCTGTCTCCACCACCCTGACCCCACCTGTCTCCTTTGCTTTCCTGTCTCCTTTCCAAATTATCACCAGTTCTTGCTCTTTTAAATTCTGACCATCCTTTAAGGTACCATATAAGCCACTGCTGTTCCCTGAAGCACTCACAGCCCACACTGAAGTCACCCTTCTTTGAATCCTGAACTCTGGGCCAGATCCCTGAGAACAAGATTCAGGAATCTGATCTCCCTATCATTGTCTTGTCGTATCTCAGATGTATCTTACTCTTTCAAACTATACATTAGGATATAAGCTCTACAGAGCAGGGAATTTGGTTTGGTTTGTTCACTGCTGTATCCCAGTGCCCTGAAGAGTGCTCAGAGCCACCCAGTGACTAGTAGATGAATGAATGAATGATGAATGAATGAATGAACTCCTATGGCAATGACAGGAAGGAACACACAATGTGTTTTTATTGCATTGCACACTGATCTTTCTTGGTCATCTACTTTTCCCAGCTAAATAGAAAAAATCCTTTAGGATCAGAATCCTCTGCTTTTGTGTTCCTCTGGGATTTTAGCACAAATCTGTACTAATAAGTGATCTTTTCACTGATTATACTACCAAGTCCCACAGCAGAACAAGCCCAAGCTAAGGCCACCTTTTCAAATCCTAAGAAAAGCATGTGTTCATTCCTATTTACTTCAGCTTTAGTCCTGTATAATCACACCAGCACAATACTTTCTGTATGTTTCCTTCTTGCCATTCTTTAATTGGGTATGTCTCAGCTACACATCTGGGTGGTGAGCAGGGTCTGAGTTTTACTCTCCTCCTTTTGAAACCAACTGTCCAAATGACTGATTAAATTTAGCTTTACATCCTAGCTCTAAAAATAACTTTTCTATATACCTTTCAGAGACTAGTCTTCCCCCCATAAGCAAAAACCCCCAAGGCAGCAGAAGACCCGGACCTGACCAAAGATCATAAGGCCCAACCACTGGCAGGCTAAAGATAACATCTTGACCTAAGTTGTTTCAGATCCTGAGCCCTAAGGTGGAACCAACCCTGGCTACTTTCCCATGAAACCAGACAGAGGGACACAGAACAGACCTCAGAGCTGTCCTCAAGACCTGAAGAAATTATTTATGGCTCATGCTTCACTTCAAACCAATCAGCTTCCAGTATGACTGGTTCCAAGCTCCAACCTATAATGTCTTGTGACTTTGCCTTATATAATCTGTAATCTACAGGACATTGAAGAGTTTGAGATTTTGAGCATTAGCTCCCCATTCTCCTGGATGGCACCATTCATTAATAAAATAGCCAATGTTTCTCCACTGAAATTCTTGGTGTCCAGTGTTTGGCTCTGCCAGTGCCAGCTTGTTGGGTACCGAAAAATAAACAGGGTATTTTGCAGTTTGGATTTTGGGGATGGAGCTGAATATAAGTTGACAGTCTTCCCAACCCCCCACCTCACCTGCCTGATTAAGTTGCAAAAGGCTGTGATGCTTGCCCTGCCTCCCATGTTCCCTGGAAGGACTGGAAGAAAGTTACTTCTTTGTGTATGTTAAGTAATGGTGGGAGGTTTTCTACCCATGGTGAAGTTCTTGGGTTGTATGGAAACGTCATTGAATTGCCAATTTCCACTTTGCCCAGAAAAATAAAGAAGGATGCTGCTAGGGCAGCGGCCATGTTTTGCAGCTCAGCCAGGGCAGTAATTTTACTGCTGGCAGGAGCTACGGCTTTCTCCCAAAACCCATCTTAGGTATGTCTTTAGTTCTTTGTCTATTTTCATTTAATTTCATACCGTTCCTACTTGAAACCCTGGAATATACTCATCGCGCGGGTTGTGACAATTGGCGCCCAACATGGGGCTCGAGAAATGGGAAAAGAAAAGAAGTGAAGGTAATGAAACTCTCCCTAGAGGTGTGCATGCAAAGTAAGTAATGCTTTTGAGAAGTAAAGCTTGAAAACAGAGTTTGGGGGGAAAGTATAATAGTATAATTTGGGATTAAAAAATTATGGAACAGTTAGTGTCAAAAGTGAGGGACCTTTTTTTTTGTACAAATGTTTTTCTTTGAGAAGAAGTTGTTTGATTATAGTGAGGTAGAAATAGAGAAATGTAAATATGAGAAGAACTTGGGAGTCTGAGAATAACTTGAGAGATGAGAATATCGCAGCTGTGGCCATTTTAAACTTTGCGGCTCCACAGCCCTCTGTTCCCAAAGTCTTTGTCTCAGACCCCTGGAAATCCCCACTCCAGCAGGCTTTGGATCAGGCTCAAGATACAGGAGCCAAAATAGAAGAATTTAGTAAAATTAGACAAGGTGCAGATGAGCAATTTCAAGAATTTGTTTCATGGCTGATTCAGAGAGTTAAAAGAATAGTGGTAGACAAAGAAGTTTATACCAGAATATGTGCTGATATTGGGCCTTCATATATGCAAGGTCTTACTTTTGTCACAGTGCTTAAGACGAAGTTTCCAGAATATTTTGATAAAAGGCAGGACAAACAAAAGAAGGAAGGTCAGGGAAATGTTTCTGCTGGTGAATCTTTTTTCCAATGTGGTGGCGATAAGAGCAACTGTGGTGCAGCTCAGCTCCGCACGGTGGTGCCCGGGTGCGGGGGAGCAGACAGAACAGTGGATGGTGCCCAGGCTGCTCCAGACACCAAGTTTGCAATAGAGTGTGCCAACCTTGTTGGGGCCCGCAGCGGCCCTTGCCTTTTGATGGGCAGCTCACACTTGCTCAACAAAGGCCCGCCACTGGGTGTCCAACCTCTGAGCATAGATGGGTCCCCATAGATGGGTAGCTGCAGCCAAAGGGTGGAAGCAGGGAGGCAAACGGGGAAGCCTTCACCACCCCAATCATCTAAGTCTGCCATTCGGCTGGGTTGAGATGGAGGCTTTTGGCGGCCAACAGCTCGGTTGTTAGAATTTGAGAATGATTAGAAGACTCAGATGCTTTTTAAAGTTACAGCTTTTTCTTATTATTGCCTAATTTTCTTTAATGTTTTAGCTACAATCCTCTGAACTATCACTTTGTTTTTTCCTATTCTTTGCCTGGAAATTGGGGCAGGGAATGGCTATTTGGGCATAGCTAAACAGAATCTCATGTGGCCATCTTGAGACTTTTTCTCAAGAGAATTCTGTTTGGTTTTATCCTTTTTTTGTCCCTCTCAGGGTGCCCTAAGTAAATCAGGCAGTCAACTTTCTAATACAATTGTACTCTGAAGTCCCAGGTTTCTCTCTAATTTGTCTAATTTGTCTGATTCTTGTTTGTGTCTAGTCATTGTTTAATGTTGTCTAACTGTGATTTTTTAAGGCCTGAATGAAGTTCTTGCATGCAAAAATTGAAAATGCCAGCTCTAATATTGAAAAAATAAAATGGTTTTATCTGTAAAATCTTTTTAATTTTAATTGGAAGTTCTACAGAGGGCTCATTTAAATTTAAATAGAATGAAATGTGGATCTTAAAGATTTGCTAATTTGGTTGGGCTGATGCATCTGCTATTGCTAAGCAACATTGGCTGTTGGTTTTTTTTTCTTTTTTTCCCAAACTGCTGCAAGCAGCAAGCTGCTCCAGGCTAAAGCTGCTGCTGCTGCAAAGCCTGAAGCAGGGTAGATTTGCTTAACAAAAGTGTAAATTTTTTTAACTATAGGAAGATAATGAAAGTCACACTGGATTTTTTCAACCTTATATACTCTTTAAATTGCCTGTTAATTAATGGGGTAGAAATGTTTTGATAAGTATGGGAATGTTACTTGAAAAAGCATTTTACTATATTTTGTTAGAATTAATCTGGGGGCAGGTATTTCTTACAATCCTCAGGGTCAAGGTATTATAAAGTGTACCCAACAAATACTTAAAGGTCAATTGTAAATAATATAAAAAAGGGGGAATCATATCCTGGAACTCCTGCAACTCTTCTTAATCATGCTTTTTACTTAAAAAAAAATTCCTGCCTGACCAGGCAGTGGTGCAGTGGATAGAGCCTCAGACTGGGATGCAGAAGGACCCAGGTTCGAGACCCCACGGTCACCAGTTTGAGTGCAGGCTCATCTGGCTTGAGCAAAAAAGCTCACTAGCTTGCACCCAAGGTTGCTGGCTCAAGCAAGGGGTTACTCAGTCTGCTGAAGGCCCGTGGTCAAGGCACATATGAGAAAGCAATCAATGAACAACTAAGGTATCCCAACAAAAAACTGATGATTGATGCTTCTCATCTCTCTTCGTTCCTGTCTGTCTGTCCCTATCTACTTGTCTCTCTGAGTCTCTCTCTGTCCCTGTAAAAAAATTCCTTTTGAATGCTGATGTACAGGGTCAATCAGCAGCACAGAGACTCTGGAATCCTTCAAGAGAAGCCAAACCACTTTCTCCTGCAAACTTCTATCCTCCAAAATGCTGTTTTGTCTTTTTCCAATCAGCTCCAGATATACAGAAAAAGTTTATATAGGCAGAGGAAGGCCCTCAAACCCCTCAGCAAGATCTTCTGAGCATAGCTTTTAAGGTCTATGATGACTAAGAGAAATAGAAAAGCAGAAAAGGCAGACAGAGCCCAAAAAGAGATCAGGCAAAATACCAGCCCTTGGCATACTCCCTTAAAGACTCCAACGTCCCCAAGGGGCCTTGTCAGACTCCATCAGGACCCTGTTTCAAAAGTGGAAAGGAAGGTCATTGAGCTAAAAGCCTGCCTGGCTTCTCAGCCTCTGTTAGGGCCATGCCTTTGTTGTGGGAAAAAGGGACACTGGAAGGTAGGCTGCCCCCTCGCTCCTCCAAGGGAGGGTTCAGTCTCTTTTAGCCCTGCTCCAGCCACCTGTGACCTAACGTTGCCTAGCCTGCTGGGAGTTGCCACTGAAGGCTAAAGATGCCCAGGGCCATTGGACCCATCTCACGTCACCATGGACGAGCCTAGGGTAATCGTTCAAGTAGCAGGTAAGCTGATCTCATTTCTTATAGACACAAGGCCACTTACTCTGCCTTGCCTGAATATTGGGGTTCTACTCATCCCTCGAAGATCTCTGTGGGTGTTGATGGTCTTATTTTCTGCTCCTTTGTTTAATATATAGTGTCTCCTTTACTCCTCCTGCCTCAATGCCCCATGCCTATTTTAGGCTGGACCTACTCCTAATTTAGAGCTCTCTCTCTCTCCTTTTTGCCCATTTCTGTTACAAATTTACCTCTGCCACCCAGCATAGTGTATCCCAAGGTTCTCCTCACCACCCCATGGCTGAAAGCTACAAGGGAAGGCCCCCTGGGTTCATCTCTCCAGTTAAAAAAAAGACGGAAGCTCCGTCTCCATACGTGCTGCTGATGGCTCTTCCAGTCTACCTGAATCATTGCCAGCTAGAAGCAGAGGTTATTGGGACTTGGAGTCTAGCTGCAAAGTGTGGAAATGTGACCACAACTCCAGTGCCTTGTGGACTTTTCCTGAATAGGACTCCTGCTCCTTGGAACAGTTCTCAGGCTGAAGGGGGTTGGGTTGACATTAACATGTTTAAGGACATTCAAAACTGCAAAGATTTTATTTTAGATCCTGCTGTATTAGTTAAGACTTTGCTTGATAATCTAATAGGCTTTTATCACTTCATTGTATTAAGACACTTGTTTTGGTATCTGTAAGCATTGGCTATTTTAATTTTGTTGTTTATTTTCTATTTTTCTAGTCTGCCTCCAAATCAGAACATGGAAAATCAGATGAGTATGAATCACAGCACATAAATTGAAGTTTAAAAAATATAAAAGGGGGATTTGTTGGGGACTGAAAAATAAACAGGGTATTTTGCAGTTTGGATTTTGGGGATGGAGCTGACTATAAGTTGACAGTTTGCCCAACCCCCCACCTCACTTGCCTGATTAAGTTGCAAAAGGCTGTGATGCTCGCCCTGCCTCCCTTGTTCCCTGGAAGGACTGGAAGAAAGTTACTTCTTTGTGTATGTTAAGTAATGGTGGGAGGTTTTCTACCTATGGTGAAGTTCTTGGGTTGCCTTGGAAATGTCATTGAATTGCCAATTTCCACTTTGCCCAGAAAAATAAAGAAGGATGCTGCTAGGGCAGCGGCCATGTTTTGCAGCTCGGCCAGGGCAGTAATTTTACTGCTGGCAGGAGCTACGGCTTTCTCCCAAAACCCATCTTAGGTATGTCTTTAGTTCTTTGTCTATTTTCACTTAATTTCATACCATTCCTACTTGAGACCCTGGAATATACTTGTCGTGTGGGTCGTGACACCAGGTGGATGAACTCTTTCTGTTCTAGAACACTTTCTACCCTTCTGTGGTCAACTAGCAGGCAATGGGCAGTGAGCTCTGCTTGGCCTTTATCTATTGGAGAATTTCAGCATGGACCTGCCAGTGCCCTTCTGACTCTGATGAGAGGTAAAGGCCATGCAGAGCTGAAGCCCCACTGCCTCCTGGGGCCCAGCCCTTCATGCTCCTCTGAGCTTGAAAGAAGAGGTTCTGATTTGCTGCCAGTGACATCACACTTCTGCAAAATTTCCTCCCTAGATGTGTCTGTTATCTTTATCTCAGTGCCTCTTTTCCCAACAGCAACAAAACACAACAGGAAGGAAAATGTCTAGAGCTATCCACGGCAGTTTCCGGGTCTCTCATAGCATCACCCTTGGACACAAGAGTGGCTCCAAGACAATTAGCAACTGTTTCCCACAATTACTGTTGTAGTTGGGCAGACTTCATGTTCTTGCTTATTTGCTCTCTACATGGAAATGTTATTAGGATGACTAATGCTCACATCATCACTACATTAGAAAGCAATTACCTATAAACAAATTCATTTCCTGAGTCATCAATAGCCTGTGCCCCTTTCTTTCTCTTTTTAAAAGTCATCTCAAAAGTAAAGAAAATCAAACTTCCTAGAGGACTGCCTGTGGTATTTGTCAGGGGATTATATATCTGGTTTAGAGGGATTAACAGAGTTATTACTTTTGCCTATGCTCCTCAGTCTGTCCTATTCTAATCCTCAATTTATTTTCAAAAGACAGATGGTTTTCAGAATTAATTGCTTTGCCCTCCACTCCTTTGTGTGGTAGACTAATACTTCATTCATTAGCTCACCACCTGCTTGGCTTGGTTTCTTTCTTTTTCTCCCCCTGCCCCCCACTCCTTTCCTTCCTTCCAATTTTGTTTGTTTGTTTTTTAATTAAATTCTTTTTTTTTTAGATTTTATTTATTCATTTTAGAGAAGGAAAGAGAGAGAGAAGGGGGGAGGAGCAGGAAGCATCAACTCCCATATGTGCCTTAACCAGGCAAGCCCAGGGTTTCAAACCAGCAACCTCAGCATTCCAGGCTGACGCTTTATCCACTGCACCCCCACAGGTCAGGCCCCTTCCATTTTGTTTTAAAGATTCAAATACTTTTATATCTTCTTTATGTTCTGTTTGAGCTTTCTGTGGCTGCTCTAACAAATTTCCATAAACTTGGTGGCTTAAAAAAGCAGAAATAAATTTTCTCAGAGTTCTGGAGGGCTGAAGTCTGAAATCAGTATCAGTTGGTGGAAATTGAGGGGGCTCTAGGGACAGATCCCTTTCTTGCCTCTTTCAGCTTCTGGTGGCTGCTAGCATTCTTTGATTTATGGCCATGTCACCTCAATCTCTGCCTCTGTGCTCACATTGCCTCCTCCTCTTTGAGTCTACTTCTGTGTAAGGACACCTGTGATGGCATTTAGGACCCCTTGGATAATCTAGGATAATTTCTTTATGGCCAAATCCTTAACTTAATCACATATGCAAAGACTCTTTTTTTAATATATAAGATAATAGTTAAGGGTTTCAACATATGATGCTTTCTGAGGAAGCACTGCGCCACCTCACCCGCAGGTGTTGTAAAGTACCAAAAGCTACAGAATTAATATTAATATTTTGGGAGGCTTGAAGAACATTTTATTAATTTGGGTTAAGGTGTGCAGAGAAATTGTGAGAAATAGTCTCTGTACTGTGTGATTGGCATGACCAGGATGGCTCTTGGCATTGTATTATAAATGCAATGGGAAGGAAAACATGGATTCCCAGACATTCCACCACATCTGTGGGGAAAGGGGTGGATGGCTAGCCAGGAGCAGGAAAAGAAAAGCCAAAATAAACCTTTTCTTATAGCAATGAACCATTTGCGGGTATTTGTCCCCACGGAAACTACCTCTCCTATGTAAATGCGTGTAGTTAACACATGTGACTCTGGACAGAGAGATAGCAAATAAACACTAGATAATATAGGAATGCCTTTTAATATGTAAAAAGATATTTTTTTGCCATTATGTTGACTTGTAAATTTTGTTTTCTCCAAAATGATGTATGGCTTGCAAATTGAACATGGTCCTGTCATGTTAAGGGACATATAACTATAACCAATAGCAGTAAGGGCTCCTAATTACAATTTTTGCTTCTGTACTTCCCACGTACAAAACTATAAAAACTAAGTAGAACAAAGGGCTGGCGTGCACTCCCTCAGACCACTGTTGGAGTTGTCGCCGCTTGGCCAAGCTAGACAATAAAGCTTTGGTGTGTAATCGACAGACTTTGTTCGTGTCTTCAATGTTTCGGGTCCCTCCGGATTAGGATTAACACTTTCCATTCCCACCTCCCTGCAATGCACAGAATATTTTATATTGCCTTGGCTGGATGGCTCAGTTGGTTAGAGCATCATTCCAAAGCACAGAGGTTGCCAGTTTGATCTCCAGTCAGGGCACATACAGAAACAGAGTGATATTCCTCTCTCTTTCTTTGACTCCCTCTCTCTCTCTCTAAAGTCAATAAATTAAAAATAAGTTTTTTAAAGGATATTTTCTATCTACATGGAAAGTCTGGTAGAAGATGATACTGAAAGAAAGCAAATCTAAAAGAAGCAGAAGATAGTTAAGAGGTCTTTCCCCACTGCTTCTCAGCCTTTTGGCTAAGGTCAATTGCAGAAGTCTTTCCTTGTTTATCAATCCCTGGCAGTATGGGAGCCTCCCAATATCAGTTCTGGCTTCTTGAGGAAACATGGGTTGTGGGAGGTACCTCACTCTGTGAGCCAAAGGGGGCACAGTTATTTCTTCCTTCTCTCCCTTGACAGCCAGGGCACTGACATACAACACAGGCTCAACCAATCACATGTTCACACCCAGGGTTTTGACTCAAGGATGTGATACATTGATGTCTGGGGAATTGGAGATTACTTCCAGGGCAGCAGTGTCAAGAGTCAGAAGCAAAAAAAAAAAAAAAGAAAAAAAAAAGAGTCGGAAGCAGAACAAGCCAGTGCCATTGGCCGTGGGCTCGCCCTTGGACTCCTGCTGTAACAGTATCAGGCTCAATTCTCACCCTGCTTTTTCACCTCCCTGGGTTTCCACTCACTTCTCCATCCAGGTTCACCAATATTTCTATCCATTCTGTGAGCTACTGAATACCCTGCCAGACAGTCCTGTTCTGAGAAAGTTAGCCCAAGTTGGTCTCTGTTGTTTGTAGCCAAGAACCTTTCCTATCATAGAAGCAACCAGCTTCAAGCTCTCCTTTATAAAGCCTAGGAGCTGTGCTCAATCAAGGTGAGGGTCTTCCCTAGAGGGGCACAGGCAATGCAGGACTGGTATGCATTATGGGAAATACAAAGGGACTGTTGGGAAACACTGAAATGCCTGTATATTTATAAAAAGTGGTTTTATGTTATGAATTATTGCTAAAACTTGGAAAAAAAGAAACATGGTTCTCAGCTATCAGACTATGCACCCTTTAAAATTTTTAATGCCCTTCTTTATTTTCCTAAAATAAAATTCATAAATAATACATTACCTATTTCTATAACTTTAAAAAGTCAACACAATATAAAGGAAACATTTTGCAAAAAAACATATTTATGTATAAAAATAATATAAATTATTAAAGGAAATATTTTGTGTATTAAAAAAATACCTCCACATGTATGGTAAATGCATATATACTGCTACATTAGAGGACTCTGCAAATTTATAACCCTGAAAATTTTCAACATTGAGAACTCTGACACACTGAATGAAAACTGCAGATCACAGAACCAGACATAGAGGATGATTAAATGTCTTCTGAAAAAAGAAAAGCTACAGGTATTGCTATACCTGCATGCTGACATAGGTTAGAAAGGCAAACTAGAAGGATACAGTGTTGGTTGAAGTTACTTCTGACCAAGGAATTGTTGGGAGTGTGGTGAGGAGAAAAGGGATTTCACATTTTGTTCTTTTTGAATTCTTTTTTATTTTATTTTATTTTATTTTATTTTATTTTTTATTCATTTTAGAAAGGGGGGTGGAGAGAGAGAGAGAGGAGAGAGAGAAGGGGGAGAGGAGCAGGAAGCATCAATTCCCATATGTGCAAGCCCAGGGTTTCGAACCGGTGACCTCAGCATTTCCGGGTCGACGCTTTATCCACTGCACCACCACAGGTCAGGCCAATTGAATTCTTTATACCTTTAATAAAATTAACATGTTACTTTTGTAATAAACAACATAAAAAAGAAAAAAAGAAAAAAAGAAAAAAAGATCAGAGTGGCATTGTGTACCACAGGTGGGTGGGGAGTAGTTAGGGCTGGGCTAGTTTGGTGTTAAGACTCTATAGTTCCAGGAAGGAGATAGCATTGATTGTTTTCTGTCCTGAGCTCTACATCGATCAGGGGTCCCTAATTCAACTTCCCCATGCAGTGGGACACTCCTGCTTAAGAGCAGGTCTGGCAGCTTTTTTGAGACTATTCTTGAGGCAGCTAGGAGGATTCTATTTATCAGTACCGAGACCAACTGCAAGCAGAGGAAAGACACGACTGACACACAAGTTAGTTGCAAGAATCACACAGGCAGTTTATTACTCATAAATCCTATAGCATGCCTGGGTACAGCTTAATGGGTCCCTGTCAGCGTGTTCCTCTTGGCTGTCTTTGGTCATAGTGGTGTGGAGACAGTCCACATTCAACATTGGAGTCTGGGTGACTACTGCAGCAGGGGGCCCCTGGATTTAGTACCTTTTCTAGTTTATGCCTTCTAACAGGTGTCAATCTATGGGATTAATCACATCAAGCCACTTTTGGGAGTTCCTAGCCGGTAGCTCTTTTTTTATGTTAATCTATAAAGTTGTCACATCAAGCCACTTTTAAGGAGTTTCTCCTAGGGAGCTCTTTTTATCTATATATAATTGCACACATACACTAGCTGGGCCCTGCGCAAAAGGCATATTCTTGCCTATCATATCTGCACACACTAGATCAGTTCCCACCCAGAGGATGTAGCCATATTCACTTGCCTTAATAGCTTTTAATATTATATCCTAGTTTATTTCTAAATATCTTCTATATTTTTCTATATTTCTATATGTTTAATTACTATAACATTATATAATATTATTGTAACATTTTCTGTCTTTGCTATTAGAATAAATTTGGTAATCATTGGGTGCATGACATTGAGCAAGGTCACCTGCCAAGTGCTCTAACCTGAGGTCATGGTGCTTCCTTATTTATAGCATCACAGTTTTGTTTGTGTTTTATTACTGGCACACCTGGGTGGAAGCCCTTTCCTGTGGAGCTGGTGGCTGACCCAAACAGCCAAGCGTCGGAGTGGTCCTGACCCCATCACCCAGGATTCTCTGTAACTCACTTTACTGTGACAATCTATGAGCCAAATACCTGGAGGCCTTTAGTCTTCAGTTTATTCAACTACCATTAATTGACTGTGAAACTGAATAGAATACTTCTTTGTTCACCAAAATCCAAAAGCTATGGAAATAGCATTAGATTTAAATTTCTGCTCTCCAAATTAATAAATATTCTATGAGCTTTCTTTCTTTCTTTCTTTCTTTCTTTCTTTCTTTCTTTCTTTCTTTCTTTCTTTCTTTCTTTCTTTTTAAGCAAGAGAGAGAGACAGAGAGAGACAGAGGCAGAGAGAGGGACAGACAGGGACAGACAGGCAGGAAGGGAGAGAGATGAGAAGCATCAATTTGTAGTTGTGGCACCTTAGTTGTTTGCTTTTTCATATGTGCCTTGATTGGGGTGAGGGGGCTACAGCCGAGCCAGTGACACCTTGCTTAAGCCAGCGACCTTTGGGCTCAAGCCAGCAACCATGGGGTCATATCTATGATCCCTTGCTCAAGCAAACACCCTGGGGGTTTTGAACCTGGGTCCTCTGCATCCCAGGCTGACACTCTATCCACTATGCCACCAGCTGGTCAGGCATGAACTTTTTTTTTTCTTTATCTGTAAAATGAGGATTACAATTTATTTACCTCATAGCATTTGTTAGGAGTAATAAATAAGATCACGCATGTCAAGCACAAATTTAAAAAACTGAACAGAGATTTGTTGGGCAGATAAAATATATTATGTTCACTTTGTTAAAGATGGCACTGCCCACGTGGAAGCCCATTGCCCATTTCAGATGATTGCTTGAAATGGGCGTGATTATGTTAATATATGTTGGGGGAGGGCTTTCACACCAAAAGGTTTTAAAAGGAAGAGAGATCACGCATTGTTCTGGGAAAAGGGTGATTACGATCTATGAGAAGCCCATGCTGTAGGAGAGAGCAGAGAAAGAGAGCAGAGAAAGGCCACATGGAGGAGAGGAGAAGCAGCCAAGATGGTGGAGTGTTGAAGGAGAAGCCAGTTTGTGCAGAGTTTGTGCAGAGAGAAGGACATGGGGAACAGAGGTGAATAAGGCTGGGGAGGTAGAAACCTTTGATTCTAGAAAACTTGGATAAGTCAGTAGCTTTGTGAGCACTGAATGAGTGGGTTTTGGAGCCCAGTGTGTGTTTTTACTTGCCTGCCAGGTGCAAGCTAGGATTAAAGATGATGGCCCACCAGTTTTTGGCTCCCTTGTTTCTTTACCAAATCTAATGCAAACCTGCATGGGCCAGGCGGCTGTGATGGTGGCCATGGCTACTGGCTTTACAAGATTTCAGCTGCTTCTCATCATGAGAAAGACAAAATTTGGAGTTTAAGTTTAGCCAAGTTGACTGCTAAGTCAGGAAACTTCAGAGAAATGCAGCAGAGATCCATAAGTTTTACAACTCCAATGTATTATTCTTGGCTTTCTAGCAACACCGAACCAATAGGAGATATAAGGAAATGATTCACACAGTTAAGGAAGCTGAGAAGTCCCAAGACCCACCATCAGCAAACTGGAGACCCAGCAGAGCTGGTGATGTAGTTCAAGTCTCAGGAAAGCCAATGGTGTAAATTCTCACCTGTGTCAGAGTCAAAAGCAGAAAACAACGAATGCTGAAGCTTAAAGATAGTCACAGAAAGAACTGTCTTTCTCTTTGTGTTGTATTCGAAATGTAAAAAAGGCTTTTAACATAAGTAACTTTTAGCAGAATTTACTTTCTATAAAACAAAGAGATGGGGGATGATTGAATTAATGTGTTTGGTGTGAGGACCAACCTGGAGGCTTTGTAGAAGAAGCTGGAGGAGTTGGAGCTGGATGAGCAGCAGAGGAAGTGCCTTGAGGCCTTCCTTACCCAGAAGCAGAAGATGGGGGAACTGAAGGATGATGACTTTGAGAAGATCAGTGAGCTGGGTGCTGGTAATGGTAGAGTGGTGTTCAAGGTCTCCCACAAGCCATCCGGCCTGGTTATGGCCAGGAAGCTAATTCACTTGGAGATCAAACCTGCAATCCAGAACCAGATCATAAGGGAGCTGCAGATTCTACATGAGTGTAACTCCCCATACATTGTGGGTTTCTATGGTGCATTCTACAGTGATGGAGAGATCAGCATCTGCATGGAGCACATGGATGGGGTTCCTTGGATCAAGTTCTGAAGAAAGCTGGAAGAATTCCTGAACAAATTTTAGGAAAAGTTAGCATTGCTGTAATTAAAGGCCTGACATATCTGAGAGAGAAGCACAAGATCATGCATAGAGATGTCAAGCCTTCCAACATCTTAGTGAACTCCCATGGGGAGATCAAACTCTGTGACTTTGGGGTCAGTGGACAGCTCATCGACTCCATGGCCAACTCCTTCGTGGGCACAAGGTCTTACATGTCGCCAGAAAGACTCCAGGGGACTCATTACTCAGCGCAGTCGGACATCTGGAGCATGGGGCTCTCTCTGGTTGAGATGGCAGTTGGGAGGTATCCCATCCCTCCTCCAGATGCCAAGGAGCTGGAGCTGATGTTTGGGTGCCAGGTGGAGGGAGATACGGCTGAGACACCACCCAGGCCAAGGACCCCTGGAAGGCCGCCCAGCTCTTATGGAATGGACAGCCGGCCTCCCATGGCAATTTTTGAGTTGTTGGATTACATAGTCAGTGAGCCTCCTCCTAAACTGCCCAGCGGAGTATTCAGTATGGAATTTCAGGATTTTGTGAATAAATGCTTAATAAAAAGCCCTGCAGAGAGAGCAGATTTGAAGCAACTCATGGTTCATGCTTTTATCAAGAGATCCAAGGCTGAGGAAATGGATTTTGCAGGTTGGCTCTGCTCCACCATCGGCCTTAACCAGCCCAGCACACCGACCCATGCGGCTGGTGTCTAAACATATGGAAGCAGCAAAGAGCGAGTCTCTGCCCAGTGGCATGTCACATTGCTCTCAGGTCTCTTTCCCATGCCTCTGTGCAGACATGCATTTCACCTATGAAAAAGGATAAAGAATACAGCATGTGCCAAAACTCTGTTCATGTCGTTTTTACTATCACCGTCTTCATTCTTTCTGTCATTATTCCCCTAGTGGATCGGCTCTGTGCTAGGGGCTATGTTTGTGTGTCGATGATCAAACTGTCTTACAGTGAACCTTTGGTGACCATGGGTAGTCATCTTACTGAAAATTGCACTGCGCTCCCTTCACTGTGATTGGCTGGCTGCCTAAATTTTGAGTATATTTTGACACTTGGTACTTCATTCTTGCCAGGCATACCTTCTTTCCCCGAGGAAGGAGCCTGGTAAGATCCTTCGCAGGCAGTGCATGTGAAGCATGCTTTGCTGCTATGAAAATAAGCATCATAAAGTGTATATCATGTTATTTTATTATGTTTTTGCTTTTGGTGTAGAATTCAGCAATTTCCATCAAAATCTAGTCAGAGCCCTTCACTGCCATGATAACTGGGGCTTCACCAGTCTGTCTACTCCAATGATTTGTAGACTTCTGGTTGTATTTCTATATTTATTTTTAAATATACTGTGTGGGGTATTTAGTGGTATATGGCTCTTTAAGTCTGGATTAGTATTCCTAAATGGTGGAATTACTTTGAATGTTATAAGTGTATCAAAGCATTAAAATGTATGAGATTTATCTTTCCCCAATTCCAAGTACTGATGCTATTGTAAGCAGCAGTGTATAGTGCCTAAAAATTGTATGAAAATCCTTTTAACCATTTTAATCCAATGTTTAACAAATCTAATCTCTTATTCTAATAAATATACTATAAAAAAACAACAACAAAGAGACTTTTAGCAGAACTTACTTTTTCTAAAAGACTCCCTACCCCTGGCCTTGAGGCTGGTTTCCCAGGCTGTGGCCTTGGATAGTTCTGCAAGGTTGCAGAGGTTCCCAGAATGTTCCTCCCTGAGTTAATCCTATAGATAAACATAGTAAGAGAGCTTGTTTCACTGCTTTGTTTTACTGCTAGGCTTCCCTTCCTCCCCATTCCTCAATCAGTGTGTAATTTTGTTTTTATGGTTATTTTTTTTAATTTATTCATTTTTAGAGAGGAGACAGAGAGGGAGAGAGAGAGACAGAGAGGGAGAGGAAGGAGAAAGAGACAGAGAGAGAGAAGGGGGGAGGAGCTGGAAGATCAACTCCCATAAGTGCCTTGACCAGGCAAGCCCAGAGTTTTGAACCGGTGACCTCAGCATTTCTAGGTTGATGCTTTATCCACTGCGCCACCACAGGTCAGGCCTGTAATTTTATTTTTAAAAGCTAACCTCAAACTGTGTTCAGGGACACATGATTTGAATGACTAGGTCTCCATGTGGTCCCCAGCTTTGAATAAAGGACTCTTTTAAATTTGAGCTTTGGTGTGGAGAATTTCTATATACTCTCGCTGGTTTCTCTACAACAGTATTCAAGCCTACAGATTAGATGAGGCCCACATACATTGGCGAGAACAATCTGCTTTGCTAAGTCTGCAGACTAAAGTGTTATGCTCTGGCTGGTGGTGCAGTAGATAGGGTGTCCTGCCAGAACACTGAGGGCACTGGCTCCACCCTAAGGGTACTGGTTCACCCCCAAGTTCAGCAGTTCGAGCCTCAGTCAGGGCACATTTGAGAAGAGATCAGTGGTTACACAACTACATGGAACAACAAGTTCATGTTTCTCTTTTTATCTCTTTCCTCCCTCTCCCCCCCCCCAAAAAAAGTGTTATTCTCTTCCAGAAACACAGACACACCCAGAATAATGTTTAACCAAATATTTGACACCCTGTGACCCAGTCAAACTGACATGTAAAATTAATTGTCATGACAATGTCTCTGATAAGATCCAGAATCTTAACAGCAGATTGGGTCGATGAGAAAAGTTTAAAATGAGGATGCTTAGGCTCCACTTGTCACCTCCTCAATCAGAATCGTGGCTCAGAGAAATCTGACACAGTTCCCCAAAGTCTTCTTGTTTACCTCATAGTCAAAGCATGGCTGTTTTAGATTCTGACAAGATTTGGCAATGTGGATTTAGCAGCAATCTGAAGGATGTTAGAGTCACAGTAATAATTGTGGGGTCTTTCTTCACTGGCATGCGCGGCTTTTCCAAGTGGGAAGGGAGAAGTTTATATGGGATACAAGCGCTGCTCTACCACAGGGCAGAACACACCCCTCACTTGCCTCCACCTTGTAATAATTTCACAAACTTTTGTGAAATGACACAGAAGTTCAAATGACACAGGACAGTGCTGGATTGTCATCAGTGCTCTTGGGTAAGTCATACTTCATTGCTTAAAAATTTATTTTCCTCCGCAAACTACCTTTCAATATCTGAGGGTGTTTTTTTCTTTTATTTTTATTTTTTGTCCTAAGAATCATACTCCATAAATGAGAGCCCTTTTTCTATTATACTACCAAGATTTCCCTCCCCCTACCTATGTGTGTGTGTGTTTCTGAACTTTGAAAAGCTTATATGAAGTTCTATGTGATGTAATAATCTTCCCCACTCTCCTACAGTAAAGTCCTCCTTTAAAATATACATAGCTAGTCAATTTTTTAAATGTATGAAAAATTGCTCTTGATGTTACATACCTACAAAAAGTGCAAGTAAGTGATATAAATTTCCACAAAATTAACCAGCACCGAAATTAAGAAGTAAAGTATTGCAAGCACACTAGAAGATCAGTCATGCTCATTTCCAGTCATTAGTCCCCTTAAGGCAAGGGTCGAGAACCTTTTTGACTGATAGAGCCATGAACGCCACATATTTTAAAATGTAATTCCATGAGAGCCATACAATATGTTTAACACTAAATATAAGTAAACGTGTGCATTTTATGTAAGACCAACACTTTTAAAGTACAATAAGTCTCTGAGTTCTTTTTAATAACGTTGTTATGCTGTTGCTAACCAATGATGAATAAAGTACTTCTTACCATTAATGCAATTTCTGCTGCTGCATGGTTATGCTGATGGCTTTGTAGTCTGGTTGATACGTGGTGAGGTTAAGCTTCATGCAGGCATTGAGACTTCCATCCGTTAAACGTGATCGTAGGTTGGTCTTAACATTCTTTAGATGTGAGAAAGACTGCTCACATGCATACGTAGAGCCAAACAATGTCAGTACAGTAAGACTCACACACTGCACTGTGTGGTATGTGACAGGAAGTGCGTTCCAAGTTTTGACAATCAGCTGGTCCCCGGGTTGAAGTTTTTTCATTTCTCCCCACTTGTGTTTGCTCACCAATTCTGCTTGCTGTCGTGCAAGTCTTTCCAAATCTTCATTCAGTGACTTGAATTTATTCACCCACATGTCTGAGGCCTTCAGGTCAGCAGCTTGTAGCTCAAAATCTCTGACGGAGACACCGGGGATGTAACTCAGGTTGGCACTGTCCACTGCACACTCGTGTGGATGAGTGATGAACTTAAAAAGATGAATGCAGCCCTGGCCGGTTGGCTCAGCGGTAGAGCGTCGGCCTAGCGTGCAGAGGACCCGGGTTTGATTCCCGGCCAGGGCACACAGGAGAAGCGCCCATTTGCTTCTCCACCCCTCCGCCGCGCTTTCCCTCTCTGTCTCTCTCTTCCCCTCCCGCAGCCAAGGCTCCATTGGAGCAAAGATGGCCCGGGTGCTGGGGATGGCTCTGTGGCCTCTGCCCTAGGCGCTAGAGTGGCTCTGGTCGCAACATGGCGATGCCCAGGATGGGCAGAGCAACGCCCCCTGGTGGGCAGAGCGTCGCCCCTGGTGGGCGTGCCGGGTGGATCCCGGTCGGGCGCATGCGGGAGTCTGTCTGACTGTCTTTCCCTGTTTCCAGCTTCAGAAAAATGAAAAAATAAAATAAAATAAAAAAAAGAGAGAAAAAAAAAAAAGATGAATGCACTCACAAAGTTCTCCAAAGCACACTCTGAATGACTACAGAAAATTAGATGTAAAGCCCACTAGCTGCTGGAGATCAAGATGTTGAGCAGGGTCACTTGCTGTGCATGCATCTTTAAACTCTCCCAGTTTTTCAAAGTGTAGTAAACGATTTGTTTCAATGTCGGTGATGAAGAGTTCCAGCTGGCTTTCAAATGCAAACACTGCTTGTTGAAGGGATAAGACTGTATTTCCGATGCCTTGCATTTTCACATTGAGCTGGTTCAGATGTTTAGTCATGTCCATGAGATAGTTGAACTTCAGGAGCCACTAAGTGTTAGCTAACTCAGGATGCTCGACATTTTTCATTTCAAGAAAAGTCCTGATTTCACTCAGACAAGCCACGAAATGGCTGAGCACTTTCCCTCTTGAAAATCAATGCACATTGCTGTGCAGAAGCAGACCAGGATAATTATTCCCAACTTCATCCAGCAGTGTTTAAACTGGTGATCATTTAAAGCTTGGGCAACAATAAAGTTGACCACCCGAATGACCAGCGACATCACCTCACCAAGCTGCTCACCACACATCTGAGCACAAAGCAACTCCTGATGTAGGATGCAGTGAAAACTTAGGATGGGTCTTTTTTCATGTTCATGAAGAAGCGCCATGAATCCTCTCTATTTCCCCACCATGCACGGAGCAGCACCAGTACACACCAAAATAAGTTCATCCATTGGTAGATTTTTTTTCTTTAGTGAACTCAGTGAAAGACTTGAATAAATCCTCCCCTCTTGTTGTCTCTTTCATAGGCAAAACAGCAAGACTTTCCTCACATAGTGTGTCACCAACAGTGTACCTTGCAATCACACTGAACTGGGATAAATGGCTTACGTCTGTTGACTCATCCAAAGCGAGAGAAAAGAATGGTGCTGCATTTATGTCCTTCACTTGTGTTGCCTCGATTTTATTTGCCATCATGATGGTATGATAGTGAACAGTTCTTGCTGACAGAGGTAAGTCTATTATTTGTTTGATTATCTTGTCTTTATCCGAAAAGTCATGAAAAAGTTCATTGGCAACATCAAGCATGAATGTTTTGGCATACTCCACATCTGTGAATGGCTTTCCGTTTCTCACAATTGCTAAAGCACCAGCAAAGCTAGCCGAATTCCAGTCACCTTGTTGGGTCCAAACACGGAGTTGCTGCTGACTAACTTGCACTCTGCACAGTACCTCGTGACATGCTTTCTTCCTGCTGTCTCCCGCTGAATATTTCGGTGCAAATGTAGTATTGAGTGTGTTGAAGTGCCGCTTTATATTTGACCATTTCATCGATGCAATTTTATCATTGCATATTAGACACACTGCAGAACCTGCTCTCTCCACAAAGGCAAATTACTCTGTCCGTTCCCGCTGAAAAGTATGATACTCCTCATCTTTTTTTCTTTTAGCCATCTTCTTCATCAAAAGGGTTTCTGCAATTAGCTAGCTGACTACTTGATTAAAAGGAGGGAAGTTTACTTCCTGACCTCACAATGACCCATGTACATTACACATTATCCAATAAAAATTTGGTGTTGTCCTGGAGGACAATGGTGATTGTGGCTCCAGCCACCCGCAACCATGAACATGAGCTGTAGGAAATGATTGGATTGTAATACATGAGAATATTTTATATTTTTAACATTTTTTTTTATTAAAGATTTGTCTGTGAGCCAGATGCAGCCATCAAAAGAGCACATCTGGCTTGTGAGCCATAGGTTCCCAACGCCTACCCTAAGGGTAACAGCTGCTCTAAGTTCTGGGAAAATAAATCAGGTTTGTCTGGTGTTGTTTTTTTAAAGACTTTATTTATTCATTTTAGATCAGGCACATTCAGGATGGTATGGCCGTAGACGCTTTATTTATTCATTTTTAAAAAGAGAGAAGGAGTAGAGAGAGAGAGAAGGGGGAGGAACAGGAAGCATCGACTCCCATATGTTCCTTGACCAGGCAAGTCCAGGGTTTTGAACCAGCAACCTCAGCATTCCAGATCGACACTTTATCCACTGTGCCACCACAGGTCAGGCTGTCTTTTTTTTATATATGAATTTTATAAAAGTGGGATCATATTCTCTGGTCTCTCCTGCTTCTCCTTTTGTCTGTGAGACTCATCCACATGGTTGCTGGCAGTGGTAGTTTCTTTGTTTTTATTGTGAGTACCTGTAAAGCCAGTAGCCATGACCACCATCATAGCTGTCTGGCCCATGCAGGTTTACATTAGATTCAGAGAGATGGTAATGAAACAACGAAACCAAAAACTGGTGGGCCATTACCTTTAATCCTAGCTTGCACCTGGCAGGCAAGTAAAAACACACACTGGGCTCCAAAACCCACTCATTCAGTGCTCACAAAGCTACTGACTTATCCGAGTTCCCTAGAATCAAAGGTTTCTAGCTCACCAGCCTTATTCATCTCTGTTCTCCATCTCCTTCTCTCTGCACAAACTGGCTTTTCCTTCAGCACTCTGCCATCTTGGCTGCTCCATGTGGCCTTTCTCTGCTCTCCTCTCTAATGCTAATATCAGGAACCGACAGGGAGCAAGTTCCATGTCTACCCCACTTTATAGTGTAGAAATTCAAACCTTTAACCCAATATATAAACAAGGAAGTCTCTGATACAAAGTCATTTATCTGAGGCATAATGAGATTCCTCATGAGAGTGAACCACTCCAAATCAAAAAGGATGGGAAAGGCTTAGTCCTAAAACCAAGCCTTAGGCTATAAGGATTCTGCCTGCTTACAGCCTGTCCCCCACACTCAATGCAAACTATAAGCGAGCAAACATATATATCATATTTAAAAACTTATTTGACCAACATTCCACCCCTTTTGCTCGCTTCACAATCTGAAGCACAGGTATTCCTGCACAAGAAAATTAGGCACATTACACAAATTACAACAATATGACAAATCATACAATTTCAACAATTACAAAGTACATTTCACCAGTCTCTGAGCACTTTGTCAAAAGCACAAAATATCCTCGGACTTCTTTCTAGCCATGGGAAAAGCTTCCTGGGGCAGGGGATGGCCTCCAGCTAAGCCACCCCCCACCCCCATCAGGGTATTTCACATTGTCCAAAATCCGTAAGTTCATCCAACAAAGGAGCCAGTGCCCACCCCAGTCGTAGTCCAGGAATCAGCCCAAGCACATGGGGCCTCAGCCACCCCCCCTCATTCCTCCCATCCTGGCAGGTCTTACACTGTCCCAAGGAGGAGCATGTGGCAATGGCAGTGTTGGGCAGATAAAATGGCACTGCTCACATAGAAGCCCATGCCCAGGTGATTGCTTGGGATGGGCGTGATTATATTAATGTGTATTGGGGGCAGGTTGTGGGGAGGGAGGATTCTTGTATCCCAGGGGTTGGTTTTAGGACTAAGCCTTTCCCACCCTTTCTGATGTGGGGTCTTCTCATGAGAAATCCCATTATGCCTCAGATAAGTGACTTTGTATTAGAGACTTCCTTATTTGTATATTGGATTAAAGGTTTGGATTTCTACACTATAAAGTGGGGCAGACCCGGAGCTTACGCTCTCTCAGTTCCTGAGATTAGCATTAGAGAGAAGAGCAGAGAAAGGCCATGTGGAGGAGGCCAGGAGAAGCAGCCAAGATGATGGAGTGCTGAATGAGAAGCCAGTTTGTGCAGAGTTTGTGCAGGGAGAAGGAAGGAGATGAGGAACAGAGGTGAATAAGGCTGGTGAGCTAGAAACCTTTGATTCTAGGAAACTCAGATAAATCAGTAGCTTTGTGAGCACTGAATGAGTGGGTTTTGGAGCCCAGTGTGTGTTTTTACTTGCCCGTCGGGTGCAAGCTAGGATTAAAGATGATGGCCCACCAATTTTTGGCTCTGTTGTTTCTTTACCGACTGTTTGAATCCAATGTGAACTTGCATGGGCCAGGAGGCTGTGATGGTGGCCATGGCTACTGACTTTACAGGCAGTCAGCATCTTCATCTCTGCTTCAGAGAGCATGATGGTATTCACCGCTATGTCACCAAATCGCAGACCTACCAGGAGCATAGTAAGTACTCCTTGCTGCTGGGCTCTCACCTTCTGGAGACTGTGGATTGCAATTCCAGCCCAATTCTCCTCATCCTCCAAAGAGGAACTGAAAACACTAGCTCCCCTGCCAGGCTCAAGTCCGGGCTGCTGCCGCCTTCTGCTCTGTGGGCCTTGCAGCCCGGCCCTGGCCTCAGACCCAGCCTCCTGCCACTGCTGGCTCTCCACAACGTCCAGGGCAAGCTGCAACTCATGAACCTGTGATTCTTTCTCCAGCGTCTGCTCCGTTTCCAGGCGAATCTTGCGAACCTGGTCGGCCTCCTTCTCCGGTGCTTCCTCCAGCTCCAGGGTCAGCATCTGTTTCTCCCCCATTTGCTCCAACTCCTTCCACTGCTTGATTTGCAGGTCCTGGGCAACCTCTTCCACAGAGCTCTCAGTTTCCTCACGCATGGCTGTAAAAGTCAGCCAGCCTATGGTCCCCAAAAGGACAGACATGGGGAACCATAACAGCAGCCAGTCCTCTACTCCACCACTCAATGGTAGTGGTGGTTCCATACCAAATTTCAAATCCTGCCACAGACTTCACCAAATGTAAAGCCAGTGGCCACGGCCACCATCACAGCTGCCTGCCCATGTAGGTTCGCATTAGATTTGGACAGACGGTAATGAAACAACAGAGCCAAAAACTGGTGGGCCATTACCTTTAATCCTAGCTTGCGCCCGGCGGGCAAGTAAAAACACACACTGGGCTCCAAAACCCACTCATTCAGTGCTCACAAAGCTACTGATTTATCTGAGTTCCCTAGAATCAAAGGTTTCTAGCTCACCAGCCTTATTCAACTCTGTTCCCCATCTTCTTCTCCCTGCACAAACTCTGCACAAACTGGCTTCTCCTTCAGCACTCCACCATCTTGGCTGCTTCTCCTTTCCTCCACGTGGTCTTTCTCTGCTCTCCTCTGTAATGTTAATCTCAGAAACAGAGAGAGAGCAAGCTCCTAGTCTGCCCCACTTTATAGTGCAGAAATCCAAACCTTTAATCCAATACATAAACAAGGAAGTCTCTAATACAAAGTCACTTATCTGAGGCATAATGAGATTCCTCATGAGAGTGAACCACCCTACATCAAAAAGGCTAGGAAAGGCTTAGTCTTAAAACTAAGCCCCAGGCTATAAGAACCCTACGTCCAATGAAAACTATAAGTGAGCAAACATATATAATATTTACAAACTTATTTGGCCAACAGTACCATTTTATTATGTGGCTATTCCACCAGATATTTATCCACTCTTTGTTTTTTTAGAGAGAGAGGGGAAAGAGAGAGAGAGAAAGAGAAAGGAGAAGTGGGAAGCATCAACTCGTAGTAGTTGCTTCCTATATGTGCCTTGACTAGGAAAGCCCAGAGTTTCAAACCAGGAACTTCAGCATTCCAGGTCAATGCTTTATCCACTGCACCACCACAGGTCAGTATCCATCCAATTTCCAATGGGCATTTGAGTTTTTAGTTTTGGGCTATTGCAAATAGTGTGAAACAGTGTTTAAACTGAGTCCTGGTTTTAAGAGGGAGTGTTATAAATTCAAATTAAAAAATAAAAAAGATTGCTGTGGCAAAAACAAAAACAAAAAAACATTTTACAGATGCCTCTGTTTACCCTGAAAATGGCTCCCAGGATTGGAAGTCGAGACGGGAGGGAGGGAGAAAGAAAGGGTGTCCACAGCAGGCAGTGATTTACAGTCCTGCCTGCCACCGCTGTTTGCTTCTCCAAGGTAACTCCTTGCCCATCCTGCTAATTTGCTAAAATCAGTAGCTTTTCAAAGCAACTGCTGGCCATCCAGATTGACTCAGTCAGGGCGTTCTGTGATGGAGTCATTGTTATCTGGCCAACTGACTATGAGAGGGGTGGGTGGCAAGCTAGTCCAATTAAAGTCTTACCAAGTGCTAACCAGTATTCTGACCTCCTTTCCTTCATGGGTCAGAAAAGATCTGGTTCTGCAGAATCAGGGAAAGTTTAAGCTGGAAGAACCTAAGGGTGTATCTAGTTCAAATCTTTAGTTAACAGTTGAGGAAGTTGAGAACCAGAGAGACAAGTGCTCCAGACCACACCTAGAGTCATGGGTTGAGCTGGATGAAGATCCAGAACCAAATCCTCAGCTTCAGGGCGTTCTGTTTAACCAGACCATGCAGTGCTATTACTTCTTCATATGATGCTGGTTGCTTTATTTTTCTATTTCTTTGCATTTGCGATAGTTTCTTTCTGGCTAAAATGTTACTATGCTCTTCTATACCTTTGTCATTTTGGTTTGGTTTGGTTTCCTATTGTGCCCCACAGTGTGCAATCAATAATATTTATACAGCTTGGACAGGGGAGGTAGACTCCTCATGCTGGTGTCCTTTTGGAGCCAGGAGTTTTCAATAGTCAAACAAAGAATAAATACTTTCAAAAGCTGTACAATTATGAATATGTATGTGTGCTCACAATATATTAAATGCAAAATACAAAACCAGATTGTATGCAGTATTTTTGTAATATATATTTCTATGGATATATAAGA
The DNA here is from genome assembly GCF_036850765.1 of Saccopteryx bilineata. Classification (NCBI taxonomy): domain Eukaryota; kingdom Metazoa; phylum Chordata; class Mammalia; order Chiroptera; family Emballonuridae; genus Saccopteryx; species Saccopteryx bilineata. The sequence goes on along the minus strand of NC_089493.1, from coordinate 201,132,038 downwards.
AGAAAAGACCTGGCCCAGTTGGTTAGAGCATTGACTTGATACATTAAGGGTGCAAGTTTGATCCCCAGTCTGGGCACATAGAGGAATCAACCAATGAGTGAATAAATAAGTGGAAAATAAACTGATGTTTCTCCCTCTCTAAATCAATAATTTTTTTAAAAAAAGAAGAAAAGATCTAGAAGGATATAAATGTTAATGTTTTCTATCAGGTTTATGGAATTATGGGTAATTTTTCTTTTTTTTTTTTTAATTCTCTGAAGTTTTACAGTCAGGAAAAAATTGACAAAGGTAACAAAAATAAAATAATATTATTTTAAATGGTACACTCTTAAGTCAGAGCCTGACATAAACTTACAGTGACTCTGGGATATAATATTAGAGGCTAGATTGACAAAACAAACATGTTTATTAAAACTATGAGGTGGGTGGAGATTGGTTCTGGTGACTCTCATCTTATTATTATGCCTAATCATTAGGTAACACACTAAATAGTACATATCTTATCAAATCTTCAGGTTAAATTTGTTATAAGTATTGTTTAGCAAATACCTACCTGCTGCTCAGTCTTGAAATAGTTTTGCCCATATAGGTAGCAAGATGGGAAGCCAAATTTTTCCAAATATAAAGCCAGATGTTTTTGAAGCCCTGTCTGTAAGTATCCTAGTTGTAAGAAAGAACCTAGAAAGTTTTATTTCTTTTTCATTAATTTTTTTAAATTTATTGATTTTAGTGAGAGAGGAGGGAGAAAAAAGACAGACAGGAACATCAACCTGTTCCTATGTGTGCCCTTACCAGGATTGAACTAGCAACCTCTGTACTTCCAGACGATGCTCTACCAACCAAGCTATCTGGCCAGGGCCATTTCTTTTTTATTTTTAACATTAAGAACTTACTATTTGCCAAACATTAGACCAGACATAAAGGCTAATAAAAGGAAACATACTTAAGGAGCTCACCATCCTAAGAGGAGGACACAGACAAATAAACAGTCTAGAAGACTAAATCCTGGGATGGGTTATGTAAAGTATCCTGAGAACTCTTGGGGTGGGGGTGGGGGAGAATAGGAGGACATACTCAACTCAGACTTGCTGGAGAGTCCAGAGATTCCCAAAGGTGGTACCTGGTCAGGTTTTTTTGTGGGAGAAGGAATCAGTTACACCCAGTTGTGGGATTCAAACAATTTAACAACCAGTTCTTTGCCCTAATGACTGTTTTAAGTATAAAAAATATATACTGAAAGGTAGTTTATTATTTCATGCATTTAATACTTAAATAAGAACAATAAAAGAGGTACAGAAAACTAGATTATGTTTTTGTTTTTTTTTTTTCATTTTTCTGAAGCTGGAAACAGGGAGAGACAGTCAGACAGACTCCCGCATGCGCCCCACCGGGATCCACCCGGCACGCCCACCAGGGGCGGTGCTCTGCCCCCCAGGGGGCGATGCTCTGCCCATCCTGGGCATCGCCATAATGCGACCAGAGCCACTCTAGCGCCTGAGGCAGAGGCCACAGAGCCATGCCCACGCCCAGGCCATCTTTGCTCCAATGGAGCCTTGGCTGCGGGAGGGGAAGAGAGAGACAGAGAGGAAAGCGCGGCGGAGGGGTGGAGAAGCAAATGGGCGCTTCTCCTGTGTACCCGGGTCCTCCGCACGCTAGGCCGACGCTCTACCGCTGAGCCAACCGGCCAGGGCCGAAAACTAGATTATGTTATGTTCAATCTTCAGTTTCTCTCCAAACTCAAAGGATTACACACACACACACACACACACACACACACACACACACACACTTTTTTTTTTATTGCACCATGGAATGCTGCCCAGGAAGATGTAGTTTGCCAGCAGGACAGTAGGGGTCCCCATCAGCTCATTCTGCTATTCCCAAGAGCTGTGATTTCCCAGCTTTGAAATGGAGTGCCCAGGTGTTAGGGCAATCCTCACTGTCATATACGTGCCTGTGTTTTAAGGTTCACTCAGGACCTCTCAATGTCAAAAGTTTCTTCATGGAAAGTTATAAAGACTTCAAAGCAAAATTTAATTTTATTTCATTAAAAAGCCAGCTCAAGCCATGCATCAGTTTTTCTGGTTAAGTTTCCAAATTGTGCTTGATCTGTGGTGGTGCAGTAGATGATAAAGTGTCCACCTGAAATGCTGAAGTTGCCAGTTTGAAACCTCAAGCTTGCCTGGTCAAGGCACATATAGGAATTGATGCTTCCTGCTCTTCCCCTCCCCCCTCTCTTTAAATTGAATAAGTAAAAAATCTTTAAAAACTCTCTTTTTTCAAATTGTGCTGTGAAAACAAATAAGCAAAGAGCTATATAAGTCATTGAGCTATTTAAAGGCAAATACCATAACAATTTCAGAGATGGTTTTGCAAGTCAAATTGACAGAAGGTAGCCATAATTCAAACATTATGTACAAATTTTTAAAATATCAAAATACACATTGACATGGTTAAAAGAAAACAAGTAGATTTTTAAGAAGAAACAATTATTTTCTTTTTGTCCATTTCTTCCTACTTCTCAGACACAATCACTATTTAATAATATCTGGTCTTAGTTCTTCTGGGTGTTACCACCATAAAGTTTCTATTTCCTTTTTTTTTTTTTTGAGTTGTTCATTGATCATATGTGCCTTGACAGCAACGGGGGGGGGGAATGGGGGGAATGGGGGGGCACAAGCCAGCCAAACTTGGGCTCAAGCCAGTGATCTTGGGATCACGTTGATGATCCTGTGCTCAAGCTGGCAACCTTGGGGTTTCAAACCGAAGCTCAGTGTCCCAGGTCAGTGTTCTATCCACTGTGCCACCACTGGTCAGGCCTACTTCTATTTCTTCCTTCTTAACTTTAGAAAATATCTATTGACTTCTACCAATGAGATTAGCATTTTATTCACTAACACTAAAATTTACCTTTCTTCTCCCTAGCTTCACAATTTTGTTGATAGCTAGATGATTGTTTTAAATTATTTCAACTGGCTATTTTCATAATTCTATGTAATATGTTTCAATGTCAGTATTCCAAGTTGGCTCTTTATCCACTGCGTCAACATAGGTCAGGCTGTTGGTAATAATCTTTAAAAACAGTTTGTGCATAATGTGGATGGTTGTAATGACATTTTAATTGGGTTCTTTCCAGAGCCTGCTGGTCCCACATTTGCCTCTGTGTTTTGGTTCTTTATGCTCCGAACAGTACTCAGAGTTAATGAGAGAATAGCTAACGGAAATTTAACATGTAAATGGTGAGCCTGACTAGGCGGTGGCACAGTGGATAGAGCGTCAGACTGGGATGCAGAGGACCCAGGTTCGAGACCCCGAGGTCGCCAGCTTGAGTGCAGGCTCATCTGGTTTGAGCAAAGCTCACCAGCTTGGACCCAAGGTTGCTGGCTCGAGCAAGGGGTTATTCAGTCTGCTGTGGCCCCACAGTCAAGGCACATATGAGAAAGCAATCAATGAGCAACTGAGGTGTTGCAACGAAAAACTGATGATTGATGCTTCTCATCTCTCTTTGTTCCTGTCTGTCTGTCCCTGTCTATCCCTCTCTCTGACTCTCTCTCTCTGTCCCTGTAAAAAAAAAAAATAGAGAAGCTATAAATGGTGAACCTCTGCAAACTGATGCCAGGGCAAACTGCATGAAGGAAGGCTTAGATGTGGTTCCAAATAGAGGAAAATGGTGAGAGAACAGAGTCATCACATGGCCAATGGTGCTTCAGATATGTTCAACTCAAACAAGAATCTGCATCGTGGCAGTCAATACCTAAAACACAGCAGCCTCTCAAGAGTAGAGGTGATGGGTCAGCCTTCCTGGGCTCAAAGCCTGGTTCTGCCATCTCTTAGATGTGTCTCTTTAGAGAATTATTTAATTTCTATTTAAAGTGCTTTGGCCAGAGACATAGTAGTTGCTCAAAAAAATATTAGCTTTTATTAAATTACTGCTCAAATTGGAAATTAGTTTTAGTTCAACATCATCTGATGTGGTACATCAATATTGTGAAATTAATTTGGTTGTTTAGTATTGTTTGAATTCAGATTCTGCATTGGTTTTTATGTTTGGACAAGTATAAGGTGATACTCACACGTACTTTTGTGAGAGGACCACTGCCGTGACCAGCGCGGGGAAGTGAAGACCTAAGGGGCGACAGGGGGTGAAGGAAAACACAGAGACCTAGATCACGTGTGGGCCCTTGAACAGTGTGCTCTGATGGAGACACACTGAGCCTGGAAACCCCGTTTATTTTATGTGCTTAAACAAGAGGGTATTGTGCTGGGGGTGGAGGTGGTAACTATGTAACGCTCTATCCTACAAGCACATCAGGACACTCTGAGCCTGAGCTCTGTATGCTTGCCACCCTGCTTTTGGCGTCAGTGCCACAGACAGCCTTTAAGTTGTTTTAGTGGCCTTGCAAGGTCACTCAAGGCCAAGCGGGGCCCTTCCTCTGCTCTCAGCTGCACGTTGGCTGGATGTATTCAGATGCAGTGGCTCTCTACGGACCTCTACAATGAAAATAATTCCAGTCAATGTTTTAGGTCCATGCCCTCTGGACTTTCTGGAAAACCTGGTCTCTGCCTATAACATGTGTTTTATAGAAGAGATTTTGTTACTCATTTTCTTTAAAGATGTTTTAGCAAGGGATTAGCCATTATAGGGTTTTACTTGGAGACAGTGGATCTTGAACTTGCTTAGGGGAAACCAGAGTTGGGGGTTGGTTCTGGGCATGGAACTAGCTGATGCTTGGAGCAGGGAGAGCAGTGGAGAATGGGGCCCTCGGTAGAAAAGCAGTCTTTACATTGACAGTGACTTGGGCTGACCCCTAAAACTGAGTGGGCAGCCCTGGGACTTGGACTTTCCCAGGAAAAAGATCTGGGGAGGAAAGATAGACTTTCTCTCACTAAGTAGGGTCACTAGGTCATATTAAAGAAATAGAATGAATTGGGACATAAATTATGTAGCCACTAAATTTTGTGTTGATTTCTTCCTCAGAAAGTTAAGTTGGAGAAAGGAAGTGAAGTTGTCTGGGAGTCTTTCTGGGAGACCACCACAGCAGCAGGGACCCCTGCGCAGGGTGCTGGCTGCCTGGGAATGGAGACAATGCCATCCAGAGTTCACAGGAGACTCAGGCCTGCTTGGGCTCAGCATGGAACCATGAGGGAATCCCACTCTCTGTTATTCTTGTTAGACCCTTCTAACCCTTAGTCAGATCACCCATAAATTAAGAAGAAATTGGGACTGGTACCCATATGAAGTTGATAGCAGGAGTGGAAAAGCATATCACTTCTGTAGGAATGAGAACAATGCAGTGTTCAGAGAGGAAAGAAAAACAGGGTTACATAATAGGGAAATTCTTTGAATTGTCTAGTGGGAAGACTCCTCCTTATTAGTGGCAGGTACCAGCCCTGTCAGACACTGGCTAAGAGAGACAGCTAGCCATGCCCCAAACCCTGCTGGGCTCTCTCACACTGGAATGTGGGAAAGCCAAAAATGACCTGGGTCTCAGGTAGTCACACCTCTGAGATGCTCACATCTGTCTCCTTTCGAAGAATTCTGCTCTGCTCTGTAGAACAGAAAAACTTTTCCTTGGATAGTGAGTCATTCTTCTATTTTTGTCATTTGTGTGACATTTGGGGTACTGTATGGCCAGTAGCCACAGCCATCATCACAGCTGCCTGGCCCATGCAGGTTCTCATTAGATTCGGACAGATGGTAATGAAACAATGGAGCCAAAAACTGGTGCGCCATCACCTTTATTCCTAGCTTGCACATGGCTGGCAAGTAAAAACACACGCTGGGCTCCAAAACCCACTCATTCAATGCTGAGACTTATCTGAGTTTCCTAGAATCAAAGGTTTATACCTCACCAGCCTTATTCACCTCTGTTCCCCATCTCCTTCTCTCTGCACAAACTGGCTTCTCCTTCAGCACTCTGCCATCTTGGCTGCTTCTCCTGGCCTCTTCCACGTGGCCTTTCTCTGCTTACCTCTCTAATGCTAATCTCAGGAACTGAGAGAGAGCAAGCTCCTAGTCTGCCCCACTTTATAGTATAGAAACCAAAACTTTTAATTTAATATACAAACAAGGAAGTCTATGATACAAAGACACTTATCTGAGGCATAATGGGATTCCTCATGAGAGTGCACCACCCCACATTGAAAAGGGTGGGAAAGGCTTAGTCCCAAAACTAAGCCCCAGGATACAAGGATCCTGCCTGCCCACAGCCTGCCCCCAACACATATTAATATAATCATGCCCATCCCAAGCAATCACCTGAGTGACAGGCTTCCACATGGGCAGCGCCATCTTTAACAAAGTGAGCATAATATATTTTATCTGCCCAACAGGTACTGTTCAGGTATTAATACTGGAGTGAGTGGCAATTTTTAAAGCCCATGTGCCCTATAAAAGTCCTCAAACAAGAATCACCCCTCCACAAACACCCAATATGGCACCAGGCCAACTCGGGAAAGGCATTTTGTATGTAGAATGGAAACTAAGTACATGAACATAAATTTCTCCCTCATTCAAAACCCACAGAATAAATAAATCCAGGTCTGGCTTGTTGCCAATGGTTGCAAATTCCATAGTCCATAATCTTTTTTTTTTTTTTTTTTTTTTTTAATAAATTTTTATTAATGGTAATGGGATGACATTAATAAATCAGGGTACATATATTCAAAGAAAACATGTCTAGGTTATTTTGTCATCAAATTATGTTGCAAACCCCTCGCCCAAAGTCAGATTGTCCTCCGTCACCCTCTATCTAGTTCTCTGTGCCCCTCCCCCTCCCCCTAACTCTCTCCCTCCCTCCCTCCCATGTCCACCCTCCCCCCCCACACTTGGTAACCACCACACTCTTGTCCATGTCTCTTAGTCTCATTTTTATGTTCCACCAATGTATGAAATCATGTAGTTCTTGTTTTTTTCTGATTTGCTTATTTCACTCCTTATAATGTTATCAAGATCCCACCATTTTGCTGTAAATGATCTGATGTCATCATTTCTTATGGCTGAGTAGTATTCCATAGTGTATATGTGCCACATCTTCTTTATCCAGTCTTCTATTGAAGGGCTTTTTGGTTGTTTCCACGTCTTGGCCACTGTGAACAGTGCTGCAATGAACATGGGGCTACATGTGTCTTCACGTATCAATGTTTCTGAGGTTTTGGGGTATATACCCAGTAGAGAGATTGCTGGGTCATAAGGTAGTTCTATTTGCAGTTTTTTGAGGAACCACCATACTTTCCTCCATAATGGTTGTACTACTTTACAGTCCCACCAACAGTGAATGAGGGTTCCTTTTTCTCCACAGCCTCTCCAACATTTGCTATTACCCGTCTTGTTGATAATAGCTAATCTAACAGGAGTGAGGTGGTATCTCATTGTAGTTTTGATTTGCATTTCTCTAATAACTAATGAAGCTGAGCATCTTTTCATATATCTGTTGGCCATTTGTATCTCTTCCTGGGAGAAGTGTCTGTTCATGTCCTCTTCCCATTTTTTTATTGGATTGTTTGTTTGTTTGTTGTTGAGTTTTATGAGTTCTTTGTAAATTTTGGATATTAGGCCCTTATCTGAGCTGTCGTTTGAAAATATCAGTTCCCATATAGTTGGCTGTCTGTTTATTTTGATATCAGTTTCTCTTGCTGAGCAAAACTTTTAATTCTGATATAGTCCCATTCATTTATCTTTGCCTTCACTTCTCTTGCCATTAGAGTCAAGTTCATAAAATGTTCTTTAAAACCCAGGTCCATGATTTTAGTACCTATGTCTTCTTCTATGTACTTTATTGTTTCAGGTCTTATATTTAGGTCTTTGATCCATTTTGAATTAATTTTAGTACACGGGGACAGGCTGTAGTCGAGTTTCATTCTTTTGCATGTGGCTTTCCAGTTTTCCCAACACCATTTGTTGAAGAGGCTTTCTTTTCTCCATTGTGTGTTGTTGGCCCCTTTATCAACGATTATTTGACCATATATATGTGGTTTTATTTCTGGGCTTTCTATTCTGTTCCATTGGTCTGAGTGTCTATTTTTCTGCCAATACCATGCTGTTTTGATTATCGTGGCCCTATAATATAGTTTAAAGTCAGGTATTGTAATGCCCCCAGCTTCATTCTTTTTCCTTAGGATTGTTTTGGCTATTCGGGGTTTTTTATAGTTCCATATAAATCTGATGATTTTTTGTTCCATTTCTTTAAAAAATCTCATAGGGATTTTGATGGGAATTGCATTAAATTTGTATATTGCTTTGGGTAATATGGCCATTTTGATTATATTTATTCTTCCTATCCAAGAACAAGGAATATTTTTCCATCTCATTGTATCTTTTTCGATTTCCCTTAACAATGCTTTGTAATTTTCATTATATAGGTCCTTTACGTTCTTTGTTATGTTTATTCCTAGGTATTTTATTTTTTTTGTTGCAATCGTGAAGGGGATTATTTTTTTGAGTTCGTTTTCTAATATTTCATTGTTGGCATATAGAAAGGCTATGGACTTTTGTATGTTAATTTTGTATCCTGCGACCTTACTGTATTGGTTTATTGTTTCTAATAATCTTTTTGTGGAGTCCTTCGGATTTTCGATGTATAGGATCATATCATCAGCAAAAAGTGATAGCTTTACTTCTTCTTTTCCGATATGGATGCCTTTTATTTCTTTGTCTTGTCTGATTGCTCTGGCCAGAACTTCTAGCACCACGTTGAATAAGAGTGGAGAGAGTGGACAACCCTGTCTTGTTCCTGATTTAAGGTAGAAAGTCCTCAGTTTTATGCCGTTTAATAGGATGTTGGCTGATGGTTTATCATATATGGCCTTTATCATGTTGAGATATTTTCCTTCTATACCCATTTTGTTGAGAGTCTTAAACATAAAATTGTGTTGTATTTTATCAAAAGCCTTTTCTGCATCTATTGATAAGATCATGTGGTTTTTGTTCTTTGTTTTGTTGATATGGTGTATTACGTTAACCGTTTTGCGTATGTTGAACCATCCTTGAGATTCTGGGATGAATCCCACTTGATCATGATGTATTATTTTTTTAATATGTTGTTGTATTCGGTTTGCCAGTATTTTGTTTAGTATTTTAGCATCTGTATTCATTAGAGATATTGGTCTGTAGTTTTCTTTCTTTGTGCCATCCTTGCCAGGTTTTGGTATGAGGGTTATGTTGGCCTCATAAAATGTGTTTGGAAGTATTGCTTCTTCTTCAATTTTTTGGAAGACTTTGAGTAGAATAGGAACCAAGTCTTCTTTGAATGTTTGATAGAATTCACTAGTATAACCGTCTGGGCCTGGACTTTTATTTTTGGGGAGATTTTTAATAGTTTTTTCTATTTCCTCCCCGCTGATTGGTCTATTTAGGCTTTCTGCTTCTTCATGACTCAGTCTAGGAAGGTTGTATTGTTCTAGGAATTTATTCATTTCTTCTAGATTGTTGTATTTGGTGGCATATAATTTTTCATAGTATTCTACAATAATTCTTTGTATATCTATGATGTCTGTGGTGATCTCTCCTCTTTCATTTTGGATTTTATTTATTTGAGTCCTGTGTCTTTTTTCCTTGGTGAGTCTTGCCAAGGGTTTGTCAATTTTGTTGATCTTTTCAAAGAACCAGCTCCTTGTTTTATTGATTTTTTCTATAGTTTTTCTGTTCTCTATTTCATTTATTTCTGCTCTGATTTTTATTATCTCCTTTCTTCGGCTGGTTTTGGGTTGTCTTTGTTCTTCTTTTTCTAGTTCCTTAAGGTGTGAAGTTAAGTGGTTTACTTCGGCTCTCTCTTGTTTGTTCATATAGGCCTGAAGTGATATGAACTTTCCTCTTATTACTGCTTTTGCTGCATCCCAGAGATTCTGATATGTCGTATTTTCATTTTCATTTGTCTGTATATATCTTTTGATTTCTGCGCTTATTTCTTCTTTGACCCATTCATTTTTTAGAAGTATGTTGTTTAGTTTCCACATTTTTGTGGGTTTTTTCCCCCTCTTTTTTGCAGTTGAATTCTAGTTTCAAGGCTTTATGATCAGAAAATATGCTTGGTACAATTTCAATTTTTCTAAATTTGCTGATATTGTCTTTGTGGCCCAACATATGGTCAATTCTTGAGAATGTTCCATGTACACTAGAGAAAAATGTATACTCTGTCGCTTTGGGATGAAGTGTCCTGTAGATGTCTATCATATCCAGGTGTTCTAGTATTTCGTTTAAGGCCACTATATCTTTATTGATTCTCTGTTTGGATGACCGATCTAGAGCCGTCAGCGGTGTATTGAGGTCTCCAAGTATGATTGTATTTTTGTTAGTTTTTGTTTTAAGGTCAATAAGTAGCTGTCTTATATATTTTGGTGCTCCTTGGTTTGGTGCATATATATTAAGGATTGTTATGTCTTCTTGATTCAACTTCCCCTTAATCATTATGAAATGACCATTTTTGTCTCTGAGTACTTTTTCTGTCTTGTAGTCAGCATTATTAGATATGAGTATTGCTACGCCTGCTTTTTTTTGGATGTTGTTTGCTTGGAGTATTGTTTTCCAGCCTTTCACTTTGAATTTGTTTTTATCCTTGTTGCTTAGATGTGTTTCCTGTAGGCAGCATATAGTTGGATTTTCTTTTTTAATCTATTCTGCTACTCTGTGTCTTTTTATTGGTAAGTTTAATCCATTTACATTTAGTGTAATTATTGACATTTGTGGGTTCCCTACTGCCATTTTATAAATTGCTTTCTGTTAGTTTTGTATCTAGTTTGATTCTTCTCTTTTGTTTTTCTATCATTTGTTTTTGTTTGTGTTCCATACTTCTTTCCTCTGTTGCTACCTTTTTTAAGTCAAGTGTTTTTGTGGTGGTTTTTTTAAGGGTGGTTACCATTAAGTAATGAAAAGGGTACCTACCATATTCATTGTAGTACCCTATCTTATAAGTATTTCTGCACTTCATCATCCTTTGCTACTGTTAATCTCCATCCTCTCCCCCCTTTTTTTCCTTTGTTGTCACAGTTTAAGTTTGGTTTTATTGTGTTCTTGGTGGAGCTGTTACTTGTGGTGTTGTTTTCTTTTGTTCTTTGAATCTGGTTGGAAAACCCCCTTCAGTATTTCCTGGAGTGGGGGCTTTCTGTTGATAAATTCTCTCATCTTTTCTGTATTTGTGAATGTTTTTATATCTCCTTCATACTTGAAGGATAGCTTTGATGGGTATAGTATTCTTGGCTGAAAGTTCCTCTCTTTCAGGGCTTTAAATATTGGGGTCCACTCTCTTCTAGCTTGTAGAGTTTCTGCTGAGAAATCTGATGATAATCTAATAGGCCTTCCTTTATATGTTGTACTCTTCTTTTCCCTGGCTGCCTTGAGAATTTTTTCTTTGTCATTGGTTTGTGTCATCTTTATTATGATGTGCCTTGGAGTGGGTTTGTTGGGGTTAAGAAAACTTGGTGTTCTGTTTGCTTCTTGAATTTGAGGCTTTAGTTCCTTCCACAGGCTTGGGAAGTTCTCGTCTATTATTTGTTTGAGTATATTCTCCATTCCATTTTCTTTCTCTTCTCCCTCTGATATACCTATTATTCTTATGTTATTCTTTCTGATGGAGTCAGACAATTCCTGTAGGGCTTTCTCGTTTTTTATTATTTTTGAGTCTCTTTCTTCTTCTCTCTGTTGTGCCTCAAGTTGTTTGTCTTCTATTTCACTAATCCTATCTTCAATCTGGGCTGTTCTGTTAGCTAAGCTTGTTACCTCGTTTTTCAGCTCGTGAATTGAGTTTTTCATTTCTGTTTGATTTGTTTTTATAGTTTCAATTTCCTTGGTAATATATTCTTTGTGTTCATTGAGTTGTTTTCTGATCTCCCTATATTGCCTTTCTGTGTTTTCTTGTATATCTCTGAGTATTTTTAAGATTTCTATTTTAAATTCTCTGTCATTTAGCTCCAAGGCTTCCAATATGTCAAGTCTTTTCTCCATAGATTTTTCCACATCTATTTGTGTTACCTCTCTTTCTTTTGTATCCATAATATTCGATTTCCTCTTTCTTATCAGCATCTGAGGGTGGTCTTATTGATAGCACTAATTAGAATTAATAAAGAGTAAAAAGTAAAAAAAAAAAAAAAAGTGTAAAACACCCCACAAAAAAAAACAGTAATAATTTATTATTTCCCCCTTTTTTTCTCTCTTCTCTTTCCCTCCTCTCCCCTCCTCAGGGAAATATCGTGCCTATAATGGAAGGCCTGATTTGGGGTGAAGAGTTCAAGGGGCAAAAAAAAAGGGAGTAGGGACCTACTAAATGCAAAAAAAAAAAAAAAAAAAGGAAGAAAATCTTAGAGAAGCATAAGATGATTTGCTTGTAAGTGATGGTCAACTAAGAAATATAATGAGAGGGATAAGAGGGAACCAGAAAAAAGGACCAAAAAAGAATAATAAAGAAGAAAAAATAAAAATAATAAGTAAAAATCTGTTGTATTAAGTGGAGCGAAGACTAAATACAATGGAGACCTTGGGTTGGGAGGACCCAAAATGCCACAAAAATAAACAAACAAGAAAAAAAAAAAAACAAAAGCAAAAAAGAGAAATAAAGCCAAAAAAAAGCCTTGAGTCCCAAATTAACTAATTTGTTCGTGATTGAGGATTATATGGGAGGAAAGTAAAATGAGAAAAGAAAAAACGAATAGAAAGGAAAAAATAAGAAAAAGAGAAAAACGAAGGAAGAAATAAAATAGGAAGAGAAAAAAACAAAATAAAGCAAGACTAAAAAAAAACAAAAACAAAAGAGGAGAGAGTGAGAGTTAAGTGTTTTGGAGTATAACCTTAAAGGAGGGTGAGGATGAAGAAGAAAAATAAAATGCAACATTCATGAGTAGTGTAGTTCAAGAAAGGGGAAGTATAAGATGGGCAGAGAATAGAAGGACCGAGGTGGAGGAAATAAAGGCAAAAAGATAGAAGAAACAAACAACAACAACAACAACAAAAAAATTAGTGGATCAAGTTGTAAAGTCTGTGGGTTTTTCTTGATTTTGAGAGGTTAACTTCTTCCTTTTTCTTTTCTCTCCCTCTTCCTGGTCGGTGACTCTGTACCCCAGGCTCTGCCCCTGTGTCACTCTTAGGTAGGGATTTGCAGTTGATGGGATTCTATGGCAATGTCATATAATTGGCTTTAGTCTTGCTGGAAGTAAAGGCTTGTTGGCGTTTGCAAGGTTCAATGATGAGAGAGTTTGCTTTCCTGGATTCTCTCTCCTAGTCCCCCCTTTCTGAATTAGCAGCCTGGTGATCCAGCTATAAGGCTGCAACTGCTTCTGCCTGGGGAGTAAGAGGCTCAAAGAGCTGGGAAATCCCCACTCTATCCCCACTCAGTGCAAGGCTTTGGGAAAGGCTCTGACAGTCAGGGCCTCCAGTGTAATCAGGCGGGGGTGGGAGTCAATTGTTGTCAAGGTGACTGATCAGCGCCTATCATTTAGTTGGACCTCTCAACCCAGGCTTTCCACACTTTGTAGCCTGTTTTTGCAGGGAAGAAGAGGCACTAGTCTCTGCTTACGACTAGTGTAGTATAGACCTTATTATCTGCCAAGTCCTTCTTGTTAGCGTTTATCCCTGAATATGGAGGCTCTATCAATCAAAAGTTGCCCCCGCCCCTTTAGCGAGAGGCACTAAAAAATATCACGCCTCTTGTCTTGGGTCGCTGAACTGAGAGAGATCTTATCAATTAGAACCGAGGGTGCGCAGATTTCATGGGTTAAGCTAATTTCAGTGATTGGGTCGCAACTGTGTTTCCGAAGGTATTTTAGGCTGCCTGCGCGCGCCCCTCCCCCAACGCTTGATTGTTAGCTTGAATGGCTGGGTGAGGTGCCCCGCCCACGGAGAGAATCTCCCAAGCCTCTCCCGCTCGCCCCGCCGCTGGCGGCTGGACCGCACCAGGCGCAGGATAATGGAGCCCCCTGGGTGTGCGGGCCAGCAGGGCGCCCTGGGCGCGTGGAATGCCCAAGGCACGAGCGCGAATGGGGCGCTCCCGGCACCGGTGGCCGGCGACCCCCACTCGCAGTGTGCGGGCCACTGGGAACGTCAGCGGTGCTCAACCGGACCGGGCGCGTGCGCCGCTGCTCCCAGCGGCTCGCGGCTCGCAGCGGTTGCTCGCGGCGCTGGCTCGCGGCGGCTCGCGGGTCCCAAGTATATGGGCTGACTCACCACAGGCGCACTTCCTTGCGGTTTGAAAGAACGTCCCTGTGGTAGATTTCTCCACACCCTCGTCTCTCAGATTCAAGTGATAACAGTCCTTTCGCTATCAGTTTGTGTGGAACTCCGGAATGCTCCGAGGATAAATTTTTCTGTTTCTAGTTGATAAATTTGTTGTGATTTAGGGGAGAGCTCTCGGACGCGCTGCTCACGGCGCCATTTCCGTGACGTCACTTTATAGTCCATAATCTTTTACCATTAATTTTGGCTTTTGTCATTTCATTTCAACAGGTGGTGGTGGTGGGGGGGTGCAACACATGCTTGCACGCTGCCTGCATCAGAGCTGGAGTGTGCAAGGAGAGAGACCCAGGGCTCTGTCTGCCCCTCCTGAGAACCTGACAGAGGGCTGCAAAGCTTAGACAGACACCTTGAACAATCTGCAAGTCCATGCCAGACCAGGGCCAAGTCAAACCACTGGCCCTCTAGGGAAGCCAGCTGGCTCAAATGCTAAGCAAATGGTCCCTAAAAGAAGTTGACCCCAGACATGAGATTCTTTGCTAAGTCATCAGCAGAGTGGTTTAGAGAAAGCCTAAGTGAACTGACTTGAATGGATGACCTTTTGAATAACATGTAGTTTGTAGAACAGAAACTCTTTGCTTTAAAAATAATCTTGGCAGAGCTTTCTGTTTGCTTTACCTTCCCTTGGCTGTATCTGTCAGATGCACAGCCTGAAACACTGTCGTTACTCTATCACAAATCAGGTGAAGAGTGACTAAGAGCCCAGGCAGTCATTTTCAATAAGAGCTAAACAACAGCTGGATGTGAGCTTTTGTGAATGTCACAAAGTGGATCTGACTTAGGTTTTTAGATGCTTTGTCATTTGTTTTGCAGAGGAACAGACACCTGGAAAGTGTGAAGAGCAGATGGAACTAAACCCACAGACCCAGGTCTAACCCAGGAGTTTACAGGCTCACCTGCCAAAGTTGGTGTCCCCTGCCTCTTCTTTCCTCCCTCTCTCCCATTCTTCCTCTCTTCTTTCCCCCATCCCTTCTTTCCAAGTTGTTTTACTAAGTTTTAGTGGAAGCAGGAAGAAAGAGTAAATTACATTCTTTAGTGGGTGGTTCTTTTTTTAATTATTTTTTTAATTAATAGAATTTATTGGTAGTGGGTGGGTCTTGACTTGCCTCTGAACTGGAGTGAGATGCTGCTGACTTCCAGGTCATTCTGACACCAGTCACCTCAGCCTAACTGTGGGCCTTTGCAGAGGTCCCTAGGCAGATAGCACCCTAATTCAGCATGCACACACACGCATACATGTGCACACTGTGTGGTGTCTAGTTCTATAGGCAGACAATCCTCTTATTAGTGAGGAAAAAAAAAAACCCCAAAACCCTAGAACAAAACAAAAAACCCCCCCACAAAACCCAAATCACTCAAAAGTATTCTGAAAACAAAACTATGTAACTCCGGAATTGTTCTATTTGTTCAAATTTTTACTTTTCACTTTTTCAAAAATTTGAAAGTGTAGTTTTAAAATATCATTTTTAAAAAAGGTTTTGAAAAACAATCCCCGGGGGAGCTTCTGCTATGAGTGGGAAGGTGGGCTAGCTGCTTTGCGAACAGGCCCAGCTTGGTTTACAGGACAAGTGAGGTAGTAAGCAGTGCTGCCCTGGGGCCAGCAGACCCACCACCGCTGATAGATGTAGCCTTCCTTGAGTTTTCAAAGCTCCCTGTAAAAGAGGACTCTGCCTGAGACAGTGGCTGAGATCACTCTTCTCCCTCTGTCCTGGAAGTGTAAGTGGCAGGATTCTGGGAGAAGCTGAGCTTCTGCCATCTGGTGGAGGCTCCTAATCACTGCTGCTCTGGCCTGCGGGGGGAGAAGGTGGACCAGAGAGGGTGTGAGCATGGCACTCACCACCAGATACCCATAAAGCTGAATCCAACCCCCACACTGGCCGTCACTCTTCACCCTCTCTGCTTAAAATGAATAAAAATAATTGTCTATGTATTCATTTAACATAGCTCCTGTCTCTATCTTCAGGTTTGCTGGGCACCAAGATATGGACATCGTTGGCCTTTGTGCTTATTTGGAGCTGTGAGACTTGAAGATAAACATAACTGAAGCTGGATTCAGTCTTTAAAAGATGAAACTCAAAGAAAGCGATAAAAACAGAGCTTTTACATCCACATAATGCACTACCCTTGGAGAAAGAAAGGATATCTCTTCCTTTCAAAACCCAGGAAACTTCTTCCCCAGAAGTTTTCAGGATCTCTCCCTTAGAGACCATTGGCCTGAATCAGGGCACATACCATTCCTAAATAATCACTGGACCCAGGGAATTGGATGACTTTTCTCTTGTCAGGCCCACTCCTGCCTCTGGGGGTCGGGTCAGCCTTCCCTGAAATACACGGGCTCTGTGGGATGGATATAATTTCGTAAAACAGATAAAAATCAGAGAACTGTTAGGAAAAGAATAAAACAAGAATGGATATTGGGCTGGTGACCAAAAATATCTATGATCATTTTCTTAGATATCCTTTCAGAAAGTTTTATCTGGTGTTTCTTTTGCTGTTGGGCAGACAGTGCTCATAACAATATTCGTTGCACCTAAATGTCTGCCAGCTGCCATTTTACAGACATCTTTCCTTTTAAATTCTTAAAACAGTGTGGTGAGTGCAGGTATTATGATCCTTGTTTTATAAATTAGAAATCCAAGGCTCAAGGACATTGATGACTCACCTAAAGACACAGGACCAATCAAGATGAGAATGAAATTCTAAGTGTAGTCCCTGTGAGTATGAAGATAGTTAGCCACAACTGCTGCCCTGTGTACCTAGCACCTGCTGGGCCTCAGACCTCAATGGTTCTTCCCTGCTACTCTTCTTACCTCAGCTCCCCTTCAGTGACCAACTACGGTGTCCACAAATGCCACCTTGTCGCATCCTCAAACAGCTCCGCCTCTGAAACCTGGGACTCTTGACATTGTCTTCTTTGTTCACACCTTTGGGTAATCTTGCTTTTTCCTTTCCTGCCTCCCCATCAAAGCTCCTCTTTGACCCTGGGTCCCTCATCTCCTGCCCATCACCCTAATCTTTCAGCCCCCTCCGGCTTCTTTTCCTTCTCTAACTAGCTTGGACTCCATGGCTGCCTTTGCAATTACGCTGTCATTGACCCCTCTTTCTTCACACCCTCTTTCTTCCCCTAGGGCCCTGGCCTTGCTAAGTCCCACCCAGGGATTCATCCCACCCCAAATTGCTCTGCTGGAGTTTCTGAATGCATTGGAAAAAAGTCATAGTTACTGTTTTCAGACCTAGCTTGGTTCTTGGGGCTCTTTGTCAATGATCCCCAGTGTGAGGCTCTCCACAAGCCCCACCCTGTGGCTATCCTAGCAGAGAGATAACATAGGTCCCTCATGGTGAGTTCCCCCACTGGACCAGTGGCCCCACCCCCAGTCTTCCCAAATTAGGCTGGCTAAAGAGAGGCCCTACGACATGATTGTGAAGTACTTCCCACTTAGGACGGTGGCAGAAAGGTGCAGTACGCGTGGAATTTCAGGAGAAATGACAAAAGTAAAAACCAGTAGAGCAACTTGTGTCTGGGCTGCTGGTAAAAGCTGAGGCACTAAGCAAAAATGGGGCCCTGTGTAAGGTTACAAACTCAGGACAGTGGAGGAGGAGGAGTACAGGAAGGGGAGAGGGTGGCAGCAGCCCAGAAGAACTTTGAAAGCAGAGTGGGGAATTCCAGGGCTCCGCTTGTAGGGTGGGTTCATCTAAGAACAGAGCCCCAAACACAGGCAAACACTCTTCCTCTGGCCGTTCAGGGTTTCCCTTAGTATTTCTCTTTCCCCCGCCTGATTTTCTGTTTTAATGCTCCTTCCCTTCCTAGGTCTTTATTCTTTTCCTTTTTTTACAAACTGTTCAGACTCTACACTTGTCCCAAAGTCATCTCTTCAACACAATGAACAGTCATGTTTCAAGGAAGAAGAAGAAATGGCTTCTGAAGAGCCAGGTGACACAAAATCTTTCAGAACATCCACAGGAGATATACTGGATGCATTGCCATCGTTTTGTTGTTGTTGTTCACAGTTCCAATAAATTAGATTATCTGCTTTCCTGCTTCAGAAGACTAGAGTCCATTGGTGAGAAGGAACAGTGCTGTTGGAGGCAGGCACACTGTCCACAACCACAGGTAATAGAGGAGAGACAGAAAATTCTAAAAAACAGACGTGCTTGTTCAGAAGTTTCAGGAGGCTGACAACCGTGTTGTTGAAAGTAAATCGTTCTGCCACCTTAATAGCAACTATAACGAAGATTAAAATAATTTATCCTCTTTGTAATGCTGTTTAACCATAAAGCAAGGATTAAATTAAGTTCCATGTACTGTGTTGAAAACTTTCAGGAGGATTAAATGCGTTTTGGGATTAATAAAATGCAACAGAGGCTCTCGGTGTCCTGTTCACACTCCTGGGACCTCACTGATTAATTCCCCTCTGGCTGATGTCTGACTGTCCATATTAGCACTGAGGTTTTTTTCCTGAAACCAGAAGGCCACTTTCTTGGATGTGCTCTTGCTCAGAGGTCCAAAAGTGCCAGGAAATTAAGACCTCCAACCTGGATCTGACCAGGCAGTGGCGCAGTGAATAGAGCATTGGACTGGGACATGGAGGACCCAGGTTTGAAACCTCAAGGTTGCCAGCTTGACTGCAGGCTCATCGGTTTGAGCACAAGGTCACTGGCTTGAACAAGGGATCACTCAGTCTGCTGTAGCCCCCCCCCCCCCCCGTTCAAGGCACACATGAGAAAGCAATCAATGAACTAAGGTGCCACAATGAAGAATTGATGCTTCTCATCTCTCCTTTCCTGTCTGTCGGTCCCTATCTGTCCCTTTCTGTCTCTCTTTGTCTCTGTCATCAAAAAAAAAAAAAAAAAAAAAAGAAGAAGAAGACCTGGGAACAGCATTCTACCAATAACCTTAGATGTGGCTATAGAAATACATCAGCTCCCTTGTCCCTGGTGGGGGACCGTTCACATAGTCTCCCAGAGTCCCCCGACCCCAGGTTAAACTTGTTACCCTCTGTGGTAACTTAAAAAATAGCATACCCTTTGGTGGCTGCTGTACCAGCATCATTTCCCTGTACTTCCCTGATAAACTATTTGTATTCACATCCTGCCTCAGGATCTGCTCTGGAAAATCTACCCTAATGTAGCAAAGTAAGCTTCAATCATGCAGACATTCATATACTTGAAACAAGACTTTTTCTCCAATGTTGCACAAATACACACACACACACACACACACACACACACACACACACACACACACACAGTGTGTCCATAAAGTCATGGTGCACTTTTGACCAGTCACAGGAAAGCATCAAAAGATGACAGAAATGTGAAATCTGCACCAAATAAAAGGAAAACTCTCCCAGTTTCATACCTATTCAGTGCAGTTCGATGTGGGCTCACGCACAGATTTTTAGGGCTCCTTAGGTAGCTATCCCGTATAGCCTCTACAGACTCGTCACTGACTGATGGCCTACCAGAACGGGGTTTCTCCACCAAACTGCCGGTTTCTTTCAACTGCTTATCCCACCAAGTAATGTTATTCCTATGTGGCGGCGCTTTGTTATAAACGCACCGATATTCACGTTGCACTTTGGTCACGGATTCAAATTTAGCGAGCCACAGAACACACTGAACTTTCCTCTGTACCTCCACATCTGGACTGGCATGGTCGTGGGCTACTCCGCTGTATACACGGTGTTACGTCATCATCTGTACATGCGCATATGCTGCCACATCATCCTACAGAAACTGGGAGGGTTTTCCTTTTATTTGGTGTAGATTTCACATTTCTGTCGTCTTTTGTTGCTTTCCTGTGACCGGTCAAAAGTGCACCATGACTTTACGAACACACTGTATTTAACCTGAGCCCCCTTCCCTCTATCTTCCAGCAATTCAGCTCATAGATTAGTTAGGGATAACCAGCCATTTTCCTTTGAATTCTCCCAGGCCCCAGAACTGAACAGTCTTTAAAAAAAGCTGCCAGGTTTACAGCATTCAGGTACCTTCTAAGACTTAGCAAAATGGCCTAAAACCCTCCAGCTCCCTTCACAAGAAAGGCTGAGCAAACCTTACCAAGGTAGACTTCTTCTCTTGGCTGTTTTGGCTCTTGGTTTTCAGGTGCCCACTGGGTGCTGGATGGACAATGGAGCCCTGTGGCTCTGGTGGCTGAGCTCCAGCTGCCCAATCCCCATGGGGAAGTTGGGCAAGAGTAGGCTGCGTTGGTGAAGACTGTTTGTGTTTCCTCCTCTTGGCACTGTGGGAGCCTCATGGGCCCACTTGTTCTGTCTTGGGACAAGCAGCCAAGATGGTACCATAGTCTGTATCCCTGACAGAGGCTCGGCATCTGCCCTGCTATGAATCAGTTCTCCCTCTTGGGATGGTAACCACAGCTACCAACAGAAAACACAGAGTCTTCGGGTGTTTCTCAGACTTGCCTGGTTATGAGAATCACCTGGTGCACTTGCTGAGCACACAAACTCCAGCTCCAGAATTCTTGACTCAGCATCTCAGCGAGGCCTGGGGATGAATCTCTGTTTACAAGCCCCCAGGTATTTCTTATGAGCTGGCACACCAGGGAAACAGTGAAATGAAGACAAAATAGAGAAGTAATTATACAGCATGCTCTTACACAGATAATGCTATATAAAGTTTATATGTATCATATTTATCTAAGATTATGGAGAGTGCTAGTCACCCCAATCTGCTGTCAGCAGATAGCAATTTACAAAGTGTTCAGTCAAGTGCTAGTATAGGTCCAAATCTCACCTCTAAACCTATAAAAGTTCTAGCCTGACCTGTGGTGGCGCAGTGGATAAAGCGTCGACCTGGAAATGCTGAGGTCGCCAGTTCAAAACCCTGGGCTTGCCTGGTCAAGGCACATATGGGAGTTGATGCTTCCAGCTCCTCCCCCCTTCTCTCTCTGTCTGTCTCTCTCTCCCTCTCTCTCTCCTCTCTAAAAAAATGAATAAATAAAATAAAAATTAAAAAAAAAAAAAGTAGTTAAACCTATAAAAGTTCTTAACTTGTTCAGTCCATCTCTAGAATCATTGAACTATGGTCTGATTACTCATTGTCAAATTCCTGCCTCTCACCTCCTTCAGAGAGTTCTTATTCTAGTTACTTCATACCAATCAGCTAGGACAAAATGTGGTTAGGTCAAGAAATGTTAAATGTCTGAATAATTCAACAGGCATATGAAAGTATTTTAAAAGTTTGGTTAAAAAGGTTATTTTCTTATAATCTGGATGAGGCTACTATAGCATCTGAGGCAGTGTTATCTTAAGAAACAAAGCTTATCTGTTAAAATAAGCAAAATAGCAAATGAATTAAGTTAAACAGGAAGCATAAACCAATATCACTTCTGACATTTGTTTCATAAGCCTTCCTTAAGGGTTGTGGGGTAGCTCGGTCAGGCTTGCTCGCGGGTTTACCAGCTGCAAGCACTTGGACTGATTAGTGCATGAGCACGTGGCAGCGGCACGTGTGCACGGCCTACACAAGGCTCTGGGTGCTTCCCCTGGGCACTGATTCTCCCAGATCGCTCTCCCACCATCATGAGGTGTGGTTCTCCTTGCTCCATTGCCCTTACTGTGAATAGCAGATTTTCCTTTGTTTATTAGCTCTTTCCTTATGGTTGTTTATTTGCTGCCTGTCTTTGTAGGCCTCCAATAAACAGGTATGGCCCGACACTTCCTGGCTCTGAAGTTTCTCTACTATCTGTCCAAATCCAATGTGGACCTGCCTGGCCTCAGCCACGAGCATTACACCTGGTGCAGTGGGCAGGATTCAGAGCAGATCAGTATGGAGCCGCCGACACCCTTGAAGGGTGGGGGATAGAGGAGTGGTCGCTGTCCTCCAGTGTATGGTTCTCTGTGTCTGTCCTTTCAGGGGCTGTAGGCTGGGTGTTTTTTACAGCCCTGCAAGAGGAAACCGAGAGCTCTGTGCAAGAGGGGGCCTGAGGTTGAAAGCTCCAGGACGAGCTGCGGAGCAAGAGGCCACAACAGCATGAACTGCAATGGTCACTGGAGAAAATGCTGCAGATCTGAGAACTGCCAGACAGACTGCAGGCTGAGAACCAGCAATGGCGTGAACTGGAGCCAGCACTGGAGAGGGAGGCCGACCGGGTTCGAGAGCTGCATTGTGAGCTGCAGGTGGTGCCTGGAACTGGAGCCGTCTCTGAAGAAGGAACTGTGGGTTCTCAAGTTGCAGTTTGCCCTGGAAGCTCGACTTGGCAGTTACAGCTGCTGGAAAAACAACAGCAGATTCAGGAGCTCAAGAGTCAGCTTCAGGCTGAGAGCCGGCAGCCGCAGGAGCCAAAGTGGGCGTGGAAGACAGAGCTGCATTCCTGCCTGCAGAGTGTCTATGAGTCGGAGGGAGCAGGCATTTCTGACTCCTCCTCTTCTGAGGATGAGGCTCGAGGTGCAACTGCGGTCCCGGTCCCGTAGACTCAGAACCCAGCTGGTGGTCGCCAAGAAGGTAAAATCCCAGCAGCAGAGTCCCTCAGGGGCAACCACAGCCCCCTCCACAGATAGTGGAGCACTCTGTGGTCCAGCCCTATCAGAGCTGATGGAGTCAGGGTGCAATTCAGGCAGAAATCCATGGAGCTGCTGGCAGCTGGTTACTGAAGTTGTGGGACATAGGGGGTGGATGGTATTATGTTCTCCAGAACAGAGATGAAAAAATTGGCTGCCATTGCCACACACTCCTCCTTGAGTCAGCCTCTTCCGAACTGCCATGACAACCCAGAAAACCACACCCTATTAGGATGGCTGATGGCTGCCGTTTGTTTGGTTTGGCAGAATGCTGGGGACTTGCCGGAGGCAGTAAGTCGGTGGCAGTGCTACAGTGAGTTAGTAAAGATCCTTCAGGAACTAGGTATAAAGAATGCTGCTTTCCACCCAGGGACCTGTGGGCCAAACGAGAAAGTATTTATGACTGGGATGCGGGATCTTATCCTCTGCAGAGCCCCATCAGCCCTTTTGGGTCACTAGTGGCTATCCTGGACTCTTATGTGGGACAGTTCATCAACATGGTTACACAGATGGTAGCAAATTTGGGGGAGCTGGAGGTACCACAGAATCACAAAGCTGTGAGGGCTGCTGCCCATGCTGCCGCTCCGACTGGCAAGAGGAATGAGCCTGTGAAAGTTACCTGAACACAGATGTAGGTAGATTTTATTGCAGCTGGGCAGATAGGGAGAAATTGGATGGCAAGCTTAATTAGGTTCTTCTGGAGCTTTGGCAGCAGCTTAAACCAGGACAGAGATTCCAGCCACTGAGACGAACAGCCCCAGCAGCTACCAATAAAACAGTTGGTGTGCAGGCAGCATGGTTACAAGATTATATGATGGAGACAGCTGAAGGAGAGGAAGACCCCAAGACCTGCTGTCCCAGTTTGAATAGGGGGAAGGCCAAGGGACCTGTCTAACAGGGACGGGCAGGACTGGCAGCCACACGTGGAACTGGCTATCCACTGGTCCCTTCTAATATACAACGGGTATTGGCCTTGGTGGATATAGGTGCAGAATGTTCCCTACTCTATGGGAACCCAGAACAGTGTGCTGGGACCCCAGTGGCCATTGACGGGTATGTGGGCCAAACTGTTCAAGTGAAGCCAATAACTCTTCATTGGGGATAGGAAGACTGCCTCCTCAGCGATACAGGGTATATGTATCCTCTATTCCTGAATACATTTAGGGGGTAGATGTCTTACAAGGACTGTGGTTGGAAATTACAGCTGGGGAGTTCCACCTGCAAGTCCGGTTGTAAAGGCAGTGTTGCGGGGACATGCAGCACATTCCCCCTTGCAATTACCCTTCCCTCGGCGTGTGACTAGCACAAAGGAGTACTGCCTGCCAGGTGGCGATGAAGATATCACAGGGACAGTCCTCGAACTAGGAAAGGTGGGGATCATCTGGCCAACACACAGTCCTTACAACTCCCCAGTGTGGCCTGTGCATAAACCAGACGGAACCTGGAGAATGACAGTAGATTACAGGGAACTTAATAAAGTTGTTCTCCCTTTGCACGCTGCTGTTCCATCAATAGCTAACATGATGGATCGGTTAAGCCACGAGTTGGGGACATACCACTTTGTGGCAGATTTGGCTAATGCCTTTTTCTCTATTGATACAGCTGTAGAGAGTCAAGACCAATTTGCCTTCACTTGGGAAGGTCAGCAATGGAATTTTACTGTATTACCACAAGGGCTATCTGCATAGCTCCACCTTGTGTCATGGGCTGGTGGCTGCTGGCCTGGCTAAATGGAAACAACCAGAGGTAGTCCGCATGTACCATTATATCGATGACATTATGCTAATTAGTGACACTTCCAGAATTGGAGCAAGCAGTCCATACCCTGTTATCCCATTTGAAAGCATGTGGCTGGGCAGTCAACGAGAACCAATTATAAGGACCTGGGTTATCTGTTAAGTTCTTGGCAGTTATCTGGTCAGGTAAGACAAAAGTTATCACTGACACAGTTATAGATAAGATTCAAGCATAC
Organism: Saccopteryx bilineata; assembly: GCF_036850765.1. Taxonomy (NCBI): domain Eukaryota; kingdom Metazoa; phylum Chordata; class Mammalia; order Chiroptera; family Emballonuridae; genus Saccopteryx; species Saccopteryx bilineata. The sequence continues at coordinate 201,107,332 of NC_089493.1, read as the reverse complement.
CCCGTGCCCACTACAGTAAAACAGTTACAGGAATTCTTAGGTTTGTTGGGATATTGGTGAGCATTCATTCCCCATTTAGCTCAGTTACTGTGTCTCTTTTATCACCTTATTTGGAAGGGGGGTCGTTGGGACTGGACTGACCAGACACAAGGTTCATCTGCAGTAGGTAAGAGAGCTGTCAAGGTGGCATAGGCCTTGAATGTGTTTGATCCTGTCAGGCCCTGTGAGCTGGATGTTCATGTAACCTTGGAGGAGTTTGGATGGGGCTTGTGGCAACAGAGCGCTTAAGGCAACCTATTGGGTTTTGGTCACAATTGTGGAAAGGCGCTGAAGTCTGTTACTCATTAGTGGAGAAGCACCTGGCAGCTGTGTTTGCTGCCCTCCTGGGCACTGAGAACATTACAACCACAACACCAGTTACAGTCAAGACAACATACCCTATTGCTGGATGGGTGAGAGATTGGGGAACAAAACCTCATAGTGGTATGGCCCAAACATCTACCCTGGCCAAGCAGGGCGCATACTTGCAACAATGCTGTGCTCTTAGCACCAGGCCATTGAGGGCAGAACTGCAGGAAGTCTTGGGTCCAGTCACCTATGTGACTTTAGAGTCAGGTGCACCTGGGGCTCAGGAGGCAAAACCTGAAATCAGTCCCTACCAGGAGGGGCGGGTACCCATCCCCGAGGATGCCTGGTATACTGATGGTTCTAGCAGGAGCCAAACTGCCAAATAGATGGCTATAGCCTTCCATCCGGCCACTGAGACTATTTGGATGGACACGGGTACAGGCCAAAGCAGCCAATGGGCGGAATTAAGAGCCATATGGCTAGTTGCCCATAATAAACCTTCACCTCTGGTAATCTGTACTAACAGCTGGGCTGTCTATCATGGACTGACCCTTTGGATTGCTACTTAGCACATTAACCAGTGGATGGTAATGCACCATCCACTATGGGATCAGGCCATGTGGCAGGACTTATGGGAAATAGGACAACAGAAGCAGGTGACAATATACCATGTCATGGGGCATGCTCCTCCAGCCCATCCTGGGAAGGATGAGGCAGACACGTTGGCAAGGATGCGATGGTTGGAGACTGCGCCTGCAGGTGACATGGCACAGTGGCTCCACCGGCATCTTCTCCATGTGGGACAAAAAACTATGTGGGCTACGATTAAGGCGTGGAACTTGCCTGTGTCCTATGTGGAGGTACTTGCAGCATGCAAACAATATGTAGTTGTAATGCTGGTGGCCAAGGCCAGGAAGGTTCACACTGGATTTGAGTAGATGGTAGAAAAACTGAGGAGCCAGAAAGCGTTGGGCCACTCCGTTTAATAAAGTCTCACAATGGCGAACAAGCACACAGGCAGGGGAAACCGCCTCTTAGGCAAACAAATAGAAAAATGGCCTCTCACAGTGGTGGGCAGGCAATCTATGCATCCACAATCCCCTTGAGCATAAGCACCCATAGCCTTATATAGGCCACACACACATGGTGCTGCCATGTGCTCACGCACCAATCAGGCAAAGTGCTTACACCTGGTAACCCTGTGATCAAGCCTAACACAGCTGCCCCACATTCCACCCCTTTAGAGTTGCTTGCTTTGCAATTTACATGATATCAGAGACCACAGCAACAGCAAGTTACACAATAATTACAAAGGTGCCCTTCATGATGTCTCCCTGAGCACTTTGCCCAGGGTGTCACCTGAAGGCCCACCTCCAACTCCCCACCACACAGTGCCAACAAGGCCACCCATTGTGGGAGGGGTTGTACAGTCCAAGGTTATGTCCATGGAGAGCAAAAAGTGTCCTTGGTGTGTCTCTGCAACTGGGTGAGAGCAGCTTCCCAGTGCAGGAGGGCCTCCACAGGTGCCACGCCTCCCCCATCAGGGTCTCTCATAGTACTGTCCACGAGTGACGTGTCCATCCATCAAGGGAGCCATTGCCCGCCTCTAGTCTCAGTCCAAGGGTCAGTCCATGACAGCCCAGCTGTCTGTGCAAATCACCAAGGTAAAGGTCCATTACAGGCAACTAGCCATACAGCCCTTTATTAACGGACCTCAGCACTTTCCACAGTGTGCTGTCCATTGCCACAGCCCCATCCAAACCCCTCAACAAGCTCACAGGGCCTGGTGAGGTCAAACTCATTTAAGGCGTGTGTCACTTTAATAGTTCTCTTAGCTGCTGCTGCTGTAAAAAAAAAAAAAAAAAAAAAAAAAAAAAAAAAAAAAAAAAGCACCTCTTACCTTCTAATGCCAACATCTGCTGCTGCACATTAGAAGGGACAGTGGATTGCCAATTTCACATAAGGCCTCTGGCCCCTGCCTGTCCCTGTCGTACAGTCCCTCACCCTTCGCCCTAGTCAAACTGGGACAATGGGTCTTGGGGATCCTGTAACCTGAACACCAGTCATTTTCCTGGCAGATGCTGGGCCACCCACTTCCCTCGCTTCTTCAGAGGCTGGAACCTCTGTTCTGGCTGTAGCTGTTGCCAAAGCTCCAAGACTTTATTAGGCTTGCCATATAATTTCTCTCCATCTGCCCCGGCTGCAATCAATTCTACCCATATCTGTGTTGGGTAACTTCTGCAGTCCCGTTTCTCTCATTAGTCAGCGGGGGTGGGGCAGCATGGGCAGCAGCCCTCACAGCCTTAGGGTCCATCTCTGTTCTGGAGAGCATGATGCCATCCCCCCCCATGTCCTGCAGCCGCACCAAGCAGGCTGCCAGGGGCTCAGTGGGTTTCTGCATGAATTTCACCCCCAACTCCATCAGCTCTGCCCGGGTTCAGGGCTGGACCAGAGAGTGCTCCACTACCCGGGGAGGAGGCTGTGGCTGCCCTGAGGGACTCTTGGCTGCTGGGTCTTTACCTTCTTGGTGACCACCAGCCGGGCTCTGAGTCTGCAGATGGCAGTTGCAGCCTGAGCTTCCCCCCCAGAAGAAGAGGAGTCGGAAATGCCTACTTCCACCCACTCAGAGCCACTCCACTGGCAGGAATGCAGCTCCATCCTCCGTGCCCACTTCGGCTCTTGCAGCTGCTGGCTCTCAGCCTGAAGCTGACACTCGAGCTCTTGAACCCGCATGTTGTTTCTCCAACCACCATCGCTGCCAACGTTCAGCTTCCAGGGCAAATTGCAAACCCGTAACTCTTTGTCCAGAAACAGCTTCAGTTCCAGGCACCATTGGCTCTCAGCCTGCACCTCACACTGCAGCTCTTGGACCTGGTCGGTCTCCTTCTCCAGCACTTGCTCCAGTTCACACCATTGTTGGTGCTCAGTATGCAGCTCATCCTGGAGCTTTTGACTTTGCTCAGCTTCTCACACAGTGTTCATGGTTTCTTCTCTCAGGATTGTAAAAACACCCAGCCCACAGGCTCCAACAGGAGAGCCACTGAGAACAGACACTCCTCTATGCCGCCCCTCAAGGATGGCTGTGGCACCATACCAATCTGTTCTGAACCCTGCCCACTATGCCAATGTAATGCTGGTGGCCGAGGCCAGGCAGGTTCACATTGGATTTGGGCAGGCGGTAGAGAAATTGCAGAGCCAGAAAGGGTTGGGCCATTTCATTTCATAAAGTCTCACAATGGCGGACGAGCATACAGGCAGAAGAAACTGCCTCTCAGGCAAACAAACAACAAAATGGCCCCTCACAGTGGTGGGCAGGCAATCCATGCATCCACAATCCCCCTGAGAGCAAGCACCCATAGCCTTATATAGCATACACACATGGTGCTGTCACACACTCATGCACCAATCAGACAAAGTGCTTACACCTGGTAACCCTGTGAGCAAGCCTAATACAGCTGCCCCACAGCAGTGTGTTCCAAGGAGCACCCTCAGAGACCACTGGTGTCACGTAGACAAATCCAGAGAGGTCGTGTTCCACTGACACGGTGGCAAATAGACAGCATCGGATCCTTACCAAAGTTAGACGGGTACCAGTATGCAGTCACATGTGTAGATACTGCTACCGGGCTGCTTACTGCTTACCCTGCCCATAACCCAGAACAAAGGGCAGTCATACATGCTCTAGACCACCTGAGTGTTACGCACGAGTGGCCACTGGTCCTTAAAAGTGACAATGGTACCCATTTCATGGATCCTATAGCGAGGCAATGGGCTCAAGACCTAGGGGTGGACTGGAAGTACCATGTCCCTACCACCCCCAGGCTGCTGGTATCATTGAGCAGTATAATGGACTCTTAAAGCAGGGACTGTGACAGGAGGGGGGCACTGGCTCCCTTACTGAATAGACATGCTGCTTGTGGACAGTACTCTGGATTTTGAATGAGAGACCTTGATGGGATACCCAGCTTTGTGGAAGCCCTCCTGCACTGGCAGCTGCTCCCATCCAGTTGCAGATATGCACCAAGGACACTTTGCTCAAGCTGGGCTTTGGACAGCAGGGCAATGTGCTTTTGCCCCAACAGCCCTCCTTAAAGGCCAACGGCTTCAATGTACTTGGCCCTGGACTGTACAGGCCCGTCACCTATGATGGGTGACCTTGTTGGCTCCGTGGGTTAGGGGGCTAGAGGTGGACCCTAGTTAACTCCCTGGGCAACCAGCACCTGGCCACCTAAGGTAGAAGCGTATTATGCCTTGAGTGTTCAGGGAGACAGCGTTATGAAGGGCACCTTTGTAATTTCTTTATGGCCAATAATGAGTTCTCCTATTTTACTACATGTAGAACCAGCAGATCCTGGTGTGCAGGCCAAAAAGGTTTGGTATACCGCCCCAGGTGGCCTCTGGTACCAGCTACTGTGCTGTCTGCAGATAGAACTCTGGCCTGTATTCTGCCAGAAGGGAAGGATTTGCCTCTCTTGATGCTGCTGACCACTCTATCACTTTGCTCAAAGCTGTGATTTGTAATTGTTATTGTAGTCTTTACTGTTTTGGTTTTTGTAATGTACCTCACTCCTCGCACAGGAACCATTGCAGAAGAGACCTGTTGTGTAGATTGTGAGGCGAGCAACCCAAAGGGGTAGAATGTGAGGCAGCTGTGTGAGACTTGCTTATGGGTTTACTAGCTGCAAGCACTTTGCTTAGGGGTCCCCAAACTACAGCCTGCGGGCCGCATGAGGCCCCCTGAGGCCATTTATCCGCCCCCACCGCACTTCCAGAAGGGGCTCCTCTCATTGGTGGTCAGTGAGAGGAGCATAGTTCCCATTGAAATACTGGTCAGTTTGTTAATTTAAATTTACTTGTTCTTTATTTTAAATATTGTATTTGTTCCCGTTTTGGTTTTTTACTTTAAAATAAGATATGTGCAGTATGCATAGGGATTTGTTCATAGTTTTTTTTTATAGTCCAGCCCTCCAACGGTCTGAGGGACAGTGAACTGGCCCCCTGTGTAAAAAGTTTGGGGACCCCTGACTTTGCTTGATCAGTGCGTGAGCACGTGGCAGAGGCACATGTGCATAGTCTATGTAAGGCTGTGGGTGCTTCCCCTGGGCGGCGATTCTCCCAGATTACTCTCCTGCCACTGTGAAATGCGGTTTTCCTTGCTCTCTTGCCCTTACTGCAAATAGAAGATTCTCCTTTGTTTATTAGTTCTTCCCCTTTTGTTGTTTATTTGCTCGCTTGTCTTTGCAAGCCTCTAGTAAATGGATATGGCCTGACGCTTTCCAGTTCTGCAGTTCCTCTATCATCTGCCCGAATCCAGTGTAAACCTGCCTGGCCTCAGCCAACGGCATTACAAGGGTCAATTGTAAGCATGACTATTTTTATTTTAAAAATCCAAAGATGTGAATTTGTACTGAAATACTAAATCTCAGAAAACATGTTGACACAGAAAGGTGAAGACCGGACTTGGTCACACTCTTTTCCCCCAAGTGGCTTGTTAGTACACTGGACCCTTTTTAGAGAAAGTTAGATATTGCAGAGAAAATCTTTAATTAAAACATCACTCTCCTTTGCTAGGGCTTGAAGCATTATATTTCATGTTCCCTCAAATATTGCCCTGGGATCAGTTCTCATCTTTTCTCTTTTCACTTATGACAGTAGTAAGGCATGGGCTGCCTGAGCTGAGTTTAGGACCCATGCCTCTAAATGTTATTATAATCCTTCTGTTGATCTTAAAAACTACTTAAACAACTAAAAGACCTTCAGAAATCATGGTCATGTGTTATACAAATACAATACTTGAATGCTAAGCCGTTCCTTTAAGGATCTGTAGGGTAGCTGTTAGGCTTGCTCGTGGGGTTACCAGCTGCAAGCACTTTGCCTGATTGTGAGCACATGTGCACAGCCTATATAAGGCTATGGGTGCTTGCGCTCGAGATAGATGAGAAATAAGGGATTGGGGATTGTGGATGCATGGATTGCCTGCCCACCACTGTGAAGGGCCATTTTGCTGTTTGTTTGCCTGAAAGGTGTTTTCCCTGTCTGAGTGCTTGTCCGCTGTTGTGAGACTCAATTAAACACAGTGGTCCAACACTTTCCAGCTCCGTAGTATTTCTACCATCTGCCTGAATTCAATGTGAACCTGCCTGGCCACCATAGCCACCACCAGCATTACCGGATCATTACTATTCTCAGACATTATGTTCAGTAGATTTCAATGATGGCTTCACTTCTTCACTCCCTGTGCCATACCTTTGCCATATGACTTTGAAATTCCTTTCACTAAAGAGGCAGTATCTATTTCTCCATCCCCTTGAATCTGGGATGGCCTTGGGTCTTGCTTTGGTCAATAAAATGCAGACTATAATGAGAACATGCTGTTTCCGATCCTAGACCTCAGGATGTCCTGCATGTTTCCTCTCCTCTTTTGCTCCTCAGCTGTAGCCATGAGAAAATGCCAGTTAGGGTGCTTGAAGATGAGAGACCTATGTCACCCAGACATCCAAGTATGAAGGTCTTCCTAAATTAGTGAATTGATTCCCAGATAGGCCAGCAGAACCCCAGAGCACAGGCAACAAATGCTTTTTATTATGTATGCCTCTGAGGTTTTCTGTGATTTGTTGTATAGCCATACCTGACTAATATCACTCTATCTCTTGTCAATCAAAGTTTTTGAAAGTCAAAGATACAATTTAAAAATAAAAGGCCCTATTATTGTATACTCCCCTTTGGTATCCTAAAAGTGAGAAATGAGTTTCCAGATTGTTTTTTTTAAAAACATCCAACACCAGAGAAAAGCTGCTAACTGTGGTTACCTCTAAAGGAAATGACAGGGTTGGGAGGGGAAATTTTCGTTATATATCCTTTTGTTGTTTTGAAATTTGAATCATGGAAGTGTTACCTATTAAAAGTCCTCCATGACTATAGATCATTGAGTTGTGTCTCTAGAAAAGAATGTATCCATTTCTTTTTTTTTTTCAAGATTTTATTTATTCATTTCAAAGAGGGGAGGGAGAGAAAGAAAGAGAAAAAAGGGAAAGAGCAGAAAGCATCAACTCCCCTAAGTGCAAGCCTCAGGGTTTTGAACTGGTGACTTCAGCATTCCAGGTCAATGCTTTATCCACTGTGCCACCACAGGTCAGGCCAGAATGTACCCATTTTTATACACACATGATAGAGTAAATGAGAGTAAATTATTTGTAAGGCTAAATCTTTCAATGGATATAGTCTGATATTTAGAGGCTTTATCTAGGGGAAATATCTAGAAATATCTAATGACTTTTCAGATAAACATGATAATCTATAGGATAATTCTAAAAACCTTTAGCAACTTAAGTAAAATGTGTTCCTGTTTGCTGACCACAAAATATATCATACTAACTAGGTCAAAAATTCTTTTAAAACACTGGTTCCGTGGTTCTCAAAGTTTGGTGTATATAAATCACCCCAGGCCCTGGTGGTTGGCTCAGTGGTAGAGTATTGGCCGAGCGTGTGGAAGTCCTGGGTTCGATTCCCGGTCAGGGCACACAGGAGCAGTACCCATCTGCTTCTCCACTCCTCCCCCTCTGGCTTCTCTCTCTCTTTCTCCCTCCCTCTCTTCTCATTACCTCCTGCAGCCATAGCTTGATTAGAGTGATTTGGCCCCAGGCACTGAGGATGGCTCTGATGGCTCCAGTTGCAATGGAGCAAAGACCCTAGATGGGCAGAGCATCACCCCCTAGTGGGCATGCTGGCGGATCCCTGTAGGGGCACATGCAGGAGTTTGTCCCTGTCTCCCTTCTTCTCACTAAAAATTAAAAAAAAAAAGAATCACCCAGCCTCTTGTTTTAAGATGTAGATGGTTCAGGTGCCATCACAGAGATTGTAGGTGTGGGATGGAGCCCAGAAGTCTGCATTATAATAAGCAGTTCAAATAATCTTCATGGATTCCATTTGAAGAAACACGATGTGTAGTCACTACTTCATGGTTCAATCAAGTACTTGTGCTGCCTTCATTGAACAGAAATAATGGGCCATGGGTTCCTGATTCATTCTCATCAAGTAGATCATTTAATTTGATTATGATAAAAAAAGGAGTAAGTTAAATTAGGGGCCCAACAATATGGGTCAAGGAAGGCAGAAGTTAAAGAAATGAAGCTCCAGTATTTTTTGGGGGGTGTGACAGATACAGAGAGAGGGACAGATAGGAACAGACAGGAAGGGAGAGAGATGAGAAGCATCAATTCTTATTTGTGGCACTTTAGTTTTTCATTGATTGCTTTTCCATATGTGCCTTGAATGAGGGGTTACAGCAGACCAAGTGATCCCTTGCTCAAGTCAGTGGCCCTGGATTCAATCTGGTGAGCCTTGATCAAACCAGATGAGCCCACGCTCAAGCAGGTGACCTTGGGGTTTCAAACCTGGGTCCTCCATGTCCCAGTTTGATGCTCTATCCACTGCACCACCAACTGGTCAGGCTTAAGCTCCAGTATTATTTTAAAGGAGCGTATGAAGGAATCAGATTGTTTAAATACTAGATAATAAATAATACGTGGGTTGCACACATAAATTAATTTTAAGAATAAGAGGACTAACATAATTCTGTGCTAAAATCAATCATGATAAAGTTTTTGTTTTGAGCAAATAACATTTGCTATTTGATGAGAAAAGATGAATTCTGAAAGAGAATAAATGGGCAGCCCTTTTGCTGTAAGTATAAAATCTATTAGAGGAAAAAGTCCAGCTGTGGTTATGCATGTTGACAAACCACTATGCCAACTTTTCTGGTAGCTGTCAGGGGTAAACAGATATTTTTGGCTTCAGAATCTGGCTAAAGACAGTTTTATGTTTTTAAGTTTTGGAAAACTCTAGGTTCCACATGCTGATTTAGGAAAGATTTTGAAGATGTCAAATGGGTGTAACAGTCTCTGAAGAGGCAGTCCTCTGTGCTTGAACTAATATATAAATAAGGCTGCTGTTGAAAATTAGAAGTCTATTGCTTTTTCTGTAATTTATAATTATTTTTTGAGGACAGAGTCCCAGGAGTCATATAAGGGGTCCAAGGTTATGAACATTTTAAGGGCGGTAACATTTTGCCAAATTGCTTTCCTAAACCCACCAGCATTCTCTTCCCCTTGCTGGTAGTATATTTCACCCCTTTCTTTCCTTCCTTAGAAAGCTGCTTATAATCATCATAGACAAAAAGTCATTACTAATTATAGGAGCAAGTGTTAACTTGTTTTTATTGATTTATTTTTATTTATTTTAGTGAGGAGAGAGAGAGAGATTGGGAGAGAAGATCAGGGAGGAATAAAAAGCATCAACTTTCATACGTGCCTTGACCGGGTAAGGCCAGAGTTTTGAACTGGTGATCTCAGCACTCCAGGTCAATGCTTTATCCACTGCACCACCGCAGGTCAGGTTAGCTTGTTTTAAATTGCAGCTGTTTGTTAATCAACTTAATAACCCACAACCTTCAGACCAATCAACCTGCAGCTATTTAATTATTTGCCGAGAGGCGACATTTTCATACATTTTAATTTTAGTTCCTCTTTCACCACTCAGTTCTTTTCATCAACTTGTATGAGGATTTCTCTAATGAAGAAATTACCTCAGGCTTATTGTATGCACTGCTACTACATGTTCCCAGGGATGACTTCCTAACTCTCTCCTTCTCCCTTGGCACAGTGGAGTCATGGACCCCTCAGGACGACCTTTGGGCTGACTCATTTTCCAAAGCTCCTGAGTTCCCAAAGCTACTTACTCATCACGGTGCCAGCCGGATTGAAGCTCCTGACGCTGTCTTCACCCTCAGCGTGTCTCTGAGGTCACCTTTTTCAGTTAATCCCAGAAACAAGATACATCCACATCTGCTTCCTGGTAACCAGGCCCTGCTGCTACCTGCCAGGCACTATCTTTACAAAGTGGAGTCGAGTCACCACGCTAACCCCAGCCTCTTTTGAAATGGTTTTATGTAGGAGATTAGAATATTTTAAGCTATATTTCCTCCTAGAAAATAACCCAAGAGGGGAGAAAATATGCAGCAAAATATCTATCACCTAAAACAAATTTTGATTAAGCACCTATACTCCTGCAACATTAAAATTACCCCAATTTTACCATAATTTAAAAAAGTATCCCAGAAAAATTACTTTAAGGATAGGAGAGTTGAATTTTCTCAGTGCCTGGACCTCCAACCTGGCCAAATTTTGTCTCAGGGCCATATCTTAGGGCCCTCCTACTCCAAGAGTGACCCAAGGAACATGAATGTCAGCCTCGTCTGGGAATTTGTTAGACATGTACACCCCACCCCCACCTACTGCATCAGCCTGCAGTTCCACAAGGTTCCCAGATAATGTGAATGCATGGTAAATTTGAGAAGCACGCTCTTAAAGCAGTGGTAGGTATCAACTCTGCCTTATACATCTCCTGAGGAGCTTGTAAAAAATAGGCCAAGGCCCCACCCCCAAAGACTCTGATTTCTATTGGTTGAAAGTGGGCACTGGAATTGTTTCAACACGCTCCAGTTATTCTATGTGCAGCCAAAGATGAGAAGTGACTCCCAAAGTTTCTAAAACTTCCTTCTAATAAGGCAGAGTTGATAACACTCTAAAATCCGAGGTCTTCAAGTTCCATGCTTCTTAACTATTATATATAATTAAATCCAAAAACCAGTTAGCTATTGGAGGACAGGAATACATTTAAAAAAATTTTTTAGCTTTGGCCGGTTGGCTCAGTGGATAGAGCATTGACCTGGTGTATGGAAGTCCCGGGTTCAATCTCTGGTCAGGGCACACAGAAGCGCCCATCTACTTCTCTTCCCCTCCCTCTCCTCCTTCTCACTCTCTGCCCCTCTCGCAACCAGTGGCTGAGTTGATTTGAGCATCTGCCCCAGACAGGGGTTGCTGGGTGAACCCTAGTTGGGATACATGCAGGACTCTGTCTCACTATTTCCACTCTTCTCACTTAAAAAAAATTTTTTTTTTTGACATTATGTCTGCTAGTTTCAAGAGCAACTAGAATTCTTAGGGTAAGAAACAAAACAATGAAAACATAAAAAGCAACTGAGGACCTGCCTTTAAATGCATCTTAGTATCGGCAGTCCCATCTTTGGTCATGTTCTCATTCCCATGTATGGTCACACAGCAGCACACTAAAATGGCCCAACTTTGTGGCTAGTAAGAGGGATAAGACATCCAGACAGGCCCTGCCACTACCCAATGTCCTTAGCCTACCAAATGCAGATTTTAAAGCTAATCTTGGGGCTATGAGTCATTTCCTAAAGTGATGAACACACAGACGGCTGAGTAGAAACATACTGTTATCTGAATCTCAAGACGCTGCTGCATCTGACCTCTGGCTTTCTGTGTTTCCAGAGGAACAGCACGCAGTCACAACAGTCCCCACAACAAAGCAGTGTGGCGCTTGGTCACTTTACAGTGATGGTGCCATGGGTGGCTCACAGCAACTACTTGGAAACCAGGCCTCACACACAGCTTTCCAACCTCACTGGCCCACTGCCTTGAATCAGTTTCTATTGCTCCAAGTTACTGACGCCCCCAGCTGTGGGGCAGAAAGAAACCCCATGTGGTGGCCTAGCTGTAAGCCAATTGTTTAGCTCTTTTGTGCTTTATAAGTATGACCATTTTTGGTGACAGAGAGAGACAGAGAAATAGACAGGGACAGATAGGAAGGGAGAGAGATGAGAAGCATCAATTCTTCACTGTGGCACCGTAGTTGTTCATTGATTGCTTTCTCATAGGTGCCTTGACCAGGGGACTACAGCAGAGTGAGTGACCCCTTACTCAAGCCAGCAACCTTGGGCTCAAGCCAGTGACAATAGGGCCATGTCTATGATCCCACGCTCAAGTCAGAGACCCCACACTCAAGCTGGTGAGCTCGCGCTCAAGCCAGTGACCTTGGGGTTTTGAACCTGGGTCCTCTGTGTCCCAGTCCCACACTCTAGCCACTGCACCACTGCCTGGTCAGGCTCTATGTCTTCTTTTTTAAGGAGATAAAGTTGGGAAATCTTACATAAGAACAGGGTTCTCAAATATTTTTAGCCCAGGAGACCTTAATACACTTAAAAAAATTATTTTAATCCCCCCCTCAAAAAAAAATTTTCATGTGGATGGTTATAGCCAATAGTATGCTGGAGTCAGTTGTATCAGCTCACAATTAAAGGAATTTTCAAGCTAACGACTGGAAGCTTGATATTAGCAATACAAAGAGTACATATACACCATGGAAACTGGTGAATGTTACAAATTAGGGACTTTTTCTTTTTCTGGAGATTCAGTTTAACAGCAAACCACTGATTCTATCTATTGACATTAAAATGAAGAACTTTTGAAAATATATCATTTACATAAAAACAATAAATCTATTACATGTTAATATAAATACACTATCTGCAAAATTACTTTTTCTCCAAAACAATGATTTAATGAGAGGAATTGCACTGTTCAATATTTTTGCAAATCTCTTTAATGGCTGTCTGTATAGAAGACAGTCAGATTTTCATATCTGCTTCCATTATTCAATCTGTTTACAATATCACATTATCACGTAGCCTCTGGAAAACTCAACAATACAGTATATACATGTGCGAGAATATGACCACAATAGGGCAAATGATGTCTTGATGGTTGAAGCCAGTTTTGACCTTGTACATGTCCAGAAGAATCTTGGGACTCTGATGATCATTGCATGGGAACACTCTCTCTGCCCAAACAGCAGCTTACTTAATTGCACCTCCTTCATAAAACATAATTAGGTTTATCCCAAACTCTAGTAATTGGGAAAGGAATAGCCACAGAGCTATGCCAATTTTGCCAGGAACTTACTATTGATGACTGTTTTCCCCTTAATTTTTACTATGATATCTAGGTGAAGATAAATACTACTAGAGGGTCCAGGCCTCAGAAAGTTAGTTGTTCACAAACACTGCTTAACTTTTTCCACTTGCTCAAAAAACTGCAGCTTCCTGAAGGACATACCAACATTTCCCTCAATTTATTAAATTTAGAAGTATAACCTAAAATTTTCCACCAGTTTATTCAACAATCAAGTATTCCATTTCCTTAAAAATTCTATTTTTGACTTGGTGAGAAAAACAAACATATTTTGAAAAATAACAATACAAGAGTTTTAAGGTTACTTTCTAGTTAGTGTGGGAATCCTATTTCTGGTGAAGGTGGGCTGATGTCATTGAATATATTTATTCCTGAAGCACTGCAGACAGTCCATTCAGGCCCCAGAAACCTAAGCTTGTGTGTTAACTTAAAAATTCTGTGTTAACAGAATTCTTTTTTAGTTGAAAAATTTTTCCTGTTGACTATGAATCTAGAAATATGTTATCAGAAGTTTTTATTGATTTTCAACTCTCATTTTGCTTTAAATTTCCTTCGTTCCTCTACCCCAAAGAGTGTTAGAGGGCAAAAGATTGTCACTCAAGGGCAGCCCTTCTTTGAGTTTCAGCATGCCACCCTGCCTCTGACTGCAGACTCTTTTTTCTGTGCCTGTAACCTAAGAATCTGAACATATTCCCCGTGATAGAACCTCAATTTTTCCTAAGAAGGGATTTAAATAAAAAAGGACAGAGAGGCCCTGGCCGGTTGGCTCAGCAGTAGAGCGTCGGCCTAGCGTGAGGAGGACCCGGGTTCGATTCCCGGCCAGGGCACACAGGAGAAGCGCCCATTTGCTTCTCCACCCCTCCGCCGCGCTTTCCTCTCTGTCTCTCTCCTCCCCTCCCGCAGCCGAGGCTCCATTGGAGCAAAGATGGCCCGGGCGCTGGGGATGGCTCTGTGGCCTCTGCCTCAGGCGCTAGAGTGGCTCTGGTCGCAACATGGCGACGCCCAGGATGGGCAGAGCATCGCCCCCTGGTGGGCAGAGCGTTGCCCCTGGTGGGCGTGCCGGGTGGATCCCGGTCGGGCGCATACGGGAGTCTGTCTGACTGTCTCTCCCTGTTTCCAGCTTCAGAAAAAAAAAAAGAAGAAAAAAAAAAAAAAGGACAGAGAGAGTTAATCACCCAATGCCTTTGATAGAAACTGTGCTCCCCCACCTCCATTCCTTCTCCATGCTCCAAGAAGCTGATTTTTTTTTTTAAAGTGAGAGTAGGGGAGATACAGAGGCAGATTCTTGCATGTGCCCTGACAGGGATCCACCTGGCAACCTCTGTCTGGGGCCGATGCTCTGCCCATCTAGGGCCGCTAGCAATTAAGCTATTTTTAGCCCTGAGGCTACAACTCCTTAGAGCCATCCTCAGTGCCCTGGGCTGACATGCTCCACTCAACTGAGCCATGGCTGTGGGAAGAGAAGAGAGAGAGAGACAGGAGTGAGAAGCAGATGGTCACTTCTCCTGTGTTCCCTGACTGGAAATTGAACCTGGAACTTACACATGCCAAGTCAACCCTCCACAACTGAGCCAACTGGCCAGGGCCTAGAAACTGATCTTTATGAACTATGTCACCCAGGTTCTCTTGATCTCTGGATGTGGATTAATCTGGAGCAATGGGGGCACCAGTGAAAAATCAGAGAATGAAGATCAGCATATTCCCCTCTCTACATTTTCGGTCCTGAGGTGGTAACAGCTTCCCTAATTGCTAGTCTTTGAGGTGCTTCAGGACAGTATCTCACGTCATTTACCTTAAGCCTGTCCCCACCTCTGCAAATCATCTCTTCATTAAATGCTCTTCAATTAAACCTTTAGACTGGCCTTCCTGCCAGGGCCCTGAAAGAGACAATAAAATTTTTTTTCAAACAGGTACTATGCAAACTTTCATGTTTATTAATATAGGTTACATACATTTTTTAAAAAAAAGAGAACATAAAAACAATGACATAATACTTTAAGTACAGACTGATAATATAGAAATGATGGTCATAGTATGTCAGAGGTATTTTAATATATACATACAGGCTGAATAAACAATGACAGTCAATCTCTACTGAGCTGGATAAAATGAAGATAGCAACTAAATTAATAAAATCAATGTTAGCTTCTATTTTCAATACACACTTTAATGTATATTATCCTGCGGCATTTGGATATTGCTTTTTCTTTTACATAGGTAGGCCTTGAAACTTTCCTTTTTTTTTTTTTTTTTTTTTTTACAGAGACAGAGAGAGTCAGAGAGAGGGATAGATAGGGACAGATAGATGGAAACAGAGAGAGATGAGAAGCATCAATCATCAGTTTTTCATTGTGGCACTTTAGTTGCTCATTGATTGCTTTCTCATATGTTCCTTGACCGTGGGGTTACAGCAGGCGGAGTAACCCCTTGCTCAAGTGAACGACCTTGAGTTCAAGCTGGTAAGCTTTTTGCTCAAACCAGATGAGCCCGTGCTCAAGCTGGCGACCTCAGGGTCTCGAACCTGGGTCCTCCACATCCCAGTCCGGTGCTCCATCCACTGCGCCACCGCCTGGTCAGGCGAAACTTTCCATTTTTTGTTTAAGATGCCAATATTCTTTTCATATGGAAAAAAGATACCTTTCAACCTAATTTTCAAACTATTTTGTCAAATCCATGAGAACTTTTTGCACTGGACACTCATCATGGGGTTAAAAAAATGCTTTTAAAATCATCTCATTAGCTATTAAGAAAAATGAATGGAAAAATACAATATGCTAGAATTCAAAGTCAATTTAATTCTCTTATGTTATTTCTAATCAGAATGACATAAAATTCTTTTTTAAAAATCTGGTTTAAGTAATTTATTGAAAACATTTGTAAATAAACAGTGACCAATTAATGTGACTTATTTGTCAAAATACACTTCCTCTATTGTATTGTGTTTTAAATTTCAAGTTACAACCACAGGAAGCAATAATCCAAATGTTCAAAGTTTTTCAGCTGTCAAGCTACCTGAAACTTGTTTGGTGACATCTGGCTAAAAACACTTCTTTATATAATGACATACTTTTATACATGCATCACAGTCTGTGTCCTAGTCTTCTTAAAGGCAGGGTCCAGTCTGCCCTCTTCAACTCTGTGCCAGGAACCCATCAGAGCACATAAAAGGTGTATTCACGTTTGCTCCGTGGTGTTTCCAACTGAGTTAACCTTGCAGGATAACTGCTAGAAATGAAGCTGCCTTCTATCTCTGTTCTTCAATTGAATGGGCAGAGAGTCTTTGTATTTTATTCACAGTCTCCTGGGGTAGTACATCCTACTCTGACAACATCTAATGAATACGACTCATTCATACCCAACCCTTGAGAAAACCCCAGGAGAAAGAGTAAGTATGCTGGTCCTGATCCCTGCACTCTCTGGGAGGCTCAGCTGGAGGGTGTCTGAATGAATCCTGCCTTATATCTACTCCTTAGAGTCCTCCACCCAGGGACAGGTTACTTTGAAAGCTAACCTCAAGTCACTAGTGGGACCTATGCTCATTCTTGGTTTACATAATAGAGCATGTGAAACATCAAAAATGACACCCATATCATGTCTCCAAAATTTAAAGAATTTAAACTTTGATATGTTTAAAATGAAAAGCAGTAAAACTTTTTTTATGCACAGATAGTACTCTTATCTCTCAATAATTTAAAGCTGTAAACAATTTCAAAATAAAGTTATTTGCAAAAGCTGTATAAGTCCAAACCACAGAATCCTTCACTATTGATGGACATCTTCGAATGTTCAGGGCTAAACTCCATCAACCTAAATATTGCATATTAAATCAGAGAATCAGAGTTTAATTTTTATAATCTCTTGAGGAAAAAAAAGAGGATTTCAAAGTGCCTGGTCTATACTGCATTGCCACTGATATAAGCATGTGTACACATATATATATGTAAGTCACCTAAATATATCAAAAAATGACATTGTTATTATTGTAGCATTGGCAATACTGTCTTGGAATAACATTGTTTTCTATTCATATTATCTTTTTCTGTAACTAACAAATACCCTTAATGGCTCTCGTAAGAAGGAGGCATGGAAATCATCCAGCTGTTGTTTAAGATGGTAAATGAATACTTTTTGGCAGGGACTACTAGAATCCTCAGGTTCTTTGCTTTTTCCTTACTTTTTCTTTGTAATCCTCCAGTAGTCCCTTTTTCTAAGCTAACAGCTTTTTGTACACACTGTTATTCAGGTTACCAGAGCAGGTATCTATTTTACTTGCCATCAATTGACCGCTGCTGTTACAGCTGCTGGGATCAGAACTTTCTTTGCAGCATAAGATACTATAGAGAAACCTCTGGCACTCAGAGGAAGCATAATAGTAAATCAAGGGATCAATACAACAGCTTATGCTGCTGACACAAACACAAAGGAGGTAGGCAAAGTAGGCAGCCTCTATGGTGGGATTATGAGAAAGGAACGCATAATGCAGAATCAAGAGGATGTTTGTAGGCCCAAAGCAAATGATGAAGATGCAGAAAACAGCCACAGATAAGAACAAAGCCCGGGACTTCTTGCTCCGGTTGGGTACCGTGGAAGAGCTAAGACACTGAATGATAGACACATAACAGACTGTGGAAATGATCAATGGCACAAAAAAGAAGATGGCAGAGAAGGTGGAGAAGTAATATGCATAATAGCCTTCAAGCAGGGTTTCATTGAGCACATCATGGCAGGTGGTTATGTTGAGCCCCGGCACCTGGGTGGTTTGTTCCTTGAGGAGAAGAGGCACCACCCCTGCGATGGCCACAGCCCAGATGACTAGACAAGTGAAGGATGCCCTCTTCATAGTACGCCAGGAGAGGGACTGGATGGGATACACCACAGCCAGGAACCGGTCAATGCTGATGACGGTCATGAGCATTATGGAAGCATACATATTACAGTAAAACGCTGCAGTGACGAAGCGACACATTTCAGACCCAAATCTCCAGTCACTTCCAGAAAAGTAATAGCTGATCTTAAATGGGAGCACAGACACGAAGAGCACATCTGCTGTGGCCAGGTGCAACATGTACACTACAGCAGGCTTCCTGATCTTCATTTTCAATATGAACACAATGATAGCCATGACATTTAGAGGAAGGCTTATTACACACACACCAGTGTAGATGGAAGGGATAAAGAGAGTCAGCCAGGCACTGGTCAGATATCCTGAGGCATCTTTCGAGATGGACACAGGTGGTAGTTTTTGAAGAGGACTGCTGTGATTGATCGAGCTTAATCTGTCTCCAGTTAACACACTTTCATTTTTCTCGTCATAGTCCTCCAATGGGAAAGGTTCAAATTTATCATTGGAATTCCTGAGATAAAATGACCGGATCACAGAAGCATTTGTTGTTTCTAACTCTGAAAAAAAAATGTTTAAATACAAAAATTTTAAAAGAGAATGAATTAAAAAGGCAAAAGAAACAGAGAGTACATTTTACTCTTGCTTTTTATTGTCTTACTAGAAGAGTGGGTGGTAAAACACAGGTGATACACAAATGAATTACATACTTTATCAGAGAACTAGCTAACTAAAAATAAATTATGTTTTCGGCACTGGGCAAACATAGAAGCTCAGTTGGTTAGAGCATTGTCCTGATACGCCAAGGTTGTGGGTTCAATCCCTGATCAGAGCACATAAAAGAAACAACAAATAAATGCATGAATAAGCAGAACAACAAATCAATGTCTCTCTCTTTCTCTCAAATCAATCAATAAAAAATACACTATGTTTTGACACAAACAAACATTTTTAAGACTCTGCTCCTCAGAGGAACAGAGGTGAATGATATACTTTTCGAGATCTGGTCTGCAGACCTCAGAATGGCTGAGTATCTGACATGAAGGGAAAAGGCAGTGATTTCTATATACTATACTTACTATACTAGCTATCATCTGTATAAATGAACCACTTCCAGGCTATCTGACTTCTCTTATCTCTATATGTCTTCACTTCCACATTTTCTCTATTTAGTTTGCAGTATCTCTTGAAACCCATCCCTCCCAATGAAAAACTGCACAGAAAGCTGAGGAGACTTCTTAATGTTATGGAGTAACAGGTAAATTCAGAGTAGGACCAAGGGCTACAGTTCCTGTGACAGTAGTTTTCCTTTACTATCTTTAGTTGTTCTACACAGTAGAAGGTCCCAAATCTCTCATCATATTTGGGCCCAAACCACAGTCCCTCAGGTTATCTTCTAATATAACCACAGCTCCCCTAGTTATCTTCTTGTCCCTTTCCTCAGCAGGTCAGTGGAGTAGCAGAGGGTCGGCTGATGGCCTTTCTTAGCTTGGTTCCAGAATGCTACATGTGGTAAGGCACATGCCCGGCCAAAGAGCCTCTTTTGAGTATCAACCAGAAGTGGGAAAAAGCTCTATTACATACTTTTCTTCACCAATTGCATACTTCACCTTCTTTCACCAAAATCATCCATTTGACATGTTCATCAAAAGAAAAAAATATGCAACACTTAGCTGCTGGAATTCAACCAACTTTCCTTTCCAAGGAGCTTTGCTAAAATTCTGCCATTATGGAGAGTTGGACATAGAGCTTTTGTTGGTCTTGGGAAGCTGAGTCGTGGGAGAGACCAGAGAGGAAGATGAGCAAGCTCCCCCCATCACTGGGGGTGTTCACAACAAAGGCTTGACCTGAAGGTCACTTATTAATGATGTTAGAGAATTAAAAAACTGGCTGGAAATGGGATAAATACAGTGGATTTTCAAACTTTTGGTTTTATTTTTCAATAGCGGAACCTTTCTATAGACAAAAGCTTACACAGACGCATAATGCTATAAATGTAGTTCTATTTCTGCTATGGCTTTTCAAGGTCCTACCAGACCAAACCATCCCTTAGAATGAAATTACCCCTTCCTTCCCCAAAATCAATGATCTGAAGACACTTATGCTCACAGGGTGGTGTTGGGAAGGGGAAGAATGAATCTTGAAAAAAGGACGGCACCAGGCGAGTTTCTTTTTTTCACTGGCTTTCAGCTTGAGAAAAGGTAGTCAGTGACATAAAGGATGGCTAAGGCTCAGGGAGGAAGCCCACAATCTTTCTGGCCTGAAGAACAAAAGGACAGTGTTTAGGGCAACCTCAGACCCTGAAAAGTGAAAAGTGCATCCCAGAGAAGGGGAACCCTAAATTCCAATATAATTTCTGCCTCAAGCTTTGGATGACTCTTGAATCATGCATGTGTAGGCAAGATGCAAAGCAGTTCTGCTAAAGATAAGAGAAGTTAGGTGCTAGTAAGAGCTTTTTGCACGAAGAGTCTGCAGTTTGAGTCCAACCACATTAATTGTCTGCAAAAGTAAAAACACCAAAATTCTTTCAGGGTCTTTACAGTATGACAGTGTCCAGAACACAATCTAAAACCATTCGATATAAAAAAAATTAGAAAGTATGACCCATTCTTTTTTTTTTATGGTACATGCACAAAAGAGGCAGGAAGGGAGAGAGATGAGAAGCATCACCTCGTTGTTGTGGTACTTTAATTGTTCATTGATTGCTTTCTCATATGTGTCTTGACTGGGGCGGCTCCAGTTGAGCCAGTGACCCCTTACTCAAACCAGCGACCCTGGGCTTCAAGCTAGCGACCTTTTGGGCTTAAGCCAGAAACTATGGGATAATGTTGATCCCATGCTCAGGCCGGCAACCCTGCACTCAAGCTGGTGAGCCCGCATTCAAGGTGGATGAGCCTGTGCTCAAGCTGATGACCTAGGGGTTTCGAACCTGGGACCTCAGCATCCCAGGTTGACACTCTGTCCCAGTGTTTCCCAACCTTTTTTGTGCCATGCCCTACCTTAACCTTTCTAAAGTTTTTATGTCCCCCCTCATGTAACATACATAATTTTTAACATTAAAAAATTGATTTGTTCACTTAATAAACAAAAAGGATAGGTTCTAGGAAGAAATCACTATGAAATTGTTAACAGAACACAGTAAGTAAAATTTCAAAACATATAATGAAAAACAGAAATTTAAATTCCAAATAATTTTAATACAGATTTTTCTATATTAATTTATTATTTTAATTTAGTATGATCCTTGCGCTTGATGCTTGCTGCACAGAAATTTTATATTAGGTTCCAATTTGGTTAGTTTTAGTCTCAAGTCTCCACGTTGTGTTATATCCAGCCGATTTCTTTTTTTTACCACTAAATCATTTACAGCACTAAATCCACATTCAGCTAAAAATGAAGATGGAAATGGTAGCAATAGTTTTCTTGCACATTTGGTTGAATTTGGGTATTTGATTTCTGTTTCCTCACAAAGCCATGCCATCACTCCTTTGATATTAAATAAAGCTTTAACTGACTCATCATTTTGCAATTCTGCGAGTTCTTGATACTGCATATTTGATATATCAGACAAATCCACTAACGTTGGCTGCATCATTCATGTTGGGAAATCAATTTGTTTTAAATCAGAAAATCTTTTTTTTAAATCAGTCGATAGAATATTCAAATGATTGACAATAACAAGTAAAGCGGTATCAATTACTTCACATTTTTGGAGCCAATGAAACTGTTTCAAGTTTTTGTTGTTAATATGTTTCTGACATAACTCAATATTGGTAATGAAACCAAATATCTTTGCTTTTGCATTGACAAGAGTTTTATTTGTTCCTTGAAGTTGCTTATTTAATATATTTAGTTTTTCAAAGATATCGGCTAAATAACTCACAAATGCTTTACCATCTATTGTTAACAGATACTTCATTTCAGGTTTGTCGCTTAAAAAATCACTAAGAGTATCAAACAGTTCCATAAATCTTTTCAAGCAGTTTCCTTTAGATAGCCATCTTACTTCAGTATGAAGTAAAAGTCTCACATGGTCTTCATTTTGTTCTTCACAAAATAGCTTGAAAAGATGCTCACATTTGGCACTAGCTTTAATATCATTAACGCACTTTATTACTGTATGTAATACTTCATTCAGAACAGGCGAGATGTTTTTAGCTACCAAGTTTTCCCTATGAATAACACAATGCACAAGAATCATTTCTGGATTCGCATCTTTCATCAATTTTAAGCAGCCATTTTTCTTGCCCATCATATTGGGAGCACCAGCTGCAGCACAAGATGTTCTATTTTTCATTGGTATATCATTGACATCTAAGTAGTTTTTTAGTTTATTATATATATCTTTGGAGGTAGTGGTGCTTTCTAATCTTTTAAAGAACAACATTTCTTCAGCAAAATGTCCTTTATCAATATATCTTACGTAAGTTATCAATACTGCCTCACTGTCTCTCAAAGTTGATTCATCCATTTGCAAGTAGAATTTTTTTGTTTTCAGCTTTTCAATAAGTTGTTTTCAATATCCTCACTCATTTCGTCTATTCTTCTGCTAACAGAATTGTTACTGAGTGGCATAGCTTTTACATCTTTGTCATCTTTTTCAAGAACCGTTTTAAGAAATGTTGATATTGACAGTTTTATTAAATTCTCTCCTATAGTGTGATTTTCTCCAGTGTTAGCAATGAATAAAGAAATTTAATAACTAGCCTCAAGAACACGATTATTAGTTGAAGTATGAGCAGTAAATAGAGACTTTAATGTTGTTCTTTTTTCAAAATTTTTCTTTAAAGTTTTAAAGTAACTCAAATCTGAATTAATATGAGCACTATGTTTCGCCTTCAAAGGCGCCTCAAGACGACCTCGTTTCATTGATTCGTTGGTCAAGCATTGCTGGCATAAAAGACAAAAAGGAATCCGCTCATCGTGAACAGCGGGTATGAACCCAAATTTTAAATATTCCTCCGAATATTGATGAGTTTTTTTCTTGCTTGCACAACTCATTTTACTATGGGCTATAATAAAAATAAGATCAATTAAAAACTAATATTAAAATATGTGTTAAAATATATTCAATGTGACATAGAGTAAACGTATACTAAAAATTCATATTTATTTAAATGTATATAACACATTTACTACACCACCACCGCAAATCAAAAGGTATCTATATTTTTTCCACTTGACAAAATTTTCTGGAAAGTTATGCTTCTAAAATTAAAATTGTCGTGCATGCACTATTATAGCCCCAATAATATTTAAAAATATTAGTGCTTTCTAGCCCCTATGCAAGAAGTACTTAATAAAGAGTTTAATATTGATAAAAATAAAATAAAATACTTACCAATTATATCTATACAATATATATATGTATATTTATTAAATCAACGAGCTTTTACAACAGTTTTGACTGACACTTATTTCAAATTAACACCAACTGAATGATGTGAAACACTACAGAAGTTGCGATGGGCCAATTAGGTGAGAATAACTGCGTTGTTTAGCGAGTTTTTAAAACGTCCGGGGTTCCCCGCGGCAGATGGCACACTCCGCGGTGAACCCAGGACGAAGTTTACTTGACGACGCCAATCACCCAGTTGATATTTTGGTCTCGTCAAACGAAATTATACTTAATAATTATTTACCACAATTATTTAAGAATTGCATTTTTTGTTAAATTTGGCACCGATATCTAGCATTGCATTTAAATGGCCCGGGGCCAAAGAGTTAAAGTTGTGTTGAGTCCATTTTCAAATTGCCCCCTTGTGGGGCATGGGCCCCACGTTGGGGAAACACCGCTCTATCCACTGAGCTACCAGTCAGGCAGAGTGTAAGCCATTCTTAGAAAAAAAGATAATTAATGCAAACCAATCCCAAGATGACCCAGATGTTGAAATTGGCAAATAAGAATTTTTAAAAATGTATTGCAACTATGCTTAATGAAAAAAAATATTTCCTTGAAATGAACAGAAAAGAAGAATATATCAAGAAATATATAAATCAATAAAAATTATAGAACCAGAAAATGTAATAAACCGGTATCTATTTCCAAAATAAAGAGTAAAGCCAGCTGAGAGCCGCAGCAGCACAGAGCCTGGCAGTGAGGGGCTGACGTCATCAGCCACACCAGCACAGTCACGAGTGGGCACTGAGGGTCATCGGGTGGCCTGGCAGTGAGGGCTGATGTCATCAACCACACCAGCACGGTCACGAGTGGGCGCTGAGGGTCAGCGGGTCGCCTGGCAGGAGATGTCGCAGGGAAGGAGAAATGATGAGCCGCTGAGTACACATATGTCCTGATTACTTCTCAAGGGTAAGAAACTGTTCCTACTATTCTCTGAATCACCAAGCACCCTGTACATGGTAAGTGCTCCTTTTTTCTTTCTCCATTAAAAATATATATTTTTTAATTTATTGATTTTAGAGAGAGAAAAAGGAAGAAAAAAGAGAGAGGTAGCAACAAATCTGTTCTTGTATGTGCCCAGACAAGATCGAACCGTCAACTTTTGTGCTTGGCCCAACACTCTATGGTAAATACTCCTTAAATTAGCTTTTAATCAGATTTTCATTTTCACATGGGCTCTTTCAGGAGTCACTTAACTGTTCTGAACTCAGTCTCAGAAACATGAAAATGATTCTAATACTCATCTAGCCTACAAATCTGAAATAGGACATGCAAAACTTTGTAAACTATAAAAAGTAATTAATGTAAGGAATTATTTTCTTTCCCCACTCACTTGAATGTAGCTTGCTTTTAGACTCAATTATTTGCTCATTTTCAATTATTTTAATTGATAATTAATTTTTGAGAGAGAGACAAGAAAGGATGGGGGGAGAAAAAGTGATAAGCATCAACTCATAGTTACTTTACTTTCGTTGTTCATTAATTGCTTCTTATATGTGCCTTGACTGGGGGGCTCAATCTAGTGACCTTGGGCTTTACTCCAGCAACCTCTGGGCTCAATTCAGAGATCTTGGATCATGTCTATCCTGCACTCAAGCCAGTAAGCCCACACCCAAGCCAGCGAGCCTATACTCAAGTCAATGAGCTTGCACTCAAGCCAACAACCTCAGGGTTTCAAACTTGAGAACTCAGTGTTCCATGCTGATGTTCTATCCACTGTGCCACCACTGGTTAGGCAGTCTCAATTATTTTAAATTGGAATCGAGGCTGCTCTTTTATCCTGTTTAGCAATGTTTAGTGTTTCAGTATGATAAGGGAAATGACCAGGTTGTGAAGTATATCATCCCAGCAATCAGAACTGGAAATCAAATTTGAAATTCACAGCTTTTCCAGAAGTATCGCTTTCTTTCCTTTATGATGCACCTAACTTTTCTGTGTGCATCTTGATCCAGTCACATGGAGGTCTGACACTGGTACTGACAGCCCCCATGGAATGGGAGGCTGCCCTCAAGGTCATAACGAATGTATGGGAGCTGAAAGAAAAAAAATAAATGGGTTCTCTCATTTTAGTACCACAAAGATAAGTGTTCTTAAAATGCTGACCCAGAAGAACCTTAAAATAACACAATTCTCCTCTGCAGTTTTTGTCAGTCTGACCAGATTAAGGACTTGTGTCACACCTGGAGGGTAAATAAAAAGAAAACACAGCGGTTGAGCGTCGGCCTAGCGTGCGGAGGACCCGGGTTCGATTCCCGGCCAGGGCACACAGGAGAAGCGCCCATTTGCTTCTCCACCCCTCCGCCGCGCCTTCCTCTCTGTCTCTCTCTTCCCCTCCCGCAGCCAAGGCTCCATTGGAGCAAAGATGGCCCGGGTGCTGGGGATGGCTCCTTGGCCTCTGCCCCAGGCGCTAGAGTGGCTCTGGTCGCAACATGGCGACGCCCAGGATGGGCAGAGCATCGCCCCCTGGTGGGCAGAGTGTCGCCCCATGGTGGGCGTGCCGGGTGGATCCCAGTCGGGCGCATGTGGGAGTCTGTCTGACTGTCTCTCCCTGTTTCCAGCTTCAGAAAAATGCAAAAAAAAAAAAAGAAAAAAAAAAGAAAACAGTGCTTGCGTGTTCACACATGCCCACACACATGAATCAAGACACAATCTATAGCAGTGATAAATTTAAAAACTACTTAATACTCATAACTAAGCTCTTTAGATACTATCACTTGGTCTGGAAATAAAACACTCATTAGGCTTTACTATATTTAGTACTTTGGCAATAAGTATTTGTTGTCAAAAATTCCTTCCCTGGCTAGGCCATCTTGGGTACTATGGTGTTTATGACAAAATCATTAATACACACTGAAACATGAAATTACTGGGCTGGAGTCCAGTAAGAATACATAATCTGTTGATTAAATATTATTGCCTACATGTCACCTTTTCTAAACACTATGAGATTGATGTTCTGAAGGCTTCTGTGGAATTAAAGAATGTCAGCAAAATCTTTTGTTTGTTTGTTTGTTTTATTTATTCATTTTTTAGAAAGGAGGGGGGAAAGAGAGAGGAGAGAGAGAAAGGGGGAGGAGCAGGAAGCATCAACTCCCATGTGCCTTGACCAAGCAAGCCCAGGGTTTTGAACCAGCGACCTCAGCATTTCCAGGTCGACACTTTACCCACTGCGCCACCACAGGTCAGGCCTTTTGTTTGTTTAAGTATGTACAAGCATCAAAAAAAAAAAAAAAAAAAGAACAAAACCCATTTCAAGAGGCTTGATATAGCCAATTAGCTGTTGCTCAAGACCCTCAGGCTGAAATTCAGGTTTGTGTGTCTCACTTTTTTTCTAGTCCAAGCACAGCTTAAAGGTCAAGAAAAGATTGCCTGTCAGTGTGCCAAAAGCTCCTGTAGTTTATCTGTGTTTTGTTTTAAGCTATGGTTTCACACAAAAAAAGCAGTTTGGGTCCAATTCTCATACTTCTTGCTAAATTTCACTTATTTTAGGTTTTTCTAAATGACTCTAGAGTACAAGTTTTGTTATTGAATATACCATATTGCTAAACAGGTTAAAGATGGACTATCTAACTGGAGATTTGAAACAATTAGTAAGCACAGCAATGCTTTCTCTGACTTTGATAAGATCTGGCCTGAAAGGAGAGTGGTGACTAGGTGCTCTTCGTGGTCCCATGGACTGATACCATCCCAGGTTCTCAGGACACACAAGCCTTGTTCTGACTCCGAGCTCTGCCAGGTAGGCTGCCTGGGAATTCACGAAGCAGAAGTTCAGGACCTTGCCCACGTTCTCACACAAAGCAGGACAACTGTACCCTGTACTTCTGAGTCAATGAACACTACAAGCCTAACCTTTGAGTAGTAAGTTTTTTTCATGCTCGCTGACCCCCATGAGTGGTTTTTTTTTCAAAAAATGAAATTAGTTCCAGTTCCAGTTTTATTAACTTAAAATCATGTTTTTTTGATAACCATTTTATGGAAACAAGAAGAACATACATTTGCCTTTATTCAATGTTGCCTTACATATTTTTAAAATAATTTTTTTGTACGATCATACTCTGGGTGGTCAGGAGGCATGAGGACGTACATGAATTTAGCACTACTCAAAGGGTTAAGTGAAATAAAAAAGAAGATGGTGAAACAAAAAACAGAAACATACTAGCTCCATTGGGGGAAAACATCAGCATTATTGAAATACCCCACCACCTCAGATGCAAACATACACCATTTTCCAATGAAAAGAACTGGTGCTCCTTAAAGAAATGGTTGGTTCTAAATCTGGGGAGGAAATATACAAGATGAGCCTTGAACATCCTAAAAGAGTACTAGAATCAGGTCATAAAGACTCTGGAGTCACTCTGATGGGGTTCCCACTGGCCAACATGCAACAGTTGATCATCAACAGAATAATGATGGAAATGAATTGAAACATTGAAACTTGTCAAATGTTTTGAGATCCACAAGTTCATAATGGTACTCAAAACTAAAACCTTTTTGGTTACCTTTGGAGGAAAGTAGAGAACCTAGTCCAAAAATCAGTAAATAAAGACAGATTCAAGCACTTATCTTTCCTATCTAAACAATATTTCAGAGAACCCAAATAGTCAGGGAAAGTTTTTTATAAAATACTTCCAGTTCATAAACACAGATGCAGTAACAGGTTTAGAAAAGCATTATTCTGAAGCTCTTAGTGAAATAATGAATTTAGTTCAATGATCATCAGTGGCTGCTAAAACTGTTAGGTGAAAAGGTGGTAGGAACTTTTGGCTGGATCAAGCTGACAATACCTGAATCCACTGAGTAATGTTAAGATCTAAAAAGGAGAGAAGAAGGGAGTGGAGGAGAGGGGAGAGGGGAGAGGAGAGGGGAGGAGAAGGAAAAGGGGAGAGGGAAGAAGGGGGAGAAAAGGAAGGAAGAAAGGAAGGAGAGAGGGAGGGAGGGAGGGAGGAAGGAAAAAGCGCACGAGAGAGAGAGACAGGGAGAGAGATGAGAAGTATCAACCTGTAGTTGCAG
This sequence comes from Saccopteryx bilineata, assembly GCF_036850765.1. Classification (NCBI taxonomy): domain Eukaryota; kingdom Metazoa; phylum Chordata; class Mammalia; order Chiroptera; family Emballonuridae; genus Saccopteryx; species Saccopteryx bilineata. The sequence goes on along the minus strand of NC_089493.1, from coordinate 201,078,906 downwards.
AACTTGAGTTGTTCATTGATTGCTTCTCCATGCCTTGACCAGGGGTCTCTAGTCAGTGACCATGAGATCATATGCTTTGATCTTATGTTCAAGCTAGCAAGGCTGCACTCAAGGCAGATGAGCCCACACTCAAGCCAGCGACATTTGGGTTTCAAATATGGGACCTCAACATCCCAGGTTGATGCTCTATCTACTGTGCCACCACTGGTCAGGCTAACTCTAACATTTTTATATAAGCATTATAACCTTCATTTTATGGACACATGGAGGTGAAGAAAGGCTAAGTAACTAATCCAAAGTCACACACATCCAAAGCTACTATGTGAAGGAGACTGATTTGAACATAGATCTGCCTGGCTCCAAAGTTCATGCCCTTTGATCCACACCACACCATTCTGTCTTTAAAAACAAAATACAGACAAAAAAAATTGTAAATTCAGGACCTCCTAAAAGAGTACCTATTTTTTTTTTTTTTTAGTAAGAGACAGACAGATAGGGACAGACAGACAGGAAGGGAGAGATATGAGAAGCATTAATTCTTTGTTGTGGCACCTTAGTTGTTCATTAATTGCTTTCTCATATGTGCCTTGACTGGGGGAGAGGGACTCCAGCCAGGCCAGTGATCTCTTGCTCAAGCCAGCGACCTTGGGCTCAAGCCAGTGACCTTGGGCTTTAAGCCAGTGACCTTTGGACTCAAGCCAGCAACCATGGGGTCATGTCTTATGATCCCATGCTCCAGCCAGCAACCCCTTGCTCAAGCCAGCAACCTTGGGCGTAAGCCAGTGACCTTGGGTTTCAAAGCCAGCAAACTTTGGGCTCAAGCTAGCAACCACAGGGTCATGTCTATGGTCCCATGCTCAAGCCAGAGACCCTGTGCTCAAGCCGGATGAGCCCAAGCTCAAGCCAGCACCTTAGGGTTTTGAGCCTGGGTCCTCTGTGTCCCAGACCGATGCTCTATCCACTGCACCACCGCCTGGTCAGGCAAAAGTACTATTTTTTAAAGTATTTCACCAAACAAATGAACCTGCCCATTCTTTCAACTCAGCAAGGAGTACATGGCCCTGTGAATGCGTAACTTAAGCTGATGATGCCTGTAGCTATTGCTTGGGAATTCAGGAGTCCTGCTGACCTTGGCTGCCCCCCCAACAACACACTAACAGCTCAACCCTCGTAGACAGGACAGATGTAGTAGAGAGGATATTCAAGGACAAAATGGAAAAACAAATCTTTAAAATATTGTTCAAGACAGAACAAAAGCAAAAGCAGTAAGTGAATAAAAATCTCTGGAGTAGAAAAACCAGAATTGAAAGCAGAAGAGGTTAAACACTGAAGAGAAGAGTTAAGAGGCTGTGGGTCTCAGAAGCTGCCACCCTTCCCATCCCACATCCTGCTCAGCTGGAAGCACCAGAAAGCAAACCTAGGAGGAAACTGGAAGAGGAGAGTTTCAGGGAAATGTAAAGTCAAGACAAAGGAAGCCTGACCAGGCAGTGGTGCAGTGGATAGAGCATTGGACTGGGACGCAGAGGACTCACGTTCGAAAACCTGAGGTCATCAGCTTGCGTGTGGGCTCATCAGCTTGAGCACAGGGTTTCTGGCTTGAGCATGGGATCATAAACATGACCTCATGGTCACTGGCTTGAGCTCAAAGGTCACTGGCTTGAGCCCAAGGTCGCTGGCTTGAGCAAGGGGTCACTTGCTCTACTGTAGTCCCCAGGTCAAGGCACATATGAGAAAGCAATCAATGAATGACTAAGGTGCCGCAACAGGAATTGATGCTTATCTCTCTCCCTTCCTGTCTGTCTGTCCCTATCTGTACCTCTCTCTGACTCTCTCAAAAAAAAAAAAAAGCAACCCACAAAAGAAAAAAACAAAGGAAAACTGTAAAGGCCAATACCCAAGGCCAGAGCAGGCGCAAAGATGACATGAGAAGTGTGGGGCTGACTCGGAGCCTCCTGAGGCCCCTGGAGCCTCCTGAAGGCCAGGACACTATCTGGCCTTTCTAGGAACTACTCTGACTCCACATTCCTCCAGACCTGTGCTCACCAAAAGTTACAAGCCCTGAGCTCACTGTCCTGGGAGTGCTGCTTTCTACTCTCTACGGCATTGGACTAAAATGAAAACTAATTCACAGTAAAACCTATCAGAATCACCACTTCCTCCTGATGCCAACTGGTTTCTATCTTCAACCCCGCCCAAGTCCTACTGCAGTTTGTAAACCCGAACTCAAACAAATAAGGTTCTATATGTGATAGAAACAATCATTGCCCTGGCTGGGTAGCACAGTTGGTTACAGCATCTTCCTGATATGCCAAGGTTGCAGGTTCAATCCCTGGTCAGGGCACATATAAGAAGCAACCAATAAATGCATAAATAAGTGAAATAAATCAATGTTTCCCTCCCCACCCACCTTTTCTCTCTCTCTAACATCAATCAATAAAACAAAACAAAACAAAACAAAATCGTTAATGACACTTCCTGGAAAACAGAACGTCTCTCTCCAAGCAAACAAGGCCTTCAATTCTTCTAACTGGGGACAATTCATTATACACCCTGTGCTAGGTTTTAAATGATGATAGAAACTTTACAGTGGTTATGAAATCAATTTACAGGGTTGTAACAAGAATTTAAAAAAGAATAGACAATATCAGAATATGTTAAATTTTAGTATTTTTTGGTAAAACTCTTGTTTCACATCTCTATATATATTGTGATTGTCCATGTGTATTTACTGAACACACACAATTACTGTGTCACAACAAATAAATGTATTTCTTACCATTCTTACTGTTGGTTACACAAAAAGAAAATACTGGAAAACGCAATATTTATTTATCATTTATTTTTCTTCCACAATAATTTAATATCTGACTTCTAATTCATCACAAACTTGAAATATAAATAGGTTATATAGGGTCCTTTCCTAAAGTAAAAAAAAACTTGTTCTCAAGTGCAAATTACAGACTACTCCTGTTATTTCAAAAGGCAGGTTCTTTCGAAAGCAAATAAAGAATGTATAAAGACCTGTGCTGACTTTTTAGGTAGTATATTTCATCGGCTGCTTTGGGACAGAGGGGAAAGAGTGTAACCTCAGTGGGTCTCTACAAGCACCATCACAAGGTAAACGTGGGAGAGGGTATTTGGTGGAAGTGGAGCTCAAATCCAGAAATAATTTCAGTTGATAGAGAGCTGTTTACTTTGACAGTCTAGGCCTAAGCAAGAGAGGGCAAAAAGGAAAAACTACAAAAAAGAGAAACAAACAGAAAATTCTGAATGTTGAAACTGCAGATTTTTATTTTTACTATGATATAGCATCATAGTAAAAAACAAACCAAGGCCGTGGTTCCTAATGACTCTTTTAGGGAGTTTTTTAGAGTATCCTGGAGCAGAGGGGCGGCCCAGGCATGCACGGAAACTAGTTAGAGGGCCATTCCCCAGACATGAAAGGCCACGTGCTGTATGATTCCGTTCATATAAAACGTGGAGCACAGGAAAACTCACAGAGATGAAAAGCAGATGAGTGGTTGTTTTTCAACCACAACAGGAGAGGGAAAATGAGGACTGAGTGCTTGACTGGCACAGGACTTCCTTCTGCAGTGATGAAAATGTATTAGAACTAGACAGAGGTGACAGTTGCACAACATTGCAAATGTACTAAATACCACTAATTTGTATACTTTAAAACTAATCCCAATAAGTTCATGTATGGCCAGTAGTTGCCGCCATTGTGGCCATGCACATGCAGGTTCTCACTGAATTTGGACAGACGGTAAAGAAACGGTGGAGCCAAAAAATGGTGGGCCATTCATTTATTAAAGTCTCACACTGGCCGACGAGCAAACAGGCAGGGCTCCCAAAACCACTGGCACATTCTCTGGTTCCACAACCAGGAGAATCTTCTCTGGTTCCTTCTAGAATCAAAGGCCCCACCAGTCTCAGTGGAGCTCACAAAGCCCCTCACCTCTGGTTCCCCATCTGCACACCTTCTCTCTCTGCACAAACTGGCTTCTTCTTCAGCACTCTGCATTCTCTCTGTTGTCCCTGAAAAACATGGCTTCTCCCTCTCCCTGACAACATGGCTTCTTCTTGCCTCTCCTTTTCTTTTTTTTTATTTATTTATTTTTTAATTTAATTTAATTTTATTTTATTTATTCATTTTTAGAGAGGAGAGAGAGAGGGACAGAGAGAGAAGGGGGGAGGAGCCGGAAGCATCAACTCCCATATGTGCCTTGACCAGGCAAGCCCAGGGTTTCAAACTGGCGACCTCAGCATTTCCAGGTCAACGCTTTATCCACTGCGCCACCACAGGTCAGGCCTTGCCTCTCCTTTTCAAAACTTTCTGGCAGGAAAACCTCTCCTCCAGCAAACATTAGCAAAACAATGGCTCTTCCCAAGCAGGAAGGTAATTTGCAACATCACAGACCTGCCCAGTGCCCTTTTTAACAATAAAAGTGAGCAAACTCAAAAAACACAAATTTTACAAACTCATTTGCCCAACAGTTCAATAAAAAGAAAAAAATTTAAAAAAAAATTTTTTTTTTTTTTTCTGAAGTTGGAAACGGGGAGGCAGTCAGACAGACTCCTGCATGCACCCGACCGGGATCCACTCTGCATGCCCACCAGGGGGCGATGCTCTGCCCATCTGGTGCGTCGCTCTGTTGCAACCAGAGCCATTCTAGCGCCTGAGGCAGAGGCCACAGAGCCATCCTCAGCACCCAGGCCAACTTTGCTCCAATGGAGCCTCAGCTGCAGGAGGGGAAGAGAGAGGCAGAGAGGAAGGAGAGGGGGAGGGATGGAGAAGCAGATGGGCGCTTCTCCTATGTGCCCTGGCCGGGAATCAAACCTGGGACTCCTGCACGCCAGGCCGACGCTCTACCATTGAGCCAACCGGCCAGGGCTAATGTTTTTTATTTTATGCTATGTAAAATTTACCTCATTTTAAAAAATAAAAGAAGAAAGAAGAAGGGAAGGGAAGGGAAGGGAAGGGAAGGGAAGGGAAGGGAAGGGAAGGGAAGGGAAGGGAAGGGAAGGGAGGGAGATAGGGAGGAAGGGAGGAAGGAGAGAGAGAGGGAGAGGAAGGAAGGGAAGAAGGGAGAGAAGGAGGGAAGGAGGGAGGGAGGGAGGGAGGAAAAGAGAGAAAGAGTTTCAAGGGGAAAGAGGAATATGTGTCCAAAATGAGGAGAATAGGAAGATTAGAAACCAGGGTCCCGGTGACTCCACTGCCTCAAGGGAACTGAGTTCCATGTTGTGAGGATAATGGACAAAAGTAAGCTAACTGAGGGAGGAGGGAAGGGGCAGAGGGAAGGAGATTAACCATAAGTACTTTGGGAAAGGAGCAAATTCAGAGCTGCTGAGAAACTGCAAGTTCAGATGCACAGCACACTGCTTGCTCCTTTTATTTTTTTTATTTTTTAGATTTTATTTATTCATTTTTATTAGAGAGAGAGAGAGGGAGAGATAGAGAGAGAACGGGGGAGGAGCATGAAGATCAACTCCCATATATGCCTTGACCAGGCAAGCCCAGGGTTTCGAACCGGCGACCTCAGCATTTCCAGGTCGAGGCTTTATCCACTGCGCCACCACAGGTCACTCCTTTTAGACATAAAGAATTGAGAGATGCTGAATTGGGAAGATAGAGGGGGTAGAAAGGCCATCAGCAGAGATGACATGAAAATATTCCTGACAAAGGGATGAGAATGCCTCAATGATACCCTCATACAAAGAAAGAGTGGACAAATTAGGAGAACACCTACTATCTTAATATGTCTACAAAAAATAAAGCCCAAATCACTAAGGAATGAATAAATGAGAGGAAGAAGGAAGGAAAAAAGGGAGGGAGGGAGGGAGGGAAGGAAGAATTTAGATAATATTGGAGTAGAAAATTACATGCTGATTCAAAATTTACTTACAGAGGTTTCTGGTCTACATAGAACAGAATCACTACCCAGTTATGTGTCTTTTGTTTGGGCTTAAGACTAGTCTCTCAGTAACAGCCAGTTAATTTGCATATTTATGATAGGGATCTATTTATAGCCTCTTAAAAATCATCTGTTTTCTAAAGCAACTGGCAGGATACTACAATTCATGACAAATGTTTACTAAATATCTTCATGTGCCAGGTCTGGGCTATCAAGTCAGTGGGGCACAGACTTTGCCTTCTATAGGGGACTGGGAAGCACAATGAAATTACTTCTCTACTGCAAGAGGGGCTTCCATTCTGGAAAGCTTCCTATCTATAGGGGGTGGTAGAAAAAGCTTGCACTTAGGAAAGAAGGCCTGTGGTTAAATCCTGGTTCCACTTTTAACCAAACTTGTGACTTAACCATTTTGGGTCTCCATTTCTTTACATGTAGAATGCGGATGACACGTGTTCAAAGAGTTTTCATGAGAAATAAATAAGATCAGATATGTAATGTACCTAAGCAGGGTGTTGGCTGTAATAGGTTCTTTATGGAAGGCAGCTGTTTCTAATTAAATGTGAACATGTGGGGTGTGGGGAGAGCATTCTAGCTAGAAGGAGTGGCAGGGGGACAGAAGCCAGAGAAAGCATAGCTCTTGGGGGAGGAACCAGAAAGGGGGGCTGGGTGAAGTGCAGGTGATGTAACAGGTGATGTAATAGGAGAGGCTGAGCACAGGCTGGGGACGCATGCTACAAAGGGAGGGTGAATTCACTCTGTGCTAAGAAATTGGGTTTGACCCTGTGGACAAGAGGGCAGTACTGGAGTCTCTCACCCAATCCCCTCTGCTACAGTCACCACCAGTTATTCTTGAACCCTTCCCCCTCCAGATCCTTATAAATTAGTAAACATCACCTCTTGGACACTGATCTCTTTTGATAAAGCATGTCATCTCTCAAATTGCCTGGACAAGGGAATGTAAACTGGTTAATGAACTTAAGAAATTCTCTGTAAATGCATGCTGAGTGAACATTTGCTCTAGGCTCCATGGTGATAAATGGCAATTTGTAATCTTAGCCAGAGATGGCTGACCCACAGAGTTACAGTGCAGGAAATGTTAAAAGGAGTGGGGAAAAATCTAGGACAGTGCTTCAGCAAGGGTCAGGCTAGTGGGCAGAGCCAGCCCCGGAGGGGTTTCCTATGGGTGGGGTCTCACAGACCCTCATAACCACAAGGAGCTGGCTAGGACAGATATTGTTTAGAACTGCTAGTGTACAGTGATAATAAAAAGCAGATTTATTTTTTAAAGTAATTAGTGATTTCAAACGCTCTAAAGAAAAGGCCCCATTTATTGTTCGCACCCAGGGCCTGCTCCTCTACTTTAGCACAGTTTCTGAGCCTTAGTTTTAGAATTGGCAAATGAGGACAAACACACCTAACAGTGTGTTTTGAGATGGTAAAATGAGAAGTAAAAATGCCTCCTGGCCCAAAGTCTAACACAGAATATGGCACTTAACATGCATTTCTTTTCTTCTCTCATCTTCCTTTCTTCTCCTCCCAACGTGGTTCCAGAATCCAGTGTAGATAACTTAGGCAACGTTTGTCCGGTTATCTTCTGTCTACGCCAGCACTGTGCACCTTAGCACACGCCAGCTGAGCTGCTGAGAAAGCAAGAGGCATGGCAGAAACAGCGACCTTCACTGCACTCACCAACAAGACAGATATCTTCCACCATGAGCAAAGGTGATTAAGGTGGATGCAGCATTTGTATAAACCTGTTCTCCATCCCACCATCCAAATCTCCAGCAAAAACTTGTATTCTTAAGAGCTTGTCCCAAAATAAAATTACAAAGTGCGCTGGCATCACTTATCACCATACTCAAACGTTCAGATCTCATTCTTTCCACAAACACTCCAGGAGGCCATACTGATGTTACCACAGGCAAGCCAGCTAGTTGCTGCAGAAGTTTGGGCTTGTGACTGGGACTCTTAACTTTTCCTAAAAGCATCACCTCAAAACTACCCTGAGTAAAGAAGAGCAAAGAAAATGATGCCACCTCTTAATCTTGCTTCATCTACACTATTTCCAGTGTGAAAACCATAGAGTACACAATCTTTCACAGATAACAGGCACTAGCTAGAATCTGTTTCTGTATGAAGAGAAGTGGCTCACAGCTTATAAAACACTATTGCTATAAAGACATTAAAACACTTCCCCCTTCACTTTATAACTAGTGTCTTTACAGGCTAAAATAACTTCTCTGCCCTGCTTTTTTAAGGGGGAGAGAGGATGGAAAATACATTTATTTGGTTAAGTAGCCAGATACTTAAAAATACACTACTGGTGGTAAATGTATTCTAGTGAGCAACCTCCACCTTGAAGCAGATCAGAAACGGAAATACTGAAATTCCACCGTGTCTGATTGAGCTGGGTCATTTGAGGAGGCAACTCTTTTCTCTACTCATTGTGCGGACTGGGTTCTAGGTAACAAACCAACCTGCCCCCCAGTCACCACACCTCCGCCCTGTGCTAGCCTTTCAGCAGCCAACATCCCCCATCCTGAGCTCCTCCAATACACAAGACCCGGGGCCAGGGGCTGCCGGTATGATTTTCTACTAAATGTGCCAAGGGACTGAGCTTTTCTCTACAACACCTTCCCCGCTTGTAAAATGTGCAGGAAAAACAATTCCAACAAAACAAAACTTCAGCAGAAGCGGGTCTCCACTCTGTGCTGAAAAGGCCAGAACGTTTATTGGTGGAGCAAGTTAAGACTCTATTTTGGGGGTGGACCTGGAAGGAACAATGACAAGTACAAAGAGGCACCGCAGGCTTCCCCAGAAAAATCCGACGCCCTCCTCCTTGGTCTCCAACCCTCTGTTCGCAGGCCGGCGCACCCTTCAAAACCAAATGTAAAGGGGCATCAGTAGAGGCCGCAAGGCAGGGAGGGTGGACGGACACACCCGCTTGGATATTCCTTAGGGAGAATCCGGAACTAAGCCCAAACGCTTGTTTGATTTCTGAAAGAAACTGAGGAAGAGAATGCGGTCGGGGACAGCCCCTCTAGAAGCAGGCTCACCCTGTCCCCAGCTAGTTCCCCGGCAGTGGCCCTCCGCCTTCCGACCGCTCCCAGCCAGGAGAGGCCGCGGGGCCGAGGGTGGGCAGGGAAGAACCCAGGGCAGCGCTGACCTGGCTGGCGGCCTCGGGTGCGGGCCGAGAGCAGGGGGCCGCACAGGCTCAGTCCCGCGGCGACAAGCAGCAGCTGCCGCGGCCCCATTGTCCTGAGGCTCTGGGCGCACCGCGCGGCTGCTCCGAGAGTGTCCCCGCCTCCGGAAGGCGCGGGCTCCGTGCGCTCTCCCTCCTCCCCGGGCCCCGCGCTGCGCGGTGCGCGCGGGCCAGCAGAGCCTCCGCTGGTGCGGAGAAAGAGGACGCTCCGCGCTGCCCCGCCGGTTGGCGTGTCTGGTGGCACTAATGGCGCGGGGGACGAAGGGGTGGAGCGCGCGAACCGGGAAGGGCGCCCCCCGGTGCCGAGTGTGCGCCTCTGCGCGGTGGTGGACCTCACTCTCCGTCGATCCCTCAGCGGGTTAGCGCCCTGGGGACTGGGCGACCCTGAGCCCCATCTCGTGGAGCGCCTGCACCTCTCTCCGGGTCCCGCCCCGCAGCGCTGTGAGCAGGGTCTCCCCCGGGGGCCGCCGGCTACGACCCGGCGGGGGGAGTACAAACGAGACGTATTTTGCCTTTGGGCGCCTTTGACCCGTGAAATACCAGTGACTCAGTCAGTCTGGAGGGGCTTTCGAGCCCGGCCTCACGGCCTGGGCGGCTGCTCCTTTGGTCTCGTTATCCTCTGGGGAAGCAAAGACGGTGTGCAGCGGACCCTGACAACAGCAATGCGCGCGGGGGGGGGGGGGGGCCGGCCCCCACGGCCTGGCTGGGACCTCCCTGTCCCGGTGCAGGACCACAGGCGGAGCGCTGCCGCCCATTTGCAAATTCGGGATTTAGCTGAAAGTTTGAAAGTGACTCGTTTTTGTAATTTAGACTTAGTGGATTGAAAAGTTTATACTGTAATGACAAGGTTGCCCCCATGAGATAGGGCCTACCTTTGGACTGAATTATTGACATTTCTTAGTCGTTTCTCTTTATTATGAGAAGTTAGAAGTTTCGTACGTGGGGCACTTTTCCAAGGACACTGTTGCTGCGACAGCAGCCTCTCTTCCCTCCCGCTCGCACCTCTTTACTTTTGGTTCCCTAACTAAAGCTCTTGCGGAGCAGCGCGTTGGAATCACCTGCTCAGCCTTCTCCTGGAAAGGAGCCGGCTGGGCGTTCCCAATGCTCAGGACAGCCCCCGGCGCCGCCTGCGAGACCGATGCCCAGAGGGCGGAGTGCCCTGGTTAAGAGTTGCTCACATTTTCTTGAACCATGTATCATGGGTTTGATAGAGTTGGGCCAAATTCAGGTCATAGGGCAGGAAACACTCGCGTAACTCTCCATGGGTTTCTGGAGTACGTCGCGCCCAGGCCCCGCGGGGATGAGCACGCTATTTTGCTCAGAGAGAGTATCTGGTGAGTGCGTCTCAGACTGCGAGGGAGAACTGGGTCCTGTCTCACCGGCCGAGTCTTGGAAAGGTCCCCGCAGCCCTTCTATCAGATGTGCTGAAGTGTTCTGCACCCTGTGCCTGATAAATACTGCGCTGAAAGTCACTGATCGGGTTTCTAAGCGTTTTATAAAGGAAATTTAGCACTGAAAGTGTCACTCACTACCAGCTTCCTGACACTTAAATTAGTGGAGAAAATACAGTAAAAATGGCCTCAATCTTTCTTATGTCCCCCACATCACCCTCAGAGCACAGCATCTTGTATATAGAAGTAGCTCAATAATAGACTGAACATAATTATATAACGGTATTTCAAAATTTCCCTTATTCAATTCTCTGAGGAAAATACATGCAAAAGTAAATCTGAACCATTAAAATATATATTTCTCCACTCTCTATTAATGGATACTATTTTCATCAATCTTAAGGTGCCATTGATTAAAAAAAAAGACGCCACTCATTTAAGATTCAGCCTTTTCATTTATGTACCACTAGCAAGAAAAAAAAATGCAGCCAATTAAACTTTGATTGTAAGTAACAACACAGTTTCAGGATTGTTTAAACATGAGAAAGGGTCTCTTAGAATTAATGAAATGCAGTGTAAAATATAAAAGTAATAGATCATGTGGCAAAAGTTGTTAACTGCTCAAGGATATAAAATAAAAAGTCAGAAGTATCTTCACCTTCCCTCGTAAGAACAACATACATCTTCATGACAACCACTGTTAAAAGTTTCTGTCCATTGTTCAAGAAACTGTAATCACATACAGGTATAAGTATGTAAGTATGTATATAACTGTGGGGCAGTTGTTGTTATATCTGGACAGCAAGGAAACAAACGTTTTGCCACACAATCAAGTAGTCTGATTAAGGAGTCTTTATTCTGAGCCTGGCGACCACGAGTGGATTCATATCCTAAAGAACTCGCGGCCCCAAGTGAACTCAGGGGTTTACTTTTAAAGGCAAAAAGAAGTGGAGTGGGGGGCGAGCGTCTAGCCAAAGCAGTTTTACAGAAGCGAAACAGGCTTTCAGTTATTGTTGGGACAATCTAGGGAGAGAGTGCTCAGAGAAGCATTTTACAAAAAGCAAAAGAATGTGCTCGGTTATCTTGGCCTTTTACAGAGATTGTTACAGCAGCATCCTGAGAGCTTTCTACTGGCAGCTGGACTCTAGATAACAGGCAACACTTATGGCCTTTATAGACTAACATTATGGCTTTACACAACTCTTTTCATTTACTCATCTGCAAATCTTGCAAAACTTGTTGTATGGTCAGGGTATGATGTTTCTACATTTCACTGGGTTAGGCTTGCTCTCTGTTTTACCAGCTGCAAGCACTTGCCTGATTGGTGCATGAGCATGTGGCTATGCCACATGTGTATAGTCTATGTAAGGCTATGGGTGCTTGTGCTCAGGGGATTGCTAATGGCAGATTGCCTGCTCACCTTTGTGAGGGGCCATTTCTTGCTGTTTCTTTGCCTGAGAAGCATTTCCCCTGCCTGTGTGCTTGTCTGCCATTATGAGACTTTATTAAATAGAATGGCCCAATGCTTTCTGCCTCTGCAGTTTCTCTACCATCTGCCTGAATCCAATGTGGACTTGCCTGGCCTTGGCCAGCACCAGCATTACATCTGGTGCAGTGGTTCAGAGCAGGTTGGTATGGAGCCGCCAACACCCTGGAGGGGTGGAATAGAGGAGTGGCTGTTCCTGGTGCCTCTTCTGTTGGGGACAGTGAGCTGGGTGTTTTATTACATTCCTGCAAGAAGAAACTAAGAGCTCTGTGTGAGAAGCTGAGCAAGGTTTAAAGCTCCAGAGTGAGCTGCAGACCAAGTGGCAATAATGGTACGAACTGGAGCAAGTACTGGAGAAGGAGGCCAACCAGGTTTGAGAGCTGTAGTGTGAGGAGCGGGCTGAGCACCAACAGTGCCTGGCACCAGAATGGTCTCTGGAGAAGGAGTTGCAGGAGCACGAGCTCCAGTTCTCCTTGGGGTTGGAACGTGGATGCCAGCAACTATTGGAGAAAACAACTGTGGGTTCAGAAGTTGAGAGTCAGCTTCAGGCCAAGAGCCATCAGCTGTAGGGGCTAGAGTGGGCACCGAAGACAGAGCTGCATTCCTGCCAACAGAGCAGCTCTGGTGGAAGCAGGCATTTCTGATTTCCCCTCTTCTGAGGGAGAGGCTCGGGCTGAAATTGCCATCAGCAGACTCACAGCCCGGCTGGTGGTAGCCCGGAGGGTAAAAACCCAACAACCAAGAGCCCCTCAGGGGCAGGCACAGGCCCCTGTAGTGGAGCAGTCTATGGTCTAGCCCTACACCCAGGCAGAACTGATGGAGTTGTGGGTGAAATTCAGGCAGAAACCCATTGAAACCCTGGCAGCCTGCTTGCTATGGTTGCAGGACATAGGGGGGTGGATGGCATCATGCTCTCTGTAACAGAGATGGATCATAAGGCTGTGAGGGCTGCTGCCTGTGCTACCCCCATGACTAACAGAAGAAATGGGCCTGTAAAGGTTACCTGAACATAGATGTGAGTGGATTTGATTGTGGCCAGGGAAGATAGGGAGAAATTAGATGGCAAGCCTAATGAAGTCTTGATGGAGCTTTGGTGGCAGCTTGAGTGAGAACAGATGTTCCAGCTGTTAAAAAAGCAGGGGAGCCTGACCAGTCAGTGCCACAGTAGATAGAGCGTCGGACTGGGTGGGACATGGAGGACCCAGGTTTGAAACCCCGAGGTCACCGGCTTGAGCATGGGCTCATTCGGTTTGAATATTGGCTTACCAGCTTGAGCATGGGGTTGCTGGCTTGAGCATAGGATCATATACATGACCCCATGGTCGCTGGCTTGAATCCCAAGGTCACTGGCTTGAGTAGTAGGTCACTCACTCTGCTGCAGCCCTCTGGTCAAGGCACATATGAGAAAGCAATCAATGAACAACTAAGAAGCCACAACAAAGAATTGATGCTTCTTATCTCTCTCTTCCTGTTTGTCTGTCCCTATTTGTCCCTTTCTCTGTCTCTCTGTCTGTCACAAAAAAAAAGAAAGAAAGAAAGAAAAGAAAAAACAGAGGAAGCGGATGGCTCTGGCATCTGCCAGGAAAATGGCTGGTGTTCAGGTTACAGGATCCCCAAGACCCAGTGTCCCAGTTTGACTAAGGGAAAGGTGAGGGACCAGTCCAACAAAGGAAGGGGGTTGGAGAGCCCATGTGAAATTCGCAATCCACTTCTAATGTACAGAGCTTGGTGATTTGCACAGACAGCTTGGCTGTCTATCATGGACTGGTCATTAAGCGGTATAATGGACTCTTGGACTGTGACCAGAGGGGGGCACCAGCTCCCTTGATGAATGGATGGACATGTTGCTTGTAAACAGTACTATGAGAGACCCTGATAGAAGGGGTCCTGTGGCACCTGTGGAGGCCCTCCTGCATCAGGAAGCTGTTCTCATCTATTTGCAGAGGTGCACCAAGGACACTTTATGGTTTCCATGGACACAGCCCTGGACTATACAGGCCCTCCCACCTACCATGAGGTAGGGGGCTAGAGATGGGCCTCCAGTTGACACCCTGGGCAAAGTGCTCAGGGAGACATTGTGAAGGGCACCTTTATAATTATTATGTAGCTTTTGCTGTTGTTGTAGTCTCTGTTTTCTGTCAGGTAGATTGTGCAACGAGCAACCCTAATGGGGTAGCATGTGGGGCAGCTGTGTTAGGCTTGCTTTCTGGTTTACCAGCTGCAAGCACTTTGCCTGATTGGTGTGTGAGCATGTGGCTGCACCACGTGTGTATGGTCTATGTAAGGCTATTGGTGCTTGTGCTCGGGGTATTGCTAATGGAAGATTGCCTGCCTACCATTGTGAGGGGCCATTTCTTGCTGTTTATTTGTCTGAGAAGCAGTTTTCCCTGCTTGTGTGCTTGTCCACAGTTATGAGACTTTATTAAATATTATAGAATGGCCCAACACTTTCTGGCACTGCAGTTTCTCTACTGTCTTCCCGAATACAATGTGGACCTGCCTGGCCTTGGCCACTGGCACTACAATAACCTCAAAATAAGAATGGAATAATACTCTATCTACAACATTTTATTACATTTCATTGGTGGAAAATGTTTTTAACGATCTTACAAAACTGTAAAGTTTAAAATGATATTTTTTGCTTAGTTATCAAAACAGAATATACCTGTAGAGACAAAAAGGGGGCTTCTGAAACAATGAAATCTTTAACTTCTTTCTGCATGTTAACTAGCCAAAGTATCCTTCAGACTGAGGCTGAAATATTGTACAATGAACAAGGAGGGAGAGTAGTACAGAATGAGGTACTTCTCTGTCAACTTAGAATTTTCTGAAATATTGTGGTTTGCTCACTGAGTGACCACCAAAAGTTAAACCTACTGTTGTAAAATAGCATACCTTTATTCCACAAGTTATGTAGAGACATCAAGGCAGGACACAGAAGAATTTTTAAGAGGAGATTTTTTTTTCCTGTATTTTTCTGAAGCCGGAAACGGGGAGAGACAGTCAGACAGACTCCCACATGCGCAGGACCGGGATCCACCCGGCACGCCCACCAGGGAGCGACGCTCTGCCCACCAGGGGGCAATGCTCTGCCCCTCCGGGATGTCACTCTGTTGCGACCAGAGCCACTCTAGCGCCTGGGGCAGAGGCCGGGGAGCCATCCCCAGCGCCTGGGCCATCTTTGCTCCAGTGGAACCTCGGCTGCGGGAGGGGAAGAGAGAGACAGAGAGGAAGGAGAGAGGGAGGGGTGGAGAAGCAGATGGGTGCTTCTCCTATGTGCCCTGGCCAGGAATCGAACCCGGGACTTCTGCACGCCAGGCCGATGCTCTACCACTGAGCCAACCGGCCAGGGCCAAGAGGAGATTTATTAATAAACCAGTTGCATATGACTTACATGGGGTATAGCTGACCCAAATTGTGTAGCCCCGAATATAGCTCTGAGGCTAGTTCTATACACTTGATCACATACAGGTTGGGGGGGGGGGAAGGAAGGGGAAACATGACACAATAATCGGTCATTAACAAGCTTATAACATTTGTCTATAGGAACTATAAAAAACATTCCTACAGCCTGACCTGTGGTGGCACAGTGTGAGGCGAACGTGATAACCACTACACTACGGAAACAACTAGTGGCACAGTGGATCAAGCGTTGACCTGGAATGCTGAGGTCACTGGTTTAAAACCCTGGGCTTGCCCAGTTAAGGCACATATGGGAGTTGACGCTTCCTGCTTCTCTCCCCCTTCTCTCTCTCTCTCTCTCTTCTCTCTTCTCTTCTCTAAAAAATGAATAAATAAATAAAAATAACTTTAAAAAAACATTCCTACATATTAAAACTTACAAGATAACACAATAGTGATGTCGTTTTACATATCAAAGACATTCACAAATCTTTTAGTGTCTACTTTCCATTTGTCTAGAGGGTATATGTTACTTTTAGGATTCCAGGAAGGGAGGAAGAGTTAAAATCAGTGTAGGATATGTAAATATTGTCTCTTATTGAAAGGGAAAGGAAGTTCTTCAGATAACCTTTATTCTTTCAAAGCCTGACTTTTCCTCTTTAAAATGGCGTTGCCACAGAATAAGTGCTGGCGAGGATGTGGAGAAAAGGAAGCCCTCCTGCACTGCTGGTGGGAATGCAGACTGGTGCAGCCACTGTGGAAAACAGTATGGAGATTCCTCAAAAAATTGAAAATCGAACTGCCTTTTGACCTAGCTATCTCACTTTTAGGAATATACCCCAAGAACACCATAGAGCTGCTCCAAAAGGAGAAATGCACCCCCATGTTTGTGGCAGCATTTTTCACAATAGCGAAGATTTGGAAACAGCCCAAGTGTCCATCAGAGGATGAGTGGATTAAAAAACTTTGGTACATATATACTATGGAATACTACTCAGCCATAAGAAATGATGACATCGGATCATTTACAATAACATGGATGGACCTTGATAACATTATATGGAGTGAAATAAGTAAATCAGAAAAAACTAAGAACTATATGAATCCATACATAGATGGGACATAAAAATGAGACTCAGAGACATGAACAACAATGTGATGGTAATAGGGGAGGGGGGTTGGGGGAGGGGGGAGGGGGCAAGGAAGGAGAGAGGGGGTGGGGGAGGGGAGGGGCACAGAGAAAATCAGATAGAAGGTGATGGAAGACAATTTGACTTTGGGTGAGGGGTATACAGCATAATCAAATGTCAAAATAATCTGGAGATGTATTCTCTGAACATATGTACCCTGATTTATCAATGTCACTGCATTAAATTTAATTTTAAATAAATAAATAAATAAATAGATAGATAGATAAATAAATAAAATGGTGTTGCCAATACTAAGTTTTACAGTTCTTTGGCACCTTACCACACTACCTTCCAGATCAGTGGCTTTAATTTTATCATGCATAAGTGCAGATTGCTGGCCCCCATCTCAGATCAATGAAATCAGATTGTATATTTTGGACAAGCAACCTTCCTCAGTCCCTGTAAAGCCAGTAGCTACAGCCACCATCACAGCTGCCTGGCCCGTACAGTTTGCATTTGATTTGGACAGATGGTAATGAAACAATGAAGCCAAGAACTGGTGGGCCATTACATTTAATCCTAGCTTGCACCCAGCAGGAGAGAAATACACACAGTAGAAAAACACTTCCCTTCCATTCAGGGCTCCCAAAGCCACTGACTCATCCGAATTTCCTAGAATCAAAGGTTTCTACCTCACCAGCCTTATTCACCTCTGTTCCCCATCTCCTTCTCTCTGTACAAACTCTGTACAAACTAGCTTCTCCTTCAGCACTCCATCTTGGCTGCTTCTCCTCTCCTCCACATGGCCTTTCTCTGCTCTCCACCAACATGAGCTCCTCTGCCCCATTTTATAGTGTAGAAATCCAAACCTTTAATCCAATATACAAACAAGGAAGTCTCTGATACAAAGTCACTTATCTGAGGCATAAAGGGATTCCTCATGAGAGTGCACCACCCCACATCATGCAACAGTCAAGGGTGTGGGGAAAAGCTTAATTTTGAAAAGATCTTAGTATTAAAAAGGTGGTAAAGACTTAGTCTTAAAACTAAGCCTTAGGCTATAAGGACCCTGCCTGCTCATAGCCTGTCCCCCACGTCCAATGCAAACTATAAGCGAGCAAACATATACATCATATTTACAAACTTATTTGACCAACAGCCAGGAAGCCATTAAGAGAAAAAATAGCAAGCAAATTAACTACAGCCTTATAGTGGGGGATGAGAATGTTCGGTTTCAAGCCCTTCCTCCTCCTTCAGGGCTGCTCTGTTCTCCAGGTGGCAGCTGAGTAGTCATTTTATCTATCACCTACAACCCATCATTAACATATACATATAAATATAATGTATACACCTTATACCAGTTAAGCTATTTTGTACCTTTTTTTCAGTCCATTCTTTTCTTGCCTAGGAGAGTAGTAACTTTTTCTCAATGTTTTTGTATTTTTAGTACATTTATGTTTCAAAAAAAAAGTATTGCTTAATGTTTTAAATATTTACACAGAGAGTAATATATTCAAGGAATACTTCTGCAGTTTGCATTTTTCTAGATTGATCAGTTTAATACATGTATATTAAATTCTTTTCAAACTTTAGTATTCCCTTATATATCATATTTTATTTTTCTAAAGCTATCAATTTTATCTGCAGTTTAGTTCCCCCCCTTTTTATTTCTCAAGTGAGAGGCAGGGAGGCAGAGACAGACTCCCGCATGTGCCCCAACCAGGATCCACCTGGTAAACCCCTACCAGGTGATGCTCTCCCCATCTGGGCTGCTGCTCCATTGCTTGGCAACCAGGTTATTTTAGCACTTGAGGTGAGGCCATGGAGCCATCTTCAGTGCCTGGGACCAACTTGCTCAAATTATTTGAGCTATGGCTGCAGGAGAGGAAGAAAGCAGGAGAGGGGTGAAGAAGTAGATAGTCACTCCTGTGTGCCCTGACAGGCAATTGAATGTGGGACTTTCACAATCTGGGCCAACACTCTACTGCTAAGCCAGATGGCTAAGACATAGTCCCCATTTTTGTACCTTACATAACATATGTTTGCTTTTTTTCCCCTTAATTAATCTGACAGGAAGATGAAAAATGACCATTTCCCAAGGTTTTTTTTTTTTTTTTTGTCTTGCTGCTTTTTTTCTTTTTAATTGCTTTAATTTTCACATAGGCTTTTTGTTACTTCTTTCTTTCTACTTCCTTTGGGTTTACCTTTTATTCTCCTAACCTTTTGAACTGATAGCATGGCTGATTAATTTTCACTTCTCTCTCAAATGACCACGTCAGCTGAATTTTATGATGTTGATGTATATATATATGTGATTCATGTCTAGATATTTTGTCAATTTCACTATATCTTCTTTAACCCATAAATTACTGGAAGTTTTGACTGGTGTGGGTCAAATAAGTTTGCAACTATGATGTATATGTTTGCTCGCTAATAGTTTGCATTGGGTGCGGGGGACAGGCTGTAAGCAGGCAGGGTCCTTATAGCCTAAGGCTTAGTTTTAAGACTAAGACTTGCCTGCCCTTTTAATACTAAGATCTTTTCAAAACTAAGTTTTTCCCCAAACCCTTGACTGTTGCATGATGCGGAGTGGTGCACTCTTATGAGAAATCCCATTTATGCCTCAGATAAGTGACTTTGTATCAGAGACTTCCTTATTTGTAGATTGGTTTAAAGGTTTGGATTTCTACACTATAAAATGGGGCAGACTGGGGGCTCGCTCTCTGGGTTCCTGAAATTAGCATTACAAGGAGAGGCAGCCAAGATGGTGGAGTGCTGAAGGAGAAGCCAGTTTGTGCAGAGTTTGTGTAGAGAGAAAGAGATGGTGAACAGAGTGAATAAGGCTGGTGAGGTAGAACCTTTGATTCTAGGAAACTTGGATAAGTCATTTGCTTTGGGAGCACTGAATGGAAAGGGAAGTGTTTTCCCACTGTGTGTATTTCTCATCTGCCAGGTGCAAGCTAGGATTAAATGTAATGGCCCACCAGTTCTTGGCTTTATTGTTTCATTACTGTCTGTTCAAATCAAATGCAAACCTGCATGGGCCAGGTGGCTGTGATGGTTGCTGTGGCTACTGGCCATACATTTGGCTTAGTCTGTGACAGGATTTGGATCAGTTTGGTATGGAGCCAACATCACCTTTGAGCAGTGGAGTAGAGGACTGGCTGCTGTTATGGTTCCCCATGGCTGTCCTTTTGGGGGCCATAGGTTGGCTCTTTTACAGCCATGTGTGAGGAAACCAAGAGCTCTGTGGAAGAGGCTGCCAGGGACCTGCAAACTGAGCAGTGGAAGAACCTGGAGTGAACATGGGAGAAAGAGATGCCAACCCTGGAGCTGGAGGAAGCACCGGAGAAGGAGACCAACCAGGTTTGTGAGATTCACCTGGAAATGGAGCAGCCACTGGAGAAGGAATCACAGGTTTGTGAGTTGCAGATTGCCCTGAATGTTGTGGAGAGCCAGCAGTGATGGGAGGCCAAAGCCGTGGCTGCAAAGCCCACAGAGCAGAAGGTGGCGGCGGCCCAGGTCTCAAGCCCGACAGCGGGAGCTGGTGTTTTCGGTTCCTCTTTGGAGGATAAAAGAATCAAGCTTGAGTTGCAATCCACAGTCTCCAGAAGATGAGAGCCCAGGAGTAAGAAGTACTTACTACGCCCCTGGTAGGTCTGCGATTTTGGGACATAGGGGTGGTTGTCATCATGCCCTCTGGAGCAGAGATGGAAATGCTGACTGCCATTGCCACATCCTCCTCCTTGGGACAGTGTAAGACCTGCCAGAATGGCAGAAATGGAAGGGGGCTGAGGCCCCATGTACGTGGACTGATTCCTGGACTATGACCGCAGTGGGCACTGGCTTCTTCGCTGGATGGACTTACAGATTTTGGACATTGTGAAATACCCTGATGGGGGTGGGGGGAAGCTTTCCTGGAAGCCCTCTCCCTGCCTGGGGAAGCTTTTCATACAGCTGGAAAGAAGAGGACATTTTACACTTTTGGCAAAATACTCAGAGACTGGTGAAATGTGCCTTTGTAATTGCTAAAACTGTATGATTTGTGGTATTGTAATTTGTGTAATGAGCCTAATTTCCTTGTGCAGGAATACCTGTAGTTTAGATTGTAAGAGAGCAAAAGGGATGGAATGTGGGTCAAAAAAGTTTGCAATAAAGTAAAAAAACACCATTGAAAACTGTTATTTCCCGTGATATTTGTTTCAAAACATTTTTTGATATATTAAAACCGTGTCTGATAAAAATTCTGCACTTCTTTGATAAACATTTCTGTTATGCTCAGATTTGATTCCTCTAAGACTGATAATTTTCTTTTTATAATTAAAGGAAGAAATTTTTCTTCAAAATGAGATTTACTTTGAAGGATAAAGTCTTTCAAAATAAGACTAACTTCCGTAGTTGAAATGTGTTCACCTTCAATCTTTTGAATTGTTTTGGGAAAAATAGATGCTTGATTATGTACAAAATACATTAATATCTCAGATATTTTATTATTGGAAAATGGTTCCAGGATTTTAGGACATTTGTCTAAATTTAAAAAATATGAATGGAGAGGCTCAAATAACATTGGGGAACAAATTTTTTTTTTCATTTTTGTTGCATGAGGTTTTAGAACTGTTTTTATATATTTCTGCATTGCCAATTCCAAATCTGAAATCTGGTTTTTGGTGCATGCTCTAGTTTTTATGCAATTTTAATTTCTTTTTGTTACAGTTAATGGCATGCATTGGTCTTTAAATTGGAGTTAAAGGGCAATGACTCTAAGATTGAACATAACCACAAGGCAATTACTGTTTTACAAACATCACTTTTACATAATAGTAGATGTTTTTAAATGTAAAAAATTATTATCTGATAAAAAACCCCTCTTATTTTGTTTTAAGATTGAATCATGGCTTCTTCAAGTAGGCATAAATGTAAGAATAGTCCTGACACCTTCTGTTATATATGTGGCTGTTACACATTTCGTCAAAGGCGTAATATTTCATCATTTGTGACATGTGCATATATTGCCTATTTTCAAGTTCTCCTTGGCGATCAAGACAAGAATTGGGCTCCTTGTATTGTGTGTAATAATTGTGAGGAAATGCTTCATGACTGGATAAAAGGAAAATGCAAAGAAATGCCTTTTGGTATTCCCATGGTTTGGCATGAACCTAAGGACCACAGTGGTGACTGGTATTTCTGTGTGATTCATACAAAGGGCATTGGCAAGAAAAAATGGCATGATCACATATCGTAATATTCCTTCAGCAATATGACCTATCCCACACTCTGAGACACTCCGGGTTCTAGTTTTCAATGGTTTTATTTCTTCTAAGGATGAAGAAAGTGAACATGATGATCAAGTGTATTTTGATAAGATGCATGAGGAAATGGTTATAGAATCTGAAGGGTCTTCTTCTGATGCCAAGCAATCATTAGCCCCTCAGCTAACCCCAATTGAATGACTTAGTAAGAGATTTGGGTCTATCAAAGAAAGCAGCTGAGTTATTAGCATCCAGCCTTCAAGAAAAGAATGTACTTCACTGGTCAGCTAAAGTATCACATTTCAGAAAGCGTGAACAAATTTTTGTGGATTTTTTTCCCGAAGATAAACACTTCGTTTACTGTCATAATATCAGTAGTCTTTTCAGCTAGCTAGGT
Source organism: Saccopteryx bilineata (assembly GCF_036850765.1). NCBI lineage: Eukaryota > Metazoa > Chordata > Mammalia > Chiroptera > Emballonuridae > Saccopteryx > Saccopteryx bilineata. The sequence goes on along the minus strand of NC_089493.1, from coordinate 201,056,734 downwards.
GTTACCACTTACAGTCCAACAGAATGGTGGCTATTTCTTGACAGCTCTAAATGGAGTCTGAAATGTGCTCTCCTACACAACAGTAATGTTTATGCAGTGGTTCCAATTGGTTATTCAACTCATCTGCAAGAAGATTATAATGACATAAAAATTGTCCTCAACTTTCTGAAATATGAGGAGCATAACTGAATTATTTGTGTGGATCTTAAAATGGTAAGTTTCCTGCTAAGATAACAGAGAGGTTTCATGAAGTATCCTTGCTTTCTGTGTTTGTGGGGCAGTGGAGCTCAGGAGAAACACTGGACACAGAAGGAGTGGCTGAAACATGAATCTCTGGAAGTAAAAATGCAAAATATTGTGAGTGAACCTTTAGTTAATCAAGACAGGATCATTTTCCCCCCACTTCACATCAAACTTGGCTTAATAAAGCAGTTTGTTCAGGCTTTGAATAGAGAACATGAATGCTTTCAACATATTATTTCTGCTTTTCCTGCCTTGTCTTTTGAGAAGATAAAAGCAGGTGTATTCGATGGACCTCAAATTCAAACCCTCATATGTGATGAAGAATTTGCCAGGAAGATGAATAAGGAGGAGAAAACAGCATGGCAGTCTTTTGTGGCAGTTACAAAGAACTTCCTTGGCAACAAAAAAGCAGAAAACTATGAACTCCTGGTTCAAAGAATGCTGTTGGCTTTCCGTGACATTGGATGTAAGAAGCATTAAGATTCACTTCCTGAACAGTCACCTTGATAAGTTTCCCAAAAATTTTGGAGCTGTTAGTGATGAGTAGACTATCACTGGAGCATCAAATGAGATTGTCCTCAACAAGTACACAAACGCAAGAGCTACAAACACAAATTTTTGCCTGAAGAGAATTTAAATGTTTTGTGCAAATTTTATGATTAAAATAAGTGTTTTTAATATGTTCTGTTTTGAAATTGTAGACAAATTCTGATGCAATCATATCTTTTAGTGTATTAGTGTATTTACTGCATTATATAAATTATTATATTTTCATAAAGACGATGCCCAAGAAGACATTCTACTTCATTATGTTAAACTAAATGTTGAAAATATTACAATAAGATGAAAACCTAAAATCTTGAATTGCAAAAAATCTGTAGCTTACAAAGAAAAACTAATGTCAGATTTGAAATTAGCACACTTGAATTAGGTAAGAACAAGTGTTTTTGTGGATGCAACAAAAATTTTGTTCCCCAGTGTAATTGTAGAACATGCTTTATAGCAGATGTTAGAACAAACCATCTAACTTTTGAATATCCTAAAAGGTTTTTGTATTCAACATTTGCTTCTTCACAAAATTGTATTAAAGTAACAACATGCATGGCAAAATGACTAAAATGCAAATAAATGAAGTTATTACTTCTGCAACAATTGGCATGGCACATGACGCTATGTTGATTGCATTTGACAAAATATGTGCATTACAACCTATTCCTAGTATTTTCTTTTGGAGAAACTCTTGTAATTTTACATAAACATTATTCACCCCTTTGCATCTTTGCCCACCAAAATTTGTGTTTGTATTATCAGCCGTTAGTGCAACAACTTTGTATTTCAAGTTGTTTTCATTTATTACTCTGTATAGATGGCTTGACAAAATTTCAGAAGTTTCACTCTCAGTGGATTCTAAATTTAAAATTTTTACTTGAATGCTCTTGGTAACATTAAAATATTTTACTATTATTGGATACAATTTAATTTCATCATGATTTGATGCATCAGATAAAATTGTTATAGATGCTGTAGTTTCCAAGTCCTCTGAAAGTATTTTGTCACAGTAATTTTTAAATACTGATTTCAAAATAGCCTCTCATTTTGTCCTGGCACTTGAAAATTTTGCAGTGTGAAACTTTTTCAATAATTTAATTGTACAATCCATACTATGAAAACTCTGACTGAGAATTATGGTAAGAAATGCAAATGTTCTCTCCATTGTAGCCAACTGTTTTTCATCGTCAGAATAATTTGAAGTTTTAAAAAAACTTGTTACTTTACAACTGGAAGCTGATACATCTAGTAATTGCTTATGTTTGTTGGTAGTCAAGTGTTTCATTATTGCTGGGCTGCCCCAAACTGCAATACAAAATTCTCCACTGCAAATATTGCAGAAAACAATGGTATCTTTCTTTGATATGAGGAATGGAAATTCATTTTTCAATTTATTGTTGAAATGGCATTTTCTCTTTTTCTATCCCTTAAATGAAATAAAAAATTAAAAATAAAATATAGAGCTACACGAATGATGCAAGCACATTAGGAACTGAAAACATTACATCATGGTAGGCAAATTTTCCTGAAGCTAAATTAACAAAACTAAATATCAAACAAAACCACTAATTTGGAGTGATATTCAGGTGTATTTATCATTTTCTAATTAAAAAACCTGTTTTATGTAACTATTTAATTAAAATGTGTTATTAATGGATATGGTTTGAGGTTAGATTTCCACTTTAAAACATGAATTTTGGGAAAATATTTGTAAATAAAATTATACATATTTGGAAATTATTAAATAGATAATGAATTAATAATACATGAATTGTGCTTACCTGTCTATGATTATTTACTGAGAAAGAAAGAATCATGAGTCTACAATGTCCTATTTGCTGTGTCATATTTCAGTAAGAAGTACACAAAGCCATTTGCAGTCTCGGTATATTGCGCCCTCTGTCAAGGTCTCCCGTGCAGAGCGCATGCGTCTCATAATTTTGTCTCGCCACACTGTACTGATCCTTGATAAATCATCATGTCAAATACAAATATGTCATATCACGTGCAGTGGATTGACTCTGCATTGATTGAATATGGACATTTACAGATTAGTCTTCCAATATCAAAAAGGAGGACATGTAGGAGGATACTTTTCGGGGGAGGATGGAATTTACAAAAGGACTGTTCTCCCTAAGGAGGATGATTGGTCACCTTAAGAATATTCAAATATGTACAGGCTTTCCCTCTCTTGAAGATTACCGGAGCATATCCTTTGAGAGTAGTGAGGGTGTGGTAGGCAGTTAGACAGACATGAACAGAGCAAAGACAATGGGCCGTGTACAGAAGGTCACCAGGGCAGAAAGCCTCAGGTGCCTAGCTACTGGAAAAACTGGAAAAACAAGAAACTCACCCCCAGGATGACCTTTTGTCCCCTAGCATATTGCTGGTCATGGGGCTGGAGACTAGCCTTTAAGTAGGACAATGAGGTTATGACCCATATCAAATACATCTAGACTTCAGTTGTGTTTTAGCTCTAGGCCCAGAAAAGTGGCAAAAGCAGACAAGTGACACCAGGTCCAGGTGCATTAACCAATAATCCCCTGCCTTGATGCCAATTAATCAGTGGAGACCAAAACCCTGAAAGGACACACCTGGAAAGCTGATGAATATTATTTTGAGATCCTCCCCTGAGGCCTCCAGATAAATACCTTCAAGAGGAGGACCCAGCTCAGCTCTTTCCTTTTCTCACCTTCTCCCAGCACCTTTTCCTTCACTCTTTCCTAATCTCTAAGGGCCTTTTGCCTCTGTAACTTGTTTCCTGAACTCATTTCTTCTACAGCTCACTTCTGCCTCTGAGACTTTCCAAATAAACTTTCTCTTATAGTTTGAGCCTTGATTCTGAATTCTTTCTTAGACAGAAGTCAAGTGCTGAGGTTGCCAGACTGAGGCCCAGTCTGACTCTACCAGTCTAAGCCATTTTACTGCCAGGGGGAAACTGATTTTGCCACACCACAATATACTTTTTGGGACATAGATTACTTTAAGCTGGTTATTTTGAAGAAACAAAAGACTCAAAGACTCTTTGACCTTCCCCCTTACCTGCCTAAAGGAATTCGGATGAAAAAACCTGCTCAGAGGTAACGATTACCTTTGCAGTATGGACGGAAAGAATCCAGCAACTGTTTGATAGGATCCTGCTCTGCGTCCCATTGTTTCTGGGTGGCCCCAGCAAGAATGTTTACCAAGTATTTGCTCTTCCTCATCTCTTTGTGAACTGTCCACTCTCTCTCTGAGTCCCAGACTCCTGCCTCTCTCCCCTTGGGCCAGAATGACATACAAGCCTCAACTGCCCAATTTGTGCTGGGTTTCCATATTTTGGGGGAAACTCCAAAAGAAAAATTATTTTTCCTTCCCCATAGTAGCTAGAGTGCTCTTTAAGTCTGTTTTGCCTTTTTACATTCCAGGTGCTAATAAGCAGAATTCAGGGGAGCACAGACCCTCTCAACTTTCCATACCAAAGACCAGTTTTGTAACAGTGGAAACAGGATCAAACATATATCAAAATATAGGAGTAAGCAATGTAAAACTCAAGTTATTGTTTTCTTGTGGGTTTTTTTGATCCATAAAATTCATATTTTTATTATTTAGAAAATTAAATATAATGGGGTGACATTGATCATAAGAGTACATAGGTTTCAGGTAAACATTTTTGTACTGTTTGAACTGTTTTGTGTTGTGTGCCCATCACCCAAAGGAAAATAGTATAAACCCCCTTACAACAAAATCCTTTAATATTTTGCTTAACTGTATAACTTTAGCTGTTTTACTTATCATATCAGTATATTGTCATCAACTGTTCATTAATAGTTTATTTTTGTTTTTTTAAAAATTAATTTATTGTGTTTACATAGATTCTAGTATATCCCTGAATATATCCTCCCCTCCCCTGTGTCCCTCCGTACATCCCCCCCTGTCCCCCTCCCTGTAACGCCCTCCCCCCTTCCCTCCAGGGTTTGCTTTTCTGCTCTCATCCCATCCTATCAGCTTATCATTTCCTTTCCCTCTGTCCGCTTTCCTTCTGGATCCTTTGATCCCACCTGTCTCTATTTCGCTCCTCAGTTCATGTTGTTCATTGGATTCCTCAAATGAGTGAGGTCATATGATATTTTTCTTTCTCTGCCTGGCTTATTTCACTTAACATAATAGTTTCCAGGTTCATCCATGTTGTCGCAAAAAATAATATTTCCTTCTTTTTCATGGCCCCATAGTGTATATATACCACCGCTTTTTAATCCAATCGATCACTGACAGACACTTGGGCTGTTTCCAGATCTTGGCTATTGTAAACAATGCTGCCATAAACATGGGGGTGCATTTCTCCTTTTGACTCGTTGACGTAGTGTTCTTGGGATATATTCCTAAAAGTGGCATGGCTCGGTCAAAAGGCAGTTCGATTTTTAATTTTTTGAGAAATCTCCATACTGTTTTCCACAGAGGCTACACCAGTCTGCATTCCCACCAGCAGTGCAGGAGGGTTCCCTTTTCTCCACATCCTCACCAGCACTTACTCTGTGTTGTTTTGTTGATGAGCACTAATCTGACTGGTGTGAGGTGATATCTCATTGTGGTTTTATTTGCATTTCTCTAATGATTAGTGATATTGAGCATTTTTTCATATGCCTATTGGCCATCTGTATGTCCTCTTTGGAGAAGAGTCTATCCATTTCTTTTGCCAATTTTTTGATTGGATTGTTTGTCTTCCTGGTGTTTAGTTTTATAAGTTCTTTATAAATTTTAGTTATTAACCCCTTATCAGATGTATTGTCAAATATGTTCTCCCATTGTGTGGTTTGCCTTTTTATTTTTTTCATATTGTCTTTAGCTGTGCAAAAGTTTTTTAATTTAATGTAGTCTCATTTGTTTATCCTGTCCTTTATTTCTTTGCCCATGGAGATAAATCAGCAAATATATTGCTGTGAGTGATGTCGGAGAGCTTATTGCCTATGTTTTCCTCTAGGATGCTTATGGTTTCATGACTTACATTTAAGTCTTTTATCCATTTTGAGTTTATTTTTGTGAATGATGTAAGTTGGTGGTCTAGTTTCATTTTTTTGCATGTAGTTGTCCAATTTTCCCAACACCATTTGTTAAAGAAACTGTCTTTACTCGATTGTATGGTATTATCAGCTATGTCAAATATCAATTGTTCATAAAGGTACGGATTTATTTCTGGGGTCTCTATTCTGTTCCGTTGATCTATATGCCTGTTCTTATGCCAGTACCAAGTTGTTTTGAGTATAATGGCCTTGTAGTATAACTTGACATCTAGAAGTGTGATACCACTCACTTTATTCTTCTTTTTCAAGATTGCTGAGGATATTAGTGTTCTTTTTTGGTTCCAAATGAATTTTTGGAATATTTGTTCTATATCTTTGAAGTATGTCCTTGGTATTTTCATAAGAATTGCATTGAATTTATAAATTGCTTTGGCTAATATGGACATTTTAATAATGTTTATTCTTCCTAGCCATGAACACGGTATATGTTTGTATCTTCCTTGATTTCTTTTATTAATGTTTTATAGTTTTCTGAGTACATCTTTAATCTCGTTGGTTAAATTTACTCCTAGTTATTTTGTTGTTGTTGTTGCAATAGTGAAGGGAATTGTTTTCTTAATTTCTCTTTCAGACAGATCATTGTTGGTGTATAAAAATGCCTCTGATTTCTGAGTATTAATTTTATATACTGACACCTTGCTAAATTCATTTATCAGGTTCAGTAGCTTTTTTACTGCAACTTTAGGGTTTTTTATGTACAGTATTTTATCATCAGCAAATAATGATAGTTTTACTTCTTCTTTTCCAATTTGGATGCCTTTTATTTCTACTTCTTGTTTGATCGCTGTGCTAGGACTTCCAGAACTATATTGAATATGAGTGGTGAAAAGGGGCACCCCTGCCTTATTCCTGATCTTAAGGGAATTGCTTTTAACTTTTGCCCATTGAGTATGATGTTGGCTGTGGGCTTGTCATAGATGGCCTTTATTATGTTGAGGTATGTTCCCTGTATTCCCACTTTGTTGAGAGTTTTGATCATAAATGGGTACTAGATTTTATTGAATGCTTTTTCTGCATCTATTGATTATAATCATGTGGTTTTTGTTCTTCCTTTTGTTTATATGATGAATCGCATTGATTGACTTGCTAATATTGTACCAGCCTTGCCTCCCCAAAATAAATCCCACTTGATCATGATGTATGATTTTTTTCATTATTTCTGGATCTGGTTTGCTAATATTTTGTTGAGAATTTTAGCATCGATATTCATCAGGGATATTGGCCTATAGTTTTCTTTCTTTGTGTTGTCTTTGCCTAGCTTTGGAATCAGAATTATGCTCGCCCCATAAAAGGAGCTTGGAAATTTTCCCTCCTCTTGAATTTTTTGAAATAGCTTGAGAAGGAAAGGAGTTAGTTCTTCTTTGAATGTTTGGTTGTGATGAATTCCTTGAGGTTTTTTTTTCACTCGGATTTCGAACAAAAATATGCACCGAGTTGCAGCTTGTATTTTAAAAAATTTATATGTTGGTCGGTTTGTATCTCAAGGTACCTCTGTATTCCTCTTTTACTATATATATAAAATATATTTATTTATTTATTTATTTTCCTGCTTCGTTCTGTCTATAGCAGGTCCCTTAACATTTTTTGCAGCAATGGTTTGGTTGTAATGAATTCCTTGTTGTTGTTTTTTTTGTCTGGGAAGCTTTTTATTTCTCCTTCAATTGTAAATGATAGTCTTGCTGGATAAAGAAGTCTTGGTTGTAGGTTCTTGTTTTGCATTACTTTGAATATTTCTTCCCAATCCCTTCTGGCCTCAAGTATTTTTATTGAGAAGTCAGATGTTATCCTTATGAGTGTTTCTTTGTAGGTGATTGACTGTTTTTCTCTTACAGTTTGTAATATTCTTTCTTTATCTCTTAGCTTTGGTATTTTGATTATGATATGTCTTGGTGTCAGTCACTTTGGGTTCTTTTTTATTGGGGTTCTCTCTGCTTCTTGAACTTGTGTGACTCTTTCCTGCATCAATTTAGGGAAATTTTCATCTATAATTTCTTCAAAGAGCTTCTCTATTCCTTGTTCTTTCTCTTCTCCTTCAGGAATTCCTATTATGCAGATATTGTTTCTCTTCACGTTGTCACAGAGCTCTCTTAGGGTGTCATCAGACTTTTTAATCCTCTTTTCTTTTTGCTTTCTGCTTCTGTGCTTTCACTTATCTTGTCCTCTAAGTTGCTGATTCGATCCTCTGCTTCATCCAACCTGCTTTTAATTCCTTCTAGAGCAGTCTTCATTTCTAATATTGTTTGTCATTTCTGTCTAGTTCTTCTTTATGATTTCCGTGTCTTTTTGATGCTTACAATTTCTTTATTGAGATGTTCATTAAGTCCATCCATTGTAGTTTTGAGATCCTTAAGCATCCTAACAATCATTATTTTATACTCTGCATCTGGTAATTTGATTACTTCTGATTCATCCAGGAGTTTTTCTGAGAACTTATCTTGTTGAAGCATATGATTTATGCTTTTCTGCCTACCCATTATTCTCTGACTTATAGGCTTCTTCCAGTTGTGATCTCCTTACCTTGTCCAAGTTATTGTTTTAACGGCAAAACAAACAAAACAATACTTCTTATTGAATAATAAGTATGAGCTCTGGGGAGGACACTGGGGAAGGATAGCAGAATGTGCCACCCCAAAATATGCCTCTTAGGCAAGTCTTATTTTGAACTGATTATTCTGACAAACTGCAAATACAGAAGCAGCTTTGAGAACAGAGTAGAAGTACCATTTTGTAAGGGAAATTTACCTTACAAAGAAGGCCTCACCCAGAAATGAGCTATTTCCAGAGATCATTTTTTTCACTTGAGATGCATCAATATTATTGTCAGAGCAACCTTTGTTTCCTCTTCCTGCCTTTTAGTGAATTGGCCCCAAGTAGCTTTTTTGGTCTTTAGTTGAAGATAGTGCTTACGGTGGCAATTTGGGGGCAGTTTTACTGTTTTCCTGGTTATCTCCTATGTGTAAATGAGGCATACATATTGTTGGTCAAATAAGTTTGTAAATGTGATTTTTGTTTGCTTGCTTATAGTTTGCATTGGGGGGTGGGCAGCCAGATATAGTGGTCTGTGAGGTTGCAGGTTGCCTTCCTTTTTGGGAGGGGCCACTGTCTTGCTAATGTTTACTGGAAGGGAGATTCTGCCACCACCACTGAGAGGTGCGGGAGGATTTTTTTCTCTCCTTCCTGATCCCTTGCTCTCCATGGGAAATGTAGGTTTTCTGCTTTCCCATTGGCTTTTCTTCTGGCTTGCCTGTCTTGGCAAAACTGTGCCCAGGCATCACTCTCTCCTTTTTTTAAATAATAGAACCACTGCCCTCTCTACCCTACATTTTAATTGGGGACATGGCTGCCTAGTTAGGGATATTTCTCAGCCTCTCTTAAAGCTAGCTGTGGCCACATGACAAAGTTTTGTTTGGTTAATGGGATTTAACATATTTCCCCATTTATAAGATGCACCATTTTTTGAAAAATTTGGGGTCCAAAAACTGGGTGTATCTTATACAGTAGTAGTACATTTTTTACTTCCATTTCCCCCCTTTTCATGCTTGTTTTGTGCTCATTGATGTAGATTTTTTCTACTTGCATTTCCTGCTTTTTCGTGCTTGTTGTCTTTGCATTCACTGTTTCACACTTGTTACTGGTATATTATGGTAGGTTATGTTTTGCCACATTCTGCCCAGAAATGGCTCAGAATAGATTTTCATACAGTGCTGAATTCAAGTTAAGAGTGATCCAGTTTGCAAAAGTGAATGGAAATTGTGCTGCTGAATTAAAGATTGGTCCTCCTCCAACTGAAAACTCAATCTGAGACTGACTATGGGAAGAAGAAACTGTACTGAAAACGCCACAGCAGAAGCCCATGAGATTGGCAAGTCCGCAAAATGGCCTGATTTAGAGAGAGAATTAAAGATATGGGTTGAAGAGCAAAAGGCAATTGGAATTCCAGTGTCTACAAAGATAGTTCAGCATGCAGCAAGAAGAATGGCTGATGAAAAAAAAGTCACTGATTTCAAAGAAGGACATAATTGGTGCTTCAGTTTCATGAAATGGAATGGATTAAGCAGACTTGCTCAAAAGATGACTGAAAGCTTTGAGCAGAAGGTCCTTATTCAATGTCGGAAGCCACATCAATTTGAGTTGGAACAGATTGCAAATATGGACAAAGTCCTCCTTCAATTTGATGTCCCAAGTAACAAAACTGTTGATAAGAGGGTAAAAACTGTAACTCTGAAGACAAGTGGACATGAAAAGAGCCATTATACAGTTGTTCTAGCTTGTTGTATCAATGGAACCAAGCTGCCTATGTTGATTTTCAAACGCAAAACAATGCCAAAGGAAGACATTCCTCGAGGAGTGATTGTCCACATTCATGCCAAGAGTTGGATGGATCAGGATGGGATGAAGATCTGGTCTGAGAAAGTTTGGAGAAGGAGAACAGACAGGCTCTTACACAAACCTGCCCTATTAGTGCTGATCAGTTCAGGGCACACATAACAAAAAACACAAAGAAGATTGCTGCAGAATAAAAAACAAAACTTGCCATAATACCTGGAGGCTTGACATCCCAGCTCCAACCACTTGATGTCAACATTAACAAACCCTTCAAAGCTGCCATGAGAGACAAATGGAACCAATGGATGAAGTCTTCTGGGGACAATTTGACACCAGTAGGAAGAGTGAGAAAACCAACTATAAGAGAAGTTTGTACCTGGGAGAAAAGATCCTGGGATAATATCAATGTTGAGATCATTGTCAAATTGTTTAAGAAGTGTGGCATTTCAAATGCTATAGATGGAACTGAGGATGCGGCAATATATGAAGACAGTGATTCGTCATCAGACACAGATGAGGACAAGCTAACGGATGGAAGTTTGGACAGTGATGAGGAGTTGTATGAATTTTATGATGAATAAAACTTGACTTCAATAACTTTATGTAATAAATTTATTTTTTTCAAATTTCAGGCCCCAAAATAAGGTGCATCTTACACATTGGAGTGTCTTATACATGGGGAAATACTGTAAGCAGAAGTGACATGTGTAACTTAAAACGCTTGGCCTGGATTTCTTTCCCTCTTCCTGCTGGCCAGGTATCAGTGAAAAGGTCAGAGCTGGTCTCCTGGAGAACCTTATAGGCCTCCTCATTTACCTGGGGATTATTGGATTTGAGAGCTTTTATCTTGTTTCAGCCACAGGGCTCTGGATCTCTTGGTCACAATGGCTTACTCTGTCTCCTAATACACGTACAACTATGGGGGATTATTTTTTCACCTGATAAGCCCTTCCTTCTTCACCAAAAACCTTATCCACTAAATGATTTAGATTTATTGAGACAACTAAAAAGCCAAATTAATGTAATTCAATAATATTTATTTTACATGGAACAATTTTTAAAGAATACATTTAAAAACCACCTAGATACTGATTTTATTGCATTACAAAAATTTAGAGGCACAATTGAAGTATTCAAATAAATTGTGAAGGGGGTGTAAGGACCTAAGATCACTATTCACGTTGTTTCTTAGTCACTTAAAGGCTCTGGGTTACAAGAGTCTTTACCATGAGGCACTAGTGCACTTCATTTAGTAGGAATAAATCACATAAAATATATATTTATACTTTTATACAGAAAGTGTTATTGTATTGTCACTTTCAATTACTTATAAAAACTTCATTTTAAATTGCACAAAAGTTCTCTTTAAAATTGATAACTCCAAGAAGACAGGGCTTAGAACTCAGTATTTGTCTAAATAATTCAAACAATTAGGTTTCCATTTCTCCACAGATTAAAAAAAAATCTATGAAGAATTACATTATTCAAATGGGACACTTAAAATCTTTTTCATAGGAAAATAGGTTTACAGATTTGTCCCTAGTCAGCTAAATTCATGTTTTCCCTACTTTAAAACAAATCACAAAATGTTCAAAGTTTTAAATCACAGTACCTATTCCACCATATAGTATAGAAGTGTTTTCATTAGTTCATTTTATATATCATTCTACTTTAGTATCAAATTATCAAAAAGGCACAGTGGGTACATTCTTCAGAACAGTTTTGGTCTTTTTTTTTTTTAAATCACACGTTTATAAGCAGTGATTTCAATCATGTTTTAAAAACAAAAATATGAAACAGACTCATTTCTCAGTCAAGTGATAGAGAAATTCCCGCATGCACTTCACTTTCCATAGAACTTCTTGTTCAGCAGGTATATGAGAAGGTTTACATTCACCTTCACCTTATCAAACATTTTCATTACAGCTACTCCTTCATACTGCATCTCAAGTAAATCCTGAAATTGTAAGGAACATAATTAAATCTCAAATTCAACATTTAGTGCATTCAAAAATCATTCTAGAAGAATTTGTTGACAAAATCAGATTCAAGTGACTTAATGATCCAGGTTCATTATACTTCAGTGTGTATCTGAACCATCTGGTTAAAAACACAGGCTAGTTAAAACATGAATTGTTGGCCCTGCACCCAGGAATTTCTAATTTTGTAACTCTGGGGTAGGTCCCAAAATTTGCATTTTAACAAGTGCCTATATGATGATAATATTGTTGGCCTGAGTGACACACTTTGAGAATCACTTATTTAAATGAAAGAATATAGACTTTTAGAATATATAAAGACCATTGAATGAAATTATTATGATTACATTAATTCTGACATATAATTTTAACTTTAATTTTTTTTTTTGTATTTTTTTCTGAAGCTGGAAACGGGGATAGACAGTCAGACAGACTCCCACATGCGTCCGACCGGGATCCACCTGGCACGCCCACCAGGGAGCGATGCTCTGCCCCCCCGGGGGGTCGCTCTGTCACGACCAGAGCCTAGAGTAGCACCTGGGGCAGAGGCCAAGGAGCCATCCCCAGCACCCGGGCCATCTTTGCTCCAATGGAGCCTCGGCTGCGGGAGGGGAAGAGAGAGACAGAGAGGAAGGAGAGGGGGAGGGGTGGAGAAGCAGATGGGCGCTTCTCCTGTGTGCCCTGGTCGGGAATCGAACCTGGGACTTCTGCACGCCAGGCCGACACTCTACCACTGAGCCAACCAACCAGGGCCAACTTTAATTTTTAATTGAAAAAATCAAAACAAATGTTCCAGCAATATGGGTTATATCCTTTAGAACCCTAGTGTTTTCTAAAGCGAAGTGAGCAAGACAATTCATTGTGGAGTAAAAAGAATATTAGAACAATTTATTTTTATTTTTCTCATTTTTAAACATTAGAATTTTATTTATATTTTATAAGGTATATCTTGAGTATAGAGATAAAAGCAAGCATACTTTATAAATAAATATGTACAAATGGGATGAAGTGATCATGTTATTTATTGGTGAAGTTGTATAATTGAAATTTGGAGAACCACTGTACAAAGCAACTCCTGATTTAAACTACTTTTGTTCTTATACTGAGAACAAGCTCTCATTCCCAAGTCAGTCTATCATTCTGTTTTTCATTACCATCATATGACAAAGAAAATAAATTTACCTGCTAAAATTTGTAACTGGGTTACAACAGCCATATGCTTGAGACTAAGCAGTAACATTTCACAATAACATGGGACAGGAGACCTTTCCCAAAGAGAAGATATCATTCCTGAACTGCCCTAGACTGATAGTCAGGTCTTGTTTTCTTGTTTCTAGCTCTGGACACTTCTCGGTTCTTAATGATAATGCCTTATGTCTAGATTAAGCAAGGCTACCTGCAGAAGTTGGAATTATTTTTGGGAGAACTTGGCTCTTGCTAGCTTCCTCTACTTCCTCAATTACTTCAAACTACACTCAACTAAGCCCTTACAGTATTCCTTAGATATGTTTATGGGATGGAAATTCTATCAGGAATTGAAGTTCTTTCATCAAGAATGCTTTTACTTATAAAAGTGTAATGGAGATTCACTTTTCCTGTGGGAAAGACAATGTCTGTTAATCCAAATCTTTTGAAAAAGAAACCAATACAGTTGAGAAGGAACGGTGTATGCAGGGGAGTTAGCCTGACACCCAAGTTGGGGAGCAGAAAGAATAAAGTCACACTTGTGATTGGAAGACCACGTTTTAGTCTTAGTTCCACCACTTACTATCTTGTGATCTTGCGATATCACATAACCTCTCTGAAGTTCCATTCCTCGTGTGTGAACTGAGCATAACACTGTTAACCTCACAGGAGTGTTATTGGGCACATGAGATCAAGGAACCTGCAAACCCCTTATTAGCCACCCTTGTCTTGTTAGAATCAATGGAGCCCTGTGGGAGGGCAGTGAGAAGAGCAATGAAGAGTGTGGACTCCAGTTGCCCCTTCCAAAACCAGCTCTCTGAACCTCAGTTCTTCAACTGGGGAAGGGAAAATGCCCACCCTATAGTCCTCAATGAGCACAGGTCATTATTTGTATAAGCAGAACATCTTCATGTAAATTATACCCTCCTGTATTTGGACTATAGCTGTAGGGTACAATTAGGATATAATCTTTAGGAACTAAAGGAAGGGTGGGCTGAATAAAACCACTACACAGTGCCAGAACGCATCTTCCTTAGACCTCTTAGAAACGGTTTCTATTTCTAGTCCTTGAGTCACACTAAAGACCTGGACATCATGTTTCTCTTTGGTAATTCACTTGATAATATAATTGTCTGAAAGCAGTATGTGTCTGACAGTTATTATATGTAGGGCCAGCTGCTTGAGGATTCAACCTCATCATCAGAAAGGCCCTGTACTTATTCTGATGATCTGCTATCATCAGCTTGAAGTTCTTGATAATTTTAATAAGGGGTTCTGCATTTTCATTTTGCATCGAGTCCTGCAAATCTTGTAGCTGGTCTTGATGATATGGTAATGGCTTTAAAAATCTGAGGCTGATTAGCCACCTGCATACAGCTAAGAAGTAACATTTCACAATCAATTATGTGTATAAATGAATGGTGTGACTAGCTAGTCCCACAGTAGACTGAATCTTTAATAAAGGAACAGTGAAGCTTGGTATTTGCACCAGGGTTCAAAGGAAGTCGCCTAGAATTTCTGAGGCCTCTTTAAACAGGTGTCTCTTGGTCACTTTTTATCTGTCCAGTTGATAATGATTGGTCTTGGGTCATTTCCTTCCTGGCAATCACATGCTGTCCCTGCCACCTCTAGGGAAGAATCACTAACCAAGGCACATTACCAAGTGCATTCTTTTCTTTTCCCATATTTGTCTAAGTGTTACATAAAGTAACTCAAGATTTTCAGTCAAATTGCCAGATGGATACAGTGATATTTAAATTAAGTTAGAAAACAATACTGTTTATTAAAGTTTAGTTTTCATAATTACATAATATCTTTTATTTTCACTCTATATTCCAATTTATTGCATTACCTTAATGTTTTTATCATGCCCATTTAGCTCCCATTTTCAGTTTAGCCACAAGAAAGGCTAGATTGAAAGGGGGGCTCTGGTATCTGCTCCCAGGAGGGGGGTCGGTGCAGGGCTCTCAACACTAGGCTGGGCAGGCAGTGAGGCGGCACTGACGTCATGCCCAGTGGCTTATCAAGATGATTCATGCAGAATGCCTGAAAACCATTTCACAAGTAATTTGGGGCTCAGGTAAATAGGTGTTATTGCCATTTAAAAGCTCTTATACAGAAAGAGAAAAACTCAATTATTTCTCTAAATTGATCCTGTGCTAAGAATTAAGAAGTTGGGAGTAGATAAACTTAAAAATGTTTGGTTGTGCCTTCCCTTTTTTTTTTTCTATTTTTGGGCACATAAACTGGGTTTCTCAGTTTCTGTTCCAGTATACTTGGCTTAAATGAAGTTATAAAAAAAACAGCAATCATTCAGACTGCAAACACCCGTCTTTCTATTTATAGTTATCTGTTTTGCATAATGTCTTTCATTCATATGATCCCAAACATTTAACAAATAGATTTAAGAAACTGTATAAAACAATTCTAGGAAACTAGACAGAGGGTGATGGAGGACAATCTGACTCTGGGTGAGGGGTATGCAACATAATTTAATGACAAGATAACCTAGACATGTTTTCTTTGAATATATGTACCCTGAATTATTAATGTCATCCCATTAACATTAATAAAAATTTATAAAAAACAAACAAACAAAACAATTCTAGGAAGGAGAGAGGAGAAGGAATGCAACCAGGAAAGCTCCAATCCTGGGCACACACAGTCTTAGAAAGAAGTACAAGTTTCTAATAAAAGGAAACTTTTTGGCCTCTACTTAATAGCTCTGAATACTTTCATATTTTTCTTTTCTCTAAGCTTCAAATTGGAAACATGGCTAGGAAAAACTAACTCTTATACCATCTAAAAACATTTTTTTTTCTGTATTTTTCTGAAGCCGGAAACGGGGAGAGACAGGCAGACAGACTCCCGCATGCGCCCGACCAGGATCCACCTGGCACGCCCACCAGGGGCGAGGCTCTGCCCACCAGGGGGCGATGCTCTGCCCCTCCGGGGCGTCGCTCTGTCGCGACCAGAGCCACTCTAGCGCCTGGGACAGAGGCCAAGGAGCCATCCCCAGCGCCCAGGCCATCTTTGCTCCAGTGGAGCCTCGGCTGCGGGAGGGGAAGAGAGAGAGGAAGGAGAGGGGGACGGGTGGAGAAGCAGATGGGCGCTTCTCCTGTGTGCCCTGGCCGGGAATCGAACCCGGGACTTCTGCACGCCAGGCCGATGCTCTACCACTGAGCCAACCGGCCAGGGCCCCATATAAAAACATTTTAAGTTTCAATAATTTAAAAAAAAATCACAGTTTAAAAAAAATAATGCATCAAAAGCTAATACTGGCAGATAAGGCTAACATTAGTGTTCTTTGTTGAACTTCATTGTTGTCATGAAAGACTCCCACTGTAAAACTCACCCTAGTTTGCAGACAGCCCAGCTTACCTGAATATTAAGCTGCACCTTTTCCATCTCCACACTCAGGAATTTGGATGTGACATCGAAGATGCCCACATCTTCAGTAGATATAATGTCAAATGTAACATTTTTAAACCTAGTAAAAGAAAGGGACATTCATACATGTGGAACTATATATGTTTAAAGCTGAAACAAATGAATGGAACCCTAAGTTACCATTCTTCCGTGTCCCAGTTCAATGCTCTATCTACTGTGCCACCGCCTGGTTGGCATTCTTAATGAAAGGTCTAACCCTAAGGAAAGTCATCCCACACCTCCCATCCTTTCTTCTACTCTGCTCACTAAAACGGAGTTGGATGGCTCTCGTGGAGCTCTGTAACTCACAGAGTGCTGACTTAGGTGCTTTGCTACAAAAGAAATGCAAAATATGGTCCTTGCTCTTAAACAGCATAAAATATAGTTGGAAATACATGAAATTCACAGACTATAGAAATTAATTAATGACTTATACCACTGCCAGGCCAATTAAGTTATTTTAGATGGTAAGTTTTATGGGAACTTAAAAGAGAAAGAAGCATTTTCTCTGAGTCGGTACGGTCAGGAGAAGCTCTGATGGGAGAAGCGGACTAGAAGCCAGGCCTTGCAGGGACGCAGCAGTTAGAGAAGAGTGGACCTGGCTTCGCCCAGACAAAGGACAAGGGAGCGATGGGGCACGTAGTTCAGGCTCCTTTATTTTTTTTATTTTTAAATTAAATTTATTGGGGTGACACTGGTTAATAAAATCATATAGGTTGCACGTGTACAATTCTGTGTCATCTGTATATTGTACTGTACGTTCACTACCCAAAGTCAAGTCTCCTTCCATCACCATCTATCTAACTCCCTCTACACTTCACTATCACCCCCAGCCCCCTTTCCCTCTGATAACAACCATATTGTTATCTGTGTCTATGAGGCTTTGTTTCTTTGTCTTGTTTATTCATCTGTTGCTTTCCAGGGTCCCTTTAAATGATAGAACCCGGACACCTGGTGTGGAACTGCAGAGGAGGGTTTGGTTTTCTCCCCACCCACAATGCACACCCTAGCAGCACACTGCTGGAGTGGCTCTGAAGCAGGCTGTTGCACAGTCTGCGGCTTTGAAACTAGGGAGGTGCTATCACTCAATTGTAAATAATCTCATCTAGCAAGACCAAAGGGCAGCCCTTATTCTTAGTGCTATGACCCCATACTTTTGGAGGGAATAGGGGAGCCTGGCATGGACAGGACACAGCCATGTGATCAGCCCTTCATACAACCCACCAGATGCTTAGGCCTGGTGGGAAAATTAGAGAGGACAATGAACATATTTGCCCATCATCTGTAATCAAGAGTAAAAGCTTCGAAAGACCAAATGAAGCTCTTCAAAGGCCCCAGGAAACCACAGAAATGTGAGGCAGGTTCTACAGGGGCGATTAGAGGGCATGTGTTTTGTACAGATTCTGGGTCACACTCACTGGTTTGTCTGTAGATCGTCTATGCCCAGTAGCACACCCTTCTCATGCAGCTTTGCGGCTGTGTACCTCACTGGCTTCACTCTCTTCGCCCCCTTGGGTTCTCCTTTTCCATCTAATTTAATTGATCTCCGAGAATTTCTAGCAAAATAAGAACAAACCGTCGTCATCATGAAGGCAAACTCAGCGCTGTTCCTGGTGATGCAACAGCCATGCCCAATGTGTACACCCTGTTCAGAGCTGGCCTCCACGGCACTGAATGTGCAACCTTCCCATGCAGTAAAACCTCATTATGAACTGCTTAAGGAAAAACTATTTTCAAAGTGACTGAAGTTTGAATTATAGACTAATATTTTCCATAAAACTTGCACTCTACTTTTTCAGGTACATCTTAAGGTATCCTGCAACCAGCTTTGGTGCAATAACATGAACTGTGTGTTCCTGAGCAAAGGGATCACCAGGACTGCTTTAGTACTATGTAGCCAGCACTGTTCTAACTGCTTTATAACTAATGCTTTACAAAATTAACATTCCCATAGTATTTTAAAATAAAATTCATTTTGTATGTGTTATTTCATTTAGCTCTCAAAACAGTACTTGTGAAGCTGACACTCCTCATCTCTCCTTAAAGAAGAAACACCCAAAGCTCCAGACAAGGCCATTGGACAGGTTCAAGATCACACCCTGTGAGAAAGAATCAGAACCTGAATCCAGCTCACCTGACTGCAGAGACTATAAAATGCCTTCAAGGAGTTTAGCCTATAATTCAAACTGAAGTCTAAAATAGTCTGCAATAAATATGTAAAAAAATCTAACATTTCTAAAACCTCTAATATGTCTACTGAATATTGGGTTGACCAACTTTTTCTCTCCAAGAATAGAGTAAAAGTAATTTACCGGCCACAAGCAAATGAATTACAATTCAGAACTAGTGGGGCTCACACAAATGTGGTTTAAATTTGGTTATTTCCCTTAATCAAATCCTCTAAGATTAATGCTATTGATTTTTTGATACAGCACCATCACCTATTGTCAAGTTGACAACAAACATTACATAAAAATATGGCACTATATATTTAAAAGGGTAATTAACATTTGGTTAGTATTGACTTCAGTCTAGTGATAAGAACAAATATGAACAAACAATACTTATTAAAAGTGGCTATACCACATATCAAAAATCTATAATATCATGTATGGTAATGAGTAACAAAGAACTGCCAAATTGTCTTTTGTGTCAATAATGATTTTTTAAATCCACTAAGAAATTTATTTTTATTTTTTATTGGTTTTAGAAAGAGGAAGGGAGAGAGTAAGAGAGAGAAACAGGAACATCAATCTGTTCCTCTATATGCCTTGACTGGGTATTGAGCCGGCAATCTCTGTGCTTCACGACAATGCTCTAACCAACAGATCTATCTGGCTAGGGCTAAAACCACTGAGAAACTTAAAATCATTAAGCTGCTGTATAATTAGTAAATATCTGGCATTATCTAACATTATCAGAAATATAAAACACTGTTTATTATATACATTCCAAAAACAAGAGTAGCCTTTATTTTTTATAATAGTGCTTAAAAGACACCTTTGACTAAAAAGGATAAAAGGAATAATGAAAGTTCTTCCCCAAGTGTTAAAGCTAAGATACTTTGATTTTAGGAATAAAATTATGCTGATAGGAGATTAACCACGTTTCTAAATTCAGTCCTGACTTCTTAGTTCACATTGGCAAACCATAAAATTGAGATTGTAGTTTCTGTTTATAAAATAAAGCAAAAAGTTAGTTCCAAATCCAACTCAACAGCCCAGGATTGTAAAAGAACTGATATCCCTTATAAGTCATGATATTGCAAATTAATATATGATTTAAACTTACTTTATTTTTAAGTTGTCTAAGCAAGTCTTTATGTATGTATCATAATAATTAATTTGCTCTTCATAAAATGCTGCCTTCTCGTTCAGTGCTTTTAAGGTCTGCTGAAGCTTTGCTAATTCGGCTTTTCGAAGCTTCCGATAGATTCTTTGATTTCGAATATCCTGAAACAATAAGAAAAGGTGAGATTTAAGCAGAAGTGTGCTTCATAATCTTGCTAATTTGAGACAAGAAGAGATTCAAGTATTAACTCACTATTGATGCCTGTTAACTTGTTTGTCTCAGTCACCTTGCTTTAATACCTCACACCTCTTTCCCTTTTCACTTTCGAACTGGCAAGTGTCCATATTTCACTTGGAAAGTTGCTAAGGTTTATTTTATTTTATTCAGTGAGAGGAGGGGAGGCAGAGACTCTTGCATGTGTTCTGACAGGTATCCACTCAGCAAGCCTGCTAGAAGGCGACGATGTTCTGCCCAGCTGGGGTCCTTGTTCCATTGCAATCAGAACCTTTAGTGCCTGAGGTGGAGGCCATGGGGCTATCCTCAGCACCTGGGGCCAACTCGCTCTAATTGAGTGCAGGAGGGGAGGATGAGAGAGAGAGAGAGAGAGAGAGAGAGAGAGAGAGAGAGAGAGAGAGAGAAGCAGGAGAGAGAGGCATAGAGAAGCAGATGGGCGCTTCTCCTGTGTGCCCTGACCGGGAATCGAACCTGAGACATCTACATGCCGGGCTAATGCTCTACCACTGAGCCAATGGACCAGGGCTATTTTTTTCTTCTTGATGGAAAAGTAAGGAAGCAATTTTAGAATAGCCATATAATTAATTTAAGGAAGAACAGTGTTTTAAAAGGGCACAAGGAAGACTTGAGCAGGAAAAAAGCAATTTCTTCAGGATATTTCAAACATTTCACTTTGAAAAATACACTGAGAAGGTTTACACTTAATCATTGTAGTCATGTTAGAAAGAAGTAAAAATAAATACTTTTTAAATTCTGGAAACTATTCTCAAGGTCTGCATAAACAACAACATTCAACATTGATAACTATTTAACTGTTACTTGGGTTTAAATAGAGCTCCTAGAACATCAAGTTGTTCAAACTGCCTACAGGTTACAAGAACTATGCTACATTTAAACTTACAGCTATAAATATTTTTGTTGTTATTCTCATTGGGAAAGAATGAAAATGTTTCATTTAAGAAAATGATACCTGTTTAATATGATATTTTTTTCTGTGTACAAATGAAAAACAAAACATTCCCCTAGGAATCCAAAGACAGACAGATACACCCTTCTTAAGTAAAAATTCTTCACTAAATAGATTCCTTTGGTGGATGCCTTAATAATATTCTCTATCTTTTCTCTCTCTCTTTCTTTATAGCAAAAGCAACAAATTCTCTCCTACATATTTCCAATGAGAAATATTTTCCACCCTTGAGCTATAGGAAGGATGCTACTTCTCTTGAGTCATTCCGGCTGGGAGGAATAAATAGCCTACTGCTAGAACTGATCATGATTTTCCATGGAACATGGAGCTGAGTGCATTTCCCTCACAAAGGTAAGGAAATTAAAATTTTTTTCTAATCACTTAACTGCTCTTAATCTCCAGACCCACTTCAATTAGTGTGTTTGGATAAAAAGTATGAAATTTCCACTGAACCCAAATATCCTTCGAAACCAAATATTTCCTTATCCTAAGCAAACAGATCTTAGCCAGTTCCTGTGATGTTTCCTTGCACTACTTTGAGAGCCTTTTCTCAGGAAGTTTCTCAACTGTAAAAACATGAGATAAGAAAACAGAAACTAACCTCTAAGTCAAAACCGCATTTAGAGGCAAATTCTCAGTGACACAGAGTTACCATCTCAGTAGTGGGTCTTAAGAGCAATTGGACAACATGACAACTAACAACTTAGAAAAGAACTCTCCTAAAAATATCATTTTTAAAATCAGTAGGTATTACACAAAGGTATAGATGAAACTTGTCTATTACATTTCCTGATCATTTATTTCTGGTGTATCAACTCTCATAATGACTTGGGGGAACTGTGATCATCCTCTATTAAAAGTCATTGACTACTTTGAAACTTTCAACAATCTGAAATATTGACCATGGTATATACAAATATGAATCCCTCATGTCACCTCACAGATTTCCCAGAATGTGACCAAAGATTAGCAAACATCTGCTAAGAAAAGAAAGAATATTATTTCTAAAAACCTTGGCAATCTCATTGAGAATGTCTTGGTATTTATTTTTGGATGATACGTGTCCCATTTGCTCCAATGTCCGAAGATTCCTCTGGATTTTCCTCTTCTTCTGCTCAAGAGGTAGCTGTGCATCTTCAGCCATAGAATGGCCATCCTTCATTTCTTCTGGAGTCTTGGAATCTTTAACTGCGCGGCTCTCCATGTCCTTGGTGTGATCTACTTCCTGAAAAGAGAATATTAAGATACTGTTTATTCTCTGATCCCCTAGCCTCACAGATTTAGAACCTGCCCAAGGCAAGTTAATGGCAAAATGAGAGAAGGCCTCAAGTCCAAGTTCAAAGACCAGAATGTGATCTTCATTGGTTTTGAAGTAGGTCTTTGGGAAGGAATTACTTCGTGCTTTACAGAAACATAGCAGTGGTGGCAGATCTTTTGGGAACAAAATTCTAATAGCTACTTTATTGCTAAGGTGATATAGTAATGGATATACAATGGATAACTGAACTGATACTTGTAATTCCCTGGATGGAAGGATTTCAATTCCTGGATAGTCCTCTTGAAGAAATTAAAACTAGATTATCCGTTAAAACATGGCTATGAGAACCCTGAACATTCAGAACTCAGCTAAACTCGCATACATCAGCCATATTTATGGGATTCATAAGCTGAGAAGGCCATCAGAGACCTTTGTTCTGATAAGGGAATCATTCTCCAACTATCATCTCTAAGAAACCTTCGGGGTTTCTTTGAATCAAAGGGAATAAAAATATTCTAACATGTAGTAAGTTCCCAAATAAATGGTAAGTAAAAGAATGAATGCAATTTGGATAGTTGTTAAAAATAAAAAACAGTAATAAAAGGGACTGGTGATCATCCTATTTCATTGTACTAGACAACTGATTGACACAAAAGATAAAGTCTAAGGACACAAATATATATTATTAGACACACAATGGTAATATCAACACTGTGGACATGGGGACAATTTACCAAGTCAGCAGTAAACAACAACAGAAGCAGCAGCCAACGCTATTGAGAGCTCAACGTGTGCCAGGTATAGTTTATCCTCTTAACATACTTTTTTTTTAATAATCATTATTTTTGATATTTTTACTTATTTATTTATTTATTGAGAGGAGAGGAGTTAGAGAGACAGACTCCTACATGCACCCCAAATGGGCTCCACACAGCAATCCCTGTCTGGGGCTGATGCTTGATTCAACTGAGCTATCTTCAGTGACTGAGGCCAATGCTCAAACCAACTA
Source organism: Saccopteryx bilineata (assembly GCF_036850765.1). Classification (NCBI taxonomy): domain Eukaryota; kingdom Metazoa; phylum Chordata; class Mammalia; order Chiroptera; family Emballonuridae; genus Saccopteryx; species Saccopteryx bilineata. The sequence continues at coordinate 201,033,204 of NC_089493.1, read as the reverse complement.
AGCTCTCCTCAGTGCCAGGGGCTGATGCCTGAACCAGTCAAGCCACTGGCTGTGAGAGGGGAAGAGAGAGAAGGGAAGAGAAGCAGATAGTCACTTCTCATGTGTGCCCTTATCAGGAATCGAACCTGGGATGTCTATGTGCCTGGCAAACACTCTATCCACTGAGCCAACTGATCAAGGTTTAATCTAAATAGAATTTATTGGGTTCAGGTGTACAACTCAATAAAACACCATCACCACACTGTATCATGCACCTATTGACCCAAGCAAAGTCTCTTTTTTCTCCACTTCCCCCCCAAACCTTGCCTTTGCCCACCTCGACCCATCTCCCATCCCCCTTTCCCTCTGGCTAGCACCACACTGTTGTCAGTGTCTGCATGCTTTATATGTATATAAACCCCTAACCTCTCTCCCCTCTGATAGCTGTCAGTCTGTTCCAATGTATCCATGTTTCTGTTTCTATTTTGTTTAACATGTTTTTTAAATAATTTATTCCTGTCTGTAATTGGGTACTATTATTATTATTATCATCATTATTCCTATTTCACAGTTGAGGAGACTGAGGCGCAGAAATGCTTCTAAGTGCCGATGGTTACATAGCTAGGAGGCACAGAGCTATCCTTGGTCTTAGAAGTCTTGCGTTCTTAGTGACGATGCTACATTTGGGGAAAAGTGAAATATCAATAAGGACTAAAATTCTCATATTGAATTATAGTAGCAGAATATTCAACCTGTATTGTTTTTAAAATATCCATACATTAACAAACATCAAATAATTTTATTTTATATTTTTAAAATTAAAAACTGTGACAATGATTTTTTGGTAACCAATTTTATTAACTTTTGTTGAGGGAGTAGCTATATTGATATGAAAACAGTATAACTGAAATTAATTCAGAACTAACTAAACAATGATGTATTTTAAAAGATGCTGATAAAGAGTTTAATGCAAGAATGTTATGAAACTTTAGTTACTCACACCATGATAATGGAGCTCTCTGTCTTAACAGACTCAAGATATGTGCTTCTAAAGCATTTGGAAAAGTTTCAATGTGAGATACTTCTTTGTTTTTTCGAGTTAGCAAACATAAAATATGAAAGGTATTTTTCTACATCCTGTCAACCAGAATCATCTCTTAACTGACTAATCCATCCATCCATTGATGGCTAAAGTTTATGATGAACATTCAGAAGCTTTGGAAAATCCAGAACTATAGATATATTCCTAGTTGTAAAGCTACTGGCAGCTGCCATGGCCATGCAGGTTCACAATGGGTGTGGGCAGATGGTAAAGGAACTATGGAGCCAGAAAATGGTGGGCCATGCTGTTTATTAAAGTCTTGTAATGGTGGGGATGAGCAAACAGGCAGGGCAGACTGCTTCCCTTTCTCTTAGGGCTCCTAAAGCCCCACCTCACTCTCTGGCTTTATTGGAGTTATAGGCCCACACTGTTGTAAGGTACCAAAGGCTACAGAATTAATATTAATATTTTAGGAAGCTTAAAGAACATTTTATTAATTTGGGCTAGGCATACAGAGATATTTTGTAAATGATCTCTGTACTTGTGTGATTAGCATAAAATCAAGATGGCCGATGGCATTGTGTTGTAAATGCGGAAGGAGAAAGGAGACTTGGGTTCTCTGACCTCCCCCCATACCTATGGGGAAATGGGTGAATAGCTAGCCAGGTGTAGGGAGAGAAAAGATTAAATTAAACATTTTCTTATACTAATGGACCATTTACAGGCATCTGTCCCCATGGAAACTACCTCTCCCCTCCTGAAAGCATGTAGTTAATGCATATATCTCTAAACAAAAGGTATAGGCTTACACTGTAATGTAAGGTTATTTCTCCGCCCATATATAATTAACAGCATATAACCAACCCCTAGAATATTAATGAGACACATGATTTGGGACTTTGGAACTGCCCCATGTAAGATATACGTGGCTGGCATATTTAATCAATTTCCTCCTTTAATAAAACTTTTCAAAAACTTATTTGGACTATGTGACTCTACGAAAACCCGCGGAATTATGGATTGGGTACTTTACAACACACCAGCCTCAGCAGGGCTCCTAAACCCCTCAGCACGCTCGTGCTCTCTCTCTCTCTCTGCATTATCCAGCCAAAACAGGCTGGGGAGAAAAAACTGCTTCTCCAGCAAACAATAGCAAACAATGGCTTCCCAAGCAGGAAGGCAATCTGCAACTTGCCATCTGCTGCTCTGAGGGCAAGCACTACAGCCTTTCACAGACTACATACACATAGGGCTGTCCTGCGCCAATGCAACAATTGGCAAAATGTAAGCAAGCAAACCTAATGTTATAAAGTATTGCACTTCAGATTCTGAAAGGCACTATACCTCACTTCATCGAGTTCATGTAGAGCAGGGGTCTCAAACTTGGGCCTGCGGGCCGCATGCGGCCCGCCCACCAATTTTGTGCGGCCCGCAGACTAATCCACGAAGTTTGATTAGTCTGCGGGCCACACAAAATTGGTGGGCGGGCCGCGAGTTTGAGACCCCTGATGTAGAGACACCCAGTCCAGATAAGTTTGAAGAGTTTTATTAAAGGAGGAGATTTATTGCTAGCCACATATGGCTGACACAGGGCAACAGACCCAAATTGTGTGTGAGCCCCAAAATAGTTCAGGGGCTGTTTATATACCCTTAATCACTCATGGGCTGGGGAGAGCATGACATCATGGCACAAGCTGACAACATTTGTTTAGGGGATACACAGAAACATTAAGACCTTCAAAGTAACACAATCAAAGATGTTTATAAATCTTTCAGGGTTCATCTTCCCTCACTAGCCTAGAGATACTTTACTCTCAAGATTCCAGGGAGGGGGAGGAACTACAGTCAATGCAAAGTGGTATGTAAATTCTGTCTCCTATTGAAAGAGAAGAAGTTTCTTGGTTAACCTTTATTTTAGATTTACAACTAAATGATCCATTGTTTTGCAAGCCAGAAACTTCTACATTCTTCTCCCTCCTCTCCCTAAAGGAGGGATGGGACAGGAAAGCCTGACCTTTCCTCCCAGAATATCAATATCAATTTTCAGCTTTTTGGTACCTTACACTAACACACGTTACACCCTTGAAACACATTGGTTTGCCCAATACTAGTCCAGGACAAAATTACATTTAGCCTAAATTCAGCACTGCATTTTTCTATTTCAATCCTATTGATACTCCATGTACATTTTATATACAGCTGAAATCAGTTGGCCACAGTAATAGATAAAATTTCTTGCTTCTAAACAATGTGAGATATAGCTGCTCTGAGATAACAGTAAATATTTGGCCTGAAGATTAATAAAATCAACTCATATCTAAGGTACTTTTTATTTTACACTCAAAGACCAATTACCTGTTGTATAGTTGCTGGTGTCTCTAAGATTTCTGTCAATGTGTTCCCTGGCTGGTTCCGGATCACATCGATTATCAGTTTTTTGGTCCTTTTAAAATAGAGAAAGAAGAGACAGACTTTCAGACAGCGGTCCCAATGTACAAAAATCTGTTTTCTGAGGGACTGCACAAATACAAAAATGATGCTTCCAAGATAATCCCTTAAAGTAACAGTCTTGCAGAAATTCACTATGTCCGTTCTAAGGCTCCAAAAAGTTTGTGAATGCTTGATAATCGAAGCCTGGGTCTCATATGCTTGATGCAGTAAGATTATACTGCCAGTAACATGGGCACAAGTATGCCATAATAAAACCATGTATCTTTCCATAGTGTTCTTTATGATAACCTACCCCTTCCTAAATAAAGATCAGGTTATGTAATTATGTAAAAGGATTTTTAACATAAAAGGCAAATGGTTAAATTTGTTCACTTTTACATAATTGGGAACAATATTACTGGATACAGCTTCTCTTCCAAAAAAAGGAAACAAACAAGTTGCCTGAAGTTACAAAAAAGTCTATTCACTGCCTCGAGTTTCACTTTTACTGCAGTCCTGTGGTTGAATTTAGCCTGTTCTTTCAAAGGCGTGACATGATTTCACTGGATGATGAACTTCTTCCCCAACTACAGCAGGAAATGTTCACATGGCATGGACATTGGAAAATGACAAGAACATGGTTCACATTTTAAAGCACTGGCGCAACTGCTCGCAAATGAAACTGTCAGAGTTAATTCCAAAAATGTCATTTTTGAAAATGGGATAAAATCCAATAAACCATCTGTAAATATAATTTTTCTCATTTCTTACTTACTGCAAGTCTGTATGAGAAGAATTATCACAACCTCTTCCTTTGGTCCATGACCCTTCCAAGCTGGGGATTAATGGACTGTCTGGGAATGCACAGATAAACACTCCCCTAAGAGTCAAAGGTGGACACCCAGCTAATTACAGCCACGTGATGATGGCACTGTTCCTAAGGCTGTAGTGAGTTAGACAGCTAAGTATCATTTCCTCCCCACACAACTCCTTCCTCCAATCATCATTATAAATGTATTAAAGAGGAACATCAAGTTAAAAATAAAAGCTCTGGATGATTTTAAAAACACAAACACAGTGACTGTTTCTAATTTGAAATAACATTCTAGGAACTACTTAACAATATATGCTTCCAGGAAACTCCCAGCTCATCTCTTTAGAGAAGCTATCTGGTCAGCAAAATGACTAAAGTCATTCAAGCATGCTTGGCCAGGAACACTGCTTATTTGTTTAGGAGTTGCTGGAAGATAAACTGCCCATACAGCCAGCCTCTTCTCTTGGAATTCTGCTTCATGCCAGGCCTGTGGAATCCAACACCAAAGTTCTACCCCAGATATCTGACATACAAGTAAACACCCAGTTTCAAGACAGGGAACTCACTCCTTCCCCGTGCAGTATGGGGAAGAACACCAGGATCCCAAAGAGCTGGGGGTAACTGGGGCTCACACTGATTACCAGTTGTGTGCACTTGTGCAGATTATATAACACCTGCACTTTAAACAATTTTATATAATGGAAATCCCTCTGAGAACTAATGCAAGGATTAAATGAAAAGATGTATGCAAAGTCTTTCACTAGGGTATGACATGTGGTCACTAAAGCTGTCACTAAAGCCACAGGTGCCAATGAGCCCGGAACCATGGCTAGTCCCAACTGAGGCGTGCCGCAAGTGAGAAACGCACACCAGATTTTGAAACTTAGTGAAAAAAGAATGTACCATATTTTATTAACATTTTTTTACACTAATTACATATTTAAACACCATTTTGGATATATTAGGTTAAATAAAATAGAATTTATTTCACTTGTTTCTTTCTAAAATGTAGCATTTAGACATTTAGAAGATTTAAAAAGATTTACTTCTGTGGCTCCCATTAAATTTCTTTTGGCAAGTGAAGCACGGGAGCATTCCCTTCTTAAATGGGAGGCTCACACTGAGAAGTCCGCCTTCCAGTAATGTCCTCTCCTGGGTCCTGGTTACTCACAGAACCTTAACACTCGGCAGACACCTCTGGGAAACATTCTAATCCCCAATTTTACAAATGAGGCAACCAAGACCTAAGAGGTTCAATGCTTACAAAGGTCACTCTGTTTTCTAGAGTTGTGGAAAACAGCTGGACTCCCTTCCCACATCTTCAGCCCTCACAGCCCACAGAGAAGTGCGGGCTCTGTCCCCCGCCCCCATCCCCTACTCCACCTTTCCTTTTTCCCAGTGAAACCTCAGTTGTTTAAGTGCTTCACCATTGAATTTAAACAGAGTTCATAGTTCAGTTTGCCAATAACCTGAAGACATGTCCCCCTCCCCAACCCAAAGCAAACACAATATTCTAGATATGGTCTGACCAGCATAAATCAACTGGTTAGAGCAGGGGTAGTCAACCTTTTTATACCTACCGCTCACTTTTGCATCTCGTTAGTAGTAAAACTTTCTAACCGCCCACTGGTTCCACAGTAATGGTGTTTTATAAAGTAGGGAAGTAACTTTACTTCATAAAATTTATAAAGCAGAGTTACAGCAAGTTAAAGCATATAATAATAATTACTTACCAAGTACTTTATGTTGGATTTTCGCTAAGCTTGGCAGAATAAATCTTTATAAAGCAACTTACTATAGTTAAATCTATCTTTTTATTTATACTTTGGTTGCTCCGCTACCGCCCACCATGAAAGCTGGAACGCCCACTAGTGGGTGGTAGGGACCAGGTTGACTACCACTGGGTTAGAGTATTGGCCCCATGACTTCAAACAATATATAAGACAGGCCGATAAAACTGAGAATGTCACTGCTCTCTCTATCTTAATGGGAAGGCATGTAACTTTGAGGGTGATTTAGGGAAAACAAAGAGAGAGAAATAAATATACCAGGGAGTTTATTCATCAGAACCCTGCTCAAACCCCGCTGTACGTAAATGAGACCACATGGCTTGTGAACTGTGTGGCCCCATCGGTTGGCTATTCCACTCACATGGCATCTGTTGTTGCTCTCTGACCAGCAGCATTCCTGAGCCTCCCCCTCCATCATCTATCTGCCTTACAGTGTACCCAAGGTTGGAAAGAAATTTGTGTTTGTGGATGCTAAGGAGTATTTCCAGTTGTTTAAAATTCTAACAACATGCTTCCACATTTTTATCACCTACCTCAAACATGACCTTAGCTATTCAGTTCTCAGACCAGTTTGGACCAAACACAAGGAAAACTTCCAGTTGGGATGATGGATGCCTAAACTAAATCATGTGATAGGAAAAATATTCTTAAGAGATGACAACTTAAGCACTCAGGCAGCTAAGTATGATTAAAAACAACAAATATTGCCTTCTACTTAAACACACATACTTCTGTGAAAAACAAGCTTAATAAAGGCCATAGGATCACATATATCAAGTTGATCATTATAATGGGATTTACAATTGTATAGCTCTTCTATATTTATAAGGCATGACTTCATTTGCTCACTGTAGTCCTTCCTCCCCCTCTTCTCTGTTTGATGGATGAGGAAACTGATGGTCAGGTGACTTGCTCTGAGTCCTCTGGCTAATAAGGGACAGATTGAGACTGCAATCCCAGTTTTTCCTAGGACTTCTCAACCAGGCCATTCCCCCCTTATTCTTCAAATGTCATCTTGCTTGGTAGTACTGACAAAATAGCTATCACCCAAACTGAGGCTCCCTATTCCAAAGACACACAGAAGGGAAACAAATAAAATGTTTCTTCCTACTCCAATATGTGTCTTATTATCCCTCATATCTATCAGTCATTCCTTTTCTTTGTTCTGGAAAGATACTCCAGCATTAGCTTTGTAGTATGGTAACTGCTTGGCTATCATTCTCATTATTTGTTCTAAGATTCCTAAGAGTACTAAGGTCAATGATCTTGCCCTCCATAAGCTGTAAAACCTGTGATGAAGGGCATAGGCCCTGGAAGATTTAAGATCATTTGAATTTGAATCTATGCTCCACTTACTAGCCATACTGCCTGGGAAAGGGTTTTCATCTGTTCTGTGCCTTCATTTATAAAATACAGGTTAATAGCTTCTACCTTTGGAGTTGCTGGAAATATTAATAACATAAAAGTCATTATATTATACATACTATATTTATTATATTATATTATATTATATTATATTATATTATATTATATTATATTATATTATATTATATTATATTATATTATATTATATTATATTATATTATATGCTGTTAGCTATATCTATATCTATAGGACAGTCCCTGGCACATAATAAGCATTATATAGGTATTTGCAATCATTATCATTTTTATCAACATCTAATTAGAAAAAATTATGAAAGTAGCATGGAATAAAATTTACAGGCATAAGGATTAACAATGCCTTAAATTCTGCTACTGCAGAGACCCCAAAGAAGATGAGTTACTAATCACTAGAAAGCTAGTGAGTGATTTTGTAATTATTCATAAGGGGGCATTTCTAAAAGTTAAAAACACAACAGGTTTAACAAGGAAGCAAAACAGTTTTTTGATAGAGAAAAGCCAGGTATTTCATGTTGCGACTACTCTGCATTCCATGATTATCCACTTTATAATAACTTCTGAAAGGTACTGGTTCTCTAAAGAAGGTTCTCCATTTGGTTAATTTGCTTGGAAAAACTCATACCGATAAATCAACATTTCAAAGAGTATATTAATGGAACATCAATGATATATGATGAATTTAAAGCATGTCAGTAGCTAGCTACTTGCTTCTTATAATTTTAGACTTTAATTTCCTCACCTTGAAGTTAAAGACTTAGGGTAGACAGTTTTCCAAGCTCCCTGCCAATGACACATTTAGTAGAAAGGTTTAAAATATATATACTTAAAGTATAATGTAGCTGGACGTAAGTCTTGCCTAACAGCTGGAGCTAACTCTATTGAATCTTTTGTGAAATATGCAAATTCTACTTTCAGAGATGGCTACTTGGTCCACCTTAATTTCAAGTTGTTATTCACATTGATCACTGGCCTACTTAGTCAAGGGCTCTGACAACAGCAAGATCCAAAGTGTACCCAAAGAAAGGAGAGATCTGTGAAAGCAGTAAATTATCAAGTCTATTAAGACACTGGTCCAATGGCTTTTTTTTTTTATAATAGAAAAGTTGATTCTATAATTCACATGGAATTACAAGGAACCCCAAGTAGCTAAAAGAATCTTGAAATAAAACCACCGGCGGCTATACTTAGTATGGGGATCGAAGGGGGAGACGACTCGTTTCCAGCACACAGTGGGGAACTGGGAGAAAAGCACATGAGGGCCAGGGCAAGCAGGAAAATGCCTAGGTTTCCCGGCAAAGACACAGCTTGCCTGAGTGCTAGACTTTTCTGATCTTGCTTTTAAAATGTGAATTCCAAAAATTTTCAGAACCATGGAGACTCACATTCAGAAACAAGCATAAATATATATAAATAATATCCAAATTATTTAATATTTTAGGCTACCAAAATTGTGATTTCCATTCAATAACACAGACATTTGAGTCGACCACATTTAGAAAGGATGTTCAAATAACAGACAAAACCAATTATGAAAAAATGTCCTCTCATTACTTCTAAGCACAAAGCTTATTTAAAGACACATTTATTCCTTTGTCTATTTCCCACTTCCATTCTCCATCTTAACCCAACACACAGTTGTTCTAATATGCAAATACATATCTTTTCGTTTAGGTCAATTTTTAAAAACTGTATTGTGTGGTGAGCAAGTTTATTCTTGGTTTACGCTGTTTGAATTTATGGTATTATCATGGATCTCATTCTTTCTTACTCTATGTGTAAAGAACTGGTGTGGAACATCCATGAAGCCTTGATGGAACAAATATTAATTAAAAATGTGAATGCTGGGCTGGTGACGTCACGGAAATGGCGCCGTGAGAAGCGCATCCGACAGCTCTCCCCTAAATCACAACAAATTTATCAACTAGAAACAGAAAAATTTATCCTCGGAGCATTCCGGAGTTCCACACAAACTGAAAGCAAAAGGACTGTTATCACTTGAATCTGAGAGACGAGGGTGTGGAGGAAGCTACCGCAGCGACGCTCATTCAAGCCGCCAGGGAGTGCGCCCGCGTGCTATCAATAAGACCACCCTCAGATGCCGATAAGAAAGAGGAAATCGAATATTATGGATACAAAAGAAAGAGAGGTAACACAAATAGATGTGGAAAAATCTATGGAGAAAAGACTTAACATATTGGAAGCCTTGGAGCTAAATGACAGAGAATTTAAACTAGAAATCTTAAAAATACTCAGAGATATACAAGAAAACACAGAAAGGCAATATAGGGAGATCAGAAAACAACTCAATGAACACAAAGAATATATTACCAAGGAAATTGAAACTATAAAAACAAATCAAACAGAAATGAAAAACTCAATTCACGAGCTGAAAAACGAGGTAACAAGCTTAGCTAACAGAACAGCCCAGATTGAAGATAGGATTAGTGAAATAGAAGACAAACAACTTGAGGCACAACAGAGAGAAGAAGAAAGAGACTCAAAAATAATAAAAAATGAGAAAGCCCTACAGGAATTGTCTGACTCCATCAGAAAGAATAACATAAGAATAATAGGTATATCAGAGGGAGAAGAGAAAGAAAATGGAATGGAGAATATACTCAAACAAATAATAGACGAGAACTTCCCAAGCCTGTGCAAGGAACTAAAGCCTCAAATTCAAGAAGCAAACAGAACACCAAGTTTTCTTAACCCCAACAAACCCACTCCAAGGCACATCATAATAAAGATGACACAAACCAATGACAAAGAAAAAATTCTCAAGGCAGCCAGGGAAAAGAAGAGTACAACATATAAAGGAAGGCCTATTAGATTATCATCAGATATCTCAGCAGAAACTCTACAAGCTAGAAGAGAGTGGACCCCAATATTTAAAGCCCTGAAAGAGAGGAACTTTCAGCCAAGAATACTATACCCATCAAAGCTATCCTTCAAGTATGAAGGAGATATAAAAACATTCACAAATACAGAAAAGATGAGAGAATTTATCAACAGAAAGCCCCCACTCCAGGAAATACTAAGGGGGATTTTCCAACCAGATTCAAAGAACAAAAGAAAACAACACCACAAGTAACAGCTCCACCAAGAACACAATAAAACCAAACTTAAACTGTGACAACAAAGGAAAAAAAGGGGGGAGAGGATGGAGATTAACAGTAGCAAAGGATGATGAAGTGCAGAAATACTTATAAGATAGGGTACTACAATGAATATGGTAGGTACCCTTTTCATTACTTAATGGTAACCACCCTTAAAAAAACCACCACAAAAACACTTGACTTAAAAAAGGTAGCAACAGAGGAAAGAAGTATGGAACACAAACAAACAAAAACAAATGATAGAAAAACAAAAGAGAAGAATCAAACTAGATACAAAACTAACAGAAAGCAATTTATAAAATGGCAGTAGGGAACCCACAAGTGTCAATAATTACACTAAATGTAAATGGATTAAACTTACCAATAAAAAGACACAGAGTAGCAGAATGGATTAAAAAACAAAATCCAACTATATGCTGCCTACAAGAAACACATCTAAGCAACAAGGATAAAAACAAATTCAAAGTGAAAGGCTGGAAAACAATACTCCAAGCAAACAACACCCAAAAAAAAGCAGGTGTAGCAATACTCATATCTAATAATGCTGACTACAAGACAGAAAAAGCACTCAGAGACAAAAATGGTCATTTCATAATGATTAAGGGGAAGTTGAATCAAGAAGACATAACAATCCTTAATATATATGCACCAAACCAAGGAGCACCAAAATATATAAGACAGCTACTTATTGACCTTAAAACAAAAACTAACAAAAATACAATCATACTTGGAAACCTCAATACACCGCTGACGGCTCTAGATCGGTCATCCAAACAGAGAATCAATAAAGATATAGTGGCCTTAAACGAAATACTAGAACACCTGGATATGATAGACATCTATAGGACACTTCATCCCAAAGCGACAGAGTATACATTTTTCTCTAGTGTACATGGAACATTCTCAAGAATTGACCATATGTTGGGCCACAAAGACAATATCAGCAAATTTAGAAAAATTGAAATTGTACCAAGCATATTTTCTGATCATAAAGCCTTGAAACTAGAATTCAACTGCAAAAAAGAGGGGGAAAAACCCACAAAAATGTGGAAACTAAACAACATACTTCTAAAAAATGAATGGGTCAAAGAAGAAATAAGCACAGAAATCAAAAGATATATACAGACAAATGAAAATGAAAATACGACATATCAGAATCTCTGGGATGCAGCAAAAGCAGTAATAAGAGGAAAGTTCATATCACTTTAGGCCTATATGAACAAACAAGAGAGAGCCAAAGTAAACCACTTAACTTCACACCTTAAGGAACTAGAAAAAGAAGAACAAAGACAACCCAAAACCAGCCGAAGAAAGGAGATAATAAAAATCAGAGCAGAAATAAATGAAATAGAGAACAGAAAAACTATAGAAAAAATCAATAAAACAAGGAGCTGGTTCTTTGAAAAGATCAACAAAATTGACAAACCCTTGGCAAGACTCACCAAGGAAAAAAGACACAGGACTCAAATAAATAAAATCCAAAATGAAAGAGGAGAGATCACCACAGACATCATAGAAATACAAAGAATTATTGTAGAATACTATGAAAAATTATATGCCACCAAATACAACAACCTAGAAGAAATGGATAAATTCCTAGAATACAACCTTCCTAGACTGAGTCATGAAGAAGCAGAAAGCCTAAACAGACCAATCAGCAGGGAGGAAATAGAAAAAACTATTAAAAATCTCCCCAAAAATAAAAGTCCAGGCCCAGACGGTTATACTAGTGAATTCTATCAAACATTCAAAGAAGACTTGGTTCCTATTCTACTCAAAGTCTTCCAAAAAATTGAAGAAGAAGCAATACTTCCAAACACATTTTATGAGGCCAACATAACCCTCATACCAAAACCTGGCAAGGATGGCACAAAGAAAGAAAACTACAGACCAATATCTCTAATGAATACAGATGCTAAAATACTAAACAAAATACTGGCAAACCGAATACAACAACATATTAAAAAAATAATACATCATGATCAAGTGGGATTCATCCCAGAATCTCAAGGATGGTTCAACATACGCAAAACGGTTAACGTAATACACCATATCAACAAAACAAAGAACAAAAACCACATGATCTTATCAATAGATGCAGAAAAGGCTTTTGATAAAATCCAACACAATTTTATGTTTAAGACTCTCAACAAAATGGGTATAGAAGGAAAATATCTCAACATGATAAAGGCCATATATGATAAACCATCAGCCAACATCCTATTAAACGGCATAAAACTGAGGACTTTCTACCTTAAATCAGGAACAAGACAGGGTTGTCCACTCTCTCCACTCTTATTCAACGTGGTGCTAGAAGTTCTGGCCAGAGCAATCAGACAAGACAAAGAAATAAAAGGCATCCATATCGGAAAAGAAGAAGTAAAGCTATCACTTTTTGCTGATGATATGATCCTATACATCGAAAATCCGAAGGACTCCACAAAAAGATTATTAGAAACAATAAACCAATACAGTAAGGTCGCAGGATACAAAATTAACATACAAAAGTCCATAGCCTTTCTATATGCCAACAATGAAATATTAGAAAACGAACTCAAAAAAATAATCCCCTTCACGATTGCAACAAAAAAAATAAAATACCTAGGAATAAACATAACAAAGAACGTACAGGACCTATATAATGAAAATTACAAAGCATTGTTAAGGGAAATCGAAAAAGATACAATGAGATGGAAAAATATTCCTTGTTCTTGGATAGGAAGAATAAATATAATCAAAATGGCCATATTACCCAAAGCAATATACAAATTTAATGCAATTCCCATCAAAATCCCTATGAGATTTTTTAAAGAAATGGAACAAAAAATCATAAGATTTATATGGAACTATAAAAAACCCCGAATAGCCAAAACAATCCTAAGGAAAAAGAATGAAGCTGGGGGCATTACAATACCTGACTTTAAACTATATTATAGGGCCACGATAATCAAAACAGCATGGTATTGGCAAAAAAATAGACACTCAGACCAATGGAACAGAATAGAAAGCCCAGAAATAAAACCACATATATATGGTCAAATAATCTTTGATAAAGGGGCCAACAACACACAATGGAGAAAAGAAAGCCTCTTCAACAAATGGTGTTGGGAAAACTGGAAAGCCACATGCAAAAGAATGAAACTCGACTACAGCCTGTCCCCGTGTACTAAAATTAATTCAAAATGGATCAAAGACCTAAATATAAGACCTGAAACAATAAAGTACATAGAAGAAGACATAGGTACTAAAATCATGGACCTGGGTTTTAAAGAACATTTTATGAACTTGACTCCAATGGCAAGAGAAGTGAAGGCAAAGATAAATGAATGGGACTACATCAGAATTAAAAGTTTTTGCTCAGCAAGAGAAACTGATATCAAAATAAACAGACAGCCAACTATATGGGAACTGATATTTTCAAACGACAGCTCAGATAAGGGCCTAATATCCAAAATTTACAAAGAACTCATAAAACTCAACAACAAACAAACAAGCAATCCAATAAAAAAATGGGAAGAGGACATGAACAGACACTTCTCCCAGGAAGAGATACAAATGGCCAATAGATATATGAAAAGATGCTCAGCTTCATTAGTTATTAGAGAAATGTAAATCAAAACTACAATGAGATACCACCTCACCCCTATTAGATTAGCTATTATCAACAAGACGGGTAATAGCAAATGTTGGAGAGGCTGTGGAGAAAAAGGAACCCTCATTCACTGTTGGTGGGACTGTAAACTAGTACAACCATTATGGAGGAAAGTATGGTGGTTCCTCAAAAAACTGCAAATAGAACTACCTTATGACCCAGCAATCTCTCTACTGGGTATATACCCCAAAACCTCAGAAACATTGATACGTGAAGACACATGTAGCCCCATGTTCATTGCAGCACTGTTCACAGTGGCCAAGACATGGAAACAACCAAAAAGCCCTTCAATAGAAGACTGGATAAAGAAGATGTGGCACATATACACTATGGAATACTACTCAGCCATAAGAAATGATGACATCAGATCATTTACAGCAAAATGGTGGGATCTTGATAACATTATAAGGAGTGAAATAAGCAAATCAGAAAAAAACAAGAACTACATGATTCCATACATTGGTGGAACATAAAAATGAGACTAAGAGACATGGACAAGAGTGTGGTGGTTACCAAGGGTGGGGGGGGGGGAGGGAGGACATGGGAGGGAGGGAGGGAGAGAATTAGGGGGAGGGGGAGGGGCACAGAGAACTAGATGGAGGGTGACGGAGGACAATCTGACTTTGGGCGAGGGGTTTGCAACATAATTTGATGACAAAATAACCTAGACATGTTTTCTTTGAAAATATGTACCCTGATTTATTAATGTTATCCCATTACCATTAATAAAAATTTATTAAAATAAAAAAAAAAAAAAAAAAGAGAAAAAAAAAAATGTGAATGCTTCATTTGAAGTCTTTAAGGGTGGGAAGTAAGGTATAGATAAAGTCAAAGCTTATAAACATACCCAGGATTAACTTAGTAAAAAAGAAGGCTAATAAACCAGATGATGGCATTATATCTTATCATGTGTATGCCTTTTACATTACCATTTTATGCCACAAATTTAATTTGGTGTATGGTATTTCCTCACTAATCTTTTGACCGCTCTGAAACAGATACTTCCCCTGGGTTATCTAAAGACTTTCATAGGCTGAATTAGTCACTCCATTTCTTAAAGGAAAGGAATTACATTACAGGAAAAACTAGAAAACAAGATAGGCTTTATACACTACTATAATATTTAGTTCCCTCTTAAATTATAAAGTGTCTATTGTCCTTTGTTTGGTTAATTGTTTGAAGGGTAAATATATTTCAAAATTTAGACATTTTAAAATGAATTGTTTGGGGATTTGGCCTTATTTGAATTTACATGGTTTAAGATGCATAAGTGGGGACATGTGCCCTTTAAGCCCCCAACTTACTTTATCATGAGGCTTTGGCCATCTATAGCTTCACCATCCCCTACATCATATTTGCTTGTTAAGGAAAGGGAAATCTCAGTCTTTGAGAGCTGATTTAGTGTATTAGCCTTGTTAGGGTCATTGGAGTCAACAGATCCTTCCCCTGTAGAAAAAGAATAAAAAAAAAATTGTTATTCTCCTAATTCACTCTTTGCGAGGATGCGTGAACAATGTAAGATAAAGGTTCTATGGAAAAAACAGGCTTAGTAGTTGGACAGGAGATCATGATCTTCATAAAAAAACCACATTCTAACCCACTTCAGGTGGCTTTTAAAATCTTGGAATTTTACTTGAAATAATATGGGACATATATATTCAAAATTTGAAAAATTACTAAAAGGGAGAACTGTTAATACAATCTTTAGAGAATACAGGAAGAAATTTCTAGTAAATTTTTTTTCTTTATTATATAGGTTGACAAATCTTTCTTTGGATGTATCTGGAACTTACCTTCAAGAACATCTAAGTGCTTTATGATCTAGGACACTACAGATTATAGAACCTTTAATATAGGAAGCAGCTAGTGTACTTAATATCCTTTAAGTAAGCTTAGGTATTAAATACAAAAATTTTTTGATCTAGGATAGAAAAACCAACTAACTAACCAACCAAACTACTAAATACAAGCCAGAGTTTAAGTAGAAGGAATGAGCTCTTACCAAGAAAGGATTCCACATTAGGTACTTCTCCTAGCAATTCCAAAAGCTCATTCAGCGAGTCATGTTTATCAGGTGCAATTGCATCCTGGTGTTCCAACAGGAGCTTTACATAGAAAGAAACACATACACACAAAGATAAAAGTAAATTCTCAACTAATACTATATTTACATAGTTCCCTGTCCAGTTTTTCATGATAACTTTATTCTGATATCGTTTGAATCTTAAATACAGGACTGACATTTATTAATATTAGAGACCACAGAGAGATACAGTTTTTATTTTGTCTTAGAGAGAAGTGCCTATTCTTTGTCAAGAAATTGCAGCTTTCGGAAAACCTTATTCCATCTACTTTACCTTAATAGAAAAGTCAAAGTTAGGGGAAAGATTGTAAAATGAGTCAGAACTCTCTTGGTTAATATTTGTGACCAACTGGAAGGGCATTTCCATATCTCTTCAGAGAAAAGTTATGTAATCAAACACTACAACTATTAAAAAAAAATCACCACTATTAGCGATTTTAACCTGAATGGCACTGAAGATCTTTCATGGGTAGGAATGGCAGAAATGTCCATATGCTTCCCTGGTCTGAGAACGAGGTGTACCAGCTGGTTCTTTCACCAGTTCCTCAAAAGATCCAAAGTGAGGAAACCTGCTGGGGTGTTTAGCCAGGGCTTAAAAGAAACGGTCTTAACTTTGGAGGAGCAGTAGCACTGGAGGGGAAAATTGTGAAGAATATCACATCTGTTTTTGTTTGCATTTAGAATTAAAACAATGTTTCCAAAGTATGGGACTTGTACTCCTGGTGACAGGAAATATCATTTTAGTTGTATTTTTTGCATAATTATCTTACAAAACTCTGAATCATAAAGATAAAATTCATTTTTTTCATTTTCAATTTTTTAAAAGCTTTATTTAGATATAACACCATCAAATCCACTCATTTAAAATGTATGTGATGATTGGAACATTAATCTACTATCTGTTTCATTAGATTTAGCTGTTCTGGCTGCTTCCAATGCCCTACCCACTATGCCACACCTAGTCAGGCCACAGTTGTCCATTTTTACAATGGACTTTTATCTTACTTATCATTGAGTTGTGGGTTTTCTTTGTATATTCTGAATATTAGTCCTTTATAGGATATATTACTTGCAATTACTTTCTCTCATTCCCTTGGCTGTCTTATCAATTTCTTGATGGACTGTTTACAGCACAAAAGTTTTTAATTTTGATGAGGTCCAATTTACTTCTTCCTTTTCTTTTTTTCTTAATTATTTATTGATTTTATAGAGACAGGAGAGAAAGGGGAGCATGGAATGGGAAGTAACAGCTCATAGTTGCTTCATGTTAGTTATTCATTGCTTGCTTGCAGTATGTGCCTTGACCAGGAAAGCCCAGGGTTTCGAACCGGCAACCTTGGCATTCCAGGCTGAAGGTTTATCCACTGCGCCACTTCTTTTTTTTAGAGAGAAAGAGAGAGAGAGACAAAGGCAGACAGACGGGCAAGGAGACAGATGAGAAGCATCAATTCATAATTGCAGCACTTTAGTTGTTCATTGATTACTTCTCATATGTGCCTTTACCGGAGTGCTCCAAGCTGAGTCAGTGACCCCCTGCTCAAGCTGGCAACCCAGCACTCAAGCTGATAAGCCTGCACTCAAGCCAGTGACCTCAGGTTTCAAACCTGGGGCCTCAGTGCCCAAGGTCGATGTTCTATCCACTGTCCCACCACTGGTCAGGCTAATTTACCTGTTTTAGTTTTTCTTTTGCTGTGCATACATTTGGTGTCATAGCTAAGAAACTACTGCCTAGACCAAGGTCACAAGTCTACTACATTTTCTTTCTTTCTTTCTTTTTTTTTTTTTGTATTTTTCTGAAGCTGGAAATGGGGAGGCAGTCAGACAGACTCCCGCATGCGCCCAACTGGGATCCACCCAGTATGCTCACCAGGGGGCGATGCTCTGCCCATCTGGGGCATGGCTTTGCCGCGACCAGAGCCACTCTAGCGCCTGGGGCAGAGGCCAAGGAGCCATCCCCAGTGCCCAGGCCATCTTTTGCTCCAATGGAGCCTCAGCTGCGGAAGGGGAAGAGAGACAGAGAGGAAGGAGAGGGGGAGGGGTGGAGAAGCAGCTGAGCGCCTCTCCTGTGTGCCCTGGCCGGGAATCGAACCCGGGACTTCTGCACGCCAAGCCGACGCTCTACCACTGAGCCAACCGGCCAGGGCCTCTACTACATTTTCTTCTAAGACTTATATACTTCCTGTTCTTACATTTATGTGTCAGGTTCATTTTTTTTTTAAAGGATAATAAAAGGACATATTTTAGAGTTAAGCACATGATTTGAGGTGAAGAACTGGTATGTTGCTCTGCTGGTCCAGGCTGCTAATATTCTTCTTGCTTCTCCTGTGGGCCCCCTTCATCTGTGGCATAGAGAATGTCCATGATCCTCTGCAATACAGGGTTGTTCTCGCCCTGGTTCTCCTGGCAAATCAGTTCAATGTTCTTTAGCTTTCCAAAGTAGAAATATCTTTCTTTCTCCAAGTCTTCCACGGTGAGTTTCAATACGTTGACCTGCTGCATCAGTTCGGACACTTGGTTGCCCACACCAGGATTCTTCCGCATCACACCCCGGCTGGCCTTAGGGGTCACAGTAATTCTGTGTGTCACAATGGGCCTCCGTGGGGCTGCTCCCACAGAGCTGAGAGATTTCTTCGGTTTGTTCAGAGCTGGAGTGACAAAGGAGGGGACCACTGTAGTTTCTTGACCTTATGTGGCAACTATGGGGTCAGTCTTTTCCACCATAGTTTGCATCGAAAAACTTTTTGAACCACTGAACGAATTAAAAATTGTCCTGAAATTTTCCTTTTACTAATTTGTCCACAGGAATTATTTTGTCAATGCCCATCCTCTTAAAACCTGCTTGTAGTATGTATTTTGAAGTTCTGGATGTATTCATGTTCTAGCTTAGCTTGGAATTTCACTTTCTTCAAGGTGATGGAGCCAGGGAACAGCAGGTCTATAAACCGACAACAGGCAGTCCCTGAGCACAACTGTTCCATCTTCCTCAGATTCAGCTGCAGTGACTCATTGATCCAGGACAGCATGTCATATCCTTAGTTATCGCTGGTGACTGACGTTGAATGTAGGTTCCTGCCATTCTTGGCTCTCGGTGGAACCACGTCCATTGCCTGGGCTGGCTCTGGCTCCTCTTTGTCTCATTCAAACCGCTCGACCCTGCCCACCCCATGATGGCCTCGCACGCATCCCTCCCCCCATGTGACGCGCCTATATAAAAGCTGGTTCATTTTTGAGAAGGGTTGAAAGAAGGGGTCCGACTTCACTCTTGGCATGTAGACTTCCAGTTGCCCCAGCACCTTTTGTTGAAAAGACTATTATTTTCCCACTGAACTGTTTTAGTTTCTTGATTTGAAGGTTTATTCTTAGACTCTCAGTTCTATCCCACTGACTGGTTGCTATATGTCTTATTCCTTATGCCAGTACCACATTGCCTTGATTACTTCTTCCATTCTCTATTTAAAAATTTTTATTTTATTATTATTTAAATTTTATTTTATTTGATTTTAAAGAGAGGTAAGAGAGTTGGTAGGAGGAGGCACGGGAAGCATTAACTAGGTAGCTGCTTCTCATGTGTGCTTGCATGGGCAAGCCCGAGGGTTCAAGCCAGCAACCTCAGCATTCCAAGTCATTGCTTTATCCACTGCGCCACCACAGGTCAGGCTCCATTCTCTTTTAATCTTTAAGATTAGTAAAGGAGACAGTATCTGTTTAATGCTCAGTTTTCCTTAACATTTCTGGACACTTGCTAATTGGGTTTTTAAGAAAGGGAGAGGAGATCTCAAAATGCATAGCGTCAAGAAAGCAACTATATCCAACCAACCCCTCCATTTTCACTATACTTATTTACTTTTAAAGTTTCTGTTTATTTCAAGGCATGCTAGTTTTCCCATTATAGTTAGAGGCATTTTGTTTTAAAGCAAATTATATATATATATTTTAAGGCGAGTTGCAGCATTATTTACAATAGCCAAGATTTGGAAGCAGCCCAAGTGCTCATCAGTACATGAGTGGATAGAATAATAGAATAGCTATAGTATATTTATACAATGGAATACCAAATGGCCATAAAAGAAGTAAATCTTACCTTTTGTTACAGTATGGATGAACATGGAGATTATTATGATAAGTGAAATGAGCCAATCAGACAAAGACAAGTACCATATGATTTTACTCATATGTAAAATGAACTAACAAGCAAAACAGAGATAGACTCATAGAGAACAGGCTGAAAGCTGTGTGTGTGTGTGTAAGGAAGGCTGGTTGAAGGGGGTGGAGAGATTGAACAAAAAAGGACAAAAAAAAGAAAGGAAAAACTCAGGAGCATGGACAATAGTGTGGTGATTGCCGGGGGTAGGGGACGGGGTGTGGGAGGTAGAGGAGGATACAGGGGGAATAAATGGTGATGGATAAAGACTTGACTTGTGGGGGGAGGGGTGAACACACAATATGGTGTACAGAGATGTGTTGTAGAATTGGGTACCTGAAACCTGTATAATTTTGTTGATCAGTGTCACCCCAATAAATTCAATAAAAAAGGTGAACTAATTAAAAGAATGACATTATATAAATAAGAGATAATATAAAGACATAGTTAAATCTGGAAGGGTCACACATAGAATGTTTTGGGGAGGAAGGTAAATTAGAGACAAGAACAAAATAAGCACGATGGATACATTTATGTTCTTGTTCTTTGACAGACAGGATAGGCGATTTGGCTGCTGTCTCTGAAATGGGATGGCCAGCTTCCACTCTCTCTTCTGATAATTACAGAACATAAAAATTGCCTGAAAATGTCTCCTTAAAGAGCTTATTTTGGGTTTTTCATGATCCTTAGAGAACAAGGGACAAGCATGTGGCCACAGGCTTGGCATGTCGCACTGCTGCATGTCTGTGTCTGCGTGTAGACACCTCCTCACTTGAGACAGACAGTAAACAGAATGATCTTTCTCTGAAATTACATTGCTCCCACGTTATTACATCTGCTTCCAACCTAACATATAAAGGAATTCCAAAGCAGGCACAAGCTATGTTTCCTAAGATGGATTCTGTTCTCAATTTGTCATAAAAGGAACAGATTATTTCTCCTTACAGGGTCTAAATTTATACAATAACATTTTTTTCTCTGCTGTCCTTGGAAAAGAATCTCTCATTTTGAGACAACTAACTTACCTGACTAGGCAGTGGCACAGTGGATAGAGCATTGGATTGGGATGTAGAGGACCCAGGTTTGAAACCTGAGGTTGCTGGCTTGAGGACGGGCTGATAGACATGATCCTATGGTTGCTGGCTTGAGCCCAAAGGTAGCTGGCTTGGGCAAGGGGTCACTCACTCTGCTGTAGCCCCCCGGTCAAGGCACATACGAGAAAGCAATCAATGAAGAACTAAGGTGCTGCAACAAAGAATTGATGCTTTTCATCTTTCTCCCTTCCTGTGTCTATCCCTATCTGCTATCTGTCCCCTCTCTCTGTCACAAAAGAGAGAGAGAGAGAGAGGGAGAGAAAGAGAGAAACTAACTTCCCACACTTTTTCTGCAAGAGGTTATTGCCCTTAGCAATGTAGAGACAACATGTGGACATTTTCTTTGGGATGGATAATCTACTATAGAAATAGACAAATGGGATGCTGCTCAAATATGAATGAATACACTTGCTCATTAGAAAGTTTCTTTTGCAAATGATACATTGCTAGATGTGGACATGTTTTCTTTGTGATTTTGGGTGTTTGTAAGTAGACAAAGAAGTATAGCTTCTTCATTTAATCAACCAACTCACTCCTTCAACCAGTCATGCAGACCTGCCTTTGTTTAGGGTCACTCGTAATACTTAAGGAGAGCTTGTTGAAATGTTGAGAAGGTTCCCTTTTCTAACTTTGAAAGAGGGAAATCAAAAGTAGATCCAATCTTTTTTCCAAACTGGTAGTCAAGCTTTAGTTTCTTACTAGAGCTTAAAAATAAAGACTAACATTTTGAACAGCCCTTTGCACCTGGTTGGTATATCTCATTTTGGGGGGCAGGGGCAGGACCTTCCAGAAGTATGTATTCATTATGCTTTCTTTCTAGCTGTGTGCATCATCCAAAGTTGGATAAACCCTTAACCAGGGCTTCTTTACCTTTGGTATGTATCTGAATCACCTGGGATTTTGTAAGTATGCAGGTTCTGACGTGGAAAGTGTGGGGTACATTTTGAACACATTTCTCGGACTTGGTTTGGAGAAGCAAAGTCCAAAATTATTCTTGAAAAGGTTACATTTTAAGAACCTAGATTTTTTAGGAAATAACTTCCACCTGGTCTTAAAAAAACAAAACAAAACTCCAACCCCCCACTAAAACCTCTCTTTAAATGACTGAAAAAGTCATCTAAGGCTTCCCAAGGCCAAGCAAACTGCCCTGCCTCCAACAGGCTAATGACACGCATTAATGGCTGGTGGTGATGACAACCAGATGGAGACATTATGACACAGCACAGACTGAAACTGCCATTTCTAAGAAATGAGGGTTTCCAGAACAATAGAAGTGATTCTTTGTAGGCAGCAATTTTTGGGTGGGAGAGTCCTCTCTTCCCTAACCTTGAGCAGTTTGTTTGCTTCCTCTTTCTTTAGGTCCAAACATTAGAATAGAGAAAATATTCTCATTTTCCCATGAAATTACTGGACAAACTGAGAGGATTTCTGAAATGGAGAGACAGTATATAGGGGTTCAGGCACAGTGGCTTTGGTGGGTGGGGAAAGAACCAGGGTCTGCCCTGCTCAGGGCTTAAATTGCACATTCACAATCTGACTATGTACATGAATCATTGGAAAAGTAAACATTTATCCTGTTTGGGAGGAGTTTTCCTAATGCATAAGAGTCAGGGAATAAATAATCAAAGGTTTCTTAGAACTAAGAATATAAATATTCACACATGCTTCAGTAAACCCTGTAGAGAGACCAAGCATTTTCAAGAAACAGACGTCTGAACTATGACTTCATTACTAAGAGCCTTTTCTAACCCCACTTACTGAATGTGTACTGATGATTTCTTCAATTGAAATATAAATGACTGGTTTGCTGACTGTCACCACATCGGTATATTTATCCATATTAAACTTTTCTTCTGGCTCAGGAACATTACATGCTTCTTTGAAATATTTTCTAATAAAGAAAGAAAAAGTCTTAAGATAGTCAAATCCATGAGTTAAACAGCTTCATAAATAGTGAGGAAATCTTGAACAATGGGTAGTTCTGTGTTCTCCACCCCAGACCTCAGGGAAGTTGTTTCAGCGTCTCCCAGGCTGGTTCCTGGACGGCGCCCCGGACTCTGGATGTTAAACCAGCTCCTCAGGAGGAAGTGGGGAGAGCAGTAAGGGTTCTATTAGTGACTCAATAGAATCAAATTCTGGGCAGGTCATTTAAAAAATATATATTATTTAAAGAGATGGCCCTTGAAATTTGAACAAAAAATGTCAAGACTAATTCTCCTTGATCTAAGAATGAAGACTATAGAAAAAACAATAAAAAAAACAATCAAATTTGCTACTTCAGATGGCACAACTCCTGGGCCTTCAAAATCCCAACAACCCTTCAGAGTTTCTGTCCCAATTTGACAACAATTTGAGTTAAGCCTGCTCTACTCGTAGAGGATCTACATTGATCCTATGGCTGAGGGAAATACTATTAAGGATAGATACACAAATGTGAACAAGGCCCCATTCTTCCAGAACTCAGACTCTAAAACATCTGTTGTTTTAAGCTATAGCAAGTTTAAATAGACCAAGAAAGCCAGGTGTGCTGGGATCACGGTTTAGGGGTAGTCCTTTGCACAAGTAGAGTAGGTATTCTATTCTATAAAGTTGTAAATGTTCCTTATGCCTCAAACCATCCTTGGAGTATCTCCTAAGGGTACCCAAGGCTTATACACAAGAAATGACCTCTACCTTCCCACTCCAACGCTGGGGACATAAATGGCAATCAGCCATGCTGGGGTGGAAAAGAAGCATGTTCTCATGTGATAACTGGTCCTCTGTACCTTTTTTGGCTATAATTTTTGTGTTGCTGAGGTACACAAAGGATAAATATTAATGGAAGGGAAAAAGAGGAGTAAGAGGAGGTAAGGGGAGGCTTTGGTTTTGTTTCTAGATGGTTGATATAAATAATCTGAAAAAAAAGAAGGAAGGGAGGCTGTAATAGCCAATAAGCATTCGCAGGGAGAATGGAAATTCCTTTTTCAGTCAGTGAGAAGACCTAAAGTTAGCAGCTTGAGAAATCAAAACTCCCTGTAGTAAGGGGATTTGGAGATTTCCCCCCAAAAGGCCATAAATTCCAAATAGAGATTAATAATCACAAATTATCTTTGTCAGTAGATAAATCACTAATCCAGAACACAACTGAGGAAGGAGAATTGTCATTTTCCAAGTGAGGAGTGAAAGAGGCCACATTTACGTTATATTCCTATGACCTACTGAGTGGCAGACAAGAGAAACAGTAAAGGCCAGAGACAGTATTCAGGGTGAAGATTTTTGCTAGACACACTCCTCATGTTCCTGTAGCATAGTCAGTGAGACACTTCGGAAATGCACTGGAAGTCAATAGAATTAGTCTTATATGAATAATTAGGAAAGGTTTGAGAACAGAACATATCCACACATGATCCTCAACAAATATAGAAACTGGGCCTTCCTAACCTTTCCAAACCAACTACTCAGCTTCCTTCTTACTGTTTGATGCAGATAAGGCAAGTTTTACCTGATCAAACAAGTTCTTAAAAGCAAACAAAACCTTTTCTTAAGTTCAAAAAAGCAAAGATCAGCTATTTTGATATCCAATTCTAAGTACCATGAGCCTGTAGCACACCACCAACAGTAAATGTTTCATTTTGTTGACAGCAGAAATCATACATAATGGGGACAATTCAGTGTAACAGGGGCTCTAGGAGTGGGATGGGGAACACCAGACAGAAGTGACCCAGCCTGCCTGACTCTCCTTTTACCCGCCGGTGTACCCTCGTGGAAGAACTGCATACGGTCACATGAAGCTCCTGTCCTCCAATTCAGCTTTGAACATAGAGCACACATCCTTCTTCTCCCCACCTTGCAACTTTTTCCCAAAACAATGATCCCTCTCACCTGAACTTCTGATATGTGTCCGATAAATAATTGTTTATAGATGCAAGATGCTCATTTTCTCCTTCAAATAACTTGTTGGAGGCTGCATGCTGAAGGACCTTGGCCACCGTCCCCAAGTTTCTCCTCTGGTCCGGGTTTATCTGACCACCGGCTGTCATGTCGATGATGTCAAAGCCGTCTGGCGCTACGATAGCTGGGTTCATGTACCGATAGTACAGGAGGTTTCCAACAATCTGAAGTGATGCAGAAGACTATTTTTAAGAGAGAAAACTCAAGGGTTTGGGTTTTTTTCTAAAGTAAATATAAACTGACATTTCCCAAGAAAGCAAATTATTTTCTGGTACAGGGAGTTAAATAAAGGTAGTGAACATAATCACACATTACTAATACATTTAATAAAATTATTTTTGGTGAAAAATATGCTACCGCCTCCCAAATGATCTAAAATAAAGAAGCTCAATAATGTGTAAGATCACCAAATTAATCTCAGCATAATCAATAGTCTTTTTATTTTTATTTATTTATTTTTTATTTAATTAATTGTGTTTACATAGATTCTACGGTCACCCTGAATGCATCCCCCCTACCACTATTCCCCTCAATATCCCTTGCCCTTGCCCCCCTCCCTACAGTACCCTTCCCCCTTCCCTTCAGGTTTATCCCATCCTATCATCCCTTTTCCCTCTGTCCTCTTTTCCTCTGGTCTCTTTGATCCCTCCTGTCTCAATTCCATTGCTCAGTTCTCATTGTTCATTGGATTCCTCAAATGAGTGAGGTCATGTGATATATATATTTTTTTGCTTGGCTCATTTCACTCAACATAATAGTTTCCAGGTGCCTCCATATTGTTGCAAAAGGTAATATTTCCTTCTTTTTCATAGCCCCATAGTATTCCATTATATATGTATATACACACACACACCCACACACCCACACACCCACACACCCCCCCACACCCACCACACCCTTTTAATCCACTCATCCACTGATGGACACTTGGGCTGTTTCCAGATCTTCTCTATTGTGAACAATGCTGCAACAAATATGGGGGTGCATTTCTTTTTTTCAGTTGGTGACATGGTGTCCTTGGGATAAGTGGGATGGCTGGGTCAAAGGGCAGTTCCATTTCTAAATTTTTTGAGGAATCTCCATACTGTTTTCCACAGTGGCTGCACCAGTCTGCAGTCCCACCAGCAGTGCAGGAGGGTTCCCCTTTCTCCACATCCTCACCAGCACCTATCCTGTGTTGTTTTGTTAATGAGCGCCATTCTGACTGGTGTGAGGTGGTATCTCATTGTGGTTTTAATTTGCATTTCTCTAATAATTAGTGATGTTGAAAATTTTTTCATTTGTCTATTGGCCATCTGTATGTCCTCTTTGGAGAAGTGTCTATTCATTTCTTTTGCCCATTTTTTGATTGGATTGTTTGTCTTCCTGGTGTTGAGTTTTACAAGTTTTCTATAAATTTTGGTTATTAATCCCTTATCAGACGTATTGTCGAATATGTTCTCCCATTGTGTGGTTTGTCTTTTTATTCTGTTCATATTGTCTTTAGCTCTGCAAAAGCTTTTTAGTTTGAAATAGTCCCATTTGTTTATCCTGTCTTTTATTTCATTTGCCTGTGGATATAAATCAGCAAAGATATTGCTGCGATAGATGTCGGTGAGCTTACTGCCTAAGTTTTCCTCTAGGATACTTATGGTTTCACAATTTACATTTAAATCCTTTATCCATTTTAAGTTTATTTTTGTGCATGCTGTGGGTTGGTGGTCTAGTTTCATTATTTTGCAGGTAGCTGTCCAGTTTTCCTAACACCATTTGTTAAAGAGACTGTCTTTACTCCACTGTATGCTCTTACTTCCTTTGTCAAATATCAATTGTCCATAAAGATGTGGGTTTATTTCTGGGTTCTCTGTTCTGTTCCATTGATCTATATGCCTGTTCTTATGCCAGTACCAAGTTGTTTTGAGTACAATGGCCTTGTAGTATACCTTGATAACACGAAGTGTGATACCTCCCACTTTATTCTTCTTTTTCAAGATTGCGGAGGCTATTTGTGTTCTTTTTTGGTTCCATATAAATTTTTGGAATATGTGATCTAAATCTTTAAAGTATGTCATTGGTATTTTAAATTTTTTTAAAATATTTTATTTATTGATTTTTAGAGAGAGGGGAGAGAGAAAGAGAGAGAGAGAGAAGGGGGAGGAGCAGGAAGCATCAAATCCCATATGTGCCTTGACCAGGCAAGCCCAAGGTTTCAAACAAGCAACCTCAGTGTTCCAGGTCGACGCTTTATCCCACTGTGCCACCACAGGTCAGGCCTGTCATTAGTATTTTAATTGGTATTGCATTGAATTTATAAATTGCTTTGGGTAATATAGACATTTTAATGATATTTATTGTTCCTAACCATGAGCACGGTATATGCTTCCACTTGTTTGTGTCTTCCTTGATTTCTTTTATCAATGTTTTATTATTTTCTGATTCTTCCAGATTGATTTTTGGAAGATTGTATGTTTTGAGGAATTTGTCCATTTCATCTAGGTTGTCTAGTTTTTTGGCATACAGTTCTTCATAGTATTTTCTTACAATATTTTATATTTCTGTTGTGTCAGTTGTTATTTCTACACTCTCATTTCTAATTTTATTTATTTGAGTCCTCTCTCTCTTTTTCTTGGTGAGTCTAGTTAAAGGTTCATCAATCTTGTTTACATTTTCAAAGAACCAGCTCCTAGTTCCACTGATCCTCTGTATTGTTTCTTTAGCCTCTATGTCATTTATTTCTGCTCTGATCTTTATTATTTCATTCCTTCTACTACATTTGGGCTTTACTTGCTGTTATTTTTCTAGTTGTTTTAGATGCAGGGTTAAGTTGTTTATTTGAGCTTTTTCTAGCTTCTTAAAGTGTGCCTGTAGTGCTATGAACTTCTCTCAGTACTTTTGCTGTGTCCCATAAATTTTGAGTTGTTGTATGCTCATTGTCATTCGTTTCTAGGAATTTTTTAATTTCTTCTTTGATCTCATTCTTAATCCATTCGTTATTTAACAACCTGCTATTTAGTTTCCATGTGTTTGAGAATTTTTGAGCTTTTCTGTTGTGGTTCATTTCTAGTTTCATGCCATTGTGATCGGAGAAAGTGCTTGATATGATTTCAATCTTCTTAAATTTGTTCAGAACACTTTTGTGCCCTAACTTGTGGTCTATCCTAGAGAATGTACCATGAGCACTTGAAAAGAATGTATAATCTGCTGCTTTAGGGTGAAAGGTTCTGAAGATATTTATTAAATTGAGTTCATCTAGTGTGTCCAATAAGTCTGCTAAGTCTGCTGTTTCTTTGTTAATTTTCTTTCTTGATGATCTATCTAGTGATGTTAGTGGGGTACTGAAATCCCCTAGTATTATAATATTGCTGTTGATCTTGCCCTTTATATCCATCAAAGTCTGCTTTATATATTTTGGTGCTCCTATATTAGGTGCATAGATATTTATAATAGTTATAGCTTCCTGTTGGATTACTCCTTTATCATTATGTAGTGGCCTTCTTTATCTCGTACTATATCCTTTGTTTTAAAGTCCAATTTGTCTGATATAAGTATTGCTACCCCATTTTTTTTTCATTTCCATTTGCATGAAATGTTTTTTCCCATCCTTTTACCTTCAATCTATGTGTATCATTTGTTCTAAGGTGTGTCTCTTGTAGACAGCATATGTATGGGTCCTGTTTTCTTATCCACGCAGCTACCCTATGTCTTTTGATTGGATCATTTAATCCATTTACATTTAAGGTTATTATTGATATGTAGTTGTTTATTGACATTTTATTCTTTAAAGCTGTATTCCTCTTTTGCTATATTCTTTTTCCACTTTGATCTGTTTACATCAGGCCCCTTAACATTTCCTGCAGCATTGGTTTGGTTGTAATGAATTCCTTGAGTTGTTTTTAGTCTGGGAAGCTGTTTATTTCTCCTTCGATTTTAAACGATAGCCTTGCTGGATAAAGTAGTCTTGGTTGTAGGTTCTTGTTCTGCATTACTTTGAATATTTCTTGCCATTCCCTTCTGGCCTCAAGTGTTTCTGTTGAGAAGTTGGATGTCATCCTTATGGGCTCCTTTGTAGGTGATAGCTTTTTTTCTCTTGCAGCTTTTAATATTTTCTCTTTATTGCTTAGCTTTGGTATTTTAATTATGATGTGTCTTGGTGTAGATTTTTTTGGGTTTCTCTTTAATGGAGTCCTCTGTGCTTCTTGAACTTGTGAGAGTTTCTCCTGCATTAATTTAGGGAAGTTTTCAGCTATGATATGATTGAACAAAGTCTCTATTTTTTGTTCTTTCTCTTCTTCCTCAGGAACCCCTATGATGCGAATGTTATTTCTCTTCATGATGTCACAGATCTCTCTAAGAGTTTCTTAAGACTTTTGAGTCTCTTTTCTTTTCTGTTCTCTGCTTTCATGCCTTCATTCCAGTTGTCCTCCAACTCGCTGATTCGATCCTCAGCTCTATCTATCCTGTTTTTAATTCCTTCCATTGTGGTCTTTATTTCTGATATTGTATTTGTCATCTCCGACTGATTCTTTTTTATACTTGCTATTTCTTTATTTAGGTGTTCATAATGACCATCCATTGTTGTTCTAAGATCCCTAAGCATCCTTACAATCATTATTTTCAACTCTGTATCTAGAAGTTTGATTATTTCCACATCACTCAGTTCATCTCCTGAAGATTTCTCTTGTGGTTTCATTTGGATTGCACTTTTTTTCTTCTCATTGTCTGTGTTTGGGTGTTTTGTTTGTAGAGTTGGTTGAGTCTAGGCTTGGTGTTGTCTGCCTCCAGTTTTCAGTTGTGTTATTTCTAGGTCTTCTTGGGTTGGTATCAGCTATTATTTGTAATCCACTTTCGGATTTGGGCAGCTTTGAAGTCTTGATTTGTTTGTTTTCTTAACAGGTGATAGTCTTGTTAACTGATCTCAGCAGGGGGCTTCCTTGAAACTGTATCCAGGAATGCGGTGGGTTAACCTGAGACTCTGAAGTCCTCTTCCACCAACTAATCTCTCTGGTGGCAGGGTGTTTTCTCAGCTTCAGTAGGGGAAGGTGTATCTCAGATCTCCATAGAGACCTGAGTTACTGCCCCTCCTCCCCACTTCTTGTTTTCAGCTGTGTCTTGTTGCACTGATTGGAGGTGTAGAGATGTCTGGAGATCTCTGATCCGGAAGCAATTCAGTATTGTTTTGTGGGGAAGGATCAGCCCCTCCCCCAGCTATGGCCACCTCCAGCACAGATGAGTCAGCTTTTTTTAGGTCGTCTCCTGCATTCCTTAGACCCTCACAGTCTGTCCCTATCTCTTTCCTTTCTACTTGGGAGATAAGCTGGTCTTTTCAACACACCTTGCTCCCTGGTAGCCAGGCAACTGGCTGTGAGCAGTATTTTCTGCTCTTTTCCCTGGAGTGAGATCCCCTCTGAGCTCTCAGCCTCACTCCTCCCCCTCCGTTCCTGTAAGCAGGGGAGATTCAGGTGCTCCCTTCCAGGTTTGTTGTGGCTTCTTCTTTGCTCCTTGGTTTTTGAGAGCTGTTCTTGTAGTCCAGAGTTGGTTTATCATGCTGATTTTTCCTAAATTGATTTGTATTCCAGTTTGGTGGTGAGCTGGGTGTCTGTGCATCTGCCTACTCCGCTGCCATCTTCAGGTTTCCGGTAGTTTTTTGACTGAGACTTTAGGGTTTTCTATGTACAACATCATATCATCTACAAATAATGATAGTTTTACTTTCTTTTCCAATTTGAATGCCTTTTATTTCTTCTTCTTGTCTGATTGCTGTGGTTAGGACTTCCAGGACTATGTTGAATAAGAGTGGTGAAAGGGGGCACCCTGCCTTATTCCTGATTTTAGGGGAATTGCTTTTAATTATTGCCCATTGAATATGATGTTGGCTGTGGGTTTGTCATAGATGGCTTTTATCATGTTGAGGTATGTTCCCTGTATTCCCACTTTGTTGAGAGTTTTGATCATAAATGGTTGCTGGATTTTATCAAATGCATTTTCTGCATCTATTAAAATTATCATGTGGTTTTTCTCTTTCCTTTTGTTTATGTGATGAATCACATTGATTGATTTGTGAATATTATACCAGCCTTGCCTCCCAAGAATAAATCCCACTTGATCATGGTGTATGATTTTTTCCATATATTGTTGGATCCGATTTGCTAATATTTTGTTGAGGATTTTAGCATCTATATTCATCAGGAATATTGGCTTATAATTTTCTTTCTTTGTGTTGTCTTTGCCTAGGTTTGGAATCAGCATTATGCTCGCCTCATAAAAGGAGTTTGGAAGTCTTCCTTCCTTTGAAGTTTTTGAAAGAGTTTGAGAAGGATAGGAGTTAATTCTTCTTTGAATATTTGGTAGAATTCACTTGTGAAGCCATCAGGCCCAGGACTTTTGTTTGTTGGGAGTTTTTGATGACTGTTTCAATCTCATTTGTTGTAATCAGTCTGTTTAGGTTTTCTGATTCTTCCAGATTGATTTTTGGAAGATTGTATATTTCATGGAATTTGTCCATTTCATCTAGGTTGTCTAGTTTTTTGGCATACAGTTAGTTCTTGATAGTATTTTCTTACAATATTTTGTATTTCTGTTGTGTCAGTTGTTATTTCTCTACTATCATTTCTAATTTTATTTGAGTCCTCTCTCTCTTTTTCTTGGTGAGTCTAGTTAAAGGTTCATCAATCTTGTTTACATTTTCAAAGAACCAGCTCCTAGTTTCATTGATCCTCTGTATTGTTTCTTCAGCCTCTATGTCATTTATTTCTGCTCTGATCTTTATTATTTCATTCCTTCTACTACATTTGGGCTTTACTTGCTGTTATTTTTCTAGTTGTTTTAGATGCAGGGTTAAGTTGTTTATTTGAGCTTTTTTAGCTTCTTAAAGTGTGCCTGTAGTGCTATGAACTTCCCTCTCAGTACTGCTTTTGCTGTGTTCCATAAATTTTGAGTTGTTGTATGCACATTATCATTTGTTTCTAGGAATTTTGTTTATTTCTTCTTTGATCTCATTCTTAATCAATTTATTTAACAACCTGTTATTTAGTTTCCATGTGTTTGAGAATTTTTGAGCTTTTCTGTTGTGGTTCATTTCTAGTTTCATGCCTTTGTGATCAAAGAAAATGCTTTATATGATTTCAATCTTCTTAAATTTGTTGAGAACACTTTGTGCCCTAACTTGTGGTCTATCCTAGAGAATACACCATGAGCACTTGAAAAGAATGTATATTCTGCTGCTTTAGGGTGAAAGGTTCTGAAGATATCTATTAAATCGAGTTGATCTAGTGTGTCCTTTAAGTCTGCTGTTTCTTTGTTAATTTTCTTTCTTGATGATCTATCTAGTGATGTTAGTGGGGTATTGAAATCCCCTAGTATTATAATATTGCTGTTGATCTCGCCCTTTATATCCATCAAAGTCTGCTTTATATATTTTGGTGTTCCTATATTAGGTGCGTAGATATTTATAATAGTTATATCTTCCTGTTGGATTACTCCCTTTATCATCATACAGTGGCCTTTATCTCTTACTATATCCTTTGTTTTAAAGTCCATTTTGTCTGATATAAGTATTGCTACCTCAGTTTTTTTTTCCATTTCCATTTGCATGAAATGTTTTTTTTCATCCTTTTCCCTTCAGTCTATGTGCATCTTTTGTTTTAAGGTGT
Source organism: Saccopteryx bilineata (assembly GCF_036850765.1). Lineage (NCBI taxonomy): Eukaryota > Metazoa > Chordata > Mammalia > Chiroptera > Emballonuridae > Saccopteryx > Saccopteryx bilineata. The sequence continues at coordinate 201,000,102 of NC_089493.1, read as the reverse complement.
GTCTCTTGTAGACAGAATATGTATGAGTCCTGTTTTCTTAGCCATGCAGCTACCCTATGTCTTTTGATTGGATATTTTAATCCATTTACAGTTAAGGTTATTATTGATATGTAGTTGTTTATTGACATTTTATTCTTTAAAGCTGTATTCCTCTTTTGCTATATTGTTTTCCCACTTTTATCTGTTTATCTGTTTATATCAGGCCCCTTAACATTTCCTGCAGCATTGGTTTGGTTGTACTGAATTCCTTGAGTTTTTTTTTTTTTTTTTTTTGTCTGGAAAGCCTTTTATTTCTCCTTCAATTTTAAATGATAACCTTGCTGGATAAAGTAGTCTTGGTTGTAGGTTCTTATTCTACATTACTTTGAATATTTCTTGCCATTCCCTTCTGGACTCAAGTGTTTCTGTTGAGAAGTTGGATGTCATCCTTATGGGAGCTCCTTTGTAGGTGATAGCTTTTTTTCCTCTAGCACTTTTTAATATTTTCTCTTTATCACTAAGCTTTGGTATTTTAATTATGATGTGTCTTGGTGTAGGTTTCTTTGGGTTTCTCTTTAATAGAGTTCTCTGTGCTTCTTGACCTTGTGAGAGTTTCTCCTCCATTAATTTAGGGAAGTTTTCAGCTATGATATGCTAGAACAAAGTCTCTATCCCTCGTTCTTTCTCTTCTTTTTTAGGAACCCATATAATGCGGATGTTATTTCTCTTTATGTTGTCACAGAGCTCTCTAAGAGTTTCCTCAGACTTTTTGAGTCTCTTTTCTTTTCTGTTCTCTGCTTTCATGCCTTCATTCCACTTGTTCTCCAACTCGCTCATTCGATCCTATACTCCAACCATCCTGTTTTTAATTCCTTCTATTGTGGTCTTCATTTCTGATATTGTATTTGTCACCTCCAATTGGTTCTTTTTTAATATTTCAATATCCTTTTTTATACTTGCTATTTCTTTATTTAGGTGTTTGTAATGACCATCTGTTGTTGTTCTAAGATCCCTAGGCATCCTTACCATCATTATTTTGAACTCCGCATCTGGAAGTTTGGTTATTTCCATATCACTCAGTTTATTTCCTGGATGTTTCTCTTGTGGTTTCATTTGGATTGCACTTCTCTGTCTTCTCATTATGTCTGTGTGTTTGGATGTTTTGTTTGTAGAGCTCGTTGAGGCTAGGCTTGGTGTTGTCTGCCTTCAGTTTTCAATTGTGTTATTTCTAGGTCTTCTTGGGTTGGTATCAGCTATTATTTGTAATGCACTTTTGGATTTGAGCCGCTTTGAAGTTTTTATTTGTTTGTTTTCTTAACAGGTGATAGTCTTGTTTACCTTTCTCACCAGGGGGCTTATTTGAAACTGTATCCAGCAATGAGGTGGCTGTAACCTGACACTCTGAAGTCCTCTTCTTATAGTTACTCTCTCTGGGGGTAGGGTGTTTTCTCAGTTTCAGTAGGGGGAGGTGTATCTCAGATCTCCATGGAGACCTGAGTTACTGCCCCTCCTTCCCACTTCTTGTTTTCAGCTGTGTCTTTTGCGCTGACTGGAGCTGGAGAGATGTCTGGAGATTTGTGACCTGGAAGCACTTCAGTTTTTTGTTTTGTGGAAGGATCAGCCCCTCCCCCAGCTATGGCTGCCTCCAGCACTGGATGATCAGCTTCTCAGGTCATCCCCTGCATTCCTCTGCCCCTCACCAACTCTCTCTCTCTCCCACTTTTCCTTTTGGAAGATAAGCCAGCCTTTTCAACATACCTTGTTCCCAGGTCCCCAGACAAGTGGTTGTGGGTGATATTTACTACTCTTTTCCTTGGAAAGAGAGCCCTTCTGGGCTCTCAGCCTCATACTCCCTTTGTTCCTGTAAGCAGGGGAGACTCACCGCTCCTCAGCGCTCCCTACCAGGCTCAGTGTGGCTTCTTCTTTGCTCCTTGGTTTTTGTGAGCTGTTCTTGTAGTCCACAGTTGGTTTTTCACACTGATTGTTCCTAAATTAATTTGTAATCCAGTTTGGTAGTATGAGCTAGGAGTCTGTGCATCTGCCTACTCCACTGCCATCTTCAGGTCTCTCTTTGTTGCACAATCTAATCAATTGTCTTGATAGCCATTAGCAATAGAGCTGCAGCTAATTATAAATAGTCACAGAAGGCCAACAAATCTTACAAAATGGTGTGTTGGTAATTTTGGCTTATACCCGTCAAGAGAAACTGTGGTGAAATTACCCTTGAAAACCTACCTTTAATAGCTCATCTTCTGTTGCATCGGGAAATTTCTCATGGATCGAGTTCTTCAGTACTTTGGCTATATACCTCAATCCATAACTATAGGTAAAACAGATGACAAAAGAAAATAATGAAAAAAGGCTAAATGAGAAAGAAACACGCAATTGTTCCAGTCAACTAAAGCTGAGCATTTTCCTAAAAAGTACACATAAAACAAAATGATAACAAGATTACAGGATTTCCATGGATGATAGTAACTGAGTACTTGGTCTGTATTTTCACCTCACTGGAGAATAGTTATGAATTAAAAATGCAAGTGTAGGAAAATGTTTAAAATAGTAAATACAATATGAGAGAAAATGCCTATGTTCAGTACTGGGGTTTATTTTACATAGTATTTCCAGAACTTTTAGCAAAAAATGGTCAAGGTGCTGTATATAGAACTTACGGCAGTAGATCAAGGGAGGAAATGATGGAATTCAGGACTCTGTCGGTGATCCTTTGCAGGCTCTCTCTGGATGCCTCCAGTTTATTTTTCACTTCTGGGTATGTGAGAGCTTGTTCTGTGGTCACATCATAAGGCAGATTGCTGAAAACACAAGGGTTTTCAATTTTATGGGACTTAGGTGCAAGCATTTGTATCTTTGCCAAGTTGGTTCTACAGTCAAGCTTTGTATAGTGAACTTGACATTGCCCACTGACTCCAATTACAAAAGGTTTGCTAAGTGAGGGGAGGCCTCGCATGCCCAGAGGCTTCTCTGCCCCTGGGGGAGCAAGGACACTCTAGGCTCTCCCTCAGAGCTCTTCTGGAAAAATAACTGGCAGACCAAGCTAACTTTCTTTTCCCCACCTTTAAAAAATTATAAAAAATAGTATGTTTACAGAGAAAAATGCATATAAGTGAAAAATACCAGTTTACAACTACTTTTCATATTTTAGTGCAAAGCTTTCTGAGTCCTCCTTCTATGCATGTGTGTATATGGGCTTCAGACATTCACGGGTATAATGCAGTTCGTGTATTATACATACATGCCATACAGTTCCTAAATGTGTGTGTACAAACACTTTTAAAAAAGAAAATGAATTATTATACTTAACTGCAACTGAAAATGAATTGTGAACATTTTCCCATGCCAGTAAATATAATTTTATACCATGATTCTAAATAGTTACTTACTACCCCATTACGTTACACAAACTTTTATTTAACAAATTCCCCAAAGCTAAATATTTTGACTTTGCCCAACTTTTGTTATTACAAACAGTGCTGTGACAACCATGAAGTTGTGCATATCTTAATGATTTCAAAAGGCATCCTTTTGTAGGAAATAAAAAGCTGTGACTGCTTAGATATACAAACCACCATGTAGAACAAGCCAATCCCATCTGGTTTGTTGATGCTGATACATTCAAGTTACTCACTTGGTAAATCTAAAAAAGTATGTACTGTCAGGTGCAGAGAAAGTGTGTACAATTTCTAGGTCTAGTTTAGAAACACACAAACAATAACCAAGGGAGAGGACAGAAGTTGTGGCTTTGGGAATCAATTGGTTATGAAATTTGACATTATGTCTATCAAGATGAGCAGTAGTCCAAGAATGTGACCTGCACAATATGTTAAAGGGGGCAACATCTTGGATTGAAATGGAATTTGTACAGTAAATTTTGTTCTTTTAACAGCGCTTAACAGAGTTTAAGAATATGTATAAATACACATGTAAAAATGATCATAAAACATGATTGAAACCAACATCGTCCTAGCTTCATTACCTGGCTTCTCCAGTCTGTGTTTCTAGTTGGTTCACCCAAACCTTGTATACCTCTACAGGGTTCGTGTTGATGACCATGGACTTGTCATCAATGATCTCTTTTACCACTGGAGCCAGTAACTGACGTAGCATGTTCTGTCCACGGGCACCTCGGTTAAAGCTAACAACCATCTTGATGACTGTAGGGTTCCCAGTAACGATATCCTGTACCTGGTCCACCTTTGATCTAAAAAAAAAAAAAAAAAGAATAAAAAAAAAAGCCCAAACCAAAATAAAATGAATTGCTTCTGTGGAAGAGTTTTAAGCAGTGCATATTCTCTCTGGTAGTGAACTCTTTGTGGGCTATTTTTTTCTCCACTGAAGATCAAAGATGGTGTGATTTAAAAGGAAATTGTCATTTGTAAGATAAGTGTTTCTGATTTGAGAAATGTAAGTATTAAAAAATAGATTCTCAGATTTAATTTCAATCTAGAAGACAGGCATGAACTGAACATGGACCAAAACTAATAATACTTGGTGGCACTATCCAACTTTTGTGCCCCCACTAGTTAATAAATTTCAAAAATGACTTTTTTGATTGAAATGAACTATCTCCACTTTTTCAAGTCCCACTCAAATTCTATGCAATGTGGCTTCTCGCTACATCACATGGCTGAGAAAATTCTTCATGACTTCTGATGGCCAATTCCTCTGACCTTCCCTCTTTCCTCCCTTTCATATCTCTGTGCAACCTCTCAGCCTCCTTCCACTTGACCACTGTCTCCCTTTTTTATCTGCTTTCTCTTTAGGGTCTGAGAATGCCTTTATTTACTTAGTTATTTCATTTGTTTCTTTTTCTGTCTCCTCTTCCCACCTCTGAATTGTTTTTCTTCACTTTCTTTTAAAAAAATTTTTTTTGTTAAGAGACAGAGACAGAGGGGCAGATAGGGACGGACAGACATACAGGAAGGGAGAGAGATGAGAAGTATCAACTCTTCGTTGTTGTGGTACCTTAGCTGTTCATTGATTGCTTTCTCATATGTGCCTTGGACCAGGGGGCTACAGCAGAGCGAGTGACCCCTTACTCAAACCAATAACCTTGGAATCAAGCTGGTGAGCCTTGCTCAAACCAGATGAGCCTGCGCTCAAGCCAGCGACCTCGGGGTTTCCAACCTGGGTCCTCCACATCCCAGTCCTACACTCTATCCCAGGGGTTGGGAACCTTTTTGGCTGAGAGAGCCATGAAAGCCACATATTTTAAAATGTAATTTGGTGAGAGCCATACAACGACCTGTGTATGTTATGCATTATCCAATAAAAATTTGGTGTTTTCCCGGAGGACAGCTGTGATTGGCTCCAGCCATCTGCAAACATGAACATGAGTGGTAGGAAATTAATGGATTATAATACATGAGAATGTTTTATTTATATATATATATATATATATATATATTTTTTTTTTATTTTTATTTATTTATTTTTTTTTATTTTTTTTACAGAGATGGAGAGAGAGTCAGAGAGAGGAATAGATAGGGACAGTCAGACAGGAACAAAGAGAAATGAGAAGCATCAATCATCAGTTTTTCTTTGTGATACCTTAGTTGTTCATTGATTGCTTTCTCATATATGCCTTGACCGGGGGGGGGGGGGGCTACAGCAGACCTTTGCTCAAGCCAGCGACCTTGGGTCCAAGCTGGTGAGCTTTGCTCAAACCAGATGAGCCTGCGCTCAAGCTGGCGACCTCGGGGTCTCGAACCTGGATCCTCCGCATCCCAGTCCAACGCTCTATCCCCTCTGCCACCACATGGCCAGGCAGAATGTTTTATATTTTTAATATTATTATTTTTTTTATTAAAGATTTGTCTGCGAGCCAGATGCAGCCATCAAAAGAGCCCCATCTGGCTCGCAAGCCATAGGTTCCCGACTCCTACTCTATCCACTGTGTCACTGCCTGGTCAGGCTCTTTTTAAAAAAAATTACTTATTGATTTTAGAGAGAGAAGGGAGAGAGAGAGACAGGAAGGAACACTGGTCTGTTCCTGTAAGTGCCCTGACCAGGGATCGAACCAGCAACCTCTGTGCTTTGGAGCAATGCTCTAACCAACCAAGCTATCTGTCCAGGGTTTCTTTCACTTTCTATATGCTTTCCCCTCAGACCTCACTCACATGCACAAATTCAATTATCATCTCTCTTGAATCTATCCTTTGATCTCCTTGTCCAATCCCTATCTCTTTCCTGGGAGTTAGTCTTGAATTTCCAATTTTCGGCTGGATATTTTCACCTATATGTTCTACTTTGTTAAAAATACAAACTATTTTTTTTCCTTTTCATTCTCCCATTTCTCTGATCTTTGTAGCTACTGTTCATCCTGTTCATTCATAGCCAGCAGGTCAATCTGCTAAAAACCTAATGTGGTCATGTCCATATATATCCTTTTCAAAAAACATGGCAACTTCTGAGAAAGTGAAGAGAGTCTCAGCACTTGGGCCTGTCCTCACTATTTTCCATGATGTTGTTCAACCTATCCTTCCAGCTTCATTTCCTGGGAGTTGCTAATAAAGTCACATCTTGGTGAGACTAATCTACTTCTTCTTGGACCTCAGCCCATGATATTTGTATTACTATCCTGCCTTATTTCCCTTTTCCATTTCTTCTTATAAAGTTATAGACATTTTCAAGGTTTTGGGCCAACTACCTCCTCTTCCATAAAATCTTTATCCATGACCTAATTGGAACCTGTCTTACCTAATCCTTCTATTCTGTTAAACTGTGTGTATCATTCATTTAGTTCTTACCTTATTCCTCTGCACAGAATTACTATTTCTTGAGAATTCTATTACTCATGTTGGTGTAGAGACATCCTAAGGGTAGAGGTGCCTGGCTAATATGCTTCACGGACCCACAGAAACAAGCATATAGCGTCAGGTGTCAAGAAGTTAGGAAGGCAGTTATGGTCCATCTAGTTGGCTAAGGGCATTTCTTGTATATTTTATTTCTTTGCCCATTCATTATAGCTACTTATACTTTTTCTTTACATTAACTGAGCCAGAAAACAAATTAGAAAAAATAAGCTTAAGTTTGAGTAAGATGGAAAGACTAGCAGAGATCCCAAACACCTCATTCTTTTATGGCTTTACTGCTCACAGAATTTCAATTCAAATTAAATTTTCTTACTGACTTTCAAAAAGCTTTTGATTTTCAGTTGTTGGATAGTTACAAAATCAAAAGTTAGGTTAGAATTAGAAAAGATATCAACTGTGGGTGGAAGTTGTACCTGAGTATAGCAATAATGATGTAGAAATTTCTCAAGAAATTTGATATATTTTAATAGGCATAAATAACTTATAAGAATCATTTAAAATTATTTTAATAAATCAGAGATAGCTACCACTAACAAAATAGTCAGTTTATTGGTATTTTACAACATATTTATGTACTTACTTTACTTCTTCCTCCAGAGCAGTTTTAAAAAGCTTGAGGAGTAGATATTCTTCTCGTTGATTGGAAGCATAATTGTACAGTGTGAAAATAACAGTATCCATAAATTTAGTAGACTTGTTCTGTGGCATCTGGAAAATCAGCTTCGCCAGGTATAAAGGATTGGTCTAAAACAAAGGAAGAAAGAAGAGAAATAAACCCCCAAAACTACATGGTAATATATTGAAGTGTATCTGGCACAAAGTAAGACTTTAAAAGGTATCAGTTAATATTAATACTATATTATAGGAAGCTACAGTAGAAAGCTACCATAGGATTTAAACTTTGTATACTATGTGATATATTTAATACAACATAATTATGTTATATATACCTTACACAGTTAACCATTTTGTGCCACATATTAATGTTTATTTTCAGGTCCCAGAAGAGAAAGGGGATGGCCAATCTTCTGGTACCCAAAGAGCCTGGCAAGCACGGACCAAGGGCCCAGCTAATACTGTCCGAAAAGAAGTGAGCAATAGAATAAAACATCCCACATTCTGAGACTACAAAGAGAAAGGATGTATTTTACATGTGAAGACAGTGGGATGACTACAATGTTTTTATAAGGAATAAGAAATAAGGAGGCGAAAGAGAGAGGTGAAGGTCAGGACAGTTGAGGGGGGAATGTCAGAAGAAACTGACCAGAAAAATAAAAGACAACTTAAATATTGACAAAAATGTTAAAAACATTGAAATGGAGCCGTGACGGTCCAGCTGGGCATGGAGTCCATGCGATGCAGCACCAGTAATACGGTTTTTCCCAGGAGCTACACCAACCTATGAAGGTTAGCAGAGAAAAATACAGTATAGAGAAATATGCCTACTTTTCATCTTCCTTCTGATAAGAAAAATTTCCATACATGGAAACCAGTTTTCATCTAATGTACAGTTGACTTTCCACATCTGTAGGTGTTCCACATCCATGGATTCAACCAGCCACAGATAAAAAACATTTGGAAAAAGTTACTTTGTTGCTGACGAGTATTATATAGTTAAGTCTACAATGGTGGTACCTATTCTGAACAGATACAACTTTTTTTCTTGTCATCATTCCCTAAACACTATAGTATAACAAATACTTATATTGCACTAGGACAATTTAAAGTATGCAGGAGGATGTGCACAGGTTATATGCAAATACTACCTTATTTTATATGAGGGACTTAAGCATCTGTGAAATTTAGTATCCTTGGGTGGCCTAGGACCAAATCCCCATGGACACCAAGAGACAACTCTACTCAAGCAGTTTGGCTTTAGTGTTTTTAAGAAATTCTAAATTCTAGTATACTTTACTACTTAGATTTACTTTCAAGCCTATAATAATTGGCTGAAAGTTTATGAATAAGCAGCTCAGTACAACTGTTTCTTTATACCTCTGTAGTGATTTTTTTCCCACACAAAGCATATGGGAGTATGAGAAAGGAAGGTTACTCTAAGGTGAAAAAAGCCCATGCCTCCTCCTCATTGCTCTCAGATGCCCTAAAAACTTTAAATGTAGGCTCATCCTGCAGAGACAAACCCAGAGCAAAACCTATGCTAGCTGACTGGCTACTGTGGCTAAGAGGTCTTAGAATCCAGACCATTTGCTATTCTATAGTTTCTTCACTGATCTTGGGCTAATGTCTCCAAAGAAGAGAGAAGAAAAGGTGAAGAAAAACACATGATTAAAAGGGACACTTCCCTGAATGGCTGTGTCCTGGGACTATTGGCTTTGGAGTGTGTGGGGAATAAAACTTGGTGGAATTATTCTAAATGTGCTCCTATGCCTTTTTTCTTTTCTGAGAAATAAGCCTCCACTTATGTAATAGGGAAAACAATACAAATCTTAGGCCAATGACTAAATTTTCACTTTCCTCATGACATAAATTCTATCCAAGAAACTTCATACATTTAGAAGTTTGTGAATGTCAGAAATGATAAATGTCTAAGATTAATTTTCCAATTGGTGGATAACTACTAATCTAATTGGCAGCCAAAAACCCTTCTCTGCCAATTTGAGCCCCCTTTCTTTCTGGAAAGGCTGCTGGTATTAGGCCGTGGATTCCATGGACAATTCTGTTTTAACATGTTTTCTTCTATGCTGGCACACTGTGGTCCTCTGTGGCACTACAGCCGTTTTTCAATCTATTACTCCAAATAGAGAATTCTCCACTGTATCAAAATGAACATTTCTTCTCTCAATGGGCCTAGCCACACCTCACTTATGGTTTGGCTAACATGTTCTCTGTACACCTAACATCAGTGACATCCTCAAGCACAGATTCAGGCATCACTACTGACAGCAGGTGCCCCACACATCAGGACACCTGACTCTCCAGGAAGAAAATGTACCACTTGTGGAAAAGTTTCCAGCTGAAGGGGAGGCTTTGTTTTTATCTATCACTATAGCTTACTCATTTTCCTTAGGGCCTTGTGGTAGGGCAGATAAGCTGAATCAATGGTCAAATAAAACAGTAACTGGTCCACTTGAGTTCAACCATAACCAGTTCAGCTTATCAGTTCTCAACTACTTGGGAAGCAATGGAAAAAAAAACTGTTCATTGAGATCATAGTAATGCCATGCTCTTTATAATGAAATATAAAGATACCCTATATTTCCCTAGTCCAAACTCTTTGGCTTTCCTCAAAAGAAGGTCAGGCTGATTCAGGTAAACACCTGTTTTTCACACAGTTACTTTAATTTTTCCATAATTAACAGCATCTGCTATGTTATTATTAGATTTATTTTATTTCCACAGATAACTGTAGTATAATATACTCACGAAGATCATGGGTTCTGAAGTAAACTACTTGGGTCCCAAAACCATTGTTTTACCATTTTCTGGCTGTGTCTGTTTTTTCGATATGTAATATGGGAATAATGATAATAATTAATTTCTGATGGTTTCCAGGTTTGCAGTACAAATTAAATGAGATAACATATGTGAAGAACCTAGACTAATATTTGGTACTTGTAGGTGCTCAAAACTTATAAGCTATTGTAGTGTTAGCACGGAGAAAGATACATTATAAACCACAAACATGGAATATAGTATTTATCCAAAATTCAGAGTGAAATAAATTGTTCTCACCTGTAAAAGATAAAACAGCTGCTGATATGTTTCTAGTGTTTTTCTCCTCTCCTTACTCATACTTTTGATTCCCTGGTTGTCAGTGTTATTCAGTATTTGCATTTCTCCACCTTTTTTCTTATTCAGCTTTGTTCTGTGTGAAATTACATCCTGGAAGAAATAATTATAAAACAACTACTTTTCACTCTAGTATTCTTTACCTCCTCTGGTCACATACACCCTGAGACACACATAGTTGAAAAGATGAATTTTCCACATTTCTCTCACGAAGAAACAAAGGAATAGAGAATGTTAAACAAATGAAGGGAATCCAGCTTGCAGGTGAATTTGGCTTTCATAATATTTATTCTCCAAAGCTGCATGTATTTGCTTTATAATGTGGGTACCAAGACAATTCAATAAGGAAAAAATTGTCTTTCAACAAATGATGTTGGGATAACTGAATCGCTATGTTTGAAAGCAAAAACTAACTCAAAAGAGATCAAATAGCCTGACCTGTGGTGGCGCAGTGGATAAAGCATCAACCTGGAAATGCTGAGGTCTCCGGTTTGAAACCCTGGGCTTGCCTGGTCAAGGCACATATGGGAGTTGATGCTTCCTGCTCCTCCCCCCCTTCTCTCTCTCTATCTCTCTCCTCTCTCTCTCCTTTCTAAAATGAATAAAAAAAAATTAAAAACATTAAAAAAAAAGAGATCAAATAACAAAATGAAAGAGCTAAAATTATAAAACTCTTGAAAGAAAACCTCGGTATATATCTTTGTTACCCTGGGATCAGGCAATGGTTTCTTGGATATGATACCAAAAGCACTGGTTAAAAAAATAAAAAAAATTGGATTTCACAAAAATAAAACTTTTGTGCTTCAAAGGACACCATCAATAAAGTGAAAATACCCCACAGAGTGGGAGAAAATATTTGCAAATCATATATTGAATAAGGGACTTGATCTATAATATAATCAAGATTGCTTACATTTCAAAAATAAAGACAACTAACTCAATCAAAAGTGGGCAAAGAATATAAACAGACATTTTCACAAATAAGATCTATACATGAAGAGATGCTCAATATTGATGGTTAGTAGGGGAATGCAAATCAATACTACAGTGTGATACCATTTCATACTAATTAAGAGGGCTATAATAAAAAAGACAGTAACAAATGCTGGAGAGTATGTGGATTAATTGGACATTTTATACCTTGCTGGTCAAAATGTACAATGGTACAGACACTTAGAAATACATTTTGACAGTTCCTCACAGAGTTACTGTCTAACCCAAGAATTCGACCCTTTAGAAATATACCAGCAATTTCCACCAGTGTTCCATAAAAAATTTTAAAACATGCAATATCTGACTCTTTAGTCAGGGTCACTGACTTCTTTTCCCTTAGATTGTTAAATAAAAAAACTGACAACAGGCCCTGGCCAGTTGGCTCAGTGGCAGAGCATTGGCCTGGCGTGCGGGAGTCCCGGGTTTGATTCCCGGCCAGGGCACAAAGGAGAAGCGCCCATCTGCTTCTCCACCCCTCCCCCTCTCCTTCTTCTCTGTCTCTCTCTTTCCCTACTGCAGTCAAGGCTCCATTGGAGCAAAGATGGCCCGGGTGCTGGGGATGGCTCCATGGCCTCTGCCTCAGGCACTAGAATGGCTTTGGTTGCAACAGAGCGATGCCCCAGATGGGCAGAGCATCGCCCCCTGGTGGGCGTGCCGGGTGGATCCCGGTCGGGCGCATGCGGGAGTCTGACTGCCTCCCCATTTCCAACTTCAGAAAAATACAAAAAAACCCCCAAAAAAACCAAAAACCAAAAACCAAACGAACACAAAAACCTAAAAATACTATGCTAAGTGAAAGTGCTGGTTAAAATGGACCACACAGTGTGTGAGTCCATTCATATGAAATATCCACAACAGGCAAATCACTATAGACAAAAGGCAGATTAATGGTTGCTGTTTTTGGGGTAGGAAAGAAGAGGTAGAAACTGTTAATATAGGTATTCTTTTGTTTGTTTCTGAACTGAAATATTATTCACATACTTCATAAAATTCATCCTTTTCAAGTGGACAATTCAGTGGTGTTTAGTATGTTTACCACTATCTAATTCCAGAAAACTTTCTTTGAGGTTTCTTTGTAGGGTGATAAAAATGTTCTAGACTTAGATAGAAGTGATAGTTGCACAATTTTCTGATAATAGTAACCATCATTCAATTGTACATTTTAAAAGAGTGAATTAGTATTTTCTCAATATATAAAAGCACTTGCAAAAATATGTAATGTAGAAATTAGTGATGAAAGGAAAGGAATACACTAAATATTTGACAAAATTAGGGGTTTTCCCTTAGATTATGTTCCTTTAATATGGAAAACGTGTGGCTAAAAACACTGTGAAGTAGTTACCTCAGGCTACTAGGTTCCCTGAGGAACATCGTCTTCTCCTTACTCAGGCCTGACTTAGTCATTGGCCTGACTATGTTAAAGGGTCATGAACAGAGTAGGCCCTTTAGGTTAGAGTCTACCAAACATTTTTACAGAGACCTACAGTAAAAAAATACATTTTACATCTTTTGTTGTTATACACTCACATCACCTATCCTCACTACTGGGACATACTTTGACATTTTCAATTTGCTTTTATTCTATTCTGTTTTTAAAGATTGCCAATGTGACATTAATTTATTTCATAACCCACTAACGGCACATGACTCATACGAAAGCCACTGCTTTAGAATGCTTCCTCTGCCACTTAACATTGGGTCACTGTCCCACAGAAAGTTGTTTGTTCTAAAACTTCTTCCATCTGTTTCCCTGAGCTCTTAACCCAATCTCTGCATGAGGACTGTGTATGAGCCAGCATCGGGGTGCTCAGTCACTGGTCCTGAACAGGGGCACTCTGGCCATTTCTGCTATGTACACACTGCTGGTGCTCCAGAGTCCCCAGGCTTTGTCCACCACGTGCCAGAAGAGATCCAGCATCATTTTGACAAGCAAAAACGTACCCACCCTATTTCCAATTGCCTCTGGGGATGAGAACCACTATCAGCTTCTGCGTATAGGGCTAGCTTCTAGCTCTTCCCTACCCCCTGCCCATTTTCCCATAGCTGGTGTCATTCTACAAGCAGAAAAATAAAACAAGAAACCTTGGAGCTCTGAGGTCAGTTAGTTCTATATGGTTACATCCACTGTCTTCCAGGTCTGTGATTTCCTTCTCTCGTTCTCAGCTGGCAGAGATACACAACCATTTACTTCTGTCCCCTAATTGCTCATATGGGAAGAGGGGAATTTGATTTTCATGTCCATACAACTTTTGAAAAGCCAACATTTCCCTTCTTATTTCAGAAACTATAGTAAAATGAAGTAAGGAAGGGAGATGACCACAGATGGAGGTGAAGGGGAAGTCTAGCAGATGGCTGCCGCTATCTACCCTTCAAATAACTGGCGATATGTAGATCACTCAATTTCCTCAAATATGTGGAATAAATTATCTTGATTTTAAATATATATGAGGGGGGAAAACTTGGTATTTTTAACCCTTTCCCCATTACTTTCAATGGAGATAGCCTTGGAAATGGGAGACATTTCATTTGTTTTGTTCCAGATGTCATCTTTAGAATAATGTTTATTGACATTCACAGAGGAGGAGAGAGGGTGGTCAGCAAGCTCTGGGGCAGGACTAAATTCCTTTCCATGAGGAATAGATTTGATGATGACAGGACAGGAATAGTAATGGAGGAAGGGAAACAGTGGCTTCAAATGCTGAGCCCTGGAGGGAGGAGAGGGAAGAATCCGTCTGCTGGAGATCCAGGGGCAGAGGCGAGGCTGTACGCCCTTCTTTCTTCTTCCTGTGGAATTACACCTTGCTCACAAATGCTCTGGTGTTAATGAGGGTTTGCTTTGAAAGCATGAAGAAGGGGACAAAGGCCAATTTAGACAGAGGTTACAAACAGAGGCATGTGTTTTTTATTAATAGAAATCTAATTTTCTCCACATTTACCAAATATCAAAAGCTTGATGGATATTGGTTTAAAGGAGTAACAGTATTATTAACTTGTTCATGATATTCCCATGTCTCAGTGTTGCCCTAAATGCACTATCTTTTCCTTTCCCCTGATAACAGGGTATCTGCATGCAGGTAATATAAATATTTTTGTAAAACATGTGGACCAGTACAAAGGGGATAGACTTTGGAGTCATAAAAATATGATTATCTGCAAAGCATTATTAGCTGTGTGACTCTGCGCAGGTTAGCCTCTACCCCTCACTTTCCTAAGTCTATAAAATGAGCTTAATAATATCACAAACTTACTGAGTTGTGAAAATAAAAAAACATACATATTTTGTCACATTTCCAGTGAAGAAATCAAGGCTCAGTGATGTGATACAATTAAGCAGATTGGCCTACAAGTCTGCACTCATATGGGAACTTCAATGATTCTCATTGCTTTTAGTTTCTATTTAGGTTTTCCTGCAAGGAAGTTGGAGTCTATACCTTTCTTACTCCCTATGCCTCTAGGAAACTTCCATTTTAGTTGCTTTGTTTCCAGCTCCATACCATTCTTTTTGCCTAAAACCAATGCTAACCACTTCACTAACCGACTGACTTCCTCATATTTCTAGGAAGAATGCAAAATTTAAAAGAATTATAAGATAGCCTGACCAGGTGGTGGTGCAGTGGATAGAGTGTTGAGCTGGGAAGCATAGAAGCTAGGTTCAAAACCCCAAGGCTGCCAACTTGAGCATAGGTTCACCAGCTTGAGCGTGGGGTCGCTGGCTTGAGTGTGGGATCATGGACATGACCCCCTGGTCTCTGGCTTGAGACCAAAGGTCACTGGCTTGAAGCCCAAGGTTGCTGGCTTGAGCAAGTGGTCACTGGCTTAGCTGGAATACCTCAGCCAAGGCTTGAATGAGAAGCAATCAATGAACAACTAAAGTGCTACAACTACAAGTTGATGCTTTTCATCTCTCTCCCTTCCTGTCTGCCAGTCCCTGTCTGTCCTATTTTCTCACTAAAAAGAAAAAGAAAAAAAGAATTGTAAGATACATGGTTACTAGAGAGAGCCAGAGTTGATCTATAAGAACTTATATACTTCCCTTTAAAATCTTTTCCTCTCACTAAACACATGTTCAATTAAAAAAAAAAAAGATAAAGATAAGTTTAGTTCTACAATCCAAAGAAAAATCACTTAACTTTTGTACTTCTAGCTTTTCTTAAGTGTATATGTATATACATATATTATGATAAATGAAATAGTACTGCTTTAAGTACTATTTTTACCCATTATATTGTGAACTGTTTCCCCTGCCCTTAAATGTTCTTCAAAAACATTAATTTTAAGGGCTATGTAACATAAATGTAAAACTAATTCTACTGTTCTCTGTTTACTGTTTTTGTTAGGTTGTTTTCCCATGGCTATAAATAAAACTTCAACTGCACTATTCTAAATATCTTCACACCAAAAATGCTATTCTCAGTGATAGACTATACATATTTACTAATCATTAGTTTAATTTCTAAGTGCTTGATAAATAGTGCTTAAAATGTAAGCTGAAAAATTAACTTTATCAATTTGCAAAACTTAAAAAAAAATCTTAAACATTCATGAAGACCTGAAAATCTACCATGATTCTACTTCCACAAGCTGCATATTATTTCTATTATTACTGTTTTGCAACTAAGCCTTTATTTTGAAAGGCAAGGCATTTCCTGTTTACAACTTTACAGGAACTGGGTAAAACAACAGCATAAGGCTATAAAAGGCATTCTCTGACAGACCTGGATTTTATTATACTTTAAAAGTTCTCATGTGTGTCAAAGAATACAAACATTATTTTTTTAAAAAAGAGTAAGTACTGTTTTTTTTCCTGGATAAAAAAATAAAAAGTCAAATGAAGAACATTAAAATTGTAGTTAAAAAAATAAAATAAAGTTCTAGTTTTATTCTTTGATATTTAGGGGGGAAATGCTCCTTCCCTCTACTACAATTGGCTCTAGTTTCCTTATCTTTTCTTCAACTCTTGACTTCGCTGTAATCTCTGGGAGGCCCCGCCTGAGGCAGCTCAGCTCCCAGCTTCGCAGCTTCCCAGCGCTGCAGAGCCAGCCCCGGTGGTGGCTCTCCCCCTCTGACCCACGAAGCCTTCTCGGAGCTTCCAGAAAGCAGCTTCCCCACTTGACCCGTCTGGTTTCTGAAAACTGATACGGCACAGAAGCAGGGACACAGGGACAGGCCTTACCCTAACAGTCTCCTTTTCTTGGTTAAAATGAAACTTTTTACAAGATTTTAGGGAGCTCTGACATTGTCATGTTTCACTCAGATCCAGAAGTACAACATCATTTAGTTAGAGTTAATGACTGGGGCAGCTGCAGGATGTGGGGGCCATTTTAAGAACGTGTAAATAATTTGTTTTAACATCTTAACAACTAGAGAGCACTGCCGGCTTCTAATGAGTGTGGGTTGGAAATGAAAGATGCCCTGTTGTCCTGCATAAAGAACATCCCCATGGCTGGAGCTTTGAGTGTCCTGCTGGCCAGTCATTCATATAGGTGAAAATTTTCATATAATAATTTAAGTGTAGAATCTGTTTTATTTATAAGTACAATACATATCCCTTATGATTTTAATATGCACGCTTTTCTAGGACCACGATTCTGCACACTCTGTCTATTCTGAAGTTTCCCAAGAGTTGACATTTGTTTTGGAAAATGAAGGCCCTGACAGCCCACTGCCTCCGAGGCATGCCTCCCCTGTGCCTCTGTGGTTATCCTGGGGAGACGTTCCAGCCTCCAGCAACTACCACGGTTTCTTGTGGCTCAGGCCTGTGTATGATCATCTTGGAATCTGTGTTTTAACTGTAAATTACTTTCTTTTTATTTCTCTTTAATATTTATATAAAGGCCTTAGTCTTGTTATGAAGGTATACATGTAACTGGTTTTAATTTCATATATATTTCATTTCAGATTGGTAAAAAAAAGCCTTAAGAAATGTTATAAATGGGGCGGCAGAGACTTCTGCAGTCTGAGAACCACTGCTTTTAAATGAGTTCTGGACCACTCATTCTGGATTCCAAATGAACTTAGCTGGAACACAGTGCTGTGAACAGATACACATGCATCTTCTCTCTCCTGGGGCCAACAGTCCCACAACCCCCACTGACCTCTAGTGTGATCCTGTTCTTCACCAGGAGCCCGATTTTGATGTCCATGAGGTTCAGGTCTTTCTCTAGCTGTTGATTGCCCCTGATCTTGGTCACCACTTCTCCCCTAATCTGTGCCACCTCCAGCTCCTCCTGGAAATCCAAGTCGCTTTGGTCCAGTAGATGTACAAATTTGCGGATTACTGACAGTGGTGGGTTGTCAGAGCCAACTGCAGGGAAAAAACAGGCACATTTTAATTAGGCATTCTTGGAATCATTATCAGTAGGAAAGAAGCCAGGTCTTTAAATAAAGTATTACCAGAAAAATACAGCAATTCAGGTATTTGGCCTTAGGAATGAATCGTTCTGCCCATGTAAAATCTGGACAAAAAAACTGATCATGTAAATAAAGCAAACCACTGACAATGTCTGGTCTCACTAATTTCTGGTTATCTAGCTCTAATTTATCACCTCTCTCTCCTACTGCTTCCAGGACTCACACACTGAGAAGATAGTGCTTTATTGATGAGGAATCTGGGAAAGAATGTTACTGTTTAGGTTACCGCAGCTCTGGGAGCCTGTGGCTGAGCCAGATAGGAGACTGCATTCTTGCTGCAGGAAGCAGAAAGTGGTTTCTCTCAGCCCAAAAGACATTTGGGAAGGAGAAAGAACTAGGTGATAGGTGAATTAGAAAAGGTCGATGAAGGGAGAATTAACTGTGAGGCCAAACAGGAGCCAATGGAATGACAAGTAGAATACGTGTTCCACTAGGCATAAATAATAAGATATTAATAACTAAAATTTGGTCCTTGTTCTTTCTGCCTGGGCTGAGGGAGGATGCTCAGAGCTTGGGAGATCAGTCTCTGTTGCTGAGAGAAGCATCTATAGAAATTCTAAAGGGGCTTTCCCTTTGTGCCTTGAACATTAATTATGCTTTAATTCCCTGGCACTCTTCTGACTTTTGAAAAAGGGTATTTTTAAAGGTGTTTAGTGAGATCTACTCTGGGTAAACTATAAGAATAAACTCTGGACCTCAATGACAAATGCTTAGCCTTTTACTGTTATACAAAAAAAAAAAAAAATTTTTTTTTTAAATCATAGTAATCAAGCAAAGTCCAGAACAAAGTTATAGGAAGATGTCTATACTTACCATCAGGAGATGAGAACACGTGTCTTTTCCCCTCTTATTCATATTTCTAAAATTTCTTACAGGAACATATTTTATTCTTAAAGTGAGGGGGAAAACTCATAAGTCAGCTAATAAATTAAATAGTTGAAATGTAAACTTACCTTCTGGCTAACTCTTTTGCATTGTACCCAGGATCCTAGTTCAAATTTAATATAAAAATATCAGCCAATCCCATTCTTTTTGAAGAAGAAATTATATCCACTCCATTGACCCTTTCCCTTTATAGTGGGAAAACCTTTTTTCCTGCCATCATATGTTCCCCTATTAGTTCAGAACCTGGGGCCTGAAATAATCCAAATCTGCTGGATACAATGGGTATCCTCTGTTCCTGGAACAGGCTCTGAAGTGACTAAGTTGGAAATAATTTGTTTTTTTCTGGTTTATAAGGGATTCGTACTTTGTTTTTGATTATTCCCACTTACCCAATGCTTTGTAGTCATCTCTAGCTTTGTTTGCTCTTAGTAGTGACTGTATTTTCACGATTTCATTTTTCTGCAAAAGAAACAGGATGGGTCATGACCATCCAGAGTCCTATCTACTCCACTATTTTAGAATTTAGAACTACATAAGAACTGATAGTATTTAAGACAGGACACTATTTAGAAATGACAATATTTAGATGTGCTAGATTCAATGTTTATTTTTTATTTTTATTTTTTGAAGAAAGGGCCAGATAAGTTAGCTAAAAGTATACACAAGACTGTATGGGAACTGTTTAAATAAAGAGATTAAAAAAGGAAAAAGAGGGGACCTTCAAGACGGGGACAGTGCAGAACATTAGCAGTTAATTTTCCCTGTTTAAAAACGCCAGAGAAGGCTTTTGAAGATGGCAGCGGAGTAGGCGGACGCAAGGACGCCCAGCTCTCAACCCCAAACTAGAATACAAATCAATTTAGGAAAAATCCACATGAAAAACCAACACTGAACTGCAAGAACAGCTCTCAAAAACCAAGGAGCAAAGAGGAAGACACAATAAACCTGGTAAGGAGTGCCTGAATCTCCTCTGCTTACAGGAACGGCGGGGGGGGGGGGGGTGAGGCTGAGAGCCCAGAGAGGATTTCACAGAGGAAAAAGAGCAGAAACTACTGCTCACAGCCACTTACCTGGCGACCAGGGAGCAAGGTGGGTTGAAAAGACCAGCTTATCTCCCAAGTGGAAAGGACAAGGAGAGGGACAGACTGTGAGGGGCTAAGGTATGCAAGAAACGAAATAAAAAAGCTGACTCATTCGTGCTGGAGGCGGCCATAGCTGGGGGAGGGACTGAACCTTTCACAAAACAGAGCTGAAGTGCTTCCGGATCAGAGATCTCCGGACATCTATCCAGCTCCAATCAGCGCAACAAGACACAGCTGAAAACAAGAAGTGGGGAGGAGGGGCAGTAACTCAGGTCTCCATGGAGATCTGAGATACACCTCCCCCTACTGAAGCTGAGAAAAAACCCTGCCCCCAGTGAGATTAATTGGTGGAAGAGACCTTCAGCGTCTCAGGTTACACCCACAGCATTCCTGGTTACAGTTTCAAGGAAGCCCCCTGCTGAGATCAGTTAACAAGACTATCACCTGTTAAGAAAACAAACAAATCAAGACTTCAAAGCTGCCCAAATCCGAAAGTGGATTACAAATAATAGCTGATACCAAGCCAAGAAGACCTAGAAATAACACAACTGAAAACAGGAGGCAGAAAACACCAAGCCTAGACTCAAGCAACTCTACAAATAAAACACCATTATGAGAAGACAAAGGAGTGCAACCCAAATGAAACCACAAGAGACACCCTTGAGAGATGAGCTAAGTGATATGGAAATAATCAAACTTCCAGATGCGGAGTTCAAAATAATGATTGTAAGGATGCTTAGGGATCTTAGAACAACAATGGAGGGGCAGTTTGAAAACCTAAATAAAGAAATAGCAAGTATAAAAAAGGATATTGAAATATTAAAAAAGAATCAGTCAGAGATGACAAATACAATATCAGAAATGAAGACCACAATGGAAGAAATTAAAAACAGGATGGATACAGCAGAGGATCGAATCAGCGAGTTGAAGGACAACTGGAATGAAGGCATGAAAGCAGAGAAAAAAAGAGAAAAGAGACTCAAAAAGTCAGAGGAAACACTTAGAGAGCTCTGTGACAACATGAAGAGAAATAACATCCGCATCATAGGGGTTCCTGAAGAAGAAGAAAAAGAACAAGGGATAGAGACTTTGTTCAATCATATCATAACTGAAAACTTCCCTAAATTAATGCAAGAGAAACTCTTACAAGTCCAAGAAGCACAGAGAACTCCATTAAAGAGAAACCCAAAGAAACCTACACCAAGACACATCATAATTAAAATACCAAAGCTAAGCGATAAAGAGAAAATATTAAAAGCTGCAAGAGAAAAAAAAGTTATCACCTACAAAGGAGCCCCCATAAGGATGACATCCGACTTCTCAACAGAAACACTTGAGGCCAGAAGGGAATGGCAAGAAATATTCAAAGTAATGCAGAACAAGAACCTACAACCAAGACTACTTTATCCAGCAAGGCTATCGTTTAAAATCGAAGGAGAAATAAACAGCTTCCCAGACAAAAAATAACTCAAGGAATTCATTACAACCAAACCAACGCTTCAAGAAATGTTAAGGGGCCTGTTATAAACAGATCAAAGTTGGAAAAGAATATAGCAAAAAAAGGAATACACCTTTAAAGAATAAAATGTCAATAAACAACTACATATCAATAATAACCTTAAATGTAAATGGATTAAATGATCCAATCAAAAGAGATAGGGTAGCTGCGTGGATAAGAAAACAGGACCCATACATATGTTGTCTACAAGAGACACACCTTAGAACAAAAGACACACATAGATTGAAGGTAAAAGGATGGGAAAAAACATTTCATGCAAACGGAAATGAAAAAAAAGCTGGGGTAGCAATACTTATATCAGACAAATTGGACTTTAAAACAAAGGATATAGTAAGAGATAAAGAAGGCCACTACATAATGATAAAGGGAGTAATCCAACAGGAAGATATAACTATTATAAATATCTATGCACCTAATATAGGAGCACCCAAATATATAAAACAGACTTGGATGGATTTAAAGGGCGAGATCAACAGCAATACTATAATAGTAGGGGATTTCAATACCCCACTAACATCACTAGATAGATCCTCAAGAAAGAAAATTAACAAAGAAACAGCAGACTTATTGGAAACACTAGATCAACTCGATTTAACAGATATCTTCAGATCCTTTCACCCTAAAGCAGCAGAATATACATTCTTTTCAAGCGCTCATGGTACATTCTCTAGGATAGACCACAAGTTAGGGCACAAAAGTGCTCTCAACAAATTTAAGAAGACTGAAATCATATCAAGCACTCTCTCCGATCACAACGGCATGAAACTAGAAATGAATCACAGCAGAAAAGCTAAAAAATTCTCAAACACATGGAAACTAAATAGCAGGGTGCTAAATAATGAATGGATTAAGAATGAGATCAAAGAAGAAATAAAAAAAATTCCTAGAAACAAATGACAATGAGCATACAACAACTCAAAATTTATGGGACACAGCGAAAGCAGTGCTGAGAGGGAAGTTCATAGCACTACAGGCACACTTTCAGAAGCTAGAAAAAGCTCAAATAAACAACTTAACCCTGCATCTAAAAGAATTAGAAAAAGAACAGCAAGTAAAGCCCAAATGTAGTAGAAGGAAGGATATAATAAAGATCAGAGCAGAAATAAGTGACATAGAGGCTAAAGAAACTATACAGAGGATCAATGAAACTAGGAGCTGGTTCTTTGAAAAGGTAAACAAAATTGATGAACCTTTTAGTAGACTCACCAAGAAAAAGAGAGAGAGGACTCAAATAAATAAAATTAGAAATGAGAGAGGAGAAATAACAACTGACACAACAGAAATACAAAATATTGTAAGAAAATACTATGAAGAACTGTATGCCAAAAAACTAGACAACCTAGATGAAATGGACAAATTCCTTGAAACATACAATCTTCCAAAAATCAATCTGGAAGAATCAGAAAACCTAAACAGACTGATTACACCAAATGAGATCGAAACAGTTATCAAAAAACTCCCAACAAAGAAAAGTCTGGGGCCCGATGGCTTCACAACGGAATTCTACCAAATATTCAAAGAAGAACTAACTCCTATCCTTCTCAAACTATTTCAAAAAATTCAAGAGGAAGGAAGACTTCCAAGCTCCTTTTATGAGGCGAGCATAATTCTGATTCCAAAACCAGGCAAAGACAACACAAAGAAAGAAAATTATAGGCCAATATCTCTGATGAATATAGATGCTAAAATCCTCAACAAAATATTAGCAAACCGGATCCAACAATATATGGAAAAAATCATACACCATGATCAAGTGGGATTTATTCTGGGGAGGCAAGGCTGGTACAATATTCGTAAATCAATCAATGTGATTCATCACATAAACAAAAAGAAGGAGAAAAACCATATGATAATTTCAATAGATGCAGAAAAAGCATTTGATAAAATCCAGCTCCCATTCATGATCAAAACTCTCAACAAAGTGGGAATACAGGGAACATACCTCAACATGATAAAAGCCATCTATGAGAAACCCACAGCCAACATCATACTCAATGGGCAAAAATTAAAAGCAATACCCTTAAGATCAGGAACAAGGCAGGGGTGCCCCCTTTCACCACTCTTATTTAACATAGTCCTGGAAGTCCTAGCCACAGCAATCAGACAAGAAGAAGAAATAAAAGGCATTCAAGTTGGAAAAGAAGAAGTAAAACTATCATTATTTGCAGATGATATGATATTGTATATAGAAAACCCTAAAGTCTCAGTCAAAAAACTACTGGACCTGATAAATAAATTCAGCAAAGTGGCAGGATATAAAATCAATACTCAGAAATCAGAAGCATTTTTATACACCAACAATGAACAGTCAGAAAGAGAAATTAAGGAAACAATCCCCTTCACAATTACAACCAAAAAAATAAAGAAACTAGGAGTAAACTTAACCAAGGAGACTAAAGACTTGTACTCGGAAAATTACAAAGCATTGATCAAAGAAATCAAGGAAGATACAAACAAGTGGAAACATATACCGTGCTCATGGTTAGGAAGAATAAACATCATTAAAATGTCTATATTACCCAAAGCAATCTATAAATTCAATGCAATACCAATTAAAATACCAATGACATACTTCAAAGATATAGAACACATATTCTAAAAATTTATATGGAACCAAAAGAGGACACGAATAGCCTCAGCAATCTTAAAAAAGAAGAATAAAGTGGGAGGTATCACACTTCCTGATATCAAGTTATACTACAAGGCCATTGTACTCAAAACAGCCTGGTACTGGCATAAGAACAGGCATATAGATCAATGGAACAGAACAGAGAACCCAGAAATAAACCCACACCTTTATGAACAACTGATATTTGACAAAGGAGGTAAGGAAATACAATGGAGTAAAGACAGCCTCTTTAACAAATGGTGTTGGGAAAATTGGACAGCTACCTGCAAAAAAATGAAGCTAGATCACCAGCTTACACCACTCACAAAAATAAACTCAAAATGGATAAAAGACTTAAATGTAGGCCGTGAAACCATAAGCATCTTAGAAGAAAACATAGGCAGTAAGCTCTCCGACATCTCTCGGAGCAATATATTTGCTGATTTATCTCCACGGGGAAGTGAAATAAAAGACAGGATAAACAAATGGGACTATATCAAACTAAAAAGCTTTTGCACAGCTAAAGACAACAAGAACAGAATAAAAAGACAAACTACACAATGGGAGAATATATTTGACAATACGTCTGATAAGGGGTTAATAACCAAAATTTATAAAGAACTTGTAAAACTCAACATCAGGAAGACAAACAACCCAATCCAAAAATGGGCAAAAGAGATGAATAGACAGTTCTCCAAAGAGGACATACAGATGGCCAATAGGCATATGAAAAAATGCTCAACATCACTAATCATTAGAGAAATGCAAATTAAAACCACAATGAGATATCACCTCACACCAGTCAGAATGGCGCTTATCAACAAAACAACACAGAATAAGTGCTGGCGAGGATGTGGAGAAAAGGGAACCCTCCTGCACTGCTGGTGGAAATGCAGACTGGTGCAGCCACTGTGGAAAACAGTATGGAGATTCCTCCAAAATCTGAAAATCGAACTGCCTTTTGACCCAGCTATCCCACTTTTAGGAATATACCCCAAGGACACCATAGAACGGCTCGAAAAGGAGAAATGCACCCGCATGTTTGTGGCAGCATTGTTCACAATAGCGAAGATCTGGAAACAGCCCAAGTGTCCGTCAGAGGACGAGTGGATTAAAAAGCTTTGGTACATATATACTATGGAATACTACTCAGCCATAAGAAATGATGACATCGGATCATTTACAATAACATGGATGGACCTTGACAACATTATACGGAGTGAAATAAGTAAATCAGAAAAAAAAAAAAAACTAAGATGAATCCATACATAGAAGGGACATAAAAATGAGACTCAGAGACATGAACAAGAATGTGATGGCAACAGGGGCGGGAGGTTGGGGGAGGGGGGAGTGGGTGAGAAGGAGAGAGGGGTTAGGGGAGGGGAGGGGCACAAAGAAAACCAGATAGAAGGTGACAGAAGACAATTTAACTTTGGGGGAGGGGTATACAGCACAATCAAATGTCAAAATAATCTAGAGATATTTTCTCTCAACATATGTACCCTGATTTATCAATGTCACTGCATTAAATTTAAAAAAAAAAACACACAAAAAAAACGCCAGAGGGGGGGGGGGAAATCAAACCTCTTTATTCAAAGTCTTCTGATTGCTTCCTTTGCAATCTATACCTTGATTTTCTCATAAAATAAAAATTATAATACCTTTAAAAAAAAAAAAAAAAAAGGGAAAAGAATTATGCCACCAAACTCAGATAATCTCACATATCTCTTCTTTAAAATTCCTGAATGAATTCCTCCTGTGAGCTTCTATTTAAATTCATCAGTTACCAGTTAGAAATATGGTGCAAGTCATGTTGGAAAATGACTCCCCTAAGATCTTTTCTCTATGCCATTACTAGCCCATATTAGTTTGCTCTCCTCCATTTTTCCTAGCCCAGGGGTCAGGAACCTATGGTTCGTGAGCCAAATGTGGCTCTTTTGATGGCTGCATCCAGCTCGCAAACAAATCTTTAAAAAAAAAAAAAAAGTTAAAAATATAAAACATTCTCATGTATTACAATCCATTCACTTCCTACCGCTCATGTTCATGGTTGTGGGTGGCTAGAGCCAATCACAGCTGTCCTCTGGGACAACACCAGATTTTTATTGGATAATGTGTAGTGTACACGGGTGGTTGTATGGCTCTCATAGAATTACATTTTAAAATATGTGGCGTTCATGGTTCTCTCAGCCAGAAAGGTTCCCGACCCCTGTCCTAGCCGGTCCTGACTGGGTGAAGTCTCACTTTGAACATAAATCCTGAATAAACAATGTAAGTCTCCAAATACTACTACATTGCATTCTAAGACCTACTTTCTTTTCCTAGTATTCATTTCCACCATCTAATAAAAATCATTCAATACTGATATTCAACAAAGCATTCATTTAGTCCATTCTCAGGATAAAAAGCTACATGCATTTCTCTTACGTGATCTCTGAAATACTGCAGTCGTGAAAGGTAATTCCTCCGTGCTGTCACCATCCGGAACCAGGACTGAATCTAAAAATAGTTAAATAGAGACATCAAGGCAA
Organism: Saccopteryx bilineata; assembly: GCF_036850765.1. Taxonomy (NCBI): domain Eukaryota; kingdom Metazoa; phylum Chordata; class Mammalia; order Chiroptera; family Emballonuridae; genus Saccopteryx; species Saccopteryx bilineata. The sequence goes on along the minus strand of NC_089493.1, from coordinate 200,973,514 downwards.
TGACCAAAAAACTTTAATTCCTTTTAATGCAATATTTCTGAAAATAATATTCATATTTTATTTGATAAAAAGTAAAAATCAGCAGCCTGCCAAATAATAAATCTCTAAAGCCTAATCTTCACCTCCTCCTTCTTTAAATGCTTTTTTTTTTAAGGGTTTCAAAACACATTACACCTGATGGTGGGGAAGGCAATGTAGATTTGTGCTATTTTGCTTTAATCTCCTTAAATAAAAGCCAGGAAGGGAAGGCATTTTTCTGAAAGTCCCAATGGGTCAGGGAATAATATTAAACTAAGTCCAGGGTTTCTCCCAACATTTCTTAAATGTATCCAATATACTTCAGGTCTTTACAGAAAAACATTTAAAGAGATCTCATGAGGGACCAACTGTGAACGACAGCTTTCTGAGAGAACAGGCACGAGTTCCATAGTAGCTCCTTACAGGACAGCAGTAAGGAGCTAACGCACAATGGGTCTAGAAAATGCTTCACAGTTTCAAAGATCTTTTATTTTAAGAGGTCTTTTGAACTGATTTCAATCTCTGTCCAGACAATCTCTAGACTGTCTTTCATCAGGATTTCCAAGTGGTCTACCAGGTCACTTCTGTGCAGTCCACTGGCTTTCAGCCCTGAGAGTATGGTCACCACAGTGCCTCTTCCTTCTCTAAGGTCAGGGCACTCACCACAGTGGGCCCAGCACCTAAATGCAGATCCTCACTTTTGCATTTGCCTTCCAATTAAGGTTTTGTACTGTTAAGTTTAAGCCTTCAAAATATTATTACCAAATAAGGTAAGAGGAAATAAAGTTGGGTTTCCACCAGACTTTAAATAATCAATTTGGACTCTCTAGAGAAAGCATATATCCTGGTTACAAAGCACCTTTGATTCTCATAAACACACAGAGGACCTGAGTCAGTTACAGTGTCTAATGGATTTGCTTGTAGTTGATTAGCTAAGCGAGTAGTGGAGGTGGAACTCAAACTTCAAGGCTTGTACATATTCTTTCCATAATCTGTCTTCCAGAAGCGAAACTAAACAGGAGAGAAAAGTTTAAGTACTTGATAAGGTGTGAAAGGATGTTTACCTTCACAATGGAGGGAATATGATCAATGAATGTTTGCTGCCTGCTGATGTACGACATCCGTTGTTTATGTCCCTTCCAGAACGCCTGTGGAAAACAGTGAGCTGCAAAATTAATTATATGCAACAGTTTTCCAGTTTATTTTAGAAAGCATAATCTCAAGACACTGAACTAGAATACTGTCAAGGGACTCTTCCCCCAAATCTCGCCTGGACACTACTTCTGCGGGTGGACATTAAACTAAGCAGAGAACACCAGCTTAGAGCTGAGGCTTGTCCCAAGCTCGAGAAGCCCAGTATCCCATCCAAAAGCTTAATTTTACCAAGGCCCTGGGTGACAAGAAATGATAAAAAAATGGCATTGCCCAAGACATACAAATAGATTAACTGGGTGCTGGTATTATTTGGTAAAAGCACAGATGCTTTAAAATAACGATTAATACATATTTTGACTCCAAGTGACTCACTGTGGCCCAGGCTGGAAAGAAGGATGTTCTACAAACTTGTGTCTATGGGTCCCTGAAAACAGGAGTGCTGTGACTGAACATTTATTATTTCACCTGTTTCTGCAGCAAGTGTCATGATGCTCCATCAATACAGCATTACTAGGTTATTTCCATTAAAGAGAATTTTTATAGGAAACATTCACAAAAACGACACAAACTGGGATCTTTAGAAGGATTAAATCCATAACTGTTATATTATTCCAGTTCATTTAGGAGCACCTTTTTCTTGATACATATTTTTGTAACTCACTTTAATTCTCTGATTTTTCAAATTAGAAATGAAATACAAGTTTCTTGTTAAAAAGGAGAAATAGGAAAACTATTTTATAAATTTTTTATGTCTGCATATATCAACCTATCTCATTCTTTAAAATGTGAAATTTTATTAACATTTAAAAAATAATGTACTTTTTGTCATACTTCAAAAACAAAATAGGATGGAATAAAAATAATCAACTGAGCATGAGCTCCAGACTTATCCTCTCAATACAAATCCCTAAAAATGACAAATGTGCCTTTAAAAGAAAATTTAATTTAAAAATTTATTTAGAAAGTTAAATTAAACGGGGTGACATTGATCAGTAAGAGTACATAGGTTCAGGTAAATATTTCTATAGCATTTGAACTGTTGATGGTGTTATGTGCCCATCACCCAAAGACAAAGCATTTTCTGTCAAAATATATCTGCTTCTTTTTACTTCCCTCCCCACACCCCATTCTCTACAACCCCTTCTTAATTTTGTAATAATTATAGCCTCACAGGAAGCTGCAAAAGCAATACACTGAGTTCTATGTATCATGTTAGTCTCTTACCCAGTATCCCTCAATGGTAATGTCTCATAAATATGCTTTTCAAGAAATCTACCACAGTGCTAGAAAATGAGAAGGCATATTGATCAGAAACTATGAGGGATCCTGGAAGAGAGAAGGCAGCTGGGATTGGACTGAGAGGGGAAATCACAGAGCAAAATTCTATAAAATGTGGGAACATTTATAAAAAAGGTTGGATAGTACTAAGCTTGAGGGAGCCTTAGATAGCAGTCCAGAATAATTTTAGGAAAGTTATCACCATATCTACTTGCCAGGCAGTGAACACAAAAACATAGGTGGGAGAGGGGAGTTAGGAAAAGTACAAAAGAGTATAGACCCTTTTGGAGAAATCTGAGCAATATAAATTTAAAGTTATTTGGCCTTTTATCTAGTTCTCTGATTTTCAGTGTACCTAGCCTATGGTAATGCAAGCACCTATGTAGAAAATCTATAAGAATTTTTGTTGCATTGTTTGTAAAAACATGTATGTATAGAGCAGAGTGTTTACAAATAGAGGAATAGTTAGATAAACTCTGATTGCACTCATTCTGAGGGACATTATATGACAGTTAAGAAGAAAGTCACATATACTGACTGAGAAAATGTTCTGTATTTTAAGTAATAGGAAAATCTCCAAGATATACTAAGAGAAAAAGAAAATTGTAGCTTACCATACATACTATGATATAGCATGTTGACAAAAAGAAAAACATAAAATAATACATATTCTCTGCAAACAATCTGTATTCAATGCCTAGAAGAAGATCTATTAGGACATAAACAAACACAGAAAGGGTATAAAGTAAAATGTGCCTATGTACCTATGCTTACTCTGACCCAGCTATTTGCCAAAAGAATACCTAATTTTTTATGTACCCTTAGGAAAAGCTAAAACATGTATACACACACACACACACACACACACACACACACTCTATTTTTGTATACAAGAATATAAATATGTAAATATGTTTACATGTTTATGCAGCCTCTGTTTTTATTTTATTTTTTATTTTTATTTTAGTGAGAGGAGGGGAGGCAGAGACTGACTTCAGCATGTGCCCGGACCAGGATCCACCAGCAAGCCCACTAGGGGGCGACGCTCTGCCCATCTGGGGCCCTTGCTCTGTTGCAACTGGAGCCATTTTTTTTAGCACCAGAGGCAGAGGTCATGGAGCCAACCTCAGAGCCTGGGGCCAACTTGCTCAATCAAGGCTTGGCTGCAGGAGGGGAGAAGAGAGACAGAGAGAGAGGAAGGGAGAGAGAGAGAGAAAGAGAAAGAGAGAGAGAGAGAGAGAGAGAGAGAGAGAGAGAGAGAGAGAAAAGCGGGGTGGTGGTGGTGGTGGAGAAGCAGATGGGCACTTCTGTGTGCCCTGGCTGGGAATCAAACCCAGGACATTCACATGTGGGGCCAACACTCTACCACCGAGCCAACCAGCCAGGGCACGCAGCCTTTATTTATGACAGCATAGGATCCCATCTTAGGCCAAGATTTGCTTTGTTTCCCTTCTAAATTATATATAGCATTGATATTATTTCATATAAAACACAGAACCTCCTTATTGTTTTTTAATAACCACACAGAATTGTATAATAGTATAGATTTACTATGATTTAATAATCCCTCTGCTGTGGGGCATTAAGTTGTTATTATTTTTTGCAGTAAATAACCTTTTAACACATTATTATATATGTTTTTATGAATGTTTCTACCAAGATAGAGTAATACATAAAGGATTACTCAGCCAATAGTTGATACTTAAAATTGACAGTTACTGTTAGGTTGCCCTACAAAGTGTGCATGATAGAGACCGCTTTTACCAGGGTCTCATTGGACAGGTAAAAAAAAAAGGAATGATGACCTGACCTGTGGTGGTGCAGTGGATAAAGCATTGACTTGGAATGCTGAGGTCACCGGTTCAAAACCCTGGGCTTGCCTGGTCAAGGCACATATGAGAGTTCAGGCTTTCTGCTCCTCCCCCTTCTCTCTCTTTCTCTCTCTCTCTCTCTCTCTCTCTCTCTCTCAAAAAAAAAAAAAAAAAAAAAAAAAAAAAAAAGAAAGAAAAGATGATGAGCCTGACCAGGCGGTGGTGCAGTGGATAGAGCATCAGACTGGGACACGGAGGACCCAGGTTCAAAATCCTGAGGTCACAAGCTTCAGTGTGGGCTCATCTGGTTTGAGCAAGGCTCACCAGCTTGGACCCAAGGTTGCTGGCTTGAGCAAGGGGTCACTCAGTCTGCTGTAGCCCCCTGGTCAAGGCACATATGAGAAAGCAACCAATAAACAACTAAGGCGCTGCAATGAAGAATTGATGCTTCTCATCTCTCTTCCTGTCTGTCCCTCTCTCTGTTTCTCTCTCTCTCAAAAAAAAAAAAAATCTAAACTGATGGGTGAAAACTGCTACCTCAGTTTTATTTCAGCAAAGCATGGAAAGCTTATCTGCCTTCAGAGACCTTTAGTTTCCCCCATTTCTAATACAGTTGCCAAGTATTTCCTTCACATATATTTAGAATCATATTTGACAGTGCTTTAATTTTTGCTTCAACTGTCAAACATAATTTTAAAAATTCAAGAAGAAAAGGAAAATATATTATTTCCTGTATTTTTACTCTTCTGGTTGTTCTTTTTTCCTTCTTAGTGTTCTAAAATGCCATCACTTATTATTTCTCTTTTTGTTTAGTTTTCTTAGCTATTCTCATAGAGCAGGTACACTGGTGACAAGTTTCCTCAGCTTTTCTTCACCTGAGAATACCTTGATTTTCCCCTTCATTCCTAAAGGCATTTTTGCTGATAAAGAATTCTCTGTTGAAAGCTCTTTCCTTTCAGCAGTTGAAAAATGTTGTGATTTTTTCCTTCTGGTCCCCGAAAGCTTTTATATAAAGATCTGTCATGAGAATTGTATCCCCCCCTTGAGATAAGCTGCCATTTCTATTCCATTGTTTTCAAGAATTTTTTTTCTTTGTCATTTGTTTCCAGAAGTTTGACTGAGATGCGTTTTTGTGTGCATTTCTTTAAGTTTATCCTATTTGGCATTTATGCAGCTTTTTGAATCTGTGGTTTTATGTGCTTGGCCACACTTTGGAACTTTTCAGCCAATATTTCTTCAGCGATTTTTCAGTATTGTTCTCTTCTCTGGGGACTGAAGACACAAATATTAACTCTTTCATTAGGATCACAGATCCCTTCAGGCTCTCTGTTCATTATTTTTTCAATATTTTCTCACTTATTCAGATTTGGTAATTTCTTATATTCTATTATCCAGTTCACTGATTCAGTCCTGTATTGCATACATTTTACTGTTGAGCCCATCGAGTTTGACATGTTATTCTTTTTTTTTTTTTTAATTTAAAAAAAAATTTTTTTTTTTTAGATTTTATTTATTCAATTTTCAGAGAGGAGAGAGAGAGAGAGAAAGAGAGAGAGAGAGAGAGAGAGAGAGAGAGAGAGAGAGAAAGGGGAGGAGCAGGAAGCATCAACTCCCAAATGTGCCTTGACCAGGCAAGCCCAGGGTATCGAACAGGCGACCTCAGCATTCCAGGTTGATGCTTTATCCCACTGCGCCACCACAGGTCAGGCGACATGTTATTCTTTTAGTTCTAAAATGTTTGGATTTTCTTTGTATCTTTTTTCTTACCTGAGACTTCATTTTTTCAAGTGTTTATAATTGCTTATTGTAACATTTTATGGTGGCTGCTTTAAATCCTTGTCAATAATGATAACATCTCTCTTACGACTGTTGGCAACTATTAATCATTTTTATTTTTTATTAATAGAATTTATTGGGATGATATTGGTTCACAATCCATACACATAGGTTTGCACACTGCATCATGTGCCCTCTTCCTCAAGCAAACTTTCTTTCCATCCCCCTTCCCCCTCTTTGCCCACTTTCACTTAGCCCTATCACCCTTTCTCTCTGGCTACTGCTACACTGTTTTCTGTGTCCATGTGTTTGTTACATATATATGTTTTTGCCTAATCCCTTCACTTTCTTTCATCCAGCCCCCCAACCCCCACCCCTGACAGATGTCAGTCTGTTCCATGTGTCCAGGCCTGTTTCTACTTTGTGTGTCAGTTTATTCTGCTCATTAGATTCCACATATAAGTGAGATCATATGGTATTTGTCTTTCTATGATTGGCTTATCTGTTTAAAATTAAAGTTGTGATTTGCGTGGTGCTTAAAATGTTGATTATCGATTGAAACTTGAATATTATGAATGAAACGCCAGATCTTATTTAATCTTTCTGTTTTAGGTGGCTTTCCCTGACATTGTTTAGGCAAGGGAATGAGGGGCAATGTCTAATTACTGGCAAGTAGGAATGAGGTCTAGTTTCTTCATCTGATACTTGAGGTAGAAAAGGTGGTTCTCATGCTGTGTTTGTGTGGGAGGGTGCAAGGGGGAGCTCCAACTACCCATTAGGCTCTGGCTGGGAGTGCCCCTTTATTACTTCCGAGGTTACTGCAACTGACACTAGGAGGTGGTATGTGTGCATGTGTGTTCTCATTATTACTGGGTGGTGATCAAAGTTTTCATTCTCTACCATGCTTCCTTCAACACAACCCAGCAGGGAGAGGGTTGCCACTGTTTGTGGCCATGGAAATCCAGGCTCTGTTGGTGTCTGGGTACCTTGCTATAATCCGCAAGAGTGGGAGCCCAGGTTCCCTACTTGGCCTTTGCTGGCATGGGTGTTTGGAGCTACAGGTTGGTTTGTTTGCTTATTTTTGTGATGATTTGCTAGAATAGAGTGGGTACTGTCTAAAAGTTTTCTTTCTTGCTGGACTATCCCTTTCCTGGTCCTTTGGCTACAGAGCCGACTTTTGTTGGGGGTTTCCTTTGCCTGAACATGTTGGCATTTCTGAGTTGTCAGCCTCTTCAGTATTAAGTCTGGGATAGCTAAAGCTAAAAGAAAACCAGTGCACTTATCACTGTATGTCATTCTTGGGTCCCAAGTTTCCTACCCAGTCTGGCTTTTTCTTTCCATCTTAAGAATGTTATCTTTATTTACATATAATATTCGCGGCTTTTAGTTGTTTTGGAGCAAGAGGGAAAGTACCTATATTTTATCTTTCTGGAAATGGACAAATTATTTTATGTCCCTAACATCTTATAGTTTTAATTTTTAATTTTTTATTATTTTTATTTATTTATTCATTTTAGAGGAGAGAGAAAGAGAGAGAGAGGGAGGTAGAGAGAGAAATGGGCTAGGAGCAGAAAGCATCAACTCCCATATGTGCCCTGACCAGACAAGCCCAGGGTTTTGAACTAGTGACCTCAACGTTCCAGGTTGACGCTTGATCCACTGTGCCACCACAGGTCAGGCCAACATCTTATAGTTTTCTACACTAATAAGGACATATAAATGTATTTCTTGACGGATTACAAAATTTAAAAAAAATAAAAGTGTAAAAAGTAATTATGACTCATGAGGGCCACCTTAAAAACTATTAAAAACAGAGTTTCTTGAGGTGACTAGTTATAAAATAAATATATAAACTTGATACATTTTCTGTATGACAAAAATAAGCAAAACAGAATCAAGATGACATTCAAAATAGCCAACCCCCCCCCCCCCAAAAAAAACCACACATGGAGTAATGTTAACAATTAATATGAAGGGATAAAATTCTAATACTATAGTGTAGGGCAAATTAATAAACGAGAGGTAAATTGATGTTTGATCTGCAAAATATGTTACTGAGAATATGCAAATCTCCTTAAAAACTAAAACTTTAATACAATCATTAGACATAAAATTGACTAAACTTCAGGAACAGAAAATTCAGGAAAGGATTTAGAACTTTATCAAATGGCTTTGCTCTAGCTATTGAAATGAACACATGGTTTTTCTCCTTTGTGCCATTATGGTGATAAAGAATTATACAGGAAGATAAATTATCTGAGGGTTTAAAACTGGAGTGAGCTTCCCAGTGCTTCTCATATTTTGATGTGAATACAAAATCATCTGAAGATATTTTAAAAATGCAGATTAAGATTCAGTAGATCTGGGTGGAGTTTCCAGGCAATAACAGTGCTAGTATATCTTCCATACTTTCAGTAATAAAGAAATTTTAATTGATCATCCAATTTATAAAATGCCACCATAGGATCTGTCAGTATGGCATTTCTGAGACGACAGGAGAAACTGCTCTCTGACGTTACAAACAATTGTGGGTCACTGGATTCCATGGCAATGTAATAACAACATTTGTTGTGATGTGTCTCAATGGTGCTTCATGTTTTTGTGGGCAACACTCTTAAAGCACAGAACTGCAATTATGAAAACATATATAATATATCCCATTCCTTGATCCAAACTGAAAGGCAAACAAGATGTTGAGAGTAGCTCAACTTCCCACTCTGCCTCTCTAAAATTGTCTAAACTTCAGGAACTTATCTCTACTAGCTCAGAGTCACAAATACTCTGGATTAGCAACCTGTCATAGTAACAGATGACCTAATATTGAAGCATTCTTGCACTGGTAGAATGAGCACTCAAGTTCATTCTGTTCTATTTTTAAAATGCACTAAGAATTCAGTGCTCACTGATAGTATTTTACTTGAGATTTCATTTTGTTTCATCTCTTTATTGATTTTGTAGATTTTTCTGGTATCCTTCCGTATTTGTATTTTATTGTTGCCTTTCCAAACGGAGGCAACACAGCTGGGTATAGAATTTTTGGTCTATAGACACAGAACACTACATGCCTATTATTTGTCAAAATTCTAAAGACTCCTCTGTCAGATCATAGTTTTAGTTCCATCAAGGCTGGTTTTTCTTATTTTGTGCTAACAACAAAATTCCTGAGCAAGGCCTTGCGATTGTGGCTCTTCTAATTAAAGGTTGTTTATTAGAAACAATTACAGATATAAAGTTGGAACGAAAGTACTCCTTTTGATGAAATGTAAAGGAGACAAAACTATCAACCATAAAGCCATTTATTTTATTTTATATTTTACTTTTCTTAAATGATAAGTGGGGATGCAGAGAGACAGACTCCCGCATGACCCTCGACTGGAATCTACCTGGAAAGCCCCCTATGGAATGATGCTCTCCTCATCCGGAGCTGTTGCTCTGTTGCTTGGCAGCCGAGCTATTTTAGCACCTCCAGGCAAGGCCAAGGAGCTGTCCTCCATGCCTGGGGTCAACTTGCTCCAACCAAACCATGGCAGTGGGAGGGGAAGAGAGAGAGAGGGAGAGAAAGGAGAGGAAGAGGGGTGGAGAAGCAGATGGTCATGCTTGTGCCCTGATCATGAATCAAACCCAGGACATCCACATGCCGGGCCAATACTCTACTGCTGAGCCAACCAGCCAGGGCCCATAAAGCCATTTAAAAGCAGCTTTTAATAGATAATTAGAGACAGAAGGCATTTACAAAAACATCTCCTTCTCTTGATTAGTATTAAAACTTGTAGAAATTTTATAATAGCAATCTTTTGGGGTTTTTTTTTGTTACCATAAATATGTATATATATTCTGGAGTAACGTATCTGTAACAAAGGAGTCTTTCAAAATATCTAGCCTTCAGAGGTTACTCCTTTGTTTTACATAACGCAACTGTCAATCTTTAGAAAATCTGGCTCACTCAAACCAGTTACTTTAGTTAGCAACAGGTCACCCAGGACAGTAATATTCAAATTACCAACTCCAGCTTTGATGTGCAAACTATTGTGTGATCTCTCAGCCAAGAAAGCCCTAAACATTGATATCTTTTCCCTCTCAGCTTAAAGGTAAAAATCCAGCAATTTACAAGAGTAGTCAGTTACAGTAAAACAGTGTGACGGACTGTCACATCAGGCCACCTTCTTCCTTCAAGCCTGCAGTCTGTGCCACTGATCCTGGCAAACAGGAGATGCTTCACAGAAGCTTGTTTCTTTTTTGTTTGCCTGAATGCTGTGGCACTCTCTGATCTGCAGTTCAAAAATTTAATAATTCTCAGGGCCAAGTTTTGGTATTTCTCCCCTAAAAAGTACATTTTATTTCTCTTCAGTTCAAGAAAAAGAAACAAACTGTAACTGTCAATTTTTTCTTGTCTGAATTTTTCTGGTTTCTTCCTGTGCCACACCAACCATCTCAATGTTGGCTCTCCATTACCTGTTCTTGGAGTCATCATCTCTATCACCCCATTATTCCTAACTTATTGAACATTTAAGAGCATATATGGGGCAAAGTTGTTATGTGAATGATCCCATTTAGTCCACACAACCTTGCAATAAAATGGGTATTATCATTTGCAGATGAGAAAATGTATTTTAAATCACCTATTCTTTCTCAGCTTTTTGTGATTTTTTAAATGTTCTCCATGTGTTTCAGTTATTTTCTGTTCGTTCATTCTGCAGTTCTAAGTATACTTATAGTCTCTGATGTCATTTCTCTTCCTCCCTTTAGCTATCAGTTATCCTTCCATTTTATTGTGCTGTTTTGTTGCACTGAGTCCATGTCCTACTAAATATTTTGAAAGCACAAAGCAGTATCATTATAAAAATTCCTCTGTCTCCTGGAATAAGAATATTCTTAAATGTTTACTTCATTTATATTTTATGACTTATATTCATTTTTCATATAAAATTTTCTTTTTTGAGATTTCTTTCTGGTTCATTCATTTTTTAAAGAAGATTTTATTGATTCTAGAGAGAGGGGAGAGAGAGAAAGGTGGGGGGAGTGGGAAGCATCAACTCATAGTGGTTGCTTCTTGTATGTGCCTTTACTGAGCAAGCCTGGGGTTCAAACCAGTAACCTTGGCATTCCAGGTCAACACTCTATCTGCTGCACCACCACAGGTCAGGTGCTGGCTTATTCATTCTTAAATGTAGGCAATTTTATCAGAGCCTTCTTACTTTTCAAAAACAATATGGTTATTTCTCTCTCACTGCTCTCAAAAGTCTCTGCAGTGAGAGAGAAACGACATCTTCCCTGTAGGGAGCAATAACAGGTATGACAGTGGACTAGAGGCAGGGAAAGCGGCACATTTGTCAAGTGTGAGAAACAAAGAGCTGTCAATTCACAATCCAGCAGAATTTGTCACTTACAGACTTACCTTAAAAGGGTGTTCTCTCACATCAGAAAGGAAGGAAAAGAAACACAATATGCAAAATATATTGATAAACACAATAGACTTTCCTTTTCCTCTTGAGTTTTCTATACTATATTTGATTGTTGCAGCAAAAATAAAATTGTGTGATGTAGTTATGAATAAATGTACAGGAAATATATAATATAATTATGTTACAAAGGAGGGAAGAGAGGGGAGTGATAGGATTTGAGGGAAGGTAAAATTTCTGCACTCAGACTGATAAAATAATGACCACAGTAGACTGTGATTATATATCATATATACATATATCCTCTATCATAGTACCTACAACCACTAAAAAAGCTTTACAAAAAAGTATACTCAAAAACATTATAATTAAATTAGAATAGAATTTAAAAATGTTTAAATTTAGTAACCTACAAGAAGGCAGAAACAAACAAACAAACAAAAGCCAGAACAATAATGCATACATTAAAAAAAGGAAAAATTTCAAATCATGAATTTCAGGATTTGCCTCAGGAACTAGGAAAACAGGAGCAAAATAAACCGAAAGCAAACAGATGAAAAAAAGAACTAAAACAAGAGTAGAAATTAATGACGTTGAAAACAGATAAGTAAGGAATGGCAATAAAACAAAGATCTAGTTTTTTTTTTTAATCTATACAATTGACAAACCTCTTGCAAGAGTGACAGAAAAAAGCAGACACAAGAAAGTGAAGTCATAAGCAATCTTACCAAGGAATATTAATTTAAAAATCTAAAATAAATTTAGTAAAGTGTTATATATATTTAACTGTGTGTGTGTGCGCGCGCACACACACACACACACACACACACACAGACGCACATACACAAAAACTCCCCAAAATGGCTATATAGATTTTTCTTGACTTTTCATGTTTACTTGGGCATCTTCTAATTTGTCCATAAGCACTGAGATAAAGAATTAGTTCTTGATGACATGTACTCTTTAAAAAAAAAATTGATTTTAGAAAAGAGGAAGAGAGAGTGAAAAAAAGAGAGACATTGATTTGTTGTTCCACTTTATTCATGCTGTCATTGGTTGATTTTTCTATGTGCCCTGACTGGGGATCAAACCTGTAATGTTGGTGTATCAGGATGATGCTCTAACCAACTGAGCTACCCAGCCAGGGCATAAGATGTATTATTCTCTGTACCACTGTTCGGTTTCTTGGGAGGAGGCTGAGAGTAGGAGGATGGTGGGGCTGGAGTATATCCTTTGGGCTCAGGCTGGAAGCTTTCTCTCTGAATTTGTTAAGACTATGGTGCCTGGGGCTGATTCAGCCAGCTAGGAACATTGAGTTGTTCTAGAGAGGAAGTTTTCAGATTTCAAATAATTTCCCCCAATTCAGGTTCAATCAGCCACTTTGACAAGAAATGAAATTAGCATGATCCCCTGTGGTTCATGACCCTTAGGCTCTGTGGGTTAGCAAATTTTTACTATGTATATTCATCTCCACTCTATAGCTTGCCTTTAAACCTCATTCCTCCCTTGTTAAAAAGCTGTCAGAATACTGGAAAAAAAAGGCATGGCAGGGTGACTTTATAGTTCAACGGCATCTTCTTCAATCTAGCTGCTTCAGCTGAAGTGGAGGTAAAACTCTCCAAGTGACTGTTTCTGTCCTCCCCAGCCCTCTCACTGACATCAGCCCTGGGTTCTAGTACCAGGTGGATTTTATTTGATGGGCTCTTCAGAATCTCTTCCAACTGCAACATTGCTCCATGCCCTAAGACTGGAGAGCTTAGGGTTAGTCCAAATGTGTCACTTCAGCTGACACGCTTCATATTTTGTACAAAATCAGAGCCTTAGCATCAGTGGATTCTATTTTTATGCTTTTGTTCATTTCCTGTGTATTTTGTCTACCATTTGTTTAAAGAAGAAATAAACTGGAAAATTATTGGAAAGTCCTTTTGAGTACCAGTTTATAGGAGGAATTTCTTTTAAAAATCATCATTATTTGCCTTCTAACATGTTAAGCTCTGACAAATTCACACATTTGAGCACTTATGTGTAAGATGCTAGTATACAAGTTTTGAAAAGTCATTTTCTGTCCTGAATGATATTATAGTTAGTTTGGGGAAGCAGATAAGTATACCAATGATCACAAAAGAGTAGCTCTTCAACTTAAAAACATTCAATATAGGGCCTTGGCCAGTAGAGCATTGATCTGGCGTGTGGATGTTCCAGGTTTGGTTCCTGGTCAGGGCACACAGGAGAAGCGCCCATCTGCTTCTCCACCCCTTCCCCTCTCTCTTCTATCTCTCTTCCCCTTCTGCAGCCAAGGCTCTACTGGAGCAAGTTGACCTGGGTGCTGAGAATGGCTCCATGGCCTCTGCTTCAGGCACTAGAATGGCTCTGGTTGCAATAGAGCAAAGGCCCCAGATGGGCAGAGCATTGCCCCCTGGTGGGCATGCTGGGTGGATCCTGGTTGGGCACATGCAGGAGTTTGTCTGCCTCCCTGCTTCTCACTTAAGAAAAAAAAAAAACATACCACCTTTCAATATAGGAAATTTCAGTTATTGGCCAAAGCAAAAACACATCAAACTCTGTCCGTCAATAACAGTATCACTTTGGATGCAGCAGAAAGGACGAATGCACTGCCTGTTGGTAGCCAGCATGGTGGCTGGTAGAGGGTGCTAGGGGAATAGAGGAGAAACATCTAAACCTGGCCTATTCCTCTCTGACCACCCAGAAAGTTCTGACAAGTGATGCATGTGTAAGAACAACTTAACAAAGAAGTTGGACTAAGGATTTTCCTTAAGACCTAAATAAAGAACGACAGATATATAATGATGAGGACACTCTTGGCGATGCTAAATCTATTTCAATAGTTCTTCTGTTGTTTCAGAGGCCACTCATCAGCCACTAACCACTAAGAAGCCAATTCATAAAGAACCCGAGTCAGATAGTAGTTGACACAGGATATCTAACTTTTCAGAGAAACATGATTTCAAGTCTGGTTTCCTCTGGCTCTGACTAGGAGGATGACAGGCGGGCCTATGGGATCCACAGTGCTCCTGAATACTCTCTAGAAGACCATAGGTGAAAAATCATTCAATATCCTTCACATCTTGGTGTGTAATAAAGCAGATGTGGTGGCACTGATTACGGAAAATAATCTGTAGTCAGATTTATTTATTAGAATGCTGGTAGTTGACTGTCCTATTATCAAATAAAACATTTCTCAAGGGATATGACAGTTTGCTGCAGCTAGTAGTAGGTGAGTCACATACCTGTATTTTGACCACATGCTCTTCTTGATCATACAAAAATGATTTCCTAGCTTCATACTCTTTCCTAAGGAGGGGTCCTGAGCTTGTGGCTTGAAAGCGAAGAAGAAAATCTTCAGGAGCAGACCACATCTTCTCAGAAATGTAATCTGCTGTGACTTCCTGTACAATGTCCTGGCAAGAGACATTTCTTATGGTTATACTTCACACAGCCAGTGAAAGAAGCACATAGAATAGCTTCTAAAAATTTCATGTTTCAGAAAATGATATGGATAGCTCTTTCTGGCTTGGTTTAAAAAACAGATTTGGCCAAAGCCAAGGGATGAACTGGCTTAGCTTCCTTCTAGTGACATGATTTTGGAATTGTCTAAACGTTGTATTGAGTTGGTATGAGAACGTGGTTGAATGACTGCAGGGTTTGGAGGTGGAGATATACAGATGATGCTGGCCCTTCCCAGGCATGAGGCCTGGGCTCCGCAGAGTATAAAAGGGACAAGGATATTACAGTAAGAGTATGTATCACCTCCTCTCTCCCTTGAGCTTCCAGGAAAAGACAGCCCACGAGGTCCTCGGGTCTTTATGCTGCCTCTCTTGTCCAGGACAGAGAAGGCAGCCTCTACAATGATCTGAAGAAAACTTAAATTTGGGGAAAAATAAAAGACTTGTGGCAGAAGGTTAGAGGCAGGGGGAAGGAAGACAAAGCCCCGTCATGGGCAGATTGGGAAAACCTAGATGAACGAGAAAAAAGGAAGAAGGGGGATTGTGAGAAGTCTTTATGTGGATTGTAAACTGGCCTTACTTTTTTATGTTTTTTGAGAGATGCAACCAAAGCTGGACTCACTGCTATGGCTGATGCCTCTTATTCTGTGCTACTGAAACCAATGGATAGTTAATTAAAAAAAATAAAAGATGCATGAAAGTAAAATCATATAAAAGATGAATAATTATTCATCTTTTATCAAAAATATCTTTGTAAGAAGACATATGCGTACATTCACTGATTAAAATCAGTAATTTTAGATTGTTTAGAAGAAAAAATTTATTTTAGTTTTTAGGTCCTCTACTTTGTAATAATCTTAACAGACTGATGCTCAATTTCACAAAATTATACTTAGGGCATTTCTGGATGCCACATACACAGTTTTTGGCTCTGAATTTTAATCCTTCGATGCTTCTTCTTCACAGTTTGATAAATCTTCTCAATTATAGCATATAGTTTTTTACTATTGCCCATAATTTCATTTTTCAACAAAGCACTAGTAATTCATTGCCACAATGCCATTTTCCCATAAATTGTAGAAACTTTGAACATTTGAAATTAGTTAACAAACTATGTTCTCTACTATCTTCTTGTCAGTCAGGATTTCTGGTGGCCTGATCCGTCCCAGGCCACAGTTGTTTCTCTGAGTTTTAGTAAATAACGTACTGGTGATTCTGTCCATAATACTGCTGTCCTGCAATATCTCTGATGCTGGTGACTTTGAACAATCCTGTAAGCTCACATTTGTGAGTTCTACTTATTTTTTTTTCCAAAATGAAACTCAATTATTCTCAGCATTTTTTTTCTTTAAATATACTACAAACAGCAATTGGATCAAACAGCAATTTTCACATTTTTAGATCCAATTTTTGGTCTCAAGTCCAAAGTAATCTTGGTGAACATTCCTTCAAGAGTGTTTCCCTCTGGGAAGCATTACTCACTTTTTAAAGGATCTACATATCTGTGTGGTAGGCTGATAGGGCAAAGAAATAAGACATTGAATACTCACAACTAAGAAATTATCAGTAATTGAGCTTTTGTGTTAAGAAACACCTGAAGATTGATTTCTTATAAGCTGCAACAGCTTTCTCCCCCTGCTCTGTTTGGTGTTGTTATGCTAATATACAATAAATTCTAAAAGTTAGTAATCACAGAGCCAGGTCCAACTCTAGCTCATGAAGACTTTGCTCCAATATAGCCTTCAAAGAAATCAATTAATTCCTCCCATCGCTTTGATGAATCAAAAAAAAAAATCACAATTATCTTTATAATACAGTTTTTCATCAAACACCAGCCTCCTACCTCAATTTCTTTTCCTGTGAGCCATGATTCTTTATGCAAGCAAGATTCAGGTGTGACCCAGGAACTCTCTTTTGAATCAACATTGTAGTAGTAATCATATTTCTCCTGCAGGGTGAGTTTGAGCCATGGACCTTCAGCAGACACTAAAGAAAACAGGTGTGTTACATTCTAGGGAGGAACACTGAACACTTCAACATTAATGTAGTTTCTTCAATGTGCAAAATAATCTAATGACAATGTTTTTCACCAAGCATTCAGATAGTCTAAGTTAATGAATACTATGTATTCAATGGCAATCCTTTGCCGAGCCAAAGATGGGAGGAGCAGAGACTGATGTCTAATGCTAGCTTTGGTTTCAAAGCTTTTCATAAGGATAATAGGAGTTGCAAAGGCCAGCAAGAAGGACAAGCAAACAAGGAATGTATGTTCCAGGAAGGTAAATGTGAACAGTAACACCACAGTAGACAGAGGAGACTGATGAGCAAGAATCCTCTTGGCTTAGAAAACCTTCCCACAACTATTCTGAGAAATGACCTACAAGGACTATGACCCATTATTTAAGGAGGGCCAATAATCTGCATTAAACCAAAGCAGAAGTGACACCTTTGTTGATAACTTTATCCAAAGTACAAAATGGCCTATGCAAACATTAACATCACCAAATAGGGAAAAGGAAAATTCTGGTTTTTCTGACTCATCTTATACTACAGAACCACACAAAATGAGAAAAATATTAGAAGGACTATGGGGGTAGGAGCATGCTAGAAATATAATCTACAGCACTCATGGCTTAAAATGATTAAGAAGAATATTTTCTTTTCACCAATCCATGGGCTACATTTACTATTTAGAAATTCGTTTAGCCTGACCAGGTGGTGGCACAGTGGATAGAGAGTTGGAATGGGAAGCAGAGGACCCAGGTTCAAAACCCTGAGGTCGCCTGCTTGGGCATGGGCTTATCAGCTTAAGCGTGGGTTGCTGGCTTGACTGTGGGAACATAGACCTGACCTCATGGTCACTGGCTTGAAGACCAAGGTTTCTGGCTTGAGCAAGGGGTCACTTGCTCTGCTGTAGCCCCCTGGTCAAGGCACATATGAGAAAGCAACCAATGAACAACAAAGGTGCTGCAGCAAAGAATTGATGCTTCTCATCTCTCTCCCTTCCTGTCTGTCTGTCCCTCTCTCTGACTCTGTCAAAAAAAAATCTGTTTATTTTATTGAACTGTTGTGTTTCCTGTCCTAGACCAGAGAACTAAAAACAACAATCAAAAAAAAAAAAAAAAAAAAAAGCTTGATCTAGACCAAGCTAAGCCAAATGCTGCTAAGTGTTCATTAGACTAATTGCCTTTATAAGCAAATCAAAGTTCAAGTGAATTTTCACAGATAATATTTAAATGGATTCAAGGAGTGACGTCACGGAAATGGCGCCGTGAGAAGCGCGTCTGACAGCTCTCCCCTAAATCACAACAAATTTATCAACTAGAAACAGAAAAATTTATCCTCGGAGCATTCCGGAGTTCCACACAAACTGAAAGCAAAAGGACTGTTATCACTTGAATCTGAGAGACGAGGGTGTGGAGGAAGCTACCACAGCGACGCTCATTCAAGCCGCCAGGGAGTGCGCCTGCGTGCTATCAATAAGACTACCCTCAGATGCCGATAAGAAAGAGGAAATCGAATATTATGGATACAAAAGAAAGAGAGGTAACACAAATAGATGTGGAAAATCTATGGAGAAAAGACTTAACATATTGGAAGCCTTGGAGCTAAATGACAGAGAATTTAAAATAGAAATGTTAAAAATACTCAGAGATATACAAGAAAACACAGAAAGGCAATATAGGGAGATCAGAAAACAACTCAATGAACACAAAGAATATATTACCAAGGAAATTGAAACTATAAAAACAAATCAAACAGAAATGAAAAACTCAATTCACGAGCTGAAAAACGAGGTAACAAGCTTAGCTAACAGAACAGCCCAGATTGAAGATAGGATTAGTGAAATAGAAGACAAACAACTTGAGGCACAACAGAGAGAAGAAGAAAGAGACTCAAAAATAATAAAAAATGAGAAAGCCCTACAGGAATTGTCTGACTCCATCAGAAAGAATAACATAAGAATAATAGGTATATCAGAGGGAGAAGAGAAAGAAAATGGAATGGAGAATATACTCAAACAAATAATAGACGAGAACTTCCCAAGCCTGTGCAAGGAACTAAAGCCTCAAATTCAAGAAGCAAACAGAACACCAAGTTTTCTTAACCCCAACAAACCCACTCCAAGGCACATCATAATAAAGATGACACAAACCAATGACAAAGAAAAAATTCTCAAGGCAGCCAGGGAAAAGAAGAGTACAACATATAAAGGAAGGCCTATTAGATTATCATCAGATTTCTCAGCAGAAACTCTACAAGCTAGAAGAGAGTGGACCCCAAGATTTAAAGCCCTGAAAGAGAGGAACTTTCAGCCAAGAATACTATACCCATCAAAGCTATCCTTCAAGTATGAAGGAGATATAAAAACATTCACAAATACAGAAAAGATGAGAGAATTTATCAACAGAAAGCCCCCACTCCAGGAAATACTAAGGGGTGTTTTCCAACCAGATTCAAAGAACAAAAGAAAACAACACCACAAGTAACAGCTCCACCAAGAACACAATAAAACCAAACTTAAACTGTGACAACAAAGGAAAAAAAGGGGGGAGAGGATGGAGATTAACAGTAGCAAAGGACGATGAAGTGCAGAAATACTTATAAGATAGGGTACTACAATGAATATGGTAGGTACCCTTTTCATTACTTAATGGTAACCACCCTTAAAAAAACCACCACAAAAACACTTGACTTAAAAAAGGTAGCAACAGAGGAAAGAAGTATGGAACACAAACAAACAAAAACAAATGATAGAAAAACAAAAGAGAAGAATCAAACTAGATACAAAACTAACAGAAAGCAATTTATAAAATGGCAGTAGGGAACCCACAAGTGTCAATAATTACACTAAATGTAAATGGATTAAACTTACCAATAAAAAGACACAGAGTAGCAGAATGGATTAAAAAACAAAATCCAACTATATGCTGCCTACAAGAAACACATCTAAGCAACAAGGATAAAAACAAATTCAAAGTGAAAGGCTGGAAAACAATACTCCAAGCAAACAACACCCAAAAAAAAGCAGGTGTAGCAATACTCATATCTAATAATGCTGACTACAAGACAGAAAAAGCACTCAGAGACAAAAATGGTCATTTCATAATGATTAAGGGGAAGTTGAATCAAGAAGACATAACAATCCTTAATATATATGCACCAAACCAAGGAGCACCAAAATATATAAGACAGCTACTTATTGACCTTAAAACAAAAACTAACAAAAATACAATCATACTTGGAAACCTCAATACACCGCTGACGGCTCTAGATCGGTCATCCAAACAGAGAATCAATAAAGATATAGTGGCCTTAAACGAAATACTAGAACACCTGGATATGATAGACATCTACAGGACACTTCATCCCAAAGCGACAGAGTATACATTTTTCTCTAGTGTACATGGAACATTCTCAAGAATTGACCATATGTTGGGCCACAAAGACAATATCAGCAAATTTAGAAAAATTGAAATTGTACCAAGCATATTTTCTGATCATAAAGCCTTGAAACTAGAATTCAACTGCAAAAAAGAGGGGGAAAAACCCACAAAAATGTGGAAACTAAACAACATACTTCTAAAAAATGAATGGGTCAAAGAAGAAATAAGCACAGAAATCAAAAGATATATACAGACAAATGAAAATGAAAATACGACATATCAGAATCTCTGGGATGCAGCAAAAGCAGTAATAAGAGGAAAGTTCATATCACTTTAGGCCTATATGAACAAACAAGAGAGAGCCAAAGTAAACCACTTAACTTCACACCTTAAGGAACTAGAAAAAGAAGAACAAAGACAACCCAAAACCAGCCGAAGAAAGGAGATAATAAAAATCAGAGCAGAAATAAATGAAATAGAGAACAGAAAAACTATAGAAAAAATCAATAAAACAAGGAGCTGGTTCTTTGAAAAGATCAACAAAATTGACAAACCCTTGGCAAGACTCACCAAGGAAAAAAGACACAGGACTCAAATAAATAAAATCCAAAATGAAAGAGGAGAGATCACCACAGACATCATAGAAATACAAAGAATTATTGTAGAATACTATGAAAAATTATATGCCACCAAATACAACAACCTAGAAGAAATGGATAAATTCCTAGAATACAACCTTCCTAGACTGAGTCATGAAGAAGCAGAAAGCCTAAACAGACCAATCAGCAGGGAGGAAATAGAAAAAACTATTAAAAATCTCCCCAAAAATAAAAGTCCAGGCCCAGACGGTTATACTAGTGAATTCTATCAAACATTCAAAGAAGACTTGGTTCCTATTCTACTCAAAGTCTTCCAAAAAATTGAAGAAGAAGCAATACTTCCAAACACATTTTATGAGGCCAACATAACCCTCATACCAAAACCTGGCAAGGATGGCACAAAGAAAGAAAACTACAGACCAATATCTCTAATGAATACAGATGCTAAAATACTAAACAAAATACTGGCAAACCGAATACAACAACATATTAAAAAAATAATACATCATGATCAAGTGGGATTCATCCCAGAATCTCAAGGATGGTTCAACATACGCAAAACGGTTAACGTAATACACCATATCAACAAAACAAAGAACAAAAACCACATGATCTTATCAATAGATGCAGAAAAGGCTTTTGATAAAATCCAACACAATTTTATGTTTAAGACTCTCAACAAAATGGGTATAGAAGGAAAATATCTCAACATGATAAAGGCCATATATGATAAACCATCAGCCAACATCCTATTAAACGGCATAAAACTGAGGACTTTCTACCTTAAATCAGGAACAAGACAGGGTTGTCCACTCTCTCCACTCTTATTCAACGTGGTGCTAGAAGTTCTGGCCAGAGCAATCAGACAAGACAAAGAAATAAAAGGCATCCATATCGGAAAAGAAGAAGTAAAGCTATCACTTTTTGCTGATGATATGATCCTATACATCGAAAATCCGAAGGACTCCACAAAAAGATTATTAGAAACAATAAACCAATACAGTAAGGTCGCAGGATACAAAATTAACATACAAAAGTCCATAGCCTTTCTATATGCCAACAATGAAATATTAGAAAACGAACTCAAAAAAATAATCCCCTTCACGATTGCAACAAAAAAAATAAAATACCTAGGAATAAACATAACAAAGAACGTACAGGACCTATATAATGAAAATTACAAAGCATTGTTAAGGGAAATCGAAAAAGATACAATGAGATGGAAAAATATTCCTTGTTCTTGGATAGGAAGAATAAATATAATCAAAATGGCCATATTACCCAAAGCAATATACAAATTTAATGCAATTCCCATCAAAATCCCTATGAGATTTTTTAAAGAAATGGAACGAAAAATCATCAGATTTATATGGAACTATAAAAAACCCCGAATAGCCAAAACAATCCTAAGGAAAAAGAATGAAGCTGGGGGCATTACAATACCTGACTTTAAACTATATTATAGGGCCACGATAATCAAAACAGCATGGTATTGGCAAAAAAATAGACACTCAGACCAATGGAACAGAATAGAAAGCCCAGAAATAAAACCACATATATATGGTCAAATAATCTTTGATAAAGGGGCCAACAACACACAATGGAGAAAAGAAAGCCTCTTCAACAAATGGTGTTGGGAAAACTGGAAAGCCACATGCAAAAGAATGAAACTCGACTACAGCCTGTCCCCGTGTACTAAAATTAATTCAAAATGGATCAAAGACCTAAATATAAGACCTGAAACAATAAAGTACATAGAAGAAGACATAGGTACTAAAATCATGGACCTGGGTTTTAAAGAACATTTTATGAACTTGACTCCAATGGCAAGAGAAGTGAAGGCAAAGATAAATGAATGGGACTACATCAGAATTAAAAGTTTTTGCTCAGCAAGAGAAACTGATATCAAAATAAACAGACAGCCAACTATATGGGAACTGATATTTTCAAACGACAGCTCAGATAAGGGCCTAATATCCAAAATTTACTAAGAACTCATAAAACTCAACAACAAACAAACAAACAATCCAATAAAAAAATGGGAAGAGGACATGAACAGACACTTCTCCCAGGAAGAGATACAAATGGCCAACAGATATATGAAAAGATGCTCAGCTTCATTAGTTATTAGAGAAATGCAAATCAAAACTACAATGAGATACCACCTCACTCCTGTTAGATTAGCTATTATCAACAAGACGGGTAATAGCAAATGTTGGAGAGGCTGTGGAGAAAAAGGAACCCTCATTCACTGTTGGTGGGACTGTAAACTAGTACAACCATTATGGAGGAAAGTATGGTGGTTCCTCAAAAAACTGCAAATAGAACTACCTTATGACCCAGCAATCCCTCTACTGGGTATATACCCCAAAACCTCAGAAACATTGATACGTGAAGACACATGTAGCCCCATGTTCATTGCAGCACTGTTCACAGTGGCCAAGACATGGAAACAACCAAAAAGCCCTTCAATAGAAGACTGGATAAAGAAGATGTGGCACATATACACTATGGAATACTACTCAGCCATAAGAAATGATGACATCAGATCATTTACAGCAAAATGGTGGGATCTTGATAACATTATAAGGAGTGAAATAAGCAAATCAGAAAAAAACAAGAACTACATGATTCCATACATTGGTGGAACATAAAAATGAGACTAAGAGACATGGACAAGAGTGTGGTGGTTACCAAGGGTGGGGGGGGAGGGAGGACATGGGAGGGAGGGAGGGAGAGAGTTAGGGGGAGGGGGAGGGGCACAGAGAACTAGATGGAGGGTGACGGAGGACAATCTGACTTTGGGCGAGGGGTGTGCAACATAATTTGATGACAAAATAACCTAGACATGTTTTCTTTGAATATATGTACCCTGATTTATTAATGTCATCCCATTACCATTAATAAAAATTTATTTTAAAAAAAAAAACAAAACAAAACAAAAAAAAACAAATGATAAAAAAAAAATGGATTCAAGTAATTAAGCAGAAGTAACTTTAAGAGTCTTTATTATGTACTGATTATTTGGGATTTTTTTATTTTTTTTATTTTTTGATTATTTGGTTTAAGTGGCCCTCAACTGTCCTATTTTTCAATGCCCAGGAAGAGAGAAGTATCTCTTTTCAACTGGGCAGTCAGACAACTGTACACTGTTTAGAAGTGCTGGTGTTGTAGAAAAATATATTGTACAGTCAAATTAGGATGATCATGAGTAATCATTTTTTCAATTACCAATATTTGTCAGATTCATAAATGCTTAAAAAAAATAAACTTCCTTTTTAAGGCAACTCTCTTAGTAGGAAGGAAGGAAAAGGAAAGTGATAAAAAAAAACAGCCATATCTTCTTTTATTTGCATAAGAGCTGAGAAGTAAAAAGGTCTTAAGTTGGCATTAGAAGGCTCTATTTGGGCTGGGATCTCAGTGGATAACAGAAAAAGAGAATTGTCATCATTTTTCAAATCAAGTTTGAATTTACAGTCAGAGGAAAGGCTGAGGCAGATGTCTCCAGCCTAGGGCCCAAGTATTTCCCTGAAGAAAAGTAGTTGGTCTACTACTTACAGAAAAAACTAATTATGGACCTTTGAGTAAACCATATAAAAGAGAAAGATTCCAGGTAGTTATGTGGTAAGCATTCTAAAAGGAGGCGTACCTTCTAGATAGAATTACACCTATATATGAGAGCTAAACTGAGCTATAAAGGCTGGTGGTCCACCCAACCTTTGTCTGGAATAGACCCAGAGGTGAAAGAGATGAAAATCATCCTATCCACCTTCCCTCCCCACAAACAGTGTTCATAGATTTATTTGGGGTTGTCAGTTTTTAATTGCCTAGAAAGTATCTCTTCTGCCTTCTAGAACAGGGGTTGGCAAACATTTTCTATAAAGGGCCAGAGAGTAAATATTTTCAGCTTTGTGGGTCCTAAGTCTCTGATGCAACTACTCAACTCTGCCACTGCAGCCTGAGTGCAGCCATAGACACGGGCACTGAGTGGGGCTGGGTTCCAACAGAACTTGGTTCACAAAAACAGGGGTATACTCCGATTTCTCTTCAGATTGAAAAGCTTTTGCCTTTTTACAAAAACAGATAGTGGCCAAGGAATCTACTACAGAACTATTAGAATGAATGAGTTTAGCAAGGTTGCAGAATATAAGACCAAAATACAAAAATGGTTTGTATGACAATGTGTCCACACAAAAACTTGACATAAATGTTCATGGAAGCATTATTCAGAATCCAAATCCCATTCATTGTTGAATGGATGAACAAAATGTGGCTTATCCATACAATGGAATATTTTCAGACACAAAAAAGAATAAGGAACTGTTATATGTTACAACCTGAATAAACTTTGAAAACATTATGCTAGTGAAAGAAACCAGACACAGTATGATTTCATTTATATAAAATGTCCAGAACAGGCAAAACCATAGAGACAAAAAGCAGATTAGTGGTTGTCTGGGGCTAGGGGTGGTGGATGGGGAACAATGGCTAACAGAAATAGGGGTTTTGTTTGGTATAATGAAAATGTTCTGGAATTTTTTATTTTATTTTATTTTTCTGAAGTTGGAAACGGGGAGGCAGTCAGACAGACTCCCGCATGCGCCCGACCGGGATCCACCCAGCATGCCCACTGGGGGACGATGCTCTGCCCATCTGGGGCGTCGCTCTGTTGCAACCAGAGCCATTCTAGCACCTGAGGCAGAGGCCAGGCCATGGAGCCATCCTCAGTGCCCGGGCCAACTTTGCTCCAATGGAGCCTTGGCTGTGGGAGGGGAAGAGAGAGACAGAGAGGAAGGAGAGGGGGAGGGGTGGAGAAGCAGATGGGCGCCTCTCTTGTGTGCCCTGGCCGGGAATCGAACCTGGGACTCCTGCACACCAGGCTGACATTCTACCACTGAGCCAACCAGCCAGGGTGAAAATGTTCTGGAATTAACTAACAGTGTTGGCTATATAAGTCTGTGAATATACTAAAAACCTCTGAATTGCATACCTTAAAAGAGTGAAATTTATAGTATGTAAATTATATCACAAAAAATCATTGTATCCCTATATATTAGAAATAAGAAACTCCAAAATAAAATTAAGAAAACATTTATAATAGCATAAAAATAATTAAATATATAGGAATAAATTTAACAAAAGACATGCAAGCCTTATACACTGAAAACTACAAAACTGTTGAAAGAATTAAAGAAGACCTACTCAAAAGGAAAGACAATGCATGTGTATGCATCAGAAGACTTAATATTGTTAAGATGGTAATACTCCTTAAGTTGATCTACAGATTCAACACAACCCCTAACAGAGTCCCAGCAGTCCTTTTACAAAAATATTTTGGGAAAGAAATGACTCCAAGTTACTCCTAAGTTTTTGAACTGGATACCTGCAGATATTTTGACTCCATTCACCAAAGTGCAGCACATAGGAAGTCCTGGAGTAGGCAAGTTCAAGGGAGAAAAGATAAACTGATTTGGGGCCTAATTTCACTGCACTTTAATCCATGTTTTCAAAATTTCTCTTTATCCCTACTAAATATTGTATAATCATGTATCATTTGTTTCAAATGATACTAGAAATACTAGTGTCAAAATCAGTTTGTATCACTAGAGGAATGGCTTAATAAGCAAAATCTCCTTCAATACTGCATTTCTGCAAGTCTGTGGGTGCCACCCATGCACAGCCACCAAGTAAATCATAACTTTCTAAAACACAAAAAAGGAATATCTAAATAATTTCCTTCGCCCCAGATGATAAAAATATTTTTGGAAATGTTAATTTGAAAGCAATATTTGTCTTAAAATTAAGAAAATAAAATACCAAGAAACTATCATATTCAAAATCATATTTTGTGCTAAACGACAAAAATGCTTACCACTTCTGGATTTTCGCTCTTTTGCCTTTGCAAGGGAATCATAGTACTTGTTGGCACATTCGGGGAGCACGTCATTTGTATTACAAACATTTGACTTCAAAACAGCTAAAATATCACTTGTCTCTTCTTTTTCCAAACACTGATTAACATCAATGACCAGTGTAACCCCTGGTTAATAATTAAAAAATAAATAAATAAAAGATCTACACATGGTACATAAAACATTTATACAATATATCTGTGGTGTTAAAATTTTATGGTGAAGACCAATTGGAGAAAACAATGTCTAGAAAAATTCCTTAGGGTTCAGAAACATTGCTCTAAGAAGTCAAAAGTAGAGACAAATCTACTTTACAAAAGCAAGATGCTTCAGTGAAAATGAACATGAGGCCAAAATGAAGGAGATTTGAGTTCCTTTGCCCTTTTAAATCTTGTGTGTGGTAAAATCGATGAGCCAACATATTTTCTTTTTTCGAATTATCTGGGAATGGGACTGATGCTTACAACATGTGACCAGAATCTGTTTCAAGTCTTCATTTAAAGAATAAAAAATGCTTTTAAAATATTAAATTCCTGTTAAAAAATTGGAAAATTTTCATCTCAGTGTCAGAGTATACAAAGGTTTTATCTTTAGAACATCTTTTTGTTGTTATACTGCGTAGAAGAAACTATTTATATCAACTCTTCCGAGCGACAGAACAGAGGTAGAATATAGTATTTTAAATGTATAAGTGTAGCCGCACATTCGAGGAAACCACTTACTTTCATAGTCAGTAAATAGAACCATGAGTCCCATGTAAAGTCCAGAAGCAATATTTGCAGGCCAAATGTGAGAAGAACACAGAATAAAAGGAATAAAAGAACATCTGAATTGACTTGATCTCTAAGAGAGAAATTGGAATCCTTTTAGGCTACTTGAGTGCCTATATTGCAATCTAATTTCTTGAAAGTCTTTCTTAAAACTACACTGCCTTAAGTTTCATATTTAAATTTAAATTGCTTATGTACACACCTTGATTTTATTTTCTTAAGAGTTAGTGTGTTAGAATGAAAAGACTTCAAAGATCAGGTTGGAGAAATACACATATTTTTCCTGGCTAAGGATATAAAAACCAGATGTTTCTTGGAGTTGCTTCCAAAGTTTAATACCATATCTCTGCAGCAAGAGTTAGGCATCTCAACAGCATCTGTGACTTGACAGAACAGGATAGATTCTAGTTATGCCATGAATGGACAGCTTAATGAAGACTTTTAGGAATCTTAATTTATGCAGGTTATTCATAAATGTAGAGTGTTAGTATATCAATCTTGAAGCTAGATTATTTTAGACTGCCATGTGAATTTTCACACTATTCCTCTATGAAAACAGAGGCTTAGGACAAAATTTAAAAAATGTCCTCATTTGAGCTAATGTGGAGATTCTGCCAGTTTCTGAATATGTCTATTCTAATTATGCATTCTAGACCTGGGGGGAAATCCCAGGATGGGTTAGAGCAGTGGTCCCCAACTTTTTTTGGGCCACGGACCAGTTTAATATCAGAAAATATTTTCATGGACTGGCCTTTAGGGTGGGACGGATAAATGTATCACGTGACCGAGACAAGCGTCAAGAGTGAGTCTTAGACGGATGTAACAGAGGGAATCTGGTCATTTTTTAAAAATAAAACATCATTCAGACTTAAATATAAATAAAACAGAAATAATGTAAGTTATTTATTCTTTCTCTGTGGACTGGTACCAAATGGCCCATGGACCGGTACCTGGTCCGCAGCCCAGGGGTTGGGGACCACTGGGTTAGAGGACCTACTCGGACCAGTGTGAGAAGGACCTGAGCTGAAACTCCATTGATCACCTGATTTCCATAAGCCCTACTCTGACTGCTTGGACCATATTAAGACTCTTGAAATTAGTGTCAGCTCAGAGCCAGGGTTCAGTAATCCCTGAAAAGTCTATGTCCTTTCCCCCAGCACAGTCACCATAATAAAAGGCCATAGGTTTGTTTGGAAAAAGCCTGGGCGAAATATAAACAGTATAAAATTTTGGTGGTGTCACAGAGTCTTTTCTCATTGTGGCACCTTAGTTGTTCATTGATTGCTCTCTCATATGTGCCTTGACTGTGGGGCTACAGCAGACCGAGTAACTCCTTGCTTGAGCCAGTGACCTTGGTCCAAGCTGGTGAGCTTTGCTCAAACCAGATGAGCCCGCGCTTAAGCTAGCGACCTCAGGGTCTCGAACCTGGGTCCTTCCACATCCCAGTCAGACGCTCTATCCACTGCGCCACCACCTGGTCAGGCTCAGAGTCTTTTCTCAAGGGGACCCTGCCTTCTCTATCCTCAAGGGGTTCTAGGTCTGGCTCAATTGAGTCTGGGAATTGACTGAAGGGCCATGATTTTCTGTTTTTATGATTCAAGCTACACTTCTATTCACTTGATCTAGAACTCTTCTACTGGCACAAGAATGTAGAAGACTATCTATTTCACTTCCAGAAGCACCACATTCAATTAGCCAATTCCATAGGTTTCTGTGAGTCAGACTGTTCAGATGACCACTTTGATCCCGCTGTCTGTTATAATAGTTACATCCACTTGTCTTCTGGTGACTCAGTGCTGCCACCAGGCCTCTTCTGGCCCCTACAGACTCTGGACTTGCCAGCCCCTTCACAACTGCATCAGCCAATTCCTAAAAATAAATCTCCCTTTCTCTCTCCATATATGTATGTGTGTATAAATAGATGTACATACAATACAATTTCCAGAGAAACAGACCTATCTATCATCTATCTATCTGAACATCTATCTTTGTAATTCTTTTTTATTCCAGGGAAAAATATTTGTGTAGTTCTTTCTCTGGAAAACCCTAATGTACTGAAAGGCATAAAAAAGAACATGGACATTTATTAAGCAGAAATGGGCTAGTTTTCTAAGAATTAAGATAATAAAGGATTTGATTAAACTATAAATTTGAGAGTTTAGAAACCATTTTTTTGCTTCCTGGGTTTTATTTAGCCAACATTATCAGATTTTCCTAGAGACAGCATCTAGCCTTTAAAAATAGTGCAACCAATGAATCCTATTGTTGTATAAATATGCATTTAAGAACTCAAATTGATAGGAGAGTCCAAATCTTTTCAGAAATAAAAAATTAAATATTTTTTAAAATTATGAATTAAAATAAAAATTCAGAAGCATAACCAGATACAAGCAAGGCGAGTCGGGCCAGCAAAGGAGGTGGGGCTTACATTGTTTTGCTTTGTCCTTGTCCCTGTTGGCTTCATAGACTGCATGCTGTATCTCATCCAGCCAAAGAAGTTTAGGGTCCTGGAAATAGCATCATAGAATAAAAGAAATAACAACGAATGATGATGAAATAGAATTAATAACTGCTTTTAAGGAGCCATTTTATCATAATTTCAACAAAGCTCTTATTTAGCAACTACCAAGTTCTGCCATGCTGTACAGGGTACTAATGAAACAGATCCCCAATCCAAACACTTCTCTCCTCTCCCTACCACTCCTTTAGTCCAGCCCACCAGTATTTTTTAGCTGAACAGCTGCACGGGTCTCCTATTAGCTTTGGTTGCTTTTAGGTTTGTCCTCCACCACAATGGTCTTCTACAGAGAACCAAATGATCTCTCCAAAAGGGACATCTCATTACACTTCTCCTTGGCTTTAACTCCTTCAAAGATTTCCCCTAGAGTTGGAAGGAAACAAAACTCCCTTTTCATGGACTGGGGTCATCTAATGATCTGGCTTCATATCACACTCTTCTACTGCCTATTCCAGACCTTCAGATAGCCTCCTTCAGATTGAACATTCTACCTCAGCTACCTGCCTGTGACTTTTTCTTATCATTCAGGCCTTAATTCTAATGCTGCTACCTCCTCTAAAAAAGACTTCTCTGGCTACCCTTGTCAAATCTGCTCTCCCCTGATCATTCAGGAACTGTGGTCCCAAGGTGGCCCAGAGAGAAACATAATGACACCAATATTTATCAGATAGAGAGACAAAAATAAAAACAAACTTAAAAACACAGTGACTTCCCTCAAGGGACTAACAGTCTAGTAGAAGAGACAGATATATAGAAAAAAAAACCAATAATACAATGTGATTCGGGCAGTAGCTATAGATACACAATCTAGAAATAGCCAAGATAGAATTAACTTATAGTAAGTAGGAGTGTTGAGTTATAGAGGTAGAGGAGACTAGGTAAAGAATAGTTTCAGAAAGGATGTGATAGCAGCAATAAAAAGTATTGAATTAATCTTTGCTATTATTTTACTTCTGGGTTGATAATGATGATCTTGCTACAAATGCAGGGTTGGCATGTAATTAACTAGGGCTTCCAGACAGCAACTGCATTTTGTATAAACTTGTCTGAGAATAAAAGTACAATGTGTGTGTGTGTGTGTGTGTGTGTGTGTGTGAAAGAGACAGAGACAGAGAAAGGGACAGATAGGGACAAACAGATAGGAAGGGAGAGAGATGAGAAGCATCAGTTCTTCATTGCAGCACCTTTGTTGTTCATTGATTGCTTTCTCATATGTGACTTGCCTGGGGGTTACAGCAGAATGAATGATCCTTTGCTCAAGCAAGCAACTTTGGGCTCAAGCCAGGGACCATGGGGTCATGTCTATGATCCCAAGCTCAAGCCAGTGACTCCACACTCAAGCTGATGAGGACATGCTCAAGCTGGATGAGCCCACACTCAAGCCAGCAATCTTGTGGCTTCGAACATGGGTCCTCCACATCCCAGTCGTGACACTCTATCCACTGCACCACCACCTGGTCAGGCTGAAGGTACAATTTTTTTATCAGTAGAAATTAAATATTTTTGGGAGGATGGGACATTCCATTTTAAAAAAGGGAAATAAGTACCATGTACTAAATCCTAAAGCAAGATGGTGATGAAGAGAAGGTAGTGCATTGGGGTCATGGAAAACCAGCTTCATCATGTAGACCTCAAGATGGATGGGAAGCAGGAAGGAAAAATAAGTCACCAGCTCCTCTGGTGGGCTTTGACCCTGCTTTCCTCAGACACTAACATGAGATGATGTAAGTGGAAAGGATTACGAAAATGAGACACAATCTTTTATTTCAATCATGTAATGGTCAGGTTAATGAAGACCACAGCAGAAGGCTTGGCACCTGCTTCCCCAGTCATCTCTAGCTAGATCTGTCATATAGGAACTGTCAGATGTTAGTAAGATTTTCCATTTCTTAGCAGAATGAATAGGGAAAGAATCAAACAGGAAGAGGAAGTTGAAGACTGGAGGCAGAATAAGGAGACAGAGGAACAGGAACTATTTTTTTTTTATTTTGTTTCCAAGACCAAAGAGAACCTGCACCCATAAGGCACAGCCTAAAAACTAAGCTCTATCAAGTTCACCTATTATGTCTCAATTTTTTTAAAGGGTATTTACCAAATTCCTTCATAACTTATCACTGTAACAGATACACCATACAAACTTTTACCCAGAGAAAAAGGAAGTTACAATCCCACTTCAAAGCTGATGGTATTAGTTTTAAAAGTTAAATGAAAGAGAGACTGTGCAAATCAAATGAATTGAGGTCAACAGTTCTTTTTAATGGTTTTATTTTATTGATTTTAGAGAAAGAGAAAGAAAGAAAGAGAGAGAAAGAAAGAGACAGGAACATTGATCTGTTCCTGTATGTGTCCTGTACTAGGATCAAACCAGCAACCTCTGTGCTTTGGCATGACGCCCTAACCACAGAGCTATCCGGGCAGGTGAAGCCGACAGTTTCAATCATGACACCCTGAACTAAAGGTTGCTAGAGTTAAATAACAAACCAAGAATAAAAACCAAATCCTAGTGTAAAATGTAAAAACCGATGTAATGTCCCCTTTTCAATTGCTCCCTAGATAACTGGAAATATACTTACAGGCTGGTCACAGTTCTCCCTCTAGCTAAATAGCCAGGTTCAACATATGAGTTACAAATGGATTAAGTGAACAGAAACTAAGCCATCTGCAAATTAAGTAATCAAATCCTGAATTTAGGTGACTCCTAGAAAATTTTAGACAAAAAAGTACTCTCTCTTTAATATTTTTGGTTTTGGGTATTATTTCTATAGTAAAACAGCACTCTATCTCAGTACGTATTACCAGAGGCAATGTAGTTGCAGTATTAAAATCTGACTTTTTAAACAATTAAAATTTTTTTACTGAATTTATTGGGATGACATTGGCCAATAAAATTATACTGGTTTTAGGCATACAATTCTGCAGTACATCATCTGTATATTGGATTGTGTGTTCACCACCCTAAGTCAAGTCTCCCTCCATCACCATCTATCTCCTCTTTATTTTGGCCTATCTCCTCCCTCCCCCTTTCCCTCCTGCAGTCCCCACACTGTTGTCTGTGTAAGTTTTTAATTTCCTTTGCTTAATCCCTTCAACTTTTTTTCTCATTTGTATTTATTTATTGATTTTAGAGAGAGAGAAGGGTGGGAGGAGTGGGAAGCATTAACTCGTAGTAGTTGCTTCTTGTATGTGCCTTGACCAGGTAAGACCAGGGTTTCAAACTGGTGACCTCAGCATTCCAGGTCAATGGTTTATCACAGGTCAGGCAATCCCTTGAACTTTTTCACCAAGCCCTCCAACCCCCATCCCCTCTGACAGCTGTGAGTCTGTTTCTATAAGTCTATTTCTATTTTGTTTAGTTTATTTTGTTCATTAGATTCCACATGAAAGTGAGATCATATGGTGTTTGTCTTTCTCTCACTGGCTTATTTAACTTAGCATAGTAGTTTCCAGGTCTGTTCATGCTGTTGCAAAAGGTAAGATTTCCTTCTTTTTTTTTTATGGCCATGTAGTATTCCATTGTGTAATTGTATAAATGTACCATGGCTTTTTTATCCACTCTTCTACTGATGGGCATTTGCGCTGCCTCCAAATCTTCGGTATTGTAAATAATGCTGCAATGAACATAAGGGTGCATGTATTCTTTCAAATTAGTGTTTTGGGTTTCTTTGGATATAGTCTCAGAAGTGGAAAATTTGGTGTGGTGAAATTTAATTATGATGTGAAAAGATTACACAGATCAATTCCTTCCTAGCTTATATCTCAAGCCTTTAAGTCTCGTGAAATTTGCGTTTTTTGATTCTTTCAGGCAACAGGCTATTGGGCTGTCTGGCTTAGCACTTAATTATGGTTAAATCTATTAAAATGCAGTTTTTCTTTACATATTAAATCATAACCTCCAGAGTATAACTACTAATAAAGCTTATGTGTTATGCAACATTGTGAATGTACCTAACACTACTGAGTGGTGTTAATAATGTGTCAACAATAATGGTTAAGATGGTAAATTTTGTTATGGATATTTTACTACAATTTTTTTTAAAAAAGCTTATTGTAGAGTTGTTTATTAACACCCATGGAATAAAGGGAGTCCTCTGCATTTCAATGTTGTATTATGATTTTAGTTAAATCAAAAGTGTTGTTTGACTCCCACCCTCCACCTCCACTATCTGTCCCTATTGAATGACTCAAAATATTATATGATGAGCTATGGCAAAAGTTTTGGCCAAACACTGATGACAAATTCAGGCCAATGTGACATTGATAGAGAATTTTCAGAGGAATCAAGAACTTAGTCAATTTTCACTTCATAAAAAATATTTGCTTTCCACAATTTATTTAATTTGTAATTACATAATGAGTTTAAGAATTAAGATTTGAAATAGTTGGAAGGATAAAGGAAAGAATAATTTCGAACAATTATTAAGTAGAAATCATACCATGGAACTCCATTTTTAAAATGGATAAAATGAGACATGGGACAGAGTCAAGACTACAGCATATATTTACAGCTTAGTACTTCTGTAAAGTACTGCACCTCTCTGCACTCTTTCAATGCACATAGGTATGTGGGAGGGATTTATAGCACCTATTCAGAATGGACAATAAGGGGTAGGTGAGAGTTAAATGACTTTCTTTGGGGATAATACAATGTGTTCAGAAGCACAGTCTGAGTCATGGACACTGAATGAGTGCTGTTACACCCTTTCCCCTGAAGAGTCCTAGGCAAATTTTCTGCCTGCAGAGCCCAGAAACACAGTTCTATAGAGAGAATGAGGTTTCCACTTGATAACACATGGAACTGAGGTGAAACTGTGCCCCCTAATGTTACATTTAATAATGTTTGGGGAATGGGGCTCAGACCATCAAAATGAAAGTCTTCATCTTTGCAGCTGCTTCTGTCACCCCTTTTTGTCAAAGTGGTAAGCTCTCTTCTTAAAGAGTAGGATGAGGGTGCTGGTTTGTGTTATGAATCAACTGAATCTAATTTTCTTTGTATTTCACATAAATTGCAACCCAAAAGGCAGAGTTTGATCTTAGTTATTAAAAGATGGCATCACGGAAGTGAATAGCTATAGTTTGTTCACTCTATTCAAACCCTGTCAAAGACTAAGTGTTCTCTACTTTTTTTTAAAAATGTGTGGCATAAGCAAGACTTTAAATCTCTACAATTAATTCCAGTCAATTTTCTTTGTAAGATGTTTTTGATTTTCTAAGAATTTTTATGATTCATCAAAGCTATAACTTTTAAAAAAAATTTACTGATTTTTAGAGAAAGAAGAGAAAGGAAGGGGGGAGGAGCAGGAAGCATTCAATTGTAGTGGTTGCTCCTGCTGGGTTTTGAACCAGCGACCTCAGCATTCCAGGTTGATGGTTTATCTCCTGCACCATTCCAAGTCAGGCAAAGCTAGCACTTTTTAAAGGGATTTAAAAAAATCTCATGTTTATACCTTCTGGTGATGCATAAAGGGGGAAGACAAGAGTATTCTCAGGAAGATTGAGTGGTCTGTTTTCAATAATAAACAATACTAATAAGATGGTGTTTCTTAATGAAATACCTTTTTTGACTTTCAGTTGTACCAAGGAGTTAGTTCTCCCTACCCTCAGATATAATTTTTAAATTTTTAGAAATGAAATCTCACAAATACTGTTATTCAACTTTTAATGTGTTTCCTATTTTACTCAATACTGTTAGCTTGGAACAAAATTAACCAGTCTGGGATAGATCTGCATCTACAACTCTGTGAGGTCACACTCCAGTCAGCATGGTTAGAAGGAGGAGAGCTGGGCAGAGGAACAATAAGAGGAAGAAAGTCAAAATTAACAAAATCTCCCAAACCTCTGTAAAGGAAGGTTGCTAAAACTGACAGCTGGAATCATTGAGGAGGTTGTAGGAGAGCACCAACTTGCAGATAGTAGCATATGTGGAACTTCTGAATAGGATTACTTGAATGCTATTTCTGGAAGTGGATGAACCAAAATGCAACGGAGTAGCAAAAGAAATGAGGTTCGTGGAGATGGTTCCTTTAAGATGGGGGGATGACTGGAGGAAGTGAAAAGGGGGTAAGAATTCAAAGGTGACGAAGTAAAAGGTGGCGAATTTGCTTTCTTCAATAGGGAGGGGAAAAATGTGAAGTGGCAGAAGGGCCTCTTTAGGAGTTGGAAAACATTTTAGAATCACTAATAGTGACTACTATTCTTAAGGAAAATCAGGATCTAAAGAATAAAACATTTATTTAAACTACATCAGAGCAGCTGGAATATTCATGGAACACAGAATCAAGACCTCCACAGAGCACATGTTCAGCACATTTTGGGCAGTGTTTGCTCAATCACAGGAATTTTCCAGAAACTGCCAAACACCTGGGTTTCAATAGCTCTCTTACCATTTTCCAGCTTTGTGTCTATTTGGAAAGGCAGTTCTATTATTATTGATTATTAATATCAACATATCACATGCCAAATGCTTATAGTATTTAGTCATGTTTCTATATCTTTTTTTTTTTCCATTTCCAATGTTTCAGATCATCATATTGATTTCACCTTCTGGTTTTTCTTCCTTTATTTCCTCTCCGCTTAAAATCTGGCATCTCCCCTACAGCAGTGGTCCCCAGCTTTTTTTGGGCCACGGACTGGTTTAATGTCAGAAAATATTTTCACGGACCGGCCTTTAGGGTGGGACGAATAAATGCACAAAATAAAATTATGCGACTGGCGTAAAAACTGTGGTATTTTAAAATATAATTGTCGAACTTACGGCACAAGCGTCAAGAGTGAGTCTTAGACAGATGTAACAGAGGGAATCTGGTCATTTTTAAAAAATAAAACATCATTCAGACTTAAATATAAATATAACAGAAATAATGTAAGTTATTTATTCTTTCTCTGCGGACCAGTACCAAATGGCCCACAGACCGGTACCAGTCCGCGGCCCGGGGGTTGGGGACCACTGCCCTACAGCCTGCCTTTGGATGTTTTTCCCCTTCACTTCTCTCCCTACGCCTTTTAACCACTGCTACTAAATTAATTAGTCTGCCTCTTTGCAGACTAAAAATTCCACACCCAAGTCTTCTAGCCAGTCCTGGGACAGGACATTATGCTTTAATATCCCACCAGCAACTCCAACTCAGGAATACTCAAAACTGAGAACTTAGTGGACTTCTCTCAGATGAACTTTATTAGCATAAGACAATGCATTTTTGTGTAACTTTTCCACTCATCTGAGAGTTGAACAGGGATGGAGTTTAAAACTTTAGGCAATAAAGCAGCAGTAAACATCTGTTGGATTAACTTCTCTGACATTCCCAGATCCTATTACAGCCCATACTACCTACGCCTTTACCTATTCATCATCTACCAGAATCCTGTTCCGCTATAAAATTTCAAGTCTTTATGAACCTCACTTATCTTTGCTTACATTTTTTCCTTGACATTTTGCTCAAACACCTAAATCTGTTAACTATTGTCTGAATGTCTAGTTCAGACTATTGCACTTAATACGACATTGGCCTATAATGGTCTGATGTGCTATTTTATTTTTCTTATAATATTTGAGATTCCTTACATGCAAGGAATTATCATCTACTTTTTGCTCCTGCATTGCCTAGCATATGCTATAGGCATATGATACACCTTTGATTGCCTATCTACTATATAATGCTTTATAAAAATAAAAACGACACTAAATTTTACAACTACACAAATTATATAGCATAATACAGTTAGCTTTATTGTCTCCTGAACCATATATACGGCTCAGCAAAATAGCATATGTTAATAATTCTTTTTAATTACAGGTAAGGAAAATAATGCAGACAACTTGGCAGAGCCAATGTTACCTATTAAGACTTCTCATGGAGCTCCCCCAAATTCCTTTTGAAGAGATTCCCCCTTTCTGTCACAAAAGGCTAAACAGGAACCACAACAGTAAAAATTAAGTGCCCTGAAGAAAGTGTTTGAAATCTCCATGTTGGTTGTCCTCATCAGTGGCTCCCATGAGTAAGGCAGAGTTGTTTTCTGAGCACGTTAAAAGTTCAGCTCCTTAGCTTTTGTCTCTTGGCACAAACCTCTGGAGGGTTCTCATTTTACAGTTTACGTTGTAGTCATTTTGAAGCCTACAAGAAGCACCGAGTTTCGAATTCAGATGCTACTACAAGCGGTTTCATTTTCACAAGCTCTCTTGGAAGTGGCTTATTGAAGTTCTAATCATTAATCTGGTTCTATAAATCTGAGTGCATCTTCCATCTCAATATTTTACCTCTATAATTAAGTAGTGCCCTGTGAATGCTTCGTCTAACAAACTAAAAGCAAGAAAGAGGATAAAGAGAAGTGACAAGATGGTGACGGAGTAGGTGGGCGTATCAACGTCCACCTCCCAGAACCAAAGTGGATTACAACTTAATTTAAGAATCATCATCTGGGCCCTGGCCGGTTGGCTCAGCGGTAGAGCATCGGCCTAGCGTGCGGAGGACCCGGGTTCGATTCCCGGCCAGGGCACACAGGAGAAGCGCCCATTTGCTTCTCCACCCCTCCACCGCGCCTTCCTCTCTGTCTCTCTCTTCCCCTCCCACAGCCAAGGCTCCACTGGAGCAAAAGATGGCCCGGGTGCTGGGGATGGCTCTGTGGCCTCTGCCCCAGGCGCTAGAGTGGCTCTGGTCGCAATATGGCGACACCCAGGAGGGTCGCAACATGGCGACGCCCAGGATGGGCAGAGCATCTCCCCCTGGTGGGCAGAGCGTCGCCCCTGGTGGGCGTGCCGGGTGGATCTCGGTCGGGCGCATGCGGGAGTCTGTCTGACTGTCTCTCCCTGTTTCCAGCTTCAGAAAAATGAAAAAAAAAAAAAAAAAAAAAAAAAAAAAAGAATCATCATCTGGAAAAACCAACTTTGGACTAAACTAAGAGGACTCTTCAACCAAGGAATGATGAAGAAGCCACACCAAGACTCATAGAAAAAGCGGAAACGCACAGAGGGTTGCCCAGCTACCCAGAGCAAACGGCAGCTGGGAGAGGCTGCGTGGTGGGAAGTGAGTTTAGCAGAGAGGAGAGGGTCCTGAGTCCCAAAGCCCCAGCCTGCAGCCCCAGAGCCTAGAAGAGGCATAAGGACAATATTTAGCTGGAAACAAGACAGGATACTGTTTGTGAGAAAGAGACTGATTTCTCAGACCCAGGATTTTCCTTAAAGGGACCGCACAGAAAACCTCTCTCACAACCACTCACCTGG
The DNA here is from genome assembly GCF_036850765.1 of Saccopteryx bilineata. Taxonomy (NCBI): domain Eukaryota; kingdom Metazoa; phylum Chordata; class Mammalia; order Chiroptera; family Emballonuridae; genus Saccopteryx; species Saccopteryx bilineata. The sequence continues at coordinate 200,934,213 of NC_089493.1, read as the reverse complement.
GGCTCCGGGGGACAGGGAGAGAGGAGAGGACCAGAGTAGTAGGAAGACAGTGTAATCTAGGAGTCACAGGGAGAAACATTTTGAGAGACAGCCACCCTAACCTCTGGGATGAATCACTCCCCAAATCTGAAGTTAATATTTCCCCTGGAAACAGCAATACCAGCAAAGGGAAGCAGAACACCAGCCAAACAAGGTCTCCTGAAGCACTCAGAGCAGAGTCGCTTAGAAGGAGGGAGCTTTCGGGACTACAGTAGTGAGTATTAGGGTGTGAGCTGCAGCGCACCCACCCACATGGCTGAGGGCTCGCCTGAGGGCAGGCAGTGGTGGGAAGCCGGCTGGACACAACTGAGGCCCAGGTGTGAGCTCAGTCTTGTCCAGCTAAGGAGGAGGGGACGTGCAAAAGTGGCCAAGACCAACTGCAGGCTGCCTGCAATGCAGCCTGTGGGGGGAAGGGCGGGATACCTGGAGGGGTGGAGACCTGCCTTGAGCAAGGGTGCAGGAGCACAGACTTGTCCCGCTTGTGAAACCGAGGCTTGTGGCCTGACTTGGGAGCTGGCTTTTCCTGCGGGGGTGGAGCCAAAACCCAGAACAGGTGGAGTCCCGCTACTGAGTGTGGGCATGCAGTACCACCTGGCCTGTGGAGTCAAGGCTTGCAGCCGTCCCATGAGTGGGCTCCTCCTGCAAGGGCAGGGAGAATGCCCGGAATCAGGCGGTGACCCACAGCTGAGCAAAGGTGCTCACCCCTGTCCTCAGGGCCGAGCACAACACCACCCGTGGGGGCGGGGTGAAGGTCAAGGCCACCAAAGCTTGTACAGCCGAGCACATGATCACAGCCACTCCTGTGAAGGAGAGGTGGAAACCATAGCAACAGCCCCAGTGGGCAGGCACTGGCAGCGCCCATACCCAAACGCTCTAGGCAGCAACAGCAGAGGGGGTGGCGGGCTTGCAGACAGGCCACACCTAGAAAACACAGAGGCCCCACCAGTGGACTCCAGTGGCCAAAACCTTCTTTTACACAGACAAAATGAGAAAATAGAGAAATGCAACACAAATGAATCAAGAGAAATCCCCAGAAAACGAACTGAATGAGTCAGATATAACCAAATTACCAGACGCAGAGTTTAAATAACGATTGTTAGGATGCTCAAAGACATTAGAACAACAATAGATGGTCATTACAAACACCTAAATAAAGAGATAGCAAATATAAAAAAGGACATTGAAATAATAAAAAAGAATCAGTCAGAAATGACAAATACAATATTAGAAATGAAGAACACAATGGAAGGAATTAAAAGCAGGATGGATGAAGCTGAGAATCGAATTTGCGAGTTAGAGGACAAGATATATAAAGGCATGGAAGCAGAGCAGAAAAAAGAAAAGAGACTCAATAAGTCTGAGAACCCTGGCCAGTTGGCTCAGTGGTAGCATTGCCCTGGCATGCAGGAGGCCCGGGTTTGATTCCAAGCCAGGGCACACAGGAGAAGTGCTCATCTGCTTCTCCACCCTTCCCCCTCTACTTCCTCTCTGTCTCTCTCTCACCCTGCCACAGCAAAGGCTCCATTGGAGCAAAGCTGGCCTGGGCACTGAGGATGGCTCCATGGTCTCTGCCTCAGGTGCTAGAATGGCCCTGGTTGCAACAGAGCAATGCCCCAGATGGGCAGAGCATCGCCCCCTGATGGGCATAGCAGGTGGATCCCACTCAGGCGCATGCGGGAGTCGGTCTGGCTGCCTCCTCGTTTCCAACTTCAGAAAAATACAAAAAAAAAAGTCTGAGGAAACTCTAAGAGAGCTCTGTGACAACATGAAGAGAAATAACATCCACATCATAGGGGTTCCTGAAGAAGGGAGAAAGAACAAGGGATAGAGACTTTGTTCAAATATATCATAGCTGAAAACTTCCCTAAATTAAGGCAGGAAAACATCTCACAAATTCAAGAAGCACAGAGAACTCCATTAAAGAGAAACCCAAAGAAATCTACACCAAAACACATCATAATTAAAATACCAAAGCTAAGTGATGAAAAGAAAATATTAAAAGCTGCTAGAGAAAAAGAAGACTATCACCTACGAAGGAGCCCCCATAAGGATGACTTCTGACTTCTGAAGAGAAACACTTGAGGCCAGAAGGGAATGTCAAGAAATATTCAAAGTAATGCAGAACAAGAGCCTACACCCAAGACTACTTTATCCAGCAAGGCTATCATTTAAAATTGAAAGAGAAATAAAAAGCTTTCCAGACAAAAAAAAAAAAAAAAAACCTCAAGGAATTCACTACAACCAGACCAAGGCTGCAAGAAATGCTAAGGGGCCTGCTGTAAACAGATCAAAGCAGAAAAAGAATATAGCAAAAGAGGAATACAGTTTTAAAGAATAAAATGGCAATAAACAATTACATATCAATAATAACCTTAAATGTAAATGGATTAAAATATCCAATCAAAAGACAGGGTAGCTGTGTGTATAAGAAAACAGGACCCAAACATATGCTGTCTACAAGAAACACACCTTAAAACAAAAGATGCACATAGACTGAAGATAAAAGGATGGAAAAAATATTTCATGCAAATGGAAATGAAAAAAAAGCTGGGGTAGCAATATTTATATCAGACAAAATGGACTTTAAAACAAAAACTATAGTAAGAGATAAAGAAGGCCATTACATAACATAAAGGGAGCAATCCAACAGGAAGATATAACTGTTATAAATATCTACATACCTAATATAGGAGCACCTAAATATATAAAGCAGACTTTGATGGATTTAAAGGGTGAGATCAACAGCAATACCCCACTAACATCATTAGAAAGATTCTCAAGAAAGAAAATTAACAGAGAAACAACAGACTTAAAGGACATACTAGATCAACTCGATTTAACACATATCTTCAGAACCTCTCACCCTAAAGCAGCAGAATATACATTCTTATCAAATGCTCATGGACTGTTCTCTAGGATAGACCACATGTTAGGGCACAAAAGTGGTCTCAACGAATTTAAAAAGATTGAAATCATATCGAGCACTTTCTCTGATCACAATGACATGAAACTAGAAATCAACCACAATAGAAAAACTGAAAAATACTCAAACACTTGGAAACTAAATAGCATGTTCTTAAATAACAAATGGGTTAATGAGATTAAAGAAGAAATTTAAAAATTCCTAGAAACGAATGATGACGAGTATACATCAACTCAAAATTTATGGGACACAGCAAAAGCAGTCCTGACAGGGAAGTTCATAGCATTACAGGCATATGTCAAGAAGCTAGAAAAAGCTCAAATAAACAACTTAACCCTGCATCTAAAAGAACTAGAAAAAGAACAGCAAGTAAAGCCCAGAGCTAGTAGAAGGAAGGAAATAATAAAGATCAGAGTGGAAATAAATGACATAGAGGCTAAAGAAACAATAAAGAGGATCAATGAAACCAGGTTAAAGATCGATGAATCTTTAACCAGACTCACCAAGAAAATAAGAGAGAGGACTCAAATAAATAAAATGAGAAATGAGAGTGGAGAAGTAACAACTGACACAACAGAAATACAAAATATTGAAAGAAAATACTATGAAGAACTGTATACCACAAAACTAGACAACCTAGATGAAACGGACAAATTCCTTGAAACATATAATCTTCTAAAAATTAATCTGGAAGAATCAGAAAACCTAAACAGACCAATTACAATAAATGAGATCGAAACAGTTATCAAAAAACTCCCAAAAAAGAAAAGTCCTGGGCCTGATGGCTTCACAAGTGAATTCTACCAAATATTCAAAGAAGAACTAACTCCTATCCTTCTCAAGCTATATTCAATAAGAAGGAAGACTTCCAAACTCCTTTTATGAGGCAAGCATAATTATGATTCCAAAACCAGGCAAAGACAACACAAAGAAAGAAAATTATAGGTCAATATCCCTGATGAATTTAGATACTAAAATCCTCAACAAAATATTAGCAATCTGGATCCAGCAATATATGAAAAAAATCACACACCATGATCAAGTGGGATTTATTCTTGGGAGGCAAGGCTGGTACAATATTCGTAAATCAATCAAAAGGAAGGAAAAACAAAAGGAAGGAGAAAAACTACATGATAATTTCAATAGATGCAGAAAAAGCATTTGATAAAATCCAGCACCCATTCATGATCAAAACTCTCAGCAAAGTGGGAATACAGGGAACATACCTCAACATGATAAAGGCCACCTATGACAAACCCACAGTCAACATCATACTCAATGGGCAAAATTAAAAGCAATCCCCTTAAGATCAGGAACAAGGCAGGGGTGCCCCCTTTCACCACTCTTATTCAACATAGTTCTGGAAGTCCTAGCCACAGCAATCAGACAAGTAAAAGAAATAAAAGGCATCCATATTGGAAAAGAAGAAGTAAAACTATCATTATTTGCAGATGATATGATATTGTATATAAAAAACCCTAAAGTCTCAATCAAAAAACTACTAGACCTGAAAAATGAATTCAGCAAGGTGGCAGGATATAAAATTAATACTTAGAAATCAGAGGCATTTTTATACACTAACAATGAACTATCAGAAAGAGAAATTAAGGAAATAATCCTCTTAGCCACTGCATTCAAAAAAATAAAGTACCTAGGAATAAATTTAACCAGGGAGATTAAAGACTTGTACTCAGAAAATTATAAAACATCGATAAAAGAAATCCGGGAAGATACAAACAAGTGGAAGCATATACCATGCTCATGGTTAGGAAGAATAAACATCATTAAAATGTCTATATTACCCAAAGCAATTCATAAATTCAATGCAATAGTGATTAAAATACCAATGACTTACTTCAAAGATATAGAAACATATTCCAAAACTTTAGATGGAACCAAAAGAGAACACAAATAGCCTCAGTAATCTTGAAAAGGAAGAATAAAGTGGGAGGTATCACATTTCTGGATATCAAGTTATACTATAAGGCCATTGTACTCAAAACAGCTTGGTACTGGCATAAGAATAGTCATATAGATCAATGGAACAGAACAGAGAACCCAGAAATAAACCCACAACTCTATGGACAACTGATATTTGACAATGGAGGTAAGAGCATATAATGGAATAAAGACAGCCTCTTTAATAAATGGTGTTGGGAAAATTGGACAGCTACCTGCAAAAAAATGAAACTAGACCACCAACTTACACCATTCACAAAAATAAACTCAAAATGGATAAAAAACTTAAATGTAAGCCGTGAAACCATAAGCATCTTAAAAGAAAACATAGGCAGTAGGCTCTCCAACATCTCTCGCAGCAATATATTTGCTGACTTATCTCCATGGGCAAGTGAAATAAAAGACAGGAGAAACAAATGGGACTATTTCAAACTAAAAAGCTTCTGCACAGCTAAAGACAATAAGAACAGAATAAAAAGACAAACTACACAATGGGAGAATATATTTGACAATACGTCTGATAAGGGGTTAATAACAAAAATTTATAAAGAACTTGTAAAACTCAATACCAGGAAGACAAACAATCCAATCCAAAAATGGGCAAAAGAAATGAATAGACACTTCTCCAAAGAGGATGTAGAGATGGCCAATAGGCATATGAAAAAATGCTCAACATCACTAATCATTAGAGAAATGCAAATTAAAACCACAATGAGATATCACCTCACACCAGTCAGAATGGCGCTCATCAACAAAACAACACAGGATAAATGCTGGCGAGGATGTGGAGAAAAGGGAACCCTCCTGCACTGCTGGTGGGAATGTAGACTGGTGCAGCCACTGTGGAAAACAGTGTGGAGATTCCTCAAGAAATTAAAAATCGAACTGCCTTTTGACCCAGCTATACAACTTTTAGCAATATACCCCAAGAATACCATAGCACTGTTTGAAAAGAAGAAATGCACCCCCATGTTTATGGCAGCATTGTATACAATAGCGAAGATCTGGAAACAGCCCAAGTGTCCGTCAGTGGACAAGTGGATTAAAAAGCTTTGGTACATATATACTATGGAATACTACTCAGCCATAAGAAATGATGACATGGGATCATTTACAACAACATGGATGGACCTTGATAACATTATACTGAGCGAAATAAGTAAATCAGAAAAAACTAAGAACTATAATATTCCGTACATAGGTGGGACATAAAAATGAGACTCAGAGACATGGACAAGAGTGTAGGGGTTACAAGGTGGGGGGGGAGGGGCACAAAGAAAACCAGTTAGAAGGTGATGGAAGACAACTGACTTTGGGTGATAGGAATGCAGCATAATCAAATGTCAAAATAACCTAGAGATGTTTCCCTGAACATATGTACCCTGATTTATCAATGTCACCCCATTAAAATTAATTTTAAAAAATAGAATAAAAAGAAAGGATACATAAAAATGATTTTTAAATGTTTAAAAAAAATCTCCATGTAATGCTAACATGGGGTATCTGAGCAACTTCTTAAGTACCAAGTTGATACTTGCCATGTACATCCTGGTGTTTGCAGTAAGGGTGCAAGCTAGTGCAGTGACTTTGTGGTTGCTCCTTTTCAGGACCAGCTCCGCCTGTACTACCATCTTGTATATCAACCTGGCCATTGCAGACTTTCATTTTTGTGCTACACTACCCTTTATAGTAGCCTACCCTCTCTGTGGGAACAGAGTATTTGGATAGGTCATGTGCCAGGCCACCACAGTCATCTTTTATGGCAAAATGTGCTGCTACATTCTGATCCTTGCCTGCATCAGCATCAGCTCTTACATAGCCATTGTCCATTCTTTTGCTTCCTGGGGGGCTGCCCAAGCATACCTATGCCTTGATCATGTGTGGATTGGTGTGGGCAACAGTTTTCTTATACATGCTGCCATTTTTCATCCTGAAGCACGAGTATTATCTTGTCCACAGGGCCATCACCACCTGCCATTATGTCCACAGCACATGTAAGCATTCGTCTCTCTTCCAGTTCCACTACTTCATCTCCTTGGCATCCTTTAAACTCTTTTCCTTTTTTATTAAATTATTATGTTTACAAATATTCTAGTGTCCCCCTGAATATACTAGCCTTGCCTACCTAGAATAAATCCCACTTGATGGTGATGTATGATTTTTTTCATGTATTGCTGGATCTGGTTTGCTAATATTTTGTTGAGATTTTAGCATCTAAATTCATCAAGGATATTGGCCCATAGTTTAATTTCTTTGTGTTGTCTTTGCCTAGTTTTGGAATCAGAATTATGCTTGCCTCATAAAAGGAGCTTGGAAGTTTTCCCTCCTCTTGAACTTTTTGAAATAATTTTAGAAGGATAGGAGTTAGTTCTTCTTTGAATGTTGGGTAGAATTTGCCTGTGAAGCCATCTGGCCCAGGGCTTTTGTTTGTTGGGAGTTTTTTTTTTTTTTTTCATTTTTTTTTTCTCATTTTTCTGAAGCTGGAAACAGGGAGAGACAGTCAGACAGACTCCCGCATGCGCCCGACCGGGATCCACCCGGCACGCCCACCAGGGGCGACGCTCTGCCCATCCTGGGTGTCACCATGTTGTGACCAGAGCCACTCTAGTGCCTGGGGCAGAGGCCACAGAGCCATCCCCATCGCCCGGGCCATCTTTACTCCAATGGAGCCTTGGCTGCGGGAGGGGAAGAGAGAGACAGAGAGGGAAAGCGCGGCGGAGGGATGGAGAAGCAAATGGGCGCTTCTCCTGTGTGCCCTGGCCGGGAATCGAACCCGGGTCCTCTGCACGCTAGGCCGACACTCTACCGCTGAGCCAACCGGCCAGGGCCTTGTTGGGAGTTTTTTGATAAGTATTTCGATCTCATTTGTTGTAATCAGTCTATTTAGGTTTTCTGATTCTTCCACATTGATTTTTGAAAGATTATATGTTTCAAGAACTGTCCATTTCACCTAGGTTGTCTAATTTTTTGGCATACAGTTCTTCATAGTATTTTCTTACAATCCTTTGTATTTGTTGTGTCCGTTGTTACTTCTCCACCTTCATTTCTCATTTTATTTACTTGAGGTTTTTCTCCTTTTTTCTTGGTGAGTCTGGCTAAGGGTTCATCAATCTTGTTTACTTTTTTGAGAGAACCAGCTCTTGATTTCATTGATCCTCTGTATTGTTTTTTAGTCTCTTTGTCATTTATTTCCACTCTAATCTTTATTATTTCCTTCCTTCTACTCCTCAAGCCTTATTTGCTGTTCTTTTCCTAGTTCTTTTATTTGCAGGATTACGTTGTTGAGCTTTTTCTAGTTTCTTAAGGTTTGCCGGTAATGCTATGAACTTCCCTTGCAGAACTGCTTTTGCTCTGTCCTCCAGATTTTGAGTTGTTGTATGCTCATTTTCACTTGTTTCAAAGATATTTTTTATTTCTTCTTTGATCTCATTGTTGATCCATTTGTTATTTAATAACATGTTATTTGGTTTCCAAGTGTTTGTTTTTCAGTTTTAGTTTCATGTCACTGTGGTCAGAGAATATGCTTGATACAGTTTCAATGTTCTTAAATTTGTTGAGACTCGTTTTATGCCCTAATATGTGGTCTATCCTAGAGAATGTACCATGCGCAGTTGAAAAGAATATCTATTCTGCTGCTTTAGGGTGAAATGTTCTGAAGATATCTATTAAATCCAGCTACCTTATGTCTTTTGACTGGAGAATTTAGTCCATTTATGTTGAAGTTTATTATTGATATGAGTTGTTTATTGCCATTTTTTTCTTTTAAATCTATATTCTTCTTTTACGATATATATCCCCCCACTTTGTTCTGTCTACAGCAGGCCCCTTATCATTTCTTACAGCATTGGTTTGGTTGTGATGAATTCCTTGAGTTTTTTTGGTCTGGGAAGCTTTTTATTTCTCCTTCAATTTTAAATGACAGACTTGCTGGATAAAGAGGTCTTGGTTGTAGGTTCTTGTTCTGCATTACTTTGAATACTTCTTGCCAATCCCTTCTGGCCTTAAGTGTTTCTGTGGAGAAGTTGGATGTCATCTTTATGGGTGTTCCTTTGTAGGTGATTGACTGTTTTTCTCTTACAGCTTTTAATATTCTTTCTTTCTCTCTTAGCATTGGTATTTTGATTATGATATATCTTGGTGTCAGTCTCTTTGGGTTCTTTTTTAATGGGGTTCTCTCTGCTTCTTGAACTTGTGTGACTCTTTCCTACATAAATTTAGGGAAATTTGCAGCTATAATTTCTTCAAAGAGTTTCTCTAGTCCTTGTTCTTTCTCTTCTCTTTCAGGAACCCCTATTATGCTGATACTGTTTCTTTTCATGTTGTCACAGAGTTCTCAGAATTTCCTCAGACTTTTTGATCCTCTTTTCTTTTTGCTTTTCTGCTTCCATGCTTTCGCTTATCTTGTCCTCTAAGTCGCTGATTTGATCCTCTGCTTCATCCAGCCTGCTTTTAATTCCTTCTAGTATAGTCTTTATTTCTGATATTTTGTATGTCATTTCTGTATTGTTCTTCTTTATGATTTCTGTGTCTTTTTTTTTTTTTGGATTTTTTTTTTCTGAAGCTGGAAATGGGGAGAGACAGTCAGACAGACTCCCGCATGCGCCCGACTGGGATCCACCCGGCACGCCCACCAGGGGCGACGCTCTGCCCACCAGGGGGTGATGCTCTGCCCCTCCGGGGGGTTGCTCTGCCATGACCAGAGCCACTCTAGTGCCTGGGGCAGAGGCCAAGGAGCCATCCCCAGCGTCCGGGCCATCCTTGCTCCAATGGAGCCTTGGCTGCGGGAGTGGAAGAGAGAGACAGAGAGGAAGGAGGGGGGGTGGAGAAGCAAATGGGTGCTTCTCCTATGTGCCCTGGCCGGGAATCGAACCCGGGTCCCCTGCACGCCAGGCCGACGCTCTACCGCTGAGCCAACCAGCCAGGGCCTCTGTGTCCTTTTTGATGCTTATAATTTCTTTATTGAGGTGCTCATTAAGTCCATCCATTGTAGGTCTGAGATCCTTAAGCATCCTAACAATCTTATTGTATATTCTGCATCTGATAATTTGATTACTTCCGATTCATCCAGAACTTTTTCTGAGGATTTATCTTTTTGAAGCATATGACTTATGCTTCTTCGCCTTCCAATTATGTATGACTTGTAGGTTTCTTCCAATTGTGGTCTCCTTACATAATAGAACTGCTTTGAGGTCTTGATTTGTTTGTTTTCTTAACTCAGGGGCAATCTTGTTTACTGATCTCAGCAGGGGGCTTATTTGAAACTGTATCCAGGAATGTAGTGTGTGTAACCTCTGAGACTCTGCCAGTTACTCTCCCGGGGCAGGGTGCTTTCTCAGCTTCAGTAGGAGCAGGTGTATCTCAGATCTGTGGAGACTTGAGTTAGTGCCCCTCCTCCCCAATTCCTGTTTTCAGCTATGTCTTTTTGGCTGATTGGAGCTGGAGTGCTTTCTGGAGGTGGGTTACCTGGAACCACTTTAGGCTTGTGCTGTGTGGAGGGATCAACCCCTCCCCCAGCTATGGCCACCTCCACACTGGATGATTCAGCTTCTCAGGTCATCCCATGCATTCCTCTGCCCATCACCATCTGTCTCTCTCTCTCCCCACTTTCCTTTTTGAAGACAAACCAGACCTCTCATCCAACCTCATTCCCAGGTCCCCAGGCAAGTGGCTGTGAAGTGCTATTTTCTGCTCTTCTCCTTGTAATGAGAGCCTTTCTAGGCTCTCAGCCTCACCCACCCTTAGCTTGGGAAGCAGGGGAGCCCCAACTGTGCCTCCACACTCCCTACCAGGCTTGGTGTGGCTTCTTCTTTACTCCTTGGTTTTTGAGACCTGTTCTTTTATTCCAAAATTGGTTTTTCATGTTGATTGTTCCTAAATTAATTTGTAATCCAGTTTGGTGGTGTGAGCTGGGAGTCTGTGCATCTGCCTACTCCTCTGCCATCTTAGTATCCCATTCTTTAAATTTTAATTCCATTTGTGGTCATTATCTACTGCCACATAGCCATCATTCGAACTGCTAAGGTACATGACCATAGATTGCTGTGGTGTGTTAAGGTGAGTCTCCTCATTGTGATTTTTACCATTTGCCCTGCTCCAAGCAATATTATACTTATTATTCACTATGCCAATTACTACTACAACACCAATGGCTTATACTTTATCTATCTTGTAGCTTTGTGGGTTGGTAGTCCAAATAGTTGCTTAGACCCATTTCTTTACTTTCTCATGTGAAAGATCACAGATCACTCCTCTGCTTACCTCACAACAGTGAAATCACCTTAGAGAACAAGGAAAGCTATTTGTGAAAACATACATTCTTGTGGTAACATGCACATAAGTGCACAAAGCTCTATTCTCTAGCTCCATTTTTGAGCTCCTAAGAGATAGTGCTTCAAAATAAAAGATTACAAAAATACTAGCTTAAAAAAATACTATCAGTATTTTAAGAAGATCAGTGCAGGTAAAAGCAGATCAGTACTCTCTTTATGGCAATTGACACATTTGCCTGACTGGTACTTGAAGCTCCATTTACCCTACTTCTCTGAGATTTCTACTCTAGATCATTTGATGAAGAATGAAATAAGGGATAATGACACAACATGGGGAGAGACTAAGATCTCAGTGTTTTGTACCTGGCATTATTTTTAAGTGAGCGAGAGAGAGAGAGAGAGAGAGAGAGGGAGAAAGAGAGACAGACATAGATATACAGGGACAGACAGAAAGGGAGAGAGATGAGAAGCATCAACTCCTAGTTGCAGCACCGTAGTTATTCATTGATTGCTTTCTTATATGCGCCTTGACTGGGGGGTTCCAGTTGAGCCAGTGACCCCTTGGCTCAAGCCAGGGACCTTGGGGCTTAAGCCAGCCACGATGGGGTCATGTCTATGATCCCACGCTCAAGCCAGCGACTTCAGAGTTTTGAACCTGGGTCCTTACTTTCCCAGGTCAATACTCTATCCACTCCGCCACTGCCTGGTCAGGCTACCTGGCATCATTTTTTATTTTTCTGCTTCCTTCAACTTTCATGCTGGTGGCTGCCTCATTAGTTGATTCAATCTTTGTATTATTTCTCATTAGGATGCATTATCTCAGTCTTACTTTTGCCTTCCAACCATTCCCTTCACTGTTAGCCTATACTCCACTTTAAGGGGTCACTGCCAGGTTTTCCTTCCTCAAATATCAGCTTGAATACCTCACTCAACCCTACCCCCAGGTCATCACAGCATTATTTTTTATTGTTTTTGTTTTTTTGTATTTTTCCAAAGTGAGAAGCAGGGGGGAGGCAGACAGACAGACTCCTACACGTGCCCGACCGGGATCCACCAGGCATGCCCACCAGGGGGCTATGCTTGGCCCCTCTAGGGCATTGCTCCATTGTAGTCTGAGCCATTCTAGCACCTGAGGCAAAAGCCATGGAGCCATCTCCAGTGCCCAGGCCAACTTTGCTCCAATGGAGCCTTGGCTGCAAGAGGGGAAGAAAGAGACAGAGAGGAAGGAGAGGGGGAAGGGTGGAGATATAGATGGGCGCTTCTCCTGTGTGCCCTGGCCAGGAATCGAACCTAGGACTTCCACACACTGAGCTGATGCTCTACCACTGAGCAAACTGGCCAGGGCCTCATTACAGCATTATTTACAGTAAGCAAGCTATGAAAGCAATCCAAGTTGCCCTCAGTAGATGAGTGGATAAAACATATGTGGCACATATATACAATGGAATATTACTCAGCCATAAAAAAGAGTGAAATGTTACCATTTGTGATAGCATGAACTTAGAGGGTATTATGCTAAATGAAATAAGTCAGAAAGGAAAGGACAAATACCATATGATTTCACTTATATGTGGAATCTGTGACATCTTAGGACAAGCGGTGCAGGCCACCAGCCATGAAAACTGAGTACATCCAGTACATGGTTGGAGGCAAAAGATAAACAACCGTTAGAAGGGTAGCAATATTTTCACTGAACTCTATGTACCCAGATCAAGGAAGCCCCTACCCTAGAGACTTAGCCAAGAACAAGGTCAGTTAATCGCACCTCTCCTGCCCTTTTAAACGTTGCTTGCTTGCTCAGCCTAGATAGCCACCCTATAAAAAAGGAGCCATTTTAGAAGCTCGGGGCTGCAGTGTTCCCTTACGTGGGTTGCCTGCAGTCCCTGTGCAGGTTTGCAATAAAACTTATAAAATTCACTTTGGGTTTGCTGTGGTCTGTCTACTGGGATGTAACACATGGAGGCCGTGTAAGATCCCTCCTCACGGAGTGGGCTGCAGCAGACGTTGGTAGCTGGCCAGCCTCCGGCAGTTGCCGTTTGGAAACTGAATTTGGCTGATTCGAAACATTTGGAGTCTTGAGACTGTTTGGTAAGGAAGCTTCCTCTCTGAATATTTGGAAACAGAACTCTGGTTAGAAAAGGGTGTAGTGGAGCAGGCGGGATGCCACCTGATTTCTCCCCACCCGGTCAGTCGGGGAACGCAGGATGCTGCCTTCTCCCTTTTGGCTTTGGTTTAGAAGTTTTGTTAGTTTTGTGTGCATATTTGGTTTGTTTGTCTGCTTCACCCATTGCTTCCTCACAGGATTCCTTTGAGAGTCAAGGGCCATGGGTCAGGGGCAATCTACTGCCCTAATGCCTCTTCAGTACTTGCTTGATAACTTTTCTTATTTCTCTCACAGGGCACGAGACTATGGGACTTCTGTTGATTCCACCACGTTGTGGACTCTTTGTGAACTAGAATGGCCAACCTTTGGTGTAGGGTGGCCCTCGGAGGGCACTTTCAATTTACCCACACTCTTTGCTGTCAGGGCAAATGTCTATCGCGTCCCGTACCCTGACCAGATGCCATATATAGATGTATGGATTGCCATAGCCATGGGAGGACCAGGTTATGTTAAGAAATTTTTTAAGAACTATATTAAGGGAGATAAAGTCCGGGCAGGAGGAAAAGCTGTCCTATTGGCAACCCCAAACGAAGGCAAAGGAAGGCTTCCCTCCCCAAAACAAGAAACTTTGAGAGAACAGCCACAGCCTGCCCGCAGACTTTATCCAGTAATACAAGAGGATCCAGGGGCCGCTGAGTCCTTACTAGATCCCATTCCTCCTCCATATCCAGAGCAAGCTGAGGACCCGCCTAAAGCCGTGGGGCTACCCCCCTGCAGCAAACCCACAACCTGGACTGGCTCCCTCTTGGGAAAGCCCACCCCATACCCATACAGGGGCCAATTATAGTCATCCTAGTATGCCACCAGCTCCAAAGCCGGCATTTTTGCCTCCCCTCTGAGAAGCTGCAGGGGGGGATCCTAAGGGCTTGGCTAGATTAATTTATGTCCCCTTCTCTACTAGTGATTTATATAATTGGAAACATCAGAACCCCCCATTTTCAGAGAAACCCCAGAGTCTAATTTCTCTTCTTGAAGCCATTTTCCATACTCATCATCCTACTTGGGATGTAACACATGGGGATGATTGTCAACAGGTTCTTTATACTCTCTTCACTTCTGAGGAAAGGGAAAGAATCTACCAAGAGGCTGATAAAGCAGCATTAGGGGATAGAGATCTACATAGCCTTAGTCGAAGGCAAGAATTAGAGGAAGTTCTTCCTTTGATCCCCCCTGACTGGGACCCCAAAAGTTCTAGGGGACAGGAGGCTTTACGCCAGTATCATGATTTCCTGCTCAGGGGTCTCCGGGCAGCAGCAAGGAAGCCAACTAATTTTAGTAGAGTAAGCGAAATCATCCAGGGAAAGGATAAATCTCCTTCGGCTTTCCGAAGCCTATAGAACACATACTCCATTAGACCTGGATGCCCCAGAGAATAGGAGGCTCATAAATGTAGCCTTTGTCTCCCAAGTGGCCCCAGACATTAGAAAGAAGTTACAAAAGTTAGAAGGATTTGAAGGAGAAAATAGAAGCAAGCTTTTAGAAGTTAGTCAGAAAGTTTATATGAACAGGGAGGATCCAGAGATATGAGGTGCGGAAAAGGTGGCAAAAATACTAACTGCAGCCCAACAAAAGAAACTTGCTAAAGGAAAGCCACAAAAGAAAGGGCAGAATAGTAGACCGCCTCTAGACAAGAATCAATGTGCTTATTGCAAAGAGACCGGGCATTAGATAAATGAGTGTCCTAAGCTAAAGGAGAAGAAGGGACAGAAAGCTAAGGTCCTCTTCGAGGATCAAGACTGAAGGGGCAGGGGTTCCATACCATTAGGCCCCCAGGAACCCATGGTAATACTGTCCATTGATGGGAAACCCACAAATTATAGGAACTAATTAAAGACCTAAGAGAGTGCCAGAGGAAGTATAGAGTAGAAACTAGTTTTAGATATTCAGATATTCACCTACAGACCCAAAGAAATTTTACCCATTTAGAAAAAAAAGGGTAAGAATTAATATTAAGAAGATACATTGAGAACTCTCTATAAATTAAAATGGCCAACTTAAGAGCAGACTGGCCAAACCAAGGATTGCTAGACCCATAGAAAACATAGAGAGTCTAGCGTACTATCACCAGCACCCACCCGCAGGCAGGTGGTATGGTCAGTATGCAACCCAGTACGGCAGCAGAGGTAGAGAAAGAAAAGGCAGCTGGCTGCAGGAGAAGCGGCAGGCTCCCCTCACAGTTTCGGGTACCTGCCCCTCCCCCTTGGGCACCAGGAATCCCAGGCACCCTGACTGATTTCCTTATAGTGTATATAACAAAGAAACCTCTTTCTTAGCTCAAGGGCTGAGCCACTGCTTTGTCAGGCAAAAGATAACAGCGCAGTAAGCTAGAGGCTATCATCACCTTGCTACAGCCCCCTCCCCTCCTCTGCTTTGGCTCTGGGGAATCCCCGCCTCCTACCTGGAGCCAGACCCGAGGAGAAGATTTAGGGAATACAGCCCCTTCTAAACCCACTGCTTTAGCCATAATAGTCAAGAATTATAAGAAAAGGGTCCTCAGGGAATTATAGGGTTACTATGTCCCTAAGGAAATTGAGGACCTTAAGTAAACTAGAATACCCCACTGTTAAGAAAATAAGTTTATAAAATTGTGTTTTTTTAGTTTACTACCCCGACCCTTATAATAACTTAATGTTATAAAGCTCTATAGGTCAAAAAGAGGGTTAGCATCTCTTTGCCAGCTGGGAAGCCACAAAATAGTAACTACATTTTGACCATTCCTTATTTTTCTCTGAAAATCAGTAGTTCATTAGGGATAGTAGTTTATAATCTCTTATTGTGAATCATACTAAATTTGTACTAATAATAAAGCATATAGAATTGTATAGTCTGTCAAATACAAAGACTTCCTTTTTGTACCAAGGATCTGTTGTTGTAAAAAAAAACCAAAAAACATTTTCTATGTTAGAAATGTATATGTTATTTCAACAGTCTTTTGTTAATTCTCCTTTTCATTTGCTATTTCATAGCCTGTATGTTAAAATTTTAGTTTAAATATTAGGGCATATGTAATAATTCAATAATTGTTAATTGTTCAATGTTAGGTCACAAAACCCAGAGTGACAAATATTACTATTGATTAGCTTAATAGAAGAATTCTTAACATAATAAGTAGAAAAGAGAACTCTAGAGACATAATCAGGAACCTCTACCTGATTTACCACCCTATCAAACTGCAATTGTTAGTCAGCTAAGTAAATAAGTACATTAGGAAAAGTACAGAGGTGAAACTGCTCGGGTTTTACTTAATATTTCCTATGGAAATGTCATAGATTAGAGCCCTCATAGTTCCAACCGAGTTAAAGGGCAGGGTGCTGATTTAAAGTGGCATAAGAACAATAGTTCAATTACAGCTGATAGTCAAGGAAGGAGAAAATAAAAAATAGTTTAAATTATTTTTTCCAAGTGGCCTACAGAATTAGAAAGCTCAGAACCCCCTTTTCTCAGAGGAGCCTCAAGCCTGAACAGGACTGTTAGAAATCTGTACTGTACATAGGCTGCCCCACTTACAACAACTGAGACCACCTTGAGAAAATGTTTCTAATTGCCTAGCCTAAGCAGGACCCCACCACCCAAGCAAGTGAAGAAATTTTAGACACTTTCCACCAGTTTCTGTTAGCCTGGATCAGAGAAGATACTCAGAAAAACAACCATAAGTTTATCTAAGGTGTCAGAAGTTATTCAGGATCCTCAGAAGACCCCCACAGCTTTCTTAGACTATAGAAAGCTTACAAAGTCTATACACCCCTAGACTTAGAGGAGCCAGCAGATACTAAGACAGTCAATTTAGCCTTTACATAGCATTCAGCTCTAGGAATTAGAAAAGAAATGTATTATAAGTTTTTCATTAGGTAGAAACATCGGCTGCTAAAACTAAGCATTTTGAAAGGGACGTTGCTCCTCGCTCACTCTCATGGCCATAAATAACTCTGGCCCCTAAGACGGGTAAGATTTCTGAAGGCAGGAACAACTTAAGACATGCACAGTTGAAGAGGGGCCATCAGGAGAAGGCTTAAGAACCAGCAAAGATGAGTCTCAAACCCTCACCCTGGAAAATGCAGGAGACTGCTCTCCTGAAGTAGTGGTCATCATCCACTGTCCAGGCCACCTAGAGAGAAGGACTCCATAGAAACTCTCAAGAAAAACCAAGCAAGCAGCTGATGATGCTACCAATAAGGTAGCCCTAAAACCAGTGGTGTTTTAAGAAATTTCAGTAACTTTTCTAGAACCCAGGTTGCCAAAAAAAATTTTTTTACAACCAATTTGGAAAGTCAGACTTAGAATTTAATAAAGAAAGTATAATTTCTAAGTGTTTAGTCTGTACCCAAATAAATATTAAGCAAAGTAAAGAAATTATAAAGAGAAACAGAGAGAGAACTTTCCCAGGTAAACATCTAGAAATAGATTTTACTAAAGTAATTGACAGGTAGAAAACATGAATCAGATCTTAAAGGAAACTTTAAACTTGTTTTAAACTGGTAGAAAGTAGCCTACCTTACTCCCCTTAGCCCTACTTAGGGCGAGGTACACCCCCTACAGGGAAGAATTCACTCCTTTTGAGATAATGTTTAAGAGACTCCCTCCCTTCCTACCAAAACTCAGAGAGAAAATAAAACAACTAAATTAAATAACCACTCCTTCCTTAAGTACTTACAGCAGGTATCCCCAAACTACGGCCCCCTGAGGGCATTTATCTGGCCCCTGCCACACTTCTGGAAGGGGCACGTCTTTCATTGGTGGTCAGTGTACTGGAGTACTGTGTGTGGCAGCCCTCCAGCAGTCTGAGGGACAGTGAACTGGCCCCCTGTGTAAAAAGTTTAGGGACCCCTGAGTCTTACAGGGTCTACAGATTACTCAGCAGGCTGTCCAAAAGACTGTCTGAGAGGTGATTCCAGCACTGCCAGAAGACCTAATACATCCCTTCCAGCCTACAGACTCAGTCTAAGTAAGGATGTACACCAACCAAGGACTGACTCCCATGTAGATGGGTCCACACACCATGATCGTGACCACCCTCACTACTGCCAAGGTAAAAGGCATACCCGCCTGGGTCCACTGCAGCCGGATGAAGCTTGCAGTCCCAGAAGAGACACCCTTGTAGACAGCAGAGACTGACCCCGCCAACCCTTGTAAGCTGACCCTGAGAAGGACCGCATGCCCTGCTTCAGCCACAAATCAGAAATTGACTGGTCCACACATGGCTAATGCCTAGAGAAACTCACTAAGGACCTCCTTTTAATTAGACTTTAGGGAGGGAGGGGAACTAAGGTTAAAGGAAAGCCAGAACAAGTTGTCTTAAAAGTTAATACATGTACTACTATAAGTCCCTTAGTTAGAAGGGAAGCTACAAGGTAATAAAAAATATATGTGTACTTACACTTAACCTATAAATACTAGCCACTTAGAGGGAGGACACCTCCAAGAGGAAGTATACTTTAAAGAAAATTACTTTATAAACGGATTAAACTCACCAATAAAAAGGCACAGAGTAGCAGAATGGATCAAAAAAGAAAATCCAACTGTATGCTGCCTAAAAGAAACTCATCTAAGTAACAAGGATAAAAACAAATTCAAAGTGAAAGGCTGGAAAACAATACTCCAAGCAAATAACATCGAAGAAAAAGCAGGCGTAGCAATACTTATATCTGATAATGCTGACTACAGGACAACAAAAGTACTCAGAGACAAAAATGGCCATTTCATAATGGCTAAGGGGACACTGAATCAAGAAGACATAACAATTCTTAATATATATGCACCAAACCAAGGAGCACCAAAATATATAAGACAGCTACTTATTGACCTTAAAACAAAAACTGACAAAAATACAATCATACTTGGAGACCTCAATACACCGCTGACTACTCTAGATCAGTCATCCAAACAGAGAATCAACAAAGATATAGTGGCCTTAAACAAAACACTAGAGCACCTGGATATGATAGACATCTACAGGACATTTCATCCCAAAGTGACTGAGTATACATTTTTCTCCAAGGTACATGGATCATTCTCAAGAATTGACCATATATTGGGCCACAAAAACAACATCAGCAAATTCAGAAAAATCAAAGGTGTACCAAGCATATTTTCTGATCATAAAGCCTTGAAACTAGAATTCAACTGCAAAAAAGAGGGAAAAAAATCCCACAAAATTGTGGAAACTAAACAACATACTTTAAAAAAATGAATGCGTCAAAGAAGAAATAAGTGCAGAGATCAAAAGATATATACAGACAAATGAAAATGACAATACGACATATCAGAATCTATGGGATGCAGCAAAAGCAGTGATAAGAGGGAAGTTCATATCACTTCAGGCATATATGAACAAACAAGAGAGAGCCCAAGTGAACCACTTAACTTCACACCTTAAGGAACTAAAAAAAGAAGAACAAAGACAACCCAAAACCAGCCAAAGAAAGGAGATAATAAAAATCAGAGCAGAAATAAATGAAATAGAGAACAGAAAAACTATAGAAAAAATTAATAGAACAAGGAGCTGGTTCTTTGAAAAGATCAACATAATTGACAAACCCTTGGCAAGACTTACCAAGGAAAAAAGAGAAAGAACTCATATAAACAAAATCCAAAATGAAAGAGGAGAAATCACCACGGACACCGTAGATATACAAAGAATTATTGTAGAATACTATGAAAAACTTTATGCCACTAAATTCAACAACCTAGAAGAAATGGATAAATTCCTAGAACAATACAACATTCCTAGACTGAGTCAAGAAGAAGCAGAAAGCCTAAACAGACCTATTAGTAGAGAAGAAATAGAAAAAACCATTAAAAACCTCCCCAAAAATAAAAGTCCAGGCCCAGACGGCTATACCAGCGAATTTTATCAAACCTTCAAAGAAGACTTGGTTCCTATTCTACTGAAAGTCTTCCAAAAAATTGAAGAAGAAGCAATACTTCCAAACATATTTTATGAGGCCAACATAACCCTCATACCAAAACCAGGCAAGGATGGCACAAAAAAAGAAAACTACAGACCAATATCTCTAATGAATACAGATGCTAAAATACTAAACAAAATACTAGCAAATCGAATACAACAACATATTAAAAAAATAATACATCATGATCAAGTGGGATTCATCCCAGAATCTCAAGCATGGTTCAACATACGTAAAACGGTTCACGTAATACACCATATCAACAAAACAAAGAACAAAAACCACATGATCTTATCAATAGACGCAGAAAAGGCTTTTGATAAAATACAACACAATTTTATGTTTAAGATTCTCAACAAAACGGGTATAGAAGGAAAATATCTCAACATGATAAAGGCCATATATGATAAACCATCAGCTAACATCATCATCATATTAAATGGCACAAAACTGAAGGCTTTCCCCCTTAAATCAGGAACAAGACAGTGTTGTCCACTCTCTCCACTCTTATTTAATGTGGTGCTAGAGGTTCTAGCCAGAGCAATCAGACAACACAAAGAAATAAAAGGCATCCATATTGGAAAAGAAGAAGTAAAGGTATCACTTTTTGCAGATGATATGATCCTATACATCGAAAACCCCAAAAAATCCACAAAAAGACTACTAGAAACAATAAACCAATACAGTAAGGTCGCAGGATACAAAATTAACATACAGAAGTCAATAGCCTTTCTATATGCCAACAACGAAACATTTGAGAACGAATTCAAAAGAATAATCCCCTTCGCGATTGCAACAACAACAACAAAATACCTAGGAATAAACATAACAAAGAATGTAAAGGATTTATATAATGAAAACGATAAACCATTGTTAAGGGAAATCGAAAAAGATATGAGATGGAAGAATATTCCTTGTTCTTGGTTAGGAAGAATAAATATAATCAAGATGGCCATATTACCCAAAGCAATATACAAATTTAATGCAATTCCCATCAAAATTCTAATGACATTTTTTAAAGAAATGGAGCAAAAAATTATCAGATTTATATGGAACTATAAAAAACCCCGAATAGCCAAAGCAATCCTAAAGAAAAAGAATGAAGCTGGGGGCATTACAATACCTGACTTCAAACTATATTATAGGGCCATGACAATCAAAACAGCATGGTATTGGCACAAAAATAGACACTCAGACCAATGGAATAGAATAGAAAACCCAGAAATAAAACCACATATATATAGTCAAAAATTTTTGATAAAGGGGCCAACAATACACAATGGAGAAAAGAAAGCCTCTTCAATAAATGGTGCTGGGAAAACTGGAAAGCCACATGCAAAAGAATGAAACTGGACTACAGTTTGTCCCCCTGTACTAAAATTAACTAAAAATGGATCAAAGATCTAAACATAAGACCCAAAACAATTAAGTACATAGAAGAAGACATAGATACTAAACTCAAAGACCTGGGTTTTAAAGAGCATTTTATGAATTTGACTCCAAAGGCAAGAGAAGTGAAGGCAAAAATTAATGAATGGGACTACATCAGACTAAGAAGTTTTTGCTCATCAAGAGAAACTGATAACAAAATAAACAGACAGCCAACTAAATGGGAAATGATATTTTCAAACAACTGCTCAGATAAGGGCCTAATATCCAAAATTTACTAAGAACTCATAAAACTCAACAACAAACAAACAAACAATCCAATAAAAAAATGAGGAGGACATGAACAGACACTTCTCTCAGGAAGAAATACAAATGGCCAACAGATATATGAAAAGATGCTCATCTTCATTAGTTATTAGAGAAATGCAAATCAAAACTGCAATGAGATACCACTTTTCACCTGTTAAGATTAGCTATTATTAACAAGACAGGTAATAGCAAATGTTGGAGAGGCTGTGGAGAAAAAGGAACCCTCATACACTGTTGGTGGGAATGTAAAGTAGTACAACCATTATGGAAGAAAGTATGGTGGTTCCTCAAAAAATTGAAAATAGAACTACCTTATGACCCAGCAATCCCTCTACTGGGTATATATCCCAAAACCTCAGAAACATTTATACGTAAAGACACATGCAGCCCCATGTTCATATCAGCATTGTTCACAGTGGCTAGGACATGGAAACAACCAAAAAGCCCGTCAATAAAGAAGATGTGACACATATACATTATGGAATACTACTCCGTCATAAGAAATGATGACATCGGATTATTTACAGCAAAATGGTGGGATCTTGATAACATTATACGGAGTGAAATAAGTAAATCAGAAAAAACCAGGAACTGCATTATTCCACACGTAGGTGGGACATAAAAGTGAGACTAAGAGACATTGATAAGAGTGTGGTGGTTACGGGTGGAAGGGGTAGAGGCAGAGGGAAAGGGGAGGGGGAGGGGCACAAAGAAAACTAGATAGAAGGTGACAGAGGACAATCTGACTTTGGGTGATGGGTATGCAACATAATTGAACGACAAGATAACCTGGAATTGTTATCTTTGAATATATGTATCCTGATTTACTGATGTCACCCCATTAAAAAAAATTATTAAGTGAAAAAAAAATTACTTATTACCAGCTTAGTTGTCACTAAAGGTAAAGGTTAAGATTTTTAAAATTAAGAGTTCTGACTGAAAGGAAATTGTAGTTTTGGTGATAAAAAGTATAAGGTATAGAAATACTTTAGAACAAAAAAGAGAGAAAGTAAGTTATTATAAAGCCAGTTATTTCTGAATAGATAAGAAAGTTCATAAAAATTAAAGGTTTATGTAAGTTGCAGAAGGTTTGTACAAGTTGTAAGAAGTTAGTACAGAGAAGAAAAATGCAAGGCAGAAAGAAATTAGTATGAGAATTTATTCTCTTCATCCCCTTGGCTCACTACGTTACTTACTGCTTTTACTGGACCCCTCGTTTTGCTTATAGTAGAGGGGGTCATCATTGGTTCGTGCACTATCAACTGCCTCACGCAGTATGTACAAAAGATATTTCAAGCCGTAAACCTTGTAGTACTAAGGGCACACTATCAGCGTGCCAGCGCATACTAGGGAGGACCCCTGACCCAATTAGCTTATAGCTACAGCTAAAGTAGGAAATTCTCATGGGCCTCAGAAAATCTAATCTTACTAGCAAAGGCAGGATGCATTCCTTGTATATCAGCCCTGCAGATATTGCAGGAAGGTAGTTTATTATCTTAGAACAGTGTGTACTTGTATACTTTTACAAAGATATTGTACAAATGTACTGAAAACATTGTAACCTTGTAGGTTTCACCTATAAATACCCCTCTCCCCTGAGCTCATCGCTGACCATTGTGAGAGGCGTAGTAGGCTGATCACTGGCCAGTGTATAAAACCCAAATTGATTGCATCAGTTTAGGGTCCAGTTCCAGTTTGTTGCGGTTGCACCACAGCATTTGTTCGAGAAAGAATAGATACTGTAAGACTTATGGTTTTAGCTCAGCCCTACCAGATTATACTCAGTTTGGACTGAGCAATACCAAAGTTCAATGGTTTGAACTAGTAAGAAGAAAAGGGGGAAATGTGACATCTTAGGACAAGTGGTGCAGGCCACCAGCCATGAAAACTGAGTACATCCAGGACATGGCTTGGAGGCAAAAGATAAACAACCGTTAGGAATGTAGCAATATTTTCCACTGAACTCTATGTATCCAGATCAAGGAAGCCCCTACCCTAGAGACTTAGCCAAGAACAAGGTCAGCTAATCGCATCTCTCCTGCCCTTGTAAACGCTGCTTGCTTGCTCAGCCTAGTTAGCCAGCCTATAAAAAGGAGCCATTTTAGAGGCTCAGGACTGCAGTGTTCCCTTGCGTGGGTTGCCTGCAGTCCTTGCGCAGGTTTGCAATAAAACTTATAAAATTCACTTTGGGTTTGCTGTGGTCTGTCTCCTGGTATGTAACAGAATCTAAAGAACAAAATAAATGAACAAACAAAATTCAAACAGACTCATAGATACAGAGAGAGAACTGGTGGTTGCCAGAGGCAAGGGGGGTTGGGGACTGGATCAAAGACGTGAAGAGACTAAAAGCCACAAGTTGGTAGTTATAGAACAGTCACAGGGATGTAAAGTACAGCACAGGAAATACAATCATAATACTGTAATCACTATGTGTGGTGCCAGCTGGGTACTTGAAATATTGGGGGGAACACTATGTAAAATATATGGTGGTCTAACCACTAAAAAGTACGTCCCAAACCAATACAGAAAAAAAGTAAAAGGGGGGAAAAACAACAGCTCAAAACCCTCCATGGGCTCTCTACTGCTTTGGAATAAATTATAAATCTTTAGTTTGGTATTCAGAGCTAACTTTCTAATTTTACTTCCCAGTAAGCCTTGCCTAGGATGCAGACACTAGCCTAGTTTCCTGCTCTGCAGTGATGTGACTGCTCCTCTTTCTGCCCCTGCCTCCAACTGGAAAGCTATTTCTTACATGTCTGCCTTAATTCTTTCCATCTCTGGAAGTCCTCAACGGACCATTCTTCCCTGATTCTCCAGCTAGTAGTTCATTTTTTAAATTTGAACTTTCAAAGAATTTTATGGTACTTTTATTATGGTACATATATATAGCTCATTTGTATATAGATACGAATTATATAAATACTTCGGCACCATGTATAATGGAGAGGAATCTTGTTTTCTCCCTTCGTTTTGCTTTTCGGGGCAACGCCAGGCCCAAAGTCTTCAGGGTCTATGGGGCACAGCTCCATGTTTACATATCTCATGGCTGAACGAATGAAAGAATAAAATCTCAGAGCATCTTAACAGCATAAAAGGCCATTAAATTCAGAGTGAGAAAGCAAGGCATTCTGTATGACATGGGATAACATCATTTTTAGTTGCCCATGTTAAAAAAAGAAAAGGAAACTAAGCTATGAATATATTCAAAGTCAATTAGAAGTTTAAAATGCCTCCATTATTTTTGTTCTTTAAACATAAGTTTTTCATGGAAAATGACATTTTGTTATAAATGCCTGGTGTCTTCTGGTAGGTAAATGACTATATTTCCCTTAGTATAAGGATCAGACGGAAGATAGCAGTAGTTAAGGGCATGAAAGATTGCTGACATGCCTGACCAGGTGGTGGCGCAGTGGATAGAGTGTTAGATTGGATGCAGAGGATCCAGGTTCGAAACCCCGATTGAGGTTGCCAGCTTGAGCACGAGGTCACTCATTTGAGCGTGGGACCATAGACACGACCCCATGGTCACTGGCTTGAGCCCAAAGGTTGCTGGCCTGAAGCCCAAGGTTGCTGGCTTGAGCAAGGGCTCACGTGTTCTGCTATAGTCCCCTCAAGGCACATATGAGAAAGCAATCAATGAACAACTAAGGTGCCACAACTAATGCTTTTCATCTCTCTCCTTTCTTGTCTGTCTGTCTCTATCTGTCCCTCTCTCTGTCTCTGTCACACACAAAAAAAGCTGATGTGAATTTTCAAATCTGTAAGAATGTGCATTGACCAATATACTCTGTATTGATCATCAAAATAAAATATTTTAAATGCATATTTTTGAATGTGCAGTTTCCTATCTCATCGGACTTAGGTTAACAAAAAACATGCACGCAAAGACCCTTTACAGTACATGTGTGGTTATGTGAAGAATAAAAATCAGCTAAATACTAAAGCAAGCAAGAAAAAGAAGTCTAAATTAAGTTTCAAGATGACAAAAACTTCAATACACGGAACTGTTTTTTGCAAATAAGGCCATCAACTATATTATAGTTTTATCTATAGAAAACAAGCAACAGTATTCACTTGTTAAAAGCACTTATTTTTTATGCCATAAATTACATATAGCAAAACAGAACTTTGGGTGGGGGATATAATTCATATTTCTCAAGCAAAGCCTTCCATTTAAAACCAGCTAAAAATCCACTGCCTCCAGTGAACAGGCAAAGTGTGTTAACATGCTCATTCCCCACTCTCCCCAGGAGACAAAAGGAATTTGGTGCTTACACAAGGTTATACTCAACTTTCTATTAACAAGGACCAAGAGTCCTCACCAACTTATATTTCACTGTCCTCATTCTTTGATAAAACTCAGCATCTATTCCTTGCAAATGTTATCATCAAGCCCTTTAACACTGTATACTTCGGTAAAAGCTTTATTTTATACTGACACCACCAGTAATACAGTTTTCTTCTATTATTTTACACGGCTGGACCTCGGGAAGGCAAGGCACAGAAATAGCACCAAAAAACACAACTGAAAGCTATCAAAACAGCACAGGTTAATAAACACAGAGACCCAATCAAATAAACAAAACCAGATTTATTTTTTTTCCAGAGAAAGAGATCAGGCTGAAACAAGAAAGTTTCAAACCTAATGGGCAGAGAAAGAAAAGTGCTTAAAAATAGGAAACTAGCCAAACCAGATTTACTGCTCAGAACTGTTTTAAATCTGTTAGTAGCTGCCAATACAGTTCAAACCCCCAATTTTATTGGATGAAAGTGTCTTAATGCCTGAGATAGTCCAGTTCCCTAGGCGAATATTTAATGCTCTAATTACATGATTAAAGTTACTACTTTCACACTTAGGAAGGATGCCCAGCAGAAAGCTGGCACCCCATGCTCACTCAGAAAGACTTTCAGGTGCCCTGGAGAGGTGCTGAGGAGTTCCATCCTGATTTAGAACCCTGAAAATGAAATGCTCTACTTGCACTGCCTGTCCAAGAGACATTTGCGGAGTCAGGCTTACCTCAAGGCCAAAACCCCATGTGGCTGTGGACAGAGACTATCTTATATACCTGTAAAATAGGTGCTATTATTCTCATTTTACACATGTGAAAACTGAAGCCTAGAGATTTCAGTGACTTGACTAAAATCCTTAGATAATTTGTGGCAAAGCCAAGATATGAATGGTGCCTTCTGTTTCCAAAGCAAGTAACTTTTTTCTTTTGTGTGTGTGTGTGTGTGTGTGACAGAGAGTCAGAGAGAGGGACAGACAGGGAAAGAGAGACAGGAAGGGCCAGAGATGAGAAGCATCAATTCTTCGTTGTAGTACCTTAGTTGTTCATTGATTGCTTTCTCATATGTGCCTTGACCGGGGGGCTACAGCAGACCGAGTGACCCCCTGCTCAAGCCAGAGACCTTGGGCTCAAGCTGGTGCTGGTGAGCCTTGCTCACACCAGATGAGCCCACGCTCAAGCTGGAGACCTTGGGGTTTTGAACTTGGGTCTTCTGCGTCTCAGTCTGATGTTCTACCCACTGCACCACCACCTGGTCAGGCTAAAGCAAGTAACTTTTATCTTAAAGTTCTGGTAATATGCTATGTGCCAGGGCCACAGCTACATCAGGGGGACAGCAGGAGGAAGTCCATGCTTCCTGGCTTGTCCCCCTGGGATGTGGGAACTCAATGCCCTTCCCTAGAGGTAACCACGTCTGTATGCTGTTGGAGACTAGACAGTGCCAAAATATTCCTAATGATCTGAGATGTAGTTAGTGACTTTGAAGGGGGCACCTGGGAGAATTGGCTCTTTGTAGCTTGATTACCTTGTTTTTTGAAAGTTTAGAAACATTAAGAATACATGTACTCTAAAAAATTTAAAAATCCAAATGGTACAAAAACAGAGAAAAAAGAAGTCTCATACCTTCTATCTAACTTACCTTCCAGATGGTGTCCTCTTTCAGAAAAAATTTATGCACATTAAACATACATATATGATATATGGGTGTGTATCCCATTTTCATATGCATGTGGAAGCATACATACTTAACAGACATATTAGTATTGTCCATTATAAAACTATTCATTCTTTTTCATGTATGTCACTGTATGGGTATACTGCAATTTAACCAGCCCCATCTTGATGGACATTTCAGTTGTGTTTGGTCTTTTGCTATTAAAAGAATGCTGCAATAAACATCCTTCTCCATTTGTCTTAATGCACAATAATGTTTCTGAGTAAAAAGGGACTGGGACATAGCTCTAGAAATAATTATTTTGGGGTAACTTTGGACTACTTAGTCTTAGCTCATTATCTGTAAGATGATGTTAATGATAGTTCATAGAGCTGTTATGAGGATGATGTGAGAATCTGCATGAAGTACCTAATATCATGCCCAGCAAATAGCAAGTGATCCACAAATGCTAGCTCTAAGTAAAGATGAATATATTGTCTCAGATGAGGCAGTTTCTGGGTTCTAAAGACCCATATAGAGAAGATGCTCCCCTCTTTTGGGTTTGTTTAGCACCTGGGGACATGAAAGTTATGAGTGGCTAGGTCCCAGGAATATCACTCTCAGGTGACAGGTCATATAAGCCTCACCATTCAGCCCAGGACCCTTCCAATAGTGGCCAGTGTCTGTCAGACTCCTCATAGTATCAGTATCAGCTCCACAGTCAGATAAAACCCTCTGCTCTTTATTAGGACTTTGGCCAGGCCAGTTTCCTTCTATGCCCAGAACAAACCACGTTGGTACCCATGACCTGCCTACATCCTCCTGCTTTCCAGCCACCTATGCAACTCTTCATTACCTTTCAGGTGCAGCTCTTACTCTCTCTCTACTCCAACTTCTCTTAGGTTTCTAATCCACAACAATCCCAACCATCTTTGAATCAATCTGTGCACTTTGCCACATTCCTAGTTCTATCTACTATTATTTAACTACTCTATGCTATGAGAGAATGCCTACTGTCTCAATACATTTTAAGCCTTGAGGATGAGGACAGAAAACATTTAGATGGTGTCATGTGTTCCTTGGGTCTCCTTTTCTCCTACAAGGTGCTATAAACTGCACTATGCACACAGTAGGTGCTCATAAAGATCCAATAACTTGTGCTCTGTACAAAGCTCACAACTGAGTTTTTAGTAAAAGAGTGGAAGCAGCAATTGGCTCCAGAATTAGCCGGCTTCTCCCTAATGTTTGCTGCCAGGGGAATAACAGCCCGATACCTTCCATTCTAACTCACAGGCAACTGCTAGAACAAGAAGCTCATAAGCCTTAGGACAAAAAGGGGCAAAATATTCTCTCTTCCTCCTTTTCCCTCACCCAAAATGCAAATTTGAAAGAAACAAACTTACTAACACTTACCATCACTTTCTGTGATTTAGCATGGTATAAGACATCCTGGTAATGCTGGGCATGGTCTGGGTCCACATCTTTAATCTTAGCAGTCGGTAACTGCAGACTTTCTAGAGTCTTTAAAGGATTCCCTTCATCAATAGCTTCATTGATGTAACCAACAGCCACAATTCCTAGGAAATAAAGAGAGTTTTTCTTTTAAGTCATAGTGCTTTATAAGTTCTCCAGCATAAGTAATACAAAGATTGAGTTAGAAAGTAGGAAATCTACATAAAAAACTCTAAGAGCTAATAAGTATAGCTAAGGCTGTAAGAGATAAGGTCAGTGTATAAAATACAGTTATATCCCTATACATTTGCAAACTGCAATCTGGAATGAAATTGAAGGGAAAATCCATTTAAAATAGATTCCAATTACAAATACATTATAATTACAAAAAGAATAGTTAGGAATACATTTAACAAAAGAAGTATAAGACATGTATACTGACAACTTTGAAATACCATAAAAAAATTAAAGATGACCTAAATAAATGGAAAAATCATCTCATGTTTATGGACCAGAAGACTTAATATTGTTTAGATGGAAATATTCAATGTAACCACTAACAAAAACCCAGCCACCTATTACTTTTAACAGAAATTGCCAAGCTGATTCTAAAACTCATAAGAAAACACAAGAGACCAAGAATAAAAAATGCAATGTTGAATAAAAGGAGAACAAAGTTGGAAAACTCTTCCAAATTTTGAAATTTACTGCAAAGCTACAGTTAATACCACATGGTACTAGCATAAGGATAGAGCCACAAATCAACAGAATAGAATGTAAAATTCAGAAATAAACTGTTAACAGTTGTAGTCAGTTGATTTTTGTTTGTTTGTTTGTTTGTTTTTTATGTGCCTTGACCGCGGGCCTTCAGCAGACCAAGTAACCTCTTGCTTGAGCCAGCGATGTTGGACTCAACTAGATGAGCCCTCGCTCAAACTGGCGCCCTCAGGGTCTTGAACCTGGGTCTTCCGCATCCCAGTCCGACGCTCTATCCACTGCGCCACCGCCCAGTCAGGCGTCAGTTGATTTTTGACAAGATTGCCAAGACAAATCAACAGGTAAATAACAAATGACATAATATATATAATAATTATATATATATATATACATATACATATATATGATATAAACAGGTCTTTATAACAAATGACACAGGGACAACTGGATATCCACATGTATTAGTATAAAGTTGAATTCCTTATATCACTCTGTACGCAAAAAGTAACTCAAATGGATCACAGACCTAGAATAAAAGCATGAACTATAAAACTCTTGAGAGAAAGCATAGGAGTAAATCTCTGTGGCCTTAAGATAGGCACTACATTTTAGCTATGACACCAAAAACACAAACAACAAAACAAAATATTAAATACATGGAATGCTGTAAAAATGAAATCTTTTGTGCTTCAAAGGACACCATCAAAGAAAATGAAGACAACCTAAGGAACGGGACAAAATACTTGCAAGCCTAGTATCTGATATACTGCATACCTTGTATGCAAATATGCCAAATATAATAAACTCTTACTTCAATATATAAAGAATTCAAAAATAAAAAAAGAGAAAACCCAATTTAAAATAGGTAAAGAACTTGAGTAGATATTTCTTTAAAGAAAGTATACAGTGGCTAATAAGCATATGAAAAGATGTTCAATACCATTAGTTATTAAGAAAACGCAAATCCAAATCCCAGTGAGTTAGTTACCACTTCATACCCACTAGGATGGTTATAATAAAGAAAAAAATAGTAAGTGGTGTGAAGATGTGGTAAAATTGGAACACATATTGATGGTGAAAATGGAAAATAACTGGTACAGTCACCTTGGTAAACAGGCAGTTCCTTAAAATATTAAACACGGAATTACCATATGATC
The DNA here is from genome assembly GCF_036850765.1 of Saccopteryx bilineata. Lineage (NCBI taxonomy): Eukaryota > Metazoa > Chordata > Mammalia > Chiroptera > Emballonuridae > Saccopteryx > Saccopteryx bilineata. The sequence goes on along the minus strand of NC_089493.1, from coordinate 200,902,990 downwards.
CAGCAATTCCACTTCTTGGTATGGACTCAAGGGAACTGAAACCGTATGTTCACATAAAAGTTTACACACAAATGTTTACAGAAGCAATATTCATAAGCTAAAAGCAGAATGAACCCAGATACCCGTCTACTGATGAATAGCTAAACATAGTATACATCCACAGAATATAATATCATTTGACCTAGAAGAGAATATGAAGTATATTAATACATGATTAAATATGGATTAACCTTGAAAATGTTATGCTAAGTGAAAAAAACCTGAAACAAAAGGCCATGTACTACATGATTCTATTTATATGAAATGTCAAGAACAGGAAAATCCAGAGAAACACAGTAGATTAGTGGCTGACGGAATGGGAGAGAGGGAAAATAGGAGTGGCTGCTAATGGGTATGAAGTTCCTTTTTAGGGCGATGAAAATGTTCTATATTTCGACAGTGGTGAGACAGCAAATGGGAACAAAGCACGTGGAGGTTCATACGCGCCTTCTCCCAGCACCACATTGGAGCCGCAGTTATGCACAGAACAATCTACCTGAATAACAATCTGGAGACTGCAACTGTTGTACAACTTTTATATACATAAAAACCACCATAAAAAAGCAATAAAAAGGTAAGTTTTATGGTGTATTTAATTGATGCAATGAAGCTGCTGTAAAGGGAGATAACTTTACATATAGGTAGCAGCAGGGATGCTAATTTATTTAAAAAAAATTTTTTTTCTCTGAAGTGAGAAGCAGGGAGGCAGATGGACAGACTCCTGCATGCACCTGACCAGGATCCACCGGCATGCTCACTAGGGGGCGATGCTCTGCCCATCTAGGGCATTGCACTGATGTGACTGGAGCCATTCTAGCACCTGAGACGGAGGCCATGGAGCCATCCTCAGCACCTGGGCCACCTTTGTTCTAATGGAACCTTTGCTGTGGGAGGGGAAGAGAGAGACAGAGAGGAAGGAGAGGGTGAAGGGTGGAGAAGCAGATGGACGCTTCTCCAGTGTGCCCTGGCCAGGAATTGAACCCGGGACTTCCACACCCTGGGCCGACACTCTACCACTGAGCCAACTGGCCAGAGCAGGGATGTTAATTCCTAATGCAGTCCTCACTCAGATGCTGGATGATGGAACCCCACAATAGCAGAACTGGAGAAATTTCACACAGAGGAAAAAAACCCTAAGATGCAAAAAGGTTTGTATATACATTCTATTATTTGGATTACTCTGCTTCACTGCTCTGTAAAAAAATGTCAAAACAGCAAACAATGTTCAAAAAGCAAACAATTCCCTACAATGTGAGTAGAGCAAATTTCTAGGTCAACAGCCTAACAACGTCCAATGAAATATTCTGTGAAGATGTAAATGTTCTATATTGGGCTTTCCAATATAGTAGTCACTGGCCATATATAATTATTGAGCAATTAAAATGTGGCTAGTATAAGTAAAAAACATAATTTGAAAAAATTTAAATTTTAATTAAAATACTTACATGTTTCTGGGAAATATAGGAAAGCTTCATAGAAATGTACATAGTCATGGATGTTTTAGGACTTTTTTTTTTTTTTTTTTTTTTTTTTTTTTACAGAGACAGAGAGAGTCAGAGAGAGGGACAGACAGGAACAGAGAGATGAGAAACATCAATCATCAGTTTTTCGTTGCGACACCTTAGTTGTTCATTGACCATGGGCCTTCAGCAGACCAAGTAACCCCTTGTTCAAGACAGTGACCTTGGGTCCAAGCTGGTGAGCTTTGTTCAAATCAGATGAGCTCGCACTCAAACTGGTGACCTCGGCGTCTCAAACCTGGGTCCTTCCGCATCCTAGTCCGACACTCTATCCACTGCACCACCGTCTGGTCAGACTGTTTTATGATATTCTTAAGGTTAAAGTATGGCTAGTTAATATCATTATTTGTCTCTCTAACACTATTTGGTAAGATAACACCTGGTGCCCTAAATCATGGAGGCAGGAGAGGAAGAATAAGCATATCAATCAGTTTAATCCATCTGTCCACACCTCTTAGGACATAAACGATAAGGTCCAGGAATGGGAAGTACAGAAACTAAGAAATAAAATTTGAGAAGTTTTTGAAATTCTAGCAAAAAGGATCCATTTGGACGCCATTTCTCAATACCACCTTATTATTAAAAATAAACTATCAACCAGTTATAAAAAACTACAGTGTATGAACAAATATGTATATATACATGAATATATATGTATATAAATAACATAAGGCTTTTGATTCCCAGGTTAGTGCTGATGGACAAGAACTACTAAAAAATCTTAAACATCAACAAGCAGTAAGCTTACAAAGGAAACATTCCTATAGCCAAACTCATTACTTCTCATTTTGCCAGTTATTTTTCATCAAAAACAATCATATTCACTTTACAAATGTGATATACTATGAAACAGAAGAAGTACTATTAATTTTTTTTTTTTTTTACTTTTAATAAATTTTTATTAATGGTAATGGGATGACATTAATAAATCAGGGTACATATATTCAAAGAAAACATGTCTAGGTTATTTTGTCATCAAATTATGTTGCAAACCCCTCGCCCAAAGTCAGATTGTCCTCCGTCACCCTCCATCTAGTTCTCTGTGCCCCTCCCCCTCCCCCTAACTCTCTCCCTCCCTCCCTCCCTCCCATGTCCTCCCTCCCCCCCCCCACCCTTGGTAACCACCACACTCTTGTCCATGTCTCTTAGTCTCATTTTTATGTTCCACCAATGTATGGAATCATGTAGTTCTTGTTTTTTTCTGATTTACTTATTTCACTCCTTATAATGTTATCAAGATCCCACCATTTTGCTGTAAATGATCTGATGTCATCATTTCTTATGGCTGAGAAGTATTCCATAGTGTATATGTGCCACATCTTCTTTATCCAGTCTTCTATTGAAGGGCTTTTTGGTTGTTTCCATGTCTTGGCCACTGTGAACAGTGCTGCAATGAACATGGGGCTACATGTGTCTTCACGTATCAATGTTTCTGAGGTTTTGGGGTATATACCCAGTAGAGGGATTGCTGGGTCATAAGGTAGTTCTATTTGCAGTTTTTTGAGGAACCACCATACTTTCCTCCATAATGGTTGTACTACTTTACAGTCCCACCAACAGTGAATGAGGGTTCCTTTTTCTCCACAGCCTCTCCAACATTTGCTATTACCCGTCTTGTTGATAATAGCTAATCTAACAGGAGTGAGGTGGTATCTCATTGTAGTTTTGATTTGCATTTCTCTAATAACTAATGAAGCTGAGCATCTTTTCATATATCTGTTGGCCATTTGTATCTCTTCCTGGGAGAAGTGTCTGTTCATGTCCTCTTCCCATTTTTTTATTGGATTGTTTGTTTGTTTGTTGTTGAGTTTTATGAGTTCTTTGTAAATTTTGGATATTAGGCCCTTATCTGAGCTGTCGTTTGAAAATATCAGTTCCCATATAGTTGGCTGTCTGTTTATTTTGATATCAGTTTCTCTTGCTGAGCAAAAACTTTTAATTCTGATGTAGTCCCATTCATTTATCTTTGCCTTCACTTCTCTTGCCATTGGAGTCAAGTTCATAAAATGTTCTTTAAAACCCAGGTCCATGATTTTAGTACCTATGTCTTCTTCTATGTACTTTATTGTTTCAGGTCTTATATTTAGGTCTTTGATCCATTTTGAATTAATTTTAGTACTATTAATTTTTAAGAAGTATCTGCATCTTGATGTTGAAATTAAGGTAAAATATTTAGTTAAGTATCTCCCAAATAGATGACTCCATTATTACCACCTTGCAAAGAATGAAAAGATTTATCTAGAGGAGGGAAGGGACAATCTAAAATGACTAAAAATTATTTCCGATTATAGTACTTATATATGTTTGAAGAAAAAGGAAAAGTACTTCTCTTCATGCAGGTTACATTATCTCCAAACATTGTAAGAACTTGGGAAAGTCTACTTACTATCCACATACAAGAAACCATCATTTTACCTTGCAGTAGTTGTAAAGAGAGAGCATGGAATACTTTATTTCATTCTCTACTCCCTTTTTAAATGCCCTATACAAAATGGATCTTAACAAAACTATGGGAAATGTGTGTTCCCATTGGCTACTCACCTGGGCATGAGTGCATTCCAGCTGACTAGATTGAAACCATCTGCTTTAGTTTTGTTTGGCATGTTTCTCAGGACACAAGCTTAGGTCATAGTAAATGACCTCATAAGAGCTGAATGACCTACCCAGAAGTCCCCTGGGTGCATCTGCATCATTTCCTTTGTTTATAGGTCAGTGTGTGAAACTACTATATATCATTTTAGTTCAGTGAGAGAGTAGGCATTCTCTTAGAGGTTGTGTATTTGAGACAGCAGAGGTGGTAACCTATAAAGAATGGTACCTACCAAATGTAAAAAGCAATAATTCAAAGAAAGAAAACTTCCCTGTCTAGGCTACACAGTTAAAATAATGTCTCTCTGTGGCTCTACTGGGAAAAGTGAACTTTCCAGTGAGAAATCAAGAGCATCCAAGTCTAAGAAAATGCATTTAGCAGCTTCTCCATTAAATTCATCTTCCACATTTATCATTTCTTATTAGCTGCACACCATAGCCACACCACAAGTGGGACAGATGATTAGACCTGGAGCACATGGCAAGGGTGGGGTGGGAAGAGTAATATACTTTCAAGATGTCCATAAAGCCAGACCAGGTGGTGGTGCAGTGGACAGAACATTGGACTGGGTCACAGAGGACCCAGGTTCAAAACCTGAGGTAGGACCCAGGTTCAAAACCCTGAGGTGGAGAGAGAAGATGGTGCTGGAGTAGGCGGACGTACCAGCATCTACCTCCCAGAACCAATGTGGATTACAAACTAATTTTATGAACTATCAGCTGGAAAAACCAACTTTGGACTAAACTAAAAGGACTCTTCAACCAAGGAACGCTGAAGAAGACACACAGAGACTGGTAGGAAAAGCGGAAACGCGGAGAGGGCTGCCCAGCTTCTCGGAGCAAACGGCAGCAGGGAAAGACTCGCGTGGCGGGAAGTGAGTTTAGCAAAGAGAGGAGGGTCCTGAGCCCCAGGAACAAAGCCCCAGCCTGCAGCCCCAGAGCCCAGAAGAAGCGTAAGGACAGTATTTAGCTGGAAACAAGTCAGGATACTGTTTGTGAGAGAGTCTGATTTCTCAGACCCAGGATCCTTCTTAAAGGGACCACGCAGAACATCTCTCTCACAAACACTCACCCGGGGCTCCTGGGGACGGAGGGAGAGGGGAGAGAACCACAGTAACAGGAAGAGAGTGCAATCTAGGAGCCATAGGGAGAAACATTTTGGGAGATAGCCACCCTAACCCCTGGGACGAGTCACTCCCCAAAGCTGAAGTGAATATTTCCCCCGGAAACAGCAATACCAGCAAAGGGAAGCAGGAGAGCAGCCAAACAAGCTCCCCCGCAGCATTCAGAGCAGAGTCGCACAGAAGGAGGGAGCTTTCGGGTTTACAGTAGTGAGTCTTAGGGTCCGAGCTGCAACGCCCCCACCCACGCGGCTGAGGGCGCACCGGAGAGCGGGCGGCAGCGGAGACAAAAGCGCGGTTCTGCTGGCAGGGGCGGAAGCTGGCTGGCCACCAGTGGGCTCAGGTGTGAGCTCAATCTTGCCCAGCTAGGGAGAAGGGGGCGTGCAAAAGCGGCCAAGCTCAGCTGCCGGCAGCCTGTAATTCAGCCTCCGGGAGAAGGGCGGGAAACCCAAAAAGGGTAGAAACCAGCCCCGGAGCAAGGGCAGAGAAGCACAGCCCTGCCCCGCCCGTGCAACCCAGGCTTGTGGTCTGACTTGGTAGCCGGCTCCTCCCGCGAGGGTGGAGCCAAAAGCCCAGAAGAGGCGGAGTTCCGCTACGAAGCTGAGCTTGGGCACGCAGCCCTGCCCGGCAGTAGAGCCAAGGCTAGCAGCTGTTCCTTGAGTGGGATCATCTAGCAAAGGCAGGGTGAAAGCTTGGAAACAGGCGGAGACCCGCAGCTGAGCAAAGGTGCTCGCCAGTGCCCTCAGGACCGAGCATAACGTCACACACGGGGGCGGGGCAAAGGCCAAGGCCACCAACCCTTGTGCACCCGAGCACGTGATCACAGCCACTCTCGTGAAGAGAAAATGTGGAGGCAGAGAAATACAACACAAATAAACCAAGATAAATCCCCAGAAAAGGACCTAAGTGAATCAGATATAACCAAATTACCAGATGCAGAGTTTAAAATAATGATTGTTAGGATGCTCAAAGATATTAGAACCACCATAGATGGCCATTACGAAAACCTAAATAAAAAGATAACAAATATAAAAAAGGACATTGAAATAATAAAAAAGAATCAGACAGAAATGACAAATACAATATCTGAAATAAAGAATACAATGGAAGGAATTAAAAGCAGGATGGATGAAGCAGAGAATCGAATCAGTGAGTTAGAGGACACAATAAATAAAGGCACGGAAGCAGAGCAGAAAAAAGAAAAGAGACTCAAAAAGTCTGAGGAAACTCTAAGAGAGCTCTGTGACAACATGAAGAGAAATAACATCCCCATCATAGGGGTTCCTGAAGAAGAAGAGAAAGAACAAGGGATAGAGACTTTGTTCAAACATATTATAGCGGAAAACTTCCCCCAATTAAGGCATGAAAACATTTCACACGTTCAGGAAGCACAGAGAACTCCATTAAGGACAAACCCAAAGAAACCAACACCAAGACACATCATAATTACATTACCAAAGCTAAATGATAAAGAGAAAATATTAAAAGCTGCTAGAGAAAAAAAGACTATCACCTACAAAGGAGCCCCCATAAGGATGACTTCTGACTTCTCAACAGAAACACTTGAGGCCAGAAGGGAATGGCAAGAAATATTCAAAGTAATGCAGAACAAAAACCTACAACCAAGACTACTTTATCCAGCAAGGCTATCATTTAAAATTGAAGGAGAAATAAAAAGCTTTACAGACAAAAAAAAACTCAAGGATTTCACTGCAACCAAACCAAGGCTGCAAGAAATGCTAAAGGACCTGTTGTAAACAGATCAAAGGAAAAAAAGAATATAGCAAAAGAGAAAAACAGTTTTAAAGAAAAAAAATGGCAATAAACAATTACATATCAGTAATAACCTTAAATGTTAATGGATTAAATGATCCGATCAAGAGACATAGGGTAGCTGCGTGGATAAGAAAACAGGACCCATACATATGCTGTCTACAAGAGACACACCTTAAATCAAAAGATGCACACAGACTGAAGATAAAAGGATGGAAAAAAATATTTCACGCAAATGGAAATGAAAAAAAAGCTGGGGTAGCAATACTTATATCAGACAAAATGGACTTTAGAACAAAGACCATAGTTAGAGATAAAGAAGGTCACTACATAATGATAAAGGGAGCAATACAACAGGAAGATATAACCATTATAAATATCTACGCACCTAATATAGGAGCACCTAAATATATAAAGCAGACTTTGATAGACTTAAAGGGCGAGATCAACAGCAATACTATAATAGTAGGAGATTTCAATACCCCATTAACATCATTAGATAGATCCTCAAGAAAGAAAATTAACAAAGAAACAGCAGACTTAAAGAACATATTAGATCAACTCGATTTAATACATATCTTCAGAACCTTTCACCCTAAAACAGCAGAATATACATTCTTTTCAAGCGCTCATGGTACATTCTCTAGAATAGACCACATGTTAGGGCACAAAAGCGGCCTCAACAAATTTAAGAAGATTGAAATCATATCGAGCACTTTCTCTGATCACAATGGCATTAAACTAGAAATCAACCACAATAGAAAAATTGAAAAACATTCAAACACTTGGAAACTAAATAGCACGTTATTAAACAATGAATGGGTTAACATTGAGATCAAAGAAGAAATTAAAAAATTCCTAGAAACAAACGATAATGAGCATACATCAAGTCAAAATTTATGGGACACAGCAAAAGCAGTCCTGAGAGGGAAGTTTATAGCATTACAGGCATACCTCAAGAAGCTAGAAAAAGCTCAAATAACAACTTAACCCTGCATCTAAAAGAACTAGAAAAAGAACAGCAAGTATAGCCCAGAGCTAGTATAAGGAAGGAAATAATAAAGATCAGAGTGGAAATAAATGACATAGAGGCTAAAAAAACAATACAGAGGATCAATGAAACCAGGAGCTGGTTCTTTGAAAAGGTAAACAAGATCGATGAACCTTTAACAAGACTCACCAAGAAAAAAAGAGAGAGGACTCAAATAAATAAAATTAGAAACGAGAGTGGAGAAATAACAACTGACACAACAGAAATACAAAATATTGTAAGAAAATACTATGAAGATCTGTACGCCAAAAAACTAGACAATCTAGATAAAATGGACAAATTCCTTGAATCATATAATCTTCCAAAAATCAATCTGGAAGAATCAGAAAACCTAAACAGACCAATTACAACAAATGAGATTGAAACAGCTATCAAAAAACTCCCAAAAAAGAAAAGTCCTGGGCCTGATGGCTTCACAAGTGAATTCTACCAAATATTCAAAGAAAAACTAACTCCTATCCTTCTCAAGCTATTTCAAAAAATTCAAGAGGAAGGAAGACTTCCAAACTCCTTTTATGAGGCGAGCATAATTATGATTCCAAAACCAGGCAAAGACAACACACACACAAAAAATTATAGGCCAATATCCCTGATGAACTTAGATGCAAAAATCCTCAACAAAATATTAGCAAACTGGATCCAGCAATATATGGAAAAAATCATACACCATGATCAAGTAGGATTTATTCTGGGGAGGCAAGGCTGGTACAATATTCGCAAATCAATCAATGTGATTCATCACATAAACAAAAGAAAGGAGAAAAACCACATGATAATTTCAATAGATGCAGAAAAAGCATTTGATAAAGTCCAGCACCCATTCATGATCAAAACTCTCAGCAAAGTGGGAATACAGGGAACATGCCTCAACATGATAAAGGCCATCTATGACAAACTCACAGCCAACATCATACTCAATGGGCAAAAATTAAAAGCAATCCCCTTAAGATCAGGAACAAGGCAGGGGTGCCCCCTTTCAGCACTCTTATTCAACATAGTTCTGGAAGTACTAGCCACAGCAATCAGACAAGAAAAAGAAATAAAAGGCATCCAAATTGGAAAAGAAGAAGTAAAACTATCATTATTTGCAGATGACATGATATTGTATATAGAAAACCCTAAAGTCTCAGTCAAAAAACTACTAGACCTGATAAAAGAATTTGGCAAGGTGGCAGGATATAAAATCAATACTCAGAAATCAGAGGCATTTTTATACACTAATAATGAACTGTCAGAAAGAGAAATCAGGGAATCAATCCCCTTTACCATTGCAACCAAAAAATTAAAGTACCTAGGAATAAATGTAACCAAGGAGATTAAAGACTTGTACTCGGAAAATTATAAAACATTGATAAAAGAAATCAGGGAAGATACGAATAAGTGGAGGCATATACCGTGCTCATGGTTAGGAAGAATAAACATCATTAAAATGTCTATATTACCCAAAGCAATTTATAAATTCAATGCAATACCAATGAAAATACCAATGACTTACTTCAAAGACATAGAACACATATTCCAAAAATTTATATGGAACCAAAAAAGAACACGAATAACCTCAGCAATCCTGAAAAGGAAGAAAAAAGCGGGAGGTATCACACTTCCAGATATCAAGTTATATTATAAGGCCATTGTACTCAAAACAGCCTGGTACTGGCATAAGAACAGGCACATAGATCAATGGAACAGAGAACTCAGAAATAAACCCACAGCTCTATGGACAACTGATATTTGACAAAGGAGGTAAGACAATACAAGACAGGTAAAGACAGCCTCTTCAACAAATCGTGTTGGGAAAACTGGACAGCTATCTGCAAAAAAATGAAACTAGACCACCAACTTACACCACTCACAAAAATAAACTCAAAATGGATAAAAGACTTGAATGTAAGCCGTGAAACCATAAGCATCTTAGAAGAAAACATAGGCAGTAAGCTCTCTGACATCTCTCGCAGCAATATATTTGCTGATTTGTCTCCACAGGCAAGTGAAATAAAAGACAGGATAAACAAATGGGACTTTATCAAACTAAAAAGCTTCTGCACAGCTAAAGACAATAAGAACAGAATAAAAAGACAAACTACACAATGGGAGAATATATTTGACATAGCATCTGATAAGGGGTTAATAACCAAAATTTATAAAGAACTTGTAAAACTTAATACCAGGAAGACAAACAATCCAACCCAAAAATGGGCAAAAGAAATGAATAGACACTTCTCCAAAGAGGACACACAGATGGCCAATAGGCATATGAAAAAATGCTCAACATCACTAATCATTAGAGAAATGCAAATTAAAACCACAATGAGATATCACCTCACCCCAGTCAGAATGGCGCTCATCAACAAAACAACACAGGATAAATGCTGGCGAGGATGTGGAGAAAAGGGAACCCTCCTCCACTGCTGGTGGGAATGCAGACTGGTGCAGCCACTGTGGAAAACAGTATGGAGATTCCTCCAGAAATTAAAAATCGAACTGCCTTTTGACCCAGCTATACCACTGTTAGGAATATACCCCAAGAACACCATAGCACTGTTTGAAAAGAAGAAATGCACTCCCATGTTTATGGCAGAATTGTTCACAATAGCAAAGATTTGGAAACAGCCCAAGTGTCCATCAGAGGACGAGTGGATTAAAAAGCTTTGGTATATATATACTATGGAATACTACTCAGCCATAAGAAATGATGACATAGGATCTTTTACAACAACATGGATGGGCCTTGATAACATTATACTGAGTGAAAGAAGTAAATCAGAAAAAACTAAGAACTATATGTTTCCATACATAGGTGGGACATAAAGATGAGACTCAGAGATATGAACAACAGTGTTGGGGTTACAGGGTGTGGGGAGGAGAGGGAGGGGGTTGGGGGAGGGGAGGGACACAAAGATCATGGCTTTTCAGCATTTGCCATATTCCCCCCTTAATCTATAGACAGACAGCAAATATTTACGTATGGTGTTCCCACTATAAAGACTGCTGTCTTAGGGACAAATGCTGATAAACTATTTCAGCAGTTCCTCCTTCTTCAAAGACTTATATGTAAACATAGAGCTCCATGTTTCATAGGACATACTCAAGCTCACTCCATGCTCCCTGGAGCTTTAGCACAAGGGATTGCCCCCCCCCTTTTTTTTAGTATTTTTTCTTTCTTTCTTTTATTTATTTATTTTTTGTATATTTCTGAGGATGGGGATGGGGAGGCAGTCAGACAGACTCCTGCATGTGCCTGACTGGGATCCACCTGGCATGCCTACCGGGGGGAATGCTTTGTCCACCTGGGATGTTGCTCTGTTACAACCGGAGCCATTCTAGCGACTGGGGTGGAGGCCATGGGTCCATCCTTAGTGCCCAGGGTGGATTTGCTCCGGTGGAGCCTTGGCTGCGGGCAGGAGGAGAGAGACCAAGAGGAAGGAGAGGGGGAGGAGTGGAGAGGTAGATGGGCGCTTCTCCTGTGTTCTCTGGCCGGGAATCGAACCCGGGAATCCTGCACACCAGGCTAATGACTCCGACGGGTCTACCATATCATGCTTTTTACTTAAAAAAAAAAAAAATTACATTTCTTTTGAATGCTGATGAACAGGAGACACCAAATCTTTTTCGCCTGCAAACTACTACCTTCTTTATTAGATCTAGCTAATAACACTGTTCTGTCTTTTTTCCAAATAGCTCCAGATATATGGAAAAGATTTATATAGGCGATGGGGATCCTCAAACCCCTCAGTGAGAGCTTCTGAGAATGGCTTTTAAGATACCTAGAGGCAGAAAAAGCCCAATAGAGATCAGGGGAACTACCAGCTTTTAGGATACACCCTTAAAGGCTCCAACACCCCAAAGGGGTCTCCTAGGATGCCATCTGGGTCCTGCTTCAATAGTGGAAAGGAAGGTCATTGAGCTAAAGCCTGCCAGGCTTACACGCCTCTGCTGTGAGGAAACAGGGACACTGGAAGGTGGGCTTCCCCCTCGCTCCTCTAAGGGAGGGTTCAGTCTCTTCCAGCCCTGCTCCAGCCACCTATGACCTAACCTTGACCAGAAACCTGGGGTTTGCCACTGAAGGCTGAAGGTGCCCAGGGCCGTCGGCCCCATCTACGACACTGTGGACGAGCCTAGGGTATTTCTTCCAAGAAGCAGGTAAACTGATCTCATTCGCACAAGGGCCACTTAACTATGTTTTGCCTGAATAGTCAGGTTTTTTATTCTTCCCTCAAAGATCTATGTTGTGGGTGTTGATAGTCATATTTTCTGCTGCTTTGCTTAATATATAGTGTTTCCTTTATCCCTCCTACCTCAATGCCCCACTCATATTTCAGGCTGGGACCTACTCTTAATTTAGAGCTCTCTTTCCTCCTTTTGCCAATTTGTATTATGAATTTACCTTTGCCACCCAGCTTAGTGTATCCCAAGGTTCTCTTTACCAGGCACAGTCACAGAGCTCCAGGGAAAAGCAACCTGGTCTCAACTCTCCAGGCAGAGGAGAACAGAAGCTCCATATCTACGCATGCTGCAAATGGCTTTTTCCAGTCTACCTGAATCATTACCAGCTAGAAGCAGCGGTCATTGGGACTTGGACATGAGCTGCAAAGTATAGAATGGTGACAACAATTCCAGTGCCATGCGGACTTTTCCTGTGGGGAACTTTCCTGGACTCCTGCTCCCTGTGACAGCTCCTAACAGACTGAACTGTGGTTGGGTTGCATTTTTCAGTGATTTGGCATGGTGATGGGGCCAACTTGGACTTGGGGAACATGTTAAGGACACTACTCATTTATGGATTCTTGCTGTATTGGCCAAGAGTTTGCTTAAAGGCTTTTAATCACTGTAAAAAAATTAGAGGACTGGATGAAGAAGATGGGGCACATATACACCATGGTATATTATTCAGCTAGGAGAAATGGTGACATCGGATCACTTATAGCGGAATGGTGGAGTCTTGGTAGCATTGTGCGGGGTGAAATAAGCGAATCAGAAAAAAATAGGAACTGCAGGATTCCATACATTGGTGGGACATAAAAGTGAGACTAAGAGGCATGAACAGGAGTGTGGTGGCTATGGGGGGTGGGGGGAGGGAAGAAGGGAGAGGGGGAGGGGGAGGGGTACAGAGAGACCTGGATGGAGGGTGGCGGAGGACGATCTCTCTTCGGGTGATGGGTATGCAACATAACTAAATGACAAGATAACCTGGAAATGTTTTCTTTGAATGTATGTACTCTGATTTATTGATGTCACCCCATTAAAATAAAAATTTATTTATAAAAAACAAACAAACAAACAAAAAACCCTGAGGTCACTGGCTTGAGTGTGGGCTCATCGGCTTGAGTATAGGTTCACCAGGTTGAGTGCCGGGTCCTTGGCTTGAGCATGAGATCATAGACATGACACCATGGTCACTGGCTTGAGCCCAAATTTCGCTGACTTGAGCAAGGGGTCACTTGCTCTGCTGTGCCCCTGGGTCAAGGCACATATGAGAAAGCAATCAATGAGCAAATAAGGAGCTGCAACAAATAATTAATGCTTCTCATCTCTCCCTCCCTAACTATCTGTCTGTCTCCGTTTCTGCCAATAATTAAATAAATAAATAAATAAGATAACCATGAAAAATTCTCAATTCTTTCAGATTACTTAATTACTATATTGTACTGTATAATTTGTGCCTGTTCACAACAGTGTATTTTTAAAATTTAGCTTTGTAAGCAATCACTTAAACATATGATATCAAATGCAATACTTGAAAAACTTTAAACCAAAAATATCTCATTTTGACAGAACAAAACAAACCAAAAGAGAGAAATGAAATTATTCTGTATCAAATTACCAAAATATTAGGAAGGAAATACAATATGGAATATCTGAAATAACTCTTCTAGTTGTGGTACGTGCCTTTCATGACAAGGTGTTTGAAAGAAATACAAGAGTGGCCATGCAATATATCCCATGGAGGATAATAGTACTGGAGTTACCTAGATAAATGTCTACCAATCCCAAGAAATTTTTGCTTAAAAACGATTACCACCTAAAAAAGATCATTCTCTTTTAAGTGATACAAATGTTATTTGTTTTTCTTTTCCTGGTAAACACAAAGGCCCAATTAGATAGTCTGGGGCAAAAATGGCATTCCCTTCCCCTTTTTAATCAAAGTCAAGTCGAAAGTAAAACTATAGTTGCTCAGCACTGAGAACTCTTGTCCATTCACCTGCACGAGCAGCACATACTGGAGACACCAAAGCAGACCTAGACTGCAGGTATTGTCAGAAAGAATTAGAAAAAAGTTATGGAATACAACCTGGCCAAAAAAAGAAAAAAAAAATCTTACCTTTTGTGACAGCATGGATGGACCTGAAGAGCATTATGCTAAGTGAGATAAGTCAGTCAGAGAAAGAGAAGTACCACATGATTTTACCTGTATGTAAAATCTAATGAACAAAATAAACAAACAAAAAAATAGAAACAGACTTATACAGAGAACAGACTGACAGCTGTTAGAGGGGAGGCAGGTTGGGGGACTGGGTGAAAAAAGGTGAAGGGATTAAGCAAAATAAATAAATAAATAAAAGCTCCCAGAAACCAACAACAGTGTGGTGATTACCAGAGGGAAAGGGGGAGAAGGAGGAGGTAGAAGAGGGCAAAGGAATGAATGGTAAGAGAAGGAGACTTGACTTTGGGTAGGGAACACACAGTACAAATATACAGATGATGTGTTAAAATATTGTACACTCGAAACCTATATAATGTTATTAACTGATGTCACTCCAATAAATTCAATGTAATTTTTTTAATGAAAAATTAAAAATGAGAAAAAGTTATAAAACAAAGATGAGACATGATTCCTTATTTTGCCTACCCAAAGAGAGAAGTCCTACTTTTGGGAGGCATTAGCCAAAGCACCCAAACCATAGCTGTAGGACTCCCCAAGTTAAAGAGGAAGGTAGCATGACAGAGGGCTGGGGCACTGAGCTTTGTAACAGGACACAAACACCAGCATCTCCCCTCCCCAGTAGATTCCAGTAGATGTTAAACATCTGCTCAAATTAGAGCTTCTTTCTTGACTAACATCTGGCAAGAACCACCATCTTCCAGCCAATGTGTCAGACAAGAGCTAAGCGGGCTATGTATAAACCATCTGATTACAGGGATTCCAAATACTCTCTGAAAGGAAACTAAGAGGGAGCAGAGAGCTGTGTGGTTGCAAAGAGGAAATTTAGATTTGTATACAACTTGTGAAGATCAAAAGGAAGAAAGTATCCAGGGATCAGTGTAACAGTGGTATAGCCATAATACACGATGTCAAGGCACACCTGGGCTCTGTTTTCTATTTGGTGGCTAGAGCGAGATGTTTAACAACCACCACCACCACTACCACCACCAACAAACTCAGCCTTAATGTTGGGCACAACTGTTCACAGGAAAAAGTAAAAAGAGAAAACTATGCAAATGTAATTAACTAAAAAAGTCATCCACTTTACCTCAGGAGTAACTTTACTATCCTAAACTTAGAACATTAAATAATAATAAATCAGGCTAACATTCAAGAGAGCATGTTTCAGGGCATAGCTTCTTGGGACCGTCTACTTTCATGCTTGTAGCTCATATTTTCTAGAAACACAACAAATTATCATGACTTCTGATTATAAAGCAATAGTTAGATTATGTTCCAGTTTCTTCCTAGGGCAGGCATGTAGGTTATGTCTCAGAAAGACACCCAAATGAAAGGTCAAAATAAAGCTGAGTGCCTAAAAAACTGAGTTACATACAACAGTCATCTCTGAAGTACCAATAAATAAAAATGATCAGGAACCACTATTTATGTTTTTTTTTCCATGTATAGGGTGTAATGTCACAGGAATGTAATAGTATCCTGCCACCTGTGAGGAGTAAACTCGAGTTCCTATTGGATGTGTTGTAAATAGAGGAGCCATTCTTCAGGTGCACTGCTCTGATCATACCCCTTTGTACATATATTTTATTCTGTCCTTTCATGTATTATTATGTATGCTTTGTAATGTTTACAATATGTTGGTATAGTAGTAAAGGCAAATACATATATAAATGTTAGAGGTGGGAGCTTTCATAGGGCTCCATGTGCAAAAGCGTGGCCCTCTAATCTAGAGAACTAAGCTGTCCAGACACCTTACTCTCCCACTATACTAGAGAAAGAAAGTACTCCATACTTACTGTCATTTTCTTCTTGAATCTGAATATTAACTATATCAATACAATTCTGAATTTCATTCCAGCTTATGTTTTCTTGCCCTTGGGACAAAACTTCCAGTTTAATGGAGAGTAGTTCATTTGCATAACTGTGGAAGTGAAAGAAATCATGACATTAATCAGAGCCATTCATTCTTTGTTCATGTTATACATCTTATTTTGACACAAGGGGTCAAAAGGAGTTGTTATGAGGTTCGACAGAAAAGTGGAAAGACAAGTAAATTGTCACATGCAGCTTCGTCAACATACAGCAAGCCCACTAGGGTTCTTTTTCTTAAAAATATTTTATGTACAAATGCTATGCAATGAAAGTTCTTCAAAATCCAACTTTGTACCTTACTCAAGCAAAACAAAACAGAACAAAAACTTAGACATTCTCAACTCTGTGAAACTGCTTTTTTTTTTTAAATACTAATTTTTCTCCCTTTTGCATGTCTTGGCTCTGAATGGCCATGTTTCTAAACCCTTCTATCATCAAAGGTTCATTTTATTACTCTTGTTCTTCCCAAAATCTAAGCTGTAACCCTAAAATAGAAGGGTTATCTTGAGATCTAATATGCCCACTGAGGAATCAAAATGCAAATGCATTTCCAAAAACCTTGCTGAGTAACACATATCTCTACTGTATGTCTTCTTGAAGAGGTGGTGCACGAGTTGAACCAGACATCTTCTAATTCCTCCTCATCACTCCATTTCTCCTAAGGCTGCAGAGCAGCTACTCAAAAACCTTTCTCGTGTCCCCTCCTCACTGCAGCAATCTCACACTTCACTCCTGACTCTACCCATTCTGCACCACCCTCTGGAAAACAGAGTTGGGTCAACTACAATTGTTTTTCTTATCCAGAGAGATTTTAGAAAAAAAAAATCCATCTTGATATATTAGCAAGAAATTTTCACTGCTCAATAATCAATTTTCCTATTTAAAAATTACAGAACCAACCCTGGCTTGTTGTCTCAGTGGTGAGCGTCGGCCCGGGGTGTGGAAGTCCTGGGTTTGATTCCTGGCCAGGGCACACAGGAGAGGTGCCCATCTGCTTCTCCCCCCCTCTACCTCTCCTTTCTCTCTGTCTCTCTCGTCCCCTCCTGTAGCCAAGGTTCCATTGGAGCAAAGTTGGCCCAGGTGCTGAAGATGGCTCCACGGCTTCCGGCTCAGGTGCTAAATGGCTCCTGTTGCAATGGAGCAATGCCCCAGATGGGCAAAGCATCGCCCCCTAGTGGGCTTTGCTGGTGGATCCCAGTTGGGTGCATGTGGGAGTCTGTCTCTCTGCCTCCCCGCTTCTCACTTCAGAAAAATACAAAAAAAATTACAGAACCAATGTCACAGCCATAAGCTAATATGAGCCATTGTAGCCCAAAGTAAAGACACGCGATAGTTTAGTTTGCTTTTGCGTCACTCCAGGGACTTGAAGACCAATCCTCTAGGTGCATATTGATTTACTATGCAGTTGGACTTCTGAGTAGCACCTGCGAATTTCCTAAGACAGGTTAAAAGAATTAACACCACATTAAGTCTAAAACTGTTTTTCTGTTGTGACAAATTTTCTCAAAGTTCTGCATGCCTCAAGGTGATAGTGAGGAATCTTCCACAGAGAGCAGCTTGAGAGAGAAAAACATCATTCAGAATAAGAAGTGGCAGTGTGGTGATTCATTTACACTGGGGAACAAATTTTTTTTTTTCATTTTCTGTTGCATGAGATTTTAGAACTGTTTCTATATATTTCTGCATCGCTGATTCCAAATCTGAAATCCCTTTTTTGGTGCATGCTCTAGTTTTTATGCAATTTTAATTTCTTTTTGTTATAGTTAATGACATGCATTGGTCTTTAAATTGAAGTTAAGCCTCACCAGTGGTGGCGCAGTGGATAAAGTGTCAACCTGTAACACTGAGGTCGCCGGTTCATAACCGGCCTGGGCTTGCCTGGTCAAGGCACATATGGGAGTTGATGTTTCCTGCTCCTCCCTCCCCCTTCTCTCTATCTCTCTCTCTCTCTCTCTCTCTCTCTCTCACAAACACAATCTCTCCTCTCTAAAAATTAATAAAAAAAAATTTTTAAATTGGAGTTAAAGGGCAATGACTCTTGGATTGAACATAACCACAAGGCAATTAATGTTTTACAAACATCACTTTTACATAATTGTAGTTGTTTATAAATGTAAAAAATTATTATCTGATAAAAACACTCTCTTATTTTGTTTTAAGATTGAATAATGGCTTCTTCGAGTAGGTGTAAATATAAGAATAGTCCTGACACTTCTGTTATATATGTGGCTGTTACACACTTCAACGTCAAAAGTGCAATATTTCATCATTTGTGACACGTGCTTATATTGCCTATTTTCAAGTTCCCCTTGGCCATCAAGACAAGAATCGGGCTCCTCATATTGTGTGTCATAATTGTGAGGAAATACTTCATGACTGGATAAAAGGAAAACGCAAAAGAATGCCTTTTAGTATATCTATGATTTGGCGTGAACCTAAGGACCACAGCAGCGACTGTTATTTCTGTCTGATCCATACAAAGGGCATCGGCAAGAAAAAACGGCATATGATCGCATATCCTAATATTCCTTCAGCAATACGACCTGTCCCACACCCTGAGACAGTCCCGGTTCCTGTTTTCAATGGTTTTATTTCTTCTAAGGATAAAGAAAGTGAACATGGTGATCAAGTGTATTTTGATAAGATGCATGAGGAAATGGTTGTAGAATCTGAAGGGTCTTCCTCTGATGCCAATCAGTCATTAACCCCTCAGCAGTTTAGCCAACCCCAATTGAATGACTTAGTAAGAGATTTGGGTCTATCAAAGAAAGCAGCTGAGTTATTAGCCTCCAGGCTTCAAGAAAAGAATGTACTTCACTGGTCAGGTCAAGTATCACATTTCAGGAAGTGTGAACAAATTTTTGTGGTCTTAATTTCCCGAAGACAAAGACTTTGTTAACTGTCATGATATCAATAGTCTTCTCAGCCAGCTAG
This sequence comes from Saccopteryx bilineata, assembly GCF_036850765.1. NCBI lineage: Eukaryota > Metazoa > Chordata > Mammalia > Chiroptera > Emballonuridae > Saccopteryx > Saccopteryx bilineata. Next base: position 200,883,709 of record NC_089493.1, on the reverse strand, counting down.
GTGTTACCACTTACAGTCCAACAGAATGGCGGCTATTTCTTGACAGCTCTACACAATGGTAATGTTTATGCAGCGGTTCTAATTGGTTATTCAACTCATCTGCAAGAAGATTATAATGACATAAAAATTGTCCTTGCCTTTCTGAAGTATGAGGAGCATAACTGATCATTTGTGTGGATCTTAAAATGGTAAGTTTCCTGCTAGGACAACAGAGAGGTTTCACAAAGTATCCTTGCTTTCTGTGTTTGTGGAACAGCCGAGCTCGGGAGAAACGCTGGACACAGAAAGAGTGGCCGAAACGTGAATCTCTGGAAGTATGGATGCAGAATATTGTGAATGAACCTGTAGTTAATCGAGACAGGATCATTTTTCCCCCACTTCACATCAAACTTGGTTTAATGAAGCAGTTTGTTCAGGCTTTGAATAGAGAAAGTGAATGCTTTCAACATATTATTTCTGCTTTTCCTGCCTTGTCTTTTGAGAAGATAGAAGCAGGAGTATTCAATGGACTTCAAATTCGAACCCTCATACATGACGAAAAATTTGCCAGGAAGATGAATAAGGAGGAGAAAGCAGCATGGCAGTCTTTTGTGGCAGTTACATAGAACTTCCTTGGCAACAAAAAAGCAGAAAACTATGAACTTCTGGTTCAAAGGATGCTGTTGGTTGTCTGTGACATTGGATGTAATATGAGCGTTAAGATTCACTTCCTAGAACACATATTCCAAAAATTTATATGGAACCAAAAAAGGACACGAATAGCCTCAGCAATCTTAAAAAAGAAGAATAAAGTGGGAGGTATCACACTTCCTGATATCAAGTTATACTATAAGGCCATTGTACTCAAAACAGCCTGGTACTGGCATAAGAACAGGCATATAGATCAATGGAATAGAACAGAGAACCCAGAAATAAACCCACAGTTCTATGGACAACTGATATTTGACAAAGGAGGTAAGGAAATACAATGGAGTAAAGACAGCCTCTTTAACAAATGGTGTTGGGAAAATTGGACAGCTACCTGCAAAAAAATGAAACTAGATCACCAGCTTACACCACTCACAAAAATAAACTCAAAATGGATAAAAGACTTGAATGTAGGCCGTGAAACCATAAGCATCTTAGAAGAAAACATAGGCAGTAAGCTCTCCGACATCTCTCGGAGCAATATATTTGCTGATCTATCTCCACGGGGAAGTGAAATAAAAGACAGGATAAACAAATGGGACTATATCAAACTAAAAAGCTTTTGCACAGCTAAAGACAACAAGAACAGAATAAAAAGACAAACTACACAATGGGAGAACATATTTGACAATACGTCTGATAAGGGGTTAATAACCAAAATTTATAAAGAACTTGTAAAACTCAACACCAGGAAGACAAACAACCCAATCCAAAAATGGGCAAAAGAGATGAATAGACACTTCTCCAAAGAGGACATACAGATGGCCAATAGGCATATGAAAAAATGCTCAACATCACTAATCATTAGAGAAATGCAAATTAAAACCACAATGAGATATCACCTTACACCAGCCAGAATGGCGCTTATCAACAAAACAACACAGAATAAGTGCTGGCGAGGATGTGGAGAAAAGGGGACCCTCCTGCACTGCTGGTGGGAATGCAGACTGGTACAGCCACTGTGGAAAACAGTATGGAGATTCCTCAAAAAACTGAAAATCGAACCGCCTTTTGACCCAGCTATCCCACTTTTAGGAATATACCCCAAGGACACCATAGTACGGCTCGAAAAGGAGAAATGCACCCGCATGTTTGTGGCAGCATTGTTCACAATAGCGAAGATCTGGAAACAGCCCAAGTGTCCGTCAGAGGACGAGTGGATTAAAAAACTTTGGTACATATATACTATGGAATACTACTCAGCCATAAGAAATGATGACATCGGATCATTTACAATAACATGGATGGACCTTGATAACATTATACAGAGTGAAATAAGTAAATCAGAAAAAAAACTGAGATGAATCCATACATAGAAGGGACATAAAAATGAGACTCAGAGACATGAACAAGAATGTGATGGCAACAGGGGCGGGGGGGTTGGGGGAGGGGGGAGGGGGTGAAGAAGGAGAGAGGGGTTAGGGGAGGGGAGGGGCACAAAGAAAACCAGATAGAAGGTGACAGAAGACAATTTAACTTTGCGGGAGGGGTATACAGCACAATCAAATGTCAAAATAATCTAGAGATATTTTCTCTCAACATATGTACCCTGATTTATCAATGTCACTGCATTAAATTTAATAAAAAAATATTAATATTAAAAAAAAAAAAGATTCACTTCCTAAACAGTCACCTTGATAAGTTTTCCGAAAATCTTGGGGCTGTTAGTGATGAGTAGTGCTGGGGCATCAAACGAGATTGTCCTCAACAAGTACACAAATGTAAGAGCTACAAATGCAAATTTTTGCCTGAATAGAATTTAAATAAGTTTTGCGCAAATTTTATGATTAAAATAAGTGTTTTAATATGTTCTATTTTGAAATTGTAGACAAATTCTGATGCAATCATATCTTTTAGTGTATTAGTATATTTACTGCATTATATAAATTACTATATTTTCACAAAAATGATGCCCAAGAAGACTTTATTATGTTAAACTAAATGTTGAAAATTTTACAATAAGATGAAAACCTAAAATCTTGAAATGCAAAAAAACTGTAGCTTATAGAGAAAAACTAATGTCATATTTGAGATCAGTATACTCAATTTAGGTAAGATCAAGTGTTTTTGTGGATGCAACAAAAATTTTGTTCCCCAGTGATCTGTGGCTGAATGAGGCATCACCAAATGTAGGCTTGACACTGCTTAACTGTTATGTATAACATTTTCACCACACTAAGTTACTCAAACCTAAGAAGATACTGTGTCACTTGTAATATATAATATAACATGGATACAATATGTAGTATATAACAATATGGATAAATGGCACCTTGCACTGGTTCACATCCCTTATAGGTGGGACCATTCTAGAAAAGAATGCAAAATTCTTATGGGCATTTCACATGCTTAGCATCTACCTGATGATCCTACGGGAATAAAAGAAAGCATAAAGAAAACACAGAAACAAACACAATTACCCACCATTTGTTTAGAAATGTACAAACACTAGTCAAAGGGAATGGATTTTAGGGGAAAGACAACAGAGTTCCACAGGCTTTTCCATATGAGTACTAAAGGCATCAACTTTGGAAAGTTTCCTGCAGTTTGCCTAATAGGTCCGTGTCCTTTTTTTTCCTCCTCACCTCTGTCAGAGCTCTCTTTACCATCTGCCAGGGGCAGACTAGAAAGATTATATCCTAACAGACTTGGGAAGTTTAGAGGTTAAAACTCCAATTTAGTTCAGCAGATATTTATTCAGCACTTATTATATACAAACCTGTGGCAGCCACCACAAAGATATTAAAAAGCACAGGATGCAGTCTTAATACTTTAAGCAGCTTTTGGTCTAGTGGATATGATGACAAAAACTCCCAGAAGTATAACAGCAGTGTACAGGAAAGGCCACAAAGTAGATATAGTCCATAAGAGTAGACTTCATGGGGTTCCAAAGAAGAAGAAGTGGAAGAAAATTTTAGTGGTGGGGCACCTTGCCTGGGACAGGCACTGAACAAAGCACTTTTCAAAACTGTTCTAATGCAGAGTAGATGTTTTTATTTGGTCTCTGTGCTTTACAGATGAAGAGAAAAGGGCTTCACTAGGAAGAATCAGAATTAGATGTTTGGCTCCAAGACTGTGTTCCTCTAACAATATCAAGCCAATTCTCAGAGGAGATGACCTGAGCAGGGGTGGGTAGAAGCATGGAAATAATCCATGAAGTGTCATCTATGGTTGGCAGGGCTTGGAAATTCCAGTACTGTGCCAAGCAGAGATGTGTGACAGGTGTTACATTCCTGGTGGTGAGAGGAGCCTGCATGGGAGCAGACAGGCCAGAAAGCACACAGTACATTTGGATCCAACTTGGCTGAAGGGCAAAATACAAGGAGAGATGCAGCTGCTTGGTTAAGGCCAGAACAATAGGATTAGAGTGAAGAGCCTGTTCTTAACTCAGATGAGAACTGGGAACATTTAGAGGAGCATTATAAACATAGCTACATTTTAGAACAATTAATCTGGGAACAGCATATGCCTAGAGTCAATGCCAACCTATATAACTTAAAACTTTTGTGAGAATTAAATAAAAGAAACTTTCTGGGGAAACACAGTCCCAAGGATGGAAGCCATGATAAACAGGTAGAGACTTTGTAAGTTTACTGAGGTGGCTGTGCCCACACTCTTTAGCTATGAACTTGCAAAACCACAGGGAGTGCCAAGATCCAGCAGTGTCTCCAAACCTTGAAAACCTGTAAACTTGGGCTTCTAAGAACCTGGGTTAAAAGGTTAAAAGCTGACACTGAAAGTGAAATATGAAGGTCACTGAGGTCATTGCAACTGTCGGTACAGGAACCAAAGGGGGCCTGGGAGTCTCATGTCTGCACTGGGTCATCTGGGTGACCAGAATATGCTTAAATCTATTATTTTTTTCAAAAAGATTTTTTATTCAGTGTTTAAGATTAAAAACTACAAGATTTTGCTTGTAGCTGATGAATGGAAAGAGAAAAAAAACTGTCATCTGATTGGTTAGTTAAAATGCTCTCACTCAGAGTCAAATTACTCAGTGACATACCAGTTACTCTGTGTGGGCTCAGGATTTCTGGAGCAAAATAGCTCTAAACAAAACATATCATCTGAGAACACAGGGCTAATGAGCATATGAAGTACTGAATAAGAAAGCTGATAGAGAGGTTGTGGCAGACCTTTGGATTTTTTTAGGCTTCTGGCAGTTGGTTACAATATGTAAAGACCTAGCAGCAAGTTCTTTTATCTCTTGACTTGTCTGAGTTAACATTAGCCCACTAAGCAGGAACAGAGAGATACTTTATAGATAGGTTAGAAAACGTACTTTCCCAGTAGCATGTCAGTTGGAATAAATCAAAGGAGAAACAATGATTACTGCACATAATGTACTTGTCACACATCTGCTGAGTACAATTTCCATTCCAAGTGCTGTTTTCATCTTCACTATCATCTTGAGGCCTCAATTTATATATCTTCCCCTCCTATTTAAAGTCTTCCCATTTCTCCAGCACTCTTTTTCTGATAGGTTCCCCTTTTTCAGAATTGCTAAATGATGCAAGGTTTGAGGACTCCAAAGATGCTGCTCTCACTGGGGTCTGTGCAGGAAGAGGATTGGTATTAAGTTGCTAATCAATTGCCAGATGCCAAGAATGGGTAAAGTACTGTCCCCAACAAAGTCCAAAAGTCTCCACTGGGAGAATGTTCCATGGATTTAGCTGGTCTTCCTGCTGACAACAGTACCCCTGAAGCACTCGGGGCAAGTGCCAAACCAATAATTTCTTTTTATAGTTTTTGGTAAATTCTTTCTTGGGAAACATGGTTGCTAATGAGAAATGACCGTTAAGTGTTGCCAACAGTCTGTGTTGCCAACAGTCTGTGCAGCAAACAGCCTTGCCTCTTCTAGAGAAGCATCACAGGGAATCAAGTTGTAAAGGAAGAAACATCAGGAAGATGAAATTGAATTCTTGCAACTGTGCTTCTTCCTCTTGCAGAAGCATCTCTCTTAACTTCCATCTCCGCCTATTTAGCCACCAAAGGCAGCAGCTTTAGCAGCTTCTACAGTGTGTCCGTAAAGTCATGGTGCACTTTTGACCAGTCACAGGAAAGCAACAAAAGACGATAGAAATGTGAAATCTGCACCAAATAAAAGGAGAACCCTCCCAGTTTCTGTAGGATGATGTGGCAGCATGTGCACATGCGCAGATGATGATATAACACCGTGTATACAGTGGAGCAGCCCACGGCCATGCCAGTCGAGATGTGGACGGTACAGAGGAAAGTTCAGTGTATTCTGTGGCTCGCTAAATTTGAATCCGTGACCAAAGTGCAACGTGAATATTGGTGCGTTTATAACGAAGCACCACCACATAGGAATAACATTACTCGGCGGGAAAAGCAGTTGAAGGAAACCAGCAGTTTGGTGGAGAAACCCCGTCCTGGTAGGCCATCAGTCAGTGATGAGTCTGTAGAGGCTATACGGGATAGCTACCTAAGGAGCCCTAAAAAATCTGTGCGTGAGCCCACATCAAACTGCACCGAATAGGTATGAAACTGGGAGAGTTTTCCTTTTATTTGGTGCAGATTTCACATTTCTATCATCTTTTGTTGTTTTCCTGTGACTGGTCAAAAGTGCACCATGACTTTACAGACACACTATTTACTTCTTCCTTTGTCTTTGCAAAACGAGCAGCTCTCTCTCTGCACGACCCAATGCAATCTGCTGTCTGACATGCTTTGGAGTTGCCCTATCTTCTGCCTTTTCTGTTTCTTTCCTCTAACATTCTTTTTGTTAATTCTTCTTCTTGCTTTCTTTTATAATCTAACATTTCTTTTCTAGTGTTTCTCCTCTCAATTTCCTTCTTAATCACTCTGTTCTTCCTCTTTCCTCTTCTCTTTTCTCCTCTCTTCAAGGTTTTGGTTAGTCTCTCCACTGACAGTGAGGTCCTCTGATGTGAACATTCACTAAACTGCTGAGATGGAGGGGCATGGCCTGGCCTTCCTCCTCCTATTGCAGAATCTGACTTTTCATCAGTATCAGAAGTGAGCAGTGTTTCAAGAGCTCTACAATTCTGGATGGAGAGTTTTCAGAAGTGTTGTTAGGTTCAAATGAGGTGGACAGAGTAGAGACAGAACTTTCTGACTGGCTGCCATTTGCCACAGACTTTTCACCTTTTAACAAGTACACCTGTTGGACTCTGAATTCTGGTAGCAAGTTCATCTGCAGAAACACATCCTGCTGTTACTTTGAAGGGAATTCCATGATCTCCAATAAAGAAACTGGGTGGAACGCACATTACAGGATAGATCTGCAAAATCAGAGGCAGGCTTCACTTTTGGTATAAATTTTATAGCAATAAAACCATTTGAAGATGCTTCTGTCACTTTCTCATCTTCCCAACTCACAGCCATCTGTGTAGACTGCTGATTAGCATTGGCTACGAACACTGCGAAGATTGTGCTGCTCCTCCTGGGTGACGATGGTGGCCCGTCTGGTGCCCTGGAACCACAGCTCCCTCCACTGGGCCTAGGTGCTCGCTCACTGTGCTGTCTCTGTGTCCCGGGGGCTGGCTCGCCCTACCCATCCTCAACCCCACTGCCTCATCCCCCCCCACCCCGCATAGAGGAACAAAGCCTGTCAGGGGCCTCCAGGGATACGCCGTGTCATGTGACACTACATACCACAGGTGGCACTGAGCCCCATCAAATTTTTAAAAAGATAATTCAAACAAACACAGATTTTATGTTTCTTATACAGAATATTTTAACTCTGAGGCTGTCCCTGTAGGCCCCAGTTAACCACAGGTATAAAAAGTGGTTCTCAAATGGGCTGTGGGACCACTTCTTTAATGAGTTATTTGTAAATTGGGATGAGGGAATGAGAGGATTTTTTGATAATCAAAATGAGTGATTTGAAGGGAGGGTCACTGTCATTTAGAGGGCAGTGGCCAGGGGTGCTAAGTCTGCAGGAGAGTCTGGACAGTTCTCTCATCAAGTTTCTCCTTAAGGCCCCAGTAGCCTGTTAGACTTCAGAATGCAGTGACCAGTTCTGTCGCCTACTCCAGCACTGACAGAGCAGGGCAAGGCCTGGCTAGGGAAGAATGAGGAGACAAGATGTAGGAAGACCAATTTGGAGGTTGTTATAGAAGCAAAGGTGAAATGTCTGCATGAGGTGGTGTTGGGAAATGGAAACATTCTGCAGAGGTAGAATGCACACAGCCTGTCTGCTGACAGGAACAGAGGTGAGCAGCTGTTTATAGTACAAGGGTGCCTGGCAGAGGGGCAGAGGAATACTCAAGGTGAACTTGAAGTTTCTAAGCTTGGAGGAGAGGGTGGTGCCTTTAATAGAAACAGTGGTGGTAGAGATAAATTACCTTGGAAAGAGACTCTGAGACATCATATGAACCAGGTGGCCAAATTAATGTGATATAAAGAGTATCAGTTTCTCTAAAAAGACTAAACACAAGAAAAACCTACTGTCCTACTACGTTGGGGACATTGTCTACATAGAATAAATGCTCAAACACCATTTTTAAACTTTTAAGAAGTTAAAAAATTTTCCCCCTGTATAATTGTACATGACTCAGTAGAATTACTCTACTTAGCTATTTGAGCAGTTCCAGAATCAGGATGTGAAGACTTTTTGTCAAGATCTTAGCAGACATCGCCCCCTGGTGGTCAAAAGGATAAACAATACCTGGGTGCTTGACTTGGGCTTTGGTCTTACTGAATCTTTCATTGGGTTCCTTATTCCAGCCCCTAAATTTCTCTCTAGATCTGCTCTAATGTGTTTAATACTACCAATTGTACTATTTAGTAGCATTTTTAAGGAACACAAAAAAAATACAGAGATTACTACCCATTGCCATGATCCACTGTGGTCTCAGGATTCCCTTGGTTTAACAGTCAGAAAATGGGGTTTAGGGTTCAATGGCCAAACTTTGGATACAAATCTATATTCAATTTCCTCATCAGTAACATAAGAGAACTGGACTGGATGATTATTAAATATTAATGTATTTTGTACATTTTGTCATCTACAAAAGAAGCCCAAAGGAAGGTATAAGAAAGATATATTTTTAATACTTCTATTCTTAACCTATCAAATAACGTTTGCTAATGATGAAATCAGCCACCAATTGCCATAGTATGATCATTTTCAGACTCTGTTTCCCTAAAAGGAATACTGTAAATAGGAACTGTAATATTAGAGACTTTTAAAACAGGCCCTGGCCGGTTGGCTCAGTGGTAGAGCATTGGCCTGGCATGCAGGAGTCCCGGGTTCGATTCCCGCCCAGGGCACACAGGAGAGGTGTCCATCTGCTTCTCCACCTCTCCCCCTTTCCTTCCTCTCTGTCTCTCTCTTCCCCTCCCGCAGCCAAGGCTCCATTGGAGCAAGGTTGGCACGGGCGCTGGGGATGGCTCTATGGCCTCTACCTCAGGCGCTAGAATGGCTCTGGTTGCAACAGAGCGACGCTCTAGATGGGGGGAGCATCACCCCCTGGTGGGCATGCTGGGTGGATCCCGGTCAGGCGCATGCAGGAGTCTGTCTGACTGCCACCCTGTTTCCAACTTCGGAAAAATACAAAAAAACCCCAAAACAAAACAAAAACAAAACAAAGTAGACTAGCTTTTAAGAAAATGAGCATGCGATATATGGATTTCAGTAAGCAACAAATCCTTAATTTGTGAGATCTGCCAAACATACAGTTCTGCATTGAAAAGAAGTTTGGAAAACCTCTTACCACTCCACATATGTCTCGTCCAGATTGTTGAAGCCTGTTGTTGGGCTTCTGAGTTGATTCTGCACAGACACAAGATCATTGCTATCCAAGGCCTGGTTTAGTAAAGCAACAGCAGACAGCATTTCCACTGCAATCAAGAGTTCCTCGTGGGCCAAATAGTTCTGTTGGGAAACATATGGCAATAAATTCACACACCTCATGGATGTAGTAGGGATTTATAACGCACATTTCAAAGAACGATGAAAAGTCAAAGGTCTTGAGAACCCAGGAGAAAAAGGGCTCACTGGTTATCTATTCTTCATTGGCTTTCAAGAACAGATTTTTTTTTTTTTTTTTTAGAGATTTTGGGGCCTGAGTTAATTACAACCAACATTTATGACTCCACAAACATCTGTATCCCCATAGCTGATTCCTGCTTCCAGCTCTCCTCGCTGCTCACAGGCTCAGTCCCACTAAACAATTAAGCCAAGGATTAGACAATGTTGTCACTGAGAGTGTGAGGCAACGTTTCCACTTGACTAATAATTTTCAGTTTGAATTAAGGAGAAGGAAAAGAGGAAAGAATTTCACCTAAAAGTTATAGCTCTAGAGAGTATAAAAATCTTTAAGCGAAGAATATTGATTCTAGTTTCAAGAAAGTTGATTACATTTTTATAAATGGGTAAAAATTTAAAAATGTATTATAAGGTCTAGATATATGAAGAAATGTGAGGTAAATCTTTTGGTAAAGCAAATAAGAACCTCCACATTTATATGATCTATAAATCTGAATTTGGCTTATTTAAAAAGTACATCTTAGATTTCAGAACATGTTCCCCCTTTAATGTTCTCTTCCATTTAACCATTTTATACTGACTTGGCCTAACTTCCAACAGGTTATTTCTTCCATATACTGAAAAAACACAAACGGGACATAGAAATGAATTAATAAAGAAGCTGATATATATCTTTACAGCTTTTACAATTTATAGAATATTACATGTATTGAATATATACTATAATGTTTATATTAAAATATGTTACAGATTTCTTGATCTCCACAGAAATCTTATAGCAAAATGATTTTAGAGTAACAAAGCATAATTTTTCCTTTCAAAGCAAATGGGAAGAAAGAGTTATTATAGGGAACATGTAAATAAATTTTATCTAAATATCTCATATTAACTATAAGTTTAATACATAGGGAAAGTATAAAATCACAAGTAAAGAGAAGGATGGAATCATTTGAGATTCACATCTTTTACCCTTTTCAGTGAACTGGCCACAAATATCTAATACAGCAAAAATGACAAGGAAAACTAAAGAGAGGTCTGAACACCTCTGGTTGATTATTGACAAGCTGAGCTGGGTATGAATGATTGTTGTAGAGTTCTAGTAGCTTTGGGCTTCAAAGCTAGAGAAATGGGAGAAAATATTGATCACAGAATGTAAATGCAATTTAAAGAAATAATCTGTTTTTCTTTTATTATAAAATGGCATTTTTCTAGAAAAAACAGGAAGTCTTGAAAAGCAAGAATAAGAAAAGAAGTCCTACCACCCCAGCCCTTTTAGTATATATTGTTCTATTTGTTTTTAATTCATGCAAACATTTACAGAGGTGTTGTTAAACTGACTTGTTACTTTCTAATTACAAAAAACTAAGATAATGCTATATATTTTAATCTTGTTTTCCTCACTTATATTAGTGTGAGCAACCTGTTATTAAACATGTGATTTGTTTCCTGCCTCTCAGTATTAGAGACAATGCTGTGAAACATCTTCATGGCTATAGCCTTTTGATTTGTATCCTTTTTCTAAGAATACAGTTGCCAGGAAAATGGGTGATAGCCTTTGACACACATCACTCAGATCACTCTCCAGAAAGGCTGTACCATTCCCACGCCCATCAGCTGTGCAGGAGGCACCTGCCGCCCCAAATCTGTACCTATACTGGCTTAGCCCTCCCAGCTCTATCAGGCTGATTTCTAAAATAGTTGTATTTTGTTTAGATGTCCATTTACTTACTTCTGGTTGAGTCTGAACATTTTTTTGTGCTTGTCATTATGAATATTAGGTATTGTGTGAGTTGCCTTTTTATGCTTTTGCCCCCCGCCCCTCACCCTGTACTTTCGGCACATCAGTGCGTTTCTGATCTTTAAGATCCAATGTCCTTCTACATTTCCTTAGAACTTTCATTAAAAAATTTTTTTACATTTAACCTTTAAATTGGAAATTTATTCTAATATGTGTAGTGAGGTCATGTTTTCTTTCCCAAAGGGTGAAATACTTGTTGAGGATTTCATTCCTTTCCCCATCTTTTTGAAAACCTAGCTCTAAATTCTTGGCCCTGTTCCAGTACTTTTCATTCTCTTCCATTGTTTGGCTTAATTTGTGGTACACATGGTCTTAATTACTCTAGTCTTATGTGACTATTACTGTTCAATACTATTAGCAGATAAAGGAGCATAAATTTACAAAAATTAAAGCCATGGTGCTAATGTTCTTTCTTGAATGCAGATTTCTAGAAATGCTGATATTTTAAAGCTTATTTTTCTGTATCAAGAAAACATTAAAAAAAATTCAGTATAGTTTAAAAGTCATCCCCCAAAATTTCAAAGTCACACAGAGAATAAGAAGCACCTGCTTTCACTGTGTATTTGTGTAGAGCCCCGTCTCCATTTTCGAACTATGCTCTTAGATTCTGGAAGAAGATGAAGTGGGAGTTACGGAGGCAGGCAGCCACGGGACTGGTCCAGGAAGGCCAGTGAGATTGGGGATGGCTATGAGTTCACCTAACTCACGGACTCATAATTGATCTCTCCCTAAGCACAGTCTCCTCTGACATACCATGGCGTTCTGTTTCTGGAGGTTGAAAAGTTCGTTCTGATACATGACAGCAGCAAAGGGATAAACAGCAGGCAGCTGGGCTTCTGGTTTCCTCAGTGCAAGCAGCGTGTTCTCGGGGTCTCCTTCCCGAATGACAGCATTGATGTGGTCCACTGCAGCCAGCCCTGAGGGTGGGGAGTCACAGGCCATCAGAATGCCCACTTTCCCCATTGTGGCCTGACCCAACCAGTCTAGCTGTCCGAGGCTTTGAACCTAAGGACTCACTGTCCATGAACTCTGAAAGGCTACAGTTGGAGAGAGGCAGAACCTTGGAAATGGTTGGAGATACTTCTCTTTAATCCTGTGTGTTAGTATCACCTCCCCAAGGGGACTGATACTGTGGGAAGCCCTGCCCTACTGCTGTGTCCTCCCTCTGAATCAGAACCACAGAGAACCCATGGGAGACACTCAGACATATTGCTGCTTGAGATGGACGGTATTAGTGCTCAAAACATTCTCCTTTGACTCTGGGTTCTATGAATTGTGATTCTTAAGAAAAAATAAATCAGGTCTATTTTTAAAAATATTATAACCAGAATTCATATGATGTAGTAAGACTGTTCTAGTTTCAGTTAATCTTGAAAAAAAAAAGCCCTGATCATAGAAATGCCCTAGCTGACATTCTCTGAACTAATAATAGGCTCTGTGATGTCTCTACCAGTTGCAATGTTCAGAATACAAAGACCTGAATTTTAGTGACCAAACTGGATTCATTCAGCCTAGTTTTCAGAAAACAGAAACAGAATTGCTGACCAACAGAAGAATGTGTGATGAATGCTTCTACCAGCAACAGCAAAGCAGACAGAATGAGCAGGATTTTGCCCTGTGAAGGAAGCTCTAGGGTAGTGGAACTAATACCAACCCATAGATTTCTAGAGCTTTTCAAGGGTAAGTGGGCCTCCCTACTACACAACTACCTGTGTACTATAGCTAAGATTATTCTAAAGATGACAATATTTCCACTCTAGGAGCTATCCTCAATAATCTTCCTACTAAGGACATCATTCGATAGCAGGAAAGACAACTAATGTAATCACTCCCATGCCACACTCCCAACAAATGTTTACTTATTCTAAAGGATGCCAAGACACCAAACACTTTTTTATTCTTAGAATTAATATGACAAATAAAAGAATTTCAGAAAGAAAGGTCAGGAGTTGGTTGTTCTGTTAAGGTTATTTGGAACCTTTCTGCTGTGTCTTTGATGACATTTGATGGGATCCTGCTTTACCTCTGAAAACTATTATGAGTTCACACAACTGGAGGATAAAACATTACCAGAAAAATCACATCCTTAAAACACTCTTAACGTACCATTCTTCTAAAACAAAAATAAAGTAAGCTTAACCACTCTTTTATACTGTGCATTTAACAGAATTTCCAGCTCTGACCTTAACAGAATAGGTCATGTAATGAATGGAGTGCATATGCCAAAGGTAAAAAACTGTAATTCAAACAAAGCTGAAAGCTCTGATGACAGAGCTGGAAACATTACCATCGAAATGGTCACTTACACCATAATTACGGCTGCTACATATGTAGACACCTGAACGTTTTAATATAATAACATACCTGGTTGGTAAAACCTTGTCAAGTAGCTATACATACTTATTTTGAAGCACACAATTGTCTCACTGTCATGTCACTGACTAAAACATGCTTTTGAGGGCTTTTTTCAAGATGACTTCTAGTTCAACTGGACTATAAATTTTCCAAAGGGAGAGATCAAAAACCTCAAAATAATCATGTTCTACACCATTAAAACCATCAAACATTGCAATGTCTTTTGTAATTTCAGCTGGTTACACAACAGTACAAATCATCTCATGCCTTTACTTGAAAATGGGGAAAGAAAAGTATGCCTATTTTGGCATTAAATTTGTCATGGAGTAAATTACAAAAGCATTTATATAAGGCATTTTATTTAATTTGAAAATGAAATATAAACATTTCAAAATAAAGGATGGCAAAAAGGCTATGGAACTATTTCCTCACTAAGCCTATGGACTTCAGATGTCTTTAATTTCTTCTGATAATTCATTTCTCTCAAAAATAATGAAATTCTCAGCTTCTAAACAGAGCAGAAAGAAACACTTGAAATTGTGCTTCATGTATCACCAACATGTTCAAAATTCATTAAGAATTAAAATAGTAGGAATAAGCACCTCAAATTGTTAATGTGTTCCCTTAAAAAAGTAGTTACCCTAGAGCTCATACCCAGTGTATGTGTGAGATAATTTTTCAAACCTACTAGGTTGTTAACTCCTAGATACATCAGTGTTCTCTGGGCCTCCTTAATTACTGTTTGAAGCCTTTCAATGTGTCTCTATTAGCAACTTAGGAGCAAACTTCAGAGTTATACCTACAGGTCTGTATTGTTTTGAAGGTGTTAAGAGTGATGAAGAACATTCAAAGCTTGTAGAGGATGTTTAATCAAGGACAAAGTTTAAGAATGTTGTAATTAGTGAATATTCCATATTTAAATTTGGCAGACAGTTTGCATGACTTATTAAATGAGCAAAATAGCCTTTCATATATTTGTTTTTGATGTGAGAGTGTGCGTGTGTGTATGTGTGGGTTATTTAGGTTGACCTACGAGAAATAAATGTCAAATAGAATTCCTTACTGCTTTAAGTAAAAATAAATTTTATTAGAAAGGGGCAAAAGATTACTAAAAAGATTACTGTATTTAAACTTGCATTGGCTTATTTTAAATCCTTGAGCTTTCTGTTTTTTATAGTTATATGACTGAACTAGATACCAAAGAGAATTGAACTGTACAACTCCACAGAGTCTCAGGGATGTGGATTTAAACCTGTCACTGGGCAATTTTATTGGCCTATCAAGTTTCATTCACTTGCACTAAAGTTACACAAGCTGTAAGGAAATAATTCTTATAAACCATAGACTAATAATTAAATAGAGAGTAGAGCTGTCAATGATACCTTTTATAATTCTAATCAAGTACCACCACAGAGTCATGGGCAAGGAATGACAACCTCTAAGTCATAATATTTTATTAAATAACCATCAATATCCCAATTAGGGATAGGTTCAAAACATGTATCACTGTACCTCTGATGAAACAGGAAGGTGCAGACAAACTAGCTTCAAGACACTATGAGCTAGTTTGCATGCACTGGGGTCAAGATGACCAAAAACTGCTCTATAGGAAACTGTCAGATGATATACCATAATTCAGAGCAACACTGACATTTAGTGGACTTTTCATCATGTAAGGCAGTTTTACAAGGGTACAGATTGAGAGTTTTGCTGAGATTCTGACAAGGAAATTTCATATCTTGTAGGAGTACCCACTTCCTTTGTAGACTCCGTGACTTACTGTTGACTTTATTGATACTGCCTTGGATTTCTGCTTGTGTCAGCAGTTCTTCATATGCATCTCTTTCTTCTTCTGAAATACAATTATCCTGTAAAACAAAGTCTTCACTGATTCCTGAGGTTAAATATTTCCAAAGCTCAATAGTCAAAAGCAAAAATCCAAGGAGTGATAAAAACCATTCACTACCATTCATTTGAATGCCATATAAACGTTTAATAAGAGTGCCCACTCTGTGTAGGGCACTAGCATTAGATATGCCCAGCACGCACTGAGAAGATAAACAACAGACCCTGTGAATTTCTGAGAAGGCCTAATTTTCTAATGTAAACGTGACATTGGACTCCTTGATAGTGCCATTTTTTGAATATCAAAACCAGTTAAATATTGGCAACTTCTATTAGAGAAATGCAAATCAAAACTACAATGAGATACCACCTCACCCCTGTTAGATTAGCTATTATCAACAAGACGGGTAATAGCAAATGTTGGAGAGGCTGTGGAGAAAAAGGAACCCTCATTCACTGTTGGTGGGACTGTAAAGTAGTACAACCATTATGGAGGAAAGTATGGTGGTTCCTCAAAAAACTGCAAATAGAACTACCTTATGACCCAGCAATCCCTCTACTGGGTATATACCCCAAAACCTCAGAAACATTGATACGTGAAGACACATGTAGCCCCATGTTCATTGCAGCACTGTTCACAGTGGCCAAGACATGGAAACAACCAAAAAGCCCTTCAATAGAAGACTGGATAAAGAAGATGTGGCACATATACACTATGGAATACTACTCAACCATAAGAAATGATGACATCAGATCATTTACAGCAAAATGGTGGGATCTTGATAACATTATAAGGAGTGAAATAAGCAAATCAGAAAAAAACAAGAACTACATGATTCCATACATTGGTGGAACATAAAAATGAGACTAAGAGACATGGACAAGAGTGTGGTGGTTACCAAGGGTGGGGGGGGAGGGAGGACATGGGAGGGAGGGAGGGAGAGTTAGGGGGAGGGGGAGGGGCACAGAGAACTAGATAGAGGGTGACGGAGGACAATCTGATTTTGGGCGAGGGGTTTGCAACATAATTTGATGACAAAATAACCTAGACATGTTTTCTTTGAATATATGTACCCTGATTTATTAATGTCATCCCATTACCATTAATAAAAATTTATTAAAAAAAAAAAATATTGGCAACTTCATTTGGTTCAGATTAATAAAAAACACAAATAATGAACATACATAGTACAACAGAATAAATTCTATGGGAAAAGTGCACACTCAGTTGGAGAGAATTTTTTTTTCTTTTTTTTTTTTTTTAATAAATTTTTATTAATGGTAATGGGATGACATTAATAAATCAGGGTACATATATTCAAAGAAAACATGTCTAGGTTATTTTGTCATCAAATTATGTTGCAAACCCCTCGCCCAAAATCAGATTGTCCTCCGTCACCCTCTATCTAGTTCTCTGTGCCCCTCCCCCTCCCCCTAACTCTCCCTCCCTCCCTCCCATGTCCTCCCTCCCCCCCCACCCTTGGTAACCACCACACTCTTGTCCATGTCTCTTAGTCTCATTTTTATGTTCCACCAATGTATGGAATCATGTAGTTCTTGTTTTTTTCTGATTTGCTTATTTCACTCCTTATAATGTTATCAAGATCCCACCATTTTGCTGTAAATGATCTGATGTCATCATTTCTTATGGTTGAGTAGTATTCCATAGTGTATATGTGCCACATCTTCTTTATCCAGTCTTCTATTGAAGGGCTTTTTGGTTGTTTCCATGTCTTGGCCACTGTGAACAGTGCTGCAATGAACATGGGGCTACATGTGTCTTCACGTATCAATGTTTCTGAGGTTTTGGGGTATATACCCAGTAGAGGGATTGCTGGATCATAAGGTAGTTCTATTTGCAGTTTTTTGAGGAACCACCATACTTTCCTCCATAATGGTTGTACTACTTTACAGTCCCACCAACAGTGAAGTTGGAGAGAATTTAAAAATCAGACAACAACTGAGGTTTTGGAGCAGCAGAGTAATGTTAAAGGTCAAGTGGGGAGCAGGATGGAGACAGCAGAATTTGGTCACAAAGGTGGGAAGGCTTGGAGTGTCCAGGGCTAGCCAGAATGATGGGGAGATAGCCTGGGTATTTGGGGGCCTTTTAAGAACAAGAAAAGAACCTGGACCTAACCTAGTTAGGGCAGTAGGGAATCAGGAGAGGTTTCTGGAGAAATGACCTCAGGTCTATAGTTAAAGACTAATTTTTCAACCTCTAGCTCTGAGAAGGGTTCGCTTGGAGAATGAAGGAAGCAGGGAGACCCAGCAGGAGGGTGCTGAAGGAGTCCCGAGGCCAGATCAGGAGGGGCGGGGGTGAGGTGAGTGATGAGAGTGGACATAGGTGGGTGCATGTAAGCCTCACAAGGAAAGGCAGCAGACAGTGATGGATAGGGCACATGGGCACGACAGAGTTCTGAAACGTGGAAGTCGTTCCAAAGGGACGTCAGCAAGGAGCACACATGCGAGAAGGGCAGTGAGATGAACACGCTTCTGATGTGGTCAATGGCAAGGCCTGTGGGACAGCAAGATGGTGTTATCTGGAGGAGGAAAGGGGCCTGGTATGAAGGTGAGAGCGATTTCTTCAGTAAGTGGGTAAGCTGACTTGAAGAACAGTGATGCGAGTGACTCAATGTCACACCTTGAAGAATCTCTACATTTAGAGGGAAGAGGAAGAAGAGACACCAACTGATGCCAAGGAGAATTACAGTGACAGAGCAGCACAGAGGCAGGGGAGCAAACAACCTCCAGGCAGGTGGGGAGGGTGGGGCCAGTGTGCCTGAGGCTGGCGGAAGTCACCCGTTGAGAAAAGGCTGTAAGGTGAAGCGGTCATTTCAGTAATGCAGCTGGAGCTGACTTGGTAAGAGCTTGGGAAGAGGAGAGCTGGCGAGGAAGTGGAAGCGGAGTGCAGACAGAGCCTTTACAACACAGGGCAGGCAGGCGAGGTCTGGGGAGCAGGAGCAGGAGCAGGCCGCCTTGCTGAGAAGGAAACCTCTTCCTTGAAAATGAGGGTGAGTATTGGGAAAATACGAGAAGAGTGGATTCAGAAACAGCCTGTCCATGCTTTACCATACTGAATTACTAACCTTTACTTATAAATCTAAAAGTAACACAGCCCACACAAGGTCTGCTGGTGATGTCTAACAAGGTAGGAGCTTTACCTGCTACTTTTACACTTTTCAGATAAGTAGTTAGTTAATGGTATAACCTTAAAAACCCTCCACCTTATAATATTCATTATAAGAGAAAACGCAATCTCCTTACATAAGGTAAGGTCTCTTTTACCTTTCCATTTCACCCAAACCAGTTGCCTATGGCTACAGAAACAACAGTTAGTTGATTTAAACCTATCACTTTTTTCAAACTAGCTAATCATAACCATACTGATTCCTGAGAATCCAATCAAATACCTTCAGTTTTGCATTTTCCTCTTTTCCCCTTCTGGCTTCCCAGAGTTCATTCTGATATTCCGGTGCAAGGTTTTCATCCACTAAGGTTAAAACTGCATTTGGGTTTCTTAGTGTTAGAATGGTCTGCTCTGCTACTCCCTTTTCAATAGCTTCATTAATGGCTATAACAGCAGCATGCACTGGGAAGAGAACAAAAGACTTTTATCAGCAAACCATAACAGGGACAGTTGCATCAACACTGCATACACTTAAGCAGGTTTACTTCCTCTTTGGCTCCCAGTAAGCATACCAAAGCAGAGGCTTCAGACACATCCGCGAGCACCCCTCTGACAGCCTCTTTACCTGCCCATCTGTCTTGGGCCTTCTCAGCCTCTGTTACATAATCCCTATTCAAGTCTCCAACCTGCACTGGATGGCTAAAATGAACCAAGTACGACATCAACCACCTGGGGGTTTCAAGGGTAACAGGGACACTTTTAAAATAGCAGATTGTTTCCAAGAAATACCTGCAATTTAACTTGCAACACGAAAAATCAATGTGGCAATGTGCCCTACCACTAAAATCTAAAAACAAAGTAGAGAAATATTTTGAAGAATGAAGATACCCCTGGAACCTCTTAATTTATACTGTGCTAGTTAGTGCATGTTTAAAGTTCTAGATCAATTACTGGGTTATATTTTGATATGCTGAAATTAACCATCTATAATACATATAATAATAGCTTTCATAGGAGTTTAAAGTATCTTCTGAGTATTCTGTTTCTTGTAACCAAAATCTATAAATATAGGTTAAGTCTCGTGTCAATGGCAAGTTTGGATTTTAAATAGTCTTACATGCAGCTTCATCCACAGACAGTTCATTAGCCAGAATACCACCTATTTTGCTGAAAGATGGCATCTGTATCCCATATTTTTCAAGTTCCTTTCTCATATTACTGATTTCCTCCTCTGAAAAATAACAACAAATTAGAGAAAGTCACAGAGACAATGTCAGGAATAAGCACACTCATATCAAGAAACATTTTCCCCTTGGGGTCCCTTTCCCAGATATGTGGGACTTATTTTTCTGATTAAAGAAAATATAAAGGAAGGGAGGGAGGGAGGGAGGGAGGGAGGGAAGAAGTGTCTTTATCAAGGCGGTGGGGCCATTTCTACAGAAGAACCTTAGGAAGAAACCAGCCTCAGCTCTCATTCCCTAAATGTAAGGATGAAACACCTAGCTGAGTACAAAATGTTTCCTCTTCTAACAGAGAGGAAAAAAGGAAATCAATAATACTGCAATGAAAATAAGTACTGATCCATTTTCTTAGTGATTACATTGTAAAAAATTATAAAGATAAAGAGTAGTACCTGTAAAGTCTACTTTGCCCAACAAATCCTGGATCTGGGGAGCTATTCCTAGTTTGAACAGATATAAACTGAAAAACATAAAATTACCAGAAACTTTATTATTATGAATCTTAGAGTTAGAAATTGCTTAAATCCTAAGGGGTTTTTAGTTGAGAAAGATCTAAGAGATTTTCTCATCGAATTCATTCATTTTATTGATAAGGAAACTGAATCCCAAGGTCACTTAGTCCCTGGTGGGACCGGGACTAGAACCCTCGTTTAAGTCTCAAAGATTGGTCTTCGGTAGTACCTGACACTTCTGTAGGGTCAGCTAATTATCATCCACATGTAGGGAGGATAAGAAATACAACTAATAAAAAAACAGCAGGTAGTAAATGCAATAAACATTTCCTTACATTAGGTATTCATAATTCAAAGCTAGAAAGACAGGATACATTCTTTAGTTAAAATTCTAGATCTCTAGAGATTATCTGGGATAAAGAACTACATATTTATACAGCCTCTACTGTGGTTCATGATAAACAAGTCATTATAATTAAAACTAGGATGCTGACAGCTTCAAAACTGTAATGTTTTTAAAAAAAATTATTTATTTTTATTTAGACAATTTAACAGGGTGACATTGGTCAACTAGAGTACACAGATTTAGAGAAAACATCTCCACATCATTTAGACAGTTGATTATGTTGTATATCCATCACCCAAAGTGAAATCATCCTCTGTCACCTTACATTTGTTTCTCTTTATGCCGCTCACTTCCCCCACCCCACTTCCTCTCCTCCCTTCCTCTCCCCGATAACCACTGAACTTTTATCTATGTCCATGAGTCTCAATTTTGTGTCCCACCTATGCATGGAATCATACAGTTCTTAGCTTTTTCTGATTTACTTATTTCAGTCAGCATAATGCTATCAAGGTCCACTCATGTTGTCATAAATGATACTGTCATCATTTCTTATGGCTGAGTAGTATTCCATTGTATATATGTACCACATCTTCTTTATCCAATCCTCTATTAAAGGGCATTTCAGTTGTTTCCATGTCTTGGCCACTGTGAACAATGCTGTGATGAACATGGGGGTGCACGTGTCTTTATGTGTCAGTGTTTTCAAGTTTTAGGGGTATATACCCAGTAGAGGGATTGCTGGGTCATATGGTACTTCTAGTTCTATTTTTTTTTTTTTTTGTATTTTTCTGAAATGAATAGTGGGGGAGCAGAGAGACTTCCGCATGTGCCTGACCAGGACTCACCCGGCATGTCCACTAGGGGTGATGTTCTGCCCATCTGGGGCATTGCTCCGTTGCAACCAGAGCCATTTTAGTGCCTGAGGCGGAGGCCATGGAGCCATCTTCAGTGCACAGGCCAATTTTGCTCCATTGTTCATTGGAGCATTGGCTGCAGGAGGGGAAGAGAGATAAAGGAGAGAGGGGGAATGGTGGAGAAGCAGATGGGCACTTCTCTTGGGTGCCCTGACTGGAAATCAAACCCAGGACATCCACATGCCAGGCCAATGCTCTACCACTGAGCAAACCAACCAGGGCTCGGTAGTTCTATTCTTAATTTTTTGAGGAACCACCATGCTTTCTTCCATAATGGTTGTACTAATTTACACTCCCACCAACAGTGAATGAGGGTTCCTTTTTCTCTGCAGCCTCTCCAACATTTGCTATTACCTGTCTTGCTGATAATAGCTAATCTAACAGGTGTGAGGTGATATCTCACTGTAGTTTTAATTTGCTTTTCTCTAATAGCTAATGAGGATGAGCATCTTTTCATATATCTATTGGCCATTTGTATTTCTTCCTGGGAGAAGTGTCTGTTCATGTCCTCTTCCCATTTTTTTTTATTGGATTATTTGCTTGTTTGTTGCTGAGTTTTGTGAATTCTTTATATATTTTGGATATTAACCCTTCATCTTCCATTTAGTTGGCTGTTGCTTTGTTTCATAAAATAGCTTAAAACTGTTTTATAAATCTTCTCAACTCATTATTGCATGGGAAAAATATTCCAGTTAAAAGGAAGCTCCTATCATGTGGAACAAATGAAATGTCAACCTCTACAATTGTTCCTTTCTAGTAATAGAAACTAAAAAAAAGCAACAATTCAACAGATAGGTAAGATAAAGCTACGAAAGAGTTCTAAGAAAATAAAATCAAGCCACATATCATATACCTTAAGAAATAAAAACAGACTCATTAACAATAAAAAGTACTATAGTATCACTTCAATTTATTTCATAGTACCTAATTTGCATTTTCCTCTTCTCTTTTTACAACTAAATTAAGAAATATACCTAAACTCATCTACAAAGAAAACTATAAAACTAATTCAATGAAAGAATGTTGAAAAAGTGACAGTAAAATTTAAGTAGGAGACACCCATAAAGTGTCTTTTAACACAAGTTATTTCAAGTAATGTGTTATAAAGGTGTTACTTATATTAATATTATACTAATGTCTTAATATATGTTAAACTTACATTCTTATATCAAAGCCTAAAACTACTATCTATTATCATTAATATAGCTCCATTTCTACTCCAATACCTATGTAATGTTGAAATTATTTAAAATTTTCGGTGCATGCTTTTACTTTCATTTTCAGTATGTATCAAAATTTTATATAATTATACATTTTATTAGTTTTTTTTCCTAATTTCACCTAGATCCAATATTCCTCTTTCTTAGCTTGTCTTGTATGTTGTCTTGTATGTAAGTGCTCAATATTTATCAAAAACCTAAATTGAATGAATGGCTAATTAATTGCACATATTTTAATTTTTTCATTTGTTCCTTGGGTGCTGGTTCTGTTCATTGATTCTAATGCCTCTTTCATATATTGGTTTCCCTCAAATATCTGGCATTTCCTGATTTGGGCTCATCTTGGAGTCAGATTTGCTGTTCGTCACTGTTGGTCACAGGTCCTCACAACAAAAGCCAGCCTTAGGGAGATAGCAGGGCTGGTGCTGGGGTGGGGGGTTTGCCTTCTTAGACTGGGGTTCCCAGTGTCTTTCTGGAGTCATCAGCTATCTTGAGTACTAGTATATTACCCTATCATCATCATCTACACCTGCTGCTTTAGGGAGGTCAGCTGGTCTCAGTCCAGTTATGCTGACTTTGTGGCTCTCTTTTTCCTGCTGTCTCTCTGCTTAGAGCAAGCCCCATGACAGCTTCTAGCTCTGCTGCAGCCCTCAGTGGCTTTCAGAGCTGTAGTCTTCTCCTGTCTTATTTCTCCATCAAGGCAATTCTGTTTGCTTTTGTAGGGAGTTGCTTAAATTTCTGGTCAGTGGATGAAATCCTTCCTTACTGCAAATGATTATTATTTTTTTAAATTACTATGTTATTAATTTCATATATGTTTTGGAAAGGGAATAATACAACTGTGCTCAATAATCTTGACACAACTGTTTTTACATTACCTCCTTTGTTTACCAAATCATTCATTTAATTACTATTTATGGAATATCTATCATACAAAATATTTTTCTCTACCATGTTATCCTAAAATAAAGGTATTTAGGCTCCTACAAAACATAGATTTGTTGGTAAAATGAACTAAAATAATTTACTAAACAAAACGGTTCATTTTCTCCTGTGGTAATAAAAGTATTAGGACTATTTCCAATTATACTGTCTACCTCTCCATCATATACTGTGATACTAATACGTGTATAAATCTCAGAGCCAGCAAGTATTCTTGCTTAATTAAAAGTTACCACTAGGTGGTGCTGAGAAGTTACCACTTTTCTGATGGACGATCCTTTGCTTTTAAATTTAGTTTAAATCATATTTTCTTACGGTGATATGGATCAGGTAGAAATCTCACTTGCTATACATACTTTCACCAGAAAAAATAATATTTTTAAAGAAATGTTAATATTTATCTTTTATTTGGCTTCAGTTTTCAACATTGCCTCTAATGTTGACATTTAAACTATTCTTCTAAAAGACTGCTTTTCACAGTGTGGGAGTTTCATACCAAATCTCTGTGCGGGAGGGCCTTTCAAGCAGACTACTCAAAGGGGCATAAGTTTACTAGGAAACTTGTACTTTTCTACTTTTTCCATGCTGAAAAGAATCAGCAATAGCAGCTGCCTTCTTCCCAAGCATTTATATTCAAATGAGCCATTTATTACCTGAAGCATATAGGAAATCCAGTCTTAATCTTAAAAAAAAAAAGCCTATCCAATATAAAAAACAAAACACCACTTCCTTGCAACTCTTCAACACTGAACTTATTGAGCACCTTCAGTCTACCAGCCAACACAGAAGGTTGAGAGCATGCCTAAGAAAGTTGTGGAATTAATACCACCATCGCTTCCCACGTATAAGAGAACACTCAGGGGAAAACAGAAAACACTGGTGTGAAATAGCGAGTCTCTCATTACGCCCAAAGCTGCAGTGCACTTTTGTGGTTGAGCGAGGCCAGCCACAGAGGGTTGTCCTAAGGTAGCTAATACCTCACTGGGCCATATGCTCTTTTTGGTATAAATATCAGTTTGAGTCTAGGAGGCAAGAAAATTTTTATAAAGTACTATTAGGATTTTTCCTAGTACTTTCAGTATACACATGAAAAGGTTCTAAAGTCATGAAATGCAAACTTAAAATGCATGAGCTGAATTTATTTCAGCTTCTCTGGATCCCAGCATATACATTCTGCTATATTATATGAGGTGAATGTTTGTAAGTGAAAGCCTCATGGTTGACTGGAGAGAGCATAGGACTCTGTGAGCAGGATCCCTGGATCTTGGCCCCAAGACTGACGATATCTAGATGTGTGACTCTCAGCAAGTGACAGGCCCATACTTTCCGTCTCTCATCTATGAAATGAAGGAACTTGACTAGAACAACTTCCCAAGGTCCTCCCAGTTCTAACTTCCATCCTCTTCATTTTAAAATATTCTAAATGTAACAGCTTAGAGGCCCTTGCTGATGTTCAAGTCTGATGCCACTGTTCCTTTTATTTTCTTAGTAGTAGGGAAATTCTTGACTCCCTTCTGAAGCCAGTGACTGGCCGAGTCAGCACGAGTGCAGGCTGTGGTGTTACAGCCTGGGCTGCCGTCTCGCCCCTGCCATTTACCTGCTGTGTGATCCTGGGTAGCCTCTCTGTGCTTCAACTGCCTTGATTATAAAGTGGGACAAACAGCAATATGTACCTCATAGGTATATTAGAAAAATTAAATGAGATTATACCTGTAAAGTACTTTGAACACTGCCAGACATATAACTGAAAGCTCAGTGTTAGCCTTTGTTTTTATTATTATTATTATTATGCCCCATTAAATAAATGTGTTTTGTGTGTGTGTGTGTGTGTGTGTGTGTTTACAGAGACAGAGTCAGAGAGAGCAGAGAGAGGGATAGACAGACAGGAATAGAGAGAGATGAAAAGCATCAATCATCAGTTTTTCGTTGCGACACCTTAGTTGCTCTGCTCATTGACTGGTTTCTCATATGTGCCTTGACCGCGGGCCTTCAGCAGTAACCCCTTGCTCGAGCCAGTGACCTTGGGTCCAAGCTGGTGAGCTTTGCTCAAACCAGATGAGCCCACACTCAAGCTGGTGACCTCAGGGTCTCGAACCTGGGTCCTCCTCATCCCAGTCCAATGCTCTATCCACTGTGCCACCGCCTGGTCAGGCAATAAATGTCTTTCTTATATACACTTACTAACCTATCACAATAGTTTCCCCACTTTCAACACTAAGAATCTTTTCCTATTTCCCCTCACTGGTTCCATGTTTGAAGTAGTTTTACCTACTGAACCAAATTATTTTCTCATCTTAGTCACATACATCACTGCCAGTACCAATGCTATAATCACGTGTTCTAACCCAATTTTCAGTCAAAAACCAAAGGAATCCTGAGGTAGTTTTATCATTGAGAAATCAGTTAAACCAAATGAAAAGTTAAAAATACAAATGCCAGCCCTGGCTGGATAGCTTGGTTGGTTAGAGCATTGTCCCAAAACAGAGAGGTTGTTGGTTTGATCCCTGGTCAGGAACAGATTGATGTTCCCCTTTCTCCCTTTCTCTCTGTCTAAAATCAACAAAATAAATATTAGAAAAAAATATAAGTGCCAGAGGCTTCAAGTTGGAGTTAATGGTGTATGTGCTGTATTGGGTAGAGACATGACTCACAGCCTCACAAAGCTTAGAATTTAGCAGGATGGATAGCCAGCCATAATGCTAATTTGGGATAGGAAGAAGAGAGAAGATGGTTCAAAGCATGAAGAGAAGTATGAACAAGGAGTGACTTGCATTCCTCATTGTTTTTTCTTTTTCTTTTTCTTTTTTTCGTATTTTTGTGAAGTGAGAAATGGGGGCAGCAGACAGGCTCCCACATACGCCCAACTGGGATCCACCTGGCATGCCCACTAGGAGGCGATGCTCTGCCCACCTGGGTCGTTGCTCTGCTGCAATTGAAGCCATTCTAGTTCCTGAGGCAGAGGCCATGGTTGCAGGAGGGGAAGAGAGAGAGACAGAGAAAGGAGAGGGGGAAGAGTGGAGAAGCAGATGGGCGCTTCTCCTGTATGCTCTGTCCCGGAATCAAACCCGGGACTTCCACATGCTGGCCAATGTTCTACCACTGAGCCAAAAGGCCAGGGCCGCACTCCTGAATAGCAGAGGATTACAGTCTGTCCTTTGGGTTAAGGAACTATCTTTTGGAAGCTTATTTATAAATGTAAATCTGTTCTGTCAGAGATGCAATCAATTTGGTAAAAGGCAACCATCAGTTTGTAACAGGAAAAGATCCCTGACTGAAGGGAGTGGAAGACAAGGGGAGTTCAGCATTAATGCCTAAGGCACTGGTTCAAAGGCAACCTGGCAGTCAAGGCTGCCACCTGACCTTAGGAGAGAGCAGGCCCAGGAGCCCTTCTTCACAGAGCCGTGAGGGTATTTAGAATAGCTCACCCACCAGCAGTGGGTCTACCACAGCTATTTTCAGAAATGCCAGCCCTGAATGTGCTACTTGAGCATTGTCACAGCATTTGAAATCAGGGCCACTGGGATAGCAGCTCCACAATCTTCAGCAGGAGTAGCAATCCTCACACTGAGGGGAGACACACTTATCTTTAGCTGTTGTTGTCAGTATAGTAAAATCTTTACGGTCAAATAAACTTTATATAGTCAGAAGAGCAGAATCCAGAACCCTACTCTGTTAAACTAGAAAAATTATTATGAGTACATTAAAAGGATTCCTTGGAGGGTATTTGATTCCATGATCAGAATGGGATAGGAACATTTTGTTGTGACCACAAAGCAAGGATATTTCAAGGAATGCCAGGGACAATGCCACAAGGACAAAGGAGCTAACCAAACTGAACCAGCCTGGTCCATTCAAGAAGATGATATTCATTTTAACTCTGTAAAAAACCAGTTTGAAAACAATAGTCAAAACAGAATGGTATAAAGTATATACCAAAAGGAAATTGTGATAGAGATATAAAATAAGATGTGCATAATTATTAGTATTAATTTTTAACAAGTTGGAAAGTGTTATTAAAATACGGGTGCTTTTTTCTCTGTCTCTGGAGTACAGATACACACTTGTTCCTGTACTGTATTATACTACATATATGCCACAAAAAAGACTATATATCAGGAACTCTGATAAGCCAAATAGTCCTAGAAAACCACAGAAGTGTCCCCAAGTAAAGAAGGACTGAGGAGCACAGGTGGTGACAAACACAGCAGATGGAAAGAGGGTCCAGCACTGATGGTCACACTCCACAGTTAAGCAGTGCAAGTACCCAGAAACATAATCTGAGATGGTAAGTCAGCCAAATGACCTAAACAGCATTAGGCAGAGTCAATCCCTCATCTCCTCAGGAAGAAACCTCTAGGAAGTCCAGCTAATTTCAAGAAAATATTCAAAAGGCAAACATAAGCTTTTAATAATGTTAACAGATCAGGCCAATGCATCATGAAGACAGGACAATGGGTTATGTAACACTGGCCAAATGAGACACAGAAGTAAATCATTTCTGGGTGATAAGGCGTAGGGTGGGGGCAAGGAGCAGATTAGAAATAAGAACCTGCCTGAAAGCCATATACTGGAAAGTTAAAAAAAAAGTTTGATTGATTTCACAAGTACAGTTTAGCCTAATAACTGGGTCTGACTCACCTTAGGAGAACTCAAACTGGTGCCATGTTCTGACACATTAAACTGATTGGTAAGAAACCGTATCTGTCACCCAAGCCAGTTTGTAAGGTATTCTCTTGTTTCTGGTGCCCATCAGATCATGTCAACTCTGGGTTGGTATCAAAATATTATAGTCCTGGGATGAGTCAAAACTAGTACATAAATGATGAAATGAGTGAAAATTGTAGAGTGGGTCTTTTAGAACAGGTTTAACTGTGGTAAGTCTGTAATAATGTATTTGTAAGGTTCAAAAAATCAGGTTACTAAATTGTTTAAAAGAGTTTAATTTTATAACTAATGTTTAAACATTCAACAGTTGTTTAACATACTGAGTAATAAACAACAGCCAAAAGTGTTCTCTAGGTATAAACCGCATACTGACAGTTAAAAAGTCAGTAGTGTTCGCTCCTTAGCAAGGCCCTCCCCTCTGGGACTGGTGCCTTATCATTGCACAGACTTTAAAACATTCTAAATGAAGCCACTAAAGAAAAACATGCCAAATACATGCTTTAAATCCAAAGAGACCCAGTCACAAATAGTGGTTTTCCACTTGGTGTTGAAATAATGGGTCCATTAGCTTTCCCTTTTTGTTTTATTAGTCTTTCTATTTTATTTCATTTTTGTGACAGAGACAGAGAGAGAGAGAGAGAGACAGAGAGAGGAACAGACAGGGACAGACAGACAGGAAGGAAGAGAGATGAGAAGCACCAATTCTTCATTGCGGCTCTTTAATATCCTTGTCCATTGATTGCTTTCTCATATGTACCTTGATTGGGGAGCTACAGCAGAGCAAGTGACCCCTTGCTCAAGCCAGTGACCTTGGGCTCAAGCCAGCAAACTCAGGGTTTTGAACCTGAGTCTTTTGTGTCCCAGTCTGATGCTCTAACCACTGTGCCAGCACCTGGTCAGGCTCCTTTCATATTCTTTCTAAATTTTCTAATTTTTTCCATAATAAGCATGTTTTAATTTTTATTTTAAATTAAAAAAAAGATAAGCATTTCTCTGAAAAAAAAATGAGGTTGCATGCTCTACATTAGGCAAAGATTGAGGATTTTCTCTGGGGCTGCTGCACTGACATTCATTGGTACCCCAAGCAGAACCGACAAAGGGGCATGAATGGCAGACAAGGAGCCTGGGGTGGGAAGTAAAGTACAGACATGAGGGGCACGCAGATACAAACAGGAAGCTAAGGCAGGAAGCTAGGGTCTTACTCCAAAAGACAGGAAACAGAAGACAAGTTTGCAGGGGCCAGGAGTTACCTTTGTGAACCACATCAGGCCCACAGGCTAGGGCAGGAGGAAAGCAATGCCTGGTACTTGGAGGGTCTTCCTGCCTGCCTCCTCACCTCTAAGCAGAACCTCTGGTCTGCCTAGGTCCCTACCAGGTAATGACAATGCACTATACCTGCAATCTTGCTATTTCTGCAACCAGAATATAAAGACTGAAGACACAATTGTTCATTCATAGTAGTAATTCTATTTACGCAGTGAGGGCAAAACCACTCAGCTTACTAAAGGGCTCTGTCACCTCGCCTCCAAATGTGTCTCGCCCAACAGAGCAGAGTATCAGCCTCATTTGAGAAAGTGACTGCCTTTTCAAGCATCATAGGTAAAAGTTTTGATAGAAAAAAATTTAGACACACTCATGACTTCTGAGTTCCATATTAAGAAGCAGCCATATGTTAACTTTAGAGCAGAGAAAAGTGAAGGAGATTCTCCCAGAGAATGTGCTTATCAAGTGAAGATTGCTTTAAAAGATCCTATTTAGGATCTGGTGAATGACAGGCT
Organism: Saccopteryx bilineata; assembly: GCF_036850765.1. Taxonomy (NCBI): domain Eukaryota; kingdom Metazoa; phylum Chordata; class Mammalia; order Chiroptera; family Emballonuridae; genus Saccopteryx; species Saccopteryx bilineata. The sequence goes on along the minus strand of NC_089493.1, from coordinate 200,853,365 downwards.
CAACAGGAATCTGCCCCAGGTAAGTAACAGTCATGGAGACTCCATGATCAACAACTAACTGAATAACTGAGGGAAACAGTTCTAGAAAATATCACACCAACATTGGTATACTATTTGCAATAATAAGAAGTTGCTTTGTTTTGTTGTTGTTACTTACCAAACCGTTCAAGCCATTGTTAAAACTATGGCAAATGCACTGTTAACCTCAGTACATTCTATACAACTTCACTAGAACAGTGACATCACCAGAATGGAACTTAGCATACCATTTCTTTATAAGCTGCTTAACAGTAATGCCCCAGGTGTCCACTTTAGGAAATCAACTTAAGCTTATACAAGACACCCCATGAGCATGCTACAGATTTGGACATTAGCACTATGATGCGTGGATATAATGATGTTAACAAATGGTAACTGGCTTAGCCAGTCAAAAAAACAGCACTAACCATAGTGTTCAGTGATCATATCAAGTGCTAAAAAATAACATGTAAAAAAAAATGTTGGGTAACACATTTGAAAATATTCCTCAAGGGTGGGAAAGGTGAAGGCATTAAGCAAAGGAAAAAAAAAACTTGTAGACTCAGACAACAGTGTGGAGACTGCAGGAGGGAAAACAGGGTAAGGAGGTAGGTGAGGATAGAACAGGGCTAGGTAGTTAAGAAGGGAGACCTGACCTGGGATGGTAAACACACAATGCAATATGCAGATGATGTTGCAGAACTGTGCACCTGAAACCTGTATAATTTTATTCACCAATGTTACCCTCATAAAGCCAGTAAGTTTTTTTAAAACTTTCTCAAAATAGCTCTTTTGCACAAAAAGCTTTTAAAATACTGCTGTCATAATAATATATTAGCCGCATACAAGGAGGGAGGCATAGAACTGTCTTTACCCTAGTTCTAAATTATAAGAAAAAGAAATCATAGAAAAGGCACCTACATTTGATCCATATTTCTAGCAACTGTCATCTTTCAAAGAAATCTCATGAGTACCAAACGGGGAAAAGACAAATTAAATTACATAATCAAAATTCTTCTCTAGTAGACCAGAATTTCAATGAATCATTATAGAAACCTTTCTCTTGGAAAGGAAAAGAGCCAGAAAGAAGTTAATATAAACCTCTAGGCAGAAGATTCTGCCAGAAAAATGACTTCTAGTGATATAAACACAAGGCAGATGTTCTAAAAGAAATTTAAATTTTAATTAGACATGAAGCCTTCTAGCCATTACCTGTGTGTACACAAAACCAATAGCCACAAACTGGATTTTTAAAATCATCTTTGCTACCATCTAAAAACCTTTTTTTTTTTTTTTGCCTGAGTAGGCGATGGCGCAATGGAGAGAGCGTCGGACTGGGATGCAGAGGACCCAGGTTCGAGACCCTGAGGTCGCCAGCTTGAGCGCAGGCTCATCTAGTTTGAGCAAGGCTCACTAGCTTGAGCCCAAGGTTGCTGGTTCGAGCAAGGGGTCACTCGGTCTGCTGTAGCCCCCTGGTCAAGGCACATATGAGAAATCAATCAACTAAGGAGCCGCAATGAAGAACTGATGCTTCTCATCTCTCTCCCTTCCTGTCTGTCTGTCCCTATCTGTCCCTCTGTTTCTGCCACAAAATAAATAAATAAAATAAAATAAAAATAAAACACATTTTTTCCAGGTCATTAAAGATAAAAAATAATCTGTGACTTAACAGAATTTCAACATTTTCAAAAATTAACTTATCAAACAATTGCTTTTAAACAGTGAATATATCTTGCTTTGATTAATTTAGTTTTTATTTCTTCTAAAATTTACTTATTGATTTTAGAGAGAGAGGGGAAAGGAGAGAGAGAGAAGTATCAATTTGTTGTTCCACTTATTCATGTACTCATTGGCTGATTCCTGTCTGCCCTAACCAGGTATTGAACCTGCAGCCTTGGAGGACAACTGAGCTATTTGACCAGGGCTTGCTTTAATTACTTGAAAGCAACTTCTAAGTGCCTTCTTCACCCTTAGGATAAAGGTTCTATTGAACAAAGAAAACAAAAATTATACTGAATGTTATTAATCTGTGATAAGAATAGAAGCAAACTGATAATTTTAAGAGTATCAAAACCAAAATTATGACCATTAAAAGTGCTCATTTGATAAGTTTTGGCTATATTTGTAAACATCATAACTCAAGAATATTGGAGCCCTCTATCAGATTCCCTAGAAGTTTCAACTTAAATTTTCTCATTATTATATTTATAGACTGTTCACTCATTTTCTGGTTTTCTATTTTGACTTAGATTTTAAAAATTCAGAAAAATATTTTTCAAGGACTGTTTTTATGTGACAATTATTTTAATTCTGTATCAGCAAATTCAAAATAACTCAAACTAATAAAAGTTAAGTTATATAAGATCTCTTTTAAAATTAAAATTGTAGTTTTATTTCAATTTAATTTCTAGACTTTTAGTTGTATTTTTCCCACCTTAGTGCATGAATGCAATAGATCATTCTTGGTATGTTTTTTCGGTCATAGACATCTGTTGTTTCTGGATAAAATATCTGGAAAACAAAAGAAATGATGTGTTGTTTTTTTTATATTTTTCTCTGCACAAAAATTACTATAAGTCTCCCAAGTGATTTTACTCTTATTGTCCTTGCTGTTCTGTATTTATTTAATGGTAGAGAAATCTCTCAGTTATTGCCTCATCTTGCTTTACAGGAGGACCAGTCACTGCATTTGGTTCCCTGCCTTACAGTGCACCACCTAGTGGTTCAAGAGTATGTGGCAGGGGGCAGGTTCCCAGCCTACCATTCCAAGAAGGCTGTGTCCACAGGGTTAAAGTAGGTGGCAGTTTCAATTCACAAGGCTTGAGCTAGGACAGACTCTGCTTTGTGTAGTGGAGTCACTCCTGTGACTGCCCAGAAGTCTGCTGGCTTGAGAAAGATGTTCTTCCTCAGCATTTATTATATTTGGCTACCCAGTTCTGTAAACATGTATACACACACATACAGAGGGATATTTTTTTTTCTGCTTAAAGTAATACATTCATTGAACACAATCTTGGAAATAGATAATCCCACCTCCAGATTGTCACTGTTAGTGTTTCAGTATTTTTTTCTTCAGTCTTTTTTTTCTGTATGTCTCTATTTTTTTTGTTTTGTATGTGTGTGTTTGAAAATAAAATTGCACATATTGGGTTTCCTGTTTAAAACACTTAATTTCTATGACCTCTTTGTTTTTCTATAAGGACATTATACTGGATGCATGATACTTTCATATTTTTTAACCATAATTAAACCAGTTCTCCATGGTTGAACATTTTTTGACCCCAACTTCCCCCCATAAGTCTGCAATGAACATTCCTACATTTTCTGAACACCTGATTATCTCATTTGGGTAAACATCAAAACATAAAATTACTATATTGAAAGGTCGGAACAGTAAGTCTTTTAAAACCCATTTACACAATTCCTAAGCTTGAAATTAAAAGCCTAATAAGAAACATTTCAGAATGGGGAACCATACTTATCTGTTCCTATGCACCAAAAAATAAATAATTAGGCTCAAAGCTTCTAAGATTAAGGTACACATATTGGTATTACTTGCTTTCAGTAAACATTTTATAAAATTTGACATAAATAGTAAATCGTGTATTTAATACTCAAGTGCAGTTTTCTGCTGGACATTGGAAAAAGCTGAGAAAAGAAAAAAAAGACAAAGTTTCTTGAGATACAAATATATAGTCTTTACTTATAGACTAAGAAACATCTGTGGCCTAGGAAATTTCAAAGGTCTTCCCAACTATCTTTTAACACATTTGCTGTTAAAAGTGTCAGTGAGAAGAGGATTCCCAATTCAGAAAAATATGATCACGTTTAAAGTTGTATATGTTAGCAAAGGACAACTGCCCATTCCCTTTTCTTTAAATAAGAGTCTTTTCTACTATATTTCTCCTAGAAAATCATATGAATGTGTCTTCTTTTAGCAAAGAGATGGGATAAATTTATAGTTCAACAGAACCTTTCATTCAGCACTGTATCCCCAGCACCTATTATGATGCTGATAAAAGAGTAAGCACTTAATACCAATAAAGAAGATTTAATAGCAAATACATCAGTCAGTTACATACACTGTTGAGTTCTCATTCTGCAATGTAATATATCAATGATTTCACAATAAAAGTCAGTGTTAAAACAGAATCTACTAGGCCCTGGCCGGTTGGTTCAGTGGTAGAGTGTCGGCCTGGCGTGCAGAAGTCCCAGGTTCGATTCCTGGCCAGGGCACACAGGAGAAGCGCCCATCTGCTTCTCCACCCCTCCCCCTCTCCTTCCTCTCTGTCTCTCTCTTCCCCTCCCACAGCTGAGGCTCCATTGGAGCAAAAAGATGGCCCGGGCGCTGAGGATGGCTCTATGGCCTCTGTCCCAGGCTCTAGAGTGGCTCTGGTCGCAACAGAGCAATGCCCAGGATGGGCAGAGCATCACCCCCTGGTGGGCGTGCCGGGTGGATCCCGGTCAGGCGCATGCGGGAGTCTGTCTGACTGCCTCCCCGTTTCCAGCTTCAGAAAAATACAAAAAACAAAACAAAACAAAAAAACCCCCAGAATCTACTATATGAATTACTTGTTTGACTTAACATCAAGGGAAATCCAGCCCTACATATACACAGTAGGAAAAGGTTTAAACCAAATCTATCAAACATAACAAAATTACTGTAATTTAAAGTATGTTGCCTCATATAAAAAATTCTTTTGGAATTTCTTTATTATTCTGTTGACCACCCAGTCCCTCATTAGTACTTGGTAAATCACAATGTAGAAATATGAATTCTGAATAAATAGTGTTCAGAAGGAAATAGCATTTAATGTTCTGGGCATTTTAGGAGGGAAAAGGATTAAAAATGGCAGAATAAAAAAAATCAACATTGACTAATGTGAGATGAAAAAAGCTGAGATGAAATAAACTGAGCTAAAACAGATACCAGCAAAAAATATATTAAAAATAGGCAAGCATAATTTACTTATATATTTCTAAAATAGCTGTACATACAATCAAGTGAACTATCGATACATATAAAAACCAGATGAATCTCAAGGGCATTTTGCTTAATGAAAAAAGGCAATCACTACAGATAACCTACTATATGATTCCATTTCCATGACATTGCAAAAATGACAAAACTATAGAGATGAAGAACAGGTTAGTGGTGGCCTGGGGACAGAACTAGGGGAGGAATGCAATACAAATGTCCACTCCTCTGCAGTGTTGACCTTGATTGTGGTGATGGCCACACAAATATGTTCATGGACTGAATGGAACCCCCCATATACATACAAATAAACACATATGAAACAGTGAAAACTGAATAAAGTCTACTTAACATTAATGCACCCATGTCAATCTATGATTGTACTACAGTGATGAGATGTCACCATCAGAGGAAACTGAATTAAAGGTATGTATAGATAGACTATTTTTGTAACTTCCTGTGATTCTATAATTATTTCAAAATAAGATGTTTAAGAAATAGCTCTACAATTTCTATCAAATGTAATTATTCCCTCATTTCCCCCACTTGCCTTCACCCAAGTGCTGCTCTTTGAATTTAACAAGCTCTGAATATTTGCTGAATGAGTTTTATATAGAAGCTCTATTTCAGGAGTAAGAGTTATAATCCACTAGCATTTAAATTTTAAAGTGACACAGTGATTTATATTAGTAACTTATAAAAATAAATGTATAATGATCATTTATAGTTATATAACACATAGTTATACAATCAGATTAGGAGACAAGTATAACAGTAACACAAAAAAGGGGAGGTGGCTATTTTAAATCAGCTATCTACCAGTTAAAAGTTTGTTTTGATCTTATTTATTATTTTGCATAGCTGCTCTTAGCTGCATGCATATACTTCATTCTGAGTTCTTGCCATTATTTACTTGGTATACAGGCCTTTCCATGTTTCCTGTTGAGTCCTCACCTTTCTCATTTGAGGCGTTAACAGATCTAGTCTGCCAAATCATTTTTTGTAATGAGGCATTCATATGCTACCCATTTTGGCTTCCCAAATTCCAGGATTTGAAGGCTTACCTTGGGTAGACCAATAGACTCCATGGCTCTTAACCACTGGACGGTATTATCTGTGTGTCGAAAATGAAGGCCAGACTTCTAATGGGGTGGCAGGGCAAGAAACACACAAAAATGAATCATTTGTAATAATTCTTTTTCATTAGTAGGATGCTTTTCAATTATTTATCCTAGAATAATGTTATTAGAGCCCCCATAAAACAACTAAACACACAGTAAAGGATACTACACCATTTAGCAAAACGCCAACCATCTTTGAGACTTTGAGACCATTCCAGTTTCCACTATTCACACATTTGAGGTAACTCTGAAATAGAATCTCAAAGACCATTTAATGTCTAGCACATGCCTAAAAATATTTTATGAAACATAAAACACATGTGGGCACATCTTACACACACACACACACGCACACGCACACGGTGTCACGATTTTGGCAACTGTAGCTGAAAAGAGAACCTAGTAACTTCAGGAAACACAGACAGGGTTTTTAGAAGACTAAATAAAACACTTTCCTATTTGTGGTTTCTGGTTTATTACATTAATGTAATATTCTATAGAAAACCTGAAAAATGTAGGAAAATACAAAGATAAAAAAAACTACCCATAATACCACGCAAATTTCAGTAACTATTCCTTTTGTAACTTAACCCTAATCTTGGCCTTGTACAGTAAGTGAACCTTCAGTGGAAATGTTTTTACAAGACCTTGTCTACCCATAGAATACATAATCCTTCTGCATCTTCCATTCTTTATAGTCCTAATCAGTCAGTCATTTTTTTCTGCATCTTCTATCAATATAGCATACTTGCCTTTATCTCATGAAGCTGTATCAGATAATGAATCACTGAGAGCTTAAAATGGTCTTGTATTTTTAATTAGTTTAATGAATAGCACAATGTTATCTATTTGAAAACAAAAAAAGTAATGATAGAATAGTGTCATCATATGATTAATATCCAATAATTATATTCAGAAAATCAGCTTTCTTCATCTTCTGTGACCTACAATCTAATAGTTTATTTAACTAAAAGTATACTTGCTGCTGTTAGAAATTAAGAAATATAAGGGGGGTTCCAAGATGGCCACAGAGTAGGAAGACGCTCCAACTCCCACTTCCCAGAACCAAGGTGAATTACAATTTAAATTTGAGGACACTCATTGTAAAAGACAAACTTTGGACTAAACTAAGAGGATTCTACAGCCAAGGACCAGCAAAGAACCCACACTGAGACTGGTAGGAAAGACGGAAACATGGAAAGGGCTGTCCTGCTCCTGGGAGTGAGTGGTGGCCAGGAGGGACTTTCGTGATGGGAAGGGCTGTCCAGCGAGTTGTGGGTCCTTACCTCAAAACCAGAATCCCAACCTAGAACCCTGGAGCCTGGAAAGGGTTTACGTACTATATTTGGCTGAGATAAAAGCCTAGACATGGTTTGAGAGGAGGTAGGATTCTCAGACCCAGGCTCTGTATTATAGAAACTGCACGGAGACCTCGCTCACAGCAACTTTCCTGGAGCTCCAGAAGTGGAGAGCGCTGGGAGGACTGGAGATGCCAGGGGAGAGAGTGGTCTTAGAGACACAGGGGAAGATACTTTGAGGTACGGACACCCTAAACCCTGGGCTAAATCACTCCCCAAATCTAAAGTGAACATTTTTCCTGGGAACAGAATCACCAGCAAAGGAAAGAAAGAGCCCCGTCCACCGAAGGCTTCCCTGCCCTAGCTAGAACAAAGGCACTTAGAGGTAGGAAGCACATTAGGGACACAAATAGGGAGTGCAGAGGTCTAAGATACACCACCGCCCACACTGCTGAGTGCTCGCCTGGGGCAAGTGGGCGGGAGACGGCGGGGCACGGCTTCGGAAGCCAGAGCAGTTCCAATGAGGATGCGCAAGCTGGTCCATGGAGCCAGGAACCGCCACTGCCGCTGCAGAGGTCTGGGCTCACACACAGTCTGGCTTGCTGAGTGGCCAGCCCTTGGTGCGGGCACATGCCCCAGCGTCAGCGGAGAGGGTGCATGCGGGCGTGTGAGCCTGCAAGAGAGTGCGGAAGTTGCGCCAGCTGCTGCGGGGGTCCAGGTCCACACGCAAACCAGCTTGGGGTGGGGCACGCTCTCAGGGGCAGTGGAAGCCAGGGCGACCTCGGTGGTGATCCCTGCAGGCATGCGCCACCTCCTCCACAGCGGCTGCTAGTATCTAAGCGGATGTGCAGACCTCCAGCAACACTGATGGGCCCTCCGCAGCAGTGGAGGCCGAGGCAGTCCGGAAGTGGTCCGAGCAGGGTGCGTGACTCCACCCTTGGGGGTGAAAGCTGGGGCAGATGCTGCGGGAGCCCAAACCCATGAGCAACAGTGTCCTTGCCGCAAACTGGCTCTCAGAGGCAATGGAGGCTGGGGCAGCTGTGGAAGCAGTCCAAACGGGCATGGGCACGAGGGCACATGCACGCCCGACCAGGGCAGCGGTGGTCGTGAAAACAGGCTGGTGGCAGCAGCACCTGAGCCCAAAAGTTCCAGGCAGCAACAGCAGCGGTGGCCCAGTAGACGGACCACACAACAGGAGCACAGGGGCCAAAGTCACTGGACCCTTGTGACTACACCCTACTGATTGCTGGGAAAAAAAAAAGGAATAAAAACAAAATAAACGACAATAAAATGAGTAAATAAAATGTCTGGATAGAATGACACCTGAGGATAAGGAGTAGGCCACATCTAATACCGTACCTAATCACTGAATTATAGTACTGAGCCCAACAAGTAGCCAGTAATAAGAGGCAACAGAAAGCAGATTTTAGGGGAACTTGAACTTTTAAAGGAACTTCTTCCAGGCTAAGAGTAGATAAAAGCAAGCCTAGCAGTGTAGCTGATATTTACAATACCTGGACCCAGCAGAGGCAACCTCAATATCTGGATAGCCTGTAGCTCCCAAAAGGTGGATAAGAACCAGTCATAGGCAGTGATCCCCACTGATTTATGCCAGGCCCTGGCCAGGGAGGTCCACGGCAGGCACATTCAGTGGTCAGATACGAAAAGCACCAGTTCAGGACCTAAAAATCCTTGTTAGAGTGGAAGCTTAATGGAGGGCTCCTCACACCTGACCCAGCTAAGACATAGAAAACTCTGCCACAAACAGCAAAAAACAACAGTGATAGCAGATAAGTAGCCCACAGCAGATTACAAACAACAGCTGATGCCAACACAAGAAGACCTACAAATAACACAACTGAAAATTGGAGGCAGAAAACACCAACCCTAGACTTAGCCAGCTCTACAAACAACACACCCAAAGGAGAAGGGTATACACAGACAAAATAGGAAGACAGAAGTGCAATCCAAATAAATAAGAGAAACCCATTTTCTGTGTAAGAAACTGAGTAAGACGGAAATAAGCAAACTACCGAATGCAGAGTTTAAAATAATGATTATTAGAATGCTGAAAGATCTTAGAACAACAATGGATGGACTCAATGAGCACCTGAAGAAAGAGATAACAAGCATCAAAAAGGACACTGAAATAATAAAGAAGAACCAGTCAGAAATGAGAAATAAAATATCAGAAATTAACACTACATTAGAAGCAACTAAAAGCAGGCTGGATCGAATCAATGGTTCAGAAGACAAGATAAACAAAAACATGGATGTGGAGCAGCAAAAAGAAAAGTAGATGAAAAAATCTGAGGAAACTCAAAGAGAGCTCTGTGACAACCTAAGAGAAACATTGCCCGCATCATAGGAGTTCCTGAAGAAGAAGAGAAAGAACAAGGAATAAAAACCTTGTTCAATAAAATCATAGCTGAAAATTTCCCTAAATTGATGCAGGAAAAAGTCACACAAGTTCAAGAAGCACAGAGATTTCCATCAAAGAGAACCCCCCCCAAATCTATACCAAGACACATCATAATTAAAATACCAAACCTAAGAGATAAAGTGAAAATATTAAAAACTGCTAGAGAAGAAAAGGCTACCAACTACAAAGGAGCCCCCATAAGGATGACATCTGACTTCTCAACAGAAACACTTGAGGCCAAAAGGGAATGGCAAGAAATATTCAAAGTAATGCAGAACAAGAGCCAACAATCAAGACTTCTTTATCCAGCAAAGCTATCATTTAAAAATGGAGGAAAAATAAAAAGCTTCCCAGACAAAACAAAACAAAACAAAACAAAAACCTCAAGGAATTCATTACAACCAAACCAATGCAGCAAGAATGTTAAGAGGCCTGTTGTAAACAGAACAAAAAGGGAAAAGAATATAGTAAAAGAGGAAGATAGCTTTAAAGAATAAAATGGCAATAAACAACTACATATCAATAATAACCTTAAATGTAAATGTATTAAATAATCCAATAAAAAAACATAGGGCAGCTGAATGGATAAGAAAACAGGACCCATACATATGCTGTCTACAAGAGACACACCTCAAAACAAAAAATACACATAGACTAAAGGTAAAAGAATAGAAAAAAATATTTCAAACAAATAGAAATGAAATAAAACCTGGGGTACCAATATTTATATCTGACAAAATGGACTTTAAAAACAAAAGCTATATAGTAAGAGATAAAGAAGGTCACAACATAATGATAAAGGGAGCAAATCAACAGGAAGATATAACTGTTATAAATATCTATGCAGCTAATATAGGAGCACCTAAATATATAAAGCAGACTTTGATGGATATAAAGGGTGAGATCAACAGCAATACTATAACAGTAGAGGATTTCAATACCCCACTAACATCACCAGATAGATACTCAGGAAAGAAAAAAATCAACACAGAAACAGCAGACTTAAAGGACACACTATATCAGGGGTCTCAAACTCAACTCAGCATGTGGGCCGCAGAGCAAGATCACAGCCCTTCGGTGGGCCACACTAGGTCTACAAAAGGCAACTGTTAAGCAACACTTTTCTCACTGCAGTTGAAAACAAAAAAAAATCAGTACAACAAGCACAATCGTACATGCAGTTTACTCAGTGTCAGAAAACGACCAGAAACTGTAGTTCACATCACAACTGCTGTTAACTAAGCTAATATCTAGCTAGGATGCTAGAGAAATGAAAAATACAAGTAGGCCCCTAGGCTTACTTAATTTTATCCAAAATATTTTGAACTTCGTGGATTAGTCTGCGGGCCACACAAAATTGTTCGGCGGGCCGCATGCGGCCCGTGGGCCGCGAGTTTGAGACCCCTGCACTAGATCAACTGGATTTAATAGATATCTTCAGAACCTTTCACCCTAAAGCAGCAGAATATACTGTACATTCTTTTCAAGTGCTCATGGCACATTCTCTAGGATAGACCACATGTTAGGGCACAAAAGCAGTCTCAACAAATTTAAAAAGACTGAAATGATATCAAGCATTTTCTCTGATCACAATGGCATAAAACTAGAAATCAACTACAACAGAAAAACTGCAAAATACTGAAACACATGGAAACTAAATAGCATGTTATTAAATAACAAATGGGTTAACAATGAGATCAAAGAAGAAATAAAAAAATTCCTAGAAATAAATGATAATGAGCATACAACAACTCAAAATTTATGGGACACAGCAAAAGCTGTGTCCCAGAGAGGGAAGTTCATAGCACTACAGACAAACCTCAAGAAGCTAGAAAAAGCTCAAATAAACAACTTAACCCTACACCTAAAAGAACTAGAAAAAAAAACAGCAAGTAAAGCCCAGAGCTAATAGAAGGAAGGAAATAATAAAGATCAGAGCAGAAATAAATGACATAGAGGCTAAAGAAACAATACAGAGAATCAATGAAACCAAGGGCTGGTTTTTTGAAAGAGTCAACAAGATCAATGAACCTTTAACCAAACTCACCAAGAAGAAAAGAGAGAGGACTCAAATAAAATTAGAAATGAGAGTGGAGAAATAACAACTGACAAAACAGAAATACAAAGGATTGTAAGAAAATCCTATGAAGAACTGTATGCCAAAAAATTAGACAACCTAGGTGAAATAGACAAATTCTTTGAAACATATAAGCTTTCAAAAATCAATCTGGAAGAATCAGGAAACCTAAACAGACTGATTATAACAAATGAGATCAAAACAGTTATCAAAAAACTCCCAACAAACAAAAGCCCTGGGCCAGATGGCTTCAGAGGTGAATTCTACCAAATATTCAACTCCTCTCCTTCTCAAGCTATTTCAAAAATTCAAGAGGAAGAAAGACTTCCAAGCTTCTTTTATGAGGCGAGCATAATTCTGATTCCAAAACCAGGCAAAGACAACACAAAGAAAGAAAATTATAGGCCCAATATCCCTGATGAATTTAGATGCTAAAATCCTCAACAAAGTATTAGCAAACCGAATCCAACAATACATGAAAAAAATCATACACCATGATCAAGTAGGATTTATTCTTGGGAGGCAAGGCTGGTACAATATTCGTAAATCAATCAATGTGATTCATCACATAAATAAAAGGAAGTAGAAAAACCACATGATAACTTCAATAGATGCAGAAAAAGCATTTGCTAAAATCCAGAACCCATTTATGATCAAAACTTTCAGCAAAGTGGGAATACAGGGAACATGCCTCAACATGATAAAAGCCATCTATGACAGACCCACAGCCAACATCATACTCAATAATTAAAAGCAATCCCCTTAAGATCAGGAACAAGGCAGGGGTGCCCCCTTTCACCATTCTTATTCAACATAGCCCTGGAAGTCCTAGCCACAACAATCAGACAAGAAGAAGAAATAAAAGGCATCCAAATTGGAAAAGAAGAAGTAAAACTATCATTATTTGCAGATGATATGATACTGTATTTAGAAAACCCTAAAGTCACATTCAAAAAACTACTGGACCTGATAAAAGAATTCAGCAAGGTGGCAGGGTATAAAATTAATATCCAGAAATCAGAGGCATTTTTTATACACCAACAATGAACTGTCAGGAAGAGTAATTAAAGAAACAATCCCCTTCACTATTGCAACAAAAAAAATAAAGTACCAAAGAGTAAATTTAAACAAGGAGATTAAAGGCTTGTACTTGGAAAATAATAAAACATTGATAAAAGAAATCAAGGAAGATACAAACAAGTGGAAGCATATACCGTGCTCATGGTTAGGAAGAATAAATATCATTAAAATGTCTGTATTACCCAAAGCAATTTATAAATTCAATGCAATACCAATTAAAATACCAATGACATACTTCAAAGATATAGAACACATATTCCAAAAATTTATATGGAACCAAAAAAGAACACGAACAGCCTCAGCAATCTTGAAAAAGAAGAATAAAGTGGGACGTATCACACTTCCTGATATCAAGTTATACTACAAGGCCATTGTACTTCAAAATAGCTTGGTACTGGCATAAGAACAGGCATACAGATCAATGGAACAGAATAGAGTACCCAGAAATAAACCCACACCTTTATGGACAATTGATATTTGACAAAGGAGGTAAGGAAATACAATGGAGTAAAACAGTCTCTTTAACAAATGGTGTTGGGAAAATTGGACAGCTATCTGCAAAAAAATGAAACTAGACCATCAACCTCCACCATTCACAAAAATAAACTCAACATGATAAAAGCCATCTATGACAAAATGGATAAAAGACTTAAATGTAAGTCGTAAAACCATAAGCATCTTAAAAGAAAACATAGGCAGTAAGCTCTCTGACATCTCTCACAGCAATATATTTGCTGATTTATCTCCACAGGCAAGTGAAATAAAAGACAGGATAAACAAATGGGACTGTATCAAACTAAAATGCTTTTGTACAGCTACAGACAGTATGAACAGAATAAAAAGACAAACCACACAATGGGAGAACATATTCAACAATATGTCTGAAAAGGGGCTAATAACCAAAATTTATAAAAACTTGTAAAACTCATACCAGGAAGATAAACAGTCCAATCAAAAAATAGGCAAATGAAATGAATAGACACTTCTCCAAAGAGGACATACAGATGCCCAATAGGCATAAGAAAAAATGCTCAGCATCACTAATCATTAGAGAAATGCAAATTAAAACCACAATGAGATATCACCTCACACCAGTCAGAATGGCGCTCATCAACAAAACAACACATGATAGGTGCTGGCCAGGATGTGGAGAAAGGGGAACCCTCCTGCACTGCTGGTGGGAATGCAGACTGGTGCAGCCTCTGTGGAAAACAGTATGGAGATGTTTCAAAAAATTAAAAATGGAACTGCCTTTTGACCCAGCCATCCTACTTTTAGGAATATATCTCAAGAATACCATATCAATGATTCAAAAGGAAAAATGCACCCCCATGTTTATGGCAGCATTGTTCACAATAGGAAAGATCTGGAAACAGCGTAAGTGTCTGTCAGTGGACGAGTGGATTAAAAAGCAGTGGTACATATTTATAATACAATGGAATACTATGGGACCATGGAAAAAAAAAGGAAATATTACCTTTTGCAAGAACATGGATGGACCTGAAAACTATTATGTTAAGTGAAATAAGCCAGGTAGAGAAAGAAAAATATCATATGACCTCACTCATTTGAGGAATCCAAGGAACAATGTGAACTGAGGAATGGAATTGAGACAGAGGTGAGATCAAAGGAACCAGAGGAAAAGAGGACTGAGGGAAAGGGGATGAGAAGATGGGATAAACCTGAAGGGAATGGGGGAGGGCATTGTTGGGAGGGGGGTAAGGGAGATGTTTAGGGAAATATGGGGGAGGGGGGTGCATTCGGGGCGATACTAGAATCTATGTAAACACAATAAATTAAACTTAATAAAAAAATTAAGAAATATAAGCAAATTAACATTCGACAAATGTTAACGGATTTTTAAAAGTGGTCACATATTAATTGAACTATGTGTGTAAAACACTTTATGTAAATTACCTCTAATTTTTCACAAAACTCTGCAAGTTGATTGCCTTTCCCACATTTTAGAAATAAAGAAATATCTGCCCAAAAGATGAACTGATTTTCCCAAAGTCAAATATCTGTTAAGTGGTTGATCTAGGATTCAAGACAGAGACAGAGGGATAGAGAAAAGGAAAATGAGAAAGGAAAAGAGTAAAGCAGCCAGTAGGTTAACAGCCGGGCTGTAAACATCCGAGGGTTTGCAACTCATCAGAAACCCTTTGCCAGAATACAAACCATTCTCAGACATGGTCCTCTGTGGCCACAGAGGAACAATTTGGAAACAATCCACAATCACATCAAGACAGAGAAAAGGCCCTTTGGAACCACAAAAATAGCTCAACGTCCCCCCTTTCCAACTAAGATGTACAACTTGCTCCTTGACTCACGTTCATCTAGTTTCTGGTTAATCTTTTCCCTTCCTAGATACACTCACCAAATGTACACTGCTTTCTGATGAAACCTAAAAGGTAATGGTGGTACTTGCTTCCCTAAATCTTTTTTTTTTTTTTTTTTTGAGAGGCGGAGGAGACAAAAATGGAAAGACAGACAAGAAGGGAGAGAGATGAGAGGCCATCACTTATAGTTGCGGCACTTCAGTTGTTCATTGATTGCTTGCTCACATGTGCCTTGACTGATGGGTTCCAGCTAAGACAATGACCCCTTGCTCAAGCCAGTGACCTTGAGGCTCAAGCCAGCGACCATGGGGTCATATGTATGATCCCACGCTCAAGCTGGTGACTCCAGGGTTTCAAACCTGGGTCCTCAGATGTCCACTGCACCCTCACGGGGTCAGGCTCCCTAAATCCTTATTTAACAGTGCCCAGCACAAGCCTAGATCCACACTGAGTCTCTGGATCAGCGGTTCTCAACCTGTGGGTCGCGACCCTGGCGGGGGTCGAACGACCAAAACAAAGGGGTTGCCTAAAGCCATTGGAATTCTCCCCTGTGTTTTGGTCGTTCAACCCCCGTTGGGGTTGCGACCCACAGGTTGAGAACCGCTGATCCAGAGACTCAGTGTGGATCTAGGCTTGTGCTGGGCACTGTTAAATAAGGATTTGGGGAGCCTGACCCCGTGGGGGTGCAGTGGACATATGGCTAAGGATAACCTTAGCCATAAAATGAAAGTAGGACTGCTTCTTTGAGTTGGAACAATAAAAATATTCACAAAGCACTTTGTTGCAATGTGCACTTAAGAATGCATTTAATGTTAGCTATAATTATTATGCTACAACACTAGGCTTGAAACTTATATTCACCTTTATGGTCAGAAAAGTGTTTAGTCCTTCATGTAACAGGCACTGAAGGAAAAGATAGTTATTTTAGTCATAATTCTACAGTAAATGAAATGACAGATTTCAAATCCTCTACCTACTTTCTTTTTAATAAATTTCAATTACTGTTGACATTGGACATTATATTAATTTCAGGTGTACATATAGTGGTTAGACATTTTCCTTCATCCACTTTAAATACTTGACAAACACTGATTTCAGAGCCCTTTGATCCATGGCTCCATATTTAAGAAGTAAGTTTCAGTGAACAAACTATATTAAACATATTTATATACCAGATTTACTTTAATTAGAATAAAAATGGTCTTCTATACAGACTCAAAATAATCTTGGGTCATTATAACCAATCCTATGTATCAATACAAGACGAGGTGGCATGTCTGTAACCATACTTAGCCAATAGTTGTTATTGTCCATCCACCTAATTGTTTTCAGGTATTGGAATAGAAAGTGCATGCCAATTTTTCTACTACTATGCTATTACAACTCCAGCAAGCAAGGTTGTTCAGGCTGAAATTGAGTAGATAACGAATTACGTAAGTCTTCTTTGGATGCTAACTACAAACATAGTAGAATCAAAGCATTTTAGAACTATGAGGTAGTTTAGAAACCAGTAACTATTCTAATTTGCTCATTTTATAGATAGCAAACTGAGGACCCAAGTATTTAAGACATATTCAAGTTGGCTTAACTTGTTAAGATCAGGGCCAAGACTACCGTGCAAGACTCCAGACTCCAAGTCCAAATACTCTGTTCAGTTCATTGCCCACAGAGCCTCGGAAGCAGTGCCTCAAGCATTCATAGTGTGCTCGCTGAGCTCTACCAGACTCTGTGCCAAGTGCTTTGCATGAATGACCACATTCGTTCCTCACAGTATCTCCACAAAGGTTGATAGTATCCTGATTATGATTCTCAGTTTACAAGTGAGGAAACTGAGGCTCAGAGAGGCAAACTTGGTGGTGAGGCCCAATTCAAACATTTTGTTTCACAGCTCATACTACTAACCACCATGCATATGCTTTCCCTATCAAAGACTCACCAAAATATTCACGATTTAGTATAACCCTACAATAATCTGTGCAGTGTCGGAACAACACCGTTTTTTGAGGGACACTTCCCTCCTCCTTGTCTTTCCTTTACCCATCCTACTCTGCTTGGGAACACTCTCACCTTTCAAGCCTTCTCCACAGAAACCTTCCTGGCTTCTTAACCCACCATTCCACCCCGTTTAGAACTGACCACTTTCTCTTTGGTTGTCTATTGCAGTCCATCCAGCTGTCTTCACTTCACTGCCCTCCACCCACTTCCAATCTCTTTCCAGGATTCACCCTTTGTTTTCCCTCCTGAATCCATTGACTTTTCAGCCAAGCAGGCCACCGTCACCTGGATTAAGTAATTCTCTCACTGTGCTCCACCTCCACCCTCATCTTCCTTCCAGTTAATTCGAAATCACATAGAGCAGTAGACAGATCTTCCTAAAAAGCACACACTGCACTGTGATGCCTCTGTTTAACATTTCAAAGGTTTCCCCCCACCCCTAGCCCTATTCTTAGGATAAAATCATAGATCCTCCACGTGTGCCTTCCTGCTTTGTCTCTGCTCCCTCCTGATCCATTTCCCATCACTGTCCCTCCCAGCAGCCTCACAGCACTGGGTTTGGCCACATGTTATCCTTCCCAGAGGAAGGAGCCTTTCACAATGCTCTGGGACTGTTCTCCTCATTCCCTACACTGCACTCTGCCCATAATGATTTCCTTCCAATCTTCCAGCCTTCTCAGAGAACTACATCTTCTGAGTGTTGCTGTCAATTTCTTCCTTCATACACTTACCACAATTCACAATGCATATTCTTCACTCACAGTCTCTCTCCAACTCTAAGCACCATGAAACCATGTCTGCCTTGCTCGCCTCTCTTGGGGCCTAGCACACAGTAGGTGTTGATACATATTGCATGGAAGGATGTGTTCTACCCTCTATGCATTTCTATGATAGTACAACTTTACCTTCTTCCCCTTATTAAAATTTATTATACTCATGTTTTTCTACCATTAGAACGGTGGTCCTCTAACCTTAGTGTATATAAGAAAAGAATCACCTGGGGTGATTATTAAGAATGCATTTCCTGGGTCTCTGATCAAGAGATTCTGCCTGACTCAGTAGACTGGGTTGGGGTCCAGGAATGCACACTTTTATACACACCCATCAGGTGGTTCTGCAGGAGAGGTGACCATCATTCTTTAAAAAAGGCTGTCTGGTAGAGTGTCAGCCTGGTGTGTGGATGTCCTGGGTTCAATTCTCAGTCAGTGCACACAGGAGAAGCACCCATCTGCTTCTCTGCCCTTCCCCCCTCTCCATTCTCTCTATCTCTATCTTCACCTCCCACAGCCAAGACTCCATTGGAGCAAAGATGGCTCGTGCGCTGAGGATGGTTCCATAGATTCTGCCTCAGGTGCTAGAATGGCTCCAGTTGAAAAGAAGCAATGCCCCAGATGGGCAGATAATCGCCCCCTAGTGGGTATGCCAGGTGGATCCAGACCAGGCACATGTGGGAGTCTGTCTCTCTGCCTCCTTGCTTCTCACTTCAAAAATATTTAAAAAAATAAATATTTTTTAAAAAAGGATTTTCAAACTTGAAGCACCTTGATTAAGTATCAAACAAAGCATAGAAGAAAGGGAAAAAAAATGGAGCCCTTTGGTTACTTGAAACTACTTTCGTTTGTTTCCTCACCCAATAGCTAGTGTATTTCCCTATGCATGGGATGTCCCCATGTATAAGACAAACCTTAATTTTGGGGACCAAAATTTGAAAAAAAAAGTATTACATAAAGTTATTGAACTCAAGTTTTATTAATCATAAAATTCAGACAACTCCTCATCACTGTAAAAACTCCCATCCATTAGCTTGTCCTCATCTGTATCTGATGACGAATCACTGTGTTCACATATTGCCTTGTCCTCAATTTCCATCTATGGCATTTGAAATGTCACTCTTCTTAAATGACCTGACAATGATTTATCTCAATCTTAATATTATCCCAGGATCTTTTCACCCAGGTACAAACTTCTCCTATAGTTGGGTTTCTTCACTCTTCCTGCTGGTGTCAATTTGTCTCCAGAAGACTTCATCTATGGTTCCATTTGTCTCCCATGGCAGCTTTGAAGGGTTTGTTAATACTGACATCAAGTGGTTGGAGCTGGGATGTCAAGCCTCCAGGTATAATGCAAGTTTTGTTTTTTGCTCCGCAGCAATCTCCTTTGTGTTTTTTGTTCTGTGTGCCCTGAACTGATCAAGTACCAATAGGGCAGTCTGGCATAAGAGCCCACCTGGTCTCCTTCTCCAAACTTTCTTAAACCAGATCTTCATCCCATCCTGATCCATCCAACCCTTATCATGAACGTGGACAATCACTGCTCAAGGAACGTCTTATTTTGACATTGTTTTGCGTTTGAAAATCAGCATAGGAGGCAGCTTGGTTCCGTCAGCACAACAAGCTAGAACAGCTGTATAATGGCTCTTTTCATGTCCACTTGTCTTCACAGCTAGTTTTCACTGCCTTCTTATCAATAATTCTGTTACTTGGGACATTAAATTGAAGGGGGATTTCATGCATATTTGCAATCTGTCCCAACTCAAACTGATGTGTCTTCTGACATTGAATGACAAAACGATGAAATGCAAGGACCTTCTGCTCATAGCTTTCAGGCATCTTTTGGGCAAGTCTGGTGTGTGTACGCATGCTTAGTCCATTCTGTTTCATGAACCTGAAGCACCAGTTGTGTCCTCATTTGAAATCAGTGACTTCTTTTTCATCAGCAATTCTTCTTGCCTTATGCTGACTATCTTTGTGAACACAGGAATTCCAATTGTCCTTTACTCTTCAGTCCATATCTTCAATTCCCTCTAAATCAGGCCATTTTGCTGAGTTGTCTCTCATGGCCTTATTTTGCCGTAGCTTTTTCTGTAGGGTTTCTTCTTCCTGTAGCCAATTTCAAATTGATTTCTCAGTTGGAGGAGGACCAAACTTATGTTCAGCAGAATGATTTTTGTTCACTTTTTCAAATTGGATCACTTTTAACTTGAATTCAGCACTGTATGAAAATATTTTCTGAGCCATTTCTGGGCAGAACATGGCAAAATGTAACCTATCGTAATATACTGGGAACAAGTGTGAAACAGTAAGTGCAAAGACAAGTGTGAAAAAGTGGAAAATGCAAGTAAAAAAATCTACAACAATGAGCACAAAAACAAGCGCAAAAAAGTGGGAAATGCAAGTAAAAGAAAAATAGTACAACCAGTGTATAAGAAGCCCCAGTTTTTAGACCCCAAACTTTTTGAAAAAGGATGCGTCCTATACACCCTCTCTAGCAATTTCCATGGCCAGACCCTGCACCTTCACCAAGGATATGGAAG
This sequence comes from Saccopteryx bilineata, assembly GCF_036850765.1. Classification (NCBI taxonomy): domain Eukaryota; kingdom Metazoa; phylum Chordata; class Mammalia; order Chiroptera; family Emballonuridae; genus Saccopteryx; species Saccopteryx bilineata. Next base: position 200,832,724 of record NC_089493.1, on the reverse strand, counting down.
AGAAGACACACATGTTTTTGCCTTCATTACTGTATACCATGGTTTACTGTAAGAGACAGTGGGAAGTGCCACTGCAAACTTGGCATGGTCACATAACTCAGACCTGAAGTGGGGAGTGGAGGTGGCCAGGAAAAAACTACTCATCATTGGAAGGTTTAACTCTAAGATCTAGACATCTTTCTAATCGTAAATTAAAGGGGATTAGAAAAAGTTGTTATATGCTAAAGGTTGTGTATAAGTTGGCAAAGAGGATAGGGTAGCGTGAGAGCTCCCATTTGCTTCGGTCAAAGGCATTAGTGTCCAAACTGAGCACATTGGAGCTTGGGGTGGGAACTCATGCTGGGGGCCACACTGCCTAACAGGCAGGTCATATTTTATGGCTGTAGTCTAGGCAGATCCCACAGTAAGAGTCCATGTTTACTGAACTCATGGTTTCCAGATGGCATATCAAGGGCTGTGCTGGGTTACTGAGCATTCCCTTGAGTTTCAGTGTCTTTGCTACAGTCCCATGATTTAGTGTTCCTGGGAAAGGACCATGTGATGGACTTTAGTCCCAAAGAACACAAGAACAGTAAGTTAATTAAGTCTCCTGTTCACTAATATTTGTCTCCTTTCATTTTTGTAAAAGAAATGAAATGGCCTTAAAATAAAATTTTATGATTACAAAACATTCCCATTCAGGGACATTAAGTATTTTCAGGAATTTAATAAAAGGAAAAGAAAAGGTAGCATCTCTTTTCTCCAGTGATTTAACAGAGAGAAGGATGTGTGTTTTCTCCCACAGCACAGCTGGAATCAAGCCGCCTCCTCCTGCTCTATCCCTCCTTCCCGCCCCTCTCCTCAAATCCCTTCTTGGGGCACCCCAGCCTCTCAGGGATCTGATGATGTGGGGATGGCAAAACACAGCACTTCTAGCTCTCACCATGTTCAACTTAGGGATGACCCACCTGCCTAGGCTCACAAATATTTTATTTTGTAAGAAAAGATTGGAAATATTTCCCCATCTCCACCCCAAAGACGAGTTTCTATTTATTCAAATAGTAGGATCTCTAAGGCCTGCAGAAAACAATACCTGTTTTAGTTGCTAGTAGAGTATCCAGAACTGAACAGGAAAGAGACACCTATATTCATGGTATCTGATGTCCCAGGAGGAGAAGAGAATCAGCCTACTCTCTGCTCTGGGGCTCACCTCCACTGAAAGTCTGTCTTTCTTCCCTGATTCTCACCATCCACAACATCAAAACAAAATATCCACAACCCCTTTTCAGGGTGGGCTGGCACTCAGCCCAACTACAACTTAACTCTGTCATCAAATCTACATGGCTGTTAGTACTAATAGGCGTAGATCTTAGTAATAACTTTGTAGAAGCAATGAAAAAAGAAAAAACATGTTCTAAAATGTAGACAAATAGTAATTTATTTTGTGATGTGGGTATACAAATAATTTTTTCTGTGCTTTTCTAAACTTTAAAAAAAATTTCAAAATTAAAAACAACTTTAGTTTGGCTGGTTGTCATTGTTTCATTAGTCTTGGGACAGGCTATAATGAGCTGAAAACTCTGGAGTGAGACATATGACTTAATAAACTCAAACTTACTTTAGCAAATGCAAACACTTATTCATAACATTATTCAAGGAAGAAATTTTTGCTCAGTAACTTTTTAGAATAGACCATGAAAACAGACTTGTCAAAAAAGATCTGTCTTATCTACTGTTAGCCTACATGATTATTCAAACATCTGCTCTGAATTCAATACATATACTATTAAAATAAATTTGGTCTCAACAACTGAAGAATACTGTGAATCATGCAATAAATGGAAATTCATTCCATTTTCAGCTATATTTAATGTCCTTGCAACTGCAAGAGAAATAATCTTTAGGGATACTTGAAAATCTGAAAATGAAAAAATACTGATAGAAAGAACTTAGTAATAAAAATCAAGTTTCAAAGGAGGTTTAGGTCCTGATCTGAAGTGGACAGGAGATCACATATTCCAGAAGAAGCATCACACACATTAAAGTTCTCTCTTGAAGATGTATCTAAGGAAGGGGTATGTTAGGTCAGCATTTACTTTTTCCTCCTTCACTTTATAAGGGAAAATTTCAAGCATAAAAATGGAGACAGAACAGTGTAATAAACTCCTGTACACCCATTCTCCAAACTCAACAATTATGAATTCATGGCCAGTCTTGAATCATCTATCCAAGCTCCTCTCAATTATTTTGAGGCAAATCCTAAATATATTACTTTAATCTGTAAATACTTAGGCATGTTCTTTAACATATCAGAATTGTTTTTATTGGTACAAGATTGGTGTTTATTTTGGTTTTGCATTCTCCCCCACATGCCTTCTCAAATGATCTGTGAAATAATTCTTAAAACCAGTTGCACACAAAAAGGTTAGTCTTCATTTGCTTTAAACACCAAATGGAAAGGAATTCCTACCTGACTATTCAACATTACTACTTATTTTATCACATTGGCCTTAACTCTTTGGGGCCACAAGTTCAAGTCCCAGCTGGGTACTTTATTACATGGTGAGAATAGGGGGATTAATAAAACTGTGTGGTGGTAAAAAGAAAACACAAAAAGAAAGGAGGGCTAGAGTGCCCCCACTTTCACATTTATTGGTGCTGATAAAAATGACCTCCACGAAGGAAAGATGGGGGGAGCCCCACAAATCACAAGCCTCTCAGCCTTAGCCCAGAAATAGAAATGCTTTGCTTTTAAAATTGCTGCTGCCTCAGGAATGATTATTAACAGCTTCAAAGACCAAGGACGTCCCCTCTCCCTCCAAATTCTTGTAGAAACACTCAAAGAAGGGAAAGAAAATAAAATACCAAACTTTCATTTTTAACTGGAAGCCAAAACCAATTAGATCTTAGTTACCTTATAACGAGTTTGTTCCACATCATAGATCTTTTTCTCTGATACCATTTTTGGGGCAAAGAACTTGGCTAACTTTGCAAGATAAACTCCGTTCCGGAGTCCTTCTTCCAGCTCAGTGGTTGGTGGCAATTCTTCAACTAAGCAGACTTCCATCCACCTAAATGGATTAAAAAAAAATTAAAGTGACTCCAGTTGCGTGACTTTCTAGTACTGAAGAGATGCAGCATCTCACTATGTGTGACAAGACAGGAATTAAGGGAGCAGGACAGGACTAGAAACATCTTCTGGTGTCACAGATGGAAAGAGAGGACTTCCTGGGTGGTTCAAGGATTCAGAACACAAGATGAACAAGGGGTACAAGCTCAGAGGCACTGGACTTACTACCATGTCAGAGTTTGTCAACTCCTTCCTTTATTTGAATCTCTGACAATTCTCTTTTGTACCAAAAGAGGGAAAAGGCCAACCATTGTGTATAAATGGAATTAGCCCTGCTGACATCACAGAAAAAAAAATAATTCCAGTTTATGAGCCCTTACTGTAGGAGATCTTTGTAGGGGTTACACCTTTAGGAGAGCATAATTCAAGGCACTGTAAAACCGGCAATTGCCGCAGTCCAGAAATGACTATCAGGAAAGGTAGGAAGGCATGGAAAATAACATCATAAATCAGAAAGGAGACATGGTCTTCTCTAAATAATACACATTCCTTTTTTCCGATACCAGGAACTCATTAAAACATGCTTACCTTTTTGAGAAGGTACCGTATTTATTTGGTTCTGAGAAAATATTTCAGAACCAGATCAGAGTAAATCTTAAGACACTATGCCAGTATTGTAGAAAAGAGAGCACCAAGGTTATTACTGGCTCAAGGATACACAGGAGGAGAGCCAGGCCAGTTCCCACTGTTGTGCCAAGAATCTGCCAGAGTTATGAGGATAATGCCACTCCTGCCCATGCTCAAGGAACCATTCCTTACTATAAGATCCAAGAAGCAGGTGTGTAGGCTCTCAGCAACCGATTCATAAACAAATCATAAGCTGTTAGTGTGAGCACCATGCCTCTATAGCCAGCTCCCCCCCCCCTCCCCGGATCATTAACACAACAGCAGCTAATCCTGTCAATGTTTGGAAGACGCTGGGGCACTGTTCTGCAATATTAACAACTAATCCTGATCCAAGCAGCAAACACTGTGAAATGTCTACAGTGCTTGTAGCTCTGGACAGCATCTTTTAAAAGCTCAAAGAGCCCCTAATAAACAAGGAGTATTTACTGACCATTTATTAAGCAATGTATGAGAAATACAGAAATATTAGCCCTGCCTTCAAAGAGCATTAAATAATTGAGAAGGCAATGCAATCACAAGGAAAAACCTGAGAACCATATACAAGAGGCTACTTTTACGTGTTAGTGCACAAGAAAGTTGGGGACAGTGGGGCGGGGTTATCACTGGAATAAACAGGAAAACATCAAAAAGGTGGTGGGACCTGGATTTGGCCTAGAAAAATGAGTATTTGGAAAGGCACTAGAACAGCAAATCCAGGGAAGCAGTACAGACTAAAGGTGTGAAGGAAACATGGCCAACTCATGGAGAAAACCCAGAGAAGGCTTGGGGCCTTTGGGATTCAGGAGGAGAAAGGACATGAAGCTGAACACATGTAGGGAAGTTGGGCTCCGGAGGGCTTAGCACAAGATGAGAAGTGTTGATATTTGCTGTATGGGAAGTAGGGAGCACCAGCAGCTGCAAAACAGAGGAGTGACATGCTGACAGAGGTAATTAGAGAAAATCAGTCTTGTGTGATGGATATGATGTATGTCCCACAGACAAAGCGCTCCATCAGGCTATTCCCATTGTGAGAAAATGAGTAATAAAATTAGACAGGAAGAAACGGGAAGGCAGAAAACATTCTAAGGAAACAGTAACAGGACTTGGTGACAGCTTAGAAAAGGGGGTAGAAGGAAAAAGAACTATTATTACCAGCCAGGGAAAAGGGCCTGGTAGGAAGGGAGCTTGTGAGACCCCAAATATATTCCCTTTTTGGGGCCTCAGTTTTCTCCTCTGCTAAAGGGAGGTGAGTCAGAAGTTGGGTTTATATCCCAGCCTCACTAGCAGGACTGTGAGACTGGAAGAACAGAAACAGGTAAAAGGAGATGATGAATTTGGATTTCATGTATCACACATTTGGTGAATAAGGGATGTTTGGCTTATGTGAGCCTTGTTTCAAATAAACTGAAGTAAGAGTACCACAGACTTGATAAATTTAAAAATAATTAAGAGGCCCTCTGTTCCTCCTGTTGCACAGTCATCTGTGTCTTCCTGCAGTGTCAGCTGCAACCTTGAGATGCAATAGTGAAGGTCAGAGTGAATAGATTTGGCCGTATGGGGCACCTGGTTATCAGGGGTGCTTTTAACACTGGCAAAATGAATATTGTTGCCACCAACAAACCTTTCATTGACCTCAACTACATGGCCTACATGTTCCAGCATGATTTTATTCATGGCAAGTTCAAAGGCACAGTCAAGGTCGAGAATGGGAAGCTCGTCCTTGGTGGAAAGTCCATCTCCATTTTTCAGGAGCAAGATCCCACCAATGTCAAATGGAGTGATGCTGGTGCTGAACATGTTGTGGAGTCCACTGGTGTCTTCACTGCCTTAGAGAAGGCTGGGGCTCACTTGAAGGATGGAGCTAAGAGGGTCATCATCTTTGCCCCTTCTGTGGATGCCCCCATGTTTGTGATGGGTATGAACCATGGCAAGTATGACAACTCCTACGATATTGTCAGCAATGCCTCCTGCACCACCAACTGCTTGGTCCCTGGCCAAGGTCATCCATGACAACTTTGGCACCGTGGAGGGACTTATGACCACAGTCCATGACATCACTGCCACCCAAAAGACTGTGGATGACTCCTCTGGGAAGCTGTGGTGTGATGGTCAAGGGGCTTCCTAGAACATCATGCCTGCTTCTACTGGTGCTGCTAAGGCTGTGGCAAGGTCATCCCTGAGCTGAATGGGAAGCTCACTGGCATGGCCTTGTGTACTCACCCTCAATGTGCTAGCTGTAGATCTGACCTGCTCCTTGGGGAAAGCTGCCAAGTATGATTACATCAAGAAGGTAGTGAAGCAGGTATCAGAAGCCCCCTCAAGGGCATCCTGGGCTACACTGGAGAAGCAGGCTGTAACAATGACACTCACTCTTCCATCTTCAATGCTGGGGCTGGCATTGCCCTCAATAGCCACTTTTGTCAAGCTCATTTCCAAGTGACAATAAATTTGGCTACAGCAACAGGGTGGTGGACCTTATGGTGCACATGGCCTTCAAGAAGTAAGAGTCTCCTTCCTAGACCACAGTTCCAGAGAGAGGAAGAGAGGCCCTCAGCTGCTGAAGAGTGTTTGCCCTAAATTGATTCCCCAACACTCTAAGAACCTCCTGACTTCCAGTTTCTACCCCAGATGCCCTGAAGAAGGGGAAGAGCTTAAGCAGCCCTACCTTGTCATGTATCATCAATAAAGTTCATGGTACTCAGCCAATAAATAAATAAAAATAATGAAGAAATCAATAATGTTGCCTTTTGCCCTGGCTAGACTGCTCAGTTGGGAGCATTGTCCTGATACGCCAAAATTGTGGGTTTGATTTCTGGTCAGGGCACATATAAGAATCAACCAATGAATGCATAATAAACGGAACAACAAATCGATGTTTCTCTCTCTCCCCTTCTTTCCTTTCTCTCTTTAAAAAATCTATTAATTAGGCCTGACCTGTGGTGGTGCAGTGGATAAAGCGTCGACCTAGAAATGCTGAGGTCACTGGTTCGAAACCCTGGGCTTGCCTGGTCAAGGTACATATGGGAGTTGATGCTTCCTGCTCCTCCCCCCCTTCTCTCTATCTCTCTCTCTCCCTCTCTCCTTTCTAAAATGAATAAATAAAATTAAAATAAAAAAAACAAATAAAAAATCTATTAATTAATGTTAAAAACAAATGTTGCCCTTTTAATAAAAATCTGGCCAAGTTAAAAGCCATTGAACTAGACTGAGTTTCTAATCTAACTAAACTAAAAATTATAGGATTTATTATGCTATTTTACGTTAAAACACAATCTATTTTCAAATAATTATCTTAAAAATTTTAGGAAATTGTTTTCACACAGCAATATTCAATTGTTCTGTAACAACCCTGTCACTGGGATACAGGTGTGAAAGGTGGGGGAGTGTTTGCTGGACAAATGGTGGCAGGAGTGAGAGCCAGGGGCTGGAAGCTAAAACACCTCAACTCTGAGGTGCATTGTAACTTGGGATTGTTTTTTGTTTTTGTTTTTGACAGAGAGAGGGACAGATAGGGACAGACAGGAAGGGAGAGAGATGAGAAGCATCAATTCTTCGTTGCAGCACCTTAGTTGTTCATTGATTGATTTCTCATACGTGCCTTGACCGTGGGCCTTCAGCAGACCGAGTAACCCCTTGCTCGAGCCAGCGACCTTGAGTTGAAGCTGGTGAGCTTTTTGCTCAAACCAGATGAGCCCGCACTCAAACTGGCGACCTCAGGGTTTTGAACCTGGGTCCTCTGCATCCCAGTCCGACGCTCTATCCACTGCACCACCACCTGGTCAGGCTAGATTTGGGCTTGCCAAAACAGACTATCACATTTTGCCTTGTTTGTATTAGACTATATGTGCAGTTGGTTTAAAACACCGAGGTTACTAAAAACTTAAGTTTAAAATATAGCCATTGCTATAATATAGCATTTAAAACAGCAGTTCTCAACCTGTGGGTCATGACCCCAGCGGGGGTTGAACGACCAAAACACAGGGGTCGCCTAAAGCCATCGGAAATACCGCTGGGGTCGCGACCCACAGGTTGAGAACCGCTGATTTAAAATATGGCCTATTTAAAATATAGCCATTGCTAATGTTATAACAGTACAAACTGCTCAAAGGCCAAAGCCATCTCTTTTTTCCTTTTACAATCCCTAGTGCCTGCCAACATATTTATATATAGTGGGTACCAAATAAATTTTTATTAAATAAAAGAGTCTATCTGCTTAAGAAAAATTTTCCAAACATCACGGCTAAAATCTTTAAAATAGAGCAAAAGACTTGTAAATGTAGTATTTTTTTGTGACTTTAGGCATCAATTGTGATACTTCTTTTCACTGCCTTGAAAATCAAAACATGATGTTACTATCATCAGTGATGAATGGTATTTTATTAAGCACTACTTTGTGCTAGAACTCTGATGTAATCTGTTATGTGGATCACCACATCACCATCAAGACCACCCCATAAGGAAGAGGATCACCATTTACAGATGGTAATCTAAGGCTCAGGAAAGCTCAAGGCCACATACCTAGTAACTGAAAACCATAAAAAAAACTGTCAGGGGCTTCTGCTCCTCCTCCTATTTCAACTTTTAGCTTCTCAAAACTCATGATGACATAGAAGAATGTGGGACTCCAGTCCAGTCCCACAGCTCTGTGTGAAATAAAAGTGGTAACAAAACACTCCAAGCTACTTCCAGAGTAGCAGGAGAGTTTTGTGGTTTGGAGAGGCACGTGCTGACACTCCTCTAGAACAAGGTCAGAGGAGAGTATAGTCACTGTCAGAGCTGAGTGCATTTCCTAGGGTTTCTTTCTTTTTTTTTTTTATAAAGCATTTCCTCTTCATCACTTCTTTGTCATCTACCCCACAAATGCAAGTGGCCTCGGCTGCCTCTGTGGGTGCTTTCTAAGCAGTAATCAGAAAGGGAAGCTTAAAGCCTACCCAAATAAAGTCATGTCCTCAAGAACTCCTGCAAACTGAGACAGGATCTCAAAGTATCTTCTCAATAATGTTACATGAGAGAGAATTAAACTTCTACTGCCAACCTCAATCTCAGTAGCTTATGTGTCACACAAACTAGCATTATCCGGTCAAACCAATAAAAACTCCTAATGTGACTTTCTTTTTGGTCTGGTGGGGTCAAACTTTCTACAGTAATTACAATGTAGAGACAACTGGCCTGATGTTCAGGAAGTCTGGCTCTGTGATCACCAGCTGGATGTACTGGAATGGGTCACCTGAAACCCTGGGCACTCAGTTCAGTCCACGAGTCTAAAATGATGCAATTCAATACAGCACTGTAAGAATGTAATATGCTTCAGGTTTATTAACAATTCTGAGAAATAATCCACATACCATAAACTCACCTGTTTAAAGTATACAACCCAATGATTTTTATCACATTCACAGGGTTGAGAGGCCATCACCATTACCAACTTTAGAACATTTTAATCACTCAAAAAACACCCTCAAGATCCAAAAACCAAAATACCCTTTACTCATTAGGTGTTACACCCCATTTACCCAGATTCTCAATCCATTAAATCTATTTTCTTTCTATGAATTGCCTATTCTGGATACTTTGTATAAATGGAATCATAAAATATGCGACCTTTTCTGACTAGCTTATATTACTTAAAATAATGTTTTCAAAGTTCAGCTATGTAAGATGTATCAGTACTGTATTCCTTTGTGTTGCTGAGTAATATTCCACTGTATGGATATATACCATTTTATTTATCCATTCATCAGTTTTTTTCTACTTTTTTGGCTAGTATGAATGAATAATATTGCTTAAACATTAGTATAGTTAATATAGAAGTTTTTGCAAGGACATGTGTTCTCATTTCTCTTGGGTATATACCTAGAAGTAGAATGTTTAATCTCTTTAGGAATCTCCAGACTGTTTCCCAAAGCAGCTGTATATTTTATCATCATCAGTAAGGGATGAGGATTCTAATTTCCCCACCTCCTTGCCAATGATTAGCTGTCTTTTTGATAATAGCCATCCTAGTAGATGTAAAGTGGCATCTCATTAGGGTTTTGATTTTCATTTTCCTGATGGCTAATGATACTGAATGTCTTTTTATGTGTTTATGGTCCTTTTGCATATCTTCTGTAGAGTAATGTCTGTTCAAATCCACTGCTCATTTTAAGTTGGGTTGTATTTTTGTAATTGAGTTATAAGAGGTCATTATATATTTGATATACAAGGCCCTGATCAGATATCTGACTTCAAAATATTTCCTTATTATGTGTGTTGGCTTATGACTTTCTTGATGGTGGTGTCTTTTGAGACACAAAAAAATATTTTAATTTGACAAAGTCCTACTATCTATTCTTTGGTTGTTTGTACTATTGGTGTCGTATTAGGAGACCATTATGTGCATGGAAGGATTAAACAAAAAATAAAGAGACAGAAGGGGAGAAAGAGCTCAAGGACGCTCAAGGGGAAGGTGGAAAAAGCTATGGAGGGATAAGTGGTGATGGGCAGAAACTTACTTGGGGTGAACATGCAATACAGTGTACAGAGTATGTATTGTGGAATTGTATACCTGAAGCCTGTATAATTTTTTATTCAGTGTCACCTCGATAAATTTAATAAAAAGAGAAAGAAAAAAAACCACTGCAAAACTGAAGGTCACAAATACTTATCTAGTTTTCTTCTAAGACCTTTAGAGTGTTAAACTCTTATATTTAAGCCTTTGATTTGTTTTGAGTTATTTTTTGTATATGGTGAGAGGTAAGAATCCAAATTTAATCTTTTGTATATGAATATCCAATTGTCCCAGCACCATTTGTTAAAAAGACTATACTTTATCCCACTGAATAGTCTTGGTACCCTTGTTATGAACTATAAATGTGAGAAGATATTTGTAGATTCTCAATTCTAGTCTAATGGTCTATATGTGTCTCTGATTCATGTATGTAGTACATAAAGTATTAATACATAAAATCAAGATAGGAAGACCTCATATGTCATCAAAAGCCCATCTTCATATTTGACCTAAAAATCCACAGAAATGAAAAACAGAATGGCTGCATTCTCCTGCATTTACTGCTTCTTCCGCTGTTCTTTCTATTGATTACTCCTACAAAACAACACACCACTATATGAATGTCTCACTCCGAAGCAAAAGTCAAAGCTATTTTTTAGGGGCATCTGAAAGGTTGTGGTAAAACACCTTCCTTTCTAGGGTAGAGGAAAATACAAACTTTCCTGTTGGTACTGCTTGTTTTCTCTTCTCTCTGCAGCAAAAATGTGGATCACTTACCAGGCACAGGGAAACAAAATGGAAGTAAAAGGAATTTCCTTTTTATCATTCAAGCAGTCTCTCTTCACCTCCACCCCACCTGCTTTTTTAATGTGAGTTGAGGTTGTTTACATGAGTAGCTCTGTCTGTAAGAGTATATAATAAGGTCTGGCCCGACTGAGACGAGGAGAAGGAGGAGGGGGATGCTGGGAAAAGGATGAAGAGAAGATGAAATTTTTTCCAATTTTAGCTTTAGGCCAAAAAGAAAAATAATTAATGTCATTCTGTCTTGCAAGAGATAAAAAAACAAAACAAAACAAAACCCAAACTCATAAAAATCCTGAGACAAATGATCCATTCTATTATGCTCATTTGTGCCTTGCAGAGCATATGAAAGTTGTTTCACTGTGGCATTTGCGATCTGGGTTGTTATTCAGGAAATCACCAACTATAAATCTTGGTCTCTATCATATAGCACCGTATGGAATAAATGTCCCATCAGGAGAACTCTTGGCCAAAACCCAGAAAGTATATATTTTTCTGCACAAAATCCTATCTTCATGCACTGCCCTGTTCCAAGAACTTTCAAATATTACAAGTCAATTTCTTTCCTAAATGTTTTGAAAATCAGCATATGAAATATACTGCTCACAAAAATTAAAGGATCAGGGGATGTGCAGATACTCCAGTACTTTCAGCCTTTTGTATAGTGCATTTTCACCAATGAAATAAAAGCTGGTTTTGCATCTTATTTGCATAATCAAACAACTTTCTTTGACTTGTCCTTTGCTTTTCTAATGTTCTTGTTAAATAAAAAGAAATCAAATGCTTCTTTTTTTATTGCTTCATATTCATTTAAAAATATCCCTTAATCTTTGTGAGCAGTATATTTTATAAGAAAAAAAAAGACCAGATATTTTTATACATACTGTGCAATTGGTCACCTTTTGTGCCAATAGTAAAACATCAGAAGGAATAGATTAAGTTCTCATGGTAAAAATTTTCATTCCCTGGAGGCTGCTGCAGAAAAGCTTTACTGTGTCAGCCTTAGTAGCTCAGGGGTATGGGGATTCAGGAGATCACATCTTATACAACTGAAGTGGGCATCCACTTCAGTGGGAGGTCCCAACCTTCTCTCATACAAAAATTATTTGGTTTAGTGTAAGAAAATGACATGAATGTTAAAATGATGCTAAAAAACACAGATACATAATACCATGAAAAGACTCAATATATGACTCCAAGGCCTAACAGGAATGCAGCAGGCTTCTGAGGACTCAATTTCTCACTCTCCTCATTAGGAGGGGATGATATAGCAGAATCTATAGAGACGGGTAAGCATTTCCCAAACTGTGTTCCATAGAATGTGGGTTCAGTGAGATGCTAATCATGTCCTGGGGAAGGGAGAGGGAGGAAGGGGGCCAAATAAGTTTAGAAAAATGTTGCCTTCTGTATCCTCTCTTAAGAATTCATAAGCTGTATGAGCATCCTAAAAGCTCAGGGAATTCCTGAAGTAGGGAATCAAGTTTATTTTCTTTTCACTCAATGTTTCCCTGATTTTTTGACCACAGAACTCCATTTCCCCAGAACACCTGGTTGTTAACATTTCATAATAACCAAACAGCAGGCAACTGATAGAAGCACTGTAGTTTGGTAAAAAACCATGGCGTCTGGGGTTACACGTTCTGAGTATACAGTATATTTCCAGCACAATACCAGTGATTTCTCTGTAAAACAAAGATATTTAAAGTATGTGCCCTTGGAGGGCTGCTGTGAACAGTAAATGAGAATCTGTGTAAAACAGCGCTATGATTGGCACCTAGTAAGAACCCAGCAAACATTAAACACGATTATTAGCCTGTCCCCAAGTTTGAATCCAGCCTATTCCCTCAGTAGGTATGTGACCTTGACAGATTAACCCACTAATCCAAATAATATTTTTGAGCACCTAGTATTCTCCAGACACCATTCCAAGAGGGAGTCAGGCAAAGACTCCCAGGTTACTGACTTACCAGTAAGTGTCAGATTCTCACTGGTGTTTGGGAACTACTCGTCCAAAGTGGTTTTGATGCCTGAATGCAACAGCACCAGAGCAGACCTGGCAGACAGCTGGCACCCTGACGTCACTCAGACAGTTCCCCTTTCTTTAAGTTAATATATTTTTCAAAGAATATTTTTGGGTGAGTAATTTCTTTAGAGAAGTATATTTAAAGCATTAATGCTACCCTTCTTTCTCTATTTCCATAGCCCTGGGATGAGGAAAGAAAGAGAAGCTAACTGGTCAGGGCACTGAAGTATAAGAAAGCCTGCAAACTTTGTAGCCCAATTTGTAATAGGTCTGACTAATTTTTGAAAAATTTGAAGTAAATTTTGAAAAATAAATTAAAAATTATTTCACAGAATACACTATTACTCAAATACATGCTTCATTCATAAGTCTTCCTAGCTCTAAGAACCAATCAGATATTTATTGTATTTCTAATTAGGTTTGGCCAAATTAAACATCTACCCACGATGTACTATACTATTAAAACATGCCTGGAGAGACAAATGGCTTAATATATACAAATATACAAACACAAAAAAGACATTTACATGTGCTAAAATTTCTAGATAGGCAGACATTGCATAAAGCAATGAGCTTATAGGATTAAAAACATGTTAAAAGCCCCAAAAATATCATTGTTTTTTGTTTTATTTTTGTTTGGGGTTTTTTTTTGTATTTTTCTGAAGTGAGAAGTGGGGAGGCAGACAGACAGACTCCTGCATGCGCCTGACTGGGATCCACCCAGCATGCCCACTAGGGGATGATGTTCTGCCCATCTGGACCATTGCTTGGTTGCAACTGGGGCCATTCTAGCACCTGAGGTGGAGGTCATGGAGCCATCCTCAGCACCTGGGCAAACTTTGCTCCAATGGAGCTTTGGTTTCAGGAGGGAAAGAGAGAAATAGAAAAAAAAAAAACAGGGGGAACGGTGGAGAAGCAGATGGATGCTTCTCCTGTGAGCCCTGGCCAGAAATCGAACCTGGGACTTCCACACACTGGGCCAACACTCTACTGCTGAGCCAACTAGCCAGGGCCTGTAATTGTTTTTATTGTTACTGCGCACAGTAAGCAAAATGCTGGTCTTAAGCCTCAACATTTGGTTGGGAGGGAAGAAAAAGGAAGGAAGAAACAATAACTAATGTGGTCAATATCATGGTTTTTGGCTGAAATCTTAGATTACATGGTTTAAGTGTTAACTATTTAATAGGGCTTTAATAATACTTACACTTTTTCTCTGAAATAATACTTATATACTGGAAAAAAACAAAAAGCTAAGTATATACAGGATAGTCAACACCTATGTGGTAATTAAAGAAGTACATATGCCTGCCCTGGCTGGTTTGCTCAGCAGTAGAGTGTCAGCCCAGTGTGTGAAGTCCCAGGTTCGAATCCTAGCCAGGGCACACAGGAGAAGTGCCCATCTGCTTCTCCACCCTCCCCCTCTCCTTCCTCTCTATTTCTCTCTTCCCCTCCCACAGCCAAGGCTCCATTGAAGCAAAGTTGGCCCGGGTGCTGAGAATGGCTCCATGACCTAGGCCTCAGGCACTAGAATGGCTCCAGTTGCAATGGAGCAACCCCCCAGATGGGCAGAGCATCACCCCTTGGTGGGCATGCCGGGTGGATCCTGGTCGAGCGCATGCGGGAGTCTGTCTGACTGCCTCCCCACTTCTAACTTTGTAAAAATACAAAGAGAAAAAGAAAAGAAGTACACATGCCTGAAGAGAGATGCTTACACAGGAATGAGAGTCTTGGAGCCTTTGGCATCCAGGGATCTGAGGTGAGAATAAGAGAAGCCATGTCACACCTCCTGGAATCCCCAATGTTTTATGCCCTCTACTGGTATATTATATGTGTGCCTGTAGGTTCTCAGCTAGACAATATCCCCAACACAAGTGAATAGTTATAAACTGCTGGAATAAACTTTCTGGAAAATAATTACTATATACTTATTAGTAAGTATAGGGCTTAGTAAAGTTCTATTTACTCTTCCCATAATCCATGAGTTATCATCTTCCTTCTGAAAAATAAGGAGTCTGGTACCAAGAAAGATGAAATATCTTGTCCAAGCTCATATATAAGTGAAAAATAAACACCCCATAATTTGAATTCAAATATCACTCTTAACTCTGCACATTAACCACCACACTCTACTGCTTCTTGAAAGAGTATCTTGGGAAACTTAAAATATAGGCCACATAGTTTACTTTGTAAATATAGCTTAATAAATACAGCTATATTCACATGGCACAAATTTCTGTGTAACACGAAAACTGGAAACCACTAAGTGTCTAAAAAAATGTTTATCCAGCCTGACCAGGCGATGGCGCAGTGAATAGAGCGTGGGACTGGGATGCCGAGGACCCAGGTTTGAGACCCCGAGGTCACCAGTTTGAGTGTGGGCTCATCTGGTTTGAGCAAAAGCTCACCAGCTTGGACCCGAGGTCTCTGGCTCCAGCAAGGGGTTACTCCGTCTGCTGAAGGCCCACAGTCAAGGCACATATGAGAAATCAATCAATGAACAACTAAGGTGTCGCAACGAAAAACTGATGATTGATGTTTCTCATCTCTCTCCGTTCCTGTCTGCCTGTCTCTATCTATCCCTCTCTCTGACTCTCTCTCTGTCTCTGTAAAACAACAACAAAAAAACAAAATACCCCCCCCCAAAAAAAAAGTTTATCCACTGGACAGACTGTCATATAGTTGCTTGAGTTATTTAAGAAGACAGATAAATACTTGTGGTAAATTAAAGGGATGGGATGCAAAATTATACAAGCAGATAACACTTTTAAAATTACATGTATTTAAATTAATGTACACGACTGGAAAACATTTAGCAAAATTTTAATAGTGGTTTACCTATGTAATCACATTATTGGTGAACTTCTTCATCTTGTCTTGCCTCTTAATTTTTTATCATAAGCACATATTATTTTTAATAATAGAAAATAATGAAATTCAGTGTATTCTGAAGTTCCTGGCTCTTTTCAGCTTATAAAAAGCAAGAGTTTGTTTGCTGATTGGACTTAACACTTGAGCCCAAATGGAGTTTTGTGGTGGCAGAGACACAAATAACAATTTGTGATTTAATCTAGTTTTTGATCACAGATGGAAGCAGGAGACAAAAAGACAACACAGCAGATTTTTTTTTGTCTTGTTTTGTTTTTTAGCATGTTGGTTGGAACACCTAACCAATAGGATTCCCCCTTAAGAAAAACATTAAATACATATACCTTTTTGTGTACCTCTAACCATGCCAACAGCCTGGCATTGAGGCTTAGAGAGTGAAGGAGGAAGAATGTCACTGATAAGTACATAAAATAAGAGAGGCAAATCAAGAGCAAAACCTAAGACATCTTTGCTGCTCATAGTAAATACAAGAGCAGACAGAAATTGAAGAAGAAACTGTTAAGCAAAAACAGGAATCAGAATTTGAAGATTTAGAGAATTCTCAACCTATCAATATTGCAAAGAAAAAGAAAATGAGAAAGAGAGAGAACATAAAAGGTGCAGCTGGACAATCACTGTATAAAGAACATGACTCAGTCAGTTAATCACTCACCTCAGCAAAAGACAGGAACAAAGTGGGGGTAATATCAGTAGAAACGTTACCAGCTTGGGCCAAAGGGGACAGAGACAGGGAAAAATTGAAGGTGTGTCCTCTGATTTCTGGGATTCTGTGGGATGGGACAATAGAACTATCTGGCTGTGTTATCTATTAAGATAAGGGAAGAATGATCCTGACGGTGATTTAGGGCTTAACAGGGCTGCCATTCCCACCACAGGCCTGAATTTTGTCTGGTCCTCAGTTTCGGGGGCCAGGGTGTGGCCTGGATGTGCCTGGAAGCAGGACCACCCCTGTGGTAGGCCCAAAGGACAGAGCACTGATGGGATTACTTTCCAGTACTAAAATCAAATGGAATTTTCTCTGCTAGATTTTAGACTTGCTTAGATCCATGACCTCTTCTTTCCAAGTTTTCCCTTTTAGAATGAGAGTGTCTGTTGACACCTGCGCACCACTGTATTTTGAAACTTGCCTGATTTCACAGGCTCACAGCTGGAGAGAAATTTTGCTTCAGGATGAATACTACCTCAAGGCTTGCCCACACTTGATTTAGATGATATTTAGTTAAGATTTGGGACTTAGAGTGACACTGGGATGAGTTAAGATTCTGGGGCTTCTGGGATATAGATAAATGCACTTTGTATATGAGAAGGGTGGTCCAAGGGTGGAGTATTATGGGCAGAATTGTGTCCCTTCCAAAGTCATTTGTTGGAAGTCTTAACCCCAGTATGCCAGAATATGACTGTATTTGGAGAAAGGCCTTTAAGAGGTGTACGAAAATGGCTGAAGATCAGATGCTGCCCTGAAACAAGTCTTTGGTGTGGACTTTGGAACGCCAAGTTGTGTGAGAGCAGAGCGCTGCCTCAGCAAGCACTGATTAGATTGCTTCAAGGAAACAGCTGATCCCTATGGCCTTTTCCCTACATACTTGAAAGGTATTAATCACCCTTCTGAGCAGATGAATCCATTCTAGGCTAATTTGACCCAGGCTCTGCTAATTTGCCTGATAGGCAAAGAAACGAATAAATACAATGAGGCTGTAGAGATCTGGTCTCTCAGTCCTAGAGGCTGGGAGTCCCCTATACCCATCTTTTCTCTATGTGGTGCCTTGTGTGTCTGTTTTCTTAAGTCCTGAAGCACCTTCCTTTCGTGCACTCCCATTGCCGAGCTGTTCTCATCAAGTGGTGCCCAAACAGGGACCTGATTGGAATAGGGACCCAATTGGAACAGTGACCCAATTGGAATAAGGATCGCCAGAGCTATAAATAAAGTAAGGAAATAACTGCTGGGGACCCTGAGGGGAAATAGAGGCCTCAGTTCAGTCCCTCACAGGGAAGTGGTAAGGACATCCTTGGGAAAATACAGAGTGACAATGGGGAATGGGGACAGTGTTATGAAACGCCATCCCTATATCTGTCTCTTAAAACAATTGTTGAAGGCTGGTAGGGCTAAACCCAGTGAAGTGAAACTTTTTAGAATTATTACAAGTAATTGAGAAGCATTGCACTTCAGCCTAAAATAAGCCATAGACAAGGAGTACAGTGTTGCATTTTCTCTAGTGGCTACTGTTCACCAAAATCTCCTCTCTAAACCCCAAGCAGTGCTTTAAAATGGACAACAGATAAGCCTGTTTAAATTGAACAGTGGCCATTAACTAAAGAAAAATTGGGGGCTCTTCAACAATTAGTATTAGAGCAATTAGAAAAGGACATATAGAGAAATCAGTTAGCCATGGAATTCTCCAGTGTTTGTGATTAAGAAAAAATCAGGAAAGTGGAGATTTCTGACAGATTTATGTGCAGTAAATGCAGTAATTCAACCTACGGGAGCTTTCCAACCAGGGTTACCAAATCCATCTTTAATACCTAAGGAATGGCCTTTAAAAGTGATTGATTTAAAAGACTGTTTTTTAACTATACCTTTGGCACAGGAAGATTGAGAAAAATTTGCCTTTTCTGTACTGTCCCTTAGTGCTAAAGAGCCAATGAAAAGATTTCAGTGGAAGGTATGCTTAACAGCCCTACTATCTGTCAAAACTTTGTAGCTAAAGCCCTGGAACCTGTTCAGTCACAATTCCCTCAATGCTACATCAACCATTATATGGATATAGAAGATATTCTTGTAGCATCAAGAAACTAAGAAGAATTAACTCAAGTCTACTTTGCTTTAGTAAAAGAGGTGCAAATTGTTGGCTTAAAAATAGCACCTGAGGCCCTGGCTGGTTAGCTCAGTGGTAGAGCATCGGCCTGGAGTGCGGGGGACCCGGGTTTGATTCCCGGCCAGGGCACATAGGAGAAGCACCCATTTGCTTCTCCACCCCCCCCTCCTTCCTCTCTGTCTCTCTCTTCCCCTCCTGCAGCCAAGGCTCCATTGGAGCAAAGATGGCCTGGGCGCTGGGGATGGCTCCTTGGCCTCTGCCCCAGGTGCTGGAGTGGCTCTGGTCGCGGCAGAGCGATGCCCCGGAGGGGCAGAGCATCTCCCCCTGGTGGGCAGAGCCTCGCCCCTCGTGGACGTGCCGGGTGGATCCCGGTCGGGCGCATGCGGGAGTCTGTCTGTCTCTCCCCGTTTCCAGCTTCAGAAAAATACAAAAAAAAAAAAAAAAAAAAAGCACCTGAAAAGATTCAACAGACTGTCCAATTCCGGTCTCTTATTTAGGCACTATCGTAGACCACACTACAATACAACCCCCCAAAAGTACAAATACGCAGAGATAGCATTAAGACCTTAAATGATTTACAAAAATTATTAGGAGATATTAATTGGGTTTGCCCAAAAGTGGGAATTATGACACATGAGCTCTCATATCTACTTTATTTTCTCTTTTGCGTGGAGACCCTAGTATGACTGAAACAGCTTTGTTCTTCCTTTCTATATCACTCATATTCGGTCACATACTAATCTTCCAGGACTCTTAACTGCAGGCAATGCTACACCTGCCCATCCTTACACTTCAGACTTCATCCATTGAAAGAATGCACTGGGAAAATTGTTGTGGGCCTAATAGTATCTTGCTACTTACTGGTTCCTATGGAACTGCAATCAACTGGGCCCCTAAAGGCTATGCAGTTCAAGACTGTAGCAAGGAAAATGAGACCTGCAATTCCCGTGAAACTTTATGATGGAGTGTGTCTAATTACAACCAGACTACTATTCTGATGGTCTGCAATCCCTTAATTCTATTTCTTGGATAAAACAATGGGGTACTAGACTATTTGGAGGTCTCATTGGGATATGTACTATTTTAATGTTTTTTGTTTAGTCCTCAGATGCTGGCAACAAACCCTCCAACAATTAATGCAGAGAGAGGCTGCAAAAACTGCTTACATGGCTATACCAAAAAAAGGGGAGATATATAGGAAAATGGCCAGAGATCAGACGCTGCCCTGAAACAAGTCTTTGGTGTGGACTTTGGAACGCCAAGTCATGCGGGGGCAGAATGCTGCCCCCAGCAAGTACTGATTAGATTGTTTAAAGGAAACAGCTGATCCCTATGGCCTTTTCCCTACATACCTGAAAGGTATTAATCATCCTTCTAAGCACCTGCATCCATTCTAGTCTAATTTGACCCAGGCTCTGTGAATTTGCCTGATGAACAAAGAAACAAATAAATACAATGAGGCTGCAGAGATCTGGTCTCTCAGTCTTAGAGGCTGGGAGTCCCCTGTACCCATCTTTTCTGTATGTTGTGTTTTGTGTGTTTTTTCTTAAGTTCTGCAGTGCCTTCCTTTTGTGCACACCCACTACCCAGCTGGTCTCAGCAAAGAGGTGATTAAGTTAAAGTGAGGCCATTTGGGGTAGGCCCTAATCCAATGACTGGTGTACTGAAGATTAGGACAGACAGAGAGATACTAGGTCTGTACAAAGACAGAAAACCACTGAGGACACAGGAGTAAGGCAGCCATCTGGCTAGTCAAGGAGAGAGGCCTCAGAAGAAACTAATCCCACCAACACTCTTATCCTGTATTTCTAACCTCCAGAACCCTGAGAAAATAAATTGCTATTGTTTAAGCCATTCAGTCTATATAATCTTGTTACAGCAGTCCAAGCAAGTAATATACTAGCTAAAACATCAATTCCCATCATTATCTAAAACTCCTTACCCAATTTCATTTCTCTTCACTGCTTTTTTTTTTTCTTTAGGCAAGGAACAGAGAAGGTGAGGCAGACTCCCACATGTGCCTTGACCAGGATCTACCTGGCAACCCCATCTGGGGCGGATGCTCAAGTACTGAGCTATTTTTAGCATCTGACGCTGTTGTACTCCCATGGAGCTATCCTCAGCACCTGGGGCCATACTCAAACCAATAGAGCCACCAGCTGTGGGAGAGGAAGAGGGTGAGAACAGGGAGAGGGAGGGAGGGAGAAGCAGATGGTCACTTCTCCTGTGTGATCTAACCGAGAATTGAACCAGGGACTTCCATACACTGGGCTGATGCTCCATCCACTGAGCCACCAGTAAGGACCTCCTCACTGCATTTATTACTACCTGTCAGATTATACCATATTTATTTGTTTGACTGACTCTCCTACTTGGAATGTAAACTCCATAAGACCAAGAACTCTGTCAGTCTTCAAAGGCACAGAGCACAAATGCTAGAGCCAGACATCTGAGGTTGAACTCAGGCTCTGCCACTGACCAGCTGTGTGCCTTCGGGAACTGACTCAACTTGTCTGTGTCTCTGTTTCCTAATCTGTATATTGGGGATGCATGATAATAGTACTGAGTAAGAGGTGGCTATGAGTTAATGGCAGAAAAGTACAAGGCCAGAGCCTGGCACATAAGTCCCTTTACTGAAGGTACTGTAGCTTTTATTGCTCACCGCTTGTATCCCAGGACCATTCTTTGCCCAACCACCAACATAATTCCCTGTTCACATTAGTCCTTCTGCACTATTTGAAGTTTGTATTTCTATGGGGCAGCAAATAAACCAGCATTTTACTAATGTCAAACACGCCTTCTCCTTAATCTGTAGCATCCCATTAGCTAATCCAAGCCAAGCTATACTCAGTCCCCGTTCCCTACCTCCTGCCAACAAATACATACACTAATGCTTTACACAAGTTATAGACTTAACCGGTATTTAATAAGGTCTATACAAATATTTATATATGTCCACAAGCCAGGTTCCCACTACAATGGGGCTTCCAGAACACTGACAATGACAAGCACAAACTGCTGCAGCTTACATTTGCTTATCACATGCCCAGCACTTAGCAGGTATGTGGCACTTATGTGAACAAATATCACACTAACCTGATGAGACAAGTATCAGTCCCCTTTAAAAGAGAAGGAAAGAGGCCCAGAGAGTTCCGTAAGTTGCTCAAGGTTACACGGTAAACTGAGATTTCAGTCCAGATTATCACCTTTCATACTACACATATCCCCAACATGCCACTCTGTTCTGACAAATTCTTCCAGATGAATGTGACAAACAGG
Source organism: Saccopteryx bilineata (assembly GCF_036850765.1). Classification (NCBI taxonomy): domain Eukaryota; kingdom Metazoa; phylum Chordata; class Mammalia; order Chiroptera; family Emballonuridae; genus Saccopteryx; species Saccopteryx bilineata. Next base: position 200,810,720 of record NC_089493.1, on the reverse strand, counting down.
GTGTAAACTCACCTCCTAGGAATGTTCACTGCTTAAACAGAAACTCAGAGTGAAGCCTTCTCTATAACTGGAATAAGACAGTTCTTATATTCTTAGACAGCTTTTCCAAAGCGAGGGACACATATGTTTTAATACAGGTAAAGGTGAACATCCTCCTTGGGACTGGCTGAGAAGGCTGCTTCCCACTTTCAGAAGTGTCTGTGGGGTGCAGCTCAGCACTGGATTTTGGTTCCCAAAAACCTGGCTTCTACCTTGTTTCTGCAACTTTTTAGTTGGAATTATCATGGCAGGCAACCATCAACCTGGGCCTCAATTACCCCTATCAGAAAACTGGGTACAATACCAGTTGCCTTACAGAGATATCATGAGAATTAAAACAAATACCATTTGTGGAGTTACTGGGTTAAAAACCCTCGCATGCAACAGGTGTTCAAGAAACAACTACAATATTCATGAAAAGGATGAAAAAGGAATTAGCAGAACATCAGTTTAAAGAGTAATGCTCCAAAGGATCCAGCAGATAGCACACGCTCTCCCGGAGAATCTTCCTGTCTTCATGAGGCACCTAAGCACCACGGCCACACCGACAAGTCTAAAGTCCTCTGGGTGGAGACTGTGGGGCACAGGACGCCCTGCAGGACAATCAGCAGACCAAAGTGCCTTGAAGAACAAAAATTGGGCTCTGCCTACCTGGTTTCTCTAGAACTTGCCACAGGCGGGACAAGGCTATAATGTTCAACTGCAGTGCACAGCACTTTCTGTTTTTGCAAGATAACCATGAGCTGGGGTGCAGAAAAAACGTAAAAAAAGGTGAACCGAAAGTTGTTGGCAGCAGTTTCCTGGCAAATCAACATTCATCTGAGGCTTCCGCATAAATTCTGGCCTAAATAACAACTGAAGACTGATGAAGCAGATTCTCCTTTCTGGGTTTGTCTGAGTTGTGCACATGATCTAACCACAAAATAATCACTGTTCTTGCACTTTCAAACATTTTTTTTTTTGCCCTAACATAGGCATGAAAAATGAAAGCAGCAAGCTTAATAAGACCACTGTAGACTTACCTAAACAGCCACAGCTCCCTGCTTTTTATAGACTTTTTCTATCTCCTAACCAAATATTCAATATGGAATTGCTAAATAATGAAGTTCTAGAACACCAAGAGAAGACTATAGCTAAAGACAGGCCATATTTCAAATTAAAAGAAACCTACTTGGCACAAGCTGCATCCAGCTTGGATGGATTTTCCTCTCTCCTTTCCTCCCCTTAAATTATAGGTATCATGTGCTCGAAGGCAGCCCTTTCCTGGAGAGGAGGAATAAGGAAGAGATATGAAGACTAATTTTTCTAGAGTCTAAAAGATCTTAGCAGGCAGTAGTGAAGTAAAAGCCCCAGAAGACACTATCGTAAAGTTTAACCATAAGAAATGCCACTTCAGAAGGATATCAAGAGCCCCTTCCTTCTCTACCTATGTCCTCTGCCCAGCCTTTATTGATCCCCCACCCCCACTACCAGTTGTACCAAGAAAGTGACAAACGAGGGCTCACTGGATGTCATCAATCGTTGTCACAAAGAGGAGAATGAAAAGAATCTAGCATATGTTCTCGCAACTGCCTCCCACTCTACACTCACATTCTTCCTCCTCTTCACCGGCACACAATCTTTACAAGCAGCGAGTCACTTTTTAATAGCCTTTCAGTGGAAATGGATGACAAGTAGATAATAGTAGCAGCCCAAGCACCATTCTTTTCCATACATGTGTTCATATTTACAGTTCACAATTCACACATGTCCTGGGCCAACCGGGGGCAGGTCTGCAAATCACCTGGCTTCTGACCATCCGGACCACAATGAGTGGAAGGATGGATGATTAAACCAATGCTGTGCTCATGCCAGGCACGATACAGGTAGCAGATGGTATGCTACGCAACTCATTCTGGAGACAAAGAACCTGCAGTTTCTTCTTTCTCCGTTGACCACTGTGACACTTGATAAATCAATTCCTATGGCTCTAAATATAACACTCTAAAACTTAAAAAGGGGTATTTTCAATGAAAGATAGACACTTGCATTCATTTCTGGGTATTATAGTGAGAGGCAACTTGCATCAAAAGCCATAGAGCCTGACCTGGTGGTGGCGCAGTGGATAGAGCATCAGACTGGAATGCGGAAGGACCCAGGTTCGAGACCCCAAGGTCGCCAGCTTCAGTGCAGGCTCATCTGGTTTGAGCGAGGCCCACCAGCTTGAGCCCAAGGTCGCTGGCTCCAGCAAGGGGTTGCTCGGTCTGCTGAAGGCCCGCAGTCAAGGCACATGTGAGAAAGCAATCAATGAACAACTAAGGTGTTGCAATGCGCAATGAAAAACTAATGATTGATGCTTCTCATCTCTCTCTGTTCCTGTCTGTCTGTCCCTGTCTCTGACTCACTCTCTGTCTCTGTAAAAAATATATAAATAAAAAAGCCATAGAATAATTTATGTCTTTAACTCTGTTATCTCCTAATATGCAACCATCTGGCTAAGTAATATAAGAGGAAAAAATCAACAACAACAACAAAAAAAATTGCATGCACGAGGGTATTAAATCACAATGATATTAAAAAAGTGAACAACTTAGAAGTTGTTTCACAGAAGCAACTGTGAAATGGGTGCATAAAATAGATAAAATATGCAACCATTAAAATTTATGAAGACAGCTTAGCAAAGGAATAGAGGAATGTTGATGTAATAGCATGAAAAAAACCACAGTAATACAAAAATATGTGACTTTTTGTTATATAACTGTCAAATGTGCCTACATTTTAAAATGGTAGGGAAATTTACATTGTTGGTTGGTAGAATTCTAGGGTTTCCTAAATTTGTTTTGAAATGTTGTTTGTGATTAACAAAAATTAAGATAAAAGAAGAATTGGAGTAAAGGTCACTATAATGCTTCAACTATTTTCAAAATCTCAGTTCTGCCACACAAGGATAGGTAGCAAGTGACTAGATACACATTTACCAGCAAAGATGAAACATTTAGAGCTTAGTGAAAAAAATTAAGGAACAGAATGAGGTAGTCATACCCTTTGCATAAACCAAAAATACAAGAAGAGATACAATACAAGAATACATACAGACCGAAATGATACACTTTCTACATATCTGAATGGTTGCCTATGGGAAGGAGTGGACTAGGAATAAAAGAAGGTAACTTTTAGGGGATCAAGTTTATTTATTTATTATTTATTTTTTTCCTGAATTTGGAAATGGGGAGGCAGTCAGACAGACTCATGCATGCGCCTGACCGGGATCCACCCGGCATGCCCACCAGGGGGTGATGCTCTGCCCATCTGGGGCGTTGCTCTGCTGCAACCAGAGCCATTCTAGCGCCTGAGGCAGAGGCCATGGAGCCATCCTCAGTACCCGGGCCAACTTTGCTCCAATGGAGCCTTGGCTGCGGGAGGGGAAGAGAGAGACAGAGAGGAAGGAGAGGGGGAGGGGTGAGAAGCAGATGGGCGCTTTTCCTGGGTGCCCTGGCCGGGAATCGAACCCGGGACTCCTGCACGCCAGGCCGACGCTCTACCACTGAGCCAACTGGCCAGGGCCTAGGGCAGCGGTTCTCAACCTGTAGGTCGCGACCCCGGCGGGGGTCGAACGACCAAAACACAGGGGTCGCCTAAAGCCATCGGAAATACATATTTTATTTAAAAATGTACTGTATAATAAATATGTATTTTCCAATGGCTTTAGGCGACCCGTGTTTTGGTCATTCGACCCCCTGCCGGGGTTGCGACCCACAGGTTGAGAACCGCTGGCCTAGGGGATCAAGTTTAAACCAACCACCACCATGTGACCAGTGAGACTGTTCAATACCTTGGGGGTGTGATTGGTTCAACCTTTGCCCCCTCATGTAGGGTGCACCCTCAAGTAGAGTCAGCTGTGGTTTTAAGCTTTTGAAGTCTACTGATACAGTTTCAGACAACTAGACATTTCCTGTCTATCACATGTTCCTTGCCTCCAAACAATAGTTGCTTTATACAAGAACCCCTTCTGTTCAGTCCCAGGTAATAATTTTTCCCTGTTTAAAACAAGATTAAAAGACTGCAGGAAATCATCATTACTGAAAAATATTTAATCATGTTGCCTGTTGTGTACACAATTGTGTTACACAATTGTATAACAACTGTATAATAATAGGTGTATATATACTTGTGTGCACAATTACACAGGTAGTTGCAGAAATATAACTATTTAGAAATTATCCTTTTAAAGCAACAAAGGAAACTTGCAAAAGTGGCTGTATCTGGGGAGAAGGCCAGGGTAGAAAGAAGACAATTTCCACTGTGTAATCTTCTTTTAACTTTTGTACCATGTGCATATATGACCAAATAAAAAAAATAGAGATTTTATTTATTGATATATATGTATTTTTAAGAGAGAGTAGAAAGAGAAAGGACGTGGGGTGGGGGCACAGAGCAGGAAGCATCAACTAATAGTAGCTGCTTTCCATATGTGCCATGACTGGGCAAGCCCAGGGCTTCGAACTGGTGACCTTAGCATTCCAGGTTGACATTCTATCCACTGCATCACCACAGGTCAGGCTGACCAAATAAAAATTTTAAAGCACTCAATGAAGTAATCACTCACTCTTTACACGTAATCTTACAAAATAAGCTTACAAAGTAAAATGTTCCTATTATACCAGAACCAGGAGGAATCCACAAGTCCTGTTCTAAAGCTATATATACTCTGGGTCCACTTAGCTAAATACCTTTCCTCCCAGCTCAGCCAGAAGCATCCCACCAGGGGGCAGTATCTGCAGCTGTACTTACCTGTACTTCCCTGATTTTATATGTAGGTTAATAATTAATTAGAGCTCTGCCACACAATCTTCCCAGCACCCAAGGCAACCAGGGACTTCTACCTCTGCCAAATGTCCCCGCACTTGAGTCTCAACATTTCTTGGCTTGTAAAGCACAAACACCCCTGCTCACCGGTGATCTAGCTAAAAGCAGGAGCCTCTGGGTACTTCGGAGTCCTTACACCTTACCAAAGAAGGCAGGTTTAAAAGTTTTTTAAACTTAAGGTCCTTTTCTTAGAAGTCAGTTTCTTAACTACCCGCTAGATTGTGGTTGAGAACAGCAGCAACTGGGGGTGGAGAGGCCATTGTAAAAAGAACAGGGAGGGGAAGAGGCCACCAGATGGCTAAGCTGCCCCTAGGGTGCATTTGGGAACTGGGGACCCTCACTGCCATCCACAGTGATTTCTCACTCAGATGGCCTTTGAGATGTGTGAGAATTTCCAGATAGATAACTACCATTTCACTTTTCTAACAATTTCATCATTGTTCTATATTAAAATAAACATCAGAAATAGAGAAAACTTTTTTTTGATAACCAATCCTTACCGAGGGGGAAAGGGAAAGTCCACAGGAATAAAAAGCAATCTTGTTCCACCCAACTTGAGGAAAAAGCAACTGACAAGTAGAGCTTTTATGGGGGAAGGGCAAGGAGAAGCCAGGAACTAAACTTCTATGTGGTATGAGAGTCAGAATTCAAACTATGGAACTCAATATTATGTCCAGTTAGGAAAGAGAAGACAGGAAAAGAGTGATGGACACAAAAAGAAACTGGCTGAGAAACAGGAGACAAAAACACACTGCTGAGACACACAGCCCACGATTTCCCCCTTTGACTGGAAGCATTGGGACTTAGTGACTGACAACAAGGCTGATAGCTCGGCTGCCTGGCCAAACCACCAAGAGAACTCTGGAGATAAAACCTGTTTGGCGGCCTGACCAGGTGGTGGCGCAGTGGATAGAGCGTCACTGGGATGCAGAGGACCCAAGTTTGAGACCCCAAAAAGCTCACCAGCTTCAACTCAAGGTCGCTGGCTTGAGCAAGGGGTTACTCAACCTGCTGAAGGCCTGCAGTCAAGGCACATATGAGAAAGCAATCAATGAACAACTAAGGTGTTGCAACGCGCAACGAAAAACTAATGATTGATGCTTCTCATCTCTATCTCTCCATTCCTGTCTGTCTGTTCCTGTCTATCCCTCTCTCTGACTCTCTGTCTCTGTAAATTAATAAAAACATTTTTAAAAAACAAAAAACCTGTTTGGTGGGCTGGTGAAGTAGAGAATGGAGGCGAGTTGCCTAAAACCCCCACATGTACCATGAAGGCTTCCATGACCACCATCACAATCACTTAAATATTTCACCTTCAGTGAAGTCATTAGTGACCACACAGAGAGAAACAGGCTGAAAACCACAAGGAGAGTCACATGAAGGTTTTAGGGAACAGGAGCTGGTTATAAGAGAACTCTATTGCATCCTAGTGTTCTTAGGTTTCAGGAAATGTGGCATGACTGACAGTATAGGCAGCTCTGTGAAATAACAAATCATACTGCAAGGGTGTTCTGGGGCTGGCTTGGGTTACACAATGCCTTCAATTCACGTCCGCGAGGCAGCCTCACCTAACACCTTCCAGTAGTGATTATCTGTGAGACACAGGATCTGAAGCCACCAATTATCATCTCCACAATCTAAGTACCACCGGTGCTGCCACCTGTATTTACAGACCACACAGACATAGTTTAGTAATATTTAGCATGTAACAGAATATTAAATGGATGGGCACACAGTCACATACATAAACATAAAGCAAGAATATATGAAAAGCGGTTTGTGATATGGCCCCTGGTGGACAAGAATAACAAGCAGGGACTTGGAATTAGTGGCAGCAGTCTGAAGCGCCACTAAGCCAGCTTACAGCAGAAGAGGGAGAGAGCATGTGTGCCTTATGCATCTAGAAGAACTTGATTTTAAATTGTTCCAGCTAAGAGGAAACTCAAATTTAAAGGGTCTTTTAACCAAGAGAGACCAATCGGTTGTCAAGACCTGTCCCCATGGGGTTTGAGGCATGCAAGGATAGATTAACAAGGAGATTTCAGTTTTTACTGAGAGAAACAGTGTCAGAGGGGGTATTAAGTAACTAGGTAGAACAGAAGTATTAGTCACCTCTAATCACCTAAATTATTAATATGAATTAGAATAAATCCAGACTACCTTTAGCCTCAGAAAATCCACTCTAGCAGGGTTCACAAACAGTTGCGTGCAGGGGTGAAGCACATACTGGCATCAGGCGAAGCTGGCTGGGACGGGCTGTGTGCTGTCTGGCTCAAGCCCCACTCATCTTGTGTGACCCCAACCACTGGAGCCCCACCTTCATGATTTCCTTAGAAGTGAGAAATACAGGGCTTTTTTGTTTGTTTTTATGAACACTTCTGATTTTTAAATGTTCAAAACTAACTTAAAAACAAACACTCTGCATGTTGAATGAAACACATTCTAAACTTTTATAAAACTGTCCTGTGGTGGCGCAGTGGATAAAGCATCGACCTGGAACACTGAGGTCGCTGGTTCAAAACCATGAGCTTGCCTGGTCAAGGCACATATGGGAGTTGATAATTCCTGTTCCTCCCTCCACCCTCTCTCTTCCTTTCTATCCTCTCTAAAAATAAATTTTTAAAAATCTAAAACAAAAAATCTTTTATAACATTTTGAAGGGAAGTGAAAATATGCCCTGTGAATATGTTTTCAGATGGGTAAAGATTGGTCATAAATTCACAGGCTTAACAGCTGCTCTTTCTCAGCTCTTCTTAAAAAGTAGAGCCTTAAAAAACAACCACAAGGCACTATATTTACATAATTTTAAGTTTATGATCACAAATACATTAGTAGAATCTGCATAAAAGAGGACATTAGGGAAAGGCAAATAAAAAACACTACAACTATTGAAATGGTTGTTTTTTAAAAACACATGGAAAATAACAAATAGAGAAGATATAGATAAGTTGAAACCCTCATGTATTACTGGTGGGAATGTCAAATGGTGCAGCCACAGTGGAAAACAGTTGGTGGTTCCTCAAAGGTTAAACATAGCCAGTGATTTCACTTTTGGGTATAAACCCCCCAAAATTGAAAGTGGGGACTCAGATCCTTGATACTAATGTTTATATCAGCATTGTTCACAGCAGTCAAAAGACAGAAACAACTCAAGTATCCAATAGATAAACAGATAAATAAAATGTGGCTTTATTTATACAAGAGATTACTATTCAGCTTTAAAAATAAAATTCTTATATATGCCATAACACGGATGAATCTTAAAGTCATTATGCTGAGTGAAATAAGCCAGGCATACAAGGACAAACGCTGCATGTTTCTACTTGTAGGAGGGCCCTCGAATAGTGAAGTTCATAGAAAAAGAAAGTAGAATGGCGGTGGCCAGGGGCTGGCCTGGCCTGGGAACAGGAATGGGGCATTAAGTGTTTAATAGGTGTAGAGTTTCAGTTTTGCAAGAGAAAAAGTTCTGAAGATGGATAGTGATGATAGTTGTAAAACATTGTAAATGCATCTAATGTCAATAAACTGTACACTTAAAGAATTACTAAAATAGCCTGACCAGGTGGTTGCACAGTGGATAGAGTGTCGGACTAGGATGCAGAAGGACCCAGGTTCGAGACCCCGAGGTCACCAGCTTGAGCGTGGGCTCATCTGGTCTGAGCAAAGCTCACCAGCTTGGACCTAAGGTTGCTGGCTTGAGCAAGGAGTTACTTGGTCTGCTGTAGCCCCATGGTCAAAGCACATATGAGAAATCAATCAATGAACAACTAAGGTGTCGCCACGAAAAACTGATGATTGATGCTTCTCATCTCTCTCCGTTTCTGTCTGTCTGTCCCTATCTATCCCTCTCTCTGACTCTGTCTCTGTTAAAAAAAAAATTAATAAGGCAATAAATTTTCTGACACACACACACACACACACACACACACACACACACACACACCAATGCAAAAAGGAAAAGAGTAAGAGGGATACACATAGAGAAGGTAGTCAACAGAAGGTGACTTTATTACCTGCTGACTTTCTCAGGAACCAGTTCAAGGACTTGCATCTCCTGGCCTCCACCCACCTCAACCCCTTACCTATTACAGGCTGGCTATGGCCCAGATAAACTGTTGTGACTATAGGAATCTTGCTGCCTGACAGAAATCTCCCACAGGGCTATTGTGTATGCTTGACTGCACAGGATCTGGGCCCGGAACAACAGCCTGTGCTCCACAGTCTAGGCCTTGTGTCTGGAGGAGGAGACACCCTTCCCTCTTCACAAAGGCCCTATAGGCTAGTGGTGGCCCCAGTCTTCCCTACTCTTAAATTAGTCTTTTCTTCTAACTTCCTATTTCTGTTTATGATACCCTCTCTTCTCACTGATCCCAGATTGAAACTGCAAGGTCCCTGTTCTCATTCTAACCAGCAACTGGCGTCTATCAGCACTGCTTCTGTCCCTCTTCATTTTTACTGTCCACTCGCACAGCCACTTACCCCATGAAGGACCTCCGACCTCTGGTCTGAACTTTTACTCTGATCTGGAGCTCCGTACCTCCGCCTCCTCCCAGACGATCCATCTTACAGGCTGCTGCCAGGCTAATTTTCCCAAGTCAGGCTCACCATTTCACTCACATACCTTCAGTGGTTTCCCTTTCCACTCTGTACATTAAAAAATAATGAACAATGAAGTAGCTTACTCACACCTACTCCAACTCTACTATCTAAAAAGAGACCCTTAGTTTATTCTGATTGTCTCTTTCTTAGGTGAGTATGAAGAAACAGCAGCAATTCACATCCTCTTTCCATCAGGACACACCTTTATATTTCCATGTTGCTGGCAAGGAGTCAGTAGACGGAAACTGAAGAAAATTTGAAGAATCTTGACCTTTGTATCCCTAAGCTAGTTAAAATGATATCTCACAGTTCTGGAAGCTGGAGGGTCCCGAACCAGGGCTGGTCAGGGGAGAGCCCTCTTGCTGGTTCATAGCTGGCATCTTCTCGCTGTGCCCTCATATGGTGGAAGGGCTAGTGATCCCTCTGGGGTCTCTTTTCTGAGAACACTTAAAACATTCATGAAGTCTCCACCTTTGTGAACTAATCATCTCCTAAATCCATCACCTAATACAAGCACATTGGGCATTAGGATTTTGATATAGGAATTTTAAGGGGACACAAACATTTGGCACTGTCTGCAGAGACCCCTACAGCACCTTCCTATTGTGAGATATATTTTAAGCAACTCAAATCCTATACAAGTACCACTCTATGCATTCACCTGGCCCTGTCCTCTGGTTCTGCCAGAAAGGATACACGGGAGAACTCCCGAGGTGCTGCCAGGTAAGGAGTTAAAGAAAAAGAGTATTACTAATACAAAGAAGACATAGTTGAGAATTTTTTTCTTATTCTTAGAATTACAGCCAAGACCCAAAGATAAGGGCCACAGGGCCAAGGACCCTACTTAGAAAGCCATGAACACATGAGGGCTGACATTGCCCCAACTGCTACCAAGAGATCACAAGATCAACAACCCTATCTGACCGCAGACCGCAAGAAAAGGCAAAAGGATTGATGCTGATTTTTCAGGGAGGGCAAGTGTTCAGTGCAGGTTACTATCTACTTCCCCAACAAGTGAAGAGCATGGGAGGGTTTCTAAGAGAATCTTGGGGACAGATGGGTTCCTGCATGAAGTGGAGATGGGCATCTTGGTCCTTGTCTGGCTGTTTGCTGAACTGCAGGTCCCACAGCTCACCTGGGCTGACACTGGAGCAGAACGGAGCAAGTCAGGGAGCTGGGAGAACTTAGCAGCCATAAGCTGGCCTGGGGAAGACACACCTATAAACACAAATACTGACATTTCTTTTTTTTTTTTTTTTCTATTTTTCTGAAGCTGGAAATGGGGAGGCAGTCAGACAGACTCCCGCATGCGCCCAACCGGGATCCACCCAGCACGCCCACCAGGGGGTGATGCTCTGCCCATCTTGAGGCGTCGCTCTGCCGCAATCAGAGCCATTCTAGCGCCTGAGGCAGAGGCCACAGAGCCATCCTCAGCACCCGGGCAAACTTTGCTCCAGTGGAGCCTTGGCTGTGGGAGGGGAAGAGAGACAGAGAGGAAGGAGAGGGGGAGGAGTGGAGAAGCAGATGGGTGCTTCTCCTGTGTGCCCTGGCCGGGAATTGAACCCGGGACTCCTGCACGCCAGGCCAATGCTCTACCACTGAGCAAACCAGCCAGGGCCCTGATAATATTTCTGAGCTACAGATTTGGAAGGTGGGAAGCCCCATGGAGGGGCTTCCCTCTGTAGGCAGAGCTTAAAGTGATCCAGGTGCAACACCCCAGAAAAGGATGGGAGTGGTCCCACTCCATGCTAGCTCTTTACAACCTGGAGAGAGTGGGAGAGGACTCTAGTTGCTGTGTACAGTGGTACTTTGAGATACCAGCAGACCAACATACAAATTTTTTTTTAAGTTTTTCTTAAAGAAAAACTATGGGTTATGTAGCACACCAATGCTAGGGCATGGGTTACACAGCAATTTTTTATTGAATTGGTAAATCTCGTCTTTGGTCCTGCAGTGAAGAAATATCTTCCAAGAAAATAAACTCCCAATAAAAGCATTAGTAATCCTTGAAAATGCTCCAGCCCACCCACCTGGTCTTGAAGATGACATTCTTGATGAATTCAAATTCGTGAAAGTCCTCTACCTCCCACCCAATACGACTTCAATCTTGCAACCTATGGATCAAGCACGTCATTTCCAACTTTAAAAAGCTTTACACAAAGCACTTGTTCCGCCACTGCTTTGAGGTGACTGAGAATACAAATCTAACCCTTCGAGAGTTTAAGAAAGATCACTACAACATCGTGATATGTTTACGCATTATTGACTTGGCATGGCAAGAGGTTACAAGAACAGCCTTGAACTCGGCATGGAAAAAGTCATGGCCTGATATTGTTGCAGTCAGGGACTTCAAAGGATTCGAACCAAAGACCGAGACTGAGACTGAGGTAGAAGCGTTGGAGGAGACTGTGTCCCTTCGAAAGTTGATAGGTCTGGAGGTAGATGAGGGTGACGTAAACACGCTTGTTGAGGAACATGAGGAGGAACTCTGAACTGAGGAGTTGAAGGAGCTACAGATGATGCAACATACGGAGCTTCTGCAAGAGATTAGTAGTAAGGAGGAGGTAGAATCGGAGGAAGTGATTTATTTCTACAAGTGAAATTAAAGACATGCTGGCAATGCGGGAGAAGCTTTCAAGTTTCATTGAAGAGAAACACCCAGAAAAAATTTCAACTGGTAGTGTTCAGCACTTTTTAATGACACTTGTTTGTCACATTTCTGTAACATTTTAAAAGGTAGGCAAAAGCAAACCTCTTTGGATCAATTTTTATTAAAAAGTCCTGCAAGTGAAAGTGCCGAAACTGCAGCCAAAAAGGCAAAAACAGGTGATGATTAAATGAAAAATATGTAATGTTAAGCTTAGGTTAAGTTTAAATTAATTATTTATTTTTATTTATTCATTTTAGAAAGGAGAGAGAGAGAGTGAGAGAAAGGGGGGAGGAGCAGGAAGCATCAACTCCCATATGTGCCTTGACCAGACAAGTACAGGGTTTTAAACCGGCGACCTCAGCGTTCCAGGTCAACGCTTTATCCACTGTGCCACCACAGGTCAGGCAAGCTCAGGTTAAGTTTAAAGTTAAGAAAGTGCATTTTTTTTACAATTAAGTTTTTGTGGTTTCATTTTAAGTAAAGAAAGTGCAGTTTTAGTTTTGTTTAAAATAAAGATAATGCAGTTTTAGTTTACATTTAGCATTAAGAAAGTGCAGTTTTAGTTTATCTGTCTACAGTGCTTGCATCCCTTCCTCCCTCCCTCCTCCTCCGCCATTCACCTCCGTTAGCCACACTTGTCTGTCTCCAAGGTAAAAATACAGTACTAAATAACACTTTTTTCTTTTATTTCATATATTTTGTTATGCATTAGTAAAGTATACATGTGTGTTTCTTAATTAAAAACATGTCTTTTCATAATTTAGGATGGTTTGGGGATGTTTCACAGGGCTGGAACAGATTAAATCTATTTCAGTTATTTTAAATGGGAGAAATTTGTTTGATATACGAATTGACTGACTTACGAGCTTGGTTACAGAACAAATTAAACTGATATCTCTCTGTAGTTCCTTTTGAAGGAGTGTTGAGGTTAGAGGGCAGAAGCCCTAGGACTGCCAGGCAGCTGCTGAGCCAGGCAGCAGGACACTCTTGACTCCAAGGAGGAGTCAGAAGAGTGAATGGGGCACGAACACCCAGCAATGCCAAAAGAAGACTCCGTACCTCTGTGATGAAGCTAACACAGCCCCAGGGAATCATACACGCTATCTGTGATGAGATCATTGGCATCAAAATAAACCAGATAGATGCATCCTCTCAGCCATCGAGTGATTTCCCAAATTCAGTAACTATTGAAACTGTGTTTCCTGTTTCCTGTCATACAGGAGGAGCTAGAGCCCAGAAGAGAGACTAGAGGAAGTGTTTGACTTAGGTGTGAGATTAGGAGTTTTAGAAAGGAATTATGGAATACACCCAACATCCAGTGGCTGGAGTGGGGATTTGATAGGGCACAACTGTAAGCAGTGCTTTGAGAAAAAGTAATTTCATCATGCAGTTAACCCCAATGAACTGAGTGAAGCTTCTCAAGAAATCAGACACATCAACAGTAGGGCTAAGTACTCATAAGTTACAAACTTCCCCAAAATAAATTGTGTGCAGTTGTAAAGGAAGGCCAGGGTCAGTTGTGGACCCCTTCTTTCACTCTCCAAGAAACAGGCTTCAGCTAAAGGCCTCTGCCAACCCTCAAGCCACTGGAAAGCAAAGGGGCACTGGAAAGTGTAGGCACACTTGAACTTCATCCTTCTGCTAGGTGTTGTATCAGGTAAATTAACATGCATGTACACCCACTATGCAGCAGACAATATGCCAGTTACTTAACCTACCAGCTCAGCGAGATAGTGGTGGAACCTCCATAATTAACAGAGATTACTTCATCTAAGTGTTACATTGATGGTCCAAATGATAACACTTAATATTAAGTCTGAATTTGAACCATCACCATGCTGGTTCCTTCCTATTATGCTGAAGAATAAAGGTAGAGGTGGTGGTGGTGGAGGTGGGGGTGGTGGAGGTGGAGGTGGTGGGGGTGGGGGTGGTGGTAGGGGCGGGGGTGGGGGTGGTGGAGGTGGAGGAGGAGGTGGAGGTGGAGGTGGAGGTGGAGGTGGTGGAAGTGGTGGAGGTAGAGGTGGAGGTGGTGGAGGTGGAAGTGGTGATGGAGGTGGAGGAGGTGGAGGTGGTGGAGGTAGAGGTGGAGGTGGTGGAGGTGGAGGTGGTGGAGGTGGAGGTGGTGGAGGTAGAGGTGGAGGTGAGGTGGTGGAGGTGGAGGTGGAGGTGGAGGTGGAGGTGGAGGTGGAGGTGGAGGTGGAGGTGGAGGTGGAGGAGGTGGAGGAGGCGGAGGTGGAGGTGGGGGTGGTGGAGGTGGAGGTGGAGGTGGAGGAGGTGGAGGTGGTGGAGGTAGAGGTGGAGGTGGTGGAGGTAGAGGTGGTGGAGGTGGAGGTGAGGAGGTGGAGGTGGGGGTGGGGTGGTGGAGGTGGAGGTGGAGGTGAGGAGGTGGAGGTGGAGGTGGAGGTGGAGGTGGTGGAGGCAGAGGTAGAGGTGGAGGTGGAGGTGGTGGAGGTGGGGGTGGTGGAGGTGGAGGTGGTGGAGGTAGAGGTGGAGGTTGAGGTGGAGGTGGAGGTTGAGGTGGAGGTGGGGGTGGGGGTGGTGGAGGTGGAGATAGAGGAGGTGGAGGTGGTGGAGGTAGAGGTGGTGGAGGTGGAGGTGAGGAGGTGGAGGTGGGGGTGGGGTGGTGGAGGTGGAGGTAGAGGTGAGGAGGTGGAGGTGGAGGTGGGGATGGGGGTGGTGGAGGTGGAGGTGGAGGTGGTGGAGGTGGAGGTGGAGGTGGTGGAGGTGGAGGTGGTGGAGGCAGAGGTAGAGGTGGAGGTGGAGGTGGTGGAGGTGGAGGTGGTGGAGGTGGAGGTGGTGGAGGTAGAGGTGGAGGTGAGGAGGTGGAGGTTGAGGTGGAGGTGGAGGTTGAGGTGGAGGTGGGGGTGGTGGAGGTGGAGGTGGTGGAGGTAGAGGTGGAGGTTGAGGTAGAGGTGGAGGTTGAGGTGGAGGTGGAGGTTGAGGTGGAGGTGGGGGTGGGGGTGGTGGAGGTGGAGATAGAGGAGGTGGAGGTGGTGGAGGTAGAGGTGGAGGTGGTGGAGGTAGAGGTGGAGGTGGTGGAGGTAGAGGTGGAGGTGGTGGAGGTAGAGGTGGAGGTGGTGGAGGTAGAGGTGGAGGTGGAGGTGGAGGTGGAGGTGGAGATGGGGGTGGTGGAGGTGGAGGTAGAGGTGGTGGAGGTAGAGGAGGTGGAGGTGGAGGTGGAGGTGGAGGTAAAGGAGGTGGAGGTAGAGGTGGGGTGGTGGAGGTGAGGTGGTGGAGGTGGTGGGGGTGGTGGAGGTGGAGGAGGTGGAGGTGGTGGGGGTGGTGGAGGTGCTGGTGGTAGAGGTGGTGGGGGAGGTGGAGGTGGGGGTGGTGGAGGTGTTGATGGGGGAGGTGGTGGTGGTGGTGGAAGTGGTGGGGGAGGGGGAGGGTATGGTGCTTGGGGAGGGATAAAATAACTCCAAATGAGAACTCACACATCCAAAGTGATTTTAGAACTGTCTGCTGCTCACAAGCTGTTTTAAAATGCAGACTATTTTATTTATATTTTCAAATATATAAAATCAGATGTGATAGGTTATTAAAAATATAAAAACTAAGTCAATAATATGCCCACCCCATTTCCTAGTAACCCTCACAAAGGAACAGCACCAGTACTGGACAACTGCAGTCTGACCTTTAGCAGAAAGACAAAAGAACTATTGAAAAGAAAACGCACATACCCAACAAAAACTAGTTCTGAACAGAATGCACTCATTCTGAACAGATCTCAAACTTGCCAAGCTGTCTGCACTTTAGAGTTTTGCAATATTTAATGTCAACTGTCCAGAGCTGGCCTTGTTGGGTCTCTCTGAAAGAATATTTTCATACCATCATTACTACCTAGCTCTACTGGCAGCATTTTAGAGAGTCAAAAGTTCCTGAAAACCAGTGAGTGCACTGTACACTACTCTGGAAAGACCTTCATTAACCTTTCAAAAGTTTTGAACAGAAGACTTATCTTAACCAAATTATCTCAGCCCTTAGTCACTTGCTGGCTGAATCACTATGCAAATATCAGGGCTCAGAGTCACTGAAAATTGTTAAAAGAGATTTGGTTTAGGAAGCACAGGATCTTTTCCTAGAAATGTAAGCTACCCTTTAAAAGGTGTTCTCAAACACTGCCCTCAAGATACCTCCGGTACAGAGCTCACCAGGTAAATTCACTAGGAATAAAAATGACAGTGTCCAATTTCAGAATCTCTCAAACTGTCAAACTCCACAGTCACTATTCTTTCCTGTATGATATTAGCAGGTTAACACACAGACACGCATGCATGCACACACGTGCGCACATGCACAATGCTTTCAATTTTTAGTTAAAGACCTTCAAATTTTTGATCCCTTCTATGACAAGCTCAGCAAGTTTTTGGAGCCATTTTCTAGAGGCACAAAATAAATGGAGAAAGTATCCTAACAACATTGAGATGAAAAGCTGTGTCTTGCCCATGCCTTATAAAACAAATAAATAAAATCACGAATTTAACAGAAATGTTTTTGCCTAAACCAGTATTTCACCAAAACGCCTTAAGAATATGCTCTCAGAAAGGGAGTTAAATAAGTACATGTTGGTAAAGAATAGTTTTAAGGAACAGATTAAAGTTAGCAGTATTCCTTTCTCTTAGTTGTGGTTTCATCAACCACAGCCAATCAAAACAAGAGATATAATAAAACAAAGATTCTCTTTTAACTTCCACCATCGTCCTTAATTCATCTTGCCTAGTCCTAATACTTGTTTTCAATCTGACTTTCGAGCATCTTTGTAATTTGTCAATCACCACCTGTAAAAGAAATAAGGACTTTGAGCAAAAGAACAGTGAGAACCTGCTTCAGCCTCTGCCTCCCTGCCCACATCAGGGAGGCTGGAGTCACCAGCCTTGTCCTGCAGCAGGACAAGCTTCTCTGGGACTGACTCAGCCATTCCATCCCAGACCCAGGGCGAGCTGCATGGCAGTCATGTGGACTGCACACTTGCTTTAATGCTCTGCTATTGTCATCTTGAAATTCTTCATCTTTGAACAAGGGTTTCCACGTTTTCACTTGGCAGTAGGCCCTGCAAATTTGGTAACTGGTGCTACACAGATCTAATTGCTAAAAATGACATTGAAGTTTTAAAAAAAAAAGGTTTATTTCTTATCAGAGTTGTAATTTACAGGGTTTTTTTTTTATTCTACTTTAAAACACACAGACACCAATATTTTTATATCTTCAAATCCAATAAAAGTACTGAACTGAAGTACCCTTCCCCTGGAACACTTCAAAAGGCTTCTAAACTGTGGTTTCTTTGGATCCATGTTTGCCTATTGCCAATCTCTCTTCATACAGCCAAAGTTTCTTTTAGTACAAAACTGATCTTGTCATTCTGCTTAAAACCCTTCAGTGGCATCTGCAGGCCCAACGCCCTCCCCTGGCACGAGATTCTGAGCTCCAGCCCTGACTGCTGCTTGCCTCACCCTGTTGCTTGCCTCCTGCATTCTGTCTCATGGGCCTTCCTTCAGTTTCTAGAATATGCCAATCACCATTCCTTCTCATAGCCTTTGCCCTAGGGACATGTATTGTAACCTATGTCTGTCGAAGGATTTAGATAAAATCAAGCAAAAATCCCAATTCAAACTAACAATCATTACTGGCTTTAATATCATGAAAGAAACACAAGAGGGGTTTACAAAGTCTTATACTTCTTAGTATGGATGTTTTTCACTCAGACCCTGCTTTGGGCTGCATTACCAATGGGAGGACAATGTGCCTAAATCTAACTATGAAGCCCAGGACAATGACAGGTGATCTAAGAAAGATCCATTTTAAAGTTTTTCAGATCAGGATATTGGTCCTTAAAGGCATCTTTATAATCTTCCCTAGCCTCCTAAACACAATGTTCTCAAACAACTTGAAAGGATTTTGGGGAACACAAACTGAAAGATATTTTTCTTCTTTTTTAAAACTTTTTACTTATTGATTTATTTTACACAGAGAAAAAGAGAAAGAGAGAAGCAACTTGTGTTGTCCCACTTATTCATGCACTCATTGGTTGATTCTTGTGTTTGCTCTGACCGGGTACAGAACCCACAACCTTGCTGTATCAGGACGAGGCTCTAACCAGTGGAGCTACCAAGCTAGAGCCCATACTGAAAAATGTTAATGGTATCTCACTAAAGAAGATACACAGGTGGCAAATAAACATGTAAAAAGATGCTCCACATCCTGTGTCATCAAGGAAATGCAAATTAAAACAACAGTGAGATACCATAACACATCTATTATAATGTCCAAAACCTGAACACTGACAATGCCAAATTCTAGTGAGGTTGTAGAGCAAGAAAAACTCTCTTTGTTGGTAGGAGCACAAAACAATACAACCACTATGGGAGACAAACTGGTACTTTCATACAAAACTAAACATACAATCCAGTAATCGTACCCTTTGATATACCAAAGGTATTAAAAACATGTCCACACAAAACCTGCATATGGATGTTTATACAAGCATAAATCATTTTATTATGCTTTGCTTAATTGCATCTTACAGACTTTTTTTTTTTTTTTTTTTTTACACAAATTGAAAGCAAGACCCTTCCACCAGTAAAAGATGATGACTCACTTTATTGCGACGGCTGGAACCAAACCTCCAATATCTCCAAAGTACACCTGTAGCAAGTTTGTGCATAATTGCCAAAACTTTGAAGCAACCACGATGTCCTTAAGTCAGTGAATAAATAAATAAACTGTAGTACATCCAGATATTGGAATATTATTCAGTGCTAAGAAGAAATAAACTCTGAAGCCATTTAAAGACATGGAGGAACCTTAAACACATATTAAGTGAACAAAGCCAATCTGAAAAGGCTACATACTGCAAGATTCCAAATATATGAAAGTCTGGAAAAGACAATAAACTATGGAGACAGTAAAGAGATTAGTGCTTGCCAGGGGGTGGGGTCAGGCAGTGGGGGAGGGGAGGTACAAATACATAGAGCACAGAGGGTTTTCAAGGCAGTAAAATTAGTCTGTAAAATACCATAATGATTGCCCAAACCCAGAAAATACAGCACCAAGACAACCTCAATGTAAATGATGGATTTTGAGTGACTATTATCTGCCAACACAGGGTTACAAATGACAACAAATGTACCAGGCTGGTGGGAGATGTTGGCAAGGGGGAAGCTGAGCATGAGTAGGTCAGGGGCATATGGGAAATCTCTGTGTTTTCTGCTCAATTTGCTGTGAACCTTAAACTGCTCTAAAAAGAAAGTTTTTTCAAAAAAAAGGTATTAATGGGGATGAATTAAGGGGTCACTTAAAAAAAACTATCTCACATACATTCTTTGAAGAAATTTATATATTAGAGCTGATTAAAAAGTTCATACAGAAAATGTTTAAGTTGAAATTTTTTCTTGCTTGGAAAGAAATGCGCAATTATGAACAAGCTGCCTGCAACTGTTTGCTCATGAGCTACCAATGTTCAGACACTCACAGGTTTTAGCTGGGCCTCCACTGAAATGCTCTGAGAGTGCTAGTCGGGGGTCTTGAGCTGCTACAAGCAGCTTTTCCAGAACAGTTATCTACTGCACTGTGATGTCAGCTCATCTTGACCTTCTGCATATTTAGCAAGGATGCGTCTTTCTCTTCATCCGTCCTCTGTAACTGGCTCTTCGATTAATTGTACGCCTGTGGCCAAAGAACAAGCTGCTGGCTTTTCACAAGAAGTGTTGAGAGAACTGGCTCTCCACTTGGAAAGAAATTAAGTTAGAGTTCTACTGTTCACAAAAATGTTCCAGATGGAGTAAGGCTCTAAACATTTAAAAATGTCAATTACGAAAGCATCAGAAGACTGTATGGGGACTACGATTATAACCTTGGAGAAAGAAGACCCACTAAGTCAGACACAACAAAAAAGTCATAAAGAGGAAAATTACTTATGATGCCATTGATGAAGTCAAATTTCCCAAAGTTAAAAGACAAGGCTAGGATTAGAGAAAATATTTGCCACTGAACAAAGGATTAGTAGTCAGAAAAAAAGTAACTATAAATCCATAAAGACATTAAAAAAAATTAAGTAAACTATATTGAGGCAATTCACAGAAGAGAATAAAAATGCTCAACAAACATATGAAGAGTTGCTTAGTAAAAAAATTAAAAAAAATTCAAGTGTTAAGAATTTTTCTTTAATAGATTGGCAACAAATTTAAAGATCAGATTTATAAAATATTACCAGCATGTGGAATGCACCAGGGACCCTGCTGGTGAATCATGGACAGTGTTCTATCACACAACCCTACATTCTAACAATTGTTTGTCTCTAGTGAAGAGAAAAAGCTGCACTTATGCAGGCATTTGGGATGATACATGGGAAGTTCTTGCTCTAACACCTTTGTTATAATACTAGCAATATCAGGTATCAAAGTGAGTTATAAAACAGCTCACTCAAAGCTTCCAAAGGGAGATAACAAAACCCAGACTTGAGTCTCTCTATCATAGTGAGAACTGAGAGAAAGCTGTAAGGATTTCTTTGAAAAGAAGCTGCTGTGAGACCCCACATAACTCCCTCTTCCCTTTGGGTGAAGGGCAGGAATATAACAAAGAATGTCCTGATAAATATGTAGCTGTAAGATTGCAAGAATACTCATCAATGGTAACCTTCTTGTCGCACAAGAGGGTTTTTGGTGCGACCAGTTGGGGGAGTTTCACAGTAGCCCTCCACGGAGCAAGGTGGCTGACGCCTACCCTGGAAATCTAGATCACTGAGGCAAGGCAGCTGGCTGCCTTGTGGAGCAAGGAATGACGGGAAGTTGTGGCTGCATTAAAACTGGCTCATCTTCTCAGAGTCTGTAGAAGCAAAGAATGTGAGCATGGGCTGTGGGTGGTCTGCAAGAGAGAGTGAGCCAGTCCAGGCTTTGTCTTATGTTTAGACCTCTAGTGCTGTTTGGAGGGGGCAACATGACCTCAGAAGTCAGAACTTGGAGGTGGACCATTGGGCTTTCAGGGGCTGAGGGGAGTGAGGGATGGGGGCCTTGGGAGAGTACCCTATGAGAGTCAGCTTTAACTCTCCCAAACCTGGAGAACAAATGCTATCTTATCATAGTGTCAGTCACAAAGATTTTACTGTCCCCTCTGCCATCCTCCCATCCCTAACCTCAGGACAGCATGGCAAAAGAAAGATAGCAATCTGGGTTTTCCAAGATGTATTAGTTAAAAAAAAAAAAATCCCAACAACTCTCATTATAATTCATATGGTATGATTCAATTTATATTAAAAATATACCTCATGAACATTTATGTATATAAACACATGAAATGGTTTAGAAAGACTAAGAATTGATAAGAATACTCTGTACAGGGAGCACTGTCAAATAGGAAATTCAATTTATTCATATTATTTTAAAAGACATGAGCATATTCATGCATTCCTTAAGAAATTAAATGCATTTAATAGTAAGACACTGTTCCCAGAAACATACACCGTCTGGAGGTCTTAATCTACTAACCACAGAACAGCAAATATTCTAGCCGTCAGGAGACATGCACACCTTTGGGCTGTTTTATAAATGTCTCTGCCATTTTGTGGCTTTCCCTACAACACGTTCCCACTGAAGTCAATTCTGCCACTGGGGCTTGGATGTCAAGCATGGACCTCAGACTAGTTCTTCTGAAAGTAGACAAGATTCATGGCTGAAGTTACATTGTTTTCTTAATATTATGAAGATCTTTTTTTTTTTTTTTTTTTGTATTTTTCTGAAGCTGGAAACGGGGAGAGACAGTCAGACAGACTCCCGCATGCGCCCGACTGGGATCCACCCGGCACGCCCACCAGGGGCGATGCTCTGCACACCAGGGGGCGAGAGGCGTCGCTCTGCCGTGACCAGAGCCACTCTAGCGCCTGGGGCAGAGGCCAAGGAGCCATCCCCAGCGCCCGGGCCATCTTTGCTCCAATGGAGCCTTGGCTGCGGGAGGGGAAGAGAGAGACAGAGAGGAAGGAGGGGGGGGGGGTGGAGAAGCAAATGGGCGCTTCTCCTATGTGCCCTGGCCGGGAATCGAATCCAGGTCCCCGCACGCCAGGCCGACGCTCTACCGCTGAGCCATGGCGCCGGCCAGGGCATGAAGACCTTTTTGAGGTTTCCTCTATCAGAGAGAATAGGAAGAAACGGGACTT
Organism: Saccopteryx bilineata; assembly: GCF_036850765.1. Lineage (NCBI taxonomy): Eukaryota > Metazoa > Chordata > Mammalia > Chiroptera > Emballonuridae > Saccopteryx > Saccopteryx bilineata. The sequence continues at coordinate 200,788,443 of NC_089493.1, read as the reverse complement.
TATAAAAAAAAAAACAACTAAGACATTCAGAAATAAACTGACATAAAGAGAACCAAGAACCACTGGTGGTGAATAAAAAAGATTATGTGAACCTGAAGGTGTTAAAGAGTCCCTGTGTGTGTGTGTCTGTGTGTGTGTGTGTGTGTGTATACACACACACATATGCATGCATATTTCTGCACATACACTATTTGTTTTGAAATAGGATAAACCTAATACTAAACCACAACTTGCAAAATCCAGAGACAAAAACAGTACTTTGCCTGTGCCAGCTACATTAAAAAAATTAATAACTAGTTTGAAAAAACTAGCTAAGAAAATCATGGGTTTTGAAAACGAAAGGTGTAAAAACAATCAGTTGCTAAGAAAACGGTGAAGTTCCCTTTTGCCCTATTGCAGATACTGCAGCTGGCATGTTGTACTATTTCTCCCTTAAAACCATCTTATTTCCAAGTTATAACCAGGAATTGCCACATCACAGCCTGTAGGTCAAAAATATTTTTATATTTTCAGATGGTTGGAAAACACAGATTTCAAGTTTATAAATAAAGTTGTCTTAGAATGCTGCCGCATGAATTTATGTTTATATTGTCTATGCCTGTTTTCATGCTATTAGGGGCAGAGTTGTGTAGTTGTGACAGGGACTCTATGAACCTCAAAACCATATGACCCTTTACAGAAACTAAAATGAGCTAAATCCCATTTGCACTAGGCAAACATCATTACTGATAGTTGCAGAAAGCTACCATTCAGCTTCTTATATACGTTTAGGTGATTATCAGTTGCTCAGAGACAGTAAACCCCTACATCAGCCCTCGATTACTGTTTACTCAACCAGACTTCCTGAGGTCAAGCCACTTTAAAATACCCTGTAACACCATTCACAGGACCAAGAATGGCCTGATAAATATGTAGCTCTAAGATTGCAAGAATACTCATCAGTGGTAAAAACACAATAAAAAAATAGTGCAGGAACTCTCCCCCACATCAACAGCTTTTACCAGTTGAGAGTACATGAAATCTCATGATTCATATCAAACCATTTTTATGCCTATATACAGTAATTCCCTTTATCTGTGGGGGATATGTTCTAAGACCCCTGTGGATGCCTGAAACTATAGATAGTACCACACCTCACATATACTATAATTTTTCCTATACATACATAATTTTTCAGTTAAAGAAAGGACCTGGGCAGGACAGAATGGGAAGGTATGAGATTTAAAACTTATAAATGGGCCTGACCAGGCAGTGGTGCAGTGGATAGAGCATTGGACTGAGATGTGAAGAACCCAGGTTCAAAACCCCGAGGTCACGGGCTTGAGCACAGGCTCATTTGCCTTGAGCCTAGGCTCACCAGCTTGAGTGTGGGGTTGCTGGCTTGAAGCCCAAGGTCACTGGCTTGAGCAGGGGTCACTCGCTCCTCTCTAGCCCCCTCAGTCAAGGCACATATGAAAAAGCAATAGATCAAGGGTCCCCAAACTACCATTTATCCGGCCCCCGCCACACTTCCGGAAGGGGCACCTCTTTCATTAGTGGTCAGTGAGAGGAGCATAGTTCCCATTGAAATACTGGTCAGTTTGTTGATTTAAACTTACTTGTTCTTTATTTTAAATATTGTATTGTATTTGTTCCAGTTTTTTTTTTTTTTTTTTTTTTTTTTTTTTTTTTTTTTTTTTTTTTTTTACTTTAAAATAAGATATGTGCAGTGTGCATAGGGATTTGTTCATAGTTTTTTTATAGTCCGGCCCTCCAATGGTCTGAGGGACAGTGAACTGGCCCCCTGTGTAAAAAGTTTGGGGACCCCTGCAATAGATGAGTAATGAGCTGCAACAAAGAACTGATGCTTTTCATCTCTCTCTCTTCCTGTCTGTCTGTCTATACCTATGTGTCCTTCTCTCTGTCTCTATCAAAATATCCCCCAACTTATGTATGGTTTATTCTGCAATTTTCTATTTAATATTTTTAGACCATGGTTGATAAGTAATTGAAACTGTGTAAAGTGAAACTGTGGAGGGAGGGTGCTGCTATATATTATTCTGTATACCCTGAAGATCCACATAAAATTATTGAGCTAATTTACTTTGAAGGTGACTTATTTATAACATTCCTTATTCATATGTAAATTATCAACCAAATGAGCTTCAGGAAAAACAAAGTAACTAACCAGACATCAGTCATACTTGTATTTCAAAGTTCTGATCTCCCCTCAGGATTACTCAACACTCCCATCTGCCCCTTAAAAATTGTCCTCTCCCTTGTACAAGTGTCCAGGCATATACTTCAGAGATATTGTGGGTTTGGTTCCAGGCCATTGCAATAAATTGAATCCTAATCTTTTTGCTGATGGAAGGTCTTGCTTTTAATTTGTAAAAAGTGCAACATCTGTGCAGCACAACAAAGCAAAGTATAATAAAATGAGGTATGCCTGTGCAAAAATCAACCATTCTTTCAGCTCACAGATTCCATTTATTGGACCCACAAAACTCATCCAGTCCCATACCTAGCTATATACCTTGGGCAATTCTATTCCAAAGCCTTTTGATTGTAGTTTTGCTCCTATCTGAACTACTTTCCCTTCTCTTCTCAAGCAAATAAAATATGGCCTTTATAACATCACTGAACAGATTTTACTCTCCAGTCCATAAATCAGCCCTTTAACTTGTAAAAGCAGAGTCATCTATGAGGAAGACATGAAACTAAAGAACATAAACTTGGCACTGTGTCTGGAGTCTAGAGATCACACATTAGGATTTCCGAGCTGTTTCAAACAGATCAGATTGGCCCTCCATGGCTCGAGAGCGGTCTTCTAGAAACTGTGCCTAAAAGAAAGTTCGAACTGAGCAGCTGACACAGTCCTTTCAGTTGTCCAAAAGTTAGATTTCTTGTTGTGAACAAATAGGCAATCACTAAAGTGAGTTTTGTTTTTAGGAATCAGTTCTCTCAGACTGGATCAACCCTGAATAAAGTAGGAAAAAATGGAGTCTCTGGTATTGTAAAACAGACACACTTAATGCTGGTAACCACATCAAGGCCCCATCTCCTGCTATGCAATAATCAACTCATGATACATTTTACCTGCTTCCTCTAAATACTTATTGAACATTTATTGTGTGCTGCTGATTTGCTGGAAACTGTAATATATGTAAAATAAATAGAGCAGCGTCTACTCTATTGAGGAGCTCTAACTTGCCACATAAACAAGTTATATGTGAAATAACAAAACAACCAATATAAAACCAAATCTACCCCAAAAAAGCCCATAAAAATGAAATTAAATTAAAAACAAACTGTCCTCTCCTTTCTATGAGTGTTAAAATCTATCATATGACCAAAAAATGTGTGTGAGGCACAGTGAGAGAGAGAGAGAGAGAGATGCACAGGTGCTGGTGGGCAGTGTGGACTGAGATTATAATAGCTCCAGGATGTAAGAAAAAAAATCAAGCTGCATCTGGCAGAATGAATAGAATTTGACTGAGAGAAAATCCCACAAATAAAAAGATAGAAAAGAACAAGGGTTCTCTGACAATGAACAAGCCGACCTAGAGTAGCCAATACTGGTAATCAGAGAACTGACTCCTGACTAAGATACTAAGGAACATCACTTAAAGGCCTGATGGCCAGAGAGTTAAGACTGGAGAGGGATGCAGAGGGAAGACTGAGGAAGTAACATTTGGGGACAGACCAAAGGCAGATTTAAAGGCGGGTGCACTGGGTGCTCGTCCTGGGTCCCAACCTCTGAAGGGCCTCGCAAACCCCCACTTTACACTTTTTTCTAATGTAAGGGGCCCAATATTTTCTTCTGCATCCAGGGCCTCAACCAATTTTAATCTGCCTTTGGGATAGACAATCTTCCCTCTGATTGCACATGTTGAATCAGAAGAAAAATAACCAATGAGAGAAGAAAGTGAATTAGCAGTTAACACATGATAAGCAATGAGCTTAGTTAGATACACTGGAATTTATATTAAAGAAAAAGAAGAGAAAAAATTGCAAGCATCCAAGTTCTGGTGAATGACCCCAATGCTTACCATTCATATGTAGTCGGGAAACTGGTTAGTACTAATGAATGGTCACAATGATGGACAATGTACAGGAATCTCCTGAGGTCATATTTATACTCTTGGGCAGATAAAATATATTATGCTCACTTTGTTAAAGATGGTGCTGCCCATGTAGAAGCCCGTCACCCAGGTGATGGTATTAGTTGCCCTTCTTGCTTGGGATGGGCGTGATTATATTAATGTGTGCTGGGGGCGGGCTGTGGGCAGGCAGGACCCTTGTAGCCTAAGGCTTAGTTTTAAGACTAAGCCTTTACCACCCTTTTTGATGTAGGGTGGTGCACTCTCATGAGGAATCCCATTATGCCTCAGATAAGTGACTTTGTCTAAGAGACTTCCTTGTTTGTATATTGGATTAAAGGTTTTGATTTCTACACTATAAAGTGGGGCAGACCAGGAGCTTATTCTCTCTCGGTTTGAGAAGAATGATTATGTTCTAGGAGGAGCCCATGCTATAGGAGAGCAGATAAAGGCCACGTATGTAGGAGGAGGCCAGGAGAAGCAGCCAAGATGGTGGAGTGCTAAGCCAGTTTGTGCAGAGTTTGTGTAGAGAGAAGGAGATGGGAAACAGACTTGAATAAGGCTGGTGAGCTAGAAACCTTTGATTCTAGGAAACGGATAAGTCAGTGGTTTTGGGAGCCCTGAATAGAAAGGGAAGTGTCTTCCCACTGTGTGTATTTCTTGCCCGCCAGGTGCAAGCTAGGATTAAAGCTGATGGCTCACCAGTTCTTGGCTCTGTTGTTTCATTACCGACTGTCCGAATCAAATACGAACCTGCATGGGCCAGGTGGCTGTAATGGTGGCCACACCTACTGGCTTTATATATACCTTCAGAGATTGATATGACAATTATAGTCTTCTTACTTGGTGATTTAATAAATTATTATATATAGAATATTGGTAAACTATACACAGTATATCTGGAAATTCTCTATAAAATGCAATATCTCATGTGGATAAAAAAAAGGGCTCAATGAAAATTAACTTCACAAGGTGATCTGATCAAAAATTCCTATCTGTGGTGGACATCATGAGTAGTCATGCCCCAGGGATGTAACCATTTTTAGTAAAAGGCTTATCTTGGGCTTAAGAAGCCCTGTCCATTGTTTTTGTGCATCTAGATTAACATACCTTTGAAAAAAGCATAACCACCCTCAAGACTGCATATAATCTTGTTAACCATCCTGTAATCCAATCCCTGACTTGCTTTCTCCCACCTCCATGTCATCTTCCCTAACTTCCCTCCTTAATTTCAAATGCATAAAAGAAACTGAAAAACTGCCATTCTCCAGAGCATTTGAGATCTTGTTTCCCAGCATCTGTCATCAGTTGTGGCTCAAACTCTTATAAAACCTTTTTATAGGTTTGGATGTGTTTTTATGTCAACACTTGTTTTCCTAATCATACCAGGTAAGAGTTTACTATATTTGCTCTTTATATCTCACTTTTGCTTCCACATTCAATAGTGTCACAGAACACTAGGAGAGGTCTACTGTGATACAAAGGGCAGTCAGAAGTGCTGGGCTGGTAGAGGGTCCCTGGCAGGACTGGGGAAAGCCTTCAGATCTCTACCAGCTTTCCTGATCAAACAGCTCTTGGGAGACAGGAAACACCTCCGAAATAAGCAAGCGCACACCTCCAAGATGTTCAGACACTTTGTCCATCTGTTTTCCTTCTGCTTAGGCAAAGGGCTCCCATGTTATTTAGCTTGAGTTATAGCCAGTTTGTTTTCATAAAGATCACTACCTTGGCCAGACACCGGGAAATAAGTGAGATGACTAATCTGGTTTTGATAAAAAGGAGACATTAAATGGGGTGTTAGTATGACCAGGGGACACGAACACTCTGGAACTCCATTGACTCACAGACTTCACATCCCCACCAAAGAGATGGGTCAAACACTACAGTATCAGGCCTTTAAAAGCCAGGAAAAAAAAAGGACTGTCCAGGAGAGGGCATGGGCTTAAGCTAGACCACAGGGTACATATACCCTGTGCCCTATAGTACATTTGCTTAAGAAACTACGCATACAAAACTAGAGTATCCACCCTCTGAGTTTCCCCTAAATCAAATAATAAAACTAGACTACAATTCACATGTTAAACCAAAAATAGTAGAGTAACCAGAGTTTGAGGCATTCTATAGGTGTTGAAGATGTAATATAGAAGGTGTGGCCCGAGAAGGTAATAGTCTTGACCCTTCTAGAAGCAGCTAAGACATGCCCACATCCTGCAGGAAAATAAATCATCAGGACACCCACTAGACTAGTAAAGAAGCTCATATCCACATGGGCTGGGTGACAATACCACTTCTACTTACTGTTAAAACCTTTATATCGAGCAGAAGGCTTTGGATCTCCTGGCCAGAGTAGGTAAATGTGGTGCTCACTTGCTCCCACAACCACAATTAAACTGTAGAACAACAAATCATTGAGAACCACATGAAGACTAGGTGAGCAGAAGTCCTATAACTGAGAATATAGAGAAGCCACTTCGAGACTGGTAGGAGAGGTGGTGACATGGAATGAGCAAGCCCAACACCCACATGTGACAGTTAAAAATTAAGAGAGATATTTTAGCTATGGAGGTTCCCCCTGAGAAGCAAGGTGTCCCAGTCCCACAGCAGGACCCCAAGACCAGGGATCCAGTGCCAGGAAGAAGTCCCCATAACTTCTGGCTGGAAAACCAGTGGGGATAACGGCTGAGTGAGATGGAGAGCTGCTGAAATCCCAGGCATTCCTCTTAAAAGGTCTGTGCATGAATTTACTTGATGACAAACTCACTCACTCTGAGCTCTAGTGCTAGGGTGGACCTTGAAAAGTGCCAGACAAATGAGGAGAAAATGAACTGTACGGTTTCAAGCAGGGAACTAGAGGTAAAGTTCTCTCTGCCATTTTGTTCCTTTACTGAGTTTTTCCTCCACAAAGCTGGCAGGCAGGCACCAAGTCTGAGTCTGGCTAACACCATTTGTCCTACCCTGATGATTCCCTGAGACCCCACAACATCAACCCACTTTCAGAAGCTTTTCCATAAAAATGGGCTATCTTGGCTTGGGGTGTGGACTTTACTAAAATGTCTGAAAGGTTCACAAACCCCAAACAAGCAGCATCTAGTCTCAGTATGTTCTGAACCTCTTGTTAAACAGTTCCATATAGTTTCTATGTTCTCTATTTTATTTATTTCTGTACTGAGTTTTATTATTTACTTTCTTCTGCTGGTTTTGGGTTGCTTTGTTCTTCTTTTTCTAGTTCCTTAAGATATGATGTTAAGTTGTATATTTGGGCTCACTCTTCTTTTTGTGATAGAAACCTGTAATGATATGAACGTCCCTCTTATTACTGCTTTTGCTGCATCTGATATGTCCTGTTGTCATTTTCATTTGTCTGTATATATCTTTTGATCTCTGCTTTTATTTCCTCTTTGACTCAGTTACTTTTTAGAAGTATGTTGTTTAATGTCTACATTTTTGTGGGTCTGTTTACTTTTTTGCAGTTGAATTATAGTTTCAAAGCCTTATAATCAGAATATGCTTGGTATAATTTCAATCTTTCTGAATTTGTTGATGTTAGCTTTGTGGCCCAACATGTTGTCTATTCTTGAGAATGTTCCATGTACACTGGAGGAAAATGTATTATTAGTGTTATTAACAATACAACTCTCACATGCTATTAGGAAAAATAAATCAAATATCATGGATACACAAGACAGAGATATAGCTCAGCTAGATGATGAAATATCTCCACAAAATGATTTTAATTGATTTTAATTTATTGTGTTTACATAGATTCTAGTGTTGCCCCGAATACATACCCTCTCCCTCATATTTCCCTCAACATCTTCCTTGCCCCTCTCCTAATAGTGCCCTCCCCCCTTCCCTTCAGCTTTATCCCATCCTGTCATCCCCTTTCCCAATGTTTTCTTTTCCTCTGGCCCTTTTATTCTCCTCTGTCCTAATTCTGTTCCTCAGTTCACATTGTTCATTGGATTCCTCAAATGAGTGAGGTCATATGATATTTTTCTTTCTCTGCCTGGCTTATTTCACTTAACAAAATAGTTTCTATGTCCATCCATGTTGTCACAAAAGGTAAGGTTTCCTTCCTTTTCATGGCCCTATAGTATTACATTGTATATATGTACCACTGCTTTTTAATCCACTCATCCACTGCTGGACACTGGGCTGTTTCCAGATCTTCGCTATTATGAACAATGCGGCCATACACATGGGAGTACATTTCTCCTTTCGAAACAGTGCTATGCTGTTCTGGGGTATATTCCTAAAAGTGGGGTAGCTGGGTCAAAAGGCAGTTTGATTTTTCATTTTTTGAGGAATCTCCATACTCTTTACCACAGTGGCTGCATCAGTCTGCATTCCCACCAGCAGTGCAGGAGGGTTCCCTTTTCTCCATATCCTTGCCAGCACATATTCTGTGTTGTTTTGTTGATGAGCACCATTCTGACTGGTGTGCAGTGATATTTCATTGTGGTTTTAATTTGCACTTCTCTGATGATTAGTAAAGGTGAGCATTTCTTCATATGCCTACTAATCATGTGAATGTCCTATCCATTTCTTTTGCCCATTTTTGATTGGATTATCTTCTTGGTGTTGAGTTTTGTTTTGTTTTGATTTTTCCACTCAGACTGCATTCTGTTCTGCTTACTCTCCCAAAAGAAGAGAAGAACGATCATCAATGGCAAAAGGCAGTTGCACAAAACAACACCAAGAGCTGGCTTCATGCTCAGGAGAGAACACTGCAATTCCTCCTCGTGGTTTCAGGTACTCTACACGATCAGAGGAATCTATCTAGTAACAAACTACAGAAATGATCCCTGAAAGTACAGTCTTGGTGGTGTTGAGTTTTACAAGTTTTTGATAAATTTTGGTTATTAACCCCTTATCTGACATATTGTCAGATATGTTCTCCCATTGTGTACTTTGTCTTTTTATTTTGTTCTATTGTCTTTAGCTATGCAAAAGCTTTTTAGTTTGATATAGTCCAATTTGTTTATCTTGTCTTTTATTTCACTTGCCCATAGAGATTAATCAGCAAATATTTTAGCATGTTATTAAATAACGAGTGGGTTAACAATGAGATCAAAGAAGAAATTTTAAAATTTTTAATTCCATGGAAACCCTGGAGCTAAATGACAGGGAATTCAAAATTGAAGTTCTAAAAATAATAAGGTAAAAAAAAAAACACTGAAAGGCAATTTAGTGAGCTCAAAAAACAATTTAATGAACAAAAAGAGTACTTCATCAAGGAAACTGAAACTATAAGAAACAACAACAATAACAATTTAAAACTCAACACATGAACTGAAAAATGAGGTAACAAGCTTAGCTAATACAACAGGCCAGATAGAGGAGAGAATTAGTGACATTGAAGACAGGCAACTAGAGATACTATGGAGAGAAGAAGATAGAGACTCGTGAATTTTAAAAAATGAAAAAGCCCTACAAGAATTATCTGACTCCATGAGAAAGAACAATAAAAAATGAGTTTATCAGAAGAAGAAGAGAGAGAAAAGGAAGTAGAGAACATACTCAAACAAATAATCAATGAAAACTTCCCAAGCCAGTGGAGTTAGAACCTCAAATCCAAGGAGCAAATAGAACACCAAGATACCTCAACCCAAACAGATCTACTCCAAGGTACATCGTAAAGGAATTATTACAAATCAGTGACAAAAAAAAATCCTCAAGGCATCTAGGGAAAAGAAGAATACAACATATAAAGGAAGGCCCATTAGGCTATCATCAGATTTCTCAAAAGAAAGTCTATAAGCCACAAGAGAGTAGATTCCAACATTTAAAGTACTGAAAGAGAGGAACTACCAGCCAAGAATACTATATTCATCAAAGCTATCCTTCAAATAAAAAGAGGAAATAAAAACATTTACAGACATAGAGAAGCAGAAGAAATTTATCACCAGAAAACCCCTACTTCATGAATACTAAAGGGGATTACCCAGCCAGATACAAAGAACAAAACAAAACAAAACTATAAGTAAAAGCTCCTCAATAAAAACCTCATAAATAGACCTCAATAAAAACAAGGATAATCTGTGACAACAATAACATAAAAAGGGAGAGGACAAAGATCAGCAGTAGCAAAGAATGATGTAGCACAGAACCACTCATGAGATGATGGACTCTAATATAATTTTTCTTTTAATAACCTAATGGTAACCACCCCTGAAAATGCCACTACTGAAACACACAGCTTAAAAAAAGAAAAAGAGGAAAGAAGTATGAAATAGCAACAAATAAAAACAAATGACAGAAAAATAAAATAAAAAAACCAAATAAGAAACAGAAATATCAGAGAGCAGTATAGAAAATGGCAACAGGAAATCCTCAAGTGTCAATAATTACACTAAATAAATATGGATTGAACACACCAAATAAGAGTCACAAAGTAGCAGACTGGATCAAGAAGCAAAACTCAACTGTATGCTGCCATGAAGAAAAACATCTCAGGATGGTGTCAGAGTGATGGCACGGTAGGAAGTGATACCGAAAATCTCCCCATAAACTCAACAAGTTCTTCAACCAGAAACAGAAAAACCTATCCTTGGAGTCTTCAGATGCTTCACAACACACCCGAAGGTAGGGTCGAGCGAAAGATTGGCTAGATATATGGTCAAACCCCGGGGGAAATAAGGAGTAAGAAATGCTCCGCCTTCCTCTCTAATCCAAACAGGATGGCTTTCACTGAGAACTGAGAATATAGAAACTAAGGCGGGCATAGGGAGTGAATAGATCCAGGCCGCAGTACAAACAGCCAAACCAGGCTGTGGCACGGAGATCCAAGCCGCGGAAAAACCTGGGCAATTCAAGCTAACATGCACGCCAAACCCAGACAAAGAAAGACAACTGGGGCAGCCATTTTCCGCATCTCCTGGTCGGCGCGCGCGTGGGTAGTGGGCAAGAGATTCCTACAAATACTTCAGGGGTGGGCGCCGCCCGAGCTAACCCACAGAGCAGAGTCAGAGGCCTCTGTGTGGGCAAAAAGCGGCATCTCCTAGGAGCCCCAGCGCCCTGAGGGGACCGGGCACGGGGAGGGAGCTGGAGCCAACTCCAACGGTGGAACTTTTCTGTGCGGGAGGAGGGCTTTCTCGGAGTGAGAGGCATCCTGCCTGAGCCTAATATCCTGGTCAGCCCACACGGAGAGTGGGCAGGGGATTCCTCCGAACTCCTCAGGGGTGGGTACCTGTGTTTTCCCACAGAGGAGCAGAGTCAGAGGCCTGTGAGCGGGCCAGGAGCGGAATTTCAGGCCGCCCTAGCCCCTTGGGAAAGCCGCACGGGGGACAGAGCAAAAGCTAATTCCAACACCGGAACTTTTCCGTGTGGGCAGAGGGCTTTCTCAGAGTGAGAGAAAGCTTGATTCCAACTGGCCTGATATCCAGGTCGGCGCACACGGAAAGTGGGCAAGAGATTCCTCCGAACTCCTCAGGGGTGAGCGCCCGTGTTTTCCCACAAAGGAGCAGAGTCAGAGGCCTGTGAGCGGGTCAGGAGAGGAATCTCTGAGCCGCCCCAGCACCCTGAGGGGGCCGCGCACAGAGATAGAGCGAGAGCCAATTCCAACGCTTGATCTTTTCCGTGCGGATAGGGATTTCACTCGAAGTGTGACACAGCTGCTCTGACATCCTGGTGGGTGCGCATGGAGAGTGGGCAAGAGATTCCTCTGAACGCCTCAGGAGTGGGCACCCGTGTTATCCCACAGAGGGGCAGAGCCAGAGGTCTTTGAGTGGGCAGAAGCCCCGCCTGATTATGCTAGCAGCTCTGTCTGACTGAGCCTTACTCAGAGCCCTATGCTGAGTGGGAATAGAGTGGGGAGTTGCCAGCTCTTTGAGCCTCTTACTATCCAGGCAGAGGCAGCAGCAACCCCATAGCTGGATTATCAGGCTTCTAATTGTGGAAGGAAAGACTAGGAGAGAGGCTCCAGGAACACTCTCACAGTGAGAGACCCTCTCACTGTTGGAGCGTATAAACACTAATGAGCCTCGACTGCCAACGAGACTGAAGCCTAATACATGACATCGCCATAAAGAATTATCAACTGCAAACCTCTTCCAGAGCGTGCCACAGGGGCAGAACCTGGGGTACAAAGTCACCGACCAGGAAGAGAGACAGAAAAGAAAAAGCAAGACAATAACCTCTCAAAATCAAGAATAACTTGAACCTATCCCATTTTATTATATTTGTTCATCTGTGTCTCTTTTCTTCATTCTTGATTTTTTGTTTTTGTTTTTTTCTATTCCAATTTGGTCATTTAATTCTCTCTCAGTCTTACTCTTGCCTCTCTTTGAACTACACTACCCATAAGTGTTAAATCTCCCATTATCTTTTCTTTCCTCCTCCTTTCTTTCTATGAGGGTTGCAATCCAAAACCCCTAACTCTCTCTCTCTCTCTCCTCCTTTTTCTTTTTTCTTCTTTCAGTGGTTCCATTTTCTCTTTCTCTCTCTCTCTCTTTTCTCCCTCTATATTAGTCTCTTCCGTTCTCCTTTACGTCTTCCCTCATTCAAACCTCAATAACGAACAAATTACCTTATCTGGGACTTAAACTTAAGTTTGTGGCATTTTGGAGGGTTTTTACTTCATCTTTTAAACACATTAGCAGTGCTCTCATCCCTGGCTTTACATTTTATCTAGTTCTTGTTCCACTAAATACAATAGTAATTTTTTAATTTTCCACCCCTTTTTCCTGTTTCCCTCTTACTCCTTTCATTATAACTCTGATTCAGCCAACACCTAAAAGCAAATCATTTTATTCTTGACCCAAATTTTTTCCTTATTTGCTTTTTGTGGGTCTATACTGCCCCCCATATATATATATATATATATATATATATATATATATATATATATATATATATATTTCTTATATTTATTTATTTTTCTTTTTTTTTCTTTTTCCTTTACCCCTTTATTACTTCTCCCCAATTCAGGCCCTCCACTACAGGTATTGTTTGTTCTATTTAGTACAATATAATTCACAGTTCATCACAAGATTTTCTCAAGAAAGAGGGGAGAGGAGAGGAGAGGAAAAAAGGAGGGGAAGGAATAATTCTCTTTTTTATCAAATTTTTATCTTATTTTATTTTTCTTTATTTAATGATTTTTTTTTAAAACCGCAATTTTTTATTTTTATTTTTATTTTTTAAACTTTTTATTCCTTATAAAATCTCATCAATACTATCAAGAAAACCAACCTCAGATGCCATTAAAGAAGAGAAAATCAAATATCATGGATACAAAAGAAAGAGAGGTAACACAGAGAGATGAGGAAAAATCTAGGGAGAAAAAATTTAATATATTGGAAACCTTGGAGTTAAACGACAGAGAATTTAAAATAGAAATCCTAAAAATACTCAGAGATATACAAGAAAACACAGAAAGGCAATTTAGGGAGCTCAGAAAACAACTCGATGAACACAAAGAGTATATCTCCAAGGAAATTGAAACTATAAAAACAAATCAAACAGAGATGAAAAACTCAATTCAAGAGCTGAAAAACGAGGTAACAAGCTTAGCTAATAGAACAGGCCAGATAGAAGAGAGGATTAGTGAAATAGAAGACAAGCACCTTGAGACACAACAAAGAGCAGAAGAAAGAGATTCAAAAATTTAAAAAAATGAGATAGCCCTACAGGAATTATCTGACTCCATCAAAAAGAATAACATAAGAATAATAGGTATATCAGAGGGAGAAGAGAGAGAAAATGGATTGGAGAACATACTCAAACAAATAATAGATGAGAACTTCCCAAGCCGGTGGAAAGAACTAAAACCTCAAATTCTAGAAGCAAACAGAACTCCAAGTTTTCTTAACCCCAACAAACCTACTTCAAGGCACACCATAATAAAATTGGCACAAACTAACTGCAAAGAAAAAATTCTCAAGGCAGCCAGGGAAAAGAAGAATACAAAATATAAAGGAAGGCCGATAATATTATCATCAGATTTAGCAACAGAAACTCTACAAGCTAGAAGAGAGTGGACCCCAATATTTAAAGTCTTGAAAGAGAGGAACTTTCAGCCACGAATACTATACCCATCAAAGCTATCCTTCAAATATGAAGGAGAAATAAAAACATTCACAGATACAGAAAAGATGAGAGAATTTATCACCAGAAAACCCCCACTCCAGGAAATACTAAAGGGGGTTCTCCAATCAGATACAAAGAATAAAACAAACAAACAACAAAGCCACAAGTAAAAGCTCCAAGAAGAACATAACAAAACCAACTTTAAACTCTGACAACAATAAGAAAGGGGGGGAGAGGATGGAGATTAACAGTAGCAAAGGGTGATGGAGTGCAAAAGTACTCACAAAATAGTGCTCTACAATGAACAGGGTAGGAACTCTTTTCACTACTTAATGGTAACCACCATTGAAAAAACCACCACAGAAGCACATGATTTAAAAAAGATAGCAACAGAGAAAAGATGTATGGAACACAACCAAATAAAAACAAAAGATAGAAAAATGAAAAGAGAAGAATCAAACAAGGCACAAAACTAACAGAAAGCAATCTATAAAATGGCAATAAGGAATTCACAAGTGTCAATAATTACACTAAATGTAAACGGATTAAACTCACCAATAAAAAGGCACAGAGTAGCGGAATGGATCAAAAAAGAAAATCCAACTGTATGCTGCCTACAAGAAACTCATCTAAGTAACAAGGATAAAAACAAATTCAAAGTGAAAGGCTGGAAAACAATACTCCAAGCAAATAACATCCACAAAAAAGCAGGCGTAGCAATACTCATATCTGATGATGCTGACTACAAGACAGCAAAAGTACTCAGAGACAAAAATGGCCATTTCATAATGGCTAAGGGGACACTGAATCAAGAAGACATAACAATCCTTAATATATATGCACCAAACCAAGGAGCACCAAAATATATAAGACAGCTACTTATTGACCTTAAAACAAAAACTGACAAAAATACAATCATACTTGGAAACCTCAATACACCATTGACGGCTCTAGATCGGTCATCCAAACAAAGAATCAACCAAGATATAGCAGCCTTAAACAAAACACTAGAGCACCTGGATATGATAGACATCTACAGGACATTTCATCCCAAAGTGACTGAGTATACATTTTTCTTCAATGTACATGGATCATTCTCAAGAATTGACCATATGTTGGGCCACAAAAACAACATCAGCAAATTCAGAAAAATCGAAGTTGTTCCAAGCATATTTTCTGATCATAAAGCCTTGAAACTAGAATTCAACTGCAAAATAGAGGGAAAAAATCCCACAAAAATGTGGAAACTAAACAACATTCTTTAAAAAAATCAATGGGTCAATTAAGAAATAAGTGCAGAGATCAAAAGATATATACAGACAAATGAAAATGACAATACGACATATCAGAATCTATGGGATGCAGCAAAAGCAGTGATAAGAGGGAAGTTCATATCACTTCAGGCATATATGAACAAACAAGAGAGAGCCCAAGTGAACCACTTAACTTCACACCTTAAGGAACTAGAAAATGAAGAACAAAGACAACCCAAAACCAGCCGAAGGAAGGAGATAATAAAAATGAGAGCAGAAATAAATGAAATAGAGAACAGAAAAACTATAGAAAAAATTAATAGAACAAGCAGCTGGTTCTTTGAAAAAATCAACAAAATTGACAAACCCTTGGCAAGACTTACCAAGGAAAAAAGAGAAAGAACTCATATAAACAAAATACAAAATGAAAGAGGAGAAATCACCACGGACACCGTAGATATACAAAGAATTATTGTAGAATACTATGAAAAACTTTATACCACTAAATTCAACAACCTAGAAGAAATGGATAAATTCCTAGAACAATACAACCTTCCTAGACTGAGTCAAGAAGAAGTAGAAAGCCTAAACAGACCTATTAGTAGAGAAGAAATAGAAAAAACCATTAAAAATCTCCCCAAAAATAAAAGTCCAGGCCCAGACGGCTATACCAGCGAATTTTATCAAACCTTCAAAGAAGACTTGGTTCCTATTCTACAGAAAGTTTTCCAAAAAATTGAAGAAGAAGCAGTACTTCCAAACACATTTTATGAGGCAAACATAACCCTTATACCAAAACCAGGCAAGGATGGCACAAAAAAAGAAAACTACAGACCAATATCTCTAATGAATACAGACGCTAAAATACTAAAAAAAATTCTAGCAAATCGAATACAACAACATATTAAAAAAATAATACATCATGATCAAGTGGGATTCATCCCAGAATCTCAAGGATGGTTCAACATACGTAAAACGGTTAACATAATACATCATATCAACAAAACAAAGAACAAGAACCACATGATCTTATCAATAGATGCAGAAATGGCTTTTGATAAAATACAACACAATTTTATGTTTAAGACTCTCAACAAAATGGGTATAGAAGGAAAATATCTCAACATGATAAAGGCCATATATGATAAACCATCAGCTAACATCATACTAAATGGCACAAAACTGAAGGCTTTCCCCCTTAAATCAGGAACAAGACAGGGTTGTCCACTCTCTCCACTCTTATTTAATGTGGTACTAGAGGTTCTTGCCACAGCAATCAGACAAGACAAAGAAATAAAAGGCATCCATATCGGAAAAGAAGAAGTAAAGGTATCACTTTTTGGAGATGATATGATCCTATACATCGAAAGCCCCAAAGAATCCACAAAAAGACTACTAGAAACAATAAGCCAATACAGTAAGGTTGCAGGATACAAAATTAACATACAGAAGTCAATAGCCTTTCTATATGCCAACAATGAAACATTTGAGAATGAACTCAAAAGCATAATCCCCTTCACGATTGCAACAACAACAAAAAAATATCTAGGAATAAACATAACAAAGAATGTAAAGGACTTATACAATGAAAACTATAAACCATTGTTAAGGGAAATAGAAAAAGATATAATGAGATGGAAGAATATTCCTTGTTCTTGGTTAGGTAGAATAAATATAATCAAGATGGCCATATTACCCAAAGCAATATACAAATTTAATGCAAGTCCCATCAAAATGGCAAGGACATTTTTTAAAGAAATGGAGCAAAAAATAATTAGATTTATATGGAACTATAAAAAGCCCCGAATAGCCAAAGGAATCCTAAAGAAAAAGAATGAAGCTGGAGGCATTACAATACCTGACTTCAAACTCTATTATAGGGCCACGACAATCAAAACAGCATGGTATTGGCAGAAAAATAGACACTCAGACCAATGGAACAGAATAGAAAGCCCAGAAATAAAACCACATACATATAGTCAAATAATTTTTGATAAAGGGGCCAACAACACACAATGGAGAAAAGAAAGCCTCTTCAACAAATGGTGCTGGGAAAACTGAAAAGCCACATGCAAAAGAATGAGGCTAGACTACAGTTTGTCCCCCTGTACTAAAATTAACTCAAAATGGATCAAAGATCTAAACATAAGACCTGAAACAATAAAGTACATAGAAGAAGACATAGGTACTAAACTCATGGACCTGGGCTTTAAAGAACATTTTATGAATTTGACTCCACAGGCAAGAGAAGTGAAAGCAAAAATTAATGAATGGGACTACATCAGACTAAGAAGTTTTTGCTCAGCAAGAGAAACTGATAACAAGATAAACAGACAGCCAACTAATTGGGAAATGATATTTTTAAACACCTGCTCAGATAAGGGCCTAATATCCAAAATATACAAAGAACTCATAAAACTCAACAACAAACAAACAAACAATCCAATAAAAAAAATGGGAAGAGGATATGAACAGACACTTCTCCCAGGAAGAAATACAAATGGCCAACAGATATATGAAAAGATGCTCATCTTCTTTAGTTATTAGAGAAATGCAAATCAAAACTGCAATGAGATAGCACCTCACACCTGTTAGATTAGCTATTATTAACAAGACCGGTAATAGCAAATGTTGGAGAGGTTGTGGAGAAAAAGGAACCCTCATCCACTGTTGGTGGGAATGTAAAGTAGTACAACCATTATGGAAGAAAGTATGATGTTCCTCAAAAAACTGAAAATAGAACTACCTTATGACCCAGCAATCCCTCTACTGGGTATATACCCCCAAAACTCAGAAACATTGATACGCAAAGACACATGCAGCCCCATGTTCATTGCAGCATTGTTCACAGTGGCCAGGACATGGAAACAACCGAAAAGCCCGTCAATAGATGACTGGTTAAAGAAGATGTGGCACATATACACTATGGAATACTACTCAGCCATAAGAAATGATGACATCGGATCATTTATAGAAAAATGGTGGGATCTTGACAACATTATACGGAGTGAAATAAGTAAATCAGAAAAAACCAGGAACTGCATTATTCCATACGTAGATGGGACATAAAAGTGAGACCAAGAGACATTGATAAGAGTGTGTGTGGTGTTACGGGGGGAGGGGGGAGGGGGGAGAGGGAGAGGGAAGGGGGAGGGGGAGGGGCACAAAGAGAACTAGATAGAGGGTGACAGAGGACAATCTGACTTTGGGTGATGAATATGTAACATAATTGAACGACAAGATAACCTGGACATGTTATCTTTGAATATATGTATATTGATTTACTGATGTCACCCCATTAAAAATAAATAAATTAAAAAAAAAATAAAAACAGCTAAGCTACAAGGATAAAAATAGATTGAAAATGAAAGGTTGAAAAACAATTTTCCAAGCAAATAATATCCAAATAAAAGTAGCTGTAGCCATTCTCATATCTGACAATGCTGATTACAAGACAACACAGGTAACCAGTGACAAAGACGGTCATTTCTTAGTGATAAAGGGGACACTGTATCAAGAAGACATAACACTTCTTAATATATACACATCAAAACAGAGAGCACCAAAATATATAAAACATTTACTTACCAACTGATCTAAAAATAGAAACTGACAAAAATACAATCATACTTGGAGATCTCAGTATATCACCAATGGATTTAGATTGTTGATCCAAACAGAAAGTCAATAAAGAAATATTGATCTTAAATGAAACACTAGAACAAATGGATATAATAGACATCTACAGGACATTTCATCCCAGAATGTCAGAGTATCCATTTTCCTCCTGTGTAAATGGAACATTCTCAAGAATAGACCACATGTTGGGCCACAAAGCTAACATCAACAAATTCAGAAAGATTGAAATTATACCAAGCATATTCTGATCATAAGGCCTTGAAACTATAATTCAACTGCAAAAAATAAGTAAACAAACCCACAAAAATGTAGACATTAAACAACATACTTCTAAAAAGTAACTGAGTCAGACTCTGGCCGGTTGGCTCAGTGGTAGAGCGTCGGACTGGCGTGAGGAAGTCCCGGGTTTGATTCCTGGCCAGGGCACACAGGAGAAGCACCCATCTGCTTCTCCACCCCTCCCCCTCTCCTTCCTCTCTGTCTCTCTCTTCTTCCCCTCCCACAGCCAAGGCTCCATTAAAGCAAAGATGGCCCGGGAACTGGGGTTGGCTCCATGGCCTCTGCCTCAGGCGCTAGAGTGGCTCCGGTCGCAACAGAGCGATGCCCTGGATGGGCGGAGCATCGCCCCCTGGTGGGCGTGCCGGGTGGATCTTGGTCGGGCCCATGCGGGAGTCTATCTGACTGCCTCCCTGTTTCCAGCTTTGGAAAAATGCAAAAAATAAAATAAAAAAATAAAAAGTAACTGAGTCAAAGAAGAAATAAAAGTAGAGATCAAAAGATATATACAGACAAATGAAAATGACAATAGGACATATAAGAATCTCTGGGATTCAGCAAACGCAGTAATAAGAGGGAAGTATATATCATTACAGGTTCCTATCAAAAAACAAGAATGAGCCCAAGTAAACAACTTAACATCACATCTTAAGGAACTAGAAAAAGAAGAACAAAGCAACCCAAAACCAGCAGAAGAAAGTAAATAATAAAAATCAGTAGAGAAATAAATAAAACAGAAAACAGAAAAACTATAGAAAAAAATAATACAAAGAAGAGCTGGTTCTTTGAAAAGATCAACAAATTGACCAACCCCTGGCAAGACTCATTAAGGAAAAAAGAGAAATGACTCATATAAACAAAATTCAAAATGAAAGAGGAGAAATTACCACAGGTATCATAGATGTTCAAAGGATCATTGTAGAATACTATGAAAAACTATATGCCACCAAATTCAACAACCTAGAAGAAATGGATAAATTTCTATAACTATACAATCTTCCAAGATTAAATCCCAAAAAAGTGGAAAGCCTAAATAGACACATAAGCAGGAAGGAAATAGAAACAACTATCAGAAACATCCCCCAAAATAAAAGTCCTGTACCAGATGGCTACATTAGTGAATTCTACCAAACATTCCAAGAAGATTTGGTTTCTAGACTTCACAAAGTCTTCCCAAAAATTGAAGAAGAAGCAATATTTCCAAACACATTTTATGAGGCCAACATAAACCTCATACCAAAACATGGCAAGGACAATACAAAAAAAGAAAACTACAGACCCATATCTCTAATGAATACAGATGCAAATATCCTAAACAGAATACTAGCAAATTGAATACAACAACAAATTAAAAAAATAATACATCATGATCAAGTGGGATTCATCCCTTAAGCACAAGGATGGTTCAAGATTCATAAAACGATTAACGTAATACAACATATCAACAAAACAAAGAACAAAAACCATATAATCCTATCTATATATGCAGAAAAGATATTGGATAAAATTCAACATCCTCTTATGTTTAAAACACTCAACAACATGGGTATAGAAGGAAAATACCTCAACATAACAAAGGCCATATATAAGAAACCATCAGCTAACATCATACTAAATGGTAAAAAGCTAAAAACTTTTCCTCTAAAATCAGGAACAAGACAAGGCTGCTCACTCTCTCCAATCCTATTCAACATAGTGCTGGAAGTTCTAGCCAGAGCAATCAGACAAGAAATAAATAAAAGACATTCATATTGGGAAAGAAGAAGTAAAAGTTTCACTTTTTGCCGATGACATGATCCTGTATATAGAAAACCCCAAAGACTCCACAGAAAAACTATTAGAAACAATAAACCAATAAAGTAAGGTCGCAGATACAAAATTAATATACAGAAATCTATTGCTTTCATATATGCCAACAATAAAACTTCAGAAAATGAACTCAAATAAATAATTCCTTTTACCGTTGCAACAAAAAAAGTAAAATACCTAGCAATAAATGTAACAAAGAATGTAAAGGACCTATATATTGAAAACTACAAAGCATTATTAAAGGAAATCAAAAAAGACACAGTGAAATGGATAAATATCCCATGTTCTTGAATAGGAAGAATATAGTTAAAATGGCCATATTACCCAAAGCAATATACAACTTTAATGCAATTTTCATCAAAATTCCAATGTCATATTTTTAAAGAAATGGAACAAAAAATCATCAGGTTTGTATGGAATCATCAAAAATCCCAAATAACTAAATTAATCCTGAGGGAGAAAACAAGACAAAACAAAACAAAACCCAAAAAACAATGAATGTGGAGGCATTATAATATCTGACTTCAAACTACTACAGAGCCACAATAATGAAAACAGCATGATATTGGCAGAAAAATAGACACACAGACCAATGGAACAGAATTGAGAGTCCAGAAATGAAACCACATACATATTTATATATATATATGCAAATCATCTTTGATAAAGGAGCCAAAACCACACAATTAAGAATAGAAACCCTCTTCAATAAATGGTTCTGAGAATATTGGAAACCCACATGCAAAAGAACGAAACTTGACTACAGTTTGTCTGCTTGCACAACAATTAATTCAAAATGAATCAAAGACCTAATTATAAGACCTGAAGTAATAAATTACATAGAAGAAAACAGGTATTAAACTCATGGACCTTGGTCGTAGAGAACATTTATGAATTTCACTCCAAAGACAAGGGAGTGCTGGAAGTTCTAGCCTGAACTCACAAAGTTTAACAACATTATTTGAAGAAATAATGACAAGTAAAGGCAAAGACAAACTAAAAGCTTCTGCACAATAAAAGAAATTTACAGCAAGACGGACAGACAACCAAATGGGAGATGATATTCACAAACAACAGCTCTGATAAGGGGTTAATATCCAAAATATATAAAGAACTCACAAAGCTTAGTAACATATAAGCAAACAATCCAATTAAAAATTGGAGAGAAGACCTGAACAGACACTTCTCCCAAGAAGTCATCCAAATGACCAACAGACATAAAAGATGCTCATCTTCACTAGCTATTAGAGAAATGCAAATCAAAACAACAATGAGATACCACCTCATACCTGTTAGATTAGCTATTATAAACAAGACAGGTAATAACAAGTGTTGGAGAGGCTGTGGAGAAAAGGGAACCCTCATCCACCGTTGGTGGGAATGTAAGGTAGTAAAACCATTATGGAAGACAGTATGGTGGTTCCTCAAAAAATTAAAAACAGAACTACCATATGACCTAGCAACTCCTCTACTGGGGATACACCTCCAAAATTAAAAAAAAAAAATGGTACCCATGTTCACCATAGCTTTATTCACGGTGGCTAAGACATGAAAACAACCAGTATCCTTCAATAGAGGATTGGATAAAAAAGATGTGGTACATATACAATGGAATACTACTCAGCCATAAGAAATGATGATATAGTATCATTTACTACAACATTGATGGACCTTGACAACATTATACTGAGTGAAATAAGTAAATCAGAAAAAGCTAAGAACTGTATGATTCCATATATAGCTGGGATATAAAACTGAGACTCATGGACATAAATAGGAGTGCAGTGGTTACCAGGCAGAGGGGGGAGAGGGAAGGGTTGGGGGAAGGGGAGAGATATAAAGAGAGACAAATATAAGGTTACAGACCATGATCTAACTTTGGGTGATGGGTATACAATATAATCGACTGTCCAAAT
This sequence comes from Saccopteryx bilineata, assembly GCF_036850765.1. Taxonomy (NCBI): domain Eukaryota; kingdom Metazoa; phylum Chordata; class Mammalia; order Chiroptera; family Emballonuridae; genus Saccopteryx; species Saccopteryx bilineata. The sequence goes on along the minus strand of NC_089493.1, from coordinate 200,765,439 downwards.
GATGTGAAGATATTTGTCCAAAATTTATGTGCCTATGTACTCCAGCTGACTGATGTCACCCATTTAAATTTAACTGTCTAAATAAAATTTTAAAAAAAGAAAACCTATTTGAAGAAATAATGACAAGAAACTTCCCTAACCTGGCAAAGGAAACAGACATATAACTGCAGAAAGGGCAGAGAATCCCAAACAAGATAGACCCAAAAGTGCCTCCACCAATACATATTATAATTAAAATGCCAAAAGTTAAAGACAAAGAGGATTTTAAAAACATCAAAAGAAAGGCAGTTAGTTATATTACAAGAGTATTCCCATAAGACTAGTAGCTGATTTCCCAACAGGAACTTTGCAGGACAGAAAGGGTTAACATGAAATAGTCAAAATGATGAAAAGCAAGGTCCAACAACCAAGATTACTCTACCCAGTAAGGCTACCACTCAGAATTGAAAGACTGAAAAAGAGTTTCCCAGATAAGAAAAAGATAAGGAGTTAACCACCATTAAACCAGTATTATAAGACATGTTAAAGTTTCTTCTTGCCCTGGCTGGTTGGCTCAGCGGTAGAGCATCGGCCTGGCGTGCAGGAGTCCTGGGTTCGATTCCCGGCCAGGGCACACAGGAGAGGAGCCCATTTGCTTCTCCACCCCTCCCCCTCTCCTTCCTCTCTGTCTCTCTCTTCCCCTCTCGCAGCCAGGGCTCCATTGGAGCAAAGATGGCCCGGGTGCTGGGGATGGCTCTGTGGCCTCTGCCTCAGGTGCTAGACTGGCTCTGGATGCAACAGAGCAATGCCCCAGAGGGGCAAAGCATCGCCCCCTGGTGGGCATGCCGGGTGGATCCCGGTTGGGCGCATGTGGGAGTCTGTCTGACTGCCTCCCCATTTCCAGCTTCGGAAAAAATGAAAAAAATAAATAAATAAAGTTTTTTCTTTAAGAAGGAGGGAAAAAAATCAAAATATAAATAATAAAATGGCAATAAGTATATACCTATCAATACTTACTTTAAAGGTAAATGAATTAAATGTTCCAATCAAAAGATACAGGGAGGCTGATTAAGAAAACAAGACCCATACATATGCTGCCTACGAGACTCACATCATATGGAAAGACATACACAAACTAAAAATAAAGGGATGGGAAGAGATATTTCATGAAAATGAAAGTAAAAAAGTATCTGGGGTAGTAATACTTATATCGGACAAAACAGACTTTAAAACAAAGGCTATATAACAAGAGACAAAGAAGGACCCAGCAATTCCACTTCTGGGTATTTACCTAAAGAAATCCAAAACAGTGATTCAAAAAGACGTATGCATTTATATGTTCACTGAAGCATTATTTACAATAGCTAAGAAATAAAAGCAACCTAAATGTCTACACTTACATATATGCATTTATATATATACATATATGCATGGTATATTAGTCATAAAAAAGAAGGAAATCTTGCTATTTGCAACAACATAGATGGATCTAGAGAGTATTATACTGAGTGAAGCATATCAGTTAGAGCAGGGGTTGGGAACCTTTTTGGCTGAGAGAGCCATGAACGCCACATATTTTAAAATGTAATTCCATGAGAGCCATACAATGATCCGTGTACATTAGGCATTATCCAATAAAAATTTGGTGTTGTCCTGGAGGACAGCTGTGATTGGCTCCAGCCACACAAACCAGGAACATGAGCGGTAGAAAATGAATGGATTATAATACATGAGAATGTTTTATATTTTTAACGTTATTTTTTTTATTAAAGATTTGTCTGCGAGCCAGATGCAACCATCAAAAGAGCCACATCTGACTCGTGAGCCATAGGTTTCAGACTCCTGAATTAGAGAAAGACAAATACCATATGATTTCACTTATTTGTAGAATCTAATAAACAAAATAAATGAAGGACCAAAACAGAAACAAACTGATAGAGACAGAACATTTTGATGGTTGTCACATGGGGGGTTGGAGCAATGAGTGAAAAGGAAAAGAGGATTAAGATATGCAAACTGGCAGTTGTAAAAACAGTCACAGGGATGTAAAGTACAACACAAGGAATATAGTTGATAATAATGTAATAACTTATATATGGTGCCAGATAAGTACTATACTTATTGGGGTGATCACTTCATAAGTTATATAAATGTCTAATCACTGTGTTATATATATGAAACTAATATAGTATGTCAAACTTAAAAAAACCACAAAAGTATTATTTAAAACAAAGACTTTGGATCAATAAGGCAAGCAGGAAACTCCTAATGGAGTCCTTTGCACATGCTTTATAATACTTTCACACATTCATACCCCTACCCCTATCCCTACCCCAAGAATCAACAACCATTAAGAAAATCTAAAGGTAAAAGTAGTTTTCTACTCTCAGCATGATCTGTTTATAATGAAACTGCTAAAAGAAAGCTAGTAAGGGAACTAACATGCCTAACTTGGTCTTTACACAGGAGTTAGGCTAGGCATGCTATTCTTAAGTCTTCCAAGGACTCTACAAAGTAGTTATCATTTACCATTTTACAGATGAGAAAACAGACCATGTGAGGTTAACTTAGCCTAGGTCACATACCCAAATTAATATTTGAGCCAAATTCCTGGAATCTTAATTGGACATCCGTGGGTTCTTGTTCTGGGGACCGGTGAAGGAAAATGATTACATTTCACTTTTATTAAACTCTATCTGAAATGTAGCACATCCCTTTATTTATGAATATAGGCAGCCATGCATAGTAGATATTGTCAGAACCTATGATATCACTAATAGAAGTACAAATATTTTTATGTCAATTTATAGTTACTGTTGATTTCAAAATAATATTTACGGTCATCATAAATTGTAGTAATCCATCACTACAACTTGTTATTTATGCATTAGGACAGAAACACATACTGCTGCTCTATCACAAATTTGTTTTCTTAAATATTTTGATAACTGTTTTTCAATATAATTGGCTTCCTTTGTAGTCCTATCTATCTTATTTTGTGCATTCAAAACATAATTCTGACAGGAGTTCCATAGATTTCTCAGCCTGCTAAAGGAGCTCCTGGTATGCAGAAAGTGTAAGAACCCTGCTTGGACCCAAAGCCTACATCTCTCCATTTCTCCACCTAGCCTGCCTCACACTTCTTTCCTTCTTCATTCTTTCTTTTCCCAGACAATCTTAAAAAGGTTTCTTACAGAGAAATACATTTTTTTAAAAGCAGCAATCATTGAAGATTCAACCACTAAATCAATGAGTGCACTATTTGCTATTAAGTAGCACTTATATTATAAATTTGCATGGCTCTAGACTTTTTGTCTCAAATATCTTTAAGTATGATGGTCAAAAAAATTTATCAAACACTCATTGGAAAAGATATATGTAACCCTATGCTCACTGCAGCATTACTAGTAAGAGCCATGATATAGAAGCAACCCAGATTTACATCAATAGATAATATTGAATAAATAAGATACACAGTGGAATATTACACAGCTATAAATAAGAATGAAATCTTGCCATTTGTGACAACATGAACAGATCTAGAAGGTATGATGCTAAGTGAAATAAGTCAGACTGAAAAAGACATTACACTGTATGACCTAACTTATATGTGAAATCTAAATAAGACCATATGAACAAGTTAACAAAACAAAACAGTAATACACGATAAATATAGAAAACAAATTGATGGTTGCCAAATGAGAGGGTATAGAGGATAGGAATTAAAAAACACAACAACAAAAAACAAAACAAATCCAACATATCATTTTGCTGATGCAAAGAATGACACAGGCATTTCACTTACTGGAGATTCTATAACTGCTTAGCAATTGCCTGCCAGCACGAAACAATTTCCATCAGCAAACAATGGCACAGCTGGTTAAAACAAAAACGTAGTATCATAAAACAATAGTAAGATAACTCAGAGATGGCTGCTAAAATGCAGCCAAGATTCTCTGAGTATCAGGTAACATCTTATATTTAAAAATGCAAAGACAGAGCTCTCGCTACATTCAGAATCCAGGGCAGTCTGCTGGGAGTATACTTAAACAACATACCAGACACACTCGCATAATGGACAAGTGTGGTTTCCTCAATGAAAATAGGACCAAAAAAAAGAGAGCTTCCTTGATGAATATATTGGCATAAAAACAACACATTTGTGATAAGTTGCAGTGCAACTGCAGGGTATCATTGTCCTAATGTTGCCACTGATATATAGAAAATGGGTAGGGGAAAAAAAACATATTTCAGATTTTGAAGATTGAGTCTTACATTTAAAATTTTTCCCTAAATCTGTAACAAGGTCATTCATGTAAACTTGCTTTTTTAAAAATTTAATTAATTGTGTTTACATAGATTCTAGGGTCACCCAAATACATCCGCCCTCCCCCCTATTCATCTCAACATCTCACTTGCCACCCTCCCTACAGCGCTCTCCCTCTTCCCTTCAGGTTTACCCATCCTATCATCATCCCCTTTCCCTCTGTCCTCTTTTCCTCTGGTCCATTTTATCTCTACTCTGTCTCAATTCCGGTTCTCAGTTCTCATTATTCCTTGGATTCCTCAAATGAATGAGGTCATATGATATTTTTCTTTCTCTGCCTGCCTTATTTCAATAACATAATAGTTTCCAGGTACCTCCATACTGTTGCAAAAGGTAATAGTTTCTCTTTTTCATAACCCCACAGTATTCCATTGTACATAAGTACCACAGATTTTTAATCCACTCGTCCACTGATGGACACTTGGGCTGTTTCCAGATCTTCGCTACTGTGAACAATGCTGCCATAAACATGGGGGTGCATTTCTTTTTTTCAGTCGGTGATATGGTGTCCTTGGGATATATTCCTGTAAGTGGGATGGCTGGGTCAAAGGGCAGTTCCATTTCTAAGTTTTGAGAAATCTCCACACGATTTTTTACAGTGGCTGCTCCAATCTGCATTCCAACCAGCAGTGTAGGAAGGTTCCCCTTTCTTCACATCCTGGCCAGCACCTATCATGTGTTGTTTTGTTAATGAGTGCCATTCTGACTGGTGTGAGGTGATATCTCATTGTGGTTTTAATTTGCATTTCTCTAATAATTAGTGATGCTGAGCATTTTTTCTTATGCCTATTGGCCATCTGTATGTACTCTTTGGAGAAGTGTCTATTCATTTCTTTTCCTCATTTTTTGATTGGACTGTTTATCTTCCTGGTATGAGTTTTACAAGTTCTTTATAAATTTTGGTTTTTAATAACTTATCAGATATATTGTTGAATATGTTCTCCCATTGTGTGGTTTGTCTTTTTATTCTGTTCATAGTCTTTAGCTGTGCAAAAGCTTTTTAGTTTAATATAGTCCCATTTGTTTATTCTCTTATTTAATTTGCCTTTGGAGATAATTCAGCAAAGATATTGCTGTGATAGATATCAGTGAGCTTACTGTCTAAGTGTTCTTCTAGGATACTTATGGTTTCACAATTTCCTTTTAAGTCCTTTTTCCATTTTGAGTTTATTTTTGTGCATGGTGTAAGTTGGAGGTCTAGTTTCATTTTTTTGCAGGTACCTGTCCAAATTTCCCAACACCATTTGTAAAAGAGACTGTCTTTACTCCACTGTATGCTCTTACCTCCTTTGTCAAATATCAATTGTCCATAAAGATGTGTGTATTTCTGGGTTTTCTGTTCTGTTCCATTGATCTATATATCTGTTCTTATGCCAGTACCAAGCTGTTTTGAGTACAATGGCGTTGTAGTATAACTTGATATCAGGAAGTGTGATACAACACACTTTAGACTTCTTTTTCAAGATTGCTGAGGCTATTCGTGTTCTCTTTTGGTTCCATATAAATTTTTGGAATATGTGTTCTATATCTTTGAAGTAAGTCATTGGTATTTTAATTGGTAATGCATTGAATTTATAAATTGCTTTGGGTAATATAGACATTTTAATGATGTTTATTTTTCCTAACCATGAGCACGGTATATACTTCCACTTATTTGTGTCTTCCTTGATTTCTTTAATCAATGTTTTATAATTTTCTGAGTATAGGTCTTTAATTTCCTTGGTTAAATTTACTCCTAGGTACTTTATTTTTTTGCTGCAATAGTAAAGGGGATTATTTCCTTAATTTCTCTTTCCGATAGTTCATTGTTCTTATATAAAAATGCCTCTGATTTCTGTGTATTCATTTTATATCCTGCCACCTTGCTGAATTCATTTATTAGGTCCAGTAGCTTTCTGACTGAGAATTTAGGGTTTTCTATATACAATATCATATCATCTGCAAATAATGATAGTTTTACTTCTTTTCCAATTTGGATGCTTTTATTTCTTCTTCTTGTCTGATTGCTGTAGCTAGAACTTCCAGTACTATGTTGAATAAGAGTGGTGAAAGGGGGCACCCCTGCCTTGTTCCTGATTTTAGGGGAGTGGCATTTAATTTTTGTCCATTAATTATAATGTTGGCTGTGGGTTTGCCATAGATGGCCTTTATCATGTTGATGTATGTTCCCTGAATTCCCACTTTGCTGAGAGTTTTGATCATAAATGGGTGCTGGATTTTAACAAATGCTTTTTCTGCATCTATTGAAATTATCATGCGGTTTTCCTCCTTCCTTTTGTTTATGTGGTGAATCACATTAATTGATTTATGAATGTGGTACCATCCTTGCCTCCCCAGAATAAATCCCACTTAATCATGATGTCTGATTTTTTTCATGTATTGCTGCATCTGGTGTGCTAATATTTTGTTGAGGATTTTAGTATCTAAATTCATCAGGGATATTGGGCCTATAATTTTCTTTCTTTGTGTTGTCTTTGCCTGGTTTTGGAATCAGAATTATGCTCACCTCATAAAAGGAGCTTGGAAGTGTTTCTTCCTCCTTAATATTCTGAAATAGATTGAGAAGGATAGGAGTTAATTTTTCTTTGAATATTTGGTAGAATTCACTTGTGAAGTCATTGGGCCAGAAGTTTTGTTTTTTGGGAGCTTTTCAATAACTGTTTCGACCTCTTTTGTTGTAATTGGTCTGTTTAGGTTTTCTGATTCTTCTAGATTGATTTTTAAAAGATTATTTATGTTTCATGGAATTTGTCCATTTCACCAAGGTTGTTTAATTTTTTGGCTTACAGTTCTTCATAGTATTTTCTTACAATATTTTATTTTTCTGTTGTGTCGGTTGTTATTTCAACATTCTCATTTCTAATTTTATTTATTCAGTCTTCTCTCTTCTTTTCTTGGTAAGTCTTGCTAAAGGTTCATTGATCTTGTTTACCCTTTCAAAGAACCAGCTCTTGGTTTCATTGATCCTCCGAATTGTTTCTTTAGCTTCTATGTCATTTATTACTGCTCTGATCTTTATTATTTCCTTCCTTCTACTTCCTCTGGACTTTACTGTTCTTTTTCTAGTTCTTTTAGATGAAGGGTTAGGTTGTTTATTTGAGCTTTTTCAAGCTTCATTTTTTTTTTTTTCCAGAGGCAGAGATAGGGACAGACAGACAGGAACGGAGAGAGATGAGAGGCATCAATCATCAGTTTCTCGTTGCGCGTTGCGACTTCTTAGTTGTTCATTGATTGCTTTCTCACATGTGCCTTGACCGTGGGCCTTCAGCAGACCGAGTAACCCCCTGCTGGAGTCAGCGACCTTGGGTCCAAGCTGGTGAGCTCTTTGCTCAAGCCAGATGAACCCGTGCTCAAGCTGGAGAGCTCGGGGTCTCAAACCTGGGTCCTTCCGCATCCCAGTCCGACGCTCTATCCACTGCGCCACCACCTGGTCAGGCTTTTTCAAGCTTCTTAAGGAATGCCTGTAGTGCTATGAACTTCCCTCTCCAGATGCTTTTGCTGTGTCCTATAAATTTTGAGTAGTTGTTTGCTCATTATCATTTGATTCTAGGAATTTTTTTATGTCTTCTTTGATATCATTGTTAACACATTTGTTATTTAATATCATGCTATTTAGTTTCCATGTGTTTGAGTATTTTTGAGTTTTTCTGCTGTGGTTGATTTCTAGTTTCATGCCAATGTGATCAGAGAAAATGCTTGATATGATTTCAATCTTCTTAAATTTGTTGAGATTGCTTTTGTGCCCTAACATGTGCTCTATCTTGGAGAATGGACCATGAGCACTTGAAATGAATGTATATCCTACTGCCTTAGGGTGAAAGGTTCTAAAGATATCTATTAAATCAAGTTGATCTAGTGTGTCCTTTAAATCTGCTGTTTCTTTCTTGGGGATCTATATAGTAATGTAGGTGGGGTATTGAAATCTCCTACTGTTATAGTATTGCTGTTGATCTCACCCCTTTTTCTAATTTTTTTTTCTAATTTTTTTATTTTATATTTTTCTGAAGCTGGAAACGGGGAGAGACAGTCAGACAGACTCCCGCATGTGCCCGACCGGGATCCACCAGGCACGCCCACCAGGGGGCGACGCTCTGCCCACCAGAGGGCAATGCTCTGCCCCTCCGGGGCGTCGCTCTGCCGCAACCAGAGCCACTCTAGCACCTGGGGCAGAGGTCAAGGAGCCATCCTCAGCACACGGGCCATCTCTGCTCCAATGGAGCCTTGGCTGCGGGAGGGGAAGAGAGAGACAGAGAGGAAGGAAAGGGGGAGGGGTGGAGAAGCAGATGGGCACCTCTCCTGTGTGCCCTGGCCGGGAATCGAACCCGGGAACCCTGCACACCAGGCCGATGCTCCACCGCTGAGCAAACCGGCCAGGGCCATGATCTCACCCTTTATATCCATCAATGTCTGCTTTATAAATTTGTGTGCTCCTATATTAGGTGCATAGATATTTATGATGGTTATATCTTCCTGTTGGATTTCTCCCTTTATCATTATGTAGTGACCTTTTTTATCTCTTACTATAGTCTTGTTTTAAAGTCCATTTTGTCTGATATAACTATTGCTACCCCAGCTGTTTTTTTCATTTCCATTTGTATGATATATTTTTTTCATCCTTTTACCTTCAGTCTATGTGCATCTTTTGCTTTAAGGTGTGTCTCTTGTAGACAGCCTATGTATCGGTCCTGTTTTCTTATCCAAGCAGCTACCCTATGTCTTTTGATTGGATCATTTAATCCATTTACATTTAAGGTTATTATTGATATGTAGTTGTTTATTGCCATTTTATTCTTTAAAGCTGTATTCCTCTTTTGCTATATTCTTCTCCCACTTTGATCTGTTAACAACAGGCCCCTTAACAATTCCTGCAGCATTGGTTTGGTTGTAATGAATTCCTTGAGGTTTTTTTTTTTTTGGTTTGGGAAGCTTTTTTTTTTCTCCTTCAATTTTAAATGATAGACTTGCTGGATAAAGTAGTCTTGGTTGTAGGCTCTTGTTCTGCATTACTTTGAATATTTCTTGCCATTCTCTTCTGGCCTCAAGTGTTTCTGTTGATAAGTCAGACATCATCCTTATGGGGGCTCCTCTGTAGGTGATAGCCTTCTTTTCTCTAGCAGATTTTAATATTTTTTCTTTAATGCTTAGCTTTGGTATTTTAATTATGATGTGTCTTGGTGTAAGTTTCTTTGGGCTTCTCTTTAATGGAGTTCTCTGTGCTTCTTGAACTTGTGAGACCCTTTCTTGCACCAATTTAGGGAAGTTTTCAGCTATGGTTTGATTGAATAAAGTTTCTATCCCTTGTTCTTTCTCTTCTTCTTCAGGAACCCCTATGATGTGGATGTTGTTTCTCTTCATGTTGTCACAGAGCTCTCAGAGTTTCCTCAGACTTTTTGAGTCTCTTTTCTTTTTTCTGCTCTGCTTTCATGCCTATGTTCATCTTGTCCTCCAACTTGCTGATTCGATGCTCAGCTTCATCCATCCTGCTTTTAATTTCTTCCATTGTGGTCTTCATTTCTCATACTGTATTTGTCACCTCCAACTGATTCTTTTTTAATATTTCAATGTCTTTTTTTATACTTGCTATCTCTTAATTTAGGTGTTCGTAATGACCATCCATTGTTGTTCTAAGATCCCTAAGCATCCTAACAATCATTATTCTAAACTCTGCATCCAGCAGTTTGGTTATTTCCATATAATTCAGTTCCTTTTCTTGAGATTTTTCTTGTGGTTTCACTTGGATTGAACTTCTCTGTCCTCTCATTATGTCTGTATGTTTCGTTGTGTTGTTTGTACGGTTAGTTGAGTCTAGGTTTGGTGTTGTCTGCCTCTTATCTTTCTTTTCAGATGAAGTTTCAATTCAGTACTCAAAAGAATGTGAATGCTGCAGTTACAAGGTAAAAGAATTTATTCAATATAAAAATATCTTTTGGTTGATTCAATTGGGCCATAATATCATTTCTTCCTTCTTTTCAATGCTATGTTTTCTGATTCTTAAAAAAGAAATTCTTTGTGGTTCCATGTTAAAAACCAAAATGAGAAATTGTGCCTTCCATTATGCCTAGACACACAGCTTGACTGGTTAACACTGCCTTCAGTTCTTCTTCCTCATCATTCAGGTTTAATTAGTGGGTCACTGGATTGGCATTAGCTGGTTCTCAGATGCAAGGCAGCAGCAGGAGGCCCTCAAAGGGTCTTTTGCTTTGTTATTAAAGGAGAGTCAAAGAGCTTTACCTGGCTCCATCAATTAATCCAGCTGTCATGAGTTTTGAAAAGTCAAATGTTTAGGATATGTCACATAAATATTAAAATCACAGCACACAGGAAGTCAGGTGCAAGTTGGGACTCAGGTTTTTAGCCAAAGTACTGCATTTTCTTAACTCCCAAGGTTGGCTGATTCCCTACATTATAAAGACCAGGATTCTGCAGGACTTCAAGGTGACTTTTAGAGTAGGCTGTCCCTATATATTTTCAGCAGGAGGCAGAGGGTAAGGGAGCCTCCTCATAGTGAGTGACCCAACAGAGCCTGGACCCATCTCTGAACAGATGATGCAGATGAACAGATTTCTAAAGAGATCTATTGTGTGAAGTTTCCTGCTTGAATATAAGATGTATTAAATGTACAGGTAAAAGATCATTGGGAAAAGGGCACTTGAGATCTATCTAATAGTATCTGCCTCAGAGAGCAGGTAATAAAGCCCATAGTGTGTCCAGGGCTCAAGGTGCAACTGACCACCTGAATCAGGACATAACACATAATAGCCCTGTCCAGTTGGCTCAGTGGTAGAGCACTGATCCAGTGTGTGGAAGTACTGGGTTCAATTCCCAGTCAGGGCACACAGGAGAAGCGACCATCTGTTTCTCCACTCCCCCCCTCCACTCTCTTTTCTCCACCTGCAGCCATGCCTCGAATGGTTCAAGAAAAGTTGGCCTTAGGCACTGAGGATGGCTCATTGGCCTTACCTCAGCCACTAAAACTGTTCAGTTGTTCAGCAATGGAGCAGTGTCCCCAGATGGGCAGAGCATCAACTGGTAGGGGCTTGATAGGTGCATCCCGATCACTGTGCATGCAGGAGTCTGTCTCTGCATCCCTGCCTCTCACTTAATAATAATAATAATAATAATAATAAAAAGGATGGAGATTGTAGATGGCAGAATAGGCAGACACACCGACTTCCAGCTCACACCACCAAACTGGATTACAAATTAATTAAGGAATAATCAGCGTGAAAAACAAACTTTGAACTAAAAGATCAGGTCTCAAAAAACAAGGAGCAAGGAAGAAGCCACATCAAGCCTGGTAGGGAGTGTGGAGGTGCAGTGGGGGCTCCTCAGGAGTGAAGGGGGGGGGCGGTGAGGCTGAGAGCCCAGAAGGGCTCTCATTACAAGAAAAAGAACAGAAAATATCGCTCACAGCCACTTGTCTGGGGACCTGGGAATGAGGTGGGCTGTGAGGATTGGCTTGTCTTCCTCAAGAAATGTGGGGAGAGAGAGACAGACAGTGACGGGCAGAGGAATGCATGGGATAATCTGAGAAGCTGACTCATCCAGTGCAGAGGTGGCCATAGCTGGGGGAGGGGTTGATCCCTCCACATAACACAAGCCTAAAGTGGTTCTGGGGGACGCACCTCCAGAAAGCTCTCCAGCTCCAATCAATGCAAAAAGAAACAGCTGAAAACAGAATGTGGGGAGGAGGGGCAGGAACTCAAGTCTCCATGGAGATCTGAGATACACCTCCTCCTACTGAAGCTGGGAAAGCACCCTGCCCCCAGAGAGTAGCTGGCAGAATCTCAGAAGTTACACCCACCAAATTCTTGGATACAGTTTCAAATAAGCCCCCTGCAGAGATCAGTAAACAAGATTGCCACTGAGTTAAGAAAACTGAGAGGAAAACAAACAAATCAAGACCTCAAAGCCGCTCTACTAGGGAAGGAGACCATAAATGGAATAAGACTACAAGTCATACATAATAGGAAGGCAGAAAAGCATAAGTCATACGCTTCAAAAAGATAAATCCTCAGCAAAAGTCCTGGATGAATCGGAAGTAATCAAATTACCAGATGCAGAGTATAAAATAATGATTGTTAGGATGCTTAAGTATCTCAAAGCTACAATGGATAGACTTAATGAACACCTCAATAAAGATACTGTAAGCATCATAAAGGACACAAAAATCATAAAGAAGAACCAGACAGAAGTGACAAACACGATATCAGAAATAAAAACTACACTAGAAGGAATTAAAAGGATGCTGGATGAAGCCGAGGATCAAATGAGTGACTTAAAGGACAAGATAAGTGAAAGCAGAAAAGCGGAACAGCAAAAATAAAAGAGGATCAAAAAGTCTGAGGAAACTCTAAGAGAGCTCTGTGACAACATGAAGAGAAACAATATCGGCATAATAGGAGTTCCTGAAAGAGAAGAGAAAGAACAAGGACTAGAGAAGTTCTTTGAAGATATCATAGCTGCATATTTCCCTAAATTGATGCAGGAAAGAGTCATACAAGTTCAAAAAGCAGAGAGAACCCCATTAAAAAGGAACCAAAGAGAACCACACCAAGACATATCATAATCATAATACCAAAGCTAACAGATAAAGAAATAATATTAAAAGCTGTAAAAAAAAAAATCACCTACGAAGAAATACCCATGAGGATGACATCCAACTTCTCAACAAAAACACTTGAGGCCAGAAGGGATTGGCAAGAAATATTCAAAGTAATGCAGAACAAGAACCTACAATCAAGACTACTTTATCCAGCAAATCTATAGTTTTAAATTGAAGAACAAATAAAAAGCTATCCAGACAAAAAAAAAAAAACTCAAGGAATTCATCACAAACAAACCAATGCTGCAAGACATGTTAAGGGGCCTGCTGTAAACAGAAAAAAGCAGAGAGAGAGAGAGAGAGAGAGAGAGAGAGAGAGAGAGAGAGAGAGAAATATAGATTTTTTTAAAAACGGCAATAAACAACTACATATCAATAATAATCTTAAATGTAATGGATTAAATGCTCCAATCAAAAGACATAGGGTAGCTGAATAAATGACAAAACAGGACCCATACATATGCTGTTTACAGGAGATCCACCTCAAAACAAAACATACACATAGACTCAAAGTAAAAGGATGGGAAAAAATACTTCTTGCAAATGGAAATGAAAAAAAAAGCTGGGGTAGCAATACTTATATCTGACAAAATAGACTTTAAAACAAAGACTACAGTAAGAGATAAAGAAGGTTACTACATAATGATAAAGAGAACAATCCAACAGGAAGAGATAACCATTATAAACATGTATATACCTAATATAGGAGCACCTAAATATATAAAGCAGATTTTGATGGACATAAAGGGAAATATCAACAGCAATACTATAATAGTAGGAGATTTCAATACCCCACTAACATCAATGGTTAGATCCTCAAGAAAGAAAATTAACAAAGAACCAGCAGAATTAGGGGACACACTAGATCAACTGGATTTAATAGATATCTTCAGAACATTTCACAGTAAAGCAGAAGAATATACATTCTTTTCAAGTGCGCATGGTACATTCTCTAAGGATAGACCACATATTAGGGCATAAAACAAGTCTCAACAAATTTAAGAAGACTGAAATCATATCAAGCATCTTCACAGATCACAGTGGCATAAAACTAAAAATCAACAATAGGAAAACTGAAAAACAATCAAAACTTAGAAACTAAACAGCATGTTATTAAAAAACAAATGGATTAACAATGAGATCAAGAAAAAAATAAAAAATTCCCTTGAATCAAATGAAAATGAGCATACAACAACTCAAAATCTGTGGGATACAGCAGAAGTATCCTGAGAGAGAAGTTCATAGCATTAAAGGCAAATCTTAAGAAGCTAGAAAAAGCTCAACTAAAGAACTTAGTCCTGCAACTAAAATAACTAGAAAAGGAACAGCAAGTAAAGCCCCGTGGAAGTAGAAAGAAGAAAATAATAAAGATCAGAATAAAAATAAATGACATAGAGGCTAAAAAAATATATAGAGGATCAATGAACCCAGGAGCTGGTTCTTTGAAAAGGTAAACAAGATCAATGAACCTTTACCCAGACTGATCAAGAAAAAAAAAAAAAGAGAAAAGACTCAAAGAAATAAAATTAGAAATGAGGGTGAAGAAGAAGCAATGGACAGAACAGAAATCCAAAGGATTGTAAGAAAATACTATGAAGAACTGTATGCAAAAAATTAGACACCTAGGGGAGTGACGTTAGAGTAATGGCGCGGTAGGAAGCAATACTGATAAATCTCCCCAAAAACTCAACAAGATCTTCAACCAGAAACAAAAAGACTTATCCTTGGAGCCTCCAGATGTTTCGCAATATACACCCGAAGTTATGGTCGAGTGAAAAATTGGCTAAATATATAATCAAACCCCGAAGGAAATAGGGAGTAAGAAATGCTCTGCCTTCCTCACTAACCTAAATAGGGCTGCTTTCACTGAGAACTGAGAGTATAGAAACTAAGGCAGGCAAAGGGAGTGAATAGATCCAGGCCGCAGCAGAAACAACCGAGCCAGGCTTTGGCACAGAGATCCAAGCCAAGGAAAAACTGCCTGTGGCAACCCAGGCAAAACAAGCTAACACTGGCACCAAACCTAGACAAAGAAAGACAAGTGGGGCAGCCATTTGCCCCGATCTACTGGTCAGCGCACGCAGATAATGGGTGAGAGATTCCTTCGAAAGTCCCGGGAGTGGGTGCTCGTGTTACTCCACAGAGAGGCAGAGTCAGGGGCCTTTGTGTGGTCCAAAAGTGGAATCTCCGGGCTGCCCCAGCGCCCTGAAATTGCCATGCACAGGGAGGGAGTGAGAGCCAATTCCAACACTAGAACTTCTCCGTGTGGGCAGGGGTCTCACTCGGAGCATGAGACTGCTGACCTGATATCCTGGTCGACATGCACAGAGAGTGGGCAAGAGATTCCTCCGAGCACCTCAGGAGTGGGAGCCCGTGTTACCCACATAGGAGCAGAGTCAGGGGCCTTTGTCTGGGCCAAAAGAAAAATCTTGGGTCGCCCCAGCATCCTGAAAAAGCAGCGCACGGGGAGGGAGCAAGAGCCAATTCCAACAATAGAACTTTTCCGTGCGGGTGGGGGTTTCACTCAGAGGGTTAAGCAGCCGGCCTGATATCCTGGTCTGTGCGCACAGAGAGTGAACAAGAGATTCCTCTGAGTGCCTCGGAAACGGGTGCTGGTGTTACCCCACAGAGAGGCAGAGTCAGCGGCCTTTGTACGGGCCTAAAGTGGAATCTCGGGCTGCCCCAACACCCTGAAAAAGCCGTGCACGAGGAGGGAGCGAGAGCCAATTCCAACACTGGAACTTTTCCATGTGGGCGGGGGTTTCACTCAGAGTGTGAGATTGCTGGCCTGGTATTCTGGTCTGTGCAAACAGATAGTGAGCGAGAGTTTCCTCCGAGCGCCCCAGGAGTGGGTGCCCAACCATGTTACTGGACAGAGTGGCAGAGCCAGAGGTTTTTGAGTTGGCGGAAGCCCCGCCTGATTATGCTAGCAGCTCTGACTGACTGAGCCTTACCTTACCCAGAGACCCGTGCTGAGTGGAAATCGAGTGGGGAGCTCTTTGAGCCTCTTAATATCCAGGCAGAGGCAGCAGCAAACCTATAGCTGGATGATAAGGCTACTAACTGAGGAAGGAAAGACTAGGAGAGAGGCTCCAGGAACATGGACTCTCTCACTGTCGGAGCCTATAAATGCTAATAAGCCTCAACTGCCAACAAGACTGAAGCACAATACATGACATCACCAAACAGACTTATCAACTGCAAACCTCTACCTGAGCGTGCCACAGGGGCAGAACCCAGGATACAGAGTCACCAACCAGGAAGAGGGAGAGAAAAGAAAAAGCAAGAAGATAGCCTCTCAAAATCAAGAATAATCCGCAGACTTTATAACCTATCCCATTTGACTATATTTGTTCATTTCTCTAATCTTCATTCTTGATTTCTTTTTTTTTCCCCCTCCTCCAATTTGATCATTTAACTCTCTGCCGGTCTTACTCTCTCCTCTCCTTGAACTACACTACCCATAAGTGTTACATCTCCCATTATCTTTTCTTTTCTCTTCCTTTCTCTCTGTGAGGGATGCACTCCAAAACCCTTAACTCTCTCTCTCTCTCTCTCCTCTTTTTTCTTCTTTTAGTGGTTCCCTCTTTTTTTTTTTCGTCTCTTTCTTTTCTCCCTCTATATTAGTTTCTTCCTTTCTCCTTTACGTCTCCTCTCATTCAAAACTCAATAACGAATAAATTATCTTATCTGGGATTCAAACTTATGTTTGTGGCATTTTGCGGTTTTTTTACTTCACCTTTTTAACTCACTAGCAGTGCTCCCATCCCTGGCTCTCCATTTTATCTAGTTCTTGTTCCACTAAATAAAATAGTAATTCTTTAATCCCCCCCCCCATTTTCCTGTTTCCCTCTTATTCCTCTCATCGTATCTCTTAGTAAACCAACACCTAAAAGCAAATCATTTTATTCTTGACCCAAATTTTTTCCTTATTTGCTTTTTGTGGGTCCATACCCTTTTTGTTATTTTGCCCCTTTATTACTTCTCCCCAATTCAGGCCCTCCATTACAGGCATTGTTTGTTCTATTTAGTACAATATAATTCACAATTCACCACAAGATTTTCTCAAGAAAGAGGGGAGAGGAGAGGAGAGAAAAAAGGAGGAGGGAAATAATTTTCTTTTTTTTTCATTTTTATTTTATTTCATTTTATTTTTCTTTTGTTAATTATTAATTTTTAAAAAAAACCTTCATTTATTTTTTTTAATTTTTTATTCTTTATTAAATCTCATTAATACTATCAACAAAACCACCCTCAGATGCCATTAAGAAAAAGAAAATCAAATATCATGGATACAAAAGATAGAGACGTAGCACAGATAGATGTGGGAAAATCTATGGAGAGAAAATTTAATATATTGGAAACCTTGGAGTTAAACGAGAGAATTTAAAATAGAAATCCTAAAAATATTCAGAGATATAAAAGAAAACACAGAAAGGCAATTTAGGGAGCTCAGAAAACAACTCAATGAACACAAAGAATATATTTCCAAGGAAATTAAAACTATAAAAACAAATCAAACAGAATTGAAAAACTCAACTCACGAGCGAAACAATGAGGTAACAAGCTTAGCTAATAAAACAGGCCACATAGAAGGTAGGATTAGTGAAATAGAAGACAAGCAACTTGAGGTACAACAGAAAGAAGAAAAAAGAGACTCAAAAATTTTAAAAAATGAGATAGCCCTACAAGAATTATCTGACTCCATCAAAAAGAATAACATAAGAAAAATAGGTATATCAGAGGGAGAAGAGAGAGAAAATGCAATGGAGAACATACTCAAACAAATAATACATGAGAACTTCCCAAGCCTGTGGAAAGAACTAAAGCCTCAAATTCAAGAAGCAAACAGAACACCGAGTTTTCTGAACCCTAACAAACCTACTCCAAGGCACATCATACTGAAATTGGCACAAACCAACGGCAAAGAAAAAATTCTCAAGGCAGCCAGGAAAAAGAAGAATACAACATATAAAGGAAGACCCATTATATTATCATCAGATTTAGCAACAGAAACTCTACAAGCTAGAAGAGAGTGGACCCCAATATTTAAAGTCCTGAAAGAGAGGAACTTTCAGCCATGAATACTATACCCATCAAAGCTATCCTTCAAATATGAAGGAGAAATAAAAACACACATAGATACAGAAAATATGAGGGAATTTATCATCAGAAAACCCCCACTCCAGGAATTACTAAAGGGGGTTCTCCAATCAGATAAAAAGAACAAAAAAAAACAAAGCAACAAGTAAAAGCTCCAAGAAAAACAAAACTGTGACAACAACAAAAAGAAAGGGGGAGGAGAGGATGGAGATTAACAGTAGCAAAGGACAAGAGAGTGAAAAAGTACTCATAAAATAGTGCACTACAAGGAACAGGGTAGGAACCCTTTTCATTACTTAATGGTAACCACCATTGAAAAAACCACCACAGAAGCACATGATTTAAAACAGATAGCAATAGAGGAAAGATGTATGGAATACAACCAAATAAAAACAAAAGATAGAAAAACGAAAGAGAAGGATCAAACACGACACAAAACTAACAGAAAGCAATCTATAAAATGGCAATAGGGAACTCACAAGTGTCAATAATTACACTAAATGTAAATGATTAAACTCACCAATAAAAAGGCACAGAGTAGCAGAATGGATTAAAAAAGAAAATCCAACTGTATGCTGCCTACAAAAAACTCATCTAGGCAATAAGGATAAAAACAAATTCAAAGTGAAAGGCTGGAAAATAATACTCCAAGCAAATAACATCCACCAAAAAGAAGGCGTAGCAATACTCATATCTGATAATGCAGACTACAAGACAGCAAAAGTACTCAGAGACAAAAATGGCCATTTAATAATGGCTAAGGGGACACTGAGTCAAGAATACATAACAATTCTTAACATATATGCACCAAACCAAGGAGCACCAAAATATATAAGACAGCTACTTATTGACCTTAAAACAAAAACTGACAAAAATAAAATAATACTTGGAGACCTCAATACACTGCTGATGGCTCTAGATCGGTCATCCAAACAGAGAATCAACAAAGATATGGTGGCCTTAAAAAAAAAACACTAGAGCACCTGGATATGATAGACATCTACAGGACATTTCATCCCAAAATGACTGAGTATACATTTTTCTCCAGTGTACTTGGATCATTCTCAAGAATTGACCATATGTTGGGCCACAAAAACAACATCAGCAAATTCAGAAAAATCGAAGTTGTACCAAGCATATTTTCTGATCATAAAGCCTTGAAACTAGAATTCAACTGCAAAAAAGAGGGAAAAAATCCCACAAAAATGTGGAAACTAAACAACATACTTTAAAAAAATGAATGGGTCAAATAAGAAATAAGTGCAGAGATCAAAAGATACATACAGACAAATGAAAATGACAATACGACATATCAGAATCTATGGGATGCAGCAAAAGCAGTGATAAGAGGGAAGTTCATATCACTTCAGGCATATATGAACAAAAACAGAAGAGAGCCCAAGTGAACCACTTAATTTCACACCTTAAGGAACTAGAAAATGAAGAACAAAGACAACCCAAAACCAGCCGAAGAAAGGAGATAATAAAAATCAGACCAGAAATAAATGAAATAGAGAACAGAAAAACTATAGAAAAAATTAATAGAACAAGCAGCTGGTTCTTTGAAAAGATCAACAAAATTGACAAACCCTTGGCAAGACTTACCAAGGAAGAAAGAGAAAGAACTCATAAACAAAATCCAAAATGAAAGAGGAGAAATCACCACAGACATCATAGATATAACAAGAATTATTGTAAAATACTATGAAAAACTTTATGCCACTAAATTCAACAACCTAGAAGAAATGGATAAATTCCTAGAACAATACAACATTCCTAGACTGAGTCAAGAAGAAGTAGAAAGCCTAAACAGACCTATTAGTAGAGAAGAAATAGAAAAAACCATTAAAAACCTCCCCAAAAATAAAAGTACAGGCCCAGACGGTTATACCAGCGAATTTTATCAAACATTCAAAAGAAGACTTGATTCCTATTCTACTCAAAATCTTCGAAAAATTTGAAGAAGAAGCAATACTTCCAAACACATTTTATGAGGCCAACATAACCCTCATAACAAAACCAGGCAAGAATGGCACAAAAAAAGAAAACTACAGACCAATATCTCTAATGAATACAGATGCTAAAATACTAAACAAAATACTAGCAAATCAAATACAACAACATATTAAAAAAATAATACATCATGATCAAGTGGGATTCATCCCAGAATCTCAAGCATGGTTCAACATACGTAAAACAATTAATGTAATACACCATATCAACAAAACAATGAACAAAAAGCACATGATCTTATCAATAGACGCAGAAAAGGCTTTCGATAAAATACAACACAATTTTATGTTTAGGACTCTCAACAAAATGGGTATAGAAGGAAAATATCTCAACATGATAAAGGCCATATATGATAAACCATCAGCTAACATCATATTAAGTGGCACAAAACTGAAGGCTTTCCCCCTTAAATCAGGAACAAGACAGGGTTGTCCACTCTTTCCACTCTTATTTAATGTGGTGCTAGAGGTTCTAGCCAGAGCAATCACACAAGACAAAGAAATAAAAGGCATCCATATCAGAAAAGAAGAAGTAAAGGTATCACTTTTTGCAAATGATATAATTCTATACATCGAAAACCCCAAAGAATCCACAAAAAGATTACTAGAAACAATAAGCCAATACAGTAAGGTCGCAGGATACAAAATTAACATACAGAAGTCCATAGCCTTTCTATATGCCAACAATGAAACATTTGAGAATGAACTCAAAAGAATAATCCCCTTCACGACTGCAACAACAAAATAAAATACCTAGGAATAAACATAACAAAGAATGTAAAGGACTTACATAATGAAAACGATAAACCATTGTTAAGGGAAATCGAAAAAGATATAATGAGATGGAAGAATATTCCTTGTTCTTGGTTAGGAAGAATAAATATAATCAAGATAGCCATATTACCCAAAGCAATATACAAATTTAATGCAATTCCCATCAAAATTCCAATGACATTTTTTAAAGAAATGGAGCAAAAAATCATCAGATTTATATGGAACTATAAAAAACCCCGAATAGCCAAAGGAACCCTAAAGAAAAAGAATGAAGCTGGGGCATTACAATACCTGACTTTAAACTATATTATAGGGCCATGACAATCAAAACAGCATGGTATTGGCAGAAAAATAGACACTCAGACCAATGGAACAGAAGAGAAAACCCAGAAATAAAACCACATATATATAGTCAAATAATTTTTGATAAAGGGGCCAACAACACACAATGGAGAAAAGAAAGCCTCTTCAAAAAATGGTGCTGGGAAAACTGAAAAGCCACATGCAAAAGAATGAAACTGGACTACAGTTTGTCCCCCTGTACTAAAATTAACTCAAAATGGATCAAAGATCTAAACATAAGACCTGAAACAATAAAGTACGTAGAAGAAGACATAGATACTAAACTCATGGACCTGAGTTTTAAAGAGCATTTTATGAATTTGACTCCAAAGGCAAGAGAAGTGAAGGCAAAAATTAATGAATGGGACTACCTCAGACTAAGAAGTTTTTGCTCATCAAGAGAAACTGATAACAAAATAAACAGAAAGCCAACTAAATGGGAAATGGTATTTTCAAACAACTGCTCAGATAAAGGCCTAATATCCAAAATTTACAAAGAACTCATAAAACTCAACAACAAACAAACAAACAATCCAATAAAAAAATGGGAAGAGGACATGAACAGACACTTCTCCCAGGAAGAAATACAAATGGCCAACAGATATATGAAAAGATGCTCATCTTCTTTAGTTATTAGAGAAATGCAAATCAAAACTGCAATGAGATACCACCTTTCACCTGTTAGATTAGCTATTATTAACAAGACGGGTAATAGCAAATGTTGGAGAGGCTGTGGAGAAAAAGGAACCCTCATCCACTGTTGGTGGGAATGTAAAGTAGTACAACCATTATGGAATAAAGTATGGTGGTTCCTCAAAAAACTGAAAATAGAACTACCTTATGACCCAGCAATCCCTCTACTGGGTATATATCCCAAAAACTCAGAAACATTGCTACGCAAAGACACATGCAGCCCCATGTTCATTGCAGCATTGTTCACAGTAGCCAGGACATGGAAACAAGCAAAAAGCCCATCAATAGATGACTGGATAAAGAAGATGTGGCACATATACACTATGGAATACTACTCAGTCATAAGAAATGATGACATCGGATCATTTACAGCAAAATGTTGGGATCTTGATAACATTATAGGGAATGAAATAAGTAAATCAGAAAAAACCAGGAACTGCATTATTCCATACGTAGGTGGGACATAAAAGTGAGACTAAGAGACACTGATAAGAGTGTGGTGGTTACTTGGGGAGGGGGTATAGGGAGAGGGAAAGGGGGAGGGGGAGGAGCACAAAGAAAACTAGATAGAAAGTGACAGAGGACAATCTGACTTTGGGTGATGGCTATGCAACATAATTGTACGACAAGATAACCTGCACATTTTTTCTTTGAATATATGTATCCTGATTTTTTTATGTCACCCCATTAAAAAAAATTATTTATATATAAAAAAAATTAGACACCTTGTTGAAATGGACAAATTCCTTGAAACATATAATCTTTCAAAAATCAATCTGGAAAAATTAGTAAACCTAAATAGACTGATTACAATAAATGAGATTGAAACAGTAATCAAAAAACTCCCCACAAACAAAAGTCCTGGGCCAAATGGCTTCACAGGCGAATTCTACCAAACATTCAAAGAAGAACTAACTCCTATCCTTCTCAAGCTATTTCAAAAAATTCAAAAGGAGGGAAAACTTCCAAGATCCTTTTATGAGGTGAGCATAATCGGATTCCAAAACCAGGAAACAAAGAAAGAAAGAAAAGTATAGGCCAATATCCCTTATGAATTTAGATGCTAAAATTCTCAACAAAATATTAGCAAACCGGATCCAGCAATACATGAAAAAAATCATACATGATGATCAAGTGGGATTTATTCTGGATAGGCAAGGCTAGTACAATATTTCAAATCAAACAATGTGATACGTCACATAAACAAAAGGAAGAAGAAAAATCACATAATATCTATAGATGTAGAAAAAGCTTTTGTTAAAATCCATCACCCATTTATGATCAAAACTCTTAGCAAAGTGGGAATACAGGGAACATACCTCAACATGATAAAGGCTACCTATGATAGGCCCACAGCCAACATGTTACTCAATGGGTAAAAGTTAAAGCAATCCCCTTAAGATCAGGAACAAGGCAGGGGTGCCCCCTTTCACCACTCTTATTCAATATAGTTCTAGAAGTCCTACCCACAGAAATCAGACAAGAAGAAGAAATTAACGGCATCCAAATTGGAAAAGAAAAAGTAAAACTATCATTATTTGCTGATGATATGATACTGTACATAGAAAAGACTTTAGTCACAGTGAAAAAACTACTGGATCTAATAAGGGAATTCAGCAAAGTGTCAGGATATAAAATTAATACTCAGAGATCAGAGGCATTTTTATATACTAACAATGATCTGTCTGAAAGAGAAATTAAGAAAACAATTCCCTTCACTATTGCAACAACCAAAAACAAAAACCAAACAAACAAAAAAAAACCTAGGAGTAAACTTAACCAAGAAGGTTAAAGACTTGTAGTCGGAAAATCATAAAGGATTGATAAAAGAAATCAAGTAAGATACAAACAAGTGGAAGCATATACCGTGTTCATGGTTAGGAAGAATAAACAATTAAAATGTCCATATTACCTAAAGCAATTTATAATTTCAATGCAATTCCTATTAAAATACCAAGTATGCTTCAAAGATGTTCAGCAAATATTACAAAAATTCATATGGAATGAATAAAGAACACTAATAGCCTCAGCATTCTTAAAAAAGATGAATAATGTGGGTGATATCACACTTCCAGACGTCAAGTTATACTACAAGGCCATTGTACTCAAAATAGCTTGGTACTGGCATAAGAACAGGCATATAGATCAATTGAACAGAACAGAGAACCCAGAAATAAACTCACACCTTTATGAACAACTGATATTTCACAAGGGTGATAATAGCATACAAAGGAGTAAAGACAGTCTCTTTAACAAATGGTGTTGAGAAATTTGGACAGCTACCTGCAAAAAAAAAAAAAAAAATGAAACTAGACTACCATCCTACATCATTCACAAAAATAAACTCAAAATGGATAAATGACTTAAATGTAAGTAATGAAACCATAAGCATCCTAATGGAAAATATAGCCAATAAGCTCTCCGACATCACTTGCAGCAATATATTTGCTGATGTATCTCCACATGCAAGGGAAATAAAGGACAAGATAAACAAATGGGACTATATCAAAGTTAAAATCTTTTTGCACAGCTAAAGACAATATGAACAAAGTGAAAAGGTAAACCATACAATGGGAGACCATATTCGAAGATAAGTCTGATAAAAAGTTAATAATCAAAATGTGTAAAGAACTTGTAAACAATCCAATCAAAAATAGGCAAAAGAAATGAATAGACACCTCTCCAAAGAGGACATGCAGATGGCCAATAGGCATATGAAAAAATGCTCAACCTCACAAATCATTAGAGAAATGCAAATTAAAACCAAAATAAGATAACACCTCATTCCATTCAGAATGGTGCTCATTAACAAAACAACACAGAATAAGTGCTGGTGAGGGTGTGGAAAAAAAGGGAACCCTCCTGCACTGCTGGTGGGAATGCAGACTGGTGCAGCCACTGTGGAAAACAGTATGGAGATTCCTCAAAAAATTAAAAATTGGACTGCCTTTTGACCCAGCCATCCCACTTTTAGGAAGATATCCCAAGAACACCACATCAACGATTCAAAAGGAGAAATGCACCCCCATGTTTATGGCAGCATTGTTTACAATAGCCAAGATCTGGAAACAGCTCAAGTGTCTGACAGTGGACGAATGGATTAAAAAGCATTTGTACACATACATAATGAAATACTATGGGGTCATGAAAAGGAAGGAAATATTATTTTTTGTGACAACATGGATGGACATGGAAATTATTATGTTAAGTAAAATAAGCCAGGCAGAGAAAGAAAAATATTATATGACCTCATTCATTTGAGGAATCCAATGAACAATATGAACTGAGGAATGGAATAGCGACAGAGGAGGGATCAAAGAATGCAGAAGGAAAGCGGACAGAAGGAAAGGGGATGATGGGTTGATAGGATTGGATGAGAGCAGAAAAGCTAATCCTGGAGGGAACTGGGGAGGAAATTACAGGGAAGAGGACAGGGGGGATATACTAGGTAACACAGGGGAGTGGAGGATGTATTCGGGGGGACACTAGAATCTATGTAAACACAATAAATTAATAATAAAAAAAGGTTGTAAAACAGCTCTAAAATCTTGAATCTTCACCTCACCTGTGTTTTCTCCTACTCATCTTCATTTAAATCAATTAAAAGAAATGTGATTATTAATCAGGAACTTTTCACTACTTATGATATAAAAAGTTTTTTCTCTTCAAAGTACTTTAGAAAAGTAGGCTTCAGAATAGACTGCTTATGAATCTCCTCTTCTATTCAGTGCCAGATAACGAAAGCTAAGCTATTACTGCATAGCAGACTGCACAGAAAGTGATAAGACGCCCCCTTCCCCATTATACTTGCAAGGAGCTACATGCTCATCTGTTGCTCAGCTATACCATGTCTACATGATATCTACAAAGGTAAGCATGTGCTTTTTATGAAGATGTGCAAATTTCCTATTTCCACATAGGTAGCAAAAGTTTGATATGGCAAGATCTTTAACAATCAAGATAGAAAGCATGGTTGAACTATCTCTTTTTTTGAAAATTAATACTGAAAGGAAATTTGTGACTTTGCTAACTACATTTTTTCTCCTGACATCTGGGTATTCTACAGTTCTAGAAAAGGCATTCCATTTGTAAGGGGGATGGATAGTGGTGAGAGAATAAAAAAAGGCATTTCCTTAGTTGGAAGTAAATAGAAACATAAAAAAAAAAATCCTAGGCCAGAAATGCACTTAAAAGGTCAATCATTCCAAAAACTCTTGTTTTCTGACTAAACCGAAACTAAAAAAAATGACTTACCCCAAGGCCACTGCATTGACCTAAGAATGCTGATTTCCTTGGTTAATGATTGCTTTTTCTGCTTTACCGTACTATTATTGTATTTACACTCCATCAAAACACATAGGAGCAACCTTTCATCAATGCTGAATCATCCTGCAAATTCTTTTTGCATACTACTAAATTTTTCTCCGTGCATCCAATTTCAGTCTGCATTCAGCCTACAGATTTTAGCATGAAATTCTTTGACTAAATGAAAGAAGTAAATTCAAACATCTTCCAGTTCCTACAGACAAGAGCACCTGTGATCCAATCTTAATCTGTTAAATGTTTAGGGGTATCTTCCATTCTGGTTTGACAAACGGTGAGGGGAAATAGCAACATGACACAGCTTTTCTTACCTCGCTGTTGGCAATGAACAGGGCTGCTAATTACAGTAGCTCCTATTTCCATTCAGTAACCTAACATTACTGAGAATAAACCCACCCCATCACTTTTGAGGATGATTTCGTTGTAAACATGTAAGATCTTAGGGAGATTTAATTGGCTGTATTTTTTAAAAAGATCAATTCATTTTAGTGACTCAGATAGATAAACCAGAGGAATGAATCTTAGAGTGGTATCCAAACCAGCAGCCTTAACAACTCCTGAAACTTCCTAGAAATGTAAATTCTTGGCCTATCTGAGAACCACTGAATCAGAAACCTGATGGGACACAACCTTTGTTTTAACAAGCTCTTCAGGTGATTCTGAAGTAAGCTAAGGTTTACAGAAAACTAAACTAGAACATTCCAAATGCTACACTGACTGGTGCTGATGACTGATAACTCTGACATACAGACATGCCTTTGATGGTCTCTGGTTCTTTAAGCATTCTCTGCAGCAGCCCTGAAACTTGCACAAAGCATCAACTTATCCAAGTTAGATCACTTTCTGGCAACTATTTATGGCAGACACTGCCTAAAAATGAGTCATTTTCCAAATGTATGGAGGAGTTTTATGAAGACAGAATTTATGACTTAGTTTTCTATTGTTTAATAGACAACTGGTTCTATCCATTACAAATGAGATTTTTGCCTGCCTTTCTCCAAAGACAAAACTTTTAACTTAAAAGAGGTGAGAAATAGGAGGTAGTGACAAAAGGACACACTCTGCTCTGTTGTAACTTGTGAGAACTTGGCTTGATCAGTGGAACAGTTCACTACCCTATCAAAGAGGATGATGTGTTTTTCAAAGAGTTTTAAATTTTTTATTTATTAATTTCAGAGAGAGAGGAAGGGAGTGAGACAGACAGAAACATCAATCTGTTCCTGTATGTACCCTGTTGAGGGATTGAACCCACAACGTTGGTATATCAGAACGATGTTCTAACCAACCGAGCTACCCAGCCACGGTAAGGGGGACATTCTATCATTAAGGGTCTGGGTCCAGCACTAAATAAGATGAAAATCTGGACAAATGATAGATCAGCTTTCCTGATGTTCTTAATGAAGTAAAGAGAAATGAAATCAGATTTTTAAAAACATTTTTTGTTAAGAAGGTGAAAAACACCAAAGGCATCAGAATCAATGAGCCCTTCTACCTTAAAAAAATAGATAATAGCCTGATCAAGCAGTGACACAGTGAATAGAGCATCGGACTGGGATGTGGAAGACCCAGATTCAAAGCCCTGAGGTCACCAGTTTAAGCATGGGCTCATCTGGTTTGAGCGAGGCTCACCAGCTTGAGCCCAAGGTTGCTGGCTTGAGCAAGGGGTCACTCGGTCTGCTGTAGCCCCCTGGTCAAGGCACATATGAGAAAGCAATCAATGAACAACTAAGGTGCCACAACAACAAAGAATTGATGCTTCTCATCTCTCTACCTTCCTGTGTGTCCCTATCTGTCCCTCTCTCTGTCTGTCTCTCTGTCTGTCTCTCTCTCTCTCTCACACACACACACACATACAAAGATAATGACAAAACACTGATGAAAGATCCCAAAGGTAACTGAGATAAATGGAGAGACCCATGATGTTCATGGACTGAAAGACTTAATATAGTAAGATGTCAACTGTCAAATTAATCTATAGATTTGACACAATCCCAATGAAAACCCTAGCAGAGTACAGTGCAGCATAGGGAATACAGTCAATAATATTGTAATAACTATGTGTGGTGCTGGGTGAACACTAGAATTATCGAGGGAAACACTTTGTAAGTGTATGATTATCATGCTTCAGGCCTGAAACTAATACAAACTATTAATGAATGTAAACTGTTTGAAAAATAAAATTTCCAAAAATAAATTAAGTTTTTAAAAATCCCAACACATTTTCCTGAAGTATAGACAATTCAGTAATATAACCTTTATATGAAAAGTCAAAATAATTTAAATAATGACAGCAATTGATTTTAAAAAAAAAATACAGGCAACTCACCCTACTCAATTTTAAAACTCACTGCAACATTGACAAAAGGCCAGACACACAGATCAATGAACTGAATAGTCCAGAAAAGAAGCACACAAATACAATCAGCTGACTTTAGACAAAGTACAAAGACAATTCAATGAGAAAGGGCAGTCTTTTTACAAATGGTGCTAGAACTATTGGAAATCAAAAGAAAAAAAATGAAGCTCAGCTAATACTTAATATCTTCAACAAAAATCAACTAAAAATGTACCACAGATCTAAGAAAAAAAACACAAAGAATCTCTATGATCTTGAATTAGGCAAAAAAGTTTTAGATAAGACCAAATGTATAAGGTCTACCGGAAAGTTCTGTCCGTGTTTGGAATAAAACAAAATACAAATTTTTCTTACCGTCAATAAACTTCATTAAATAATATAATTGCCATTAATATTAATGATTTCTTGCCAGTGTGAGGGCAATTTGTATATCCCATTTTTGAAAAATGTTTTATCTTTTGATGCAAAAAATTGAACCAGTACTTGTTTGATATCTTCTTCATTTTTGAATTTTTTTGCCCTTCAAAAAATTTTGTAAGGACAAAAACAAGTGATAATTGAAGGGTGCTAAGTCCGGGGAATATGGTGGATGTGACAGACATGCTTCTGTAGCATTTCTTTCTTGTTGAAATTCGTAAAAATTACAGTGGTGTAAATGAACTTTATCAGTAGCCATGGGTACACTATCGCTTCACACATAAGACTAACGTGAATCAACTTTGTTTTAGTTAATTTGCTATGTCAGTATGTATACATTAAGTGATAAAAATAGAGAGGCACACATGCGCCAAATAAACATGTGCTTATGTGTCGAAACTTGTGACAGAAATGGACAGAACTTTCTGGTAGACCTTATACAAATCATAAAAGAAAAGAACCCTGATAAAATGAACTTTATCAAAATTAAAGACTTTTGCTGTATAAAAGACCATGTTAAAGAGAGAAAAAAAGCTATAGACAAAAAAAATGCTGATCATATGTCCAACAAAGGACTGGTATCAAAATATATTTAAAATGTCACAAAACTCAACCGTAAGAAGCCTAATTTTAAAAATGGGTAAAATATTTGAGTAGATACTTTTCCAAATAAATAATTAGAAAATGCAAAATAATAAATCACACCAATATACTGCTACACACCTAATAGAATGGCTAAAAGAAAAGCATAGTACAACCACAAAAACCCGACAACATCAAGTGCTAAGGAAGATGAAGAATGAGAATTCTCACATTGCAAGCAGGAATCCAAAATGGTACAATCATATGGAAAATTATTTGGCAGCTTTTTATAAAGTTAACCATACACTTTCCATATGACTCAGTATTTCCACTTCTACAGAGTAATTCTAGAGAAATAAAAACCTACATTCCCACAAAACTCTGTACAAATTGTTTACAGTAGCTCTATTTGTAATCACCCACCCCAAAAGTCCTCCAAACTACTCAGCAATAAAAAGGAATGGATGAATCTCAAATGCAGTATGCCCAGTGAAAGAAGCCAGTCTCCAAAGGTTACTACTACCTTATAATGCCAGTCATATGATATCCTGGAAAAAGCAAAACTATAAAGGAATTGATTGTCAATGGTTAGAGGAAGACTTGATTACAAAGAAGCAGCACAAGCGAGATTACTGGGGTGATTAACTGTTTTGTAATATCACTGTAATGGCAGATACACCAATATATATATAACTGTTAAAACTTACAGAACTTTACACCAATAATTTTAGTGTATATAATTTTTAAATAGAATAAAATTTAGTTTCTTGGGATAGTGGCATCACAGTGTGATGGCTTCTGGTGTGTGAGTAGAGCTAGTTGTATTTATTTATCTTTTACTTGGATCTATTGGGGTTACACTGGTTAATAAAATTTTATAGGTTTCAGGTGTTCAATTCTATAATACATCATCTGTATACTGCACTGTATGTTTGCCACGCCAAGTAAAGTCATCTTCCATCACTTTAGATCTTAGAAATGCTAAATTTCTAACAGGAATTTCCTGACTCACAAAATTTTCAACATGTGTAAACCAAAACCTTGGAATTCAATCATTTTAATTTGCAAAAATTAATTCTGGGCCAAATGATGTTTCTGGTTAACTAAAATCAAATGTAAAATTTTAAAGTTATCCCAAATGATGTTTTTTATTCTATTAAAAATTAAGAATCAGAGGAAAATATTCTAAATGTATCTTTTCTGTGGTTCTACTAACTCCATCAATAATTTTTAGCAGAGAGCTGATAAATTCAAGGTGACTTTGGGTAAATAACCACTGTCCAATTACTACTAAACATCATCAGGCAGAACTACCATGTGTGAATGTATGTCAAAAGTGAAATCCCAAATTCTTCCTATTGATATCCTTTCTTCTACTAATGCAACACTAGCATTTTAGTGAGTTCATGCTATAAACTAGATGCTTCAGATAGTTTTTCATTGAACCCAATAAGTTAATTTTCTAGGTAAGGAAACAATTCAGTGCCCACACAATCCAGTAAGTAATAGATCTAACTTCTTATTTTAGCTATCCAATCTTTTCTTCAATCCCCAACTCCTCAAGTGAAGTAAAAAGAAATGAAAAATCTGTTTTAAGTTGTCTTTCTTATATACCTAATATTTTAAATTGTCCCAGAAATACAACAGATTAGAATGTAAATCTGAGTAATCAATTATTTGTATTTGAAGGTTGTATCTTCTAATTATGTAACAAAGAGTTGACTACAGTTAGAGGCAACAAAATCTGGAGTAACAGTGAGTAGTTTCAAAAAAAGAATGTGTTTATTCACCCCCCTGAAATCATATCACAGAGATGATACACATCTGTGTATGTATCTAGGGATATATAAGGTCAAAAAATGTTCTGGACAAAAGGCATATGAGAGCCCTAATGGATTTCCTTTTCACTTTAAGTGTTAACCAGCCTTAGGGGAAAAAACTTACTTTACCTTCTTCAGTTGATTAAGTGGACCATTACTTGGTCGGTGGCTGCCATTTTCTTCACTAGCTGTCCTACCAACTGTTCCCTTTCTCAGCTTCTTAGGAATCCCACATTCACAGAGATGGGGGTCACTCTCTTGCCTTCTTTATGTATTTTTTTAAACAAGCACTTACAAATAGAAGCATCTTATTTCTTTAAAAATAAAAGTCAAGAAGCTTTCAGCAGGAAAGTCAGAACAAAAGTGGATTTTTAAAAAATTGCCACTGGAAACAAAATTTCAAGGTAATTCATCAGCTCTTCTTGAGAAACCAACCAGACAACCACAAGTAACCACATTATTTTCTTCTCTATAGAGTACTATCACCTGCAAAGGAATACTTTTGTAAATGTTCTAAGACCTAATTCACAGACATCAAAAGTCACTTAACATCTACAGCTATTTTCTGCCCTATTTTAAAGCACTGAGAATGCTTTGGACAACTTTCCATCTCACATAGCTTCTCCTTCCTCATCGCCAATACCTTTTCTACAATTCTCATTAAATTTTGGGCTTTTTAACCAATTAATAACACTTCTATAATGGTGGAGAATTTACAAATATTTTTTTCTTCTTTTACCAGTGAAAGGAGGGGAGATAAATAGACTCTCACATGAGCCCTGACCTGGGACTCTGCGGTAACCCCCATCTGGGGCCATCCTCTCAATCAGGCTATTTTAGAAATTGTGGCAGAGGCTCCACGGAGCCATCCTCAGTGCCCCAGACCAATGTGCTGGGACCAATTGAGCCATGGCTGCGGAACAGGAGGGTGGGGGGAGGGAAGGGAGAGGAGTGTAGAAGCAGACAGTCGCTTCTGTGTGCCCTGACCAAATTGAACCAAGGACATCCACATGCCAGACCAACACTCTACCACTGACCCAACCAGCCAGGGCCTACAAATAATTTTAATTCAAATATAATCCTGCACTTTAAGAGACATCAAATTTCATGTGAGAGAGATATTATGAGTTGACTTAAGTTTTGTTATAACTTTATGATTTTTTTAAGTCAAACAAATACAAAAGCATTAACCTGCCTTAGGGGACGAAACATTTTATCTTGCTTGTTAGATTAGCCCCTGAAACTCTTGTAAGATATTTATCTTTCCTCAAAAGAATAAAACATTAAAACAAATTAATTTAATTTTAGTAATTTCTTTGGCAACCAAATTACATTATTGATTGGTATTGAGGTTATAGACTGACAAGATTGGGTGTGTTCAGAGTGGTAAGGCCGTAGACTTGAGTTTACAGTCAACTAAAATCTTATGCCCATTTCTCACATACTATTGTATTATTAAACTATTCCTTTTAGAAAGATTATCCCCGTTCCTCAATGAGAACATTTACAGCTATAAATCTGCTTCTGGGCCATGAACGGTGGCTCAGTGGATAGAGCGTTAGCCCAGTGTATGGAAGCACTGGATTTGATTCTCAGTCAGGGCATACAGAAGTGGCCATCTACTTCTCTCACTCTCTCCTCTCCATCTTTCCCTCTCACAGACAATGGCTTGATTTGTTCAAGCATGGCTCTAGGCACTGAGGATAGCTCTATTGGAGCTCATCCACATCAGGTGCTAAAAATAGCTCAATACTTGAGCATCAGCCCCAGATGGGTTGCCAGGTAGATCCTGGTCAGGGTGCATGTGGGAGTCTGCCCTTTCCTCACAACTAAAAATAATAATAAAATAATAAATAAATGCATCCAATTCTGTTCTAACTTTCCTGCTGGTATCTCCCTTGAACTTTATTTTTAAAGAACAAAAGCAAACAAAAAAATTACTAGATTTCTAGATGGGATTCCAAGATGGCAGCAGAGTAGGCAGATGCACAGACTCCCAGCTCACATCACCAAACTGGATTACAAATTAATTTAGGAATAATCAGTGTGTAAAACCAACTCTGGGCTACAAGAACAGCTCTCAAAAACCAAGGAGCAAAGAAGAAGCCACACTGAGCCTGGTAGGGAGCACCGAGGAGCAGTGAGTCTCCCCTGCTTAAAGGAACGAAGGGGGGTGGTGAGTCTGAGAACCCAGAAGGGCTCTCATTCCAAGGAAAAGAGAAGAAAATATTGCTCACAGCCGCATCCCTGGGGACCTGGGAATGAGATATGTTGAAAGGGCTGGCTTATCTTCCAAAAGGAAAGGGGGGAGAGAGAGACAGATGGTGATGGGCAGAGGAATGAATGTGAGGACCTGAGAAGCTGACTTATCCAGTGCTGAAGGTGGCAATAGCTGGAGGAGGGGTTGATCGTTCCATATAACACAAGACTAGAGTGGTTCCAGGTCACCCATCTCAAGATATCTCTCCAGCTCCAAACAGTACAACAAAACACAGCTGAAAACAAGAATTGGGGAGAAAGGGCAGTAACTCAGTTCTCCATGGAGATTTGAGATACACCTCCCCCTACTGAAGCTGAGAAAACACCCCATCCCCAGAGAGAGTAACTGGCAGATCAGGCCTTCAGAGTCTCAGGTTACACCCACCCCAATCCTAGATACAGTGTCAAATAAGCCCCATACTGAGATCAGTAAACAAGACTACCAGGTGTTAAGAAAACTAAGAAGAAAAGAAACAAATCAAGACTTCAAAGTGGCTCTACTAGAAAAGCCAAATAGGACAGTGGATTACAAATAACAGCTGCTGACAAACTATGAAGACTTAAAAATAACACAACTGAAAACTGGAGGCACACAACACCAAGACTAGAATCAACCAGCTCTACAAACAATATACCCAAAAAACACAGACATAGTGAGAAGACAGAGAAGTGCAATCCAAATGAAACTACAAGAGAAACATGCAGAAAATGAACTGAGAGATATGGAAATAACCAAACTTCTGGATGCAGAGTTTAAAATAATGATTGTAAGGATACTTAGAGATCTTAGAACAACATTGGATGGTCATTACAAACACCTAAATAAAGAAATAGCAGTATAAAAAAAGACATTGAAACATTTAAAAAGAATCAGTTGGAGATGACAAATTGAATGTCAGAAATGAAGACCACAATGGAAAAAATTAAAAGCAGGATCGATGAAGCTGAGGATCGAATCAGCGAGTTGAAAGACAAGTTGAACGAAGGCATGAAGCAGAGCAGAAAACAGAAAAGAGACTCAAAAAGTCTGAGGAAACTCTTAGAGACTTCTGTGACAACATGAAGAGAAATAACATCCGCATAATGAGTGTTCCTGAAGAAGAAGAGAAAGAACAAGGGATGGAGACTTTGTTTAATCATATCATAGCTGAAAACCCCCCTAAATTAATGCAGGAAAAACCCTCACAAGTTCAAGAAGCTCAGAGAATTCCATCAAAGAGAAACTCAAAGAAATCTTCACCAAGATACATCATAATTAAAATACCAAACCTAAGTGATAAAGAAAAAATATTAAAAGCTGCTAGAGAAAAAAAGGCTATCACCTACAAAGGAGCCCTCATAAGGATGACATCCGACTTCCCAACAGAAACACTTGAGGCCAGAAGGGAATGGCAAGAAATGTTCAAAGTAATGCAGAACAAGAATCTATAACCAAGACTACTTTATCCAGCAAGGTTATCATTTAAAATTGAAGGAGAAATAAAAAGCTTCCTAGAAAAAAAAAAAACTCAAGGAATTCATTACAACCAAACCAATGCTGCAGGAAATGTTAAGGGGACTATTGTAAACAGATTAAAGTGGGGAAAAAATATAGCAACAGAGGAATACAGCTTTAAAGAATAAAATAGCAATAAAAAACTACATATCAATAATAACCACAAATGTAAATGGATTAAATGATCCAATCAAAAGACATAGGGTAGCTGCATGGATAAAAAAACAAAACCAATACATATGCTGTCTACAAAAGACACCGTAAAACAAAAGATGCACATAGACTAAAGGTAAAAGAATGAAAAAATATTTCAGGCAAATGGAAATGAAAAAAAAGCTGGGGTTGCGATACTTATATCAGACAAAATGAACTTTAAAACAAAGGCTATAGTAAGAGATAAAGCAGGCCACTACATAATGATGAAGGGAAAAATCCAACCAGAAGATTTAACCATTATAAATATCTATGCACCTAATATAGGAGCACCCAAATATATAAAGAAGACTTTGATGGACATAAAGGGAAAGATCAACAGCAATATTATAATAGTAGGGGATTTCAATACCACACTAACATCACTAGATTGATCCTCAAGAAAGGAAATTAATAAAGAAACAGCAGACTTAAAGGACACACTACATCAACTGGATTTAGTAGATACCTTCAAAACCTTTCACCCTAAAGCAGCAGAATATACATTCTTTTCAGATGCTCATGGTACATTCTCTAGGATAGACCACATGTTAGGGCACAAAAGTGGTCTCAACAAATTTAAGAAGATTAAAACCATATCAAGCACTTTCTCTGATCATAATAATGACATGAAACTAGAAATCAACCACAACAGAAAATCTCAAAAATTCTCAAACACATGGAAACTAAATAGCAGGTTGTTAAATAATAAATGGATTAACAATGAGATCAATAAAGAAATAAAAAAATTCCTAGAAACAAATGATAATCAGCGTACAACAACTCAAAATTTATGGGATAGAGCTAAAAGAGGGAAGTTCATAGCATTACAGGCACACTTTAAGAAGCAAGAAAAAGCTCAAATAAACAACTTAACCCTGCATCTAAAAGAACTAGATAAAGAACAGCAAGGAAAGCACTGATGTAGTAGAAGGAAGGAAATAATAAAAATCAGAGTGGAAATAAGTGACATAGAGGCTAAAGAAACAATAAAGAGGATCAATGAAACCAGGAGCTGGTTCTTCGAAAAGGTAAACAAGATCGATGAACCTTTAACTAGACTCAGCAAGAAAAAAAGAGAGAGGACAAAAATAAATAAAATTAGAAATGAGAGTGCAGAAATAACAACTGACACAACAGAAATACAAAATATTGTAAGAAAATAATATGAAGAACTGTTTGCCAAAAAACTAGACAACCTAGATGAAAAGGACAAATTCCTTAAAACATACAATCTTCCAAAAATCAATCTGAAAGGATCAGAAAACCTAAACAGACCGATTACAACAAATGAGATTGAAACAGTTATCAAAAAACTCCAACAAAAAAAACTCTTGGGCCTGATGGCTTCACAAGTGAATTCTACCAAATATTCAAAGAAGAACTAACTCCTATCCTTCTCAAGCTATTTCAAAAAATTCAAGAGGAAGGAAGACTTCCAAGCTCCTTTTATGAGGCGAGCATAATTCTGATTTCAAAACCAGGCAAAGACAAAACAAAGAAAGAAAATTATAGGTCAATATCCCTTATGAATTTAGATGCTAAAATCCTCAACAAAATATTAACAAACCAGATCTAGCAATATATGAAAAAAATCATATGCTATGATTAAGTGGGATTTATTCTGGGGAGGCAAGGCTGGTACAACATTCGCAAATCAATCAATGTGATTTATCACATAAACAAAAGGAAGGAGAAAAACCACATGATAATTTCAATAGATGCAGGAAAAGCATTTGATAAAATCCAGCACCCATTCATGATCAAAACTCTCAGCAAAGTGGGAATACAGGGAACATGCCTCAACATGTTAAAGGCCATCTATGACAGACCCACAGCCAACATCATACTCAATGTGCGAAAATTAAAAGCAATCCCCTTAAGACTAGGAACAAAGCAGGGGTGCCCCCTTTCACCAATCTTATTCAACATAGTCCTGGAAGTCCTAGCCACAGCAATCAGATAAGAAGAAAAAATAAAAGGCATCCAAATTGGAAAAAAAGAAGTAAAATTATCATTATTGGCAGATATGATATTATATATAGAAAACCCTAACATCCCAGTCAAAAAACTACTGGACCTGATAAATGAATTCAGCAAAGTGGCATGATATAATATTAATACTCAGAAATGAGAAGCATTTTTATATACCAACAATGAACTGTCTGAAAGAAAAATGAGGGCAGCTATCCCCTTCAGTATTGCAACCAAAAAATGAAGTACCTAGGAGTAAATTTAACCAAGGAGATTAAAGACTTGTATTCTGAAAATTAGAAAACATTGATAAAAGAAATCAAGGAAGATAAAAACAAGTGGAAGCATATACCGTGCTCATGATTAGGAAGAATAAACATCACTGAAATATCTATATTACCCAAAGCAATTTATAAATTCAATGCAATACCAATTAAAATACCAATGACATACTTCAAAGATATAGACCACATATTCCAAAAATTTATATGGAACCAAAAAAGAACATAAATAGCCTCAGCAATTTTGAAATGGAAGTATAAAGTGGGAGGTATCACACTTCACAATATCAAGTTATACTACAACACCATTGTACTCAAAACAGCCTGGTACTGGCATAAGAACAGGCATATAGATCAATGGAACAGAACAGAGAACCCAGAAGTAAACTCACAGCTTTATGAACAACTGATATTTGACAAAGGAGGTAAGAGAATACTATGGAGTAAAGACAGTCTCTTTAATAAATGGTATTGGGAAAACTGAACGTCTACCTGCTAAAAAA
Source organism: Saccopteryx bilineata (assembly GCF_036850765.1). Taxonomy (NCBI): domain Eukaryota; kingdom Metazoa; phylum Chordata; class Mammalia; order Chiroptera; family Emballonuridae; genus Saccopteryx; species Saccopteryx bilineata. Next base: position 200,727,402 of record NC_089493.1, on the reverse strand, counting down.
TTTAACTAGACCACCAACTTACACCATTCACAAAAATAAACTAAAAATGGATAAAAGACTTAAATGTAAGGCATGAAACCATAAGCGTTTTAGAAGAAAACATAGGCAGTAAGCTCTCTGAAATCTCTCGCAGCACTATATTTGCCAATTTATCTCCACGGGCAAGTGAAATAAAAGACAGGATAAACAAATGGGACTATATCAAACTAAAAAGCTTTTGCACAGCTAAAGACAATAAGAACAGAATAAAAAGACAAACTACACAATGGGAGAACATATTCGACAATATGTCTAATAATGGGTTAATAACCAAAATTTATAAAGAACTTGTGAAACTCAACACCAGGAAGACAAACAATCCAATCCAAAAATGGGCAAAAGAAATGAATCGACACTTCTCCAAAGAGGACATACAGATGGCCAATAGGCAGATGAAAAAATGCTCAACATCACTAATCATTAGAGAAATGCAAATTAAAACCACAATGAGATATCACCTCACACCAGTCAGAATGGCACTCATAAACAAAACAACACAGAATAAGTGCTGGCAAGGATGTGGAGAAAAGAGAACCCTCCTGCACTGCTGGTGGGAATGCAGACTGGTGCAGCCACTGTGGAAAACAGTATGGAGATTCCTCAAAAAATTAAAAATCAAACTGCCTTTTGACCCAGCTATTCCACTTTTATGAATATACCTTGAGAACACCATAACACTGTTCCAAAAGGAGAAATGCACCCCATGTTTATGGCAGCATTGTTCACAAGAGTGAAGATCTGGAAACAGCCCAAGTGTCCATCAGTGGACGAGTGGATTAAAGTGCTTTGGTACATATATACCAGGGAACGGGAACCTTTTTTGCTGAGAGAGCCATGAACACCACATATTTTAAAATGTAGTTTTATAAGAGCCATACAACGACCCATGTACGTTACTCATTACCCAATAAAAACCTGGTGTTGTCCCAGAGGACAGCTGTGATTGGCTCCAGCCACCAGCAACCATGAACATGAGCGGTAGGAAATGAATGGATTGTAATACTTGAGAATGTTTTAAATTTTAATGTTATTTTTTTTTTATTAAAGATTTGTCTGCGAGCCAGGTGCAGCCATCAAAAGAGCCACATCTGGCTCATGAGCCATAGGTTCCCAACCCCTGATACCCTGATATATACTATGGAATACTACTCAGCCATAAGAAATAATGATATCGGATCATTGACAATAACATGAATGGACCTTGATATCATTATATAGAGTGAAATGAGTAAATCAGAAAAAACTAAGAACTATATGATTCCATACATAAATGGGACATAAAAATGAGACTCAGAGACATGAACAAGAATGGGATGCATGGGGGGGAGGAAGAGAGGGAGGGGGTGGGGGAGGGGAAGGGCACAAAGAAAACCAAATAGAAGGTGACAGAAGATAATTTGACTTTGGGTGAGGGGTATGCAACATAATCAAATGTAAAAATAATCTGGAGATGTTTTCTCTAAACATATGTACCCTGATTTATCAATGTCACCCCATTAAAATTAATGTAAAAAAATTAGTAAATTTCTAAAAGCACAGTTAATTCAGTATTTGGAGTCCTGCCACCTGACATCTGTATATCTCTCAAGTTGAAATTCAACTTGATGAAATATGCTTTGCTTAAACAAGTTTGAAAGCAAATAAACAAATTTGGTTCTACAGATGCATACTTCTCTACCTCTGCCCTCAAACTACAATCTTTCCAATCAACTATTTTTCTTCAAGCTGAACTCATAAATGTTGGAGGCAAAAACTGAACTATGTGTACTAAGTATTTCTCTCACCCGACCTTTTACTTGAGATAAAGAAAAAGACCTAGGAGATTCATTTTCATTCTGTTGAACATCTTTTATTGGAATTAAGCCATGAAAGGTTTGAAAAAACTTTTTTTCCAGAAGAAAATACTGGGCAAAATTGTCCCAAGATTACTCAATCTTCAAAGAATGCAAACAGCTATCAATGCAACTGTATCATTTATGTATCATTATCAATCTTCTAACAGGAAAGACAGCAAAAGCCCCCTTTTATTATGCAACAATGATTTCTTTTGGAAAGGTATGTGGATAGATGTGTGACTGGCTTGAAATGTACTGGTTAAAAATTGTTAAAGCTGATCTAACTCTTAACTCAAGACACAGTAAGGCAGCCAAAATAGTGGCTACAGGCCCCAAATAAATGTGCCAGCAATCAACACCAATAAATTACAACATTCTAATGTCAGAAACCTCAGCTAGAGTCTCACAATGCCTGTCACATGGGCAATGGGGTTCTCTTTCATTTCACCTAGAAGCAGAGCTCTGGATAAAGAGGCTGGGAACACCGATACAACTGAATTCAGATGAGTGCACTCTTAGAGGGCCTACTACTACTATATTCAAGGCACTCCAGTGACTTGAATACAATGGTAGAGGGAAAATACAGACCTTACTATCAAATAACATAGCCCAACTGGGTGGGAAGGGGAGAGGCAAGTATAGTGCAACACAATGTTTAATACAAGACCATTAGGACAAATGTCAGTTATAAACAATGTGGCAATAGAGATCACTTCTGATTTCAAGAAACAATTGCCTCACCCTGGCCAGTTGGCTCAGCGGTACAGTGTCTGCCCTGTGTGTAAAAGTCCCAGGTTCGATTCCCGTCCAGGGCACACAGGAGAAGCACCCATCTGCTTCTCCGCCTTTCCCCCTCTCCTTTCTCTCTCTCTCTTCCCCTCCCGCAGCCAAGGCTCCATTGGAGCAAAGTTTGCCCAGGCACTGAGGATGGCTCCCTGGCCTCAGTCTCAGGTGCTAGAATGGCTCCAATTGTAATACAGCAACGCCCCAGATGGGCAGAGCATCGTCCCCCGGTGGGTATGCTGGGTGGATCCCGGTTGGTGCATGTGGGAGTTTGACTGTCTCCCTGCTTCTAACTTCAGAAAAGGGAGGGAGGGAGGAAATAAAAGAAACAATTGCCTCTAACAAGGCAGATGACAGAGAAATTGAGGTGGGAGAGGGGCACAGACAAAGGGATTTGGCCTAGGGAAGGACACAATCAAGGCTACATTTCAGGAGGATTAATTGGATGGCAGGATGTAGGACTGGCTGGGAATGGGCACACCAAATGTAAGCAGCTAGCATACAGCAGATGGAAAAAGAAAAGTAGATATGGGAAAGGTCATCCACAGAGACAGCAAAGGATCAGGTATGGGGTGACAGTAAAATTTTAAATGTGATTGATGTTGTAGGACCTGGAGTCAATAATCTTAAAAGTGAAGGAAATCCCAAAATTGGAGGAAAAGTCTGAATTAGCTTTAAAAAAAAAAGACTATTTTTTCAGAGCAGTTTTAGGTTTACAGAAAAATTCAGGGAAAAGTCCAGATATTTCCCAGGTACCTCCTACCCTCACTTCCCAGTTTCCCCTATTATTAACACCTTGGATTAGGGTGGTACATTTGTTATAACTGATGGGTCAATATTAAGACATTATTAACTGAAGTCCATAGTTTAAATTAGGGTTCATTCTTGCTGTTGTACATTTTCTGGGTTTTGTTTTGACATACATATAAATGACACAGATCCAGAATATATGTATACAGAATAGTTTCACTGCCCTAAAAATCCCGTGTTCTACCTACTCATTCCTGTGTTCCTCCCCGAGACCTTGACAACCACTGACACCGCTGTCTCCATAGTTTTGCCTTTTCCATATGTCATACAGTTGGAATATGTAGGCTTTTTAGGCTTAGATTTTTTAGGTGAGAGCTGGCCCAACAGCTTCCACTCTTTCACTGTGTCAGACCAATACTTCTCTGGCTTATTTGAAAGATAGGACGTCAGTGAATTTCAGTGCCATGAATATGTTTTTATTAGAAATTCTAGCAATTTTAAACCTACTCACAAACCTATTTAAGTGTTTTAATATGCGAAGTTTTAAGACCGTTCCAGACCAGCGTCCTATACAGAGTAACGTTTTGATGGCAGATAGACCTGGTTAAAGTCTAGAGCTTTCCCTTCTGTCCTAACCCTGAGAAAGTTAATCTCTAAAAATTCAGGGTCTTGTTTTTTTTTTAATATATTTTGGGAACAATACCATGTTTCTCAAAGGAGTGCTCTAAGGACTAACCAAAATTATATGCTTAAAATATTTAACAGTGTCCAGCACAGAGGAAGCACTCAGTAATTAGTAATCATTGTTTCATAATTGCTAAATTTTCTACCAACAAAGAAGAAAATTGAGACTAGCCAGGGCTAAAATAGTTCAAAACTAACATTTTATAAAACTCATATGCATAACAAATAATTGTTAGAGGCAAAATACTGCCATTTCTAGGAAAAATATTTTTAATGAAAATTATGAAATAGATTCTTGATGAGTCTAATAATCTGAATATCCACATCCTCATTTAAGGCTAAGTAACATGTGAGAACCACTTTACTCTCACTGTAGTTCTAATTAGCTTTTCCTTGCCTAATTCAATAGATGGTATCACATCTTTGAGTTTGGTTTCTTTAGAGACTGACACCAAGAAGTCAAGTTATCTCTTAAAGGTTAACAATAAAGAAAGCAATTAAAAGGTTTCAATTTCATGGAATGGAAAGTTAGCTACTAAAGCAGAAAGGTTAGCCTGAGTCAGCTGGGCATGGAGGAGGCATTGGGAAACACTAGCTGCACAGGGTTGCTGAGCGGTTTTTCAGTTTTCCCCTCTAATAGTATAGAAAGAAGCCTTACCTATAGTGCAAATTCCACACTCTGAAACTGCTATCCACTCTGTGTCTGGACAGCTAGCAACTGTCTTGGGACAGGAGTCAGGACCCTCTCCTACAATAACAGCAAATTCTGTCTTCTAACAGTCAAGTTCTACTAAGATCTGTCTTCAGATAGTTTGCCTTTCTAACTCTGATGAACAATGAGAATGAGAATGAAAATAAGAATGAGAATGAGAGTGAGAGTGAGAGTAAGAAGAATCCATCTCCAAAGCCCCCTAGAGATGATCCAAAATATAATATGTTCTTGCCCTAAGGCAGTGGTTCTCAAAGTGTGTGCCAGGGCACACTGGTGCACCATAGAAGATTTCCAGGTGTGCCCTGTCGTGTTCCAGAGACATATGTGCCTGTTGGGGACCAAAAAACCAATAGGGTTTTTGGAGTTTAGATTTTTGGGGGACAGATGTATGGGGAATTGGCTATAAGCTGACAGTCTGCTCAACCCCCCACCTCACTTGCCTGATTAGGTTGAAAAGGCTGTTAAGCTGTGGTGCTGGATTGTCTACACTACCCCCCATGTTACCCGGAAAGACTGGAGGCAAGTTTCTTCTATCCTCTGTTTGGTGTAAAGTTAAGATGATATGTATGGTGGGGGTTTTGGATTGATGATTAAACATAAGGAATTGTCTCTTAAAGCCTTTTGGATTTCCAAAAAAGAGGAATATGTGGCAATATCTAAAATAGCTTTAAACATTTTACTACAATTTTCAACATCTTATTTATGTGAATTAGGATTTTCTACCCTCAACACAATTAAGAGTAAAGAGAGAGCCTGACCTGTGGTGGTGCAGTGGATAACGCGTCGACCTGGAAATGCTGAGGTCGCTGGTTTGAAACCCTGGGCTTGCCTGGTCAAGGCACATATGGGAGTTGATGCTTCCAGTTCCTCCCCCCTTCTCTCTCTCTCTGTCTCTCTCTCCTCTCTCTCCCTCTCTCTCTCTCCTCTCTAAAAATGAATAAATTTAAAAAAAAGAGTAAAAAGAGAGGAATTCTTCAATGTATTGACAAAGAAATGAGAGTTTGCCTTTCAAATAGATACCAAAACATTGAAGAAATCTCTAGGACACATCAGGCTCATGTTTCTCATAAACACAAGAATGAAAAACTTAACACATTCGTGCCAAGACCTGCCAAATTTACTAAATCTTACTAAGAATGTATAGATATAAAAAGATAGTTTTGTCTTTTTAAAAAATTTTTAACCTCTTTTTTACGAATTCTAAAAAGCATAACTCAAAAAAATGTAACATAAAAATGTTTTTTAATGTCAGAATAAATTTAATTTTTTCATATTTATTTTGTTTAATTACCATAAAAGCACACTTGGATTTTATAGTTTTTATTTAATATTTGACTTAATTATAACATATTTCTCAGAAATTTCTCAGAAAGGTATATAGTGCGCCTACAATTATTTGTAGGATTTTAAATGTGCCCCAACTTCAAAAAGTTTGAGAACCACTGCCCTACGATTTCTGTAAAAGGAACGTATGCTGATCATCCCTGTGCACTGATTAAGGAAAGATATTTCTTTATTGCTGTTACCAATACTACATTGGAAAACTTTCTTGGAACGTGTTGGGTGCTCAATAAATATTTCCTGAGTGAATAAATGGGGTCTAAAAAGATAAGTATTAAACTGGTAGAGAGGAAAGGAGCTGAAAGCAGTCTGATTAAAAGTACAAGGATACAAAAGCCTGGAGATCAAGGATAAACCTGTGTGCTGTGAGGGCAGACCGCCTCAGGAAGCAATGGAAGGTGAACGTGGAATGTCACTTAGAGGTTTGGCAGCAAAATCTGCTGATCCAGTTCTACAGTTCCCCAAGCTTATTATTTAAGAAGATTTTTTATAAAAAGAATCTGTCCTAAGGAAATTAGCACCCATAAAATACAAGTCTCTTCAAACAGTTCATCAATTTCTCTTATAAGAAGCCCCGGCCCTGGCCGGTTGGCTCAGCTGTAGAGCGTCGGCCTGGCGTGCGGGGGACCCAGGTTTGACTCCCGGCCAGGGCACATAGGAGAAGCGCCCATTTGCTTCTCCACTCCCACCCCCTCCTTCCTCTCTGTCTCTCTCTTCCCCTCCCGCAGCCAAGGCTCCATTGGAGCAAAGATGGCCCGGGCGCTGGGGATGGTTCCTTGGCCTCTGCCCCAAGCGCTAGAGTAGCTCTGGTTGCGGCAGAGCGTCGCCCCTGGTGGGCATGCCGGGTGGATCCCGGTTGGGCGCATGCGGGAGTCTGTCTGACTGTCTCTCCCCGTTTCCAGCTTCAGAAAAATACAAAAAAAAAAAAAAAAAAAGAAGCCCCACACCTTTCTCTTTTTATCATCACAGGTTTATTATTAATAAAACTAAATAGCAACAATTTCTTCCTTGCAAAAGCCAGTGAAAAGAACAGAAAGAGCCTGTGTTGGGGCCCAACATTTTTCTTATCCCTTGTAAACACTGCCCCTCACTGTCCCTCTGCTCAGCAACCCCCCCATACTTTTAACAGGAACCATCATCAATTATATAATGAGGTCTTGACTGTAAAAATGTGCAGACCCTTATTATTTAATTAAACATTAATTGAACATCTCTATGCACCAGGTACTGTACCAGGCTTAGAAGTTGGGTGACACCCCTGCTGTGCCTTGCTTCCAGAGTGGCTAGCGCTTTTTTTTTGTATTTTTTTTTTTTTTGTATTTTTTCTGAAGCTGGAAACGGGGAGAGACAGTCAGACAGACTCCCGCATGCGCCCGACCGGGATCCACCCAGCTCTGCCCACCAGGGGGCGATGCTCTGCCCCTCCCCGGCGTCGCTCTGTCCCGACCAGAGCCACTCTAGCACCTGGGGCAGAGGCCAAGGAGCCATCCCCAGCGCCCAGGCCATCTTTGCTCCAATGGAGCCTCAGCTGCAGGAGGGGAAGAGAGAGACAGAGAGGAAGGAGAGGGGGAGGGGTGGAGAAGCAGATGGGCGCTTCTCCTGTGTGCCCTGGCCGGGAATCGAACCCGGGATTTCTGCACGCCAGGCCGACGCTCTACCACTGAGCCAACCGGCCAGGGCCCGGCTGGCTCTTTAAAAGCAATTTGAGCACTGCTTTGAGATTAAATGAGATGATATTGCTTGGCACAGTGTTTGGTATCATTCATTCACTAAACAAATAATTGTCAAGGGAATATCTTATGCTAGCCCTGGGCATATGTTCTAAGCAAAGACATGGTCCTATTCTTAAGACTAAAGAACTTCTGAGGGAGTCAAGTAGCCCCTAAGAGCTTATAGCATGGAGACTGACCTCATCAGAGCATCACGGGAAGGCTCCTCTAAGGACATAAGCCTTAACATGAAATCAGAGGGATGCTGGGCAACAGTCAGAATGAGGGTGCTTTAGCAACTGGGGTTTTAGGTGAGGGCTTTAATGTGGGAAGGGTTCACCTAGAAGAGAAGTGACTGTATGGTTGAAGATGAGTGAAGCAGGACCAGATCACGCTGGACCTTTAAAGTTAATATTAAGGAGAGAGATTTAGGAGTCAGAACTGATATAATGTAGGCACTCTTGAATATACAGGGTATGTCCCTGACTGGGTAGCTCAGGTGGTTACAGCATTGTCCTGATATGTCAAGGTTGTGGGTTCAAGGTCTCTGGTCAAGGCATACACAAGAATCAACCAATGAATGTGAACAACAAATTGGCCTTTCCTTCTTTTCCTTTTCCTTTTCCTTTTCCTTTCCCTTTCCCCTCCCTCCCTTCCTCCCTCCTTCCTTCCTCTTGCTCTAAAATCAATTAATAAATAAAATTCTTTTATTAAAAAAGGAAAAAATATAGAGAGAGATGGTGGTGGACTTGTAGCCTGTGAAACTGAGTGGATGAGGGTGCTTTTTACATGAAGAGGGCTCAGAGGGGACCAAATCTGTGATTTTGTTGTTAAGGGAAGGATTATAGTTTGAGGGTACAGCGAAGTGTTACAAAGTCATGAGTTTAGATCTGAACATTTAGAGTTTGAACTAGGACACAGAGTGGAGAATGTTGAGTCTGTAATGACACACACAGATCTGGGACTCAGAGGAGTGGCCTGGGCCGGACATACACATTTGGGAGCCTCTCCTGACCATGAAGAGTAAGTACAGATTGAGAGGAGCCAGCCTGGGACCAAGTCTCCAGGATCTGCCACATTTAAATAATAAGTACAGAGTAGCCCATGGCAGGGAATGCACAGGAGAACAGTTGTAATAATGTGGATCACATAAATGAAAAGAACTTTATCAGTAGATAACCCAAGCAGCAGAGAGACAGTGATGAGCTCCCTTGCTCTCATTCACTTTGAAGGCACTCAGCTGAGTTGTACCCAACTGTGTTGCCTACCTTGGTCGCCAGGCTAAGAGTTTTCAAACAGTAGTCAATGGCAGAAGGCTGATGAAAGGCAAGAGTGGGGAGGATTGGGTGGGAGGAACACACTCATAGGCCTTGATGCCTGAACATTATCCTGATACTGTTTTTGTGAGGCATTCTCCTCTGCGAGCACATGATGCTCTAAAAGTCAAGGCCACTGCCAAAGTCAGCACCAGTTCTGACTGTTCAGGGGATTCAACAGCTTTAGCAGCGCATTTGGAAAGAACCCAACAATCAAATAAAGTCTTATGGGATGCAAGATTCTAGGCAGACATCTCCAAACAGCACCAACCAACAAGAGAATGCCTGCCCAACATGAAAACACCAGTCTAGCTTGAAGGAAAAGCAATGGTGAGACTTCCTTTCTTACTGAGATCCCACTCCAACATAGGAAGGCATGGCATCAAAAGTCAATCAACACCACAATAAAATAGATCTAAAACTTAATAAAATAGCCTGACCAGGCAGTGGTGCAGTGGATAGAGCGTCAGACTGGGACATGGAGGACCCAGGTTCAAAACCCCGAGGTCTCCGGCTTAAGCACAGGCTCATCTGGTTTGAGCAAGGGGTCACTTGGTCTGCTGTAGCCCCTGGTCAAGGCACATATGAGAAAGCAATCAACAAACAACTAAGGTGCTGCAAAGAAGAATTGATGCTTCTTATCCCTCTCCCTTCCTGTCTGTCTCTCTCTCTCCCTACCTCTGTCTCTCTATGTTACTAAATTAGTTAGTTAATTAATTAATTAAGAAAATGAAAAAATTAACAATAGCATTAAAAAAGTAAAGTCAATGTGAACTTCATATTAGGTTTATTATATTCAGGAGTAACCTCTCATTAGATGTTCTCAAGTTCAACTTTTAAAAATAAACTATTTCATACTTCAGACATGATGTCAGGACACAAACTATGCTGATGTTGCATTATTCCCACATAGTTTTTGGAATAACTTTTAATTCAAGCATGATTAACTGAACTAAAACTGATCACAGCATTACATTACTTAGGTTGGACACCTACAGTGTCAGAATTCAAACATATATACATGTGATGACTATGTTCCCCCTATCCTTTTATGATCCTCAGCTAGTGGGGTGGCTGTTGGCATTTAATTGTCATCTGAAAAAATCCTAATAGTGTTTTGCTGTTCACCATTCCAGGCAGTGAATTTCCAAACCTCAAAAAGAAACTGTAGCAAGGCTGAAGGTGATGTTTATGTAAATACACTACATTTAATAAGAGCTACATCACATCACCCAAGAACTAAAAGTTGTTACAGGAGAGATGCTTTTATTTTACCTAAACAGCCTTTTATTCACATTCTATTACTATATACATCGTAGAGTTCATGGACTATAACCAAAGATGCCACAGTGACTCTACCTGCAGAATATAATGAACAACTGTATCTGTGCCAAATCGAGTTCCCGCTCTTTCCACATAGAAGCAGCATGACTTTCCAGTCAACTTAGAGCTCGACATTGTCACTGTGCAGGAACCATCTCATTTTTTCTAGATTCAACAGGGCAATGTCTCTGTGGGCAAAGCAAAGAAGAGAGTAGCTTCCTCCCAGGTTGCACCACAATTACAGATGCACACTGTAGAAAACACAGCAGGAGGGCTGCTTGGGACATAAAAGCTCAGGTTTTACTTCATAGCATTTGGGGATGGGGCCAGGGGAGGACCAGAAAACCCAACAAGACAGACCCTTCAAATAAAAGCCAGACGTTTTACATGTAATACTCTTCTGATTATCCTACTTTTCCCCACAATCTTTGTTTAGATTTTTCCAGCACCAGCACCATCTAAAAACCAGAACCTAGTCACATGTTATTCTTGCTTAGAATTCAGCAGAAACACTACTTTTAATGGCCAATTCCATAAATGTGTGCTGTGCTTTCAATACATAGCTCAGAAAGCAGCCTGCTGAGTAGAAATGGCAAGGAATTTGGAAACAGACTGATTTGGACTCCAATCTCAGTTCTGTTGCTTATCATAGCACCCTGCCAATTTAAACCTTCTGAAACTCAATCTCATAGGGTCTGTACATTTTTTTAAGTGAGAAAGGGGAGATAGACTCTCACATGCACCCCAACTGGGATCGATCTGGCAACCCTCTGTCTGTGGCTGATGCTCAAATCAACAGAGCTATCCTCAGCATCTGAGGCCTACACCTGAACCAACTGAGCCACTGGCTGCGAGAGGTAAAGAGAGAGAGAAGGAGGAGAAGGAGGGAAACAAAAGCAAATAGTTGCTTCTTGTGTTCCCTGACTAGGGATCAAACCTGGGACGTCCTGCACACCAAGGAGATAGATGCCCTATCCATCCAGCCAACCAGCCATGGCCAGAACATTTAAATATGACAAATATTTAAGGCAGAGTATCTCACATACATTAGGTTACCAGTAGCAATTATCATTAAGATAAGGCTCGTTTATGATCTGTGACTACTTTAAGCTCCAAACATGAGAAAGCAACTTAAAATGATGACAATGTAAGGAAAATAATTATGATAAAGTAAGAAAAAGAACACAGTATGAAACTACATACAAATATTGATCGACTTACGACCTATGCAACTTACGACTATTCTACTGTACAACCACAATTGCTAGCCACGACTGCTCCGCATCTGGCAGCGCAAGCATTGCCCAGCTGGGCGTACGACAGTGCGGACCAGCTTCCAGCAGCACTACCATCTCCGCGTGCACCATTTCAACTATTATCCCAGATTCGGTACAGCAATTTGTGTTTTGTGTCTTGGATATTTTTCATCAAACCCCTCCCAAGATGTCTACCAAGAGGAAATTGTCTTTGTAAATATTAAACCAGTTGTACTGGTAGTGCAGTGTTTTACTTAAACTTGACGAATGTAAAAATAAGAAACAAAATGGTGTAGGGATGATACAAATGGCGTAAAATGAACAAAGAAAATTATGATATATAACAATAATGAAAGAAAATTATGATAAAATATGACTTAAAGATTTTTATAAAATCATGTTACGACCGGTCTGTCGGAACCAATCGTGGTCATAAGTCGAACACTAGCTGTATATAAAACTTAAGTAATTTTGGAAAATAAATGAAATACCAGGCACACAGGGACTCATAGACATTGGCACTGTTCTAGGTCTTCAGTTGGGTGATAGGTACCCGCATACATAGTATCTCGTAAGTTATACACATACGTTCTCTGTACCTCTATAGCAAGGGTCCCCAAACTACAGCCCACGGGCCGCATGCGGCCCTCTGAGGCCATTTGTCCGGCCCCCGCCACACTTCCAGAGGGGCACCTCTTTCATTGGTGGTCAATGAGAGGAGCACATTGACCATCTCATTAGCCAAAGGCAGGCCCATAGTTCCCATTGAAATACTGGTCAGTTTGATTTAAATTTACTTGTTCTTTATTTTAAATATTGTATTTGTTCCCATTTTGTTTTTTTACTTTAAAATAAGATATGTGCAGTGTGCATAGGGATTTGTTCATAGTTGTTTTTTTTTATAGTCGAGCCCTCCAACGGTCTGAGGGACAGTGAACTGGCCCCCTGTGTAAAAAGTTTGGGGTTCCCTGCTCTATAGGCATGATATGTTTCTCATGCAAAAACATTTAAAGTTAGGAAAAAAAAGAGGGAGTGAAGACACCAAAATGTTTTATTTCTGTAAGGTAAGATTGTAACTAAAATTTATTTTTCATGCCTATATTTTCTAAGTTTTCTATAATAAAGAAAAGAATTATGTATGACACTGCTACAATGACAAGTCCTTAGCTAGAGACAGTCCTGCTATGGGAAGAAGCCATCACTTTTGGGCCACTACCTCCACCAGAGAGCAAATGTAACTGCTCTACCCAGCATCTGCATTTGCCTTTAATTAGATGTCCACACTCAGGAAGTGGGGGCATGCAACAGCCTCAAATAAAACAAGGGCTTCTGGGTTTTTTTTTCTTTTTTTTAAAGGAAACTAACATTTGAGTTTTTACTGTGAGCTTACCCTCTCAGTAACAATTCTGTGAGGCACCTCTCCTTACTCCCATTTTACAGGTAATTTAAAAAGTTTAAGCAACTTATCTAAGAGTTAAATTAGGTTAGAAAGCAGACTACCTTGTTTGTATAGTCTGATACAGTTTTATCTTAAAATTGTAGCCTTTCATCAAATGCTGGTGGGCATGTATGCATGTGGTGCTATGATGTCATGTTTTGAAAAACTACACAGATAACATGCTATAATATTAACATACCATAGCAACATGTCTCAGATCTTACATAGGAAGGTAGAAGAATCTCTCCTCTTGGACATTTTTCTTTTTTGAATAGGGAAAAGAAGTGAAGATCTTGTACAATTTATTAATAAAAGGTATCTGAGCTTTCAAACAAGGAGGAGGCCTTGGCTCTATTTCTGCCTCTGCTACAAAGGTGCAACACGATCCTGGGCTAAACAAGTGGTTGAACCTTAGTTTTCTCATCTGTCAAATGGATATAAATCCATCTGCCTCACCTCCACATTTTGGATGAATTCATCCTATCAAGGAGAGATATAAAAATGCTCCACAATATTAAGCACTAGACTAGGCAAACATGTGGCATTAAAAACAATGAAAACGTGTAGTTTTTTTTAATCCCGCCCTATGTTCTGGAGAACAACTGGCCCCAAGAGAATGCTGAAGCATCTCTTCTCTCTGAATTCCAATAGGCACACCACATACAGTCAAAATGTGTATGGTGAGGACACATGCTCTTTGGTCACAGAGTTGGGAAGTATGGTTTTTACAGCTACAGAATTTCCCACAGTATAAGATGACTTAACACTGCATGCTGCATTTGGTCTCTCAACCAGACCTTAGGAGATGCTGAATGAGTGGAAATTTTAAAATATCCCACAGTTGAATCACCAAGATCCTAATCTGTCCAGGTGTCCCCAAACTGTGGGCCACATGCGGCCCCCTGAGGCCATTTATCTGCCCCACTCCCCCCCACCCCCCGCTGCACTTCCAGAAGGGGCACCTCTTTCATTGGTGGTCAGTGAGAGGAGCACTGTATGTGGTGGCCCTCCAACAGTCTGAGGGACAGTGAACTGGCCCCCTGTGTAAAAAGTCTGGGGACCCCTGCTAGCCATTGGAAGCACCATAATGTGGTGGCCAGCACCTCTGTTCTCTGCAGGAAAAAAGTACCAATATTCCTCAGGATCTCTTAACCTTCGGTTTAAGGGTGTGTGATCAATTACCCTTCCTCATCTTCTGAATTACAAATGTACCCCCAAAACATGATTGTTCTGCATTTTAGTATACTCATCTCAAACAGCAATCTTATTTGGGCTTTTGTGATACCCATAAAATTCTTAGTACAAGTCATCAACATTATCCTATACAGAGGAGAGCTAATTCTAATATCTCTGTGCTAGTATAAGGAGCAGGAGCCCAGTGGAGAACACCAACTACCATACTTCTTTTATGAGAATGCCAAGCAAAAACCAAATAAAGCAAACAGCTTTTTTTTAAATCTAGAAAACAAATGAAAGTTTCAAGCTTAACAATAAATATGTGAGACAAAGCAATATTTATTTTCACTGAAGTCAATACTGATTATAAAGACTGTACAAATAATGAAAGCACTCGCACATCTTAGAAAAGATGAAAAAAAATCACCTTTGAAGGGATATTTCAATTACCCATTCCTTACAAAATAGTAAGTCTTGAGTTCCCAAAACACTCCCTGGGTTGGAAGATCTCAGATAACAACATTTTTCAAGGAAGAGAGCTAAGTCCTCAGGCTCCAAACTGCAGAAGGAAGCACTATTGGCCTTAAGCAGTTAGTACTGAACCAGCATAGAGCGGCTTCATCTTGCTTTCCAGTGTTATTCAAATATAAGCCAACAATGTTCTCAATCAAATCTCTTTCTGAAGTAGTGCATTTGCTTGTACTGTTTTTGAAACATGTGACTGTGAATACCACTTGTAGTAAACAGACCTCTTTGACATGATCACCATCATGGTGCTCAAACTTCTGCATGAAACTGAAGGATGCCAACAACCACATGAGCAGGGAAGTAGCTGCTTCCCTAGTTGAGCACCTGGATGAAAATCTAACCTCAGTCACCATCTTGAGGGCCAACTTCAGAGTCCCTAAGTAGGAGACTCAGGCTGTGGCTGGATTTCTGACCCATAAAAACCATCAGGTGATAAATGTATGTTCTTTTAAGCTGCTAAATTTAAGTAACAGAAAATAACTATGCCATGACTATAGTCATAAAGTCAGTAATCAGTTCCTAAATCATGGTTTTCAAGTGTGGTTTTCTTAAAGGAAATGTTATGCTCCTCCTGAGAAGTTTCTCCTCCTAAGAACCACCTGTTCAGTGAGTCACACTCTGTGCTAAGTGCTTAACACACTACCTCCTTATTCCCCACAACAGTCCTGTGAAAATAGACACGGTTAATATACCCATTCCAAAGATAGAAAAAATGCAGATCCAATGCTGGAAGTCCCACAGCTATAGCTAGGATCCCAAACCAGGACCATCTAACTGAGAAGTCCTTACTCCTTCTGCTATTCTATACTGCCTCTATTTGTTTCTCTCTTTTAATAACCTGTAAAATAGTATAGTTAACATAAAGGGCATTTTTTTGACAGAGAGTCAGAGAGAGGGACAGATAGGAACAGACAGACAGGAAGGGAGAGTGATAAGAGGCATCAGTTTTTCATTGTGGCACCTTAGTTGTTCACTGACTGCTTTCTCATATGTGCCTCGACTGGGGGAGAGAAGGGAGCTACAGCAAAGCAAGTGACCCCTTGCTCAAGCCAGCAACCTTTGGCCTCAAACTAGCGACCATGGGTTCACATCTATGATCCCACACTCAAGCCAGCAACCCCATGCTCAAGCTGATGAGCCCACACTCCAGCTGGCTACCTCAGGGTTTCAAACCTGGGTCCTCACTCTATCCAACACTCTATCCACTGCAGCACTGCCTGGTCATGCCATACAGGGCATTTTATCAAACTACTTTTCCTTGTTTAATCATTGAGGAACGATCTTTGCAAATAAAGAAAAAAGTAATCATTATGGCATTACAGTGATGTGTATTCTAAATAGAGAGCAAAGATGTGTCATAGAGACCAAGGTCATCCACAACAAGGTCATCGTTCACAATTACTATGTATGGATGCAAAAGTTGGACAGTGAAGAAGGCTAATAATAGATTCATTTGAAATATGGTGGCAGAGGAGAGCTCTACAGATGCCATGGACCTCCAGAAAGATGAGTAAGTGGGTCCTAGAACAAATTAATCCTGACTCATTGCTGGAGGCAAATGACAGAACAAACCTGTCTTAACAAACACATCGTGAGAAGGCAGGGTTCTTTGGAAGACAATAATGCTGGGAAAAAGAGAAGGCAACAGGAAAAGAGAAAGACTAAATATGAGATGGATTGACTCCATAAAAGAAGGATGAGCAGGGCTGTTAAGGAAAAGACATTGTAGCCATCACTCATTCATAGGGTTGTCAGGAGTCAGAGCCAACAGCATGTAAAACACATAGCTAAGACTTGCTCTCACTTCCATACATTGTGCTTTGTTTTATTGAATAATTTTTCTTGATTATGAAAATGATATTGGTCTATTTTAAAAATTCAAAAAATTCTGAAAAGTATCAGAAAGCCCTATAATGTTTGTTTCAACAATAAATAAAATAATTGTCAAGAAAATTTATACATTTTTTATTAATACAACATACACTTTAGCTATTATCTTATATGACTGTTTCAGTTACACAAGACCATGAAACTTCACAAATTTAATTTTTATTGGCCAATATCATTTGTATTAATAACATTTAATTAACTAGTCATTTATCCCTAGACATGCAGGTTGCTTATAATGTCTCACTTTTGTAAATAGTGTGGCAATAAACACTCTTGTTGAAGAATTTGCTGTGTCATAAAAATATGTTACCAAATCATCCTCCCAAAAGATTATAGATAACTTACTCTCCCTCAAGAGAATTATGCAGGCTTGCTCCCTTAACCCTTACAGTGGCGATCATATTTTAATCCTTGTCAGTTTGGTAGGTAAAATGGGATACTTTTATAATTTGTCTTTCTTTGATTAATGAGTTTGAATAAGTTTCACATGCTTATTTTTTTAATATGAATTATATATTAAAGTAAGCAAAAAAAAAGCTCCAACTGAATGTTTCCTTATTTACTAAATATTTCAAAGAGGCTCTTTATAAGTAAAGGAGACTCATCGTTGTCTTACATATAACATTTTCCCCTCAAATCTTTTTTCCCTTTTTCATAACTGATACCCAGAAATTTTTAATAAAAATTTTCTTAAAAAGCAACCTAATAAATATTAAGGTGTAGAACTAAAGTATAAAATAAGGACTTTTCAAAACCTGACTAGAGATGTGTAAATTTTCCTTTAATAATGTTCAAATTTTCAGAACTGCTAAACATCTCTGCCATGTGCAAGACCTCTATTAGGTCACAAAATTTGCTGACATTGTTCCATATCTCAGATATCACACTCGGTGCTGAAGAAACAGAGTTTCTGCCCTCAAGTTTCTCAGTCTCAGGAGAGAGACCATCTGAGCTACGAGAGCCATCTATAAGACTCAAATAGTCTACATTAACTTTTCCCTTCCTGATGTTAAGGCTTTAAACAAGCTTTAACTTAAGAAGCTTGAACAATATTTCAAAATTTTTGTCCAAGTAGATGCTGAAGGAGAACTCCAATAGAAAATCCTCAGTGATCACCTATGACAAACACTCACAACCACAATTTAAGCCTCAGAGCAGGCAGCTGAAGCCTCAGGATGCACACCTCACCCTCAGAGCTGTGTTCATTGGAATCCTGACCACACACTTCAGAGAAATGGCCTCATACAATCCCCTCAGGCACAGGCAGCTACATGCAAATCACGTGTGGCACCCTCCCACCCTAAGGAGGTTGACACAGCAGCTGACCCAGGGCGGCCCATCTTCAGTGGCCATTGGGTCTGTAACACCAGCCACCGCACCTCAAATAAGAATGGCAAGACTTAGTTGTCCAGAACTTTCCTAGGATTTTGTAGCATAACAGAAAAGGGTGAGTTAGAAGGGATTGGAAAGAATCATAAGAGATCAAAGGGAACTGCATGAATGGCAGAGGTGAAAAGAATAAAGAATATGCTGCTTCTGGGTAAATAACTTATGCTGGACATGGCAAACACCCTTCCCACTCCCAAACTCTGCTGCTGCCTCTAGTCCCTCACTCAGCCCTCCAGATCTGCATAACCTGAGCCATTCTGTCCCTCCAACCAAAAAGACCCCAACAGATCAAATGGATTGTGATACCTCTGTGTTTTTTTTCTTCTTCCTATTGATTTGATAGAAAGTGAGAGAAGGAGAAGCATCAATTTGTTGTTCCACTTAGCTGTGTACTCACTGACTGCTTCCGCTTCTTATATTTGCCTTGACCAGGAATTAAACCCGTGACCTTGGCACAGATTCAATGCTCTCTCTATCCACTGAGCCACACAGTCAGGGCTGATAAGTCTGTGTTCGTAACATACTCGTGTTCTTGGATGCTGCTCACTATTAAACTATCAAAACAACTTTTTCCCCATGCAAAAGCACACAAGTCTGGAACAGACCATTCATGCTCCAGGCTGATGCCTCTGTATAGGTAAGACGAGGGTTGCTCAACAATAATTTTATATTGCTCCACCCATAGGAGTTTTTGAGACTTATCTTTTTTCCTAATTGCCTTCCCATGAGACTGCTACTACCATAGGTATATTGTATATTTCTTTATGCACTGTATATATATCTGTGCTTTGTGTATAAAAAGATTTTTTGTTCTCTTTTGGGGAGATAGCATCCTCATTGAAAAATGATCTATCCATTAAAAATAGCTCTTAGAAAAAAATTTTCCCACTTAAAGAAAAAAAGTGTCAACATGGAACCCCTGAGCTAGGAATCAAGATAGGTCACAACTTATCTTTGGAAATTACTTTATAAGATGGAAGGCTACCTAATTAGAAGTTGTCCCTAGGCTGCAGATCTCCAAGTTCTCTATTATGATTTCCTAAATTTTCTTCAACAGCTTTTTTTTGATGAAGAGAAATAAGCATGAATGAGTGTGTCAATGTTGTGTGTGCATGGGAAAAAAACGGGGGAGGTGACACACACAAAAAACTCAATACCAACATCAAGAAAAAAGAAACAAACCTTCAAACTCTTGTCCTTTTTTGCAATTATTCTTTCTCCACCCTGTATTCTGTTTATTTGGTTGTGTGTGTGTGTGTGTGTGTGTGTGTGTGTGTGTGTGTTTTGTTCCAGAATTAAGAGGAAATGAAATGGTCAGGGGCATATATAACTGAAGGTAACTAAAATCCTCCCTAATACAGTGGAGAACTCATCCTGTTGTCAAGAATAACTGAGAGGCATTCAGAGAAAAGGCAGGGAAGCAGAGGACCTTATTTTCTAGCATTGCCAGATTTTTACAGTGAAGTCCATTTTCGTCTTACAGATTATAAATCCTCAATGATATAATGTGGTTGGGCCCTTTTGCCAAGTAAGTCTTTTATTTGAAAAGCTGCTTTCAAATTTTCTTCTCTAATTATGTACATATTTCATAAAACTGTGCTCTAAAAATCTTAGAGGGAAAATAATTCATTTGAAGAAAACAAACAAAACCTGGGTAAAATACAGAGGATTCAGATATGATAGAATCAACTGTTGTTTGCCAAAACCCATTTTATAGGGGTAAAAGTTAACTAGGTCTTATTAATAATAGCAGATAAATCAAAAACTTATTGAGCTTCTATTTTGTACCAGACACTATTGTAAGTGCATATAGTATTTGCAAGGCATCCGTTAACAGAACAAAATTTCTTGCCTTTAAAGAGCCTACATATGCGGGGAGTGGTGGCATGAAGAGGGGGTCTGACAAGAAATAGTAATAATAAAAAACAATATAAATAATAATAATAAATGGTGTATTGTGTTTGAAAGCAATTAGTATCATGGATAAAAAGAGGTCAGAGGGATAGAGAGGGCCAACAGTGCGGTTTGGGGACAGGCTGCAATTTTAAATATAGTGGAGGGTGACATTTGAGCAAACTTGGCAAAGGTAAGAGGTTAGACTTAGAGCTATGGGACAAGGGTTCAAGGGCAAGCATCCCAAGGAGATCTGAGGACCAGCATGTCCAGAGTAGCGTGAGCACTGCAGGAAGAGATGAGACCAGAGAGGTCATAGTGGAAGTGCCTTGTGGACCACTGGGAGGATTTTGGCTGTTACCCTGAGTCAGACAAAGCCACCATGGGATTTGAGGAACAGATGTAACATCACGTGACTTGTGACTGAAAGTCATCCTGGCTGCCATATTGAGAACAGTGTATGGTGAGGGATAGGGGACAAGGGAAGAAACAGGAAGTCCAGTTAAAAGGGACCGAAGTTGGTAACATCAGGAAGACTCCTGGTAAAAGCTACTATGGTGGTTTACCAAGGTTATTATTCATTTCATTGTGAACAAAGGTCAAATTTGCAATTTGTGACCTTAGCATGCTGCAACCTTGCCACAGCTTATATCGATTAACTATAAAACCCTATCACCATCCATGCATTTTCCTGTAAGTTGTATTTTCTCAGTTCTGACATAACTGAGGCAGTTTTGTTTTCACAGCCCTTTCTTGTGAAGGGACCTAACTTACTCATGTTTGACTCCCCACTGTCTGAAACACAGGACTCAGTTTTATTAACTGAGTGAATAATGGATTCATATTTTCTTGGGTTGGGATGCTTCCTGCTTAGATTATTCAAGAGCTTTGTTCCCTGCCTACAGTCTCCCTCCTCTCTCACCACTAAAACTCTGCTCTCATCACTTGGCTGCCCTGAAACCTTCAAATACTCTTCTACATCTTAGGACAACACCCAAGCATCTGAGCCCAGCAGTCAAGGCTCAATTTGGTCTCTCTGGTCTCATCTCTTCCTGCAGTGCTCAAGCTACTCTGGACATGCTGGTCCTCAGATCTCCTTGGGATGCTTGCCCTTGAACCCTTGTCCCATAGCTCTAAGTCTAACCTCTTACCTTTGCCAAGTTTGCTCAAATTTCACCCTCCACTGTATTTAAAATTGCAGCCTGTCCCCAAACCCCACTGTTGGCCCTCTCTATCCCTCTGACCACTTTTTATCCATGATACTAATTGCCTTCAAACACAATACACCATTTATTATTATTATTATTTATATTATTTTTTATTATTACTATTTCTTGTCAGACCCCCTCTGCATCAGTGTCTCAAAAATCTTGCCACCTTCCCTCCCACTACTAATTCCAGAACAGGAGATCACTGTTGCAACCTTTAGCCCACATACCCTGCCCCTGCTCAGTGCTAACCTTTTCCCTGTGCTCTCCCCTCCTCTACCACAGCTGGTACAAATCCTATTCATCTCAAGACAATCCAGCAGTCACCCCCACACCCACAATTTCACCTGCCACAGTTTCAGTTCCCATGGTCAATGATGGTCCGGAAATATTACATAGAAAATTTCAGAAATAAACATTAAGTTTTAAACCTCATGCTATTTTCAGTACCATGATGTGATATCAAATCATCCCGCTCCATCTGCCCAGGACATGAATTATCCCCTTTTGTCCAGTGTCTGCACGCCACACATGCTGCAGCACATCAGTCACTTAGCCTCCTAAGTGAGCAGATTGACTGTTCTGGTATTGCAGTGCTTGTGTTCAAAGTAACCATTATTTTACTTCATAATGGCTCCAAAGTGTAAGAGTAGTGATGCTGGTAAGAAAGATAAACTAAAGAGAAGCAGTGATGTGTTTTCTTTAAGTGAAAAGGTGGGAGTTCTTGATTTATCAAGGAAAGAAAAAAAAATCTTATGCTAAGGTTGCTGAGATCTACAGTTAAAAACAAATCTATCCATGAAACTGCCTAATTTTGACGTCAGAGAAATGGCGCCGTGAAGAGCGCAACCGACAAATCTCCCCAAAATTTCAACAAGTTCACTAGAGACAGAAAAATCTATCCTTGGAGCATCCGGGAGTTCCACACACTGAAGGCGAAGGTAGGATCGAGCGAAAAATTGACTAAATATATAATCAACCCTGAAGGAAATAAGTCGGACAAAGAAACACTCTGCCTTCCTCACTAACCTGAGCAAAGGCTGCTTTCACTTGGAACTGAGAGTCAGGGGGCTAAGGGTGTGGAGGAAGCTAGGCTGCGGCACAGACATTTGTTCAAGCCGAGGAAAAGAGTGTGCCTGTGGTGAATCAGCCCACGCAAGCAAACACCCGTGTACGCCCCGAGCAGCAGCTGCCAGCAGTGCGCAGGGAGTGCACCAAAGCAAACTTTCCCACGCCCGAGCTTCTCTAGGTGGGTGTGGCACCTCACCCAGCCATTCAAGCTAACAATCAAGCCTCAGGGGAGGGGCACGCGGGCAGCTTGCAGTCCTGTCTGGAGCAGATCAGCAGATCCAATCACTGAAATTAGCTTAACCCACAGTCTGTTCACCTCCCAACTGACCTACGCAGCTCTAACTGACAAGATCTCTCTCAGTTCAGCGATCTAAGACAAGAAGCGTGATATTTTTAGTGCCTCTGGCTAAAGGGGTGGGGGCAACTTCTGATTGGCAGAGCTTTCACACTCAGGGATATACACTAAAAAGAGGGACTTGGAAGATGTTAAGACCTCTTGTATTGCAGGCAGCGATTAGGGCATCTTCTTCCCAGCCAAAACAGGTTACAAAGTGCGGAAAGCCTGGGGAGAGTGGTCCCACAGAGTGCTAGGCGAGCTGAACATGCCTGGAGGCTCATAGAAAGTCACCTTGAGAGCAATTGGCTCCCAGCCCTGCCTGATTACGCTGGCAGCTCTGACTGCCATAGCCTTACCCAGAGCCCTGGGTTGAGTGGGGATAGAGTGGGGATTTGCGAGCTCTTTGAGTCTCTTACTCCCCAGGCAGAGGCAGTGGCAGCCTCATAGCTGGATCATCAGGCTGCTAACTCAGGAAGGAGAGACTAGGAGAGAGGCTCTGGGAAAATGGACTCTCTCATTGTCAGAGCCTGCAAATGCTAACAAGCCTCGACTACCAACGAGACCGAAGCCAAATATATGACATCGCTGTAGAGACTTATCAACTGCAAATCTCTATCTAAGCGTGCCACAGGGGCAGAGCCTGGGGAACAGAGTCACCAACCAGGAAGAGGGAGAGGAAAGAAAAAGGAAGAAGTTAACCTCTCAAAATCAAGAAAAATCCACAGATTTAATAACTTGTTACATTATTTTTTTGGTTCTTTCATCTTTTTGCCTTTATTATTATTATTTCTATTTCCTCCACCTTGGTCCTTTTATTCTCTGCCTGTCTTATTCTTTCCTCTTCTTGAACTACACTACCCATAAGTGTTACATTTTATTTCTTTTCTTCTTCCTTATTCTCCATGAAGGTTACACTCCAAAACCCTTAATTCTCTATCTCTCTTTTTCTTTTTTCTTCTTTTCCGTTTCCCCTTTTTCTTATTTCTCCTTCTCTATTAGTTTCTTCTTTTCTCCTTTTACTTTTCCTCTCATTCAATCCTCAATCAAGAACAAATTATTTAATGTGGGACTCAAGGGTTTTTTTTGTGGCATTTTGGGTACTTTTTACTTCGCTTTTTAACTCATTAGCATTGCTCTCAACTCAGGATCTCCATTCTATTTAGTTTTTGCTCCACTTAATACAATAGTTATTTTTTTCCTTTTTCCTGTTTCCCTCTTATCCCTCTCATTATATCTCTTAGTCAACCATCACTTACAAGCAAATCATTTTATACTTGACACAGATTTTTTCCATTTTTGCATTCTGTTGGTCCCTACTTCGTTATATGCTCTTTGAACACTTCCCCCCAACTCAGGCCCTACGTTATAGGCAGTTTGTGTTCCATTTAGCATAATATAATTCACAGTTCATCACGATATTTTCCCAAGGAAGAGGGGAGAGGAGGGGAAGAGAAAAAAGAAAAGCGGGGGGAGGGGGATAATAAATTATTATTAATTTTTTGGTGTTTTTTTCAAATTATTTTTCCTTTTTTTTTTTTACTTTTTCTTTTTTTTTTTTACTTTTTATTCTGTATTAATTCTCATTAGTGCTATCGACAAGACCACCCTCAGATGCCATTAAGGAAAAGGAAATCAAATATCATGGATACAAAAGATAGAGACGTAGCACAGACAGATGTGGGAAAATCTATGGAGAAAAAATTTAATATATTGGAAACACTGGAATTAAATGACAGAGAATTTAAAATAGAAATCCTAAAAATACTCAGAGATATACAAGAAAACACAGAAAGGCAATTTAGGGAGCTCAGAAAACAACTCAACAAACACAAAGAATATATTTCCAAGGAAATTGAAAATATAAAAACAAATCAAATAGAGATAAAAAAACTCAATTCATGAACTGAGAAACAAGGTAACAAGTTTAGCTAATAGAACAGGCCAGACAGAAGATAGGATTAGTGACATAGAAGACAAGCAATTTCAAGCACAACAGAGAAAAGGAGAGAGACTCAAAAATTTAAAAAAATGAGAAAGACCTACAGGAACTGTCTGACTCCATCAAAAAGAATAACATAAGAATAATAGGTATATCAGAGGGAAAAGAGAGAGAAAATGGAGTGGAGAATATATTCAAACAAATAATAGATGAAAACTAAGCCTGTGGAAATAACTAAAGCCTCAAATTTAAGAAGAAAAAAAAACACCGAGTTTTCTTAACCACAACAAAACTACTCCAACGCACATCATAATGAAAATGGCACAAACCAACGACAAAGAAAAAATTCTCAAGGCAGCCAGGGAAAAGAATACAACATATAAGGGAAGGCCTATTAGATTATCATCAGATTTCTCAGCAGAAGAGAGATCTGATCTCTCTACAAGCTAGAAGAGAGTGGAACCCAATATTTAAAGTCCTGAAAAAGAGGAACTTTCAGCCAAGAATACTATACCCATCAAAGCTATCCTTCAAATATGAAGGAGAAATAAAAACATTCACAAATACGGAAAAGATGAGGGAATTTATCACCAGTAAATCCCCACTCCAGAAAATACTAAAGGGGGTTTTCCAACTAGATTCAAAGAACAAAACAAAACAAAACCACAAGTAAAAGTTCCACCAAGAACACAATAAAACCAAATTTAAACTGTGACAACAAAAGCAAAAAAAGGGGGAGGACGGAGATTAACAGTAGCAAAGGACGATGAAGTGCAGAAACACTCATAAGATAGTATACTACAATGAATATGGTAGGTACCCTTTTCATTACTAAATGGTAACCACCCTTGAAAAATCCACCACAGAAGCACATGATTTAAAAAAGGTAGCAACAGAGGAAAGAAGTATGGAATACAAACAAAAACAAAGGATAGAAAAACAAAAGAGAAGAATCAAACAAGATACAAAACTAACAGAAAGCAATTTATAAAATGGCAATAGGGAACCCACAAGTGTCAATAATTACATTAAATATAAATAGATTAAACTCACCAATAAAAAGACACAGAGTAGCAGAATGGATTAAAAAAATCCAACTGTATGCTGCCTACAAGAAACACATCTAAGAAACAAAGATAAAAACAAATTCAAAGTGAAAGGCTGGAAAACAATACTACAAGCAAATAACATCCAAAAAATAAGCAGGTGTAGCAATACTCATATCTAATAATGCTGACTACAAGACAGAAAAAGTACTCAGAGACAAAAATGGTCATTTTATAATGATTAAGGGGGCACTGACTCAAAAAGACATAACAATCCTTAATATATATAAACCAAACCAAGGAGCACCAAAATATATAAGACAGCTACTTATTGACCTTAAAACAAAAACTGACAAAAATACAATCATACTTGGAGACCTCCATACACCGCTGACAGCTCTAGATCAGTCATGCAAACAGAGAATCAATAAAGATATATTGGCCTTAAACGAAACACTAAAGCACCTGAATATGATAGACATCTACAGGACACTTCATCCCAAAGTGAGAGAGAATACATTTTTCTCTAGTGTACATGGAACATTCTCAAGAACTGACCATATGTTGGGCCACAAAAATAACATCAGCAAATTCAGAAAAATTGAAATTGTACCAAGCATATTTTCTGATCATAAAGCCTTGAAACTAAAATTCAACTGCAAAAAAGAGGAAAAAACCCACAAAAATGTGGAACCTAAAAAACATACTTTAAAAAAATGAATGGATCAAAGAAGAAAGAGATCTCTCTGCGCTTGCAGAGATCAAAAGATATATACAAACAAATGAAAATGATAGTACAATATATCAGAATCTCTGGCATGCAGCAAAAGCAGTAATACGAAGGAAGTTTATATCACTTAAGGCCTATATAAACAAACAAGAGAGAGCCCAAGTAACTTAACTTCACACCTTAAGGAACTAAAAAAAGAAGAAAAAAGACAACCAAAACCAAAAGAAGAAAGGAAATAATAAAAATCAGAGCAGAAATAAATGAAATAGAGAACAGAAAAACTATAGAAAACATTAATAAAACAAGGAGCTGGTTCTTTGAAAAGATCAACAAAATTGGCAAACCCTTGGAAAGACTCACCAAGGAAAAAAGAGAAAGGACTCATATAAACAAAATCCAAAATGAAAGAGGAGAAATCACCACACACACTATACATATACAAAGAATTGTAGAATACTACGAAAAACGATATGCCAACAAATTCAACAATTTAGAAAAAATGGATAAATTCTTAGAACGATACAACCTTCCAAGACTGAGTCATGAAGAAGCAGAAACCCTAAATAGACCAATTAGCAGGGAGGAAATAGAAAAAACTATTAAAAACCTCCCAAAAATTAAAGTCCAGGCCCAGAGGGTTATACTAGTGAATTCTATCAAACATTAAAAGAAGACTTGGTTCCTATTCTACTCAAAGTCTTCCAAAAAATTGAAGAAGAAGCAATACTTCCAAACACATTTTATGAGGCCAACATCACCCTCATACCGAAACCTGGCAAGGACAGCACATAAAAAGAAAACTACAGACCAATATCTCTAATGAATACAGATGATAAAATACTAAACAAAATACTGTCAAATCGAATACAACAACATATTAAAAAAATAATACATCATGATCAAGTGGGATTCATCCCAGAATCTCAAGGATGGTTCAACATACATACAACGGTTAACATAATACACCATATCAACAAAACAAAGAACAAAAACCATATGATCTTATCAATAGATGCAGAAAAAGCATTCAATAAAATACAACACAACTTCATGTTTAAAACACTCAACAAAATGGGTATAGAAGGAAAATATCTCAACATGATAAAGGCCATATATGATAAACCATCAGCGAACATCATATTAAATGGCATAAAACTGAGGACTTTCAACCTTAAATCAGGAAGAAGACAGGGTTGTCCACTCTCTCCACTCTTATTTAACGTGGTACTAGAAGTTCTGGCCAGAGCAATCAGACAAGAGAAAGAAATAAAAGGCATCCATATCAGAAAAGAAGAAGTAAAGATATCACTTTTTGCAGATGATATGATCCTATACATCGAAAACCCCAAAGACTCCACAAAAATTTTACTAGAAACAATAAACCAATACAGTAAGGTCACCAGATACAAAATTAACATACAAAAGTCTATAGCCTTTCTATATGCCAACAATGAAATATTAGAAAACAAACTCAAAAAAATAATCCCTTTCACGATTGCAACAAAAAAATAAAATACCTAGGAATAAACATAACAAAGAATGTAAAGGACCTATATAACAAAAACTACAAAGCATTGTTAAAGGAAATCGAAAAAGATACAATGAGATGAAAAAATATTCCTTGTTCTTGGATAGGAAGAATAAATATAATCAAAATGGCCATATTACCCAAAGCAATTTATAAATTTAATACAATTCCCATCAAAATTCCGATGACATTTTTTAAAGAAATGGCACAAAAAATCATCAGATTTATATGGAACTATAAAAAACCCCGAATAACCAAAGCAATCCTAAGGAAAAAGAATGAAGCTGGGGGCATTGCAATACCTGACTTCAAATTATATTATAGAGCCACGACAATCAAAACAGCAATGTATTGGCAGAAAAATAGACACTCAGACCAATGGAACAGAATAGAAAGTCCAGAAATAAAACCACATATATATGGTCAAACAATTTTCGATAAAGGGGCCAACAACACACAACGGAGAAAAGAAAGCCCCTTCAAAAACTGGTGCTGGGAAAACTGGAAAGCCACATGCAAAAGAATGAAACTCGACTACACCTTGTCCCCTTGTACGAAAATTAATTCAAAATGGATCAAAGACCTAAATATAAGATCTGAAACAATAAAGTACATAGAAGAAGACATAGGTACTAAACTCATGGACCTGGGTTTTAAAGAGCATTTTATGAATTTGACTCCAAAGGCAAGAGAAGTGAAAGCAAAGATAAATGAATGGGACTACATCAAACTAAAAAGTTTTTGCTCAGCAAGAGAAACTGACAACAAAATAAACATACAGCCAACTAAATGGGAAATCATATTTTCAAATGACAGCTCAGATAAGGGCCTAATATCCAAAATATACAAAGAACTCATAAAACTCAACAACAAACAAACAAACAATCCAATAAAAAATGGGAAGAGGACATGAACAGATACTTCTCCCAGGAAGAAATACAAATGGCCAACAGATGTATGTAAAGATGCTCATCTTCATTAGTTATTAGAGAAATGCAAATTAAAACTACAATGAGATACCACCTTTCACCTGTAAGATTAGCTATTATCAACAAGACAGGTAATAGCAAATGCTGGAGAGGCTGTGGAGAAAAAGGAACCCTCATTCACTGTTGGTGGGAATGTAAAGTAGTACAACCATTATTGAAGAAAGTATGGTGGTTCTTCAAAACACTGAAAATAGAACTACCTTATGACCCAGCAATCCCTCTACTGGGTATATACCCCAAAACTCAGAAACATTGATACGTAAAGACACATGTAGCCCCATGTTCATTGCAGCATTGTTCACAGTGGCCAAGACATGGAAACAACCAAAAAGCCCTTCAATGGAAGACTGGATAAAGAAGATGTGGCACATATACACTATGGAATACTACTCAGCCATAAGAAATGATGACATCGAATCATTTACAACAAAATGGTGAGATCTTTATAACATTATACGGAGTGAAATTAGTAAATCAGAAAAAACAAGAACTACATGATTCCATACATTGGTGGGACATAAAAACAAGACTAAGAGACATGGACAAGAGTGTGGTGGTTACCGGAGGTGGGGGAAAGGGGGGGCGCAGGAGGGAAGAAGGGAGAGGGGGAGGGGGAGGGGCAAAGAAAACTAGATAGAGGGTGACGGAGGACAATCTGACTCTGGGTGATGGGTATGCAACATAACTGAATGACAAGATAACCTGGACATGTTTTCTTTGACCATATGTACCCTGATTTATTGATGTCATCCCATTAATATTAATAAAAATTTATTTATAAAAAAATTAAATTTAATTTAAAAAAAAAGAAATGACGGTCAAAAAAAAGAAATAGAAACTGCCTAATCTATAAATATGCTATATATGCATAGGAAAAAACACAGTAGATAGAGAATTGAGAACTATTCTCAATTTCAAGCATCCACTGGGGGTCTTCAAAGGTATCCTCTGTGGATGGGGGTGGGGGCTATATCTTCCTGGCCTTTGCCACCAAGGCAATTGGTCCCCCCCCCCGCCCTCTGGAGACAGAAGGCACGATCCACCCCCATACCTCACACTCAGATGAAAGCAAACCTAAGTACATCCACAGGTTTATGTTGCCGTGTCTCACTTCACAGTCCCTCTGCCCCAGCACAGCAACTTTCCTAGAGGAGACATCTTCCTTCCCCAATCCAGGTGAGAAAAACTGGGGCCAAGGCATCTCAGAGGTCTTTGAATCACTTTTCATAACCCCAACAGCTTCCCACAGTGGGTGGTATTTACTGACCAACTGCTCTTGGAAACGAACAGGTCTGTGTCTTACTACAGACTTTGCTATGCGGGTGTTTGAGGGGACCATGGAAGTGGGGAAGGATGGCAGGTGAGTAGGTAGGATGGTAGGCTGACAGCAACTGCCCAGTGCAAAAAGGGATACAAAAGGTGTATCAGGTGTTACAGGAATCTAAGAAGAAGCAAGGGAGAAACACTGTGTGGGTGCAACTGTGGGAGGTGGGAAGTGAAAGCCAGGGTGAAATACAGGTGAAGGCCCAATTCAGATGTCCTAAGGCAGTGATTTTCAACCTTTTTTGAGCTGCAGCACATTTTTTACATTTACAAAATCCTGGGGCACACCACCTACCAAAATGAGACAAAATGACACTCTAACACAGTACATATTATACATATAGTTAATAATATAGTTTCTAAATGTATTTATACTCACTTAGTGTGAAACCTGGGCCTGTTTCGATGAACACAAAAGGGATATCCTGGCAGGAATGATAGAAAGACACACACAAAGCTCTTCCTCAACAGTTCTCAGTCTCTTCCTGTTTTTAGTTTTTATTGCAGTCAAGCTTGAGAAGCTCAGCTCACATAGATATGTGGTTGAAAATGGGAGCAATGTCAAAATAGCTTTGTTGGCCAGAATGGGGAACTCCTTGGCAACAGATAACCAAAAACTGTCCAAAGGAAGATCAGCAAACTTTAGCTTTAAAGTTAGATAACATTGTGATGCATTGTATATCACCCTCTGCGGGGGCCTCTTTTAAAAAGAAAAAGGTCAAATATCTATATACAGCATCAGGATAGACATAACCAGATGAGGCTGAGGCTTCATTTAGTGGTGGCAACATTTACCTCCAGTCCTGACCAGGATTAGAAATCGGGACCATGACCTGGGTTTTAAAGAGCATTTTATGAATTTGACTCCAAAGGCAAGAGAAGTGAAAGCAAAAATTAATGAATGGGACTACCTCATACTAAGAAGTTTTTGCTCAGCAAGAGAAACTGATAACAAAATAAACAGACAGCCAACTAAATGGGAAATGATATTTTCAAACAGCAGCTCAGATAAGGGCCTAATATCCAAAATATACAAAGAACTCATAAAACTCAACAACAAACAAACAAACAATCCAATAAAAAAATGGGAAGAGGACATGAACAGACACTTCTCCCAGGAAGAAATACAAATGGCCAACAGATATATGAAAAGATGCTCATCTTCTTTAGTTATTAGAGAAATGCAAATCAAAACTACAATGAGATACCACCTTTCACCTGTTAGATTAGCTATTATTAACAAGACAGGTAATAGCAAATGTTGGAGAGGCTGTGGAGAAAAAGGAACCCTCATCCACTGTTGGTGGGAATGTAAAGTAGTACAGCCATTATGGAAGAAAGTATGCTGGTTCCTCAAAAAACTGAAAATAGAACTACCTTATGACCCAGCAATCCCTCTACTGGGTATATACCAAAAAAACTCAGAAACACTGATACGCAAAGACACATGCAGCCCCATGTTCACTGCAGCATTGTTCACAGTGGCCAGGACATGGAAACAAGCAAAAAGCCAATCAATAGATGACTGGATAAAGAAGATGTGGCACATATACACTATGGAATACTACTCAGCCATAAGAAATGATGACATCAGATCATTTACAGCAAAATGGTGAGATCCTGATAACATGATACGAAGTGAAATAAGTAAATCAGAAAAAAACAGGAACTGCATTATTCCATATGTAGGTGGGACATAAAAGTGAGACTAAGAGACATTGATAAGAGTGTGGTAGTTACGGGGGGAGGGGGGAGAGGGAAATGGAAAGGGGGAGGGGGAGGGGCACAAAGAAAACTAGATAGAAGGTGACAGAGGACAATCTGACTTTGGGTGATGGGTATGCAACATAATTGAACAACAAGATAACCTGGACATGTTATCTTTGAATATATGTATCCTGATATATTGATGTCACCCATTAAAAAAATAAAATTATAAAAAAAAAAAAAAGAAATTGGGACCATGGGGAGGAGAAGCAGCTTCAATTACTTGCCTCCACCACACAATGACAAGTGTGCGGCAGCCTGAACAGGGACCTTCCTGGATGTGGATGAGAGGCATCCTACTATTGGTTCGGAGTAGTGGTCGGAATGAATCCTAGAAGGTGATTGGTCAGTGAGAGTTCCCTGTGCCTCCACTCTTCCTGTCACTGATAGCTGGAGGAATTGTGAGGGGAATGTTTATGTTTGGATGGAGGCGGCTGGCGGCGGGCCAGATAAATGGATAAATAGCCTCCACGGGCCGTATCCGGTACGTGGGCCGTAGTTTGGGGACCCATGTTTAATTTCCCCATGGCACACCTAACCATGTATGTCTCAAGGCACCAGTGTGCCACAGCACACTGGTTGAAAAACACTGTCCTAAGGGACATGTCAGAGTTAGTTATGCAAGAAGTGGACAGACATTCAAAATCAGAGGGGCCAGCGTATTCAGAAACATACAAATTAGGCAAAGAACCACAAGGAGTTCACCCTGAGTGAAGGTAGAGAGCATTTGGGAGAGCAGTAAAGGGGGGTGGAACCATCGATTTGAGCCAGATTATCTGCTGAGGACCCTCAAAGGCTCAAGGACATATCAGGATACAAAGAACAAAGTTATAGAAAGATAAGAAACATTATATGATAGGATCTTGAATATCTTCACATAGAAAAAGCCCTATAAAGCCCTATAAAATTGTTACCAACTCAATTTAGCACAACTCAGAGATACGTTTATCACATTAGATTGTCTCATTTTTTTTCATAAGGCAAATATAAGAAAAAAAAAAACACTTTCCCGGTCTCTCCCATAATATTCCACAATTATAACACATATTACGAATCAGTGCTGACCACTAGGGAAACAGTAATAATAACATAAAAGGCTTACTCATCTCTACCCATATATGACATAAAACAGCAAAGATAACACACGAGAGAAACTTCGCAGAAAAAAGAAATGAGGTTATTTCAAACTACATACTAATCACACCACATTCACTACCACATAAATATGTGATAATGCCATTAAAAATTTGGAACACATAATTAATTACCCCCAGTCTTAAAAAATAAAAATCTCAAATGGAGTGTATTGTAAATGTTATATTCATTTTACTGGGATTTTCTTTCAGGGATGCTAAGGGACATTTTTCTTTTTTAATTTAGACAATTAAATTTAACAGGGTAATATTGGTCAACACGAGTACACAGATTTAGAGAAAACACCTCCACATCATTTGGACAGTCGATTATGCTGTATACTCATCATCAAAAGTCAAATCATTTTCTGTCACCCTGTATTTTGTTTCTCTTTAAGGCCCCCCTTTCCCGCATCCTTATTCCCTTTCCCCTTTCCCTTCCCCCTGGAAACCACTGCACTTTTATCTATGTCCATGAGTCTCAACTTTGTGCCCCACCTATGTATGGAATCATACAGTACTTACCTTTCTCTGATTTACTTATTTCACTCAGTAAAATGTTACCAAGGTCCATCCATGTTGTCGTAAATCAGCGGTTCTCAACCTGTGGGTCGCGACCCCAGCGGGGTCGCCTAAAGCCATCGGAAAATACATAATGCATATCAGGTATTTACATTCCGAATCATAACTGTAGCAAAATTACAGTTATGAAGTAGCCACCAAAATTATTTTTTGGTTTGGGGTCACCGCAACATTAGGAACTGTATTGCAGGGTCACGGCATTAGAAAGGTTGAGAACCACTGTCGTAAATGATACTGATACTATGTCATCATTTCTTATGGCTGAGTAGTATTCCATAGTATATATGTACCACCCTTTATCTAATCCTCTACTGAAGGGCATTTTGGCTATCTCCATGTCTTGGCCACCGTAAACAATTCTGCGATGAACATGTGTCTTTACATACCCATGTTTTCAAGTTTTGGGGGTATATACACAGCAGAGGGATTGCTGGGTAATATGGTAGTTCTATTCTTAATTTTTTGAGGAACCACTATACTTTCTTCCATAATGGTTGCACTAATTTACATTCCCACCAGCAGTAAATGAGGGTTCCTTTTTCTCCACAGCCTCTCCAGCACATTTTATTATCTGTCTTATTGATAATAGCTAATCTAACAGGTGTGAGGTCGTATCTCATTGTAGTTTTGATTAGCATTTCTCGAATAGCTAGTTATGAAAAGTAATTTTTCATATATCTGTTGGCCATTTCTTTTTCTTTTTGGGAGAAGTGTCTATTCGTGTCCTCTTCCCATTTTTTAATTGGATTGTTTGTTGCTGACTTTTGTGAGTTTTTTATATATTTTGGATATTAGCCATTTATCTGAGCTGTTGTTTGAAACTATTATCTCACACTTAGTTGGCTATTTGTTTTGTTTTCAGTTTCTTTTGCTGTGCAGAAGCTTCTTAGTCTGATGTAGTCCCATTCATTTATCTTTGCCTTCACTTCCCTTGCCTTTGGAGTCAAATTCATAAAATGTTCTCTCTGGCCAACGTCCATGAGTTTAGTACCTATGTTTTCTTCTACGTAATTTATTGTTTCAGCTCTTATATTTAGGTCTTTGATCCATTTTGAATTAATTTTTGTGTAAGGGGATAAACTGTAGTCAAGTTTCATTCTTTTGCATGTGGCTCTCCAATTATCTGAGCACCATTTATTGAAGAGGCTTTCTTTTCTCCACTGTGTATTCTTGGCATCTTAATCAAAGATGATTTGACCATATATATGTGGTTTTATTTCTGGGCTCTCTATTCTGTTCCATTGGTCAGTGTGTCTATTTTACTGCCCGTACCATGCTGTTTTGATTATCGTGGCTCTGTAGAATAATTTGAAGTCAGGTATTGTAATGCCTCCACCTTCGTTCTTTTTTTTTTCCCTCAGGATTACTTCAGTTATTCGAGGTTTCTTATGGTTTCATATAAACCTGATGATTTTGTTCCATTTCTTAAAAAAAAAAAGACATTGGAATTTTGATAGGAATTCCATTAAATTCATATATTGCTTTGATGGCCATTTTCACTACATTTATTCTTCCTATACACAAACAAGGAATATTTTTCCATTTCATTGTGTCTTTTTCAATTTCCTTTAATAATGCTTTCTAGTTTTCAGTACATAGGTACTTTACATTCTTTGTTATGTTTATTCCTAGGTTATTTTTTTTGTTCTTGCTACTGTAAAAAGGGATTATTTTTTTGAGTTTTTTTTTCTGAGGTTTTATTGTTGGCATATAAGAAAGCAATAGACTTCTGTATATTAATTTTGTATCCTGTGACCTGTATTAGATTATTGTTTCTCACAGCTTCTCTGTGCAGTCTATGGGGTTTTCCATATACAGGATCATGTCATCTGCAAAAAAATAAATTTTTACTTCTTCTTTCCCAATATGAATGCCTTTTATTTCTTTCTCTTGTCTGATTGCTCTGGCTAGAACTTCCAGGACTATGTTGAATAGGAGTGAAAAGAATGGGCAGCCTTGTCTTGTTCCTGATTGTAGAGGAAAAGTTTTCAGTTTTTTACCATTTACTATGATGTTAGCTAATGGATTGTTGTAAATGGCCTTTATTATGTTGAGGTATTTTCCTTCTATACCCATTTTGTTGAGTGTTTTAAACATAAAAGGATGTTGTATTTTACTGAATGCCTTTCTGCATCTATTGATAGGTTCACAGGGTTTTTCTTTGTTTTGTTGATATGGTGTATTACATTAATCATTTTGCGTATATTAAACCATCCTTGTGTTTCTGGGATGAATCCCACTTGATCATGATGAATTAATTTTTAATGTGTTCCTGTATTCTATTTGCTAGTATTCTATTTAGGATTTTGGGATCTGTATTCATTAGAGATATGGATCTGTAGTTTTCTTTTTTTGTGTTGCCCTTGCCAGGTTTTGGTATGAGGGTTATGTTGGCCTCATAAAATGTGTTTGGAAGTATTGCTACTTCTTCAATTTTTTGGAAGACATTGAGAAGGATAGGAACCAATTCTTCTTTGAATGTTTGGTAGAATTCACTAGTGTATCTATCTGGCCCAGGACTTTTATATTGGGGGAGCTTTCTGATAGTTGTTTCTATTTCCTCCCTGCTTATCGGTCTCTTTAGGCTTTCTACTTCTACATGATTCAGTCTAGGAAGATTGTATTGTTCTAAGAGATTATCCATTTCTACTAAATCATTGAATTGGGTGGCATATAATCTTTCATTGTACTCTGCGGTGATCTTTTGTATATCTATGATATCTGTGGTAATTTCTCCTCTTCCATTTTGGATTTCTTAAATATAAGTCTTTTCTCTTTTTTCCTTCATGAATCTTCCCAGGGGTTTGTAAATTTCATTGATCTTTTCAAAGAACCAGCTCTTCGTTGTATTAATTTTTCTATAGTTTTTCTGTTCTCTATTTCATTTATTTCTGCTCTAATTTTTCTTATTATTTTCTTCTGCAGGTTTTGATTTGCGTTTGTTCTTCTTTTTCTAGTTCCTTAAGATATAATATTAAGTTATTTAGTTGGGATCACTCTTGTTTTTTCATATAAGCATATAATGATATGAAATTCCCTGTAATTACTGTTTATGCTGCACCCCAGATATTCTAGTATTTCCTGTTGCCATTTTTATTTCTCTGTATATATTCTATGATCTCTTTTCTTTTTAATTAATTATCTCTTGTGTTTATATAGATTCTAGTGTTGCCCTGAATGCATTCCCCCTCCTCCGTATTCCCCTCAACATCTACCTTGCCTCCCTCACCACTTCCCTTCAGCTTTATCCAAGTCTATCATGCCCTTTCCTTCTGTTCTCTTTTCCTCTGGTCCCTTTCATCTCTCCTCTGTTTCAATTCATTCCTCAGTTCACATTGTTCATTGGATTCCACAAATGAGTGAGGTCATATGATATTTTCCTTTTTCTGCCTGGCTTATTTGACAACATAATAGTTTCCATATCCATCCATGTTGTCGCAAAAGGTAAGATTTCCTGCTTTTTCATGGCCCCATAGTATTCCATTGTATATATGTACCACTGCTTTTCAATTCACTAATTGACTGACAGACACTTGGGCTGTTACCAGATTTTTGCTATTGTGAACAATGCTGCCATAAACATGGGGGTACATTTCTTCTCTTGAAACAGTGCATGCTGTTCTTGGAGTATATTCCTAAAAGTAGGATAGCTGGGTAAAAAGGCAGTTTAATTTTTAAATTTTTGAGGAATCTACATACTGTTTTCCACAATGGCTGCACCAGTCTGCATTCCCACCAGCAGTGCACGAGAGTTCCCTTTCTCCACATCCTCGCCAGCACTTATTCTATTGTTTTGTTCATGAGCGCCATTCTGACTGGTGTGAGGAGATAGCTCATTGTGGTTTTAATTTGCATTTCATCACTAATGATTAGTGATGTTGAGCATTTTTTCATATGCCTATTGGCCATCTGTATGTCCTCTTTGGAGAAGTGTCTATTCATTTCTTTTGTCCATTTTTTGATTGGATTGTCTTCCTGGTGTTGAGTTTTACAAGTTCTTTATAAACTTTGGTTATTAACCCCTTATCAGACATATTGTTGAATATGTCCTCCCTTTGTATACTGTGTCTTTTAATTCTGTTATTGTCTTTAGCTGTGCAAAAGCTTTTTAGTTTGATATAGTCCCATATATTTATCCTGTCTTTTATTTCACTTGCCCGTGGAGATAAATCAGCAAATATATTACTGCGAGAGATGTTGGAGAGCTTACTGTCTATGTTTTCTTTTAAGATGCTTCTGGTTTCATGGCTTACATTTAAGTCTTTTATCCATTTTGAGTTTACTTTTGTGAATGGTGTAAGATGGTGATCTAGTTTCACTTTTTTTTTCAGGTAGCTGTCCAATTTTCCCAACACCATTTGTTGAAGAGTCTGTCATTACTCCTTTGTATGCCTTTGTCAAATATCAGTTGTCCATAAAGGTGTGGGTTTATTTCTGTGTTCTCTGTTCCACTGACCTACATTCCTGTTCTTATGCCCGTACCAAGCTTTTTTGAATACAATGGCCTTATACCATAACGTGATATCATGAAGTGTGATACCTCTCACTTTATTCTTCCTTTTCAAGATTGCTGAGGCTATTTGTGTTCTTTTGTGGTTCCATAAAATTTTTGGAATATGTGTTTTATATCTTTGAAGTATGTCATTGGTATTTTAATTGGTATTGCATTGAATTTATAAATTGTTTTGGGTAATATAGACATTTTAATGATGTTTACTCTTCCTAACCATGAACACAGTTTATGCTTCCACTTGTTTGTATTTTCCTCGATTTCTTTTATCAATGTTTTATAATTTTCCGAATACAAGTCTTTAATCTCCATGGTTAAATTTACTCCTAGGTGCTTTATTTTTTTGGTTGCAATAGTGAAGGGAATTATTTCCATAATTTCTCTTTCAGATAGTTCATTGTTGGTGTATAAAAATGCCTCTAATTTCTGAGTATTAATTTTATATCCTATCACCTTGCTGAATTCATTTATCAGGTCCAGTAGTTTTTTTGACTGAGACTTTAGGGTTTTCTATACACAATATCATATCATCTGCAAATAATGATAGTTTTACTTCTTCTTTTACAATTTGGATGCCTTTTATTTCTTCTGTTTTTCTGTAATTTGTTTTTGTTTGGTGGTGGTGTTACATACTTCTATCTTCTGTTTCTTCTTTTTTTAAGCTATGTGTTTCAGTAGTGGTATTTTCAGGTGTAGTTACCATTAGGTTATTAAAAGAAAAATTATATTGCAGTCCATTATCTCATGAGTGCTTCTGTACTACATCCTCCTTTGTTACTGCTGATCTTTATCCTCTCTCCTTTTGTGTTATTGTTGTCACAGATTATCCTTGTTTTTATTGTGAGTTTATAAAAAAAAAAATTTCCTGTAATTGTCTTGTTTTGTTCTTTGTATCTGGTCAAATAAACTCCCTTAGTATTTCCTGTAGTGAGGATTTTCTGGTGATAAATTCCTTTAGCTTCTGTATGTTTGTAAATGTTTTTATTTCCCCTTCTTATTTGAAGGATAGCTTTGATGGATACAGTATTCTTGGTTAGTAGTTCCTCTCTTTCAGTACTTTAAATATTGGGGTCCACTCTCTTCTGGCTTATAGAGTTTCTGCTGAGAAATCTGATGATAGCCTAATGGGCCTTCCTTTATATGTTATATCCTTATTCTCCCTAGGTGCATTGAGGATTCTTTGTTTGTCATTGATTTGTGATAATTTCATTATGATGTTCTTTGGAGTAGGTCTGTTTGGGTTGAGGGAACTTGGTGTTTTGTTTGCTTCTTGGATTTGAGGCTCTAATTCTTCTTTCCACAGGCTTGGAAAGTTGACTTGTTTCGATGATTTGTTTCAGTATGTTCTCCATTCCCTTTTTCTTCTCTTTCTCTTCTAATATATGCATTTATTCTTATATTGCTCTTCCTGATGGAGTCAGATAATTCTTGTAGGGCTTTCTGATGTTTTTTTAACTGTGAGTTTTTCTTCTTCTCTCTGTAGTATCTCTAGATGCCTGTCTTCAATGTCACTGACTCTCTCCTCTACCTGGCTTGTTCTATTGACTAAACTTGTTACCTCATTTTTTAGTTCCTGTATTGACTTTTTCATCTTTGTTTGGTTCTTTTTTATAGTTTCAATTTCCTTGGTGTAGTACTCCTTTTGTTTGTTACATTGTTTTTTGAGCTCACTAAATTGCCTTTCAGTGTTTTCTTGTATTTTACTGAGTATTTTAGAGATTCAGTTTTGAATTCTCTGTCATTAAGCTCCAAGGTTTTCATGTTCCTTGAGATTTTTCATCATCTATCTGAGCTATGTCTTTTTCTTGTACAGTATATCCATATTTGATTTCTTTTTCCTTGATGGCATTTGCGAGTGGTATAGTTAATAACCTCAATAAGAGATATTATTCCTTTTTCTGGCAGGGAGCACTGCACTACAAGATTTACCTCTGCAAGATTCTTTGGTGTTCTGCCATGGCTTAGCTGTCGCCTTTGCAATGATGCAGGCAGTGCCGTCGCATTTTTAGAGGGGCTCTTTGTTAGGGCTTTGTAATTTTATAGCACTGGAAATTACCGACCAGGAGTCTTCCAGGGCCATCCTCCACGTCCCAAGATAGCAGGGGATCAAGTATCCGGGTGCCCCATCTCTTGCAGGAGAGAACAGCCTGGACACCTAGTGGAGGGGGAGATCCACCACCACTGCTATTTGCACAGCAAGGGGAGCAATGTGGAACCAGGAGGCTTGGTCGACACAGTCCAATCTCTCCTCTAATACCACTCTAAACACTCCAAGGACAGCCTGGGCAGGGTAGGGGCTGCACACCACAAGCCGGGATGTCTTCGATGTTTGGGAGCAGCTGTGGCAGACATCTCAGATCAGGGGCTTCCCGCCCACACACACTCAACTCTCTCCAGCAAGCCGGTGCCCAAGCTTCAGAGCCGGTGGCGTGCAGATCCCAGATCAAGCACATCTGGTGCTACAAGGCTAAATTGTGCTGGTCGGGTGGGCAGATCAAGCACGCCCCAGTGTCCTGTGGGCCTACAAGCTATTTGCCTGCAGTTCTTGGTAGCATGCCACTGGCTTTTTGTGTATCCCATACCTGTAATTGCCCAGCCCTGCAATCACCGGTGCAGCAGATGCTGGGAAACGACCCTGCTCCCCGTTCTTGCTCATCGCCCCTGTCTCAGCTCCTTCTCCCCAGACTCTCCTCTTCTCCTGGCTCCTGTGGGTCTGAGACAAAGCTTGCACCAACAGTGCCTCCCTCCCTCAGGTCTATGAGGAAAAGAAAGACTCAGTCCTCTGGTATTATTTTTCTTCTGTGCTTTGGCTCGCCTTCTTGTGCAACCATAACTTTATCCAATTGTGTGTATATTTCAGGTTTCATTTGGGTTTTTTTCCTCTGCATATAGTTGTAGAATTTGTTTAAATTTCAAGGGAAGAGATGAGGAGTATCTCTCATGCCACCATTTCTCTGACGTCACTTGCATATTTAAAGAAAAAATGCTCAAGGCTGTTCAGCTCTTTGAACCCTGAACCTTTTAGTGTAATCTGTGCATCTTAACTATATTCTGCCTCATAGATTCAATAGTATTTTAAAAATGAAATGGTAACATATGAAAGTCAGAATAGGAATAAGTAGTATTCAGTAGGAAAGTTTTAAAAGGACCTATAATATATCTAACATCTCCTGGCTATTACAACAATAACAAAACAGCTGTTCTCTAACAGCTTCTATTATGCTTTTGGCCACATTTTTTGTCATTTGAATGGCCCTTTGATGTCTTATATCGTTATTATTGAATCTTTGTTCCTTCTGTGCCCACCTTACTGCTTACAAGTCCTAATGCTCTCTAAAAGCACTCCAAACACAGGACATTAAGTTCTGCAGCCTTTATTTTATGTTTAGATTTAAGCCATTATTTGATAAAGGCCTTAATGTAGTTTACAGGTGGGTAAAGGAACTAAAAAGAAAATTGGTATTCTAGGGTGATGGCAGCTTGTTAATTTGGGAATTAAATCCAGGTACAAAGTCATCTTTCCCTCAAGCTACTGACAATCCCATAGTGGTAAAATTCCAGTGACTGTTTTATATTGTTAGATATGCAAACCTTTATAGTGGATCAGAGCTGCCTAGATGAATCACCATCAATCTTACTATGTATTTCAAAAAAAGATGTGAGAAGAAAGTTTTTCTCCTCAGGGAATGTAACATAAAACTCTGTTTTCTTTCTGGGACTTCTACAAGAATAAGAATGGGTATAGGCAATTTACAATTCAATAAAGAATGCTGTTTGGAGTGAATTGTTATTTCCAATCAGCACACTCAAATTTGAGGCATATATTGTGGACTGCCAACAGAGTTCTCTCCACACAGGATGCGAAGAGCTAAGAAATTTCCTTGCAGCCAGATTACCTAAGTCTCATTTTGAAGTGAGTTGTCTTGAACATGGGTTACGTGTGTGTGTATGCATTATGTTATGTGGGGTATGTATGTGTGGTATAAATGGGTGTTAATGGGCATGAATGGGAGTGGGAATGATAAGGGACATGAGAAATAGGAGTCAGAAATAACCCTCATGAAAAACAATAGCTTAATTCAGCCTCTAATGGGCTCAAATTGAATTTTATCAGATGGAGGATTATTTTCAAAAAGTTGTGTGTGGAAGAGGTCAGTGAGGAAGACGGAAGGACATATTACCTGTCAAAAGATGTTTTCCTACAAACGTTACCTCTTGACCAGAGAAGTAGCAGAAAAGAAAGGAGTGAGGTTTCAGAGACAAAACTATGTGGGTTTCTTGCAAGTCTGCCACTAAGAGGCAAAGAGGGAGAGAAGAATGAAGCTGTAACAGGCCCTAGCTGGAAAGGAATGTAGAATATAGTAGAAGAACTTGTAGATGGAAGCCTGGCTTCTCTCTTTCCCAGTCTTGTGACCCTGAATGATCACTGAACCTGTTATCATCGGTCTCCTAACTGAAGTAGGGAATAACACCTACACCACAGAACTGCTGTAGGACTGGACATAACAAATGAACATAAAACCTAGCTGACCTCTTGCCTTTCAAGTTATAAGATATTAGCTCCTCATATCTTTCCCAAACCTACACACCAAGAGAATCTGGAAGCAGAGACTTCACCTCTTGTTTTGAAGCTAACAGATGGCTAATCCTTAAAATATAGGTAGATGGACTCATCTGGCATTATTGGAACGGGCAAGCCTACAAACTTTCTCTGAGGCAACATGTATCTTGTACCTGCATGTCTCCTTTATTGAAGCAAAACTTTAAACTGTTCCCCAAAATAATTTTACACACACGGGATGGGTTCCAAAAACATGAATTACTGAATCTCAGTTTGTCTTCCATTTTCCTAAATGGGGAAGTTTGCAGGCCAAAACACTTTTGTCATCCAGAACCAGAGAATTCTTTATAGGTCAATTATTAAGTTAGATCCTACCCTACTACCTACACCAATACTAACAGATAAATATTAATGGATTGCTTCCCTCCCCACACCGAGGTTATCAATGTATAATTGTGTGTGTGTGTGTGTGTGTGTGTGTGTGAGTGGCAGAGAGAGAGAGACAGAGAAAGGGACAGATAGGGACAGACAGAAAGGGAGAGAAATGAGAAGCATCAATTCTTCATTGCAGTACCTTAGTTGTGCATTAATTACTTTTTCATATGTGCCTTGACCAGGGGACTACAGCAGAGCAGGTGACTCCTTACGAAGCCAGTGACATTG
Organism: Saccopteryx bilineata; assembly: GCF_036850765.1. Taxonomy (NCBI): domain Eukaryota; kingdom Metazoa; phylum Chordata; class Mammalia; order Chiroptera; family Emballonuridae; genus Saccopteryx; species Saccopteryx bilineata. The sequence continues at coordinate 200,683,953 of NC_089493.1, read as the reverse complement.
GGCTTCGTGCCAGAGACCTTTGGGGCTCAAGCCAGCGACCATGGGGTCATGTCTATGATCCCACACTCAAGCCAGTGACCCCATGCTCAAGCTGGTGAACCCGCACTCAAGCCGGATGAGCCCGCACTCAAGCCAGTGACCTCGGGCAGAACGTGGCAAAACATAACCTACCTTAATACCTTAATATACTAGTAATAAGTGCGAAACAATAAGCACAAAGACAACAAACGCAAAAAAGCGGGAAATACAAGTAAAAAAAATCTACAACCACTGTATAAGACAAACCCAGTTTTTAGACCCCATCTTTTTCCAAAAAGGATGTATCTTATACACTCTTAAATGTACATACAAGTTCCTGAGGCTCACTGTTGTTCCATTATAAGGCACTCAGCTGGGAGGGAGACTGTATGTAACCTTGCAAGTCAGTTGGTTAACAAGTATCTCTCTGGCTTGTATCCTTCACAACCTACCCTCCTCAACCATTGGTTTTTAAACTACCAACTAGTAGTCAGAGTTCAAAATCACATACTTTTTTTTTTTTTTGTATTTTTCTAAAGTGAGAAGCGAGGAGACAGAGAGACAGACTCCTGCATGTGCCCAACTAGGATCCACCCAGCATGCCCACCAGGGGGTGATGCTCAGCCCATCTGGGACCAGAGCCATTCTAGCACCTGAGGCAGAGGCCATGAAGCCATCTTAAGCACCCAAGCAATTCTGCTCCAATGGAGCTTTGGCTGCAGGAGGGAATGAGAGAGATAGAGAGAAAGGAGAAGGGGAAGGGTGGAGAAGCAGACAGACGCCTCTCCTGTTTGCATTGGCCAGGAATTAAACCTGGGACATCCACATGCAGGGCCAACACTCTACCACTGAGCCACTGGCTAGGGCCAAAAACACATACTTTTTAATGAAAGTGTGCTGTTCTGGTTAGTCTTCAGTCTAATTTAGGTCTCCCTCTTACATGCTAATTTAACACCCTCTACTTTCCCTTCATTTAAATGATCTGGTCTACTTTTGTCACGAGATCCACATAGGCGGGCTGTGTGTGTTGTTCAGAGCAGAACCTCCAGCATCTGACCTGGTGGTGGCGGCACAGTATTGTTGAGGCAGAGCTGCCCATTGCCTACTCAATATCTATTGGTTCCCTTCTTCAGTAACAGTATTATGATTTTTTGATGGTCATGAGGCCACTAAGAATAAAAACATTTTCTAGGCAAAATAGCTGTTAAACTTCTAGTACTATGCATATCTGCATAGGTCCATTATTGTAAAAATATCCTCACTGCCAGGTCCAATTTAAGTTGCTTTCTTATCTACTGGCTTACTCTTCAATAAAAATCACAAAAAGGAAGAAATCAAGATTTTCACTTAATGTTCCTTCAAACTAGTCCACAATCTTATATAGAGTACGGCTTAAGAACCTGAAATTATTTCCTTTTTTTTTTTTTTTTTTTTGTATTTTTCTGAAGGTAGAAACGGGGAGAGACAGTCAGACTCTCGCATGCGCCCGACCAGGGGGCGATGCTCTGCCTCTCCGGGGCGTCGCTCTGCCGCGACCAGAGCCACTCTAGCGCCTGGGGCAGAGGCCAAGCAGCCATCCCCAGTGCCCGGGCCATCTTTGCTCCAATGGAGCCTCAGCTGCGGGAGGGGAAGAGAGAGACAGAGAGGAAGGAGAGGGGGAGGGGTGGAGAAGCAGATGGGCGCTTCTCCTGTGTGCCCTGGCTGGGAATCAAACCCGGGACTTCTACACGCCAGGCCAACGCTCTACCACTGAGCCAACCGGCCAGGGCTAGAACCTGAAATTATTTCTGACACTACAGACCAACCCCATAGCATATGAAGTGCCTCCACACACAGAGCTGTGGAGGGGCTAAAGTTGTGTGTGGCGATGCAGGAGGAAAAGTGCCATGCAGTGGAGTCCAGCAATTCTAACCTTTCAACAGCCAGCTTACAAAATCCTCAAATTCAAGTTTACATGCCAATAAGCAAATAAGAAAACCTCAATTAATAAATGACATCAATGCCCTGGCCGGTTGGCTCAGTGGTAGAGCGTCAGGCTGGCGTGTGGGGGACCCGGGTTCGATTCCCAGCCAGGGCACATAGGAGAAACGCCCATCTGCTTCTCCACCTCCCCCCTCCTTCCTCTCTGTCTCTCTCTTCACCTCCTGCAGCCAAGGCTCCATTGGAGCAAAGATGGCCTGGGCGCTGGGGATGGCTCCTTGGCCTCTGCCCCAGGTGCTAAAGTGGCTCTGGTCGCGGCAGAGCGACGCTGGGGAGGGGCAGAGCATCGCCCCTGGTGGGCGTGCCGGGTGGATCCCCGTCGGGCGCATGCGGGAGTCTGTCTGACTTTCTCTCCTCGTTTCCAGCTTCAGAAAAATACAAAAAAAAAATAATAATAAAGAAAAAAAAATAAATGACATCAAAAAGCTAAACTTTTGACTTAGAGTAACACTAATGGCCCAACCTTCACACTGACAATATTAAATACCAAAAAACATGCACGTACAACACACATGTGACAGTAAGAAAAAAATAGCACTAATGTATTCATGGTGCCTAGAACAGTGTTTGCCAAAGAGTAAGTACTCAGTTAAGGCAACTGTTGGTGACTAAATAAAAAATAAAACACCTTACGTTCTAAACAGTTGTCACATTATTTCTTTCTTACCTGTATTTTTTTTTTTTTGTATTTTTCTGAAGAGAGAAGTGTGGAGGCAGAGATAGATTCCCACATGCGCCTGACTGGGATCCACCCCTCATGCCCACTAGGGGGCAATGCTCTGCCCATCTGGGGCATTGCTCCATTGCAGCTGGAGCCATTCTAGAACCTGAAGTGGAGGCCATAGAGCCATCCTCAGTGCCTGGGCCAACTTTGCTCCAATGGAGCCTTAGCTGTGACAGAGAGAAAGGAGAGGGGGAGGGGTGGAGAAGCAGATGGGCGCTTCTCCTGTGTGCCTTGGCCGGGAATTGAACCTGGGGACAGACACATGCTGGGCTGATGCTCTAGCACTGAGTCAATCAGCAAGGGCCACAGTTGCCATGTTAAATAGTTCCTACTAACCTGACAGGTGAACAAATGTGCTTAGAACAGGTTTGAGAAGGAAAAACAATAAACAAAAAAATTTATCGCTGGTAGCTACAGCGGCAAAGCAGTATATTAAGTCATCTTTTATATTATATTCAGATATATCATCAGTTCTTTTAAATGGGCACTTGTTGCTTTTGAAGGTGTAGTAACATTCATTTCTACCTAGAGAATGTCTTATTAAAAAAAAATCACTGAAACGTTTTCTTCTGTATTGCCAAGACCAGGAAGATTTCAGCTAATTGGCAAAATATTCATGTAGAAAACTCCCACTAATTAATTGATGGGTATTTGGCACTACTTACTCAAAGACGAACAAAAACATCTGTGGTGCTGGTAATAGTGCCACAAGACATGAAATTGAAGAAATTTATGTTTCAGGGGAAAATGTGAGTTTATTTTAACATTATGCAGTATATAAGCCTGAAATACAATTCAAATTGTAAGCTAATCTTCTATGGCTAAAATCATATTTTGGGGAGGGGAAGGAGAAGATAAATTGGGCAGAATTTTAAATCCATGTTTTGCAGACCTGAGCAGAATCTAAACTGATACTATTCCTGTATAGGATGAACCTGTTATAACCAAATGAGATTTATTTTACTTAAAAGATGGCTAAAAATTCCATGATAAGCTATTCAAGCTATAAACCTTTTGTATTTTTTTGTCCTTGTCAACTTCAGTCATGGAGAGTCAGCTAAATATTTTTATAGCAAAGCTAATTATTCCTCTACATTTAAATGTGATCTATTGTTTAAGTGTCTTGGTCTTTGCATTAGTATCCACTCTCAAGTTCTCCAATGTTACCATAGCAACTCGACAAATTTGGCCTTGTCTGAATTTTTAAGGGGACAAAAAAGGTAAATCTAAATACTAAAGACCAAGCTTTCACAAAAAGATCATACCACCAAAGATTAAAACAAAGCATGTGTCCTGAGAAAGTCACTGACAATCCTCCCACTAGGCTGTGAGAAACTCAAAAGTAAGACTCAAGGTCTAAAATACAACTGAAAAGATAATACCCCCAAATGCCAATCCTGAAGTCACAGAAAACCATGTGACTAATGGTACATACCTACCCCCTCGCCAGAGCCACCTTGGGGGCACTGAAGAGAAGGAGCGGCTGGCTGAAAACAAGCTGATGCTCAGGGATTTGCCCAGAGCAGCTCCAATACCTGACTCTGGCCATTTCTTCTATGACTACACAGACACCTGACTATACAAACCCCAATCACCAGGACCCCACACTCAAGGCCTGAAGAATTAAGCAATGCAAGTGTTAGTACTAGGTAGCTTTCACTTAAAAAAAAAAGACTTAAGATTTGTTTACTCAAGATTACAATTAAAATGTAGCAATAGAAAAAAATTTCCTTATACTATATGCAGTGATTTTCAACCTTTTTCCATGGCACAAACACACACTAATTACTAAGGTCAGTGCCCCTGACTAAATACAACCATTTTCATCTCATGGCACAAATAAATTAGTTACTAAGGGAGAAGAGGTCAGGGCCCCTTTTTCTTTAGTAATTAGTTTATGAGTGCGTGAGAAACAAAGGTTGAAAATCACTGCTATAGGGAATCAGAACCTACAACTAATGTAAAAAACATGTCAGATATATTACAGGTAGCATTTGGTCACACATGTCTATGTACATGTGTGCTGTGTAATAAATCTTTACACATCAAAAGGGCTCAAAATAGTCCAGAAAAAAAGATATACACAAGAAGCAGAACCATCTGTGGATTCTAGCCTAGGCTCTGAAAGTTACATTAGCTTTCTTGCCCCTTTGCCCATCAGCCTCCTACCTTAGAGTGTTAAACAGAAGAAAACAATTTTTAAAAACTAAGCTTCATGCATCTGCTTCCTGAGGTGGAGCAGAAGACAACTCTGTATACTCTAATGCCTACTGATGAGATGGCGGAACACCCAGGAAAGGAATGGGCACACAGTGCTCAGCGGGAAGAAGAGCATCAGGAAGGTAGATATCAGCACTCTAGATACGCCACTCTATCCGAGGGGCTTTCAAGAGCCATCTGCCACAGTCTGACCTGCCCACATCTGTCATGGCAGCTGGATTAGATTATTCCTATAAACCAAAGACAATGTTGGCACCTGGGTAAAGCAACCCCCATAGCCTTTATAGTACATGAAATCACATCCTCTATTTTGGGTTCTTTGAAGTTTGAGTTTGCTCTTTCTTTTGGGCTGAACTTAAATTTAGGTTTTAATGTCAAGATCCATTCAGTGGAACATTTGGGCCCAAGCTGGAAGTCATTTTCACCACCACACCTTTAACAAGAACCTGCTGGAAAACAGATGTCCTGTAGAACAAGAGGACAAGAAACTGTAATAAATGAGACAGTCTCTGCCCTCAAAAAACTTGCACTCCTGATACACTGAACTCAGGCAGGCTTCTCCCCTCTATCCACACTGCAGTCTCCTGCTACTCGAATAAAATTCTAACTCCTAATTCTAGAAGGATTTGTGGGAGGATGAAAAAGCTTTTATCACACTGCTCACAAAATTAGGGGACACTTCCTCGCTTCATATTCGTTTTGAAATATCCCCTAATTTTTGTGGGGAGTATATTATTCCCTTGATCCCTATCCATCCTATAGTTCCTTGTGGCAGGCCTCTGAGGGGCTAAAAAGTTGTTATTTAGAGTCATCTTCCCACCCCTCCTCCCAATTCTGCTTGACTGGCATGGGGTGGAGATGGACATGGGGGTAGGGACAGAAGAGGCATCAGGAATAGCAAGAGAGAACACAATTCTAAGACTGGGGCTTGGGAAAAGCAGGTATACAACTAAATGCAACCTAAGGTGGATGGGGGAGCTGAGCTTCATTTCAGAAAAGGTGTTCTGCTTCAGTGCTCCAGGTGGCTAGAAGAAAACCTGTAGCTTTATGTACCTGACTCAAAGTAAGTCCAGTTTACCTGTTGCCCAAGTCACTTCTAATCTAACAGCCAGTAACTAACTTGCAGCCCTGCCCAAAATGGCAGTTCAGAGGGTCAACACTTTTTAACCATACTTTTCCTCCCAAAGGAGATGATGATCTTTTCAGTTAAGAGTTATATTTAAAACCTGGCTTGCTATGCCAACAGAGGTCAAAGTATTTTCTCAATGATTAGTTATGCAAAAAGGTATAACTAACCAACATGTGTATCCAGCCTTAAAATAATAATTTCCTACTTTCCTTATGTGATAAAAGAGGAGCTTGTATTTGGAATTGAAAATACATTTACAGAGAGAAGATTCCAGCTCCAGACCGTTCTCAGGCACTCATTCTTCCCTGCATAAACCTACTCCACCTCTGGTTATGCTAGACAGGGAGTCAATGAGCAAACACTGTCAATGAAAAGCTGCTGAAGGCACACATTCTTTAACTCTAATTAAGCGGGGATGCCTGATTCACAGCTGTTCCTACTACATACTGAAAATGGTTTTGTAATAAACAATGGAGTTAAGAGATATTTTGTTCCATGTTTCAACACTTGACAATTTACACCAGTACAGTGCTTGATACTTGGCCTGCTTTGCACATCAGCAGGGTATGATGTAGGTGTGGAAGATATTCCTGGGCCCATTTCACAATTAAGGAGGCCAAGACTTAGAGACTGTGCTTTGCTCAAGGTCACTCAGGTACTAACAGAGCCAGGTCGAGAGAAGAAAAAGTCCACTGTGGTTCATACACTGAGAAGAATAAAATCAGCACATCACCTCCACACCTGACTTCAGTCCAGGCCAAATCAAAACACTGAGCCTGATAATTTTCTTTAACTAATGCGTCTCTGATAATTAGGCGACTGTATTTTCTATTGTTTTTGCAGCTGCACACAGTGAATCTTCCTGTGAATAAAGTTTAGAAAATGCTTGCCTGGGCAGAAAGAGAGTGTCCTTCCTAGCCTTTGAAACAATAAAAACTTTGTTTTTAGTCTGGGTATTAAAATGTCCATATTGGGCCCACTTTCACTTTTTCTTTGTTTGTACTACTCACCTCCTTCTCCCCTCAGCACCATGGTTGTAAAATTAAGCATTGTGGACAGGTCTTAATTTAACTCTATTGAGTCTTACTAACCTTTATTAAGTAAGAGTAAAGCATAAAAGCAATATAGACTTGCTTTCCGCAGAAAGGCCTGTTGACCAATAGGAGACTTTCTGATTGCCATTTCATCAGCATCCTTTCTGGTTACTTAACTTCACGGACAAAACAAGAGATCAGAGGCAGGGGAAGAAGTGGCTGGTATCACCATTCTTCCTCTGCAAAGATGCAGTGGTATGATGCATTCACCCCAAGAAAAGGTGAGGTGGGTGATACACAGCTGAACATAGAAAAGGAGAGTGCACTGCATGCCACTTAATATCCCTGTATCTTAGCAAGTTCATTTCTGTTCCAAATGTGAATATGGTAAGGAAATTAAGGAAGAAAAAGTCAAGTTCATTTCACTGATGAATTCTCCATTTTGACTTTCTTAAAGGCATACTTTACTTCCAGTGTACACAAAACACAACTACGTCTGCATCCTTTCTCATTGTTGCTTGGCATAGTCAGAAGTTCCTTTGGAGGCCCCCACTGACTAATGGATCAAACACTGAGGCCACTGTGGTAGCCTCTAGCCCCAGGTGGCAACTGAGTGCTCGAGACACAGCTTCTGAACTGGGATGTACCATACTTGGGGGAAAGAGATAGTGGCATATCTCATTCAAGTTTTGTGCATTGACTATATACTGAAATGTTATCTTGGCTATACTGGTTTAAATAAAATATATTAAAATTACTTTCACCTGCTTCTGTTTTTTTTTTAATGTTGCTACTAGAAACCATGTCACTCCTGCCCTCCCTGACTGAGCCTGACTGCTTCCCCTTTGTTCTCTGTCCTATCCAGCCTGGGAGGCACATCGGGAACAGGAAAATAATGGTTCCTTCTTTTGTCTATCAGTTGCTCAAAACCAACAAACATAGGTTATACTACATAAATGAATTTATTTTACTGTCTGGCTTAGCTGCTGGATTTCTGACCATCCCCATTTATCACTGAAGTTTGCTGTAACTTTGCTAATTCATCCTCGAGTCTGTCTTGTTGGTATGTTTTAGATTGCAGGCAGTTCTGACCCGCACAAAACCTATTTAAATCTAGTTGTACAGAATGCATTGTCAGGGATGGGGGGCTTTATTTGCACAAAGGTCCTTTAAAACTCACATTTCATAATGTCATGAACACGGAGAAGCTGCAAGACAAACTGCCCTGCTGTAATGGAAGGGTGAGCAGCCCCACTTACAAAACGTCTAAACTTGGCACATGACCCACTGAGTATCTGAGAAATGTTCAGCTCAACAATTTTAGGACCACCATTTCCACAATTAAATGCGTAAACACTGTCAGTTGGTCTGTGTTCCCCAAAAGGACCCATGCAATTCAGAAGTGAAAATCATCGATGATCAATGTTCAATGGAGAATCAGTGCCCCCCACAAGGCCCCTTGAGGCCAATCCACAGTGGACAAGAAACCTCAAGCAGGACTTCTGAGATCACTACACCATTTACTCAGGCAAATCAACCTATCCCCGCTGTGTGCCAGGCCCTGGGGGTAATGAGAGTCAGAACCTCTTCCTCAAATGTAGAAGTTACCATACATCATACACTGAATTAAGTGGAATAGTGGCAGGATACCGACCCAAGGCAAAACCAAGAAGGGAACGATTAACCATAGGAAGAATTCAGGAGAGTAAGACAAGTGTGGGCTGCGGTGCCAGGCTAAGGAGGTGCCACTCAATCCTGTTGGCAATGTCAATCCAGTAAAAACTTTAAGCAGAAAAGACTTGATCGAACATGACTGCCTAGCTTCTGCCTGACCATACAATAAGCCTCAAGTATGATCTAGATACAGAAAATTAATGTTCTTCATCCAAGAGATGACCAGGAAACAGCACCTAGTTTGTTAACAAGGCAGGTCAAAATAGTGTCAGCACGTTTGTCCAGCTGCAGGCTGAACCCCGCATGCTTCATGAAAGCAACACTGTGGATCACGACCAGCATTTTCCAAGAAATTGAATTAAAACAGAGCAGTAAACATCAGAGTGTGCTGCACTTAGTAACACTGAGGTGCTGTTTTGTGAATGTCTGTTGTATGGTTAGACACACATGCACACTTTTACCCATTACCACATAGCTGAGAACATGATATAAAACTGCTTCACTCTGGATTACATGGACTTAAAGTTTACAGCACAGCTAATGTATTTGTAACAAATCAGTAACAGAAGATCTCTAATGGATCCCTACCAGGGTTAAATAAATCTAAACTAGTTTTTGCAATGGTTTCAGTCTCCTGCTGAACTCTGATAGAAGGACTGACCCATAAACACTCTTGAAAAGAGTCATTTGTCTCACTCCTCTTTAGACATACTCCAAAACTGCCAATACCTCCCACTGTGCCTCTGGAATGCTCGACCTGTTGTAAAATGTATCAATAATTCTCCTATGTTCGTAACTTTTTGTTTACACTTTCCTCACCTACTTGTCTTAATGGAAATCTGGCTTTTCCTTCATCATACCACCTCTCATAAAACAGGGGTGTTCGTTCCCCAAATTTCTTCAACTTGCAGACCAAAGAAGGTAGGGTTAGGACCACTCTAGTTGAAATTTCTTCCAGGCCATGTCCTATCACCTCTGTTCTAAGACCTCTACCTCCACCACACTCCTGTCTCACTCCAACTGTGTCACTCTTTTCCAGACCTCCAGGACTCTCCTTTCTTGCCATAATCACTATGCTCCTCCCATCCCAACCTCTGTTTGGAAGGTTCAACAATGTGGATGACCTTGGGAACACCCACGTTGCAGCTTAAAGAATTTCTTCTCTATCTGAAGGTTTCACCATGTCAGCCACACACGAGCCCCACCATACCTTGGACCTTATCACTAGCCAGAAATACTCCGCCTTCGAGATCTAAGCTTCCATATCTCTGATGGTAGCTTTCTATTTACCCACTTCTCTACTTCCTTGTGCTTATAGGCCCGCCCTTCATCCTCATTATAGGTGTTTCCCTGACTCTCTATCCACTGCTCCTCTCCATCTTATTTATCTGGCTTCACAAGCCTCCTTATCCAGATGGGATGTCAAGGCCAACCCATGTGAATGAAGCTCATATCAATACCCCCAGATCCCTGTTTCTATGACTTTCTCAGAGCCAAGAGCCAATTGCTGAGACTAGTTACCCAATTCACTTTGTTTCATCGTTTTGGAAAAACTCACATGAACATGCTGATTGGCTACAATGAGAAAAATCTTCAAAATTGCCCAGGCTTGGAGGTGGAGAGATGGCTGAAAAGGGAAAGGTGAATATGAATATAGTCAACATTATTGTGGTAAGATTATATTGTGACAGATGGTTACTTGAACAATTGGGGTGATCACATTGTAAGGTATAAAAATGCTGAATCACAACATTGTACAACTAAAAGTAATATAACCAATATAAGATTATATACCAACTATACTTAAAAAAATTAATTAAAAAATAGAAACAAGGCTAACGCCACTAGGGTCTATACCATTTGTTCAAAGATGCATAAATAAATTTCTTATAAAACTTCCTTTTACAATTGCAACAACCATAACAAAAAACACTTAGGAATAAACTTAAAGAATGCTGAGGACTTATATACTGAAAACTAAAAGCACTTATTGAAAGAAATTGAAAAAGATCCAATAAAATGGAAAAATATTCCATGTTCATGGATTGAAGAATCAACCTAGTTAAAATGGCCATATTAATATTACCCAGAGCAATACAAAAATTTAATGCAATCCCCATTTAAATCCCAATGTCATATTTTAAATAAATAGAACAAAAGAATCACCAAGTTTATATGGAACCATAAGAAACCCTGAATAGCCAAAGCAATCCTAAGAAAAAAGAATAAAGCCAAAAGTATGACACTACCTGACTTCAAATTATACTACAAAGCCACAATATTCAAAACAGTTTGATATTGACAGAAAAACAGATATACAGACCAATGAAAAGAATTGAAAGACCAGGCCCTGGCCGGTTGGCTCAGCGGTAGAGCATCAGCCTGGCATGCGGGGGACCCGGGTTCGATTCCCAGCCAGGGCACATAGGAGAAGCGCCCATTTGCTTCTCCACCCCCTCTCCTTTCTCTCTGTCTCTCTCTTCCCCTCCTGCAGCCAAGGCTCCATTGGAGCAAAGATGGCCCGGGTGCTGGGGATGGCTCCTTGGCCTCTGCCCCAGGCGCTAGAGTGGCTCTGGTCGAGGCAGAGCGACGCCCCGGAGGGGCAGAGCGTCGCCCCCTGGTGGGCAGAGCGTCGCCCCTGGTGGGCGTGCCGGGTGGATCCTGGTCTGGCGCATGCGGGAGTCTGTCTAACTGTCTCTCCCCATTTCCAGCTTCAGAAAAATACAAAAAGAAAAAAAAAAAGAATTGAAAGACCAGAAATACAACCACACATGGATGGACAAATAGTCTTCAACAAAGGAACAAAAAACACACAATGGAGAAAAGAAAACCTCTTCAATAAATGGCTCTGGAAAAATTGGAAAGCCACATGCAAAGAATGAAACTCAACTACAGTTTGTCCCCCTGCACAAAATTAAATTCAAAATGGATCCAAGATCTAAATACAAAATCTGAAACAATAAATTACATAGAAAAAACATAGGTACTAAACTTATGAACCTCAGTCACAAAGAGCACTTTATGAATTTGACCACAAAGGCAAGGGAAGCAATGGCAAAAATAAATGAATGGGACTATATCAAACTAAAAAGCTTCTGCATAAAACAAAAGAAGTCAACAACAAAACAAAAAGCCAACCAAATGGGAGATGACATTTACAAACAACAGCTCCAATAAGGGCTCAACATCCAAAATATATAAAGAACTCACAAAGCTCAGCAATAAACAAGCAAACAATCCAAATGAAAAATGGGGAAAGGACCTGAATAGACACTTCTCCTAAGAAGTCATACAAATGGCCAACAGATACATGAAAAGATGCTCATGTTAGCTAGCTGTTAGAGAAATGCAAATCAAAAACTACAATGAGATACCACCTCACACCTGTTAAGACTGGCTGTTATCAATAAAACAGGTAACAAATGATGGAGAGCCTGTAGAGAAAAAGGAACCTTCATTCACTTCTGGTGGGAATGTAAACTGGTACAGCCATTATGGAAGAAAGTATGGTGGTTCCTCAAAAAATTAAGAATAAAACTACCATATGACCCAGCAATCTCTCTACTCTCTCTACTGGGTATCTACCAAAAAAAATCTCAAGAACATTGGTAGGCAAAGACACATGCACCCCTGTGTTCATCGCAGCATTATTCACAGTGGCCAAGAAATGGAAACAACCAAAGTGTCCCTTGATAGAAGATTAGATAAAGAAGATGTTGTACATATATACTATGGAATACTACTCAGCCATAAGAAATGATGACATAGTGACATTTACGACAACATGGATGGACCCTGAGAACATTATACTGAGTGAACTAAGTAAATCAGAAAAAGCTAAGAACTATATGATTTCACACATAGGTGGGATATAAAAATGGGACTCATGGACATAGATAAAAGTGAAGTGGTTACCAGGAGGAGGGACTTGTGGGGAAGGGTGTTAAGAGGGACAAATATATGGTGATGGAAAATGCTTTGACTTTGAGTGATGGGTATACAACACAATCAAGAGTTCAAATGCTATAGAAATGTTTACCTGAAATCTATGATCAATGTGACACCATTAAATTGAATTTTCTAAGTAAAATTATCTTTAAAAAAATGAAAACAAGCAAAAAAAGCTGCTCAGGCTTCTATCCAACCATGGCTGAGGCACTATCACTTTTGCTACAGCAGCTGTTTTCATTCCTCCATTCTGCCTTCTTCTTCTCATCTCAGCATAAGACAATGCTCAGTATCCTTCCTCTCCCCCCTCATGTTCTTTTCATTTGAGCTGGGGTGGGAAAGCTGGAGCTGCTGGGACAGCATCAGTTACAGTTGCTGTTTTCTTCTCTCTTGAGAGCATTACCCTTGAACTTCAGTGTGCATCAACATTTACCAGAGCAATAGGTTAAAATGCAGACCCTGGAGCCTTACTTCACAGAAATGGATTTGCAGGGACTGAAGCGAACACGAGAAGCCTGTATTTGCACAAACACCCTTGTGACCCTGATGCAGGTGGTAAATGAATTTAAGAATCACTGTCCAAAGTCCTTCTCTTACTCGGATGACATAGCTTCCTCAATTTATGTCCTGTGAAATAGCTATATATCACAAATTACTGAAGAAGAAGAAGAAGAAAAAAAACCCCAAACATTTAAGTCAAGCAAGACTGAATGAGAAGAGTATGAAAACAACTACTGTTTTTTCATTCTTGAATTCCTGTTCTAGCATCTAAATGGATTCAAGTTTCTTGGCATGAAAAGAAATGATACATGATGATGGCTAACTCTCCCACACTATGAATTCAATATTTAACTATAATTCAATATTAAACTTAAACTGAACTTACCAAACAACATAAGTTTAATATACATTTTTATTTTTGCGTTATTTTCACCATTGATCTTCTTACTAATACTTTTTCTAATCAACATGACTTACAGAGAATAAATAACAAGAGGAACGAGCAATTGTCAGTCAAGGAGACCTTTGTTCCTAATCCCAAATCTACCACTAATTCCACCATGGGTTAGGAGTTGATGATCTCTCAGCCTCAGTGTTTCCATATATGAAATGGGGATTTCCTTACTTAGAGGAAAACAAGTGTTCAAACCAAAAAAATGGAAGACCATTCTACATTCCACAAGTGGAAGATAAGAAAATCATTCTGGGACAACTTCTACAAATGTTTTCCCCCACCAGCCATCCTTCCAGTCCCTCTGTGCCTTGAATAATGGCACTGTTTTATGACTTTTAAGCATCACAGCATGAAGTAGGTGGTGAGGTTCACACAGGAAGGAAGGGACTTCAGTGCTGTTTGCTCTTCATACCTTTTGATGTTTCAACAAAAAAGTATTCTTCCAAACCAGTCATAATAGCGATAGAACCAAAAATACAATGGACAAATTGAATGTAGAAATTAAATATAACCAAGAAGTTACACTCAAAATATCTTAAGTGAGAAGAAAATAAAATCTACATTACTGAAAAGGGCAAATGCCTACTAAAAATTTTAAAATACTAATAGAAAAAAGAGAAAGAAAGACAGAGAAGAAAGGGAGGGAGAACACAAGGAAAATTCTTACCAAGTACGAATTACCAGTTATAAATATACTAAAATTGGAACAATACAGCTCTGACCCGGTATCTCGGCTGGTTAGGGCATGGTTCCAATATGCCACAGTTGTGGGTTCAATCCCCAGTTGGGGCACATACAAGAAACAACCAGTGAGTGCATGGGTAAGTGAAAACAACAGATTAATGTTTCCATCTCCCTTCCTCTCTCTCTAAAATCAATTCAAGAAATAAAAATTTAAAAACCCACAAAACCCAAGCAACAGAAAATGGGAGCAAAAAAGATAAAAGGAAAAGAAAACAAAGAGGCAAAAGACAATAAATTGTTAAATTTTCTAATTCCACCAAACTCAAGTAGTTGAGAACTGATCAACAGCCATAACAAACTTAGTTCATACAGAACCTAAAAACTAAGACACCAAAACCAAAGTTTTGAACTTATAATACAGACATGATCAAAACACATTAAGAGGCCCTGGCCGGTTGGCTCAGCGGTAGAGCGTCGGCCTGGTGTGCGGGGGACCCGGGTTCGATTCCCGGCCAGGGCACATAGGAGAAGCGCCCATTTGCTTCTCCACCCCGCCCCCCCTCCTTCCTCGCTGTCTCTCTCTTCCCCTCCCGCAGCCAAGGCTCCATTGGAGCAAAGATGGCCCGGGCGCTGGGGATGGCTCCTTGGCCTCTGCCCCAGGCGCTAGAACTCGGCTCTGGTCGCTGCAGAGCGACCCCCCGGAGGGGCAGAGCATCGCCCCCTGGTGGGCAGAGCGTGGCCCCTGGTGGGCGTGCCGGGTGGATCCCGGTCGGGCGCATGCGGGAGTCTGTCTGACTGTCTCTCCCCGTTTCCGGCTTCAGAAAAAAAAAAAAAAAAACATTAAGAGAAACAGTGTGTCAATTTTGAAGCACAAAGGCTTTGAATTCAGACTGAACTGGGTTGGACTATTTAAGTCGCCTTCTGGCTGTTACCTGGATAAATTACTTAAGTTTTCCAGGGCTTGGTTTCTTCATCTAAAAACTGGGAATAACCCCATGTACGTTGAGTGCTCTAGGTACCATGCCTAGCGAATGGACAGTCATGAGATAACTCTTCTAGTAAAATACAATTGACATTCATGGAAAATTCCAAATCTCTCCCAGCTCTCCAACTTCGAAGAGCCTGAGAAACAAATATAAACTCTGGCTAGAGATGACTAATATCCAGTGTTCAAAAATACCAGCACTCTGAGAAGTTAAGCTTTTATCTGTCAGATCACACTCGATTGGTAACTATCACACACCCAAGGTTAGAATACAAAATATGTGAAACTAAAAACAAAAAGTTTCCCAACTCTGTCCCAGCCACAGGCTCAGCTGATGCAGACCACACAATGTATCCCACTGAGTCAGGTAAGCAATTCCTTGGATGTGCCGCAAAGCATCTGATCTCCCAGTGTCCTGTGTTCTCTAAATCCAGTCCCCTGCCAAAACCTCTGGCTCCCTTTACATCCATAATGTCTGTCCTTCCTACACCAAGCTTCGTGGTACAATTCTTGGTCACCACCTAGCTTGACCTCAGAATTAATGTTTTCCCAGAGGCCCCTGCTGCAAGCACCACAGCTTGGCTGGCTAGGACCATGTCTCCATTAAGACCATATCTCACCCTCTCCCAGGCTCCACCTGATGACCTCATTCTCCTCAAAAGTTATTCCCTCTCCCTTCTAGTGTGATGTGCCTTGTGGTGTGACAGGCCTTGGCCTGCCAAAAAGGCAGATCACCTAGCAGCCAAACCCTAAGAAGGACCCCTGCTCTCAGCTCAGCTGTGCCCCCTGCCCCATCCGCCTGCCAGCCACTGCACAGATCAATCCCCACACTTCATCTTATTCCACTGGCCAGCAGCAGTGCAGTCAGTGCCAGGGAGAGAACGAGGAGGAAATGCAGAGTTACCATAAAAACATCGAAACTAGTTATGCTTTGAAAATAAAGGTCATTTTAAAAAATTTCATTGTTTTGTATAGAGCAATGACATGTTTTAATGAGCTGATAATAAGAAAGATATTTCCCTCCAACTTCCAAGTTTCTATTATCATTGCTCATGAACGGTATTCATAGAAATAAAGACAGGGAAGTCCCAGTGCACAGAGGAAATCCAGTGGATTCTCTGCAGAATTCTCCAGCCATAAGATTCTTTTTCTTAAAGTAATCACAAATATTCAGGGATAAACAAATCCACACTCAATGGGTCTCACTTGCCTTAAACATTTGAAGCACTTCTTTCAAATCTGGTTCTCAAATTCACCAGTCACACACCCACTTAACCACAAGGACATGTTCTGAGAAACGCAGCTCTAGCCAATTCCACTGTTGTGGGAATGTTAAAGAGGGCATGTACACAAACCTGGAAAGCATAGCCTACCAACATAATTGCATGTGCTACACTTTCGTTGAACTGTCAGTGCTGTTTCCACCAGCATGGACAATTGGCTTTTCATTTTGTAATCCAAGTGCCTGACTTAAGCCTTGATTGGCAAGGCTTCCATTTCAAGGAAGACTATCTAGAATAAACACACCGCCAGCCACACACTAGAGGCAGGAAGTCTCCTCCCATTGAGGCGCATTTGTTTTAGTGATCTTGTTTGATTTTGATAACTGCCCATTTGGGCTACTTTAACTTCCCACTCCTATGTTTTAAATTCACCAGAAGGAGCCCACAAAACTCCATTCCCTCTCTCAGCCTTAAGAAAATCAGAGCCCCAGACCCCTGCACTCCATAGCTCTTTGCCCCAAACATTGGTAAGTGCCCACTGGAGTGCCTTTGTAAACTCTAGGGCCTGTAATAACCTTATGGTTTTGTTTTGGTTTTTCTTTAGAACTTTATAGTGATTGTCACTAAAAGGTATCTATAATTATAATAAAAACCATAAGGGCTGGTCCAATGTTAACACTGCCTTTGGGAACAGGTAAGTGCCCTCAGGCCTTTTAGCCCAGAGCAAAACTGACAGACTGAGACCTGCAAAAAAACAGTAATCCGTAGCTGTTTAAGACATTTCCAAGGCTGTGATACCACTTGACACTCAGCAACAGGAATTTTTCACCTCTACTATGTATAACTTATGGGACCACCATTGTATGTGAGGTCCATCATTGAACAAAATGCTGTTATGTGGCACATGACTATAACAAGTAAGGCCAGAGAGTGTGAGGTTTGATCTAATCAACAAGGTGTCCTTTTGGTATCTGAGTTGTAAGCACTGAAACAAAAGGAATTACACCCATGTTTTGTTTCCTTTCCAGAGCACATACAAGTCTGTACCAGACTCACTAATACAAAGAGCAGCTTGGATCACATAACGAGCCTTTTGAAGATAATATTTCTAAACAAGCCCATCATCAAGGAAAGGCTTTTATTTCTTTGTTTATTTTCAGAGACAGGACCCCAAAAAAAGTAACGACAGCAAAAGATTTGTATGCATTTTCTCTTTTCTTAAAAAAATATAGACTGACATCAGAGAAATGGTGGCATAAGAGATACTCCTCATCTCTCCCCTTGAAATTTAAACAAATTCTACAACTATATGCAGAGAAACAAACCCAGATGAACCTGAAATATACACACACCGGATAAAGTTATGATTGCACAAGAAGGCGAGCCAAAGCACAAAAAGAAAAAAATACCAGAGGACTGAGTCTTTCTCTTTCCTCACAGACCTGAGGGAGGGAGGCACTGTTAGTGCAGGCTTTGTCTCAGACCCACAGGAGCCAGGAGAAGAGGGGAGTCTGGGAGGAAGAAGCTGACACAGGGGCGACGAGCAAGAACAGGAAGCAGGGTCGTTTCCCAGCACCTGCCGCACCCGTGATTGCAGGGCTGGGCAATTACAGGTGCGGGATGCACAAAAAACCAGTGGCATGCTACCAAGAACTGCCAGCAATAAACTTGTGGAGATAGGCCCACAGGACATTGGGGCGTGCTTGATCTGCCCACCCAACCAGCCCAATTTAGCCTTGTAGAACCAGACGTGCTTGATCTGGGATCTGCACGCCACCGGCTCTGAAGCTTGGGCACCGGTTTGCAGAAAGGAGTTGAGAGTGTGTGGGCGGGAAGCCCCTGATCTGTGATGTCTACCACAGCTTCTACGGACATCTGGGACATCCCGGCTTGTGATGTACAGCCCCTGCCCTGCCCAGGGCTATGCTTGAAGTGCTTAGAGTGGTATTAGAGGAGAGATTGGACTGTGTCGCCCACGCTTCCCGGTTCCAAATTGCTCCCCTTGCTGAGCGAACAGCAGTGGTGGTGGATCCCCTCCACTAGGTATCCAGGCTGTTCTCTCCTGCAAGAGGTGGGGGTACCCAGATACTTGATCCCCTGCTATCTTGGGACGTGGAGGATGGCCCTGCAAGACTCCTGGTCGGCCATTGCCAGTGCTATAAAATTGCAAAGCCCTAACGAAGAGCCCCTCCTAAAAATGCGACAACACTGCCTACATTGTTACAAAGGCGACAGCTAAGCCATAGCAGAATCTCACAAAGGTAAATTTTGTAGTGCAGGGCCCCCTGCCAGAAAAAGAAATCATATCTCTTATTGAGGTTATTAACTATACCACCTTCAAATGCCATCAAGAAAAAAGAAATCAAATATGGATATACTGTACAAGAAAAAGACATAGCTCAGATAGATGATGAAAAATCTCAAGGAAAAAAATCTCAATTACTTGGAAACCTTGGAGCTTAATGACAGAGAATTCAAAACTGAATCTCTAAAATAATAAGATACAAGAAAACACTGAAAGGCAATTTTAGTGAGCTCAAAAAACAATGTAACGAACAAAAAGAATACTTCATCAAAGAAATTGAAACTATAAAAAAGAACCAAACAAAGATGAAAAAGTCAATACAGGAACTAAAAAATGAGGTAACAAGCTTAGCCAATAGAACAAGTCAGGTAGAGGAGAGAATCAGTGACACTGAAGACAGGCAACTAGAGATACTACAGAGAAGAAGAGAGACTCACAAATTAAAAAACCATGAGAAATACCTAGAAGAATTATCTGTCTCCATCAGGAAGACCAATATAAGAATAAGGGGTATATTAGAAGAGGAAGAGAGGGAAAAGGGAATGGAGAACATATTGAAACAAATCATCGATGAGAACTTCCTGACCCTGTGGAAAGAGTTAGAGCCTCAAATCGAAGAAGCAAACAGAACACCAGTTACCTGAACCCAAACAGACCTCCTCCAAGGAACATCATAATGAAATTATCACAAATCAATGACAAAGAAAGAATCCTCAACGCAGCTAGGGAGAATAAGGATATAACATATAAAGGAAGGCCCATTAGGCTATCATCAGATTTCTCAGCAGAAACTCTATAAGCCAGAAGAGAGTGGACCCCAATATTTAAAGTACTGAAAGAGAGGAACTACTAACCAAGAATACTATATCCATCAAAACTATCCTTCAAATAAGAAGGGGAAATAAAAACATTTACAGACATACAGAAGCTGAGGGAATTTATCACCAGAAAATCTCCACTACAGGAAATACTAAGGGGGTTTATCTGACCAAATAGAAAGAACAAAACAAGACAAAATTACAAGTAATATCTTTTTAACAAAACCACAATAAAAACAAGGGTAATCTGTGACAACAATAACACAAAAATGAAGAGGATAAAGATCAGCAGTAATAAAGGAGGATGGAGTACAGAAGCACTCATGAGATAATGGACTGCAATATAATTTTTCTTTTAATAACCTAATGGTAACCACACCTGAAAATGCCACTACTGAAACACATAGCTTAAAAAAAGAAGAAACAGAAGATAGAAGTATATAACACCACCACCAAACAAAAATAAATTACAGAAAAACAAAAAAGAAGAACCAAACAAGACACAAAACTATCAGAAAGAAGTATAGAAAATGGCAATAGGAAATCCTCAAGAGTTAATAATTACACTAAATGTAAATGGACTGAACTGACCAATAAAGAGGTACAGAGTAGCAGACTGGATCAAGAAGCAAAACACAACATTATGCTGCCTTCAAGGGACACATCTAAACTCCAAAGATAAAAAGAGATTCAAAGTGAAAGGTTGGAAAACGATTCTCCAAGAAAATAATATCCAAAGAAAAGCAAGAGTAGCTATACTCATATCTGACAATGCAGACTCCAAGACAACAAAGGTAACCAGAGACAAAGATGAACATTTCATAATGATAAAGAAGACAGTGTAACAAGAAGACATGACATTCCTTAATATATATGCACCAACCCAAGGAGCAACAAATATATAAGGTAACTACTAACTGATCTAAAAGTGCAAACTGAAAAAAATATAATCATACTTGGAGACCTCAGTACACCATTGATGGCTTTAGATCATTCATCCAAACAGAAAACCAGTAAAGAAATATGGCCTTAATGGAAACACTAGAACAAATGGACATAATAGACATCTACAGGACATTTCACCACAAAACATCAGAGTATACATTTTTCTACAGTGTATATGGAACATTCACAAGAATAAATCATATACTGGGCCACAAAAAAAACCACCTAAAAACTCAGAAAAAATGAAACTATACCAAGCATATTCTCTGACCATAAGGCTTTAAATTAGGATTCAACTGCAAAAAAGAAATAAACGCATCCACAAATATGTAGAAATTAAACAACATACTTCTAAAAAATGAATGGGTCAAAGAAGAAAGAGGAGATCAAAGGATATATACCAGAAAATGAAAATGACAACATGACTTATCAGAATCTCTGGGATGCAGCAAAAGCAGTAATAAGAGGGAAGTTAATCTCATTACTTGCTTATATAAAAAAGCAAGATAGGGCCCAAGTAAATAACTTAACGTCACATCTTAAGGAACTAGAAATAAAAGAACAAGGACAAACCAAAACCAGCAGAAGAAAGGAAATAATAAAAATTAGAGCAGAAATAAATGAAATAGAAAACAGAAAAACAATAGAAAAAATTAATACAACGAAGAACTGGTTCTTTGAAAAGATCAATGAAATTGACAAGCCCCTGGCAAGACTTATGAAGGAAAAAAGAGAAAAGTCTTATATAAACAAAATCCAAAATGAAACAAGAAAAATTACCACAGACATCATATAGATATAGAAAGGATTATCGCACAATATTATGAAAAATTATATGCCACCAAATTCAACATTCCTAAAAAAATGGAGAAACTGCTAGAATAATATAATCTTCCTAGACTGAATCATGAAGAAGCAGAAAGCCTAAACAGACCGATAAGCAGGGAGGAAATAGAAACAACTATCAGAAACCTCCCCAAAAATAAAAGTCCAGGGCCAGATGGAAACACTAGTGAATTCTACCAACATTCAAAGAAGATTTGGTTACTATCCTTTTCAAAGTCTTCCAAAAATTGAAGAAGTAATACTTTCAAACACATTTTATGAGGCCAACATAACCCTCATACCAAAACCTGTCAAGGACAACACAGAAAAAGAAAACTACAGACCAATATCTTTAATGAATATAAATTCAAAAATCCTAAACAGAATACTAGCAAATAGAATACAACAACACATCAAAAAATAATTCATCATGATCAAGTGGGATTCATCCCAGAAATACAAGGATGGTTCAACATATGCAAAATGACTAACGTAATACAATATATCAACAAAACAAAGAACAGAAACTCTATGATCCTATCAATAGATGCAGAAAAGGCATTTGATAAATTAGAACATCCTTTTATGTTTAAAACACTCAACAAAATGGGTATAGAAGAAAAATACCTCAACATAATAAAGGCCATTTACGACAAACCATCAACTAACATCAGAGTAAATGGTAAAAAATTAAGAACTTTTCCTCTAAAACCAGGAACAAGACAAGTTTGCCCACTGTTTTCACTCCTATTCAACATAGTGCTAGAAGTTCTAGCCAGAGCAATCAGACAAGAGAAAGAAATAAAAGGCATTCATATTGGGAAAGAAGAAGTAAAGGTTTCACTTTTTGCAGGTGACATGATCCTGTATATAAAATCCCCAAAGACTCCACAGAAAAGCTGTTAAAAACAATAAATCAATACAGTA
This sequence comes from Saccopteryx bilineata, assembly GCF_036850765.1. NCBI lineage: Eukaryota > Metazoa > Chordata > Mammalia > Chiroptera > Emballonuridae > Saccopteryx > Saccopteryx bilineata. Next base: position 200,661,559 of record NC_089493.1, on the reverse strand, counting down.
GGTCACAGGATACAAAATTAATATACAGAAGTCTATTGCTTTCTTATATGCCAACAATGAAACCTCAGAAAAGAACTAAAAAAAATAATCCCTTTTATAATAGCAACAACAACAACAAAATACCTAGGAATAAACATAACAAAGAATGTAAAGGACCTATATACTAAAAAGTACAAAGCATTATTAAAGGAAATTGAAAAAGACACAATGAAATAGAAAAATATTCCTTGTTCATGGATAAGAAGAATAAATATAGTTAAAATGGCCATACTGCCCAAAGCAATATACAAATTTAATGCAATTCCCATCAAAATTCCTATGACATTTTTTAAAGAAATGGAACAAGAAATTATCAGGTTTATATGGAACCATAAAAAATCTCATATAACCAAAGTAATCCTAAGGAAAAACATGAAGGTGGAGGCATTACAATACCTGACTTCAAACTATAGTACAGAGCCACGATATTCAAAACAGCATGATACTGGCAGAAAAATAGACACACAGACCAAATGGAACATAATAGAGAGCCCAGAAATAAAACCACATACGTATGGTCAAATCATCTTTGATAAAAAGACCCAAAAACACACAATGGAGAAAAGAAAGCCTCTTCAATAAATGGTGCTGGGAAAATTAGGAAAGCCACATGCAAAGAAGGAAACTTGACTACAGTTTATCTCCTTGCACAAAAATTAATTCAAAATGGATCAAAGAACTAAAGATAAGATCTGAAACAATAAATTACATAGAAGAAAACACAGGTACTAAACTCATGGACCTTGGCCATAAAGAACATTTTATGTATTTGACTCCAGAGGCAAGGAAAGTAAAGGCAAAGATAAATGAATGGGATTACATCAGACTAAAAAGCTTCTGCACAGCAAAAACAACTATCAACAAAACAAATAGGCAACCAACTAAATGGGAGATGATATTCTCAAACAACAGCTCAGTTAAAGGACTAATATCCAAAATATATAAAGAACTCACAAAACTGAGCAACAAACAATCCATTAAAAAAAATGGGAAGAGGACATGAACAGACACTTCTCCTAAGAAGAAAAACAAATGGCCAACAGATATATGAAAAAATGCTCATCAACACTAACTGAGAAATGCAAATCAAAACTACAATGAGATACCACCTCACACCTGTTAGATTAGCTATTATCAATAAGACAGGTAATAACAAGTGCTAGAGAGGCAGTGGAGAAAAAGGAACCCTCATTCAGTGTTGGTGGGAATGTAAAGTAGTACAACCATTATAGAAGAAAGTATGGTGGTTCCTCAAAAAATTAAGAATAGAACTACCATATGACCCAGCAATCCCTCTGTGTATATATCCAAAAAAACTTGAAAATGTGGGTATGTAAAGACACATGCACCCCCATGTTCATCGCAGCATTGTTCACGGTGGCTAAGACATGAAAACAGCCAAAATGCCCTTCAATAGAGGATTGGATAAAGAAGATGTAGTACATATATACTATGGAATACTACTGAGCCATAAGAAATGATGACAGAGTATCATTTATAACAACATGGATGGACCTTGATAACATTTTACCTAGTGAAATAAGTAAATAAGAGAAAACTAATAACTGTATGATTCCATACATAGGTGGGGCACGAAGTTGAGACTCATACATATAGACGGGGTGCAGTAGTTACCAGAAGAAAGGGAGGAGTGAATAGGAAGGGGGATGGGGAAAGAGGTGGGGCTTAAAGAAAAACAAAATATAGAGCAGTGGTTCTCAGAGTGCACAGGTGCACCATAGAAGATTTCCAGGTGCACCCTATGGCATTCCAGAGAATTATGTACCTGTTGGGGACCAAAAAACCAACAGGGCTTTTGGAGTTTAGATTTTGGGCAACAGAGTTGTAGGGAATTGGCTATAAGCTGACAGTCTGCCCAACCCCCCAGCTCACTTGCCTAATTAGGTTGCAAAAGGCTGTTAAGCGGTGGTGCTGGATTGTTTACACTACTCCCCGTGTTCCCTGGAAAGACTGTAGGCAAGTTTCTTCTATCCTTTGTTTGGTGTAAAGTTAAGATGGTATGTATGGTGGGGGTTTCTGCACTCAACACAATTAAGAGTAAAAAGAGAGGCATTCTTCAATGTATTGATGAGAAAATAAGAGTCTGCCTTTCAAATATAGGCCCAAACATTGAAGAAATTGCTAGTACACATCAGGCTCATGTTTCTTATAAACACAAGAATGAAAAAACTTAACACATTCATGCCGGGACCTGCCAAATTTACTAAATCTTACTAAGAATGTATATATATAAAAAGATAACTTTTTTTTGTTGTTTTTTTTACCACTCTTTTTTTACTAATTCTAAAAAGCATAACAAAAAATGTAATATAAAAATGTTTTTTAAAGTCAGAATAAATTTAATTTTGTCATATTTATTTCATTTAATTACCATAAAAGCATGCTTGGATTTTGTTTTTCTTTAATATTTGACTTAATTATTATAACATATTTCTTAGAAATTTGTATATAGTGCACCTACAATTATTTGTAGGATTTTAAATGTGCCCCAACTTCAGAAAGTTTGAGAATCACTGAAATAGGGTGACAGAAGATGATCTGACTTTGGGTGATGAGTATACAACATAATCGACTGTCCAAACGATGTGGAGATGTTTCCTCTAAATCTATGTACTCTGATTGACTAATGTCACCCTGTTAAATTTAATTGTCTAAATAAAAAATAAAAATAAAAATAATATTTCAGGAACTTTCCTTGGGAAGTACAACAGCAGCCTCATTCATAACTATTTGGATCAACTGAAATTTATAAATTCCCTCTCCATTTCTTGCCAAGATCCCATCTCTCATTCCTGATCTTCATAATTGCTCCAGTTGGATGTCCTTCCTCAATCCAGACTTTTCCAAAAGAGAACTCTTTTTTTTTTTTTTTTTTTTCTGAAGCTGGAAACAGGGAGAGACAGTCAGACAGACTCCCGCATGCGCCCGACCAGGATCCACCCGGCACGCCCACCATGGGGGGACGCTCTGCCCACCAGGGGGCGATGCTCTGCCCATCCTGGGCGTCGCCATGTTGCGACCAGAGCCACTCTAGCGCCTGAGGCAGAGGCCACAGAGCCATCCCCAGCGCCTGGGCCATCTTTGCTCCAATGGAGCCTCGGCTGCGGGAGGGGAAGAGAGAGACAGAGAGGAAAGCGCGGCAGAGGGGTGGAGAAGCAAATGGGCGCTTCTCCTGTGTGCCCTGGCCAGGAATCGAACCCGGGTCCTCCGCACGCTAGGCCGACGCTCTACCGCTGAGCCAACCGGCCAGGGCCAAGAGAACTATCTTAAAATTGTACAGTTGTCCAAAAAATCTAGAGAACAGAAGTTCATAAACTAGACTCGTTTTCATTATTCAAATACATTTTGCAGAGATTAACTTGAAATCTATTCAGCAGTACTAATACTTTTAGAAAATTAACTCCTTTAATTTAAACAGTGGGATTTCTGGCATCAGAGAGAAACTTTCAAAGCCCATGTAAGTAGCAAACTTGTCTACCACCATCTCGTTTCGGCAAAATTACCACAGCAAAGAAACTATCAAGTTCACTTTCAGAGCCTACACAAAAAGAAAATTTATAAGTCCATTTAGTATTATTTAAAATGGTGGGAGAATGAAAAGTTTTGTTTAAAAAGCTCACACTTCAAAAACATCACCTCAGAAATAACCTTAGCACCATAGTCGTTGAGACCAAGACATCATTCAAATTCTGGTTTGGTTTCTGATAGTAACAAAGAAGATTTCCCCCACCTAGTACCCTTTCTAGGGTCAATTTCAAAAGGATATGTACATCATGCCCTTAAATTCATGCCCTTATGTAATCTCCGCTTGAGCACAGGCTGGATTTAATAATTTGATTCTAATGAATAAAATTCAGCCAACTATGGAGTGCTACTTCTGAGAATAGGTTACAAAAAAACTCTGGCTTCCATCTTACTGGCCCTTTCTTGCTCTCTTTCACTCACTCTGACGGAAGCCAGCTGCCGTGTTGTGAGCTGCCCTACAAAGAGACCCATATGTCAAAGAACTGAGGGGTTCTTTGGCCAACAGTAGTGAGAAATGGAGGTCCCCATTCCAAATGTCCAACAGGAAGTGAATTCTGCCAACACCAACAGAGAGCTTGGAATTGGAAGCCCATCTGCTCTGCTTGAAGCTTGTGTAGAGGCAGCTTTGTGTGAGAATGAGAGCCAGAGGGACCACTTAAACAAAGCCCAGATTCCGGACCTCAAAAATCATGAGATTAATGTTTGCTGTTAGAAGCTCCTAAATTTAGAGTAATTTGTTAAACAGTCAAAGATAACTAATACATTGCCAGAAATCCTCTGCCTCTCAACACAATGATTAGCTTTTCATGACATTAGCTAAGCCCTGCAGAGAAGCACACTCCTGGGGTGAAGAGTCACTTTATACAACAATTCTCTCTCTTTTTTGGTCCTAAAAATATACCGGTTTCATTTTCCCTTTCATGCCATTATATTAGTATTTTGATACTTAATTAACAAATCTATATGCACAGACTTCATAATTTTATAAACTGAGCGAAAATTTCAGCCCTAAGTCATATTAACACACGGGTTACCTCTTTCTCTCTTCATCCATTCATTCACTGAAAAATACTCTATGCCCTTCTCTGGATAGCTTCTGATTCACTGTGGTATCAGTAAATTATCTAAGCGCATTTGACCTAGATAGGTATGTCACGAAGAGAACTCCCTGAAAAAATGAGCTGTGATCTGAACACTAAGTCTGACTAGATCAAGAACAGGAAAAGCTCTTGCATAGGAGGGAACATGGAAATGAAAAGGGGTCTGTGTGGCTGGAATATAGACGAGGGAACAGTGCATAACACGAAACTGGAGAGGCTGTGAGCACTGGGTTATGCAGAGTCGATGAGGCCCTATAAAGGAGTGTTGTCTTTAATCTGAGAGTAGTGAGAAAAAAAAGGAAGTTTTGAAAAGAATTGGACATAACAGACCAGGGTTTTGGGGTTTTTTGTTTTTTGTTTTGTATTTTTCTGAAGCTGGAAACGGGGAGGCAGTCAGACTCCTGCATGCGCCCGACCAGGATCCACCGGGCATGCCCACCAGGGGGCGATGCTCTGCCCATCCAGGGTGTCGCTCTGTTGCAACCAGAGCTACTCTAGCGCCTGAGGCAGAGGCCACGGAGCCATCCTCAGCGCCCAGGCAAACTTTGCTCCAATGGAGCCTTGGCTGCGGGAGGGGAAGAGAGAGACAGAGAGGAAGGAGAGGGGGAGGGGTGGAGAAGCAGATGGGCGCTTCTCCTGTGTGCCGTGGCCGGGAATCGAACCTGGGACTTCCGCACGCCAGGCTGACGCTCTACCACTGAGCAAACTGGCCAGGGCCAACAGACTAGGGTTTTGAAAAGATTCATCTAATTCTGATACAGATAAAAGATTGAAGGGGGCCAGAGGAGTGCAGGAACCAATGAGAGACCACTGCAATAATCTAGCAAGAGACATTAAAAGCTTTCAGTAAGCTGGTGGTGGGATATGAGAGATACTAGGAGGATTATAGGTTAGATGCAGAGAGATATTCACATATGCATATATAGAAAGATTAAAAATTTTTTTTTATTTACTCATTTTAGAGAGACGAGAAAGAGAGAAGGGTTAATAGGAGGAGCAGTAAGCATCAACTCCCATATGTGCCTTGACCAGGCAAGCCCAGGATTTCAAACCGGTGACCTCAGCTTTCCAGGTTGACTCTTTATCCACTGTGACACCACAGGTCAGACCCATATATAGAAAGATTAACAGAGCAAACAAAGGTAAAGGGAAGAATTGAAACTTATAAATAAAAGCTTTAACCAAATAGTGAGCTTTCTTTGAGCAGAGCATTAGTTGCTTGATCTCCAGTTCCCAAAATGACCCAACAATGGATGCTCACACACACACACAAAAAAAAATCTGTAAAAAGTATTTAGATACCGCATATATTTTAGGAGTAACTTCTATATGCATTTTTTTCCTGCTCAATTCCATTTAATCTTAGTTAACAGCTTTTCTAAGGACCTCTCCAAGCCAGTCTAATCAAAGGAAGTTTAATAACAGCTTTAATGATATAATTTATGTACCACACAATTCACCCTTTTAAAGTATGTAATTTAGTAATTTTTAGTGTACTTATAGAATCATGCAACCATCACCACAGTCAATTTTAGTCCATTTTTGTTCCCACAAAAAGAAACTCTCACCTATTTGCAATCACTCCTCAATCCACCTAATCCTCAGACCTAGGCAACAATCTACTTTCTGTGTCTATGGCTTTGCCTATTCTGGACATTTTGTATAAGTAGATTTCCCATATTCCCCTGCCCCCACACATGCATAGTCTCTCCCTTTATCAACATCCCTCATCAGAGTGGAACATTTGTAACAATTGATGAACCTACATTAACACATCATAATCCCCAAAAGTCCACAGTTTACTTTTATAGTTCATTCTTATTGTTATACATTATACGTTTGGACAAATATAACATTTATCTATCACTGTGGTATCATACAAAGGAATTTCACTGCCCTAATAAGTCTCTATGTACTGCTTATTCAGCTTCCTTCCTCCAAACACTTATATTTTTATTGTGTCCATAGTTTTGCCTCTTTCAAGAATATCATATAGTTGCAATCATAAGTAGTATGTGGCCTTTTCAATATGGGATTCTTTCACTTCATAATATGCACTTAAGTTTTCTCCTTGTGTTTTCTTTTTGCATGGCTTGATAGCTCATTTCTTTTTAGTGTTGAATAGTATTTCACTCTCTGGATATACCGCATTTATTTAACCGCTCACCTATTGAAGGAGATCTAGCTTGCTTCCAAGTTCTGGCTACTATGAAAAAAGCTTCTATACATATCCATGTGCAGTTTTTTGTGTGGAAATAAGCCTTCACTCTATTGGGTAAATAAAAGAAACACAATTGGAGAATTATACAGTAAGAATATGTTTGAGTATGTTTAGTTTTGTAAGAAAACTGTCAAACTGTCTTCCCAAGTGGATGTACCATTTTGCATTTTGACAAGCAATGAATGGGAGTTATTGCTCCAAGTCCTTGCCAGCAGTTGGTTGTCTGTGTTCCAGATTTTGGTTATTCTTATAGGTGCTTAGTGGTATCGCATTGTTTTATTTTGCATTTCCCTGATGACATATGCTGTGGAGCACTTTTCCCCATGCTTATTTGCTATCTACAAGTCTTCTTTGATGAGGTGTCTGTTAAGGTCTTTGGTCCATTTTTTAAATTGAGTTGTTTTCTTATTGTTGAGTTTTAAGAATTCTTACATATTTTGGATAACAGTCCCTAATCAGTTTATCTTTTGCAAATATTTTCTCCCAATCTATGGCTTATTTTTTCATTCTCTTGACATTGTCTTTTGCAGAACAGAAATTTGTAATTTTAATGTAGCCCAACTTGTTAATGTAGCCATTCTTTCTCTCATGAATCATGCCATCGGTGCTAGATCTTAAAAGTCATTGCCATAGTTAAGTTCATTTAGGTTTTCTTTTTTGTTACCTTTAAGAGTCTCATAGTGTTGTATTTTAAACTTAGATCTGATCCACTGGAGTTAATTTTTGTGAAGGGCATGAGGCCATTGTCTATATTTTTCACATGTGATTACCCAGTTGTTCCTGCACAATTTGTTGAAAAGACCATCTTTGCTCCATTATATTGCTATGTTCCATTAAAAAGATCAATTTACTGTATGTACAGGGGTCTATTTCTGGGCTGTATATTCTGTTCAATTGATCTGTTTGTCTGTTTTTCCTCTAATTCCAATCTCTTGATTATTGCAGCGTTATAATAAGCCTGAAGTTGCATAGTGTCAGTCCTCCAACTCCATTCTCATTCAATATTGTGTTAAATATTCTGGGTCTTTTGCTTCTCCATATAAACTTTAGAACCATATTATCAATATCCACAAAATTACTTACTGGGATTTTGACTGGGATGAGTCTACAGATCACGCTGAGAAGAACTGACATCTTGACAATACTGAGTCTTCCTATCCATGAACATGAAATATCTTTCCTTTTATTTAGTTCTTCTTTGATTTAGTTCATCAGATTTTTGTTGTACATAATTTATTAAATTTATACCTAAGTAATTCATTGAGTGCTAATGTACATGGCATTGTGTTTTTAATATCAAAACCCACTGGCACATCAGAAAGGATTGACTTTTATAAATTAACACTGTATTCTACAAGCTTGCTATAATGATCAGTTCCAGAAGTTTTTTTGTTTGTTCTTTATTCTTTCAGGTTACCTGTAGAGTTAATCATGTCATCTGTGAACAAAAACAGTTTTTTATTTTCCTTTCCAATCTGTATACCTTTTGTTTTCTTTTCTTATTTTATTACATTACCTAAAACTTCTAGCACAATGTTGGAAAGTGATGAGAGGAGACATCCTTGCCTTGTATCTTATCTCACTGGGAAAGCTTTGTACTTCTCACCATTAAATATGCTATTAGCTGTAAGTTTTTTGTAAGCAGTCTTTCTCAAGTTGAGGAAGTTTCCCTCTATTTCTAGTTTACTAAGTGTTTTTTTTTTATCATAAATGGATATTGAATATTTTTCAAATGCTTTTTCTGCATCTATTGATATAATCATGTTATTTTTCTCATTTAGCCAGTTGATGTGATGGTTCACATTAATGCATTTTCAAAAGTTGTACCAGCCTTGCATATTTGAGTTAAATCTCACTTGCAATTTATATAGTTTTTATACATTGCTAAATTTAATTTACTATTGCTATACTTTTTATAGCTGAATGTTTCATTGTATCGATATACCATATTTTGTTTATCCAGTCATTAGTAGATGGACATTTGAGTTGTTTTCACTTTTTGCCCTTATGGTTTATGAATAATGCTCAACGAACATTCATGTACAGGTTTTAATATGGATATAGACAAAGATTTTCAATTTTCTTAGGTATATACCTAGTAATGAAATTGCTGGATTATATGGTAACTCAATATTTAAGTTTTCTGAAAAGCAGCTAGACTGTTTTACAAATTAACTGTATCATTTTACAACCCAACCCACAATGTATTAGATTCCTATTTCTTTCCATCCTTGCAAACATCTGTTATTGTTAACCTTCAGATTATAATTATTCTACTTTGAAGCAGTATCTCATTGTAGTTTTTATTTGCATTTCCTTAATGACTGATGTTAAGCATCCTGTCCCATTCTTATTGTCCATTTGTACATTCCATTTGTCTATCCAAGACTTTTGCCCCTTTTAATATTAGTTATTTACAGCCCCAGCCAGTTGGCTCAGTGGTAGAGCATCTGCCCAGTGTGTGGAAGTTCTGAGTTCAATTCCCAGTCAGGGCACACAAGAGAAGCGACCATCTGCTTCTCCACTTATTCCCCTTCTCTCTCTCTCTGTTTCTCTCTTTCCCCCTCCACAGCCATGGCTTGAATGGTTGAGCAATTTGGCCCTGAGCATTGAGAATGGCTTCATGGCTTCACCTCAGGCACTGAAATAGCTCTGTTCAGAGCAGTGGCCCCAGATGGGCAGAGCAATGTCCCCAGTAACCTTTCCAGGTGGATCCCTATCAAGGCATATGCAGGAGTCTGTCACTGTCTCCCTACAACCCTGCCTCTCACTTAATAAAAAAATTTAAAAACAAAATTAAAATTAGCTATTTACTTTTTAATATTCAATATACAAGTCTCTAATCAAATATATAAATATATGATTTACAAATATTTTCTCCCATTCCATGGGCTGACTTTTATTTTCTTTATGGTAACCTTTGAATTAAAAGGTTTATATTTTAGCCTAATATATTTTATGTTTTTGTACTCATGCTTTCTGGTGTCAAGTCTCAGATACCATTACCTAACTCAAGGTCATAAAGATTTACTCCTGTGTTTTCTCATAAGAAATGTATACTTGTGGTTCTCACATTTAGATTAACAATCCATTTTAAGATAATTCTGCATATGGTGTGAGGCTGGAATCCAAATTCATTTTCATGTCTGTGTATATACAGTTGTCTTCTCATTATTTATGGAAAAGACTTTTTTTCCCCATGAACTGTCCTGACTGATGGATTTGGGGGATAAACTAAGCTTGCATTCCTGATAAATCACACTTGGTGTAGCCATTTTACATGCCACAAGACTCATTTGGCTGATGTTTTGTTGAGGATTTTTGGATATGTATTGATAAAGGGTTTTGCTCTATTGTTTTCTGAGATATGTTTGTCTGGTTTAACATCAGGTACCAAAACTAAGCAAAGATATTGGTATTTGGAATCAACAGAATGAGTTGGAAAGTATTCCCTCTTACATTTTTTGTAAGAGTAAGAAGTTTTTTTGTTTTTGTTTTTTTTTGCATTTTTTCTGAAGCTGGAAACAGGGAGAGACAGTCAGACAGACTCCTGCATGCGCCCGACCGGGATCCACCCGGCACGCCCACCATGGGGCGACGCTCTGCCCACCAGGGGACGATGCTCTGCCCATCCTGGGTGTCGCCATGTTGCGACCAGAACCACTCTAGCGCCTGGGGCAGAGGCCACAGAGCCATCCCCAGCGCCCGGGCCATCTTTGCTCCAATGGAGCCTTGGCTGCAGGAGGGGAAGAGAGAGACAGAGAGGAAGGCGCGGCGGAGGAGTGGAGAAGCAAATGGGCGCTTCTCCTATGTGCCCTGGCCGGGAATCGAACCCAGGTCCTCCGCACGCTAGGCCGACGCTCTACCGCTGAGCCAACCGGCCAGGGCTTAAGAAGTTTTTTGATTGGTAACTCAATCCTTCAGTCTACTTAGGATTTTTATTTCTTCTCGAGTCAGTTTTGGTAGTTTGTGTCTTTCTAAGAATCTGTCCGTTTCACCTATGTTTTGTAATTGTTGGCATACAATTATTGATGGTATTCCCTCATTGTTCTTTTTATTCTATATTGTTGGTAGTGATATCCCCCCGAAGAAAGAGACTTTAAGTGGTGTGATATTATCACAGAATGTTGAAATCAATAAAACCAAAGTTAAAGCTATATTGAATATTATAATTCTAAATTTTTTACTACATACAAACTATAAATTCTTCCAGTTCTCACTTCTGCAAAGAAAGAAAAGAGGTACAAAAACAGAACCAACACATTTCTAGCTAAAATGTACCTAAGTCAGTTCATTTAAAATAAGAAACAAGAAACAGTGCCTAGCTAAACTTATACATTCTAAGTGTATCATTTAATACAAACTTAATATACTAAGCCAATTATACTCACATGAACACACACATATATATACACCATAATAAACCCAGTATGACAAATTCCTAAGGCATTAACGTTGTCAGAATTCTGTATACTATACTTTCTGAAATCATAGCATATGCATTAATATATGTTAATAGCCACATAATTTTCACATATTCCATGAACTAAAATCAGCTTTCCTGAAAGTCACAAAAAGTATTCAGATCTTATCTTAATAAAAGATTCATAAGTACATATATCAAAAATATCCTTTTGAAAGAAATTTCTGAAAACCACATTAGAGGAAAAACTGTATTTTATAGCCTCTTCTTTCAGCAAAAACTATTCCTAAGGAAGCTTTCTTCAAAGAACCTGGGTTAATGTTATACTGACTTCTCCAGAAAAAAATTCAACTACAGAATTTTGACAACACTACTGAAGATGGCAAACTTTCAAGCTATTTGATACTACTTGGATACACTGAGGAATAACCTGGGCCCTGGCCGGTTGGCTCAGGGTGCAGAAGTCCCAGGTTTGATTTCCGGTCAGGGCACACAAAGGCAGTGCCCATCTGCTTCTCCATGCCTTCCCCTCTCGTCTCTCTCTCTCTCTCTCTCTCTCTCTCTCTCTCTTGTCTCTCTTCTCCTCCTCTCCTGTAGCCATGGCTTGATTAGAGTGAGTTGGTCCTGGGTGCTGAGGATGGCTCCATGGCCTTCACCTTAGGCGCTAAAAAATAGCTCTGGTTGCAACAAAGCAATGCCCCAGATGGCAAAGCATTGCCCCCTAGTGGGCTTGCTGGGTGGATCCTAGTCAGGGCTCATGTGGGAGTCTGTCTCTGCCTCCTCTCCTCTCACTAAAACAAAACAAAACAAAACAAAAAAACCCAAAACCAAAACTGTGTTTATGTTACCACTACACAGCTGACTGACACTATAGTTTACAGAACATTTACATCTTCTTGATTTTAGCTGGTTTTTAGGGAAAAGACCTATGAAAGAAGTAGGGCCCATAGTAGTAACATTGGGACCAAAAAACTCAGCCTGCTGACTCTCAACCACATATCTTCTCTATGTGACAGTTTCCTATTTACAGGAGCCAAAAACTTAGAAGTGTGTGCCAGGAGGAAGGTTCCAGTAACTGTCCTTAAACTTTTTCATTGAAAGCATGTTGATTTTGAATGTCTATGAATAATTCTTCTTTGTGTGTGTGTGTGACAGAGACAGAGAGATACAGAGAGAGGGATAGATAGGGACAGATAGGAAGGGAGAGAGATGAGAAGTATTAATTCTTCGTTGTGGCTCCTTAGTCTCCTTAGTTGTTCATTTATTGCTTTCTCATATGTGCCTTGACTGGGGGGGGGGGGCTGCAGCAGAGCGAGTGACCTCCTGGCTCAAGCCAGCAACCTTGGGCTAAAGCCAGTGACCATGGAGTCATGTCTATTATACCACGTTCAAGCCAGTGACCCCGCGCTCAAGCTGGTCAGCCCACGCTCAAGCCAGTGACCTCAGGGTTTCAAACCTGCGTCCTCTGCATCCATTCCGACACTCTACCCACTGCACCACCGCCTGGTCAGGCTGAATAACTCTTCTTATCTAACTTTTCGCAACTTGACTAAAAGCATGTTTTTAATAATCTTAGACTGATAATGGGTGTTCAGTGACCTGCAACTTAACTGTAGCCTTCATTGACATGTTAAATAACCTTTAAAACTTATTCTTTAGAGCTTAGAGCTACAGACACTGTTAAAATATGAAACAACCCTGGGAAATGCTCATTTAAGTAATTAGCACATCATTGAATGTTCCACACAACATTGACTAAAAAGCTCATTCTCCTAGCTCTGTAGATAGCTACTTAATAGTGATCAGAGGTAATTAACACCAATGGCCATTAACTGTTTATATTCTTCTCTATAGATAAGAGAGCTAGAATATACCATCCATCCATGGAACAATAATGTTGCTACATTATAAAACAAAGCATTAACCAGACTCTAACTCATGACATGTGAGCACTGTATTACTCAAGAAACAAAGTTCTTCTGATTCCTCGCCTAAGTACAAATACCCCCCCCTTTTTTTTAGGTTTTTAGGTAAAAGGAGGGAAGATAGTGAGGCAGACTCCCACATGCGCCCTGACTGGGATCCATCCAGCAACTCCATCTGGAGCTGATACTAGAGTATTAAACTATGGCTGAGGCACTCCAAAGGAGCTATCCTCAGTGCCTGGGGCCATGCTTGAACCAATCAAGCCACTATCTGCAGGAAGGAAAGAGGGAAGGGGTGGGGAGAAGCAGATGGTTGCTTCTCTTCTGTGCTCTGACCGGCAATCGAAACCAGGAATTGAACCTGGGCTGTCCATATGCCAGGCGGACACTATATCCACTGAGCCACCAGCCAGGGCTGCAAATACCTTATCTTCACTTTCTCTTTTCAGAACCCAACTTTTACTTACAATATAAAAAGCCTAGGCCCTGGCCAGTTGGCTCAGTGGTAAGAGTGTCAGCCCAGTGTGTGTATGTCCTGGGTTTGATTCCCGGTCAGGGCACACAGTAGAAGTGCTCATCTGCTTCTCCACCCTTCCCCCTCTTGCTTCTCTCTCTCTCTTTTTTCTCCTCCCCTCCTGCTGCTATGGCTCAACTGGAGCAAGCTGGCCCCAGGCACTGAAGATGGCTCCATGGCCTCCACCTCAGGTGCTAAAAAAAATGGTTCCAATTACAACAGAGCAAGGGCCCCAGATGGGCAGAGCATCATCCCCTAGTGGGCTTGCCATGTGGATCCCAGTTGGGGCATATGCAGGGCATCTGTCTCTGTCTCCCCTCCTCTCATAAAAAGAATAAGTAAGTAAAATAAAAATTTAAAAATATGAGTTAATATGAGTTCAGAGACAATATATCCTAAGTGGTCACACACCCATGAGTTAAAGAGGAGATTGCTGTCATAAACCTATCCTCTAGCTTAGTAACCAATGGACTTCAGTTCAAAATGCTATTGTCCTACAGGGCATTTACAGTCAGTGTGGTAGGGGTGGAGAAAAGGTCTGAGGAAGCTCTTGGGGAAAAGGAAGTTGATTTAAGTCTTTGCTGCTCCCCTACGCCAAAACCAATGAGATGAGAAATTTTAAATAATCTGCGATTTCTCCAGAGATTTCTTGGGAGGTTCTAAAAAAGAAAAAGAAACAGCTGCCTCCCTAGTATTTTGACCTTAGCTGTTGTTTTAACTTGTTCTCAATTCTGCTTGACCATACAAAGAAACAGGTGGTTCTTCTCCCATTATTATGCTACCAATAAGAGTGCAAATGAGTTATTAAAATATAGTACTCCAAAGCTTATCTCCAAGAGAAGATACTTAAATAGCCTAAGTCCAGATCTCACCTTTTGGCTTCCTCTAGGTGGCACAAGTATTCATAAGCGATGTTCTGCCGCCTCCTCTCATCCATCTCCTCTGCAGAGAGCCTTTCATCATCCACAATAGCTGGGAACAGAGAATAACATCACATTACTGTAAGGGCAGTGTACATCAGCTAAACACCTGAGACAATCCACTAGAAAAAATTCACACACAGTTCAACATTGAACACTGAGACACAGGGGTACTGAAACACCAAACACAGAAAGAGATTTGCTTTGAATTTTACAATATTATGTTAGTTTTAGCAAAAAAAAATGCAATACTGAAGTACAGGTTGAAATTACTAAATAATAGAATGAGAACAGCAATTAGATTTCATAAACATATCATAGGAGTTAGACAACCTCAAATCAACTAGAGCATGGTCTACTTACAACAACTTTCTTTCACAAGTTTGTGAAATTGATCCAGCGGCTCAGCTTGGACCATCCTGAAAATTCTGGAGTTGAACAAAAAAATCAACAAAGACTTGTGTTTTCCCACTGCTAGAGGAAATTAAGGCTTCTCATCAACCCAAATCCTATTTTACAGATGCCAAAGTCTCTAAAATTCCTCCCTCACTTATTTCTTGGCTTTTATGAGACTAACCTTCCCGGTAAACAGCTATCCAAAAGAAAAAAAGCAATGGATATAGCAAGTGAATAGTTTTAAAGCACTCACTCCTTTCTAACACAAGCCTAGTTTGTAAACGTTCATGCTTCAGCTTTGCTTACACAGCCTCCCCATTTCCTGACTGCTCTTCCTCCAGCCACAATCTCAACAGCACCCACAGCAGCCAATTTGGCTGTCTATTTACATGACAACACACCTTTCTCATAAAAAATACCCCTTTTCCCTCTTTAACCCTGAATTTTAAGTCTGATGGCTATAAAATGAATTTGGTTTCTTGTCTTGGATTATTCATCTAATGAAGACAAAGTGTGAGTAGCAGGGATGGTCACATGGGGCAGGAATGTCAGTGCGTGCTTTACTGCCCCAGCTGATAGCTAGTTCCAGTCCATTTTCATAAATGGGAACCCTGGCCCAAAATGCTACTGGACCAAACAGAAGAGGCCACTCTCGTAGAAAGGCCAATCCCATGCTTGACTGATGAGGAGTCCAAAATATCATCTTGGCAGTCAAAAGAAATTTAGATCAAATTTTGAACTCTTACTGGAACAAGTACAATACTAAATATTAAGATCTAAAAATATTACCAAACTTGCCTTGCCCAGGTACCTTAGTTGGTTAGAGCACCATCCCCATATGCTAAGGTTATGAGTTCAATCCCCCATCAAGACAAATACAAGAATCAACCAATAAATGCATAAGTGGAACAACAAATTGACATGTTGTTTTTTCTCCTCTCTATCCTTTCCTCTCTCTAAAATCAATAAATTAAAAAGAAAATTATCCTGGTGGGTTGGCTCAGCAGTAGAGCATCAGCCCAGAGTGTGGAAGTCCCAGGTTTGATTTCCAGTTAAGGAACACAGGCCAAGTGACAATCTGCTTCTCTACTCCTCCCTTTCTCTCTCTCATTCTCTCTCTTATCTCCTCCTGCAGCCATGGCTCAAACGGTTTGAGCGAGTTGGCCCCGGCTGCTGAGGATGGCTCCACAGCCTCCACCTCAGGCTCTAAAATAGCTCCTTCGCGAGCAACGAAGCAGTAACCCCAGATGGGCAGAGCATCGCCCCCTAGTGGGCTTGCCGGGTGGATCCTGGTTGGGGAGCATGTGGAAGTCTGTCTCTGCCTCCCTGCCTCTCACATAATAACAATAATAAAGATAACAAAGAATATATAAATAAGAGCAAACCCTCAGAGGACTCAATATGTACTAGATGCTCATTTGTTGAACAATTATTTTGTTTCAAGGCCTTAAGCAATGTGTTTTCTATGCAGTTTCTCAGAAGTCTCATGCTTCTATGAGGTACATAATTTATCCCACTTGACAATACAGCCAACAGGCCAAAAGACCATTTCCCCAAGTGAAAGGCAGACACAGAGGGCTAGAAATATTTGGAAGAGATGGAGAAAACAAAAAAAGTATGGAAGAACTTTGGGGAAAGGCTCTGCTTATGGATGAGGAAAAGAAACCAGCGGAAGGGGACAGCGTGGAGATATGGAAGAGCACCAGGACAAGCTGTTATATAACAAAAGCAGGCCCAGAAAAGAAGGAGTTTCCACCTATATCACTATCCTCCCCCAGCCATTTTGCTATCACTCCCAATGGCCCACTGTGGCTTCATTCCTTTTAAAGGGGGAAACCTCATCCCAGAACGATGATATCGATACAAAGAATTGTATTTGTCAAAAGTATCTGCTTTTTCTTAATAAACTGAACCTGATTTGATTTTAGAAGAGAGCTCTTAGGTTTAGGAAAAGTATAAAAGCTCTCAAACAACCCTCCTCTGCCCTGCGTCAACAGGATTCCAGCCTTCTCTTCCCTGAACTCTTTTTTTTTTTTTTTTTTCATTTTTCTGAAGCTGGAAACAGGGAGAGACAGTCAGACAGACTCCCGCATGCGCCCGACCGGGATCTACCCGGCACGCCCACCAGGGGCGACGCTCTGCCCACCAGGGGGCAATGCTCTGCCCATCCTGGGCATCGCCATGTTGCAACCAGAGCTACTCTAGCGCCTGAGGCAGAGGCCACAGAGCCATCCCCAGCGCCCAGGCCATCTTTGCTCCAATGGAGCCTTGGCTGCGGGAGGGGAAGAGAGAGACAGAGAGGAAAGCACGGCGGAGGGGTGGAGAAGCAAATGGGCGCTTCTCCTGTGTGCCCTGGCCAGGAATCGAACCCGGGTCCTCCGCACACTAGGCCGACGCTCTACCGCTGAGCCAACCAGCCAGGGCCCCTGAACTCATAAAAACCCTCAAGAGGCTCCTAGCGAGACCGTCTCCGCTAACCATTCTCCTCAGGACCACCAGAAACATCTTTCTAACACTGTCCAACTGATGGCATTCTTCTTCTCAAAACTTTCAATGGGGTCGCATGCAGGAGTCTGTCTGACTGCCTCCCCGTCTCCAACTTCAGAGAAATATATATATAAAAAAAAGGAAATTAAAAAAAAATGACAAAACTTCCAAATGGAAAAACAAGAACATAAGAGACTGAAAAGATGGCAGCGGAGTAGGCAGATGCACAGACGCCCAGCTCTCACCACCAAACTGGAATACAAATCAATTTAGGAAAAATCAGCATGAAAAACCAACTCTGAACTACATGAACAGCTCTCAAAAACCAAGGAGCGAAGAAGAAGCCACAACAAACCTGGTAGTGAGCGCCTGAATCTCCCCTGCTTACAGGAACGGAGGGGGGCGGGTGAGGCTGAGAGCCCAGAGGGGATCTAACACAAGGGAAAAGACCAGAAACTACTGCTCACAGCCACTTGCCTGGCAACCAGGGAGTGAGGAGTGTTGAAAAGACCAGCTTATCTCCCAAGTGGAAAGGAAAGAGAGAGGGACAGACTGTGAGGGGCTAAGGAATGAAGGAGACGACCTATAAAAGCTGACTCATCCGTGCTGGAGGCGGCCATAGCTGGGGGAGGGACTGAACCTTTCACAAAACATAGCAGAATTGCTTCTGGATGAGAGATCTCCGGACATCTATCCAGCTCCAATCAGTGCAACAAGACACAACTGAAAACAAGAAGTGGGGAGGAGGGGCAGTAACTCAGGTCTCCATGGAGATCTGAGATACACCTCCTTCTACTGAAGCTGAGAAAACACCCAGCCCCCAGAGAGATTAGTTGGCTAAAGAGGCCTTCAGAGTCTCAGGTTACACCCATCACATTCCTGGATACAGTTTCAAGGAAGCTCCCTGCTGAGATCATTAAACAAGACTATCACCTGTTAAGAAAACAAACAAATCAAGACTTCAAAGCTGCCCAAATATGAAAGTGGATTACAGATAACAGCTCATACCAACCAAAGAAGACCTAGAAATAACACAACTGAAAACTGGAGGCAGACAACACCAAGCCTAGACTCAACCAATTCTACAAATAAAACACCCAAAAACAGACAATGAGAAGACAAAGAAGTGCAATCCAAATGAAACGACAAGAGACACCTTCAGGAGATGAGCTGAGTGATATGGAAATAATCAAACTTCCAGATGCGGAGTTCAAAATAATGATTGTAAGGATGCTTAGGGATCTTAGAACAACAATGGATGGTCATTATGAACACCTCAATAAAGAAATAGCAAGTATAAAAAAGAATCAGTCGGAGATGACAAATACAATATCAGAAATAAAGACCACAATGGAAGGAATTAAAAACAGGATAGATAGAGCTGAGGATCGAATCAGCGAGTCGGAGGACAACTGGAATGAAGGCATGAAAGCAGAGAAGAAAAGAGAAAAGAGACTCAAAAAGTCAGAGGAAACTCTTAGAGAGCTCTGCGACAACATGAAGAGAAATAACATCCGCATCATAAGGGTTCCAGAAGAAGAAGAAAAAGAACAAGGGATAGAGACTTTGTTCAATCATATCATAGCTAAAAACTTCCCTAAATTAATGCAAGAGAAACTCTCTCAAGTCCAAGAAGCACAGAGGACTCCATTAAAGAGAAACCCAAAGAAACCTACACCAAGACACATCATAATTAAAATACCAAAGCTAAGCAATAAAGAGAAAATATTAAAAGCTGCAAGAGAAAAAAAAGTTATCATCTACAAAGGAGCCCCAATAAGGATGACATCCGACTTCTCAACAGAAACACTTGAGGCCAGAAGGGAATGGCAAAAAATATTCAAACTAATAAAAAACAAAAGCCTACAACCAAGACTGCTTTATCCAGCAAGGCTATCATTTAAAATCGAAGGAGAAATAAAAAGCTTCCCAGACAAAAAACAACTCAAGGAATTCATTACAACCAAACCAATGCTGCAGGAAATGTTAAGGGGCCTGTTGTAAACAGATCAAAGTGGGAAAAGAATATAGCAAAAAAGGAATACATCTTTAAAGAAGAAAATGGCAATAAACAACTACATATCAATAATAACCTTAAATGTAAATGGATTAAATGATCCAATCAAAAGACATAGGGTAGCTGCATGGATAAGAAAACAGGACCCATACATATGCTGTCTACAAGAGACACACCTTAGAACAAAAGATACACATAGATTGAAGGTAAAAGGATGGAAAAAAACATTTCATGCAAATGGAAATGAAAAAAAAGCTGGGGTAGCAATACTTATATCAGACAAATTGGACTTTAAAACAAAGGATCTAGTAAGAGATAAAGAAGGCCACTACATAATGATAAAGGGAGTAATCCAACAGGAAGATATAACTATTATAAATATCTATGCACCTAATATAGAAGCACCCAAATATATAAAGCAGACTTTGATGGATTTAAAGGGCGACATCAACAGCAATACTATAATAGTAGAGCGATTTCAATACCCCACTAACATCACTAGATAGATCCTCAAGAAAGAAAATTAACAAAGAAACAGCAGACTTATTGGAAACACTAGATCAACTCAATTTAATAGATATCGTCAGAACCTTTCACCCTAAAGCAGCAGAATATACATTCTTTTCAAGTGCTCAGGGTACATTCTCTAGGATAGACCACATGTTAGGTCACAAAAGTGCTCTCAACAAATTTAAGAAGACTGAAATCATATCAAGTACTTTCTCCGATCACAAAAACATGAAACTAGAAATGAACCACACAACAGAACAGCTCAAAAATTCTCAAACACATAGAAACTAAATAGCAGGTTATTAAATAATGAATGGATTAAGAATGAGATCAAAGAAATAAAAAAATTCCTAGAAACAAATGACAATGAGCATACAACTCAAAATTTATGGGACACAGTGAAAGCAATACTGAGAAGGAAGTTCATAGCACTACAGGCACACTTTAAGAAGCTAGATAAACCTCAAATAAACAACCCTGCATCTAAAAGAATTAGAAAAAGAACAGCAAGTAAATCCCAAATGTAGTAGAAGGAAGGAAATAATAAAGGTCAGAGCAGAAATTAATGACATAGAGGCTAAAGAAACAATACAGAGGATCAATGAAACTAGGAGCTGGTTCTTTGAAAAGGTAAACAAGATTGATGAACCTTTAACTAGACTCAGCAAGAAAAAGAGAGAGAGAGGACTCAAATAAATAAAATTAGAAATGAGAGAGGAGAAATAACAACTGACACAACAGAAATACAAAATATTGTAAGAAAATACTATGAAGAACTGTATGCCAAAAAACTAGACAACCTAGATGAAATGGACAAATCCCTTGAAACATACAATCTTCTAAAAATCAATCTGGAAGAATCAGAAAACGTAAACAGACTGATTACACCAAATGAGATCGAAACAGTTATCAAAAAACTCCCAACAAAGAAAAGTCTGGGGCCCGATGGCTTCACAACGGAATTCTACCAAATATTCAAAGAAGAACTAACTCCTATCCTTCTCAAACTATTTCAAAAAATTCAAGAGGAAGGAAGACTTCCAAGCTCCTTTTATGAGGCGAGCATAATTCTGATTTCAAAACCAGGCAAAGACAACACAAAGAAAGAAAATTATAGGCCAATATCTCTGATGAATATAGATGCTAAAATCCTCAACAAAATATTAGCAAACCGGATCCAACAATATATGGAAAAAATCATACACCACGATCAAGTGGGATTTATTCTGGGGAGGCAAGGCTGGTACAATATTCGTAAATCAATCAATGTGATTCATCACATAAACAAAAAGAAGGAGAAAAACCATATGATAATTTCAATAGATGCAGAAAAAGCATTTGATAAAATCCAGCACCCATTTATGATCAAAACTCTCAGCAAAGTGGGAATACAGGGAACATACCTCAACATGATAAAAGCCATCTATGAGAAACCCACAGCCAACATCATACTCAATGGGAAAAAATTAAAAGCAATACCCTTAAGATCAAGAACAAGCCCCTTTCACCACTCTTATTTAACATAGTCCTGGAAGTCCTAGCCACAGCAATCAGACAAGAAGAAGAAATAAAAGGCATTCAAGTTGGAAAAGAAGAAGTAAAACTATCATTATTTGCAGATGATATGATATTGTATATAGAAAACCCTAAAGTCTCAGTCAAAAAGCTACTGAACCTGATAAATGAATTCAGCAAAGTGGCGGGATATAAAATCAATACTCAGAAATCAGAGGTATTTTTATACACCAACAATGAACAGGCAGAAAGAGAAATTAAGGAAACAATCCCCTTCACAATTACAACCAAAAAAATAAAGTACCTAGGTAGGAGTAAACTTAACCTAGGTGACTAAAGACTTGTACTTGGAAAATTACAAAGCATTGATAAAATAAATCAAGGAAGATACAAACAAGTGGAAGCATATACCGTGTTCATGGTTAGGAAGAATAAACATCATTAAAATGTCTATATTACCCAAAGCAATCTATAAATTCAATGCAATACCAATTAAAATACCAATGACATACTTCAAAGATATAGAACAAATATTCCAAAAATTTATATGGAACCAAAAAAGAACATGAATAGCCTCAGCAATCTTAAAAAAGAAGAATAAAGTGGGAGGTATCACACTTCCTGATATCAAGTTATACTACAAGGCCATTGTACTCAAAACAGCCTGGTACTGGCATAAGAACAGGCATATAGAACAATGAAACAGAACAGAGAACCCAGAAATAAACCCACAGTTCTATGGACAACTGATATTTGACAAAGGAGGTAAGGAAATACAATGGAGTAAAGACAGCCTTTTTAACATATGGTGTTGGGAAAACTGGACAGCTACCTACAAAAAAATGAAAGTAGATCACCAGCTTACACCACTCACAAAAATAAACTCGAAATGGATAAAAGACTTAAATGTAGGCCGTGAAACCATAAGCATCTTAGAAGAAAACATAGGCAGTAAGCTCTCCGACATCTCTCGGAGCAATATATTGGCTGATTTATCTCCACGGGGAAGTGAAATAAAAGACAGGAGAAACAAATGGGACTATATCAAACTAAAAAGCTTTTGCACAGCTAAAGACAACAAGAACAGAATAAAAAGAAAATCTACACAATGGGAGAACATATTTGACAATACGTCTGATAAGGGGTTAATAACCAAAATTTGTAAAGAACTTGTAAATCTCAACATCAGGAAGACAAACAATCTAATCCAAAAATGGGCAAAAGAAATGAATAGACACTTCTCCAAAGAGGACATACAGATCGCCAATAGGCATATGAAAAAATGCTGAACATCACTAATCATTAGAGAAATGCAAATTAAAACCACAATGAGATATCACCTCACACCAGCCAGAATGGCGCTCATCAACAACACAACACAGAATAAGTGCTGGCGAGGATGTGGAGAAAAGGGAACCCTCTTGCACTGCTGGTGGGAATGCAGACTGGTGCAGCCACTGTGGAAAACAGTATGGAGATTCCTCAAAAAACTGAAAATCGAACTGCCTTTTGACCCAGCTATCCCACTTTTAGGAATATACCCCAAGGACACCATAGATCAGCTCCAAAAGGAGAAATGCACCCCCATGTTTGTGGCAGCATTGTTCACAATAGCGAAGATCTGGAAACAGCCCAAGTGTCCGTCAGAGGACGAGTGGATTAAAAAGCTTTGGTACATATATACTATGGAATACTACTTAGCCATAAGAAATGATGACATCGGATCATTTACAATAACATGGATGGACCTTGATAACATTATACGGAGTGAAATAAGTAAATCAGAAAAAAATCTAAGAACTATATGAATCCATACATAGAAGGGACATAAAAATGAGACTCAAAGACATGAACAAGAATATGATGGCAACAGAGGTGAGGGGTGGGGGGAGGGGGGATGGGGCGAAGAAGGAGAGAGGGGTTGGGGGAGGGGAGGGGCACAAAGAAAACCAGATAGAAGGTGACAGAAGACAATTTAACTTTGGGGGAGGAGTATACAGCACAATCAAATGTCCAAATAATCTAGAGATATTTTCTCTCAACATATGTACCCTGATTTATCAATGTCACTGCATTAAATTTAATAAATTAAAAAAAAAACTTTCAGTGGATCCCCATATCCTACAGAACAAAGTTCTAGAACCTTTCCCTCTCCCGCACAGTCATGGAGCTGACATGTCAGTCACCCCTTCCGAGCAGCACTATATCTAGGGCCACAAAGCACAGCCTTTGAGTTTGAGTGCTTCTGCTCTCTATCGTCTCTCTGCCTGGAAAACTCTTGTCCCACCTTCTATGTGGGACATCTCTGACATCATCTCAAGCAAAACTCAGCAGATCTCAGAGTCAGAATCCATCCACTCTTCTCTGCACTTTGGTTTGCTCTTTTATCCCTTGCTCACACAGCAGTGCCATTGTAATTCCGTCAGGTCTGCCTCTCTTCAGTCAGGTGCCTTAGCGGAAAGGACTCTCTCTGATTCACCTCTACACCACCACCCACACATCAACCACGGCTCCTTGCACAAAGAGCACTCAAGTATTTTCTGGGAAATTATGTTCCAGAGAATACTCACTAAGTCAGTTAACCATACGCCTATAGTGAGTCAACTTTGCAAATCATGATTTTTCTCATCCTGGGTTTTCTCAGAAGATATCTGGCACCCCACATATCATCACATAATGCTCCATTTCCACCATCCCTAACAGGTAATCCACAGGACAACCCATGACTTCCAGTTTCTCATTTTAATTTCAGTCTAAAAATCTGTCTCCCATTTTTAACAGGATATTTTCATATAGTACCTTCTGACACATCAAAGTTTAAAAACAATAGAAAACATTTTTTATTTTTTTTTTTGAGACAGAGAGAGGGACAGATAGGAGCAGATGGACAGGAAGGGTGAGAGATGAGAAGCATCAATTATTCCTTGCAGCACCTTAGTTGTTCAGTGATTGCTTTCTCATATGTGCCTTGACAGGGGTAGGGTGGGGGACTACAGCAAAGCAAGTGACCCCTTGCTCAAGCCAGCAACCTTGGGCTCAAGCTTGTGACCTTTGGGATCAAGCCAGGGACCATGGGACCATGTCTATGATCCCATGCTCAAGCCAGTGACCCCAAACTCAAGCTGGTGAGCCCACGCTCAAGCCAGATGAGCCTGCACTCAAGCCAGCAACCTTGGAGTTTCGTAACTGTGTCCTCTGCGTCCCAGTTCAAGGTACTATCCACTGCACCACCACCTTGTCAAGCAATACAAAACTCTTAATGGGAGTACACGTACTCAGTCTACTCTCCCCAGCTGTTACGTGTGGGCAAAAGGAGGCCCTCCCATTGTCACCTTCATTCTTCATTGTTGCTTCCTTCCAGCCTCATGCAACCCACCTGGAAGGAGGCAAAAGCCCCAGCAGTATTCAGTCCTCTGGCCTCTGCTTCTGACTGTGAGTCCATAAACCTATGCAAGATTCTATCAGCCCAGGAGAGCACTGAGGGGGCTCTCAAACTCTGACTTCACCCCATCCAATGAGAAGATTTAAAATTTGAACTAAAATATCCACAAAGCTTTACATTGTAACTGCAACATAATTGGCCAAAGCTGATAGAATTCTATCTCTATTTAAGGTTCAACTCAAGGGCCACTTCCTTCCCAAAGTCTTCCCTCAAAATGCCCTCTCTCCTGGTACCTCCTTTATTACCTTATTTAATAGTAACGTCCTAGAAAAACAGATGTGTGTTCTCACAGTGTCAACACAGGCTCCATGCTCCATAAACATATACTTAATGAGCAAAATAATAAAAGGCCTCTAAAATATTTATGTGGGGCAGTTTTATTTGCCTATTTACAATGAATAAAATAAGGGTGCAGTCACTGATAGTGATTGAGCAAATATACATAATACCATCACATAGACTTCATTCAACTAATGTTTAATTCATAGGTTCTATGGGCCAGGCATGAGTGACAGCATGAGGGACAGGGCAGTGAACCAACCAAACAAAACATGTTTGTCCTCATGGGGCTTCCTTTAACCCACCCCTTTTTACCCTCTGACCTGGCACACTGCTCTTCCAACCACACACACACACACCAACCTCACCTTCCTTTACTAATGACCTATTGTCAAAGTGGAGGCCAAGGTTATGAGTTTGAGAAAGTCTTAAAAATAGCAAGAGCAGATCCTTCTAGGGCACAAAGGTTACCTACAAATATTTCTGCATTACTCAGCAGTTACTACATAGCAACTTCTGAAAAGAGTCATAGACATGGATAATAACCCTGCCATTTAAAGAGCTATCAGGGTACTGATAAAATAATTCACTCAAGCATGACTTTTCTGTCCATACAGCACTTTCCCATGTTATTGTAAGGTTCTCATAATCACTCAGAGAGTGGTATTATCTCTTCTTTACAAATGAGGAAGCTGGGGTCATGCAAGGGAAAGAAACCGCCTGTGGATATTTGATGGGACGATGGCAGAGCTAGGCTGGAATGGTGATCCCTCCAGCATGCTGACCCAGCTCCTTGCTCAGTGACATGCTACTACCAGATCTCAGTAAGCCAGGGATGGTCCAAAATGCCAAACTGAAGGACAGATCGTTTAAGTGCTTTCAGAAGTACTTTTATTTGAAAGCAACTTAATTAGACGCAATTTCCTCAAAAAATTTCATGTTTATTGGCTGCTTTGAATCCTAAGAAACATAGGACATTGTGAACAACACAACTTACTGAAGTATTAACGACTCACAAAATGCCATTTTTAATGTTAGCTAAAATATTGTACTTTAAAGCCATAAGTTTCTATGGGAAGTACAACATAGGGACTATGTAAGGTTTAAGGAGCAGAATGAGAATGAGTCGGTAAAGAAGGTATTGAAATAGAACTATAAGTTAGAAACAGGAGGTATGTTAAGAAGCCCATCTCCCAAAGAACACCCACAAAATCCAAGTGAAAATAGCCCAAGACCTATCTCATTCACTAAGGAGTTGGCATGGTTACTGTTAATTTCAGCTACTCTGTTCTCTTCACATGCAGAGACACCAAAGCCACCATATCCTTTGTATTAAAATTCATTTGTTTGCCCTGGCCGGTTGGCTCCGTGGTAGAGCATCACCTGGCATAATGGAAGTCCTGGGTTCGATTCCCAGTCAGGGCACACAAGAGAAATGACCATCTGCTTCTCCACCCCACCCCCTCTCGCTTCTTTCTTTCTCTTTCTCTCTCTCTCTCCTCCTCCTGCAGCCATGGCTCAACTGGAGCAAGTTGGCCCTAGGTGCTGAGGATGCCTCAGGGCATTGCCTGGTAGGGAGCTAGCCTGGCCTCCCTTCCTCTCACTGAATAAAAAACGTTTTTATTTGTTTGTATTTATTAATTTATTTACTTATTTATTTAGAGAGAGAACACGAGAGAGACAAAGAGGGTAAGAAGCATCAACTCGTAGTTGTTTTTTCACTTTAGTTTTGCATTAATTGTTTCTCATACCTGTCTTAAGGGCACTGAGCCAGTGCCTCCTTGTTCAAGTTAGCAACCTTGGGCTTTTCATGTTAGTAACCTTTGGGCTCAAGCTGGTGAGCTTTAGGATCATGTGGATGATCCCCTGCGGAAGCCAGCAATCCTGTGCTGATGAGCCTGCACTCAGAACCAGTGACCTCAGGGTTTCCAACTGGTGACCTCAGCATTCTGGACCAACACTTTATCCAATGCACCACCACCGGTCAGACTAAATTTCATTTGTTTTACAACAAATAGTTGAGTGGCTGTTCTAGGGACTGGACACAAAGTGACAGGTATGACACACAAGGTCCCTCATGAAGTTGGCAAGAATCATAAGAACCAGGGTTAGAAATCTCTTTTAAAAAATACTATTATTTAAGGCATGTCCTTTTTTTTTTTTTTTTTTTTTACAGCGACAGAGAGAGAGTCAGAGAGAGGGATAGACAGGGACAGACAGACAGGAATGAAGAGATAAGAAGCATCAATCATTAGTTTTTCGTTGCACATTGTGACACCTTAGTTGTTCACTGATTGCTTTCTCATATGTGCCTTTACCACAGGCCTTCAGCAGACCTAGTAACTCCTTGCTGGAGCCAGCAACCTTGGGTCCAAGCTGGTGAGCTTTTGCTCAAACCAGATGAGCCCACGCTCAAGCTGGCAACCTCGGGGTCTCGAACCTGGGTCCTCAGCATCCCAGTCCGATGCTCTATCCACTGCGCCACCACCTGGTCAGGCAAGGCATGTCCTTTTAAAGAAAAGCAGAATAATGAACACCAATTCATAGAAATACGCCAGCCACAATTTAGCATTTTGTGTACACATTGTTATCTGGCATGCCTCAAAATTTCTACAAGGAACCATGAATATCCTCGGGTACTTAATTCAAACATGTTTTAAACTATCTAAGAGTTGGAACCAGCTTTTACCTGGGGAGAATATCTAAATGAATATCTCCCACTTTCAGTACTTAAAGCATAGCTACTGGAGAAGACATATATATCCCAAGGAAGGTGATAGAAATGAGAGAATTGATTCCAAGATCCTAAAATTGGGGCAGGAGGCAAGACTGGAATATAAAGATGAGAGAACGCAAAGTCCAAAATTTCCAGTAAACTGATGCATTTGGCAAACTCGCCCCATGATATAGTCTGGTTTCATACTAGCGCCCTGAAGCATTGACAGCTACTTCAATTTAAGCTTTAAAGAATCACATGATCAAATTTCTTGTTATGGTAATATAATGTTATAGTAATTAAATATATAGAAATACAGAAAAATATGGAAGATATATATAAATAATTAGGATATAATATTAAGAGCAATTAAGGAAAGTATCTGGATAGGAATTCATCTAGTGTGTACAGATATGATAGGCAGACTCTGCCTTTCACGCAGGTCCAGTTAGTGTGTGTGTGTGAAGTTATATATAGATAAAAAGTGGCTTGATGTGACATTTCAGTAGATTAACATAGAGAGGAACTCCCAAAAAGAAGTGGTTTGAGGTGATAATCCTGTACATTGACACCTGTTAGAAGACGATGGCCAGAAAAAGTACTAAAGCTAAGGGACCCCCTGCTGCGGTATTCGCCCAGACTCCAAAGTTGAACATGGACTGTCTCCACACAGCTCTGACCAAAGCCAGCTGAGAGGAGCACACTGACAGGGCCCCCTTAAGCTGTACCCAGACACCCAAAACGATTTATGAGTAATAAACTGCCTGTGTGATTCTTGCAACTAACTTGTATGTCGGTAGTGTCTTTCCTCCAGTGGCAGTTAGTATCAGCACTGATAAGCAGAATCATCATAGCCACCTCAAGAGTAGTCTTGAAGAGGCTGCCAGCCCTGCTGTTAAGCAGAAGTGTCCCACTGTGCAAGGAAGTCGAATCTGGGATGCCTGATCGACGTAGAGCTTAGGCTCTACTGGGATACTTCTCTAAACAGAGTTTTCTTTTGAAAAATAGGCAAACCTGAAAGTGTTTAGCAATTGGATACATAGTCACAGGCACTGTAGAGAATCTGAAATCATAGAGATTTCTCCTTCGCATGTTAAAAACATGGGCTTCATCAAGTCACCAAAATTATGGGACGCTCACTACAGAGGCTCACATCTCATCCATCGCCACATTTTTAACATGTGCCAGGTAATAGCAGGTGCTTAGTAAAGGCTACTGAATGGTAGGTTCAGCTTTGTGCTTGAAAGGCAAAGAGGTTGTATCTTTCATGGGATTAGTCCTACCAAGGTAATATAGCCAGCCATACAGTCCTGATCCAAAGGGAAGATGAGGCCCTGGCCGGTTGGCTCAGCGGTAGGGCGTCGGCCTGGCATGCAGGAGTCCCGGGTTTGATTCCCGGCCAGGGCACACAGGAGAAGCGCCCATCTGCTTCTTCACCCCTCCCCCTCTCCTTCCTCTCTGTCTCTCTCTTCCCCTCCCGCAGCCGAGGCTCCACTGCAGCAAAGATGGCCCGGGCACTGGGGATGGCTCTGTGGCCTCTGCCTCAGGAGCTAGATAATAAAAATAGAAAAAAATAAAGGGAAGATGAATTTTACTTAAAGCCTGCCCTAAATACCTTTCCTGGAACTTCTCCCCCATCACACATTTCTAAGAATTCTCCAAAGTTATAAATCAATACACAACTTCAGAGGCTATTCAGGTTGTAAATGGCTGTAAGAGACTGTTGCCATCTCCTTTAATGTGATCATACTTGAGCACCTAAAATGCCATCAGTTCTACCAAGACTGGGAGAAAACTCAGCACACTTTTTCAAAAGAGGATCTCATGGTTAAATTGCACACAGGAGAGTAAAGTAATTTTGGTCTACTGTGAAAATCTGAACAAGAATGCCTACATGTATGTGTGTGTGTGTGTGTGTGTGTACTCAAAGCAGATCATGATAAGGCCCATCCCATTTACAGAAGTACAGAGGCAGGCCAGCATACAAACTAAGATAGGAAGAAGGGGTGTATCCAGGACTTTGTTTAATTTGGGAGAAAAATTAAAGGCAATGATACCTAGATTTGGGATTTCTTAGACAATTATAATTTCAGAAAACACTTTAGGGATAAAACACATCTCTTTTGCAACCAAGTAGGCAAGGGAAAATTCCATCGGCTCACTGCCTGCTCCTACACACTCCACCAGCCCCACACGGACCACTCCACCGGCCCCGCACAGACCACTCCACCGGCCCCACATAGACCTCAATGAGGAAAAATGGGGCATCACGTTTCTAAAACCAGTTCTAAAATTTTAACTCCAACAGTTAAAACTATGAAAAGGAATTGTAAAATCTTTGGTATGGCTGAGCTTCCACTATTTTTAAAAGAAGGGAAATGAATTCAACTCATCTCTACTTGGATATAAATTTTACATGCTTAAGATGGTCAGTGCAAAAGACTTCAAATTATTAATATTTAGAACCTGTCCTAAAATGATTCTCCCTGTTCTCTATACAAAACTAATATTTCAAGGACACAGATGTTTACCAAAACTTCCCCAGCGGAATGATGATATTTTACAACTGTTAATCAGACTTAGGTCTGCATAGTGACAGTTCCCAAGCTATTGTCAAGAAGTAGCAAGTCACTGCTAACACTGTCCCTATCCTCTTAAAAACTACCCCAAATAACCCAGAATATCAGAAGATATTTCTACAAAGCTGGAAGCCATAAAAGACAATAAAATAGTTTAGTCTTGGCCTGCTTTTTCCTTGAGTATTAGGAGGAAAAAAATAAAACAAATTACAAATAGTTGAAAGGTAAGTGCAAGAAAACAAAACAACCTCTTGATTATCGGTAGGTTCTGTGTATATTCATGCCCTTATGTCCTATTTTTCTTTTTTTTTTTTAATTTTATTTTTTTAATGGGGTGACATCAATAAATCAGGATACATATATTCAAAGATTACAAGTCCAGGTTATCTTGTCTTTCAATTATGTTGCATACCCATCACCCAAAGTCAGATTGTCCTCTGTCACCTTCTATCTTGTTTTCTTTGTGCCCCTCCCCCTCCCCCTTTCCTTCTCCCATTCCCCCCTCCCCCCCCCCGTAACCACCACACTCTTATCAATGTCTCTTAGTTTCACTTTTATGTCCCACCTACATATGGAATAATGCAGTTCCTGTTTTTTTCTGATTTACTTATTTCGCTTCGTATCATGTTATCAAGATCCCACCATTTTGCTGTAAATGTTCCGATGTCATCATTTCTTATGGCTGAGTAGTATTCCATAGTGTATATGTGCCACATCTTCTTTATCCAGTCATCTATTGACGGGCTTTTTGGTTGTTTCCATGTCCTGGCCACTGTGAACAATGCTGCAATAAACATGGGGCTGCATGTGTCTTTACGTATCAATGTTTCTGAGTTTTGGGGGTATATACCCAGTAGAGGGATTGCTGGGTCATAAGGTAGTTCTATTTTCAGTTTTTTGAGGAACCACCATACTTTATTCCATAATGGTTGTACTACTTTACATTCCCACCAACAGTGGATGAGGGTTCCTTTTTCTCCACAGCCTCTCCAACATTTGCTATTACCTGTCTTGCTAATAATAGCTAATCGAACAGGTGTGAGGTGGTATCTCATTGCCGTTTTAATTTGCATTTCTCTAATAGCTAAAGAAGATGAGTATCTTTTCATATATCTGTTGGCCATTTGTATTTCTTCCTGGGAGAAGTGTCTGTTCATATCCTCTTCCCATTTTTTTATTGGATTGTTTGTTTGTTTGTTGTTGAGTTTTATGAGTTCTTTGTATATTTTGGATATTAGGCCCTTATCTGAGCTGTTGTTTGAAAATATCATTTCCCATTTAGTTGGCTTTCTGTTTATTTTGCTATCAGTTTCTCTTGCTGAGCAAAAACTTCTTAGTCTGATGTAGTCCCATTCATTAATTTTTGCCTTCACTTCTCTTGCCATTGGAGTCAAATTCATATGTCTTCTTCTATGTATTTAATTGTTTCAGGTCTTATGTTTAGATCTTTGATCCATTTTGAGTTAATTTTTGTACAGGGGGAGAGACTGTAGTCCAGTTTCATTCTTTTGCATGTGGCTTTCCAGTTTTCCCAGCACCATTTATTGAAGAGGCTTTCTTTTCTCCATTGTGTGTTGTTGGCCCCTTTATCAAAAATTATTTGACTATATATATGTGGTTTTATTTCTGGACTTTCTATTCTGTTCCATTGGTCTGAGTGTCTATTTTTCTGCCAATACCATGCTGTTTTGATTGTCGTGGCCCTATAATATAGTTGGAAGTCAGGTATTGTAATGCCCCCAGCTTCATTCTTTTTCTTTAGGATTGCTTTGGCTATTCGAGGTTTTTTATAGTTCCATATAAATTTGATGATTTTTTGCTCTATTTCTTTAAAAAACGTCATTGGAAGTTTAATGGGAATTGCATTAAATTTGTATATTGCTTTGGGTAATATAGCCATCTTGATTATATTTATTCTTCCTAGCCAAGAACAAGGTATATTCTTCCATTTCATTATATCTTTTTTGATTTCCCTTAACAATGGTTTATAGTTTTCATTATATAAGTCCTTTACATTCTTTGTTATGTTTATTCCTAAGTATTTTATTTTTTTTTGTTGTAGTCGTGAAGGGGATTATTCTTTTGAGTTCGTTCTCAATTGTTTCATTGTTGGCATATAGAAAGGCTATTGACTTCTGTATGTTAATTTTGTATCCTGCGACCTTACTGTATTGGCTTATTGTTTCTAGTAGTCTTTTTGTGGATTCTTTGGGGTTTTCGATGTATAGGATCATATCATCTGCAAAAAGTGATACCTTTACTTCTTCTTTTCCGATATGGATGCCTTTTATTTCTTTGTCTTGTCTGATTGCTCTGGCTAGAACCTCTAGTACCACATTAAATAAGAGTGGAGAGAGTATGTCCTATTTTTCTAATCAATTAAGCTATTTGTGATGCAGGCATGAAAAATAGCAGATAGAAGGGATTTACACTTACTGTATTTCTCCATGTATAAGACACACCATTTTTCAAAAAAAATTGGTGTCTAAACACTGGGTGTATCTTATACAGTGGTTGCAGGATTGTTTTTACTTGCATTTCCTGCTTTTTTGCATTTGTTTTTACGCTCATTGTTGAAGACAGTGATTTGTCATCAGACACAGATAAGGACAAGCTAATGGATGGGAGTATTGACAATGATGAGGAGTTGTATGAATTTTATTATGAATAAAACTTGAGTTCAATAACCTTATGTAATACTTTTTTTTCCAAATTTTGGGCCCTAAATTTAAGATGAGTCTTACACATGGGAGCATCTTATACATGGGGAAATACAGTACTAAGTACTTGCTATGTGCCAGATATTTTACATATATTATCTCTTTGTCCCTGCAACCCTTTTCAGATAGAAATTTCAATCTCCACTTTTTTGGTAGGTAACAATTTCAGAGAGGTTAGCTAATTTAGGTTTAGGTCATTCTAAGATCATAAAGACAGGTAAGTGGCAGAGTTAGTATAAGAAATAGCTCTGACTTTGAAGTTCTGATTTTCTACTCTACTGAAGTGCCATGGTTTCTCCACATGGAAATGCTGGATGCCAGCCCAGCAACCAATATGCTCTCTGAACACACCATTAATAGTATTACTGATGTTTCACTAATAAGCAGATAGATTTATGCGACTTTGTTTTTCCTCCTGGAAATCATATAAATTAATGCTACTATCTTGAGGAAGTATAGAAAGTAAAATTATAGGCTTGCTTCTCAGAGATGCAGAAATCTCAAATGTAGTCCAACAAAGAAAAAAATGTTAAGATGACATAATGCCAGTGGCCAAGGCCAGGCAGGTTCACGTTGGATTTGGGCAGATGGCAGAAAAACTGTGGAGCTGGGAAGCATTGGGCCATTTCGTTTAATAGAGTCTCACAAGGACAAGCACACAGGCAGGGAAACCACCTCTCAGCAAACAAACAGCAAAATGGCCCCTCAGTGGTGGACAGGCAATCCACCATCCGCAATCCCTCCAACCCCAGCCCCGGCCCCAAGCGCAAGCACCCATAGCCTTATTAGGCCATACACACGTTGGGCTGCCACACACTCCACACTAATCAGAGAAAGGGCTTGCAGCCAGTAAACTAGCAAGCAAGCCTAACACAGCTGCCCCACAACAGCTCAGCTATCTGTGCAAATCACCAAGGTAAAGGTCCATTACAGGCATCTAGCCATACTGCTCGTTATTAATGGACCTCAGCACCTTTCCACAGTGTGCTGTTTGTTGCCACAAGCCCCATCCAAACCCCTCAACAAGCTCACAGGACCTGGCGGGGTCAAACGCATTCAAGGCCTGTGTTTCCTCAACAGTTCTCTGCTGCTGCAGCTGTAAAGAAAACACCTATTATCTCCTAATACTAACACCTGCTACACACATTAAAAGGGACCAATGGATTGCCAATTTCACATAGGGCCTCTGGCCCCTGCCTGTCCCTGTCGAACGGTCCCTCACCCTTCACCCTAGTCAAACTGGGACAATGGGTCTTGGGGATCCTGTAACCAGAACACCAGTCATTTTCCTGGCAGATGCCATGACACCCGGTTCCCCGCTTTTTCAGAAACTGGAAACTCTGTTCTGACTCAAGCTGCTGCCAAAGCTCCAAGACTTTATTAGGCTTGCCATCTAATTTCTCTCCATCTGCCCCAGCTGCAATCAATTCTACCCACATCTGTGTTGGGTAACTTTCACAGGCCCGTTTCTCTCGTTAGTCGGCGGGGGTGGGGCAGCATGGGCAGCAGCCCTCACAGCCTTAGGGTCCATCTCTGTTCTGGAGAGCATGATGCCATCCCCCCCCCATGTCCTGCAGCCGCACCAAGCAGGCTGCCAGGGGCTCAGTGGGTTTCTGTCTGAATTTCACCCCCAACTCCATCAGCTCTGCCCGAGTTCAGGGCTGGACCAGAGAGTGCTCCACTACCCGGGGAGGAGGCTGTGGCTGTCCTGAGGGACTCTCGGCTGCTGGGTCTTTACCTTCTTGGCAACCACCAGCCGGGCTCTGAGTCTGCAGATGGCAGTTGCAGCCTGAGCTTCCCCCCCCAGAAGAAGAGGAGTCGGAAATGCCTACTTCCGTTGACCGAGAGCCACTCCACTGGCAGGAATGCAGCTCCATCCTCTGTGCCCACTTCGGCTCCTGCAGCTGCCAGCTCTCAGTCTGAATGAAGCTGACCCTCGAGCTCCTGAACCCACAGTTGTTTCTCCAATAGCCGTTGCTGCCAACGTTCAGCTTCCAGGGCAAACTACAACTTGCAAACCTTCAATTCCTTCTCCAGAGACGGCTCCAGTTCTAGGCGTCATTGGTGCTTAGCCTGCACCTCACACTGCAACTTTAAGACCTGGTCGGTCTCCTTCTCCAGCACTCGCTCCAGTTCACACCATCATTGGTGCTCAGTAATGCAGCTCATCCTAGAGCTTTCAACCTCACTCAGCTTCTTGCACGAGCTCTTAGTTTCTTCTTGCAGGATTGTAAAAAAAAAATTAATTAATTAATTAAAAAGTCCAGCACACAGCCTCCACGAGGAGAGCCACTGGGAACAGGCACTCCTCTATCCCACCCCTCAAGGCAGCTCCATACCCATCTGCTCTGAATCCTGCCCACTATGCCAGATGTTGTGCTGGTGGCCAAGGCCAGGCAGGTCCACATTGGATTTGGGCAGACAGTAGAAAAACTGCAGAGCCAGAAAGGGTTGGGCCATTCCATTTAATAAAGTCTCATAATGACGGACAAGCACACAGGCAGGGAAAACACCTCTCAGGCAAACAAACAGCAAAATGGCCCCTCACAGCGGTGGGAAGGCAATCCATGTATCCACAATCCCGCTGAGAGCAAGCCCACATAGCCTTATATAGGCCATATACATGTGGCACTGCCACATGCTCACGCACCAATCAGGCAAAGGGCTTGCAGCCGGCAGGGAGCAAGCCTAACACAGTTACCCCATAGATGATATTCGGTATTGCAAATTAGATTATATCAGGAATGCAGGGACTGTTACAAGACCAAAACAAAAAACTAAATCATGCCTCTTACAGCATACGGCATAAGCAAAACCATATGATCAATAAATGCTGAGAACACATTTGAGAAAAATTTAACGTTTGTTGACTGAGTCAACCTTCTCCTTCCACCCAAAAGGTGAATTTCTGCCTCAACTGGCAAAACTACCTGATAAAAAAGGGGTGTAGCTAAGTGGAAAAAGCAGTGATTATAATTAGTATCACAGTCATGAATGAGTGAGTTAACTAGACATTTCATTTCCTCATCTGTAAAATGGAAATAATGCTACTCCAAGAAGCTGTTGTATGAGTATTTTCCAAAATCTTATTTTAAAATCATACATATCTAAAATTACTTAAGTTAAATTAAATCAATTAAATATTATAAAATATAAAATTTATACATAATAAAAACAACAGATAATCAGCTAAAATTGATTATACTTAGTGATTATACTCAATTTGGGTGGCTTTAGTACCTATCTTCCATAAAACTTAAAAATGAATGTATGTGATGTTAAATAAATTGAAAAAAAAGCACAATTTTAATTCCACACACACATTGAATATATGTGTATGTGTGTATTCTTAATTATATTTATACAAGGTTATATTATTAAAATGCACTATAATTTGGGGGGGGGGAGCTAAAAAAAAGACCAAAATGTTAAAGCACTTGTTTCAAAAAGGAGAGTTTTTTCCTTAACTCTTTTGACTTTCATACATTTTCCAAAACTCTATACTATGGTATATGTATATCAGAAGTAACATTATATTTGTTTTAATGTTCAGTTACAGAAAAATATTAAAAATATATAGAATGAGGAATAAACCTTAGTGTCACATCCATTGCAAAAATGCCTTCAGGCACCTAATTGATCCAGTTGAACTTCTAAGAAAGAGATCATTCAAGATTTACAATGAGGCCCGCGTGGTTGGCTCAATGGTATAGCGTTGGCCCAATGTGTGGAAGTCTCGGACTCAATTCCCTGCCAGGGCACACAGAAGAAGTGCCCATCTGCTTCTCCATCCTTCGCCCTCTCTTTTCTATCTCTCTTTTCCCTTCCCGCAGACAAGGCTCCATTGGAGCAAAGTTGTCCAGGGCCCTGAGGACAACTCCATGGCCTCTGCCTCATGCTCCAGAATGGCTCCCGTTACAACAGAGCAACGCCCAGATGGGCAGAGCACCGCCTCCTGATGGGCAGGCTGGGTAGATCCCGGTCGGGTGTATGAGGGAGTCTGTTTGTCTGCCGCCTCCCATTTCTCACTTCAGAAAAATACAAAAAATACAAAAAAAAAAAAAGGAATAGGAAAAAGATTTACAATGAATATTTTAGTCAGTTTTATTGTGAAAAAAAACCCCACAGAAGTTCAAAGACTGCAGAGAGGCAGATGATTAATACCATGATATTCTGTTGGAAGGTCTTAATGGTGTAAATAGCTTGGGTATGATAAGCTAATGAGAGAGAACAGGCAGGGTAAGACATAAGTGAAATAGAATGAATGTAAGGAACCTGAACTGGGGAAGAAGAGAAGGCAGCAATAAGCCTATATGACATGAAACCTGCCAAGTCTGCCTTAGGGAGACAAGAGAATAACACAGTGATGCTTTGAAAGGGCAGACTTCAGCAACAGAATGAACAGGATGATAATGAGCATGGTATATAATAAGGGAAGGAAAAGGAAGTAAACAAATAGCAACCAAATCATTTTGTGACTTCAGATGAGGGAGGTGGAAACTGCACATGGTACAGCACCAGAAAGTCATCCCAATATGCAAATTTCCATAAAGACAAGTTTGTATAATTAAAAAGGAAAAAATGTAGCAGCATCCTACTGTTCTAGAGATATGCCTGGGAGCTGACTTAAAACTACACTTATACTGATATGTTTAGAAGAGAAGTTTAATACAGCTGACTCAACTAGATGGCTATGAACAGAACACTATTAATGCAAGCATATGCTGTTTGTTAGTGAGTGTGAATCAACACATGATTCAGGGCAATTTTTAAAATATGCCAGAAACTCAGCTCTCAAATGCATCATGCTATGCAAATGAAGATATGTTGACAACAGAGTCATGGATCAAGAACACATTTCAATTTGATTTTGGACTATAGCAGTTTAGGCTAGCTCATGAGCAAAAAGACTTCTCTAGTTTTAAGTAGGACAGGCATCAGCTCACACATTTAGGGTCTGCCAGAACTGGGACTTGTAAGAAATCATAAAACACCACATTCAGTGCCAACACTAAGCAGCAAGACTTAACACAAAAATGCCAAGGTCTCCTGTTTCATAGAAGTCATATACATTTATAAAGTGCTACCATGTAAATGATCTCATATGACTATAACAGCCCCATCAGATAGATGGACAAGTATTATTACCGCCACTTGACTAAGACCAAAACCAGGTATGTGCTTTGTTCAAGGTCTCAGAACTATAGTATGGAACTGGTTTTATATGTAAAACCAAGTCTGGGTGTTTGTTTAGTTTTTACGGAACTTTTGGAGGTTCCCTATTATACATATTAGAGCAAACAGTTTCATTCTTTTATGTCAACAGTACAGGGTGTGGTAGGAGGAAATAGAATGGCTGATGTGGGAAGGGAGTTGAGCTGGCAAGAGCAGATGAAGCTAACATCAAGCCTGCAGGCTGAAGAGAATGTACACAAACCATGATTTTTTTTTTTTTTCTTTTTTTTTTTTCTTTTTTTTTTCTTTTCATTTTTCTGAAGCTGGAAACAGGGAGAGACAGTCAGACAGACTCCCGCATGCGCCCGACCGGGATCCACCCGGCACGCCCACCAGGGGCGAAGCTCTGCCCACCAGGGGGCGATGCTCTGCCCATCCTGGGCGTCGCCATGTTGCGACCAGAGCCACTCTAGCGCCTGGGGCAGAGGCCACAGAGCCATCCCCAGCGCCCGGGCCATCTTTGCTCCAATGGAGCCTTGGCTGCGGGAGGGGACGAGAGAGACAGAGAGGAAAGCGCGGCGGAGGGGTGGAGAAGCAAATGGGCGCTTCTCCTGTATGCCCTGGCCGGGAATCGAACCCGGGTCCTCCGCACGCTAGGCCAAACCATGATTTTTTAAACTGCTTGGAAAGTGTATAGAATACCCTGGGAATAGTTCTCTCATGAAAAACATTTAACCTGTTTGGGCAACAGAGCTGAAAACATTTTGGTGTTATTTTGTTGTGTGCTTTTTGTTCTAACATGATGTACCACTGCTCTTAAAAAGCACGTGGTCCCAAGTTGAGAAGAAAATGGATGTTCTTGTAAACACAGTGCAAGACACTAAGGTTTTCAGATAATACTTTACTCCAAAAAAGCCAGGGCAGCAACCACCTTAAATATCAGCCATGTTCTTTGTAATGCTGGTGGTTGAGGCCAGGCAGGTTCTCAGTGAATTCGGGCAGATGGTAGAGGAATTGAGGAGCCGGAAAGCATTGGGCCATTACTGTTTAATAAAGTCTCACAACAACAGATAAGCAAACAGGCAGGGGAAAACCTCTTCTCCAGCAAACAGCAAAAATGGCCCCTCACAGTGGCGAGCAGACAATCCACAATCCTCAGTCTCCCTGAGGGAAAGCTCCCATAGCCATATAGAGACTATACACACGTGGTGCAGCTAGGCTC
The DNA here is from genome assembly GCF_036850765.1 of Saccopteryx bilineata. Taxonomy (NCBI): domain Eukaryota; kingdom Metazoa; phylum Chordata; class Mammalia; order Chiroptera; family Emballonuridae; genus Saccopteryx; species Saccopteryx bilineata. Next base: position 200,621,813 of record NC_089493.1, on the reverse strand, counting down.
ACGCACCAATCAGGCAAAGTGCTTGTAGCCAGGGAAACCAGTGAGCAAGCCTAACCAGCTGCCTACATTCTTCTTCTTCAGATTTATATGAGTAGTTGACATCCTTCAGGCATTTCTCTTTGGTGCAGAAGGGTCATGGCACTGTATGTAAATCCCCATGCCCCACATGTCCAAGGCAGATCAGAGGAGATAGCCAATTTGTGCATTGGCCACTAGCTCCTTAGAGGATTTGAATATAATTTCAGAATTAAGTCATTGTTTCTATTCCAGCCATGAGAGCCCTGCTAGCATTTGTGCAGCAGAAGCGTTCATGGATATAAAGCCAAGTGAGAAAGGAAATTTATTCTTATTATTGGTCCACTAGGTGCAAAATTCTGGCAGAGAATTATGGAGATGCAGAATCCTAAAATGCCGTCCAAGTGCCTCATAATTAAAACCAATAAATACAGCATATGTGGCAAAATCCCTAACTAGTGGCTAAATATACTGCTCACAAAAATTAGGGGATTGGGGAATGTACAGATACTCCAGTACTTTCAGCCCTTTGTATAGTGCATTTTCACCAATGAAATAAAAGTTGGTTTTGCATCTCATTTGCATAACTGAACAACTTTCTTTGACTTGTTTGCTTTTCTGATGTTCTTGTTTAATTTAAAAAAATCAAATGCTTCTTTTTTTATCGCTTCACTTCATATTCATTCTGAAATATCCCCTAATTTTTGTGAGCAGTATAGTTTACAGTGCAGGTCAGGGGTAGACAGAAGGGATGAGATGGGGTGAGAGAAATGACTCTGTGCCCCTAACAGTTTACAATATAAGAGGACTCACAAGCCCCTTCAAGACAAACTAATTATAGGACAAAGAACAGAAAAGCCAAGGGAAAGAAAGAAGATTATTCCATGATGGGGTTAATAGAGTTTGTTTTCTAGATTAAAAGAGTTTGAAGTGGGGGTTGAAGGAGGGGAGAGGAAAATTGGGCAGCACACCTAGAGCAGTAATAAAAACTAGAATGTGGAAACTGCACTCACATCAAGAAGCATCTTAATATCTGTACCATCCCTCAGCCCTCAAACTATCCCCTCCTCCCTTCCCCACCTTTCCAAAGGTCTCTAGACTTGAGAGGAGGAAAAGACAGGCTATCCAGGACATTTCACAGCTGTTTCTCAGCAGTGTAGTTAAAGAACTACAGGTTGTTTGATGAGAACATGTCACCAGATGATAGCTTATAATGAAGAAACTGGGCAGAGTTCCCTCTATTGCTAAAAGCTTGTTCAACAAAGTTAACCTGCTATATCTAATAACACATATAATTGCTGTAGAACCATGTAGAGTTCACTGGGCATCAGTATGAACAGAATGAACACTGTTTCTCTGGTTAGACCTGAAGCATCAAAGATGTCTCACTGGAGCAGAGTAGACCAGAGCAGGTAGAGCAGACCAGAGCAGGCAGAGCAGACCAGAGCACAGCAGAGCTGTATAGCCAAAGAGTAGCCTGGCCCCAGGGTTGCCTGGCCCCTGAGCCACCTCACAGCCATGCTGTGTTGCTTCATAATTGAAGCTGTATGTATTACTACTGAGCTCTTCCACAGCCCTGCTGTATCACAGTTGAGCTGTTCACACAGAAAATAGTTTCCTTGTCATAGCACCCCAAATTGGGGGTTCCTGTTGATGCCAATAACTATCAGTTGACAATATATACAATGGAATATTATTTAGCCTTAAAAAGGAAGAAAAGTCTGACATAGGCTACAACACAAATGAACCTTGAGGACATTATGCTAAGTGAAATAAGCCAGTCATAAAAGGACAAACATTGGATGACTCCACTTACATGAGGTTCTCAGACTGGAATAATATTTCAAATCCATAGAAACGTAAAGTAGAATGTAGTTGCCAGAGGCTGTAGGGTGGTCTAAACAGGAATTAGTGTTTAAGGGGTACAAATGTTAGTTTGGGGAAGATGAAAAAGTTCTGGAGATGTATGGTGGTGATAGTTGAACATCAAAGTGAATGTACTTAATTCCAAAGAACTGTATATGTACTCAAAAATGGTTAAGGTAGTAAAATTATGTATATTTTATCACAATTTTAAAGAATGCTTATACAGTACTTTCTATATGGCAAGTACTGTTCTAACTTCAATGAGAATGTTAACTCATTTAATCTTCGCAACAACTCTATGATCAGGTTCCATTAGTATTATCGTATCATTATTATCCTTGCCCAGAGTCCACAGCTGGCAAGTGGCAAAGGAAAGATGCACAGGATGGCATTCCAGCCTCATCACCACGCCCCTAACCACTCTATGCAGCTGCTCCCAGCAAGTGAGACAGCAGGCCTGAGGGTTCACAGATCTCTGTCTATATAGAAACAAAGCAACAGATCCTGTTGCTCACATACCACTGGAAGGGTCCTAAGACACCAAACCACTCCAGACTTACAGTGATGAATTTAGGAATATCCAAAGGGCTCATCACAGATCTTGAATCAAATTTAACCTTGTTAGCCTGACCTGTGGTGGCGCAGTGGATAAAGCGTCGACCTAGAAATGCTGAGATCATCGATTCGAAACCCTGGCCTTGCCTGGTCAAGGCACATATGGGAGTTGATGCTTCCAGGTCCTCCCCCCCCTTCTCTCTCTCTGTCTCTCCTCCCCCCTCCCTCTCCTCTCTAAAATGAATAAATAAAATAAATAAAAATTAAAAAAAAAATAAAAAAAATTAAACCTTGTTAACAATTTCATAGAACCAAAGAATTTCACATTAACAATGGTCTGGTCTAATTCTGTTTTCAAGACAACTACTGCTAATCTATACCAGAAAAAACATGTTTATTTTCTTAATTTTCTTAAGTTTCTACAAATTACACAAAATTAATGGTCTATGAAAGAACTGAATCCCAAAAGGTCATGGAATGAATGTTCTAGGTCTGAGAGGTATCACCTAAAGCACATCACTCATCCTCTTCGGGTCTTATTTCCTCATCTACTAAATAGAGTACTATTGTCTCTCCCTCTCTCTTTTTGTATTTTTCTGAAGTGAAAAGTGGGAAGGCAGAGAGCATGCGCCCAACTGGATCCACCCGGTATGCCCACCAGGGGGTGATGCTCTGCCCATCTGGGCCTTTGTTCCATAGCAGCTGGAGCCATTCTAGCGCCTGAGGCGGAGGCCATGGAGCCATCCTGAGCACCTGGGCCAACTTTGCTCCAAAGGAACCTTGGCTGCGGGAGGAAAAGAGAGAGATAGAGACAAAGGAGAGGGAGAAGGGTAGAAAAGCAGGTAGGCACCTCTCCTGTGTGCCCTGACAGGGATCGAACCTGAGGCTCCCACATGCTGGGCCGACGCTTCACCATTGAGCCAACTAGCCAGGGCCCTACTATTGTCTTTTTAACAGTATCAATGGCTTAAGGTTAGCTTCACTATAAAAAATACTTTCAAGAAGTTAAACTGCTATTCTCATAATTCCATTCACTTGTAGGTTGTTAAAAAATACAGCTCTGAATGAACTACTCAACAGAGAGGTCAAGAATGATCACATGCAGGTCTCAAAGATTGTTCCTAGGGTTCTCATCCATCCAAAAGGTAATAAGGAGCTATTCACAGTATACATAGTATTTCACCCCTGCTAGAAGAAAATGCCTGTCCCTATTGCTAGCATTCTCCATGCTCCTCCCAAGGTCATGCTAGGACAAGAGTAAAGCAGACCAATAGCTAAGGATATAATGACAAATATGAGTCCCTCCCTCTTGCCTGAGGCTTCAATGTCTCTACTTTTTTTCTTCAGTGTATTTTATTTTATTGTATAATTTTCTTAAGAACAAGGGCATTCTATTGCATGACCACAGTACAATTTTCCAAATCAGGACATTTAATATTGATACAACACTACTATCCAATTCACAGTCCATATTCAAGTCTCACCACTTGTCCTGGTAAAGTCCTTCACGGCTTTCTTTTAGACACATGTATTTTATTGCCGTGTCTTTCTAGCCTCCTTTTATCTCAGACCGTCATCAACACTGTCTTTGTTGAGCTTATGTTTTTGAAGATTACAGACCGTTAATTCCATAGAATGTTCACCAGCCTATATTTGTCTGATGTTTCCTCAGGATTCAATGCTGCTTAAGTGCTTTTGGCACTTAACACAACCCAAAACTCAAGTGGTCTGTACTTTTCATAAAATCCAATCAGGAGGCAGGTGATGTTGGTTTGTCAATTTGACATTATGTAATGTTCACTTGAATCACTTGGCTAAGGTGAGGTGTGCCAGGTTTCTCCACTCTACACTTACCATTTCTCTCTTTGTAATAAACAAGTACTTTTAAGGGAGATACTTTGAGACTGTACACATATCCTTTCCCTCATAAAACTTTCATCCACTATTGTTAATATCTATTGAGGATTTTCTAACCCCATTACTCTTTCTACAGTTGGAAAGTCATCTATAATAAGATCCTCTCTTCTCATTTGTTTATTTATATCAGTTAGTGGATTGTACATTCAATCCCACACCTGTATTTGAAAAATTGACATATAAGGGAAAATGTGCCCAAGGAACTCTGGAATAGAAAAAAAATGGCAAGAAAGGGTTAAAATGGTACACAAAACTAGCGTAGAGTTTGCCCATAAATGTGCTAGAACTTCAACAATGTATTCTACAGCTGAAGATCTGCTCTATTACAAAACCCTGGGTATATTTCAGACATAAAATGCCATGTCACATAGCAGCTGCCGCTCATTCATTTACCATTCACTTTGTGGTAGAATTCTGATATTAACTACGATCAACAGCCCTGCTGGACAGACAACCCTAATTTACAAGAAGGAAAACACGGCTCAGAGAGCTAGGGACTTGCCCAAGGCCCTAGTGCCAGGCAGGCCAGAATCAGGTGTGTGGGTTCTGAACCAATGCTTTCCATATATGGCCCTGTCCCTTCATTTATAAAAAGGGACAGAGTTGAACTTTAAAGTTTGTACATCTACCATAATCTTTGCTTCCATTCATTTTATGTGTCAGATAACTATTATATTAAAATGTTTTATAATGAGATGATTTAAAACTCTGGAAATTATTAACTTGTACATGTTTTCTCACTGTAAATTATGGCACTCCCATTGAACAGCTCCTTCCAGAAAAATCTATTCACCCAGAACATGGTTATTAAAGCTTCTGTTGCATATCTCTTTAGATTCAAGCAGAATGAATTTTGTGTTTATTCTGCTGTTACACTGTAAGACAACTTTCTACTTAAGAGAAAAGAGAAGAAATTGGGTCTACAACTCAGGCAAGGTGAGATGTTTTACACACACTCAACTTTAAATTCTCTGTCCCAAGTGAAGGTCACATGAGAGGCCAGGTGTGTTTTTATATATTCCCTGTGGTTCTACAATTGTATATGCAGTCAGTTTAGTTTGTGAGGAAGGACTCAAATTTCTTCCCCTCCCCAATACACACACACCATGCACACGGCTTACATATTCATTACTAGAGCTATTCAGTGAGTGAAGTCAATCCATAGATCTTAATGACAGACCATACACATTATAACCCAGTTTATCTTGAAACCATTTTCTTACTTTTTTTTTTGTATTTTTCTGAAGTGAGAAGCGGGGAGGCAGAGAGACAGACTCCTGCATGCACTCAGCTGGGATCCATTGGGCATGCCCACTAGGAGGTGATGCTCTCTGCTCATCTGGAAAGTTGCTCTATTGCAATCAGAGCCAGCCTCAGTGCCCAGGGCCAACTTTGCTCTAATGGAGTCTTAGCTGCAGGAGAGGAAGAGAGAGATAAAGAGAAAGGAGAGGGGGAAGGGTGGAGAAGCAGATGGGTGCTTCTCCTGTGTGCCCTGGCGGGGAATCAAACCTGGGACTTCCACATCCCAGGCCAACTCTCTACCACTGAGCCAACCGGCCAGGGCTTGATACCATTTTCATTCAAGGAAATGAGATCTGTCTATTGGGAGTTAAGAAAGAATTTTTATAATAAATATACCATAGGGTTTTATTTTAATTGGAAGGATGGGGAGAATTACAACATCCCCTAAAGAAAAGTTTAGAAATAGAGTAGATATAGTATCAATGAGCACCTTGTATTATACCCAGTCCCTTTTTATAGCTTCCTTAATCTTCTCCACTGGCTTTGGACAACTTTGTTCTGTGTTAATGCCTCAGCTGGACGGGCTGAGACCATATAGATGAGAAGTCAGCCACCTCATTTCCAACTGATGCAGGCTTTGGGTCTCAGTATTTGTTTGTTTGTTTTGTTTTGCCAGTTCCTTTCTTTCCTCTCATGGCCATTTCCTAGCCACTGGGTAGGTTTTTTTCTATTCCCCATGTTGTGGATATAACTGTTCCTCATGGTTGCTGGAGTTGATGCCGGGAGAGCTGCGTACCATATCCTATTCCTCACAGGTCTGAACTTCATTCCACATGCACTGTCCTGTTGTGACTCCTACTCATCACTCAGGCTTTGAATGCCCTCTATATGGCACATGGGGACTTGCTTTCTTAAGTAAAGCAAAATCTCTTTCATTGGTATCTTTTACAAGACTGATGCAAGAGGGATGCTTGTCTGCAACAGTTCAGTCCAAGTTCTCCAGAAGGTAGGGAAGTAACAGGATTAACACTTTGCAAGCTGAAAACAGAGGCACAAAAGGTAGTGACTGAAAAGGTACCTGTCAGAAGTAGACTAGAGACCAGCCCAAACATATGGCTGAGACTCACCAGATCCTAACTATTGGCTTTGTAAGAAACAGCACTATTAAAATGGTACCTTCTCTTTCCAACAAGTTCACTTTCCAAGCAGGCTCTTAAACCCTGCTTCTTTGATTGCATTTTTCATATTCCATAACTTAGACACACCTCTAGAAAAGTAGGTACTTGAGGGAGTAAGTTTTATATTCTATCCAGGAAAAAAAAAAAAGAGTTCACTGAAATGTGACAGATGAGACCTATGGAGGAATGTGATTACCCATAAGGAGGAAGACTCAATGGGAGTCTCAGACTGTGAAGATGATGACAATGAACAGTGATTAAAAACAAACAACAAAAAAACATGCTAACCACTACTGAGCATTTACAGTTTTGCTAATCATTTTAAGTCCTTTACATAATTATTTTAATCCTCACAAAAACTGTGTGAGGCAGTTATTATTGTTTCCACCTATTAAATGAGGAAACCAAGGCACAGAGTGGTCATTTGTAGAGCCAGGATTGAAACCAAAATAGTCTGGCTCAAGGACCCAGCTCTTAACCAATTGGCCATGTTGTCTCAAAGACAGCTCTGTTTCTACGGCGATAATGGGCAGCATATCCTCACTGTCATTCTAGTTATCCCAGAGTTCTCTGCTGGTCTAGGAAATGAATACAAAGTCTGGGTGCAGTGAGATGAGACTCAGGTAACATGATTAAGTTCTGGTATTTATAAATCTGGTATTTATAGAAATAAGTATTCTTTCCTTCAAAATAGCCATCTGAGAAACTCTATGTTCATTCCAACTTGGCTGACATTATTGAACACATTTTTAGATGCCTCTTTTGGAATGTCTTTCAACTCAATTATGTGTTTCTTTCAAATATCCTGAAACTCTGTCTTCAAAGATGGATCAGATGTTTGCAAACACCAGTAGTAAACTTCAGCCCAGACTAAAAAATAAGGTGACAAACTGAAGATGTTATTACTTTAGATTATTTTTTTCCTTCCTGGCTGATAAAATGATGCTGATGGCAATTCCAGGAGAAAGTAACAAAACTCTGAACTATGGGTGCTGATTTGAAGGATATTGCACATTTAAATGTGGAGCTATTTTGTTGTTTAGCTTCTTAACTTCAGAGTTATAACTAACAGGTAAGAAACTTGTCCCTTGAGTTTCTCAATTTCAGGATGACAATGAGAACCTCCTAGTCACTACAGGCAAATGGTAAAGCACTGGATTTAAGAATCAGGATTTGTCTAACTGGTGGTGGCGCAGTGGATAAAGCATCAACCTAGAGCACTGAGGTCCCAGGTTTGAAATCCCAAGGTCACCGGCTTGAGCACGGGCTCAGCTGACTTGAGTACGGGTGAGCCAGCTTGAGCATGGGATTATAGGCATGACTCATGATCGCTGGTTTAAGCCCAAAAGTCACTGGCTTGAAGCCCAAGGTCGCTGGCTTGAGCAAGGCATCACTGGCTTGGCTGAAGCCCCCCAGTCAAGACACATATAAGAAGTAATCAACAAACAACTAAGGTGCTGCAACTATGAATTGATGCTTCTCATCTCTCTTCCTTCCTGTCTCTATCTCTCTCACACACACAAAAAAACCAGGCTTTGACATAAAATAGCCTGGATTCTAATTCCAGTTTTGATATTCACTCATCTCTAAGCCTTAACTTCTTTATTTGTAAAATAGGATGTTACCTAATTAGGATATAGGCAGGAAAGAAATGGTACTCAAGCAGGGTAATGGAGAAGAGTTTAAGGAAAACACTATTTACAAAGGCACAAACAAATTCAGGGAAATGAGCAAGGATTGTAGGGTACCCAGGAGTTAGCAACAGCAGAGTCATCACTTGTCCCTGGTAAAAGGGACAAGAGGAGAGACTATTAGCAGCAAAATTTTAGTAGGAGAGGGCCACCAGACAGAAGCTGTGACCACAGCAGAGAAACCCGTATCACCTCTAACACCCAGGGAAACACTTTGACTTATTTTCCAACAGCCAGAGGGAAAGGGACCCCACATATATAATGGCCTGCCTCCTACAACACAGAGCATGGTGGACTAGAAGAGACAGAGGACACCCAGTTTGGCATCTCACTAAATTGTGAGCCAGTCCTCTCACAATCACTTATTTGATGTCTCTGTTCATTCTACTCAAAAATAAGTGCCATATGGGCAGGAACTATTTGCCTAATGCACTGCCTGGCCAGCACATGGCTCAGTCACTGATATAGGGTATGTCTCACGAGCTTTCATTGGGATACAATTTGAAATATCACTGTTTGAAAAATGACTAGTTTGATACACAACACAGGAAATAAACAAAGAGCTTATACCTCTAAAATGCAGATCTGGACCTCCATTCCTGTTTCCACCTTGTTCTCCTAGCTTGAGAGGAGTGTGATGCTCAAAAAGCCACCCCAAGAATATTAACAGAAATAGACCGAGTTAAATCTTATTAAAACCATAAATCTTTTCTAATGCTTCTGAATTTCCCAAATTTGATTATATGAATACAGTTCATTTCATTTGGGAGATAATACAAGCTTAAATGTTTCAACCTAACATGACTATGTCTACTCTTAGTAATTATGAAAGCCATTATACAAAGGTCACTTGGAATCACCATGCATGTCAGGAACTGGGCTGCCACCAAGAAGGCTTCTCGGTGAAGTAGAGAGAATAGAAACAAATCAACCAAAAGGTGGTTTTAAAAAACCTCTCTGATGATTACAGTGCATGCTAAGCAGACTAGTGCCTACTTGTGCAAATATTACACCTACTGTAACTGGTCATATAATAAAATACAAGGAACATAAGATGTAATAACATCTCAACCTTGGATGTTTACCAAATTAACTTTAACATATTTAAAAGTTAAAATTTCACATGGCAACTCACATTGTAAGAGCAATATAGAAATACCTAATTCATTAAAATTTTTAAATGGCATATAAGTAACAAATGAATTCTCTTTCATACCTAACATCTACCCAAGTCCTATGCGCATCCCCACTAGAAACCTCCATTAACAGTTTGATGTGAGTCCTTTAAAATAGCTTCCTAAATTTTTGCATATATGTTTATGTTATGTTAAAATATTTATGTATTGTTGAATACATGGTTTTCTGTAAATATTATTGTCATTTAATACATGGATATATTCCCATGTTAGTACATACAGAGCTACATCATTCTTTTTAAAGGCTGTATAGTGTTCCTAACATACATATTTCAATTTTTGTAAAGCATTCCCCAGTTGTCAGGTAGTTAGGTTAACTTCAACTTTTCTACTCACCTTATTTTCATTAATTCTTTGCAATATACACAACTCACTTTTATTTCCCCATTTACAATGAACTCCTTCTTGATATAGCTTTGCTGATTTCTACTTAAATTTTCTACTGAATCAGTACTGTGGTGTAGTGTGGACTAAATATATAGTTGAAGTGCCTCTTTTTAAGTGGTTACAAATTCTTTGAATCCTTCTATTAAAGGTGGGATCTATGCCCCATCCCAGGTATCTGGGCAAACACAATGACTTCAACCAACAGAGGGTGACAGAAGTGACTTAGTGTGACTTCTGAGGCTAGGTTATAAAAGTCCATGCAAGTTTCCTCTGTTTCTTGGAAGCCAGCCCCCATGCTGGGAGGCTCACATGGTGTGCTGGTAAACAGTCCCATGTGAGTATAATCTTCAAGTTATCCCAGCCCAGGTACTGAGCATAAGAATGAATAAGTTTCTAGATGATTTCAGCTTTCCCAGAAGTTTAAGTCTTTCCAGCTCATTAATTGGTCCAGTAAATGGAGAAAAGACAAGCCATTTCCACTCCGCCCTGCCTGAATTCCATCTCAGAGAATCTGTAAGCATAGTGAGATGGTGGTGGTTTTATTGACTAAGTTTGGGGCTGATTTGTTATATAGCACTATATACAAGAATCAGTTTACATAGGTCTGCAGGTGACATTTCTCTCATCCCAAATCTTATTACTTCTTCCTGTAAAGACAAGTCCAAACATGTTGGGTCTGGACTAGGAACTCAAATTAGTCTTTAAACCACTGTAAACTCTTCTGCCCTTACCTATAAACTAGAAATAACTATTTTCTTTTATAAAGGCATGCTGTGGAAAGCTAAAAATAAAAAGTGCTAAAATCATATACAAACAGAGTGGTTGTGTGTATGTGTTCCTTTTCATTCAGCTGGAGCAAATAATTTCAAATTCAAATTTCCAGTGAACTTGGGTTTAAGATTTAGTCAGGATCTCTGGACTTTCGGATGGAGAGTATAAGAACGTTATTTATTTCATTTCTTTCTTTCACAGATGGGCACTCTTCTAATTTTGAAAAGTTATAAATAGTGCAAATTTACTTTAATATCTTCATAAGAGTGATAGGAATATTAACCAATTTTAATACAGACCAACAAAAAATAAAAGGATACATAATGGACTAAAAACAAGAAAGAAATATGCCAAAATGGTTATATTGGGGTAATGAGATTAAAGATTATTTTAAATTTTTAAGGCAGTTTAATAAGCAACATAAAGACATGGCTATTCTTGCAGATAAATGCCCAAACCTGACTCCTGACACAGAACAGTGGGTGGCCTGGGCTCTGTACCTTCCTTGGCATCATCAGTTTGAGATGTTGTACATAATGATTCCCATAGTGCCCAATATCACCTCCCAATCCCACTTCATTCCCTGGGACAGGCAGCCCTGCAGATACAAGGGCTTCAGGGTAACCAGAGGAGTAGCAACTGTTCTCCATGTTGCCTAATACCCCAGGTGAGCATTCCATGCTAATAGAGTGTGTGCCTGGCTGCCTGTATTCCCTGCAGAGCTGAGCAACTCCAAAGTTATGCCAAAGCCCTTCTGAGGGGCTGGTTCTCCTGTGTGACTCTCTGCTCAAACAGAACCCACAGAAACAGCAAACAGCTCAGGGTCTAAAATGGTCCAATCTGCTACCTTTCTGAAGCTGGTTTGCCCCTTCAATGCCCATTCAGGGAGTACAGCCATCTCAGCTCTCCTGATAAACTGCTCCTCACAGCACCAGGTGAGTGGCTGCACGCATTGGTCCTTCTGCTGCCCAACAGCCTGTAAGGCTCAAGCCTCCTGTCCCACCCACACAAAGGTCTGTGGGCGGCCCCTCACACAGCAGATTGCCAAAGCCTTCTGCTGTCCCTACTCAGGATGTTCCATCATCCTCCTGGACATATTTGCCAATTTTTCTTTAACTGTCAAGACTTGGTCCTTATTAGAGCCTCACTACTAGAAGCAGGGTCTAAAGACCAGCAACACAAGGCGTCTGGAGCTGTCATGCATGCAGTCTACGGCCCAGCCTGGAGCTCCTGAACCTGCAGTACCCAGCTCCTCACAGGGGGCACAGGCACAGGAACGTGTGCTGCATGAGAGAACCCTTATTTAAAATGTAACATTTTTTGTCAGTATAAACCCTATTACGCTGGTCATGGTAGAAATTTTGAGAAAATAGTTTTAAGTGGTAGGAAGCAGCATAATCGCATTCCCTGCAGAAAGACCTATTATTCATGCACTTTTAAAGGGGAGGGGACAGAGCTCTGCTCACTTTATGTCAGAGCCAAATCTGAGAGCATGAAAGTGAAGCTATTTCATTTTAAATCACCACCCACCATCATAGACACTAATTGGTCCAATAAATGGCATTATAAAAGCTTAAGGTGGGGGCTTGACCAGAACAAAACACAGCAACACAAAAAGATATATCCAGAAAACAATTTTGTTTCTTTACCTATAGCAATGATTCTCAACTGGGGACATCTGGCATTGTCTAGGGACATTCTGGGTTATCATAACTGAATGGGGCGGTACTACTGACATCTGGTGCATCTGGGATGCTACTAAACATCCTACAATGCGCAACCCCTCCCAAAAAAAAAAACAAAGAACTGTCCAGTCTAAAATGTGACTTATGCTGAGGCTGAGAAACTCTGACCTTTAGAATTAACTGTAGTGTCATTTATTCTTCCCTCTCAGGGTCCTCCATCACCTATTGCTACTCAATAAAAGGTCTGCACTTCCCTTGCTCAATGGTTTCCCACTCTTGGCTCAAAAAAGAGCCTGCCATTGACTGTGTGACAGCCAGAAACAGAGGAGCCAAGGCCTTGTCCTTTCAGCAGGAAGGGCCCCCACTTGTCTCTTCCTCATTATTCATGCAACACAGGCCTTAGGTTACCTATTATAAAATCATGGGCTGGAAGGGGCCTTAGTGATCCTTCAGTCCAGCTCCCTCCAAGGCGTATTAAAGGGGCACACAGACCTCATTCTTTATAACACAGAGGAAAAAGGAGCTGGGACTCACAGGAATGCAGAGAAAGGAACAACAGCACAAAGCCCAGCGTTTGAAGCCCCCAAGCAACTGTTGTATGGCAGTGCTCTAGTTTTAGCTCAATTTTCCTGAAAAGGCACACTGCTTCCCCTTTTCTCCAATGCCCCAGTATCTTCTCCAACAGTTTTGGCTTCCCCTTTCCTCCAAAGGTTGCTGTCAAGTTCTGTCTAGGAAAGCGAAGCTCATTTCACAAAACAAAGACAGATCCATCCAACTGGGCAGGACCACCATACGACCCACTTTGTCCAGAAATGGCCCAGCTGACACCATTGCACTGACAAAATGAATAGACACTGCCCCTCCACCTCCTTTTTCTACAAGGTGTCTAAGTTTGAACAAAGGATTATACTATAGCCTCTCTTCTGAGACATGCTATTCCCAAGGAAAACAAAGCTCCAGGACTGGCATGCTACTGCCGAGCACAGCCAGCCACAGACCTGAGAGTTAAGCCCGGGTGCAATTATGTCTAATTTGGCTCTTGCTGGTGATGTGCCAGCTGACTGGAATTCTGCTCACTGAAAATGACTGGACACCGATGAAGGGAAACCAGAACTGAGCTCATGCACTCTAATCCTGTGACTTGAGGGTGTCAAGAGAAAGGTTATTGGCACAAACCATGGGAAAACCTGCTCTCAATCTGACCCCTGAAGTTAGTTACACAACAGTTTCCAATTCAAATTCAGTCCATCCTCCAACTTCTAACACCAGCACACACGAAAAACTCGTACTTCCATGTGGCACACACACACACTGACCCATCGCACCTGAGAGGTTGATGGCACTCAGAAGCTCAGAGAAAGGCTAGCAAAAAAAAAACAAGGCCAGCAAGGTGACTGGCTGGCAGTTTGTTCTATCACACAACAACTCCTACCTAAGACTCTTAGCCCAAGCCAATCAAGTCCAGATGGGGAAAGACTTGACATCTTTAATCAGCCGGAAAAATTTGACAACTAGTGTGGGTGAGTTTTTCTTCCCCTCATTTAAATATGATTACAGGGCTCTTTAGGAAAAATGAAGACTACAGAACAGGAAGCATGGTTTTCTCTAAAACAACTGTTAACAATTTGATAATTTCTTTCCAGCCTTTCCCCAAAAAATATTTAAGTTCTAACCCCTACAATGTATCCTGCCTTTCCACTTTATTATATAAGCATTACTCCACATCATTAGAAACCAATCTGTTTATTTTAAGTTGTGCCTGTGGTTCTCCAATGGCAACATTAACAGCTGCCTGCTATTCAAACTTCAAAAGTATATGAGTAACATAAGGTAGTAAATAAAGAGGATGGGGAAAGAAAGGGAGACTAAAGCAATAAAATTTTAATGAAAAATCTATCTCAGAAAACAGTCTTGGTCACCAGTGCTACGAGTTTCAAATCTGCCCTTCAATTCTGCAGGAACCAGCAAAGAGGGCAGGCTCGTGTCGTAACTGGGTGAGCACTAGCTCCAGAAGGAACAAGCGAGTACACACGGGGGAGGAAAGAGCAAGGCAGGCAGGCACAGTTAGAGCCTCCAACCATGTCTCAGAATCCCTGCCCTTGTGGCAGCCAAGACTCTACACGCACTCCACTCTTCTCCTCTCCTCTAACCAATCCCACGCACCTGCAGGCAGTCTCAACTCTGGGCCTCAGCTCATGTTGGCTCTTCTGGGATACATCTTGCCTCACCTACTGAGCAATGACCAAACGCTAGGCACTGTGGTAAGCGCTTTCCACTTGCTATCCCATTTTGTCCTAATGATGCCATCAAAAACACACCACTACTCCCTTCTTCATTTCATAGGCAAGGCAATCAAGGCTGAGTGGTAATAAGTGACAGAGCCCAGGCTCTGCGACACTGTGCCACCTCCCCTACCAGGAGGTCCGCTCTCAGAGGGCAGTGAGATCAGCCCAAAGTGTTCCTTTGTCCGATGTAGGCTTTATGTATATCTCACTTCCTTCCTAAAAGTATTTGAGCAAATAAACAAGGGCAGATATAGTAGAAAGAACTTATAAGTATGAAGAAATAAACTGGGTGAAGGAAAAAATAAAAGTAGACAAGAACAATGAAGGCAGAAGGGGTATAAATACACCAAAACAATGTGTAAGCCCACCATAAATTCTACAGATAATCCTCAAATTTGATTCTGTGCTATCAGCCAAAACAAAAATTTAAAAAGTGGATATTCATAAACTTGAATTATGGACTTATGTCAAAAAGTCCTGTTGCCATAGAAATTATGTTGGAAACAATGTATGTCTCAGCCATCAGCTTGATCAAAAACCTTCTAAATGAGTCTATTTTCTGCTTAACTGTTCGCTAAACCACAGACACTATAACTAAATTTGACAGAAACTTGTCTAAAAGAGGACCACCCAGTACCCAGTTCCCTAATTCAGATGCATTGAATAGACTTGAAGTCACTGAGAGGGTTTAAATTATCATTATGAGGGGTTTGCTTCTGCACAGTGATGCTGTTGCTGCTATCTTTCCATTTGTCTCTCTCGCTAGGTTAGTGCCCACCATGCATCATCTGCCTTCTGCTGCTTCCAAATCTTCTCTTTGATATTTGCTGCTCCGCACTCTTCCCACTCTTCCTTCTCTCATCTGTTCTTGTGATGTCTCAGCCTTAGCAATAGCCAAGCACTTGACTTAGTAGTCAAGTCAACCCCACTAACTCACTAACTCACTGATAGCTATACACATATCACTGTTTATGATCAAAATCATTGAGCTAAAAAATACAAGATGTCTAAAATTCTTCCTTTTCCCAAATTTAATGGCTATATGAGTTAAATAGTTTCCCCCTAAATTCACAAGTGTCCATAACCTCAGAATGTGAACTTATTTGGAAAGGGGTCTTTGCAGATGCAATAAATTAAAATGAGGTCATACTGCATTTGGGTGGACCCTAATCCAATGATGAGTATCTTATAAGAAGAAAAAACATACATCTAAGGAGAATGCCATGTAACACAGAGGAAGAGATTAGAGTGATGCATCAAAAAGCACAAACTACAAGGAATGCCAGTAACTACGAGAAGCTAGGAAGAGGCAGGGAAGGATCCTTAGCAGAGCCTTCAGAGGGAGCACGGCCCAGCCAACACCTGAATTTTAAACATCTAAGCTTCCAGAACTAGGAGAGAATAAATTTCTACTGTATTAAAGCTACATATATTGTGTTAATTTGCTACAAATAGGGAACTAATACAATGGCTAAATGTTTTACCCAGAAGACAGACTATCAAGTACCAAAAACTAACCTTTTAACTTGTATTTAACAGGTACAGTAGACACAAAGCCTGGAGTCATACTGCCTGGGTTCAAATCTGCCAATTACTGGCTGTGGGATCTTGGGCAAATTACTTAACTTCTCTGTACCTCAGTTTTATCACCTGTAAAAATAGAGATAATATTACTAATCTCAATGGTTTCTGTGAGGATTAAATTGGGATAGTCACATAAAGTGCTTAGAACCTCTATCTAGACATATAAGCACTCTATGTATTTGTAAGTATCAGCTTTAGAAGTTAAACTGACAGAAAAGAAAAAAAAAACTGACAGAAAAGATGGCAACCAGTCCCCTCTTCTTGGAACTGTGTACACAGCACCCACCTCTCGTGGTCCCGTCTCCTCTTCCCAGGCAGGAAGTACGATGGGATGTCTCTCCCAGGGCTGTCTAAGCAACCAGAGACTGGCCCAAGAACAAGATCTGCCACTGATGTAGGATTGTCCAGGTTTCAGTGCTTCCTAGGCTATTCTCCAGAGCCAACTTTTTCAATTGTTAAATAATCCTGGAAACTCCACAAACTATACTTAACACGCTTCCAAACTAATCATTAAGAAACAACTCAGTTACATGGAGTTAGATTGTTGTAATTCTCAGCTCATTTCCACCCAGAGTGGAAGAATGAGCAGCCTCCCAAAACAGCAGGCTGCCCAGTCCTGGGTCCACATTCACCAGGCACAGTGCAGATGAGATCCTCCAAACACACTTTTTTAGCCTGGACTCCATGGTCTCAGCAGTATATAAAATGACCAACACTCACCCATAGGAAATAAATGACCAAAACTCAGCCCACAGCTGTTCTAGAGCCTTGGCTCTCATGTTCTTGACACCTTTCACTCTAATTAAGAATTACCGCCTGAACAGGCAGTGGTGCAGTGGATAGAGCATCGGACTGGGATGCGGAAGGCCCAGGTTCGAGACCCCAAGGTTGCCAACTTGAGCGTGGGCTCATCTGGTTTGAGCAAAAGCTCACCAGCTTGGACCCAAGGTTACTGGCTCGAGCAAGGGGTTACTTGGTCTGCTGAAGACCCGTGGTCAAGGCACATGAGAAAGCAATCAATAAACAACTAAAGTGTCGCAATGCACAACGAAAAAATAATGATTGATGCTTCTCATCTCTCTGTTCCTGTCTGTCCCTGTCTATCCCTCTCAGTGTCTCTGTAAAAAAAAAATAAAAGACTCACCATTTTAGAGGCCTCAGGCTGTCAGTTACAAGACAGCCAAAGAGAGATGCTAAGTCCAGTGAAACATTATAACTCACTGAAAAATACCAGCATTCTGAATAATACATCTGAGGATAACTGGGATTATACTTATAATACATTTGAAATTGATGGGAAACATATTAATACCTTGCACCGAATGAGTGCCTTCTCTGTACCAGGCACCAAGAATGTGACATAGGTTAATTTATTTGATTTGAATTACTATTAATATCTCCATTTTACAGTTGAACAACACAAACCAGGAAAGTTAAGACTTTGCCCAAGGTCATACAACTAGTATTTGAAGGAGTTAGGTTTACAACTAAAACAATATTCTATTTTAAAAATCCTATACACCCCAGAGAGGCAACTGGTTACCTCCCTTTGCATTATTTATAGAGACCAAAGACAACTTACGACCTATGTCCTAATACTATTTAAATTACCAACCCAAAACTAAACTCCTTAAATAAGAAGTTCTACATATGCAAAAATAAATAAATAAAAAGTTGAACATAATGTAAATAAAATACTATAGCCTTTGTGCTACATACCACCTGAGGTTGCAAAGAAGTAAATCTTGCAATAGGCTATATCAGTGGTCAGCAAACTGCGGCTCGCAAGTCACATGCAGCTCTTTGGCCCCTTGAGTGTGGCTTTTCCACAAAATACCACGTGCGGGCGCTATCTCAATAAGAAATGTACCTACCGGCCCTGGCTGGTTGGCACAGTGGTAGAGCGTCGGCCTGGCATGCAGGAGTCCCAGGTTCGATTCCCGGCCAGGGCACACAGGAGAAGCACCCATCTGCTTCTCCACCCCTCCCCCTCTCCTTCCTCTCTGTCTCTCTCTTCCCCTCCCACAGCTGAGGTTCCATTGGAGCAAAAGATGGCCCGGGCGCTGGGGATGGCTCCATGGCCTCTGCCCCAGGTGCTGGAGTGGCTCTGGTCACGACAGAGCAATGCCCCGGATGGGCAGAGCATCGCCCCCTGGTGGGCGTGCCGGGTGGATCCCGGTCGGGCACATGCACATGCGAGAGTCTGTCTGACTGCCTTCCCATTTCCAGCTTCAGAAAAATACAAAAAACAAAACAAAAACCAATAAACTGTCAGAAAGAGAAATTAAGGAAACAATCCCCTTTACCATTGCAACCAAAAAAATAAAGTACCTAGGAATAAATTTAACCAGGGAGATTAAAGACTTATACTGGGAAAATTATAAAAAACTTTGATAAAAGAAATCAGGGAAGATACAAACAACTGTAAGCATATACCGTGCTCATGGTTAGGAAGAATAAACATCATTAAAATATCTATATTACCCAAAAGCAACTTATAAATTCAATGCAATACCAATTAAAATACCAATGACTTACTTCAAAGATATAGAACAAATATTCCAAAAATTTATATGGAACCAAAAGAGAACACGAGTAGCCTCAGCAATCTTGAAAAGGAAGAATAAAGTGGGAGGTATCACACTTCCGGATATCAAGTTACACTTTAAGGCCATTGTACTCAAAACAGCCTGGTACTGGCATAAGAACAGGCATATAGATCAATGGGACAGAACTGAGAACCCAGAAATAAACCCACACTTTTATGGACAACTGATATTTGACAAAGGAGGTAAGAGCATACAGTGGAGTAAAGACAGACTCTTCAACAAATGGTGTTAGGAAAATTGGACAGCTACCTGCAAAAAAATGAAACTATACCAGCAACTTATACCATTCACAAAAATAAACTCAAAATGGATAAAAGACTTAAATGTAAGGTGTGAAACCATAAGCATCTTAGAAGAAAACATAGGCAGTAAGCTCTCTGACATCTCTCGCAGCACTATATTTGCCAATTTATCTCCACGGGCAAGTGAAATAAAAGACAGGATAAACAAATGGGACTATATCAAACTAAAAAGCTTCTGCACAGCTAAAGACAATAAGAACAGAATAAAAAGACAAACTACACAATGGGAGAATATATTTGACAATACGTCTGATAAAGGGTTAACCAAAATTTATAAAGAACTTGTGAAACTCAATACCAGGAAGACAAACAATCCAATCAAAAAATGGGCAAAAGAAATGAATAGACACTTCTCCAAAGAGGACACACAGATGGCCAATAGGCATATGAAAAAATGCTGAATAGCACTAATCATTAGAGAAATGCAAATTAAAACCACAATGAGATATCACCTCACCCCAGTCAGAATGGCGCTCATCAGCAAAGCAACACATAATAAGTGCTGGGGAGGATGTGGAGAAAAGGGAACCCTCTTGCATTGCTGGTGGGACTGCGGACAGGTGCAGCCACTGTGGAAAACAGTATGGAGATTCCTCAAGAAATTAAAAATAGAACTGCCTTTTGACCCAGCTATACCACTTTTAGGAATATACCCCAAGAACACCATAGCACTGTATGAAAAGAAGATATCCACCCCCATGTTTATCGCAGCATTGTTCACAAGAGCGAAGATCTGGAAACAGCTCAAGTGTCCATCAGTGGACAAGTGGATAAAAAAGCTTTGGGTGTGTGTGTGTGTGTGTGTGTGTGTATACATATATATACACACTATGGAATACTACTCAGCCATAAGAAATGATGACATCGGATCATTTACAACAACATGGATGGACCTTGATAACACTATACTGAGCGAAATAAGTAAGTCAGAAAAAACTAAGAACTATATGATTCCATACATAGGTGGGACATAAAAATGAGACTCAGAGACATGGACAAGAGTGTGGGGGTTACGGTGTGGGTGGAGGAGAGGGAGGGGGTTGGGGGAGGGGAGGGGCACAAAGAAAACCAGTTAGAAGGTGACGGAAGACAATTGGACTTTGGGTGATGAGAATGCAGCATAATCAAATGTCAAAATAACCTAGAGATGTTTTCTCTGAACATATGTACCCTGATTTATCAATGTCACCCATTAAAATAAAAATAAAAACATGTTTTCTATCCTTTTCCTTGAAGGTGGGGTGGGGGTGGGGGGTCAACTTTAGAGAAAACCTTGTATCACTTTGTAAGAACACACTATCCAAATGGCTACAGGTTTCTGAGGTTTGATGATATCATGGCAAACCCCTAAAACAGAAAGTAGAGTGAAACATCTGTGATCCATACAAGAAAGGTGAACTAGCAACTGCCAGTGAGAAACGGCTTCAGGCTCCAACACCACTTGCTTTCAAGCTCCCACTGTCACCTGCTAGCTGTATGGACTGAAGACATCATGGATTTCAGCTTCTTTGTGAGATGGGAAAGCCAGTGGCCCTCTCAAAGATAATAATGAGCAGCTGATAGCTATAATACAAGAAAAGCACCCAGCTCTTAGTAAATTCACAATCCTTAATTCCACACCCCATGCTGAACTGCCTCCCTATTCTGCAGGACTTACCAGACAACCAAATCAGAAGTGGAGTGTCCTTGTTTCTCTTTTGGTTGCCATGAAGACTTGGTGCCTTAGATTTGTGTGGATACTAATCTAAAATGAGCTGTTAAAAGCTTGTCGAGAGGGAGGGTGAGGGGCAACAGTAAAGGGGTTAGCCAACACTCTAAATAATACTAAATTCTAAAACAAACTATAGGCCCTGGCTGGTTAGCTCAGCGGTAGAGCGTCGGCCTCGCGTGCGGAGGACCCGGGTTCGATTCCCGGCCAGGGCACACAGGAGAAGCGCACATTTGCTTCTCCACCCCTCTGCCGCGCTTTCCTCTCTGTCTCTCTCTTCCCCTCCCGCAGCCAAGGCTCCACTGGAGCAAAGATGGCCCGGGCGCTGGGGATGGCTCTGTGGCCTCTGCCTCAGGCGCTAGAGTGGCTCTGGTCGCAACATGGTGACGCCCAGGATGGGCAGAGCATCGCCCCCTGGTGGGCAGAGCGTCGCCCCATGGTGGGCGTGCCAGGTAGATCCCCGTCGGGCGCATGCGGGAGTCTGTCTGACTGTCTCTCCCTGTTTCCAGCTTCAGAAAAATGAAAAAAATAAAATAAAATAAATAAATAAAACAAACTATATTACAAGCTTACACTCTCCCAAACATGTCATTTTGGCTAACAACATGAGTAATTAAAGTTAAAAGCGTACTAAAATAACACTTTAGCTTTATTTTAGTATTTTTTTAGCTGTTGACCTTAAAGCTCTTTGTGTAATGCTCAACTGAAACATTTGTACATGTAGGACTGACTTGACTTCTGTCTAACAAAGACAGCATCACATGGCAACATTGCACACATCTCAAACCTTCTGCGGTTCAAATGGAAGCGCTGATAGAAAGAGCCAAGCTGTACTGAACACAGACATATTCGATCCTGCTTTACACACCCAAGTTTAACTAGTACAGAACTTAAAATTTCTTCATCTCAGGTTGATGTTGGGAAAAAGATAAGAGGTTTAGTTATGTTGCTCATACCAATATTCCGGTTACCAGGTGTGATGCTGATGGCCGAGGCCAGGCAGGTTCACATTAGATTTGGGCAGCATTAGTCCATTCCTGTTTAATAGAGCCTCACAGCAGACAAGCAAACTGGCAGGGGAAACTGCTTCTCACTGTAGTAGGCAAATAAACAGTGAAAATGGCCCCAGCAATGGAGGGCAGGCAGTCTGCAATCCACCATCTGCTCTTAGTGCAAGCACCCATAGCCTTACATAGACTTAACACATGTGGCACTGCCATGTGCTCATGCACTAATCAGGCAAAGTACAAGCAAGCAAGCTGTTTTCCCAACACCAGGCAACTTAGAAATCCTACCATTCAGACAAGAGCATTATTCGAAAGTTCGTAGCATCAGCCAGAACCTTCCTCTACAACACAGCCATACTGGATTGATGTTGCACTTTTTAAAGAAACCAACAGTAAAACATTGAATCACTATTAATTTTACAATATTTCTCATAAGAGGAAAGAAGTTCAAAGGGTAGATAACCACAACTCTCACTACATGAAGGTACTACAGACCCATAGTAGACACTTCAGTGTTGATTGAATCATGGTGGCAACGTGTTTTCAGAATTACTTTGAAAAATACATCACAATTCATTACAACAGCACAAAAGTTACTTTTGAATCATACATACCTAAGCATAAGTGTTATTTACATTGGTTTTGAGAATAGAAGGAGATTCTGGTTATAACATACTGCTCACAAAAATTAGGGGATATTTCAAAATGAATATGAAGCAATAAAGGAAGCATTTGATTTTTTTATTAAACAAGAATATCAGGAAACAAACAAGTCAAAGAAAGTTGATTATGCAAATTAGATGCAAAACCAACTTTTATTTCATTAATGAAAATGCACTAGACAAAAGGCTATTAAGTCCTGGAGTATCTTAAGTTCCCTGATCCCCTAGTTTTTGTGACCAGTGTATACACTATTTTGATTATGTCTAAATTAGTATAGCAGTCTCTACTTTTCCTTTTTTTATTTCTTCTCTGCAGAATTGCAGTTAGTGAAAAGTTGATATTTTAATTTTGTTCATAGTGATGTCACACAAAATAACTTCACAGGCTGCAGGAGGATGTGGCCAACATGAAAGCAGCAGGGATTAAATAGAAAGTGATCCACTTCATTTTAATTCACTGCTACAATGTGCAAAGCAGGAAGACTTCAGCAATCTCTCATCAGAAATCTGAGAAGGGTGCCTTTATGGAGAACTCATTGAGAAATCCCTCAAGTACAGCTTACTCTGTGGTATTTTACAGACACTCAGCCTGGTAGAGAGCATAGATACTATCACAGCCCTAAGCTGACTTTATTTACTCTGTACAAAATTATTAAATTAAGTGACATTTCAAGGGGAGGAGAGATGGCAAACAGAAGACCAGACCTAAAACAAGTGTTAACAACTTAACTCAAACTACAGAAATGCTGTTTCTAAAGCCTAGTCTAAAGTACCTTTTACTCAATGTGCAGTACTGGAGCTCAAATAGCAGCGATTGTATAGGGAACGTATGGGGACTTTGCTTATTTTTAAATGTCAGGGCATAAAGCCTGTTTGGAATAGTTCAAGGTTTTACTGAAACTGTACTTACCAAACCCACAACAAGCAAAAAGCAGAGCCCCGTCAATGCAACACAACAAGGACAATCCTGTGTTATCCTCATGCTAACAGAAGCCCAGAAAGCCAACAACACCAGAAATTATATATTCTAATACATCATTTTGTCCCCTTTTGTATAGATAGTCAATGTTAGGTAGTGCTTTTTAACACCAAGGAATATGCCACTAGATATCATTTTTTTTTAATTACTACCATGGAATCAAAATTATAGAAATGTTCATTCTAAAGCATAATGGGCTATTGTATTAAAACCTTAACATTTTAGGGTGGTTACAAAGTTTGGAAACTGACAAATATTTTCCATTTATTACTACATTAAGTGACAAAAAAATGCTAGCACATCATGACCAAGGGTAACATAAACAGGAGTGATTCCAACGAGGTGGCATTAGACCAGAATCATGAGAAAAACTGGACAATGATCTCCAAAGAAAAGTGGCCCTGTGGAGTGTTCTTCATGCTTGTGGGATCTAAATCTCCTCGAAGGCTGGTTCTGAATTGAATTGTCTAGTTAATAAAAATGAAGCAACATCACAGATGAGCATACAGAAACATGAATGAGAATGCTGCATTCAGGCACTACACTCAGTGCAACTTTGCACGGCACAATGAACTAGAGAGGGACGACCCATGAAACATCGTTTAAAATGTGATATCAAAAACTATTTTTTGTATCTATTCACCCAGGTTCCAGATTTTGTGGTCATCTTATAATTTGGCAAAATGATACTATGTGTTCTGGGAGCTTGTCACTTATATTAAGGACTTTCAACTTGGATGAGCACAGCATGCCTCCTTGCACCCAGGGAGCTCTGCTGACTGTGTGGTTTACCAAAGTGCAAACTAAGGCTGAAAAGAAGTGGGTCTTGGTTAACTGCTGAGTGCATTTCTTCCTCAGGCTTTCTCCTCACCGCCTGACACCAACACAAACTAACTTCCCATCTCTAACACTCCATTCCAAGACTGGCAGGGAGGAAGAGGAGGGGTGAACTTTCACCAGCTGACCACTCCCCTTTCTTTAGTAGGCAAGTCTGTGGCCCTCTCAGCCAGCCAGAACCACAAAAAACAACCCTGCAACAGTTATCACCACCACCTTAACTGAAAGAAACCTGGTAGCTTTGCCACCAAGGCCAGCCTCCGCAAAAGATTAACCTGTGGTCCTTGGGCATGGCTCACTAACAGGGCCAACCCTGGGGAAAGAGAGCGCCAGCTGTTTGTTTTAGAGGAAATACTTCCTGGCACATGTTTAGTAAAGACTCTGAACTCTGCACACGAAGCCACGTGGTTGGTACTAATCTGGCTCCATCCATCCCTGACCTGCCTTTAAAGCAACCTCTTTCCCAGAGCAGTCCCTCGTTTCAATCACGCGGGCTTCTCTCCCCGCGACAATCCTCCCCCGGGCGCGGCACTGTCCTGGTAGGGTTAGAAGAGAGTGGGGAGGATATGCTAGGGCCAGAGGATTCACATCTGTAGGGCCGGAACTGGCTCTTTCGATTCAGGTGAGGTCCGAAGGAGCAGGGTAGGACGAAATGCCTACCCTTCCAGAAAAGCTGACTTTGCCAGTAACGGAGTGCGCGGGCACACAACTTGCGGCGCCCACCTGTAGCCATAGTAAACAAACTTTCCTCTCCTTCTGAGTTGAAATAATCCAGTCCTTTACGCCACCCCCTGGCCCAAGCTGGCAGCGGCCTGGAGCTCCGCGGGTTCCTCACCTGATACCCATAACCCCCCAACCTGGTCTATCCCGGCGCGCCTCGGTGGGGGTTGCCAGCTGGGGATGTGAAATTGGTGAGGAGGGCGGGAGGACGTCGCTCACTAACCCTTGCAACTCCAGCTCCCAACTTTGCAGCCACACAGCCCTCCCGTTCTCCCCGCGGCGCGCACCCGGCCACCTCGGCTCCTGCAGCGCGTTCCTTAGCGAGAGGGCTCCCTGACGGTGGTGGGCGCCACACACGCCCGGCGCACTTACAGCCATAGCGGGGTCTCTGCAAGGTCGGCAGCTCCTCGCGGGGCATTCTGCGCGGCTCTGGGGGCCCGCCCCGGGTGCGCCCCCCGCGGCTTCCCTCGCTGGCCAGGCTCGCCGGCTCCGCGCCCTCCTGGCGCGCTCGTATCCGGCTTCTCTTCGCCCTCCCCTGGCCGCCCCGGGATGGGCGCCTGGCTTCCTCAGAGCTCCCTCGTGGTCGCCCGCTGCAGCCGCGCGCGCTGACACTCGAGCCAAAGTGAACTCTCCTCGCTCCCTGCCGCCTCCGCCGCCGCCTCCCTCTGCAGGTTTCCTTTCTCCTCCAGGCCGGCCCCGTTATCCAACGCGCAAGAAGCGAGCCGCCGCGCAGCGACCCCTACCGTATGCGGGGCGCAGCGCCCGGGCCGCGTGGACCCGCCCCTACGGGTCGGGGGTTCAGGAAAGGCACTGAGCGGGTAGTCGCGCTAGGATCCTCAGGAGCTGAGCCCGTGCAAAGCTGGCGGCCTTGGGGGCTGCGGCTGCCCCGCCTGATGTTTCACTTCTGGAGCTTTTAGAGGGTGAAAGTGAATGTATGCGGGCAAGAGCAAGAAAAACCGCGGAGGACACAGGCAGCCCGGGTCGCCCATAGTGTTGCTCAGTTATGGGACAAACAGCGCAGTTTCTTCTCCTCTGAGGAGACTGAGCGTTTATCTTTTGTCTTTTTTCCCCTTCCAAAGGTGCTTCTGTGCCTCCTTGTCTACAAAATACAGGGTTCCCCTTTCATGACAAGAAACTGAGTGTGCATGCATGTTTGCTGGAAGGACGAAATAAACATTATTCAAGCTACTATTCAAAACACAGCTGCGAGTCACCCTCCGCTCACCTTCGGCCGGCCCTCCCCCCGCGCGGTAAAAAACTATCGCTCAGCCCAGCTGGGGTCGCACACACAAAAACCTCTTCCGGCTAAGCTTTTAAGGAAATTAAACCACATGTGGCTGTTTTAAAAGGGGAGTTTTCGTGCAGTCATCTGAAGCTGTTTTTCTCTTTGTGTCTCAGAGTGATAAGTTCTGGAAGAATGTGGGACTCTTCTATACCTGTGTCCTCCACTGCTTGTCAAAAGTGGAATGTGTGAGTGACCAGATGGATGACAAAATAAAATAATTGAGATAGAGCTATGATATTTAGTTGAAGAAAAGGTGACATAGTGACACCATTTTTAAGTATGCAAAAATACAACAAAGTGGCCAGCTATTTTCTGTTTCATATGGGAAATGCTGACCTCAAACTTGCTGAAACTCAGATCCTTGGGCCCCACCCTGAGAGTTCCCCCTGGTCTGGGGACCATGAATTTACCTTTCTAACAAGCTGTTGGGTGATGCTGACACCAAAGATCTGCAGACCATGCTTAGAGTAGTTATTTAAAAAATAAGTAGAAGGGATTTCAGTTGGACTTAGGGAAATATCATTCAGATGGAGAGAGCAAGAGGATTCTCACTCTTGCCCCTTACCACTTCCCTCCCCTGCACCACCACACCCCCAGAGTCTCACTTGGTTGGAATGGGATGAATGGGGTTTTACTTTATTAAAAAGCAGTTGGCTTTAATTTTCAGAGCAAATCAAAGGTGAAAAGGCCACATTTTGAGGCACAGCCCCTACCAGGGGTCCCCAAACTTTTTACACAGGGGGCCAGTTCACTGTCCCTCAGACCGTTGGAGGGCCGCTATATACAGTGCTCCTCTCACTGACCACCAATGAAAGAGGTGCCCCTTCCGGAAGTGGGGCAGGGCTGGATAAATGACCTCAGGGGGCCGCATGTGGCCTCCAGGCCCTTAGTTTGGGGACTCCTGCTAGTCGGTCAGTGTTCAACCAGAGGGGGAGAATTTCCTATTTCAGGAGATGCTGGACTGGCTTGAAAGATATCTAACATTCATTCCATCTCTATGACTCAATTCCATATATTAAGTACTAACAATCACATACCAATTTTCAGTGAGAGTGTATGATTTAGGGCTCAAATCAGTGGGTAGTCTATGTTGTTTAGAGGTAGGGAAAAATCACTGTGAACTAGAATAGTCAAGGAAGGTGAAAGAATTTAAAAGTGCCTGACCTGTGGTGGCGCAGTGGATAAAGCGTTGACCTGGAAATGCTGAGGTCACCGGTTCGAAACCCTGGGCTAGCCTGGTCAAGGCACATATGGGAGTTGATGCTTCCAGCTCCTCCCCCCCTTCTCTCTCTCTGTCTCTCCTCTCTCTCTCTCTCTCTCTCTCTCTGTCTCTCCCTTTCCTCTCTAAAATGAGTAAATAAATAAATAGGAAAAAAAAGAATTTGAAAGTGTAGCTTGAGATGGACCTTGAAAAATGGATGAGTTGGATGGACAATGTCCACCCCTGGAAGGATGAGGGACAATGGGGTGGGGCATTAGGGTGGAAGAGAGTAGAAGCTTTGAAACTCATACATATCAGATCATGGAGAACACTGAATGTCAGGCTAAGAAGACTGGATATTATCATAGGAGCATTTGAGAGTTCTTAAAGTTTTGGAGCGTGGATACTGCATGATGCAAGGGAATTTAGGGAAAGCGATTCTTGTGGGAGGTTATAAAATGGATTAGCGTAGGGCAACTTGGAGGTGCGGACACCTGGTGAAGGGACTTTGGCAGAGGTAGAATAGAGAAGTAAAGGAGAGCTTCACTGAGGCTGACACCAGTAAGAGTGATGAAGGGGTGTTTCAATACAAATAAGTTGGTACCATCGACACTTATACAGATATCACAGATTGCAATAAATAGAGTAAATATCTGTTCGTGGTAGAAAATGAAGATTAAAGCATAAACAGGTGATCTGCAGGAGAGTAGTTCTAAGTTCATATTATAGCTGGTCAACTCTTCTCTGAAGGCTCTGGGAAGATTTCAAGGCTTTGTCATGACTCATGTTTCTATTGGAGAACTTAACACTAGGAATAAATTGTACATAAAAGCAATTGCTCTTGATCCTTTTGCAAGTGCTGAAATTAATCTTTTCGAATTCAGTCTTCATTCACTGGGAAACAGTACTATTCACAGATCATTTCTTCACAGAATCTCAAAAAGAAAACTTGTTTATAGAATTCTGAGTTATTTTCTCTTAAGGTTTGACACTGGAGAGTGATTCAAATAAATATGAGGCAATGTGCCAGTTTGTTTTGCCATCTGACTATACTTGCAAAAATATTAAAAACAAAAACTGAGGCCACCTAGTGAAAATGTATTTTTAATAAAGTAAAAAATGCTTCTTTAATGTGAAAGATGACATTGGAAAACTACTAAATATGGTAAAACAATTTTTAAAGAAATATTGTTTTAAAAAAATTATTGTTTTCTAAGACCCATCTCTCTCCTTTTGATAAGTTGAAATGAGCACAAAGGTGTTTGAAAAAAATGCAACTTTGTTTTTATAACAATAACAGATTATTTATATCCAGAGATTCAAACAAGATTAAAAGAAAGGCATGCTTGAGTAAAAAATCTTGGCACACAATTTTAAGATTCCATTCACCTTTAAAATGGCTTGGTAATTTTCCAATAATATCATGTTATTGATCTTTTTAACATATTTACCAGAATAGTGACCAATGTGCTTTCAAAGCACAGCCAGAAGTGAGGCATAAAGAACCAACAGGAATGAAATGAATCAAGGTTTTCCAAAGTTCTGGGAGCCCTTGGGTTATTAAGATTTTCTCTTTCCCTGTCCTAGAAACAGAGAGACACTGAGCAGGAGTAGGAACTGCATTTTATTGTAAAGGAGATTTCTATATCTAAAAAGGAAATTGTTCCAGTCCAACATCATTTTTTTTTTAAAGAGTCAGAACAGAAATACATGCAGCCATCAATGTTTCAGTTCTCAAAAACAAAAGTGGGAGTAGCAGTGTCCAGGGAGGCAAGAGCTAGAACTGAAGGATTCTTAGCATCATTTGATGGACAGGAAAACAGAGAGGCACAGGGCTGGCATGACTTCCACGGCTGTGAAAAAATAGAGCCTACACTACCTTCCAGGCCCCCAAGAGTCTCTGCCCACTGTTTTTTCTATTGTGAATACTTTTGTTTATATATACATATATATTTTTCCAATGAACTCCCTTTTCACTTCACTAAATCCTATAATTTTGGACAACTTTCAAATATTTTGTCAATGTTCAATCAGCAAGCCTTAAGCAATCTTACCTTTTTCTCTTCTTTAAAGTTCTAAACAAATCAAACTTTGGAATAACTATTTAAACTTTCATTTTAGCACACAAATAAGAAAAATCAGGCATGATTCTATTGTTATTTTTTCTGTTTCACAGTTTAAGAAAGTTAGAACTCCAGGGACTCAGAAGATGATCCCCAAAGTGGCCTGGAAATGAGGCGAAAGCAATATTCTAGCAGATTCTACGTGGCCTCGTTCACTTTTTACCCCCTTTATCCTGCCTTTTCTCAATTGTATTTATTATCTGACATACCATATACTGATTATTTGTTTATGGTTTGTCACTTCCTTCTAGAATATGAGCTTCTTGACAGCCAAAACTTGGTCTAATTCTACACTACTGTGTGCCCAGGACTTGCTGCAATGCCTGGATATAGTAGCTTTATTACAGTAATGAATTTAATAAATACGAAATATACGGAAACTATACTAGGAATAGTTATTACTTTCAATCCTGTAACAACTCTGTTCAGAAAATATCTTATCCTTATTTAAAAGTGAAGAAACAGGCCCTGGCTAGTTGGCTCAGTGGTAGAGCATTGGTCCAGCGTGTAGAAGTCCCAAGTTTTATTTCGGTCAGGGCACACAGAAGAAACAACCATCTGCTTCTCGCTTCTCTCTCTCTCTCTCTCTCTCCTCTCTTCTCTTCTCTTCTCTTCTCTTCTCTTCTCTTCTCTTCTCTTCTCTTCTCTTCTCTTCTTCTCTTCCCCTCCTGCAGCTACAGCTCACTTGATTAAAGCGAGTTGGCTGCAGGCTCTGAAGATGGCTCCATGGCCTCTGCCTCAGGCACTAAAAATAGCTCGAGTTGCAAGGGAGCAAGGGCCCCAGATGGGCAGAGCATTACTCCCTAGTGGGCTCTCTGGGTGGATCCTGGTCAGGGCTCATTTGGGAATGTCTGCTTCGCCTCCTCTCACTAAAAATTAAAAAAATAAATAAACAATTTTAAAAAGTTAAGAAACAGACTCAGAGTTTCACAGGTAGTAATTGCAAGTCCTGAGTTTATTCAAAGTTTTTCCGCTGCACAGAAGCCAATCTACTGTCCTTTAGACCGATAAACTGAACTACAAATTTCAACATGTTCACCTTCTATTAAATACATGCTCCCTTTTCCCAGGTGAGTGTTAAAAGACCCCCAAGTTGCCATCATCTATTTGCCAACTCAAAGCTCTAGGGATACATCCAGTTTGTATCCAGACACTAGCTCTGAGTATAGTTTTACTGGTATTTTTGCAAGGTTTTGTGGGTCTCATATATATTAATGTGAAAAGACCTGAAAGGTGCTCAGTAATGAGCTCTACCATATACCTGTAGAGTTGTTCTGAATCAATGTTTAAAATCATTCATTCTTTCCCATTGACTTTAACTTCAAATGTGCTTTATCTTAATCAGACATTGATATATCTTTGGCAGAAGCTCTTAGTCCTAGCTTAATTTTCTCTGCCTGACTCTTATATTGCCTTTCTGGAACACTCTGTCTTATTTGATGAGAGGTGAACAAACCTCTAGCTAACCCAAAAAATCTTGGGATTTTGAAAGAAGCTTTACCATTAGGGAATGAAAATTAAAACACCAATTACATAGACAAAAATGTAAATGTTTAACAAGTGTGGGCAGTCAGGAGCTCTTATACAGAGTCAGAAGGGGAATACTTTGAGCAGTCATCTTGAGGAATAAGTTGGCTATCTCTAGTTATGGTAAAGATGACATTTTCTGAAACCCAGCAGTTCCACATATACTAATATTCACTAGAAGAGAAATTTTCAACTGGAGTGTCATGGCACAACCATGTGCCCCAATATTTTTTAAAACATGAAATACCTAACAATTTAGTCAGGGGCACTGACCTCTTTTCCCTTAGATTGTCAAATTAAAAAATAACAATAGCCAACACACCAGTAGCCATCAAATGTGAATGAATCAAAATTATATATATTTTTTGTCAGATTTTTGTTGTGCTGCAGGGTTTTAGTAATTAGTTTATATGTGCCATGAGATTTTTAAAAAAGTTGAAAACCACTGCTCTAGAGAAACGCTTACGTCAGAGGCAGATTTAATGGCCGGTGCACTGGGTGTGCACCCTGGGCCCTGATTCTGAAGGGCCCCACAAAACCCCTACTTTACACTTTTCTCTAATGTAAAGGGCCCAATATTTTCTTCTCTGCCCGGGGCCTCAACTGACCTTAATCCACCTCTCTGGCTCACGTACAAGAAAACATGTATGAATGCTAATGGCACCAGATGTTAGACCTTAGTCCTTGAGTTTAGGCTAAGAAAGAATTTATATAAGCAAAATTTTATTTAAAAAGTTACAGGGGTAGAAGAAGTGAGCCAGCTGGGCTGTATGGGCTCAGGAGACAAGAAACAGAAGCAAAAGAAGAGCTCTTGGAGCTTAGGAGAGAGAAAGCAAAGGTATGCAAAGAAAAGCATGGGTGTGTGATAGAGAGAGTGAGAGAGAGTGGGAGAGAGAAAGAAAGCTTGCACTGGGTCCTTCATCTTGAGGGGTTTATCTGGAGGTTTCAGAGGAGGATCTCCATAAAATATTCATAAGCTTTCCATTCAGCTGTGTCCCCTCAGGATCGTGGTCTCTACTGATTGGTTGGCACTAGGGCAGGGGGACATTAGTCATCACAGCTGGTCTTGATGTCAGCCACGGCATTGTTCCTTGCTGCTTTTCTGGGCCTAGAGCTGAAACACAACTGAGACTTAGATGTTATCTCTAGGATTTAATGCTTAAAGGAATGGTCATGCAAGGGAGTTCTATGAGGCTATTCTCCAGACCCCTTGTTCCTACTCTAAGGGCATCTACCACATGAAAAATGACATTGCAGGGGAGGAAAGGTTAGGGGAAGGTCCAAAATGAATGACCAATGGTAGGAAAGGTCAGGGAGTCTAAACCACATGACCAGCAATCTGCTAGAGGAGGTAAGATCACCAGGGGGTGAGGTCCCATCTTACAATTATCTGTTGCTAGGAACCCAGAGCTCTCTGCCTTGCTGACCTCCATATCTGGCTTATTCTTCCTACACTGTTCATGGCTAACTGCCTACAATATCACAAGGACATTCATAGTAGGGAAAAACCGGAAACAAATGTCCTTTAGTGGCAGAATGGAAAAACACATTGTGATATATATATATATATATATATATATATATATATATATATATGTAAGATAGAGAATGGTAAACACAATGAGATGTAATTTATGTGCTATTATTAATATAAAAAATAATATTGGGCCATATATAGCTAGTAAACATGCACAGGAAAAAATATCAGTTTCAGAATAGAAATAACTTCTGAGAAACTAGAAAAGAGAATGGAGCTGAGAAAGTAGACCAGGAACATCAAATATGTCTGTAACATTTCATTTCCTCTTAAAAACTGAAGCAAATATGACATTTTGTTGCATCCAGGTGATACATATACAGTATAAGTTCCTGATATTTTATCCTATCTAATTTTATGTTTGGAATGCTTTTCAAATATTTTTTTAAAGAAACATGCATTCTGTTAATATAGTTAAAATAGACAGAGGCAGATTTAACAGCAGTCACACCGGGCACACACGCTGGGTAACAAAGTCAGATTCATCCAACTCCACATCACCCCCAGCCTACCAATGGTTCTTTCCTCTGATTGCCATAGCTTGTTAATACACACATTTCAATATTTTAGATTCAAAACCTCAATCTTTTTGGATTCCTAGGCTCATTCCTTACCACACAGTCACTAAGATGCGGTGGTTCTTTAAATACCTCTCTTGTTTGACAATGTCTCTTTCTTCTTTGTTCTTGTTAACCTGAAAGTAAAAGGCCCAAACTGAGAAGCAACAAGAGTTTGAGATTTTTAAAAAATAGCAATTTGGGAAGCACCAGAGGTGGATTTAACAGCAGTCACACTGGGCGTGCACCCTGGACCCCGGCTTCTGAAGGGCCCTGCAAAACCCTAACTTTACACTTTTTTTCTAATGACACCAAGTTTGGTTTCATATATGCAATTTTAACATTCACAGTACATAATATTTTTTATTTATTTAAAAATATGGTTAACATGTACTTTTATTTTCTCTGTCTCTCTCTTTTTTTAAGGGGCCCAATATTTTCTTCTGCTCCCAGGGCCTCAACTGACCTTAATCTGCCTCTGGAAAGCACTGATTTAGGTATAGAGCCTAGCAGTGTTCTGACTAGGAGATTAAGGCAAGAAGTATTCATGAGAGAGAGAAGGGGAACAAGTACATGAACAGAAAGAATTTCTATGGGTGTTAGGCTAAGGAAGGAATTTCTATAGGTGCAAATAAGTTAACATAGTGATACTAATTTCAAAGAATGTCTTTAATTTTCAGTAGGTAGTCATAATGTCTGCTTTTCTCATAGCTTTACAAACAATGCTGCTTTAGACCCAGTCTAAGAGTAATTTTGCCCAATTTTAACATTCCAAAAGTTTGAGGAGAAAGACGTACAAGATAGTTCCTCTGGGATGGCAGCTCTTACTCCATTTTGATGTGGCTTTGCTTATATTTATTATATTTTACACTCTCATCATCACCACTACTACTTTGTTTGTTACAAATAAATTTTTATTAATGTTAATGGGGTGACATCAATAAATCAGGGTACATATAGTCAAAGAATACATGTCCAGGTTATCTGGTTATTCAATTATATTGCATACCCATCACCCAAAGTCAGATTGTCCTCTGTCACCCTCTATCTAGTTTTCTTTGTGTCCCTCCCCCACCCTTCCCCCTCTCCCTCCTTCCCTCCCACATCCCCCCTGCCCCCACCCCCAGTAACCACCACACTCTGGTCCATGTCTCTTAGTCTCGTTTTTATGTCCCACCAATGTATAGAATCATGTAGTTCTTGTTTTTTTCTGATTTACTTATTTCACTCTGTATAATGTTATCAAGATCCCACCATTTTGTTATAAACTACTTTGGTTCAAGCTCTTATCTGGGCTACTCCAATGGTCATTTCTGCATTGTTTTATTGTTTGTTTCCTCTTTGCAATTTAACTTGAGTACATCTTCATCTGAATATCTGTATCAAGTACGTTTATTGGTACTCTCCTTTGAGACATTAGCAAGTGCTAATTTAGTTGCTATTTATGTTGTCCTCTTACTTTAAAGAAAGTTAGCACTTGGAGTACTTAGATTTCACCTTTACTTCCCAAATAGTTTACAAAAGAAGTAATCCCAGGGGGTTCAAGACAGAAGTGTAGGAAGTTACAGCTGCTGAAAGCCTGCTGATTTTCCATGTGTAGAATTCCAGGCTAGGCTTTACTTTCTAGAGACCTTGAGTCTAAAAATTAAGAGCTTTACAATCAATGAACAACTAAGGTGCTGCAACTACGAGTTGACACTTCTCATCTCTCTTCTTTCCTGTCTGTCTTTCCCTGTCTGTCCCACCGCCCTTCTTGCTAAAATTAATTAATTAATTAAAAATTTGAGAGCTTTTATGCAATTGGAATTTGACTTTTGCCCAGAGTAGGTAGGTGCTCAATAAAGATTTGACAGTCAAAGTAGAAATCTATTTGGTTCTGGGCAAGTAATGACATTAACAAATAGTGTCTGCCTACTACATATAAAGATTATCATTTGCTCTCTACAATTTTTAAACCAGCTCAATAAAACAATATAGTTTGTGAAGGCTTCTGTCTCAGTCAGCTCTGGCTGCTATAACAAAACACCATAGCCCAGACCAAGTAGCTTAAATATAAACAACAGGCATTTGTTTCTCACAGTTCTGGAGGTGGGTAGTCCAAGATCATGGTTTCAGTACACTGGGTTTCTGATGAGGGTCCTCCTCTTCCTGGTTTGTAAATGGCCATCTTCTTAGGTGCTCACATGGTCCTTCTTTGATGCTTGTATACATGCAAAGAGGGAGACAGAGATCTCCTATGTCATTGTTTTTTATTTTTTGACAAAGAAAGAGTCAGAGAGAGGGACAGATAGGGACAAACAGGAAGGGAGAGAGATGAGAAGCATCAATTCTTCATTGCAGTTCCTTAGTTGTTCATTTATGCCTTGACCAGGGTGCTACAGCAGAATAAGTAACCCCTTGCTCAAGCCAGTGACCTTGGGCTTAGCCCAGTGTTTCCCAACGTGGGGCCCACGCCCCACAGGGGGGCAATTCAATAGTTAAGGAAGGCAATTTGAAAATGGACTCGACACGACTTTAACTCTTTTGCCCCGGGCCATTTAAATGCAATGCTAGATATCAGTGCCAAATTTAACAAAAAATGCAATTCTTAAATAATTGCGGTAAATAATTATTAAGTATAATTTGTTTGACGAGACCAAAATATCAACTGAGTGATTGGTGTCCTCAAGTAAACTTCGTCCTGGGTTCACCGCGGAGTGTGCCATCTGCCGCGGGGAACCCCGGACATTTTAAAAACTCGCTAAACAACGCAGTTATTCTCACCTAATTGGCCCATCGCAACTTCTGTAGTGTTTCACATCATTCAGTTGGTGTTAATTTGAAATAAGTGTTGGTCAAAACTGTTGTAAAAGCTCGTTGATTTAATAAATATACATATATATATTGTATAGATATAATTGGTAAGTATTTGATTTTATTTTTATCAATATTAAACTCTTTATTAAGTACTTCTTGCATCGGGGCTAGAAAGCACTAATAGTTTATAAATATTATTGGGGCTATAATAGTGCATGCACGACAATTTTAATTTTAGAAGCATAACTTTCCAGAAAATTTTGTCAAGTGGAAAAAATATAGATACCTTTTGATTTGCGGTGGTAGTGTAGTAAATGTGTTATATACATTTAAATAAATATGAATTTTTAGTATACGTTTACTCTATGTCACATTGAATATATTTTAACACATATTTTAATATTAGTTTTTAATTTATCTTATTTTTATTATAACCCATAGTAAAATGAGTGGTGCAAGCAAGAAAAAAACTCGTCAATATTCGGAGGAATATTTAAAATTTGGGTTCATACCCGCTGTTCACGATGAGTGGATTCCTTTTTGTCTTTTATGCCAGCAATGCTTGACCAAGGAATCAATGAAACAGGTCATCTTGAGGCGCATTTGAAGGCGAAACACAGTGCTCATATTAATTCAGATTTGAATTACTTTAAAACTTTAAAGAAAAATTTTGAAAAAAGAACAACATTAAAGTCTCTATTTACTGCTCATACTTCAACTAATAATCGTGTTCTTGAGGCTAGTTATCAAATTTCTTTATTCATCACTAAAACTGGAGAAAATCACACTATAGGAGAGAATTTAATAAAACCGTCAATATCAGCATTTCTTAAAACGGTTCTTGAAAAAGATGACAGAGATGTAAAAGCTATGCCACTCAGTAATAATTCTGTTAGCAGAAGAATAGATGAAATGAGTGAGGATATTGAAAAACAACTTATTGAAAAGCTGAAAACAAGAAAATTCTCCTTGCAAATGGATGAATCAACTTTAAGAGAAAGTGAGGCAGTATTGATAACTTACGTAAGATATATTGATAAAGGACATTTTGCTGAAGAAATGTTGTCCTGTAAAAGATTAGAAAGCACCACTACCTCCAAAGATATATATAATAAGCTAAAAAACTACTTAGATGTCAATGATATACCAATGAAAAATATAACATCTTGTGCTGCAGATGGTGCTCCCAATATGATGGGCAAGAAAAATGGCTGCTTAAAATTGATGAAAGATGCAAATCCAGAAATGATTCTTGTGCATTGTGTTATTCATAGGAAAAACTTGGTAGCTAAAAACATCTCGCCTGTTCTGAATGAAGTATTACATACAGTAATAAAGTGTGTTAATGCTATTAAAGCTAGTGCCAAATGTGAGCGTCTTTTCAAGCTATTTTGTGAAGAACAAAATGAAGACCATGTGAGACTTTTACTTCATACTGAAGTAAGATGGCTATCTAAAGGAAACTGTTTGAAAAGATTTACGGAACTGTTTGATACTCTTAGTGATTTTTTAAGTGACAAACCTGAAATGAAGTATCTGTTAACAATAGATGGTAAAGCATTTGTGAGTTATTTAGCCAATATCTTTGAAAAACTAAATATATTAAATAAGCAACTTCAAGGAACAAATAAAACTCTTGTCGATGCAAAAGCAAAGCTATTTGGTTTCATTACCAATATTGAGTTATGTCAGAAACATATTAACAAAAACTTGAAACAGTTTCATTGGCTCCAAAAATGTGAAGTAACTGATACCACTTTACTTGTTATTGTCAATCATTTGAATATTCTATCGGCTGATTTAAAAGAAAGATTTTCTGATTTAAAACAAATTGATTTCTCAACATGGATGATGCAGCCAATGTTAGTGGATTTGTCTGATATATCAAATATGCAGTGTCAAGAAGAACTCGCAGAATTGCAAAATGATGAGTCAGTTAAAGCTTTATTTAATATCAAAGGAGTGATGGCATGGCTTTGTGAGGAAACAGAAATCAAATACCCAAATTCAACCAAATGTGCAAGTAAACTATTGCTACCGTCTCCATCTTCATTTTTAGCTGAATGTGGATTTAGTGCTGTAAATGATTTACTGGTAAAAAAAAAAAAAGAAATCGGCTGGATATAACACAACGTGGAGACTTGAGACTAAAGCTAACCAAATTGGAACCTAATATAAAATCTCTGTGCAGCAAGCATCAAGCGCAAGGATCACACTAAATTAAAATAATAAATTAATATAGAAAAATCTGTATTAAAATTATTTGGAATTTAAATTTCTGTTTTTCATTATATGTTTTGAAATTTTACTTACTATGTTTTGTTAACAATTTCATAGTGATTTCTTCCTAGAACCTATCGTTTATGTTTATTAAGTGAACAAATCAATTTTTTAATGTTAAAAATTATGTATGTTACATAGGGGGGGACATAAAAATTTTAGAAAGGTTAAGGTGGGGCATGGCACAAAAAAGGTTGGGAAACACTGGCTTAGCCAGTGACCTTGGGCTTCAAGCCAGCAAGCATGGGGTCATGTCTATGATCCCATGCTCAAGCCAGTGACCCCTTGCTCAAGCTGGTGAACCCGTGCTCAAACCAGATGAGCCTGCACTCAAGCTGGTGACCTTGGGATTTCTCACCTGGGTCCTTGGCATCCCAGTCCGATGCTCTGTCCACTGTGCCACCACCTGATTAGGCTTTTGTGTCTTTGTTTTTATAAAAAACATTAATCCTATCATGAAAGCCCCACCCTCAAGATCTAATTTAATCCCAATTTACTCCCAAAGGTCTCACCTCCAAACAACATCACACTGGGGATTTGGACTTCAACATATAAGGGGGTATAAAGTGGCAGGGACACATTCAATCTGTACAAGCTTCTTTTTATTTTTCTAAAATTTCGGTATTCTGGCCCTGGCCGGTTGGCTCAGTGGTAGAGCATCGACCTGGCGTGCGGAAGTCCCGGGTTTGATTCCCGGCCAGGGCACACAGGAGAAGCGCCCATCTGCTTCTCCATCCCTCCCCCTCTCCTTCCTCTCTGTCTCTCTCTTCCCCTCCCGCAACTGAGGCTGCATTGGAGCAAAAGATGGCCGGGGCACTGGAGTGGCTCTGGTTGTGACAGAGCGACACCCCGGATGGGCAGAGCATCGCCCCCTGGTGGGCAGAGCACACCCCCCTCCCCCGTGGGCATGCCCGGTGGATCCCGGTGGGGCACATGCGGGAGTCTGTCTGACTGCCTCCTCGTTTACAGCTTCAGAAAAATACAAAAATACAAAAAAAAATTTTTTTTGGTATTCCAAGCATGTTAGAGTATCAGAGTTATTCTTTTACCAGATCACATATTCTATATTTTTCTGAGAATTTACTATTAACAAAGACCATGTATGCAAAATAAGAATGATATTGTTGAAGTATAAGGCAGGAACTTCCCACTTATCAGCCACAAGTTTGTTTGTTTGTTTTTTTGTATTTTTCTGAAGTTGGAAACAGGGAGGCAGTCAGACAGACTCCCGCATGCACCCGACCGGGATCCACCCGGCACGCCCACCAGGGGGCGATGCTCTGCCCATCTTGGGGCGTCACTCTGTCGCAACCAGAGCCATTCTAGCTCCTGAGGCAGAGGTCGCAGAGCCATCCTCAGCGCCTGGGCAAACTTTGCTCCAATGGAGCCTCAGTTGCGGGAGGGGAAGAGAGAGACAGAGAGGAAGGAGAGGGGGAGGGGTGGAGAAGCAGATGGGTGCTTCTCCTGTGTGCCCTGGCCGGGAATCGAACTCAGGACTCCTGCTCATGAGGCCGACGCTCTACCACTGAGCCAACTGGCCAGGTCAGCCACAAGTTTAAGTTGGGGAAGGAAAGTATGACAGTCACCAGGAAAACACTGCTCAATGTTCTGTCATTTTACATCCTTAATGTTTATTGTTGGAGTTTACAAAACCTTCAGTCTTTCTTCCCATTCCAAGTGCTGTATATTGTCTAGTAGTGTTTAAATTATTTTTAAATGAATTTAAATTGTTTTTACTTTGAGAGTGAATTCTACAATCTCTTGAAATAATTGAAGACATTCCAGGAGGTAAAATTAAACAAAATAAGACAGAATTAGGAATTTATCTTTTGTAAACTATAATGTTAACTTTAATTGTCCTTTAAAAGGTGGCAAATTAAGCTCCACTGAATGTCTGAAGTTTATATCTTCTCAGAAAATATGTTAATTCATAAAAACTTGAGCCTTAAAATAATGCTTCTTTCAAATTGTGGTGCTTTTTTCTTTTTTTCCTCTTTGAGAGTGAAAGGGAGAGAGAGAACAAAGCATCAGCGGTTTGTTCCACTTAGGTGTGCCATTGATTGCTTCTCAGATGTGCCCTGATCAGGGCTTAGGCCAGCAACTTCAAGGATCTTCTAGATCAATGACCCCAGGTTTGAGCCGATGAACTCAGTGCTCCAGGATGACACTCTATGCACTGCACCACCAGCCAGGGCATGTATCTGCTGCTTTTTTTAATAAGGAAAGAAAACATTCTGCTGGAAATGCTATACAGAGGATTAAGTCCATTAAATGGGCAGTCCTTTTCAATAACCCATAAAACTTTGATCAAAATTTTGAAAATCTAGTCCAATTCACACACCCTTTTAATATTACCAAGGATATACTTAGGATTTTAAACTTCCCATGGGCCAGAAGATCTGAGCTCATTTTTAGTTTACTTTTGATTTCTACACTAATTCATTTATAAATAAACTTACAGATAACACTTTTAAATCTTAAGTGACTTGCTCATTCTTCATTCTATTTTAGTATTATTATAATTTTTTCTAGTTCCTCTACATCAGTTACTGCTTCTCTGTGATAATACAAATTTTATTAGAATTCAGCTAATACAGGCATCGACTCTGTGGCAGAGTCTTGCTGTCCAGTCTTGCTGCTTTTAAAAGGTGCAGAGTCTTGGTTCGTTTTATAGTATTTGGCTTCAAAAGTGAGGTTTTGGAATTCCACTCCTGTTGGTTCCCCTTGATATGGTTGTGTAGTCCCTTAAAAAAATTAAACAAAACGAAAGAAAACAAGATCTAGTGCAAATCTGTCATCACAGAAGGCCAGCTGGGTCTATACAGCCTAGGCAAAGTAAGAAGAGTAGAATAGGGAAAGTTATTTTATTCACCTGGGCAATATTGTGATAGTCACAAAAACATTGTTTACAGGTTTAGTTTTATGAAAGCATGCTTTGAAACTAAATAACTGAATGAAGAAGGCTTATTTTTTTCATTTAAATATATTACCTATATTAACTAAAATTTATGTCCTTCTTAATGTTGATCTTTTATATAGCTATAATTATCTATTTAAGATAGTTTGGGGGCTAAAAACATAAATACTTTTTCTCCCATCTTCTAAATTCTTCTAGATGGGCTAATCATCAAATTAACAGATATAGATTGACAGGAGAAAAATCAAATTTTCAATGCACATGCATGGGGAATTCACATAAGCATGAAAAATTTACATAAACATGAAAATTCCAAATACAGTGATGCAACAATGAGTATATATGACATTTTGGACATAGGAGAAAAGAGGAGTGTTGGTCAAAAAAATTTGTAAAATATGATTTTTATGTTTGCTCACTTATAGTTTGCACTGAGGGTTGGGTAGTGCCAGGTATATGTAATCTGTGAAACTTCAAATTACCTTCCTGCTTGGGAAGGGCCATTGTTTTGCTAATGTTTGTTGGAGCAGAGGTATTCACTCAGAAAGTTTTGAAAAGAGAGAGAAGAGGCAGAGAAGAGAGAGCAGCCATGATTGCAGAGTGAGAGAGGAGAGAATGCAGAGTGCTGAGGAAGAATCCAGTTTGTGTAGAGAGAGAGAAGGTGTGCAGATGGGGAACCAGAGCTGAGGGGCTTTTGTGAGCTCCACTGAGACTGGTGGGGCCTTTGATTCTAGGAGGAACCAGAGGGAAGTGTTTCCCTGTGTTTTACTTGTAGGCCAATGCGAGACTTTAATAAAGGAATGGCCCACCATTTTTTGGCTCCACTGTTTCTTTATTATCTGCCCAAATCCAATGTGAACCTGTACTTGTATGGTCACGACGTCCATGACTACTGGCCCTACAGGGAGATTTCAGAAGTGAGAATAGGCTATTTACTGGTAGTTGAGGAAGAGCAGAACACACATGGCAGGCAAGTTCTTGGGCAACTCTAAGCTATGGGACACAGGGGACAGCTAACAATAGCTTTTCCTGAAGTCTTCCTATTTACCATACTTAATTCAAAGTAGGCTACAATGGTGAAGATCCCAAGATTGCTTTCCTGAAGCAGGTTTTTCTATCTGAATCTCTTTGGCAAGAAAAGGGAGAGGATCAGAGGTTCTTTCTGAGTCTTTTCTTTCTTAATAAATAGCTTAAAATCAATACCTTAAAAGGCAGCTTCTGGGCAGCAAAACTTTGGCCCGCTTCAATAGCAAGGTGGTATTCAGAACAGAGAAATATGTCTTGTTGTCCTAAAGTTGTCTGTCTAGTCTTTCTGCTTTTAAAAGGTGCAGAATATAACACTCTGTGAGTGCAGATAGTTCCTTTTATGCTGAATAAATAAACTTGCTTCCAAGTCAGGATAAGCAGATGGTTCCAAATACTAAACACTTCATGGCATTCAGGATGAAAGTCCTGAATGTGGTCTCTAAAATCTGTCATTTGTACATTCTGAACCTTTAAAAAAAATGGGGCACAAATTTGTTATGTAGTTTTTGGTACAAGTAATATTCATATGTACATAATAGTCTCTTTATGTATGTGCATATATATACCTTGCTATATCATTTAGTAAAATAACCAGACTTTTTATTTAATTAAGTGCCCCGGGGGCATCAAGAATTCAGCTAGGCATCAGGTCACAGGAGGTGGGATAAAGCTCAAAGAATTCAAACATCAACTATTTCACACTTTTGCCCAGGGAGGAGGAGGGTATTCCTGAGCTCCACAGAGGAGAGTGCTCTGAGTAGGGAGCTTAGAGACCCTTGGCCCCCAAAG
The DNA here is from genome assembly GCF_036850765.1 of Saccopteryx bilineata. NCBI lineage: Eukaryota > Metazoa > Chordata > Mammalia > Chiroptera > Emballonuridae > Saccopteryx > Saccopteryx bilineata. The sequence goes on along the minus strand of NC_089493.1, from coordinate 200,578,579 downwards.
GCCTTTGACCTGTTCCACTAACTTTTTTGTAGGAGGAAACTGAGGCATAAGGGGTCTAAAAGATGAATGATCACATTCTCGGTTTTGTGCTTTCCCCCAGTACAATAGTTTTTCTTAGCGAGCAAAAGAAGGATATCAGATAAGCTAAGTACCTTGCCCAAGGTCATTTAGGACTTTGGTACAAGTTCAAAACAGAGTTGGCTTGGGAATCCACCTGGAACATTCCTGACTAATGACCTGGAAGCAAAGGTCTCTTTTAGAATAAGTCTCCTTCTCTAGAGAAATGTTCCTGAGAAAGCTTTGCTGTTTTAGGTTTTGTTGTTGTTTTAGCTAGAAGAAGAGAAAAAAGAGAAAAGAATGGCTTGAGTTGTGTTTAGAGTCAGGATGTGAATCTGAGGTATAAAGAGGCTGACAATATTGCACTTGGCTCTTGGCTTGATTGATTGTTAAAGAAGGGTCTCGTGCTGGTTAAAGAATTTGATGTGGTAGAGCTGGAAGGAAGAGTGGTGTTTGAGCTGCCCTTGCAAGCAGACATAGCCTTGGGTAGACTCTTCACTATTCCCTAGTTTTGGGCAGATAAAATATATTATGCTCACTTTGCTAAAGATGGTGCTGCCCACATGGAAGTCTGTCGCCCAGGTGATATTAATGTGTGTTGGGGGTGGGCTGTGGGCAGGCAGGATCCTTGTAGACTGGGGCTTGGTTTTAGGACTAAGCCTTTCCCACCTATCATGCCTCAGATAAGTGACTTTGTATTAGAGACTTCCTTATTTTGTATATTGGATTAAAGATTTTGATTTCTACACTATAAAATGGGGGCAGAACGGGAGCTTGCTCTCTTGGTTCTTGAGATTAGCATTAGAGAGGAGAGCAGAGAAAGGCCACGTGGAGGAGGCCAGGAGAAGCAGCCAAGATAGTGGAGTGGTGAAGGAGAAGCCAGTTTGTGCAGAGTTTGTGCAGAGAGAAGGAGATGGGGAACAGAGGTGAATAAGGCTAGTGAGCTAGAAACCTTTGATTCTAGGAAACTCGGATAAGTCAGTAGCTTTGTGAGCACTAAGTGAGTGGGTTTTGGAGCCCAGTGTGTGTTTTTACATGCCTGCCGGGTGCAAACTAGGATTAAAGATGATGGCCCACCAGTTTTTGGCTCCATTGTTTCTTTACAGACTGTCCGAATCCAATGTGAACCTGCATGGGCCAGGCGGCTGTGATGGTGGTCTTGGATACTGGCCTTACATCTAATAATCAAATGGGGTTCACAGGTATTTTACTTAGCTTGTACACTGCCGGGCCACACAGTGTTTAAAATAATTAAATTAGTTGCCAACACGGTTAAAAGTTAATTGGTTTCTTACTTCTCAAAAAAAAAAAAAAAAAAAAAAAAAAGAAAGAAAAGTTAAACAGACAACAAAACCTTGGCAGGTGGGCCCACCTTCAGTGCAGCCACAGTGGGCTGGGAGGGGATCAGTGACTGCCTGTTTACATGGGACACAAACCCCAGTTCAGACTGAGCCCCTAGGCCCTGCTGCCTTGGGCTGCATGCCCTTTCTCCCTGACTTTAACCTGCTTCAGTGTCTGGGGAGTGCCTGGTGCTGCAGGTTCTTCTAAGCCACCTGTGCATTTCGATGTACCCCTGCTGAGGCCTGCTCAGTTTCTTCTGCCTTCTGTTCTGCTGTCTTCTTGGTGGCATCTGCACACTGGATAGTTCTACAGGCTTAAATCTTACCATCTCAAAGGACACTTGTCCCTCCTCACAGGGGCCTTCTGGACCAGAAAGCGGATGGGGGTATGAATTTTACACCAGGTAGCAGGACAGTGGAGAGGGACTTTGGTACTGGTGAACTGTCTGTTGTGCCAGTCTGGGGGTGTGCTGTCCCTTCTTCAGAGTGGTATATGAGCACTGTAACTAGGTGGTAGTGTAGTGGAGCGATTACAACTCTCCTGAGAGCCATCCTGGGAAAGAAGTGAAGGCTTCCCCACCCCTGCATCCATCTCCAGAGATTCCCTCCGAGGAACTGCTCCCAGGGGCCACACTTGACCAGGATTCAAGTGTGTGAGCAGCCCATCAGAGCCACTTGTGATGCCAGTGGGAGTGCTGGGCTTCCTGGCAAAGTACCAGGCACCACTGAGGGAGCATGTGGCTCCTCCTTGGCTTGGCAGGTACAGCTTTAAGGTCACCCCAGGCTGGAGGGCAGCCAGGACAGGCATGGTTCCTGCAGCCCAGGGAGGAAGGGAGCTCTTTGACTTGCAGTTTCACCTCTGCCTTTCCCTGCCCTTGTAGTAAGCTATCAAAAAGGTGCAAAATTAATATTGATATTCTAGGAGGAAAGGTCAGGCTTTCCTATCTCATCCTTCCTTTGAGGAGGGGAGGAAGAAGAATGTAGAAGTTTCTGGTTTGCAAGAACAATAGGTCATTTAGTTTTAAATCTAAAATAAAGGTTAACCGAGAAACTTCTTCTCTTTCAAAGGGAGACAGAACTTACATACCACCCTACATTGATTGAAGTTCCTCCCCTCTTCTTGGAATCTTGAGAGTAATATACCTCTAGGCAAAGGAGGGAAGATGAACCCTGAAAGGTTGTAAATATTCTTGATTGTGTTACCTTGAAAGTTTTAATGTCTCTATGGATTCCCTAAACAAATGTTATAAGCTTCTGCCATGATGTCATGCTCCCCCCCCCCCCCAGCCGGTATGTGATAAAGGGTGTATAACCAGCCCCTGAGATGTATTTAGTGCACATGATTTGGGTCTGCAAATGCCCCGTGTCCGCCATATGTGGCCGGCATATTTAATAAATCTCCTCCTTTAATAAAACCCTTCAAAACTCATCTGGACTTGGTGTCTCTACGTAAACCCGCAGAAGTGAGGTACAGTACTTTTCAGCATCTGGGGTACGGTACTTTACAATACCCCCATGTCTGGCCCTATATTGGTTCTGTACTATGATCAGACTGGCAGCTGGTTTAGTTCCTCAAGCTTTTCCTTCTCCTTCAAACCTCTAGCTTTAGGAAGCACTTAACATGTCTTGAATTTAAATAATAACATGGCAAGGGCCTGGGAACCCTAAGGAACAATAGACATGGGCAGTGATCTTTCTTATAGTTCCCTAGCTTTCATTCACAGCCCAGAAGGGACTTTATGAATTTGGAAAATTCATACTGTGATCAGAGAGACTGCAAAAGAAATAGGGAATAGGGGTTGTGGAAAGAAAGAACACACAGAATTTGGAAACAAGTTCTTAAAGCTAATGTATCTCTGAAAAACACTTCTAATTTCTTTAGGTTTTCAGGAACAGGAGAACTTAAAGAGTTTAATTAATTTCAAGTTATCTTATATATTATCACTCTACACACAGAAACTCACAGTCTGGATTTAGATCCAAGAGGAAAAAAAAAGTGATAGGAAAACTGAGAGTATGCACCTCAATGCCTACAAATGAAACTGATGCTTTGCTGAAGTGTGAACATGTTGCTTCTATAGGGAAATTATTAGATATCAGAAATGATTTGCATGACATCAGAGCATATTTACTGAGTGGCTGACGAGTGCAGAACCCCTACTCTCAAGATGTTTGCAGTCTATATGGGTTAAGGAGGCATGGAAAGGATTAGTAACAAAATAAACATTTGCCAATCAAAGTCAGAGGCCATAAGAATAAGGACATTTTTAAAGTTAAAACCCAGTGGTATGAGTTTTTAGGGTAAAGGAGAAGATAGATCCATCAAGGAAGGTTTTGCTGAATTTGGCATTTACAATGTTTTACTTTCTACACAATGACAGCCCATTATTTGGTCAGACAGAAATTATGTCTTATTTCTAGCATCTAGAGCATGCTGACATAGTATAAGTGTGTGTGTTTATTGAATGAATGAATGAATGAATGAATGAATGAATATGTGACTGAAAAAATGACTTCAGATAAAAATAGCAGACAGGTTTCACTGTTTTAAGCATTCCTTTTAGGCATACTTCCCAGCAGAAGCTGATGTTTTTCAGCACAAGCTCTCCCCAGATCTCCAACACATCACTCTTAGTGAGATGCCTTTGCCAGCTCAAATTGACAGTAGCAGTTATGCAGCTTATAGCCATGTGACCCCGGGCAAGTCCCTGCATCATCTGTCAAACACGACCTGCTTCATGGGACAGTAGGAATGTCAAAGCGGATAGTGGAGGCCAAGCCAGGTGTTAGATGGAACCTGCTTTTGTACAACTCATTCTAATTTGCACAAAGGAAAATCACACATTTACCTGCCCTAAAAGGCTTTTCTGATTTAAAAAACATCATTTTGGTCTTTCCCTTTCTAACTTAATAAAAGAGTTTGTTCATGGATAAAGCAAATTTCTAGGTAAACATGCATTAGCATTAGCACAAGGCGCCAGGAGAACCTTTACAGAAGGACTGTTGACCTCACTGAGGGGCTCTTGCTCCCTGGGGCAGGTCAAGTGCCCCCACCACATGGTGACACTGGGGCAGGTAGAAATAAACTGCATGGTGAGTGTTGAGTAGCCTTTCTCTGGCATTTGTCCCGCAAGCCATAGCACCCTGCAATTCACAGTTCTGCCCTACCTTCTGCTTTGCTAGAAGCACGTTGTTCAGGCGGCTTGTTTTAGTGTCTGAGCTTATCAGGGAGAAGAGATTTAAGTAAGTGAACAGGTTCAAAATGGGACTGTACAAAGTCTGGGTAATTGGTCACGCACACATCTCTCTCCTCTGTGAACTCCACAGTCAAGCCTGTTGACTCCCCCATGAAGCTGGAGGACCTAGAAATTCTGTAGCAACAAAAGATGACAGTGCTCCCTTGGGGGACCAGGAGAGCTTGATTTCCAGGATGCCCTACCAGCTTGAGGTGCAGGGCTGCCACGTGACCTTGCAGATGGAGGCAGGAAGTGAGGGGTTTCTGCTGGGCATACAGACACAGGTCTCGGGGAAAGTCTACGTGAGGTGGTCTGAGGAATGTCACATCCCCCTGTCTCAAATTCCTCTCCTGGAAGCTCCTGGGCAACGTGGAACAGATGATGAAAACAAAATAAAAACACTCTGTGTAAAAATAAAATACCTGAATGAACATGCCTCAGTTTTGGGGGTTGGGGAGGAACAAAATATTCATTGGGCAAGAAGAGTATCTGTTGGGCACTCCGTTGAGGGGTAGTGAGGGTGGTGGTTAAAATTCAAATTGTGGTTCTACCTTTACTAAGTGTGAGTGATTCTAAGTATCTGCTTTCTCACTATACACAGGGAATAATAATAGTACCAGCTCCTAAAGTCATGGTGAGGACTAAGTGGGAGAATGTGTGGTAAACCCTTAGCAAGGTAAATACCAGCAATTATTAGTAGTAATGAGTCTTATAAAATTCTGCAAGGCAAATGTATTATTTGAGGTTCTCCAGAGAAACAGAACTGGTAGGATGTTCTGTTTCACACACACTTTCCCCGACCAGGGAAAGCTTCCCAGGCCGGGCCCCCAGAGAATGCAGAAGCCTGAGGTGGGAGTGGCTGGAGTCTGCCCGGCCAGGGAGTCTGCGGCTGGAGGCAGGCAGCGTGTGCAGGACTCTGGATTTCCTTCTAAAGGAGATGGGAAGCCACAGAGGAGTTTTAAGTCAGGAATGACATTCTCTGGCCACCCCACTTGCTGGGGGGCTGAGAGGTCAGACCCTTTCGATTTCATCACTCATCAAAGATCCAAGTTTATAATGGTTGCCCTTGAATCGAAATGGCCTCTCAGCAAATAAATACTTAAACAGTTATTAAATTTAATGTCTAAATATTAAATCAGGACAGCTCTTCCCATACCACTGGAACATTCTTCTGCTTCCTGCTTCCCATTGGCTCCTGCAGGCCCATGAGCGCCTTCAGAGGGCTTGGAGTTTCCAAAGACTCCCTCCATCCTTAACTGCCCACCCTCCATGGGGCTGGGCTGGGGCTGGGTCTGGGCTGGGTCTGGGCTGAGTCTGGGTCTGGAGCTGGGCTGGGGCTGGGGCAGGGCTGGGGCTGGGGCTGGGGCTGGGGCTGGGACTGGGGCTGGGGCTGGGGCTGGAGCTGGGGGGTGCTGGGCTGAGGCTGAGGCTAGGGCTGGAGCTGGGCTGGGGTTGGGGCTGGGTCTGGGTCTGGGCTGGGTCTGGGTCTGGGTCTGGGCTGGGTCTAGGTCTGGGCTGGGTCTGGGTCTGGGCTGGGTCTGGGTCTGGGCTGGGTCTGGGTCTGGGTCTGGGCTGGGTCTGGGTCTGGGCTGGGTCTGGGTCTGGGTCTGGGGCTGGGGCTGGAGCTGAAGCTGGGCCTGGGCCTGGGCCTGGGGCTGGGGCTGGGCTGGGGCTGGGGCTGGGGCTGGGGCTGGGCCGGGGTGGGGCTAGGGCAGTGGCTAGGGTGGGGGCTAGGGTTGGGCACTGGATACAATGGTGGCTGAAAGACTGCTGGCCTAGAGCAATGACACAGGCACAAGACAGATGTGGCCAGACCTCCTGCTGAGGGGGAAACTGAAAGCTAAACTCTTACTATCATTTTAAGAATATAAAAATGAAGATAGATAAAGAGGTCTCTGTGCCTGGGGAGTACAAACTTATGAATCAAATTGATTTAACCAACAATTGGTCATTCTGCTAATACTAATAATATCAAAGTCAGGCTACAGGGAAGAAATGGGAGATAAGTGTGTGTGAAAGAGAAACAGGCACCCTAAGAATTTAAGAGCTCATGGGGGGCAGGCACAGTAGAATCCTTTTTATCTGTAAGAAGCCACTGCATTTAGCTTTAAACCCCTGGATTATTGCAGTAAAATGATTCAACATCAAAATAAGAACATATTTGAGAATGATAGAATTTGAGTTCAAAGAAGCTACCAATGTGTATCATGTACTGTGGAAGTGAATTTGCAAATGAACAGAAAATTGGAAATAGAAATTTAATGGACAGTTGAAAAAGGAGTTCTGGCTTTGAAAGGGGATGAAAAACAGGAAGACTGCTCTGACTAGGAAGAGCCTCTGCAGCAGTCCAGGTGAACACATTTTCTGTCCATAGAACCCAGAGACTCAGGAAGAGACGAGCTAGCAGTATAGCTGGCGTCTTGTGTGCGAGGCACTGTTCTGAACATTTTCAGACATGGTTTCACTAAATCCTTACAACCACCCTTTGAGGTTGTCGATTTCCATTTTACAGATGAGAAACCCGAGGCACAGTCACTTATCCAAAGCTCCCTAATTGTTCGAAGTGGTCTCACTAAATGGAAAAACATACCAACTGGCTAAGGGATACATATGGACCAACTGCATGGATCAGAGACCAGTGGGTGAGAAGGGCATGCATGACTCCTGGGGCAAGAAAACCCTGAGGTGTTTGCACATGTGTGGCTGCCTCCTTCCTTCCATGCCAAGAGCCAAGATGGCCTCACTTCTATCATCCTCTCACAGTGCTTTGGGTCACATGCCCTCAGTCTTACCCAGAGCCTTCATGCCATGGATTACTGGCTCCCTTTTCTTATCTGTCCTTCTTTCTCTATTGGTTCTTTCTCAGTAATCTATGAATAGGGTCAAATATCCCTCACCTTTAATAATTCTTTCTCCCAGGCTTATATGCCCTATCTTCCCTAAAATCAATTTCATCCCTCAGCGTCGCCCCCGCAGTCCGCCCTTCTCTCCCGTGTTCTCCATCTCAGTTATGATATCACTATCATCACTATTTATTTGTGTAACAAATGCCAGAAATCTCATTATTCTTGATTCCTCCCACTCTGTCATTTTGTCATCCAACTCATTGCTGAGTCTTATAGATGGTATCCTGCACATGACTCTCAAATTCCTCCATTTCTCTCCATTGTCACAACTTTCAGCTGCATCATTTTGGATCAGCTGAGTGCTGTCTGGACTATTCTGTATTCTTCTAGTTTTGCCAGCCACCCTTGCCTCTCATTCATCAGTTCTCTGTACAGCAGCAAGAGTGGTCTTTACAAAGCTGATGCTGCCACTCCCCCACTTGAAACCCTGTAGTGTCTCTGCATTGCTCCTAAGTTAAAGACTAAACTCCATATTGTGGGACATAGACCTTTGGTGATATCATCCTGGTCACCTCTCCAGATTCATTTCCCCTTCTTCCCAGAATTCTCTTTCCTGTCACTACTGAGCCAGGCCAATCTCCTCACCCTTACAAAATCAGTTTGGCCCAGGAAGTCACCTCTAACCTTTCCTATGTGCTTAGACTCAGTACCCCTGGTAGCATTTATTCCATTATGTTATAGTTGTTGATTTATCTATATTTCTAACTAAAGCATAGCTCCTGTTCCTTGAGGACACAGCTGTGTATTAATTACCTGTACTTATTCTTTTCCCCATATCTGACACTCAGTAAAAGCTCAATAAACACAGGTTAATGAATGAGTGACTAGCAAGGTCATAGGAGTGACCAGAGTTCCTAAGAAGGACTTTAGGGTTCATAGTTCAAAATATCTTCCTCATTTAGGGGCAGCCTGGCAGCAGAGATGGATCCAGAAGGAATCCCTGAGAGGCAACGCTTGTTGAACATCTGTACTGTGCTAGTTACTTGCTGGTAATTATTTCCTGTTAATTCTCATAATAATCCTATAAGGTAGATACTGTTTTGTTTTTTGTTTGTTTTGCTCTAATTTTACAAATGAAGAAACTACTTAGGCTCAGAGAAGTGAAATAATTTGCTGAAAGTCACACAGTGGTGATGCTAGGATCCAAACTCTCATCCATGCACCTTTCTCTGTGTTAGTTTAGTTCCACGATTTCCTTCTGTATCTATCTTGATCACTCAACTCACCTGGAGTCCTTAGGGAGTTGCCTATGACTCCACTTGCAGAGATAAAACTAGGAAACAGCTCATAAGAAGAGCAAACTTTCCACCAGACCTGGCAGTCTCATACTAGAAGTCTGGGTTATTTTAGTTTAGCATCTAGATGAACTTAGATTATATAAACTTGGGATCTGGGAGCTGGAAAGGATCTTAGAAATCAGTGGACCAGTTCTGTCCCTGACACATGAAGGAACCAGTGACTTGCTCAACATCACTCGGCTAGTGGCAAAGGCAGGGTTGAAGCATTGGGTCTCCTGACTCTCTGACCAACCTGTGCACATGTGCCATTCTGGGGCTTGATTTTGCTTATTTGAGCCTCTTAGTAAAATGGCCCTTTTAAAACTTCGTAGTGTATATTGCTTTTTCAGAGAAAGAAATTCAACTTCCTTGATGGTCAGATGTCAAAACAATGTGCCTGGACCTGCTAGACCTAGGAAGTTCAGGGGAGCCAGGGAGCATGAGATGAGATGAGGTTTGGGTGGTGAGGAAGGCCAGGGGAGGAGTAGGTTGGAACTCTTTCCCAGCAGGTCCTTCCTCTCACAGACATCAGGGAAAGCATGAGGGACCTCAAAAAGTTTTGTGAACACATAGCAGAGAGCAGGCCCTGGAGAAATTATCCTCAAGGGCTTACAATCCAGGAAGACAGACTTAGTTCAGGAAGTAGATGCAATGACAATCTAAGGGAGAAATACTCAGAGGAGAGCACCAAAGATTTCGTCTTGGAGAGTCATTGAAGATTTCCAGAGAAACTGGCTCCCAGCTGGGCTTTGGATGGAACATGGTAGAGGAAGCTGGCCTGTTCAGAGGAGGGTGGCACCAGGGCAGCATGGGAGGGGCTGGGAGTAATGAAGGCGGCACCAAGAGTGTTGCTTCTCAGTGTGATTTGTGAAAAGCAGTAGCAGCAGCACCTGAGGAAATGTTAGAACTGCTCACTGTTGCCCTACCCCAGATGTGCTGCATCAGAACTGCTGAGGATGGGCCCTGTAATCTGCTGGAAAAAGCCTTCCTCCCCAGTGTTTCTGATGTCCCTTAAGTCTCACTGAATCAGTTCGTTCCTAATTGGAAGTTCACGGCAACCTTTTCCATGGTAAGACTTTGGGACAACAGGGAGAGGTGCAGACAGAGACTGGGTGGCTGTACTCTGGTTACCTTCTGAAACACCTCTTGGGCTCTGGTCCTTCTTGGACTTAACCAAGCATCACATACTGCACTATGTTCCTTATGAAGGCATCTTTATCTTGTCCATGAGGCCCTAGAGGGCAGGGCTTCCCCATGATTCCTGGTGTTGACCAGGCCAGTACCAAGTAACGAGGCCATGTGCCCAGAAGCATTGCCATGTCTACCATGCTAGAATCCTGCAAGGGTTTCCTCTTTGCCTTCTCACTTTCATTATGTCCTTAGCAACACAAATGTCAGGGTCTCATATGGATTTTCCTAACCACCTTGTTTGAAATTGACACATATACACCCCTGGTACTCTCTCTCTGTACACCAGTCCAGCTTTGCTTTTCTCCATAACATTAATCATCTGTCCTATTTTCCTTTTTGTTTCTTGCCAGTCCTCTCCACCTCCAATAGAATGCACATTCATGAAGGCAGAGGCTCAAGTTCTTTTTATTTCACTCTTGTACTGTCCCTGCTAGGACACAGCCCTACATATGAGGGGACCTATTCGTCCAATGAATGAATGGTTTATACCATTGCGACTCTGAATGTGTGGCTTCAGTTACAATTGATAAGCCAGGAATTGGCCCCTAAGCAAGAGCCAGCCTCCCATTGCTTGGGCAACAGCCTACAAGGGGTGGGGGGCTGACAGAGAACTATGTCATGGTCACAGGCTGAACTCACTGGGCTCACTGTTGAGAAGGATGTGAAACAGGAAGAGGGGAGCTGACATTAGGTTGAGAATAAAGAAAGGGGCCACAGAGATAAAGCAGCTGGAGCTGGAGGCAGAGGGGAAGGTAGCAGAGAGAAATAGTTAGCAGGGACAAAAGTAATGGAAGTAGAGATAGAGAAAAGCCGAGTCATCGCATTGTCGCATTGGAGGAGACATTTTTCTGGTCTTACAATCCCAGAGAATGACTGAACACTGCAGTTGAAACATGAGAGCTGCTGTGGGCTAGCAGAGCTGCTTTCCTGTCTCTGTGCTGTTCTGGGTGGCCGGGAAGCCCTGCTGTATGGCTGAGTCCTGCTTTCTTAGCTTGCTATCAGCTAAGATGACAGAAGGGCCATCTGGCCTCTTCAAAAAGGTGCTGGACAGCAAAAGACTGAATGCCAGTCTAGCCCCTTGCTTTTGCAGGGGCTCCCAGAGACTGGCCTGGGCAGGTCCCCACTCCCTATGGTAAAGGTGCCTGCGCTAGGGGACAATACTAAGGATGACACTGAGGTAGATGCCCTCATTCTTTCCATTCAGTAATGCTTAGCTGAGGTGTTCCCTTTAAAGCGTTGCAATACTTGTGGGAAGCTGGTGCAAGTTCACTTTAAATGCACCCTTTCCTTTTATTACCGTGTGGGGGAAAGGTCAGAGAGACGCCTTGTTGCTTAGTCAAGTCAGCAAACAAAATCCCATGTTTGCTGTTCCAGTGTGGCCCTGGAGCGGCTCTTCTGAGGCAGGCTGGGGTGAGGGGAAAGTCACAGGTGGATGGTGTGCAGGTGAAGGACTAGCACTCCTGGCCCCCCTACTTGCTTCTTATTTGATCCACTACAGGGTCTGCCTCCTCCCAGCCTGCCTGCCAGTCATCTACTATCCTGAGTTATTTCTCAAGGACAGACCTGGAAAACTTCCCGTCTGTCCAAATATAAGATCAAGTTTTCTAGTGTTGCAACTCAAAACCATTTTATTTTAGTTCTGATCAGCATTGAGATTGCTGGGGTGCATACAGTTTTCTTTTCTTTTTTTTCTGAAGTGGGAAGCAGGGAGGCAGAGAGACAGACTCTCCCATGCACCCAACAGGGATCATTCACTCCTGCCGGGCTTGCCCACTAGGGGATGATGCTCTGCCCATCTGGGCTGTTGCTTCATTGCAACCTGAGCCATTTTAGTGCCTGAGATGGAGGCCATGGAGCCATTCTCAGCTCCTGGGCCAACTGTGCTCCAATGGAGCCTTGGCTGCAGGAGGGGAAGAGAGAGATAGAAAGGAAGGAGAGGGGGAGGGGTAGAGAAGCAGATAGGCGCTTCTCCTGTGTGCCCTGGCCAGGAATCCAACCTGAGACTTCCACACGCCAGGCCAACGTTACAGTTTTCTTAAATGAAAAACATTCTGTCCAGATAGCATTATAACAAAAGCTCATTCATTATGTGAATAATTACGTTCCACTGAACATTAGGAGCTAGACCAGATATTGAGGAAAAAGCAGTGAGAAGAAAAATTTCTGCCCTCACTAAGCTTCAGTCAACAGGAAAGACAGATATGAAACAAATAATTATGAGTTATTATAAAAAAAAGTGCAAGGTCCTACTGCAGCTTACAACAAGAGAAACTTGTCTGGCAGTCTGAAGACACCTCTCTGAGAAATAGGAGGTGTATTAGCTGGTTGAGAGTGTGTGAAAAGTGTTCCAGAGAGAAGAAACTACATGTTGTCTGTCTGGGGGAGAAACAGAGGTAGAGAGAGATAGAGAGAAGGGGGAGGGGAGAGAGAGTGAGTTGTCTGAAAAAAAAAATTAAAGTCCAGTCTGACTGAACTGAAGAGAGGAAGGTGGAACCACCGAGAGACATCAAATACATTTTGAGAGAAAATAAAATAGGCTTTGCTTTTCATACCCTTCAAAATATGTCATTTGACAGATAAATGACCTTTCTTTCCTCCAACTCTGCATAACAAATGGTTTTACCAGTTCATAAGCAAATAAACAATCCTACTGTGAGTGTCTTTTGTATCCACAGTCCATTTATAAGTTAGCTATGCAGTTTGTCACCCTGACCAAGCTGATTGTTCCAATGTGGGCACATGACTCTAGGGGAGGCTCTTGTGTGACCTGTGAAATAACCTCCTACAAAAGCTTTGAATAATAGAGGCAGCTTATGCTACATGGTGATGGGTGAACCAAAGAGAACATCTCTCTTGAAGCATTTGAATATGAGGCATCAAGTCAGTCAATAGAAACAGGAGCAGAAGAAACAGGCGGAGAGTTGCTCAAACAATACAATGGTGAAACCCTGAAGTAGGAAGCCCCAAAATCCTATTGTGGAGGGTCTTTTGGTCCCCAAAGAAGGTCCATCTCTCTGAGCCTGGCTGTGGGGTTGAGGGTCCTGTTTTCTTATCTCTCCATGTACCCTTACAACAAACCTCACTCACCTACTGGAATCTTCTTACCATTAGAAAGCTAGACTCCACAGTGGGCTGTGTTATGTAAGTATAAACAGCTAACTAATTTTTCACCTTTTTCCCTCATGCTTTTATTTATTTATGTATTTATTATTTGGAAATTAAATCTCCATGGCATGTGATCTACACATTGCCTTGTGTGTCCATCACCTAGAGTCAAACCACTTTCTGTCATCATATACCAGGTCTGCTATGGAAAACAGTATGGTGGTTTCTCAAAAAATTAAGAATAAAATTACCATATGACTCAGTAAGTTCTCTAATATGTATCTACCTGAAAAACTTGAAAACATTTATTCACAAAGACACGTGCATCCCCATGCTCATTGCACCATTCTTCACAGTGGCCAAGACATGGAAACAACCAAAGTGTGTCTCGATAGAGGACTGGATAAAGAAGATGTGGTACATATATACAATGGAATACTACTCAGCTATAAGAAAAGATGAATTAATTTTTCACTTTTACACCAATTATTTAAGCCACACCCTTAGAGTCAGTTTTTTTGGCTTTGTCCATTTCCTACCAGTTTTCTTTGAAATCTTTTACTCACATTTTTAGTATTGAAAATAACTCATACAACTCAATAGCAAAACAAACAGACAAACACACAAACAAGACAACTACCAAACAACCTGATTTAAAAATGGCCCTGGCCCTGGTTGGTTGGCTCAGCAGTAGAGTGTTGGCCTGGCGCGAAGAAGTCCCCAGTTTGATTCCCGGCCAAGGTACATAGGAGAAGCACCTATTTGCTTCTCCACCCTCTCCCTCTCATTTCTCTCTGTCTTTCTCTTCCCCTTCTACAGCCAAGGCTTCACTGGAGCAAAGTTGGCCCAGGCACTGAGAATGGCTTCATGGTCTCCACCTTAGGTGCTAGAATAGCTCTGGTTGCAATGGAGCAATGCCCCAGATGGGCAGAGCATCGCCCCCTGGTGGGCATGCTGGGTGGATCCCAGTCGGGCGCATGCAGGAGTCTGTCTCTCTGCTTCCTTGCTTCTTACTTCAGAAAAAAAAAAGAAAGAAAAATAAAAAGGCAGAGGATCTGAATAGACATTTTTTCTAAAGAAGACATACAGATAGCTAATAGGTACATGAAAATGGTTCTCAACATCAATAATTATCAGGGAAATGCAAAATAGAAGCATTGTGAGATATCATCTCATACTTGTTAGGATGGCCATTATCAACAAGACAGTAACTAACAAGTATACGATGGCCATTGTCAACAAGACAAAAAATAATAAGTATACCTAAGGAGGAACTCTTGTGTATTGTTGGTAGGAATGGAAATTGGTGCAGTCATTAGGGAGATCAGTATGCAGGTTCCTCAAAAATTTTAAGCTGGAAAATTTGACCATATGACCTGGCAATTATACTTCTGGGTATTTATCCACAGGAAACAAAAACATTAACTCAAAAAACTATCTGCGCTCCTATGTTCACTGAAGCACTGTTTACAATAACTAAGACATGAAAACAATCTGAGTGTCCACTGATGGGCAAATGGACAAAGAAAATGTACACATAAACACACATTATTCAGCCATAAAAGGAAGGAAATCTCACCATTTTCAACAGCATGGATAGAACTTAAAGGCATTGTGTTAAGTGAAGTCAGACAGAGAAAGGTAAATACTATATGATCTCAATTATATGTGGAATTAAAAAAAGAAAACTGAACTCAAAGATACAGAGAACAGATTGGTGTTTGCTAGAGGCAGGGGGTAGGAGGTAAGTAAAATGGGTGAAAGGGGTCAATTATAAGATAAATAAGTTCTGGGAATGTAGTGTACAGCACACCAACTATAGTTAATATAATAATACTGTATTGCATAGTTGAAAGGTGCTAAGACAGTAGATATTAAAAGTTCTTGGCCCTGGCTGGTTGTCTCAGTGGTAGAGCTTTGGCCTGGCATGTCCTGGGTTCAATTCTCGGTCAGGACACACAGGAGAAGCAATCAGCTGCTTCTCTACCCCTCCCCCTTTTCTGACTCTCTCTCTCTCTCTCCCCCCCTCCCACAGCTCACTGATTGGAGCTCATTGGCCTCCGGCACTGAAGATGGCTTGGTGGAGGCTTCACCCCAGGTGCTAAAAATAGCTCAGTTGCAAGTCATGGCCCCAGATGGTCAGAGCATTGGCCCCAGATGAGTATGGCTGGGTGGTTCCCTCTTCTCACTTGGAAAAGAAAAAAAAAGTTCTCATAACAAGAAAAATATTTGAAACTATGTGTGACGATGGATGTTAACTAGATTTATTGGGATGATTATTTCACAATATACACATATATCAAAGTTATGTTATATACCTGAAAATAATATAATGCTATGCATCAATTATATTTCAATTTTTTAAAAGTTGAATAGTACCATGAAAATAACTCAGTGGTTAAAGAAATATAATGTGTTGAATAATGAGAAAAGAAAGCTGTGTTTGAAAGATTCTAGTCAGTATTTACTCCTTTATTTGTTGAGATGCAGGATCTCCTGCTTTTGGATTTGATGTCTTATAAGCATTCCTCATTGCTGAGAGAGGAAGTTCATCTGAAAATGTAGCCTTGCTGTTCCACACAAATACCAACTCTGTACCCTCTAATAACGTTCAGTACCAGATGGAGGAAGGATACTTATACACTTAGTACCCACTATGTTCAGGCAAAAATATCAGTTGTCCTCAGAACACTCCTAAAAGGAAAATGCAATTGACCTCATTTTACAACAGGTAGGAGGCAGAATCATCACCTAAACTCAGGTCATTCTCCTGTTTACCCTGATCATTTTTTCTATACTCTGTTGCCTTGTTCATTCATTTAAATACATATTATATAGTACATACTCTATGTGGGTGTACAATTTTAAAGTTGACATTGATCTCATGAGGTTTACAGATGAGGGGGAGAAGTCAGACAAGAGTACTAATGGTGATAAAACTGAGTGACAAGTGCTATTCTAGAGGTGCGCCCTTGCATTATAAGAGTTCCGAGGAGGGGCAACTCAATCAGATTTGAGGGACTGCCTGGAGATGGTCTAAGGCAATTTCTTAGCAAAGATTACTCTTGACCTGTGTTTGAAGGACAACTTGGACTTAAGCAGATAAAGGAGCAGAGGAAAGGCTTCTAAGGCCATGGGAACAAGACAGAGCTGAGATGGCATTAACCACTCAGGGAATCGCAAACATGCTTTCTCATTGTGGCTAAAAGAACCATGAATGTTGCGTAGGATTTCCAGATAAAAATAGAGGACACCCAGTTAATCTGAATTTCAGATAAACAATAAATAACTTTGGAATATAAGTATTAGCAAATTTAACTGGTGTTTATATTTTTATTTGATAGCTATAGCAGCCTAATGTAGGGAATAGCAGAAAATAAGGCCAAGGAGGTTGGCAGAGGCCAGCCATAGAGGAGCTTGTGCTTTTAGCAAAGGATCTAAACTTTATCCTCAGGCCATTAAGTACAATACGGGAACTTGAAACAGACTTGTGTAATGATCAGACATGTGTTTTAGAAAGGTGCAGCCTGACCTGTGGTGGCACAGTAGGTTTTTTACCTAAAATTCTGAGATCGCTGGTTTGAAACCTCTTGCCTCGTCAAGGCATATATGAGAAGCAACTATGAGTTGATGCTTCCTGCTTATTCCCCTTTCTCTCTCTCTCTCCTCTCTAAAATCAATAAATAAAATATTTTTTTCAAAAAGAAAGAAGCCTGACCGCAATGGATAGAGCATCGAACTGGGACGAGGAGGATCCAAGTTCAAAACCCCGAGGTCACAGGCTTGTGCACTGGCTCTGCAGCTTGAGCACAGGGTTGCTGGCTTGAGCATGGGATCATAGACATGACCCCATGGACACTAGCTTGAGCCCAAGGTCGCTGACGAGCCCAAGGTCACTGGTTTGAGCAAGCGGTCACTCACTCTACTGTAGCTTCCTGCTCAAGGCATATATGAGAGAGCAATCAATGAACAACTAAAGAAACTAAGGAGCTGCAAAGAAGAATTGATGCTTCTCATCTCTCTCCCTTCCTGCCTGTCTGTCCCTATCTGCTCCTCTTTCTGTCTCTCCCTTTCTCTCTGTCACAAATAAAAATGAATGAATGAAAGAAAGAAAGAAAGAAAGAAAGAAAGAAAGAAAGAAAGAAAGAAAGAAAGAAAGAAAGAAGGAAAGAAAGAGAAAAATACAGCAAACAGATTGGAATGGGCCAGGAGACTCATGAGAAGGTGTGGAAACTTGTTTAATTCTCCCCTTAAATCCATATCTTCTTTTTCCCTAGTAGAAAGTTTTAGCTATGTTCCAACTTCTCCACTAAACATAATTATCTGCCTATTTACCAAAAATGGCTTTTAGTCTCCTTGACTAATTTTTAATGGCTTTAATTAACACTGGACTCAGCTGAAAATGACAGAAAACTCCATCATCATTAGGGAGTGAAGCTCCTCCATTCTCTAGCTCTGCCATTGTCAGGTAGGTCCCACCCTATGGTCTGACATGACAGCTTGAGACCCAGCTATGATGTACTCATTCCAGGCAGCCTGACCTTTCTGGAACTTATATATGACACTTCTACTTACATCCTCATGGCTAGAATTTAGATATATGGCTACTCTGTAGTGGGGCAGCTGTGTTAGGCTGCCTCAATGGTGTACCAGCTGTAAGCACTTTGCTTGATTAGTGCATGAGCATGTGACAGAGGCACGTGTGCATAGTCTATATAAGGCTATGGGTATTCATGCTTGAATGGATGGGGAATTGCAGATGGAGGATGGCCTACCTGCCACTGTGAGGGGCCATTTTTGCTGTTTGTTTGCCTGAGAAGAAGTTTTCCCTGCCTGTGTGTTTGTCCACCATCGTGAGATTTTATTAAACAGAATGGTCCAACACTTTCCAGCTCCACAGTTTCTCTAGCATCTTCCTAAATTCAATGTGGACCTGCCTGGCCTTGGTGACTGGCATTACATCTGATGTAGTGGGCAGGGTTTGGAGCAGGTTGGTATGGAGCTGCTGACACTTTCAAGGGGTGGAATAGAGGAGTGACAGTTCCTGATGGCTCTCCTATTGGGACCATTTCCTGGTTTTTTTTTACAATCCTGTGAGAAGAAACCAAGAGGGCTGTGTGAGAGACTGAGCAAGGTTGAGGGCTCTAGGATGAGCTTCATGCTGAATGGAAACAATGGTGTGAACTGAAGAGAGCTGACTGGGCCCAAGAACTGCAGTGTGAGATACAGATTGAGCACCAACAGTGCCTGGAACTGGAGCAGTCTCTAGAGAAGGAATTGCAGGTTTGAAAGCTGCAATTTTCCTTGGAAGCTGAACATTGGCAGAAACAGCTGTTGGAGAAACAATTGCAGGTTCAGGAGCTCGAGAGTCAGCTTCAGGTTGAGAACCGGCTGCTGCAGGAGCCAAAGTGGGTATGGAAGATGGAGCTGCATTCCTGCCAGTGGAGTGGCTCTGGGTGGACTGAAGTAGACATTTCCGACTCCTCCTCTTCTGCGGGGGAGGCTCAGGCTGCAACTGCCATCTGCAGACTCAGAGCCCGGCTGGTGGTTGCCAAGAGGGTAAAGACCCAGCAGCCAAGAGATAGGCACAACCCCCTATGTAGGTAGTGGAGCACTCTGTGATCCAGCTCTATACCCAGGCAGAGCAGATGGAGTTGGGGGTAAAATTCATGCAGAAACCCACTGAGCCCCTAGCAGCCTGCTTGGTGCAGTTGTGGGACATAGGGTGTAGATGGCATCATGTTCTCCAGAACAGAGATGGACTGTAAGGCTGTGAGGGCTGCTACTGGATCCTTGGTTGCTTGAGTTTCCCTGACAGGCTACCTGTCAGCAGCCTAGCACAAATCTAGATGTCTGAATATATTCAGATAACATAGGATAAAAATGACGAGCCCATTAAAATACCATGGGAAGATGTCGGGATGGAGACCAGTTATGGTCTAGTTTCCAGGGGCATGCAGGCTGCGTCACAGGAATCCTGTGTCTCAGTGCATGAGAGGTGTCCAGCTGGTGGAAGAAATTCTGCATGCCTCAGATGCTGGCTGGAGAAATCTGGTGTATGTTGTCAACTATATCAAAGGTAACAAAAAAAAAATGGATGAGACAGATGCTTTGTCAACAGTGAAAGTGAAAAGACCAGTCCAGAAAACATCTGATTTAATAGTGTTGGGTCTCCCATAGAAAACCACTGAACAGGATCTAAAAGAATATTTTTTTAATCTTATTTTTATTAATTTTAATGCAGTGACATTGATAAATCAGGGTACATATGTTCCGAGAAAACATCTCCAGATTATTTTGACCTTTGATTATGCTGCATACCCCTCACTCAAAGTCAAATTGTCCTCTGTCACCTTCTATCTGGTTTTCTTTGTGTCCCTAGCCCTCCCCCCACCCTCTCCCTCTCCTTTCTCGCCCCCTCCCCACCCCTCCACCCCACTTCCTGTTACCATCACATTCTTGTCCATGTCTCTGAGTCTCATTTTTATGTCCCATCTATGCATGGGTTCATATAGTTCTTAGTTTTTTCTGATTTACTTATTTCACTCCATATAATGTTATCAAGGTCAATCCATGTTATTATAAATGATCCAATGTCATCATTTCTTATGGCTGAGTAGTATTCCATAGTATATATGTACCAAAGCTTTTTAATCCACTCGTCCTCTGACGGACACTTGGGCTGTTTCCAGGTCTTCGCTATTGTGAACAATGCTGCCATAAACATGAGGGTGCATTTATCTTTCTGGAACCATTATATGGTGTCCTTGGGGTATATTCCTAAAAGTAGGATGGCTGGGTCAAAAGGCAGTTCAATTTTCAATTTTTTTGAGGAATCTCCATACTGTTTTCCACAGTGGCTGCACCAGTCTTCATTCCCACCAGCAGTGCAGGAGGGTTCCCTTTTCTCCACATCCTCGCCAGCACTTATTCTGTGTTGTTTTGTTGATGAGCGCCATTCTGGCTGGTGTGAGGTGATATCTCATTGTGGTTTTAATTTGCATTTCTCTAATGATTAGTGATGTTCAGCATTTTTTCATATGCCTATTGGCCATCTGTATATCCTCTTTGGAGAAGTGTCTATTCATTTCTTTTGCCCATTTTTTGATTGGATTGTTTGTTTTTCTGGTGTTGAGATTTACAAGTTCTTTATAAATTTTGGTTATTAACCCCTTATCAGACGTATTGTCAAATATGTTCTCCCATTGTGTAGTTTGTCTTTTTATTCTGTTCTTATTGTCTTTGGCTGTGCAAAAGCTTTTTAGTTTGATATAGTCCCATTTGTTTATCCTGTCTTTTATTTCCCTTGCCCGTGGAGATAAATCAGCAAATATATCCCTGCGAGAGATATCAGAGAGCTTACTGCCTATGTTTTCTTCTAAGATGCTTATGGTTTCACGGCCTACATTTAAGTCTTTTATCCATTTTGAGTTTAATTTTGTGAATGGTGTAAGTTGGTGGTCTAGTTTCATTTTTTTGCAGGTTGCTGTCCAATTTTCCCAACACCATTTGTTGAAGACGCTGTCTTTACTCCATTGTATGCCCCTACTTCCTTTGTCAAATATCAGTTGTCCATAGAGCTGTGGGTTTATTTCTGGGTTTCCCATCCTGTTCCATTGATCTATATGCCTGTTCTTATGCCAGTACCAGGCTGTTTTGAGTACAATGGCCTTGTAGTATAACTTGATATCAGGAAGTGTGATACCTCCCCCTTTATTCTTCTTTTTTAAGATTGCTGAGGCTATTCGTGTTCTCTAAAAGAATATTTTTATGGTTTAGGTCAGGGGTTGGGAACCTATGGCTCGTGAGCCAGATGTGGCTCTTTTGATGGCTGCATCTGGCTCGCAGACAAATCTTTAATAAAAAAATAATAACATTAAAAGTATAAAACATTCTCATGTATTACAATCTATTCATTTCCTACCACTCATGTTCATGGTTGCGGGTGGCTGGAGCCAATCACAGCTGTCCTCCGGGACAACACCAAATTTTTATTGGATAATGTGTAACGTACACGGGTCATTGTATGGCTCTCATGAAATTACATTTTAAAATATGTGGCGTTTATGTCTCTCTCAGCCAAAAAGTTTCCTGACCCCTGGTTTAGGTCAAGAAAGATATTAAAACTGGTCATTCAGGCCCTGGCCGGTTGGCTCAGCGGTAGAGCGTCGGCCTGGCGTGCGGGGGACCCGGGTTCGATTCCCAGCCAGGGCACATAGGGAAGTGCCCATTTGCTTCTCCACCCCCACCCCCTCCTTCCTCTCTGTCTCTCTCTTCCCCTCCCGCAGCCAAGGCTCCATTGGAGCAAAGATGGCCCGGGTGCTGGGGATGGCTCCTTGGCCTCTGCCCCAGGCGCTAGAGTGGCTCTGGTCACGGCAGAGTGCGACGCCCCAGAGGGGCAGAGCATCGCCCCCTGGTGGGCAGAGCGTCGCCCCTGGTGGGGGCGTGCCGGGTGGATCCCGGTCAGGCGCATGCGGGAGTCTATCTGACTGTCTCTCCCCGTTTCCAGCTTCAGAAAAAAATACAAAAACAAACAAACAAACAAAAAAAAAAACTGGTCATTCAAAAGGGTTTGGCTTTGTTTGATTTATGGAATATGAGACCCAGGTGAAAGTCATGTCACAGTTACATATGATAGATGGACGACGGTGTGACTGTAAACTTCCTAATTCTAAGCAAAGCCCAGATGCGCGTCTGAGAAGAAGAAAGGTGTTTGTTGGGCATTGTACAGAGAATATGACTGATGATGAGTTGCAGCAGTTCTTTTGCCAGTACAGAGAAATGGTAGATGTCTTCATTCCTAAACCATTCAGGGCTTTTGCCTTTGTTACATTTGCATATTATCAGGTTGCCCAGTCTTTTGTGGAGAGGACTTGATCATAAAGGGAATCAGTGTCATATATCTAATGCTGAACCAAAGCACAATAGCAATAGACAGAAAGAAGTGGCTTCTTTGGTGATAATCCAGGTGGCTTTTGCAATCAGGGTAAATTTGGTAACAGTAGAGCAGGTAAAGCTGGTTTGGGAAGCAATCCAGGTAGTAACATGGGTGGAGGGATGAACTTTGGTGCTTTTAGCATTAATCCAGCGATGGTGGCTGCAGCTCAGGCAGCTCTGCAGAACAGCTGGGGTATGATGGGCATGTTAGCCAGTCAGCAGAAACCATTCAGGCCCATCAGGTAATAACCAAAGCCAAGGCAACATGGAGAGAGAGCCAAATCAAGACTTCGGTTCTAGTAATAACTTGTACAGTGGTTCTAATTCAGGTGCAGCCATTAGTTGGGGGTCAGCTTCAAATGCAGGGTCAGGCAGTGGTTTTAACGCAGGTTTTGGCTCAAGCATAGATTCTAAACCTTTTAGCTGGGGAATGTAGACAATGGGTGATGTTTGGTTTTAATGATGGGTGGGTATTCAAATTTTTCTAAATTCATGGTAAGTATATTGTAAAATATGTATATACTAAGAATTTTCAAAATTAGTTTGTTCAGTGTGGAGTATATTCAGCAGTATTTCTGCTATTTTTTTTTAGAAAAAGAAGGTAAAAGCAGACCAGTTCCTTTCGGTTGAATTACATGCATGCTGTTTTCCTAGCAGTAGCGGAAGAAATGAACAGTGGTTGAAAATTTCTCTGTTTTGGTGTCTACTGACTCTTTGACAGTGACCAATGGCCTGGTTATATGATCATAAGCTGAGCAATGGAAGGCTTCCCAGCCAAGAGGATGCCCTGGCCATATGGAACACAGTCCTGTGAAAACTTGAGAGCTCCGTTAAAGGACATATTGATGTCCATCAGCAGAACACTTTTTTAGGTCTGAAAGGTGATTGAAGTCAAGAAGCAAATAGAAACCCTTGGTCTCTTAAGCTGGCCACTAATGATCATGGAATAAGTGGACATCAGAATCTATAGCTTGCAGAGATAGGCTAAACCTAGACATATTATTTTGCACCCTCTGAGGTGCAAAGCTTAAAGAACTGCTCTGTGTGCCAGCAAAAGAGACAGTGAGTGCAATTGGCTGTGTGGCATATCCTGAGAGGAAGGCCCCGAGCTTAGTTGGCAAGCAAACAATGCTGGTAGGCCTGGGTGGCTGCACCTGGGTCTGAAAGGAAAAGCCACTGACTGGGCTTTGCTTGCTGATGGTAGATACCAATGCTCAGAGTGTTATGAAAGGAGCCGGACAGGAGATATTGCACAAATTTAGATGACTGAACATCATTTCTTCAGACCAAGGAACACATTTCACAGCTCATAATGAATAGGCAGAGAGAATAGTCAATAGTACTCCTCAGTACTAGTTTGATAGCGAATTGAAATGGGCAATGAAAACATTGGTTTTCTAAATAGGGGGAAGGGCGAGGGACCCATCCAACAAGGATGGGCTGGGGCCTGAGGCCCTACGTGAAATTGGCAATCCACTGGTCTCCTTCTAATGTGCAGCAGGTGTTGGCATTGCCTGTAATGGACTTCTTACCTTGGTGATTTGCACAGACAGCCGGGCTTTCTATCATGGACTGCTTCTCATCCAGTTGCAGAGACACACCAAGGACACTTTTTGCTTTCAATGGACATGGCCCTGGATTGTCCGCCGCCCCCAACCCCCCATGATGGGTGGCCTTGTTGGCACCGTGGGGTTGGGAGTTGGAGGTGGGCCTGCAGTTAACACCCTGGGAAGAGTGCTCAAGGAGACATTGTGAAGGGCACCTTTGAAATGTTTGTAATGCACCTATTATGAGGTAAGCAACTCTAAAGGGGTGGAGTGTGGGGCAGCTGTGTTAGGTTTGCTCACTGGTTTACCAGCTGCAAGTACTTTGCCTGATTGGTGCGTGAGCATGTGGCAGTGCCACCTGTGTGTGGTCTATGTAAGGCTATGGGTGCTTGGGCTCATGGAGAGGGGATTGCGGATGGCAGATTGCCTGCCCACTACTGTGAGGGGCCATTTTGCTGTTTGTTTGCCTGAGAGGTGGTTTCCCTGCCTGTGTATTTGTCCCCCATTGTGGGACTTTATTAAACAAAATGGCCCAACACTTTCTGTCTCTGCAGTTTCTCTAATGTCTGCCCAAATCCAATGTGGACCTGCCTGGCCTTGGTCACCGGCATTACATCTGTCCACAAGGGAAATTGGGAAATGTGGTATTTATTCTATGGCTATATACCTAGTTAAAAACAGAGCATTTATTGCGAAGAAGAAGAAGAAGAAGAAGAAGAAGAAGGAGAAGAAGAAGAAGAAGAAGAAGAAGAAGAAGAAGAAGAAGAAGAAGAAGAAGAAGAAGAAGAAAATAATAAAACAGAAACAGGGGTCCCTAGAAGTAGCAGTTTGTGTTCTCAAGGGTTAGATGATATAAATGTTCAGGAGGAAATGCTTTTTAAAATTATGTTATAATAATGATAATGACTTTCCTGAAAAGGCCAAGTGGCTCTCATTTATTACTCTGGGGCACAACAATATTGCCACTGATCAGAATAAGAAGTTTCCCAAGGAGAGGCAATGCTTAGCTGGAGACAGAGAGGGTGGATTTTCAGAACAGAATTGGGGCCTGTGTCTAGCCTGGTTAGTGTCATTGCTCAGACAGGAAAACAGTCACCTTTTTAGCAGTTCCCAGCACCAGTGGCTCAGGTCACCTGCTCCTTATCTTTTGGAATCAGGAAAAATTATGAGTTTTGATGACTTGAAACTTGAGCTGTGGGGGATTTGAAGGCATCTGCAGTATTTTAAATCAAATGAGTATATTAGGGTCAAGGAGCACACCGAGCGGCTAATTCCTACTCAGTTTGTTGTGCTCCAACTGAGTTATGTGGTGAGCTAGAACTGTGCCCTGCATGTGGTAGAATTGATTCCATTGAAACTAAAGATGAGTGGTCAGAAATAAAATTATACCTTCAGGCATTAGTGAAAAGTGGCTTTTAAAAGAATCTTACTTTCCCCTAGGTTAAACTATAATTTGAAAACTGATTTATTCATTTCTGTTTTCATTCACTAGGTCAAGCATCAATTGCTTGGATATCTCTGAGCACTTGGCAGATATGCAGAGATGACATTGAAAAGCTTGCTCAGTTCTGATAGATTTGCAACTGTCCATGGTCTGTAGACACTCTAAATGTCTTAGATTTTTATTCAGCTGGGAAGGCAGCGTGGTAGAAAGAGCACTGAGTTAGGAGAACTGAGTTAAAGTCAGCCCTATGTAATCTTGGGCAACTCTCTTAACCTTTTTAGGTCCTAACTTTCTCAAATGTATGATTTATGGTTGAGTTAGATAAGGGATCTCAAGTCAAATTCCTACAGTGGCCAGGCATGTAACATAAATAAGTGAAGTAGAAGTAGACCTGGCTTAAGAAAAATAGAGACAGAAGTTCATTGCCTTTACTTTTAACTTAAGTTTAAGAAAAACAGCAGTTGGGGCCAACTGGTCACCAATGGTCACCAACATTCAACTTCTAATCCAGAGAAACTACTGGGAGCAGTGGGGCCCGGGGTGACCTAAAGGAGATGGCCCTTTCCAGGTGGGGTTGCTGCTGCTTATCTGCAGTGGGGAATATGGGCTAGTGCGGCCAGGTCTTCAGAATTTTCAAGAGGATTAGGAGATATGGGTTATTTCACTTATGTGAGATGTTCTGATTTTCTCATTTGGGGACAACTAACTCAAAACTTTTAAAACCCTTCTGCCAGTCAGTCTTATATGGGCCAAACCAAAACATTGGTTTTCAGGAACACCCATTTATGATTTTTGGGTTAATGAGAGTCACTGGAGCAGTAGTTCTAAAATTGAGATTTCTGGGTTCACCAAGAGCTTCAGTGGGCTCAAATCCCTGGAAATCATGCGCTAAATTTTGTAAATGTACATTTTTTGGGAGAGAGGATTCAAACTTCATGAGAGTTAAGAACCCATGACCAGCAGACTTTTGATTCACCAGTTAGCCAGGCACAGGTTTCCAGCATTTAGTTTTCAGAATGTCAAGCAACTAGTGGTGATATCATCAGACACTTGGCATTCACTCACTCATTCACTAAATAATAGTTATTGAACATTTACTATGTCTGAGGCACTGGGAATAGAGAAGCAAAGAACAGAGACAAAGTACTTGTTTCCATGAAATGTATATTCTAGTGGAGGTACACAAATGAGATCTATAAAGAAAAAAAGTATATATAATGCTAGGTGGTGATGAGGGCATTGTCAATCAAGAGGAAATAGAGTGACAGGTGGGGTAGAGGGGGAAGGGGAAAAAATATCTTAAAATTTGACCTTTGTTTGCCTGACTGGTGGTGGCACAGCAGACAGAGCATTGACTTGGGACACTGAGGTTCCAGGTTCAAAACCCTGAGGTTGCTGGCTTGAGTGCAGGCTCATTAGCTTGAGCATGGAATTGCCGGCTTGAATGTGGGATCAGAGACATGATCCCATGGTTATTGGCTTGAGCCCAAAGGTCACTAGCTTGAAGTCCAAGGTTGCTGGCTTGAGCAAGGGTTCACTGGCTTGACTGGAGCCCCCTGGGTCAAGACACATATGAGAAGCAATCAATTCACTAAAGTGCTGCAACTATGATTTGATGTTTCTCGGCTCTCTCCCTTCCTGTTTGTCTGTCTGTCTCTGTCTGTTCCTCTCTCTCTTTCACTTAAAATTAAAAAAAATTTTTTTTACCTGTGCAGAGACAGAAGTAAGGAAGCAAGCCATACAATTATCTGGAAAGAGCATTTCAGAGGAGGGTGAAGTCAAACCAAAGGATCAAGACAGGCACATAAAGTGGTCTGTTTGTGGAATAGCAGGTTAATGGGAAGGCAGTGTGGTACAGAGAGCATTGAGTGAGAACTGAGTTAAAGTCAGCCCTGTATAATCTTGGGCAAGTCTCTTAACCTTTTTAGGTCCTAACTCCCTGAAATATATTATTTTTTTTTTGTATTTTTCTGAAGTTGGAAACAGGGAGGCAGTCAGACAGACTCCCACATGTGCCCGACTGGGATCCACCCGGCATGCCCACCAGGAGGCGATGCTCTGCCCATCTGGGGCATTGCTCTGTTGCATCCAGAGTCATTCTAGTGCCTGAGGCAGAGGCCATAGAGCCATCCCCAGTGCCAGGGCCAATTTTGCTCCAATGGAGCCTCGGCTGCAGGAGGGGAAGAGAGAGACAGAGAGGAGGGAGAGGGGGAGGGATGGAGAAGCAGATGGGCGCTTCTCCTGTGTGCCCTAGCTGGGAATTGAATCTGGGACTCCTGCACGCCAGGCCGATGCTCTACCACTGAGCCAATCGGCCAGGGCCTCAAATATATGATTTATGGTTGAGTTAGATAAGGAATCTCAAGTCAAATTCCTACAGTGGCCAGACATGTAACATAAATAAGTGAAGTAGAAGTAGACCTGGCTTAAGAAGGCTTTGATAATTTTTTTATAAGCCAAATAATTCTTCCAAATTGTTTGCAATTACTTTATCTCTTTATGTTGACCTTCACAGTTTAGAAGCAGATCTAAGAAAAGAGGCATACTATCCCCACTACTGACCAGTGCCATAAATTGGCTTTGTCTTTCCTGAGAGCTGTCTAGTAAATTTAACAAGAGCTATAAAACTGTTCACACCTGTTGACATGTTTGCTTTACTTTGTGAAGTATTTCTACAAGACAGAAGAGCTTTGGACAATACATGTGAAAAATTTTAAACAATCTTAATGCTCAAAATAAAATGAAAATAATCAAAAACAAAGTTTCACATGCTTAGATTATTTAAAACTGTTCAGGGGAGACAATATTAATGAAGGGAAATGTATTACATGAAAAATTAAAAAATAGACAAGATAGAGATGTGTATATTTATGCTGATCAAAATTATAGAAAAGGTATTGCTGCACCATTAACAAAGATTGAAAGGGAATTTGAAGGGACACAAAAAACTTGGTTAGTTCTCCTTTTGGGTGGAGTTATGTTCCTAATAGATTAATTTTTTTTCTCTTGTTGGATTACATTTCAAAATTATAAAACCATTTAAATTAAATTTATTGGCGTGATATTGGTTAATAAAATATATAGGTTTCAAGTGTACACTTTAAAATACTTTTATTTTGAAATTAAATTTAATGGAGTGACATTGATCAACAAGAGTACATAAGGTTTTGGTGAACATCTCTGTAGCCTTTAAGCTGCTGACTGTGCTGCATGCCCACCACCCAAAGTCAAATTATTTTCTGTTTCATATATTTTTCCCCCCTTTTTTCGAGTGTACAATTTTTTGATACTTCATTTGTATATTGCATTGTGTTTATCATCCAAAGTCAAATCTACTTCTGTGACCACATATTTGACCTTCTTTACCCTCTACTCACCCCAACCCCCCTTCCTCTCTGTTAACCACCATACTGTTTGTTGTCTATAAGTTCTTGTTTGTTTGTTTCTCTTGTTTGTTCATTTGTTGCTTTCAGTTTTATATCCCACAAATGAGTGACATCATATGGTTCTTGGCATGTCAGATTTTTTTTAAAGCTGAGGTTTACCACCTGTGAAGTACCATCCTTTTATGATGCCACTGCTTGAGACAGAGCTGTTCTGCGGACACTGAGCTCACTGTGCAATGGTAAGAAATATGCAGTGTGGTCCACGGGGGCATGATTTGGCTTGCACCCAACTGGAGCTATGAAACAGCAAGATGCTTTTTGTCATAGTTTTAGTACCTGTACTACAAACAGATTCAGACTGTGACAAAAAAACTAGCAGTGGCTTGAGAGGAGGCAGCTAGAACTGTAAACTGTAGTTTCAACTGTGGTAGGGTATAGAAAAGCAGAAAGTCCCTTTGCTGTGACACTGTCCACACTCTTCCTGATTCAGCCCTATCTAATTTTGTTGTCTCCTCAAAGGAAAAGGGGTACTCTGGCTTATAGAGTCCCAAAGCAAAACACTATCTAGTCTAGAATGAACTTTGAGACATAGTCCTGTCATTCAGTCAATGGTCATTTCTTCAGAAAGAACTTCCCTGGCCATTCAATCTAAAGCAGCTCCTAGTAGTGATGAAGGACCAGCACCCCATTTTGGGTTCTGTGTATTAGTCCTGCATACCATCCTACAGAATCCTGTCAATTTGTTTATGTGTTGATTGCCTGTCTTTCTCCATTATCACATAGGCTCCTTGAGGATGGGAACCACTGTGTTTGTCTTATTTCCTACTGGCACCTACAATGACTTCTGGTGCATAGTACTTCTTTGATAATTTACTTATTTAAGTGAATTAATATACAAACTTACAGCAATTAGCAATTCAGGGGGTCTGGACTTCCACAGGTCATCTGGATGTCATTTCTTAAATCACCCTGAATGAAGGATTTTATACTGGAGGATGAGACTACAAAACTGGGCAGCTGGGTTTATCAGAATCTTAGCAAAAATGTCTGAAGCCCCAGGAGAAGGCTTGCTCTGGGGAAGGAGAAGAGCCTGATTCACATCCTGTCTTTGGGGAATTCCCTCTCTTCCCACATCCCCACTTTTTCTTCTCCCCTTCCTTTCCTTCACTTCTTTTGGAGAATAAAGTCAAGCAGTCAGGTAAGCCATGGTGGATGGACAAGAATCTCTGTGTATTTTTCTCTAGCAGGCTGCCCAGGTCTTCGAGAAGAGACTTGCATACATGGAGGGTGGGATGGGGGAAGCAGTCACTCAGGACATGCAGATTTTTGGTTGCTTAATTATTGCATAATTTTAAACAGACAGCTCACAAAATAGCTCATTCCACAAAACTGGAGTTTAGCATCTGAATGTCAATAGGAAGTGATGCCATTATCAATTGGAGGCTGATTTTTGTTGGGCAGGTGTGGAGATGCTGCCTTAGGAGCACATGATAAAGAAAGTCTTCAACTGACTACCTGAGCTTATTGTTCTGGAATGTCTGACACAATGCTTCACTGTGTGTGAAGATGAAAAACTGCAGTGATCCAAAATATATAAAGAACTCACAAAGCTCAGCAACAAATAAACAAAGAATCCAATTTAAAAATGGGGAGAGCCCTGGCCGGTTGGCTCAGTGGTAGAGTGTCGGCCTGGCGTGCAGAAGTCCCGGGTTCGATTCCTGGCCAGGGCACACAGGAGAAGTGCCCATCTGCTTCTCCACACTTCCCCTCTCCTTCCTCTCTGTCTCTCTCTTCCCCTCCCGCAGCAAAGCTCCATTGGAGCAAAGATGGCCCGGGCGCTGGGGATGGCTCCTTGGCCTCTGCCCCAGGCACTGGAGTGGCTCTGGTCGCAACAGAGCGAGGCCCCGGAGGGGCAGAGCATTGCCCCCTGGTGGGCAGAGTGTCACCCCCTGGTGGGCGTGCCGGGTGGATCCTGGTCGGGCGCATGTGGGAGTCTGTGTCTCTCCCCATTTCCAGCTTCAGGAAAATACAAAAAAAAAAAAAAAGGGGAGAGGCCTGACCAGGCGGTGGCGCAGTGGATAGAGTGTCAAACTGGGATGCCGAGGACCCAGGTTCGAGACCCCGAGGTGCCAGCTTGAACATGGGCTCATCTGGTTTGAGCAAAAGCTCACCAACTTGGACCCAAGGTTGCTGCCTCGAGCAAGGGGTTACTCGGTCTGCTGAAGGCTCTCAGTCAAGGCACATATGAGAAAGCAATCAATGAACAACTATGTGTCGCAATGCGCAACAAAAAACTAATAATTGATGCTTCTCATCTCTCCATTCCTGTCTGTCTGTTCCTGTCTATCCCTCTCTCTGATTCTCTCTCTGTCAAAAAAAAAAAAAAAAGGAAAAAAAATGGGGAGAGGACCTGAACAGACACTTCGCCCAAAAAGACATAGAAATGGCCAACAGATACATGAAAAGATACTCATCTTCACTAGCTATTAGAGAAATGCAAATCAAAACTACAATGAGATACCACCTCACACCTGTTAGATTGTCTGTTACCAATAAGACAGGTAATAACAAGTGCTGGAGAGGCTGTGGAGAGAAAGGAACCCTTATTCACTGCTGGTGGGAATGTAAACTGGTACAGCCATTATGGAAGAAAATATGATGGTTTCTCAAAAAATTAAGAATAGAACTACCATATGACCCAGCAACCCCTCTATTGGGTATATACCCCTAAAACTAAAAAACATTGCTATGCAAAGACACATGCACCCCATGTTCATTGCAGCATTGCTCACAATGGCCAAGACATGGAAACAACCAAAGTGCCCCTTTTGAGAGGATAGGATAAAGGAAATGTGGAACATATATACAATGGAATATTACTTAGCCATAAGAAACAATGACATAGTGACATTTGTGACAACATGGATGAACCTTGAGAACATTATACTGAGTGAGATATATAAATTAGAAAAAGCTAAGAACTACATGATTTCACACATAGGTGGGATATAAAAATGGGACTCATGGACATAGATAAAAGTGAAATGATTACCAGGGGTTGGGGAGTAAGGAGGGACAAATATACAGTGACAGAAAATGATTTGACTTCGGGTGATGGGCACACAACACAATCAACAGTTCAAATATGAAAATTATGTAGTCTTATTGATCGATGTCACCCCATTAAATTTAATTTTCTAAATAAAATTTAAAAAAGAAAAAATGCAGTTATTAAAATGAAGGCTAAAATCCCATCTTTTCTTATGTATTTTTGTTGAGAGCCAAGAGTGTCGAGGATCATTTTTTTAGTCATTTTCTGATCATTTAAATTGAATTGCTGAACACATGCATGTCTTTGGTAATAATTGCTCACATTTATTAGAAGCTTACTATGTACCTGAAACTGTTCTAAGTGCTTTACTCATCAATCCTAAAAGGTGGTTGCTATTTTTCTTTTTTATTGATAAAACAGAGGCACAGAGCAGTTAAACAACTTGTCTGAGGTCCTCCAGCTAGAAGTGACAGAGCCAAGAAATGAATCCAGAAAATTTGACTCCAGCATCCATGCTTTTAACCATTACTGCTATACCATCTATATTTAGAGATAGAGACACCTATTGATTTAGTTTTATTTTACAGTTATGTGTCATATAACGGTGTGTCAGTCAATGATGAACTGCATATACGATGGTGGTATACCATATAGCCTAGGTGTGAAGTAGGCTATACCATCTAGGTTTGTATAAGGACATTTCATGATGTCCCCACAACAAAATTGCCTAACAACACATTTCTCAGAATGTATCTCTGTCATTAAAAGTAGGTGACTGCTTAGTAATGTAGGGCCTCCTCTGGTGGAGCTAAGTATCAAGTTAAGTATGTTGGAAGATATAGGTAAATAAAATATAGCTGCAATCCGGTCATTTCTTACCTGCAGGGAAGGAGGAGATGCAGTGTGTGCCGTGATGCAAAGCCCAGCTCTTGCTTCAGGAGTGAGGCACTCATTTATTTCCCGCCTACTCTGGATGATGTCTGTTGATGGTTCACAGCTGAATCCTACCCGGGCCTTCCTCTAGTCAAAGGAAGCTGCTTAACCCAAGGTTAATCTCTGCCCACATCCAAGAACTAGTTGCTGGAGATACAAAGACAGATCGCCTTACTGCAGTTTGTGATAATTCTGAAAGCCATTCCATAAGCAGAGCCGTTCAACTTCCCAGCCCATCCTGCTGGCCTCACTCCCTCATGGTTGTTATTCCTCAGAGCACTCAACAACACTTTCCTCATGTGAATCTGTCTCCCAGAGCATCTTTCTAGGGGAAGCCTGACCAAGATAGCAAGCAAGGTAGAAGGGCCTTCTAGGTTGAGGGGACAGAATGAGCTGTCTGGGCAGTTTCTCCCAGCACGCCATGTGCAAGTAGGACTTCCACACTTGGCTGTGGTGGGAAAGGCAGCTGGAGAGGGAGGCAGGGTGAGATCACAGAGAACCTTGTATGTAGGCTTAGGAGTTAGATTGCACCCTCAGATTGTTCATTCATTCATTTAACAAATATTAAGGGTGTGCCTACTGTTGGGCAGATAAAATATATTATGCTCGCTTTGTTAAAGATGGTGCTGCCCACATGGAAGCCTGTTGCCCAGATGATATTAATGAAGGTTGGGGGCAGGCTTGTAGCCTGGGGCTTGGTTTTAGGACTAAGCCTTCCCCACCCTTTTTGATGTGGGGTGGTGCAATCCCATCATGCCCCAGATAAGTGACTTTGTATTAGAGACTTCCCTATTTTGTATATTGGATTAAAAGTTTTGATTTCTACACTATAAAATGGGGGCAGAACGGAAGCTTGCTCTCTTGGTTCCTGAAATTAGCATTAGAGGAGAGAGCAGAGAGGAGAGCAGAAAGAGGCCATGTGAAGGAGGCCAGGAGAAGCAGCCAAGATGGTGGAGTGTTGAGTGAGAAGCCAGTTTGTGCAGAGTTTGTGCAGGGAGAAGGAAGGAGATGGGGAACAGAGGTGAATAAATCTGGTGAGCTAGAAACCTTTGATTCTAGGAAACTCGGATAAATCAGTAGCTTTGTGAGCACTGAATGTGAGTGGGTTTTGGAGTCCAGTGTGTGTTTTTACTTGCCCGCCGGGTGCAAGCTAGGATTAAAGATGATGGCCCACCAGTTTTTGGCTCCATTGTTTCTTTACCAACTGTCTGAATCCAATGCAAACCTGCATGAGCCAGGTGGCTGTGATGGTGGCCGTGGCCACTGGCTTCACACCTACTATATGTAAGGCATTGTCCAAACCACTGGCAAAAACTGAAACAAAATAAGGGTATTTATAACTCTCTTCCCTTTGAGGTTAATGGGAGGATGAAATAAATGCCACCACTAGGTGCCTAGTGCTTGCTAACATCTCTCTCTTCTCTCTTCTCTCTCTGGTGGCAGATTAGTAGGGGACTGAGGGTTTCCAAGAGGCAGAGGCAGGTAATTAGAGTTTAGAATCAAATCAAAAGAGAACCTGTGACTATTTACAGTAGAATGCTGAAGTGTGTGGTACAGGCTTGCAAAAGCCTACTGCTAAATTTTCACAAATTTTGCAAGCTGTTATTAACCATAATCATTGTTAAGTTATATAACATAAAGTTAAATAAATTATATTAAAAACAAAGGTTATAAATACTGAGAAACTATCACTTTCTGATTATTTTACTGCATTTTCCATTTCTATGCTTTTCAGATTTTTACATTTGTTGTATCAATATGGTTGGGCCTTTGTTCCCAAATCCACATTCAGAGACACCGCACTGGCAGCTTGAAATCAACCACGGTGAGAGTCTTTATACCAAGGAAATCTGAAAACACTACAAATCTGCAGGGATGGATGTTAGATATTTACCAACACACTTCTGACTACAGACTTGTGCTGCTGTGCAAAAATTATGAGCACTGAGGTGGCTGTAGTTCTGAGCAGTGATGTTAAGCGCTTGCTCTTTGGAGATTTTAGATAGAGAGGCAGTTTAGCGCAACATAAGGGTACAGGTGCAGGAGCCTTCTGCCCAGGGGCCAGTTCACACTCTTCCTTTTAACTTTGGGCAGGTGGCCTAATTTCACTGTGCCTCTGGCTCTTTTGTAAACAGAAACACTCTCAAGTAGGGTTATCATGAGGAGTAAAGAATGGAAAGCAGAGAAGAGCTGGTGCGTTGCACACGTTAGGTACGCTGTAATTTTTAGCTATTATCTCTGGGTTGGCTGGCAAATGAAAGAGCACTTTGGAAGTCACCCTGGCAGCCTGGACAAGTCATGACAGCTCAGCAGTCTCTAGCCTCCCTCCAAGTGAAAGGCAAGGCCAGAAGGGCAAGCCTTCCCCAACCTCTGTTAGGGCCTGGTTCTCCTTCCAGAAACTCCTGTATGCCCCAATGTCTGCTGTCATAATTCATATCATAGGATCCTTGCCTGTTTCCTTGTCTGTCATCCTCAACTGGACTGCAGGCTGGGAGAGTAGGGATTGGGTCTGTCCTGTATGTCCACCCTGTATGTCCCCAGCAGTCAGCACAGTCTCAGGCACAGGGCAACTGTTCAAGAAATACTGTTGAATGAATGTCTGAATGTTGAAGAAATAATGTTGAATGCCTATTTGCCTATCTAGAGAGTTTTCTAGGTAAAGTTCTGTGAGGGCAGGGATTGTCTATCTTCCTAAAACACCGTTGTTTGTCTGGTGACCAGTGAAGGATATGAACTCACCGTTCAGTGAATTGACTCTAAGATGCTAGAATGCTGACACTCTCCCTTCTACTTTTAGAGCTGCTGCTTAAAGGACAAAAGTGAGAATATTGGGCAAGCAAAATGGAAGCTAGACCAGTACTGAACATGCAAGCACTATAGATAGCTTCGTCTTTAGCACTGTGGGCTTTAGGGTCAGGTTGATCTAAGTTTAAATTTTGCTGGTCATTTACTAGCTGTGTGTCCTTGGCCAAGTTAGTTAACTTCCCTGAGTCTCAGTTTCCTCACTTGAAAAATGAGGATACAATATACCTATTAGGTTATAAAATACTATTACAAAATAATTTATTATAAATTAAGTAACTTTACAAATAAAATAAATTATAAGTATTTTACATAATAAATTTAAGTACCTTACAAATAAACTGAGTTACAAATAACTTGTTTTAATTAAAGAAATTAAGGTACTTAAAATATAAATATTATAAATGATAAAATCATTTTAAAATAAATTAATAAAAATGCTATATATAAAGCACTAAGTCTTATTATATATGGGACTGAAACAATGGTAGCCATTTTATTATATGAAAATCTTGGAATAGAGAATGTCTCTTTTCCCATAGAAATGGATTTCTTTGAAACCAATTACAGGCAAGTTGATTTTTCTGAATTATCTTTAGTGACCTTGGCATTGAAATCATATTAATTTAGAAAACTGCGGTAAAATCTACTGTAGAAGGAGTCATAAAAGTACTGGCAATTAGAAGCCAGGATGCCCCTAGAGAGTTCATAAGCATGTATGAATTTCAGAAAGTGGACTGGGGAGAGCTTAATCACTGGTGTGATAATCAGTGGGTGAATATAGGGTGATCCAGGGAAGGCAGTATTTCCTTAACATGTCCTATATGTGGCATTGTTCATAAAACATTGTTGCAGTTGTCCCTTGTAATATTGCAATTCACTTTTTGCGGCCTTACTGTATCGCGGATTTTTAAATTATATATATTTAATTTTGTATCGCAGATTTTTCACTATATAGGATTCACTACTGTGGATTTTGCAGATAGGTATTTTTATATATTTATTATTTTAATTATTTTTGTGGTAAATTAAGCAAAATAAGTGTGGGAAAGGTTAATAACAATGTGGGAAAGGTGTATAAGAGTATGGGAAGGGTTGATAAAGCCTTAAAATATATATAAATAATGAAATAAATATAAGGTCGCACTTTGCAAATTTTCATCTATTGTTGGGGGTTCTGGAACCTAGCCCCTGCAGTAGAGGAGGGACCACTGTACATGTCATTGGTATACATGTGCAAACATTTCCATGGGGCATTTACCAACAGAGGAATTCTGTACCATAAGATAGACCAGTACATCCCTTCAGCCTTAGCAGATATTTTTAAATGCAGATTTTTTCAAAATGGTCTTACTAATTTGCCTTCTCACCAGCAGTAGGAGTCACTTAATGAGAGCTCCTTGCCAATACTTGGTGATATCATAATATGGTTTTATTTGCATTTCCCTGGTAACTCATGAGACTGTTCTACTATGTTTAATGGCCATATTATTCTGGACATCATTTGTGAAGTTCCCATTTAAGTCTTTGCTTCCTTTCTATTGGGTTATCTACCTTTGTGCGTGTGTTTATTTGTAGTGGCTCTTCATCTATTCTGGATAAAAGTCCTCTGTTGCCTTCTGGATAAAAGTCCTTTGTTGCCCATATCTTCTCTAACTCTGTGACTTGCCCTTTCACTCCTTTAATGGTGTCTTCTGATGGATACTAGAGACACACAAAAGAGAATTCCAGATGAATGTAGATCTAAATGTGAAATAAAAAATGAAAAACAAACAAACAGGTAGTGAGGAGAATGTCTTCACAACCTTGGGGTAGACAAAGATTTCTTTTATATGATCCTCAAAACACTAATCTAAAATGAAAAGGTTAATAATTAGACTACTTTAAAAGCTGAAACTTCTGTGCATCATAAGACACCATTAGGAGAATGTGCTAAGTACTTGCATTATCTCATTCAGTCCTTTCAAAGTGGGATATAGGTATCCCTGTATGCAGATGGGGGATTGAGGCTCAGAGAAGTTAATGAACTTGTCTTGTACCACACAGCTTATTAGCACAGAAGCTGTAATTTGAACGAAGGTCTGACTGAATCTAGAGACCCAGCTCCTATCTCCTTTATTATCTCCAAAGTGTCCCCCATGGGGCCTGACACAGTGTTGGGCCCCATATATGTGTGGCCATTGGCTTCCCATGGTGCCTTCCTGTGTTCAGAGATCACTTAACATGGCCCTTGTTTCTCCCTATAAATTATTAATTTTCACCATCATTGTTTTGAAAGCTTGGCCTGCTGGGAACGGCTGCTCTTTGGTCTTTTTCTTAGTCCCAAGGAAGCAAGACTCCTCTGAGTATATTCACCACAGTTGCACTAGGAAAGACTTAGACTACTGTTCTGTGGAACATCTTTGGTCTGGCAGGATAAATGGCAAAGGCCCAAGTAACAAGAGAAAAGGAAGCTCTTGATGGGCAATTCTAGGCCCACCAAGCCCTGCACTGTACACTCATGGGGCTGGGGTCAGCAATGTCCCAGTATCCTGTGTGTGTGCCACCACTTCTTCCTTCTCTTCCTGGGGGCCAGAGGCCCTCCCTGGGAGCTGGGCACTGTGAGGTTACCTTTGTGAGAAGTGGGACCACAGCTTTGGGGATTGTGGGTGAATCACTTGCAGTTGTAGCCAGGGTCACCCCAGGCCAAGGTCCCTGTTATGCATGCTGATGACAGCAGAAGCTAAAGTTCCACAGTCCTGTCAGCAGTCTCATGAGAGTGAGACAATGCCAGGATCCCATTCATGAGTACTCTGAGAGGATCTGGCCACGTGATGACTGCATCTCAACATCCTGATGTGAGGAGAAGCATTGAGCCAGTCACACTAATCACGGTGGCTAACATCTACTTAGGATTTACAGCACTCTGCTGAGCCCGTTCTTTTTTTTTTTTTTTTTTTTTTTTTTGTATTTTTCTGAAGCTGGAAACGGGGAGGCAGTCAGACAGACTCCCACATGCGCCCAACCGGGGTCCACCCGGCACGCCCACCAGGGGGCGTCGCTCTGACGCGCGACCAGAGCCATTCTAGTGCCTGGGGCAGAGGCCAAGGAGCCATTCCCAGCGCCCAGGCCATCTTTTGCTCCAATGGAGCCTCGGCTGCGGGAGGGGAAGAGAGAGACAGAGAGGAAGGAGAGGGGGAGGGGTGGAGAAGCAGATGGGCGCTTCTCTTGTGTGCCCTGGCCAGGAGTCGAACCCAGGACTTTCGCACGCCAGGCTGACACTCTACCACTGAGCCAACTGGCCAGGGCCCGTTCTTTACATATTCTTACAAATGGACATCATTTAGTTGTAAAAATGAACACTCTGAAAGATTAATACTCATATTCGCTGAGTGGTAGAATCAGGATTCAAACTCACATCTGTGTGACTCTCAAACTCAGAGGAGTGTTTACCATGAAACTAATGAAGGTAAGAGTCAGAGCCCCCCAGTTACATGGGTCCCTTCCAAAGCATGAGAAATGCCCTAGCATTGTATTCCCAAAATCATATGTTCTTTAAAAATTTGCAAAACTACTTGAAACCATGTCAACACAATAAAATTCAAAAATTTGCAAAACTAAAATAAAATTTGCAAAATTAATAGATTGATTCCTGAGTCAGTTAAAACTGTTGGCCCTTTCAACTATGTCTTCCTTTTTTGCAAAGTTTTCTAGTTTTGGGTGGGATTGGGAATTGTGGTTCTGGTTAAGAAGAATTTGAATTGGGGATATATTCTGTTAGGCTTTGGTGGGATATATTGGTGTGGTTTGCAATCACTTCTGTGATGCCCCACTGAAAGGGCTTCCAGGAACACTTGTGCTGTCCTCTGTGCCCACTCACATGGCCTCGTGTCTCTATGCACAAAATTAGAGCTTGGGTTGCAAAATGTGAATGTGTTCTGTGACTTCAGCATAGGAAGTATGCAACAAGTGGAGGAGAAACAAGAAACTAAAAAAAAAAAAAAAACAGAAACAAAAAGACTGCTAGTAATTGAAACTAATTTTCTATTTCCATTCTCTCTATAGACCAGTGGTTCTCAAACTTTTTGAAGTCAGGGCACATTTAAAATCCTACAAATAATTGTAGGTGCACTAGATACAAATTTCTGAAAAATATATTATAATAATTAAGTCAAATATTAAAGAAAAAATATATAAAGTCCAAGAGTGCTTTGAAGGTAATTAAACAAAATAAATACGACAAAATTAATTTTATTCGAACATTAAAAAACATTTTTATGGGTTTTTTTGAGTTATGCTTTTTAGAATTCATAAAAGAGAGAGGTTAAAAAATAAACAACAAAAAAGTTATCTTTTTATATATATAGATACATTCTTAGTAAGATTTAGTAAATTGGGCAGGTTCCAGCACGAATGTGTTAAGTTTTTTCATTCTTCTATTTATGAGAAACATGAGCCTGATGTGACCCAGCGATTTCTTCAATGTTTGGGCATACATTTGAAAGACAAATTCTCATTTTCTCATCAATATATTGAAGAATTCCTCTTTTTGTACTTTTTTTTTTTTTTTACAGAGACAGAGAGGGAGTCAGAGAGAGGTCTAGACAGGGACAGACAGACAGGAATGGAGAGAGATGAATGTAAAGCCAGAAGCCACGGCCACCAGGGTCAGCATTGGTTTTGGACAGTCGGTAAAGAAACAATGGAGCCAAAAACTGATAGGCCATTTTCTTTAATTCTAGCTTGCACCCGGCGGGCAAGTAAAAATACACACTGGGCTCCAAAACCCACTCACATTCAGTGCTCACAAAGCCACTGACTTATCCGAGTTTCCTAGAATCAAAGGTTTCTAGCTCACCAGCCTTATTCTCCTCAGTTCCCCATCTCTTTCCTTCTCCCTGCATAAACTGCACACAAACTGGCATCTCACTCAGCACTCCGCCATCTTGGCTGCTTCTCCTGGCCACATGGCCTCTTTCCGCTGCTCTCTGCTCTGCTCCCTCTGCTCTCTCATGCTAATCATCCCAGGAACCAAGAGAGCAAGCTCCTGTTCTGCCCCCATTTTATAGTGTAGATTCAAAACCTTTAATCCAGGGGTCTCAAACTCGCGGCCCGTGGGCCACATGTGGCCCGCCCACCAATTTTGTGCGGCCTGCAGACTAATCAAACTTCGTGGATTAGTTTGCTGGCCAGTCTGCGGGCCGCACAAAATTGGTGGGCGGCCGCATGCGGCCCGTGGGCCCGAGTTTGAGACCCCTGCTTTAATCCAGTATACAAAATAGGGAAGTCTCTAATACAGAGTCACTTCTCTGAGGCATGATTGGATTGTACTGCCCCACATCAAAAAGGGTGGGAAAGGCTTAATCCCAAAACCAAGCCCCAGGCTACAAGGATTCTGCCTGCCTTTAGCCCATCCCCAACACACATTAATATCACCTGGGCAACGGCCTCCACGTGGACAGCGTCATCTTTAACAAAGTGAGCATAATATATTTTATCTGCCCAACAGATGAGAAGCATCAATCATCAGTTTTTTGTTGTGACACCTTAGTTCATTGATTGCTTTCTCATATGTGCCTTGACTGCAGGCCTTCAGCAGACCGAGTAACCCCTTGCTCAAGCCAGCAACCTTGGGTCCAAGCTGGTGAGCTTTGCTCAAACCAGATGAGCCTGCACTCAAGCTGGTGACCTCGGGGTCTCGAACCTGGGTTTTCCGCATCCCAGTTCGACACTTTATCCACTGCGCCACCACCTAGTCAGGCTCTTTTTACTCTTGTGTTGAGTGCAGAAAACCCCCACCATATATATTATCTTAATTTTACACCAAACAAAGGATCCAAGAAACTTGCCTCCAGTCTTTCCAGGGAACATGAAGGGTAGTGTAAACAATCCAGCACCACAGTTTAACAACCTTTTGCAACCTAATCAAGCAAGTGAGTGGGGGGTTGGGCAGACTGTCAGCTTACAGCCAATTCCCCACACCTCTGTCCCCCAAAATCTAAACTCCAAAAGCCCTGTTGGTTTTTTGGTCCCCAACAG
Source organism: Saccopteryx bilineata (assembly GCF_036850765.1). Taxonomy (NCBI): domain Eukaryota; kingdom Metazoa; phylum Chordata; class Mammalia; order Chiroptera; family Emballonuridae; genus Saccopteryx; species Saccopteryx bilineata. The sequence continues at coordinate 200,537,348 of NC_089493.1, read as the reverse complement.
GCACATATGTCTCTGGAATACCATAGGGCACAACTAGAAATCTTCTATGGCATACCGGTTCACCCTGGCTCACACTTTAAGAACCACTGCTATAGACAATGAGATCACAAAACTGTTGTCACAGGAAGAGGCCATCAAAGAGTATGAAGTCAAAAAATATAAGAAAAAATTAGGTGTTGTCAGGCAGTTAATTAATAAAATATAGTATATTATTTTTCTGGATTTTGTTATGGTTTGTGATATTTGTCAGTTTTATTTTTTAATTCAATGAGAGGAGGGGAGGCAGAAAGACAGAGTCCTGCATGCAACATGACTGGGATACACCCAGGAAGCCCACTAGGAGATGATGCTCTGCCCATCTGAAGTGTTGTTCTGAACCAAGCTCTTCTTAGCTCCTGAGGCAGAGGCCATGGAGCCATCCTCAGTGCCTGGGTCCAACTCGCTCAAATTGAGCCATGGCTGCAGGAGGGACGAGAGAAAGGAAGAGAGAAAAGCAAGAGAAGGAGAGGTGGGGAAGCAGATGGGTGCTTCTCCTGTGTTCCCTGACCAGAAATCGAACCAGGGACATCCACACGCTGGGCTGATGCTCTAACACTGAGCCAACTGGTCAGGGCAATATTTTTCAGCTTTGAAAAATTGATAAAATATGGTGCTTTCTTTTCTCATTCAAATAGATACTTTTGTATCATTTTTCTTTTCTTTTAAAGATTTTATTTATTCATTTTTAGAGAGCGAGAGAAAGAGGGGAGGAGCAGTAAGCATCAACTCACAATAATAGTTGCTTCTCATATGTGCCTTGAATGGGCAACTCTGGGGTTCCAAACTGGTGACCTCAGCACTTTAGGTTGATGTTCTATCCACTGAGCCACCACAGATAAGGCATGTATTATTTTTCTTTTTTTCTTTTCTTTTTGTTTGTATTTTTTATTTTTTATTGATTTTAATTCGTTGTGTTTACATAGTTACAAGTGTTCTCCCGAATATATCTCCCTTCCTCATCTTCTGTGTTCTCAATACCACCTTTACACCCTCCACCTACCACCTTTCCCCCTTCCCTCCATGATTTCTTATCCATCCCTCTAGCTCTCTGTGTTATGTGTATATACTTTCACTAATATCTTTCCTTTCTTTGATCCCCATCCACTCATCCCCTTTCTCTCTGACCACTTTCCTTCTGGACTCTTTAACCCCTTCCTGCCTCTCTTCCATTCCTCAGTTCACATTGTTCATTGGATTCCTCATAGGAGTGAGTTCATATGATATTTTTCTTTCTCTGCCATCTTATTTTGCTTAGCATAATAGACTCCAAGTTCAACCATGTTGTTGCAAAGGGTAAGATTTCCTTCTTTTTCACAGCCATGTAGTATTCCATTGTGTATATGTACCACAGCTTTTTAATCCACTTGTCCACTGATGGACATTTGGGCTGTTTCCAGAACTTGGATATTGTAAACAATGCTGCAATAAACATGGGGGTGCATTTCTTCTTTTCAAACAGTGCTATGGTGTTTTTGGGGTATATTCCTAGAAGTGGGATAGCTGGGTCAAAAGGCAGTTTGATTTTTAATTTTCTGAGGAATCTCCATATTGTTTTCCACAGTGGTACACCAGTTTGCATTCCCACCAGCAGTGCAGGAGGGTTCCCTTTTCTCCACATCCTCGCCAGCTTTTGTTATGTGTTGTTTTGTTGATGAGTGCCATTCTGATAAGTGTGAGGTGGTATCTCATTGTGGTTTTAATTTGCATTTCTCTAATGATTAGTGATGTTGAACATTTTTTCATATGCCAATTGGCCATCTGCATGCCCTCTTTGGAGAAATGTCTCTTCAGTTCTTTTGCCCAGTTTTTGATTGGATTGTTTACTTTCCTGGTGTTGAGTTTTACAAGTTCTTTATAGATTTTGGTTATTAACCTCTACGTGTTAGTGAATATTTTCTCCCCATTGTGTGGGTTGTCTTTTTATTTTGTTCATGTTGTCTTTTGTTGTGCAAAACGCTTTTTAGTTTGATACAATCTCATCTGCTCATCTTGTCCTTTATTTCACTTGCCCGTGGAGTTAAATCAGCAAATATTTTGCTGTGAGAGATGTTGGAGAGCTTACTGCCGGTTTTCTTCCAAGATGGTCATGGTTTCACAACTTACATTCAAGTCTTTTATCTATTTTGAGTTTATTTTTGTGCATGGTGTAAGTTGGTGGTCTAGTTACATTTTTTTTGCATGTATCTGTCCAATAGTCCCAGCACCATTTGTTAAAGAGACTGTCTTTACTCTGTTGTATGCTCTTACCTCCTTTGTCAAATATCAATTGGCCATAAAGGTGTGGGTTTATTTCTGGGTTCTCTGTTCAGTTCCATTGATCTGTGTGCCTGTTCTTATGCCAGTACCAATTTGTTTTGAGTACAATGGCCTTGTAGTATAACTTGATATCAGGAAGTGTGATATCACCCGCTTTATTTTTCTTTTTTAAGACTGCTGAGGCTGTGTTCTTTTGTAGTTTCATATAAATTTTTGGAATATTTGTTCTATATCTTTGAAGTATGATATTTGTATTTTAATAGGTATTGCATTGAATTTATATATTGCTTTGGGTAGTATAGACATTTTAATGATATTTATTGTTCCTATCCATGAACATGCTATATGCTTCCACTTGTTTGTATCTTCCTTGATTTCTTTTACCAATGTTTTATAATTTTTCGAGTACAAGTCTTTAGTCTTCTTGGTTAAATTTACTCCTAGATACTTTATTTTTTTGGTTGCAATAGTAAAGGGGGTTGTTTCCTTAATTTATCTTTCTGACAGTTCATTGTTGGTATATGTAAGTGCCACTGATTTCTAAATATTGATTTTATATCCTGCCATCTTGCTGAATTTATTTATCAAGTCCAGTCATTTTTTGACTGAGACTTTAGGGTTTTCTATGTACAGTATCAAGTCATCAGCAAATACTTAAAGTTTTACTTCATCTTTTCCAATTTGGATGCCTTTTATTTCTTCTTCTTATCTGATTGCTGTGGCTAGGACTTCTAGAACTATATTGAATAAGAGTGGTGAAAAGGGGCACCCTGCCTTGTTCCTGATCTTAAGGGGATTGCTTTTAATTTTTGCCCATTGAGTATGATGTTGACTGTGGGTTAGTCAATGATGGCCTTTATCATGTTGAGGTATGTTTCCTGTATTCCCACTTTGCTGAGAGTTTTTTTTTTTTAATAATTTTATTTTTTTAATGGGGTGACATCAATAAATCAGGATACATATATTCAAAGATAACAAGTCCAGGTTATCTTGTCGTTCAATTATGTTGCATACCCACCACCCAAAGTCAGATTGTCCTCTGTCACCTTCTATCTTGTTTTCTTTGTGCCCCTCCCCACCCCTTTTCCCTCTCCCATTCCCCCCTCCCCCCCGTAACCACCACACTCTTATCAATGTCTCTTAGTTTCACTTTTATGTCCCACCTACGTGTGGAATAATGCATTCCTGTTTTTTTCTGATTTACTTATTTCGCTTCGTATCATGTTATCAAGATCCCACCATTTTGCTGTAAATGATCTGATGTCATCATTTCTTATGGCTGAGTAGTATTCCATCGTGTTTATGTGCCACATCTTCTTTATCCAGTCATCTATTGATGGGCTTTTTGGTTGTTTCCATGTCCTGGTCACTGTGAACAATGCTGCAATAAACATGGGGCTGCATGGAGAGTTTTGATCATAAATGGAAGCTGGATTTTATCAAATGCTTTTTCTGCATCTATTGATATTATCATGTGGTTTTTCACCTTCCTTTTGTTTATGTGATGAATCACATGGATTGATTTGCAGATATTGTACCAGCCTTGCCTCCCCAGAATAAATTCCACTTGATCATGATGTATGATTTTTTTCATGTATTGCTAGATCCGATTTGCTAATATTTCATTGAGAATTTTAGCATTTATGTTCATCAGAGATATTGGCCAATAGTTTTCTTTCTTTGTAATGTCTTTGCCTGGTTTTGGGATGAGGATTATGTTTGCTTAATAAAAGGAGTTTGGAAGTTTCCCCTTCTCTTTAATTTTTTGAAATAGCTTGAGAAGGAAAGGAATTAATTTTTCTTTGAATATTTGGTGAAATTCGCCTGTGAAGCCATCAGGCTCAGGACTTTTGTTTGTTGGGAGTTTTTAAATAACTGTTTCAATCTCTTTTGTTGTACAGATAATTGGTCTGTTTAGGTTTTCTGATTCTTTCAGATTGATTTTTGAATGATTATATTTTTCAAGGAATTTATCCATTTCATCTAGGTTGTCCCATTTTGGGGCATACAGTTCTTCACAGTATTTTCTTAAAATACTTTGACTCTCTGCTGTGTCAATTGTTACTTCTCCACTCTCATTTCTAATTTTATTTGAGTCCTCTCTCTTTTTTTCTTGGTGAGTCTGGTTATAAGTTCAGCAATTTTGTTTACCTTTTCAAAGAACCAGCTCTTGGTTTTATTAATCTTCTGTATTGTTTTTTTTTTTCCTCTATATCATTTACTTCCACTCTGATCTTTATTATTTCCTTCCTTCTACTTTCTCTGGGATTTACTTGCTATTCTTTTTCTAGTTCTTTTACGTACAAGGTTAAGTTGTTAATTTGAGCTTTATCTTGCTTCTTAAGGTATGCTTGTAATACTATGAACTTCCTTCTCAGGACTGCTTTTGCAATGTCCCATAAATTTTGAATTGTTGTATGTTTATGTTTATTTGTTTCTTTCTTTTTTTTTTTTTTCATTTTTTCTGAAGCTGGAAATGGGGAGAGACAGTCAGACAGACTCCCGCATGCGCCCGACCGGGATCCACCCGGCACACCCACCATGGGGCGACGCTCTGCCCACCAGGGGGCGATGCTCTGCCCATCCTGGGCGTCACCATGTTGTGACCAGAGCCACTCTAGCGCCTGAGGCAGAGGCCACAGAGCCATCCCCAGCGCCCGGGCTATCTTTGCTCCAATGGAGCCTTGGCTGCGGGAGGGGAAGAGAGAGACAGAGAGGAAAGTGCGGCGGAGGGGTGGAGAAGCAAATGGGCGCTTCTCCTGTGTGCCCTGGCCGGGAATCGAACCCGGGTCCTCTGCACGCTAGGCTGATGCTCTACCACTGAGCCAACCGGCCAGGGCTGTTTATTTGTTTCAAAGAAGTTTTTGATTTCTTCCTTGATCTCATTGTTAACTCATTCATTATTTAATAGCATGCTATTTAGTCTCCAAGTGTTTGAATGTTTTTCAGTTTATCTTTTTTTGTAAATTTCATTTAGACAATTACTTTTAACAGTGTGACACTGATCAGTTATAGTACGTAGATTCATAGACAACATCTCCAGGTCATTTTGACATTTGATTATGTGGTATACACATCACTCAAAGTCAAAGTGTCCTCTGTCACCTCTTATTTGGTTATATTTATGCCCTTCCCCTCCCCCCTCCCCTTCCTCTCCTCCCTTCCCCTCCCCCTGGTAACCACCACACTCTTGTCCATGTTCATGAGTCTCATTTTTATACCCTACCTATGAATGGAATCATATAGTTCTTAGTTTTTGCTGATTTACTTATTTTACTCAGTATAATGATATCAAGGTCCATCCATGTTGTCATAAATGACCCTGTGTCATCATTTCTTATGGCTGAATAGTATTCCATAGCATATAGGTACCACATTTTCTTTGTTCAATCATTTATTGAAGGGCTTTTTGATTGTTTCTATGTGTTAGCCACCATGAACAATGCTGCAATGAACATGGGTGGCTGCATGTATCTATGTACCAATGTTTTTGAGTTTGGGGGGTATATACCCAATAGAGGGATATATGGGTCATATGGCTGTTTTAGTCTTAATTTTTTAAAGAACCACCATACTTTCTTCCATAATGGTTGTACTACTTCACATTCCCACTGTTCCACAGCCTCTCCAATACTTGTTTTTACCTGTCTTGTTGATAATAGCTAATTTAACAGTTGTGAGGTGGTATCTCATTGTAGTTTTGACTTGCATTTTTTCTAATAGCTAGTGAAGATGAGCATGTTTTCATATATCCATTGGCCATTAGTATTTCTTCCTGGGAGAAGTGTCTGTTCATGTCCTCTTTCCATTTTTTATTAGATTGTTTGCTTGTTTGTTGTTGAGTTTTGTGAGTTCTTCGTATATTTTGGATATAGGCTCTTATCTGTACTGTTGTTTGAAAATATCATCACCCATTTAGTTGGCTGTTTGTTTTGTTGTCAGTTTCTGTTGCTGTGCAAAAGCTTCTTAGTCTGATGTGGTCCCATTCGTTTATCTTTGCCTTCACTTTCCTTGTCTTTGGAGTCAAATTCATAAAGTGCTCTTTATGGCCAAGGTCCATGAGTTTAGTACCTGTTTTTTTCTATGTAATTTATTGTTTCAGGCCTTATATTTAGGTCTTTGATCCATTTTGAATAATTTTGGTACAAGGGGACAAATTGTAGTAGAGTTTCATTCTTTTGAATGTGGCTCTCCAGTTTTCTCAGCAGCATTTATTGAAGAGGTTTTCTTTTCTCCATTGTGTGTTGTTGGCCCCTTTATCAAAGATTATTTCACCATATATATATGGTTTTATTTCTGGGCTCTCGATTTTGTTCCATTGATCTGAGTGCCTATTTTTTCTGCCAATACCATGCTATTTTGATTATCGTGGCTCTATAATATAATTTGAAGTCAGGTATTGCAATGTCCCCAGTTTAGTTCTTTTTTCTTAGGATTACTTTGGCTATTTGGGGTTTTTATAGTTCCATATAAACCTGATGATTTTTTGTTTCACACCTTTAAAAAATGTCATTGGAATTTTGATGGGAATTGAATTAAATTTGTATATTATTTTGGGTAATATGGTCATGTTGACTATATTTATTCTTCCTATCCAAGTACAAGAAATATTTTTCCATTCATTGTATCTTTTTTTATTTCTTTTAACAGTGCTTTGTAGATTTCATATATAAGCTTTTTACATTCTTTGTTATGTTTATTCCTAGGTATTTTTTGTTGTTGTTGCAACTGTAAAAGGGATTATTTCTTTGAGTTTGTTTTCTGATATTTCATTGTTGACATATAGGAAAACATTAGACTTCTATATTATAATTTTGTATCCTGCAACCTTATTGTATTGGTTTACTGTTTCTAATAGTCTTTTTGTGGAGGGTTTGGGGGTTTTGATGTACAGGATTATATCATCTGCAAAAAGTGAAACCTTTACTTCTCCTTTTCTAATATAAATGCCTTTTATTTCTTTCTCTTGTCTGATTGTTCTGGCTAGAACTTCCAGCACTGCATTGAATAAGAGTGGAGAGAGTGGGCAGCCTTGTCTTGTTTCTGATTTTAAAGAAAAAGTCTTCAATTTTTAGCCATTTAATATTATATTTGCTGATGGTTTGTCATAAATGGCCTTTATTATGTTGAGATATTTTCCTTCTATACCCATTTTGTTGAGTGTTTTAAACATAAAATGATGTTGTATTTTATTAAATGCCTTTTCTGCATCTATTGTTAGAACCATATGGTTTTTGTTCTTTGTTTTGTTGATATGGTGTATTACGTTAACTGTTTTATGTATGTTGAACCATCGTTGTGATTCTGGGATGAATCCTACTTGGTCATGATGAATTATTTTTTAATGTATTTGATTTGCTAGTATTCTGTTTAGGATTTTTGAATCTGTGTTTATTAGAGATTTGGTCTATAGTTTTTTATTGTTTGTTTGTTTTTTTGTGATGATCTTGCCAGGTTTTGGAATGAGGGTTATGTTGGCTTCATACAATGTGTTTGAAAGTATTGCTTCTTCTTCAATTTTTTGGAAGACTTTGAGTAGAATAGGAACCAGGTCTTCTTTGAGTTTTTGATAGAATTCACTAGCCGTCTAGCCCTGGACTTTTATTTTTAGGGAGGTTTCTCATATTTGTTTCTATTTCCTTCCTAATTATGGATCTGTTTAGGCTATCTACTTCTTCATGACTCAGTCTAGGAAGATTGTATTTTTCTAGGAATTTACCCATTTCTTCTAGATTGTTAAATTTGGTGGTATATAGTTTTTCATAGTATTCTACAATAATTCTTTGTATATCTATAATATCTGTGGTGATTTCTCCTCTTTAACTTTGGATTTTGTTTATATGAGTCCTTTCTGTTTTTTCCTTAGTGAGTCTTGTCAAGGTTTTGTCAATTTTGTTGATCTTTTCAAAGAACCAGCTCTTCGTTGTATTAATTTTTTCTATAGTTTTTCTGTTCTCAATTTCATTTATTTCTGCTCTGATTTTTATTATTTCCTTTCTTCTGCTGGTTTTTGGTTGCCTTTGTTCTTCTTTTGCTAGTTCCTTAAGATGTGATGTTAAGTTGTTTACTTGGGCTCTCTCTTGTTTGTTCATATAAGTCTGTAGCAATATGAACTTTTCTCGTATTATTGCTTTTGCTGCATCCCAGAGATTCTGATATGCCATATTGTCATTTTCTTTTGTCTACTTTTATCTTTTGCTCTCTACTTTCATTTTTAATTTGACCCACTTATTTTTTAGAAGTGTGTTGTTTAATTTCCACAATTATGTGGGTTTGTTTACTTTTTTTTTGCAGTTTAATTCTAGTTTTAAAGCCTTAAGGTCAGAGAATACTCTTGGTATAATTTCAATCTTTCTGAATTTGTTGATGTTAGTTTTGTGGCCCAACATATGGTCAGTTCTTGAGAATGTTTTATGTACACTGGAGAAAAATTTATACTCTGACATTTTGGGATAAAATGTCTTATAGATGTCTATCATCCAATTGCTCTAATATTTCATTTAAGGCTGGTATTTCTTTATTCATTTTTTGTTTGGATGAACGATCTAGAGCCATCAGCAGTGTATTGAAGTCTCCAAGTATGATTGTATTTTTGTTGGTTTTTATTTTTAGATCACTAAGTAAATGTCTTATATACTTTTGTGCTCCTTGGTTTGATGCATATATATTAAGAAGTGTTATGTCTTCTTCATTCAGTGTCCCCTTTATCATTATGAAATGCCTGTCTTTGTCTCTGATTACCTCTGCTGTCTTGTAGTCAGCATTGTTAGATATGGGTATGGCTACATGTGCTTTTCTTTGGATATTATTTGCTTAGAGAATCATTTTGCAACCTTTCACTTTGAATTTCTTTTTATCCTTGTAGCTTAGATGTGTTTCTTGAAGGCAGCATATAGTTGGATTTTCTTTTTTGATCAACTCTGCTACTCTGTGTCCTTTTATTGGTGAGTTCAATCCATCTGCATTTAATGTAATTATTGACACTTGAAGGTTTCTAATCGCCATTTTATATATTGCTTTCTAATAGCTCTGTATCTTGTTTAATTTTTCTGTTTTGTGTTTCTGTCTTTTGTTTTTGTTTGGTTGTATTCCATACTTCTTTCCTCTGTTTCTTCTTTTTTTAAACCATGTGTTTCTGTAGTGGTTTTTTCAGGGGTGGTTACCATTATGTAATAAAAAGAGTATATATCATATTTATTGTAGTACATGATCTCATGACTGCTTCTGCACTCTACCCTTCTTTGCTACTGTTAGTCTTTGTCATCTCTCTTTTTTTTGTTGTTGTCACAGATTAATCTTGTTTTTATTTTGATCTTTTTGGAGCTTTTACTTGTTATTTTATTTTATTTTTTTGTTCTTTGTATCTGGTCAGATAACCCCCTTTAGTATTTTCTGAAGTGGGGGTTTTCTGGTGATAAATTTCCTCATCTTTTCTATATCTGTGAATGTTTTTATTTCTCATTTGTATTTAAAGGATAGCTTTGATGTTTATAGTATTCTTGTCTGGAAGTTCCTTTCTCTCAGTACTTTAAATATTGGGATTCATTCTCTTGTGGTGTATAGAGTTTCTTCTGAGAAATCTGATGATAGCCTAATGGGCCTTCCTTTATATGTTGTATTCTTCTTTTCCCTGGCTGCCTTGAGGATTTTTTCTTTGTAATTGGTTTGTGATAATTTCATTACAATGTGCCTTGGAGTAGGTTTTTTGAGTTAAGGTAACTTGGTGTTCTGTTTCCTTCTTGGATTCAAGGCTCTAATTCTTTTCATAGGCTTGAGAACTTCTCGTCTATTATTGTTTAAATATGTTCTCCATTCAATTTTCTCTCTCTTCTCCTCCTGATATAACCATTACATTATTCTTATGTTGCCCTTTTTGATTGAGTCAGACAATTCCTGTAGGGATTTATTTTTTTAGATTTATGAGTCTCTCTCCTCTTCTCTCTGTAGTGTCTCTAGTTGTCTGTCTTCTATGTCACTCATTCTCTCCTCTCTCTGGCCTATTCTATTAGCTAAGCTTGTTACCTCATTTCTCAGCTCATGTATTGAGTTTTTCATCTCTGTTTGATTTTTTTTATAGTTTCAATTTCCTTAGTGATGTATTTTTTTGTTCTTTGCATTGTTTTTTAACCTCTCTAAATTGCCTTTTCTTTTATTTTTTTTTAAAGAGACAGAGAGAGAGAGAGTCAGAGAGATGGATAGACAGGGACAGACAGACAGGAACAAAGAGATGAGAAGCATCAATCATTAGTTTTTTATTGCGTGTTGCGACACCTTAGTTGTTCATTGATTGCTTTCTCATATGTGCCATTACTGTGAGGCTGCAGCAGACTGAGTAACCCCTTTGCTCGAGCCAGAGACCTTGTATCCAAGCTGGTGAGCTTTGCTCAAACCAGATGAGCCAGCGCTCAAGCTGGTGAGCTCAGGGTCTCAAACTTGGGTCCTCCACATCCCAGTCCAATGCTCTATCCACTGCACCACTGCGTGGTCAGGTGCCTTTTCTTGCTTTTTTGTATTTCCCTGATAATTTTAGGACTTCAATTTTTAATCCTCTGTCATTTAACTCCAAGGTTTCCAAGCAATTAAAAATTTTTTTGTATTTTTCTGAAGCTGGAAACTGTGAGACAGTCAGACAGACTCCTGCATGCACCTGACCAGGAACCACCCAGCATGCCCACCAGGGGGTGATGCTCTGCCCATCTGGGGCATTGCTCTGCTGCAACCAGAGCCATTCTAGTGCCTGAGGCAGAGGCCACAGAGCTATCCTCATCGCCCGGGCCAACCTTGCTCCAATGGACCCTTGGCTGTGGAAGGGGAAGAGAGACAGAGAGGAAGGAGAGGGGGAGGGGTGGAGAAGCAGATGGGCGCTTCTCCTGTGTGCCCTGGCCAGGAGTCAAACCCGGGACTCCTGCATACCAGGCCGACACTCTACCACTGAGCTAACCAGCCATTTATCTGAGCTACATCTCTGTTTTTTTGTATCCATGTTATTTAATTTCTTTTCCCTTAATGGCACTTAAAAGTAGTATTTTTAATAACACAAATGAGCTAATTAAAAAATAATAAAAATTAAAATTAAAATGATACAGTAAAAAAATGAAACTTTTATTATGAAAAGTGGAACAAAAACGACAGAAAACAGGGAACCAGAACTGAAGGAAAATGACAAAGCTATAAAAATGAAGTAAAAAACATGCAAAATGCCACAAAGAAAAATATAAATCCGAAATAAAATAATTTGTTGATAAATGATGATTGAATGAGAGAAAAAGAAAAAGAAAAAGAAAAAAGAAAAAATTGTTAAAAATCAAAAATGAAAATGTAACAACTATGGATAATGAAGTATAAAAGGAAAAGGAAAGAATGAAATGGAAAGAAGGTAAAATAACCAAAGAGCAAAAGAAAAAAGTAAAGAAAAAAAAAGAAAGAAAAAGTAGTTATAAAAAATGTAATGTTTTTCTGGTTTTGAAAGGCAACTTTTTTTTTTTTGCCGGGCGGGGGGGGGGGGGGCAGGTGGCACTGTACTACAGGTTTTGCCCCTGTGGGGCTCGTCACCGAGATTTGATGTTGTGTCACTATGACAATGACGTAGACTGGATAGTTGGGGCTTGTTAATGTTTGCAGGCTCCCACAGTGGGAGACTCAGCTAGTTTCCCAGGTGCCTCTCCCCATATCTCTCATTCCTGAGCTAGCAGCCTGGGGACTTAACTGTGATGTTTCCCCATCCACTGCTTGCAGAGCAAGAGGCTCTAAGAGCAACCAGGTCCTTCCTCCAGCACTGCTCAAAGCACAGTTCTGGGTAAGGCTGTGCCAACCAGAGCCGCTAGCAAAAGCAGGCAGGGTTGGGAGCCAATTGCGGGCCTGATGCCTTTCTAAGGGCCCCTGGGCATGTCTAGTATGCCTCAGCTCTACACAATTCTAATCTTCATAGACTTTTCTTCCTGTTCCTAGTTTGGTAGCCCACAGCAAGCTACGTGCATGCTCAGCCCCCATGACTTCTGCAGTGCACACAGAGGTCTGCTCCTGCCCACTTAGGCACACAACGCCTGTGATCTCAATCAGTATTAGAAATGCAGGAATGCACTTTGTGACCTGTATCAGCTCACAGAGGCACCCCACCCAAACAGGTCTAGGCCTAGGGATCCCGGCCCTTGTGCACTTCCCGTGCTGTTGGTCAGGGATCCAGGACCACACAGAAATGGTCACTACAGCACACACAGAAATCCACCACTGACAATCTTAGGCTTAGCCCTTCTGAGTGCATTCGCCCTCACCACAGGTGCCAGGTGAAGCCACTCTCACATTGCTTGTTCTCATGGACCGGGAGTGTATAAAGCCACTCTGGTGCCAGCCTCCATTGGCAACCTGCCGCACATTCTCCGTCAGAGTCTGCCTCCTGTGCCAGCCCCGCATTTGAGATCTCAGGCTGAGCTGGTGTGCTCTTTCCTCTGCTTGATCATCTATCCTATCCCAGCTTCTTCCCTCTGCCTCAGATCCTCTGTTTCTATCGGTTCCAGAAAAATGTGGCCCTTCCTCAGATCAATGAGGAAAGCGGAATACTTTGTTCTCCATCTTATTTCCTTCAGAGTGGATTATATATTATATATTCAGCCACCTTTTTGCCCAATCGTATCTCTGTTTGGTGTGTGTATATTTCAGATCCTCCTCAGATTTCTTCTCTGTCTTTAGTTGTTAAATTTGTTGAAATTCCAGGGGAAGATATCAAAAGCACCCTTCATGGTGCCATTTCTCTGATGTCACTCGGTTTTCAGTTTTTCTATTGTAGTTGATTTCTACTTTCATGCTGTTGTGATCAGAGAAGGTGCTTAATATGATTTCAATCTTCTTAAATTTATTAAGACTTGTTTTGTGTCCTAACATGTGGTCTATCCTAGAGAATGTACCATGAGCACTTGCAAAGAATGTATATTCTGCTGCTTTGGGGTGAAAGTTCTGAAGGTCTCTCTTAAATCCAGTTGATCTAGTGCGTCATTTAAGGCCGCTGTTTCTTTGTTAATTTTCTGTCTGGAGGATCTATCCAGTGATGTTAGTGGGGTATTAAAAGACCCTACTGTTATAGTATTGTGGTTGAGCTCACCCTCTTTGTCAATCAAAATCTGTTTTATATGTTTAGGTGATTCTATATTAGGTGCATATATATTTATAATAGTTATATCTCTCTGTTGTAATGCTCCTTTTATCATTATGTAGTGAACTTTATCACTTACTTTAGCCTTTGTTTTAAAGTTTATTTTGTCAGATATAACTATTGCTACCTCAGCTTTTTTTTTTTCCTTTCCATTTGTGTGAAATATTTTTTTCCCATCCCTTTACTCTCAGTCTATGTGTATCTTTTGTTCTGAGGTGGATCTCTTGTAGACAGCATATTATGGGTCCTGTTTTCTTATCTATTCAGCTACACTATGTCTTTTGATTGGAGCATTTAATCCATTTACATTTAAGGTTATTATTGATATGTAGTTGTTTATTGCCATTTTATTCTTTAAAGCTACATTTCTCTTTAACTATATTCTTTTCCCCCTTTATTCTGTTTATAACAGGTCTCTTAACATTTCTTGCAGCATTGGTTTGGTTGTAATAAATTTCTTGAGTTTTCTTTTTGTCTGGGAAGTTTTTAATTTCTCCTTAAATTTTAAACGATAGCCCTGTTGGATAAAAAAGTCTTGGTTAAAAAAAAAAAGTCTTGGTTGTAGGATCTTGTTCTGCATTACTTTGAATATTTCTTGCCATTCTCTTCTGGTCTCAAGTGTTTCTGTTAAGAAGTTGGATGTCATCCTTATGGGGGCTCCTCTATGGTAATTGACTTCTTTTCTCTTGCTGCTTTTTAGTATTTTTTCTTTATCTCTTAACTTTGATATTCTTATTATGATGTGTCTTGGTGTAGGCCTCTGTGGGTTTCTTTTTACGAGGATTCTCTGTGCTTCTTGAACTTGTGTGACTTTTCCCTTCATCAATTTAAGAAAGTTTTTAGCTATGATTTCTTTAAACAGGTTCTCTATTCCTTGTTCTTTCTCTTCTTTTTCAGGAACCCCTATGATTCAGATGTTATTTCTCTTCATATTGTCCCAGAGTTCTCTTATAGTTTTTTCAGATTTTCTAATCCTCTTTTCTTTTTGCTGCTCTGTTTCTGTGTTTTTATTTATCTTGTATTCTAATTTGCTGTTTCTATCCTCTGCTTTATCCAGCCTGCTCTTGATTCCTTCTAGTGTAGTTTTCATTTCTGATATTGTAATTGTCATTTCTGATTGATTCCTTTTTATAATTTGAGTGTCTTTTTTGATGCTTGCAATTTCTTTTTTAGGTGCTCATTAAGTCCATCCATTGTAGCTCTGAGATCCTTAAGTATCTTCACAATCATTATTTTAAACTCTGCATCTGGTAATTTGGTTACTTCTGTCTCATTCAGTTCTTTTTCTGGGGATTTCTCTTGTTAATTCATATGGATTACATTCATCTGTCTTCCCATTTTTTTTTTGTATTTTTCTGAATTTGGAAATGGGGAGGCAGTCAGACAGACTCCCACATGCACCTGACCAGGATCCACTTGGCATGCCCACCAGGGGATGATGCTCTGCCCATCTGGGGCATTGCTCTGTTGCAACCAGAGCCATTCTAGCACCTGAGGCAGAGGCCATGGAGCCATCCTCAGTGCCCGGGTCAACTTTGCTTCAGTGGAGCCTTGGCTGCGGGAGGGGAAGAGACAGACAGAAAGGAAGGAGAGGGGGAGAGGTGGAGAAGCAGATGGGCGCTTCTCCTGTGTGCCCTGGCCGGGAATTAAACCCGGGACTCCTGCATGCCAGGCTGGCGCTCTACCACTGAGCCAACCGGCCAGAGCCTATCTTCCCATTTTTTGTGTGTGCTTTGTAAGCTTGTTGGGGTTGTACATCTGAGGTTGGTTTATGGAATGTGGCCCCTCCTCCGGGGCTTTATCCCTCAGCCTTTGCTCGTTGCTTGGATTTTAATTCTCCTTAACATGTTGAGCCACTTAAAAGTCTTAATTTTCCTGCTGTTTGTTTGCTGAGCCCAGCAGGTAACTTCTGTGTTTAGGATGGGGGTAGTGAGCATATCTTGCTTTTTGGCCCCAGTTGAAACTATCCAGGAATGCGGTGGGTGTGACCTCTGAGAACCAGAAAAAGTGGTCTGTGCAGTTACTCTTGGGGGGTGGGGTGCATTCTTTGTATCAGAAGGGGGAGGTGTAGCTTAGGTCTCCCTGGAAACCTGAGTCACTGCCCCTCCCCTTTACTTCCTCCTTTCCAAACAACCTTTGACACTGATTGAAGCTGGAGAGCTTTTTGGAGGTGGGTCAATTGGCTTTACTTTAAGCTTGTGCTGGACAGAGGGAGTGACCCTCCCCCCAGCAATGGCCGCCTTGGTAATGGTGAATGACTCAGCTCAGGTATTCTTCTCCCCATCACTATTTGTGTCTCCATGCCTCAATCTCCCATTCTCCTCACACAAGACCAGTTCTCTCAGCCCTCATCATCCCCAGAGCCCCAAGCAAGTGGCTGTGAGCAATATTTTCTGTGCTGGTTCTTTAAGGCTGCAACTTCTTCACCAGCCTTTTTCCACAGACAGAAATCCCACTCTTCTTCCCAATCAATGTTGTCAGGCTGTCTCCTCCAGACTCTGGGTTTCTAGCCTGGGCCTCCAGTCCTGGGACTGAGGATCCCCACCTCTCAGGCTCTCTCCCCCCACAATGAGAAACTCTCTGGACCCCGAGCCACCACTTGCTCCTGGGAGCAGTGGAGCACCCACCATGTCCCCACACTTCCTACCAAGCTCAGTGTGGTTTCTTCTGTGCTCCTTGGTTTTTGAATCCTATTCTTTTAGTTCAAAGTTGGTTTTTCATGATGATTGTTCTTAAATTAATTTCTAATCCAGTTTGGTCCCATGAAATGACAGTTTGTATGTCTGCCTACTTCGCTGCCATCTTGGAATTCTCTGTATCATTTTTTTTAAAGATATCTCCTCCCCCCAAACCTGAAACTGTATCTGTCCAAAGTCATGCTCTTAGCAACCATGATATTCTGTCCCCTGCATTGGAAAGTTCATTTCCCCTCTGTGTGGACAGGGATCTGGAAAAGCTTGTACTTTCTGCACTGTAGAAAGAGCTACAGGTATGCTCAAATTCAGAGGGGAGGCTGTGGACATTCTTTCATGGAGGCAGGAGGCTGAAAAGGGTACAACATCACAGCAAAACTCTGGGCCTGAGGTTGGATATGTCCAATGTTTTCAAATCCCAGAATAGATGAGGGCAACTTATAAGTTTCTTAACCTTTTGTGATATGCAGTAGATTTCTTTATAGGCCCATCCAAACTGAAAGTTGCTGAAATTTCCTTGGATATCTTAGTCCAAAGGGTATTTGGTACACTTGTGGTCTGTTATGTCTCCCATGGGATTTTGGGCAGTAGACTCAGAAACAGAACTGAAGGCAGGTGGCTTCTGGTGCACTGGAGTTGGGTTGGAGCTTACTGTGTCCTCTATGATCCCAGACCACATTGCCTCATACATTCTGGCCCTGGGGGATTAAGGCAGTTGCAGGGCTGAAACTTGTCTCCTTTGTGGTTTTCACTTCTTCCCTTGGTGCCTGGATTGGAAATTGCAGGAGATTACACGTCTGTTCTCCTCATTCAATAACGGGACAGTGGTACTAACAGGCTGACACCATCTACCCAAGCTCCAGGAATGTGCTTTCTCCTGGCTCTGCTTGCAGCCAACCAGGGTACAAGCTGGTCCTGGTCCTGGAGGAAACTTCACTGGGGACAGACCTACAAAAGGGCTGCTTTGCTCAGAGGCTGTGGTGCAGGGTAGGGAATAATGCACCCATCAACTCCAAGATTTAAAAAATTATTGTATAGGAAGAGCATAGTCTTATTTGGAATTCTAAGAATCAGAGAGGCTGAAGAAGGTGAAGAGTCACTGATCTAAGAACAGCCCTGCAGAGACCTCATATCTTGGCTAGCCTACCTGGGGGGTGTCCCCTAGAGATTTCTGTTTCTGGTTTATGAGTACATGGCCATTGTTTTTGTGCCTCTACATTAACACACCTTTGAAATGCCTTTTATTAGAGCATGAAATCTTGTTAATATCCTGTAACTCAATCATAGAGATTTTCTTGTCTTGCTCTCTCCCACCTTCATGTAATTGTTCTTATATTCCCTGTTTATTTCCAAATATATATATATATATATATATATATATATATATATATATATATATATATATATATAGATAGATATATATATATAAAATCTGCAAACTGCCATTCTGAAAAGCATTCTTCTCAGTCTGTTATAGTCATGCTTTTAGGCATGTCTTCTGTTTGGCTCTAATAAACTCATAAAAATTTTCTTCAGGTTTAGAGGTTTAAATATTCTTATGCTAACAATATACGTGGCTTGTGCTACTCTTCCATGTGACAACAGGCATATCACATTCTGTGCCCATTGCCCATGCAGGGGGCGCATGATTCCTTTGTCTGAGGTCCTATGTGCACTTCATGACTCAAGGTGGGATGGGGCAGTTTCAGCAAGGCAGCAAAGGGGAAGGGGCTTCCAGATGCCTGGTCCTATCCACAGATACTGTTTTTCTTGTGAGTAATGAAAAAGTCTTTGGGAGATCAATTAGAGATCTATAGTATGTGGATAATCTTTAACTGGCTGAGTCAGTCATTCCTGCAGATCCCTTCTCCTGAATTCTTCTGGTTTATCCCCTCTCATTCCCCCTTTTGAGACTCTAGACATTCCTTTTTTATGCTGGAGTCTCACATTCTTTGTCTAACTCCTGGGGAATTTCATAATAGTGGTGGGTAAGGTATACATGGGCTGTAGTTCATTGCTGTCCTGTGGCTTTTATCATACTCTTTAAGTTGTTTATTAACAGTGGCAACAAACACAGACTTAACAGGCAGATTCCTAGGAATAATAAAACTACTCTTATTAAAGTTTAAAGTTTTAAACCCACCAAAGGCTGAGAACCATCTCCCAAAAGACTATTGGGGTCCCATCAGTGCCAAACCTGCACGGGCACATGAGTCAGTCTTGTCATCTTTTTGACAAGGTCCTCAACTGCCTGGCCCTGGTCATCTATAGAATTTTCCACATACTCCTCCTTCTGCTGCCAAGAGATAGTCTAGCACCAACCTGTTTTGGTAGATGGCATTTCTCATCTGAGTCTGTTGATGTGCAAGGAGGGTTAGGGCTCTCACAGTCTCATTGGTAATTTTAAGACTGCCTGCAGTTTGGTAATCTGGTTTAACATGTAAATGGGGGTATGGTATCCTCAACATTCATTATCTGCCATTGTTCTCCTCCCTCCCTGGAGTTCAATTATAAGGATCCCCACAGCGAAGTTCCTCAGACTTTGGTTGTGCATGGACCCACAAGCTTCTGGTTTGTGGCTGGAGCAGGGTATGTTGTCTTTTTCATGGTCAAATTACAGTGGTTGGTGGGATCCGTCTGCACCATCCACAAAGGGGTCTCTGCAGGAGCTCCTGGCTTCATTAGACTGTGGTGAACCCAGACAGGTATTCCCTCTACTTTGGCAGCTGTTGGAGTGGTCAGGATCACAATGTAGGGTTCTCTCCACTTGGGATGGAGGGGTGCTGGATTCTAATCTTTGACCCACACCTGGTTACCTGGGGAAAAAGGATGAACAGGTGCAAACACACTGATTGGATCTCTAACCAGCACCCACTTGGATATGGTACAGGCTACCTTGCCTAAAGCCTCTAGTTATCTCTGTAGTTCTGTTTCTCCTAGTTCTTGAGGGGTACCTGGCAAACTGCATAATATTGGAGGAGGCCTATTGTATAATAGCTCATAAGGTGAGTACTTAATGTTCTTGGATGGGGTACAGCAAAATTTAAACAGAATTAAAGGTAAAGCTTGCACCCATTTAAGATTGGTCTCCTGACATAACTTGCTAAGCCCTAACTTTAGAGTTCTATTTATGTATTCCACATTTCCCGAACTCTGTGTTCTGTATGCCACATGAAGCTTCCAGGTGATGCCTAAGGCTTGTGCTGTTTCTTGTACCACCTCAGCCACAAAAGCAGGGCTATTGTTAGAGCCTACCCTAAGTGGCAGTCCAAGCCGTGGAATGACTTCTCTGAGCAGTGCCTTTGTTATTTTTCTGGCCTTTTCAGTTTGGGTGAGATAGGCTTTTCCCCATCCTGAGTAGGTGCACACTAGCACTAACAATTACCAGCAGCTTTGGCTTTGGGACATTTCTGTGAAGTCTTCTTATATATCCTTAAAGGGGACTGCCTTATAAGACCTGATACCTGGAGGCATCAAGGGTCCTTGTTTGGCATTGTTCTGGTGGCAGGTTGGGCAGCGCAAGCTGACTCTTTTGGCTAAAGTTGCTAGGAGAGAAATGTAAAAATACCTATCTAGAAGTTTTTATGTTTTATCTTGTCTTAGATAGGTGGCAGTGTGTAAAGCCTGGACTATTGCTGGTCCCAACAGGTGGAGGATGACAACTCTACCATCTGGCAGTTGCATTCAGCCATCCTTTAATTCTTTTGCCCCTTCTTTTTCCATCTACCTTTTCTCTTTCTCAGAATATTTGGGTGCAAGATCCAGGGCCCATGGGATGAGAGGGATTATAGCACCCTTGCGGTAGGGCAGAGTAGAAGCCCTCTTTGCCTCTGCATTTGCTCTGGCATTTCCCTGGGCTTCTCCCATGCCTCCTTCTGGGGTCCTTGGCAGCAGATCACTGCTACTTGTTTTGGCTTCTAGATGGCTTCCAGCAGCTGGAGAATTTCTCCTGGATATTTGAGATCCTGGCCCCAGCTGTCAGGGACCCTCTTTCCTTATATATGGCCCCATGGACTTGCAGAGTTAAAAAGGCAAAGCAGGAATTGGTAAAAATGTTTGCTAATTTTCCTTCTCTGAGCTCTAGGGCCTGAGTCAGAGAAATCAGTTCTGCCTGCTGAGCAGAAGTGCCTTGGGGCAGAGGCCACGCCTCCACAATCTCTGTTTGAGTTGCCTGCTTGCCTTTCCCCTCCTAAATTGACAAAGCTGCTTCTATCTATTGAATACATACAGCTACCAATCTGGGTCTCCTGTGGGTTGGTCTACCAGGTCTGCCTGGCTGAAGTACACAGACTCAAGCACTTCTAAGCAGGTGTGCTGCTGCTTTCCTCCTTCACTGGGAGCAGCGTTGCTGGGTTTAAAGTGGTACACACCTCTATTGCCAGCCTTGGGTTTTCACAGAGTAAACTCTGATATTTGGTGAGATGGGCATTTGTGAGCCAGTGATGCCCTTTTGCATTTATCAGAGTTACTACTGCATGAGGTACCCGCACCTTCATTTTGTCCCAAAGTCAATTTGTCTGCCTCTTGTACCAACCTTGCTGTGGCTGCTAAGGCTCTCAGGCATGGTAGCCAGCCCTTAGTGACTCCATCCAATTGTTTGGAGAGGTAAGCTACTGGTCTAGGCCATGACCCCAAGTCCTGGGTTAATACACTCACTGCTGTCTTGCTCCTCTCTGAGACATACAGCACAAATGTTTTTTCTAGGTTAGAAAGACCTAGCACTGGAGCAGCTTGTAACTCCTTTTTAAGAGTCTGAGAAGCACAGTCCTGTTCCAGCTCCCAGTCCATGGGCTCCTTTTCTCACTTTGTGACTTCATAGATGGGTTTTGCCAGTATTGCAAAATTGGGGATCTATAAACAACAGAATCCTACTGCACCCAGGAACTCTCTAACTTGTCTCCTCATGGTGGGGACTGGGATGTTCTGGATAACCTGTTTCACTCCTAGCCTCCTCTCCCCCTGCTGGAGAATGAATCCCAAGTATTCTACCTGCCTTTGGCAGATCTGGGCCTTCTTCTTCAAGACCTTGTGTCCATTTTTCTCTGGATGGCATAGAAGTTCTTCCTTTCCTTGAGCACATCCTTGGAAAGTCTCATGACCTAGTAACAGATCATCCATATACTGGAGGAGGATATATCCAATGTTCTGTGCAGGAAACTGCTGGAGGTCATAAGCAAGGGCCCCCCCCCCCCAAAGTCGGTGGGGTGTTCTTGAACCCTTGCAGGAGCCTAGTCCAAGTGTACTGCATGCACCTTAGCCCCTGTAGCCAGGTCCTCGCATTGGAAGGCAAACAGCTCCCGGCTTTCAGGAGCCTCTTAAACTAATGAAGGCATCTTTCAAGTCCAAGCAAGTAAACCAGGAGACTTGGGCAGGGAGGAGGCTTAGGAGAGTGTAGGAGTTTGGTACTGTCAGGTGCAGAGTCACTGCTGCCTAATTTACTACTCTCAAGTCCTGTACTGGCTGATAATCATTGGTTCCTGGTTTTCTGATAGGGAGCAAAGGTTTTTGAAGGTGACTGGCACGGGATTATTATGCTGTGTTCCTTGAACCTCTGTAAATGTTTCTGGATTTCTTCCAAGGCTTCTCTAGAAATCAGGTATTGTCTTTGGCTGACAGGCAGTGCCGCAGGCTTTAACTCTATCTATACTGACATATGATTTATTGCCAGTCCAGGAGGATTGTCTTCAGCCAATACTCTGGGCCATTTCTGGGTTAGCCTCTAACTGGGTGGCTTCCCAGGCTCAGTAGCAAAATCCTTCATTCCTCCTCTCTGGGGACAGTTAGAATTAGAACAAGCTTAGTTTTGGCACCTGTAAGTCTAGCCGGCTTGTGAGCAAAAGATACAGTGGCCCTTAGTTTACTTAGCAGATTGCACCCTAACAAGAACACTGGACAGTCAGGCATGTATAAAAACTGATGCATAACTTCAGGACCTCCTATAGGACATTCATGGGGCAGGCAGAATGCCTGCTCTGCCTGTTTTCCTGTGTCTCCTACAATGTCCACCCTACAGGTGGAGAGTGGCACTACTGGCTGGGTCACCACCAAGTGTTCAGCTCCTGTATCAATCAGGAAGTTCATCTGTTGGCCCCCTACCATAGGGACCACAGACTCATTGGGGGCCCCTGAGTCTGGACGCCCTCAGTCTAAGAGGGATTCCCCAGCTACATTGAACAGTGTGTCTTCCCCTGTGAAGGCAGTCAGCAAGCACGCCTCCCCCTTGTCCTGACTGAAACATTCATTTTTCCAATGACTGGTTCCCTGGTAGATGGCACACTGATCACCACAAGGGGGTCCTGCCTCACAGTCCTTCTTCCCTTGCCTGTCTTCTTTCTGTTTTCAAATGGTGGAGGCTTTCCTTTGACCTTGTGCTGAAGGGCAGCAGTTACGAGCTCAGCCTTCTTCATTTAGCGCTCATTTTCTTGCCTGCTCACAGCCTCTCTGTTGACATAGACCTTATTCGCTACTTCCAGGAGTTGGGAAGTGTTCATCCTTGTGAAGCCTTCTAATTTCTAGAGCTTCCTTTTTATATCTCCTGCACTCTGGCTGACAAAGGCCATATTAATCATTCTCTGGTTTTTGGACTTTCTGGATCAAAAGGAATATAGATCCTGTGGGCCTCACATAACCGTTTATAAATGTCACCTGAACTTTTATCCTTCCTTTGCAAAGCATCTGCCACTTTGTTGAAATTATGGCCTTCTGGCTTCCCTTGCAGAGGCCTTGTATCTCCTAAGCCATCTCAGGCCTTCCTCTACATTTGGGTCCCACTTAGGATCCTCTCCTGACATCTGGACCCTCACATATTCCTGGGGGTTCTGGTATTTCTCATGGGTATTCTCCTCTAGCCATTTAGTTGCTTCCTGTATTATTCAGTATCTTTCTTTCATGTTAAATAAAAAGAGGAGCAATTGATGCCAATTTGCCCACGTGGAATTGTGTATCCGGAATATGGATTGCATGAGATCTATTAAGGCCTGAGGCTTTTCTGTATGAGAGGGAGTGTGGTCTTTCAAATTAAGCAGGTTGTTGGTGGTAAAAAGTTGGTACACCAGCACCTGCTGTTCTACCATGCACCTCTGTTTGTTTATCAGTGTTCCTTACTTCCCTCAGAGACATTTGCACTCTGGGCACTGTCTTTGAGCACAACCCCCAGCTAGGGGAGGAGAGCCTGGACCTCATTCTGGCGGGACAGTGGGAGGCGCCTCTGACTCAGGCAAGCTTATGCTGAGACTTGATAGATCTGGCAATGATGAGCCTGAATCAGTAGCAGTCTCTGGGTTGGACAGGGAGCTAGGTGTGGTGGAAGGGTAAAGCCTTGCTAGTATGCATAATGAGGGAGCCAAAGTCTCTGCTTCTTCTGGCTCACTAGGAGTTCAAATTACTGGTACTGGCATTGGCAGCAGCTCTCCAGGTTTGGTGGAATGCTTCCCTGTCTTTACTACCAGTACAGTGGATGCCTGAACCCTGAGCCAAGGGGGAGGGTACAAAACCAGCATGAGCCAACTGTCTATGTAGGGAAACTGGTCAGGTGGCCTGGATCTCTAGTGACTACCTGACACACCATCTGCATAATGGACCTGTCCAAGCTTCCTTCTGCAGGCTACCCTACCCCAAAAGCGGGCCATTCAGGTTCATACAATGTCCTCAATTTCCCTGGGGACATGGTAACCCTGTATCCCCTGAGAACCCTTTCTTAAAGTTTTTGATCATCGTGGCCAGGGGAGTAGGTTTTCCTTGTGAATGCCCCATACCTCCCACAACAAAACCCAGTCACGCCATGAGAAGGAATTGGGGAGGGTAAGAGAAACTTAGAGGGGACTCTACTTGCTTTGTCCGTCACCAGCTGCTCTCCTTAAAGAGATAGCAGGTCCTCTTGGCTTATGGCAGGCTGATAGAAACTGTCAGCATGCAATTCTGCCTCTTAGTCGTAGGAGGCGCCCTACAGAACTGTGGTTCAGAACTCAACACTCGCTTTGTCCCTGTGGGAAGGAGTCAGAACTCCTCCCCGATGTCCCTCTTGTTCACTCCGCATTTACTGTTTTTCACACAACCTCCCACAACCTGTGGAGGGTGACAAGTCACCATTCCTAACACGTGGGGCCTGCTCCCCACACCTGTGGAGGGTAGTGAGTTACAACTCCAGAGGGTGATCAGGCTTCCTTTCTGCCCAATGTGGCAGGACCTCAGCTACCCTGTGCCTATTATGTTTAACTGTGATTCTGATGTGCCTCCGTTGTCTGATCCTTGGTGGGACCAGTGAAGGGGATCCCCCCCTTCCGTCCTACAGAGGCATCCATAAGGGAAAATCCCTGGCATCCGCTCAGCAGGCGCATCTGCAGGGTGGCTTGTTGGCTCCCCAGCGAGGTGCCTGAAGTTGGCCAATCACCAGTGTCTTTCCTCCTTGCTTCCCAGCCAATGCACCAGAAATCTGTTGCAGGAAATGACAGACTAATTAATAGAGGAAGGAGAATTTATTAGTAGCTGGTGGAGCATGTGGAATTGGTAGCACCAAAGCACGAGCTTCCGAAGTTAGATTTCTTACATCTTATATACCTTTCACATTGCCCATGCAAGGGGCGCATGATTCCTTTGTCTGAGGTCCTATGCGTACCTCATGACTCAAGGTGGGGTGGAGGAGTTGCAGTGGGGCAGCAGGGGGAAGAGGTTTATAGACCCCTGGTCCTATCTACAGATCCTGTTTTATTTGTGAGTAATGTAAAAGTCTCCGGGAGATCAGTTAGAGATCTATAGCAGCTGTCCTCAACCCCCGGGCCGCAGACCAGTACAGGTCTGTGGGCCATTTGGTACAGGTCCGCAGAGAAAGAATAAATAACTTACATTATTTCCGTTTTATTTATATTTAAGTCTAAACGATGTTTTATTTTTAAAAAATGACCAGATTCCCTCTGTTACATCTGTCTAAGACTCACTCTTGACACTTGTCTCGGTCACGTGATACATTTATCTGTCTACTCTAAAGGCTGGTCCGTAAAAATATTTTCTGACATTAAACCAGTCCATGTCCCAAAAAAGGTTGGGGACCACTGATCTATAGAATTATATAGATAATCTTTAACTGGCTGAGTCAGTCATTCCTGCAGGCCCCTTCTCCTACATTCTTCTAGTTTTTCCCCTCTCAATAGGACCAGCTGTACTTAAAATGAAGACCCTAGAATCCAGAAACAGAATTTATTGGGGTTCATAACATGCAGCACATATATACAGCACAAGTGGGGTAACTGGAACATTCATAGCAGTAGGTCTCACAGAGCAGTAAAAACAGAAAAGAAGACAAGAAAAAACAAGACGCTCAATCACCAAAACCAAGGACAGGACCACTGCCAGGGTTTCACTGTGAAGGAGAGTGGATTGTAAGTGTAGCCTGTGGAGATGGAGGCTCACCTGAAAGACAAGCTCCCTCAGGACTTTATTTACAGGATCTGAACATTAGTGAAGGACGGAATCTGTTCAGTATGTTTCTGGGCCAGAGTGTGGATACACAGCTGCATTCTGATGCTGTGAAAGCACATATCAAGAACTAGCATTTCTTTTTCCTCCCATTCGGTTTAGGACATAGTTTCGCTGAAATAAACATATAACAACAGTGGTGGAAATGAGATTAAGTCATTAATCTGTCCTGTTCTATCTAGGCAGGCCTGGTGAATGTCAAAGGCAAGAAAGGAGTTTCCTTCTTTAATGCCCACTTGGGTGTGAGAAGGGAGAAACTCTGTAACTTCAAACAAGCTTATTTTTCTTTGCACATAATAAAATAGCCAATTTTTTGTGCAATCTCCCTGAAGGTACAATACCATGGAAAGCGGTGGATTCTATGCACTGTGAGTCCTACTCTAAGCCAATACAAATATAGAGGAAACCCTTTGTGTACTGACAGGAGGTTGACCTGGCTAAGACTTTCCTTCCCTCAGGCAGTGCTGACCCTGCAAACCCATGGGGCTCAATTTGGTATGGCCTGTGCCTGTGCAGTGGGAGGCCACACATGCCTTTGGCCCCTGCAAACAGGCTCAGCCAGTCTCTCCAGGCCCCTGGAAGTTGCTTAGAACTCTGCGCCCCTGCTTCTGGAGTAGGTTGTCTGAGTCTGAAAAGAGGGCTGCGTTCTCCTCTTCCCAGTTCGGGGCACTCTTGGCTGTAACACGAGCATGGACAGAGTAGGGAGGCTGAGAAGGAGCAACTTTTCAGCTTTTATGTCTGAATAAAAAGCACCAGCCTTCTGAACCGAGGAACACCTTCTGTGGGCACAGAGAGATGGGTTTACTTTCTACAGACCCAGGAATTCTGAGAGATGGGCCTCTCTGCAATTTCATGCCAGTGGTGCCCATCTCCCGATCACCACAGGAGTTGAGAAGCAGTTGGGAATCTAGCTCAGCACAGTGAGCTTGGTCAAGGCCAACAGTCTAGATCTCACACCCCTGCACCTACTGACGTTCTTCATATGCTGTTCCTTAGGCCTCTACAAATTGGCACATTCTTTAGTTCCAGGACCCCAGGAAAGCTTGGCCTTGCTTTTATACACTGCCAAAGTCTAGTGGTGACAAGAGGAGGAAAGAAGAAAGAAGAATAGAAGAGAAAAGAGGAAGTGAGTGTGTGCTGCCTAGGGCAGGAAGAGGACAGAGCTGGTTAGTAAATAAAAGAAAGGAGAGAAAATAAAAGAAAGGTTGGTTGTCAAGGACCCTCACTCTCAGGGGGAGAAGTGAGGGTCCTTGACAACCAACCACCCTCTTTCTGCTCTGCCTCCCCTTCAGAATCCCGAAGGTCCTTTGCAGCTTTAAGACACTTTGCCACACCATGTACTGGTTTTAAACTGAAATCTGACAACCTTCGGCCGCTGACTGTCAGAACTTGTTTTCTGCGTGGCTTATCTGCTGAGCATAGGATAGCTGCAAAGACACATCGCTCAGTCACAAGTCTTCAAAATCAGAAAGGAAACACCCTGGGAAGCTGAGGGCAGGGAACTGGGCAGCAGCGAAGGGACCTGCTGACTTGGCTTAGAGAGAAAACTTCAGCACTGCCTGCTCTTGAAACAGATTTCCCTGTCCCCACCTCTAGTTTCAACCTTGATAAGAATACCTCAGAAGACACTGGAACTTTGAAAATGAACATTGTTACACAGATGGGGTGATCTTTGCTGCTGATTTTTTTTCTTGGATAATATCTTACTGCAATTTTCTATTGAGACATTTAAAGAAGTAGCACAAGTGTGGCTCTTTTTCTCAAGTACTAGTCAGTAGTTCCTTCAACAAAGTCCAGGCAATCAAGGGCTTTCTCCTCCTCTCAGAGATATTCTGAATTCCAAGGTCTTCCTGCACTGTTAACCATCACCATAGGCAATTACTTCTTTTATTTATTTATCTTTTTTTGTATTTTTCTGAAGTTGGAAACGGGAGGGCAGTCAGACAGACTCCTGCATGCTCCCGACCGGGATCCACCCGGCATGCCCACCAGGGGGCGATGCTCTGCCCATCTGGGGGTTGCTCTGCTGCAATCAGAGCCATTCTAGCGCCTGAGGTAGAGGCCACAGAGCCATCCTCAGCGCCCAGCCCAACTTTGTTCCAATGGAGCCTTGGCTGTGGGAGGGGAAGAGAGAGACAGAGAGGAAGGAGAAGGGGAGGGGCAGAAAAGCAGATGGGCACCTCTCCTGTGTGCCCTGGCTGGGAATCAAACCTGGGACTCCCGCACGCCAGGCCGATGCTCTACCACTGAGCTAACCAGCCAGTGCCAATTCTTTTAAATTTGAAAAAAAACCACTTTGTATTTATGGGGGAGGGGGTTTCAACATGTAATGAGTCAATACTAGATCCCATTCCAGATGTTCTCCCTTTACTCCCCCTTTTCCATCTGGTCTCATTTAAGTCCTGCAAAGGGTTAGCTCTCTGCACATAGCACAGTGCTTCAACCTGGCTCAATAAATACTCATTGAGTAATCACAAGAGATGACAAAAGATCAGTGAATGCTGTGCCCAGCTCTTTCCCCCATCTAGCCTTGCTAGCCTTTAACAAGGACCTAACAGATCCATGAACTATGTAAACTAGATCTAGATATTGTTTGGAAAGACCGCAGGAAGCCCTGGTTGGCAAGACACTGTCAATATTTAGAGCAAAAGGACAGACATTACATGGAGAACTGTCACTCCACACCTGAAACAATGAAGGGACACACAAAACACCTAGCAGATACTGACAATTTTCTTTTGTCTACATTATACAAAATATGAGAGAAGTTTCACTCAAAACATATTTTATTGGCAGAAATGAAAACTAAGAAATACATAATCCATTGCAGAGTGCCCTACTGCATAGATTGAATTTTGCCTTTGCAACATGACTGGTGTTTCTGTAACTTTGGTGACTGGACTAAGTTCAGCATAATGTGAAGGTTAAAGGAAAACCACCAATATGTACCTAAACAACCAACCAGTTGTCTTTCTGTGATGATAGGTAAAGCCAAATTCAGACATTACTGGCTTCAGAGACTTTAATGCATGAACAGGTGAGGTGTTTTATTGAAGAGCTAAGTAAAGGCCAATTTGTATTGAACAGAAAAATACTGGAGAATATCATATTTTGTTTTGATTGGTAGAGGGGTTCAGAAGGTATTCCCATGAAATGCTTTTGAAATGATCCCAGCATTTAGAAAATTTCAACTGTTCCCTAATCTCTTCACTGGAACTTCCTTTATGATATTCTTGGATGCTCCCTTCTGTGACTACATTTCTTTTTCCATCTCTCCCCTGACAATTTAATAAATCTAGAAAAACAACTCAGTAGTTTTTGGTATAAACCTGAACTCTGATTTGGTGAGATTTGTAAATGAAGGTACATTTGCCAACTTAGGTGAAATCGCTTAAAAACTCTGTTTCTGAAGGCCTAGATCTACATAAGACCATGTTTCAAGAATAGAGTGGAGGCCCTAGCTAGGTAGCTCAGTTGGATAGAGCATTGTCCTGATATGCCAAGGTTGTAGGTTCAACCCTTGGTCAGGGCACATAAAAAAATCAACCAATGAATGCATAAATAAGTGGAACAACAAATCTATGTTTCTCCCTCTTTCTTCCTCTCTCTCTAAAATCAATCAATCAATAAATGTAAAAAAAAAAGATCATATATATATTATATATATGGATAAAATGGAGTTTACAGGCAGGAGAGCTAACTATAGGATACTGCCCTACTGCCCTTTGGTAGTATTGTGATCAGAGTCTTCTGTCTCGAGGGTGGGTCCCTTTCCTGGGCAGGCAATGGTAACTCAAACCAGCATGGAATCGAGCTAGTGCTCCCAACCCCATTAAGCTGGAAGCACAAACAACATGAGAACTATGCTCTCTGGGCTATTCCATAGGGGCTTCCCAAACAACTTTATGAGTTCTTGTATGCATGCCTATTTTCTAATTTCTCAGTTTCTAAACTGAACCTACTTGGTTCTTGTAAAGATGAGTTTAGCATTGAAAGGTAGATGGTCAGATAAAGCTACTTTTATGAAGACCCTCTAGAATCCTAAACTAGTCCCAGTTGCTAACCTTTACTCTATAGATAGGGGAACTGAGGACTAAGGATAGTCAATGACTAACATTATCCCCAGCAAGATAATTGCACAGCTGGTCAGTGGTGGAGCTTGGGCAAGGACCTGTCTACCTTATCTCCCAGGGCCAGCACTCTGAATTTGAGATGATCGCTGGCTGCTGAGTTTTGCTTCCAAGACACAGAACTGATGGGAGCTGGGCTGTAGGACCATTACTTGGGGTGTAATGTGCTAAAGAACTTACAGTTTGGAGCAGCTGGGTTTTCTTTCTTACCAAGAGGAGCTAGCAATAATAATAATAGGATTCAGGCACATTCTAGATTGATTCCAAACAGCTATGAGGAAATTTTAGATAGAAAAGAAGTTAGAAATATAAGAGCACGTGGGACTGTTTCCTAGGCTTTCAGTTGTACACACTCTCATTTTCCTGCTGGGTGCAAGTGGCTGTGCCAGCAGCCTCCTCCACTAGCAGAACTGAGAGTTTCTGCTCCATTGCATGGCTACATAGTATCTTAATCCAGCGAACCACGGAACAAGCCAGATAGGCCACACCACATACTGTATTTCCCCATGTATAAGAAGCACCCTTTAATGAAAAATTTGGGGTCTAAAAACTGGGTGCATCTTATACAGTGGTTGTAGATTTATTTTTACTTGCATTTTCCGCTTTATCATGCTTGTTTCTTTTTTTTTTTTTTTTCAAATTTCAGGCCCTAAAATTAAGGTGCATCATACACATGAGAGCATCTTATACATGGGGAAATATGGTCCTGGGGGCCGATCCTGAGCTCCATAGAAAATCCAGGTGATGGAAACAGCAGGAAGGAGGCAGAGAAAACTGGAAAAAAAGTGGAAAAGGTGGTGACCAAGAAGGTCTGTGAGGCCACCTGAGAGGCTTGGATTAGGTGACAAGAAGGCAAAGAAAGGCCCTTGTGAAGGGGATGCATGGTGGTTGGTCTCATAAACTGGGGTTCTGCTGGTTCATCCTGTTCTGATCCAACCCAGGGTTCAAATAAAATTCTGCAGCTTGGGAGATGGTTTACACATTGAGAATGAGAGCAGACATTGGAGACCTTTCTAAGAGTGAAGAGCCCAGTAATCAAAGTTAGCTATTAGGGAAGACGAGAGAGCGACATCCAGGCATGCTTCTAGTTTTCTTTTGAATGGGTCAGTGGGGACACACATCTTACTTTGGTAGTTATTACTGCACATGCTACATTCAACTAAAAACCCTGCTCAGTTCCCTGAACATGCTTTTTAAAGAAGATCCAGAGGTGGAGAAGTGGAGAAATAAGTCCAGGCGGAAGAGGAGTAACATACAGGCCTCCTTCCAGGCTTTGACTGCTGTCTTTGTCCCCCCACAATGGTACAACAGCAGAAATTGAGAGTGCGTTGTTCCTTTCCATGATTTGCTGATATCGATCTAATAGATCTCATCTGGTCTTTATTGATTTTCCTTCTGCCTACCACCTTTGCAGTTTTTGGTTTGAGTTTTTCTGATGTTCTGCCCTGAGCTGGAGTCTTCAGGGAAGCATCCTTTTCCTGTTCTACCCCAACCGCTGGCTGCTCCCCCTCTGCAGACATGAATTACTTCAAGGGGGAGTTGATTAATGGCTTATGTTAATGAAAGAAGCTTTTCACAGGGTCTGAGCTCTGCAGTCTGGAGCTCTAGGAGGATCACTAAGAAAGGGGAAGGGAGAAAGAGGGGCTCAAGGGGTTAAGACATCTTGGAATGTAATGACTATTGGAAACAAAGGCTCTCCTTTACCAGGCCCCAGGGCTGAGGCCTGCTGGAAACGCCTATACTAAGTAAAAGGGAACCATCTGACAAGACAGAAAGAGTTAAAAAAGGAATATTGTTTTAATATGAGATTAATTTCTGGCTACTGGTCATTGTGGCAAGTCACCAAGAGGGCTTCAGATTTCAAATAAGATGAATAAAAGGGATGAGCTTGGAGGAGGAGCAGGCCTGAGGGGTGAGGAGGTCACCTAGCTGACAGCCCATGGAAATGTCCCACTGACCTCTCACTTCCAGGCCCAGATTCTACAGAGAAAATGAGCAGCCAAGAACCACCAGGAGAGGCCGCCTTGTCTGACAGAGGGACCCCTGGAGCATGGTGGACTGCAGGCACACAGAACACCCTGACCAGTGCCCCAGTCCCGTGGAAGATAGAACAGGAGCTACTTCAGGGATACCAGCAATAAATTCCCAACAGTGGGGTCATTGTCCCTTAGGAAAGTGATACCCTCAAGATATCATTTTGCATTTCCAGATGGCTTTAGGTGTGAATGTCTCCTTAATTTGCAATTTACAACAACTCAGAGGACTGAGTCTTCAGTCTAGACACAGTTTGGATGACTGGCAGAATCAAGTAGGCAGACCCAAGTTTTAGAAAGTGGCTTTCATTTCCCTGAATATGCTGTCTGGTGAGATCAGTGGCAGCTAGGAGTGGGGGTGGGGTGCTGAATGGAGACCAAATATCTCTCTTTGATCTCTGATTTTCTAGTGTTATGAACCATGTGCCACAGTTGTGGACACTATTTCCTCATAGTTTTCAGATGTTTCACCTGGGCTTTCTGGCAGAAGTCCTGCTTAAGCAGTCCACTAAGACCTTTGCTACTAACTGCAGAGCCTTTATTGTTCTTGTCAGTCGAGTCACCTTAAGAATCATAAGTGAAAGAGCTCCACCCAGCTTGGCTTTGTATCATAATTTTCTTTGAAAGGCTCTGCTGTTACAGCTAGAATTGCTGGGTGTCCTTTTCTAAGTAAACAGGAAATGTCACTCTGTTTGAAAGAGAGAGAGAAGGAGAGAGAGAGAGAGAGAGAAGAATCCCTCTCCTCAGCACAAATGCAATAATATTCCAATGTATATTTTCTGTGAATGTTGAGCTAGGAGCAGGACCTATTTCTCATAGCAGCACAGTTCTCTTGTCAGCTTCCAGACCTTCAGTGAGCAGAATTTCAGGGAGGCCTGGCTGACTAAGACATTTAAAAAAAAGCTTCCACTGATTTTGGGGAGGCAATAGGGTCACAGTTAGGAAAGATAACAATGCATGAAGAAAAAAAAAAAACAACCTCTGCAAAATCACATGTTAAAGGGCAAGATGGTATGCATCTAAATTTTAGTCACAGGAAGAGTTAGTCTTCTGATTTGACTGCATTTCTATAGCTGAGAAGTCTGAAGTCGAGTTGGCCAGGAGAGTTGACACAGGGCCAGAGAAAGAAACCCAGGGCAGATGGCTTGTTTCCTGTTACAGTTACATCAGGACCTTGGTTTGTGTGTCAGGCAGGGGCAATCCCACCAGTCCTCAGCACACGAGCACAGTGGAGGCCAGCAGGATGGGGGTTGCTTTGGTGATGCCAACCAGGGAGCCAAATATTAAGTTCCCAAGTTCAGTGGCAGCTTTGCAGAGTGCATTCAAGAAGCCAAAGCCTGTTGCCCTGCAAGGAAGGAGGTGTGGATAAAATTGAGAAAGTGACTCCAGGATTCGGATGTTAGATGCAAATGTCCCACAGGGTACTACTGTCGTCCAATGATCTCCAAGTTCTATGTATCATTATAGCAAGAAACGAAATGCTTGTCAGTGTTAATCCTAATCCGGAGGGACCCGAAACATTGAAGACATGAACAAAGTCCGTCGATTACACATCAAAGCTTTATTGTCTAGCTTGGCCCAGCGGCAGCAACTCCAACAGTGGTCTGAGGGAGAGTGCGCCGGCCCTTTGTTCTACTTAGTTTTTATAGTTTTGTACGTGGGAAGTATAGAAGCAAAAATTGTAATTAGGAGCCCCTTACCACTATTGGTTATAGTCATATGTCCTTTAACATGATAGGACCACGTTCAATTTGCAAGCCATACATTATTTTGGAGAAAACAAAATTTACAAGTCAACACAATGGCAGAAAGATGTATTTTTACATATTAAAAGGCTTTCCTATATTATCTAGTGTTCATCTGCTATCTCTCTGCCCACAGTCACATGTGTTAACCACACGCATTTACACAGGAGAGGTAGTTTCCGTGGGGACAAATGCCCACAAATGGTTCATTGCTATAAGAAAAGGTTTATTTTGGCTTTTCTCTCCCTGCACCTGGCTAGCCATTCACCCCTTTCCCCACAGGCATGGTGGAATGTCTGGGAATCCATGTTTTCCTCCCCTTTGCATTTACAATACAATGCCAAGGGCCATCCTGGTCATGCCAATCACACAGTACAGAGACTATTCTCACAATTTCTCTGCACACCTTAACCCAAATTAATAAAATGTTCTTCAAGCCTCCCAAAATATTAATATTAATTCTGTAGCTTTTTGGTACTTTACAACACCTGCGGGTGAGGTGGTGCAGTGGCTCCTCAGTCAGCACATTTGGAGATGTAGAACCTTAGCTATTGGTAATGTTCCTTCAGCCCTTTGTTGACTTTCTCTTCACCTCTACTGATTTTTATTTGTCTATAAGTTCAAATGTATTGAGAGAAAATTTCAAGGAGTAAGAAAAGTTTCTTCTCTCTTCCAGAGTTAAATGAAAATGTATGACAATGTATTTCTTAGCCCCCCCCCTATTTTTTCTTAGCTTACTTGATTAATGTGTGAGGTTTGAAATAACTAGAGCCTATTGTCAGAACAAGCCAGGGATGACTGGCTTCTATTCCTCACCTTTCTGGTACCCTGGAGGTGAACTATCTTGCTCTCTTCCCAAATATTTTTGTGGCAGGCAAAAATTAAATACTGGCTATTGGTCAAATAAGTTTGTAAAATATGATTTTTATGTTTGCTCGCTGTAAAGCCAGTAGCCATGGCCACCATCACAGCTGCCTGGCCCATGCAGGTTCTGGTTTGATTCGGACAGAGGGCAATGAAATAATGGAGCCAAGAACTGGTGGGCCATTAGCTCTAATCCTAGCTTGCACCCAGGGGGCAAGAAATACACACAGTGGGAAGACACTTCCCTTTCGATTCACAGCTCCCAAAGCCACTGACTTATCCGAGTTTCCTAGAATCAAAGTTTTCTACCTCACCAGCCTTATTCACCTCTGTTCCCCATCTCTTTCTCTCTGCACAAATTTTGCACAAACTGGCTTCTCCTTCAGGATTCAGCCATTTTAGCTGCTTCTCCTCTCCTCCATGTGGCCTTTCTCTGCTCTACCCCAGCATGGGCTTCTCTGCCTCATTTTATAGTGTAGAAATCAAAATCTTTAATCCAATATACAAACAAGGAAGTCTCTGATACAAAGTCACTTAGTGTGGGAAAGGCTTAGTCTTAAAACTAAGCCTTAGGCTATAATGACCCTGCCTGCTTACAGCCTGTCCCCCACACCCAATGCAAACTATAAGCAAGCAAACATTTATATCATATTTACAAACTTATTTGACCAACACTTGCTTATAGTTTGCATTAGGGGCTGGGCAGTGCTAGGTAAATGTGGGTCTGTGAAATTGAAAATTATTTTCCTGCTTGGAAGGGGCTGTTGTTTTGCTAATGTTTGTTGGAGGAGAGGTTTCTTTGCCAGAAAGTTTTGAAAAGAAGAAAAGAGAAGGAGAAGAGGTAAAAAGAAGCCACGTTTGCAGAGTGAGAGTGGAGAGAATGCAGGGTGCTAAGGAAGAAGCCAAGTTGGCAGGGAAAGAGAAGGTGTGCAGATGGGGAACCAGAGCTGAGGGGCTTTGGGAGCCCTTCTGGACTGGTAAGGCCTTGGATTCGAGAAAGAACTGGAAAAGGTTCTCCTGGATGTGGAACCAGATAATGTTTCAGGGCTTTGTGAGCTCTGAATGAAGAGGGATGTGTTTTCCCTGTGTGTTTGCTTGTCAGCTGGTGTGAGACATTAATAAGGAATGGCCCACCATTTTTTGGCTCCACTGTTTCTTAACCATCTGCCCAAATTCAATGAGAACCTGCATGTGCATGGCCACGATGGTCATTACTACTGGCCATACACTGGCAGTCCATCAGTGAGCTAGTGACACATTTCTTTTTTCTTGTGACAGAGACAGATACAGAAAGAGTGACAGACAGACAGGAATGGAGAGAGATGAGAAGCATCCATTACCTCACTGTGGCACCTTAGTTGTTCATCAATTGCTTTCCTCATATGTGCCTTGACTAGGGGGCTATAGCAGACTGAGGGACCCCTTGCTCAAGCCAGTGACCTTGGGCTCAAGCTGATGAGCCCTGCTCAAACCAGATGATCCCATGTTCAAGCTGGCAACCCTGGGGCTTCAAACCCAGGTCCTCTGAGTCCCAGTCTGACACTCTGTCCACTGCGCCACCACCTGGTCAGGCTAGTGACATATTTCTTACTTCCTCATCAGAGTTTCAGGTAGGAAGTCAAGTCCAAGAAGAGACTGATTATAGAGGAGAGTCAGATTGTTGGCCTGCGTCTTACTTACCCTGCTGGGATTTAAAATGTGCAGGTGGAATGTCAGTAAGACACATTCCTTTCCTTAAGACATTCTTTGGGAAGAAAACCCTTTACTACTTCACATGTGTTGGTGTGATTTTCCTATAATATGGGGAAGTGTAGAGCCAGTAGCCACAGCCACCATCACAGCTACCTGGCCCATGAAGGTTCGCATTGGATTCTGACAGACTATAATGAAACAATGGAGCCAAGAACTGATGGGTCATTAGCTTTAATCCTAGCTTGTACCCAATGGGCAAGAAAAGTACACAGTGGGAATACACCTCCCTTTCCATTCAGGGTTCCCAAAGCCACTGACTTATCCGAGTTTCCTAGAATCAAAGGTTTCTAGCTCACCAGCCTTATTCACCTCTGTTCCTCATCTCCTTCTCTCTGCACAAACTCTGCACAAACTGGTTTCTCCTTCAGCACTTCACCATCTTGGTGGCTTCTCCTCTCCCACACATGGCCTTTCTCTGCTTTCCTCTGTAATAGTAATCTCAGGAACCGAGATAGAACAAGTTCCTGGTCTGTCCCATTTTATATTGTAGAAATCAAAACCTTTAATCCAGTATACAAACAAGGAAGTCTCTGATACAAAGTCACTTATCTGAGGCATAACGGGATTCCTCATGGGAGTGCACCACCCCAGGGTGGGAAAGGCTTAGTCTTAAAACTAAGCCTTTGGCTATAACGACTTTGCCAGCTTACAGCCTGTCTCACACAGCAAAAGCGAGCAAACATATACGTCATATTTAAAAACTTATTTGACCAACAGGAAGAAACTTAATTTTGTTCATGAGAGGAATGATATCAATAACATCATGAGATACTAGGAATTTCCTCTGCCTTTATACCAGTTCAGGTTTTTGTCTGTCACTGGGGACACATGCATTAAAGGAATATTGAATTCAGGGTAATTGTTGGGTACATTTTTTCACCCTCCAGAGTGTAATGCAAAATGCAATATTTAGTACACAGTTATCTTTGATTGATTTGTAACTTCATAAGGGTGGGTTTTCCTTTGGCCAGTAATAGCAACTACTCATCACTACTTGTACTATTCCTAGTAATATTTATATAATGTGTAGATGTTTATTGAGGTTCTTATCTGTTGGGCAGATAAAATGTATTATGCTCACTTTGTTAAAGATGGAGGCCATCGCCCAGGTGATATTAATGTGTGTTGAGAATCCTTGTAGCCTGGGGCTTGGTTTTGGGATTAAGCCTTTCCCACCCTTTTTTGATGTGGGGTGGTACAATCCAATCATGCCTCAGAAAGTGACTTTGTATTAGAGACTTCCCTGTTTTGTATATTGGATTAAGGTTTTGAAGCTACACTATAAAATAGGGGTAGAATGGGAGCTTGCCCTCTTGGTTCCTGAGATTAGCATGAGAGAGCAGAGGAGAGCAGAGAAAGGCCACGTGGAGTAGGCCAGGAGAAGCAGCCAAGATGGCAGAGTATTGAGTGAAAGGCAGAGTTTGTATCTGGGAGAAGGACGGAGATGGGGAACAGAGGTGAACAAGGCTGGTGAGCTAGAAACCTTTGATTCTAGGAAACTCGGATAAATCAGTAGCTTTGTGAGCACTGAATGTGAGTGGGTTTCGGATCCCAGTGTATGTTTTTATTGCCCGCTGGGTGCAAGCTAGAATTAAAGCCTATGGCCCACCAGTTTGTGGCTCCGTTGTTTCTTTACTGACTGTCCGAATCCAATGCGAACCTGCATGGGCCAGGTGGCTGCTGTGATAGTGGCCCTGGCCCTGCCTCCTGGATCTACATTATCCAACCCTCCTTCTTCCCATGTGTTGGGCAGATAAAATATATTATGCTCACTTTGTTAAAGGTGGTGCTGCCCACGAGGAGGCCGTCGCCCAGGTGATATTAATGTGTGTTGAGAATCCTTGTAGCCTGGGGCTTGGTTTTGGGATTAAGCCTTTCCTACCCTTTTTGATGTGGGGCGGCACAATCCAATCATGCCTCAGAGAAGTGACTTTGTATTAGAGACTCCCCTATTTTGTATATTGGATTAGAGGTTGTAAAGCTACAATATAAAATGGGGACAGAACGAGAGTTTGCTCTTGGTTCCTGGGATGATTAGCATGAGAGAGCAGAGGGAGCAGAGCAGAGAGCAGAAAGAGACCATGTGGCCAGGAGAAGCAGCCAAGATGGCGGAGTGCTGAGTGAGATGCCAGTTTGCGCAGAGTTAGAAGCAGGGATAAGGAAGGAGATGGGGAACTGAGGAGAATAAGGCTGGTGAGCTAGAAACCTTTGATTCTAGGAAACTCGGATAAGTCAGTAGCTTTGTGAGCACTGAATGTGAGTGGGTTTTGGAGCCCAGTGTGTGTTTTACTTGCCCGCTGAGTGCAAGCTAGGATTAAAGACTATGGCCCATCAGCTTTTGGCTCCGTTGTTTCTTTACCGACTGTCCGAATCCAATGCGAACCTGCATGAGCCAGGCTGCTATGATGGCCACGGCTACTGGCTTTACACCATGCCATAAGAAAACATCAGCCCTCCTATTGTGCTGCAGGCACACAGCCTGAGAGTCAGTACAGGGCCAGTGACCTCAGTGATTAGAACAGACAGACCTGGGGAAGGGCAGCAGGCACTGACTTTCTTTTTGGCCAAGACACCTAGAAAGGGAGGAAAGAAGGGATGTAATAGAATCTTTAACTAAAAGAAACAGGAACTTCTTGAGAAGAGGGTTAAGCTAATTTTGTATTCTTCTTCTTGATTTTGGTTTGTTTTTAATTTAAAGAAAGAGACTAGTAATAGCAACCACCAGAAGATAAGGAGATTTTCTATACTGATAACTTTTTTTCAAATGAAATTGCTTGAGGCTACATGTTGGGTACCAAAGGCCATTTCCATTTCCATGCAGATAATGCCATGAGGCTGAAGTTTTAATACATTAATAGGCTTTTTTTTTTTTTTTTGCTTTCATTAGCTGAGACTTTTGATTTCCCATCAGGAAAATTGTATGTATGTATATAATAAATTATTTGATAGTGCTATGTGTCAGGCACTAATCTAAAAAAAAATTAATAGAATTTTTTGAGTTTTAGGTTTAAAAAAAAAGCTAGTGAAAAGTAAAGAGAGTTCCAATACCCTCCTTATTCCCCCTTCCCTAATTTTCCCTATTATTAATGTTGTAAGGTACAAAAAATTTGAAAAATTAATACTGATATTCTAGGAGAAAAGGTCAGACTTTCCTGTCCCATCCTTTCTGTGGGGAGGGGAGGGAGAAGAATGTAGAAGTTTCTGGCTTAAAAAAACAATGGGTCATTTAGTTTTAAATCTAAAATAAAGGTTAACCAAGAAAATTCTTCTCTTTCAATAGGAGGCAGAATTTACATACCACCTTGCATTGACTATAGTTCCTCCCCCTCCCTGGAATCTTGAGAGTAAAATACCTCTAAGCTAGTGAGGGAAGATGAACCCTGAAAGATTTATAAACATCTTTGATTGTGTTACCCTGAAAGTCTCAATATTTCTGCGTATCTCCTAAACAAATGTTGTCAGCTTGTGCCATGATGTCATGCTCTCCCCTGCCTGTGTGTGACCAGGGGTATATGAGCAGTCCCTGAAAATTTTTTGGAGCACACGATTTGGGTCTGCTGACCCATGTCAGCCTTATGTGGCCGCATATTTAATAAATCTCCTTTAGTAAAACTCTTCAAAATTCATCTGGACTGGGTGTCTCTACGTGAACCTGATGGAGTGAAGAATGGTGCCTTTCAGAATCTGGGGTACGGGTACTTTATAACATTAACATTTTAGTGATAGATACGTGAATTCCAAACTGCCCTTTTGCTGTTCTACTTGGCTGCCTGACCCCACCCTTAATTACTGGAGTGGCTCATGGGACAAAGGAATTCCAGGAAGCTGGTCAATCACCCCAATGAAGAGTATTCCAGAAAGCTGAACATACCAGCACACCCTTGCTTGAGGCTAACCCCAACCCTATAAAGTTGTGTTTTTTTGTGTGTGTTTTTTGTTTTTTTTTGGTGGGCCATAGTCTTTAATTCTAGCTTGCACCCGGCGGGCAAGTAAAAATACACACTGGGCTCCAAAACCCACTCACATTCAGTGCTCACAAAGCCACTGACTTATCCGAGTTTCCTAGAATCAAAGGTTTCTAGCTCACCAGCCTTATTCTCCTCAGTTCCCCATCTCCTTCATTATCCCAGATACAAACTCTCCACAAACTGGCATCTCACTCAGCACTCCGCCATCTTGGCTGCTTCTCCTGGCCTACTCCACGTGGCCTCTTTCTGCTGCTCTCTGCTCTGCTCTCTCCTCTAATCATCCCAGGAACCAAGAGAGCAAGCTCCCGCTCCGACCCCATTTTTTTTTTTATAAATAAATTTTTATTTTAATGGGGTGACATCAATAAATCAGGGTACATACATTCAAAGAAAACATTTCCAGGTTATCTTGTCATTTAGTTCTGTTGCATACCCATCACCCGAAGAGAGATTGTCCTCCGCCACCCTCCATCCAGGTCTCTCTGTACCCCTCCCCCTCCCCCTCTCCCTCCTTCCCTCCCCCCACCCCCCATAGCCACCACACTCCTGTTCATGCCTCTTAGTCTCGCTTTTATGTCCCACCAATGTATGGAATCCTGCAGTTCCTGTTTTTTTCTGATTCGCTTATTTCACCCCGCACAATGCTACCAAGACTCCACCATTCCGCTATAAGTGATCCGATGTCACCATTTCTCCTAGCTGAATAATATACCATGGTGCATATGTGCCCCATCTTCTTCATTCAGTCCTCTATTTTTTTTTACAGTGATTAACAGCCTTTAAGCTAACTCTTGGCCAATACAGCAAGAATCCATAAAAGAGTAGTGTCCTTAACATGTTCCCCAAGTCCAAGTTGGCCCCATCACCATGCCAAATCACTGAAAAATGCAACCCAACCAGAGTTCAGTCTGTTAGGAGCTGTCACAGGGAGCAGGAGTCCAGGAAAGTTTTCCACAGGAAAAGTCCGCATGGCACTGAAATTGTTGTCACCATTCTATACTTTGCAGATCATGTCCAAGTCCCAGTGACCACTGCTTCTAGCTGGTAATGATTCAGGCAGACTGGAAAAAGCCATTTGCAGCATGCGTGGATATGGAACTTCTGTTCTCCTCTGCCTGGAGAGTTGAGACCAGGTTGCTTTTCCCTGGAGCTCTGTGACTGTGGCCTGGTAAAGAGAACCTTGGGATACACTAAGCTGGGTGGCAAAGGTAAATTCATAATACAAGTTGGCAAAAGGAGGAAAGAGAGCTCTAAATTAAGAGTAGGTCTCAGCCTGAAATATAAGTGGGGCATTGAGGTAGGAGGGATAAAGGGAACACTATATATTAAGCAAAGCCACAGAAAATAGGACTATCAACACCCAAAACAAAGATCTTTGAGGGAAGAATAAAAAACCTGACTATTCAGGCAAAACATAGTTAAGTGGCCCTTGTGCGAATGAGATCAGTTTACCTGTTTCTTGGAAGAAATACCCTAGGCTCGTCCACAGTGTTGTAGATGGGGCCGACGGCCCTGGGCACCTTCAGCCTTCAGTGGCAAACCCCAGGTTTCTGGGCAAGGTTAGGTCATAGGTGGCTGGAGCAGGGCTGGAAGAGACTGAACCCTCCCTTAGAGGAGCGAGGGGGAAGCCCACCTTCCAGTGTCCCTGTTTCCTCACAGCAGAGGCGTGTAAGCCTGGCAGGCTTTAGCTCAATGACCTTCCTTTCCAATGTTGAAGCAGGACCCAGATGGCATCCTATGAGACCCTTTGGGGTGTTGGAGCCTTTAAGGGTGTATCCTAAAAGCTGGTAGTTCCCCTGATCTCTATTGGGCTTTTTCTGCCTCTAGGTATCTTAAAAGCCATTCTCAGAAGATCTCGCTGAGGGGTTTGAGGATCCCCTTCCGCCTATATAAATCTTTTCCATATATCTGGAGCTATTTGGAAAAAAGACAGAACAGTGTTATTAGCTAGATCTAATAAAGAAGGTAGTAGTTTGCAGGCGAAAAAGATTTGGTGTCTCCTGTTCATCAGCATTCAAAAGAAATGTAATTTTTTTTTTAAGTAAAAAGCATGATATGGTAGACCCGTCGGAGTCATTGGCCTAGTGTGTAGGATTCCCGGGTTCGATTCCCGGCCAGAGCACACAGGAGAAGCGCCCATCTACCTCTCCACTCCTCCCCCTCTCCTTCCTCTCGGTCTCTTTCCTCCCGCCCGCAGCCAAGGCTCCACCGGAGCATATCCACCCTGGACACTAAGGATGGCCCCATGGCCTCTGCCCCAGTCGCTAGAATGGCTTCGGTTGTAACAGAGCAACATCCCAGATGGGCAGAGCATTCCCCCCGGTAGGCATGCCAGGTGGATCCCAGTCAGGCACATGCAGGAGTCTGTCTGACTGCCTCCCCATCCCCATCCTCAGAAATATACAAAAAATAAATGAATAAAAGAAAAAATACTAAAAAAAAGGGGGGGGGGGCATTCCCTTGTGCTAAAGCACCAGGGAGCATGGAGTGAGCTTGAGTATGTCCTATGAAACATGGAGCTATATGTTTACATATAAGTCTTTGAAGAAGGAGGAACTGCTGAAATAGTTTATCAGCATTTGTCCCTAAGACAGCAGTCTTTATAGTGGGAACACCATACGTAAATATTTGCTGTCTGTCTATAGATTAAGGGGGGAATATGTCAAATGCTGAAAAGCCATGATCTTTGTGCCCCTCCCCTCCTTCAACCCCCTCCCTCTCCTCCCCCCACCCTGTAACCCCCACACTGTTGTTCATGTCTCTGAGTCTCATCTTTATGTCCCACCTATGTGTGGAAACATATAGTTCTTAGTTTTTTCTGATTTACTTCTTTCACTCAGTATAATGTTATCAAGGCTCATCCATGTTGTTTAAAAGATCTGATGTCATCATTTCTTATGGCTGAGTAGTATTCCATAGTATATATATGCCAAAGCTTTTTAATCCACTTGTCCTCTGATGGACACTTGGGCTGTTTCCAAATCTTTGCTATTGTGAACAATGCTGCCATAAACATGGGGGTGCATTTCTTCTTTTCAAACAGTGCTATGGTGTTCTTGGGGTATATTCCTAACAGTGGTATAGCTGGGTCAAAAGGCAGTTCGATTTTTAATTTCTTGAGGTATCTCCATACTGTTTTCCACAGTGGCTGCACCAGTCTGCATTCCCACCAGCAGTGCAGGAGGGTTCCCTTTTCTCCACATCCTCGCCAGCACTTATTCTGTGTTGTTTTATTGATGAGCACCATTCTGACTGGTGTGAGGTGATATCTCATTGTGGTTTTAATTTGCATTTCTCTAATCATTAGTGATGTTGAACATTTTTTCATATGCCTATTGGCCATCTGTGTGTCCTCTTTGGAGAAGTGTCTATTCATTTCTTTTGCCCATTTTTTGATTGGATTGTTTGTTTTCCTAGTATTAAGTTTTACAAGTTCTTTATAAATTTTGGTTATTAACCCCTTATCAGACGCTATGTCAAATATATTCTCCCATTGTGTAGTTTGTCTTTTTATTCTGTTCTTATTGTCTTTAGCTGTGCAGAAGCTTTTTAGTTTGATAAAGTCCCATTTGTTTATCCTGTCTTTTATTTCACTTGCCTGTGGAGACAAATCAGCAAATATATTGCTGCGAGAGATGTCAGCGAGCTTACTGCCTATGTTTTCTTCTAAGATGCTTATGGTTTCACGGCTTATATTCAAGTCTTTTATCCATTTTGAGTTTATTTTTGTGAGTGGTGTAAGTTGGTGGTC
Source organism: Saccopteryx bilineata (assembly GCF_036850765.1). NCBI lineage: Eukaryota > Metazoa > Chordata > Mammalia > Chiroptera > Emballonuridae > Saccopteryx > Saccopteryx bilineata. The sequence continues at coordinate 200,493,500 of NC_089493.1, read as the reverse complement.
TAGTTTCATTTTTTTGCAGGTAGCTGTCCAGTTTTCCCAACACCATTTGTTGAAGAGGCTGTCTTTACTCCATTGTATTGTCTTACCTCCTTTGTCAAATACCAGTTGTCCATAGAGCTGTGGGTTTATTTCTGAGTTCTCTGTTCTGTTCCATTGATCTATGTGCCTGTTCTTATGCCAGTACCATGCTGTTTTGTGTACAATGGCCTTATAATATAACTTGATATCTGGAAGTGTGATACCTCCCGCTTTTTTCTTCCTTTTCAGGATTGCTGAGGCTATTCGTGTTCTTTTTTGGTTCCATATAAATTTTTCGAATATGTGTTCTATGTCTTTGAAGTAAGTCATTGGTATTTTCATTGGTATTGCATTGAATTTATAAATTGCTTTGGGTAATATAGACATTTTAATGATGTTTATTCTTCCTAACCATGAGCACAGTATATGCCTCCACTTATTTGTATCTTCCCTGATTTCTTTTATTAATGTTTTATAACTTTCCGAGTACAAGTCTTTAATCTCCTTGGTTAGATTTATTCCTAGGTACTTTATTTTTTTTGTTGCAATGGTAAAGGGGATTGATTCCCTGATTTCTCTTTCTGACAGTTCATTATTAGTGTATAAAAATGCCTCTGATTTCTGAGTATTGATTTTATATCCTGCTACCTTGCCAAATTCTTTTATCAGGTCTAGTAGTTTTTTGATTGAGACTTTAGGGTTTTCTATATACAATATCATGTCATCTGCAAATAATGATAGTTTTACTTCTTCTTTTCCAATTTGGATGCCTTTTATTTCTTTTTCTTGTCTGATTGCTGTGGCTAGGACCTCCAGAACTATGTTGAATAAGAGTGGTGAAAGGGGGCACCCCTGCCTTGTTCCTGATCTTAAGGGTATTGCTTTTAATTTTTGCCCATTGAGTATGATGATGGCTGTGGGTTTGTCATAGATGGCCTTTATCATGTTGAGGTATGTTCCCTGTATTCCCACTTTGCTGAGAGTTTGTTCATGAATGGGTGCTGGACTTTATCAAATGCTTTTTCTGCATCTATTGAAATTATCAAGTGGTTTTTCTCCTTTCTTTTGTTTATGTGATGAATCACATTGATTGATTTGCGAATATTGTACCAGCCTTGCCTCCCAAGAATAAATCCTGCTTGATCATGGTGTATGATTTTTTCCATATATTGCTGGATCCAGTTTGCTAATATTTTGTTGAGGATTTTTGCATCTAAGTTCATCAGGGATATTGGCCTATAATTTTCTCTCTTTGTGTTGTCTTTGCCTGGTTTTGGAATCAGAATTATGCTCGCCTCATAAAAGGAGTTTGGAAGTCTTCCTTCCTCTTGAATTTTTTGAAATAGCTTGAGAAGGATAGGAGTTAGTTCTTCTTTGAATATTTGGTAGAATTCACTTGTGAAGCCATCAGGCCGAGGACTTTTCTTTTTTGGGAGTTTTTTGATAGCTGTTTCAATCTCATTTGTTGTAATTGGTCTGTTTAAGTTTACTGATTCTTCCAGATTGATTTTTGGAAGGTTATATGATTCAAGGAAATTGTCCATTTCATCTAGGTTGTCTAGTTTTTTGGCGTACAGTTCTTCATAGTATTTTCTTACAATATTTTGTATTTCTGTTGTGTCAGTTGTTATTTCTCCACTCTCATTTCTAATTTTATTTATTTGAGTCCTCTCTCTTTTTTTCTTGGTGAGTCTTGTTAAAGGTTCATCTATCTTGTTTACCTTTTCAAAGAACCAGCTCCTGGTTTCATTGATCTTCTGTATTGATTCTTTAGCCTCTATGTCATTTATTTCTGCTCTGATCTTTATTATTTCCTTCCTTCTACTAGCTCTGGGCTTTACTTGCTTTTCTTTTTCTAGTTCTTTTAGATGCAGGGTTAAGTTGTTTATTTGAGCTTTTTCTAGCTTCTTGAGGTATGCCTGTAATGCTATAAACTTCCCTCTCAGGACTGCTTTTGCTGTGTCCCATAAATTTTGAGTTGATGTATGCTCATTATCGTTTGTTTCTAGGAATTTTTAAATTTCTTCTTTGATCTCAATGTTAACCCATTCATTGTTTAATAATGTGCTATTTAGTTTCCAAGTGTTTGAATGTTTTTCAATTTTTCTATTGTGGTTGATTTCTAGTTTAATGCCATTGTGATCAGACAAAGTGCTCGATATGATTTCAATCTTCTTAAATTTGTTGAGCCCGCTTTTGTGCCCTAACATGTGGTCTATTCTGGAGAATGTACCATGAGCGCTTGAAAAGAATGTATATTCTGCTGTTTTAGGGTGAAAGGTTCTGAAGATATCTATTAAATCGAGTTGATCTAATATGTCCTTTAAGTCTGCTGTTTCTTTGTTAATTTTCTTTCTTGAGGATCTGTCTAATGATGTTAATGGGGTATTGAAATCTCCTACTATTATAGTATTGCTGTTGATCTCGCCCTTTAAGTGTATCAAAGTCTGCTTTATATATTTAGGTGCTCCTATATTAGGTGCGTAGATATTTATAATGGTTATATCTTCCTTTTGTATTGCTCCCTTTATCATTATGTAGTGACCTTCTTTATCTCTAACTATGGTCTTTGTTCTAAAGTCCATTTTGTCTGATATAAGTATTGCTACCCCAGCTTTTTTTTCATTTCCATTTGTGTGAAATATTTTTTTCCATCCTTTTATCTTCAGTCTGTGTGCATCTTTTGATTTAAGGTGTGTCTTTTGTAGACAGCATATGTATGGGTCCTGTTTTCTTATCCACGCAGCTACCCTATGTCTCTTGATCGGATCATTTAATCCATTAACATTTAAGGTTATTACTGATATGTAATTGTTTATTGCCATTTTTTTTCTTTAAAACTGTTTTTCTCTTTTGCTATATTCTTTTTCTCCTTTGATCTGTTTACAACAGGTCCCTTAGCATTTCTTGCAGCCTTGGTTTGGTTGCAGTGAAATCCTTGAGTTTTTTTTGTCTGTAAAGCTTTTTATTTCTCCTTCAATTTTAAATGATAGCCTTGCTGGATAAAGTAGTCTTGGTTGTAGGTTCTTGTTCTGCATTACTTTGAATATTTCTTGCCATTCCCTTCTGGCCTCAAGTGTTTCTGTTGAGAAGTCAGAAGTCATCCTTATGGGGGCTCCTTTGTAGGTGATAGTCTTTTTTTCTCTAGCAGCTTTTAATATTTTCTCTTTATCATTTAGCTTTGGTAATGTAATTATGATGTGTCTTGGTGTTGGTTTCTTTGGGTTTCTCCTTAATGGAGTTCTCTGTGCTTCCTGAACATGTGAAATGTTTTCCTGCCTTAATTGGGGGAAGTTTTCTGCTATAATATGTTTGAACAAAGTCTCTATTCCTTGTTCTCTATCTTCTTCTTCAGGAACCGCTATGATGCGGATGTTATTTCTCTTCATGTTGTCACAGAGCTCTCTTAGAGTTTCCTCAGACTTTTTGAGTCTCTTTTCTTTTTTCTGTTCTGCTTCCGTGCCTTTATTTATTGTGTCCTCTAACTCACTGATTCAATTCTCTGCTTCATCCATCCTGCTTTTAATTCCTTCCATTGTATTCTTTATTTCAGATATTGTATTTGTCATTTCTGTCTGATTCTTTTTTATTATTTCAATGTCCTTTTTTATATTTGTTATCTCTTTATTTAGGTTTTTGTAATGGCCATCTATGGTGGTTCTAATATCTTTGAGCATCCTAACAATCGTTATTTTAAACTCTGCATCTGGTAATTTGGTTTTTTTGATTCACTTAGGTCCTTTTCTGGGGATTTCTCTTGGTTTATTCGTGTTGTATTTCTCTGCCTCCGCATTTTCTCTTCACGAGAGTGGCTGTGATCACGTGCTCGGGTGCACAAGTGTTGGTGGCCTTGGCCTTTGCCCCGCCCCTGTGTGTGACGTTATGCTCAGTCCTGAGGGCACTGGAAGCACCTTTGCTCTGCTGCGGGTCTCCACCTGTTTCCGAGCTTTCGCCCTGCCTTTGCAGGATGATCCCACTCAAGGAACAGCTGCTAGCCTTGGCTCTACTGCCAGGCAGGGCTTCGTGCCCAAGCTCAGCTTCGTAGTGGAACTCCGCCTCTTCTGGGGTTTTGGCTCCACCCTCGAGGGAGGAGCAGGCTACCAAGTCAGACCGCAAGCCTGGGTTGCACGGGCGGGGCAGGGATGTGCTCCTCTGCCCTTGCTCTGGGGCTGGTTTCTACCCTTTCTGGGTTTCCCGCCCTTCTCCCGGAGGCTGGATTATAGGCTGCCGGCAGCTGAGCTTGGCCGCTTTTGCACGCCCCCTTCTCCCTAGCCGGGCAAGATTGAGCTCACACCTGAGCCCACTGGTGGCCAGCCGGCTTCCGCCCCTGCCAGTAGAACCGCGCTTTTGTCTCCCGTTGTCGCCCGCTCTCCGGTGCGCCCTCAGCCGCGTGGGTGGGGGCGTTGCAGCTCGGACCCTAAGACTCACTACTGTAGACCTGAAAGCTCCCTCCTTCTATGTGACTCTGCTCTGAATGCTGCGGGGGAGCTTGTTTGGCTGCTCTCCTGCTTCCCTTTGCTGCTATTGCTGTTTCCGGGGGAAATATTCACTTCAGCTTTGGGGAGTGACTCGTCCCAGGGGTTAGGGTGGCTATCTCCCAAAATGTTTTTCCCTATGCCTCCTAGATTGCACTCTCTTCCTGTTACTGTGGTTCTCTCCCCTCTCCCTCTGTCTCCAGGAGCCCTGGGTGAGTGTTTGTGAGAGAGATGTTCTGCGTGGTCCCTTTAAGAAGGATCCTGGGTCTGAGAAATCAGACTCTCTCACAAACAGTATCCTGACCTGTTTCCAGCTAAATACTGTCCTTACGCTTCTTCTGGGCTCTGGGGCTGCAGACTGGGGCTTTGTTCCTGGGGCTCAGTACCCTTCCCCCTCTGCTAAACTCACTTCCCGCCACGCGAGTCTCACCCTGCTGCCGTTCACTCCGAGAATCTGGGCAGCCCTCTCCGCGTTTCCGCTTTTCCTACCAGTCTCTGTGTGGCTTCTTCAGCGTTCCTTGGTTGAAGAGACCTTTCAGTTTAGTCCAAAGTTGGTTTTTCCAGCTGATAGTTCATAAAATTAGTTTGTAATCCACATTGGTTCTGGGAGGTAGATGCTGGTATGTCCGCCTACTCCAGCGCCATCTTGTCTCTCCTCCCGACCCCCAACCCTATAAAGTTTTACCTCAGTCTATTTTCGGTGCTCTTCTCCCCTGGAGAAGTGCCCGGCAGGGTTCCTTTCTTTCTTTCAATAAAGCCTGTTACTCTGGTCTTTCGGACTCCCATGGATTCCAACATTTGGTGGCAAAACCCGGGACAGGGTACTAACTGCCTGGACGATCCCTCTTTGCCATCCAAACTTACAACCAGGGAAGCAATGGGCAGCGGCATCTCATCCCAGGCTTACTCCATGATTCTGGTTGGATGTGTAATTGTAGGTTGATTGGCTGGCAGTCTAACCCTGTCCTGAACCCCTGCTGGACCAGAAAGGTAAGGAGTTTCTCCCTTCCCCTCCCCAGTTGGCCTCCAAATTTCTCTCTAAAAACACCCCTTCCTGGTCGGATGGTTTTGACTTCAGACCCCATATCTACAGGTGGTCTGCCTCTATTTCTTTACGGACTTCTACGAAAGTCTAGGCACACCTAGCCAGGCCCCTCTCCTGCATCCTGGGATCTTGGCCTTGGGGTGACGACCTCTTGTCTGAGACTCTCTTTCTACGGAGATTTTCTCCTCTTGGAACTGTGAGTGAAGGCGGGGACGCCCCCTTCTCTCATCAGTCTCCTCTACTGTGGGCTCCTCTCAGTCCAAACTGTCCAGACAGACTCCCCTCGGAACATGGGCTCCTCCCAATCTCAGGCCTCAGAGACTACTCCTCTACTCCTTCAGGACTCACCCTACTCTCTGAGGTTCACAGTTTGGGAGGTTTCTACTCTGAGTGGCCTGCTTCTACAGACTTCCTTGAAAGTCTAAGCACCTAGCCAGGTTGCTTTCTATTACCATTACAATATCCTAAGAGATCTTGACAATTTCTGCAACCAGACGGGGAGGGCATCAGAGATTCCTTATGTGTGCAGACCTTTCTTCTCCCTTCTCTCCTGTTCTTATTTCTGTACTGCTTGTTCTACACGCAGGCCATTTTTGGCCAAAGAAACCTCACCTAAAACCTCCGCTCCTAATCTTTCCTTCTCCATGGACTCCCAACTCTTTTCTTCTCCTAACTGACCCCCGAGGGCACCCCTCTCTCAGGACCCCTCTCTAATTCCTCTACAAATCTCTTTTGCTTGAGTCTCTTCCCTCCAAGAGCCCCCTCCCTTCTCCACTGTGTTCTTCATCCCCTCCCCCCTCCTTAGAAGCTGTGGCTCTGGCTGTGGTGCCTGTCTCTTCTCTGACCCCTCCTCCTTTTTTACAAACTACAGTTCTGTCTATCTCTTCTTTGACCCCTCCTCCCTCCTTTCAAACTGTGACTGTGCCTCTTTCCTTTTTGCCCTCTCCCCTCTCCTCAAAGCTCTAAATCTTTTTTGACTCCTCTGATCATGTGGAGCCACACCAGTACTTTACCCTCCTCCTCCTGCAGATTCTGACCCTCCTTCTTTTCCATCCAGCTGCTCACACTGTCTATCTGTCTGCTTTCTCTCTTCCTCCCCTCTATGCTGGCAATTCCCTGCCATCTCGAAAAACTTAAAAAAACAGAATTGTATATTAAGCTATGTGAGTAAGTAACTCGTCTTGTCTCTTTGTCAGAAAATATCTCTACTGTAATTTGAATTGAAACAAGTAAAGCATGCTCATCTAAATTTCTTATTCATAATGTGTGAAGTCTTTGTTTAATGTATAACTGTATCTGTTTCTAAGGCCTTAAACCTATAATTACCCACCTCTTAAACCAGGCTTACACATCCCCATGGACTTTCCCTGCAATACCCCCACCCTTCCTGTTCAAAAACCTTCAGGGGATTATCGCCTCATGTAAGACTTACGCCTAATGAATGAGGCAATAGTTTCCCTCCATCCAGTAGTCCCTAATCTCTACAAGTTATTGTCAAAAAGTAGTCCCTAATCTCTACAAGTTATTGTCACACATTCCCTCAAACACCGCTCACTTCAGGATTGTAGACCTCAAGAATACCTTCTTTACCATTCCTCTACACCCTGACTCTTAGTTTCTATTTACCTTTACATGGACTGTCTTACCTCAGGGGATCAAAAACAGCCCACACCTGTTTGGGCAGGCACCTAACTCAGGATTTAGCAGCATGCAATCTCAAAACTAGTACTCTCTTACAATATATAAATAACCTACTCCTCTGCAGCCTCTCCCTGCCTGCTTCAAGGAGACACACCACCACCACCCTTTCTAACTTCCTCGCTATGAAGTGATACTGTATCTTCTCTGCTAAGGCTCAACTTCATTCTCAGTTCCTAGTCTATCTAGGTATCGCCTTAACCCCCACCACCTGAAGTCTCACCCTAAATCGAACTCAGACCCTCCACAGTCTCCAACCACCTACCACCGCAGATCAAATCTTTTCTTTCCTCAGTCTAGTAGGCTTCTTTAAACACTGAATTCCCAATTTTGCTCTCTTAGTCAAGCCCTTCAGTGAGATCTTCTGCGCATGGCTTTTAAGGTCTATAATGGCCAAGGAAGTAACAGAAAAGAAAAATAAGGCCCAAAAGAAGTCAGGAAATACCAGCTTTTGGCATATACTCTTAAAGGCTTCAGCACCCTAAAGGGCTTCATAGGACTCCATCAGGGCCCTGCTCCAGAGTGGGAAGAAAGGTCATTGAACTGAAGCCTGCCAGGCTTCCCAGCCCCATGGGTTGACAAGACTCTGCTGTGGAAAGAGGGACACAAGAAGGTAAGCTACCCCCTTGCTCCATGGAGGGAGGATTCAGTCTCTTCTAGCCCTGCTCCAGTTACCTGTGACCTGACCTTGCCCAGCATGCTGGGAATTGCCACTGAAAGCCCAAGGACATCATTCAAGAACCTAAGATATTTCTTCCAAGTAGCAAATAAGCTAATCTCATTTCTTGTAAACACAAGGGCCATCTACTATGCCTTGCTTGAATATTTAAGTTTTATTTATCCCTCAAAGATCTTTACTGTGGGTATTGACAGTCTAATTTCATTACTTTATTTAATGTATAATATCTCCATTATTCCTCTTGTCTCAATGCCCCATGCCTATTGTAGGCTGGGACCTGCTGCTAATTTGAACTAGAAGCAGTGGCCACTAGGACTTAAACTCTAACTGAAAAGTAGTAGAAATATAACCACTTTTTCCCTAAGTACTTGCAGGATTTACAAGTTACTCAGTAAACTATTCAAAGACTATCCAAGAGGCACTTCCAGCATTATATCACCCAAGAACTGACTTTCACATGGACAGGTCCACACACCATGATCTTGACAACTCCCACTGCTGCTAAGGGTGGCTCTTTCCTTCACCCTGACCATCTGGAGCTCAGAAACAGAGAAACAAAACCGACCCCTTGTCCTTCTATTCTCTATTCACCTCTCAGCCTGCCTCACCCAAGCAGGGGTTTTCTACTCTTATGGGACCAACACCTATATGTGTCTCCTTACTTATTGGACAGAAACCTGTACCCTAATCTATCTCACCCCAAATATCAACTTAATCCCACCCCATGAGCCTCTTCCAGTTTCTAGTACACTAGTCAATCTAAGGACCAAATGAGCTATACAGGTAATTTCTCTTCTTGTTGCTTTAGGAATCTCTACAGAAGTAGGTCTAGAGGAAGGGGGACTGGCCACTTCCCTGTCTTATTTCTACTCTCTCTCTCTGAAGCCCAGAGAATTTGTAAACAAGGAATCAGTGGTTTCACACAAACTGGGTGTCTTGACTATTGCCTTTCATTAGTCCACTCACTCTCCTATTTATTTTTCTAAATTTTGGACCCTGCCTTTTATGTTTGTCCACTAGTTTTTTACAGAACCACATACAGACCTTTGCCAATCAGAAAATTAGAAAAATCTACCTAACCCTACACATCAACCTGAAACCTGCCCTCGCAAAACAGAAAAATCAGAAACCCTATATCAGCAAACCTTCTAAATACTATCTTTCAACCCCTACAGGTCCCCTAACCCTAAAGCTCTCCTGGATCCCTGAAGAACTAGGAGAATAAATAGCATTTACCACTTAATGCTTCTCAGTCTTTTTACCCCTCACACAGTAAGGGGACAAGATTGCTGGGTCTTCCTGGCTGAAAAAGAGCCTACAAACAAACATGAAACATTTCTTTTAGCTCAAACTAACTGCTCTCTCCAGGGCTGCCAGGAAAGAATATCTCTAACTTTACCATGGAAGAACTTTCACCCCCTGCTATACAACCCTCCTTATCTCTGCATTCCTGATCTCCAAATACTTGCCCACTTTTTTTTATCAAGTCCCTACAGGCCCAGATGAGATAACAATGGACATCTCTTTAATATTTGTCTAAAAAGCAAATTTGTCCTTGATATACTCCTAATTTACATATTCTTCTATGCATTTATTCATTCAACAATCATTCATTAAGCATCTCTTATGTGGTAAGCACTGCACTAGGCACTGGTGACCCTAGCATGAACAAGATGAAGTGCTTATTTTTACTAGATAAATTCAAAGAGATGATAATAGCACAAACTATTAAGTGCAGTGATAAAAACACCCCAGGGTATTGTGGGGACACAGAGGGTGGGAAGTGATCTTGGGCAGGGAAGGCTTCTCAGAGGGGATGAATGAAAAGAGAATTAGTTGAAGGACTAGGAGGAGCTCACCAGGTGAAGAATGGAATGTGGGCAGCAGTGTTCTCTGCCTCACAAAATATCCTCACATCTTCCTAACTTACTCTGTGGTACCCCACTCAGGTCTGCCTTAGACACCCCCTCCAATGGCTTCTCAAGTGCCAAATGGCTTGCCTCCCTCCAGTCTCCAAATTAGTCTTTCACTTCTTCCTGCAGCTGTTCTCAGCTTGGAGTGAAGACAGCAATCTGGGTGAACCAGGGCACATGCACGCTATAAGCATAACCTCACCCAGTGTTGCTCAGACCTGGGTGCAGTTTATCCATTGAGCTTCTAAAACATGGTGATGTGGCAACACCTATACTCAGGGCCATGCCAACAGAAACTCTGACTTTACTGCTGCACTGAAGGCCTAGGCATTTAAAATTTTGGAAGCCCATGTGATTTTAAGGTAAATCCAGGGCTGAGAACCTTGCAGTCTCCCAGAGATCTGCATTTTTGAATTGATTTGGATTTGCTGTTACATGCTACAGGAAATTTCAAATGCACAACATCCACTCCACTCCTCCAACAAATGGTTTTCATTTTTGAATTCCCCTTGGTACGCTTCCAACCATATTTGCATTTTTACAAATCTCAGAATTTATAGAATTTTCTTTCTGCTTTTCCCAATCAGTCATATAACTGTTCTGTGTCATTGATATTATTTGAAATGAAGTGACTGAGCACATAACTATTATTTCTGTAACCACATCATTGGGTAATGAGGAGTTTTTCAAATTTGGGGGAATGTGGGTGACATCACAGTGAATACCTTCACAGATAAGACCCCCTCTGTTGGGCTATGTTTGTCAGTATCCGGCCGTGCCCCACAGCCAGGAAACTGTGTGCACTGTGCTGCTGTGGCTGCAGGAGAGGGATCAATGAGAAGGCCTCACCAGCCCTTCTGCTCTTCTTTTGCACCTGCTTCTGCTCTCACCTCTCTAGTGGATCTTGCTTTCACAACTCATTTGCACCACATGCAATCAGTTTCTCACCTAACCTGAAATCTTTCCTTCTCTTCCAACTCTTCCTCAATCTCTGCAGGTTGGACTAGGGTGGAGGTGGAGCCTCCCCTGCTGGGTGAGGCCCCACTGCTGCTCCCTTGGAGGCTCCTTTGGCAGGTACCTCATCTGGAGTTAGCCTTAGTTAGGTCCCCACCATGTCATTGGGCTTCAGGCCATGTAGGTTTTACATTCACTCAGCACAACCCCTGTCAGGACTGGTGCAGGGATGCATATGTCACTTGTGCAATGAACTAAGGAATTTCCTGATATCTTTAAAACAGGTTGGAAGTAAATACCTGTAACGGACATTTTAATGGGCATCAGTTGGGCCATATTTGTTTATTGTTTCCAGACTATCATTTTGCTTTTTCAGAGGAGAAAAAAATTAATTTCACATTTATAAGTCAGAAAAGACTGAATTGCTTTTGGATCCTCAAAGAAAGGGGAAGTTTGTCTCAACTGGGTAAGTAATGGCTGTATGGTATGTGTGAGGACTGTGTGTGTCCTCCTTAACCTGGCAAGGTGGCATCCACACCTCTACAAGCAGGGCTCCTCACTCATCCATAAGTGGAGAAGGACTTACCTGTCATCTGGGAGGAACCTCTGGACCCAAAGCATCCCTCTCTCTCCCTCCCATCCCCACTGCCATCATGGGTCTTCCCAGAGCTTATTCCTGTTGAAATGCAAATATTCATGGATAGGTGACAATGACAACCTTTGTGTCTTATCCTGTATCTGGTAAACTTAGCTAGGAAGTCAGGGCCTGGGCCAAGGTAAGTAATGATGGAATGAAAGGGAGCACTGGAATGTAACCTGAAGTTCATCTAAGGCCAAGTTCACCAACATGGCTGTATATCTCAGTCACCAGCTGGGCTTCCTAGAAACAGACTCTTAGATCTTCACCCCACCCACCAGGAGGGGTTAGATGTATCTGTATTGGAAGCAGCACCACACAATCACACACCTGGGTGTGAGGCCACGTGATCCAGGGCAAGTTACTACCCTTCTCTGTCTGTTCCTTGTTTTCCTCACCTGAAAATGGAATAAAACTCCCTACTCTTGTAGGGTTACAGTAAGGATGAAATAAGGTTAAATGAGGTCATCTAAATACTCAGCACAGCACCTGACCACCCTCCGTTCCTCAGATGGAGACTGAGTCCAGAAAGGTGACAGGACTAATTTAATGTTACCCAGCTATTTTCTGGCAGCACCGGCACCTGCATTCTGATCTCCACATGGTTGATGGAGAAGGTGGGGAAGAGGAGAAAGAGATCTTCTAATAGGCTCTGCTACATGGGGATGGGAGTGGACAGTTGAAGGAAAGGGGGTCTATGAAGGGCAAAAGTGAAAGGACACAGAAGGGCTAAAGAGAAGTAAAATAAGTGAGACAGAAGAAAAATACTATATGATCTCATTTATGTGTGGAATTTTAAAAAAGGAGCTCATAGATACAGAAAACAGCTTGGTGATTGCCAGAGGCTGGGGTTGGTTGATAAAACAGGTGAAGAGTGTCAGAAGGTACAAACTTCCAGTTATAAAATAAATAAGGTGTGGGAATGTAGTGTATAGCATGGCAACTATGGTTAACATACTGTATTCCATTGTTGAAAGTATCTAAGTGAGTAGATCTTAAAAGTTCTCATCACAAGAAAATTATACATTCAATAAGTGGTTAATATATAAAACATAAAAAGAACCCATACAACTTAAACTCCCCCCCCCAGACAATCCAATTAAAAAATGAGCAAAGAACCTGAATAGACATTTCTCCCAAGAAGACATAAACATGGACAATAGACATATGAAAAGATGCTCAACATAACTAATCATCAGGGAAATGTGTTAATCCAAATTCGGAGGGACCTGAATTATGGAAGACAGAAGCAAGGTCCATCATTTACACATTAAAGCTTTATTGTCTAGCTTGGCCAAGCGGCGGGAACTCCGACAGAAATCTGACGGAGAGTGCGCCGGCCCTTTGTTCTACTTAGTTTTTATAGTTTTGTAAGTGGGAAGTACAGAAGCAAAAATTGCAATTAGGAGCCGCTTACCCCTATTGGTTATAGTCATATGTCCTTTAACATGATAGGACCACGTTCAATTTGCAAGCTATACATTATCTTGGGGAAAACAAAGTTTACAAGCCAACACAATGGTAGAAAGATGTCTCTTTACATATTAAAGGCATTCCTATATTATCTAGTGTTTATCTGCTATCTCTCTGTCCAGAGTCACACACACATTTACATAGGAGAGGTAGTTTCGGTGGGGACAAATGCCCGCAAATGACTCATTGCTATAAGAAAAGGTTTATTTTGGCTTTTCTCTTCCTGCACCTGGCTAGCCATTCACCCCTTTCCCCACAGGTGTGGTGGAATGTCAGGGAATCCATGCTTCCTTCCCTTTTCATTTACAATACAATGGCAAGAGCCATCCTAGTTATGCTAATCACACAGCACAGAGACTATTCTCACAATTTCTCTTAACCCAAATTAATAAAATGTTCTCCAAGCCTCCTAAAATATTAATATTAATTCTGTAGCCTTTGGTACTTTACAACACCTGTGGGTGAAATGGCTCAGTGGCTCCTCAAAATGTAAATTAAAATCACAATGAGATGTCACCTCATACCTGTCAGGATGGCTATCACCAATAAATCAACAAACATTAAGTGTTATTGAGGATGTAGAGAAAAGAGAGTCTTCGTGCACTGTTGGTGGGGTTATAAATCAGTGGAGCCATTAGGAAAAATAGTATGAAGATTCCTTAAAAAATTAAAACAGAGTTGCCATATGATATAGCAATCTCACTTCTGGGTATTTATCCAAAGAAAACAAAAACATTAATTCAAAAAAGATACATGCATCCATACATTCATTGCACCATTATTAGTAATAGCCAAGATATGGAAACAACCTAGATGTCTATCAATAGACAAATAAAGAAGATATCATATATACAGGAAGCATGAGCAGTGGGGCTCTATCCCACAGGGTGGCAGCAGGAAGTCACTGCCCATATGGAGGACTGCAGGCAAAAACTGAGAACCAAAATGAGCTGGAATACAGGGCCTATTACACAAGGTGGGGTATGTTTGTGACTTTCAGGGCTTTTAAAATCTTGACCAAGTGGGGAAAAAAAAGAAAACTGGTGAAGAATAGAGTCCATAAATAGTAAATTCAGGTCAACCTATCATTATATACTATTTACTCTTTGGAAATTCCAAGAGCTGAGGGAAAATTTGTTATTATTTTTTCCCCAGTTAAAATGTAGGGCTTCAACCAGCCCTGACTGAAACCAATAAATAAAATGTATCTTCTGTTGGCATCTCCTAGTCCTATTCCCAAAGAGGGCTGGAAGAAATTTAGGAGATGGTAGCACCTGGGAGTAGAGAAATGATGGAAAAAAGACAGTGTTAACTTTTAGCTTCTTCCCCAGAGGAGGGAAGGGGAGAGGTACTGGAGACTGAGTTTAATTGCCAATAGCTAATGATTTAATTCATCATGCCTTGGTGGACAAAAAAGGTGTTCCACCAAAAATAATCACATGGGGACCTGATCATAAATTCCTGGGCAGGTCATGGTGGGTAGACACACCCCAGGCATAAAACTTCTTTAATAAAAGGTTATCTTTGCCTTTAGCAAGCTCTGTCCATTGTTTTTGTGCACTTATGCTAACACATCTTTGAAATAACCACCCTCAAGAGAGCACATAATTTTGTTAACCAACCTGTAATTCCTGCTTGTTTTCTCCCACCTTCATCTAATCTTCCTTAAAGTCCTTTCTTAACTCTGAATGCATAAAAGAAACTCTGAATTGTTAATCTCCCAAGCATCTGAGAGAGATCTTTCTTCCTGGCAATTGTCATTAGTTTGGGCTCAAACACATATAAAAATTTTTAAATAAAGTCTCATAAGAACTCTCTTTTAAAAAGGTTTGGACATTTCTTACAGGGACATTAGAATCTTTTTACACTTTTCTGTGTCCCTCAAATCTTCGCCAGTCACTGTCCATGATTTTTCTAACTTGGGGGTGGGGCTGAAAGGTCACTGGTCATCTGTTTAAACTCTGTGAGCTTTATGTTATGTTTATCTTTTTGATGCTGAGGTGTAGTGCATAGAAGAATGGTAGTGGGCCTGACCAGGTGGTGAAGCAGTGGATAGAGCATTGGACTGGGATGAGGAGTACCCCAGTCCTTGAAACCCCAAGGTTGCCGGCTTGAACCCAAGTTCATCTGGCTTGAGCATGGGCTCACCAGCCTGAGCGAGGGGTTCCCAGCTTGAGCATGGGATCATAGACATGACCCCATGGTCACTGGATTGAGCCCAAAGTTGCCAGATTGAGCAAGAGGTCACTTGCTCTGTTGTAGTTCCCCTCCTTGCCCCCGTTAAGGCACATATAAGAAAGTAATCACTGAACAACTAAGGTGCTGCGACAAAGAACTGATGCTTCTCATCTGTTGGTCAAATAAGTTTGTAAATATGATATATATGTTTGCTCATTTATAGTTTGCATTGGGTGTGGGGACAGGCTGTAAGCAGGCAGGGTTGTTATACCCTAAGGCAGGGGTCAAGAACCTTTTTGGCTAAGAGAGCCATGTACGTCACATATTTTAAAATGTAATTCCATGAGAGCCATACAATGACCTGTTTACATTACGCATTATCCAATAAAAATTTGGTATTGTCCCGGAGGACAGCTGTGATTGGCTCCAGCCACCCACAACCATGAACATGAGTGGTAGGAAATGAATAGATTGTAATACATAAGAATGTTTTATATTTTTAACATTATTATTTTTTTTATTAAAGATTTGTCTGCAAGCTAGATGCAGCCATCAAAAGAGCTACATCTGGCTCATGAGCCATAGGTTCCTGACCCCTACCCTAAGCCTTTCCCACTCCAAGTGACTTTGTATCAGAGACTTTCTTGTTTGTATATTGGATTAAAGGTTTGGATTTCTACACTATAAAATGGGGCAGAGGAGCCCCATGCTCTTCTCCATGCTGGTGGAGAGCAGAGAAATGCCACATGGAGGAGAGGAGAAGCAGCCAAGATGGCAGAGTGCTGAAGGAGAAGCAAGTTTGTGCAGAGTTTGTACAGAGATGGGAAACAGAGGTGAATAAGGCTGGTGAGGTAGATACCTTTGATTCTAGGAAACTTGGATAAGTCAGTGGCTTTGGGAGCCCTGAATGGAAAGGGAAGTGTTTTCCCACTGTGTGTATTTCTTGCCCACTGGGTGCAAGCTAGGATAAAGTTGATGGCCCACCAGTTTTTGGCTCCATTGTTTTATTACTGTCTGTCTAAATCAAATGTGAACTTACATGGGCCAGGCGGCTGTGATGGTGGCTGTGGCTACTGACCATACATTTGGCGTAGTCTGTGGCAGGATTTGATACAGATTGATATGGAGCTGCCACCCTTGAGGTGCATAGCAGACGACTGGCTGCTATTATGATTCCCCATGGCTGTCCTTTTGGGGGCCATAGGCTGGCTGACTTTTACAGCCATGTGTGAGGAAACCGAGAGTTCTGTGGAAGAGACTGTCTGGGATCTGCAAACTGAACAGTGGAAGGAGTTAGAGCAAACAAGGGAGAAAGAGATGCTGACCTTGGAGCTGGAGCAAGCACCAGAGGAAGCCGACCAAGTTTGCAAGATTCGCTTGGAAATGGAGCAGCCGCTGGAGAAGGAATCACAGGTTTGTGATTTGCAAATTGCCCTGAACATTGTGGAGAGTCAGCAGTGGTAGGAGGCCAGGGCTGAGGCCAGGGCTGCAAGACCTGTAGAGCAGAAGGCAGCGGCAGCCCTGGGCAAAAGCCCAGCAGCAGGAGCTGATGTTCTCAGTTCCTCTTTGGAGGATGTGGAGAATTGGTCTGGAGTTGCGATCTGCAGTCTCCAGAAGATAAGATCCCAGAAGCAAGGAGTACCTACCACGCCCCTGGTAGGTCTGCGATTTTGGAACATAGGGGTGAATGCCATCATGCTCTCTGGAGCAGAGATGAAAATTCTGACTGCCATTGCCATGTGCTCTTCTTTGGGACAGTGTAAGACCTGCCAGGACGGCATGAATAAGGGGGTGACTGAGGCCACATGTGTGTGGACTGATTCCTGGACTATGACCAGGGTGGGCACTGGCTCCTTTGTTGGATGGAGTTACAGATTTTGGACAATGTGAAATACCCTGATGGGGGTGGGGGCGGTTTTGCTGGAAGCACTCCCCTGCCCCGGGAAGCTTTTTTCATGGCTAGAAAGAAGGCTGAGGACATTTTGCACTTTTGGCTAAGTGCTCAGAGACTGGTGAAATGTACCTTCATAATTGTTGAAATTGTATGATTTGTCATGTTGTAATTTGTGTAATGTGCCTAATCTCCTTGTGCAGGAATACCTGTGCTTTAGATTGCGAAGCAAGCAAAAGGGGTGGAATGTTGGTTAAATAAGTTTGTAAATATGATATATATGTTTGCTTGTTTTTAGTTTGCACTGGATGTGAGGGACAGATTGTAAGCAGGCAGGGTCATTATAGCCTGAGGCTTAGTTTTAAGACTAAGCCTTTCCCCACACCCTTGACTGATTGCATGATGTGGGGTGGTGCACTCTCATGAGGAATCTCATTATGCCTCAGATAAGTGACTTTGTATCCTTGTTTGTATATTGGATTAAAGGTTTTGACTTCTACACTATAAAAAGGAAAGTAGAGAAAGGCCACATGGAGGAGAGGAGAAGCAGCCAAGATAGCAGAGTGCTGAAGGAGAAGCAAGTTTGTGCAGAGAGAAGGAGATGAGGAACAGAGGTGAATAAGGCTGGTGAGGTAGATACCTTTGATTCTAGGAAACTTGGATAAGTCAGTGGCTTTGGGAGCCCTGAATGGAAAGGGAAGTGTTTTCCCACTGTGTGTATTTCTTGCCCACTGGGTGCAAGCTAGGATTAAAGGCAATGGCCCACCAGTTCTTGGCTTTGTTGTTTCATTACCATCTGTTCGAATTAAATTCGAACCTGCATGGGCCAGGCTGCTGTGATGGTGGCCATGGCTACTGGCTTTACAGCTCCACACTCTTTTTACCATCTGCCCAAATCCAATGAGAACCTGCATGGCCAGGATGGCTGTGGCCACTGGCCATACACTCAATAAGTATATGTAACTTTAATGTCAAATTTACCTGCTTTTTTTTGAAATGATTTAGGGTAGCTTATAAAAGATACAAAATTAATAAAATTGGAATAAAAGAGGGAAAATAGGGCTGAGGGGGAGCAAAGCAAATGTTTGGGCCATGCAGATATAGCAGAGACAGAGGAAGAAAATGTGAAGGTTTAACAAATTTTTATTATATTGTAAATATAAAATATATATATGTGTGTGTCCAAGAAGCCCCTGCAAATACAGTGTGTCCATAAAGTCATGGTGCACTTTTGACCGGTCACAGGAAAGCAACAAAAAACAATAGAAATATGAAATCTGCACCAAATAAAAGGAAAACCCTCCCAGTTTCTGTAGGATGATGTGGCAGCATGTGCGCATGCTCAGATGATGACGTAGCACCGTGTATACAGTGGAGCAGCCCACGGCCATGCCAGTCGAGATGTGGACGGTATAGACGAAAGTTCAGTGTGTTCTGTGGCTTGCTAAATTCGAATCTGTGACCAAAGTGCAACGTGAATATCGGCGTATTTATAACGAAGCGCCAGCACATAGGAATAATATTACTCGGTGGGATAAGCAGTTGAAGGAAACCAGCAGTTTGGTGGAGAAACCCCGTTCTGGTAGGCCATCAGTCAGTGACGAGTCTGTAGAGGCTATATGGGATAGCTACCTAAGGAGCCCTAAAAAATCTGTGCATGAGCCCACATTGATCTGCACTGAATAGGTATGAAACTGGGAGAGTTTTCCTTTTATTTGGTGTAGATTTCACATTTCTATCATCTTTTGTTGCTTTCCTGTGACCGGTCAAAAGTGTACCATGACTTTATGGACACACTGTATATATGGAGCCACTTTAAAACGGACTTGGAGTTGCCATCTCAGAAGAATTGTCTTATGACTCAAACCTTTGAAATGTTAAAACAGGGCAAGACCTGACCTGTGGTGGTGCAGTAGATAAAGCATTGACCTGGAAATGCTGAGGTCACCGATTTGAAACCCTGGGCTTGCCTGGTCAAGGCACATATGGGAATTGATGCTTCCAGCTCCTCCCCCCCTTCTCTCTCTCTGTCTCTCCTCTCTCTCTCTCTCTTTCTTTCTCTCTCTCTGTCTCTCCCTCTCCTCTCTAAAATGAATAAAAAAAAAAACCAGGGCAAAATAACCTTTGGACTGGGTCTAAAGCAACACTATCACAAAACTGTTTGCAAAGATTACAAGAAAGCAGATGTGACTAACAGACTAATGACTACTGGACTGAAATGAGAAACATTGTTTGGAATTAGTTTCACTATGCTAGCTTAGCTGTCCTTATAAAAATGCCTGTTTTTATTGATGTAGTTGCTCCTCTTCCCTTTCTCTTAAACACTCCTTACCTTGTCTCCCATTGGAACATTATTTGCGTTTCTGCTTTAATCAATGCTTCCAGAATAGCTATTGTTTTTTTTAATCTCAAATAGATGCCTGTTGCCTCTCACTTTGGTCTTTTATTTTTAGGTGAACAATATAAGTGAAGAAGCAGAGCAGCTTCTCTGAGGGGGTCCTAAAAGCCCCTGCATTCTGCAGTAGGGGAGAGGAGTGGATTCTGCAAAGATGGAAAGATGCATTGTCATGGGCAATGTCCTGATCTCATTGGTGTTTTCACAAGAAATGTAAAGGTGAACTTCTAGTAAAAGTCAAAGGTATAACATTAAAGGTAAAATCTGTAATGTGGTTGACAAATGTGGCTTTCAAGTGTTACAACTTTTGTAGCACATAGATTATACCTTAAACCAGTCATTTTCAACCATCAGTCCACAAACTGATGCTGGTCTGCCAGAACATTAGGGCGGTTAATTTTTTTGTGGACCGGCACAAAATTTCTGGCAACTACTAATGGTCCACGATTGAAAAACACTGCCTTGAACTATATATGTTCCTCAAATGTAATCTTTCTGACTGGGATCTTGATGAGACTTGACTGTAAAATGGTGCAAGAGGCTACTTTTTATCTTGGGGCCTAGAATCAGAGTTTCCTATTCTGATTATTGAGGAAGATCCTAGAAACTGGGCATGGAGTTGGCAGTGCTAAAGTTCTGTTATAAAAAATTACAGCCTCAGAGTGACGTCACGGAAATGGCACCATGAGCAGCGCGTCCGACAGATCTCCCCAAAATCTCAACAAATTTATCAACTAGAAACAGAAAAATTTATCCTCGGAGCATTCCGGAGTTCCACACACACTGAAAGGGAAAGGACTGTTATCACTTGAATCTGAGAGACGGGTCAGAGCTGATGGTGTGAAGGAAGCTAACTACACCACGGATGTTCATTCAAGCCGAGGAGGGAGTACGCCTGTGGTGAGTCAACCCACGCGTGCAACTGCCCGCCCACACTCGGGGAGCCGCAGCCTGGGCGCTGGTGGCCGCCGGTGTGCCCTGAGAAACTGTGCACGCTCCCCGTGCTGCAGTCCGGTCACAGAGCAAGCTCCCTTACACCACCAGCGTCCCCAGTGGCCCGCGCACTGCGAGTGAGGGTCCCCAGCCACCGGTGTGCCCTGAGAGACCGCGCACACGTACCGTGCTGCGGTCCGGGAGGGACGCTAAGGCTGTCTTCCCCATTCCAGAGATTCTCTCCGTGGGCGGGGCACCTCACCCAGCCATTCAAGCTAACAATCAAGCGTTGGGGGAGGGGTGCGCAGGCAGCCTGAAATACTTTCTGGAGCATCTGCGCACCCACGGGGCTCTAATTGATAAGAACTCTCTCAGTTCAGCGATCCAAGACAAGAGGCGTGATATTTTTCAGTGCCTCTTGCTCAAGGGGCGGGGGCAACTTCTGATTGACAGAGCCTCCATATTCGGGGATATACGCTAACAAGAGGGACTTGGCAGATATTAAGATCTATATAGCAAGCAGCAACTAGTGCCTCTTCTTCCCAGCCAAAATAGGTTACAAAGTGTGGAAAGCCTGGGTTGAGTGGTCCAACTGAATGCTAGGCACTGAACAGTTACCTTGACAACAATCGACTCCCAGCCCTGCCTGATTATGCTGGAGGCTCTGACTGCCAGAGCCTTACCCAGAGCCTTGCGCTGAGTGGGGATAAAGTGGGGATTTCCCAGCTCTCTGAGCCTCTTACTTTCCAGACAAAAGCAGTGGCAGCCTCATAACTGGATCACCAGGCTGCTAATTCAGGAAGGGGAGACTAGGAGAGAGACTCCAGGAAAGCAAACTCTCTCATTGTTGGACTCTGCAAATGCCAACAAGCCTTGACTACCAGCGAGACTAAAGCCAATTATATGACATTGCCATAGAATCCCATCAACTGCAAATCCCTACCTAAGCATGACACAGGGGCAGAGCCTGGGGTACAGAGTCACCGACCAGGAAGAGGGAGAGAAAAGAAAAAGGAAGAAGTTAACCTCTCAAAATCAAGAAAAATCCACAGACTTTATAACTTGTTCCACTAATTCTTCATTGTTGTTGTTTCTTTCTTCTATCTTATTGCCTTTATTATTATTTCTATTTCCTCACCTCGGTCCTTTAATTCTCTGTCCATCTTATGCTTCCCTTTTCTTGAACTACACTACCCATGAGTGTTACATTTTATTTCTTTTCTTCATCCTTACTCTCCTTTAGGGTTAAACTCCAAAACCCTTAACTCTCACTCTCTCCCCTTTTGTCTTCTTTTCTCTTCCTTTTTTTCTTCCTTCGTTTCTCTCTGTTTCTTATTTTTTCCTTTCTATTCGTTTCTTCTTTTCTCCTTTTACTTTTCCTCCCATTCAATCCTCAATTACAAACAAATTATTTAATTTGGGACTCAAGTTTTTTTTTGGTTTTATTTATTTATTTATTTATTATTTTTTGCTTTTGTTTTTGGTTTTCCTCTGTTTGTTTGTTTTTGTGGCATTTTGGGTACTTTTTACATTGCTTTTTAACTCACTAGCCTTCCTCCCCACCCAAGGTCTCTGTTGTAGTTAGTCTTCGCTCCACTTAATACAACAGATTTTTACTTATTATTTTTATTTTTTTCTTCTTTAATTATTATTACTTTTCTCTCCTTTTTTCTGTTTCCCTCTTACCACTGTCATTATATCTCTTAGTCGACCATCACTTACAAGCAAATCATTTTATGCTTGTCTAAGATTTTCTCCTTTTTTTTTTTTTTCGCTTTTAGGAGGTCCCTAATCCCTTTTTTGCCCCTTGAACGCTTCACCCCAAATCAGGCCCTCCTTTATAGGCAGTTTTTGTTCCATTTAGCATAATATAATTCACAGGTCATCACAATATTTCCCTAAGGAAGGGAGAGGAGGGGAAGAGAAGAAAGAAAAAAGGGGGAAATAATAAATTATTACTGTTTTTTGTGTGGGGTGTTTTCCTTTTTTTTTTCCTTTTTATTCTTTATTAATTCTAATTAATACTATTCACAAGACCACCCTCAGATGCCAATAAGAAAAAGGAAATCAAATATTATGGATACAAAAGATAGAGAGGTAACACAAATAGATGTGGAAAAATCTATGGAGAAAAGATTTAACATATTGGAAGCCTTGGAGCCAAATGACAGAGAATTTAAAATAGAAATCTTAAAAATACTCCGACATATACTTAAAAATACTCAGAAAACACAGAAAGGCAATTTAGGGAGATCAGAAAACAACTCAACGATCACAAAGAATATATTACCAAGGAAATTGAAACTATAAAAACACATCAAACAGAAATGAAAAACTCAATTCACGAGCTGAAAAACGAGGTAACAAGCTTAGCTAATAGAACAGCCCAGATAGAAGATAGGATTAGTGAAATAGAAGACAAGCAACTTGAGGCACAACAGAGAGAAGAAGAAAGAGACTCAAAAATAATAAAAAACGAGAAAACCCTACAGGAATTGTCTGACTCCATCAGAAAGAATAACATAAGAATAATAGGTATATCAGAGGGAGAAGAGAAAGAAAATGGAATGGAGATTATACTCAAACAAATAATTGATGAGAACTTCCCAAGCCTGTGGAAAGAACTAAAGCCTCAAATTCAAGAAGCAAACAGAACACCGAGTTTTCTTAACCCCAACAAACCCACTCCAAGGCACATCATAATGAAGATGACACAAACCAACAGGAAAAAAAAAATTCTCAAGGCAGCCAGGGAAAAGAAGAGTACAACATATAAAGGAAAGCCTATTAGATTATCATCAGATTTCTCAGCAGAAACTCTACAAGCTAGAAGAGAGTGGACCCCAATATTTAAAGCCCTGAAAGAGAGGAACTTTCAGCCAAGAATACTATACCCATCAAAGCTATCCTTCAAGTACGAAGGAGATATAAAAACATTCACAAATACAGAAAAAATGAACAAATTTATCATCAGAAAGCCCCCACTCCAGGAAATACTAAAGGGGGTTTTCAAACCAGATTCAAAAAACAAAAGAAAACAAAACCACAAGTAACAGCTCCACCAAGGAAACAATAAAACCAAACTTAAACTGTGACAACAAAAGAGAAAAAGGGGGGAAAGGATGAAGATTAACAGTAGCAAAAAACGATGAAGCGCAGAAATACTCATAAGATAGGGTACTACAATGAATATGGTAGGTACCATTTTCATTACTTAATGGTAACCACCCTTGAAAAAACCACCACAAAAACACTTGACTTAAAAAAGGTAGCAACAGAGGAAAGAAGTATGGAATACAAACAAACAAAAACAAATGATAGAAAAACAAAAGAGAAGAATCAAACAAGATACAAAACTAACAGAAAGCAATTTCTAAAATGGCAGTAGGGAACCCACAAGTGTCAATAATTACACTAAATGTAAATGGATTAAACTTACCAATAAAAAGACACAGAGTAGCAGAATGGATTAAAAAAGAAAATCCAACTGTATGCTGCCTACAAGAAACACATCTAAGCAACAAGGATAAAAACAAATTCAAAGTGAAAGGCTGGAAAACAATACTACAAGCAAACAACACCCAAAAAAAAGCAGGTGTAGCAATACTCATATCTAATAATGCTGACTACAAGACAGAAAAAGTACTCAGAGACAAAAATGGTCATTTCATAATGAATAAGAGGACATTGAATCAAGAAGACATAACAATCCTTAATATATATGCACCAAACCAAGGAGCACCAAAATATATAAGACAGCTACTTATTGACCTTAAAACAAAAACTGACAAAAATACAATCATACTTGGAGACCTCAATACACCGCTGACGGCTCTAGATCGGTCATCCAAACAGAGAATCAATAAAGATATAGTGGCCTTAAATGAAATACTAGAACACCTGGATATGATAGACATCTACAGGACACTTCATCCCAAAGCGACAGAGTATACATTTTTCTCTAGTGTACATGGAACATTCTCAAGAATTGACCATATGTTGGGCCACAAAGACAATATCAGCAAATTTAGAAAAATTGAACTTGTACCAAGCATATTCTCTGATCATAAAGCCTTGAAACTAGAATTCAACTGTAAAAAAGAAGGGGAAAAACCCACAAAATTGTGGAAACTAAACAACATACTTCTAAAAAATGAATGGGTCAAAGAAGAAATAAGCGCAGAGATCAAAAGATATATACAGACAAATGAAAATGAAAATACGACATATCAGAATCTCTGGGATGCAGCAAAAGCAGTAATAAGAGGAAAGTTCATATCACTTCAGGCCTATATGAACAAACAAGAGAGAGCCCAAGTAAACCACTTAACTTCACACCTTAAGGAACTAGAAAAAGAAGAACAAAGACAACCCAAAACCAGCCAAAGAAAAGAGATAATAAAAATCAGAGCAGAAATAAATGAAATAGAGAACAGAAAAACTATAGAAAAAATCAATAAAACAAGGAGCTGGTTCTTTGAAAAGATCAACAAAATTGACAAAACCTTGGCAAGACTCACTAAGGAAAAAAGGCACAGGACTCAAATAAATAAAATCCAAAATGAAAGAGGAGAGATCACCACAGACATCATAGATATACAAAGAATTATTGTAGAATACTATGAAAAACTATATGCTACCAAATACAACAATCTAGAAGAAATAGATAAATTCCTAGAACAATACAACCTTCCTAGACTGAGTCATGAAGAAGCAGAAAGCCTAAACAGACCAATCAAC
Organism: Saccopteryx bilineata; assembly: GCF_036850765.1. Lineage (NCBI taxonomy): Eukaryota > Metazoa > Chordata > Mammalia > Chiroptera > Emballonuridae > Saccopteryx > Saccopteryx bilineata. Next base: position 200,468,471 of record NC_089493.1, on the reverse strand, counting down.
AGGGAGGAAATAGAAAAAACTATTAAAAACCTCCCCAAAAATAAATGTCCAGGCCCAGACAGTTATACTAGTGAATTCTATCAAACATTCAAAGAAGACTTGGTTCCTATTTTACTCAAAATCTTCCAAAAAATTGAAGAAGAAGCAATACTTCCAAACACATTTTATGAGGCCAACATAACCCTCATACCAAAACCTGGTAAGGATGGCACAAAGAAAGAAAACTACAGACCAATATCTCTAATGAATACAGATGCTAAAATACTAAACAAAATACTGGCAAATCGAATACAACAACATACTAAAAAAATAATAGATCATGATCAAGTGGGATTCATCCCAGAATCTCAAGGATGGTTCAACATATGTAAAACGGTTAACGTAATACACTATATCAACAAAACAAAGAACAAAAACCACATGATCTTATCAATAGACGCAGAAAAGGCTTTCGATAAAATACAACACAATTTTATGTTTAAGACTCTCAACAAAATGGGTATAGAAGGAAAATATCTCAACATGATAAAGGCCATATATGATTAATCATCAGCCAACATTATATTAAATGGCATAAAACTGAGGACTTTCCACCTTAAATCAGGAACAAGACAGGGTTGTCCACTCTCTCCACTCTTATTTAATGTGGTGCTAGAAGTTCTGGCCAGAGTAATCAGACAAGACAAAGAAATAAAAGGCATCCATATCAGAAAAGAAGAAGTAAAGGTATCACTTTTTGCTAATGATATGATCCTATACATCAAAAACCCCAAAGACTCTACAAAAGGATTACTAGAAACAATAAACCAATACAGTAAGGTCGCAGGATACAAAATTAACATACAAAAGTTCATAGCCTTTCTATATGCCAACAATGAAATATTAGAAAACGAACTAAAAAAAATATTCCCCTTCACGATTGCAACAAAAAAATAAAATACCTATGAATTAACATAACAAAGAATGTAAAGTACCTATATAACGAAAACTACAAGGCATTGTTAAGAGAAATAGAAAAAGACACAGTGAGATGGAAAAATATTCCTTGTTCTTGGATAGGAAGAATAAATATAATTAAAATGGCCATATTACCCAAAGCAATATATAAATTTAATGCAATTCCCATCAAAATTCCTATGACATTTTTTAAAGAAATGGAGCAAAAAATCATCAGATTTATATGGAACTATAAAAAACCCCGCATAGCCAAAGCAATCCTAAGGAAAAGGAATGAAGCTGGGGGCATTATAATACCTGACTTTAAACTCTATTATAGGGCCACGATAATCAAAACAGCATGGTATTGGCAGAAAAATAGACACTCAGACCAATGGAACAGAATAGAAAGCCCAGAAATAAAACCACATATATATGGTCAAATAATCTTTGATAAAGGGGCCAACAACACACAATGGAGAAAAGAAAGCCTCTTCAACAAATGGTTTTGGGAAAACTGGAAAGCCACATGCAAAAGAATGAAACTTGACTACAGCCTGTCCCCGTGTACTAAAATTAATTCAAAATGGATCAAAGACCTAAATATAAGACCTGAAACAATAAAGTACATAGAAGAAGACATAGGTACTAAACTCATGGACCTGGGTTTTAAAGAACATTTTATGAACCTGACTCCAATGGCAAGAGAAGTGAAGGCAAAGATAAATGAATGGGACTACATCAGAATAAAAAGTTTTTGCTCAGCAAGAGAAACTGATATCAAAATAAATAGACAGCAAACTAAATGGGAAATGATATTTTCAAACAACAGCTCAGATAAGGGCCTAATATCCAAAATTTACAAAGAACTCATAAAACTCAACAACAAACAAACAAACAATCCAATAAAAAAATGGGAAGAGGACATGAACAGACACTTCTCCCAGGAAGAAATACAAATGGCCAACAGATATATGAAAAGATGCTCAGCTTCATTAGTTATTAGAGAAATGCAAATCAAAACTACAATGAGATACCACCTCATCCCTGTTAGATTAGCTATTATCAACAAGACAGGTAATAGCAAATGCTGGAGAGGCTGCGGAGAAAAGGGAACTCTCATCCACTGTTGGTGGGACTGTAAAGTAGTACAACCATTATGGAGGAAAGTATGGTGGTTCTTCAAAAAACTGCAAATAGAACTACCTTATGACCCAGCAATTCCTCTACTGGGTATATACCCCCAAACCTCAGAAACATTGATACGTAAAGACACATGCAGCCCCATGTTCATTGCAGCACTGTTCACAGTGGCCAAGACATGGAAACAACCAAAAAGCCCTTCAGTAGAAGACTGGATAAAGAAGATGTGGCACATATACACTATGGAATTCTACTCAGCCATAAGAAATGATGACATCAGATCATTTACAGCAAAATGGTGGGATCTTGATAACATTATACGGAGTGAAATAAGTAAATCAGAAAAAAACAAGAACTACATGATTCCATACATTGGTGGAACATAAAAACGAGACTAATAGACATGGACAAGAGTGTGGTGGTTACCAGGGGTGGGGGGAGGGAGGACACAGGAGGGAGGGAGGGAGAGAGTTAGGGGGAGGGGGAGGGGCACAGAGAAAACTAGATAGAGGATGATGGAGGACAATCTGACTCTGGGCGAGGGGTATGCAACATAATTTAATGACAAGATAACCTAGACATGTTTTCTTTGAATATATGTACCCTGATTTATTAATGCCATCCCATTAACATTAATAAAAATTTATTAAAAAAAAAATTACAGCCTCTAGCCAGGATTTTTGTTAAGACATCTTCTATTCTGTCTCCACACAGAAACAATAGGGCATTTGCACACAAAACTATGGTGTGTTTCCTTTAACTGCATAGTCAGAGGTCAGCAGAGGCCTCCAAACCTGACACAGAGAAACATGGCTGTAAAGCCAGTAGCCACAGCCACCATCACAGCCACCTGGCCAGTGCAGGTTTGCATTTCATTTGGACAGATGGTAAAGAAACAACGGAGCCAAGAACTAACTTGTGGGCCATTAACTTTAATCCTAGCTTGTACCCCATGGGCAAGAAATACACACAGTGCGGAAAACACTTCCCTTTCCATTCAGGGCTCCTAAAGCCACTGACTTATCCGAGTTTCCTAGAATCAAAGGTTTTTAGCTCACCAGCCTTATTCACCTCTGTTCCACATCTCCTTCTCTCTGCACAAACTGGCTTCTCCTTCAGCAATCTGCCATCTTGGCTGCTTCTTCTCTCCTCCATCTGGCCTTTCTTTGCTCTGTTCCAGCATGGGCTCCTCTGCCCCATTTTAAAGTGTAGAAATCAAAACCTTTAATCCAATATACAAATAAGGAAGCCTCTCATACAAAGTCACTTATCTGAGGCATGATGGAATTCCTCATGAGAGTGCACCACCCCCCACCATGCAACAGTCAAGGGTGTGGGGAAAAGCTTAGTTTTAAAACTAAGGCTATAAGGATCCTGCCTGCTTACAGCCTGTCCCCCAAACCCAATGCAAACTTTAAGTGAGCAAACACATACATCATATTTGCAAACTTATTTGAACCATAATGGCAGAGATGGAAGTGAAGGTTTTAGTCTGAAATAGAGTAGGTGGCACTAGCTAATTCACAGGGGCCTTAGCAATACTTCTCTGGAGGACAAGCTATCCCTGAATCATTGAAAGAAATGATGACCTGCATGCTACCTGATAACATCTGCTCAAGTGCTGGAGAATGTCAGCCAGAAGCAGTGTGGCTGCATGGGAATGCTCCCTGCAGACCTCCCAGTCACTCCCCTGGCTGCTGTGCTCTAAAATTCAGCACCACATTTTGCTGTTCCCATACCTGAACAGGACAGGAATACTATGACCGGCTGGTTCCTGGAACCCGCAGGAATCCTCTGAAGCTGAGGTCATCTCTCTCTCCCTGCAGCAGCCTTGTCAAACCTTCCTGGATTGCTAGTGTGGGATACTTCTAGCCATCCCTCATGCTTGCTCCCTCAATGGGACTCATGTTTGCATTGCAGTTGTCCCAGACTTCATCACCCCCATTTTCTCTCACACTGGCATGTTCTCTAATCAAATCTGTGCATGTTTAATCCCATCTTGACCTCTATTTCTAGAAAGACCTGAACCAACATAAACAGCAATTTCTGTTTTTATCTAAATTGATGGTTAACCTTTCAACAACAGCTAAAAAAAACCCAAAAACCTGATATCCCAAATATCTCTGCATAGCCTGAGAAAACCCTCCTCCATTTCGAAGTCCAGACAATACTGACTCTAACCTCCTACAGAGAGGGCTTCCACTGTGACAAAGCATACACAAAATAAAAGAAGGCAACGCCATTTGTTTCACTCATGTCAAATGGCAAAACAGGGCTTTTATTTCTTTAATTATTCAACTGCTGAAGTTTGAGCCTAAATCCCTTTCAGCCCTTTCTCTGATATGAGGCACAAAGTCTTTATGTCTCCATTTTGGGACAAGATGCGTCATTTTATTCTAATAGTAATTGTTGGTCAGATAAGTTTGTAAATTGATATATATGTTTGCTCACTTATAGTTGTATTGGGTGTGGGGGACAGGCTGTAAGCAGGCTGGGTCATTATAGCCTAAGGCTTAGTTTTAAGACTAAGCTTTTCCCCAAACGGTTGACTGTTGCATGATGTGGGTGGGACACTCTCATGAGGAATCTCATTATGGCTCAGATAAGTGACTTTGTATCAGAGACTTCCATATTTGTATATTGGATTAAAGGTTTTGATTTCTACAGTATAAAATGGGGGCAGACCAGGAGCTTGCTCTCTCTCAGTTCCTGCTCTTACCATTACAGGGGTCTCCCTGATCCCTTGCCATTCATGGGAAAAGCAAGTTTTCTGCTTTTCCCTTGGCTTCTCTTGTGGCTTGCCTGTCCTGTTTTGGTGAGACACCAATAAACAGAATGGCCCACCATCCTCCGACTCTGCCATTTCTTTACCGTCTGTCCAAATCCAATGGAAACCTGCATGTTAATGGCCACGATGACGGCTCCTGGCCATACAGTAATCTTTTTTGATAACTGGAAATATTTTGGGCTTTTCCTTCAACAGACGAGGAAGGTCAAGAGATACATTCTGATACATTGTGGTTGCTCAACACAGAGCTCATGCAGACACTTGCAAATGTGAGGTAAAAACCCTCTCAGGACTGATTAGTGGCTCAAAATGTGGGCCATGACAGGCTGTTAGATCCAACTCTTCACCGCCTCATTACAGGGAGCTGTTTCTGCCTAATGATAGGGGAATCTCAATAATTTAAATTTTAGCTCGAATAATGGTGGCTTTGGTTATGGTCAGGGGCATACTGGTTAATGCAAGTATAGGATGCCCTCAGGTTATGACAGTCTCTACATACAACAGTTTTGAGTTTACAATGCTCACTCCCATATAAACTTTAAAAAATTGAAACGAATATTTTGGTTTATGCTGTTACCGTTGTACTTTTTATACACTCATTTTTTATCACTTTTTCTGTTACTACAGTATAGTGTACAGTACAGTATATTTATGTCCTTTTCCTTTATCTGTGGCTTAGTTGTGCTTTTAGATTATGATTTTATAACTGTGTTAGGATAGGTAAGTGACTTAAGGTAGGGTGTATTTCAACTTACACTAAAATTCAGGTTACATGTCACTGTCATAGGAACGGAACTGTGTTGTAGCCCGAGGACCTCCTATAAAAGCTTTGTTCCAGGAACTGGGATACTTGAACAGGCTGATATGACTTAATGAGATTTGCCAGCGATCCACCTTTGTCATTCCTACAAGATCTGCAGACGATCCACCTTTTTGCCCCAGGGGACTACAAGCAAAGCCTCTGCACTCCTAGGTGAAACTCTTCCTCACTATAATTCAATTAACTGACTATGATCTCATTAATTCTCCCTTATAGTCCCCAAACCCTTGCATGTCAAAGGTTGTCTGGGGACAGAGGTTTGAGATTATTTGGGAATGTAACCCACAACTCCCCAGATTGCTGGTAATCGAAATAAAGCACCCATAAAGATTTAATCTTGTTGGGCAGATAAAATATATTATGCTCACTTTGTTAAGGATGGCACTGCCCACGTGGAAGCCCAGGTGATTGCTTGGGATGGGTGTGATTATGTTAATATGTGTTGAGGGACAGCTTTCACACCAAAAGGTTTTATTTATTTATTTATTTTCTGAAGCTGGAAACGGGGAGAGACAGTCAGACAGACTCCCGCATGCGCCCGACTGGGATCCACCCGGCACGCCCACCAGGGGGCGATGCTCTGCCCCTCCGGGGCGTCACTCTGCCGTGACCAGAGCCACTCTAGCACCTGGGGCAGAGGCCAAGGAGCCATCCCCAGCACCCGGGCCATCTTTGCTCCAATGGAGCCTTGGCTGCAGGAGGGGAAGAGAGAGACAGAGAGGAAGGAGGAGGGGGGGTGGAGAAGCAAATGGGTGCTTCTCCTATGTGCCCTGGCTGGGAATCGAACCTGGGTCCCCCGCACGCCAGGCCGACGCTCTACCGCTGAGCCAACCGGCCAGGGCTGCCAAAAGGTTTTAAAGGGAAGAAAGATCAGGTTGTTCCAGGAGAAAAGTGATTATGTTCTAGGATGAGCCCATGGTGTTGGAGAGCAGAGAAAGGCCACGTGGAGAAGGCCACAAGAAGCAGCCAAGATGGTGGAGTGCTGAAGGAGAAGCCAGTTTTTGCAGAGTTTGTGCAGAGAGAAGGAAATGGGGAACAGAGGTGAATAAGGCTGGCGAACCGTTGGTTCTAGGAAACTCAGATAAATCAGTGGCTTTGGGAGCCCTGAATGAAAAGGGAAGTGTTTTCTCACTGTGTGTATTTCGTGCTCGCTAGGTGCAAACTAGGGTTAAAAGTAATAGCCCACCAGTTCTTGGCTACATTGTTTCATTACTGTCTGTCCAAATCTAATGCGAACCAGCACAGTCCAGGCAGCTGTGATGGTGGCCGTGGCTACTGGCTTTACATTTGGCATAGTCTGTGGCAAGATTCGATGGAGTTCAGTATGGAGCAACCACCACCTTTGAGTGGTGGAGTAGAGGACTGGCTGCTGTTATGGTCCCCCATGGTTGTCCTTTTGGGTGCCATAGGCTGGCTGACTTTTTCAGCCATGTGTGAAGAAACGGAAAGCTCTTGGAGGAGGCTGCTTTGGACCTGCAAACCAAGCAGTGGAAGGAGCTGGAGCAAACATGGGAGAAAGAGATGCTGGCCCTGGAGCTGGAGCAAGCACCGGAGAAGGAGGCTGACAGGGTTCACGAGATTTGCTTGGAAATACAACAGCTGCTGGAGGAGGAATCACAGGGCAGATAAAATATATTATGCTCACTTTTTAAAAGATGACGCTGCCCACATGAAAGCCTGTCGCCCAGGTGATATTAATGTGTGTTGGGGGCAGGCTGTGGGCAAGCAGGATCCATTTAGCATGGGGCTTGGTTTTAGGACTAAGCCTTTCTCACCCTTTTTGATGTGGGGTGGTGCAATCTCATCATGCCTCAGATAAGTGACTTTATATTAGAGACTTCCCTATTTTGTATATTGGATTAAAGGTTTTGATTTCTACACTATAAAATGGGGGCAGAACAGGAGCTTGCTCTCTCAGTTCCTGAGATTAGCATTAGAGGAGAGAGCAGAGAAAGGCCACGTGGAGGAGGCCAGGAGAAGCAGCCAAGATGGTGGAGTGTTGAGTGAGAAGCCAGTTTGTGCAGAGTTTGTGCAGGGAGAAGGAAGGAGATGGGGAACAGAGGTGAATAAGTCTGGTGAGCTAGAAACCTTTGATTCTGGGAAACTCGGATAAGTCAGTAGCTTTGTGAGCACTGAATGTGAGTGGGTTTTGGAGCCCAGTTTGTGATTTTACTTGCCCACTGGGTGCAAGCTAGGATTAAAGATGATGGCCCACCAGTTTTTGGCCCTGTTGTTTCTTTACCGACTGTCCGAATCCATTATGAACCTGCATGGGCCAGGCAGCTGTGATTGTGGCCCTGGCCACCGGCTTCACATTTGCCCTGAATGTTGTGGAGAGCCAGCAGTGGTGGGAGGCTGGAGCTGGGGCTGCATGGCCCACAGAGCAGAAGGTGGCAGTGGCCTGGGACTTGAGCCTGGCAGCGGGAGCTGATGTTTTCAGTTCCTCTTTGGAGGATGAGGAGAATTGGTCTGAAGTTGCGATCCGCAGTCTCCAGAAGGTGAGAGCCCAGCAGCAAGGAGTACTTACTACTCCCTGGTAGGTCTGCAATTTGGGGATATAAGGGCGGACACCATCATGCTCTCCAGAGCAGAGATGGAAATGCTGATTGCCATGTGCTCCTCTTTGGGACAGTGTAAGACCTGCCAGGATGGCAGGGATGAGGGGGGTGGCTAAGGCCCTATGTTCTTGAACTGATTTCCTGGACTACAACTGCAGTGAGCACTGGCTCCTTTATTGGATGGACTTATGGATTTTGGACAATGTAAAATACCCTGATGGGGGTGGGGGGCAGTTTTGCTGGAGGCCATCCCTTGCCTCTGGAAGCTTTTCCCATGGCTAGAAAGAAGGCCGAGCCATTTTGCACTTTTGGCAAAGTGCTCAGAGACTGGTGAAATGTACCTTTGTAATTCTTGAAATTGTATGATTAGTCATGTTGTTATAATTTGTGTAATGTGCCTAATTTCTTTGTACAGGGTTGCCAGTGGTTTAGATTGTGAGTAGTAAAGTGAGCATAGGGGGGATTGTTGGCAGATAAAATATATTATGCTCAATTTGTTAAAGATGGCACTGTCCACATGGAAGCCTGTTGCCCAGGTGATTGCTTGGGATGGACATAATTATGATAATATGTGTTGGGGGAGGGCTTTTGCGCCAAAAGGTTTTAAAGGGAAGAGAAGGAGCCTATGCTGTAGGAGAGCAGCAAAAGGCCACGTGGAGGAGACCAGGAGAAGCAGCCAGGATGGCGGAGGGCTGAAGGAGAAGCCAGTTTGTGCAGAGAGAAGGAAATGGAGAACAGAGGTGAATAAGGCTGGTGAGGTAGAACCTTTGATTCTAGGAAACTTGGATAAGTCAGTGGCTTTGGGAGTCCTGAATGGAAAGGGAAGTGTTTTCCCACTGTGTGTATTTCTTGCCTGCTGGGTGCAAGCTAGGATTAAAGCTGATGGCTCACCAGTTCTTGGCCCCATTGTTTTATTACCATCTGTCCGAATCTAATGCAAACCTGCATGGGCCAGATGGCTGTGATAGTGGCTGTGGCTACTGGCTTTACACCTCTATAGTCAAACACCCTTTATTCCTGGTGCTAGTTATTGTCTGTCTTATCTTTCTTGCTTTTATTAGAATGCTAATTACTGCCTTCTCTCTGGACAGTTTGAAATGTTTCTCCAGCCTCTGGGAGAAGGGCTGACAACTAAGTGGTTTGGGTGAGAGAAAAACAGGGCCTGGACATGCTGTGGGCAAAGAAGCAGGGGAAGAGTGCTAGAGTAAAATGGCAGGGACAACTAAGAGTAAAGTGACTAGAGAAAATATAGAATAAAAACTAGTTTTAGATATTCACCTACTGACCTAGTAAGAAGTTTTACTTATCTGGAAAATACAGGGTAGGAACAGTATTAAAAATTGGAACTTTGCTTTAGAAAAAAATCATAGAAAAAGAAAAAGAACAGGGCCATGTAATAGGATTTATAAATTAACAAACCACAGGTGTGTACCTTGGTGGTTATTTAGTTCTTTAAAATGAATTGCAATTCCATAATAAGTGATGGGATCATAAGTAATAGGATTATAGAAAATGGAATTATTAGAACAGTCTAGAATGAGTGATGGGATCATGAGTAATTGAACTATAAAAATGGGATTATCAGGACATTCCAGAAGGAGTACTGGGATCATGAATAACAGGATTATAGGAATGGGATTATCAGGGACAGGCCATCCAGCTGCCTCTCCCTTCCCCTCCTAGGACATAGGGGTCGCATGGGCCCTCCATGGGTTAGGAGTAATGGCTTATTGCCCTCCACTGGTGTGTAGGAAATTATAAAAAAGGAAAATAAGTGTAAAGTAAACAAGACTAGCACTGGGATAAGGGTTCCAACTCTCTCACCGTGGGACCAAAGTCGGTGTAGGGTCCCTTCCAAGTCTCCCCTACCCTTTCCCAGTTTCTTCATGTGGCATGGTTGTTTTCTTATGTGGAGAGCATGGGATTCATGGAAAAGACCCACTGCTTTAGCCATAATAGTACCCCCTTTGGCACCAAGAATCCCAGGCACCCCGACCCTCATATTGACTTAATAGTGTAAATTACTGTGGGTCAAATGAGGGTTAGTATCTCTTTGCCAGCTGGGTAGTTTGTACCAAAGGCCCCTTGTTGTGTAAAAATATTTTTCATGTTAAAAATCTGTTATTTCAAAGGCCTTTTGTTAATTATCCTTTTTATTTGCTGTTTTATAGCCCTATAATATTGAAATCTTGGTTTAAATATTAGAAAATATGTAATAATTATTACTAATATCTTTTTATGTAATGTTTACTTTATTATCATTTTGGAACAATATTGTTAAAAATTTCTTTTGAATGCTAATGTACTGAGTTAGTCAGCAGTGGAGACACTCTGGAATCCTAAAGGAGACACTTAACCTGTTTCTCTTACAAGTTTTTATCCTCTTTAATTTGATCTAGCTAATAATGCTGTTTTTGTCTTTTTTCCAAAAGTTTATATAAACAGAAAAGGGCCCTCAAGCCCCTCAGTGAGATCTTCTGAGCATGGCTTTTTTTTTTTTTTTTTTTTTTGCATTTTTCTGAAGCTGGAAACAGGGAGAGACAGTCAGACAGACTCCCGCATGCACCCGACCGGGATCCACCCGGCACGCCCACCAGGGGGCGATGCTCTGCCCACCAGGGGGCGATGCTCTGCCCATCCTGGGCGTCGCCATGTTGCGACCCTCCTGGGTGTCGCCATGTTGCGACCAGAGCCACTCTAGCGCCTGGGACAGAGGCCACAGAGCCATCCCCAGTGCCTGGGCCATCTTTGCTCCAATGGAGCCTTGGCTGCAGGAGGGGAAGAGAGAGACAGAGAGGAAGGTGCGGCGGAGGGGTGGAGAAGCAAATGGGCGCTTCTCCTATGTGCCCTGGCCGGGAATCGAACCTGGGTCCTCCGCACGCTAGGCCAACGCTCTACCGCTGAGCCAACCGGCCAGGGCCTGAGCATGCCTTTTAAGGTCTATAATGACCAAAAAAGGAACAGAAAAGGCAAATAGAGCCCAAAAGAGATCAGAAAGATACCAGCTTTTGGCATATTCCCTTAATGTCTCCAACACCCCGATGGGGCTTCATAGGATTCCATATGGTCCTGCTTCAAGAGTGGAAAGAAAGGTCATTGAGCTAAAACCTGCCAGGCTTTTCAGCCCCCACAAAGGACACGCCTTTGCTGTGGAAAAAGGGACATGAGAAGGTAAGCTTTCCCTTGCTCCACAGAGGGAGGGTTCAGTCTCTTCCACCTCAATCCAGGTGCCTGTGACCTGACCTTGCCAAGCATGCTGGGACTTGTTACTAAAACCCAGAGCTAGTAGAAGGAAGGAAATAATAAAAATCAGAGCAGAAATAGAGGCTAAAGAAACAATACAGAGGATCAATGAAACCAGGAACTGGTTCTTTGAAAAGGTCAACCTTTAACCAGAATCACCAAGATAAAAAGAGAGAGGACTCAAATAAATAAAATTAGAAACAAGAGTGCAGAAATAACAACTGACACAACAGAAATACAAAATATTGTAAGAAAATACTATGAAGAACTGTAGGCCAAAAAACTAGACAACCTAGATGAAATGGACAAATTTCTTGAAACATATAATCTTCCAAAAATTAATCTAAAAGAATCAGAAAACCAAAACAGACCAATTACAACAAATGAGATTGAAAAAGTTATCAAAAAACTACCAAAAAAGAAAAGTCCTGGGCGTGATGGCTTCACAAGTGAATTCTACCAAATACTCAAAGAAGAACTAACTCCTATCCTTCTCAAGCTATTTCAAAAAATTCAAGAGGAAGGAAGACGTCCAAATTCCTTTTATGAGGTAAGCATAATTCTGATTCTAAAACCAGGCAAAGACAACACAAAGAGAGAAAATTATAGGCCAATATCCCTGATGAATTTAGATGCAAAAATGCTCAATAAAATATTAGCAAACCAGATCCAGCAATATAAGAAAAAAATTATACACCATGATCAAGTGGGATTTATTCTTGGGAGGCAAGGCTGGTACAATATTCACAAATCAATTAATGTGATTCATCACATAAAAAAAAGAAAGGAGAAAAACCACATGATAATTTCAATAGATGCAGAATAAGCATTTGATAAAATCCAGTACCCATTCACGATCAAAACTCTCAACAAAGTGGGAATACAGGGAACATACCTCAACATGATAAAGGCCATCTATCACAAACCCACAGCCAACATCATACTCAATGGGCAAAAATTAAAAGCAATCCCCTTAAGATCAGGAACAAGGCAGGGGTGCCCCTTTTCACCACTCTTATTCAACATAGTTCTGGAGGTCCTAGCCACAGCAATCAGACAAGAAAAAGAAATAAAAGGCATCCAAATTGGATAAGAAGTAAAACTATCATTATTTGCAGATTATATGATATTGTATATAGAAAACCTTAAAGTCACAGTCAAAAAAATTCTAGCCCTGATAAATAAATTCAGCAAGGTTGCAGGATATAAAATCAATACTCAGAAATCAGAGGCATTTTTATACAGTAAGAATGAACTGTCAGAAATAGAACTTAAGGAATCAATCCCCTTTACCATTGCAACCAAAAAAAAATAATGTACCTAGGAATAAATTTAACCAGGGAGATTAAAGACTTGTACTCGGAAAATTATAAAACATTGATAAAAGAAATGAGGGAAGATACAAACAAGTGGAGGCATATACCATGGTTATGTTTAGGAAGAATAAACATCATTAAAATGTCTATATTACCCAAAGCAATTTATAAATTCAATGCAATACTGATTAAAATAACAATGAGTTACTTCAAAGATATAGAACACATATTCCAAAAATTTATATGGAACCAAAAGAGAACACGAATAGCCTCAGCAATCTTGAAAAGGAAGAATAAAGTGGGAGGTATCACATTTCCTGATATCAAGTTATATTATAAGGCCATTGTACTCAAAACAGCCTGGTACTGGCATAAGAACAGGCATATAGATCAATGGGACAGAACTGAGAACCCAGAAATAAACCCACACTTTTATGGACAACTGATATTTGGCAAAGGAGGTAAGAACATACATTGGAGTAAAGACAGCCTCTTCAACAAATGGTGTTGGGAAAATTGGACAGCTACCTGCAAAAAAATGAAACTAGACCACCAACTTACACCATTCACAAAAATAAACTCAAAATGGATAAAAGACTTAAATGTAAGCCATAAAACCATAAGCATCTTAGAAGAATACATAGGCATTATGCTCTCTGACATCTCTCGCAGCAATATATTTGCTGATTTGTCTCCACAGGCAAGTGAAATAAAAGACAGGATAAACAAATGGGACTTTATCAAACTAAAAAGCTTCTGCACAGCTAAAGACAATAAGAACAGAATAAAAAGATGAACTACAAAGTGGGAGAATATATTTGACAATGCATCTGATAAGGGGTTAATACCAAAATTTATAAAGAACTTGTAAAACTTAATACCAGGAAGATAAACAATCCAATCAAAAAATGGGCAAAAGAAATAAACAGACACTTCTCCAAAGAGGACATACAGATGGCCAATAGGCATATGAAAAAATGCTCAACATCACTAATCATTAGTGAAGTGCAAATTAAAACCACAATGATATCACCTCACACGAGTCAGAGTGGTGCTCATCAACAAAACAACACAGAATAAGTGCTGGCAAGGATGTGGAGAAAAGGGAACCCTCCTACACGGCTGGTGGGAATGCAGACTGGTGCAGCCACAGTGGAAAACAGTATGGAGATTCCTCAAGAAATTAAAAATCGAACTGCCTTTTGACCCAGCTATATTACTGTTAGGGATATACCCCAAGAACACCATAGCACTGTTTGAAAATAAGAAATGTAGCCCCATGTTTATGGCAGCATTGTTCACAATAGCGAAGATCTGGAAACAGCCCAAGTGTCCATCAGAGGATGAGTGGATTTAAATGCTTTGGTATATATATACTATGGAATACTACTCAGCCATAAGAAATGATGACATCGGATCTTTTACAACAGCATGGATGGACCTCGATAACATTATACTGAGTGAAATAAGTAAATCAGAAAAAAACTAAGAACTATATGATTCCATACATAGGTGGGACATAAAAATGAGACTCAGAGACATGGACAACAGTGTGGGGGTTACAGGGTGGGGGGCAGGAGAAGGAAGGGGTTGGGGGAGGGGAGGGGCACAAAGAAAACCAGTTAGAAGGTGATGGAAGACAGTTTTATCAATGTCACCCCATTAAAATTAAGCCAAAAAAAAAAAAAAAAAAGAATTTTTCTCACAGCTAATTCAGGCAGTTAGAAGAATAGTATAAGGATGATAATTCTGCTTCTCAGGCCACATCCTGCAAAATTGGATTGGCCTTAAGAAAATCGGTGATTTGGCTTCTCTGATTTTGCCAATTGGATTTAAAAAAATAGGTCAGGCACGCCCTGAAATGGAACTAACAATACATGGACATCAATTTAAAATTTTAGATACTGGAGCTGATGTAGCTGTTATTGCTAAGCTACATTGGCCTCCTTCCTGGCCCACTTATGCAACAGCCACAGAATTTCAAGGTATAGGGAAGAGTAAATCCCCTCAACAAAGTTCTAGTTTTCTACATTGCGAAGATTAAGAAGGTCGCTCTGGAATTTTTAAGCCTTATGTGCTCCCTGGATGGCCAGTTAATTTGCGGGGTAGAGATGTTTTGAAAAATATGGGAGGATTGTTTGTCAGTTTTAATGGTTTAGTCAGTACTCAGATGCTTGATCGGAAATTTTTGCCCACCAAGGGACTAGGGAAAGAACAGCAAGGAATTCTCACCCCCATAGAAGTGGCACCTAATACCAGAAGGTGTGGATTAGGATATCAAAATTTAGCATAGGGGCCTTGGTAGCTCCTGCTACCTCAATAATGCATTGTGTAGACCCAATTACTTGGAAATCAGATAATCCTGTATGGGTAGACCATTGGCCCCTTTCTCAGGAGAAACTTAGGGCAGCTGCTCAATTGGTACAAGAGCAGCTACAGCTTGTGCACATTGAACCATCTAATAGAACATGGAATACACTTCCATATTTTGATCTTGTCACCTCCTGGATTATCAAGGGGCATAGGCGACCCTTACAGCTTATAGGCTTTGAGCCTCAAAATTATTGTTGTTGTTTTTTTTTTCAAAGGATCAACAACAATGGCTCTGGGAAACTTCCACTAAATGGCAAATCACTCTTGCAAATCAATGGACAACTTTATACTGAAACTATCAACTTAAAATCAGCTCAAAGACTAGAATTATATGCCATTATCATGGCTTTTCAGCATTTGCCATATTCCTTCTTTAATATATATACAGACAGCTAATATTTACTTATGGCCCTAACTGGTTGGCCCAGTGGTAGAGTGTCAGCCTGGCATGCAGGAGTCCTGGGTTCGATTCCCGGCCAGGGCACACAGGAGAAGCACTCATCTGCTTCTCCACCCCTCCCCTCTCCTTCCTCTCTGTCTCTCTCTTCCCCTTCCACACCGAGGCTCCATTGGAGCAAAAGATGGCCTGGGTGCTGGCGATGGCCCCATGGCCTCTGCCTCTGGTGCTAGAGTGACTCTGGTAGCAACAGAGTGACGCCTTGGATGGGCAGAGCATCGCCCCCTGATGGGTGTGCTGAGTGGATCCCGGTCAGGCGCATGCTGGAGTCTGTCTGATTGCCTCCCCATTTCCAGCTTAAGAAAAAAACAAAACAAACAAACAAAATAAAAAAAATTTTACTTATGGTTTTTCCACTGTAAAGACTGCTGTCTTAGGGACAAATGCTGATGAACTATTTCAACAGTTCCTCCTTCTTCAAAGACTTGTATGTCAACATAGAGCTCCATGTTTTATAGGACATACTTGAGCTCACTCCATGATCCCTCGAGCTTCAGCACAAGGGAATGCCCTTGTTGATCAAGCTACCCAAAAGAAAATTATTTGGAGCAACCATGACAGATCGAGCAACTCAGTCTCATACTATTCATCACCAGAACGCTGCAGCCCTGTGTAAACAGTTTCAACTTTCTCGGGAAGCAGCATGACAGATTGGAAAATCTTGTCCAAGGGATTCTATACTACAATCTGTCCCTTCATTTGGAGTTAACCCTCAAGGACCCCTACCAGGACAACTTTGGAAAATGGATGTTACTCATATACCTTTATTTGGCAAACAGTCCTATGTCCACGGTACAGTGGCTACCTATTCTGGACTTATAGTAATCTCTGTCAGAACAGGAGAGGCTGCTAAGCATGTTATAGCTCATTGTCTGTATGCATTGTTCTATTATTGAATTTCCTAAACTGGTTAAACTGAAAATGCTCCTGCATATGTGGCAAAAGCATTTACTGTATTTTGTCAAACCTTTCAAATTATGTGTATTTCTTACAATCGTTAATGTCAAGGTATTATTAAAGTGTACCCAGCAAATATTTTAAGGTCAATTTAAAAAAAATTTAAAAGGAGGGAGTCATATCCTGGAACTCCTATGGGTCAACCATATCATGATTTTTACTCAAAAGTTTTTAAATTTCTTTTGAATGCTGATGAACAGGAGACGCCAAATCTTTTTCTCCTGCAAACTTCTATGTTCTTTTATTTGATCCAGCTAATAACACTGTTTTGTCTTTTAGCAAATAGCTCCAGATTTACGGAAAAGTTTTATATAGCCAAATGGGAATCCTCAAACCCCTCAGTGAGATCTTCTGAGCATGGCTTTTAAGATACCTAGAGGCAGAAAAAGCCCAATAGAGATCAGGGGAACTACCAGCTTCTAGGATATGCCCTTAAATGCTCCAACGCCCTAAAGGGGTCTCATAGGATGCCATCTGGGTCCTGCTTCAATAGTGGAAAGTAATGTCATTGAGCTAAAGCCTGCCAGACCTACATGCCTTTGCTGTGAGGAAAAAGGGACACTGGAAGGTAGGCCTTTCCCTCACTCCTCTAAGGGAGGGTTCAGTCTCTTCCAGCCCTGCTCCAGCCACCTATGACCTAACCTTACCCAGAATGCTGGGGTTTGCCACTGAAGGCTGAAGGTGCCCAGGGCTGTCAGCCTCATCTATGACACTGTGGACAAGCCTAGGGTATTTCTTCCAAGAAGCAGGTAAACAGATCTCACTTGCATAAGGGCCACTTAACTATGTTTTGCCTGAATAGTCAGGTTTTTTATTCTTCCCTCAAAGATCTCTGTTGTGGGTGTTGATAGTCCTATTTTCTGCTGCTTTGTTTAATATATAGTGTTTCCTTTATTCCTCCTACCTCAATGCCCCACTCATATTTCAGGCTGGGACCTACTCCTAATTTAGAGCTCTCTTTCCCCCTTTTACCAACTTCTATTATGAATCTACCTTTGCCACCCAGCTTAGTGTATCCCAAGGTTCTCTTTACCACGCCACAGTCGCAGAGCTCCAGGGAAAAGCAACTTGCTCTCATCTCTCCAGGCAGAGGAGAACAGAAGCTCCATCTCCACACATGCTGCAGATGGCTTTTCCAGTCTACCTGAATCATTACCAGCTAGAAGCAGTGGTCATTGGGACTTTGACGTGAGCTGCAAAGTATAGAATTTGTGACAACAATTCCAGTGCCATGCAAACTTTTCCTGGATGTGGACTTTTCCTGGACCTTGTGACAGCTCCTAACAGACTGAACTGGGGTTGGGTTGCATTTTCAGGGATTTAAAATGGTGATGGTGCCAACTTGGACTGTTGAACATGTTAAGGACACTACTCTTTTATGGATTCTTGTTGTATTGGCCAAGAGTTTGCTTAAAGGCTTTATTCAGTGTAAAAAAAATGGAGGACTGGATAAAGAAGATGTGACACATATACACCATGGTATACTACTCAGCCATAAGAAATGATGACATCGGATCATTTACAACAAAATGATGGGTTCTTGATAACATTATATGGAGTGAAATAAGTAAATCAGAAAAAAATAAGAACTGCAGGATTCCATACATTGATGGGACAAAAAAATGAGACTAAGAGACATGGACAAGAGTGTGGTGGTTACAGTGGGTGGGGGAGGGAAGAAGGGAGAGAGTGAGGGGGAGGAGGAGGGGAATGGAGAGAACTACATAGAAGGTGACGGAGGACAATCTGACTTTGGGTGATGGGTATGCAACATAATTAAATGACAGGATAACCTGGATATGTTTTCTTTGAATATATGTACCCTGATTTATTGATTTCACCCCATTAAAATTAATAAAAATTATTTATAAAAAAGTACAGAGGACTGATCTTTTATCCTTCCTCACACACATGAGGCGAAGTCATGGAAACAGCCAAAATGCCCATCAGTAGAGAATTGGATAAAAAGATGTGGTGTATATATATATATATATACAATGGAATACTACTCAGCCATAAGAAATGATGGCATAGTATCATTTACAACAACATGGATGGACCTTGATAACATTATCCTGAGTGAAATAAGTAAATCAGGGAAAGCTAAGAACTGTATGATTCCATACATATGTGGGGCACAAAGTGAAGAATCATGGACATAGATAGGGATGCAGTGGTTTCCAGGGGGAAGAGAGGGGTGGGAGGTAGGAGTATGTGGGGCTTAAAGAGAAACAAAATATAGGGTGACAGAAGATAATTTGATTTTGGGTGATGGGTATACAACATAATCGACTATCCAAATGATACGGAGATGTTTTCTCTAAATCCTTGTCCCCTGATTGACCAATATCATCCTGTTAAATTAAGTTGTCTAAATAATAATAATAATAAAAAAACGTTTAACTTGTCAATCTTGGTTTCTTTGAAAAAAAAATTTTATTGCCAGGTGTGTAACAGAAAAATAGGTATGTTATAAATAGTCTTTCAAAATTATATGAGTTGGTACAATAAATAAAACTTAAACCAGATGTCAGTGAACAATTAGAAAAACAGAAAGCCAAAAACAGTAACGACAACATAAACAATGAAACCACACCAACAAGAACCTAGCACTATTGAGCCATAATGGTCTGTAAAATACTTTAAATTTACTGCCTTAAGTTTAAGTCATCTTCAAAAACACTAAAAAAAAACAAAACAAAAAAAAACACAGGGTAATGAAATCAACTGGGAGAGTATGGTTTATTAGTGAAATTCTATAATATCTAAACTTGACTCAATTTGAGAAATAGAAGGGACTTTTAAAGATCAATGCAATCAATAAAGTCAGTAAGGTTGCTGAGACCATTATCCTGATTGTTTGGGCGCCAAATACCCAATTCTGTTTCACAGTTACATAAATTTGAAGTTACTCAATCTCTCCTCATTTGGAAAACAGGTTTTTAGGAGTACTAAATGAGGAAATCTGGTATTTACCACCATATTTGACCTAAGTGTTCACAAAGTTAATACCCATCCCTTGTAATTTGGCCAAGGCCACATAGCCAGTTTGTTAATGATTTACCCCCAAATGATCTTAGACTGTATAGTTCAGTGCTTTTTCTCTCCACATTCCTCATTCTTAAAAAATTTTTTTTAAAGTTCTTTGTTCTTGGTGTCTGGGAACATATTGTATTAAAAAGAACTCAAATCAGACACAGCTTCTATGTCTTTGGAATCCAGAAGTGGCTTCTTGAAGAATATACTGCCCAACCTGAGGCTACATTTCAATTACAGTTTTGCTTTAATTATGCTATTCATCAAAGGATCTCATATAATTATGTAAAAAGAAGGTTGTAAGATCTACGGGAAGCATTAAATGAAAGTTTCATCAAGTACGTTCAAAAGAGTACTGAAGTTGATGTCAGAAATGGCACCATGAGGAGTGCTCCCAATACCTATCCTTGGAATTTCAACAAATTCAACAACTAGAGACAGAAAAACAAACCCAGGAGCATCTGAAATACACATACACCAAATAAATGTACTATTGAGTGAAAAGGTAGCTGAATACATAATCCACTCTGAAGGAAATAAGAACAAAGTATTCTGCTTTCCTCACTGACCTGATCAAGGGCTGCTTTCACTTGGAACTGAGAGAAAACCAGGGCTGGGAGTGTGAAAAAAGCTGGATTGGGCAGAGACATTTAAGCTGAGGAAAGAGTGTGCCCATGGCTCAACCCACACAGAGCATGGAGCTAATGCCAACAGTAAACCTTGGCAGAGGTGGACAAGTAGTCACCTTGTTTACTCCCGATATCCTGGTCTGCGAGTGTGAACAGTGTACAAGTAGTTCCTCCTACTGCCCCAGGCATGGGCACCTGCATTACCGAACAGAGGGTCTGGGTCAGAGAGTGTCAGTAGTAGCCTTCTGCGTGGGCTGTGACCAGAGTATTGATGTAATCTTTGCTCCCCAAACAATAGTGTGGGGAGTGTGTGAAACCTGGCTTCCCTACACCTGGACCTCTCTGGGTGGGGCACCTTCGCCAGCCATACAGGCTAACAAAGCACATTGTCCAGAAAGAAAAAATATGGAAGTGCTAGGGAAAGGGGTGTGCAGGCACCTTGCAGACAGCTTTTGGAGAGCAGACCTGCAGATCAAATTGCTGAAAGGAGCCTAACCTGCATTCTGCTCACTGCTAGGCTGGCTAAATCTGGCAGTGGCTCTGGCTGACAAGGTCTTCTTTCTCAGGTCTGTAATCTAAGAAAACCTGAAGGAAAGATGTGATATTTTTTAGGGCCTCTTGCTCTGCACGCAATGGCTGGGGCAACTTCCTGCCAGCCATACAGGGTAAAAAACAAATTCCTATGCAACAGACCTCAGAGAACACTGCAGAAGTTGGGCAGGCTAGGCTGTAAGCTTCTTAACAAGGAAGAAGCCCACAGAGAGCAGTCCCACATAACACTAAGGCAAATTTAACTACACATACCCCGGAACCTTAGAAAAAAGCTAGAACAGAAGTCAACTCGCCCCGCTACCTGCTTAAGCTGGTGGCTCTGGTCAGAACAGCTTTCATCCTCAGGGATGTGCTCTAAAAAGACCTGGAGGAAGGACTTGACAGCTTTTAAGACCTGTTCTGCAGGCAGTGACTAGGGCATTTCCTGCCAGCCAATACAGGTTACAAAGGGCAAAAAGCCTGGGGAAAGCAGACCTGCAGAGTGCTGAGGCATACTAGACATGCTCAGAAGCTCATAGAAAGACACCTGAAAGGCAATCAGCTCCCAGCCCTGCCTGATTACGCTGGTGGCTTTGGCTGGCAAAGCCTTACCTAAAACCCTGTTATGAGTAGGGATAAAGGGGTGATTTGGCAGCTTTTAGGGCCTCTTGATTTCCAGGCAGTGGTAGGGGCAACTTCACAGCAGGGTCACCAGGCTGCTGGTTCAGGAAGGAGAGACTTGGAGAGAGGCTCAGGGAAAATGGAATCTCACATTGTTGGAGATTGCAAACGCTAACAAGCCCCAACTATCAATGAGACTGAGGCCTAGTATATGTCATCACCATAGCGACACATCAATTGCAAATCTCTACCTAAGCATAGAGAAAACAAGGACAAAGGAAGTAGATAACCTCTCAAAATAAAGAATAATCCACAGTCTTTATAACTTTTTTTATTCTTTTTCTTTCATTTTTTATCTTTATTTTTTTCTTTTACCTTGGTCCTTTTATCTTCTTTTCATATTATTCTTTTCTTTTCATCTTGAACTTCATTACCCATAGGTGTTACATTTTCCATTCTTTTTTTTCTCTCTATGAGAATTACATTCCAAAAATCTTAATTTTCTTTTTTTTTCTATCCTTTTCTCTTTTTTTTCCTCCCTATCTTTTGATTTCTTTTTTTCTTTTTCACTTTTTTCTCTCATTTGATTCTCACTCACAAATTATTTTATTTTGGAATCAAATTTTTCTTTGTGGCATTTTGTGTGCCTTTTACTTCGCTTTTTATCTCATTAGCATTCCCCCTAACCTTGGTTCTCCATTATATGTAATTTCTGTTCCACTTAATATGATAAAATTTTTTTCTTTTTCTGATTTTTTTCCCTCTTTCACTATCTCTCACTTGACCATCCTTTACAAGCAAAGTATTTTATTTTTAATCCAAATTTTTTTCTTGTAGCATTTTGTGGGTTCCTACATCTTTTTATACTCCTTTGTCACTTCTCCACAATTCAGGCCCTTACAGGAATTGTCTGACTCCATCAAAAAAAACAACATAAGAATAATAGGTACATCAGAAAAAGAATAGAGAGAAAATGAAATGGAGAACATATTCAAACAAATAATAGATGAGAACTTTTCAAGCCTATGGAAAGAACTAAAGCCTCGAATTCAAGAAACAAACACAATACCAAGTTATCTTAACCCCAACAAACATATTCCAAGGCACATCATAATAAAATTGGCACAAACCAATGACAAAGAAAAAATTCTCTAAGCAGCCAGGGAAAAAAAGAATACAACATATAAAGGAAGGCCTATTAAATTATCAACAGATTTCTCAGCAGAAACTCTACAAGCTAGAAGAGAGTGGACCCCAAAATTTAAAGTCCTGAAAGAGGAACTTTCAGTCAAGAATACTATAGCCATCAAAACTATCCTTCTAATATGAAGGAAAAATAAAAACACTCACAGATACAGAAAAGATAAGGGAATGTACTACCAGAAAACCCCCAATTTAGGAAATACTAGAGAAGGTTTTCTGACCAGATACAAAGAACAAAACAAAATAAAACCACAAGTAAAAGCTCCACCAAGAACACAATAAAATCAAATTTAAACAGTGACAACAAAAACAAAAAAGGGGAGAGGACGAAGATTAACAGTAGCAAAGAAAGATGGAGTGCAGAAGCACTCATAAGATAGTGTACTACAATGAACATGATAGGTATCCTTTCCATTACTTAACGGTAACCACCCCTGAAAAAACCACCACAGAAGCACATGACTTGAAAAAAGAAGTAACAGAGCAAAGAAGTATAGATTTCAATCAAACAAAAACAAATGATAGAAAAACAAAAGAGAAGAATCAAAAAGATACAGAACTAACAGAAAGCAATATATAAAATGGCAATAGGAATCACTCAAGTATTAATAATTACAATAAATGTAAATGGATTGAACTCACCAATAGAAAGACAGAGTAGCAGAATGAATTCAAAAAGAAAATTTAACTGTATGCTGCCTACAAGAAATACATCTTAACTACAAGGATACAAACAAATTCAAAGTGAAAGGCTGACAAACAATACTCCAAGCAAATAACATCCAAAATAAAGCAGGTGTAGCAATACTCACATCTAACAATGCTGACTACAAGATAGCAAAGGTAATCAGAGACTAAAATGGGCATTTTATAATGATTAAAGTGAGATTGAATCAAGAAGACATAACACTTTTTAATATATATGCACCAAACGAAGGAGCACCAAAATATATAAGACAGCTACTGACTGTCCTAAAAACAAAAACTGACAAAAATACAATCATACTTGGAGACCTCAACACACCACTGAAGCTCTAGATCATTCATCCAAAGAGAAAAATCAATAAAGATATATTGGCCTTATTAAAAACACTAGAACAATTGGATATGACAGACATCTACAGGACATTTCATCTCAAAGTGCCACAGTGTACATATTTCTCTAGTGTATATGGAACATTTTCAAGAACTGACCATACGTTGGGCCACAAAAATAACATTAGCAAATTCATAAAAATTAAAATTATACCAAGCATACTTTCTGATCATAAAGCCTTGAAACTATAATTCAACTGCAATAAAAAGGTAAACAAACTCACAAAAATGTGGAAACTAAACAACATACTTTTAAAAAATGAGTGGGTCAAAAAAGAAATAAGCATAGAGATCAAAACATACATACAGACAGATGAAAATAACAATACAACATATCAGAATCTCTGGGATGCAGCAAAAGCAGTAATAAGAGGGAAGTTTATATCACTATAGCCCTATATAAACATAAAAGAGAGAGCCAAAGTAAACCACTTAACTTTACATCTTAAGGAACTAGAAAAAGAAGAACAAAAACAACCCAAAACCAGCAAAAGAAAGAAAATAATAAAAATCAGAGGAAAATAAATGAAATAGAGAACAGAAAAACAATAAAAAAATTAATAAAACAAGGAGATGGTTCTTTGAAAAGATCAACAAATTGACAAACCCTTGGCAAGACTCACCAAAGAATAAAGAGGAAGAAATCATATAAACAAAATCCAAAATGAAAGACGAGAAATCACCACAGATATCACAGATATACAAAGAATTATTGTAGAACACTATGAAAAACTATATGCCACCAAATTTAACATTCTAGAAGAAATGGATAAATTCCTAGAACAATACAATTTTCCTAGACAAAGTCATGGAGAAGCAGAAAGCCTAAACAAACTCATAAGCAGGGAGAAAATAGAAAAAAGTACTAAAAATCTCCCAAAAAATTAAAGTCCAGGGCCAGACAGTTATACCAGTGGAGAGTTGGTTCCTATTCTACTCAAATTCTTCCAAAAGATTGAAGAAGAAAAAATACTTCCAAACATATTTTATGAGTCCAACATAACCCTCATACTGAAACCTGGCAAGGACAACAAAGAAAAGAAAACTACAGACCAATAGCTCTAATGAATACATATGCTAAACAAAATACTAGCAAATCGAATACAACAACACATTAAAAAAATACTTCATTATGAACAAGTGGGATTCATCCCAGAATCACAAAGATGATTCAACATATGTAAAATGGTTAACATAATACACCATATCAACAAAACAAAACAAAAACCATATGATTTTATCAATAGATGCAGATAATGCATTTGATAAAATACATCACAATTTTATGTTTAAAACACTCAACAAAATAGGTATAGAAGGAAAATATATCAACATAATAAAGGCCATTTATGATAAAACATCAGCTAACATCATATTAAATGGCATAAAACTGAAAACTTTTACCCTTAAATCAGGAACAAGATAGGGTAGTCCACTCGGTCCACTCTTTTTTTTAAACATAACTTTTTTATTTATTTTTATTATTTTTATTTATTTATTCATGTTTGAGAAGAGAGAGAGAGAGAGAAAGGGGAGGAGCAGGAGGCATCAACTCCCATAGGTGCCTTTACTGGGCAAGCCCCGGGTTTTAAACTGGTGACCTCAGCGTTCCAGGTCGACACTTTATCCACTGCGCCACCAGAGGTCAGGCCCATCCACTCTTATTTAACGTGGTTCTGGAAGTTCTAGCCAGAGCAATCAGACAAGAAAAAGAAATAATATGCATTCATATTGGAAAAGAAGAAGTAAAGGTTTCACTTTTTACAGATAATATGATCCCACACATTGAAAACCCCAAAGACTCCACACAAAAAGACTACAAGATTCAATAAATCAATACAGTAAGGTCACAGGATACAAAATTAATATACAAAAGTCCATTCATTGCCTTCTTATATGCCAACAGTAAAACATCAGAAATAGAACTCAAAAGATAATCCCCTTCATGGTTGCAACAACAAAATAATTAAATATTTATGAATAAACAAAACAAAGAATGTAAAGGACCTATATAACAAAATCTACAAAGCATTGTTAAGGGAAATCAAAAAAGATACACAATAAAATGAAAAAATATTTCTGTTCTTGGACAGGAAGAATAAATATAGTCAAAATGACCATATTACCCAAAGCAATATACAAATTCAATGCAATTCCCATCAAAATTCCAATGGCATTTTTAAAGAAATAGAACAAAAAATTATCAGTTTATATGGAACTATAAAAAACCCTGAATAGCCAAAGCCATTTTAAGGAAAAAGAACGAAGCTGGGGGCATTACAATACCTAACTTTAAATTATATTATAGAGCCATGACAATCAAAACAGCATGGTATTGGCATAAAAATAGACATTCAGACTAATGGAACAGAATAGAAAGCCCAGAACTGAAACCACATATATATATGGTCAAAAAATTTTTGATAAAAGGGCCAACAACACAAAATGGACAAAAGAAAGCCTTTTCAATAAATGGTACTGGAAAAACTGAAAAGCCATGTGCAAAAGACTGAAACTCAACTACAGTTTGTCCCCTTGTACTAAAATTAATTCAAAATGGATTAAAGACCTAAGTATAAGACCTGAAAAAATAAAGTAAATAGAAGAAAACATAGGTACTAAACTCATGGACCTTGGTTATAAAAGCACTTTATGAATTAGACTCCAAATGTAAGGGAAGTAAAGGCAAAGATAAATGAATGGGACCACATCAGACTAAGAAGTTTTTGCTCAGCAAGAGAAACTGACAACAAAACAAACAGCTAACTAGATGGGAGATGATATTTTCAAACAACAGCTCAGATAAGGGCCTAATATCCAAAATATACAAAGAACTCATAAAACTCAACAACAAACAAACAAACAAACAATTCAATAAAAAAATGGAAAGAGGACATGAACAGACACTTCTCCCAGGAAGAAATACAAATGGGCAACATCCACAGGAAGTTATTTTTGCAGTTAGTAGGATGTAGGGGTGTCCATTTTTTTCTCACATAGCTGTTGTGGCACCAGTTGCTTTATGAAGAAAATATTTCCTATGATGTAAAGAAAACCTTTATGGTATAAGAAGAGATATGAGTTTGCGTCTAGTACTGGAGATTCTGTTCCAAGAACTAGGCTACGTATCTCTATCGGTAAAAAAAAAATTTGTTCTTTTATTTTTAATGTTTTGTTCTTTTTTATTTGAAAAGTGATGTAGCATACTTTGAAATAGGCTGAGGATCTGGGTTCCAGAATATAGGTTTCTTTGTTGTTTGCTTTTGATTGTAGAAATACTGAAGCTGTGGTCTCTTAAAAAAAGTGTTTTGAGAAGAAGTATATTTTTATGTAGGAATTCATGTTTAATTTTTACCAAAGCAAAATATATTAGTTTAGAGGGTGAATGCTGGATTGTAGGAAAATAGAAAAAAGATTGTTAGTTACATTCTGAAACAGTTGTGAAACATTGAATATTGTTGAGTCATGAGGAGATGTAGAGATTCTGATATGACCAGTCTGGTTCATCAGAGTGATTCAGTGTCCAAGGTGTGAGATGATCCTTGCCTCTTGTGTTTTCTGGGGCATCATCTTAAAATAGGATCTCATTCAGCAATTTTGAAGATGGTTTGAAGTTGTTTTTTTTTTTTTTTCAGGTGTCTGCTTCCAGGTGGGTAGGTCAATCAAGGGAGTCAGCATTTGTGATGTAAGATTTCAGTTGACCTGCTGTTTTTATTCTACATTTTATGTGGTGCCATATAGTTTAGGTGTGAATTCATTAAAAAAACGTGGTCCATCAGCAATTCAATTAAGTTTCCAAGGTAACTCAAAGACAACCCCCAATATACCATCAAAATTCACTTTACACTAATAAGAAAATATTTTATAGCATTGTTCCAAGAACATGAGTGAGACAAACTTAAATCAGATGTAGCTCTTTGTTAACTAGGCAGGTGAGGTAGGGTTTTGTTCTAGCACCTTGGTCTATATTGCAAAAATACTGTTTTTTAATTTGGTCCCCAACAGGTTACTTCCTTTGTTAATCCTTTATAGTATATAGTTCCATCTCTTGCTGCTGCTATTAATGAGTCTCTTATTATTCCTTCAACTCCAATTAATCTTTTTGAATTATATATTTTCCTTAATAAGAAGACTTAGGAACCTGTATTTATGAGAAATTGTGTTTGACATTTTTTACCACTTTCTGGAAATTTTACTTCAAGGGTAATATAAGGTCTGTTATCTTCAGGTTTATGTATAATTGTACAGCTTAATTTCTTTGCCATTGATTGTGTTTGCCCCCATTTTTGTTTCTTAAGGGGGCCATTCCAGTTTTTTTACTGTTTAATTCTGAAATGGGTTATTTATATTTTCATTTTGATCTGAGAAAAAATTATTCTTATTGTTTCTCCAATTTTGGTTTTGATTTCCCTGTTGTTTCATAATTTGAAAAGATTATTTTGATTTTGTTGAACTTGGGGTCATCCGGCCAGCACACAGTCCTTACAACTCCTCTGTATTGTCTGTTTGCAAACCAGAGGGAACCTAGAGAATGACAGTAGATTACACGGAACTTAATAAAGTTGTTCCCCCTTTGCAGGCTGCTGTTCCCTTCACAGCTAACATGATGGATCTGCTAAGCCATGAGTTGGGGACATACCACTTTGTGGCAGACATGGCCAATTCTTTTTTCTCTATTGATATAGCTGCAGAGAGTCAAGACCAATTTGCCTTCAGTTGGGAACAGAGACAATGAACCTTTACAGTGTTATCCCAGGGCCATTTGCATAGCTCCACCTTGTGCCATGGGCTGGTGGCTGCTGACCTGGCTAAATGGAAACAGCCAGAGGCAGTTTTCATGTACCATTATATTGATGATATTATGCTAACTAGTGATTGTGTACCAGAATTGGAGAAAGCAGTCCATACCCTGTTATCCCATTTGAAAGCATGTGGCTGGGCAGTCAAGGAGAACAAATTACAAGGACCTGGGTTATCTGTTAAATTCTTGGGAGTTGTCTGGTCAGGTAAGACTAAAGTTATCCCTGATGCAGTTATAGATAAGATCCAAGCATACCCTGTGCCCACTACAGTAAAACAGTTACAGGAATTCTTAGGTTTGTTGTGATATTGGCAAGTATTAATACCCCATTTGGCTCAGTTACTATGTCCCTTGTACAACCTTATTAGGAAGAGGTTTCATTGGGATTGGACTGAGCAGGCTCAAGGTTCATTTGCAGCAGATAAGAGAGCTATCAAGGTGTCACAGGCCTTGAATGTGTTTGATCCTGCCAGGCCCTGTGAGTTGAATGTTCATGTAACCTGGGGGGGGGGGGGGGTTGGATGGGGCTTCTGGCAAAACACAGAGCGCTTATGACAACCTATTGGGTTTTGGTCCCAATGTGGAAAGGTGCTGAAATTTGTTACTCATTAGTGGAGAAGCAGCTGGCAGCTGTGTATGATATCCTCCTGACCACTGAGAGTATTACAACACAACACCAGTTATAGTCAAAACAACATAACCTATTACAGGATGGGTGAGAGATTGGGCAACCAAACCACGTAGTGTTATGGCCAAAAGGTTTATCCTGGCCAAGTGGGGCTGCTACCTGCAACAATGCTATGCTTTCAGAACCAGCCCATTGAGGGCAGAAATGCAGGAAGTCTTAGGTAATTCACCTATATGAGCTTCGAGTAAGATGCAACTAAGGCTCAGGAGGCAAAACCTGAAGTCAATCCCTACCAGGAGGAGCGGCTGCCCATATCCAAGGTTTCCTGGTATACTGATGATTCCAGTAGGAGCCAACCTGCCAAATGGATGGATATAGCCTTTCGTTGGCTACTGAGGCTATTTAGATGGACAAATGTACAGGCTAAAGCAGCCAATGGGCAGAATTAAGAACTGTTTGGCTAGTTGCCTATAATGAACCTTCACCTCTGGTGACCTGTATTGACAGCTGGGCTGTCTATCATGGACTGACCCTTTAGATTGCTACTTGGCACATTAACCAGTGGATGGTAATGCACCATCCACTATGGGATCAGGCCATATGGCAGAACTTATGGGAAATAGAACACAAGAAGCACGTGACAGTATACCATGTCATGGGGAATGCCCCTCTAGCCCATCATGGGAATGCTGAGGCAGATACGCTGGCAAAAATATGATGGTTGGAGATGGCACCTGCAGGTTATGTGGCACAGTGGCCAACCAGCACCTGCTCCATGTAAGACAGGAAATTATGTGGGCTACGGTTAAGGCGTGGAACTTGCCTGTGTCCTATGCAGAGGTACTTGCAGCCTGTGAGCAATGCACAGTATGTTCCAAGGAGCACCCTCGGAGACAACTGGTGTCACCTGGACAGATCCAGAGAGGTCATGTTCCAATGACACGATGGCAGATAGACATCATTGGACCCTTACCAAAGTCAGAAGGGTACCAGTATGCAGTCACTTGGGTAGATACTGCCACCGGTCTGCTTGCTGTTTACCCCACCTATAACCCTGACCAGAGGGCAGTCACACAGGCTCTGTACTGCCTGAGTGCTGCACATGAGTGAACACTGGCTGGTCCTAGAATGTGACAATGTTACTTACCCATTTCACTGGTTCAATGGTGAGGCAATGGGCTCAAGAGCTGGGGGTGGACTGGAAGTACCATGTTCTCTACAACCCCCAGGCTGCTGGCATCACTGAGGGGCAAAATGGACTCTTAAAACAGGGACTGCGACAGGAGGGGGGCACCAGCTTTCTTACTGATGGACACGCCGCTTATAGACAGTACTTCGGATTTTGAATGAGAGACTCGATGGGGGAGCCCAGCTCCAGTGGAATCCCTCCTGCTAAAGCAGCTGCCTTTATTCCATTGCAGATACACACTAAGGACATTTTACTCAAGCCAGGTTTTGAACAGCAGGGCATCGTGCTCTTGCCTGCCCAATGGCCCTTCTTAAAGGCCAATGGCTTCAATGAACTTGGCCCTAAATCATACAGGCCCCCCATCTGAGATGAGTGGCCTTGTTGGCACCATGCGGAAAGGGGCTAGAGGTGGACCTCCAGTTAACTCCTTGGGTAACCAGCACCTGGACACCTAAGTTAGAAGTGTATTATTCCTTGAGTGCTCAGGGGGACAGCATTATAAAGGCCACCTTTGTAATTTCTTCATGGCCAATAATGAGTTTTCTTATTTTACTACATATAGAACCAGCAGATGATGGTGTATTGGCCAATAAGGTTTGGTATTCCCGTTTTGGGCAAACTCTGGTACCAGCTACTGTGCTGTCTGCAGACAAAACTCTGGCCTGTATTCTGCCAGAGGGAAAAGATTTGTCTCTCTTGGTGCCTCAGACAGCTCTCATTTCACCCATAGCTTCTGATTTGTTGATTCTCTTCCTATAGTTTGTACTGTTTCTGTTTCTGCAATGCACCCCACTCCTTGCACAGTGACCATCATGGAAGATACCTGTGGTTTAGATTGTAAAGCGAGCAAAACGGGTGGAACGTTGGTCAAATAAGTTTGTAGATATGACATATATGTTTGCTTGCATTGGGTGTGGGAGACAGGCTGTAAGCTAGCAAAGTCATTATAGCCTAAGCCTTAGTTTTAAAACTAAGCCTTTCCCCAAACCCTTGACTGTTGCATGATAGAAGGTGGTGCACTCTAATGAAGAATCCCATTTATGCCTCAGATAAGTGACTTTGTATCAGAGACTTCCTTATTTGTATATTGAATGAAAGGTTTTGACTTCTACACTATAAAACGTGGGCATACTGGGGGCTCGCTCTCTCGGTTACTGCTATCACCATTGCAGAAGCATCACTGATCATTTGCTTTTCTGCTTTTCCCTTGGCTTCTCTTGTGGCTTGCCTGTCTTGGAGAGACACCAATAAACAAAATGGCCCACCATCCTCCACCTTATAAATTACTTTATAGTCTGCCCTATAAAGATTTCATAGAGAACCTGCATGTACATGGCCACAATAGCAGCCCCTGGCCATACAGTGTCCTCTCTCTTTCTTTCCTGTGCCTAATGTGTGTTTGTGCACTGCAGTTGGTGGTGGAAACTAAGGCAGTGGATCGGTAGCTAAGGGTAATCCTGTTTTGACTCCCATTATCTTCAGCAAGAAGCAATGTGTTAGCAAGGGACAGCTAGTCAAACCCCGAGAAACCGATCCGCCACAGCCAGAGCCCATATCACCTGTTGGCTGGGTTCGCGCAGACACCGGGGGCGGAGGACAGGCTGGTGGCAGCTGCAAAAAGCGGGGTGCGGGTGGGCGGCTAGCCCACCGCCCACTCACGCATGCCTGTGTGTGTGTGGCCGGGGACCTGTGTATGCGTTCGTGTGCGTGTGTGTTCGCATGGGAGCTTGCACGGGCGCGTGTACGCGTGTCTGTGTGCCTGGCCACTCAGAGTGCTTGGCAATCAATTACAGAACAAGCGGGGCCCAGACAGCTCAGCCACAAGCCCACAGCCTCGCGCTTGCCTAGCGCACTCTGCTGAATTGTCCCCCTCCCGTGGTCCCTGGTTGGCGGACCCGCCCCCAAAGAATGGGACCAGGTACCTCGCTTTAGAGGGTTCCAGCGCTACCACAACCCACTCTCCCCGAGTTGGATAAAGCGCACATTTTCTGCCGGCCTGGAAGGAACGGTTGTGGCAACGTGGGCAGGCTCATTTTGATCATGGGAAGTTTTCTCTCCTGCTGGGATTCTGGGCCATGCGGGCGATGCGAGCAGTCAGCGAGCTGGGCGCCCTACACCGCGCTGCTGGCGAGCGTTTTGGTCCGAGTGGAGTTTGCGCTGGGACCCACCCGCTCCGGCTTCTCAATAAACTTGGTGGAGTGATTCTAGTGAACAGTGCTGGGAGGAGCAGGATACAAATCAGGAGACAGGGGTCCTCGGGAATAGCTTGAGAAGAAAATTCGGGTCTGAGGTGAAGCTCAAATTGTACTATTTTGGAAGTGCTCTCCAGTGCAAGTTTAAAATTAGTGTGTGCTGGCAGTTTCTGCCCAGGAAACTGCCTCATCCACCAAAGCCATAGAATGGGTGAATGTCCAAAAAGTTGTTAGGGGTACAGTGTTGCCCTTCTGTGTCATCAGTAAGATATTGCACAGCTTTTTTATTTGGGAAGAAGGTAAATAGGTTTTCATGTTAAATACATATATTTGGCTACAAATAGTAGTGTTTAGTATTTTTTCTTGTCCACATTTATAAAAAGAGGGAATAGTGACTTCTGTAAGTATAGGAAAAAGGAAAATGAAAGGAGCTAAAAGTAATAAACTGTGTAGTCTGGTGGCTTGTGGGTATTTTGATTTCGTTGATTAAATGGGTTATTTCTTTTCCAATAAGGGGCTTGGTATTTTAAACAGTTGGGGTTTCCCTGTTTAATATGACCCCTGTATGATAATTTAAAGTTATTATTTGTGCTCCTATATTGGAACCTGTTTATGGGTCTTCTCCCTAGGTTTGGCATAATTGTGCAATATGTAAATTTATTTATTCCATTTAAGTGGTCATGTAATTGTATTCTTTCTCCAATGTTCTCTGTTGTGGATGCCCCTTGTAACAAGTTGTGAAGGTTTTTTATACTTTTCAGGGGCTCCATGTATGAGTGCTCTGATAATCCCTGATGTATTTTTATTTTCCCATGGGTTTTCTAAATCATCCTCATATAATACTTTGTCCATGTACTAGCTTTCTTAACTGTATCTTTAAATCCCCTATTTCTGTCTATCTAGCTGGTATTCTTGCTCCTGATGTTAGGTATATTGTAGGGTATGATGTTTTCCATGCTTCCCTAATTCAGTTCCATAATGATGCTTTTCTGTCCTTATTTTTGTCTACTAGCAATCCAAGTTTGTGTTTAGTTTTGGGGTTTTCAATTGCATCTATAACTGCTTTTAATTCATCTGAGGATAGGAGGGTTGTATGTCCTCCCTGTTCATAAATTTTTATTATCCAGTCTACATTTGTATTATTGTCTTGAATTAATGTTTTTCTTAAATCTGCTATCTCTGTGTGTATGGATTAATTCAACAGTTTTCTCATTATTACCATCTTCTTGTTTAATAGTTTTTGTTTTTATTAATTTTGACTCTTGTTAATACTTTCCCTGCTAATTCCTTGCCTTTGTGTGTATCTGCATTTATTTGTTCAATGTTTTAGAGGAGAATTCCTGTAATTTCTTTTCCTTCTGCCCTCTCTATAATAGAGTTTAATTTGTTTGGGTTTTTAAGGTTGCATGAGGCATTTTTTTGCGACTGGGACCTTAAAATTTTTTCTTAGGGAGTCCTCTGTGATCCACCGAGGTCTTTCTGAAGTGGTGTTATAGTGGTTATTTTTTTTCTTAAAGATTTTTCTAAAGAAAGTTTCAATCTTTTCCATTTTCCTTCTTAATGCTAATTCCGACTATGTATTTTCCTAACTGGTAAAACTTTTTGAATTAGTATGTGGATATCTGAAACTAGTTTCTGCTCTATACTTCCTCCAGTACTTTCTTATGCCTTTAGATAGTTTTAGCTTTAAGCAATATAATATAATCATGAATTTGCTCCAGAGCTCTTTTTGTAGATCCTCTCTTTAATATTTTTTATAATTTGTGTGCTTTAGAATGGTGTTTCCAGAGTTGCCTATTCAACAGTGACAACCATCTGCTGAGTCCACCTTGGGATATTCACTTTTTAAAGTATAGGCTGATCAGTACAAATCCCTGACTATGTCAGATCCAGAGGTGGAAGAGGTTTTCCTCAGTTTCCAGCAGAGAGCAACTAAACCATGTGATCTTTATGAATATCCCTTTACTTCTGCCCTCTTGTTTTAAGCCAGAAACATTCAATTGAGACTGCATTTTAAGGCTGAGTGCTGACTATACCAGCTTTCCCAGTAGAGCCCAAGCTCTAGGTCAACCAGGTGTTCCCAATTCAACTTCCCCATGCAGTGGGACACTCCTGTGTTTCTTTCTCACTTACTTTCTCTGCAAGCTGTAGAGAGGGAGAGGAAAGAGCAAGACTTGGGGAGGAAGTGAGAGAAAGAAAAATGCTTTCTCTCAAGTAGAAGTAGTACGGATCCCAGGGGATGGCTGGGAGGCCAGAAATGGAAGTTTAAGCCACATCTGTCTTCTAAAGCAAAAACATCAGGAAGCCACGTGTCAGTCTCTGGAGTCATGATATACTTTTTGTTTTTGATAACACAGAGTACTTTTTTAGGATATGTTTTTTTTTCCCTGTCCATGTTGAGGTCATCTAATGTTATCTGATAATCTGGATTCTTATATGTCTGTCAGTTGAAGTGGAGATAGGAAGCAGTTGTAATAAAGGTATAATATGTATATATCTATCATCTGTGTGTGTATGTGCATATATAAGCATATATATATCACCATGAGAAAGATTAAATGTAATCTTCATGTAAAGTATATAAATAAACTGAAGATTATCACATTATGTGCAAAATCTAAAGCTTGTTTAGTAGTTTGAACAGCTTTAGGATTACTGTTGGAATCCATGGGAGTCCGAAAGACCAGAATAACAGGCTTTATTGAAAGGAAAAAAGGAACCCTGCTGTGCACTTCTCTTGGGGAGAAGAGTGCTGGTTACAGACTAGGGGTGAATTATATAGTGTTTGGGAGAGTCTGAGGGGATACTGAGGCAAAAGTCTTGGTATATCCAGAATGCTCTTCCTTGGGGGGCTTTGAGCATGTGGGTGTTGAATCAAAAGTCCTGGTGTGTCCAGAGCCCCTCCTTGGGGCAGCTTGTTAGCTTTTGGAATTTCTCTGTCTTGGGGCGATAGTCCAGTAAGGGTGAGGTCTGACAGATAAGCGGAACATCAAGAGGGTCGTTTGGAATACACATATCTATCATTTCTCAACTCTGTGGTTACATATAAAAGAAAGGCAGTTATTAATTTTATAATATATGGTGAGGGATGATGAGGAGAAAGAGAAGAAAAAATTGGAAAATTATTGCTTTTTCTGGAGAGAACTTGAGAACCTTGCCAAGCCAAGTCTCTCATCCAGTTAAGGAGGTCATCAATTTCCATGCTGTAAGGTCTGAACCAGGTGATGTCTCTGAAAACCTGAGTGAGGAAGTAAAAAAATTTTGTGAGGAAATAATTGTGAATTTCTTGCTGTGAGTGCCGAGTGGACAGAGTGACATGATGATACATGGTCTCCTGGATGAGCCTCATGAGACGTGCTGGTCTGGTTCCTCTCGAATGGGAGGACATGTGGAGATTTTAAGAGACAGGGAACCTGTTGGTGTAAGTTTTTAGAAGGACCGAATATGTGTGGTTGAAAAGGAAGGGGGTTTGGTGAACATTCAGGAGGGAACTTCTCTGGCTGAGGGGCGGCTTCTTCCTGCTGTCATCCCTACCTATTTGATATTTCCCTCGTGAAGTTCTCCTTGGGGTATTGGGGAATAGGAGTGTAGGAGCATTTGAGTGTAGGTAATCCTAGAGATTTCTCTCATCCTGGCCTGTAGGAACTTGATAAAGAGGGGGCAAGTGTTTGGAGATCAGGAATGCAGAGATAAGGAGGGTTGTATAGCAGGGGTGAAAGTTCTTCCATGGTAAAATTAGAGATTTTTTTTTCTGGCAGCCCTAGAGAGAGCAGTTAGCTTGAACTAAAAGAAATGTTTCATGTCTGTTTGTGGCCTCTTCTTTGGCCAAGAAGACCCAGCGATCTTGTCCCCTTACTGTGTGAGGGGTAAAAAGACTGAGAAGCATTAAGAGGTGAATGTTATTTTTTTTAAAGATTTTATTTATTCATTATAGAGAGGGGAGAGAGAGAGAGAGAGAGAAGGGGGGAGGAGCAGGAAGCATCAACTCCCATATGTGCCTTGAGCAGGCAAGCCCAGGGTTTCGAACCGGCGACCTCAGCATTTCCAGGTTGACGCTTTATCCACTGCGCCACCACAGGTCAGGCAAGAGGTGAATGTTATTTATTCTCCTAGTTCTTCAGGGATATGGGAGAGCTTTAGGGTTAGGGGACCTGTAGGGGTTGAAAGATAGGATTTAGGAGGTTTGCTGATATAAGGTTTCAGATTTTTCTGTTTCGCGAGGGCAGGTTTCAGGGTTGGTGTGTAGGGTTAGGTAGATTTTTCCAATTTTCTGATTGGCGAAGGTCTGCATGCAGTTCTGTAAGAAACTATTGAACAAATGTAAGAGGCAGGGTCTAAAAGTTAGAAAAATAAATAGGAGAGTGAGTGGACTAATGAAAGGCAATAGTTAAGATGCCTAGTTTGTGTGAAACCACTGATTCCATGTATACAGATTCGCTAGGCTTCCTAAAGCAACAAGAAGAGAAATGACCTGTATAGCTTGTTTGGTCCTTAAATTGATGGATAGTGTATTAGGAACTGGAAGAGGCTCATGGGGTGGGATTAGGTTGATATTTGGGGTGTGATAGATTAGGGTACAAGCTTCTTTTCAATTAGTAGGGAGATACATATACTTGTGGTCCCACACGAGTAGAAACACCTGATTGGTTGAGGCAGGTTGAGAGGTGAATAGAGAATGGAAGGACAAGAGTTTGGTTTCTTTTCTCTGTTTCTGAGCTCCAGATGGTCAGGGTGGAGGAAAGAGGAGAGAGTAGAGGATTGTTAGCTAGGGTTACTGATTAAACATTCTTTGAAAACCAGTTTTCTGGCTGTACAAATTCTTTTTTCTCTGTACAAACTTCCTACAACCTGCACAAACCTTCTACAACTTACATAAACCTTCAGCTTTCATTCACTTTCTTATCCAGAAACAACTGGCCTTCATAACAACTTGCTTTTCCTTTTTTTTTTCAAAAGTATTTTCATACCTTATACCTTCTATTATTAAAATCATACAATTCCTTTCTAGTCAGAACTCTTGATTTAAAATTTTTCAACCTCTAGTGACAATCAAGCTGACTTTCTTTTTATCCTAGTTTCTCTTTTCCCAAAGCCTGACTAAAAGAGTCCTTAGTTTTTCATATATTTGCCATATGTAGACCAACCAGCTTCAGGCTTATGGTTGGAGTAAGGCATGCCGTTTTTCTACTTTAGCAGCAGTGGGAGTTGTCAGGATCACGATCTGTGGACCTGTCCATGTGAAAGTCAGTCCTTGGGTGATGTAATGCTGGAAGCACCTCTTGGACAGTCTTTGAACAGTTTCCTGAGTAACCTGTAAATCCTGCAAGTACTTAGGGAAAGGGTGGTTACATTTCTACACTTTGCAGTTAGAGTTTAAGTCCTAGTGACCACTGCTTCTAGCTGGAATTAGCAGCAGGTCCCAGCCTATAATAGGCATAGGACATTGAGATAAGAGGAACAAAGGAGATACTATACATTAAATAAAGTAACAAACTCAGAATGTCAATACCCACAGTAGAGATCTTTGAGAGATAAATAAAACTCAAATATTCAAGCGAGGCATAGTAGATGGCCCTTGTGTTTACAAGAAATGAGATCAGTTTATCTGCTACTTGGAAGAAATACCTTAGTCCTTGGACCTTCAGTGGCATGTCCTTGGACCTTCAGTGGCAATTCCCAGCATGCTGGGCAAGGTCATGTCACAGGTAGCTGGAGCAGGGCTAGAAGAGACTGAACCCTCCCTCCATGGGGCAAGGGGGGCAGCTTACTTCTCATGTCCCTCTTTCCACAGCAGAGGTGTGTCCCTTGATGGGGCCGGGAAGCCTGGCAGGCTTCAGTTCCAAGACCTTTTTACGACTCTTGAAGTAGGGCCCTGATGGAATTCTATGAAGCCCTTTAGGGTGCTGGAACCAAAAGCTAGTATTTCCTGACTTCTTTTGGGCCTTATTTACCTTTCCTGTTACTTCCTTTGTCATTATAGACCTTAAAAGCCATGCTCAGAAGATCTCACTGAAGGGCTTGACTAAGAGCAAAATTGGAAATTCAGTGTTTAAAGAAGCCTATTAGACTGAGGAAAGAAAAGATTTGATCTGTGGTGGTAGGTGGTTGGAGACTGTGGAGGGTCTGAGTTTGATCTAGGGTGAGACTTCAGGTGGTGGGGGTTAAGGTGATGCCTATATAGACTAGGGGCTGAGAATAAAATTGAGCCTTAGCAGAGAAGACACGATACCACTTCATAGCAAGGAAATTAAGAAGGGTGGTAATGTGTCTCCTTGAGGCAGGCAGGGAGGGGCTGCAGAGGAGCAGATCACCTACATATTGTAAGAGAGTACTAGTTTTGAGATTGCATGCTGTTAAATCCTGAGCTAGTGCCTGCCAAAACAAGTGTGGGCTGTTTCTGATCCCCTGGGATAAAATAGTCCATGTAAGTTGCTGGGCTGCATTAATGTCTGGTTCAGTTTAAATAAAGGTTAACAGAAAGTAAGATTTAAGGCAGGGGTCCCCAAACTTTTTACACAGGGGTCCAGTTCACTGTTCCTCAGACCGTTGGAGGGCCGCCACATACAGTGCTCCTCTCACTGACCACCAATGAAAGAGGTGCTTCTTCCGGAAGTGCTGCAGGGGGCTGGATAAATGGCCTCAGGTGGCTACATGCGGCCCGCAGGCTGTAGTTTGGGGATGCCTGATTTAGGGTGTAGAAAAATGGTAAAGAAGGCATTCTTGAAGTCTAGGATTGTGAATGAATGGTCTTTGAGAAAATGTGTGACAGTAATTTGTAGAGATTAGGGACCATTGGATGGAGGGGAATTACTGCCTCATTGATTAGGTATAAGGCTTGTACAAGGCAATAAGCCCCTGAAA
The DNA here is from genome assembly GCF_036850765.1 of Saccopteryx bilineata. Lineage (NCBI taxonomy): Eukaryota > Metazoa > Chordata > Mammalia > Chiroptera > Emballonuridae > Saccopteryx > Saccopteryx bilineata. Next base: position 200,429,094 of record NC_089493.1, on the reverse strand, counting down.
GTTTTTGAACAGGAAGGGTGGGGTATTGCAGGGAGAGTCCATGGGGATGAGTAAGCCTGGTTTAAGAGGTGGGTAAATTATTGGTTTAAGGCCTTAGAAACAGACACAGTTACACATTAAACAATGACTTTACATAAATTTATGAATTAAGGAATTTAAATGAGCATGCTTTACTTGTTCCAATTCAAATTATACTAGAGATATTTTCTGACAAACAAAGAGACAAGACAGATTACTTACTCACATAGCTTAATATAATTCTGCTTTTTAAGTTTTTCAAGATGGCAGGGAGTTGCCAGCATAGAGGGGGGTTGCCAGCACATGGATGGACAGTGTGAGCAGCTGGATGGAAAGAAGGAGGGTCCGATTCTGCAGGCGGAGGAGGAGGAGATTAAACTATTGCTGTGTTGCCACATTGTCAGAGGAGTCAAAAGGATTTAGAGTTCTGAGGACAGGGGAGAGGACGAGGGGTATTAGAAGGCACAGTCAGTCTCTGAGGAGGGGGAAGGATGTGTTGAAGAAGCAAAAAAGACAGCGGAAGCCGGCAGGGTGGGGGAATGGGTCAAAGAAGAAAAAGGGACAGAGCTGTCTATCTGTGAGGAGGGAGGAGAGGTTTAAGAATACTGTGCAGACAGGAGGGGGCCCTGGCCAGCAGGAGAGGAGAAAGAGAGAGTGTGGTATTACAGGTGAATGAGGTGAGGTTTCTTTGGCCAAAAACAGCCTGCGTATAGAACAGAAGGCACAGAAATTAAGGACAGGAGAGAAGGGAGAAGAAAGCCTTCACATAAAGAATTTCTGATGCCCTCCCCATCCGGTGGCAGAAATTGTCAAGATCTCTTAGGATATTGTAATCAAATGTCCCATTTTCAGGCCAATGAGAGTCATTGTCTAGTCTGTACTGAGGCCATGCCATGTTACAGAAGAAGATTAATTTCTTTGGTTTGAGGTCTGAGAGACCGAGTTTGGTGAGGTTTTTTATGAGACATCCTAGAGGGGTCTGGTTGGAAGGCTTAGACTCTGAAGAGCCGTGGAAACAGGTGAGCAAGAGGGGGCATTCCTGTCATTTGTCACTGTCCCAAGAGGAGAGAATCTCCGTGTGGTGGAGTCGTCCCTAATAGAGGTCGTCACCACCTGTCAGGGAGCTCCAAGGACGAGAAGTCCAAGAGAGTGGAGATGTTTGGCTAGGCGCCTAGTCTTCCGTGCAGTCCACTGAGACTGAGTCAAACTTCTCAAAACATGAGGTGTTTCAGAGAAAACCGTCTTACCAGGAAGGGGTGTTTTTAGAGAGAAATTTGGAGGCCAACTGGGGAAGGGGAAGGGAGAAACTCCTTACCTTCTGGTCCAGCAGGGGTTCAGGACAGGGTTAGACTTCCGGCCAATCAACCTACAATTGCACATCCAAACAGAATCAGGGAGTAAGCCCGGGATGAGCTGCCACTGCCCATAACTTCCCTGGCTATAAGTTTTGATGGCAAAGAGGGATCGTCCAGGCAGTTAGTACCCTGTCCCGTGTTTCAGCACCAAATGTTGGAATCCATGGGAGTCCGAAAGACCAGAATAACAGGCTTTATTGAAAGAAAGAAAGGAACCCTGCCGGGCACTTCTCTTGGGGAGAAGAGCACTGGTTACAGACTAGGGGTGAATTATATAGTGTTTGGGAGAGCCTGAGGGGGTACTGAGGCAAAAGTCCTGGTATGTCCAGAATGCTCCTCCTTGGAAAGCTTTGAGCATGTGGGGGTTGAATCAAAAGTCCTGGTATATCCGGAGCCCCTCCTTGGGGCAACTTGTCAGCTTTTTGGAATTCATCTGTCTCAGGGGCAATAGTCCAGTAAGGGTGATGTCTGACAGATAAGCGGAACATCAAGAGAACAGTTTGGAATACACATATCTATCAATTACACAGTAAGATCTTGATAAAGTCATATAGCCGGGACAAGAAGAAGCTGATCTATTTTTGTATCTGCATAAGCATATATATGATTTTCTCCTGGTTGCAGCTGTCAGGATTCTCCTGGGCCTCTGGTTGCAGCCTGGTGAATCATCTGATGTGCACAGAACTAAACTTTGACCTTTGTGCCAACACCATCAGATCACAAGCAACACTAGACTACATTTTATTCAGGAGCATATAAAAAATTCTGTTAACTCCCATGTTGCTGACAAATAGAGAAGTAGAATCATACTGTGAGAGGCAAATGTTAAATGACTTACAGATAAAAAATCATAACTCAGAGGAAATTACGTTTTATATGTGCACAGATAAGACATAAACTGTCACACTAAAGCAGATTCTAAACTGGAACGGTCTCCTAGTGTCTTGATATTTTGAACACCACAGAAATAAAGAGAGAAATTAAGTGTAATGCACCTCTAAAGCAAAATGATTTTTTCTTGGAGAAAAAGAAATCAATAATTTTGTAATTTAGTGAAATATGTTAAATTTTGGGTTCTTAATGATGTTTCTTTCTTCTTCTCCAAAGGTGCCAGCAGAAAGATCCCCTCGCAGATGGAGTATCTCAGGGATCAGAACATCAGAGAAGCCCAACTCTGTGGACACTGCATATACCTTATCCTTCAAAATACCAGTAAGTGTTTCTCTTCTCTAAGAGACTGCTGTACTCTGCTTCTTTCTTAGAGTTAGAGAGAGGTACTAAGGAATAGAACATTTCACTCATGAAGATTTTCTTTATAATACTGAGGTTTGAGGAGAGTGTTATCAACTTCATGGATTGACTGCGATTAACATCTACTACTTTCAGGATCAGGCTTATCAGGTTTTAGGGAATTGTATTTTTCCTTGTAGGATACTTCCAATATATATAATTAAATTGAAATTCTCTTGAACTACAGAGTGCAAATCTTTGTAGAATGCCCTTTTATCAAGTCACTAGCCAAAACCTATCACAATTCTGTAAAGATGCTGGTGAGATTTGGGGGGGGGGGGAGGATGGGCTATGAAATATATATATATATTTTTTTTAATTTTCTAGAACTGAAACTTAAGTGGAGAATGATGAAACTCATAAAGTTACAGAGCAAATTATCAGAATTTAAACAATTATGAGTTCCAATACTGAATCTGGCCTGTACTTTGCTTAAGTCATCCTTTAAATAACCATCTAAGTGCTTAGGAAATACCCTGGAAGAAATATCCCAGTTTAAAATACTTTCTACACTGAGAATCAGTGTCAAATTCAAAGGGATGCTTCTGGAAAGGCTCTGAGTAGCCAAGTTTGCTGACCATGAGTTGCAAGCCTAGTTTGGACCATTTTGAAATAACTCCAAGTAACCCATATTTTATTTTATTTTATTTTAAGATTTTATTTATTCATTATGGGGGGGAGGAGCAGGAAGCATCAACTCCCATATGTGCCTTGACCAGGCAAGCCCAGGGTTTTGAACCGGCAACCTCAGAGTTTCCAGGTTGACGCTTTATCCACTGCGCCACCACAGGTCAGGCAGTAACCCATATTTTAATTAATCCACTTTCTTTGTTTATTGAGCAAAAAATATATTTATAGTTTAATTATTAAAATTTATTGTTTTTAAACTTGAAGAGAATTACTTGCATAAGTTGGTAATTATTGTAGATAGAATGGTAACCAAAATAAAATAGAATAAGCTTTTCTATGGGAAAATGATCATTTTTTTAAATTCAGCAAAGTGAATATATTCTTTGTTTACTTATTTCAATACTATTATTTTTATAATTTTTTTTAATGGGGCGACATCAATAAATTAGGATACATATATTCAAAGATAACAAGTCCAGGTTATCTTGTCTTTCAATTATGTTGCATACCCATCACCCAAAGTCAGATTGTCCTCTGTCATCTTCTATCTAGTTTTCTTTGTGCCCCTCCCCCTCCCCCTTTCCCTCTCCCTTTCCCCCCTCCCCCCCCGTAACCACCACACTCTTATCAATGTCTCTTAGTTTCACATTTATATCCCACCTACATATGGAATAATGCAGTTTCTGTTTTTTTCTGATTTACTTATTTCACTTCCTATAATGTTATCAAGATCCCACCATTTTGCTGTAAATGATCCGATGTCATCATTTCTTATGGCTGAGTATTCCATAGTGTATATGTGCCACATCTTCTTTATCCAGTCTTCTACTGAAGGGCTTTTTGGTTGTTTCCATGTCCTGGCCGCTGTGAACAATGCTGCAATGAACATGGGGCTGCATGTGTCTTTACAAGTAAATGTTTCTGAGTTTTGGGGGTATATACTCAGTAGAGGGATTGCTGGGTCATAAGGTAGTTCTATTTGCAGTTTTTTGAGGAACCACCATACTTTCTTTCATAATGGTTGTACTACTTTACATTCCCACCAACAGTGTATGAGGGTTCCTTTTTCTCCACAGCCTCTCCAACATTTGCTATTACCTGTCTTGTTAATAATAGCTAATCTAACAGGTGTGAGGTGGTATCTCATTGCAGTTTTGATTTGCATTTCTCTAATAACTAAAGAAGATGAGCATCTTTTCATATATTTATTGGCCATTTGTTCTTCTTCCTGGGAGAAGTGTCTGTTCATGTCCTCTTCCGATTTTTTATTGGATTGTTTGTTTTTTTGTTGTTGAGTTTTATGAGTTCTTTGTCTATTTTGGATATTAGGCCCTTATCTGAGCTGTTGTTTGAAAATATCATTTCCCATTTAGTTGGCTGTCTGTTTATTTTGTTATCAGTTTCTCTTGCTGAGCAAAAACTTCTTAGTCTGATGTAGTCCCATTCATTAATTTTTGCCTTCACTTCTCTTGCCTGTGGAGTCAAATTAATAAAATGCTCTTTAAAACCCAGGTCCATGAGTTTAGTACTTATGTCTTCTTCTATGCACTTAATTGTTTCAGGTCTTATGTTTAGATCTTTGATCCATTTTGAATTAATTTTAGTACAGGGGGACAAACTGTAGTCCAATTTCATTCTTTTGCATGTGGCTTTCCAGTTTTCCCAGCACCATTTATTGAAGAGGCTTTCTTTTCTCCATTGTGTGTTGTTGGCCCCTTTATCAAAAATTATTTCACTATATATATGTGGTTCTATTTCTGGACTTTCTATTCTGTTCCATTGGTCTGAGTGTCCACTTTTCTGCCAATACCATGCTGTTTTGATTGTCGTGGTCCTATAATATAGTTAGAAGTCAGGTATTGTAATGCCCCCAGCTTCATTCTTTTTCTTTAGGATTGCTTTGGCTATTTGGAGTTTTTTATAGTTCCATATAAATCTGATGATTTTTTGCTCTATTTCTTTAAAAAACGTCATTGGAAGTTTAATGGGAATTGCATTAAATTTGTATATAGCTTTGGGTAATATGGCCATCTTGATTATATTTATTCGTCCTAACCAAGAACAAGGAATATTCTTCCATCTCATTATATCTTTTTTGATTTCTCTTAACAATGGTTTATAGTTTTCATTATATAAGTCCTTTACATTCTTTGTTATATTTATTCCTAAGTATTTTATTTTTTTTTGTTGCAATTGTGAAGGGGATTATTCTTTTGAGTTCGTTCTCAGTTGTTTCATTGTTGGTATATAGAAAGGCTATTGACTTCTGTATGTTAATTTTGTATCCTGTTACCTTACTGTATTGGCTTATTGTTTCTAGTAGTCTTTTTGTGGACTCTTTGGGGTTTTCGATGTATAGGATCATATCATCTGCAAAAAGTGATACCTTTACTTCTTCTTTTCCGATATGGATGCCGTTTATTTCTTTATCTTCTCTGATTGCTCTGACTAGAACCTCCACATTAAATAAGAGTGGAGAGAGTGGACAACCCTGTCTTGTTTCTGATTTAAGGGGGAAAGCCTTCAGTTTAGTGCCATTTAATATGATGTTAGCTGATGGTTTATCATATATGGCCTTTATCATGTTGAGATATTCTCCTTCTATACCCATTTTGTTGAGAGTCTTAAACATAAAATTGTGTTATATTTTATCAAAAGCCTTTTCTGCGTCTATTGATAAGATCATGTGGTTTTTGTTCTTTGTTTTGTTGATATGGTGTATTACATTAACCGTTTTACGTATGTTGAACCATCCTTGAGATTCTGGGATGAATCCCACTTGATCATGATGTATTATCTTTTTAATATGTTGTTGTATTTGATTTGCTAGTATTTTGTTTAGTATTTTAGCATCTGTATTCATTAGAGATATTGGTCTGTAGTTTTCTTTTATTGTGCCATCCTTGCCTGGTTTTGGTATGAGGGTTATGTTGGCCTCATAAAATGTGTTTGGAAGTATTGCTTCTTCTTCAATTTTTTGGAAGACTTTGAGTAGAATAGGAACCAAGTCTTCTTTGAATGTTTGATAAAATTCACTGGAATAGCCGTCAGGGCCTGGACTTTTATTTTTGGGGAGGTTTTTAATGGTTTTTTCTATTTCTTCTCTACTAGTAGGTCTGTTTAGGTTTTCTGCTTCTTCTTGACTCAGTCTAGGAAGGTTGTATTGTTCTAGGAATTTATCTATTTTTTCTAGATTGTTGTATTTGGTGGCATAAAGTTTTTCATAGTATTCTAAAATAATTCTTTGTATATCTATGATGTCTGTGGTGATTTCTCCTCTTTCATTTTGGATTTTGTTTATTTGAGTTGTTTCTCTTTTTTCCTTGGTAAGTCTTGCCAAGGGTTTGTCAATTTTGTTGATCTTTTCAAAGAACCAGCTCCTTGTTCTATTACTTTTTTCTATAGTTTTTCTGTTCTCAATTTCATTTATTTCTGCTCTGATTTTTATTATCTCCTTTCTTCGGCTGGTTTTGAGTTGTCTTTGTTCTTCTTTTTCCAGTTCCTTAAGGTGTGAAGTTAAGTGGTTCACTTGGGCTCTCTCTTGTTTGTTCATATATGCCTGAAGTGATATGAACTTCCCTCTAATCACTGCTTTTGCTGCATTCCATAGATTCTGATATGTCGTATTGTCATTTTCATTAGTCTGTATATATCTTTTCATCTCTGCACTTATTTCTTCTTTGACCCATTTATTTTTTAAAAGTATGTTGTTTAGTTTCCACATCTTTGTGGGATTTTTTTCTTCTTTTTTTGCAGTTGAATTCTAGTTTCAAGGCTTTATGATCAGAAAATGTGCTTGGTACAACTTCAATTTTTCTGAATTTGCTGATGTTGTTTTTGTGGCCCAACATATGGTCAATTCTTGAGAATGATCCATGTACACTGGAGAAAAATGTATACTCAGTCACTTTGGGATGAAATGTCCCGTAGATGTCTATCATATCCAGGTGCTCTAGTGTTTTGTTTAAGGCCACTATGTCTTTGTTGATTCTCTGTTTGGATGACCTATCTAGAGCCGTCAGCGGTATATTGAGGGCTCCAAGTATGATTGTATTTTTGTCATTTTTTGTTTTAAGGTCAATAAGTAGCTGTCTTATATATTTTGGTGCTCCTTGGTTTGGTGCATATATATTAAGAATTGTTATGTCTTCTTGATTCAGTGTCCCCTTAGCCATTATGAAATGGCCATTTTTGTCTCTGAGTACTTTTGTTGTCTTGTAGTCAGCATTATCAAATATGAGTATTGCTACGCCTGCTTTTTTTTTGGATGTTATTTGCTTGGAGTATTGTTTTCCAGCCTTTCACTTTGAATTTGTTTTTATCCTTGTTACTTAGATGAGTTTCCTGTAGGCAGCATACAGTTGGATTTTCTTTTTTAATCCATTCTGCTACTCTGTGTCTTTTTATTGGTGAGTTTAATCCATTTACATTTAGTGTAATTATTGACACTTGTGAGTTCCCTATTTTCATTTTATAGATTGCTTTCTGTTAGTTTTGTGTCTTGTTTGATCCTTCTCTTTCGTTTTTCTATCTTTTCTTTTTATTTGGTTGTATTCCATACATCGTTCCTCTGTTGCTATCTTTCTTATTTCATGTGCTTCTGTGGTGGTTTTTTCAATGGTGGTTACCTTTAAGTAATGAAAAGTGTTCCTACCCAGTTCATTGTAGCACACTATTTTGTGAGTACTTTTGCATTTCATCGTCCTTTGCTACTGTTAATCTCCATCCTCTCCCCCCTTTCTTTTTGTTGTTGTCACCGTTTAAATTTGGTTTTATTGTGTTCTTCTTGGAGCTTTTACTTGTGGCTTTGTTTTTTTTTTGTTCTTTGTATCTGATTGGAGAACCCCCTTTAGTAATTCCTGGAGTGGGGGTTTTCTGATGATAAATTTTCTCATCTTTTTTGTATCTGTGAATGTCTTTATTTCTCCTTCATATTTGAAGGATAGCTTTGATGGGTATAGTATTCGTGGCTGAAAGTTCCTCTTTTTCAGTACTTTAAATATTGGGGTCCACTCTCTTCTAGCTTGTAGAGGTTCTGCTGAGAAATCTGATGATAATCTAATGGGCTTTCCTTTATATGTTGTATTCTTCTTTTCCCTGGCTGCCGTGAGAATTTTTTCTCTGCTGTTGGTTTGTGCCAATTTCATTATGATGTGCCTTGGAGTAGGTTTGTTGGGGTTAAGAAAACTCAGAGTTCTGTTTGCTTTATGAATTTGAGGCTTTATTTCTTTCCACAAGCTTGGGAAGTTCTCATCTATTATTTGTTTGAGTATGTTCTCCGTTCCATTTTCTCTCTCTTCTCCCTCTGATATACCTATTATTCTTATGTTATTCTTTCTGATTGAGTCAGATAATTCTTGTAGGGCTATCTCATTTTTTTTAATTTTTGAGTGTCTTTCTTCTTCTCTCTGGTTGTGCCTCAAGTTGCTTGTCTTCTATTTCACTAATCCTCTGTTCTATCTGGCCTGTTCTATTAGCTAAGCTTGTTACCTCATTTTTCAGCTCATGAATTGAGTTTTTCATCTCTGTTTGATTTGTTTTTATAGTTTCAATTTCCTTGGAAATATATTCTTTGTGTTCGTTGAGTTGTTTTCTGAGCTCCCTAATTTGCCTCTCTGTGTTTTCTTGTATATCTCTGAGTATTTTTAAGATTTCTATCTTGAATTCTCTGTCGTTTAGCTCCAAGGTTTCCAATATATTAAATTTTTTCTCCATAGATTTTTCCTCATCTATCTGTGTTACCTCTCTTTCTTTTGTATCCATGATATTTGATTTTCTCTTCCTTAATTGCATCTTAGGGTGGTTTTGTTGATAGTATTAATGAGATTTAATAAAGAATAAAAAGTTAAAAAAATAAAAAATCGAAAAAAGTTGTGTTTTTTTTAAATTAATAATGAAATAAAGAAAAATAAAATTAAAATAAAAAAAGGAAATTATTCCCCCCCTCCTTTTTTCCTCTCCTCTCCTCTCCCCTCTTTTTTGAGAAAATCTTGTGGTGAACTGTGAATTATATTGTATTAAATAGAACAAACAATGTCTGTAATGGAGGGCCTGAATTGGGGAAAAGTAATAAAGGGGCAAAAAATAAATAAATAAATAAATAAATAAATAAATAAATAAGGGGGGTATGCACCCACAAAAAGCAAATAAGGAAAAAATTTGTATCAAGAATAAAATGATTTGTGTTTAGGTGTTGGTTGACTAAGAGTTATGATGAGAGGAATAAGAGGGAAACAGGAAAATGGGGGGACTAATTAAAAAATTACTATTGTATTTCATGGAACTAGAACTTGATAAAATGGAGAGCCAGGGGTGGGAGCACTGCTAGTGAGTTAAAAAGGTGAAGTAAAAACCCCCCAAAATTCCACAAACTTAAGTTTGATTCCCAGATATGATAATTTGTTCGTTATTGAGGTTTGAATGAGAGGAGGCATAAAAGAGAAAGGAAGAAACTAATATACAGGGAGAAAAGAAAGAGAGAGAGAGAGAGAAAAAAAAAAGAGGGAACCACTAAAAGAAGAAAAAAGAAAAAAGAGGGGGGAGAGAGAGAGAGAGAGATAGAGAGTTAAGGGTTTTGGAGTGTAACCCTCATAGAGATAAAGGAAGAGGAAAGAAAAGATTATGGGAGATGTAACACTTATGGGTAGTGTAGTTCAAGGAGAGAAGAGAGTAAGACCAGTAGAGTGAAACGACCAAATTGGAGGAGGGAAAAAAAAAATCAAGGATGAAGATAAGAGAAACAAACAAACAAATATAATAAAATGGGATAGGTTATAAAGTCTGCAGATTATTCTTGATTTTGAGAGGTTATCTTCTTGGTTTTTCTTTTCTCTCCCTCTTCCTGGTTGGTGACTCTGTACCCTGGGTTCTGCCTCTTTGGCACACTCAGGTAGAGGTTTGCAGTTGATAGGTCTCTATGGCGATGTCATGTATTGTGCTTTAGTCACGTTGGCAGTCGAGGCTCATTAGCATTTATAGGCTCCGACAGTGAGAGAGTCCGTGTTCCTGGAGCCTCTCTCCTAGTCTTTCCTTCCTCAATTAGTAGCCTGATAATCCAGCTATGGGGTTGCTGCTGCCTCTGCCTGGATAGTAAGAGGCTCAAAGAGCTGGAAACTCCCCACTCTATTCCCACTCAGCACAGGGCTCTGGGTAAGGCTCAGTCAGTGTGAGCTGCTAGCATAATCAGGCAGGGCTTCCACCCACTCAAAGACTTCTGGCTCTGCCACTCTGTCCGGTAACACGGGTGGGTACCCACTCCTGGGGCGCTTGGAGGAAACTCTCGCTCACTATCTGCGTGCGCAGACCAGGATGTCAGGCCGGAAGTCTCGCCCTCTGAGTGAAACCCCCCACCTGCACTGAAAATTTCCAGCGTTGGAATTGGCTCTCGCTCCGTCCCCATGTGCGGCTTTTTCAAGGCGCTGGGGCGGCCTGAGATTCCGCTTTCGGCCCACACAAAGGCCCCTGACTCTGCCCCTCTGTGGGATAACATGGGCGGGCACTGCCGAGGCACTTGGAGGAATCTCTCACTCACTATCTGTGCGCGCAGACCAGGATATCAGACCAGCGGCCTCACCCTCTGAGTAAAACCCCTCCTGCATGGACAAGTTCCAGCATTGGAATTAGTTCTCACTCCCTTCCCATGCGCGGCTCCCTCAGGGTGCTGGGGCGGCCTGAGATTCCGCTTTTGTCCCACACAAAGACCCCTGACTCTACCCCTCTGTGGGATAACACGTGCGGGCACTGCCGAGGCACTCGGAGGAATCTCTCACTCACTATCTGCATGCGCAGACCAGGATATCAGACCATCGGCCTCACCCTCTGAGTGAAACCCCCTTCCGCACGGAAAAGTTCCAGTGTTGGAATTAGTTCGCGCTCCCTCCCCGTGCGCGGCTCCCCCAGGGTGCTGGAGCGGCCCGGAGATTCCGCTTTTGGCCCACACAAATGCCTCTGACTCTGCCTCTCTGTGGGACAACACTGGTGCACATTCCCGGGGCTTTGGAAGGAATCTCTCGCCCACTATCTGTGTGCGCCGACCAGGAGATCGGGTAAAATGGCTGCCCCACTTGTCTTTCTTTGTCTGGGTTTGGTGCGAGTGTTAGCTGTATTGCCTGGGTTGTCACAGGAACAGTTTTTCCTTGGCTTAGATCTCCGTGCGACAGCCTGGTTCAGCCGTTTGTGCCACGGCCTGGATCTATTCACCCCCTTTGCCCGCCTTAGTTTCTATATTCTCAATTTCCAGTGAAAGCTGCACTGTTTAGGTTAGTGAGGAAGGTGGAGCATTTCTTACTCCCTATTTCCTTCGGGGTTTGGTTATATATTTAGCTAATTTTTCGCTTGATCATACCTTTGGGTGTATTGTGAAGCATCTGGAGGCTCCAAGGATAGGTTTTTTTGTTTCTGGTTGAAGATCTTGTTGTGTTTTGGGGGAGATTTATCGGTATCGCTTCCTACCCCGCCATTACTCTGACGTCATCTCTTCAATACTATTTTTTTAAAGTTGAGATGATCTTTTAAGTAGAACTGGTATTTTGAGATATATAAGTAGACATTTATTAGTAAGTTACTTAAATGATGGTTTATTTTTGATTAATCTTGAGGAGCAAGTTTTCATCTTATTATATCTTAGTGTCTTGTTGTTTGTGGATATCTATTACTGTGCCCTTTAAAGTTTTACAAACTTTTTCATTTGTAAAGATCACAAGCAAATGTTGGATTAATATTCTAACCCAGTTGTGACTGGAATTTCAAAATATCAACTTTCCTGTCTTTTATTAAATTTCTTTATTCCATAGACATAGATACCTACTTTTTAAAACTTTATGAATGAAGAAAGCATTTTTCCTCTCCCATCCTCATTTTCCAGTTGAAACAGAGATCAAATATACTGAAAGTATCCACATGCAGAATTTGGCAAAAGGGATTGAATTGGAATTTGAAGTTTTAATACACCCATGCTGAATAGAATGGTGACAATAAGGTGACAGCTAATCTAAGGTTTGCCTTAATAATAAGACTAAATTATTCTTAAGTAAAAGTAATAAGTGAATAATGCATATACATGAAGGCTAAAACTACTTACACACCTCTTACTCAGTAGTTAATTTCCTGATACTCTGAGCCACCTGATGACTTTAGAAATAATGAGGGAAAGAAAGAGTTCTTTGTGTAACCAATTGGGGCTCGAGCCCAGCTACTTAGCCCTCCAGGAGAATTAACTATTCCCAAACCCTCACCTAGACAATTGTTTAAAAATGAACCATCAGAGCATACCAGTTGCGGAGCCAGGAAAACAACCTGCATCCACTTAGGATAAAGGCTAATAGCTTTACATTTATCAATAGCCCTTAAGGGCACCATTGTTTCACAAACTAAAGTCCCTCTTCACCTTCCCCATCTCTCCATATAAATAACAAATAACCTCATTAGCAATTTGTGTATTTTAAAACTGCTTTAAAAATCCATACATAAATGCACATATATGTATGTTTTGCTTGTATTCCAATAAGTGGGATTTTGACCTGTTTTTATTATAAATATTTAGGACAACTTAATAGGTCAGAACATGTAAACTACATCATCTGTTTAATAGCCGCCATCTTACTATGCTATTTTTTGTAACATTCATACTTCTTTGTTGATTGATATTTAAATTGTTTCCCTTTTTTGACACAAAATAAAGATGCAATGAACATATTTGAACAAGTACCTTTTTGTCCCAATGTGATTCAGTCAGATTTCTGAAGTAGAACTAATAGATATAGAGTATGGACTTATCAAACTGTTCTTTACAAAAGCTATACTAATTTCTATGACCACCAGCAGATTAAGATCACTCTTATCTTTCAAACAACTGTTTATATCTGATCAATACAATGGATGAATAGTAATAATAAACATGTATATAGTATTTACTCTGTGCCAAACACTGTTCTAAGCATTTTACGTAAAATAGCTCATTGATAATCTCAACAACTCTATGAGGTAGTTACTCTCATGACCTCATTTTAAAGATGAGAAAACTAAGACAGAAATTATTAAAAATTGCACAAGATCACACATTTTAGAAAATGGTAGAACTGTGGTTTAAATCCAAGAAGTCTGGCTCTAAGTCTACATTCTGACTTAAACTTTAAGCTATTTTGCATCTCAAAAAAAAAAAAAGGCTGGGGAATGGAAGATTTCTTTGTTCTAATTTGTATTCCTCTAATGCCTAGTAAGTTGAACCTATTTTCATGTTTTTGTGTTTTATGACTTCATTCCTTTGCTCATTCCTCTATTAAGCTTCTCGTCATTTATTTTTAATGATTTGGAGTAGTGGCTTTTTATTGCAATAATTTCTCACTGAACCTCATTGATAGGTTCTGCAACTTTAAGCTAAATGACATATAAAGAAACCAGTTTTACCCTAGAGTAATTGATATAAACAAGAGTTAAGTGTGACAGGATTATGGGAGGAGGGCTTTTCTAAATAGTTTGTTGTTCCCCAAGATTCTGATGAGTGTTGGGAAAGAAAAAAGGTTTAGGCAGATGTTCATAAGAAACAAAGTGAGGAATTTAATAATTGAGATATTTCTTAATTTTTTATTCTTGTATGACACTCTGACACTCCCCTCCACAGCTCAGCAGTTTAAAGGGACAATGAGCATTCATTATGTCACAAGAGTTCTGTGGGTCAGAATTTCAGGACCCAGTTTGCAGGGTGCTTCTGGTGCAGGGTGTCCTAGCAGTGCAGTCCAGATGCCAGCCAGGCTACGATCACCTGAAGGTTGTTTGGGGCAGGAGGATGACTCACTCTTATGACTGTTGTTAAACTGCATTTCTTCACTGGCTGTTGGCAGGAAGACTTAGTCCCTAGCCACATGGACCACAGCTCTGTAGAGCAGTTTGAGTGTTCTCAGGTCATGGCTATTGTGTCTCCTGGAGTGAATGTCCACAAGAAGAGCAAGGGGGAAGCTCAGTGCCTTTTATGACAGTCTTGGAAATCATATACTGTTACTTCTACCTTATTCTGTTCCTTAAAAGGGATTCACTGAACTAACCCAAATGTAAGGGGAAGGGAATTAGGCTTCTTTTTTTTAATACCCTAAGGTTAAATTTACTTCCTCATGGAATTCCTCACAGGTAAAATATTTAACGGTATTGAGATTACACACAGGGCTGAAACAAAGACAGCATGTATATTTTTAAAATTTCAGTTTTAAGTTACATTTGGCATTTAGTGTTATTTTATACTGTTAGTTTCGGGTGTACAGCATAGAGGTTAGACAGTTATGTAATTGACAAAGTGGTTTCCTTAGTATGTTGAAGACACATTTGGCACCGTACATCATTATTACAGTATTATTGCCTGTATTCCTTAGGCTGAACTTTAGCCTTCACTTTTTAATGGGAGGAATGCTAAAAAATTTGAGTCCTTCCATTGCAAGGTCTTACGGATTTGTGTAGGATAAAGACTGCTCTCTAGAATAGTACAGTCCTATTTGGGAAAGCTAGGTATATATAAAAACATATGATATATTCCCAGAGTACTTGTGAATTGCTTTTTCAAATTAACATTGCCTCAGTATTGTTCCAATTTATTAACCTTAATTGGAGAACATTAAAAATCTTGTCTCGCCCTGGCCGGTTGGCACAGCGGTAGAGTGTCGGCCTAGCGTGCGGAGGACCCGGGTTCGATTCCCGGCCAGGGCACACAGGAGAAGCGCCCATTTGCTTCTCCACCCCTCCGCCGCGCTTTCCTCTCTGTCTCTCTCTTCCCCTCCCGCAGCCAAGGCTCCATTGGAGCAAAGATGGCCCGGGCGCTGGGGATGGCTCTGTGGCCTCTTCCTCAGGCGCTAGAGTGGCTCTGGTTGCAACATGGCGACGCCCAGGATGGGCAGAGCATCGCCCCCTGGTGGGCAGAGCGTGGCCCCTGGTGGGCGTGCCGGGTGGATCCCGGTCGGGCGCATGCGGGAGTCTGTCTGACTGTCTCTCCCTGTTTCCAGCTTCAGAAAAGTCAAAAAAAAAAAAAAATCTTGTCTCTTCATTAAAAAAAAAAATGCTATTCTCGAGTATCTGTTAGTTGAACTCCTTAGGGTAAACTCAGAAATTCTGAAATTTAACTACTTGATCTATCTATTATGCCAAATGTATAAAGTACAGAAGAGAAATAGCAGCATTTTAAATATACCTTATGAACTCTTTGACTCTCAGAAGAAATAGCTAGCCATTGCTCCTTTAATTATCCTAGTTAGCTAATTGCTAATGTAAAAGAAGTACAGATATCAAATGAGCTTTCTGAATGCAAAGTTAATTTATTTATCCAGACTCTCAGTTTATAGATCTTTATATAAACTACTGTCATTTTTTAGCATTGAATTTAATTAAACATTTCCTCCTAGTAAGATCATTTCTGTTTAAACAGAGAGGCAATATAGTGTGAAAGAGGGTAGGTTTGAGATGAGATGAATTTGGGCTTGAATCTTTATTTTGTTATATATTACCAATCTGACCTTGGACCAGCTACTGAATCTCTGAGTCTATTTCCTTGTCTATAAAGAATCTATTTCCTCCATTATTTCTGAGGCTTATTGTGAAGATTAAATGAAAATCACGTGACAGGTTGCCTTTTAGATACACAGTAAATCTTAGTTACCTTTATTTTACACTTTTCCCTTCTGGAATGAAGAGAATAGCAGCAAAGATTTCCGGGAGGAGACTTATTTAAACTGAGACCTAAAGGCCCAGCTCTATCCTGGCAGTGGGAATAACATGTACAAAGCAAAAGGTGAAGACAAGCTTGACAGTTGTAAGAACAGATCAAAGGTTTTGTTCCCTACACATAGTTGGTATAAGTTTGGAGAGATAGTTTGGAGCCAGATCTTAAGGCCTCTTGAGGTTTATGGCAAACATTCATTTGCATTTAATTCTGAATATAGTTGAAATCATTGGAGAATTAAAATCTACAAGGGCTGTAACTCTTTGATTACACAAATTTTGAGACAGTAGGCTGTACTTAATTCTCAAGGAGGTATTTATTTTTCTTTTATTCACAATCTGAAGTCCTTATGTGTATGTCTTGGTTTCAAGGTATTTTTTGTTAGTTTTTTTTATAGTCCAATGAATAAACTTTTGTAGAAGAGATTCATGTAGATCTATGATGATCCTGACTCAGTAAGAACTTGAAAATAACTGCAGGGACTGAGATATAACCTCCCCCTCATCTGTTCTGTTTGTTTCTGTTCCCAGAAGTTATTTTTTTCTAACTTCTTTTTTTTCAATTACTGCACTTTTAAGGAAGGTTAGGGATTGAGCATTTGAAGTAGGTTCTGCTATCTCCCTCTCTTGTTTTTCTGTGGAACGTTGCACAGTTTTTACTGTTGGCTATGCAGATTTTCTGGAACCCTTCTAAGGTACATATACTCCCATTGCCTTTTCTCTTTGTGCTAACAACATTTGATTGCTATGCCTCTATCATCTGGATTACATGGTATAAGATAATATTGGGGATTTGTTTATTAACCTGTTAACTCTTAAATGACTTTTTGAAAGTTTGGGAGTTTAATTTTACAGAATAAAAAATCTTGTCAGCACCTTTAGAAGAGAGCCAACTTTACATACTGACACTTACAAATAGTCAAATATTTCATTCAAAATAGTCAACAGCATAGTTAAGGGTTTTGTGAAATGATTTATATGTAACCAAAAATTTATGGCTGTGATGTGAATGATTTGATGAAATCAGTACCAAATACTTTTTTAACAAAGTAAAATATATTATGTGTCTAGATCGGGTACTATTTCTCTTCACCATTTCTTTTCTTCTGAGTTACCAAGGGCATTGTGGAAACAGAGATGTACTCACTTCCCCCCACTCTGCACTTTCCAGAAGCACCCAGGAGAAGGGCTGGGTTTGTTTTTCTGTCTTCTGTTAGCTTTGGAGAAGGAAGAAGATGACTAAGATTTAATTACTCTTAGTGTGTTAGCTAGCATATATTAAGTACTTAATTTTCTCATTTAGTATTTATAACACAGGTGATATTCTCTAGAAACTGAGAGTAACTTACCCATGGTCACATATCTCTTAAATAGTGCAGTGAGATTTGAACTCAGGTCTCTCTAATTCTGAGGCTATATCTGTCCTTTCTTCTTTTCCCTTCCTTTTTTTCATTTCCTTTCCATTTCCTTCCTCTCTATTTTTTCTCTTTTCTTTCCTCTTCTTTACTACCTTCTGTTGCCTTCTGTCCCCATCCTTTAAAAAAAAACTAACATTTTATTATTATAGAAGTAGTCCAGGTACATTGTTGAAAATTATAATATATATATAATTTATTTGTTTAAATATTTAGATAAGCAAAAAATTCCCACTACTTGTCATTTTAGGGCACTTAATGTTAACTTGCTTTCTTCCCAGCTGACTCTCTACATTATAATACACTTTTATCTCATTTAATGAGCTGATTAACCTGAAGATTTCTTTAAAAATGATTTGTTTGACCAATGGCAGCTAGTATCATGCATTTTTATCTACTTGTTATGTCTTTAAATAAGTTCCCAAGTCTAGTCCTGAAGAATATAGTCATTGGCAAGATTCAGTTGAGTGGAGATTTACATATTAGCTCCTGAAGCTGGTTAATTTAATTTTCTGTTACTCTTATGTTTTCAACAAATGTTCCACTTGAATGAGAATGTTTAAATTAAGGCTGGCCCTGGACAGATAGCTCAGTTGGTTAGAGCATCATCAAGACATGCTGAGGTTGTGGGTCAGGGCACATGCAAGAATCAACCAATGATGGCACAAATAAGTAGAACAACAAATGGATGTTTTTCTCACTCTCTCTCAAAAATTTAAGGTTAAATATTTTTAGATATGTAGGTTAAGTATTTAATGATTGTAGGAAAAGAAAAATGGTGATGAACTGCAAAGCCAGGAAACTTTTTGGAATCTGAAGTTCTTTTGGTGATCTCTATAAGAAGAGGAGACTAATAATTGATGACTTTTTTTTTTTTGAGAAAAAAACAGAAAGGGATAGAGATGAGAAGCATCAACTCATAGTTGCAGTACTTTAGTTGTTCATTGATTGCTTCTCATATGTGCCTTAACTGGAGGGCTGCAGCTGAGCCAGTAAACCCTTGCTCAAGCTAGTAAGCTTGGGCTTCAAGCCAATGTCTTTTGGTCTCAAGCCAGAAACCATGGGATCATGTTGATTATCTCATGCTCATGTCAGTGATTCCACGCTGAAGCCAGTGACCTTGGGCTTTAAGTCAGCTACCTTTGTTCTCAAGCCAGGAACTATGGATGGGGTCATGTTGAAGATTTCACTCTCAAATCAGCAATCCCATGCATAAGTTGGTGAGTTCATGCTCAAGTCAGATGAACCCTCGATCAAACTGGCCACCTCAGGGTTTTGAACCTGGGACCTCAGCATCCCAGGTTGTCGCTCTGTCCACTGCACCACCACCAGTCAGGTTAGTTGATGACCATTTTAAAGTCATGAGCTAATTTTCCTGAAGTTCCCTGAGATTATCAGGTGAATAACATGATATGCTATTGTATATTGATGTCATAATGATGGTATTTTTATGCCCCCTGTGAGTATATCACAAATGTAAAAGTTATTTACAAAATACTTTTTCAGAAAAGTGTCAAGAATTAGAACTGATTTTATCATGTGTGTTCTCTCTGCAATGCACCAAAGACATTATTGCAATGGTCTCTTTTCAGAATAGAAGTTGTGATAATGTATATCTGTGAGCCATATAACTTTGAAAAAGTAACATAACCATTTTATTTATCAGTTTCTTCATTTCTAAAATGGAATGAAAATGCTCTATTTTCCTAGATTCTGACCTGAAAACTGAGTGTTCTGTAATCAGGATGTATTTTTTATGATTTCTATATCTTACAGTCAGTCAGATGACAATGGAGATGAAGTTATATAAATTTTTTTGTTGATATCTTCTAAGATTACAGTACCCTCATAGATTTGATGATAGCACCTACCTCAAAAGGTTCTTTTGAGGATCAAATTAAAAGTACTGTACTTAATACCTGCCACTTAATAAATGCTATATAATTATTAATTATTTCTAACATCTATTTGAAGTACTACAACAGTGGTTGGCTGATTTATTTGTAATCTTAAGATAATATATTTTCTTTGTGGAATACAAAGCATTTTTCTTTGGACATTCTAAAAAAGAAAACAATATTTATTAATGTTATAAATATATAGTAAACAAAAAGGAGAGAATATTACCAGAGAGAAGAGGTAAATGAGGATAATAAAAGTAGCAATTGCAGAAAACTTTGCAATATATTTTATATAAACATTGCAAGTTTCTGCTATTTTACTCTATGTTGTTATTTAGTGAGTATATTTTAAGAAAATAGCTAGTGAATACTGACTTTTTGAAAGATTGTTAGTCATTATGGGTTCAAATTTCCTATTTAGATTTCTTTCTCTTTCTGAGAAAGAAACTTCTCTTTAACAGAAGTTTTTCTCATAGAGGACCATATCTGTAAAAAAATTGAGCACTTAAATTTTTGTTCTAATTAGTATTATAATTAGTCATTATCTGACTACCTCTGTAAGCCTCTCCTGATCTACCTACTGCTTCTTGCTTAAAAATAGAAATCCAGAGTGATGATAAGAACTTTTGAATTTTTAAAAAATATTTTATTTGTTGATTTTACAGAGAGAGAGAGGAGATGAGGGGAGCAAGAAGTGTCAATGCATAGTTGCTTCACTTTAGCTGATGTCATATGTGCCTTGACTGGGCAGGGTTTTGAACCCGTGACCTCAGTGCCTATTTATAGCACCACCAGAGGTCAGGCAGGGCTTTTGAATTTTTAAAAGTAACTCCTATTATTCCAGTCTTCATTGTGAAAAATTTAGTATAGGGTTGTAAGCAAAATGTTCTTGGTTTTACCAAGTATAAAAATTACCTGTGATGGGGGAAAAATGTAGAGAAGTTCAAGTTTTACTAATTTTTTTATATTAAGTGAGAGGCAGAGAGACAGAGAGACAGATTCCTGCCTGTGCCCCAACCCATATCCACCTGGCAACCTGTCTGGAGCTGATGTTCTGCCCATCTGTTCTTGTTGTTTTCCTGCTCTGGAATTCTTTCTGCAGGAGAACTTGGTCGGCGTCCCAGCACAGACCCCCTATAGCTGCGTTTGAAATAGACAAAGGACAGAGTTAGTACAGAGTCATCCTAGATATTCATCCAAATCACTCAGCCCCAAGGTGAGGAATTTCTTCTGTTGGACCTGTTGCATTTGCATTTGAAGAAGCACTCCTGAAAAGGATGCCATTCTGTGCTCCTCTCACTGACCACCAATAAAAGAGGTGCCCCTTTTGGAAGTGTGCCATGGGCTAGATAAATGGCCTCAGGGGGCCGCATGAGGCCAGTGGGCCAAAGTTTAAGGACCGCTGGTCTATAAAATCCATAAAAAACATTCCCACATATTAAAACTTACTAAGTAGCATAATAGTGATGTTGTTTTACATATCAAAGACATTCAGAAATCTTTTAGTGTCTACCTCCCATTCTTTTGTCTTGAGTTGTATGTTACTTTCAGGATTGCAGGAAGGTAGGAAGAGTTAAAATCAGTGTAGCATATGTAAATATTGTCTCTTATTGAAAGGGAAAGGAAGTTCTTTAGATAAACTTTATTCTTCCAATGTCTGACTTTTCCTCTTTAAAATGCCATTGCCAATACTAAGTTTTACAATTCTTTGGTATGTTACGACAGAAAGAACTTTCTCTAAGCAAAAGTAATGCCTTTTACTGAATGAAGCCTGTCTGTAGTGTTTTGCATCTACTACGATGTTCTTCAGTAGTCACCTGTGGAGTGCTAGGAAGTAAAATATTCCAGCCCTCATTGGCATTGTTATGTAAATCATTTACTGTTAACTGTCTTTTTTCTGCCTACGTATAGAAGTTTTAGCAAAGATATCCATACCCTGACATTGGGTGTGAGGGCTCGGGGTCCGGGGCCTGGTGTTTGGCATCAGGCATCTCAAGTTTGGCTCTGGCCGCAGTTTGAGGCAGGGACCTGTAATTGATCAAAATACATTTAGGGTCCCATCTCAGATGGCAGTTTGTGTCTCGGGTTTGGCATCTGCCATCCAGCACCAGGCCTCTGAGGTCCCATACAGATTTTTGGTTTGTGTCAGGGGATGCGTAGGGTTGAGGAGTGCATTCCAGGGTGGTGGTCAAAGGGTAGGTCTGTGGCTTCCGGGATAGTATTAGGTGTTACTGGAGAGGTATTAGGCTTGGATGCAGATAAGAGGGTTCCCCTTGGAGGGGGAAGGGGTGAGTTTGAGTGGACGGCATTGAGGCCCGGAAGACCCAGGTAAGACGTTCCAGTTTTCCGCTCTGGAGTTCTTTCTGCATGAGAGCTTGGTCGGTGTCCCAGCACAGACCCCGAGAGCTGCGTTTAGAATAGAGAAAAAACAGAGTTAGTACAGAGCCATCCTAGATATTCATCCAAATCACTCAGCCCCAAGGTGAGGAATTTTTTCTGTTTGACCTGCTGTATTTACATCTGTAGAGCCACTCTTTGAAAAGGATGGCAGTCCAGGCTGGGGCATCAGAAGGGGTTGTATTCCTGTCTGGCTGCAGAGGGATCTGGACAGATAGAGCCTTGGAAAGTCTTCTGTCATCAACGCAACAATGCAGTTTTTTTTTGTTTTGTTTTGTTTTTTTTAATGCTGAGTTTCTTTGTCGTGGGATTGTCCGGAAAAGTAAGACGGCTGTATGAAGGTGGGCCTGACTTGTGCCAGTAGAATGATGTGATTCCTTGGACAGTGCATCCAGACTTGGGGTGTTATAAAGGTAATGCTTAACTATGGAACTCTAATGGCATGTTTCCTTCCTGCCCCCATGTTTGGAATGGAAGGAACTTCTCTGGATCTTTGGAAGAGGATGTCATTTGGGATTGCTAGCTGCTCTTGGAAGTGTTTTTAGTGAGAAGGATACAGACTCCCGGATGTGTGGGGTGCAATGCTTTCATCTTAATTCCTTTTGTGTTGCATCTGTCTGGACTTGGCTCACAGTCTGTGGCATTATTTCATTGTGCATTCTCTGCTCCTTGTGGATTATTTCCACATTACTATATTCCTGATGCCCATATTATGTAGAGTAGGAACTAAGATGATGTTTAGGATTGTTATCCTTTGAGGTGTGTGTTGGCCATTTTATTTTCCAGAGGAGTAGTTTTCCTTGAGAATTATTTCAAAGCATGGTTCCATGCTGCCCTCCCGTGGACATGTGTCAGAATCGCATGGAAGCCTGCGTCAGTGAGAGGGATGCATTGGCTTAGGTGTATTCAGTGGCCTTGGTTATAGTCTCATCTCAGCGTTCTTTTGTATCGATCATGACAGCTGTGTAGTAGCTCTGGCTTAGATGCCCCAGAGACAGGTTGGAAAAAGAAAGAGTCTCTGGCGTGAGTTAATAATGGATACAGTAGGGAGATGGCAGAAAAATGGTTGTGATGGACTGGACAGGCAGCAGGTAGTGTGTATGCATGAAGCTGGCGGTTGAGTGGTTTGACCTGCAGTGAAGGAAAGAGAGAAGACTGGAACCACATTAATCTCACTTGACTGTACTGACTATACTGGACTGAGTGTGGTCATTATGTATAGGTGAAAGGGAATGGAGGAGAGGTCACGGCCCTTTGGAGAATAAGAAGGGAGTGAGGGTCGACCTGGATTTGTTCTGAAAGCCTCCCAAAATCTGTCATGTTTGATGATCTTGAGAAGCTAAGGAAAGGGCGAAATGTTGTCTGTGGGAATATGGAAAGGACAAGTGATATTATTTCCCAGTCCCACACATTATGGTGAGGGCTCCTAGGTCAAAGCCGTTTGTCTGGGAGTCTTGCACAGGTAGAAGATATTCAGGATGATATGCAAATTTTAAAAGTTTTCCAGTTCTTGCTTTCAGTTCAACAGCTTTCTAATCCCATTGAGGTGCTTGGAGGGTCTGTCTCGATCTCTGTACATTCAGAGTTACCTGGAGGAGATGCATGTGGCTGGGCGAATGCTGTGACAGCAGAGACTTTGTTGTCGCTGTGTGCTTAGTCACTTTTAGGGGAGCCTCCCATGTGCAGAATACTTTAGGCGGCATCTGTGGTGGTCCTGATGGGATGAGTGCATTGTGTCTTTAGTCATCCTCCAAGTTCCTTTGGAAGATAGCCATATCCAGTTTTTTGCAGCATTTCCTGGGTGTCTCTGATTAGAGCTCTCCAGTGAGACTGTGTTGTAGGATGGCTGTTTTTTTTTTTGAAAACCCATCATGGTGTGACTTACCTTATTATCACCTTGCTGTTTTTGGGTGAGTGGGAAGCTTCAGGTTCTGGGAGAGGCTATTGAAGTTTTTTGAGTGAGGAAGTTGTACACACCAAAATGCACACTGTGAGGCAGTGCGTATTCATGGTATCTTATAGTGAGCCTCTCGGTTATGGTGCCTACATTAAAAGAGATATACACAAACCGCTCGGTAAGAATAGATTGAATGTCCAAGGCCTCACGTGTTCTGAAGTTTAGGACTTGTTGTGCTACCTTCATGGTGGGATCCAAGTGTGACATGTTTAAATACCCTGCTCTTTGAGGGGGTAGATTTATCCTGTTTTAAAAGAGGTGCAAGGAATGGGGTGTGGTTCTAGCTATCTGTCTGCTGTAGCGTTGATTTTATTTCCAGAGTGTGGAGTTTGCCACTGGAGAGCATGACAGGAAAGGGTGGAGCCTCTTGTTGCTCTTAGAAGACTGATGGCCATCATGAAGTGGTGACTTCATCCTTGCTGTGCTTGACTTTATGGAAATACACAGTACTCCTCAGTCTTCCGCATCCCCACCCCCACGATTACCTTGCTGTGACAGAATGTCAATGCAGTGTGTCCTTGGCTGGTGGGCCTACTTCATAGAGTTGATGGGATCCAAAGGGATGTCTGATGATCCCTAACTCTTTGAGGGGGGGGGATAACTTCTTTCTCTTTATTACCGTTTGAAGCTCTGATGTCGCAGGAGTCCACAATGTTTTCTCTGAGTTGTGCCTCAACAGTCTGAATTTGGAGGTGGTGTGACAGAAACACATTTACTGGCATGCTGGCAGCCTCCTCCCAGACTTGGATATGCACTGCCAGTTAATGACTTTGAGTGCTGCTTCTTAGCAGACATTGTGAGAGTGTCACCTTGCAACTTCTTCCTTTAAATCTACCTCCTTTTGCCTGGGTGCAATCAATTAAAATTTTTGATAGGACCTAATGTTGCTGAAAAAATATGAACCAGAGGTATCTTATTGGTGGTTTCAGTGTTTCATACAGGGATGCGTACACAAGGTGATACAGAAGTGCAATTCCATAGGGAGATATTCTTTTGGATACTTCTAAGACTCCGGTGTTCAGTTAATAATGATGTGAGATGAATGCTTATTGTTTGTGAAATGGCCTCAGCATGCCTTTCTATGAGGCCATACCCCTCATTGAGAAGACTCACAGCTTATTTTAGAGGTTATTCTGCTCTGTGTGAGCGATTCATCCAGTATTGACAGGAATGAGATGCTATGTGCAGTGATCCCTTGGTATGTGTGATCTGTCTTGGTTCTTCCACAGGGAAGGAAGTAATGACATCTTTTAATGCAACATGAGCTTTCTTTCTGCTTCCTTGATTGTCATCACCTTTTCTGCTTGTTCAGTTGAGGTGTTCCTGAAGAGATGGAGGATACATGTCCAGTTCTGTTGGGGGCTGGTCTTCAGCATCAGCCATCGGAAGTTCAGCTGTGACTGCAGTCAAGGCCGGGGTACTTGGACTGATGTGTATGGGAAGGTGTCATGGGTGTGGCCTCAGAACAAAGTCCAGATCTCAGGCCTGGTACCTGGGGTCTGGCAGTCAGGATCTTGGGGTTGTGTGACGTCAGAGAGTTGAGGTGGTTCCAGGAGTTTTCTGCAGGTTTGATTATCTAGTGTTGCAGTTTAAATGTGCATGTGTGGGCAAATTGCTCCTTTTGCTGGTGGCCAGCGGCAGGGCTTCAGGAAGAATCAGGATTTAGACATGGAAGTTCTCTGCAGTGCCGTCACATTAGGGTCACTGTCTTTATGTTGGCATAGTTCTGGATGTGTTTACATTTCCCTACGGTTTTGATTCTTTTCATCAATCCAGGCAGGGGATTATCTCCTGTCAGGCTGTGAGTCTGGGTCTGGATTATGGGCTAGATGTTTTAGTATCAGAGCTTGCAGTCAGGTTAGGGTCATGGTTACAGAGGGAGAGTGATAAATTGTACTGATTTAATGGTTGAATTTTATCAAAATAAGAAACTTTGTATATGTCAGAGCACATAAGGAAACTACTTGGTTTTGTGCGGAGAATGACAGACTGAAAAATGGAGGCCCAGGCTGAGGTAGGTTGTGCATGCCTTTACGTTAGGTGTTCACTCTGACAGGACTATTGCATTTTCCAGTGGAATGCCAGTAGATGAGGGAAGTTGTCTTGGTCTCAGTGATGAGGAGGAAGTTTTCTTGTGCACTGACTGAGTGGCAAAAAGAAAAGGCTTTAGGTGTGGAGAGGAGGGTATTGCATCATTTGTAGTTTTGACTGATTGCCTGGCATTGCCATGTACATTTCTGCTTAATAAAGAGTGGTGTCTTGATTTGCGTATTAGGTAAATTATGGAAGCAATGCAATTCTCTCATTTTGATTCCAAGGGGTAAAATTTCTCTGCGCCTTGACCTGTCTTTCACTGACCTGTCTATGTTCTTTGAGCTCTCTTTTACTATCCATGGACTTCATGGACTATTGTAGGTTTTGTACAGGGATCAGGAAGTTGTCATTTTTGTATTTAACCTCATTCTGTCCACTTCAGAGGGCGCCTTCTTTTAGAGTTTTTTTTCTGTTGCTGTTCCGTGTTACCCTGTTTTTCAGTGTTGCGATGCATGCCAGCAGAGTTTCCTTAGAAGTGTGTTTGGGGCTTCCTGTTTATGGACACTTCTTTTCAACTGGTACTTGATTCCTCAATTCACAGATGTGGTTAGAAATAGAGTGAAACCGATCTTCCTAAAAATTAGTGGACACTTGATTTAAAACTTGATTTCCCTTCACAGCTAGGGTGCTGTTGGTTTGACTCACTGCCCTCCTGTGGATATCTGTAATTATTACATGTTATTGTCATTCACCAGGATCCTTGGTAGGCTGCACTGTGGGAATAGGGCAGGTAGTCTTCAGTGGAACCTTACATAGAGTGCATCATTATGTTCCACTTACATTTTCCGTAATGTATTGTGTGAATCCAAGGAATACAGTATCCGGTATTTTGATCCTTGCAATTCCCTTGCAACTGTCTTCGAAGTCCGGAATGGTCTGAAAATGCTTTTTTTTTTTTTTTTTTTTAAATAAATTTTTATTAATGGTAATGGGATGACATTAATAAATCAGGGTACATATATTCAAAGAAAACATGTCTAGGTTATTTTGTCATTAAATTATGTTGCGTACCCCTCGCCCAAAGTCAGATTGTCCTCCGCCACCCTCTATCTAGTTCTCTGTGCCCCTCCCCCTCCCCCTAACTCTCTCCCTCCCTCTCTCCCTCCCATGTCCTCCATCCCCCCACCCCTGGTAACCACCACACTCTTGTCCATGTCTCTACAATGAGATACCACCTCACCCCTGTTAGATTAGCTATTATCAACAAGACGGGTAATAGCAAATGTTGGAGAGGCTGTGAAGAAAAAGGAACCCTCATTCACTGTTGGTGGGACTGTAAAGTAGTAAAACCATTATGGAGGAAAGTATGGTGGTTCCTCAAAAAACTGCAAATAGAACTACCTTATGACCCAGCAATCCCTCTACTGGGTATATACCCCAAAACCTCAGAAACATTGATACGTGAAGACACATGTAGCCCCATGTTCATTGCAGCACTGTTCACAGTGGCCAAGACATGGAAACAACCAAAAAGCCCTTCAATAGAAGATTGGATAAAGAAGATGTGGCACATATACACTATGGAATACTACTCAGCCATAAGAAATGATGACATCAGATCATTTACAGCAAAATGGTGGGATCTTGATAACATTATACGGAGTGAAATAAGTAAATCAGAAAAAAACAAGAACTACATGATTCCATACATTGGTGGAACATAAAAATGAAAATGCTTTTCAAGTGAGAGGTCCCAATCCCAGTGTGAGCCTTGGCTCTGCTGTTAGACTTGTTCAGGTATTGATGAAAAGCATTTCTTGTTGTCCTCTTGTAGAGATCAGAAAACTTTTCTTTGTGACAGGGACAGCTGTGACAGTGCTGCCGCCTTGCCCTTCTGTGCCTGTGAGATCATCTTTTAGCAAAGGCAAGACAAGTTTTTTTGTCTTCCCTCAATGTGGCAATGCAGGGTTGGTTGTAATCTGGAGGCTCTGCATGTCACACTTTTATGTTGTGTCTTCACCTTGGATTTACAAGGCGATTCCAAAGACGGGCATTTTGAAGTAGGATCATGGGTTTCTGCATTTGTTCTTTTGCTTGCTATTCAGTATTAAAAAAAAAAAGTTCATGTAGTATTAGATCGTGGTTCAACTCCCACATTAGGCATCTGGAGGTCCTACCTGCCTCGATTTCCTAATTTCTAGGTTTGCTGCCTTAGCTGCAGAGCTGGGGTTTTTTTCTGCAGGGTCTTTTCTCTGCAGTCTGTTCTGTTCTTAGAATATGTGTGTCTACTCTCCTGGGATTTTTGGTGTGATTTCCTGTCCTGAGTGTCTGTGTCTGTGTTGGCTGCTGATTTACGTTGCTGATGTTTGCAGTGAGGCACAAAGGTCTGATGTCCCACTCTGCCATCTCTTTTCTGTTTTTCTGGGTTCCTGATCTGGATGATGTCTAGGTATTTTCTTTGATTGCAAGGTACTCTGACTTCAAGTGTGTTTTCAAGCATTATCAAGGGATGAGGGTATGTGCCTAGGGTTATTACATCAGTTATGCTGATTTGGTTCCGCTATGCCTTCTTTGAGCGATATGCCTCAGAAATGGTACGACAGCATCTTCTCTTATATCTGGGTGTTATTCTTTATGTCAGTATAGTCAACATTGCTATGCAGTTTGCTTTTTTGGGATGATACCAGAGATGAGGTCGCTTACTGGAAGAAAAACAACTTTTTTTGCTGCCATCCTGTGGGCATTTTGAAAATAGTACCGGTGAAGGAAAACTTTTACTGTTTGATGTCATTTAGGAAGGACCTTTTAAGCCACACGGGTAGCTGCAAGCATCAGTGTCTCTCATTGTCTCCAGTGATGTCTATCTGGTACAAGTGTCAGTGCCTCTGTCGGTGGGTATGCAAGCTTGTATTTCAAAACACAACACCATCTGCATGAATGTCTTAGAGTTGAGTCATTCCCTCCTCCTTTGTCATTCCTGATGCTCATCTGTATCATCACCCTGTCTTTCAGATCACTGAGGGTTCAGGGATGTTTCTTTCTTGATAGGAGGAAGTTCTGATATATTTCCAGCCTGGTAAATTCTGCGTGTATGTGAACGTCAATATTTCCATCCTGGAGAAGAAGTTATTTCAAGTTATTTTTTTTTAATGGTTGATTATGTCGCTTAGATAGGATATATTCTGCTTCTTTCCCTTTCAGACATTTTTCTTTGCTGAGAACTTCATTGTGGCAACAGTGACAATGCTGTATTCTGTGTGTTCTACTCTGCTTGATAGTTGAAATTTTAAACAGCAGCCTGAGATAACATCCATGAGTACTACTCCTGCTACCATATCAGATCTCTAGCCACAGGTCTGCTAAAGGAAGGTGATCCTGCCAAAGTCCACTCACTGTTTACATTGTCAGTCTCAGCAGCTGTTCCATAGCTTGTTAGTTTCACCTCTCATGTCTTATGGTTTTGGGGTTTGCCTGCTGAACATTTACATGTCAGTCCTGTTTTGGTCTCCAGTTGTAGCTCTATGTTGCCCATTTCTTCTCTATGACTTCTGAGCTTGTTAGGTCAGTCCATCATGTTGTCCATTCTGTATAGTGACATGGTGCTTTCTGTTCTTCTCTGTGTACGTGTTTCCAATATGTTTGTTTCAGCTGATATAGACCTACCCATTCTGATGGGATCATCAGTACAGGATGCAGATATGAGTAGGTGTCAAGAAAAATAATTGGCTCTCCTTTATTCCCTGTGTGCTCAGAAGAGCTGTTCATGGAAGATGGAGGGCTGCGTGTTTATGTGTTCTGAAGGTGCTCTTGTTGCAAGGTCTGGAAGGGGTTCCTCTTAGTTAGAGAAAATAATGTCTATGTTCGGTTCGTTAGTGTTTTTTGTGTCTAGGTGCAGGCTGAGATGGAATGTTGATGCTCAATAACTTCCATGTACATAGGGTTTCTTTGCCATGGTAAGAAAATCTGTTGTGGAATGTTTTCAAGTGGATGTAGGGTCACTGCCTCCCCTATGTCTATTTATTTGTTTATTTTGTGTGTTGTTCATTGAAACATGGGTCTACAGGAGGATCTGCACGCTCCCCTGCACGTGGCACCATGTGGTGGGTTGTCTGCTTTGCCTCTGGTGTATTGTTGACAGTGGTGGGTTTCTCCTGTTGGCGAATGTGGTTTAATGTCCTTTTTGCATTAAGGACACCTCAGTATGGGTGTCTGAAGTTTTAGGCTGCTTTGGAGTTGCCTTTCAGTTCTGTGTATCAGAGTGTGGTCCGTTGGTGATGCATAACTCAGATCTGATGGATGTAACCTGGTTAGAAGGGCTTTGATATGTCTCCACTGTGTTCTATGTTCACAGTAGGGTTTGTGTTCTGCTTCATGTCTGGGCACCTGTTTGGGGTTGGAGGCTGATGACCTCTGCCTGAGGGTGTGTGTGTGGCTTTCTAACATTGTCCCTGATGTTGGTTGTGTGTCACAGCTTGTTCATCTTATCATATGACCCAGATCTGCTGCCATAGGCTCCACTTTATGGTAATGGTGTGATCACTGTGACACTGGGATCTTTGTTGTCATGGTGTGTATACCGTTGAAAGAACTTCTTAGTATAGGCCAACTGGGGGAATAGAAAAGGGTTGCTGCAAAATCTGTAAATTGGGGATAGCACCAGTGCCAGGGAACCTCCATTGCGATTTGTTGGTGTTGGTTTTTGGCATCACTGTGAGGCCCTTAAGATTTTCTTTCATGAACAGGCACAAAAAATTGTTTCACATGGTTATGTTTTCAGTAGATTTCTGTTGAGTAGTCCACTTGCTAAAAATAACAAAGTGCTGTGGAAAATGAGCACTTAGCATTGTGAAATGGATGGCTGCTGAAGTTGTACATGCTGAAACTACTGCCTCTCTGGTTTTCCCGGACCTGCAACTACTGTGCTTATTTGTTCTGTTACTTTTTTTTTATTATAGTCATGTAGGGTTGGTTGGAGACCTGAGGCTTTTAGAGCTCTCTTTTCTTCTTTTCTTTTTCATCTATTTCAGAAGAGTTGTTATCAAGGTGGCTGTTTGGAGTTACGGTCTTGGCGTCATTTGTTGGATTTCCCCTTTGTCTCACTGTGTGTTGGCTTGTTTGCTTAAATGTTTATTCTGTAGTGCTTTAGGACTTTATTCACATTTTCCGTATTTCCGCTCCTGCCTAAGGTTTTCGAGGGTGCAGTGTTCGTCCCTGTATCCCACCTGTGTGTACTTTGCTTTGGTCATTGAGGTGGGTTCCCTTAGTATGAAGATGTGGTTTGAGGTCCCATACACTGTATGTGAAATATGTGTGTCAGCCTCTGTTTGCATGTTGGATGTGATTTATTTGCCCTGGATGAGTCGATATTGCTTTAGTGCATGTGTTCTTTGTAGCTTGCTATCTATCAGAGAAGGGGGTGATATAGGCTTCAGAATAGAGTTTTGTTTTTTTCTTTAGGTTTCCAGCTGCTGAATGTCTTGATTCTATGTGTTTGTTTTTCCAGCTTTCCTTCAGTGTGGAAGTCAAGCTGTTTTATCATTGTTCTGTGCTGGGTGCTGTGGAGTCCTTATTTTGGGTTAAACCTGTCAGACACGCATAAAATGTGTCTGACAGCTCTTGGTTTTCCTGCCACCAGTTGCGTTACCACTGGACTTTCTCTCATTTTTCTCTTTGCAAGTATTGAGGAGTTTTAAGGTCATGTTTTTTATTTGTACTTTGTTGGACTATGACACCTTCATAGTGCACATTGGAGTATGCTGCAATAGGATTTTTTGATAACCCCTGTAGTGAATTTTTTGGTTTAAAGCACCTTTTTTATAAATGCTTGCTGCTCTCTTTATACTACCTGAGAATGACTGTCCAGGGCACCTTAAGTTTTTCTTAGCTTGGGAGGTGTCACAAAGGTGTGATGATGGGGTCCAAAGGTTATGGAAGTGCAGGCAGTAATTTTTTCCTGGGAGGACATCTACCATAACTTCTTCAGTTCTGAGGTATGTGGGCAGTATCTGAATTCTCCTGTCAAACCTCTCAATACTTCTCTGAGTGCTCCCTGCCCCTCCCGGTCACGTTAGCATGAGATGCTGTTTGAGGTGCCTGTGCTCTCGCCTGTTACTCTGCTTTCCTCATTATATTGGCCCTGGGTTAGTGGGAAAGGGAGTGGTGTTTTCTTGGGAGAAAGTGTCCACACCACTCTCTCTAATAGTCAGAGATACACCTCCATAGTGTTAGGGAAACCATGTTTTCATATGCTAAATACTGGTGCGCTGAAGAAGGACGCTGTATGTCATCAGAGGTCATGTGCTTCGGCACTTGGATCCACATTACCATTTTCTTACTCGAGTGCTGCCACCTAAAGGACATGTTGGGGGTTGCACCTGACCTGCTCTCACTGTCTGTGGTCCTGATCGATCATTTCACCTCCCTGGAATGCATAGAAGGGTGTCTTCTCTGCCTGAAGAGTTTGAGATGAAGGAGCGGGACCAGTTCTCTCCTCATAGCCAATGAGAATTACATGTGTATTGCCAGTAGTTTCAGTGCTTTGTCCAGATATTCCTCCACAGGGTGTGAGGACATAGCAGTCTTATGACATGAAACCTCTGTATTCCCCAGAGAGGTGCGTTGGAATAATCAGCGCAGTAGGATGTGCACTGACTGCACATTCCAGGATTTTAGGAGGGGACCCTATAGAGTTGGTGTGCCATCTCTCCCTTTATATATGCCTGCCAGTACTCCTGAATGTACCCCCTGGTTTCAGTGCTCATATCCTAGGGCAGGTTAGCCCCTATGGGTGAATCCGTGTTGGCTCCCATGTCAGACCTCCATATTCTCTTGGTAATCCCTCAGAACTGCAGGACTGAGGTTCTGTGGCATCATTGACTACTTTGCCTTCCTGTAGTCTGTCCACTCACAAAGGATGTGGAATGATTTGTCACTGATGTTTTCACAGGGAGCATACTTTCCTATCCCCCTTGTGATCCAGTGACATGGTTGCAGGATGTGTCTTCTGAGTTTATCACCTACATCACCCAACTCCATATATGAGAACTGCAATTGCATGTACACGTGGTGGTGAATTGAATAGACCGACAGACTGAGAGGCAGAG
The DNA here is from genome assembly GCF_036850765.1 of Saccopteryx bilineata. Lineage (NCBI taxonomy): Eukaryota > Metazoa > Chordata > Mammalia > Chiroptera > Emballonuridae > Saccopteryx > Saccopteryx bilineata. The sequence goes on along the minus strand of NC_089493.1, from coordinate 200,396,298 downwards.
GACCCTGGGTCGAGACCCCAAGATTTCTAGCCTAATCAGTGGCTCATGCAGCTTGAATCATGGTTCCTCAGCTTTACTGTGGGCTCTGTGGTTTGAACGTAGGGTCCTAGACATGAGTTTAAGATTGCTGGATTGTTCCCAGGGGTCGTCAGCCTGAAGGCTGAGGTTGCTGGCTTGAGCAGCAGGTTTCTTGCTGTACTCTAGGTCCCCCTTCATGGTAGATATGAGAAAGCAGTCGATGAATAGGTAAGGTGCCTCAACAAAGAATAGATGCTTCCTATTTGTTTCCCTTTATGTTTGTCCATATATATCCCTTTCTCATTCTCTGTCTCTCTGTCTATGTAAAAAGTAAAAGAATGGTACCATGCAAAGCTCATCCTCTTTCATTCATTTCTAAGACTCAAAATGGAAGTGACAGATGCCTCGACTTTTTGGTGGAGATCACAGTTTAGATGATATGGCTGTACACTTTCTGAGGTCATTCCTTTGTAACTTCTAACATCATTCAGAATCCCATGACTGGGCTTTGTAGTCCTTGACAGTGTGATCTCTTCTCACTCTGACCTCTGCCAGCTCACACTGTATTTTGAGAAAAGTACCTGAAAGGAGGGCACCTGAACAAAGAAAACATTTCTGGTGCCCTCTAGTGGATACTTGAGAATAGTGCTCCTTCACCGAAAGTGTGCCATTTGTGGTTATCAGTTCATGTGAATATGTAGATGAGTCTGAGTTTTCCCACATAGTGAAGAAGTGATTATGGTGACATCATGTATATTCTTATTTTGTGTTAGATCCAACAATCCATAGTTGGACTAATAGGCTATGAGAGATTGATTGCTGTGACATAGCTACCTTCCGAAACTGCTGTAGTGCTGAAATGGAGGCTATGTTCTTGTAAAGGGAAGGAATACTTTGGGTCACTCTGTTTACTTTTCTTGTGTGGAGCAGTAGAGTGTGCTGGGACCCCGGATCTTTCTGACCATTACCTCTGTCTCAGGTCTTAGTCTTGGCTTTCTATAGGTGCTTGCTTGCAAGTGTAGCTTCTTTTATTTGGTTTTCTTATTTTTTATGTAGTTATTCTTCATTCATTTTTGTACTTTCTTGTTTTCTATTGATTCATTTTCCCCTTTATTTATTTCTTTTCCCTTTATTCACTTATTAGGTTATTTAATTAATTAGTTAATAATTTTGATTCTCTTCCTTTGGTTGTTCCCTCACTACCTTCTTGGGTTGTAGTGAGTGTCTTGCTCCTGTGCCTGATTCAGTTGTTGCAGGGGGATCTACTCTTTGCTCTTCATCTTGCAGTCTTTACCATGTGGCAGACATCCTGCTCCTAGCTGTGAGATCTTTGCCCGGAGCATATTCTTCTTGGGCAGCTTTTTTGCTGTGTGCTTTATTTTTTGGTGTGGTTCTATCTGAGGCTCTCATGAAGTTCAATTAACGTGAACTTCTTTTTTTATATCATTATGTATGGAACTAATATGAAGAGTTCCATCTAAGCGTGGGTCATCCTGTTTCTAAGTTTTAATCTTTGTGGCCAGAATCATGTCTGGGAAAAAACTTTAGCATCAAAGCCCTTGGTCCTCCATTTGGCCTCGCAGTGCTCCACAGAGCCTCCATTGAGCATGTGGGGTCCTGAATTTCGCTGTGGTGTATGTTTTGTGTTAAGCTTTCTCCTGTTAGTCTGATGAGTGACAACCATCGGCTTGGGATCTTCTGGTCTGCAAGTGTGGGATCCCTTGTGGCACAGTGATGCACACTGCCATTCATTTTGCATTTGGGGAATATCACTTGGTTAGGGGTCAGTGAAAAAGGATACATTTTTTTGCCTGCCCTCTTGTGGGGAATTGGGAATGAATAGCACTTTGCTAAAGGAAATTTTCTTTCACCCTTGCTGCTGTTTTACAAAAATAGTTTTGAAGGGCCATTCCAACTTCCTTCTGCGGTGTCCGTGTTGTGTCAGAGGAAGGGCTCCAGCCAGAGAACATGGATTCATGTACATGATGCCATGCAGAAGCCAATCACTGCATAGTCAAGCTGGATGAGCATTTGCTGAATCCAGTGACCTCAGGGTTTTGATGCTGGGTCTTCAAAGAGTCCCAGGTTCATGTACTCTCCACTGCATCACCACCTGATCAGGCTGTTCTTCAACTAATTTCAAACAGTGAGGGGAAAATCAGACAGTGTTAGTAAACATCTTGTTGATGTTTTCATTTATATCCCCCAAAATTTATAGACATTTTTGTGAATTGACATCATTCTTTGTATACTTGTATTTATGAGTTTGGTTAGATTGAAAATTAAATAGTATTTTTAATATGTTCTGTGAGTTAAAGTCTGGCAGCATGGTGTTTCAAAAATGAGAAGCTTTTTGTGAGTGATATTGTGTCCCCTTAGAGTCACCAGAGAGATACTGTCGGGCACTTGTTCAACATGTTAAGAAGCGGGTATGTAGATGGTGGATTGTGGAAAGTAAAAGATGATGAATGTCAGTAGCTAATTCCATTGTAGCACCAGTAGGAAAAATTGAGTTATGAGGCAAGGACAGTTGTCTATAGGAATTTCAGTGGAGTGAGGCATCAGATATGCGGTTCCCTAAGCAGGCGGGGTGTTTGGGATCTGCCCACTTGATCCACGGGGCACTCATGCTGCCGGTGGTCAGGGAACACTCAGGATTGTGGTGTTCAGTCAGGATGTTTGCGAGATAGTCCTCGCTGCTTCAGATGGTCCAGTGTACAGTAGCTAAGGCAGTGAAGCGCATCTGAGCAACCTCCCCAGAGGCATCTGTATAAGGATGGGACATGTGTGAATGTGGAAGAGAGGAGAAACTGAGGCAGAACACAGTCAGTAAGGGGCCAGTAGAGCAATGGGGCTGCACGTTAAGTTGTGTTGCTGTTGCTTATATTTCATTTATTGATTTTAGAGAGAGAGTATTAGGGGAGCTGCTCCTGACAGCATTCTGTTCTTTTCCTGCATAGTAGTTGCCTGAATGTACAGTGGTATTTTTATTTCTTTATTTTCCCCATAGCCACCTAAACCATGAGCCACAGGATATCCTGTGTGTGTTGTGTGCACATCGAATGCCGGTGTCTATGTCTGACTCGGTACTGACCTAATTTACTGATTTAAAATATCGGTAAGTGAAGCACCTCCCTCAGCAGGGCTCCATGTGAAAAAATTTTAAAGAAACAATAGTGTTGCCAGCTGGTTCCGAAGTAACTTTAGGGACAGTTCTTCTTGTCCTGCCTGGTGGAAGCTCTCTACAGCCGTGGAATGCCGTGGCCAGGCAGCGCTCCCCTGGAAGCTCCTCAGCGGAGGCCTCACTGTGGCGTGGAAATCCGCACCAGCCGGCCCATTTAGAGACGCTCATCTGGACCGCCGCCCCTCCCACGTTTCCCCATCCCCTCCGCGGTGTGAGCCCCGGTGCACAGTGTGGACACATCTACTCGTCCGCTGTTGAGCAGCAGGAGTCCTAAGGGCGGAGCACGCAACAGCGCAGCTGAGGCGGAGATCTCGGTGATGGACACTCATATGGAGAGCACGGTGACATTTAGCAATGGCAACTGAGGAGAAGGCAGTAAGTCCGTGACAGGTGACAGGGAGGCGAAGGAGGAGGAGGCACAGACCCGGGAAGAGGGAGAAAGGGTCGGGGCCTTGCCAGGGGAGGGTCATTATGGGGGCAGCGGCGAACTCAGCTGAAGTCTGAGCAGGTCAAGGCGAGAGGCGCACAGGCCGAGAAGGTAGTGCAGACGGGACTGTCCTTAGGGTACCAGGAAGAGGAGGGTGTATGAGAGGTGTTGAGCGAGGAGTTCAGGGAAGAGGTTTAGTGAGCGTTCGCTCAGAGGCGAGAGGGTTCGGGGCGGATGGGAGGATTGGCTCGGAATGAGAGAGAGCTGAGTTGTGTGTGCTGAACGTGGGCCCAAGGAGATCCGACCTGAAAGAAACTTTTGTAGGGAGAGGGACGGCACATGAGATGTCCATGTGTCCACGGCGAGGGAGGTTTGGGTGTAGTGGGGTTTGGGGGTGGGTCTCCCCTCTGTGGGTGGAAAGGCCAAGAGAGCAGAGAAGAGCAGAGTGTGCTGGGTCACAGGTGAGTTTTGGTTTTTTGGTGACAAAGACAGAGAGAGTCAGAAAGAAAAACAGACAGGAAGGGAGAGAGATGAGAAGTATCAATTCTTTGTTGAAAAAACCTTAGTTGTTCATTGATTGCTTTCTCATATGTACCTTGACCTGGGGCTACAGCAAACTGAGTGACCCCTTGCTCGAGCAAGCAACCCTGAGTCCAAGCTGATGAGCTTTGCTCAAACCAGATGAGCCCGTGCTCATGCTGGCGACTTCGGCATTTCAGTCTGATGCTCTGTCCACTGTGCCACTGCTTGGTCAAGTTCCGCAGGTGAGTTTAATATCCAGTCTTTTAGCTTCTCTCAGGAGAGGCATGGCAGGCATGAGGACGTGGTCAGGCAGGTCTGGGGTGTTGGCTTCTGCGGCGGCTGGGGTTCAAGAGGGTGCAACATGAGATGCTCCTGGCTCACCTCCACCTCAGTTTCCTTGTCCTCCAGTGTTTCTGGGGCACAATAGAAGTAAAGGGCTTTTCCTGTTCAGAGCTGCGTGGGAACAATTAACCCAGGTTGTGAGTGTGGGAGCCGCCTGTACCACCACTGAGGGTCCATAGGTTTGAGGAATGGAGCATATAGGACCTGACTGCATGCAGGTGGGGAGAGGTATGAAAGGAGCTTTCTAATTCCCAGACCTTCGCTGTGCAGTTGCTGATGGTGGGAGACTTGAACCCAACAGGTTGGGGGCATTGGTGAAGTTGTCCCACACCAGCGGCATGGGGGGAAATGAAGGAAGCTCTGCCCCCTCATGAGCATGCAGAGGGGTGTGCGCTACCTGTCCTCACACCGCGGAGAGCTGGTTGTTCTGTGTGACTCCATGAGGCTCAATCTGCCAGACAGGACCGTCACACCCCCAATGTACCCTCAAAATGTTCCTTCCCAAAACTTCCCACCCTGGCCCCCTGGCCTGGCTGTGCTGAGAAACTCGGCTTGGTAAGGTGTAGACACTGTCCACTCAGGTGTCCATGTCCCCACCCTCAGAACCTGAGCTGTTCACCTGAATGGGCAGGTGGACTTTGCAGATAGGATCCAGTTAGGACCCTGAGATGGGAGGTGAGTCTGCGTTCCCTGGGTAGTCCCCAGTGCCACTACCTGAGTCCTAACCAGAGGGAAGCAGCAAGGCCAGGGTCAGAGATGTGCAGGTAAAGCTAGAAGCCAAGTTAGGGAAAGGTCAGGATGCCACGGGGCTGGCCTTGCAGGTGCAGGAAGGAGCCATGAGCCAAGCAACAGGGTGCTTCAAAGCTGGAACCATGAGGCCTCTGAATGTTCCCTGCAGTGTTGGGGAACTAGCCCACAACACTTTTCATTCCTGTGGCCTCTGGCGTAACCAGCCCGTTACACCCTGACTTCAGGCCTGGGAGACCCCTGCAGACTTCCGAACCCCAGACTGAGAGAACAGTGACATGGCTGTGTGTTACAGTGACCTCAGGACTGCTGCATATTGGGGATCCTGGGTGCAGGATAGACAGCACACAGGCTCCTGAGGCTATCCACTGGTGACACGGCCCTACCCTGTTATCCCTGTGAGTTGGGGTCCTAGGGACCCTGCAGGCCGAGTGTAGAGTCGGTTGTGGTCCTGGCTGCCCTGTCCGGTCCACAGGGTGGAGGTGCTGCAGAATGCCCGTGTGGTCCTCTGGTGACAGGACAGCCCCATGAACCCGGGCCACAGAGCATCTGCTGTCTGTGTCCATTCAGCCCCACCCTGGGATCAGCCCCCACAGGTCTCTGAGCTGTTGGGGCTTTGAGGAGACTTCAGGGGTGAAGGGCATCCTCCTGGGGTGCCCTCAAGTCCTGTCTAGTGAGCTGCAGCCAGAAGCCACCTGGGGGCAGCACTGTCCCTTTGCAGGCTGCCTCAGTTCTCTCCTGGCTGCTTGCCACACCTGCCCGTCCAGTTTCAGGCTTCAGCTGCTGCAGGCCACTTCCTCTCTGTCAGGGAAAGAGGGCCAGGTGGGGGTTCTGGTCTCGGGCTGACTCTCCTCTTGGTATCCCCACGGCTGGCACCCCTGTCCTCATGCCTGGAGTTGAGGAGGAGAGAACTCACCCCAGGGCTGCCTCAGGCACAGCCTGGCACACTGCCTGGTCCCAAGAACATTGCAGGGGTTCAGCTCAGTGCAGCCGTAATGAGGAGGATGTGGTTGGCGTCTTGGGGCCCCAGAGAGCAAACATAGGGCTTCATGTTGGGGAGAACAGGTGCAATACCACTCCACACCACTGATGGTCTTGTCCCTTCAAGGTTATAATGTCCACTGGGCCCACAGGAGCTCTGACCCTGAGAACAACCACATGTGGGAGGGAGGAAGGAGGGAGACCCTTGTGTCATCAGGGGAAGGTGTTCTGGGCTGGGCAGACCAGGGGGTGCCCACCATGTGTCTGACGAGGAAGTGTTTTAAGAGAGAGAGATCCCAGGTCAGCATGTGTTTGGTGGCTCCTTCACAAATATTTATTGAGCGGCTTCACAGCGGTAGTTCCGGCCCATGGCCTGGAAGTCAGTTCGGCCAGTATGTTCTGCTGGAAGAACATGTCCCTTTAACATAAAGTCTGGAGAAGTCATCTTTACAATTACATGCAGACCTTTGGTTAATTGCACTTGGGAAGCTGAAGGTATTGCAAAACTCATAACTCTTTATAAATCAAAGATAAATGGGAGGAAGGGGGCCACAATTCCATGTTTAAAATAGCTCCCTGGGACCTGGACACAGTTCACATTTCTGACGCTCCTTCATGTGTATTCTCAACACCTGGGTTGTCTGACCACAAAAATCTGTGTCAAAGCTGAGTTTCATGTGTTTGTTGTTCTCTCAGAGGAAGTCACTGCTGTGGATGGTTCCTGGCTGAGGCACAACCGAGGGAAATGTGGGTGTGCAGCGGATGATAGTTGCTACGTTAGGGACACTGTGAACGTCTCAGAGTGCATCCCTTACACCTGGTCTGCTATGCCCGACTAGGCAGAGCCGGGGCCTGAGGTTCCAGTGTGTGGATCCTGTCTCAGGATTATAGGGCCTTTGTGACACAATGGCATCTTGGCTGCCAAAGCGTGAGCAGGGTTGTCTTGTGGGAAATGTTTGAGTGACCCAAAAGAGAATACAGTCCAGCAGGAGTGGAACAGGGTTTGTGCTGAGACACCGAAACCAGCGGCTGGTGTGACCCTGGAGAATGGATCTCGTCATCCCAGTTAACTGTCCTGGCAGAGGCACTCTTGTCCAACTGGGATCATATGCACAGTCCCAAGACTCACTGCAGTCTGGGGGCCATGATGCCAACTGCTGCAGCTGGGGGCACCAAGGAGGCAGAACGCACTCTGGCCACCTTTCTTGCCCTGTTGGCTGGATGCATTAGTGAGACAGAGAGACAAGAGAGGCTGCAGGAAGACAGAGGGCACGCGGTCAGCATGCAAGCAGCCTCTCATTGAGATCGAGCAGCCTCTGTTTGAGATTGATGATGTTTCTGACAAAGGATTTGGTGCCTATGAAGTTGCCCGCAATGATGTTGGTGCAACGCACACCCGGGCCAGGTCACTGGTCCCACACCTAGGCACCGACCTGTGGCAGGCTGGACAGCATCAGCCTCCACAGGCACTCGGATGATGCACCAGGATGTACTTACTGTAGGTTCTCCATCAGGTACTTCTGGCTGCGAAAAGTTCACTTCAAGGGTGGGAGTCGCTACCATCCACCTGCGCCCCACCTGGGTCCCACCAAGTTTCCACCTGCAGCCCACCTGGCCCATCAGCTACCACTGTCTTTGCCTCTGCAGTCATATACATGGTTCCAGCCCCTCACACAAGCACAGACATCTCTGGCCCCACAGCGCTGTCAGATCACCATGCTCCTGCTACAGAGAACTGTGGGCAAAAAGTTACCTGACATGTCCATGTCCTGATCCCATGCGGTACACGGATTAATAGTCATGTGAATCCCAGGTAGCACACCAAGTTTAACACACAGCTGCCCTGTCACAGTGCTGATTGTGACAGGAGAGTGGGACCCTGGAGGCCCAAAGTAGCCTCAGACACAGCCATGCACCCTACTACGATATGGAGCAGTTGAAACCACAAACTCCTTTTTTAAGACAATCTCCTTCTAAACACAGACACAACAGTGCAAAGCAGCTCTCCCTTCGAATCAGCTGGGGTTGTGTGTGGCTCATGTGCCCAAAAGTGCCCATGTCCTTGCAGAGAATAATGGGCACTAGATGAGGAGGCCTGGGCGAGAAACACGTGGGATGCTGTGCGACGTCAGAAGGGACAGAAAACCCCAGAACTGCACGCTCTCCTTGCTCAGAGCTGGTAGCTGCCATGGCAACACCCAGACCTCATGCAGCTGAGCCCTAAAACCACACATGCATGTGTGCACACATACACACCCATGATGGATGTGTGTTGTGTGTACATGTGTGTGAGAGTGCCCCCATAGGACGTGCGCCCACCTGGGCGGCCGCAGCTCTTCATGTGCTCCAGGTAGTGAATCAGCTTCTCGGGCTTCACCTGGTTGCCCCACCAGTAGGGGATGGCCAGTCACAGCTCCCCATGCCGGTGCACGGTGCCCTCGTCATCATAGAACAGGAGGACCTGTTGGCCCCGTGCCCAGAGCTGCCGCAGTGTCAGATTCTCCTGTGGTGGGGGGGGTGGCGTGTCAGGATAAGGAGGGGATATCAGGTCTGTGCCAGGACAGTGGGGCAATGAGGCATCCTGGTCAGTGTTGTGGCATCTGGATTGTCACAAGGACACAGACACTCGTTTTCCTGGATCACAGTCTGATGCTTCTCAGTGAGTGACTGGGACAGGAGGTGCACTGAGAGTCAGGCTGCACATAAACTGAGGGGATTTAGGTACAATGAGGTCCCTAGGAAGGATCCTGATCCCACAGGACTGAGGTCCTTATAAGAAGAGAAGGTGAGGACACAGACACAGAGGAACAGCCATGTCAGGACACAGGGAGGAGAGAACCGTGTCTCACTCAGTAGAGAGGCCTCAGGAGGAACTAGCCCTGCCCACATCTAGGTCTCAGATTCCAGCCCCCAGAATGAGGAGAGAAGCCCTGTGGGGCTGGTGCTCCCAGGCTGTGCACCCTGTTGGGATAGCCTGGGACAGAGAGAGTCACCCTGCTCACAGGAAACACACAATGTGGCAACTTCTAACAGGTGCTAAGTTTAACCCATTCTCCATAGAAGCTTCTAGAAGACCATGTCAGCAGCTTCACTGGCACTTGTACTACCTCAGCATCAGGTACGGGGAAGCCTTGCCCTCTTCCATGACTTGCATGGGGATGTCATGCCCACCTCACCCATTGGGGTACCGCACACTCTACTCACCTCTCAAGGATGCTGCATGCCCCTCTTAACCCTGGGGACACAGCATATCTCTAAAGATGTTATTGACACAGGTGACCAGTTACTCATGCAGGTCATCTGTCATGCCCTTGAAGTTGCTGTAGGCCAAGATGACAATCTCCCAGAATTGGTTCTCGTGCCACTCCGAGATCTCCGTGAGCGTGTCCTGGGAAGTGGACAGGAGTACACAGGGTGTCATGGCCTGTTGAAGGAGCTCCCTACAAAGCTCACTGGACTGGTGGCTCAGGTCAATTCTGAACTAGTAAACACATAACACCCGGCTGCCCCCACAGAGCTCAGCTGCCCAGTGACAGCTGGGCCAATGCTGTGGGTGGAAGTGTGCACATGTGTATACATCTGTGTGAGTATACATGTGTGTGTGTATGCTTGTATGCACTGTGTGCCAGCCCTCCAGAAAACAGTGCATAAGCTAATGTTAAGTTTAGGGAGCGTGGTTCATGGAATGAGGTCCTGCAGAATACCCCCCAGACCCTGAGGTTTCAGGGGACATTGGGCACCTGTGATGCAGATGGGGTCCATCATCCTCTGACTTTAGAAACACTGGTCTAGAAGCCAAAAGGAAAAGAGACTGAAAAAAAATTAGCCAAGACAGTGATGGCGCGGTAGGAAGCGATACCGAAAATCTCCCCATAAACTCAACAAGTTCTTCAACCAGAAACAGAAAAACCTATCCTTGGAGTCTTCAGATGCTTCACAACACACCCAAAGGTAGGATCGAGCGAAAGATTGGCTAAATATATGGTCAAACCCCGGGGGAAATAAGGAGTAAGAAATGCTCCGCCTTCCTCTCTAATCCAAACAGGATGGCTTTCACTGAGAACTGAGAATATAGAAACTAAGGCGGGCATAGGGAGTGAATAGATCCAGGCTGCGGTACAAACAGCCAAACCAGGCTGTGGCACGGAGATCCAAGCCATGGAAAAACCTGGGCAATTCAAGCTAACACGCGCGCCAAACCCAGACAAAGAAAGACAAGTGGGGCAGCCATTTTCTGCATCTCCTGGTTGGCACGCGCGTGGTTAGTGGGCAAGAGATTCCTACGAATACTTCAGGGGTGGGCGGAGCCCGTGCTAACCCACAGAGAAGCAGAGTCAGAGGCCTCTGTGTGGGCAAAAAGCAGCATCTCCTAGGAGCCCCAGCGCCCTGAGGGGACTGGGCACGGGGAGGGAGCTGGAGCCAACTCCAACGGTGGAACTTTTCTGTGCGGGAGGAGGGCTTTAGCGGAGCGAGAGGCGTCCCGCCTGAGCCTCATAATCTGGTCAGTGCGCACGCACGCAGAGTGGGCAGGAGATTCCTCCGAACTCCTCAGGGGTGGGCGCCCGTGTTTTCCCTCAGAGGAGCAGAGTCAGAGGCCTATGAGTGGGCCAGGAGCGGAAGCCCCAGCACCCTCGGAAAGCCGCACGGGGACAGAGCGAAAGCCAATTCCAACCCAGTAACTTTTCCGTGTGGGCAGAGGGCTTTCTCGGAGTGAGAGGCATCCCGCCTGAAACTCATAATATGGTCAGTGCGCACACAGGAAGAGTGGACAGGAGATTCCTCCGAACTCCTCAGAGGTGGGCGCCCGTGTTTTTCCCACAGAGGAGCAGGTCTGTGAGGGGGCCAGGAGCAGAATCTCAGGCAGCCCTAGCCCCTTGGGAAAGCCGTACGTGGATAGAGTGAAAGCCAATTCCAAAGCTCGATCTTTTCCGTGTGGGTAGGGATTTCACTCGAAATCCTGTGTGACCTGTCTGGTCTGACATCCTGGTGGGTGCGCACGGAGAGTGGGCAAGAGATTCCTCTGAATGCCTCAAGAGTGGGCACTCGAGTTATCCCACAGAGGGGCAGAGCCAGAGGTCTTTGAGTGGGAGGAAGCCACGCCTGATTATGCTGGCAGGTCTGACTGACTGAGCCTTACTCAGAGCCCTGTGCTGAGTGGGAATAGAGTGGGGAGTTGCCAGCTCTTTGAGACTCTTACTATCCAGGCAGAAGCAGCAGCAACCCCATAGCTGGATTATCAGGCTTCTAATTGTGGAAGGAAAGACTAGGAGAGAGGCTCCAGGAACACTCTCACAGTGAGAGATCCTCTCACTGTTGGAGCCTATAAACACTAATGAGCCTCGACTGCCAACGAGACTGAAGCCCAATACATGACATCGCCATAGAGAATTATCAACCGCAAACCTCTTCCAGAGCATGCCACAGGGGCAGAACCCGGGGTACAAAGTCACCGACCAGAAAAACAGAAAAGAAAAAGCAAGATGACAACCTCTCAAAATCAAGAATAATCTGCAGACTTTATAACCTATCCCATTTTATTATATTTGTTCGTCTGTGTCTCTTTTCTTCATTCTTGATTTTTTTTTTCTACTCCAATTTGGTCATTTAATTCTCTCTCAGTATTACTCTCGCCTCTCTTTGAACTAGACTACCCATAAGTGTTACATCTCCCATTATCTTTTCTTTCCTCCTCCTTTCTCTCTATGAGGGTTGCAATCCAAAACCCCTAACTCTCTCTTTCTCTCTCCTCCTTTTTCTTTTTTCTTCTTTAAGTGGTTCCATCTTTTCTCTCTCTCTCTCTCTTTTCTCCCTCTATATTAGTCTCTTCCTCTCTCCTTTACATCTTCTATCATTCAAACTTCAATAATGAACAAATTATCTTATCTGGGACTCAAACTTAAGTTTGTGGCATTTTGGAGGGTTTTTACTTCACCTTTTTAACACATTAGCAGTGCTCCCATCCCTGGCTCTCCATATTATCTAGTTCTTGTTCCACTAAATACAATAGTAATTTTTTAATTTTCCACCCCTTTTTCCTGTTTCCCTCTTATTCCTCTCATCATAACTCTGAGTCAGCCAACACCTAAAAGCAAATCATTTTATTCTTGACCCAATTTTTTTCCTAATTTGCTTTTTGTGGGTCTATACTGCTCCCCCCCTTTTTTATATATAAATATTTTTTTCTTTTCTTTTTTCTTTACCCCTATATTACTTCTCCCCAATTCAGGCCCTCCACTACAAGTATTGTTTGTTCTATTTAGTACAATATAATTCACAGTTCATCACAAGATTTTCTCAAAAAAGAGGGGAGAGGAGAGGAGAGGAAAAAAGGAGGGGAAGGAATTATTCCCTTTTTTTTCCTCAAATTTTTATCTTATTTTATTTTTCTTTATTTAATGATTAATTTTTTAAAAAACCCACAATTTTTTATTTTTATTTTTATTTTTTATCCAAAAACCACCCTCAGATGCCATTAAAGAAGAAAAATCAAATATCATGGATACAAAACAAAGAGAGGTAACATAGAGATGAGGAAAAATCTATGGAGAAAAAATTTAAGATATTGGAAACCTTGGAGTTAAACGACAGAGAATTTAAGATAAAAATCCTAAAAATACTCAGAGATATACAAGAAAACACAGAAAGGCAATTTAGGGAGCTCAGAAAACAACTCGATGAACACAAAAAGTATATCTCCAAGGAAATTGAAACTATAAAAACAAATCAAACAGAGATGAAAAACTCAATTCACGAGCTGAAAAATGAGGTAACAAGCTTAGCTAATAGAACAGGCCAGATAGAAGAGAGGATCAGCGAAATAGAAGAAAAGCAACTTGAGGCTCAACAAAGAGAAGAAGAAAGAGATTTAAAAATTTAAAAAAAATGAGATAGCCCTACAGGAATTATCTGACTCCATCAAAAAGAATAACATAAGAATAATAGGTATATCAGAGGGAGAAGAGAGAGAAAATGGATTGGAGAACATACTCAAACAAATAATAGATGAGAACTTCCCAAGCCTGTGGAAAGAACTAAAACTTCAAATTCTAGAAGCAAACAGAACTCCAAGTTTTCTTAACCCCAACAAACCTACTTCAAGGCACATCATAATAAAATTGGCACAAACCAACTGCAAAGAAAAAATTCTCAAGGCAGCCAGGGAAAAGAAGAATACAACATATAAAGGAAGGCCCACTAGATTATCATCAGATTTCTCAACAGAAACTCCACAAGGTAGAAGAGAGTGTACCCCAATATTTAAAGTCTTGAAAGAGAGGAACTTTCAGCCACGAATACTATACCCATCAAAGCTATCCTTCAAATATGAAGAAGAAATAAAAACATTCACAGATACAGAAAAGATGAGAGAATTTATCACCAGAAAACCCCCACTCCAGGAAATACTAAAAGGGGTTCTCCAATCAGATACAAAGAATAAAATAACAACAACAACAAAGCCACAAGTAAAAGCTCCAAGAAGAACATAACAAAACCAACTTTAAACTGTGACAACAATAAGAAAGGGGGGGAGAGGATGAAGATTAACAGTAGCAAAGGGCGATGGAGGGCAAAAGTACTCAGAAAATAGTGCACTACAATGAACAGGGTAGGAACCCTTTTCATTACTTAATGGTAATCACCATTGAAAAAACCACCACAGAATCACATGATTTAAAAAAAATAGCAACAGAGGGAAGATGTATGGAACACAACCAAATAAAAAGAAAAGATAGAAAAACGAAAGAGAAGTATCAAACAAGGCACAAAACTAACAGAAAGCCATCTATAAAATGGCAATGAGGAACTCACAAGTGTCAATAATTACACTAAATGTAAACGGATTAAACTCACCAATAAAAAGGCACAGAGTAGCTGAATGGATCAAAAAAGGAAATCCAACTGTATGCTGCCTACAAGAAACTCATCTAAGTAACAAGGATAAAAACAAATTCAAAGTGAAAGGCTGGAAAACAATGCTCCAAGCAAATAACATCCACAAAAAACCAGGCGTAGCAATACTCATATCTGATGATGCTGACTACAAGACAGCAAAAGTACTCAGAGACAAAAATGGCCATTTCATAATGGCTAAGGGGACACTGAATCAAGAAGACATAACAATTCTTAATATATATGCACCAAACCAAGGAGCACCAAAATATATAAGACAGCTACTTATTGACCTTAAAACAAAAACTGACAAAAATACAATCATACTTGGAGACCTCAATACACCGCTGACGGCTCTAGATCGGTCATCCAAACAGAGAATCAACAAAGACATAGTGGCCTTAAACAAAACACTAGAGCACCTGGATATGATAGACATCTACAGGACATTTCATCCCAAAGTGACTGAGTATACATTTTTCTCCAGTGTACATGAATCATTCTCAAGAATTGACCATATGTTGGGCCACAATAACAACATCAGCAAATTCAGAAAAATTGAAGTTGTACCAAGCATATTTTCTGATCATAAAGCCTTGAAACTAGAATTCAACAGCAAAAAAGAGGGAAAAAATCCCACAAAAATGTGGAAACTAAACAACATACTTTTAAAGAATGAATGGGTCAAAGAAGAAATAAGTGCAGAGATCAAAAGATATATACAGACAAATGAAAATGATAATACGACATATCAGAATCTATGGGATGCAGCAAAAGCAGTGATAAGAGGGAAGTTCATATTCCTTCAGGCCTATATGAACAAACAAGAGAGAGCCCAAGTGAACCACTTAACTTCACACCTTAAGGAACTAGAAAATGAAGAACAAAGACAACCCAAAACCAGCCGAAGAAAGGAGATAATAAAAATCAGAGCAGAAATAAATGAAATAGAGAACAGAAAAACTATAGAAAAAATTAATAGAACAAGGAGCTGGTTCTTTGAAAAAATCAACAAAATTGACAAACCCTTGGCAAGACTTACCAAGGAAAAAAGAGAAACAACTCATATAAACAAAATCCAAAATGAAAGAGGAGAAATCACCATAGACACCGTAGATATACAAAGAATTATTGTAGAATACTATGAAAAACTTTATGCCACTAAATTCAACAACCTAGGAGAAATGGATAAATTCCTAGAACAATACAACCTTCCTAGACTGAGTCAAGAAGAAGCAGAAAGCCTATACAGACCTATTAGTAGAGAAGAAATAGAAAAAACCATTAAAAACCTTCCCAAAAATAAAAGTCCAGGCCCTGACGGCTATACCAGCGAATTTTATCAAACCTTCAAAGAAGACTTGGTTCCTATTCTACAGAAAGTCTTCCAAAAAATTGAAGAAGCAATACTTCCAAACACATTTTATGAGGCAAACATAACTCTTATACCAAAACCAGGCAAGGATGGCACAGAGAAAGAAAACTACAGACCAATATCTCTAATGAATTCAGATGCTAAAATACTAAACAAAATACTAGCAAATCGAATACAACAATATATTAAAAAAATAATACATCATGATCAAGTGGGATTCATCCCAGAATCTCAAGGATGGTTCAACATACGTAAAACGGTTAACATAATACACCATATCAACAAAACAAAGAACAAGAACCACATGATATTATCAATAGATGCAGAAAAGGCTTTTGATAAAATACAACACAATTTTATGTTTAAGACTCTCAACAAAATGGGTATAGAAGGAAAATATCTCAACATGATAAAGGCCATATATGATAAACCATCAGCTAACATCATACTAAATGGCACAAAACTGAAGGCTTTCCCCCTTAAATCAGGAACAAGACAGGGTTGTCCACTCTCTCCACTCTTATTTAATGTGGTACTAGAGGTTCTTGCCATAGCAATCAGACAAGACAAAGAAGTAAAAGGCATCCATATCGGAAAAGAAGAAGTAACAGTATCACTTTTTGCAGATGATATGATCCTATACATCGAAAACCCCAAAGAATCCACAAAAAGACTACTAGAAACAATAAGCCAATACAGTAAGGTTGCAGGATACAAAATTAACATACAGAAGTCAATAGCCTTTCTATATGCCAACAATGAAACATTTGAGAATGAACTCAAAAGAATAATCCCCTTCACGATTGCAACAAAAAAAATATAATACTTAGGAATAAACATAACAAAGAATGTAAAGGACTTATACAATGAAAACTATAAACCATTGTTAAGGGAAATCGAAAAAGACATTATGAGATGGAAGAATATTCCTTGTTCTTGGTTAGGTAGAATAAATATAATCAAGATGGCCATATTACCCAAAGCTATATACAAATTTAATGCAATTCCCATAAAAATTCCAATGACATTTTTTAAAGAAATGGAGCAAAAAATAATCAGATTTATATGGAACTATAAAAAGCCCCGAATAGCCGAAGCAATCCTATAGAAAAGGAATGAAGCTGGGGGCATTACAATACCTGACTTCAAACTCTATTATAGGGCCACGACAATCAAAACAACATGGTATTGACAGAAAAATAGACACTCAGACCAATGGAACAGAATAGAAAACCCAGAAATAAAACCACATATATATAGTCAAATAATTTTTGATAAAGGGATCAACAACACACAATGGAGAAAAGAATGCCTCTTCAACAAATGGTGCTGGGAAAACTGGAAAGTCACATGCAAAAGAATGAAGCTAGACTACAGTTTGTCCCCCTGTACTAAAATTAACTCAAAATGGATCAAAGATCTAAACATAAGACCTGAAACAATAAAGTACATAGAAGAAGACATAGGTACCAAACTCATGGACCTGGGCTTTAAAGAGCATTTTATGAATTTGACTCCACAGGCAAGAGAAGTGAAAGCAAAAATTAATGAATGGGACTACATCAGACTAAGAAGTTTTTGTTCAGCAAGAGAAATTGATAACAAGATAAACAGACAGCCAACTAATTGGGAAATGATATTTTTAAACACCTGCTCAGATAAGGGCCTAATATCCAAAATATACAAAGAACTCATAAAACTCAACGACAAACAAACAAACAATCCAATAAAAAAATGGGAAGAAGATATGAACAGACACTTCTCCCAGGAAGAAATACAAATGGCCAACAGATATATGAAAAGATGCTCATCTTCTTTGGTTATTAGAGAAGTGCAAATCAAAACTGCAATGAGATACCACCTCACACCTGTTAGACTAGCTATTATTAACAAGACAGGTAATAGCAAATGTTGGAGAGGTTGTGGAGAAAAAGGAACCCTCATCCACTGTTGGTGGGAATGTAAAGTAGTACAACCATTATGGAAGAAAGTATGGTGGTTCCTCAAAAAACTGCAAATAGAACTACCTTATGACCCAGCAATCCCTCTACTGGGTACATACCCCCAAAACTCAGAAACATTGACTTGTAAAGACACATGCGGCCTCATGTTCATTGCAGCATTGTTCACAGTGGCCAGGACATGGAAACAACCAAAAAGCCCATCAATAGATGACTGGATAAAGAAGATGTGGCACATATACACTATGGAATACTACTCAGCCATAAGAAATGATGACATCGGATCATTTATAGCAAAATGGTGGGATCTTGACAACATTATACGGAGTGAAATAAGTTAATCAGAAAAAACCAGGAACTGCATTTTTCCATACATAGATGGGACATAAAAGTGAGACCAAGAGACATTGATGAGAGTGTGGTGGTTACGGGGGGAGGGGGGAGAGGGACAGGGAAGGGGGAGGGGGAGGGGCACAAAGAGAACTAGATAGAGGTTGACAGGACAATCTGACTTTGGATGATGGGTATGCAACATAATTGAACTTTAAGAGAACCTGGACATGTTATCTTTGAATATATGTATCTTGATTTACTGATGTCACCCCATTAAAAATAAATACAATATAAAAAAAAAGAAAAGAGACTGAAAATATGTAAACAAGCCCTGGCTGGATAGCTTGGTTGGTTAGAGTATCGTCCCAAAGCTCAGGGTTTACTGGTTCAATGTCTGGGCAGGGTACATACAGGAGCAGATTGATGTACCTGTCTCTTTCTCTGTCTTGATAAAAGTTTTTTCACACAAAAAAAGAAAATATCTAAACTGGGGGCAGGATGACAATGAGGGATCCAGTTTTGCAAAACCTCAGACAGCCTGGAAGAGTCAGGAGTGTGCTGGCTTAGGGGAGGGGGGCTCAGAAACACAGGAGGGTCAGCAATTTCCAGTGGCCAATCACTGGACATCAGCCACCTCCCGTCCCAAAAGACTGTGTGTGTGCACTTCCTTAGCGGTTGTCTGTGTCCCCCTTACAGGCTAGTTGTGTCCTGTGCGGAAGGACCGTGGTGTCCATCGCTGTGCGAGGCCTCATTCTCCACCAGCCCCCAACGTAGCTCGACCAGCCAGGCCGTGTGCATCATGTGCAGAGATTGCAGGTTCTTCTCGGCGTATCCAGTGCGTGTGTGATGCACAGGTCCAGGTACTATACCCTGGCGTCCAGCTGCTCTGTGATGTTCAGCAATTGCTGATGAAGGTGGGTCACCTCTGCCTGGATGGCAGGCAGCTCCCACCAGCTCAAGCTGCCTCGCACATCCGTGCCCGGTGTGGCTGTGCCAGCCCATGTCAGCTCCTAGCAGTTGGTGGCTGCCAGGGCTCAGACTGTGCATTTGGGACCCTCTTTGCAGGGGACAGTGGCTGCTGGGGTCAAAGGTTTTACCTGGGGAAGGCCTGTCCTGGGAAGAACTGGGCTGGCTCCTGCCATCAGCGCCTTCCTCAGCTTGGACCTTAAATGGGCCATCCATTTAGGGTCTCCCCCCTCCCAGGCAGCCTCTAGCCTCTGGAAGGGCCCCTCCCCCCATGCTGCAACAGCCCTCCAGGACCCTCATAAAACAGCAGTAACACTATAGAGCTAAGAAGTAACATGCTCTGTTCACAAAGTAGGTACAGAAAAGCAAGAAGTAACTTGAAAACGGCCCCGCATCAGTGTGGCCAGGAAAAAGCTGGGTTTTCCCCATGTGACCCTGCCAGTTGAGCGAAGGAGCCTATTTGTGTGGAGCAGGACAGGGGTGCAGGACAGACCTACTGTGTGTACAGAGGAGCCTCGGAGGTGTTACCATGGTTCGTGGCCCTACGCCCTGAAGCAGACACCCTGACAGGGCTAGCAAGTCACCCGCTGCCCCAAGGCCAACCTCCCCCCAACTGAGCAGGGAGTGGACGATACAAGTGACCCTGGGTACAGTGCATGCCGACTTTGCTCTGGTGCTGTACCCATGGCCCAGCCAGAGCCCCTAACAACAGGGTTAGGCCCACCAGGTGTCTGTGACATTTCTGTTCCTGTGGCTCCTTCATGGGAGACCCCCTGGTGATGGCAAGTGTGTCACTGAAGTCACAGGCGCCTGCCCTGCAGGATGACAATCCTGCCTCTGTACCCTCTCCACAGGCTGCGGTGACTGTCCTATCTGCATGCATTCCTCGGCACCTAACTGCCCTTAGGAATGTTGATTCCCCACACCCCACCCTGGGCTCTCCCCCAGGCACACCAGCTGGCCACACGGGCAACTGTAACTCAGAGCAAAGCAATTACAGAGGACGCAGAACACAGCCCGAGGAAGAGGGTGGAGGGTGTGCTGCTTGTCCAGATGCTTATTGTGTTCAAGTATGGAGCAAAAAACAGAGGTTTGGAGAGCAGAGTCCTGGGGTGAGCTGCCCCCTGGGACACAGCATTGGGGCCCTCAGCAGCGCCCCATGCCAAGACCACAGTCTGCTTGACGCCCTACTCACAGCCTGGGCCACCCTGGGTGACTCAGGAGGCCCCTTTCTCTCCATTCCCCACAGAGACCTCCTCCTCCCCTAAAACCTCCAATTCAAACAGGGAAGATGGGCTGTGGGTGACAGGGTCATGACCCAAATGTGATTATACAGGACAGACTTCACCATCTCTGCAGAAAACATGGGACAAAATGTTCCTTGCTCCCATGTTGGACCTCACCTGACAAAACATGTAGGACAGGGATCTTCCCTTTTCCCTGTGTATGAGAGTGTGTGCATGTAAATACCCTGAATGAGGCTCTGGCCAGCCCCCCAGCCCTGAGTGGGTGTGGCCTTTGAGTGGCTGTCAGCAGGGTACCCCATTCTGGTCCCAGCTGACTGTGTAATAACCCTGCTCTTTGTCTCCTTTCTAAGGGCAGGGTTCTGGGTTGGCAAGACCTTTGTTTTCAATTCATTCCCCCTGAAAGGTGAGGGAGAAGTCCCAGGGAAGCAGGGGATGGCTGCACAGAGGAGCTGATGGTGTGGATATTCACTTGGGTGACGGTCCACTTGAGCACCAGGGGCGGGTGACACAGGGCAGGGCCTTGGCCAGAAGCTGCAGGAGCGGGGACTCTGAGCAGGAGGTGGGAGACTTCTTGTTCAGGCTGTAGATCGTGATGTCGTGGCTGCCTCTAATCACAGTGGATGGGGTCACCATTGGTCCGTCCTCATGGGGAACACTCAGAGAACATGTGGTACACCAATGAACATACAGTAACACAGTCCCAGCCTGGGACAGATGGTGGCTCCCAATGCATGCCATCCCAGTCCCGCTGCCCGGGCCTGTATGAAAACGGGTCTTTGCAGATGTGATGAAGTGAGTCATCCTGGGTCAGGGAGGCCCTGCACCCAGTAACAGGGACCTTAGAAGAGACAGAGGAGGAGACACAGACACAGAGGAGAAGCCTTATTGGGTGGGTGAAAGAGACAGGAAGGAGACAGCCCCCATCCTAGGGATGCCTGGAATCACAGGAGCTGGAAGAGGCAGGATGGACCCTCCCTGGAGCCCCAGGAGGCAGTGCAGTCCTGGGATCTCTGGGTCTCAGATGTCTGCTCTCCAGGAGTATGTGGGGGATTTATTTCTAAGAAATCAGATCTGTGTTATTTGTCATAGGGTCAACAGGAAATTCATGGAACTAAGCATCTTAGTTACAGACAAGTGAAAACATGAGGGTAAGAAAAATAATCAAAATTCTTTATTATTTTGACTTTTATATATTGTATGACATGTTTACTGTGTACCATTTATACGAGTGGGCAGAAGTAGGTTTACAGTTGTGAGTACATAAAGGTTTATCTTTGTGTCATTATTTACTAATTCTTGTGTTATTTTTCATACAAACAGCTGTAAACCTGCTTTTCCCTGTTTGTGGGTTATCTTTTATGTTTGTATGTTTTTTCAAACAAGCAGCGTGATCAAACGCGTTTTAATCAGCTGCTACAACAATGCTGGTGTTTTCTCCATGAGCCGTGATCCTGCCTCAGAGACTCCCCCTGCACTGACATTTGTGAGTGGAGGCTGTCTGTACCCCTTCCCGGAACATGCTGCACAGCATGTCTGAGTGTGAGTGGCCCTGTCTCTGCGTGTCCAGGCTCTGACCATGTGCTGGGGACCTTGCTGGTTCTGACACCCAGTGGGTCCAGGAGAGAGCACCTAGCCCTCACAGCACCTGCGCTGGCCTGCCTCAGTCCTGGGTGGCCATCCGAAGGGCACAAAGCCTGCCTCTCCAGCAGTGCCAGAGGCCAGCTCCCACCTCCCAGCGCAGTGGCTTTCTTCTGAGCTTGAGCGTACTGTTTTTGCCCTCCAGTCTCCTGAGTGCCTCACAGCCCCTTTCTCTACCTGCAAAGCCAGCAGCCAGCGTCCCCAAAGCTCTGTCTCTGGGCCTCTGGGTCCTGGCCTGGTAGATCAGCTAGTTAGAGCATCGTCCTGACATGCCAGGGTCATAGGTTTGATCCCTGGTTGGGGTATATTTGGGAACTGACCAATGGGTGCACCACTAAGTGGAACAAGAAATGATAGCTTTCCCCTTTCTCCAAATCAACTGAGAAAAAAAAAAAAAAGCTTTATTCCCAGCCTGTTCTGGATCAGTGAGGGGACGTGGCAAAGCAGGACTAACCCTGCCTCCAGGCCAGCAGGCTCACATAGCATTCAGTGCGACAGTGCAGGTGGCCTGAGGAGGCTTCTGTCACTGCCCTTTCTGATCTCTGACCCCTGGCCAGCTATCCTCACAGCCAGGGTTCTTGTTCAGCTCTGCCAAGCGGTCCATACTCAACACCCCAGCAGGCCTGGGGCTGGGGTCCCTGGAATCACAACCTGGAAAAGACTCCTCACAGGTCACTCCACTGTGGACCCTCCAGACGCCAAGTGCAAAGGACACTGGAAAAACTCAGACCCAGGGACGAAAGGCCTGGGAACCTAGGGTTTCTGCAACGATGTGCTAGGCCAGTGGAGATCAGCATCCCCACATCCTCCCAAAAAGCCACACTTCCCTGGGGTCCACCAAGCACCTTGCAGGCCGTAGGTGGCAGAAAGAAGCTGACACTCATATGTGAATATGTGCAGGCATGTGGTTCTTGCAGCTTCCCCACCCTCAGTATGCACCCTGCAGCTGTGCCTTCCAGGGACCCCCAGTCTATCACCTGGGATGGACAGATGGTGCAGGGGCACGTCCCAGAGCCAGGGTATAGCACCGACATCCAGTTTCTGGTGCAGTACAGGCCCGGGAAACTGCTTGCCTCGCTCACCTGTGTGCCCTTCACAGGTGACCCCAGAGATCTGAGGAAGGAAGGAGCCAGTGAAGGAACTTGTTATTACACACGGCAGCTGCGCTGAGAAAACAGACTTTTGTTCAGAGGTAGGTTGGGAGCTGGAGAGGTTAGGAGAGGGTGGAAGACTGTGTAAGACAGAGAGAAAGAGGGACAGACAGACAGGGGCAGTCAAGGAGGCAGGGACAACACAGACAGATGAAAGACAGAGTCTACACAAGACTATTTCTACAGAGGCAGAGAGACAGATTGAGAGAGACAGAGCAGGGAGACCAGAGACATGAGGAGAGACACAGGGTGACCCAGCAGCGACTGAGCCAGATTCTCAGGGTGGCTGAGGCATATGTCCCCTCTGCAGAAAAACCCCTCTCCCTGGGTCACACCAACTCCCCAGAATCGTGGATGGGGCTCAGAGGTGAGCCACCGGGTCTGAGTTGTGAGGTTGTCCATCGTGGGGCAGTGCTGTGGGATCTCGGGTCAGTGCCATTCATGGACTCTGGCTCCTGTGACAGAGTGCTAGGCTCTGATGCAGCAGCACTGCCTGCAGGAGGCTTCTGACCGACACTCATGCCCCCAGAAGGACTGGACATTGGAGGGTTGAGTCTGGGGATGTCACAGACCCTGATGAGGGCTGCAGCCACCACCTGAGCATCTCCCTTCTGCCCGTGCAGTGAACATTCCTGTGTTCTCGGGACGTGCGAAGGAGGTAAGCATGTTGCTGCCCAGGCTACACTGGTCAGGTCACACACTTGTGGTTCTTGGGGACACCGTGGGCAATACTGGACCCCCAGGTCCCTCTGATACCAAGGAACATCTGTGGCCCATCGACGTAGGCCTTGGGGCCCCCTGGGTCTCAAAAGATGCTGTGGGATGAAGTAAAGTTTCCAGTCCTGCTGACCTGACCTGCCTTGGCCGGTGAGGCACCCAAGCCTCCAGCTGTGAGCCACTGTGGTACGGGCAGTGACTGGCCCCCGAGCCTCTCAGGAAATGGTTGGCAGGTGAATAAAAGGATGGATAGTTCACACTTGCACAACCCTGGCCTTTTGCCCTGGTCCTCATGAGGTACCCAGATACTCCCGGCACCATCAGTCCAGGAAGCCCTGCCCACAGTAGGGACAGGGGAGCTGGGGGCTGAATCCTCTCCCAGGTCCGTAGCCCTGAGCCTGGAGGGGCTTGTCACTGCCCTAGTCCCCTGGGTCAGCCGTTCTGAGCCCAGGAGGTTAACACACTGCCGGCCACAGGGTACACGGATCCCTCTGCCCTCTCGCTTGAAGTCCCTGGGGTCCAGGTTCAGGCAGAGCCTGAGTGACAGAAGAGGGGACCCTGCAGGAGCCATCCTGTGTCCACTGGCTTGGCTTCCTGTGGGGCCTCAGTCTCCAGACAGACCTCAGGGTCCTCACTCAGCTCCTCTGAGCCATTCCTCCAGCAGAGTTTCCAGCTGGGCCTCTCCTCTGCTCTCTCTCTTCAGATTCAGGCACTTTGGAAAACATCCACATGAACTGCGACTGGTCACTGGGAACACCCACTTCTGGAAGGGAGACAAGGAGAAAGAGGAGGGGCTACCACCTGGAACAGCCCTGCTGAGCTGGAGGGTGGCAGCAACTGCAACCCCTAAGTCCAGAGTAGGACCCCAATGTGGGCAGTGGTTACAGGACACAGGACAGAGAAGGAGGCTGTCCTGCATGTGCATGATCACAGGGTCAGTAGTTAGAGGACCGAAAGTGACCTGAAGATCCGACCCCACTCTGACTGCTGTCCCTGCTTGTGGTCCCTCTGGGACCCAGACCAGAGCAAACACATCTTTATTTCAGCCCTCTGGTGGCTTTGTGCCCATGACCCGGTCCTGTGATCTCTGAGCAGCAAGTCAGCAAGTGTCCATGTCCTTTGCTGAAGTTTCCGGCCCTCCTAGTCCTGAGTAGCCCTTGTCCCAGACCCCAGCAGGGTGCAGCCTGAGTGGGGAAACTGAGTTTCCTTTTTAGATCTTGTCCTGTGAACTCGCTCAGCCCTGTTGCTGACCAGAGGCAAGGTGACCAGGACCCAGCAGGGGTTCCTTATCCTTTTTCCTCTCCGTTCCTCCTATCTGGTTCAGTGAGCTGTCTAGTCAGCAAGGTACCTTGAGCCCCCATGTCCCTCTGCAACAAGAGGACAGGACCCAGCCATGGATGAGATGGGAGGGATGTTCAGGACAGACTGGGGGGCCGGCATACTTGCCCTTGGTTCCAGGCACCCCTTTTCTAAGCTGCAGGCCTCACGTGCCCCAGGGCAGCTGTGGTCTCAGGGACATACTGCTGCCTACTGTAGCATCCTATCCACCCCCATTAGCCTCCTATCCAGCTTTATCCATCTCAGGCCCATCAGCTATTATCCTCACCCCCCGGGTCACTCAACCCAGCTCCCCAGGGCTGTTGGGCACTGTTAACATTTCCCCTCTGTGATGTCTGGTCCGGCTTGGACCTTCCTGCCTCTAATCAGGAGTGGTTGGACACAGTTGTAAAAATATATGGAAACTCTGAGTGACCCTGGGGGTGCTGAGGGGAACCCTGGCCATGGTCCAGTGGAGCACAGAGTGGGGAACAGGCTTGCACGACCCCCATCTGGTGTAGTGATGGACCGTAGGCCTCCATGTGGACAGGGAGGAGGGGAGTCTGATGGGGCTGTGACAAGGGCTCCTACCATCCTAGCTTTGCAGAAGGAACCTTCTGGCTCCTGGGTATAGCCCAGTGACACCCACTTTGACTGTGACCTCAGGACTAAGACAGAATCAGCCTGTGTGCCTTAGGCCACCATGTGTGGGTGACCTTCTATCCGGTTCCTGATCCCACCCCTGCAGCCCTCAAAATCATCCCCCAGACCTCCACTCTCTAGCTGGCCCTGCCTGTGGTCACTCTGGTGTGTTGAGCCCAACCCTGGCAGTGCTCACTGGCTTCTGCTGTCCCTGCCCTCTGACCTGGGACGTGAGCTAGTCCCTCAGCACCTCTTGGGAAACCAACGCTGTCAGAGTGTCCTCCGTTGCTCCCCCTGCAGGCCCAGGCCGAGTGCAGCCTCCAGTTCCGTGACACTGGCCTGGGACCTGCCGCCTTTCCTGTCCTTTGTATAAGCCTGGGCACCGGGCTGTAATGCAGGAAGCACAGGGTTAGAAAAAGGGTATTTGTGGTTACCTCTGCAGGGACTTCCAGGGTGGGGGCCACCGCTTTGTGCAGGACATTTGTGACCCTGCAGAGCTGAGGACAGAATCAGGACCCCCCCCCCCCCACACACAGACAGCACTCCTCTCTAGCTCAGCGTTCTTGGCTGTCAGGGGGAGGGGTGCTCTCAGAGTTTCTACAGTCATGGGCAGTGGCTGGTGGGTACCATTTGGGTTGTGTTTGTCTGGGGCAGGCTGGGGCCCAGTGGCCAGGGCATCTAGGAAGGTCAGAGTCTTCCGTCAGCTGTATGGTGTCCACAGTATCATCCGCCAACCACCACCACAGGGTTCCTGGGCTGTGCCTGCTTTTGAAAAACCCAGCACTGCCTTGTGGGGGCTGAGGGCGAGGCCGTCCTGGGCCTGCTGGAGCCTGCAGACCAGGTCAGGGGCTGCGAAGACCCTCCCACTGCGCCTGAGCTGCCCTACAGTTCCAACGCCCCACCCAGCCCGGGGCAGTTCCTCGGCTATGGTCTGCACGGGCTTCGGGTTGTCACCCCATCTTTCTCCCTGTCAGTCACTCATCTCTGAATCTCAGGACCTAGAGGAACTGTTCAATGGGGAGGGAGTCCAATGCTGTCTGTCTGACCTCCTCCCAAGAAAATGAGGTGGATCCTCTTCCTCAGGGGGTTCCTGACCCCCGCCTACAGCCCTCACTTCCCCGGTCACTCCTGGGGCTCTGTCTCCCCCCACACACACTATGACAATATTTTCCCTGCCCGCCACTTAGCTACCTCTGTGTGAAGTACACGAAGTTTGCAGCCCTGACCTAGAGTTTGGGGATTCGGGGACAGGAGCGGCTTTGTGAAGGAGATATGTCTCGACAGTTAAAGGTTTAGGGGTAGAGGGTGCTACCTCATCCAGGAGAGCTCACTGTCGCAGATTTCGGGACTTTCAGGGTTTCTTCTTGTCCCATCCTCTGGATTTATATGAAGGGTGCTCCTTTGTGCCACCTCCCCAGCTCCCAGCTGTGCCCATGGGCACCTCTTTCGTTGCCCCTTCCACCCATATAGCGTTTGGGGTAAAATTTTTTTTTTTTGTATTTTTCTGAAGCTGGAAACGGGGAGAGACAGTCAGACAGACTCCCGCATGTGCCCGACCGGGATCCACCCGGCACGCCCACCAGGGGCAACGCTCTGCCCACCAGGGAGCGATGCTCTGCCCCTCCGGGGCGTCGCTCTGCAGCGACCAGAGCCACTCTAGCGCCTGGGGCAGAGGCCAAGGAGCCATCCCCAGCGCCCGGGCTATCTTTGCTCCAATGGATCCTTGGCTGCGGGAGGGGAAGAGAGAGAGAGGAAGGAGGGGGTGGGGGTAGAGAAGAAAATGGGCGCTTCTCCTATGTGCCCTGGCCGGGAATCGAACCCGGGTCCCCCGCATGCCAGGCCGACGCTCTACCGCTGAGCCAACCGGCCAGGGCCTGGGGTAAAAATTTTTATGCTGAGCAAGGAGCTCCCCTCAGCCCTTGGCCCTCCTGGCCCCATGCCTGTCCTGCTGGCCTCTTAAAACCTCACACACACATGTCACCTTTGTCCCTGGGACCTTCATCTGAGACAACAGTAACAGCTTCCCAGTGCAGGGGTGAAAGGGTGACCTACCCACCAGTGACAGTTTCCCTGGGGGCTGATTTTGACTCTGCATGTTTCCAGGGTCCCGCTATTAGGTCATCAGGTCTATGATTCTTCTGGGGTATTTGTAGCTTACTAATTTGACCCCAGCTGTTTTCTTATAATGTTTGAGCTCCGATTTTCTCCCACCTCTTTGGCTTTGAGGATGCAGACAACTTTACCCTTCCCGGGGGTCAGGGGGCTGTGTTTGAGTGTTTGTGGTGTCTGGGTGGTTGGCACTGTTTCTGCAGCAGGTTCTTAGTTTCCTGTACCCCTCCCCCAGAGGGCCCACCCCACCCTTGCCACCTGAGCTCCTCCCGGACCCAGAACCCCTCACTCATGGTGACTGCACCAGAACCTACCCCCTGGGCCACACACCCCCTCCCCGGGCAGTCTGTCCCCATGATCCGGGTCCAGTCCAGAGGCAAAGTGACCCATTGGCTGAAGGCAAGCATTTCTGTAGATTTTGTCTTGGGAAAATCTAAACAAGGTGAGCAGGGATGAGTACAGTGACCTCTGGTGAGGACACAGGGCCACCCCTTCACCTGCATCCACCTCCACCCCGCACCCAGGGGAGGTCGTTGAACTTATCCCAAAGAGCACTTGTGTCCTCAGAAATCCTGGAGTGTGGACACCCAAAGGTAAGGATGCTTTTGAAAAAGAGTAAACACTTACACTACACACCGTAGGTACTCTAACGTGTCACGTATCACTCCAAATCCCATCTCCCCATGTGTGTCCCTGTCACCCCACGATATCCTAAACACCACAAGCCTGTCCTGGGCACTTCACCACTTAGTGCCCCATCACTGGTTTCCAGGTCCTTGCTTGCCTAACAAGTACTCCAGCTCTGTGCTCACTGCTCAAGTGTCCTGTGCATGCAGAAACTTGTGAACAATTTATCTAGCTAATGGGTCTAAATCTGTTTCAGTCTTGATCACAGAGACCCTGAAGGGCAGAGATAGTTTCCTCTCACTGAGCTGCAGGCTTGGAAACCCTAGCAGCCAGGGTGTGAGGCTGCAGCCCTCACAGGGGTTCCAGCTACAGTAGCCCACATGGGGCCAGGATCCTGTGCATTCCTCACAGCCCAGCCTAGGTCCCCATTTTTGGCAAAAGGACAGAGGAAAACAGTAGGTTTCAAAATGTCCTTGAGTAAAATATCTAAGGATAAAAAAGTTGAAAGTGTTAAAAAACAGCTCTTTATGACCAGGCGATGGTGCAGTGGATAAAGTGTCAGACTGGGATGCAGAGGACCCAGGTTTAAAACTCCGAGGTTGCTAACTTGAAATGCAGGCTTATCTGGTTTGAGCAAGGATCACAAGTTTCAGCCAAACATTGCCATTTGAGCAAGAGGTCACTGGCTTGGCTGGAGCTCCCCAGTCAAGGCACATATGAGAAAGCAATCAATGAACAACGAAAGTGCCACAACAAATAAGTGATACTTTTAATCTCTTTCCCTTCTTGGCTGTCTCTTCTTATCAGTCTTTCTCTCTGTCTCACAAAAACAGCTTTTATATACAGTAGTGGGGAGACTGCAGGAGAAAAGGGGGTAGAGAAGAGAAAGGGAGACGGAAATAGATGATGATAGAAGAAGACTGGATGTGGGGTGAACCCCCTCCTTCTCCTCAGATGTAGGAAGTACCCTAAGAGGAGAAAGAATGAGAATGTTACCTGCTGATAAATTCTTGGTACCACAGTGTTTTCCATGTTCTTCATGTTTCACTGTGTGGTACGGGGAGAATATATGTTAACATTTGGGGGGTTTATACTCAGGACACGCTGAGTGGGTCAGCTCTGGAGTGAACCTCTTTGGTTGAATGTGAAACCTCCCCATCAGCTCCCCAAATGGCAATATAATAACAATGAAGTGGCTAGGAAGCCACTATAGCTGTAAGTATATTGACGCCAGTCCTTAGACCAAAATGTTCTTCCAGACTCCTGAGAGTCACTGCTCAAGTGAATTCTTACTGACGGGAATATGTATGTATATTAGGGGAGAAGACAATGCTCAGAGTAAACTGATAATATGATTTTGGCAAAATTATGAGGTTTGGAGTTGGAAAGTGAGACTTCATATCTCAAAACCTAACTGTTTTCTCCAGGGTTTTCATGAAGACAAAAAAATTGTTTCCAAAATATGTTCTCAAGGTATTCAGTGATAAATGCATTCCTTAATTTAGGCACAAGTAGATCAAGTCAGAATAAGCAGACTTTTCTACTGCAATT
The DNA here is from genome assembly GCF_036850765.1 of Saccopteryx bilineata. Classification (NCBI taxonomy): domain Eukaryota; kingdom Metazoa; phylum Chordata; class Mammalia; order Chiroptera; family Emballonuridae; genus Saccopteryx; species Saccopteryx bilineata. Next base: position 200,366,553 of record NC_089493.1, on the reverse strand, counting down.
TTGAGTTCGGAATACACTCTTATGTCTCCTAAGTTTCCAAGTAGCAGATATAATTACTTGCCCAAAATACTTGTTCTAGGAGCATCTTATGGCACTACAGCTCAGATAAACACTGAGCTACTGAGATTAAAGGTTTGCATGCCTATAATATAGTAGCTTTGTAAAGATTTGTTATTTTTCCACTTAGATTCCATTAACATAAAGCTTTGTTAGTTTTCTGTAGTTTTCACTTGTAGGTTAGAATGCTATCGCCATAAAGCAGGACCTTACTTCGAGCCTGTTCTGCATCCACTGGCACATCTGAGGACTATAGGGAAAGACTGTTCAAGACTGTCGATGCCTCCTGAATTGGGACTCATCTGAGGGAAAAGACAGTGGAAATGGGCTTAGCGATTCTGGGCTGTGTCCCAACTAAACAGAATAAGGCAGCATGCACGCAGGCATGAGCAACACCAACTCCAGTTGTTCAACAGTAACTTGGATTGTGGCAAGTTGGCATCAGAAGAGATGTGCAGGCTCTAGATAGACAAGAAAGAGCAGATAGTCAAACAGTGCAGAAATGCATGAATCACACCCCATGTTTCCCAGAACTATAGGAAAGGAGATGGAGGGAACCAGAGCTTCTACAAAGTAAGAGAGGCCAGACCCTTTCCAACAACTATATGAAAGAAAGGGGAGGAGGAGAATAGGTAAGACATTCTTAACAAAGGTGTTCAGAATCAATGAGTGAGAACCTGTAAAGTGGTTCTAAGGATAAAGTTCTGGTCTCAGATAAAGCACTGTGTGAGACAGTTTAGAAGGGAATGGTCAGGAGAGGGAAAATAATGATTTTCTTGGTGCAGAAATGCCTGGTTCTCATCCCATCACAGCTTGATGAGCTGTTAGCACTGAAAGGCCAATGATCTCCTGGGTGGAGAAAAGTGCTTTGGGCAAGGCCAGGGAGTCCTGGGGCTGTCATAGCCAGGCTTTGCGTCTGAGATTATCTCACTATGAAATAAGAAAGTTAAAAACCATTAAGATTTTTTTTAAATTTTAAGAACGGAATTTTACATGTGTGAGATATTTCTATTTGGAAAATGAATTCCATGAAGATTAAGCAGGTTCGTTGCATTTAAGACACCACTTGACAAGAAAATGATCACTTCATCATATGAGCAGAACTGAATCATTCCTTGTTGATCCTAAGATACATTTCTCTGTAATTTCTTAGTTAATCTGGAATCGCCCACATGTTCTCAAGGGGGCCACTGAGGCACAGAAGGCTGAGCAGGAGTTTGGTGTTGGACAGGATAAACACAGCTAACAGGCAGCCCCCTCCATCCTGACCTAACATGAGTGAAGCTTGGACTTGTAAGGCATAGCCTTTCAAGAGGTAGAGCTGGTGGAGAAAAATAAAATAAAAATTGCCATGATTCTGCTTTTCTTCACCAAATGTGGGCTAAATACAAGCAGTCTGAAAAACAACAGGAATGACAGTCAAGTACCAGGTGGAAACTAAACCTGATGTCCTATGACATATCCTATGAGCCCAGGTGGCTCCAGGCCCAAGCATTCCTTCTTCATTTACCAAACCATTATGATGGGTTAGAAAAGCCTTCCCCCAAAAGACTGACATTTGAGATTCGAAGTCATGCCCTTCCTTACCCTTTAAGAAGAACCAGCTTGAGGACAGAAGATATTCTTTGAAATCATGTCCCCTCTCCAAAGGGGTTTTTTCAGGCTTCTGTGACTACTGGGCTCATTTAATACACAACAGACTCAGATGAGGATGATGGGAGGCTTCAGTATTGTCATCGCCTTAACCTATAAGCATATAATCATGCCCAAAGAAGATAGCTACATGAAAATATCCATAGATTCTGTGCGGTTCCACCTACTCTGCTTCCTGCCTTCAGAACTCAGCTCTCTGTTCTTTACAAGAAGCATAACCATGTGGACTTGCTGCAAATAACTGATTGAGAAGCCACAATTTATGAGTTCCTAGAAGAAAACTGCCTTAATGTTTTAAAATAATTACAGAGAATTAAAAAAAAAAGCCTGAATTCTGATGGCGCAGTGGATCAAGGATTTTTCCTGGAACGCTGATGTTGCCAGTTCAAAACACTGACTTGCCCAGAAAAGGCACATCTGAAAGTTGGTACTTCCTGCTCCTACACCCTTCTCTCTCTCTCTCTCTCTCTCTCTCTCTCTCTCTCTCTCTCCTCTAAAATTAATAAAAAAAAACCCCAATAAAACCAACTAAGATAAAAAATCAGTCTTCATGCAGTAGAGATGCACAATAGAACATCTAAGTTCTGCTAGACTAAGACAGGAAAAAGTAAATAAAAGTTCACCTGATTTAATTAACAGAGGAAAAATGTCACTTCAGAGTAAAAGAAAATAGTAAACAAAATGAAAGAAGTTATTTGAATCAATGTGAATGGGCTGAATTTCCTTATCTAAATGTAAAGACATTCAGGGATAAATGAAAACTGATCCGTAGACTGTCTAGAAAAAATACATTAAAAGCAAAATGATGGAGGATTACCATTTCTACAATGATTGAGTAGATACACTTGTTTCACCTGACCTGTGTTGGTGCAGTGGATAAAGCATTGACCGGGAGTGCTGAGATTGCTGGTTCAAAACCCTTGGCTTGCCTGGTCAAGGCACATATGAGAAAAAACAACTATGAGTTGGTGCTTCTGTCTCCTTCCCTACTGCCTTTCTCTCTCTCTAAAATCAATAAATAAAATATTTTAAGATATGTATATACTTATTTCACCTGCTGATACAGCTGAAATGTAGGCATTAGAAAGCAAACTTAAGAAGACTGAAAAGTAGAGAAAAAGAGGCAGACTGGTGAGGGTCTCAAAATTTAATGTGATGTCCTTGGGTTTTCTGTTGGCCACCTATGTCACAAACCGGGTACTAGAGATAGCAACCAGAAATACCAGTAGGTTCAGAAAGAAATAGCCCCCTAATAAAAGCCTGTTTTCTTTAGACAAAGGAGTAAAATTGGGGCAGCCTCACAAGATAGAAAAGTTTTGATGACACTGTTTTATTCTAACCTAACACCACCAAAAACAATGCACAACTGCCAAATTTTAATTGTAGAAATAAAATACATAGTGAGAAATGTGAAGCCAGATTCAGGGACATGTGAGACTAAAACTAAAGTTCTAATTCTCAGATTAATAGAGTCCCAGCAGGAGAGGAGAGAGGGAGTGGGACTGAAAAAGTATTGAAAGAATAGTGGCAGAAAAAATTTTAAGTATGGAAAAAATATATTAACTACATATCAAGAAGTTGAGCAAACCCCAAACAAAAGAAAACCAAATATATTTATATCAAGGTACATCATAGACAATTTTCTGAAAATGAGAGATCAAGTCTTAAAAGCAGCCAGAGGAGAATAGGTTTTGCTTTGGCCAGGTTATTCAGTAGATAAAGCATCGACCTACTGCACCAGAGATCACAGGTTCAGACCCTGTCAGGGCATGCAGGAGAAAGAGTCAATGATTACACAAGTCAAAAGAACAAATTTTTCCCTTTCAGGGAAAATTCAAATGATGGTAGATCTCTCATCAGAAATCATTAAACTCAGAAAGAATGAGCAAATACATAAAACCTATGCAGTCACAAGAAAATAGCTGTAGAATAGAAAACATGCTGTAAACACTATAGATAAGCCAAAATAAAATTCTAAAAAATGTCACATCACCACTGGAAGTGCATGAAAAGAAAACAAAAACAGTCGATCATAAAACAAAAAATAAAATGGCAGATTTAAGCCCTAACAGGAATAATTCTTATAAATGTAAATGATCTAAACGCACTAAATAAAAACAGATTTGCAGGGTAGATTAAACCGAGAATATTACTTGACTATATAGATATTATCTACCAAACAACTCACTTCAGATACAATGACTTAGGTAGGTTAAACATAAGTGATATAAAAAATGTACATTGCATATATTCATCAAAAGAAATTAGGAGTAATTACACTAATATCAAACAAACTGGACTTCAGAGGAAGAAAATTACCAGAGACAGGATATACATTACATAATGATAAAATAGTCCTCCAGAAAGACCGAACAATCCTAAAGTGTACATATAAAGCAACAGAGCTGCAAAATATATGAAGTAAAGCATATTAAAACTCAAGGGAGAAATAGGTGTTTCTATAATTATAGTTGCAAGCTTCTATACCCTTCTCTCAAGAATTAATAGGACAATTGAAAAGAAAATCAAAAGAATATAAAACTTAACAGCCTACTCAATTAACAAAATCTAGTAAACTATAGTAAACCATCACTTAAAAACAGCAGACCACACATTCTTCTTCAGAATTTGCAGAATATATACTAAGATTACCATAGCCTGACCCATAAAACAAACTTAACAAACTAATTAAAAACATTTAAATGATGTAGAGATCATTTCCTGCCTCCAATAATTCAAACTAAAACTCAATAAATGAAAGACAATAGGAAAATCTCTAAACCCTTGGAAATTAAACAATACAATTCTAAATAATCCTTGTGTCAAACAAAACAAAACATAATTCTAGAATAGGAGTTAGTTTAGCAAGGTCATAGAGTAAAAGGTCAACATACAAAGTCAATCTGCCCAAAGTAAAACAATTTCATGGAAATCTAACAAATCATGACAACTACAAAACAATAGTGAAGAAAAAAGTTGATCTAAATAAATATACGTTATGTTTACCAATAGACTCGACATAATAAATATGTTAATTCTCCCCTAACTGATAAACAAGGTTAATAAAATTTTTATCAAAATTCCAACAAAAAATTTTGTATATATAAACCAAAATATCAAATGTTTATATAAAATGCAAAAAAACTAGATTAGAGCAGTTGTGAAAAAGAAGAATCAAGTGGGGAAAAAACACTCTGAATTGATGCAGCTTTATTACTCAAGACAATGTTGTGTTTTCAAAATGATAGACACATAGATGAATGAATCAAGATTTTTAAAAAAAGTCTTATAAAGTACAGACAACACAATTTCTACTAATTAGAAAGCATTTCACCTTATGACCCAGCAATCCCTCTACTGGGTATATACCCCAAAACCTCAGAAACATTGATACATAAAGACACATGTAGCCCCATGTTCATTGCAGCATTGTTCACAGTGGCCAAGACATGGAAACAACCAAAAAGCCCTTCAATAGAAGACTGGATAAAGAAGATGTGGCACATATACACTATGGAATACTACTCAGCCATAAGAAATGATGACATCAGATCATTTACAGCAAAATGGTGGGATCTTGATAACATTATACGGAGTGAAATAAGTAAATCAGAAAAAAACAAGAACTACATGATTCCATACATTGGTGGAACATAAAAACGAGACTAAGAGACATGGACAAGAGTGTGGTGGTTACCAGGGGTGGGGGGAGGGAGGACATGGGAGGGAGGGAGGGAGAGAGTTAGGGGGAGGGGGAGGGACACAGAGAACTAGATAGAGGGTGATGGAGGACAATCTGACTATGGGTGAGGGGTATGCAACATAATTTAATGACAAGATAACCTAGACATGTTTCTTTGAATATATGTACCCTGATTTATTAATGTCATCCCATTAACATTAATAAAAATTTATTAAAAAAAAAAAAAAAGAAAGCATTTCAACAGAGGAAGGCTAGTCTTTGCAACAAATGCTGCTTGAGCAATTGGGCACCTACAGGCAAAAAATGTTAACGTGAGCTTAAACCTCAGACCTATGGAAAATTAACCCAAAATGCACCACAGATTTAAATGTAAAAGTATAAAACTGTCAGCAGGCAGCATTAAAAAAACAGGTCCTTGAGGCCCTGGCCGGTTGGCTCAGTGATAAAGTGTCGGCCTGGCGTGCAGGAGTCCCAGGTTTGATTCCAGGCCAGGGCACACAGGAGAAGTGCCCATCTGCTTCTCTCCCCATCTCCCTCTCTTTCCTCCCTGTCTCTCTTTTCCCCTCCCACAGCCAAGGCTCCATTGGAGCAAAGTTGGTCCGGGCGCTGAGGATGGCTTTATGGCCTCTGCCTCAGGTGCTGCAACGGCTCTGGATGCAACAGAGTAATGGCCCAGATGGGCAGAGCATCAACCCCTGGTGGGCATGCCGGGTGGATCCCGGTTGGAGGCATGAGGGAGTCTGTCTGACTGCCTCCCCATTTCCAATTTCAGAAAAATCCAAAACAAAACAAAAAAACAGGTCCTTGAGCTGTGTGAAGTAATTTTAGACAGGACATCCAAAGCATGATCCTTTTTTAAAAATCCATGAATTGGACTTCATCATAATTAGACACTACCCCATGTGAAAAGACCTGCTAAGAGGGTGAAAAGACAAGCCACAGACCTAAAAAATACTTGCAAACCACAGGTCTGCCAAAGGCCTCATTTCTAAAATCTAAAAAACTCATAAAACAGTTATAGAAACAAACATTCCAACTAGAAAACGAGGAAAGATAAGACACTTCAGTAAAAATATGTATGGTGAGCAAACAAAGTACAAAAAAGTATATTCAATATCTCTACCCAGTAAAATAACACCATGGTGAAATATGCTGCACTTCTACAAGGACAGCTAAAATAAAAAAAATAAAGCTAATACCAAGTGGTAGCAAGAATGTGGGGAACTAGTATCTCACCTATTGCTAGTCAAAATGTAAAATTGTATAGGCACTCTGTAAAATAGTTCAGCAGGTTTTTAAATATATATATAAATATGCTCTTACCATAGCACCTAGCAATTGCACTCTCAGGCATTATCTCAGTGAAATGAAAACTGTGTCCACACAAAAACCTATGTGACTGTTAATAGCAGCTTTATTTGTAATGGCCAAAAACTGAAAACAACTCAGATATCCTTCAATAAACTATGGAACAAATGCCCATATCATGAAATATTACTCAGAAGAAAAAAAAACTATTAATATATGCACAACTCAAATATTCAAATGGATCTCAAGGGAATTGCAAAAAAAAAAAAACCCAAAAAACAAAAAAAAAAACCAATCCAAAGAGGTCATTTGATTTCATATATACAACATTATTGAAACAACAAAATTATAAAAATGGAGAACGGATTAGTAGTTGCCAGCAATTAGGTATGATGATACAGAGGGGAGTGGAGATAGTTATAAAAGTTCAGTGTGAAGGTTATGTTTGTGATGATGAACCAGTTCTGTACCTGAATCTGTACCTATGATAAAATGACATGGCGCACCACACACACACACATACACACACACACACACACACACACACACACACGTTGTACCAATATCAGTTTCCTGATGTTGATCAGCTGTGATTTAACCATATGCGAAACTGCATAAAGAACGTCACTGTGTTATCTTCACAGCTTTCAGTAAATTTATCATTATTTGAAAATAAAAAGTTTTAAAAACACACACACACATAATGACAAAAGTAGGTTGACAATGAGGGATGGGCAAAAATATAATAAGTAGACTATAATGCAAAAGAAATAGAATTAGTCAATATGAAAATCACATAAAGTGGAATTCCAGGGCAAAAATTTAAGCTGAGATAATGTTAATAGCACCAACAACAAAAGATACGATTCATAAAAACATATAATAGCCATTAATCTTTTTATACCTAAAAACTCAGGAGTAAAATATATAAAATAAAACTTTATGAAAATATTTTTAGAACATTTAAACAGCAGCTGAATCATAGAAGAAGATTTTCTTTTTTTGTTTTTTTGTTTTTTATTTTTTAGGGAGAGAAAAAGGGAGAGAGATGAAAAGGATCAACTCCTAGTTGCAGCACTTTAGTTGTTCATTGACTGATTCTTATAAATGCCTTGGTAGGGGATAGGCGACTTAAGCCAAGGTAGTGACCACTTACTCAAGCCAGGGATCTTAGGCTTCAAGCCAGCAACCTTGGGATCATGTTGATAATCCCGTGGTCATACTGGTCACTTCACACTCAAGCTGCCGAGGCTGCACTCAAGCTGGATGAGCCCACAATGAAACCGCTAACCTCAGGGTTTTGAACCCAGGACCTCAGTGTTCCAGGTGAACACTCTATCCCTTGCACCATCTTCGATTAGGCTGAATCCTAGCAAAAAATTTTTACTATGTTTCTTTCAGTTCAGATATAGAAGATTCTAATAAGTAATCAGGAAAATTAATTTATGAATATATAGAATGTTGTCTGTTAGAGCAGTCCTTCGAAGAATGTTTTTTTTGTCTTTGCAAAATATTTATAAAAGTAAATTATGCAATTGATCACAAAAATATCTCAATGAATTTTCAGAAGTAAGGATTACACAGTTGTGAAGATCATCATTATTCAATAAAATTAATACACCCAAAAGATAACTAAAATATCATTTGAAAATTATCTATTCCCTGAGTCAAAGGGAAAATTACATATAGAAGATTGATTTATAATTCAATGAAAAGGAAACTCTTTCATCTCAATATCTATGTTCTAAAACTAAAACCACATTCAAGGACAATGTTTGATTTTGAATATTTTTATACTTGACTAAAACTAATTAAAGCCACCAAAGAATATTATGTCTATAGGAAAATGTGTGGAAGAGAACACAAAAAAAATGTAACAATAATCTCTGTGAAGGAAGCTGAAGTTGAAACTGATAGTTGAGCCTAGGATCCCTTGTAGCCCAGGCCAGGAGGCACAACTGCCTTCCAAGCAGTCCTGCCCAGTGGTTATGCAGAGGCCAAAAGGGGCAAGGTACAGGGGAGCTGAGATCTGTTTGTTTTTAACCTTAAAAGAAAATCCAAGTGTTTTTCTGCAGGTCCCTAAGAAATGGGAAAGCCCTTATGGCCTCTACTGACACAATCAATAATTATTTAAAAGTTGGTTGCCAGTCAAAGGTCTTCACCTGCTCAATGGAATGCAAATATCCCACAAAAATATACTGATTCTCTGGGGACACCACAGTCCAACCAGCAAAGCAGGTTAGCTGCACAACAGAGATGCAGCCACGTTGGAAGGTAAGTGGGATGTGGAATGTTGGGGGCTCCCAGAGCATGGACCACCAGGAGAGTCAGAATCAGCGCCCCTCAGTGATCCGGCACTGGGCTATCACACCAGATGAGAATTCAGGCAGTGCCTGTGAGAGAATGCCTTTTAAAAACCTGAACCCGAGTTGGTCCGAAGGTGGTGGGTTATTGTTAAGCTAAAAACCTGAACCCAGTATCAGTATGGTGGTAACTATTCTCCTAGCATGTGTTGTATGTATACACATATAATTTTTAAATTGTTTTTCACTTAATAGCTAATTTTGATCATGCTCCCTTCTATATAGATATTGACTTAGCTTCTCCTGTCTTCCCTGTCAGAACTAGGAGTTCACTGTACAGCCCAGTTGCTAGGTAGGTGTTTCCTGATTCATGGTGTGGTTCAGAGTCAGCCAAGAATCCCTGTATCCCTGCTCACTTGGGCTCAGAGCCTGTAGCCACCTCTTCCTTTTCCTCTGCTTACAGAATGAGCAATGAGAAGTCCACTGGTATTCCCACAGTCCTTCCCTCCAAACCTATTTTCTTCTCAGCTCCTTTGCTCTCAGCGCTACGCTCTAAGCTGGATAGCTTAGGCTCTCTCTGGGGAAGCCTGCCCCTCCTCTCCCAGGGTTGAATCCTAGGAATGGCTGGGTCCAGTTCTGTAAACCTCCTATCATCCAAACTGTATGTCTATGGACTATTTATACCACCATTTCCAGTCTTCCAAATTTTTGTAGACTTTTTTCAATTTTACCAATTCAAAGATAAATAAATGGATGCAAATTATGATTGTGAGACTGGAAAATGTGTGTTCCTAAGCATGAGAGAAAGACAGAAGCACTTGTTCAAAGATCCAGACCCATGAAAGATCATGCTGTAACAAGAGACTCTTAGAACCTGGGTAACAGAAAGAGCAGAGGTTTGCAGTGGGAACATTCCTTAACAAGCAGAGACAGAGCACCTTCCAGGCACCAGGCTTCTTCCCAGTTGCAGGAGGAAGTGAAAGGGACAGCAAAATGCCAGGAGGTGCAGGAGTTTGTGTGGCCCATAGGGCATTTCTCCTGTGGTGTCAAGGTCTCCTGGAGAACTCTGTCTGAGTGGCCTAGTCCAATGGCCATCAGCATCCCTGGCCAGAGCCTGCAGCACCACTGGGAGCAGGTGCCACCCTGGTCCAGCTTCTCAGAGCAGGAGGAGCAGGTGCAGAGGTGGAGCCCTTTGGTCAGAGAAAAATCTCATACAAGTATGAAATTGCAAAAATTTCAAATTTAAATTATTAGAGCCAAACAGTAAGTACTCAAGAGTGAGGAAGTGCTGCACTCAGCACACTTTGGATAGATGAGAAAGTGAGAACTGTCTGTGTGCTCTTAGTGCCTGAAAACAGTTATAAATAACCTGATAAGAGGACTTCTCATCTGCTCTTTCACACATACACATTCGCACATGTACACACACACATTTTAACACTGTCTTGGTTTTTCTGATGGTTCTAAAATGTAAACAAATGAGTTATTTGGCTGGCGACATAAAGTGTGCCAATTTCCACCAGCAAAGAGTCACACCAAGAAAGCTGAAGGTGTGAATGTGTGAAGCAGCTTCAGTATAAACACCAGCATTCCCTGAGAGGACGGCACCTGAGGGAGGGTTCCTGTGCAGGAACCTTGCTTCACTAATTGGATGGAGCATCTGAGGCTACGGTTGTGAATCAGTGCCCCCAGCAAACTGAGAAAAGCTAAAAAGCAATGAGGATCTGCATGTTAGTAAGCCTGGAAAAAAATTATAGTTTGAATTTAAGATTTTTGCAAAAAACTTCTTTGACTCCATAATTAATACATTGACCAAGATTTAAAATTTTTAAAAAATATTTGCTAAGAAACAAGATACTAAAAGCTTCTAAAATGTTATGTGATTCTGAAAAAGTTTTCACAAAACTTTGCAGGGGAGGAAAGGTTCTAAAAGATTATTTTCAAACTCTGCAGAAAGAAGAATCATGAGGTCAGAAATTGATGAAGGTCCCAAGTTGAAAGAGGGCCAGTCACAGGCAGTGTCTCTCACTCGTTGTGCTGGGTTCCCACTTGGGAGGACCAGGGCTGGCACATCCAGGGGCCAGCTGCAGAAAGCATTAGTTCAGGACCTAACAACCTTTGGTAGAGTGGTATGCTAATTAAAATCTCCTCACACCTGACCTAGATGTGGCGGTGAGGAGACCTTTTGTGACAGCATTAATGGACCTGGAGATTATTCTGCTTTGTGAAATAAGCCAAGCAAATAAAGAAAAATATCACTTGATCTCACATATATGTGGAATATAATGGACAAAGTGAACTGAGGAATAGAATAGAGGCAAAGGCAGGGTCACAGAGACCAGAGGGACAGCAGTCAGAGGAAGGGGAATGAAGGGATGGGATTATAGAGTATAGGAGAATTGGTGAAACTATATATACATAACACAGATATACATAGCAGGAGAGCAAGTCCTAGAGGGAAGGGGAGAGTTGGGAGGAATGGAGCAAAGGAGGTATAAAAAGGGATACAGGGGTGTGGGGTGAGAATGTTATGTTCAGTGGGACAGTTGAATCCATGTAAACACAATAAATTAAAAATTAATAAAAACTAAAAAAAAACTTATGAGGGATTACATAGCAGAAACTATATTAAAGGCCTAGAATTAAAAAGTAAAAAGAAAAATAACTTCTTATTTTTGTTTTAAGATTTTTTTTTATTCTTTATTCAATTTAGAAAGAAAAAAACAAAGGAAGAGACAGAAAGAGGGAGATGCAGAAAAAGCCAACACTTAAACCACCAAACACCCATTCAACCTGATGAGAAAAACCTGGCCAGGATGTTCCTCAACATTCTGCCCTCAACACCCACACCGTTAATGCCTGGCATGCCTGGCCCCCTGTTAGGCACTTTCACAAGCTCCATGTGTCATCTGTTTCATCCCTGTTGCAAAGCCCAGTGTCAGGTGCCTGGGCAGCAGTGCAGGGGTGTGGTCCCAGGACTCCTTCATTTGCATAAGCAGTGGCAATGTGAGCCCCCAGTTCTTCATGGAAGCAGAAGAGATGCCTGGCCCCAGGTGAAGGCCTGCTCTCTGGAATGTGGAGAGTCTCTTCTTCTTTCTGGGCAGCCAAGGTCGCTTAGCAAGGACCAGTTTGCAGAGAAGCCTGGAGTTAGTTGCATACCTGGTGCCCAGTGATCAAGGGGAGTGCCAGGACCCGGGTCCTGGGAAACTGGTGTGTTCTTGGTGTGGAGGAGAGGCGGGGGCAGCTTTGCACGTGCGCTCATAAGCAACAGCCCTAGGTAGGGGTGGATAATCAGTCTGGGGCAGTGGCCAGGGGCACCTCGAAGTGCTACACCTGCTTCTACCAGCGTGGGGAACTGAAGACCTGATTGGAGACAACGGAAGAAGAAGGAAAACACAGAAACATAGACAGACCCTTTTTTCAGGCTGGTGATCTCTTGGGGCTTTGAACCTGGGTCCTTTGTGATCCCAGTCTGACACTATCCACTGTGTCCATGCTGAACCAGCTTTTGGAGTCAATGCCATGAACACCCTTTCAGTTGTTTCAGTGAGTGACCTGGCACTCAAGGCAGAGAAGGGCCCTTCTTTGGCTCTCAGCTGCAAGTAGGCTGGACGCGTTTGAATTCAGTGGCTCTCTCCTTGTGCCTCCAGCATGAGTGGGAACACATAACCCTGTGACCAAGGCAAAAAGAAAAAACAAAACAAAAAACACAAAAACCCAGAAAGAAAGAAAAGATGGGTGGAGGCGAAAGCCTGCAACGCCCCAGTATTACCAGGCAGTCTCCTGTCAAGGTACTAAGGGAGCCCGCACCTGCTTACTTTCACAAGGTCATGAGAGATCAGGCATGTTCTGTATGACCACAGACCCTTGACGGCAGCCTCCCAGTGGCCCAAGAAGAAACACCTGGCCTCCAGGTCTCACTGTTCTGCACCTCATGTGAGTGGGCATGTCTGGGCCCCCTGTGTCGTTCATGCTAGCACAAGCTCTGCATGGCACTTGTTACTTCCCTCTGCCTCAGCTTCCCTTGGGCCAAGGGAAAAGAAAAAAAATGAGATGGGGAGAGGCAAAAGCCTACAGCACCCGGTATTCCCAGGCGGTCTCACATCCAGGTACTAACCAGGCCTGACCATGCTTAGCTTTTGAAATCAGACAAAATCAAACATGTTCAGCATGGTATGGCCATAGATGCCTGACAGTCACCTCCCTTGACCCGAAAAGAAATGCCTGGCCTCCAGGTCTCCTCAATGCTTTGTGTTCTAGGTGCCTGGGCATGCCAGGCCCTCTGTTAGGCACTCCCACAAGCTCTGCTGCCATCTGTTTCATCCCTGCCCCCACCATTTCCTGTCGGCTGCCAAGAGTAACTCCTCAGCGCCCTGTCATTATTCCCGGGTGCTGAAGGTGTGCCCACCCACCCAGACAATGAAAACTGGAGCAAGAGTTAAGGGTCTCAATGTAACAGCAACTTGCAGAAGTGTGGTCAAGGGAGGGCTGGGGATGGGAAGCCAAGGGCCAGTGTCAGCTGCGCTGCCAGCTGTGCAGGGATGCATTTCCAGGCCTCTTCCGCTTTCCCAGTAATGAGTGGTCTAAGTGGTGGCTCTGGGAGCCCCTACTCTGTGTGGGGGCAAAAGAGGCAACCCGGCACCAGGTGAGGGCGCGCTCTCTGGAATGCGGGAGATCTGCCTCTGGCTGCTGGGCGGCCAAGGAGTCGCCGCTGCAAGAACCAGTTTGCAAAAGAGTCTGGAGTTAGTTGCACACCCGTAGCCTGCTGATAAAGGGGAGTGGTAGGACCCTGCTCTTGGGAAGCTGGTGTGCTTGGTGGCATGGAAGAGAAGGGAGGAAGCTCAGCACGTTCACTCATAGGCGACAGCCCAGTTCCAGTTCCAAGCACCTTTGGTTCTCAGCCTGCATCTCACACTGCAGCTCTTGAGAGAGGTTAACCCCCATCTCCAGCATTCATTCCAGTTCAAGCCATCACTGGTTCTCAACCTCTAGCCTGACTATCAGTTTTTGAATTTGAAACTCTTTCTCCAGTGACCTAGCTCATGCTGTTGTTTGCATTCATTCTGCAGCTCATACTGGAGCTTATGACCTCAGTCATCCTCTTACACAGAGCTCTCATTTTCTTTTCCAAGGGCTCTAAAAAGCACCCAGCTGATGGCACCCAAAAATACAGTCATGGATATCCATATGCAGGAGAACAAAGGCCACTCCTCTACCCCATCCTTCACTCCATACTGATCTGATTTAAATCTTGCCCACTATGCCAAAAGTAAGTCTGTTGGTTGAAGCCAAGAAGGTTCCTACTGAATTCAGGCAGATGGTAGAGAAACTGTGGACTCAAAAAGTGTCAGGCCACACCCATTTATTGGAGTCCCACAGAGACAGGAGAGCAAATAAACAAAGAAAATCCTGCCTATTTCATTGGAGGGGAAGGGGTCAGGAAAACTGCTCCTCGTGGTGGCAGCTGAGGGAATCAGGAAACCAAACCTCACAGTGGTAGAGAAGCAGTCTAGGCGAATCACCCTGAGGAAAGGCACACATACTTTTTAAAGACACACACATGGCTTTTTCCACATGCCAGTGCAATAATTGTGCAAAGTGCTTGCAGCCAGGAAAACAGGGAGCAAGCCTAATGCAGCAGTTTTCCCCCACATCTCTGTAGGTTAAAGCACTGTTCTGAAATTAGAAGTTTGCCAGTTTGATCTCCTGTCAGGGCAATAAAGGGGAAGCAACCAATTAATGAATAATTAAGTGGCACAAAGAAGTTTGTTTACCCTTCCTATTTCTCTCCCTTTCTCTCTCTGTCTCTTTAAAAAAATCAATAAAAAATCAATAAGAACTGGACAAATAGCTGGAATGGTTAGAACATCATACAAAATTGCAGAGGTTATTGGTTTGATCCCCAGTAAGGGAATATACAGAAACAGCTTAATGTTGTTTCCTGTTTTAACATCATTTTTTTTAAGAGAAAAGAAGAAAAGAAAAGGAAAGGAAATAAGGAAATAAAAGGAAAGGAAGGAAGGAAGGAAGGAAGGAAGGAAGGAAGGAAGGAAGGAAGAATGGAAGAAAGGAAGGAAGAAAGGAAGGAAAAAAGAAAGAAGGAAAGAAAGAAAGAAATAAAGAAAGAAAGAAAAAAGAAAGAAAGCCAGAAGCCCATTAGCAGAGAATAGCAACAGATAACTGTTTCTTAACTCCTCCATAATCTATTCATTAAAAAAAAGCTACTATTACTGAAGCAAATTTTTAACTTTTGGACTCCTCTATCAGAACCAAGGCCTGAGTTAAGATGCCTAATGCTATTCCCTCTTTTTCTGTAATATGTCATTGGAAGAGCTTTTCTAACTTTGGTCAGCTTAGGGCTGATGAGAGCTTCTTTTAGTACTTCAAAAGCCCTCTATTATTCTCTTTCCTAACTTAAACTAGTTGACCCTTGTTGATCACTTTACTTTAAAGCCTTATGGAGAGGCCTGGCCTTTTTTATATTTTACATTTTATAACTGACAATATCCACTTAATTCTAGAAATGTTCAGAGCTGTTTCTGAGTGGAGGGCTCTGGAAAGCCTAAAATAGCCTGTATTCTACTTGAAGATAATAATTGTTCTAGGAGTTAATAAAAGGCCTAATCATTCTAATATTTTAAATATATTTATGCTTTATTTCTTTTTTATGTAGAAATTAAATGTAATGAGGTTACCTTGTTTCATAGGAACACATAGGTTTCATGCACGCACCTCTATAGCATGTGAAGTATTCACCTGGAAACCACACTCCTCCCATACCCTCTCTTCCTTCTGCCCGATGTTTTCACCACTCTGGGCACAATGGAGACAGTCCATTCAATCCCCATGTATCCCAACACACCCCAAACTGCAAGCATGGCTCACATACAAAAACCTACTAATATAATTTACTGTGTTAATAGAATGAAGAAAGGAAAGCACATGACCATCTAAAGAAATACTGAAAAATCATTTATATACAAACAAATGCACATCCATGTTCAATGAAGCATGTTTTATGGTGACCAATACATGGAAACAACCAAAGATTCTTTTTTTTTTATAGAGACAGAGAGTCAGAGAGAGGGATAGATAGGGACAGACAGACAGAAATGAAGAGAGATGAGAAGCATCAATCATCAGTTTTTTGTTGCAACATCTTAGTTGTTCATTGATTGCTTTCTCATATGTGCCTATAATGGGGGGGCTACAGCCCTTGCTCAAGCCAGTGACCTTGGGTCCAAGCTGGTGAGATTTACTCAAACCAGATGAGACTGCACTCAAGCTGGCGGCCTCGGGGTCTTGAACCTGGGTCCTCCACTTTGATGCTCTATCCCACTTGTGCCACAGCCTGGTCAGGCCAAAGAGTCCCTTAATAAAACATTGAACAAAAACTATGTAATATTATATATGATTAAATACTAATGAGTCATACTTATGAATATGCAATTAAACAACATAAATTAACCAAGAGATTATTTTAAGAAGCAAAATAAGGAAGTCAGAGAAAGTTAAGGACTATATTATTGCACACATATGTGGCAGAGATACCTAGATTAACAGACATAGACAGAAGATAAGTGCATACCAAAAAAAAGGGGGTGGAAGAAAAAGGAGTAAAGGAGGATATTGTGCTAAAATAGTCAAGAAACTAGGACTACAAAAGAATTTCCTGAACATGACAACAGGCATTTAACAAAAACCAACAGCTAGGGCATGTAGCAACTCTATACTTACATTTTGAGAAAACACCATACTGTCTTTCATAATGGCTATACCAGTTTACATTTTACTTTTTAAATAAGATTTTATTTATTTATTTTAGAGAGAAGAGAGAGAGAGAGAAAGAAATATGAGGGGAGGAGAAAGCATCAATTCTCATATGTGCCTTGACCAGGCAAACCCAGTGTTTTTAACTGGTGACCTCAGTGTTCCAGGTCGACACTTTCTTCACTGCACCACCACAAGTCAGACCCAGTTTACATTTTCACCAGCTGTGAAACAGGGTCAAATTTCCTCCACAACCACTCCAAAGCTTTTATTACCTCTCTTATTGATAACAGCCAATCTATCAAGTGTGAAGTGGCATCTCATAGTTTTGATATGCATCTTTTTGTACATCTCTTTGTTGTTTGTATCTCTTCATGAGAGAAGTGTCTGTTTAGGTTCTCTCCTTATTTTTTAATTGAATTGTTTGTTTCTTGTTGAGGCTTGTGAGTTCTTTATATATTTTGAATATTAACCACTTTCAGAACTATTGTTTGTGAGTATTATCTTTTTTTTGGTAGATTGTCTTTTTCCTTATTGTTGTCAATTTTTTTAGCTGTGCAGAAGCTTTTAGGTTTAATAATGTTCTAGTCATTTATTTTTGCACTTACCACCCTTCCCTTTGTGATCAAATTTTTAAAAAGTTCTTTATGGCCAAGGGTTAGTATTTAGAACCCATGTATTTTTTTTTCTGTATTTTATTGTTTCAGATTCTATATTTAAATCTTTGATTTATTTTAAATAAAATTTTATGCAAGTGAGAAACTGTAGTCAAGTATCATGTTTTGCATGTGGCTTTAAAATAATCTAATACTGTTAATTCAAGAGGCTTTTCCCCCCTTTATTGTGTGTCTTAAACTATTTTGTAAAAAGAAATGTATTTGCCAATATACATTTGGGCTTTATTTCTGGGCTTTTGATTCTGCTCCATTATTTTGTGTTTAATTAATTAATTACTGAATTATGATACTTTCTCATTTATTTATTTTGCCAGTATTATGCTGTTTTTATTATCTTAGCAGTGAGGTAGTATAATACCTTCAGCTTTCTTCTTTTTTCTCAGGACTGCTTTGACTATTTGGGGGTCCTTGTAGTTTTGTACAAATTTGATAATTTTTTGTTGTTTATTAAAGAAATGGATGAACTTTAAGACCATTATACTATTGTATGTGAAATAAATAAATCAGAAAAAGCTAAAAACTATATGATTTCACACATAAGTGGGATATACAACTAAGGTTTATGAACAGAAATAAATATAAAGTGGTTATTAGAGCAAGAGGTCCTTGAGGTAGGGGCATGAAGAGAAAGAAATATATATCTCACATAGGTAAGATATAAAACTCTGACTCATGGACATAGATAAGAATAAAATGGTTACTTGAGGGAGAGGGTGGGTCAAATGGAGAAATGGAGGACAAATATATGATGACGGAAAACAATTTGACTTTAGGTGGTGAGCCCACTGTGCAGTCAGCAGCTTAAGGGCAATAAAAATATTAAACAAGACACTGACCAGTTTTCTCTGTGGTAGACCATCAGGCCAGGGTGTACATGTCCCAGGTTTAATTTCTGCTCAGGGAACACAGAAGAAGTGACCATCTGCTTTTCCACCCCTCCCACTTTTCTCTTTTTCTTCCCCTCATGCACTCCTGCAGCTATGATTCCATTGGTTTAAGTGTCTCATTCTGGGAAACTGAGGACAGTTTCGTGGAACCTTTGCCTCAGGCATTAAATAGCTCAGTTGCAATAATGGCCCCAGATGAACAGAGCATTGGCCCCAGATGGGAATTGCTGAATAGATCCCAGTTGGGGGCACATGTGGGAGTCTGTCTTTCTTTTCTTTTTTTTTTTTTTAATAAATTTTTATTAATGGTAATGGGATGACATTAATAAATCAGGGTACATATATTCAAAGAAAACATGTCTAGGTTATTTTGTCATCAAATTATGTTGCAAACCCCTCGCCCAAAGTCAGATTGTCCTCCGACACCCTCTATCTAGTTCTCTGTGCCCCTCCCCCTCCCCCTAACTCTCTCCCTCCCTCCCTCCCATGTCCTCCCTCCCCCCCCCCTTTGGTAACCACCACACTCTTGTCCATGTCTCTTAGTCTCATTTTTATGTTCCACCAATGTATGGAATCATGTAGTTCTTGTTTTTTTCTGATTTGCTTATTTCACTCCTTATAATGTTATCAAGATCCCACCATTTTGCTGTAAATGATCTGATGTCATCATTTCTTCTGGCTGAGTAGTATTCCATAGTGTATATGTGCCACATCTTCTTTATCCAGTCTTCTATTGAAGGGCTTTTTGGTTGTTTCCATGTCTTGGCCACTGTGAACAGTGCTGCAATGAACATGGGGCTACATGTGTCTTCACGTATCAATGTTTCTGAGGTTTTGGGGTATATACCCAGTAGAGGGATTGCTGGGTCATAAGGTAGTTCTATTTGCAGTTTTTTGAGGAACCACCATACTTTCCTCCATAATGGTTGTACTACTTTACATTCCCACCAACAGTGAATGAGGGTTCCTTTTTCTCCACAGCCTCTCCAACATTTGCTATTACCCGTCTTGTTGATAATAGCTAATCTAACAGGAGTGAGGTGGTATCTCATTGTAGTTTTGATTTGCATTTCTCTAATAACTAAAGAAGATGAGCATCTTTTCATATAGCTGTTGGCCATTTGTATCTCTTCCTGGGAGAAGTGTCTGTTCATGTCCTCTTCCCATTTTTTTATTGGATTGTTTGTTTGTTTGTTGTTGAGTTTTATGAGTTCTTTGTAAATTTTGGATATTAGGCCCTTATCTGAGCTGTCGTTTGAAAATATCAGTTCCCATATAGTTGGCTGTCTGTTTATTTTGATATCAGTTTCTCTTGCTGAGCAAAAACTTTTAATTCTGATGTAGTCCCATTCATTTATCTTTGCCTTCACTTCTCTTGCCATTGGAGTCAAGTTCATAAAATGTTCTTTAAAACCCAGGTCCATGATTTTAGTACCTATGTCTTCTTCTATGTACTTTATTGTTTCAGGTCTTATATTTAGGTCTTTGATCCATTTTGAATTAATTTTAGTACACGGGGACAGGCTGTAGTCGAGTTTCATTCTTTTGCATGTGGCTTTCCAGTTTTCCCAACACCATTTGTTGAAGAGGCTTTCTTTTCTCCATTGTGTGTTGTTGGCCCCTTTATCAAAGATTATTTGACCATATATATGTGGTTTTATTTCTGGGCTTTCTATTCTGTTCCATTGGTCTGAGTGTCTATTTTTTTGCCAATACCATGCTGTTTTGATTATCGTGGCCCTATAATATAGTTTAAAGTCAGGTATTGTAATGCCCCCAGCTTCATTCTTTTTCCTTAGGATTGTTTTGGCTATTCGGGGTTTTTTATAGTTCCATATAAATCTGATGATTTTTTGTTCCATTTCTTTAAAAAATCTCATAGGGATTTTGATGGGAATTGCATTAAATTTGTATATTGCTTTGGGTAATATGGCCATTTTGATTATATTTATTCTTCCTATCCAAGAACAAGGAATATTTTTCCATCTCATTGTATCTTTTTCGATTTCCCTTAACAATGCTTTGTAATTTTCATTATATAGGTCCTTTACGTTCTTTGTTATGTTTATTTCTAGGTATTTTATTTTTTTGAGTTCGTTTTCTAATATTTCATTGTTGGCATATAGAAAGGCTATGGACTTTTGTATGTTAATTTTGTATCCTGCGACCTTACTGTATTGGTTTATTGTTTCTAATAATCTTTTTGTGGAGTCCTTCGGGTTTTCGATGTATAGGATCATATCATCAGCAAAAAGTGATAGCTTTACTTCTTCTTTTCCGATATGGATGCCTTTTATTTCTTTGTCTTGTCTGATTGCTCTGGCCAGAACTTCTAGCACCACGTAGAATAAGAGTGGAGAGAGTGGACAACCCTGTCTTGTTCCTGATTTAAGGTAGAAAGTCCTCAGTTTTATGCCGTTTAATAGGATGTTGGCTGATGGTTTATCATATATGGCCTTTATCATGTTGAGATATTTTCCTTCTATACCCATTTTGTTGAGAGTCTTAAACATAAAATTGTGTTGTATTTTATCAAAAGCCTTTTCTGCATCTATTGATAAGATCATGTGGTTTTTGTTCTTTGTTTTGTTGATATGGTGTATTACGTTAACCGTTTTGCGTATGTTGAACCATCCTTGAGATTCTGGGATGAATCCCACTTGATCATGATGTTTTATTTTTTTAATATGTTGTTGTATTCGATTTGCTAGTATTTTGTTTAGTATTTTAGCATCTGTATTCATTAGAGATATTGGTCTGTAGTTTTTTGTTTTTTTTTGTGCCATCCTTGTCTGGTTTTGGTATGAGGGTTATGTTATGTTGGCCTCATAAAATGTGTTTGGAAGTATTGCTTCTTCTTCAATTTTTTGGAAGACTTTGAGTAGAATAGGAACCAAGTCTTCTTTGAATGTTTGATAAAATTTGCTGGTATAGCCATCAGGACCTGGACTTATATTTTTGGGGAGGTTTTTTATGGTTTTTAATATTTCTTCTCTACTAATAGGCCTGTTTAGGCTTTCTGCTTCTTCTTGACTCAGTCTAGGAAGGTTGTATTGTTCTAGGAATTTATCCATTTCTTCTAGGTTGTTGAATTTATTGGCATAAAGTTTTTCATAGTATTCTAAAATAATTCTTTGTATATCTACGGTGTCTATGGTGATTTCTCCTCTTTCATTTTGGATTTTGTTTATATGAGTTGTTTCTCTTTTTTCCTTGGTAAGTCTTGCCAAGGGTCTGTCAATTTTGTTGATCTTTTTAAAGAACCAGCTCCTTGTTCTATTAATTTTTTCTATAGTTATTCTGTTCTCTATTTCATTTATTTCTGCTCTGATTTTTATTATCTCCTTTCTTCGGCTTCTTTTGAGTTGTCTTTGTTCTTCATTTTCTAGTTCCTTAAGGTGTGAAGTTAAGTGGTTCACTTGGGCTCTTTCTTGTTTGTTCATACATGCCTGAAGTGATATGAACTTCCCTCTAATCACTGCTTTTGCTGCATCCCATAGATTCTGATATGTTGTATTGTCATTTTCATTAGTCTGTATATATCTTTTGATCTCTGCACTTATTTCTTCTTTGACCCATTCATTTTTTAGAAGTATGTTGTTTAGTTTCCATATCTTTGTCGGATTTTTTTCTTCTTTTTTGCAGTTGAATTCTAGTTTCAAGGCTTTATGATCAGAAAATATGCTTGGTACAACTTTGATTTTTCTGAATTTGCTGATGTTGTTTTTGTGGCCCAACATATGGTCAATTCTTGAGAATGATCCATGTACACTGGAGAAAAATGTATACTCAGTCACTTTGGGATGAAATGTCCTGTAGATGTCTATCATATCCAGGTGCTCTAGTGTTTTGTTTAAGGCCACTATATCTTTTTTGATTCTCTGTTTGGATGACCGATCTAGAGCTGTCAGCGGTGTATTGAGGGCTCCAAGTATGATTGTATTTTTGTCAGTTTTTGTTTTAAGATCAATAAGTAGCTGTCTTATATATTTTGGTGCTCCTTGGTTTGGAATTGTTATGTCTTCTTGATTCAGTGTTCCCTTTGCCATCATGAAATGGCCATTTTTGTCTCTGAGTACTTTTGCTGTCTTGTAGTCAGCATTACCAAATATGAGTATTGCTACACCTGCTTTTTTTTGGAAGTTATTTGCTTGGAGTATTGTTTTCCAGCCTTTCACTTTGAATTTGTTTTTATCCTTGTTACTTAGATGAGTTTCCTGTAGGCATTATAAAGTTGGATTTTCTTTTTTAATCTATTCTGCTACTCTGTGCCTTTTTATTGATGAGTTTAATCCGTTTACATTTAGTGTAATTATTGACACTTGTGAGTTCCCTATTGTCATTTTATAGATTGCTTTCTGTTAGTTTTGTGTCTTGTTTGATCCTTCTTTTTCATTTTTCTATCTTTGTTTTTATTTGGTTGTATTCCATACATCTTTCCTCTGTTGCTATCTTTTTTATCTCATGTGCTTCTGTGGTGGTTTTTTCAATGGTGGTTACCTTTAAGTAATGAAAAGGGTGCCTACCCTGTTCATTGTAGTGCACCATTTTGTGAGTACTTTTGCACTCCATCGTCCTTTGCTACTGTTAATCTCCATCCTCTCCCCCCCTTTTTTTTGTTGTTGTCACAGTTTAAATTTGGTTTTATTGTGTTCTTTTTGGAGCTTTTATTTGTGGCTTTGTTTTTTGTTTTTTTTTTTTGTATCTGATTAGAGATCCCCCTTTAGAAATTCCTGGAGTGGGGGTTTTCTGATGATAAATTCCCTCATCTTTTCTGTATCTGTGAATGTTTTTATTTCTCCTTCATATTTGAAGGATAGCTTTGATGGGTATAGTATTCGTGGCTGAAAGTTTCTCTCTTTCAGGACTTTAAATATTGGGGTCTACTCTCTTCTAGCTTGTAGGGTTTCTGCTGAGAAATCTGATGGTAGTCTAATGGGCCTTCCTTTATATGTTGTATTCTTCTTTTCCCTGGCTGCCTTGAGAATTTTTTCTTTGCCATTGGTTTGTGCCAATTTCATTATGATGTGCCTTGGAGTAGGTTTGTTGGGGTTAAGAAAACTCGGAGTTCTGTTTGCTTCATGAATTTGAGGCTTTATTTCTTTCCACAGGCTTGGGAAGTTCTCATCTATTATTTGTTTGAGTATGTTCTCCATTCCATTTTCTCTCTCTTCTCCCTCTGATATACCTATTATTCTTATGTTATTCTTTCTGATGGAGTCAGATAATTCTTGTAGGGCTATCTCATTTTCTTTATATTTTTGAGTCTCTTTCTTCTTCTCTCTGTTGTGCCTCAAGTTGCTTGTCTTCTATTTCACTAATCCTCTCTTCTATCTGGCCTGTTCTATTAGCTAAGCTTGCTACTTCATTTTTCAGCTCGTGAATTGAGTTTTTCTTCTGTGTTTGATTTGTTTTTATAGTTTCAATTTCCTTGGAAATATATTCTTTGTGTTCATTGAGTTGTTTTCTGAGCTCCCTAAATTGCCTTTCTGTGTTTTCTTGTATATCTCGGAGGATTTTTAGGATTTCTATCTTAAAATTATTGTCATTTAGCTCCAAGGTTTCCAATATATTAAATTTTTTCTTTATAGATTTTTCCTCATTTAGCTGTGTTACCTCTCTTTCTTTTGTATCCATGATATTCGATTTTCTCTTCCTTAATTGCATCTGAGGGTGGTTGTGTTGATAGTATTAATGAGATTTAATAAAGAATAAAAAGTTAAAAAAATAAAAAATAGAAGAGTTGTTATTTTTAAAAATTAATAATGAAGTAAAGAAAAATAAAATAAAATAAAAATTAAAAAAAGGGATTTATCCCCCTTCCTCCTTTTTTTCTCTCCTCTCCTCTCCCTTCTTTCTTGAGAAAATCTTGTGGTGAACTGTGAATTATAATGTATTAAATAGAACAAACTTTGCCTGTAATGAAGGTCCTGAATTGGGGAGAAGTAATAAAGGGGCCAAAAAAAAAAAAAGTAAAAAGAAAAAAAAAGGGTGTGTGGACCCACAAAAGTAAATAAGAAAAAAAATTGGGTGAAGAATAAAATGATTTGCTTTTAGGTGTTGGTTTACTAAGAGTTATGATGAGAGGAATAAGAGGGAAACAGGAAAATTGGGGGACAAATTAAAAAATTACTATTGTATTTATTGGAACAAGAACTAGATAAAATGGAGAGCCAGGGTTTTGAGCACTGCTAGTGTGTTAACAAGGTGAAGTAAAAAATTCCCAAAGTGCCACAAACATAAGTTTAAGTCCTAGATAAGATATTTTTTGTTATTGAGGTTTGAATGAGTGTAGATGTAAAGAAGAAAGGAAGAAACTAATATAGAGGGAGAAAAGAAAGAGAGAGAGAGAGAGAGAAAAAGAGGGAACCACTAAAAGAAGAAAAAAGAAAAAAGAGGAGAGAGAGAGAGGGAGAGAGAGAGAGAGAGAGTTAAGGGTTTTGGAGTGTAACCCTCATAGAGAGAAAGGAAGAAGAAAGAAAAGATAATGGGAGATGTAACACTTATGGTAGTGTTGTTCAAGGAGAGGAAAGAGTAAGACTGGCAGTGAGTTAAATGACCAAATTGGAGGAGGAATAAAAATATCAAAAGTGAAGATAAGAGAAGCAAACAAACAAATATAATAAAATGGGATAAGCTATAAAGTCTGCGTATTATTCGTGATTTTGAGAGGTTATCTCCTTGCTTTTTCTTTTCTCTCCCTCTTCATGGTCGGTGACTCTGTACTTTGGGTTCTGCCCCTTTGGCACACTCAGGTAGAGGGTTGCAGTTGATAAGTCTCTATGGCGATGTCGTGTATTGTACTTCAGTCTCATTGGCAGTCGAGGCTCATTAGTATTTATAGGCTCTGCCAGTGAGAGAGTCTGTGTTCCTGGAGCCTCTCTCCTAGTCTTTCCTTCCTCAATTGGTTGCCTGATAATCCAGCTATGGGGTCGTTGCTGCCTCTGCCTGGATAGTAAGAGGCTCAAAGAGCTGGCAACTCTCCACTCTCTTCCCACTCAGCACAGGGCTCTGGGTAAGGCTCAGTCAGTCAGAGCTGCTAGCATAATCAGGCGGGGCTTCTGCCTACTCAAAGACCTCTGGCTCTGCCACTCTATGGGATAACATGGGCGTGCACTGCCGAGGCACTTGGAAGAATCTCTCGCCCACTATCTGCGTGCTCAGACCAGGATATCAGGCCAGCCGCCTCTCACTCCGAGTGAAACCCCTGCCCGCACGGAAAAGTTGCAGCGTTGTAATTGGCTCTTGCTCCGTCCCCGGGTGAGGCTTTCTCAAGGTGCTGGGGTAGCCTGAGATTCCACTTTTTGGCCCACACAAAGGCCCCCGACTCTGCCCCTCTGTGGGATAACACGGGCAGGCACTGCTGAGGCACTCAGAGGAATCTCTTCCTCCCTATCTGTGCACGCCGACCAGGATATCAGGCCAGCTGCCTCACCCTCTGAGTGAATCCCCTGCCCACATGGAAAAGTTCCAGCATAGGAATTGGTTCTTCCTCCCTCCCCGTGCGTGGCTTTCCCAGGGCACTGGGGCAGCCCGGAGATTCCACTTTTGGCCCACACAGAGGCCTCTGACTCTGTCCCTCTGTGGGGTAACACGGGCGCCCACTCCTGAGGTGCTGGGAGGAATCTCTCACTCACTCTCCATGCGCACCGACAAGGATATTAGTCCAGCCGCCTCACCTTCTGAGTGAATCCTCCTCCCGCATGGAAAAGTTCTAGCTTTGGAATTAGTTCTCACTCCCTCTCTGTGCGCGGCTTTCCCAGGGCGCTGGGGCGGCCTGGAGATTCCGCTTTCAGCCCACACAAGGGCCTCTGCCTCTGCCTCTCTGTGGGACAACACAGGCGCACACTTCCGTGGCTTTGGAAGAAATCTCTCGCCCACTATCTGCGCGTGCCGACCCAGAGATCAGGGAAAATGGCTGCCCCGCTTGTCTTTCTTTGTCTGGGTTTGGCACGAGTGTTAGCTTGTGTTGCCCGGTGCCACAGGAACAGTTTTTCCTCAGCTTGCATCTCTGTGCCACAGCCTGGTTCGGCCGTTTGTACCACGGCCTGGATCTATTCACCCCCTTTGCCCGCCTCAGTTTCTATATTCTCAGTTCCCAGTGAAAGCCGCCCTGTTAAAGTTAGTGAGGAAGGCAGAGCATTTCTTACTCCTTATTTCCTTGGGGTTTGATTATATATTTAGCTAATTTTTCGCTCAACCATACCTTCAGGTGTATTGTGAAACATCTGGAGGCTCCAAGGATAGGTTTTTCTGTTTCTGGTTGAAGATCTTGTTGAGTTTTGGGGGAGATCTATCGGTATCATTTTCTACCGTGCCATTAATCTGACATCATCTCCAATACTGACCTTTTTAGAGGCTTGCGCCAATATTGTTGCTGCTCAAGTTATTGTATAACTGTACATAGAATGACTTACCACCTGATTTATAGCTTATAGAAATATACTAACCATTGCCTAGAAATATGTAACCAAAGTGAACCAAAACAATTATTAATCAATGCATTCTGTATACCATGTGATTGTAACAGTGTGTGTGTATAAAAATAAAACTATTACTAACCATTGGTGAAGATGCCTGGCAGTGAATACTAAAGAATTTGGCTCTGTCACTCATTTCATGCTGACACCATCTCTTCCTTTGGGACCCCTGAATTTCCCCTAGGGCAGGACCCTGGCATTTGGCACTCAAACAGGGATCCACAGGTAAGTACCCTCATTGTTGAGGGATGGATAGGACTCCACTTAGGGTGCTGCAGACCCCCCTGTAAGGAAGACAGGGTTAAGATAGGTGGAAAGTAACAGAACTTGAGATTTTGAGAAGTCTTGGGCCAAAATGAGTCTAAAGAGAGAAAACTCTTTAAGGAATTATTTAGCACACACTTTCTCTGAAATGAGTTAGTGTTTTCCATTAACAAGTAGCTCATTTTCTGCATGTTGTACAAGAATGTTCTCCATGGTTTTCAGAAAAAGGAATGCTGAGTCTTGAGACATGAGATAAGGTTGGAGAAAATTTAAAAGTCTATTATGAGCTACACGGGCCAGAAAAGGTCCCATTTAAAATATTTTTATTATGGAGGTTGATTAAAGATGCTTTAAATCCAGAATATGAGGCACATAAATTT
This sequence comes from Saccopteryx bilineata, assembly GCF_036850765.1. NCBI lineage: Eukaryota > Metazoa > Chordata > Mammalia > Chiroptera > Emballonuridae > Saccopteryx > Saccopteryx bilineata. Next base: position 200,339,071 of record NC_089493.1, on the reverse strand, counting down.
TCAAAGCAAATTTTTCTCCAAAAGAGGAGACTCCATTAATTAGAAATAGAAGACAGTCTCAAGATAGTGCAGATTATGTAATAGCCTCTTTAAAATTGAGCAAACATCAGGATGATAATGAAGACCATTTACCACTATCTGATGAGGCTGCGTTAAAAGAAATTACTGCTATTATTGCTATTATAGAATCTGTAGCCACCTCTACCACCACATTAGCTCAATGAATTTAAGCTGAAAATTATATAAATAGCTTATCTTGTAATATATCTCTTGCTTTAGCAATACAGGAGACTATAGATAGAAAGTTAGAAATGAAAGTGAATGCTTTAGAGCGGGTTTTTATACACATAGAAAATGAGCTGTTAGCTATGAAGATTAGAATGACTCTTAGATGCCATGCAGGGTTCAAGTAAATATGTGTGACTCCCCTAGAATACAATCAGTCTATCATAGCATGAAATAATATACAGAATCATTTATTGGGTGTATGGAATAATAGTAATATTAGTTTAAATTTGAACAAATTACATCAACAAATACAAAATTTAGAACATTCGGGCTCTTTAGTCTCTGCCTCAGAAGAAGCTGGTCAATTTGTTGAAAATATTAAAAGTATATTTTCTATACATAGCCTGACCTCTTTGGCTACTGATATAGACATAATAATAGCTGTAATAATTATGGCTTTTCTTGTCCTTCCAGTCATCTTCCGACTCTTAAAAAATGGTCTCTGGGAAACAGCGGTGCAAATATAAAAGCTTAAATTAAAAAAAAAAAGGGAGATGTCAGAAGACAATCAACAGCTCCTGGTTGAAATAGTCACAGCAAAGAAGATCAATAACCGTTGGTTGACACAGTCACAGAAAAAAGAGGTGCAATGATACTTCCCCCTTTATCTTTTTGAATTAATTTGGTTTTTTATCCTCCCTTTTCTGTGTGTGTGCTATCATTTGTGACACTGAATTAATAGCACTGTGGTATCCCTGCAGATTTGTATTAATTTCTTTAAAAATGATACAGAGGATGTGAGTTCCACAGAAAAGCCTATAAAGCCCCTTTACCTGGGCTCATAGCCATAAGAAGCTGGCTATAATAACCCTGAAAAAGAGTTAAGTCTGTAAAAAATTTTCCTCCTATAAATCATGTTAGAAAAAATAGAGTGTGACTTATGAATAGGTAGAAAACAGTAACTATACATAAAAACACCTTTCAGCCTTTATTTAATCTGTTACTTTCCCTCCCTAGACTTTTCATGTGGTAGAGTAGAGAAACTTTTCTTTCTTCTTGCATACCTGACATGTAGGTGGTGGAACACTCTGAGAAAAATGAAGTTAAAAGTTTACTAGTATATAAATATAATAGACAAAATTTGAGTAGACAATATACCTTAGATAAAATAGAGTTATTAATCAATACTGACCTTTTAGAAGCTTGTGCCAATATTGTTGTTGCTGCTCAAGTTATTGTATAACTGTACTTAGAATGACTTACCACCTGATTTATAGCTTATAGAAATATACTAACCATTGCCTACAAATATGTAACCATAGTGAAACAAAAACAATTATTATTATTATTTTAAATAATTTTATTTTTTAATGGGGCGACATCAATAAATCAGGATACATATATTCAAAGATAACAAGTCCAAGTTATCTTGTCGTTCAATTATGTTGCATACCCATCACCCAAAGTCAGATTGTCCTCTGTCACCTTCTATCTAGTATTCTTTGTGCCCCTCCCCCTCCCCCTTTCCCCCCCTCCCCCCCATAACCACCACACTCTTATCAATGTCTTTTAGTTTCACTTTTATGTCCCACCTACATATGGAATAATGCAGTTCCTGTTTTTTTCTGATTTACTTATTTCGCTTCGTATCATGTTATCAAGATCACACCATTTTGCTGTAAATGATCTGATGTCATCATTTCTTATGGCTGAGTAGTATTCCATAGTGTATATGTGCCACCTCTTCTTTATCCAGTCATCTATTGAAGGGCATTTTGGTTGTTTTTATGTCCTGGCCACTGTGAACAATGCTGCAATGAACATGGGGCTGCATGTGTCTTTACGTATCAATGTTTCTGAGTTTTTGGGGTATATACCCAGTAGAGGGATTGCTGGGTCATAAGGTAGTTCTATTTGCAGTTTTTTGAGGAACCAGCATACTTTCTTCCATAATGGTTGTACTACTTTACATTCCCACCATTGGTGGATGAGGGTTCCTTTTTCTCCACAGCCTCTCCAACATTTGCTATTACCTGTCTTGTTAATAATAGCTAATCGAACAGGTGTGAGGTGGTATCTCATTGCAGTTTTGATTTGCATTTCTCTAATAGCTAAAGAAGATGAGCATCTTTTCATATATCTGTTGGTCATTTGTATTTCTTCCTGGGAGAAGTGTCTGTTCATATTCTCTTCCCATTTTTTTATTGGATTGTTTGTTTGTTGTTGAGTTTTATGAGTTCTTTGTATATTTTGGATATTAGGCCCTTATCTGAGCTGTTGTTTGAAAATATCATTTCCCATTTAGTTGGCTTTCTGTTTATTTTGTTATCAGTTTCTCTTGCTGAGCAAAAACTTCTTAATCTGATGTAGTCCCATTCATTAATTTTTGCCTTCACTTCTCTGGCTTGTGGAGTCAAATTCATAAAATGCTTTTTAAAACTCAGGTCCATGAGTTTAGTACCTATGTCTTCTTCTATGTACTTAATTGTTTCAGGCCTTATGTTTGGATCTTTGATCCATTTTGAGTTAATTTTAGTACAGGGGGACAAACTGTAGTCCAGTTTCATTCTTTTGCAGTGGCTTTCCAGTTTTCCCAGCACCATTTATTGAAGAGGCTTTCTTTTCTCCATTGTGTGTTGTTGGGCCCTTTATCAAAAATTATTTGACTATATATATGTGGTTTTATTTCTGGACTTTCTATTCTGTTCCATTGGTCTGAGTGTCTATTTTTCTGCCAATACCATGCTGTACAAAAGCAATTATTAATCAATGTATTCTGTAGACCACGTGATAGTAACTTAGCGTGTATGTATAACAATAAAGTTATACTAGCCATTGGCAGAGATGCCTGGTGTGAATGCTAAGGAATTTGGCTCTCTCACTTGTTTTGTGCTGATGCTGTCTCTTCCTATGGGACCCTTAAGTACCCCTTGGGGCTGTACCCCGAAAATTCTGTTTATTTTTTTTTAGTAAGCAGTCTTTCTGTTGAAGACATATTGGTCATGTGGGTGTATATATTCAGCTTCTCATTGGGCCCTGCTGACGTTATCCCAGAAAAAGTGGAGTGCTTACTCTCACTACCTTGCTGCAAATGTACGAGATGGAATTTTATCTCTTCTTTGTTTTTTCTCAACAAAAATGGGATATTAACTCATACAGCTTTGTTATATATAAGCTCAATTCCACGGAGTCCCTCTGACACCACATGAAGAAGCATTGGAATTACTCATGCCGGCTTTCTGCTGCAAGAGATTGGTGGGATCGTGGCTCCCTTGGAGACCCTAGCATACCAGAGAAGGGGAGAGAAAGTGGAGTGAGTGATGACTTGCCCCACCTCCTACCTATTCCTTTTGTTATTGCTGAGTAGATGTAGAAGTTCAATTGCTTGATACTACTACCCATTGACATGCAGGTAGTAGCAGATTTTTTTTAGTAGTTTTTGTAAAAAATAAAGTTGATTTAATTACAGTTTTCTTTATTTAAGTTCAGGTCAGTGGAGATATTAAGCTTCCCCCTCTTCTTTCCAGTTAAATTGAAATATAATTGACAAAATTTTAAGATATTTATTTTAATTATTTTTATTTATTTATTAATTTTAGAGATGAGAGAGAGAGAGAAAAAAGGGGAAAGGAGCAGGAAACAACAACTCCCATATGTGCCTTGACCAGGCAAATGCAGGGTTTTGAACCAGCAACCTCAGCATTCCAGGTTGATGCTTGATCTACTGTGCCACCACCAGTCAGGCAAATTTTAAGATATTTAAATTTTCGCTCTGATGGTGGATCATTTGGTTGGAGCATCATTCTGATAATGCCAAGATTGTGGGTTCAATCTCTGGTCAGGGCACATACAGGAATCAACAAATAAAAGTAAGCAAGTGGAGCAACGAGTCTCTTTCACTATCTTCCTTCTTCCCCTCATTCCCCTCTTCCTCCTTCCGTTCTCTCTTTTGCGCCTTCTCCTTCCACCTTACCCTTTTCCTCCTTCTCCTCCCTTTTCTTCTCCTCTAAATCAGTAAAAAATTTATATCATCGGAGAGACAAGATGGCGCTGGAGTAGGCGGTCATACCAGCATCTACCTCCCAGAACCAATGTGGATTACAAACTAATTTTATGAACTATCAGCTGGAAAAACCAACTTTGGACTAAACTAAAAGGACTCTTCAACCCAGGAACGCTGAAGAAGCCACACAGAGAATGGTAGGAAAAGCGGAAACCGGAAACGTGGAGAGGGCTGCCCAGTTTCTTGGAGCGAATGGCAGCAGGGAGAGACTCGCGTGGTGGGAAGTGAGTTTAGCAGAGGGGAAAGGGTCCTGAGCCCCAGGAACAAAGCCCCAGCCTGCAGCCCCAGATCCCAGAAGAAGCATAAGGACAGTATTTAGCTGGAAACAAGTCAGGATACTGTTTGTGAGAGAGTCTGATTTCTCAGACCCAGGATCCTTCTTAAAGGGACCACGCAGAACATCTCTCTCACAAACACTCACCCGGGGCTCCTGGGGAAGGAGGGAGAGGGGAGAGAACCACAGTAACAGGAAGAGAGTGCAATCTAGGAGGCATAGGGAGAAACATTTTTGGGAGATAGGCAGCCTAACCCCTGGGACGAGTCACTCCCCAAAGCTGAAGTGAATATTTCCCCCGGAAACAGCAATACCAGCAAAGGGAAGCAGGAGAGCAGCCAAACAAGCTCCCCCGCGGCATTCAGAGCAGAGTCACATAGAAGGAGGGAGCTTTTGGGTCTACAGTAGTGAGTCTTAGGGTCTGAGCTGCAACGCCCCCACCCACGCGGCTGAGGGTGCACCGGAGAGTGGGCGGCAGCGGGAGACAAAAGCATGGTTCTGCTGGCAGGGGTGGAAGCCGGCTGGCCACCAGTGGGCTCAGGTGTGAGCTCAATCTTGCCCGGCTAGGGAGAAGGGGGCGTGCAAAAGCGGCTAAGCTCAGCTGCCGGCAGCCTATAATCCAGCCTCCGGGAGAAGGGCGGGAAACCCAAAAAGGGTAGAAACCAGCCCCGGAGCAAGGGCAGAGGAGCACAGCCCTGCCCCGCCCATGCAACCCAGGCTTGCGGTCTGACTTGGTAGCCGGCTCCTCCTGCGAGGGTAGAGCCAAAAGCCCAGAAGAGGTGGAGTTCCGCTACGAAGCTGAGCTTGGGCACGTAGCCTTGCCTGGCGGTAGAGCCAAGGCTAGCAGCTGTTCCTTGAGTGGGATCATCCTGCAAAGGCAGGGCGAAAGCTTGGAAACAGGCGGAGAACCGCAGCTGAGCAAAGGTGCTCGCCAGTGCCCTCAGGACTGAGCATAACGTCACACACGGGGACGGGGCAAAGGCCAAGGCCACCAACCCTTGTGCACCCGAGCACGTGATCACAGCTACTCTTGTGAAGAGAAAATGCAGAGGCAGAAAAATACAACACAAATAAACCAAGAGAAATCCCCAGAAAAGGACCTAAGTGAGTCAGATATAACCAAATTACCAGATGCAGAGTTTAAAATAACGATTGTTAGGATGCTCAAAGATATTAGAACCACCATAGATGGCCATTACGAAAACCTAAATAAAGAGATAACAAATATAAAAAAGGACATTGAAATAATAAAAAAGAATCAGACAGAAATGACAAATACAATATCTGAAATAAAGAATACAATGGAAGGAATTAAAAGCAGGATGGATGAAGCAGAGAATCGAATCAGTGAGTTAGAGGACACAATAAATAAAGGCACGGAAGCAGAGCAGAAAAAAGAAAAGAGACTCAAAAAGTCTGAGGAAACTCTAAGAGAGCTCTGTGACAACATGAAGAGAAATAACATCCGCATCATAGCGGTTCCTGAAGAAGAAGAGAAAGAACAAGGGATAGAGACTTTGTTCAAACATATTATAGTGGAAAACTTCCCCCAATTAAGGCAGGAAAACATTTCACATGTTCAGGAAGCACACAGAACTCCATTAAGGAGAAACCCAAAGAAACCAACACCAAGACACATCATAATTACATTACCAAAGCTAAATGATAAAGAGAAAATATTAAAAGCTGCTAGAGAAAAAAAGACAATCACCTACAAAGGAGCCCCCATAAGGATGACTTCTGACTTCTCAACAGAATCACTTGAGGCCAGAAGGGAATGGCAAGAAATATTCAAAGTAATGCAGAACAAGAACCTACAACCAAGACTACTTTATCCAGCAAGGCTATCATTTAAAATTGAAGGAGAAATAAAAAGCTTTACAGACAAAAAAAAAAAAAAAAAAACTCAAGGATTTCACTGCAACCAAACCAAGACTGCAAGAAATGCTAAGGGACCTGTTGTAAACAGATCAAAGGAAAAAAAGAATATATCAAAAGAGAAAAAGAGTTTTAAAGAAAAAAAATGGCAATAAACAATTACATATCAGTAATAACCTTAAATGTTAATGGATTAAATGATCCGATCAAGAGACATAGGGTAGCTGCGTGGATAAGAAAACAGGACCCATACATATGCTGTCTACAAGAGACACACCTTAAATCAAAAGATGCACACAGACTGAAGATAAAAGGATGGAAAAAAATATTTCACGCAAATGGAAATGAAAAAAAAGCTGGGGTAGCAATACTTATATCAGACAAAATGGACTTTAGAACAAAGACCATAGTTAGAGATAAAGAAGGTCACTACATAATGATAAAGGGAGCAATACAAAAGGAAGATATAACCATTATAAATATCTATGCACCTAATATAGGAGCACCTAAATATATAAAGCAGACTTTGATAGACTTAAAGGGTGAGATCAACAGCAATACTATAATAGTAGGGGATTTCAATACCCCATTAACATCATTAGATAGATCCTCAAGAAAGAAAATTAACAAAGAAACAGCAGACTTAAAGGACATATTAGATGAACTCGATTTAATAGATATCTTCAGAACCTTTCACCCTAAAACAGCAGAATATACATTTTTTTCAAGCGCTCATGGTACATTCTCTAGAATAGACCACATGTTAGGGTACAAAAGCGGGCTCACCAAATTTAAAAAGATTGAAATCATATCGAGCACTTTCTCTGATCACAATGGCATTAAACTAGAAATCAACCACAATAGAAAAATTGAAAAACATTCAAACACTTGGAAACTAAATAGCACGTTATTAAACAATGAATGGGTTAACATTGAGATCAAAGAAGAAATTAAAAAATTCCTAGAAACAAACGATAATGAGCATACATCAACTCAAAATTTATGGGACACAGAAAAAGCAGTCCTGAGAGGGAAGTTTATAGCATTACAGGCATACCTCAAGAAGCTAGAAAAAGCTCAAATTAACAACTTAACCCTGCATCTAAAAGAACTAGAAAAAGAACAGCAAGTAAAGCCCAAAGCTAGTAGAAGGAAGAAAATAATAAAGATCTGAGCAGAAATAAATGACATAGAGGCTAAAGAAACAATACAGAGAATCAATGAAACCAGGAGCTGGTTCTTTGAAAAGGTAAACAAGATCAATGAACCTTTAACAAGACTCACCAAGAAAAAAAGAGAGAAGACTCAAATAAATAAAATTAGAAACAAGAGTGGAGAAATAACAACTGACACAACAGAAATACAAAATATTGTAAGAAAATACTATGAAAAACTGTACGCCAAAAAACTAAACAACCTAGATGAAATGGGCAAATTCCTTGAATCATATAATCTTCCAAAAATCAATCTGGAAGAATCAGAAAACCTAAACAGACCAATTACAACAAATGAGATTGAAACAGCTATCAAAAAACTCCCCAAAAAGAAAAGTCCTGGGCCTGATGGCTTCACAAGTGAATTCTACCAAATATTCAAAGAAGAACTAACTTCTATCCTTCTCAAGCTATTTCAAAAAATTCAAGAGGAAGGAAGACTTCCAAACTCCTTTTATGAGGTGAGCATAATTATGATTCCAAAACCAGGCAAAGACAACACAAAAAAAGAAAATTATAGGCCAATATCCCTGATGAACTCAGATGCAAAAATCCTCAATAAAATATTAGCAAACCGGATGCAGCAATATATGGAAAAAATCATACACCATGATCAAGTAGGATTTATTCTTGGGAGGCAAGGCTGGTACAATATTCGCAAATCAATCAATGTGATTCATCACATAAACAAAAGAAAGGAGAAAAACCACATGATAATTTCAATAGATGCAGAAAAAGCATTTGATAAAGTCCAGCACTCATTCATGATCAAAACTCTCAGCAAAGTGGGAATACAGGGAACATACCTCAACATGATAAAGGCCATCTATGAGAAACCCACAGCCAACATCATACTCAATGGGCAAAAATTAAAAGCTATCCCCTTAAGATCAGGAACAAGGCAGGGTTGCCCCCTTTCACCACTCTTATTCAACATAGTTCTGGAAGTCCTCGCCATAGCAATCAGACAAGAAAAAGAAATAAAAGGCATCCAAATTGGAAAAGAAGTAGTAAAACTATCATTATTTGCAGATGACATGATATTGTATATAGAAAACCCTAAAGTTTCAGTCAAAAAACTACTAGACCTGATAAAAGAATTTGGCAAGGTGGCAGGATATAAAATCAATACTCAGAAATCAGAGGCATTTTTATACACTAATAATGAACTGTCAGAAAGAGAAATCAGGGAATCAATCCCCTTTACCATTGCAACCAAAAAAATAAAGTACCTAGGAATAAATCTAACCAAGGAGATTAAAGACTTGTACTTGGAAAATAATAAAACATTGATAAAAGAAATCAGGGAAGATACGAATAAGTTGAGGCATATACCGTGCTCATGGTTAGGAAGAATAAACATCATTAAAATGTCTATATTACCCAAAGCAATCTATAAATTCAATGCAATACCAATGAAAATACCAATGACTTACTTCAAAGACATAGAACACATATTCCAAAAATTTATATGGAACCAAAAAAGAACACGAATAGCCTCAGCAATCCTGAAAAGGAAGAAAAAAGTGGGAGGTATCACACTTCCAGATATCAAGTTATATTATAAGGCCATTGTACTCAAAACAGCATGGTACTGGCATAAGAACAGACACATAGATCAATGGAACAGAACAGAGAACTCAGAAATAAACCCACAGCTCTATGGACAACTGATATTTGACAAAGGAGGTAAGACAATACAATGGAGTAAAGACAGCCTCTTCAACAAATGGTGTTGGGAAAAATGGACAGCTACCTGCAAAAAAATGAAACTAGATCACCAACTTACACCACTCACAAAAATAAACTCAAAATGGATAAAAGACTTGAATGTAAGCCATGAAACCATAAGCATCTTAGAAGAAAACATAGGCAGTAAGCTCGCTGACATCTCTCGCAGCAATATATTTGCTGATTTGTCTCCACAGGCAAGTGAAATAAAAGACAGGATAAACAAATGGGACTTTATCAAACTAAAAAGCTTTTGCACAGCTAAAGACAATAAGAACAGAATAAAAAGACAAACTACACAATGGGAGAATATATTTGACATTGCGTCTGTTAAGGGTTTAATAACCAAAATTTATAAAGAACTTGTAAAACTTAATACCAGGAAAACAAACAATCCAATCAAAAAATGAGCAAAAGAAATGAATAGACACTTCTACAAAGAGGACACACAGATGGCCAATAGGCATATGAAAAAATGTTCAACATCACTAATGACTAGAGAAATGCAAACTAAAACCACAATGAGATATCACCTCACACCAGTCAGAATGGTGCTCATCAATAAAACAACACAGAATAAGTGCTGACGAGGATGTGGAGAAAAGGGAACCCTCCTGCACTGCTGGTGGGAATGCAGACTGGTGCAGCCACTGTGGAAAACAGTATGGAGATACCTCAAGAAATTAAAAATCGAACTGCCTTTTGACCCAGCTATATCACTGTTAGGAATATACCCCAAGAACACCATAGCACTGTTTGAAAAGAAGAAATGCACCCCCATGTTTATGGCAGCGTTGTTCACAATAGCAAAGATTTTGAAACAGCCCAAGTGTCCATCAGAGAATGAGTGGATTAAAAAGCTTTGGCATATATATACTATGGAATACTACTCAGCCATAAGAAATGATGACATAGGATCTTTTACAACAACATGGATGGGCCTTGATAACATTATACTGAGTGAAAGAAGTAAATCAGAAAAAACTAAGAACTATATGTTTCCATACATAGGTGAGACATAAAGATGAGACTCAGAGACATGAACAACAGTGTTGGGGTTACAGGGTGGGGGGAGTAGAGGGAGGGGGTTAGGGGAGGGGAGGGGCACAAAGATCATGGCTTTGCAGCATTGGCCATATTCCCCCCTTAATCTATAGACAGACAGCAAATATTTACGTATGGTGTTCCCACTATAAAGATTGCTGTCTTAGGGACAAATGCTGACAAACTATTTCAGCAGTTCCTCCTTCTTCAAAGACTTATATGTAAACATAGAGCTCCATGTTTCATAGGACATACTCAAGCTCACTCCATGCTTCCTGGAGCTTTAGCACAAGGGAATGCCCCCCCCCCTTTTTTTGTATTTTTTTAGTATTTTTTCTTTATTTATTTTTTGTATATTTCTGAGGATGGGGATGGGGAGGCAAGCAGACAGACTCCTGCATGCGCCTGACTGGGATCCACCTGGCATGCCTACCGGGGGGAATGCTCTGCCCATCTGGGATGTTGCTCTGTTACAACCGGAGCCATTCTAGTGACTGGGGCGGAGGCCATGGTGCCATCCTTAGTGCCCAGGGTGGATTTGCTCCGGTGGAGCCTTGGCTGCGGGCGGGAGGAGAGGGACCAGGAGGGGGGAGAGGGGGAGGGGTGGAGAGGTAGATGGGCACTTCTCCTGTGTGCTCTGGCCGGGAATCGAACCTGGGAATCCTGCACACCAGGCCAATGACTCCGATGGGTCTACCATATCATGCTTTTTACTTAAAAAAAAATGCACATTTCTTTTGAAAGCTGATGAACAGGAGACACCAAATCTACCTTCTTTATTAGATCTAGTTAATAACACTGTTCTGTATTTTTTTTAAATAGCTCCAGATATATGGAAAAGATTTATATAGGCGGATGGGGATCCTCAAACCCCTCAGCGAGATCTTCTGAGAATGGCTTTTAAGATACCTAGAGGCAGAAAAAGCCCAATAGAGATCAGGGGGAACTACCAGCTTTTAGGATACACCTTTAAAGGCTTCAGCACCCCAAAGGGGTCTCATAGGATGCCATTTGGGTCCTGCTTCAATAGTGGAAATGAAGGTCATTGAGCTAAAACCTGCCGGGCTTACACACCTCTGCTGTGAGGAAACAGGGACACTGGAAGGTGGGCTTCCCCCTCGCTCCTCTAAGGGAGGGTTCAGTCTCTTCTAGCCCTGCTCCAGCCACCTATGACCTAACCTTGCCCAGAAAGCTGGGGTTTGCCACTGAAGGCTGAAGGTGCCCAGGGCCGTCGACCCCATCTACGACACTGTGGACGAGCCTAGGGTATTTGTTCCAAGAAGCAGGTAAAATGATCTCATTCGCACAAGGGCCACTTAACTATGTTTTGCCTGAATAGTCAGGTTTTTTATTCTTCCCTCAAAGATCTGTGTTGTGGGTGTTGATAGTCCTATTTTCTGCTGCTTTGCTTAATATATAGTGTTTCCTTTATTCCTCCTACCTCAATTGAGGAGGTCCCTATTTCAGGCTGGGACCTACTCTTAATTTAGAGCTCTCTTTCCTTCTTTTGCCAACTTTTATTATGAATTTACCTTTGCCACCCAGCTTAGCGTATCCCAAGGTTCTCTTTACCAGGCCACAGTCACAGAGCTCCAGGGAAAAGCAACCTGGTCTCAACTCTCCAGGCAGAGGAGAACAGAAGCTCCATATCCACGCATGCTGCAAATGGCTTTTTGCCAGTCTACCTGAATCATTACCAGCTAGAAGCAGCGGTCATTGGGACTTGGATATGAGCTGCAAAGTATAGAATGGTGACAACAATTCCAGTGCCATACGGACTTTTCCTTTGGGGAACTTTCCTGGACTCCTGCTCCCTGTGACAGCTCCTAACAGACTGAACTGTGGTTAGGTTGCATTTTTCAGGGATTTGGCATGGTGAGGGGGCCAACTTGGACTTGCGGAGCATGTTAAGGACACTACTCATTTATGGATTCTTGCTGTATTGGCCAAGAGTTTGCTTAAAGGCTTTTAATCACTGTAAAAAAAATAGAGGACTGGATGAAGAAGATGGGGCACATATACACCATGGTATATTATTCAGCTAGGAGAAATGGTGACATCGGATCACTTATAGCGGAATGGTGAAGTCTTGGTAGCATTGTGCGGGGTGAAATAAGCGAATCAGAAAAAAACAGGAACTGCAGGATTCCATACATTGGTGGGACATAAAAGCGAGACTGAGAGGCATGAACAGGAGTGTGGTGGCTATGGGGGGTGGGGGGAGGGAAGGAGGGAGGGGGGGAGGGGAGGGGGAAGGGTACAGAGAGAACTGGATGGACGGTGGCAGAGGACGATCTCTCTTTGGGTGATGGGTATGCAACATAACTAAATGACAAGATAACCTGGAAATGTTTTCTTTGAATGTATGTACCCTGCTTTATTGATGTCACCCCATTAAAATAAAAATTTATTTATAAAGAAAAAACCACTGTTAGAGATTTAAGAGCTATATAACATCCACATCATTGTCTTAATATATGGAATACAATTTTCTATAAAGATGGAGTCCTTGTCTCAGGGACATTATGAACTAAGGGGAAGACAGATATGTAAGCAGCACTTTATAAAACATGTCCAAACAAAGGAATGTTATAAAAGTCAAGGCATTGTAGGCACAGAAGGAGCCATTAAGATTTGGAGAGTAAAGGCTGCATTCAATGAAAAAAAATTTTATATCATGATATGAGATACATATTAATTGTAAAAGAATTTCATCTATTAAATTAAAGCATCCATCAACTTATATATTTCTATATCTATATTGGTGAGTACACTTAAGTTTTAATTAAAAAAATTTTTTTTGTATTTTTCTGAAGTTAAAAATGGGGAGGCAGTCAGACAGACTCCTGCATGCACCCGACCAGGATCCACATGGCATGCCCACCAGGGGGCGATGCTCTGCCCATCTGGAGTGCCACTCTGTTGTGACCAGAGTTATTCTAGCACCTGAGGCAGAGGCCATAGAGCCATCCTCAGCACCTGGGCCAACTTTGCTCCAATGAAGCCTTGGCTGCAGGAGGGGAAGAGAGAGACAGAGAGGAAGGAGAGGGGGAAGGGTGGAGAAACACATGGGTGCCTCTCCTGTGTGCCCCGGCCGGAAATCAAACTTAAGACTCCTGCACGCCAGGTTGACATTCTACCACTGAGCCAACCAGCCAGGGCCTAAAAATTTATTTAAAATTTTTTTTTCAGAGAGAGTGAGAGATAATGTGAAGGACAGAGAGAGGAAGGAGAAGTATAAAAAGCATCAACTCATCGTTGCTTCACTTTAGTTGTTCACTGATTGCTTCTAAAATGTACCTTGACTGGGTTGCTTATGTTGAGCCAGCAACCTTGGGATTATATTGTTGATCCAGTGCTCAAGCTGGTGACCTCAAATATTCCAACCAGGCAACTCAGTGTTTCTGGTTGATGCTCTATCTACTGTACCACCACTGATTAGGCTTCCATGTTATACTTTTAGATCCTCAGATCTTATTTATGTTATAGCAGAAAGTTTGTACCCATGTACCAACTTCTTTCTTATTTTTTTACTTTTTAAAATTAATTTTACTAGAGTGACATCAATAAATCAGGGTACATATGTTCAAAGAAAACATGTCCAAGTTATCTTGTCAATCTATTATGATGCATACCCATCACCCAAAGTCATATTATCCTCCATCACATTCTATCCAGTTTTCTTTGTGCCTCTCCCACTCCCACTTCCCCTCTCCCTCTCTTTCCTCCCCACTCCCTGTAACCACAACACTCTTGTTCATGTCTCTTAGTATCATTTTTATGTCCCACCTATGTATGGAATCATGCAGTTCTTGTTTTTTTCTGATTAACTTATTTCACTTCATATAATGTTATCAAGATCCCACCATTTTGTTATAAATGATCCAATGTCATCATTTCTTATGGCTGAGTAGTTTTCCACAGTGTATATGTGCCACATCTTCTTTATCCAGTCATCTATTGAAGGGCATTTTGGTTGTTTCCATATCTTGGCCACTGTGAACAATGCTGCAATGAACATGGGGTTGCATGTGTCTTTATGTATCAATGTTTTTGAGTTGTGGGGGTTTATATCCAGTAGAGGGATTGCTGGGTCATAAGGTAGTTCTATTTTCAGTTTTTTGAGGAACCACCATACTTTCTTCCATAATGGTTGCACTACTTTACATTCTCACCAACAGTGCATGAGGGTTCCTTTTTCTCCACAGCCTCTCCAATATTTGCTGTTACCTGTCTTGTTAATAATAGCTAATCTAACAGGTGTGAGGTGGTATCTTATTGCAGTTTTGATTTGCATTTCTCTAATAACTAAAGAAGATGAGCATCTTTTCATATATCCATTGGCCATTTGTATTTCTTCCTGGGAGAAGTGTCTGTTCATGTCCTCTTCCCATTTTTTTTATTGGATTGTTTGTTGTTGAGTTTTATGAGTTCTTTGTATATTTTGGATATTAGGCCCTTATCTGAGCTGTTGTTTGAAAATATCATTTTTCATTTAGTTGGCTGTCTGTTTATTTTGTTGTCAGTTTTTCTTGCTGAGCAGACACTACTTAGTCTGATGTAGTCCCATTCATTTACTTTTGCTTTCACTTCCCTTGACATTGGGGTCAAATTCATAAAATGCTCTTTAAAACCCAGGTCCATGAGTTTAGTACCTATGTCTTCTTCTATGTCCTTTATTGTTTCAGGTCTTATATTTAAGACTTTGATCCATTTTGAATTAATTTTTGTACAGGGGCACAAACTGTAGTCGTTTTATTCTTTTGCATGTAGTTTTCCAGTTTTCCCAGCACCATATGTTGAAGAGGCTTTCTTTTCTCTATTGTGTGTTGTTGGCCCCTTTTTCAAAAATTATTTGACCATATATATGTGGTTTTATTTCTGGGCTTTTTATTCTGTTCCATTGGTCTGAGTGTCTATTTTTCTGCCAATACCATGTTGTTTTGATTGTCATGGCTGTATAATATAGTTTAAAGTCAGGTATTGTAATGCCCCCAGCTTCATTCTTTTTCTTTAGGATTGCTTTGGCTATTTGGGTTTTTTTATAGTTCTATATAAATCTGATAATATTTTGTTTCATTTCTTTAAAAAATGTCATTGGAATTTTGATGGGAATTGCATTAAATATGTACATTGCTTTGAGTAATATGGCCATCTTGATTATATTTATTATTCCTATCCAAAAACAAGGAATATTCTTTCATCTCATTGGATCTTTTTTGATTTTTCTTAACAATGCTTTGTAGTTTTCATTATATAGGTCCTTTACATTCTTTCTTATGTTTATTCCTAGGTATTTTTTTTTTGTTTTTGCCATAGTGAAGGGGATTATTTTTTTGAGTTTGTTTTCTAATATTTCATTGTTGGCATATAGAAAGGCTATGGACTTTTCCATGTTAATTTTGTATCCTGCGATCTTACTGTATTGGCTTAATGCATAGTAGTCCTTTTGTGAAGTCTACGGGTTTTTCGATATATAGGATCATGTCATCTTCAAAAAGTGATATCTTTACTTCTTCTTTTCCAATATGGATGCCTTATATTTCTTTGTCTTGTTTGATTGCTCTGGCTAGAACTTCTAGCACCACATTAAATAAGAGTGGAGAGAATGGACAACCCTGTCTTGATCCTGATTTAAGGGGGAAAGCCTTAAATTAAAAGCTTTGTGCTATTTAATATGATGTTAGCTGATGGTTAATAAATATGGCCTTTATCACGTTGAGATATTTTCTTCTACACCCATTCTGTTGAGAGTCTTTTATTTTTATAATTTTATTTTTTTAACGGGGCGACATCGATAAATCAGGATACATATATTCAAAGATAACATATCCAGGTTATCTTGTCGTTCACTTATGTTGCATACCCATCACCCAAAGTAAGAGTGTCCTCTGTCACCTTCTATCTAGTATTCTTTGTGCCCCTCCCCTTCCCCCTTTTCCTCTTTCTCTACCCGCTCCCCCTGTAACCACCCCACTATTATCAATGTCTCTTAGTCTCACTTTTATGTCCATCTACGTATGGAATAATGCAGTTCCTGTTTTTTTCTGATTTACTTATTTCACTTCGTATCATGTTATCAAGATCCCACCATTTTGCTGTAAATGATCTGATGTCATCATTTCTTATGGCTGAGTAGTATTCCATAGTGTATATGTGCCACCTCTTCTTTATCCAGTCATCTATTGATGGGCTTTTTGGTTGTTTCTATGTCCTGGCCACTGTGAACAATGCTGCAATGAACATGGGGCTGCATGTGTCTTTACATATCAATGTTTCTGAGATTTTGAGGTATATACCCAGTAGAGGGATTGCTGGGTCATAAGGTAGTTCTATTTTCAGTTTTTTTGAAAAACCACCATACTTTATTCCATAATGGTTGTACTACTTTACATTCCCACCAACAGTGTATGAGGGTTCCTTTTTCTCTACAGCCTCTCCAATATTTGCTATTACTTGTCTGGTTAATAATAGCCAATCTCACAGGTGTGAGGTGGTATCTCATTGCAGTTTTGATTTGCATTTCTCTAATAACTAATGAAGATGAGCATCTTTTCATATATCTGTTGGCCATTTATATTTCTTCCTGGGAGAAGTGTCTGTTCATGTCCTCTTCCCATTTTTTTATTGAATTGTTTGTTTGTTTGTTGTTGAGTTTTATGAGTTCTTTGTATATTTTGGATATTAAGCCCTTATCTGTGCTGTTGTTTGAAAATATCATTTCCCATTTAGTTGGCTTTCTGTTTATTTTGTTATCAGTTTCTCTTGCTGAGCAAAAACATCTTAGTCTGATGTAGTCCCATTCATTAATTTTTGCCTTCACTTCTCTTGCCTGTGGAGTCAATTTCATAAAATACACTTTAAAACCCAGGTCCAATATCCAAAATATACAAAGAACTCATAAAACTCAACAACAAACAAACAAACAATCCAATAAAAAAATGGGAAGAGGATATGAATAGACACTTCTCCCAGGAAGAAATACAAATGGCCAACAGATATATGAAAAGATGCTCATCTTCTTTAGCTATTAGAGAAATGCAAATCAAAACGGCAATGAGATACCACCTCACACCTGTTCGATTAGCTGTTATTAGCAAGTCAGGTAATAGCAAATGTTGGAGAGGCTGTGGAGAAAAAGGAACCCTCATCCACTGTTGGTGGGAATGTAAAGTAGTACAACCATTATGGAAGAAAGTATGGTGGTTCCTCAAAAAACTGAAAATAGAACTACCTTATGACCCAGCAATCCCTCTACTGGGTATATATCCCCAAAACTCAGAAACATTGATACGTAAAGACACATGCAGCCCCATGTTTATTGCAGCATTGTTCACAGTGGCCAGGACATGGAAACAACCAAAAAGCCCATCAATAGATGACTGGATAAAGAAGATGTGGCACATATACACTATGGAATACTACTCAGCCATAAGAAATGATGACATCGGAACATTTACAGCAAAATGGTGGGATCTTGATAACATGATACGAAGCGAAATAAGTAAATCAGAAAAAAACAGGAACTGTATTATTCCATACGTAGGTGGGACATAATAGTGAAACTAAGAGACATTGATAAGAGTGTGGTGGTTACGGGGGGGAGGGGGGAATGGGAGAGGGATAGGGGGTAGGAGGGGCACAAAGAAAACAAGATAGAAGGTGACAGAGGACAATCTGACTTTGGGTGGTGGGTATGCAACATAATTGAACGACAAGATAACCTGGACTTGTTATCTTTGAATATATGTATCCTGATTTATTGATGTCACCCCATTAAAAAAATAAAATTATAAAATAAAAAAAAAAATAAAAAAAACAAAAAAAAACCCAGGTCCATGAGTTTAGTACCTATGTCTCCTTCTATGTCCTTTATTGTTTCAGGTCTTATGTTTAGATCTTTGATTCATTTTGAGTTAATTTTAGTACAGGGGAAAGACTGTAGTCCAGTTTCATTCTTTCGCATGTGGCTTCCCAGTTTTCCCAGCACCATTTATTGAAGAGGATTTCTTTTCTCCATTGTGTGTTGTTGGCCCCTTTATCAAAAATTATTTGACCATATATATATGGTTTTATTTCTGGGTTTTCTATTCTGTTCCATTGGTCTGAGTGTCTATTTTTCTGCCAATACCATGCTGTTTTGATTATCGTGGCCATATAATATATATTTTTTTTAATTTTTATTTATTTATTTATTTATTTATTTATTTATTTATTTATTTATTTTGCAGGGACAGAGAGAGAGTCAGATAGAGGGATAGATAGGGACAGACAGACAGGAATGGAGAGAGATGAGAAGCATCAATCATCAGTTTTTCGTTGCGACACCTTAGTTGTTCATTGATTGCTTTCTCATATGTGCCATGACCGCGGGCATTCAGCAGACCGAGTAACCCCCCGCTCGAGTCAGTGACCTTGGGTCCATGCTAGTGAGGTTTTTGCTCAAGCCAGATGAGCCCGCACTGAAGCTGGCAACCCTGGGGTCTCGAACCTGGGTCCTTTCACATCCCAGTCCGACGCTTTATCCACTGAGCCACCGCCTGGTCAGGCAATATAATATATTTTGAAGTCAGGTATTGTAATGCCCCCAGCTTCATTCTTTTTTTTAGGATTGCTTTGGCTATTCGGGGTTTTTTATAGTTCTATATAAAACTGATGATTTTTTGCTCCATTTCTTTAAAAAATGTCATTGGAATTTTGATGGGAATTGCATTAAATTTGTGTATTGCTTTGGGTAATATGGCCATCTTGATTATATTTATTCTTCCTAACCAAGAACAAGGAATATTCTTCCATCTCATTATATCATTTTTTTTTTTTTTTTTTTTTTTTTTTTTTTTTTACAGAGGCAGAGATAGACAGGGACAGACAGACAGGAACAGAGAGAGATGAGAAGCATCAATCATCAGTTTCTCGTTGTGCGTTGCGACTTCTTAGTTGTTCATTGATTGCTTTTTCACATGTGCCTTGACCGTGGGCCTTCAGCAGACCGAGTAACCCCTTGCTGGAGCCAGCGACCTTGGGTCCAAGCTGGCGAGCTCTTTGCTCAAGCCAGATGAGCCCGCGCGGGACCTCGGAGTCTCGAACCTGGGTACTTCCGCTTCCCAGTCCGACGCTCTATCCACTGCGCCACCGCCTGGTCAGGCTCATTATATCTTTTTTGATTACCCTTATAGATTTCATTATATAAGTTCTTTACATTCTTTGTTATGTTTATTCCTAAGTATTTTATTTTATTTTATTGCAATCGTGAAGGAGATTATTCTTTTGAGTTCGTTCTCAAATGTTTCATTGTTGGCATATAGAAAGGCGATTGACTTCTGTATGTTAATTTTGTATCCTGTGACCTTACTGTATTGGCTTATTTTTTCTAGTAGTCTTTTTGTGGATTCCTTGGGGTTTTCAATGTATATGATCATATCATCTGCAAAAAGTGATACTTTTACTTCTTTTCCGATATGGATGCCTTTTATTTCTTTGTCTTGTGTGATTGCTCTGGCTAGAACCTCTAGAACCACATTAAATAAGAGTGGAGAGAATGGACAACCCTGTCTTGTTCCTGATTTAAGGGGGAAAGCCTTCAGTTTTGTGCCATTTAATATGATGTTAGCTGATGGTTTGTCCTATATGGCCTTTATCATGTTGAGATATTTTCCTTCTATACCCATTTTGTTGAGAGTCTTTAACATAAAATTGTGTTGTATTTTATCGAAAGCCTTTTCTGAGTCTATTGATAAGATCATGCGGTTTTTGTTTTTTGTTTTGTTGATATGGTGTATTATGTTAACCGTTTTACATATGTTGAAACATCCTTGAGATCTGAGATGAATTCCACTTGATCATGGTGTATTATTTTTTTAATATGTTGTTGTATTCGATTTGCTAGTATTTTGTTTAGTATTTTAGCATCTGTATTCATTAGAGATATTGGTCTGTAGTTTTTTTTTTGTGCCATTTTTGCATGGCTTGGGTATGAGGGTCATGTTGGCCTCATAAAATGTGTTTGGAAGTATTGCTTCTTCTTCAATTTTTTGGAAGTCTTTCAGTAGAATAGGAGCCAAGTCTTCTTTGAGTGTTTGATAAAATTCACTGGTATAGCCATCTGGGCCTGGATTTTTATTTTTGGGGAGGTTTTTAATGGTTTTTTCTATTTCTTCTCTACTAATAGGTCTGTAGGATTTCTGCTTCTTCTTGACTCAGTCTAGGAAGTTGTATTGTTCTAGGAATTTATCCATTTCTTCTAGGTTGTTGAATTTAGTGGCATATCATTTTTCATATTATTCTAAAATAATTGTTTGTATATCTATGATGTCTGTGGTGATTTTATTTATTTGAGTCCTGTGCCTTTTTTCCTTGGTGAGTCTTGCCAAGAGTTTGTCAATTTTGTTGATCTTTTCAAAGAATCAGCTCCTTGTTTTATTGATTTATTCTATAGTTTTTCTGTTCTCTATTTCATTTATGTCTGCTCTGATTTTTATTATCTCCTTTCTTCGTCAGGTTTTGGGTTGTCTTTGTTTTTCTTTTTCCAGTTCTTTAAGGTGTGAATTCAAGTGGTTCCCTTGGGCTCTCTCTTGTTTGTTCATGCCTGAAGTGATATGAACTTCCCTCTTATCACTGCTTTTGCTGCATCCCATAGTTTCTGATATGTTGTATTGTCATTTTCATTTGTCTGTATGTATCTTTTGATCTCTGCACTTATTTCTTCTTTGACTCACTCATTTTTTAAAAGTATGTTGTTTAGGTTCCACATTTTTGTGGGGTTTCTTTCCTCTTTTTTGAAGTTGAATTCTAGTTTCAAGGCTTTATGATTAAAAAAATATGCTTCGTACAACTTTGATTTTTCTGATTTTGCTGATGTTGTTTATGTGGCCCAAATTATGGTCAATTCTTTTTTTTTAAATTTATTTATTAAATTTAATGCAGTGACATTGATAAATCAGGGTACATATGTTGAGAGAAAACATCTCTAGATTATTTTGACATTTCATTGTGCTGTATACTTGTCCCCCAAAGTTAAATTGTCTTCTGTCACCTTCTATCTGGTTTTCTTTGTGCCGCTCCCCTCTCCCAACCCCCCTCTATTTTTTCACCCCATAACCCCTCCCCCCACCTCCCACCCCTGTTGCCATCACATTCTTGTTCATGTCACTGAGTCTCATTTTTATGTCCCTTCTATGTATGGATTCATATAGTTCTTAGGTTTTTTTCTGATTTACTTATTTCACTTCGTATAATGTTATCAAGGTCCATCCATGTTAATGTAAATGATCTGATGTCATCATTTCTTCTGGCTGAGTAGTATTCCATAGTATATATGTACCAAAGCTTTTTAATCCACTCGTCCTCTGACGGACACTTGGGCTGTTTCCAGATCTTCGCTATTGTGAACAATGCTGCCATAAACATGAGGGTGCATTTCTCTTTCTGAAACCGTTCTATTGTGTTTGGGGTATATTCCTAAAAGTAGGATGGCTGGGTCAAAAGGCAGTTAGATTTTCAATTTTTTTGAGGAATCTCCATACTGTTTTCCACAGAGGCTGCACCAGTCTGCATTCCCACCAGCAGTGCAGGAGGGTTCCCTTTTTTCCACTCCTCGCTAGCACTTATTCTGTGTTGTTTTGTTGATGAGCGCCATTCTGACTGGTGTGAGGTGACATCTAATTGTGGTTTTAATTTGCATTTCTCTAATAATTAGTGATGATCAGCATTTTTTCATATGCCTACTGGCAATCTGTATGTCCTCTTTGGAGAAGTGTCTATTCATCTCTTTTTCCCATTTTTTGATTGGATTGTTTGTCTTTCTGGTGTTGAGTTTTACAAGTTCTTTATAAATTTTGGTTATTAACCTCTTATCTGATGTGTTGACAAATATGTTCTCCCATTGTGTAGTTTGTCTTTTTATTCTGTTCTTGTTGACTTTAGCTGTGCAAAAGCTTTTTAGTTTGATATAGTCCCATTTGTTTATCCTGTCTTTTTCATTTTTTTTGTATATTTCTGAAGCTGGAAATGGGGAGAGACAGTCAGACAGACTTCTGCATGCACCCTACTGGGATGCACCTGGCACGCCCACCACGGGGTGATGCTCTGTTCACCAGGAGGCAATGCTCTGCCCCTCCGGGGCATCGCTCTGTTGCAACCAGAGCCACTCTAGCGCCTGAAGCAGAGGTCAAGGAGCCATCCCCAGCGTTCGGGCCATTTCTGCTCAAATGGAGCCGCGCTGCGGGAGGGGAAGAGAGAGACAGAGAGGAAGGAAAGGGGGAGGGGTGGAGAAGCAGATGGGCGCTTCTCCTGTGTGCCCTGGCCGGGAATCAAACCCGGGACTTTTGCACACCAGGCTGACGCTCTACGACTGAGCCAACCGGCCAGAGCCTGTTTATCCTGTCTTTTATTTCACTTTCCCGGTAAGATAATTCAGCAAATATATTGCTCCGAGAGATGTCTGAGAGCTTACTGCCTATGTTTTCTTCTAAAATGCTTATGGTTTCATGGCCTACATTTAAGTCTTTTATCCATTTTGAGTTTATTTTTGTGAGTGGTGTAAGCTGGTGATCTAGTTTCATTTTTTTGCAGGTAGCTGTCCAATTTTTTCAACACCATTTGTTAAAGAGGCTATCTTTACTCCATTGTATTTCCTTACTTCCTTTGTCAAATATCAGTTGTCCATAGAACTGTGGGTTTATTTCTGGGTTCTCCGTTCTGTTCTGATGATCTATATGCCTGTTCTTATGCCTGTACCAGGCTGTTTTGAGTACAATGGCCTCGTAGTATAACTTGATATCAGGAAGTGTGATACCTTTCATTTTATTCTTTCTTTTTAAGATTGCTGAGACTATTCGTGTTCTCTTTTGGTTCCATATAAATTTTTGGAATATGTGGTCTATATCTTTGAAGTATGTCATTGGTATTTTAATTGGTATTGCATTGAATTTATAGATTGCTTTGGGTAATATAGACATTTTAATGATGTTTATTCTTCCTAACCATGAGCACGGTATATGCTTCCACTTGTTTGTATCTTCCTTGATTTCTTTTATCAATGCTTTGTAATTTTCCGAGTACAAGTCTTTAGTCTCCTTGGTTAAGTTTATTCCTAGGTACTTTAGTTTTTTGGTTGTAATTGTGAAGGGGATTGTTTCCTAAATTTCTCTTTCTGACTGTTCATTATTAGTGTATAAAAATGCCTCTGATTTCTGAGTATTGATTTTATATCCCACCGCTTTGCTGAGTTCATTTATTAAGTCCAGTAGCTTTTTGACTGAGACTTTAGGGTTTTCTATATACAATATCATATCATCTGCAAATAACGATAGTTTTACTTCTTCTTTTTCAACTTGAATGCCTTTTATTTCTTTTTCTTGTCTGATTGCTCTGGCTAGGACTTCCAGGACCATGTTAAACAAGAGTGGTGGAAGGGGGCACCCCTGCCTTGTTCCTGATCTTAAGGATATTGCTTTTAATTTTTGACCATTGAGTATGATGTTTGCAGTGGGTTTCTCATAGATGGCTTTTAACATGTTGAGGTATGTTCCCTGTATTCCCTCTTTGCTGAGAGTTTTGATCATGAATGGGTGCCGGATTTTATCAAATGCTTTTTCTGCATCTATTGAAATTATCATATGGTTTTTCTCCTTCTTTTTGTTTATGTGATGAATCACATTGATTGATTTACGAATATTGTACCAGCCTTGCCTTCTCAGAATAAATCCCACTTGATCATGTTGTATGATTTTTTCCATATATTGTTGGATCTGGTTCGCTAATATTTTGTTGAGGATTTTAGCATCTCTATTCACCAGAGGTATTGGCCTATAATTATTTTTCTTTGTGTTTTCTATTCCCTGGTTTTGGAATCAGAATTATGCTAGCCTCATAAAAGGAGCTTGGAAGTCTTTCTTCCTCTTGAATTGTTTGAAATAGTTTGAGAAGGATAGGAGTTAGTTCTTCTTTGGATATTTGTTAGAATTCTGTTGTGAAGCCATCAGGCCCCGGACTTTTCTTTGTTGGGAGTTTTTTGATAACTGTTTCAATCTCATTTGGTGTAATTGGTCTGTTTAGGTTTTCTGATTCTTCCAGATTGATTTTTAGAAGATTGTATGTTTCAAGGAATTTCTCCATTTCATCTAGGTTGTCTAGTTTTTTGGCATACAGTTCTTCATAGTATTTCCTTACAATATTTTGTATTTCTGTTATGTCAGTTGTTATTTCTCCTCTCTCATTTCTAATTTTATTTATTTGAGTCCTCTCTCTCTTTTTCTTGGTGAGTCTACTTAAAGGTTCATCAATCTTGTTTACCTTATCAAAGAACCAGCTCCTGGTTTCATTGATTCTCTGTATTGTTTCTTTAGCCTCTATGTCATTTATTTGTGCTCTGATCTTTATTATTTCCTTCCTTCTACTACATTTGAGCTTTACTTGCTGTTCTTTTTCTAATTCTTTTAGATGCATGGTTAAGTTGTTTATTTGAGCTTTTTCTAGCTTCTGAAAGTGTGCCTGTAGTGCTATGAACTTCCCTCTCAGCACTGTTTTCTCTGTGTCCCATAAATTTTGAGTTGTTTTATGCTCATTGTCATTTGTTTCTAGGAATTTTTTGATTTCTTCTTTGATCTCATTCTCAATACATTCATTATTTAACACCCTGCTATTTAGTTTCCATGTTTTTGAGTATTTTTGAGCTTTTCTGCTGTGATTCATTTCTAGTTTCATGCCATTGTGATCAGAGAAAGTGCTTGATATGATTTCAGTCTTCTTAAATTTGTTGAGAGCACTTTTGTGCCCTAACATGTGGTCTATCCTAGAGAATGTACCATGAGCACTTGAAAAGAATGTATATTCTGCTGCTTTCGGGTGAAAGGTTCTGAAGATATCTATTAAATCAAGTTGATCTAGTGTTTCCAATAAGTCTGCTGTTTCTTTGTTAATTTTCTTTCTTGAGGATCTATCTAGTGATGTTAGTTGGTTATTGAAATCCCCTAGTATTATAGTATTGCTGTTGATCTCGCCATTTAAATCCATCAAAGTCTGCTTTATATATTTGGGTGCTTTTATATTAGGTGCATAGATATTTATAATAGTCATATCATCCTGTTGGATTACTCCCTTTATCATTATGTAGTGGCCTTCTTTATCTATCACTATATCCTTTGTTTTAAAGTTCAATTTGTCTGATATAAGTATTGCTACCCTAGCTTTTATTTTCATTTCCATTTGCATGAAATGTTTTTTTCCATACCTTTACCTTCAATCTATGTGTGTTTTGTTCTAAGGTGTGTCTCTTGTACACAGCATATGTATGGGTCCTGTTTTCTTTCTTTCTTTTTTTATAAATTTTCATTAATGTTAATGGGATGACATTAATAATTCAGGGTACATATATTCAAAGAAAATATGTCTAGGTTATCTTGTCATTAAATTATGTTGCATACTCCTCGCCCAGAGTTAGATTTTCCTCCGTCACCTGTATCTAGTGTTCTCTGTGCCCCTCCCCCTCCCCCTCCCTCCCTCCCTCCCTTCTGCGTCCTCCCTCTCCCCACCCCTGGTGAACACCACACACTTGCCCATATCTCTTAGTCTCGTTTTTATGTTCCACCAATGTTTGGAATCATGTAGTTCTTGTTTTTTTCTGATTTACTTATTTCACTCTGTATAATGTTATCAAGATTCCACCATTTTGCTGTAAATGATCTGATATCATCATTTCTTATGGCTGAGTAGTATTCCATAGTGTATATGTGCCACATCTTCTTTATCCAGTCTTCTATTGAAGGGCTTTTTGGTTGTTTCCATGTCTTGGCCACTGTGAACAGTGCTGAAATAAACATGGTGCTACATATGTCTTTACGTATCAATGATTCTGAGGTTTTGGGGTATATACCCAGTAGAGGGATTGCTGGGTCATAAGGTAGTTCTATTGGCAGTTTTTTGAGGAACCACCATACTTTCCTTCATAATGGTTGTACTACCCACCAACAGTGGATGAGCGTTCCCTTTTCTCCACAGCCTCTCCAACATTTGCTATTACCCGTCTTGTTGATAATAGCTAATCTAACAGGGGTGAGGTGATATCTCTTTGTAGTTTTGATTTGCATTTCTCTAATAACTAATGAAGCTGAGCATCTTTTCATATATCTGTTGGCCATTTGTATTTCTTTCTGGGAGAAGTGTCTGTTCATGTCCTCTTCCCATTTTTTTATTGGATTTGTTTGTTTGTTGTTGAGTTTTATGAGTTCTTTGTAAATTTTGGAAATTAGGCCTTTATCTGAGCTGTTGTTTGAAAATATCCTTTCCCATTTAGTTGGTTGTCTGTTTATTTCGATATCAGTTTCTCTTGCTGAGCAAAAACTTTTTATTCTGATGTAGTCCTATTCATTTATCTTTGCCTTCACTTCTCTTGCCATTGGAGTCAAGTTCATAAAATGTTCTTGAAAACCCAGGTCCATGAGTTTAGTACCTATGTCTTCTTTTATGTACTTTATTGTTTCAGATCTTATATTTAGGTCTTTGATCCATTTTGAATTAATTTTAGTACACGGGGACAGGCTGTCGTCGAGTTTCATTCTTTTACATTTGGCTTTCCAGTTTTCCCAGCACCATTTGTTGAAGAGGATTTCTTTTCTCCATTGTGTGTTGTTGGCCCCTTTATCAAAGATTATTTGACCATATATATGTGGTTTTATTTCTGGGTTTTTTATTCTGTTCCATTGGTCTGAGTGTCTATTTTTCTGCCAATACCATGCTGTTTTGATTATCGTGGCCCTATAATAGAGTTTAAAGTCAGGTATTGTAATGCCCCCAGCTTCATTCTTTTTCCTTAGGATTGCTTTGGCTATTCGGGGTTTTTTATAGTTCCATATAAATCTTATGATGTTTTGTTCCATTTCTTTAAAAAATATCATAGGAATTTTGATGGGAATTGCATTAAATTTATATATTACTTTGGGCAATATGGCCATTTTAATTATATTTATTCTTCCTATCCAAGAACAAAAAATATTTTTTCATCTCATTGCGTCTTTTTCTATTTCTCTTAGCAATGCCTTGTAGTTTTCTTTATATAGGTCCTTTACATTCTTTGTTATGTTTGTTCCTAGGTATTTTTTTGTTGTTGTTGTTGCAATCTTGAAGGGGATTATTTTTTTGAGTTTGTTTTCTAACATTTCATTGTTGGCATATGGAAAGGCTATGGACTTTTGTATGTTAATTTTGTATCTTGCGACCTTACTGTATTGGTTTATTGTTTGTAGTAATCTTTTTGTGGAGTCCTTTGGGTTTTCGATGTATAGGATCATATCATCAACAAAAAGTTACTGATGATATGTCCTTTACTTTTTCTTTTTTGACATGGATGCCTTTTATTTCTTTGTTTTGTCTAATTGCTCGGGTCAGAACTTCTAGCACCATGTTAAATAAGAATGGAGAGAGTGGACAACCCTGTCTTGTTCCTGATTTAAGGTGGAAAGTCCTCAGTTTTACGCCATTTTATATGATGTTGGCTGATGGTTTATCATATATGGCCTTTATCATGTTGCAATATTTTCCTTCTATACCCATTTTGTTGAGAGTCTTAAGCATAACATTGTGTTGTATTTTATCGAAAGCCTTTTCTGCGTCTATTAATAAGATCATGTGGTTTTTGTTCTTTGTTTTGTTGATATGGTGTATTACGTTAACCGTTTTACGTATGTTGAACCATCCTTGAGATTCTGGGGTGAATCCCACTTGATCATGATGTATTATTTTTTTAATATGTTGTTGTATTTGATTTGCCAGTATTTTGTTTAGTATTTTAGCAACTGTATTCATTAGAGATATTGGTCTGCAGTTTTTTTCTTTTTGCCATCGTTGCCAGGTTTTGGTATGAGGGTTATGTTTGCCTCATAAAATGTGTTTGGAAGTATTGCTTCTTCTTCAATTTTTTGGAAGACTTTGAGTAGAATAGGAACCAAGTCTTCTTTGAATGTTTGATAGAATTCACTAGTATAACCGTCTGGGCCTGGACTTTTATTTTTGGGGAGGTTTTTAATAGTTTTTTCTATTTCCTTTCTGGTGATTGGTCTGTTTAGGCTTTCTCCTTCTTCATGACTCAGTCTAGTAAGGTTGTATTGTTCTAGGAATTTATCCATTTCTTCTAGATTGTTGTATTTGGTGGCATATAGTTTTTCATAGTATTCTACAATAATTTTTTGTATATCTACGATGTCTGTGGAGATCTTTCCTCTTTCATTTTGGATTTTATTTATTTGAGTCCTGTGTCTTTTTTCCTTGGTGAGTCTTGCCAAGGGTTTGTCGATTTTGTTGATTTTTTCAAAGAACCAGCTCCTTGTTTTATTGATTTTTTCTATAGTTTTTCTGTTCTCTATTTCATTTATTTCTACTCTGATTTTTTTTATCTCCTTTCTTCGGCTGGTTTTGGGTTGTCTTTGTTCTTCTTTTTCTAGTTCCTTAAGGTGTGAAGTTAAGTGGTTTACTTCGGCTCTCTCTTGTTTGTTCATATAGGCCTGAAATGATACGAACTTTCCTCTTATTACTGTTTTTGCTGCATCCCAGAGATTCTGATATGTCATATTTTCATTTTCATTACTCTGTATATATCTTTTGATCTCTGCGCTTATTTCTTCTTTGACCCATTCATTTTTTAGAAGTATGTTGTTTAGTTTCCACAATTTTGTGGGCTTTTCCTTCTCTCTTTTTTACAGTTGAATTCTAGTTTCAAGGCTTTATGATCAGAGAATATGCTTGGTATAATTTCAATTTTTCTGAATTTGCTGATATTGTCTTTGTGGCCCAACATATGGTCAATTCTTTAGAATGTTCCATGTACACTAAGAAAAATGTATACTTTGTCACTTTGGGATGAAGTGTCTTGTAGATATCTATCATATTTAGGTGTTCTAGTATTTCATTTAAGGCCACTATATCTTTATTGATTCTCTGTTTGGATGACCGATCTAGAGCTGTCAGCGGTGTATTGAGGTCTCCAAGTATGATTATATTTTTGTCAGTTCTTGTTTTAAAGTCAATAAGTAGCTGTCTTAATTATTTTGATGCTCCTTGGTTTGGTGCATATATATTAAGGATTGTTATGTCTTCTTGATTCAGTGTCTCCTTAATCATTATGAAATGACCATTTTTGTCTCTGAGTAGTTTTTCTGTCTTGTAGTCAGCATTATTAGATATGAGTATTGCTACGCCTGCTTTTTTTTGGGTGTTGTTTGCTTGGAGTATTGTTTTCCAGCCTTTCACTTTGAATTTGTTTTTATCCTTGTTGCTTAGATGAGTTTCTTGTAGGGAGCATACAGTTGGATTTTCTTTTTTAATCCATTCTGCTACTCTGTGTCTTTTTATTGGGAAGTTTAATCCATTTACATTTAGTGTAATTATTGATACTTGTGTGTTCCCTATTGCCATTTTATAAATTGCTTTCTGTTAGTTTTGTATCTTGTTTGATTGTTCTCTTTTGTTTTTCTATCATTTGTTTTTGTTTGTTTGTATTCCATTCTTCTTTCCTCTGTTGCTACCTTTTTTAAGTCAAGTGTTTTTGTGGTGGTTTTTTCTAGGGTGTTTACTATTAAGTAATGAAAAAGGTACCTACCATATTCATTGTAGTACCCTATCTTATGGGTATTTCTGCACTCCATCGTCCTTTGCTACTGTTAATCTTCATCCTTTCTCCCCTTTTTTTTCTTTTGTTGTCACAGTTTAATTTTGGTTTTATTGTTTCCTTGGTGGAGCTGTTACTTGTGGTTTTGTTTTCTTTTGTTCTTTGAATCTGGTTGGAAAACACCCTTTAGTATTTCCTGGAGTGGGGGCTTTCTGATGATAAATTTGTTCTTTTTTTCTGTATTTGTGAATGTTTTTATATCTCCTTCATACTTGAAGGATAGCTTTGATGGGTATAGTATTCTTGGCTGAAAGTTTCTCTCTTTCAGGGCTTTAAATATTGGGGTCCACTCTCTTCTAGCTTGTAGTGTTTCTGCTGAGAAATCTGATGATAATCTAATAGGCCTTCATTTATATGTTGTATTCTTCTTTTCCCTGGCTGCCTTGAGAATTTTTTCTTTGTCAATGGTTTGTGTCATTTTCATTATGATGTGCCTTGGAGTGAGTTTGTTGGGGTTAAGAAAACTCGGTGTTCTGTTTGCTTTTTGAATTTGAGGCTTCAGTTCTTTCCACAAGCTTGGGAAGTTCTCATCTATTATTTGTTTGAGTATGTTCTCCATTCCATTTTTTTTCTCTTCTCCCTCTGATATACCTATTATTCTTATGTTATTCTTCCTGATGGAGTCAGACAATTCCTGTTGGTCTTTCTCATTTTTTATTATTTTTGAGTCTCTTTCTTCTTCTCTATGTTGTGCCTCAAGTTGCTTGTCTTCTATTTTACTAATCCTATCTTCTATGTGGCCTGTTCTATTAGCTAAGCTTGTTACCTTATTTTTCAGCTCGTGAATTGAGTTTTTCATCTCTGTTTGATTTGTTTTCATAGTTTCAATTTCCTTGGTGATATATTCTTTGTGATCATTGAGTTGTTTTCTGATTTTTCTAAATTGCCTTTCTGTGTTTTCTTGTATATGTCTGAGTATTTTTAAGATTTCTATTTTAAATTCTCTGTCATTTGGCTTCAAGGCTTCCATATGTTAAGTCTTTTCTCCATAGATTTTTCCACATCTATTTGTGTTACCTCTCTATCTTTTGTATCCATAATATTCGATTTCCTTTTTCTTATTGGCATCTGAAGGTGATCTTGTTGATAGTGTTAATTAGAATTAATAAAGAATAAAAAGGGAAAAATCGGGAAAACACTCCAGAAAAAAACGTAATAATTTATTATTTTCCCCTATTTCTTTCTTTTCTTTTCCTCCTCTCCCCTTCTTAGGGAAATATTGTGATAACCTGTGAATTATATTATGCTAAATGGAAGAAAAACTGCCTGTAACTAAGGGCCTGATTTGGGGTGAAGAGTTCAAGGGGCAAAAAGAGAGTAGGGACCTACTAAATGCAAAAAAAAGGAGAAAATCTTAGAGAAGCATAAAATGATTTGCTTGTAAGTGATGGTCAACTAAGAGATATAATGAGAGGGATAAGAGGGAAACAGAAAAATGAGAGAAAAGTAATAATAATTAAAGAAGAAAATAATAAAAATAATAAGTAAAAATCTGTTGTATTAAGTGGAGCAAAGACTAAATACAATGGAGACTGGGTTGGGAGGGATGCTAGTCAGTTAAAGAGCAATGTAAAAAGTACCCAAAATGCCACAAAAACAAACAAATAAAGGAAATCCAAGAACAAAAGCAGAAAAAAAAGAAAAAACAAAAAACCCCCAAAAAACAAAAAAAAACCTTGAGTATCAAATTAAATAATTTGTTCGTAATTGAGGATTGAATGGGAGGAAAAGTAAAAGGAGAAAAGAAGAAACAAATAGAAAGAAAAAAATAAGAAAAAGAGAGAAACAAAGGAAGAAAAAAAGGAAAGAAAAAAAGAAAAACAAACAAACAAAAAAAACAAAAGGGGAGAGAGTGAAAGTTAAGGGTTTTGGAGTGTAACCCTAAAGAAGAGTAAGGATGAAGAAAAGAAATAAAATGTAACACTCATGGGTAGTGTAGTTCAAGAAAAGGCATAAGATGGGCAGAGAATAAAAGGACCGAGGTGGAGGAAATAGAAATAATAATAAAGGCAATAAGATAGGGGAAAGAAACAACATCAACAAAGAATTAGTGGAACAAGTTATAAAGTCTGTGGATTTTTCTTGGTTTTGAGAGGTTAACTTTTTCCTTTTTCTTTTCTCTCCCTCTTCCTGGTCGGTGACTCTGTACCCCAGGTTCTGCCCCTGTGTCATGCTTAGGTAGGGATTTGCAATTAATGGGATTCTATGGCAATGTCATATAATTGGCTTTAGTCTCACTGGTAGTCAAGGTTTGTTGGCATTTGCAGAGTCCAACAATGAGAGAGTTTGCTTTCCTGGAGTCTCTCTCCTAGTCTCCTCTTCCTGAATTAGCAGCCCGGTGATCCAGCTATGAGGCTGCCACTGCTTTTGTCTGGGCAGTAAGAGGCTCAAAGTGCTGGGAAATCCCCACTCTATTCTCACTCAGTGTAAGGCTCTGGGTAAGGCTCTGGCAGTCAGAGCCTCCAGCGTAATCAGGTGGGGTTGGGAGTCAATGGTTGTCAAGGTGACTGTTCAGCATCTACCATTCAGTTGGACAAGTCAACCCAGGCTTTCCACATTTTGTAGCCTGTTTTGGCTGGGAAGAAGAGGCACTAGTCGCTGCTTGCTGTATAAATCTTAATATCTGCCAAGTCCCTCTTGTTAGGTATATCCCTGAATATGGAGGCTCTGTCAATCAGAAGTTTACCCCGCCCCTTTAGCAAAAGGCATTGAAAAATATCATGCCTCTTGTCTTGGATCGCTGAACTGGGAGAGATCTTATCAATTAGAGCCCCATGGGTGCGCAGATTTTGTGGGTTAAGCTAATTTCAGTGATTTGATCCTCAGCTGTGCTCCAGAAAGTATTTCAGGCTGCCTGCGCACCCCTCCCCCAACGCTTGATTGTTAGCTTGAATGGCTGGGTGAGGTGCCCCGCCCACAGAGAGAATCTCCAGACTAGGGAAGACAGCCTTGGCACCCCTCCCGGACCACAGCACGGGGCCTGCGCGCGGTCTTTCAGGGCACTCCGGTGGCTGGGAACCCCCACTCGCAGAGTTACGGGCTGCTGGGGATGCTGGTGGTGTAAGG
Organism: Saccopteryx bilineata; assembly: GCF_036850765.1. Lineage (NCBI taxonomy): Eukaryota > Metazoa > Chordata > Mammalia > Chiroptera > Emballonuridae > Saccopteryx > Saccopteryx bilineata. The sequence goes on along the minus strand of NC_089493.1, from coordinate 200,305,916 downwards.
AAGCTCACTCTGCGACCGGGACTGCAGCACGGGATGTGCGTGCCATTTCTCAGGGCACTCCAGTTGCTGGGGACCCTCCGGACTGCAGCACGGGGCAGGCCGGTGGCTGGGGACCCTCCGGACCGTGGCATGGGGCGCGCGCGTGGTTTCTTAGGGCATGCCAGCGGCCGCGAGTGCCTAGGCTGCCACTCCCCGAGTGTGGGCGGGCAGTTGCACGCGTGGGTTGACTCACCACAGGCTCACTCCCTCCTCGGTAACAGTCCCTTCGCTTTCAGTGTGTGTGTGGAACTCCGGAATGCTCCGAGGATAAATTTTTCCGTTTCTAGTTGATAAACTTGTTGAGATTTTGGGGAGATCTGTCAGACGTGCTGCTCACGGCATCATTTCCATGACATCACCTTGGGATCTTGTTTTCTTATCCATGCAGCTATCCTATGTGTTTTGATTGGATCCTTTAATCCATTTACATTTAAGGTAATTATTGATATGTAGTTGTTTATTGCCATTTTCTTCTTTAAAGGTGTATTCCTTTTTTGCTATATTCTTTTCCCTCTTTGATCTGTTTACAACTGGCCCCTTAACATTTCCTCCAGCATTGGTTTGGTTGTAATGAATTCCTTGAGTTGTTTTTTGTCTGGGAAGCTTTTTATTTCTCCTTTGATTTTAAACGATAGCCTTGCTGGATAAAGTAGTCTTGGTTGTAGGTTCTTGTTCTGCATTACTTTGAATATTTCTTGCCATTCCCTTCTGGCCTCAAGTGTTTCTGTTGAGAAGTCAGATGTCATCCTTATGGGGGCTCCTTTGTAGGTGATAACTTTTTTTTCTCTTGCAGCTTTTAATATTTTCTTTTTATAGCTTAGCTTTGGTATTTTAATTATGATGTGTCTTGGTGTAGGTTTCTTTGGATTTCTCTTTAATGGAGTCCTCTGTGCTTCTTGGACTTGTGAGAGTTTCTCTTGCATTAATTTAGGGAAGTTTTCAGCTATGATATGATTGAACAAAGTCTCTATCCCTTGTTCTTTTTCTTCTTCTTCAGGAACCCCTATGATGCAGATGTTATTTCTCTTCATGTTGTCACAGAGCTCTCTAAGAGTTTCCTCTGACTTTTTGAGTCTCTTTTCTCTTTTCTTCTCTGCTTTCATGCCTTCATTTCAGTTGTCCTCTAACTCGCTGATTTGATCCTCTGCTCTATCTATCCTGTTTTTAATTCCTTCCATTGTGGTCTTTATTTCTGATATTGCATTTGTCATCTCTGACTGATTCTTTTTTATACTTGCCATTTCTTTATTTAGGTTTTCATAATGACCATCCATTGTTGTTCTAAGATCCCTAAGCATCCTCACAATTATTATTTTGAACTCTGCACCTGGAAGTTTGATTATTTCCATATCACTCAGTTCATCTCTCAAAGGTGTCTCTTGTGGTTTCATTTAAATTGCACTCCTTTGTCTTCTCATCATGGTGTTTTATTTGTAGTGTTGTTTGAGTCTAGTCTTGGTGTTGTCTGCCTCCAGTTTTCAGTTGTGTTATTTCTAGGTCTTCTTGGGTTGGTATCAGCTGTTATCTGTAATCCACTTTCGGATTTGGGCAGCTTTGAAGTCTTGATTTGTTTGTTTTCTTAACAGGTGATAGTCTTTTTTACTGATCTCAGCAGGGGGCTTCCTTGAAACTGTATCCAGGAATGCGATGGGTGTAACCTGAGACTCTGAAGGCCTCTTTAGCCAGCTAATCTCACTGGGGGCAGGGTGTTTTCTCAGCTTCAGTAGGGGGAGGTGTATCTCAGATCTCCATGGAGACCTGAGTTACTGTCCCTCCTCCCCACTTCTTGTTTTCAGCTGTGTCTTTTTGCGCTGATTGGATCTGGATAGATGTCTGGAGATCTCTGATCCGGAAGCACTTCAGCTCTGTTTTGTGAAAGGTTCAGTCCCTCCCCAGCCATTGCCGCCTCCTGCATGAATGAGTCAGCTTTTTTAGTTCGTTTCCTGCATTCCTTAGCCCCTCACAGTCTGTCCCTCTCCCTGTCCTTTCCACTTGGGAGATAAGCTGGTCTTTTCAACACACCTCACTCTCTGGTTGCCAGGCAAGTGTCTGTGAGCAGTATTTTCTGCTCTTTTCCCTCTGTGAGATCCTCTCTGGGCTCTCAGCCTCACCCCCTTCTCCATTCCTGTAATCAGAGGAGGTTCAGGCTCTCCCTACCAGGATTGTTGTGGCTTCTTCTTTGCTCCTTGGTTTTTGAGAGCTGTTCTTGCAGTTCATAGTTGGTTTTTCATGCTGATTTTTCCTAAATTGATTTGTATTCCAGTTTGGTGGTGAGAGCTGGGCATCGGTGCATCCGTCTACTCCACTGCCATCTTTTTCTCTCTGTTTCCTTGTATTTATTTATGCTCAGTATTTATTTATTCTTAGTAAATAAAAGGTAATTGGTATATATCTAGCTAAGGACTTTGTAAATATTTCAACCATCTGAACAATTCTTTAATATTAATATTACTCTCATTTTCTGAGTGAGAAGGCTGAGCTGTACATATGGTACAACCTTCAGCTTGTCTGTGACAGAAAAGGGAGTCAAATCCTGCTATATATCTACTTAAACACTATTATACTGCATTTCTGTTTAGTGATGGAAAACAAAGTAATAAATAGAAAACAAAGGCCAAGAAAGCTAAGGATACTGGTCTATTTAATGGGAAAGCAAGAACTGAGACTGGAATCCCCTGATTCAGAATCATTGGTACATTTTTTACCACATGAAGAAAATGCTAAATATACCTGTATAAGTATGGTGTGTTATACTATTTTTTGAGTATTGTGTTTATAACTCTTACATGATTAATATTATATAAAACAATTAGAACTTTTAATATTTTATTATCTCAGTGATAAACTGCAGTGTTTCCCATTGCTGAAAAGGACACTCCAAAATAGTCTCCAATATTAATTCTATTGAGAGTATTAATAATAAATGAGTCATTCATAATTTGGGGTGATTTATTTTAATTGAATAATTTAATTACTCTTCTTTTACTATCTAGCTGGTTTTAATCACATGGAAAGCAGAGGAGTGTGATGTATTGGTCCCAATTAATTGTTGAGTTAATTAATTTTTTGGTTGTGTAGTGGAGGGATTTAAAAATGTGACATTGGTACCACATGCGATTAGTACAGAACAAACCTAGATGAATTGCAGCAGCAGAATACAGTTTAGGATGACAGTTGATGCTCCAGAAGACGGGGTAAATGCAGGGGCAGAAACTGTGGAAGTCTGCCCAAAGGGATGTAACAGGTGCCACAAATACTGCATGTTCACTTTGCCAAGAGAATGAACATGGGCTTCATGTGGTGCTGTAGGAGGCATTAAGAGAGAACATCCCAAGGAAATAAGTCATTAGGACTATGAGGAGTGGAGAATGAAGAATGTCAACTTTGCCTTTCCTCACACTGTTTTCTTTTTCTGGAACGCCCTTCCGTCTCCCTATGTCCACGTATGAAATCTCATTTTTCACAGACTTCTTTTGTTTGTCCTTACCAGAAAATCAGGGTCAGCAGCCTGACACGAAACTGTATAAAGTTTGTTAATCTGAGATTCAAAACTCAAATGCCTTCAGGATCCAAGCAGGTGAACTAAAAAGTAAAGCAGAGAGTATTACCCTCTGCAGACTTGAAGGGGGCATCACCTCCAGAGACACCAAATGCTTGACACTTGCCTTATCAATTTGATTGGTGAGTTTTCTGAAACGTACTGCATCTTTCTTTGCCAATTTAACAGTACCTCCAGATTGTGATGACTCAGGGCTGCCCACTATTATACTCGTCAGGGGTACTAAATTCTAGCCAGTGCTGGCCCATTTATTCGATGTTAAATAGCTTCTATGCCAAATAGCAACAATTTTGAGACTCTTGAACCTATATTTTATAGAGCATTTTATTATTTATTCAGTGTAGAGATACTGGTTCACACCAGCCTCTTTGGAACTTGTTCTTCTGCCTTTCAGTCTTCTTTTCCTAATTGGTTGTGGCTTAGGACTCTGGATAAATAGCTTTCTGGAATTTTGCACAAAATGAAGATAGATTTGAGCAAGCAATCTTAGAAATATTTGTAAAGTGCAAATATATTTCAATGTAGTATTTGCTTGATATTAAGTTATATATGTAACCTAGAACTAAAATAAAATTTAATATTTATTATAAGCTATCAAATTTAAAAATTATTAAATACTGATAATATTGACATTATGTATCTGTTCTTCCCCAATTTCATAGCCTAACTTCCCTATCAGAACTTTTATGAATTTTATGCCAATCGTCCCTTTTGGCTGTCTTGAACACTGCTGTTACATATTTAAATGTAAATAAATGTTGCTTAGTTTTTCTGTTTTTGAGACTTATAAAAATATCAATGTTATGTTATTTACTATGAATTTTATTACCTGTTTTAAATTTTACTTAGAAAATTAAATTTAACAGGGTGACATTAATCAATAAGAGTATGTAGGTTTCAGATAAACATCTCTATAGCATTTGAACTCTTGATTATGTTGTGTATCAATCACCTAAAGTCAAATCATTTTCTGTCACCATATACTGTATTTGTCCCTCTTTACTACCCCCCAAAACCCCCTCTCCAACAACCTCCTCCCCCTTTTACCCACTTTAATATTATGTAAGCCAATGAGTCTCAGTTTTATATCCCACCTAAGTATGAAATCATATACTCACTGTGAATTTTATTTTTTTCTTGACATATTATTCAGGTTCATCCACGTTGTTTTCTATAGTTGCACTTTATTCTTTCCATTCTTTCATAATATTCCACTGTGACAATTGCAGTTTATTTATATTCTTCTCATGCATTATTTTTCATTTGTTTTCTTGCTTATGTATAACACTGTTATGTATAACATCTTTCCTGTTGTACATAGTCAATGATTTTTCTAAAATGGTATGTTTAAACTTATACTATTATTCATGTTAAGAAATAAATTTTAAATTATGGCCTGGTAGATATTTAAAATAAGGGTCTTCCAGTCCATGAATATGATATATTGCTCCACTTATTTAAGCTTTTTAAATATCTTTCAATAAAGTTTCATAATTTTCCTACAGAGACCATTAGCCTCACTAAGTCCCTTATTACCTCCTTCTTCTGGACTACAATTAGAAGGCATAGCTTTTCATTTATTTCTTTTTAAACTTTTTTTTCATATTTTCTTGTATCTCTGAACTAGGAGACAGATCCTTTAGACTGTTTTGTTACCTATTTATTAATTGTAAATTTTTATTCTAGAATTTTACTTGGTTCTTTTCCAAATCAGTCTTGTAATTGTAATAGTTTCTTATTCACTTAAAAAAGTTATTTTTATTATTTTATAATTTTTCTATTATCTGGAGTTCTTGGGAATCTAAAATTATTGTCTGTTAACTGTCCCTCATGTAATACTGTTTTATATGTGAGTTTTCTGTGATTAAAAAATTTCTTAGCTGGCCTTGGCTGGTTGGTTCAGTGGTAAAGCATCATCCCAGCATGTGGAAGTCCCAGGTTCGATTCCCAGCCAGGGCGCACAAGAGAAGAACCCATTTGCTTCTCCACCCTTCCCCCTCTACTTTCTCTCTATCTCTCTCTTCCCCTCCCACAGCCAAGGCTCCATTGGAGCAAAGTTGGCCCAGGTGCTGAGGATGGCTTCACAGCCTCCACCTCAGGTGCTAGAATGGTTCCAGTTGCAACGCATCAATGCCCCAGATGGGCTGAGCATCGCCTCCTGGTGGGCATGCCATGTGGATCCCAGTTGGATGCTTGTGGGAGTCTGTCTCTATGCCTCCCCACTTCTCACTTCAGAAAAATACAAAAAAAAATTCCTAGTTATCTTAGTTTAAAATTGGTGAGAATAAAGTTGTTCTTATTTAGGAATTTTTTTTTCAGAGAGAATTTAATTTGTTTCTGTTGGAGCTGAGAACCTACTATTTACCTGGTAGGGGCAGTGGTTTAACCTCCTCAGGATTTACATTTTAATTAAAAAATTTTAAATATTTTATAACAGGCCCAAGGCCTTGGCTGTATCTCAGCATCACTATAGATGTTGATACTTAGGTCAATCATAGGCCTTAAACAGTTTCCTGGTTAGAGCTCCTTGCCACTATTGTTGTTGTTTCGGCTTAATTCTTACCCTCGTAGATTTTCCTTACTTGTTGTAAAAACCTCAAAGCATGTTTTATTTGTATTTTAGTAGTATTGTAGTAGGAAGGCTCTTAGAGTAGCTAGTCTACCTCCATTGTCAGAAACTGAAGTCCAAATGCATGCTGTTGACTTCATATAGATTGTCTAAATAATGCACTTTATTAGCAGAATAGAGAACATAATCAGCAGAATAGAATCACAGCTTTATGTGCACATGGAGGGGAAGTGAGTTTGAATACATGTTTGACTTAGACAAACTACTGTAATGCTACTTTGCAGAATTGTATATAATGAACTTTTTTTGTTTAGGGACTATATAAGTATTTAAAAATGGAGCATAAAATTACTTATCATCTGGATATGATGTGAAAATGTTAATAAAAGAGAGATGCAAATTTTCATTAATGAGATGTCTCTGATGGTATAAAAAAGTTTTTGTTTTATTGATGGTACAGTGAACTAGCAATTATTCAGTACATAAATGCTTTTACTCCTATGTAACCAAATTAAAATGAGAAGGCATGTTCTTTTTGGAAAGATATGGATAGCATTTCATTCTTCTAATTAGGTTGTCATTTCTTCCCCTCTTTTTGCTTGGAAAACATAAAATGTAGTGAGGTAAATGACAGTTTTTTAGACCAAAAGGGATTTAATAGTGTTTGAGAAATTTTTTTACCTATCTGTTCATTTTCTTATGACAAGGAAATAATATAAAGTACTCAATTAACATTAAAATTCTGTCAGTCATTCAGTGCATATTGTACATATCACCTTTTGATAGACTATTCTGACTCGTCTTGATTTTGCTTTATAATCTTGGCAAGTACTGTCAAGTTTGTGTATGCCTCTGAATGGCAGAACAGGTCTTCAGGGTGTCCCATGAGGTGGTTGCAGATAAACCTCAGAGTTCAGGAGGAGGTAGTGAATACCGTGGAGGCATGATACTGTCAGAGAGTACTCCTGTTCCCAGCTACAAGTGGGATGGGGAAGACCATTGCAATTTAACTTATCTAAAGACATAGTTTCTATTGAAAAGATGGAAGAATTTAGGTGGTATTAGGGAGGTTTACATTCTCTGACACACACAAAAACCTAACAAAATTTATTAGAATATATTGTTATTATAGATAGCTTGGTGAATATAAAATTAAAGCACTTATATTTAAAATTAAAGGTTAGAGTTAGTGACTTAAAAGGATTAAATGTTGAATCAGATTCTCAGTATTTTTTTTATTGTATTTATTTTTAATGGGGTGACATCAGTAAATCAAGATACATATATTCAAAGATAACATGTCCAGGTTCTCTTAAAGTTCAATTATGTTGCATACCAATCACCCAAAGTCAGATTGTCCTGTCACCCTCTATCTAGTTCTCTTTGTGCCCCTCCCCTTCCCCCTTCCCTCTCCCTCTCCCCCCTCCCCCCGTAACCACCACACTCTTATCAAGGTCCCTTGGACTTACTTTTATGTCCCATCTACGTATGGAAAAATGCAGTTCCTGGTTTTTTCTGATTTACTTATTTCACTCCATATAATGTTGTCAAGATCCCACCATTTTGCTATAAATGATCCGATGTCATCATTTCTTATGGCTGAGTAGTATTCCATAGTGTATATGTGCCACATCTTCTTTATCCAGTCATCTATTGATGGGCTTTTTGGTTGTTTCCATGTCCTGGCCACTGTGAACAATGCTGCAATGAACATGGGGCCGCATGTGTCTTTACAAGTCAATGTTTCTGAGTTTTTGGGGTATGTACCCAGTAGAGGGATTGCTGGGTCATAAGGTAGTTCTATTTGCAGTTTTTTGAGGAACCACCATACTTTCTTCCATAATGGTTGTACTACTTTATATTCCCACCAACAGTGGATGAGGGTTCCTTTTTCTCCACAACCTCTCCAACATTTGCTATTACCTGTCTTGTTAATAATAGCTAGTCTAACAGGTGTGAGGTGGTATCTCATTGCAGTTTTGATTTGCACTTCTCTAATAACCAAAGAAGATGAGCATCTTTTCATATATCTGTTGGCCATTTGTATTTCTTCCTGGGAGAAGTGTCTGTTCATATCTTCTTCCCATTTTTTTATTGGATTGTTTGTTTGTTTGTCGTTGAGTTTTATGAGTTCTTTGTATATTTTGGATATTAGGCCCTTATCTGAGCAGGTGTTTAAAAATATCATTTCCCAATTAGTTGGCTGTCTGTTTATCTTGTTATCAATTTCTCTTGCTGAGCAAAAACTTCTTAGTCTGATGTAGTCTCATTCATTAATTTTTGCTTTCACTTCTCTTGCCTGTGGAGTCAAATTCATAAAATGCTCTTTAAAGCCCAGGTCCATGAGTTTGGTACCCATGTCTTCTTCTATGTACTTTATTGTTTCAGGTCTTATGTTTAGATCTTTGATCCATTTTGAGTTAATTTTAGTACAGGGGGACAAACTGTAGTCTAGCTTCATTCTTTTGCATGTGGCTTTCCAGTTTTCCCAGCACCATTTGTTGAAGAGGCATTCTTTTCTCCATTGTGTGTTGTTGATCCCTTTATCAAAAATTATTTGACTATATATATGTGGTTTTATTTCTGGGTTTTCTATTCTGTTCCATTGGTCTGAGTGTCTATTTTTCTGTCAATACCATGTTGTTTTGATTATCGTGGCCCTATAATAGAGTTTGAAGTCAGGTATTGTAATGCCCCCAGCTTCATTCCTTTTCTATAGGATTGCTTCGGCTATTCGGGGCTTTTTATAGTTCCATATAAATCTGATTATTTTTTGCTCCATTTCTTTAAAAAATGTCATTGGAATTTTTATGGGAATTGCATTAAATTTGTATATAGCTTTGGGTAATATGGCCATCTTGATTATATTTATTCTACCTAACCAAGAACAAGGAATATTCTTCCATCTCATAATGTCTTTTTCGATTTCCCTTAACAATGGTTTATAGTTTTCATTGTATAAGTCCTTTACATTCTTTGTTATGTTTATTCCTAAGTATTATATTTTTTTTGTTGCAATCGTGAAGGGGATTATTCTTTTGAGTTCATTCTCAAATGTTTCATTGTTGGCATATAGAAAGGCTATTGACTTCTGTATGTTAATTTTGTATCCTGCAACCTTACTGTATTGGCTTATTGTTTCTAGTAGTCTTTTTGTGGATTCTTTGGGGTTTTCGATGTATAGGATTTTATCATCTGCAAAAAGTGATACTGTTACTTCTTCTTTTCCGATATGGATGCCTTTTACTTCTTTGTCTTGTCTGATTGCTATGGCAAGAACCTCTAGTACCACATTAAATAAGAGTGGAGAGAGTGGACAACCCTGTCTTGTTCCTGATTTAAGGGGGAAAGCCTTCAGTTTTGTGCCATTTAGTATGATGTTAGCTGATGGTTTATCATATATGGCCTTTATCATGTTGAGATATTTTCCTTCTATACCCATTTTGTTGAGAGTCTTAAACATAAAATTGTGTTGTATTTTATCAAAAGCCTTTTCTGCATCTATTGATAATATCATGTGGTTCTTGTTCTTTGTTTTGTTGATATGGTGTATTATCTTAACCGTTTTATGTATGTTGAACCATCCTTGAGATTCTGGGATGAATCCCACTTGATCATGATGTATTATTTTTTTAATATGTTGTTGTATTCGATTTGCTAGTATTTTGTTTAGTATTTTAGCATCTGAATTCATTAGAGATATTGGTCTGTAGTTTTCTTTTTTTGTGCCATCCTTGCCTGGTTTTGGTATAAGGGTTATGTTTGCCTCATAAAATGTGTTTGGAAGTATTGCTTGTTCTTCAATTTTTTGGAAGACTTTCTGTAGAATAGGAACCAAGTCTTCTTTGAAGGTTTGATAAAATTTGCTGGTATAGCCATCAGGGCCTGGACTTTTATTTTTGGGAAGGTTTTTAATGGTTTTTTCTATTTCTTCTCTACTAATAGGTCTGTTTAGGCTTTCTGCTTCTTCTTGACTCAGTCTAGGAAGGTTGTATTGTTCTAGGAATTTATCCATTTCTTCTAGGTTGTTGAATTTAGTGGCATAAAGTTTTTCATAGTATTCTACAATAATTCTTTGTATATCTACGGTGTCTATGGTGATTTCTCCTCTTTCATTTTGGATTTTGTTTATATGAGTTGTTTCTCTTTTTTCCTTGGTAAGTCTTGCCAAGGGTTTGTCAATTTTGTTGATTTTTTCAAAGAACCAGCTCCTTGTTCTATTAATTTTTTCTGTAGTTTTTCTGTTCTCTATTTCATTTATTTCTGCTCTGATTTTTATTATCTCCTTTCTTCGGCTGGTTTTGGGTTGTCTTTGTTCTTCATTTTCTAGTTCCTTAAGGTGTGAAGTTAAGTGGTTCACTTGGGCTCTCTCTTGTTTGTTCATATAGGCCTGAAGGAATATGAACTTCCCTTTTATCACTGCTTTTGCTGCATCCCATAGATTCTGATATGTTGTATTATCATTTTCATTTGTCTGTATATATCTTTTGATCTCTGCACTTATTTCTTCTTTGACCCGTTCATTCTTTAAAAGTATGTTGTTTAGTTTCCACATTTTTGTGGGATTTTTTCCCTCTTTTTTGCTGTTGAATTCTAGTTTGAAGGCTTTATGATCAGAAAATATGCTTGGTACAACTTCAATTTTTCTGAATTTGCTGATGTTGTTTTTATGGCCCAACATATGGTCAATTCTTGAGAATGATTCATGTACACTGGAGAAAAATGTATACTCAGTCACTTTGGGATGAAATGTCCTGTAGATGTCTATCATATCCAGGTGCTCTAGTGTTTTGTTTAAGGCCACTATGTCTTTGTTGATTCTCTGTTTGGATGACCGATCTAGAGCCATCAGCGGTGTATTGAGGTCTCCAAGTATGATTGTATTTTTGTCAGTTTTTGTTTTAAGGTCAATAAGTAGCTGTCTTATATATTTTGGTGCTCCTTGGTTTGGTGCATATATATTAAGAATTGTTATGTCTTCTTGATTCAGTGTCCCCTTAATTATTATGAAATGCCCATTTTTGTCTCTGAGTACTTTTGCTGTCTTGTAGTCAGCATCATCAGATATGAGTATTGCTACGCCTGGTTTTTTGTGAATGTTATTTGCTTGGAGCATTGTTTTCCAGCCTTTCACTTTGAATTTGTTTTTATCCTTGTTACTTAGATGAGTTTCTTGTAGGCAGCATACAGTTGGATTTTCTTTTTTGATCCATTCGGCTACTCTGTGCCTTTTTATTGGTGAGTTTAATCCGTTTACATTTAGTGTAATTATTGACACTTGTGATTTCCTCATTGCCATTTTATAGATGGCTTTCTTTTAGTTTTGTGCCTTGTTTGATACTTCTCTTTTGTTTTTCTATCTTTTCTTTTTATTTGGTTGTGTTCCATACATCTTCCCTCTGTTGCTATTTTTTTTAAATCATGTGCTTCTGCGGTGGTTTTTTAAATGGTGGTTACCATTAAGTAATGAAAAGGGTTCCTACCCTGTTCATTGTAGTGCACTATTTTCTGAGTACTTTTGCCCTCCATCGCCCTTTGCTACTGTTAATCTTCATCCTCTCCCCCCCTTTCTTATTGTTGTCACAGTTTAAAGTTGGTTTTGTTATGTTCTTCTTGGAGCTTTTACTTGTGGCTTTGTTGTTGTTGTTATTTTATTCTTTGTATCTGATTGGAGAACCCCTTTTAGTATTTCCTGGAGTGGGGGTTTTCTGGTGATAAATTCTCTCATCTTTTCTGTATCTGTGAATGTTTTTATTTCTTTTTCATATTTGAAGGATAGCTTTGATGGGTATAGTATTCATGGCTGAAAGTTCCTCTCTTTCAAGACTTTAAATATTGGGGTACACTCTCTTCTAGCTTGTGGAGTTTCTGTTGAGAAATCTGATGATATTCTAATGGGCCTTCCTTTATATGTTGTATTCTTCTTTTCCCTGGCTGCCTTGAGAATTTTTTCTTTGCAGTTGGTTTGTGCCAATTTTATTATGATGTGCTTTGAAGTAGGTTTGTTGGGGTTAAGAAAACTTGGAGTTCTGTTTGCTTCTAGAATTTGAGGTTTTAGTTCTTTCCACAGGCTTGGGAAGTTCTCATCTATTATTTGTTTGAGTATGTTCTCCATTCCATTTTCTCTCTCTTCTCCCTCTGATATACCTATTATTCTTATGTTATTCTTTTTGATGGAGTCAGATAATTCCTGTAGGGCTATCTCATTTTTTTAAATTTTTGAATCTCTTTCTTCTTCTCTTTGTTGAGCCTCAAGTTGCTTTTCTTCTATTTCGGTGATCCTCTCTTCTATCTGGCCTGTTCTATTAGCTAAGCTTGTTACCTCGTTTTTCAGCTCGTGAATTGAGTTTTTCATCTCTGTTTGATTTGTTTTTATAGTTTCAATTTCCTTGGAGATATACTTTTTTTGTTCATCGAGTTGTTTTCTGAGCTCCCTAAATTGCCTTTCTGTGTTTTCTTGTATATTTCTGAGTATTTTTAGGATTTCTATCTTAAATTCTCTGTCGTTTAACTCCAAGGTTTCCAATATCTTAAATTTTTTCTCCATAGATTTTTCCTCATCTCTATGTTATCTCTCTTTGTTTTGTATCCATGATATTCGATTTTTCTTCTTTAATGGCATCTGAGGGTGGTTTTCTTGATAGTATTAATGAAATTTTATAAGGAATAAAAGGATAAAAAATAAAAATAAAAATAAATAATTGCGTTTTTTTAAAAAATTAATCATTAAATAAAGAAAAATAAAATAAGATAAAAATTTGAGGAAAAAAAGGGAATAATTACTTCTCCTCCTTTTTTCCTCTCCTCTCCTCTCCCCTCTTTTTTGAGAAAATCTTGTGATGAACTGTGAATTATATTGTACTAAATAGAACAAACAATACCTGTAGTGGAGGGCCTGAATTGGGGAGAAGTAATATAGGGGTAAAGGAAAAAGAAAAAGAAAAGAAAAGAAAAAAATATTTATATATAAAAATGGGGGGGGGGAGCAGTATAGACCCACAAAATGCAAATTAGGAAAAAAATTGGGTCAAGAATAAAATGATTTGCTTTTAGGTGTTGTCTGACTCAGAGTTATGATGAGAGGAATAAGAGGGAAACAGGAAAAAGGGGTGGAAAATTAAAAAATTACTATTGTATTTAGTGGAACAAGAACTAGATAAAATGGAGAGCCAGGGATGGGAGCACTGCTAATGTGTTAAAAAGGTGAAGTAAAAACCCTCCAAAATGCCACAAACTTAAGTTTGAGTCCCAGATAAGATAATTTGTTCATTATTGAAGTTTGAATGATAGAAGACGTAAAGGAGAGAGGAAGAGACTAATATAGAGGGAGAAAAGAGAGAGAGAGAGAGAGAGAGAGAGAGAGAGAAAAGATGGAACCACTTAAAGAAGAAAAAAGAAAAAGGAGGAGAGAGAAAGAGAGAGTTAGGGGTTTTGGATTGCAACCCTCATAGAGAGAAAGGAGGAGGAAAGAAAAGATAATGGGAGATGTAACACTTATGGGTAGTCTAGTTCAAAGAGAGGTGAGAGTAATACTGAGAGAGAATTAAATGACCAAATTGGAGTAGAAAAAAAAAATCAAGAATGAAGAAAAGAGACACAGACGAACAAATATAATAAAATGGGATAGGTTATAAAGTTTGCAGATTATTCTTGATTTTGAGAGGTTGTCATCTTGCTTTTTCTTTTCTGTTTTTCTGGTCGGTGACTTTGTACCCCAGGTTCTGCCCCTGTGGCACGCTCTGGAAGAGGTTTGCGGTTGATTATTCTCTATGGCGATGTCATGTATTGGGCTTCAGTCTCGTTGGCAGTCGAGGCTCATTAGTGTTTATAGGCTCCAACAGTGAGAGGATCTCTCACTGTGAGAGTGTTCCTGGAGCCTCTCTCCTAGTCTTTCCTTCCACAATTAGAAGCCTGATAATCCAGCTATGGGGTTGCTGCTGCCTCTGCCTGGATAGTAAGAGTCTCAAAGAGCTGGCAACTCCCCACTCTATTCCCACTCAGCACAGGGCTCTGAGTAAAGCTCAGTCAGTCAGACCTGCCAGCATAATCAGGCGTGGCTTCCTCCCACTCAAAGACCTCTGGCTCTGCCCCTCTGTGGGATAACTCGAGTGCCCACTCTTGAGGCATTCAGAGGAATCTCTTGCCCACTCTCCGTGCGCACCCACCAGGATGTCAGACCAGATAGGTCACACTTCGAGTGAAATCCCTACCCACATGGAAAAGATCGAGCTTTGGAATTGGCTTTTACTCTATCCCTGTGCGGCTTTCCCAAGGGGCTAGGGCTGCCTAAGATTTCACTCCTGGCCCGCTCACAGACCTCTGACTCTGCTCTGCTGTGGGAAAAACACGGGTGCCCACCCCTGAGGAGTTCAGAGTAATCTCCTGTCCACTCTTTTTGCGTGCGCCCTGACCAGAATATCAGGCTCAGGCGGGACGCATCTCACTCCGAGAAAGCCCCCTGGCCACACGGAAAAGTTACTGGGTTGGAATTGGCTTTCGCTCTGTCCCCGTGCGGCTTTCCCATGGTGCTGGGGCTTCCACTCCTGGCCCACTCACAGGCCTCTGACTCTGCTCCTCTGTGGGTAAACATGGGCACCCACCCCTGAGGAGTTCGGAGGAATCTCCTTCCCACTCTGCATGCATGCGCGCTGACCAGATTATGATGCTCAGGCGGGACTTTTCTCACTCCGAGAAAGCCCTCTGCCCACACGGAGAAGTTACTGGGTTCGAATTAGCTTTCGCTCTGTCCCCATGCGGCTTTCCCAGGGTGCTGGGGTTTCCGCTCCTGGCCCGCTCACAGGCCTCTGACTCTGCTCCTCTGAGGGAAAACACGGGCTCCCACCCCTGAGGAGTTTGGAGGAATCTCCTGCCCACTCTGCGTGCGTGCGCGCTGACCAGATTATGAGGCTCAAGCGGGACGCCTCTCGCTCCGAGAAAGCCCTCCTCCCGCACAGAAAAGTTCCGCTGTTGGAGTTGGCTCCAGCTCCCTCCCCGTGCCTGGTCCCCTCAGGGTGCTGGGGCTCCTAGGAGATGCTGCTTTTTGCCCACACAGAGGCCTCTGACTCTGCTTCTCTGTGGGTTAGCATGGGCTGCGCCCACCCCTGAAGTATTCGTAGGAATCTCTTGCCCACTAACCACGCGTGCGCCAACCAGGAGATGCGGAAAATGGCTGCCCCACTTGTCTTTCTTTGTCTGGGTTTGGCGTGCGTGTTAGCTTGAATTGCCCAGGTTTTTCCATGGCTTGAATCTCCATGCCACAGCCTGGTTTGGCTGTTTGTACTGCGGCCTGGATCTATTCACTTCCTATGTCCACCTTAGTTTCTATATTCTCAGTTCTCAGTGAAAGCCATCCTGTTTGGATTAGAGAGGAAGGCGGAGCTTTTCTTACTCTTTATTTCCCCCGGGGTTTGACCATATATTTAGCCAATCTTTTGCTCGATCCTACCTTCGGGTGTTTTGTGAAGCATCTGAAGACTCCAAGGATAGGTTTTTCTGTTTCTGGTTGAAGAACTTGTTGAGTTTATGGGGAGATTTTCGGTATCGCTTCCTACCGTGCCATCACTGTGACGTCATGCAGATTCTCAGTATTTTACAGTTTGCTTCCCCCCCTGCTCGTTCTGTAGTTTATTTCCTTTTCCTTTATTTTTTAAGAGAGGGGCAGGGAAACAGACAGACCCCTATATGCACTGTGACTGGGATGCACCTGGCAAGCTCCCTATGGGGAAAAGCTCTGCCCATCTAGAGCAACTGAACCACATTTAGTGCTTGGGACAGAAGGTTTACAGCAGGAGTCCCCAAACTACGGCCCGTGGGCCACATGCGGCCCTCTGAGGCCATTTATCTGACCCCTGCCATACTTCCAGAAGGGGCACCTTTTTCATTGGTGGGTCAATGAAAGGAGCACAGGATGCGGATGCTGGAGTACCGTATGTGGTGGCACCGCTCACGTACAGTACTACTTCCAGTGACATGGGAAGCATGCGTCACGGCTCCGGAAGTGCATCATATCACTTGTTACGGCTAGCAGTGACAAATATGGAACCGAACATTGACCATCTCATTAGCCAAAAGCAGACCCATAGTTCTCATTGAAATACTTGTCAGTTTGTTGATTTAAATTTACTTGTTCTTTATTTTAAATATTGTATTTGTACCCATTTTGTTTTTTTACTTTAAAATAAGATATGTGCAGTGTGCATAGGGATTTATTCATAGTTTTTTTTTATAGTCCAGCCCTCCAATGGTCTGAGGAACAGTGAACTGGCCCCCTGTGTAAAAAGTTTGGGGACCCCTGGTTTACAGAGTTCTCCTCAGCACTGAGGGCCAACATGCTTGAATCAATTGAGCTATATCTGCAGGAGTGGAAGAGAGAGAGAGAGAGAGAGAGAGAGAGAAAGAAAGAAGAGAGGGAAGGGGGAAGAAGCAGATGATCACTTCTCTTGTGTGCCCTGACCAAGAATCAAACTGGGGACATCCACATGCCCGACAGATGCTCTACCACTGAGCCAACAGTCCAAGACCTGTTCTGTAGTTTCTACTCTCTGAAAATGAAACTCCTCAAATCATTTAAGTTTTATTTTGTGTTTGAATGAGTGAATTTGTTCCTGTTTGACCTTGTGTTTTCTGGATTTAGTTATATGTTGTTGTGTAGTAACACCTAAAAGTTAGTGTCTTTTAAAAAAAATACAGACCCTGCCTGACCAGTGGTGCACTAGATAGAGAGTTAATCTGGGACTCAGAGGACTTTGATTTGAAACCCTGAGGTTGCCAGCTTGAGTGTGGGGTCATAGATAGGACCCCATGGTTGCTGGCTTGAGCCCAAAAGTTGCTGGCTTGAAGCCCAAGGTCACTGGCTTGAGCAAGGAGTCATTGGCTCGGCTGGAACCCCCCAAGTCAAGGCACATATAAAAAAGCAATCGATGGACTACTAAGGTGCACAACGAAAAATTGGTGCTTCTCATGTCTCTCCCTTCTTGTCTGTCTGTCCCTCCCTATCTGTCCCTATCTCTGTCTCTGTCTCTCTCAGTAAAAAAAGTAATAATAATATTAAAAAATAAATACAGGCCTTGACTGGTTGATTCGGTGCTAGAGAATTGGCCTGCAGCCATGGCTTGACTTGTTCAAGCAATTTGGCTGAAGATGGCTCTGTGGCTTCTGCCTCAGGCACTAAAAAAATGGCTCTGTTGCTAAACAAAGGAGCAGCGACCCCAGATGGGCATAGCATTGCTTGCCTGGTGGATCCTGGTCAGGGCACATGTGGGAGTCTGTCTCTGCCTCCCCTCCTCTCATTAAAAAAAAAAGGATAAAAATATGTTGGAGTGTCCTGGTTGGTTGTTCAAAGTAAGTATTCTAAGCACAGTTGTGTCTTTTGATGATTACTATTAATCCTAAAAGTATTCTTAGAATTAGAATAATCATAACTGAGTCTCTAATTTATAAAACACTGTGGTAAAAAATTCACAAAATTAATTAAACTAGATTACTGTGTATTTATTTCATTATGGTATATTGTAGAACACTGAGACTGCCTTTCCCCTTAATCATTCAAATACTGTTCTATAATGACCTCTCCATAAAAACTCCTAAATATACCTAAAATTTCAGGGTAAATATAAATGCTAGAATTACTCTTGTGCTTAATTAGAGAAGAGCAAAGTAACTTAATATTTTATTTGTGACATGTAATATAGGAAAATGAATTCAATATAAATCAAGGAGCTGGGAGAAAAATCCATGATTTATTTGATAAATACTTTGAGAAAGTCACAAAAAGTTGTTACAAATGCATATATTGTAATGTAGATAACCTAATTTCTTATGTAAAGTAAAATTTTAAAAATGCAATGTCTTTGGTTTGGCTCATATAACAATTTGAGCCTAAAACTCACAACTATGTATTCAAATATATACACACTCTAGATACTAATTATTCAATTAATCTTTTCAAATGTGACTAAAAAGAGGTTTAGGATGGGAGCTGAGTGTATGGGTTTTTAGAGATAACTAACTTGAAAACCTGGGCAGATAAGCTGGATTTTATGAATTTTCTTGTGGAAATAAGAATTATGGGCCAGAGCTCTTAGAAAGTAAGTTGAAATCAAACTGGAATTTGAAAAGAAACCATCTCTCAGAGAGTCAGCAAGCCTGAATAGGATAAGAAAGAATAAATGGAATAATTTGAAGACTTTAAAAATTGCCTTGAGATACAACTTTACTGGGGAAGGCCAGTTTTTAGAAAGCATAATACAGCTATGGGAAGATGATTAAAAAAAAAAAGATATGAACCAAACAGGGAACAACTGGAAAAAAAATCATTTCTGTTAAGACACTGGGTAGCTTGTGAGGCTGGGGGCATAGAAGGCCACCTAGGACAGCAATTTCTATCAGCTGATAGTCTTAACATGAGACTTTTTAAACTCTCACATAGATAGAAACATGAAAGATGGACTGGTGTAGTCCTTTGTATGAGCAAAATGGTCTTAGTAAGATATAATTATTGCATGTACCTTATAAGTCAGCCATTGTGTTCTCAAGCCTATAGTCCACAGAAATTTTATATATTTGTGAAAAGCATTACAATGCTTATGGTGGTCAGAGGTTGTAGGCAATTTGGGTATCATCACTGAGAAGGTATATGTAAGTAAATATAAAAGTTAGGTATACAGTAGTCCCCCCAACCTGCTCCCCATATCCACCTATTTTTTTTCTCTGGTTTAAGTTACCTGCATCCAGCCAGAGTCCAAAAGCACTAAATAAAAAATTCCAGAAAAAAGAAATTCATAAGTTTTTAATGCATGCCATTCTGAGTAATGTGATGAAATCTGATGCTGCTCCGCTCCATCTTGCCTAGGACATCAATCATCCCATTGTCCAACCTATCTCTGCTGTATATGCTTCCTGCCCTTCAGTTTCTCACTTAGTAGCCCTTTCTTATTGGACCTACTGTGTGGTATCACAGTGCTAGTGTTTAAGGAACCCGTATTTACTTAATAATGTCTCATTTGCCTTACTTCACCTCATCACATAGACGTTATATCATCTCACATCATAACAAGAGTCATAAGAGTGAATGCAATACAAGACATTTTGAGAAAGAAAGACCATATTCACATAACATTTATTACAGTAAATTATTATGCTTTCTACACTTTATAATTAATTGTTAATCTCTTTACCTATTTATAAATGAAACTTTATTATAGGTTTTATGTATAGGAAAAACACACAGTATATATAGGGTTTGATACTGTCTGAAGTTTCAGGCATCCACTGGGGTCTTGGAACAACTCTACACAAAATAATGTGGCAGATCTTTGTATTTTTTAAAGTCAAGTTTATTGAGGAATAATTCACATACATTAAATTTTACCATTTTAAGTGTATAGTTTGACAAGTTTTGAAAAATATCTACAGTCAGTTAAATCAACCATAATCAAAATTTACAAACTATCCGTCATCTCAAAAGTTTCCTTGTGTCCCTTTGCAGTTAATCTCTTCTCTCACATTCATATCCAGGCAACCACTGATTTATTTTTTTGTACTTCTATTTTGCTTTTTCTAGAATATTATGGAAATGAAATCATACTGTATGTAGAGTCTTTTTTGCCTGGATTCTTTTCATTAACGTTAAACTTTGATATTCCTCTGGTATGAATACATTAACAGATCTTTTATTACTGAATAGTAGTCTGTTTTGGGGCTATAAGCAAAATGTGTTCGCTCTTTCACCGATTGATAGATAGGTTGTTTCTAGATCTGGGCAATTTTAAATAACCTGCTATGAACATTTGCATGCAGATATTTGTGTAAACCTATGTTTTATCTGAGTAAATAGCTGGGAGTTAAATAGCAGGTTCATGTGTAAAGTGTGTATTTTACTTAGAAGAAATTGCTAAACTGGTTTCAAGTGCTCACATCGTTTTATATTCCCCCAAACAATGTTGGAGTTCTAGATGTTCTACATTTATGTCATTACTTCCTAACAGCAAGCTCTCTTTTAGTTTTAGCTATTTTAATAAATTTTACTCGTATATTTTTATAGATTTAAACTACATTTTGATACAAATACATTTGAACAACTTCATATGCTTTACGAGCCATTTATTTATTATCTGTGTGGAAGTGTCACAGCAAATTTCTTGTCCTTTTTGTCTTGTTTGTAGTCTTATGATCAGTTATAAGTGTTGGGTTTTTTAAAAATATATATTATGGTTCTGAATCCTCTATTATATATGTGTTTTGAAAACATTTTCTCCCAATCTGGGGAGTGTATTTTTATTTCTAACTATGTCTTTCAATGTAATCCAATATATCTAATTTTTCTTTTATAGTTTGTGCTTTTGGTATTATATCTAAGACATATTTTGTTGTCACATATTTTTCTGTATTATTCTATAATTTTATATATTTAGGACTTATATTTATGTCCATAATTATTTTAAATTAATTTTTGTATATGGCATCAGGTAAGGATTGAAGTAATTTTTTGGTATATAACTGCCCATTTTTTAAATATCATATCTGAAATATCTTTTCTGTATTGAATTAAATTAGTACCAAATATTCATATAAGTGTGGGTGTATTTCTGTTTTGTTCCATTGACAAATCTATTTATTTACCTACTTATCACCCATTTACTTACCTCCCTACCTACCTAATTTCAAGCCTATGTATTACACTTTAAATTTATTGATTATCTAGCTTTATAGTAATTACTGATATAAGATAGTATAAGTCCTCCAACTTTGTTTTTTTTTTCCAAAATAGTTTTGCTATTCTATATCCATTTTTAAATATAAATTTTATATAGCTTTTCCTTTAGTACAAAAATATCCCTAGGGATGACGTCAGAGTAATGGCGGAGTAGGAAGCGATACCGATAAATCTCCCCCAAAACTCAACAAGATCTTCAACCAGAAACAGAAAAACCTATACTTGGAGCTTCCAGATGCTTCGCAATACACCCAAAGGTATGATTGAGTGAAAAATTGGCTAAATATATAACCAAACCCCGAAGGAAATAGGGAGTAAGAAATGCTCCGCCTTCCTCACTAACCTAAACAGGGCGGCTTTTTCTGGTAACTGTGAATATAGAAACTGAGGCGGGCAAAGGGGGTGAATAGATCCAGGCCGCCGCAGCAAAAACGGCCGAACCAGGCTGTGGCTCAGAGATCCAAGCCGAGGAAAATCTGATCCTGTGGCAACCCGGGCAATACAAGCTAACACTCGCGCCAAACCCAAACAAAGAAAGACAAGCGGAGCGGCCATTTTACCCGATCTCCTGGTCGGTGCGCAGTTAGTGGAAGAGAGATTTCTTCCTAAGCCGCGGAAGTGGGTGCCCGTGTTGCCCCACGGAGAGGCAGGGTCAGAGGCCTTTCTGTGGGCTGAGGGCAGAGTCTCTGGGCAGTCCCAGCGCCCTGGGAAAGCCACGCATGGGAGGGAGTGAGAACTAATCCCAACGGTGGAGATTTTCCGTGCTGGAGGCTGTTTCACTCAGAGGGAACCACGGCAGGCCTCATATCCTGGTTTGCGCGCGCAGATAAGGAGTGAGCGATTTCTCCGAGTGTCTCGGAGGTGCGCGCCCGTGTTATCGCAGAGAGGGGCAGAGTCAGGGGCCTTTGTGTGGGCCAAAGAGGAATCTCGGGCCGCCCAAGCGCCTTGCAAAAGCCGCACACGGGGACGGAGCGAGACTCAATTCCAATGCTGCAACTTTTCCCTGCGGTTGGGGGTTTCACTCAGAGCGTGAGACTGCTGGCCGGATATCCTGGTTGCAGACAGTGAGTGAGAGTTTCCTCCAAGCACCCCGGAAGTGGGCGCCCGCTTGTGTTACCGGGTAGAGTGGCAGAGCCAGAGGTCTTCGAGTGGGCGGAAAGCCCGCCTGATTATGCTAGCAGCTCTGACTGACTGAGCCTTACCCAGAGCCCTGTGCTGAGTGGAAATAGAGTGGGGAGTTGCCAGCAATTTGAGCCTCTTACTATCCAGGCAGAGGCAGCAGCAACCCCATACCTGGACTATCAGGCTACTAATTGAGGAAGGAAAGACTAGGAGAAAGGCTCCAGGAACACGGACTCTCTCACTGTCGGAGCCTATAAATGCTAATGAGCCTCGACTCCCAACGAGAATAAAGCACAATACATGACATTGCCATAGAGACTTATCAACTGCAAACCTCTACCTGAGCGTGCCAAAGGGGCAGAACCCGGGGTACAGAGTCACCGACCAGGAAGAGGGAGAGAAAAGAAAAAGCAAGAGGATAACCTCTCAAAATCAAGAATAATCTGCAGACTTTATAACCTATCCCATTTTATTATATTTGTTCGTTTGTTTCTCTTATCTTCATTCTTGAGACATTTTTTTCCTCCTCCAATTTGGCCGATTAACTCTCTACCGGTCTTACTCTCTCCTCTCCCTGAACTACACTACCCATAAGTGTTACATCTCCCATTATCATTTCTCTTCTCTTCCTTTCTCTCTATGAGGGTTGCACTCCAAAACCCTTAACTCTCTCTCTCTCTCTCCTTTCTTTTTTCTTCTCTTAGTGGTTCCCTCTTTTTTTCTCTCTCTCTCTTTCTTTTCTCCCTCTATATTAGTTTCTTCCTTTCTCCTTTACATCTCCTCTCATTCAAACCTCAATAACAAACAAATTATCTTATCTGGGACTCAAACCTATGTTTGTGGCATTTTGGGGGGTTTTTACTTCACCTTTTTAACTCACTAGCAGTGCTCCCATCCCTGGCTCTCCATATTATCTAGTTCTTGTTCCACTAAATACAATAGTAAGTTTTTAATTTGTCCCCCCATATTTCCATTTTCCTCTTATTCCTCTCATCATAACTCTTAGAAAACCAACACCTAAAAGCAAATCATTTTATTCTTGACCCAAATTTTTTCCTTATTTGCTTTTTGTGGGTCCATACGCTCTTTTTTTTTCTTTTTTCTTTTTTTTTTTTCCTTTTTTTTTTTTTTTCTTTCTCTCTTTTTTGCCCCTTTATTACTTTTCCCCAATTCAGGCCCTCCATCACAGGCATTGTTTGTTATAACTCACAGTCCACCACAAGATTTTCTCAAGAAAGAGGGGAGAGGAGAGGAGAGGAAAAAAAGAGGGGGGGAATAATTTCCTTTTTTTAAACATTTTTATTTTATTTTATTTTTCTTTATTTCATTATTAATTTTTTTAAAAAAAAAACAACTCTTTTCGATTTGTTATTTTTTTTTTAACTTTTTATTCTTTATTAAATCTCATTAATACTATCAACAAAACCACCCTCAGATGCCATTAAGGAAGAGAAAATCGAATATCATGGATACAAAAGAAAGAGAGGTAACACAGCTAGATGAGGAAAAGTCTATGGAGAAAAAATTTAATATATTGGAAACCTTGGAGCTAAATGACAGAGAATTCAAGATAGAAATCCTAAAAATCCTCCGAGATATACAAGAAAACACAGAAAGGCAATATAGGGAGATCAGAAAACAACTCCATGAACACAAAGAATATATGTCCAAGGAAATTGAAACTATAAAAACAAATCAAACAGAGATGAAAAACTCAATTCACGAGCTGAAAAACGAAGTAACAAGCTTAGCTAATAGAACAGGTCAGATAGAAGAGAGGATTAGTGAAATAGAAGACAAGCAACTTGAGGCACAACAGAGAGAAGAAGAAAGAGACTCAAAAATTAAAAAAAATGAGATAGCCCTACAAGAATTATCTGACTCCATCAAAAAGAATAACATAAGAATAATAGGTATATCAGAGGGAGAAGAGAGAGAAAATGGAATGGAGAACATACTTAAACAAATAATTGATGAGAACTTCCCAAGCCTGTGGAAAGAACTAAAGCCTCAAGTTCAAGAAGCAAACAGAACTCCAAGTTTTCTTAACTCCAACAAACCTACTCCAAGGCATATCATAATGAAATTGACACAAACCAACAGCAAAGAAAAAATTCTCAAGGCAGCCAGGGAAAAGAAGAATACAACATATAAAGGAAGGCCCATTAGATTATCATCAGATTTCTCAGCAGAAACTCTACAAGCTAGAAGAGAGTGGATCCCAATATTTAAAGTCCTGAAAGAGAGGAACTTTCAGCCATGAATACTATACCCATCAAAGCTATCCTTCAAATACGAAGGAGAAATAAAAACATTCACAGATACAGAAAAGATGAGGGAATTTATCATCAGAAAACCCCCACTCCAGGAATTACTAAAGGGGGTTCTCCAATCAGATACAAAGAACAAAAAAAAAACAGAGCCACAAGTAAAAGCTCCAAGAAGAACACAATAAAACCAAATTTAAACTGTGACAACAACAAAAAGAAAGAGGGGGAGAAGACGGAGATTTACAGTAGCAAAGGACGATGGAGTGCAAAAGTACTCACAAAATAGTTCGCTACAATGAACAGGGTAGGGACCCTTTTCATTACTCAAAGGTAACCACCATTGAAAAAACCACCACAGAAGCACATGAGATAAAAAAGATAGCAACAGAGGAAAGATGTATGGAATACAACCAAATAAAAACAAAAGATAGAAAAACGAAAGAGAAGGATCAAACAAGACACAAAACTAACAGAAAGCAAGATATAAAATGGCAATAGGGAACTCACAAGTATCAATAATTACACTAAATGTAAATGGATTAAACTCACCAATAAAAAGGCACAGAGTAGCAGAATGGATTAAAAAAGAAAATCCAACTGTATGCTGCCTACAGGAAACTCATCTAAGTAACAAGGATAAAAACAAATTCAAAGTGAAAGGCTGGAAAACAATACTCCAAGCAAATAACATCCAAAAAAAAGCAGGTGTAGCAATACTCATATCGGATAATGCTGACTACAAGACAGGAAAAGTACTTAGAGACAAAAATGGCCATTTCATAATGGCTAAGGGGACACTGAATCAAGAAGACATAACAATTCTTAATATATATGCACCAAACCAAGGAGCACCAAAATATATAAGACAGCTACTTATTGATCTTAAAACAAAAACTGACAAAAATACAATCATACTTGGAGACCTCAATACACCGCTGACGGCTCTAGATCGGTCATCCAAACAGAGAATCAACAAAGACATAGTGGCTTTAAACAAAACACAAGAGCACCTGGATATGATAGACATCTACAGGACATTTCATCCCAAAGTGACTGAGTATACATTTTTCTCCAGTGTACATGGATCATTCTCAAGAATTGACCATATGTTGGGCCACAAAAACAATATCAGCAAATTCAGAAAAATTGAAGTTGTACCAAGCATATTTTCTGATCATAAAGCCTTGAAACTAGAATTCAACTGCAAAAAAGAGGAAAAAAATCCCACAAAAATGTGGAAACTAAACAACATACTTTTAAAAAATGAATGGGTCAAAGAAGAAATAAGTGCAGAGATCAAAAGATATATACAGACTAATGAAAATGACAATACGACATATCAGAATCTATGGGATGCAGCAAAAGCAGTGATAAGAGGGAAGTTCATATCGCTTCAGGCATATATGAACAAACAAGAGAGAGCCCAAGTGAACCACTTAACTTCCCACCTTAAGGAACTAGAAAAAGAAGAACAAAGACAACCCAAAACCAGCCGAAGAAAGGAGATAATAAAAATCAGAGCAGAAATAAATGAATTAGAGAACAGAAAAACTATAGAAAAAATTAATAGAACAAGGAGCTGGTTCTTTGAAAAGATCAACAAAATTGACAAACCCTTGGCAAGACTTACCAAGGAAAAAAGAGAAACAACTCATATAAACAAAATCCAAAATGAAAGAGGAGAAATCACCACGGACACCGTAGATATACAAAGAATTATTGTAGAATACTATGAAAAACTTTATGCCACTAAATTCAACAACCTAGAAGAAATGGATAAATTCCTAGAACAATACAACCTTCCTAGACTGAGTCAAGAAGAAGCAGAAAGCCTAAACAGACCTATCAGTAGAGAAGAAATAGAAAAAACCATTAAAAACCTCCCCAAAAATAAAAGTCCAGGCCCTGACGGCTATACCAGCGAATTTTATCAAACATTCAAAGAAGACTTGGTTCCTATTCTACTCAAAGTCTTCCAAAAAATTGAAGAAGAAGCAATACTTCCAAACACATTTTATGAGGCCAACATAACCCTCATCCCAAAACCAGGCAAGGATGGCACAAAAAAAGAAAACTACAGACCAATATCTCTAATGAATACAGATGCTAAAATACTAAACAAAATACTAGCAAATCGAATACAACAACATATTAAAAAAATAATACATCATGATCAAGTAGGATTCATCCCAGAATCTCAAGGATGGTTCAACATACGTAAAACGGTTAATGTAATACACCATATCAACAAAACAAAGAACAAAAACCACATGATCTTATCAATAGATGCAGAAAAGGCTTTCGATAAAATACAACACAATTTTATGTTTAAGACTCTCAACAAAATGGGTATAGAAGGAAAATATCTCAACATGATAAAGGCCATATATGATAAACCATCAGCTAACATCATATTAAATGGCACTAAACTGAAGGCTTTCCCCCTTAAATCAGGAACAAGACAGGGTTGTCCACTCTCTCCACTCTTATTTAATGTGGTACTAGAGTTTCTAGCCAGAGCAATCAGACAAGACAAAGAAATAAAAGGCATCCATATCGGAAAAGAAGAAGTAAAGGTATCACTTTTTGCAGATGATATGATCCTATACATCGAAAACCCCAAAGAATCCACAAAAAGACTACTAGAAACAATAAGCCAATACAGTAAGGTCGCAGGATACAAAATTAACATACAGAAGTCAATAGCCTTTCTATATGCCAACAATGAAACAACTGAGAAGGAACTCAAAAGAATAATCCCCTTCACGATTGCAACAAAAAAAATAAAATACTTAGGAATAAACATAACAAAGAATGTAAAGGACTTATATAATGAAAACTATAAACCATTGTTAAGGGAAATCGAAAAAGATATAATGAGATGGAAGAATATACCTTGTTCTTGGCTAGGAAGAATAAATATAATCAAGATGGCTATATTACCCAAAGCAATATACAAATTTAATGCAATTCCCATCAAACTTCCAATGACATTTTTTAAAGAAATAGAGCAAAAGATCATCAGATTTATATGGAAGTATAAAAAACCCCGAATAGCCAAAGCAATCCTAAAGAAAAAGAATGAAGCTGGGGGCATAACAATACCTGACTTCAAACTCTATTATAGGGCCACGACAATCAAAACAGCATGGTATTGGCAGAAAAATAGACACTCAGACCAATGGAACAGAATAGAAAGTCCAGAAATAAAACCACATATATATAGTCAAATAATTTTTGATAAAGGGGCCAACAACACACAATGGAGAAAAGAAAGCCTCTTCAATAAATGGTGCTGGGAAAACTGGAAAGCCACATGCAAAAGAATGAAACTGGACTACAGTCTCTCCCCCTGTACAAAAATTAACTCAAAATGGATCAAAGATCTAAACATAAGACCTGAAACAATTAAGTACATAGAAGAAGACATAGGTACTCAACTCATGGACCTGGGTTTTAAAGAGCATTTTATGAATTTGACTCCAATGGCAAGAGAAGTGAAGGCAAAAATTAATGAATGGGACTACATCAGACTAAGAAGTTTTTGCTCAGCAAGGGAAACTGATAACAAAATAAACAGAAAGCCAACTAAATGGGAAATGATATTTTCAAACAACAGCTCAGATAAGGGCCTAATATCCAAAATATACAAAGAACTCATAAAACTCAACAACAAACAAACAAACAATCCAATAAAAAAATGGGAAGAGGATATGAATAGACACTTCTCCCAGGAAGAAATACAAATGGCCAACAGATATATGAAAAGATGCTCATCTTCTTTAGCTATTAGAGAAATGCAAATCAAAACGGCAATGAGATACCACCTCACACCTGTTCGATTAGCTGTTATTAGCAAGTCAGGTAATAGCAAATGTTGGAGAGGCTGTGGAGAAAAAGGAACCCTCATACACTGTTGGTGGGAATGTAAAGTAGTACAACCATTATGGAAGAAAGTATGGTGGTTCCTCAAAAAACTGAAAATAGAACTACCTTATGACCCAGCAATCCCTCTACTGGGTATATATCCCCAAAACTCAGAAACATTGATACGTAAAGACACATGCAGCCCCATGTTTATTGCAGCATTGTTCACAGTGGCCAGGACATGGAAACAACCAAAAAGCCCATCAATAGATGACTGGATAAAGAAGATGTGGCACATATACACTATGGAATACTACTCAGCCATAAGAAATGATGACATCGGAACATTTACAGCAAAATGGTGGGATCTTGATAACATGATACGAAGCGAAATAAGTAAATCAGAAAAAAACAGGAACTGTATTATTCCATACGTAGGTGGGACATAATAGTGAAACTAAGAGACATTGATAAGAGTGTGGTGGTTACGGGGGGGAGGGGGGAATGGGAGAGGGATAGGGGGTGGGAGGGGCACAAAGAAAACAAGATAGAAGGTGACAGAGGACAATCTGACTTTGGGTGGTGGGTATGCAACATAATTGAACGACAAGATAACCTGGACTTGTTATCTTTGAATATATGTATCCTGATTTATTGATGTCACCCCATTAAAAAAAATAAAATTAAAAAAAAAATATCCCTAGAATTTTGGTTGAAATTTATTGAATTTGTAGATCAATAAATTTAAAGAGAACTTTCTTAATAATATTGACTGATGATGATTATGAATAAATTTCTTTATTTACTTGATTTCTATCAACAATGTTTTGTAATTTTCAGTGTACAAGTCTTGCATGTATTTAGCTTTTTTGACCTCTAGGTATTTTTTACTTTACAATGGAACAAACATTACAAATTTATTGTTTTAAAATTTAAAGTTACATATTTAGTTTGCCAGAATGTAGATATGCAATTGATTTTTATATCTTGATTTATATCATGTCATTGATAAAATCATTTATTAGTTAAAATGGATTTTTTAGAGATTTCTTGGGATTTTTTATACTAATGGTATGTTTCAAATAATAATATTTGTGTTCTTTCTAATTTGTATTCTCTGTATTTATACTTTCTTATGAAATTTTTTAAATAATAGGTTGCTCTAAGTCACTTTACTTTGGAAATCCAGGCATACACATATATATAAATTTAAATTTTATATGTACATATTATTACATATATAATTTATATGTATACATATATTATACAGATGTATATATTTATTTAAATCTGTGCAGTTTATTATGTTGATTATATCTTTATAAATCTGTTTGTATATAAAATTAATGATGTAATTTTTAATATATACTAATAGCTTACCATATTTTTCGCTCCATAAGATGCACCTGACCATAAGACACACCTAGGGTTGTAAGGAGGAAAATAAAAAAAACAATATCCTGAACCAAAT
Source organism: Saccopteryx bilineata (assembly GCF_036850765.1). Taxonomy (NCBI): domain Eukaryota; kingdom Metazoa; phylum Chordata; class Mammalia; order Chiroptera; family Emballonuridae; genus Saccopteryx; species Saccopteryx bilineata. Next base: position 200,276,306 of record NC_089493.1, on the reverse strand, counting down.
GGTGTGTTAAAATATTTAATAATAAAATACCGAATTTTCTCCTCCACTTTTGGGGAAATAAAATGTGTCTTATGGAATGAAAAATATGGTAATTGACTTCTGTCACTATAGATTAGTTTGCATTTTCTAGAATTTTATATAAAGAAATTCATAGCAGCCCTGGCCGGTTGGCTCAGTGGTAGAGCGTTGGCCTGGCTTGCGGAAGTCCCAGGTTCGATTCCCGACCAGGGCACATAGGAGAAGCGCCCATCTGCTTCTCCACCCCTCACCCTCTCCTTCCTCTCTGTCTCTCTTTTCCCCTCCCGCAGCCGAGGCTCCATTGGAGCAAAGATGGCCCGGGTGCTGGGAATGGCTTCTTGGCCTCTGCCCCAGGTGCTAGAGTGGCTCTGGTCGCAACAGAGTGATGCCCCCTGGTGGGCGTGCCAGGTGGATCCCGGTCGGGCGCATGCGGGAGTCTGTCTGACTGTCTCTCCCCATTTCCGGTTTCAGAAAAATACAGAAAAAAAAAGAAATTCATAGCATATACTATTTTTATTTGTTTTCTTTCCATCATCATAATGATTTGAGATTCATCTTTTTTGTAACATGTATAAATATTCTCTTTTTCATGCTAATAAGTACTGTATTTCCCCATGTACAAGACACTCCCATTGTATAAGATACACCTTAATTTGAGGGCCTGAAATTTGAAAAAAAAATGTATTACATAAAGTTATTGAAATCAAGTTTTATTCATTATAAAATTCATACAACTCCTCATCACTGTCAAAACTACCATTCATTAGCTTGTCTCATCTGTGTCTGTTGACAAATCACTGTCTTCAAAAATGAGTGCAAAAATGAGATAAAAAAAGCAGAAAATGCAAGTAAAAAAAAATCTACAACCACTGTATAAGATGCACCCAGTTTTTAGACCTCAAAATTTTCTAAAAAATGTATGTCTTATACATGGGGAAATAGGGTATTCTTTTGTACAGACATATCAATTTGTTCATTAATTTACCAATTGATGAACATTTTGGTTTACAGTTTTTAGCAATTGCAAGTAAATACAAGAAAAGCTGCTATAAACATCATTTACAAGTTTTTGAATTCTCATATCATCTATCTATCTATCTATCTATCTATCTATCTATCTAATCTATATATCTATATATTTAGGTAACTACAGGAAATGGAATGGCTTGTTCACATGATCGGTGAGTGCTTAACATTTTAAGAAACTACCAAACTGTTTTATAAAGTAGTTGTGCTTTTTAACATGACTCACCAGCCAGGTATGAGAGCTTTAGTTGCTTCACATATAAAGTCATATTTGATATTGACTATCTTTCTAATTGTAGCCATCCTATTGGGTATGTAATGATATTTTACTGTGTTTTTGACTATAATATATATTTTTAATTTATTAATATTAATGTGGTGACATTGATAAATCAGGATACATATGTTCAGAGAAAACATCTCCATGTTATTTTGACATTTGATTATATTGCATACCCCTCACCCGAAGTCAAATTGTCTTCCGTCACTTTCTATCTAGTTTTCTTTGTGCCCCTCCCCTTCCCCCACTGCCTCTATTTCCTTCCTCCCCCCCATTACCATTACATTCTTGTCCATGTTTATGAGTCTCATTTTTATGTCCCATTTTTGTATGGGTTCATATAGTTCTTATTTTTTTCTGATTTATTTATTTTACTCAGTATAATGTTATCAGGGTCCATCCATGTTATAGTAAATGATCCGATGTCATCATTTCTTTTTTCTTAATTTTACTTTTTTATTCATTTTAGAGAGAAGAGGGAGAGACAGAGGGAGAGAAGGGAGGGAGGAGCTGGAAGCATCAACTCCCATATGTGCCTTGACCAGGCAATCCCAGGGTTTCAAACCGGCAACCTCAGCATTTCCAGGTCGACACTTTATCCACTGTGCCACCACAGGTCAGGCCCGATGTCATCATTTCTTATGGCTGAGAAGTATTCCATAGTATATATGTACCAAAGCTTTTTAATCCACTCGTCCACTGATGGACACTTGGGCTGTTTTCAGCTCTTTGCTATTGTGAACAATGCTGCCATAAACATGGGGGTGAATTTTTTCTTTTGGAACAGTTCTATGGTGTTCTTAGGGTATATTCTTAAAAGTGGGATAGCTGGGTCAAAAAAAAGTTCAATTTTTTTAATTAAATTTAATACAGTGACATTGATAAATCAGGGTACATATGTTGAGAGAAAACATCTCTAGATTATTTTGACATTTGATTGTGTTGTATACCACTCCCCCAAAGTTAAATTGTCTTCTGTCACCTTCTATCTGGTTTTCTTTGTGCCCCTCCCCTCTCCCAAACCCTCTCTCCTTCTTCACCCCATCCCCCCCTTCCCCCACCCTGCATCCCTGTGGCCATCACAATCTTGTTCATGTCTCTGAGTCTCATTTTTATGTCCCTTCTATGTATGGATTTATATAGTTCTTAGTTTTTTTTTCTGATTTGCTTATTTCACTTCGTATAATGTTATCAAGGTCCATCCATGTTATTGTAAATGAACTGATGTCATCATTTCTTATGGCTGAGTAGTATTCCATAGTATATATGTACCAAAGCTTTTTAACCCACTCGTCCTCTGATGGACACTTGAGCTGTTTCCAGATCTTCGCTATTGTGAACAATGCTGCCACAAACATGGGGGTGCATTTCTCCATTTTGAGCCATTCTATGGTGTCCTTGGGGTATATTCCTAAAAGTGGGATAGCTGGGTCAAAAGGCAGTTCGATTTTCAGTTTTTTGAGGAATCTCCATAATGTTTTCCACAGAGGCTGCACCAGTCTGCATTCCCAACAGCAGTGCAGGAGGGTTCCCTTTTCTCCACATCCTCGCCAGCACTTATTCTGTGTTGTTTTGTTGATGAGCGCCATTTGGATTGGTGGGAGGTGATATCTCATTGTGGTTTTTTTTGTTTTTGTTTTTTTTTTATTCTTTTTTTTTTTTTTATAATTTTATTTTTTAAATGGGGTGACATCAATAAATCAGGATACATATATTCAAAGATAACAAGTCCAGGTTATCTTGTCTTTCAATTATGTTGCATACCCACCACCCAAAGTCAGATTGTCCTCTGTCACCTTCTATCTTGTTTTCTTTGTGCCCCTCCCACCCCCTATCCCTCTCCCATTCCCCCCTCCCCCCCGTAACCACCACACTCTTATCAATGTCTCTTAGTTTCACTATTATGTCCCACCTACGTATGGAATAATACAGTTCCTGTTTTTTTCTGATTTACTTATTTCACTTCGTATCATGTTATCAAGATCCCACCATTTTGCTGTAAATGTTCCGATGTCATCATTTCTTATGGCTGAGTAGTATTTCATAGTGTATATGTGCCACATCTTCTTTATCCAGTCATCTATTGATGGGCTTTTTGGTTGTTTCCATGTCCTGGCCACTGTGAACAATGCTGCAATAAACATGGGGCTGCATGTGTCTTTACGTATCAATGTTTCTGAGTTTTGGGGATATATACCCAGTAGAGGGATTGCTGGGTCATAAGGTAGTTCTATTTTCAGTTTTTTGAGGAACCACCATACTTTCTTCCATAATGGTTGTACTACTTTACATTCCCACCAACAGTGTATGAGGGTTCATTTTTCTCCACAACCTCTCCAACATTTGCTATTACCTGACTTGCTAATAACAGCTAATCGAACAGGTGTGAGGTGGTATCTCATTGCCGTTTTGATTTGCATTTCTCTAATAGCTAAAGAAGATGAGCATCTTTTCATATATCTGTTGGCCATTTGTATTTCTTCCTGGGAGAAGTGTCTATTCATATCCTCTTCCCATTTTTTTATTGGATTGTTTGTTTGTTTGTTGTTGAGTTTTATGAGTTCTTTGTATATTTTGGATATTAGGCCCTTATCTGAGCTGTTGTTTGAAAATATCATTTCCCATTTAGTTGGCTTTCTGTTTATTTTGTTATCAGTTTCTCTTGCTGAGCAAAAACTTCTCAGTCTGATGTAGTCCCATTCATTAATTTTTGCCTTCACTTCTCTTGCCATTGGAGTCAAATTCATAAAATGCTCTTTAAAACCCAGGTCCATGAGTTGAGTACCTATATCTTCTTCTATGTACTTAATTGTTTCAGGTCTTATGTTTAGATCTTTGATCCATTTTGAGTTAATTTTTGTACAGGGAGAGAGACTGTAGTCCAGTTTCATTCTTTTGCATGTGGCTTTCCAGTTTTCCCAGCACCATTTATTGAAGAGGCTTTCTTTTCTCCATTGTGTGTTGTTGGCCCCTTTATCAAAAATTATTTGACTATATATATGTGGTTTTATTTCTGGACTTTCTATTCTGTTCCATTGGTCTGAGTGTCTATTTTTCTGCCAATACCATGCTGTTTTGATTGTCGTGGCCCTATAATAGAGTTTGAAGTCAGGTATTGTTATGCCCCCAGCTTCATTCTTTTTCTTTAGGATTGCTTTGGCTATTCGGGGTTTTTTATAGTTCCATATAAATCTGATGATTTTTTGCTCTATTTCTTTAAAAAATGTCATTGGAAGTTTGATGGGAATTGCATTAAATTTGTATATTGCTTTGGGTAATATAGCCATCTTGATTATATTTATTCTTCCTAGCCAAGAACAAGGTATATTCTTCCATCTCATTATATCTTTTTCGATTTCCCTTAACAATGGTTTATAGTTTTCATTATATAAGTCCTTTACATTCTTTGTTATGTTTATTCCTAAGTATTTTATTTTTTTTGTTGCAATCGTGAAGGGGATTATTCTTTTGAGTTCCTTCTCAGTTGTTTCATTGTTGGCATATAGAAAGGCTATTGACTTCTGTATGTTAATTTTGTATCCTGCGACCTTACTGTATTGGCTTATTGTTTCTAGTAGTCTTTTTGTGGATTCTTTGGGGTTTTCGATGTATAGGATCATATCATCTGCAAAAAGTGATACCTTTACTTCTTCTTTTCCGATATGGATGCCTTTTATTTCTTTGTCTTGTCTGATTGCTCTGGCTAGAACCTCTAGTACCACATTAAATAAGAGTGGAGAGAGTGGACAACCCTGTCTTGTTCCTGATTTAAGGGGGAAAGCCTTCAGTTTAGTGCCATTTAATATGATGTTAGCTGATGGTTTATCATATATGGCCTTTATCATGTTGAGATATTTTCCTTCTATACCCATTTTGTTGAGAGTCTTAAACATAAAATTGTGTTGTATTTTATCGAAAGCCTTTTCTGCGTCTATTGATAAGATCATGTGGTTTTTGTTCTTTGTTTTGTTGATATGGTGTATTACATTAACCGTTTTACGTATGTTGATCCATCCTTGAGATTCTGGGATGAATCCCACTTGATCATGATGTATTATTTTTTTAATATGTTGTTGTATTCGATTTGCTAGTATTTTGTTTAGTATTTTAGCATCTGTATTCATTAGAGATATTGGTCTGTAGTTTTCTTTTTTTGTGCCATCCTTGCCTGGTTTTGGTATGAGGGTTATATTGGCCTCATAAAATGTGTTTGGAAGTATTGCTTCTTCTTCAATTTTTTGGAAGACTTTGAGTAGAATAGGAACCAAGTCTTCTTTGAATGTTTGATAAAATTCGCTGGTATAGCCGTCAGGGCTTGGACTTTTATTTTTGGGGAGGTTTTTAATGGTTTTTTCTATTTCTTCTCTACTGATAGGTCTGTTTAGGCTTTCTGCTTCTTCTTGACTCAGTCTAGGAAGGTTGTATTGTTCTAGGAATTTATCCATTTCTTCTAGGTTGTTGAATTTAGTGGCATAAAGTTTTTCATAGTATTCTACAATAATTCTTTGTATATCTACGGTGTCCGTGGTGATTTCTCCTCTTTCATTTTTTATTTTGTTTATATGAGTTCTTTCTCTTTTTTCCTTGGTAAGTCTTGCCAAGGGTTTGTCAATTTTGTTGATCTTTTCAAAGAACCAGCTCCTTGTTCTATTAATTTTTTCTATAGTTTTTCTGTTCTCTAATTCATTTATTTCTGCTCTGATTTTTATTATCTCCTTTCTTCGGCTGGTTTTGGGTTGTCTTTGTTCTTCTTTTTCTAGTTCCTTAAGGTGGGAAGTTAAGTGGTTCACTTGGGCTCTCTCTTGTTTGTTCATATATGCCTGAAGCGATATGAACTTCCCTCTTATCACTGCTTTTGCTGCATCCCATAGATTCTGATATGTCGTATTGTCATTTTCATTAGTCTGTATATATCTTTTGATCTCTGCACTTATTTCTTCTTTGACCCATTCATTTTTTAAAAGTATGTTGTTTAGTTTCCACATTTTTGTGGGATTTTTTTCCTCTTTTTTGCAGTTGAATTCTAGTTTCAAGGCTTTATGATCAGAAAATATGCTTGGTACAACTTCAATTTTTCTGAATTTGCTGATATTGTTTTTGTAGCCCAACATATGGTCAATTCTTGAGAATGATCCATGTACACTGGAGAAAAATGTATACTCAGTCACTTTGGGATGAAATGTCCTGTAGATGTCTATCATATCCAGGTGCTCTTGTGTTTTGTTTAAGGCCACTATGTCTTTGTTGATTCTCTGTTTGGATGACCGATCTAGAGCCGTCAGCGGTGTATTGAGGTCTCCAAGTATGATTGTATTTTTGTCAGTTTTTGTTTTAAGATCAATAAGTAGCTGTCTTATATATTTTGGTGCTCCTTGGTTTGGTGCATATATATTAAGAATTGTTATGTCTTCTTGATTCAGTGTCCCCTTAGCCATTATGAAATGGCCATTTTTGTCTCTAAGTACTTTTCCTGTCTTGTAGTCAGCATTATCCGATATGAGTATTGCTACACCTGCTTTTTTTTGGATGTTATTTGCTTGGAGTATTGTTTTCCAGCCTTTCACTTTGAATTTGTTTTTTTCCTTGTTACTTAGATGAGTTTCCTGTAGGCAGCATACAGTTGGATTTTCTTTTTTAATCCATTCTGCTACTCTGTGCCTTTTTATTGGTGAGTTTAATCCATTTACATTTAGTGTAATTATTGATACTTGTGAGTTCCCTATTGCCATTTTATATCTTGCTTTCTGTTAGTTTTGTGTCTTGTTTGATCCTTCTCTTTCGTTTTTCTATCTTTTGTTTTTATTTGGTTGTATTCCATACATCTTTCCTCTGTTGCTATCTTTTTTATCTCATGTGCTTCTGTGGTGGTTTTTTCAATGGTGGTTACCTTTGAGTAATGAAAAGGGTCCCTACCCTGTTCATTGTAGTGAACTATTTTGTGAGTACTTTTGCACTCCATCGTCCTTTGCTACTTTAATCTCCGTCTTCTCCCCCTCTTTCTTTTTGTTGTTGTCACAGTTTAAATTTGGTTTTATTGTGTTCTTCTTGGAGCTTTTACTTGTGGCTCTGTTTTTTTTTTGTTCTTTGTATCTGATTGGAGAACCCCCTTTAGTAATTCCTGGAGTGGGGGTTTTCTGATGATAAATTCCCTCATCTTTTCTGTATCTGTGAATGTTTTTATTTCTCTTTTGTATTTGAAGGATAGCTTTGATGGGTATAGTATTCGTGGCTGAAAGTTCCTCTCTTTCAGGACTTTAAATATTGGGGTCCACTCTCTTCTAGCTTGTAGAGTTTCTGCTGAGAAATCTGATGATAATCTAATGGGCCTTCCTTTATATGTTGTATTCTTCTTTTCCCTGGCTGCCTTGAGAATTTTTTCTTTGCTGTTGGTTTGTGTCAATTTCATTATGATATGCCTTGGAGTAGGTTTGTTGGGGTTAAGAAAACTTGGAGTTCTGTTTGCTTCTTGAACTTGAGGCTTTAGTTCTTTCCACAGGCTTGGGAAGTTCTCATCAATTATTTGTTTAAGTATGTTCTCCATTCCATTTTCTCTCTCTTCTCCCTCTGATATACCTATTATTCTTATGTTATTCTTTTTGATGGAGTCAGATAATTCTTGTAGGGCTATCTCATTTTTTTTTAATTTTTGAGTCTCTTTCTTCTTCTCTCTGTTGTGCCTCAAGTTGCTTGTCTTCTATTTCACTAATCCTCTCTTCTATCTGACCTGTTCTATTAGCTAAGCTTGTTACTTCATTTTTCAGCTCGTGAATTGAGTTTTTCATCCCTGTTTGATTTGTTTTTATAGTTTCAATTTCCTTGGACATATATTCTTTGTGTTCATGGAGTTGTTTTCTGATCTCCCTATATTGCCTTTCTGTGTTTTCTTGTATATCTCGGAGGATTTTTAGGATTTCTATCTTGAATTCTCTGCCATTTAGCTCCAAGGTTTCCAATATATTAAATTTTTTCTCCATAGATTTTTCCTCATCTAGCTGTGTTACCTCTCTTTCTTTTGTATCCATGATATTCGATTTTCTCTTTCTTAATGGCATCTAAGGGTGGTTTTGTTGATAGTATTAATGAGATTTAATAAAGAATAAAAAGTTAAAAAAAATAAAAAAATAACAAATCGAAAAGAGTTGTTTTTTTTAAAAAAATTAATAATGAAATAAAGAAAAATAAAATAAAATAAAATTTTTTTTAAAAAAGTAAATTTTTCCCCCTCTCTTTTTTTCCTCTCCTCTCCTCTCCCCTCTTTCTTGAGAAAATCTTGTGGTGGACTGTGAGTTATAACAAACAATGCCTGTGATGGAGGGCCTGAATTGGGGAAAAGTAATAAAGGGGCAAAAAAGAGAGAAAGAAAAAAAAAAAAAAAAAAAGGAAAAAAAAAAAAAAGAAAAAGAAAAAAAAAAGAGCGTATGGACCCACAAAAAGCAAATAAGGAAAAAATTTGGGTCAAGAATAAAATGATTTGCTTTTAGGTGTTGGTTTTCTAAGAGTTATGATGAGAGGAATAAGAGGAAAATGGAAAATGGGGGGACAAATTAAAAACTTACTATTGTATTTAGTGGAACAAGAACTAGATAATATGGAGAGCCAGGGATGGGAGCACTGCTAGTGAGTTAAAAAGGTGAAGTAAAAACCCCCCAAAATGCCACAAACATAGGTTTGAGTCCCAGATAAGATAATTTGTTTGTTATTGAGGTTTGAATGAGAGGAGATGTAAAGGAGAAAGGAAGAAACTAATATAGAGGGAGAAAAGAAAGAGAGAGAGAGAAAAAAAGAGGGAACCACTAAGAGAAGAAAAAAGAAAGGAGAGAGAGAGAGAGAGTTAAGGGTTTTGGAGTGCAACCCTCATAGAGAGAAAGGAAGAGAAGAGAAATGATAATGGGAGATGTAACACTTATGGGTAGTGTAGTTCAGGGAGAGGAGAGAGTAAGACCGGTAGAGAGTTAATCGGCCAAATTGGAGGAGGAAAAAAATGTCTCAAGAATGAAGATAAGAGAAACAAACGAACAAATATAATAAAATGGGATAGGTTATAAAGTCTGCAGATTATTCTTGATTTTGAGAGGTTATCTTCTTGCTTTTTCTTTTCTCTCCCTCTTCCTGGTCGGTGACTCTGTACCCCGGGTTCTGCCCCTTTGGCACGCTCAGGTAGAGGTTTGCAGTTGATAAGTCTCTATGGCAATGTCATGTATTGTGCTTTATTCTCGTTGGGAGTCGAGGCTCATTAGCATTTATAGGCTCCGACAGTGAGAGAGTCCGTGTTCCTGGAGCCTTTCTCCTAGTCTTTCCTTCCTCAATTAGTAGCCTGATAGTCCAGGTATGGGGTTGCTGCTGCCTCTGCCTGGATAGTAAGAGGCTCAAATTGCTGGCAACTCCCCACTCTATTTCCACTCAGCACAGGGCTCTGGGTAAGGCTCAGTCAGTCAGAGCTGCTAGCATAATCAGGCGGGCTTTCCGCCCACTCGAAGACCTCTGGCTCTGCCACTCTATCCGGTAACACAAGCGGGCGCCCACTTCTGGGGGGCGCTTGGAGGAAACTCTCACTCACTGTCTGCAACCAGGATATCCGGCCAGCAGTCTCACGCTCTGAGTGAAAAGTTGCAGCGTTGGAATTGAGTCTCGCTCCGTCCCCGTGTGCGGCTTTTGCAAGGCGCTTGGGCGGCCCGAGATTTTGCCTTGGCCCACACAAAGGCCCCTGACTCTGCCCCTCTCTGCGATAACACGGGCGCGCACTGCCGAGGCACTCGGAGGAATCGCTCACTCCTTATCTGCGCGCGCAAACCAGGACATAAGGCCGGCCGCGGTTCCCTCTGAGTGAAACAGCCTCCAGCATGGAAAATCTCCACCGTTGGGATTAGTTCTCACTCCCTCCCGTGTGTGGCTTTCCCAGGGCGCTGGGGCTGCCCAGAGACTCTGCCCTCAGCCCACAGAAAGGCCTCTGACCCTGCCTCTCCGTGGGGCAACACGGGCACCCACTTCCGCGGCTTAGGAAGAAATCTCTCTTCCACTAACTGCGCACCGACCAGGAGACCGGGTAAAATGGCCGCTCCGCTTGTCTTTCTTTTTTTGGGTTTGGCGCGAGTGTTAGCTTGTATTGCCTGGGTTGCCACAGGATCAGATTTTCCTCGGCTTGGATCTCTGAGCCACAGCCTGGTTCGGCCGTTTTTGCTGCGGCGGCCTGGATCTATTCACCCCCTTTGCCCGCCTCAGTTTCTATATTCACAGTTACCAGAGAAAGCCGCCCTGTTTAGGTTAGTGAGGAAGGCGGAGCATTTCTTACTCCCTATTTCCTTCGGGGTTTGGTTATATATTTAGCCAATTTTTCACTCAATCATACCTTTGGGTGTATTGCGAAGAATCTGGAAGCTCCAAGTATAGGTTTTTCTGTTTCTGGTTGAAGATCTTGTTGAGTTTTGGGGGAGATTTATCGGTATCGCTTCCTACTCCGCCATTACTCTGACGTCAGGCAAGTCTTCATTGTGGTTTTAATTTGCATTTCTCTAATAATTAGTGATGTTGAGCATTTTTTCATATGCCTGTTGGCCATCTGTATGTCCTCTTTGGAGAAGTGTCTATCCATCTCTTTTGCCCATTTTTGGATTGGGTTGTTTGTCTTCCTGGTGTTGAGATTTAAGAGTTTTTTATAAATTTTGGTTATTAACCCCTTATCCGACGTATTTTCAAATATGTTCTCCCATTGTGAAGTTTGTCTTTTTATTCTGTTCTTGTTGTCTTTAGCTGTGCAAAAGCTTTTTAGTTTGATATAGTCCCATTTGTTTATCCTGTCTTTTATTTCACTTCCCCATGGAAATAAATCAGCAAATATATTGCTGCAAGAGATGTCGGAGAGCTTACTGCCTATGTTTTCTTTTAAGATGCTTATGGTTTCATGGCCCACATTTAAGTCTTTTATCCATTTTGAGTTTATTTTTGTGAGTGGTGTAAGCTGGTGATCTAGTTTCATTTTTTTGCAGGTAGGTGTCCAATTTTCCCAATACCATTTGTTAAAGAGGCTGTCTTTACTCCAATGTATTTTTTTGCCTCCTTTTTCAAATATCAGTTGTCCATAGAACTGTGGGTTTATTTCTGGGTTCTCTGTTCTGTTCCATTGATCTATATGCCTGTTCTTATGCCACTACCAGGCTGTTTTGAGTACAATGGCCTTGTAGTATAACTTGATATCAGGAAGTGTGATACCTCCCACTTTATTCTTCTTTTTTTAAGATTGCTGAGGCTATTCGTGTCCTCTTTTGGTTCCATATAAATTTTTGGAATATGTGTTCTATATCTTTGAAGTATGTCATTGGTATTTTAATTGGTATTGCATTGAATTTATAGATTGCTTTGGGTAATATAGACATTTTAATGATGTTTATTCTTCCTAACCATGAGCACGGTATATGCTTCCACTTGTTTGTATCTTCCTTGATTTCTTTTATCAATGCTTTGTAATTTTGCAAGTACAAGTCTTTAGTCTCCTTGGTTAAGTTTATTCCTAGGTACTTTATTTTTTTGGTGGTGGTAATTGTGAAGGGGATTGTTTCCTTAATTTCTCTTTCTGACTGTTCATTATTAGTGTATAAAAATGCCTCTGATTTCTGAGTATTGATTTTATATCCTGCCACTTTACTGAATTCATTTATCAGGTCCAGTAGCTTTTTAACTGAGACTTTAGGGTTTTCTATATACAATATCATATCATCTGCAAATAATGATAGTTTTACTTCTTCTTTTCTAATTTGAATGCCTTTTATTTCTTCTTGTCTGATTGCTGTGGCTAGGATTTCCAGGACTCTGTTAAATAAGAGTGGTGAAAGGGGGCACCCCTGCCTTGTTCCTGTTGGCAGTGGGTTTGTCATAGATGGCTTTTATCATGTTGAGGTATGTTCTCTGTATTCCCACTTTGCTGAGAGTTTTGATCATGAATGGGTACTGGATTTTATCAAATGCTTTTTCTGCATCTATTGAAATTATCATATGGTTTTTCTCCTTCTTTTTGTTTATGTGATGAATCACATTGATTGATTTACGAATATTGTGCCATCCTTGCCTCCCCAGAATAAATCCCACTTGATCATGGTGTATTATTTTTTCCATATATTGTTGGATCTGGCTTGCTAATATTTTGTTGAGGATATTAGTATTTATATTCATGAGAGATATTGGCATATAATTTTCCTTTTTTGTGTTGTCTTTGCCTGGTTTTGAAATCAGAATTATGCTTGCCTCATAAACGAAGCTTGGAAGTCTTCCTTTCTCTTGAATTTTTTGAAATAGTTTGAGAAGGATAGGAGTTAGTTCTTCTTTGAATATTTGGTAAAATTCCATTGTGAATTTTTTTTGTTGGGAGTTTTTTGATAACTGTTTCAATCTCCTTTGTTGTAATCAGTCTGTTTAGGTTTTCTGATTCTTCCAGATTGATTTTTGGAAGATTGTATGTTTCATACAATCTTTTGGACTTTTCTTTGTTGGGAGTTTTTTGATAACTGTTTCAATCTCCTTTGTTGTAATCAGTCTGTTTAGGTTTTCTGATTCTTCCAGATTGATTTTTGGAAGATTGTATGTTTCAAAAAATTTCTCCATTTCATCTAGGTTGTCTTGTTTTTTGGCATATAGTTCTTCATAGTATTTTCTTACGATATTTTGTATTTCTGTTGTGTCAGTTGTTATTTCTCCTCTCTCATTTTTAATTTTATTTATTGAGTCCTCTCTCTCTTTTTCTTGGTGAGTCTACTTAAAGGTTCTTCAATCTTGTTTACCTTTTCAAAGAACCAGGTCCTATTTTATTTGATCTTTTGTATTGTTTCTTTAGCGTCTATGTCATTTATTTCTGCTCTGCTCTTTTATTTCCTTCCTTCTACTACATTTGGGCTTTACTTGTTGTTCTTTTTCTAATTGTTTTAGATGCAGGGTTAAGTTGTTTATTTGAGTTTTTTCTAGCTTCTGAAAGTGTGCCTGTAGTGCTATGAACTTCCCTCTCAGCACTGCTTTCACTGTGTCCCATAAATTTTGAGTTGTTTTATGTTCATTCTTATTTGTTTCTAGGAATTTTTTAATGTCTTCTTTGATCTTATTCCTAATCCATTCATTATTTAACACCCTGCTATTTAGTTTCCATGTGTTTGAGAATTTTTGAGCTTTTCTGTTGTGATTCATTTCTAGTTTCTTGCCGTTGTGATCAGAGAAAGTGCTTGATATGATTTCAGTCTTCTTAAATTTGTTGAGAGCACTTTTGTGCCCTAACATGTGGTCTATCCTAGAGAATGTACCATGAGCACTTGAAAAGAATGTATATTCTGCTGCTTTAGGGTCAAAGGTTCTGAAGATATCTATTAAATCAAGTTGATCTGGAGTTTCCAATAAGTCTGCTCTTTCTTTCTTAATTTTCTTTCTTGAGGATCTACCTAGCGATGTTAGTGGGGTATTGAAATCCCCTACTATTATAGTATTGCTGTTGATCTCGCCCTTTAAATCCATCAAAGTCTGCTTTATATATTTGGGTGCTCCTATATTAGGTGCATAGATATTTATAATAGTAATATCTTCCTGTTGGATTACTTCATTTATCATTATGTAGTGGCCTTCTTTATCTATCACTATATCCTTTGTTTTAAAGTCCAATTTGTCTGATATAAGTATTGCTACCCCAGCTTTTTTTTCATTTCTATTTGCATGAAATATTTTTTTCCATCCTTTTACCTTCAATCTGTGTTTGTCTTTTATTCTAAGATGTGTCTCTTGTAGACAACATATGTATGGGTCCTGTTTTCTTATCCGCGCAGCTACCCTATGTCTTTTGATTGAATCCTTTAATCCATTTACATTTAAGATTATTATTGATATGTAGTTGTTTATTGCCATTTCCTTCTTTAAAGGTTAATTCCTTTTTTTCTATATTCTTTTTCCACTTTGATTTGTTTACAACAGGCCCCTTAACATTTCCTGCAGCATTGGTTTGGTTGTAATGAATTCCTTGAGTTGTTTTTTGTCTGGGAAGCTTTTTATTTCTCCTTCGATTTTAAATGATAGCCTTGCTGGATAAAGTAGTCTTGGTTGTAGGTTCTTGTTCTGCATTACTTTGAGTATTTCTTGCCATTCCCTTCTGGCCTCAAGTGTTTCTGTTGAGAAGTCGTATGTTATCCTTATGGGGGCTCCTTTGTAGGTGATAACATTTTTTTTTTACAGCTTTTAATATTTTCTCTTTATCGCTTAGCTTTGGTATTTTAATTATGATGTGTCTTGGTGTAGGTTTCTTTGGGTTTCTCGTTAATGGAGTCCTCTGAGCTTCTTGGATTTGTGAGCGTTTGTCTTGCATTAATTTAGGGAAGTTTTCAGCTATGATATGATTGAACAAAGTCTCTATCCCTTGTTCTTTTTCTTCTTCTTCAGGAACCCCTATGATGCAGATGTTATTTCTATTCATGTTGTCACAGAGCTCTCTAAGAGTTTTCTCTGACTTTTTGAGTCTCTTTTCTCTTTTCTTCTCTGCTTTCATGCCTTCATTCCAGTTGTCCTCTAACTCGCTGATTTGATCCTCTGCTCTATCTATCCTCTTTTTAATTCCTTCTATTGTGGTCTTTATTTCTGATATTGTATTTGTCATCTCCGACTGATTCTTTTTTATACTTGCCATTTTTTTAAAATTAAATTTAATGCAGTGACATTGATAAATCAGGGTACATATGTTGAGAGAAAATATCTCTAGATCATTTTGACATTTGATTATGATGTATACCCCTCCCCCAAAGTTAAATTGTTTTCTGTCACCTTCTATCTGCTTTTCTTTGTGCCCCTCCCCTCCCCTAACCCCTCTCTCCTTCTTCACCCCTCCCCACTCCTCCAACCTCCCACCCCTGTTGCCATCACATTCTTGTTCATGTCTCTGAGTCTCATTTTTATGTCCCTTCTATGTATGGATTCATCTTAGTTTTTTTTTCTGATTTACTTATTTCACTCTGTATAATGTTGTCAAGGTCCATCCATGTTATTGTAAATGATCCTATGTCATCATTTTTTATGGCTGAGAAGTATTCCATAGTATATATGTACCAAAGCTTTTTAATCCACTCGTCCTCTGACGGACTCTTGGGCTGTTTCCAGAACTTTGCTATTGTGAAAAATGCTGCCACAAACATGGGGGTGCATTTCTCCATTTTGAGCCATTCTATGGTGTCCTTGCGGTATATTCCTAAAAGTGGGATAGCTGGGTCAAAAGGCAGTTCGATTTTCAGTTTTTTGAGGAATCTCCATACTGTTTTCCACAGAGACTGCACCAGTCTGCATTCCCAACAGCAGTGCAGGAGGGTTCCCTTTTCTCCACATCCTCGCCAGCACTTATTCTGTGTTGTTTTGTTGATGAGTGCCATTCGGACTGGTGTGAGGTGATATCTCATTGTGGTTTTAATTTGCATTTCTGAAATGATTAGTGATGTTGAAAATTTTTTCATATGCCTATTGGCCATCTGTATGTCCTCTTTGGAGAAGTGTCTATTCATCTCTTTTGCCCAATTTTGGATTGGGTTCTTTGTCTTCCTGGTGTTGAGTTTTACAAGTTCTTTATAAATTTTGGTTATTAACCCCTTATCAGACGTATTGTCAAATATGTTCTCCCCTTGTGTAGTTTGTCTTTTTATTCTGTTCTTGTTATCTTTAGCTGTGCAAAAGCTTTTTAGTTTGATATAGTCCCATTTGTTTATCCTGTCTTTTATTTCACTTCCCCGTGGAGATAAATCAGCAAATATATTGCTGCGAGAGATGTCGGAGAGCTTACTGCCTATGTTTTCTTCTAAGATGCTTATGGTTTCACAGCCTACATTTAAGTCTTTTATCCATTTTGAGTTTATTTTTGTGAGTGGTGTAAGCTGGTGATCTAGTTTCATTTTTTTGCAGGTAGCTGTCCAATTTTCCCAACACCATTTGTTAAAGAGGCTGTCTTTACTCCATTGTATTTCCTTACCTCCTTTGTCAAATATCAGTTGTCCATAGAACTGTGGGTTTATTTCTGGGTTCTCTGTTCTGTTCCCTTGATCTATATGCCTGTTCTTATGCCAGTACCAGGCTGTTTTGAGTACAACGGCCTTGTAGTATAACGTGATATCAGGAAGTGTGATACCTCCCACTTTATTCTTCTTTTTTAAGATTGCTGAGGCTATTCGTGCCCTATTTTTGTTTTATATAAATTTTTGGAATATGTGTTCTATATCTTTGAAGTATGTCATTGGTATTTTAATTGGTATTGCATTGAATTTATAGATTGCTTTAGGTAATATAGACATTTTAATGATGTTTATTCTTCCTAACCATGAGCCCGGTATATGCTTCCACTTGTTTGTATCTTCCTTGATTTCTTTTATCAATGCTTTGTAATTTTTTGAATACAAGTCTTTAGTCTCCATGGTTAAGTTTATTCCTGGGTACTTTATTTTTTTGGTGGTAATTGTGAAGGGGGTTGTTTCCTTAATTTCTCTTTCTGACTGTTCATTGTTGGTGTATAAAAATGCTTCTGATTTCTGAGTATTGATTTTATATCCTGCCACTTTGCTGAATTTATTTATCAGGTCCAGTAGTTTTTTGACTGAGACTTTAGGGTTTTCTGTATACAATATCATATCATCTGCAAATAATGATAGTTTTACTTCTTCTTTTCCAACTTGAATGCCTTTTATTTCTTCTTCTTGTTCGATTGCTGTGGCTAGGATGTCCAGGACTATGTTAAATAAGAGTGGTGAAAGGGGGCAACCGTGCCTTGTTCCTGATCTTAAGGGTATTGCTTTTAATTTTTGCTGATTGAGTATGATGTTGGCTGTGGATTTCTCATAGATGGCTTATATCATGTTGAGCTATGTTCCCTGTATTCCCACTTTGCTGAGAGTTTTGATCATGAATGGGTGCTTGATTTTATCAAATGCGTTTTCTGCATCTATTGAATTTATCATATGGTTTTTCTCCTTCTTTTTGTTTATGTGATGAATCACATTGATTCATTTACAAATATTGTACCAGCCTTGCCTCCCCAGAATAAATCCCACTTGATCATGGTGTATTATTTTTTCCATATATTGTTGGATCTGGTTTGCTAATATTTTGTTGAGGGTATTAGTAGTTATATTCATCAGAGATATTGGCCTATAATTTTCTTTCTCTGTGTTGTCTTTGCCTGGTTTTGGAATTAGAATTATGCTTGCCTCATATAAGGAACTTGGAAGTCTTCCTTCCTCTTGAACTTTTTGAAATAGTTTGAGAAGGATAGGAGTTAGTTCTTCTTTGAATATTTGGTAGAATTTCGTTGTGAAGGCATCGGGCCCCGGACTTTTCTTTGTTGGGAGTTTTTTGATAACTGTTTCAATCTCATTTGGTGTAATTGGTCTGTTTAGGTTTTCTGATTCTTCCAGATTGATTTTTGGAAGATTGTATGTTTCAAGGAATTTGTCCATTCCATCTGGTTTGTCTAGTTTTTTGGCATACAGTTCTTCATATTATTTTCTTACAATATTTTGTATTTCTGTTGTGTCAGTTGTTATTTCTCCTCTCTCATTTCTAATTTTATTTATTTGAGTCCTCTCTCTCTTTTTCTTGGTGAGTCTACTTAAAGGTTCTTCAATCTTGTTTACCTTTTCAAAGAACCAGCTCCTAGTTTTATTCATCCTCTGTATTTTTTCTTTAGCCTCTATGTCATTTATTTCTGCTCTGATCTTTATTATTTCCTTCCTTCTACTACATTTGGGCTTTACCTGCTGTTTTTTTTCTAATTCTTTTAGATGCAGGGTTAAGTTGTTTATTTGAGCTTTTTCTAGCTTCTGAAAGTGTGCCTGTAGTGCTATGAACTTCCGTCTCAGCACTGCTTTCACTGTGTCCCATAAATTTTGAGTTGTTGTATGCTCATTGTCATTCGTTTCTAGGAATTTTTTAATTTATTCTTTGATCTTATTCTTAATCCATTCATTATTTAACACCCTGCTATTTAGTTTCCATGTTTTTGAGTATTTTTGAGCTTTTCTGCTGTGATTCATTTCTAGTTTCATGCCGTTTTCATCAGAGATAGTGCTTGATATGATTTCAGTCTTCTTAAATTTGTTGAGAGCACTTTTGTGCCCTAACATGTAGTCTATCCTAGAGAATGTACCATGAGCACTTGAAAAGAATGTATATTCTGCTGCTTTAGGGTGAAAGGATCTGAAGATATCTATTAAATTGAGTTTATCTAGTGTTTCCAATAAGTCTGCTGTTTCTTTGTTAATTTTCTTTCTTGAGGATCTATCTAGTGATATTAGTGGGGTATTGAAATCCCCTACTATTATAGTATTGCTGTTGATCTCGCCCTTTAATTCCATCAAAGTCTGCTTTATATATTTGGGTACTTTTATATTAGGTGCATATATATTTATAATAGTTATATCTTTCTGTTGGATTACTCCCTTTATTATTATGTAGTGACCTTTTTAAACTCCTAGTATATCCTTTGTTTTAAAGTCCAATTTTTCTGATATAAGTATTGCTACCCCAGCTTTTTTTTCATTTCTATTTGCATGAAATGTTTTTTTCCATCTTTTTACCTTCAATCTATGTGTGTCTTTTGTTCTAAGATGTGTCTCTTGTAGACAACATATGTATGGGGCCTGTTTTCTTATCCATGCAGCTACCCTATGTCTTTTGATTGAATCCTTTAGTCCATTTACTTTTAAGGTTATTATTGATATGTAGTTGTTTATTGCCATTTCCTTCTTTGAAGGTTAATTCCTTTTTTGCTATATTCTTTTCCCACTGTGATCTGTTTACAACTGGCCCCTTTACATTTCCTGCAGCATTTGTTTGGTTGTAATGAATTCCTAGAGTTGTTTTTTGTCTGGGAAGCTTTTTATTTCTCCTTCGATTTTAAATGATAGCCTTGCTGGATAAAGTAGTCTTGGTTATAGGTTCTTGTTCTGCATTACTTTGAATATTTCTTGCCATTCCCTTCTGGCCTCAAGTGTTTCTGTTGAGAAGTCGTATGTCATCCTTATGGGGGCTCCTTTGTAGGTGATAACTTTTTTTTCTCTTGCAGCTTTTAATATTTTCTCTTTATCACTTAGCTTTTTTATTTAATTATGAAGTGTCTTGGTGTAGGTTTCTTTGGGTTTCTCTTTAATGGAGTTCTCTGTGCTTCTTGGATTGTGAGAGTTTCTCTTGCATTAATTTAGGGAAGTTTTCAGCTATGATATGATTGAACAAAGTCTCTATCCCTTGTTCTTTTTCTTCTTCTTCAGGAACCCCTATGATGCGAATGTTATTTCTCTTCATGTTGTCACAGAGCTCTCTAAGTGTTTCCTCTGACTTTTTGAGTCTCTTTTCTCTTTTCTTCTCTGCTTTCATGCCTTCATTCCAGTTGTCCTCCAACTCACTGATTCGATTTTCAGGTGTATCCATGCTGTTTTTAATTTCTTCTATTGTGGTCTTCATTTCTGATATTGTATTTGTCATCTCTGACTGATTCTTTTTTAATATTTTAATATCCTTTTTTATACTTGCTATTTCTTTATTTAGGTTTTCAAACTGCCCCTCCATTGTTGTTCTAAGATCCCTAAGCATCCTTACAATCATTATTTTGAACTCTGCATCTGAAAGTTTGATTATTTTCATATCACTCAGCTTATCTCTCAACGGTGTCTCTTGTGGTTTCATTTGGGTTGCACTCTTTTGTCTTCTCATAATGGTGTTTTATTTGTAGAGTTGGTTGTGTCTAGGCTTGGTGTTGTCTGCCTCCAGTTTACCGTTGTGTTATTTCTAGGTCTTCTTGGGTTGATATCGGCTATTATTTGTAATCCACTTTCAGATTTGGGCAGCTTTGAAGTCTTGATTTGTTTGTTTTCTTAAAAGGTGATAGTCTTGTTAACTGTTCTCTGCAGGGGGTTTCCTTGAAACTGTAAACAGGAATGCTGTGGGTGTAACCTGAGACGCTGAAGGTCTCTTCCACCAACTAATCTCACTGGGGGCAGGGTTTTTTTCTCAGCTTCAGTAGGGGGAGGTGTATCTCAGATCTCCATGGAGACCTGAGTTACTGCCCCTCCTCCCCACTTCTTGTTTTCAGCTGTGTCTTGTTGCGCTGATTGGAGATGGATAGATGTCCGGAGATCTCTGATCCAGAAGCACTTCAGCTCTGTTTTTTGAAAGGTTCAGGCCCTCCCCTAGCTATGGCCGCCTCCAGCACGAATGAGTCAGCTTTTTTAGTTCGTTTCTTGCATATCTTAGCCCCTCACAGTCTGTCCCTCTCCTTGTCCTTTCCACTTGGGAGATAAGCTGGTCTTTTCAACCCACCTTGCTCCCTGGTCGCCAGGTAAGTGGCTGTGAGCAGTAGTTTCTGCTCTTTTTCCTCTGTGAAATCCTCTCTGGGCTCTCAGCTTCACCACCCCCCCCCCTGCCGTTCCTGTAAGCAGAGGAGATTCAGGCACTCCTTGCCAGGATTATTGTGGCTTCCTCTTTGCTCCTTGGTTTTTGAGAGCTGTTCTTGTAGTTCAGTGTTGGTTTTTCATGCTGATTTTTCCTAAATTGATTTGTATTCCAGTTTAGTGTTGAGAGCTGGGCGTCTGTGCGTCCGCCTACTCCACTGCCATCTTCCTACCGCCATTTCTTTATTTAGGTTTTCAAACTGCCCTTCCATTGTTGTTCTAAGATCCCTAAGCATCCTCACAATCATTATTTTGAACTCTGCACCTGGAAGTTTGATTATTTCCATATCACTCAGTTCATTTCTCGAAGGTGTCTCTTGTGGTTTCATTTGGATTGCACTCCTTTGTCTTCTCATCATGGTGTTTTATTTGTAGAGTTGGTTGAGTCTAGGCTTGGTGTTGTCTGCCTCCAGTTTTCAGTTGTGTTATTTCTAGGTCTTCTTGGGTTGGTATCAGCTGTTATCTGTAATCCACTTTCGGATTTGGGCAGCTTTGAAGTCTTGATTTGTTTGTTTTCTTAACAGGTGATAGTCTTGTTTACTGATCTCAGCAGGGGGCTTCCTTGAAACTGTATCCAGGAATGTGATGGGTGTAACCTGAGATTCTGAAGGCCTCTTTAGCCAGCTAATCTCACTGGGGGCAGGGTGTTTTCTCAGCTTCAGTAGGGGGAGGTGTATCTCAGATCTCCATGGAGACCGGAGTTACTTCCCCTCCTCCCCACTTCTTGTTTTCAGTTGTGTCTTGTTGCGCTGATTGGAGCTGGAGAGATGTCCAGAGATCTCTGATCCAGAAGCACTTCAGCTCTGTTTTGTGATAGTTTTATTCCCTCCCCCAGCTATGGCCGCCTCCAGCACGAATAAGTCAGCTTTTTTAGTTCGTTTCCTGCATTCCTTAGCCCCTCACAGTCTGTCCCTCTCCCTGTCCTTTCCACTTGGGAGATAAGCTCGTCTTTTCAACACACCTCGCTCCCTGGTTGCCTGGCAAGTGGCTGTGAGCAGTAGTTTCTGCTCTTTTCCCTCTGAGATCCTCTCTGGGCTCTCAGCCTCACCTCCCCCCCCGTTCCAGTAATCAGAGGAGGTTCAGGCACTCTTTACCACGATTGTTGTGGTTTCTTCTTTGCTTCTTGGTTTTTGAGAGCTGTTCTTGCAGTTCAGAGTTGGTTTTTCATAAATTGATTTGTATTCCAGTTTGGTGGTGAGAGGTGGGCGTCTGTGCCTCGATGTGTTTCTTAATGCACCAAATGACACGACTTTGCAGCAGGGTTGAGTGCCCTATTTTTGAAGTCCCGAGGCCCAGCGAGCCTCCAGATCTTTCTACAGTTGTAATGTGCTGGGGCAGCACCTCTGAATCTCTCTACAGCTGTAATGTGCTGGGGCAGCATCTGGGGAGGTTACTAGTAGTTCGATTTTTTATTTTATTTTTTTTTTTGAGGAATCTCCATACTGTTTTCCACAGTAGCTGCACCAGTCTGCATTCCCACCAGCAGTGCAGGATGGTTCGCTTTTCTCTACATCCTCGCCAGCACTTATTCTGTGTTGTTTTGTTGATAAGCGCTATTCTGATTTATATTTTTTAATGGTTATCTTTTTTTTGTGCTTGTTTGCCATCCATTTATTCTATACAGTAAAATGTCTTTTCATATATTTTTGCCAATTTCCTGTTGAGTTTTGAAAGTTCACTTTTTTATTAAGATTATAATTGACATATAACATTATGTTAGTTTCACGTAATGATTTGATAGAAGTATATATGTGAAATGATTAGAATATCTATTTATCACCATAGTTATAATATTTTTCTTGTGGTGAGAACTTTTACTATCTACTCTATTATCAGTGTTCAAATATAGTATACAGTAATATTAACTGTAGTCATTATGCTGTACATTACATCCTCATGACATTTATTTTATAACTTGAATTTTGTACCTTTGATAAAATTTACCAGTATGCCCACCATGCTCCCAAATTTTGAAATATTTACTTATTTATTTATGTATTTAACTTAATTTATTTTAGAGAGAAGAGAGAGAGAGAGAGAAGAGGTGGAGAAGCAGGACATCAACCCCTATATGTGCCTTGACCAGACAAGTCCAGGGTCTCGAAACAGCACCCTCAGCATTCCAACTCAACACTTTATCCACTGCATCACCACAGGCCAGGCAAATTTTGAAATTTTAAAATTTTATTTTATTTATTCATTTTTAGAGAGGAGAGAGAGGGAGAGATACAGAGAGGGAGAGAGAAGAGAAAGAGAGAGAAGGGGAGGAGCTGGAAGCATCAACTCCCATATGTGCCTTGACCAGGCAAGCCCAGGGTTTCGATCTGGTGACCTCAGCATTTCCAGGTCAACGCTTTATCCACTGTGCCACCACAGGTCAAGCAAATTTTGAAATTTTTAGAATCTCTAATAAAGATTGAATGAGAAGTATATATATATGTCCATCTATCATCAATAAGTAAAAATATTTACTTTTGGTTGTCTGTAAATGATCTTTATTAGTTTAACAAGCTCCCAGTTTGCTGAGAATTTTTATCGTGAGCAATTTTATTTTTAAGTTTTTCAAGTGTTTTTCTGTGTTTACTCTAATAATCAGTTGACTTTGAAGTTTGCTGGAGTCCATATTGTTTGTGAATGATACTGATTTTCAAGTGTTGAAAAATACTTGCATTTCAGGATGAAGCCCCTAATGTATTATTGTTTCATATATTGTAGAACTTGATTTGATAATATTATGTTAAAGATTTGAGCCTGCATTCTAGGGGATATTGGTCTATAGTTTTTTTTTTCTTGTAATGTCTTTATCTTTTAGTGTCAGGATAATGTGGTCTCAAATATGGTGGAAAGCATTACTTAATTTCTATTCTGTAGAAGACTTTGTGTATAATTGGTATTATTTCTCAAATTTGTTGTAGAATATACTATGATAGTATCTGAGCTTGGAGTTTTATTTTGGGGAATTATATATTTTATAATATGCTATTCAGGTTTTAAATTTCTTCTTGAGTTTTGGTCATTTATATTTTTCAAGAAATTGTCCATTTCATCTAGTATTCAAATGTGTTGTTGTAAAATTGTTTATATTATTTTCTTATTATTCACTTAATGACTGGGAGATGTAGTGTTATACTCTCTTTTCTTCCTAATGTTAATAATCTCTATTTCTTGCCTAGAGTATTCTCAAATTCCTTAATCTTAAGAAATTAAAAAAAATTTTGGTTTCATATACTTTTTCCTTTGGTTTTAGATTTCCTATGTTGACAATTTTTTATCTTTATTATTTCCTTCTGCTTGCTTTCATATTAAATTGCTCTTTTCTGTCTACTTTATTATAATAGAACCAATATTATTATTTTGAGTTTTTTCTTATTTTAAAATATAAGCATTTACTGTTAGCAATTTGATTCTAAATATTGCATTAGCTGTGTTCCACAAATTTTGATGTTTTCATTTCCATCTAATTCAAAATATTATCTAATTTGCCTTGTGGTTTCTATGAACCATAAGCTACATAGAAATGTATTGTTTATCTTGTAATCACTTGAGGATTTTCCATGCATATAGTTCAATTTTGTTTTGGCCAAATAATATATTTTGCATGATTTCAAATTTTTTAAGTTTGTTGAATGTTGATCTGTGAGATTATCATTTCTTTCTTTGAATCTTTTGTGTCCACTTGGAAATACTATGTATTCTGATATTGTTGAATTGAATATTCTTTAAATATCAATTAGTTGATTTTACTCTCATAAATTCTCTTGTTTTGAAGTAAACACTTTATGTTTATATATATATTTATATAGCATATAGATATATACTATAATTTTCACTGTTCTTTTTATGGTGTGTCATTTATTATCATTTTAATTTTAAATAGCATATAATAGTTTGTGAATTTATTATCCAAATTGACAATATCAACCTTTTATTAGGGTATTTGGACATATTATATTAAAACAATTGTTGGTATGTTAAAGTGTGATATGTCATTGATGTGATAACAAATATGATATATTTATATCTTCTTATATTTTATTTCCTATTTATCACATCTGTTCTTTTTTTAATAATTTCTCTTTATGCCTTCTTGAGATTAAAAGTCTTTACTTTTTTATTGTATCTCTGTGAATAACATTACTTTTATCTCTTTTTTTATGATTGTTCTAGGGTGCCTAATATATATTTTTAGATTATAATAATATACCTTCAAATAATATTTTACTACTTCACATATAGTATAAGAACCTCGAGTATAATTTCATTTCCTCCATCTTTCTTTGTGCTATTGCTTTCATATGTGTTACTTTTACACATATTATAATACCCAGTATATTTTGTGATTTTGGTTTATATTTTGTCTTAGAGATTTCAAATAAGAGAATTACAGTTTATATTTTCTTACATTTTTACTATACCTGTCACTCTTCATTTTTTGTG
Organism: Saccopteryx bilineata; assembly: GCF_036850765.1. Lineage (NCBI taxonomy): Eukaryota > Metazoa > Chordata > Mammalia > Chiroptera > Emballonuridae > Saccopteryx > Saccopteryx bilineata. Next base: position 200,251,115 of record NC_089493.1, on the reverse strand, counting down.
TTCTTGTAAAACTATTTGTTATCATGTTTTGGTCGAATAACTTAGACTTTCAGAAGTTTGATGCACCTATACATGTAATTCTTCATATTATATTATGTTGCATTCTCTGAGTTTTTCAGATTTGCGGATTTTTATTTTTTATTAATTGTGCAAAGTTCTCACTTGTTTTCTTTTGAAATGCTTCTATCACCCTATTATCTTTTTTAATGTTGGGATTAAAATTACATATATATTAGACTGTTTGTTAATGGTCAAAGGTATTTTTTTGTTTTTCACTCTTTTTTTATTATTAAGTGAGAGGAGGAGAGGCAGAGAGACAGACTCCCACATGCACCCCAACCAGGATCCTGTGGCAACCCCTGCCTGGGGTCAATACTCTGACCATCTGGGGCCATGGCTCCATTGCTTGGCAATCAAGCTATTTTTAGCACCAGAGATAGCGGCTATGTAGCTATCCTCAGTGCCCAGGGCCAATTCACTTGAACCAACTGAGCTATGGCTGTGAGAGGGGAAGAGAGAGAGAGAGAGAGAGAGAGAGAGAGAGGAGAGAAAGAAAGAGGAAGAGAGAAAGGGGAGGGGTAGACAAGCAGATAGTCACTTCCCTTGTGTGCCCTGATTGGGAATTGAACCTGGGACATCCACACATTGGGATGATGCTCTATCACTAAACAAACTGGCCAGGGCTTTCACTCTTTTTTATATTTATATTTCAGTTTGGAAAATTTATATCAAAATATATTTTAATTCATAGATTACTTTCTCTAATGAAACTAGTCTGAATGTAAGCCAATTAAAGAAAAACTTCAACTTTCATATAACTTTTTAAAATCTCTGTCATTTCCTTATTGTCTATATCTGTCAAAATATCCATCTGTTCATCTATATTGCTCTTATTTCCACTAAACTTATGAATGTATTTATTGTAGTTATTATTATTATTATTATTATTATTATTATTTGTATTTCCCAAAGTTAGAAGTGGGGAGGCAGTCAGACAGACTCCCTCATGCCCCCAACTGAGATCCACCTGGCATGCCCACCAGGGGGCGATGCTCTGCCCATCTAGGGTATTGCTCTGCTGTGACCAGAGCCATTCTAGCTCCTGAGGTGGAGGCCATGGAGCTGTCCTCAGCACCCAGGCTAACTTTGCTTCAATAGAGCCTTGGCTGTGGGAGAGGAAGAGAGAGATAGAGAGGAAGGAGAGAGGGAGGGGTGGAGAAGCAGATGGGTGCTTCTCCTGTGTGCCCTGGCTGGGGATCAAACCCGGGACTTCCACATGCTGGGCCAACACTCTACCACTGACCCTACCAGCCAGGGCCTATTATAGTTATTTTAATGTTCATGTCAAGTATAGTATTTTTAAGATACAGACCATCTCTGAGTCTGATTTTGTAAACTGCTTTATCTTTTTCTGGTAGATCTTTTTTTTTTTTTCATGGTTATGTGTGTCTTTTGCAATTAATGTTTTCATAACATTTTGAGCATTATTTCCAAAAAAGGGATAGAGAGTGAGGTAAACAGTATTCACTGTTTGAAATCAGTTTGCCTCTGTTGTCATCAGATTGTGTGAGGAATTGAGATAACCTAATCATTAGTTCCTCTAATCTTGAGCTCCATGGAGCACTGAGGGAGTTTATTCTCAGCATTTTATCCTTCCCTATGGAGCAGCCAGTGCCACTTATAAATGGTGATCTTGCCCAGGGAATCTTGAGAACAGGCTGATTTCTCATTCCTCTTCCAGTGACAATAGGCCTTTACTTTGTGTAGTAGTAAATCCTATTAGTGTAGGATGCTTGGAACAAGAGACTTTCTATTTTTCCACCACCAGCAGCCAATCTTTGCCAGGGGCAGGAAGAGGAAGCTGCTGTTCTGTTCCTCCCTTGGAGACAGCTATTGTTTTATCCCTTCTCCAGTGAAGCTTACAGTTATGGGGATAAAAGGATAAGCAGGTTTCCTCGCCCAAACCTGGAGGAAGGCAAGTATTATTTCATGTGAGAGAAGTATCCCAGTCACTTGTGGGTTTCATGTCTGTTTCAAAGCAGCCACTGGTCATAACCTCCATGCTTTCATTACTAAGGAAGGCTTTTTCAGGTATCCTTTATTGCCTCCACACTTTCTACTGGATATCAGGTAAAGGTCTTTGAGAAAAATCTGGTAAGTGACTAGAAACTCCTTTTCATTAGGGAACTCACAAGGATTTTTAACCTGTCATACTAGTTCATACTTTCCCTTCACATATTTTATAACATTTCAGTTTTTTTTTCTCCTTACTTACTTTAATTGGCACTGCTCCTTTCTTTAGTAGTTTGCCAGTACAAAGCAGTTTATATATCCCATCTTTCCTTGGAGGAGTTTGTCACCCTTAAAATTTTTTTTTTTATAAAAAATTTTTATTTAAATGAAGTGACATCAATAAATCAGGGTACATATATTCAAAGAAAACATTTCCAGGTTATTTTGTCATTTAGTTCTGTTGCATACCCATCACCCAAAGAGAGATCATCCTCTGTCACCCTCTATCCAGGTTTCTTTTTACCCCTCCCCCTCTCCCCTCCCTCCTTCCCTCCCCCCACCCCTCGGTACCACCACACTCCTGTCCATGTCTCTTAGTCTCACTTTTATGTCCCACCAATGTATGGAATCCTGCAGTTCTTGTTTTTTTTTTCTGATTCGCTTATTTTGCTCTGCATAATGTTATCAAGATTCCACCAATCTGCTGTAAGTGATCTGATGTCATCATTTCTTCTAGCTGACTAGTATACCATGGTGTATATGTGCCCCATCTTCTTTATCTAGCCTTCTATTTTTTTTTACAGTGATTAAAAGCCTTTAAGCAAACTCTTGGCCAATACAGCAAGAATCCATAAAAGAATAGTGTCCTTAACATGTTCACCAAGTCCAAGTTGGCCCCATCACCATGTCAAATACCTGAAAAATGCAACCCAACCACAGTTCAGTCTGTAGGATCTGTCATAGGGAACAGGAGTCCAGGAGAAGTCCACATCCAGGAAAAGTCCGCATGGCACTGGAATTGTTGTCACTATTCCATACTTTGCAGCTCATGTCCAAGTCCCAGTAACCGCTGCTTCTAGCTGGTAATGATTCAGATAGACTGGAGAAGCCATTTGCAGCATGCGTGGATATGGAGCTTCTGTTCTCCTCTGCCTGGAGAGATGAGACCAGGTAGCTTTTCCCTGGAGCTCTGCAACTGTGGCATGGTAAAAAGAACCTTGGGATACACTAAGCTGGGTGGCAAAGGTAGATTCATAATAGAAGTTGGCAAAAGGGGGAAAGAGAGCTCTAAATTAGGAGTAGATCCCAGTCTGAAATATGAGTGGGGCATTGAGATAGGAGGGATAAAGGAAACACTATATATAAAGCAAAGCAGCAGAACATAGGGCTATCAACACCCACAACAGAGATCTTTGAGGGAAGAATAAAAAACCTGACTATTCAGGCCAAACATAGTTAAGTGGCCCTTGTGCAAATGAGATCAGTTTACCTGCTTCATGGAACAAATACCCTGGGCTCGTCCAGAGTGTCATAGATGGGGCCGACAGCCTTGGGCACCTTTAGCCTTCAGTGGCAAACCTCAGCCTTCTGGGCAAGGTTAGGTCATAGGTGGCTGGAGCAAGGCTGGAAGAGACTGAACCCTCCCTTAGAGGAGTGAGGGGGAAGCCTACCTTCCAGTGTCCCTGTTTCCTCACAGTAGAGGCATGTAAGCCTGGAAGGCTTTAGCTCAATGACCTTCCTTTCCACTATTGAAGCAGGACCCAGATGGCATCCTATGAGACCCCTTTGGGGTGTTGGAGCCTTTAAGGGCATATCCTAAAAGCTGGTAGTTCCCCTGATCTCTATTGGGCTTTTTCTGCCTCTAGGTATCTTAAAAGCCATGCTCAGAAGATCTTGCTGAGGGGACTGAGGATCCCCATCTGCCTATATAAATCTTTTCCATATATCTGGAGCTATTTGGAAAAAGACAAAACAGTGTTATTAGCTAGATCTAATAAAGAAGGTAGTAGTTTGCAGATGAAAAAGATTTGGTGTCTCCTGTTCATCAGCCTTCAAAAGAAATGTAAAAAAAATTTTTCTTAAGTAAAAAGCATGATATGGTAGACCCGTAGGAGTTCCAGGATATGACTACCCCCTTTTAACTTGTTTTTTTTAATTGACCTTAAAATATTTGCTGAGTACACTTTAATAATACCTTAACTTTAAAGATTGTAAGCATGACAAAATACAGTAAATGCTTTTGCTCCATATGCAGGAGCATTTTCAGTTAAGCCAGTTTAGGAAATCCAATAATAAAACAATGCATACAGACCATGAGCTATAGCATGCTTAGCAGCCTCTCCTGTTCTGACAGAGGTTACTGTAGATTCGGAATATGAAGCCACTGTAATGTGGACATACGACTATTTGCCAAATGAAGGTATATGAGTAACATCCATCTGCCAAAGTTGTCCTGGTAGGGGTCCTTGAGGGTTAACTCCAAATGAGGGGGCAGTATAGGACCCCTTGGACAGGATTTCCCAATCTGCCATGCTGCTTTCCGAGAAAGTTAAAACTGTTTACACCAGGCTGCAGCGTTCTGGTGATGAATAGTATGAGACTGACTTGCTCAGTCTGTCATGGTTGCTCCATATAATTTTCTTTTGTGTAGCTTGATCAACAAGGGCATTCCTAGGCCCTGGTCGATTGGCTCAGTGGCAGAGCATCAGCCTGGCATGCAGGATTCCTGGGCCAGAGCACACAGGAGAAGCGCCCATCTACCTCTCCACCCCTCCCCCTCTCCCTCCATTCTGCCTCTCTTCTCTCCTCCCACAGGAAAGGTTTCACCAGAGCAAAGCCAACACAGGCACTAAGAATGGCCTCATGGCCTCCGCCTCAGTTGCCAGAATGGCCGTGGTTGCAACAGAGCAAAACCCCAGATGGGCAGAGCATTCCCCCCTGGTAGGCATGCCAGGTGGATCCCGGTCAGGCGCATGCGGGAGTCTGTCTGACCGCCACCCCATATCCATCTTTAGAAAAATACAAAAAACAAATAAATAAAAGAAAAAATACAACAACAACAAAAAAGAAAAGAGTAAAAAAAAATAAATAAAAGGGCATTCCTTTGTATTAAAGCTCCAGGGAGCATGGAGTGAGCTTGAGTATGTCCTATGAAACATGGAGCTCTATGTTGACATATAAGTCTTTGGAGAAGGAGGAAGTGCTGAAATAGTTCATCAGCATTTGTCCCTAAGACAGCAGTCTTTATAGTGGAAACACCATAAGTAAATATTTGCTGTCTGTCTATAGATTAAAGGGGAAATATGGCAAATGTTGAGAAGCCAGGATCTTTGTGCCCCTCCCCTCCCCCAACTCCCCTCCCCCGCCTCCCCCCACCCTGTAACCCCAACCCTGTTGTCCATGTCTTTGAGTCTCATCTTTATGTCCCACCTATGTATGGAATCATATAGTTCTTAGTTTTTTCTGATTTACTTCTTTCACTCAGTATAATGTTATCAAGGCCCATCCATGTTGTTGTAAAAGATTCTATGTCATCATTTCTTATGGCTGAGTAGTATTCGATAGTATATATATACCAAAGCTTTTTAATCCACTCGTCCTCTGACGGACACTTGGGCTGTTTCCAGATCTTTGCTATTATGAACAATGCTGCCATAAACATGGGGGTGCCTATCTTCTTTTCAAATAGTGCTATGGTGTTCTTGGGGTATATTCCTAACAGCGGTATAGCTGGGTGAAAAGGCAGTTCAATTTTTAGTTTCTTGAGGAATCTCCATACTGCTTTCCACAGTGGCTGCACCAGTCTGTATTCCCACCAGCATTGCAGGAGGGTTCCCTTTTCTCCACATCCTCACCAGCACTTATTCTGTGTTGTTTTATTGATGAGCGCCATTCTGACTGGTGTGAGATGGTATCTCATTGTGGTTTTAATTTGCATTTCTCTAATCATTAGTGATGTTGAACATTTTTTCATATGCCTTTTGGCCATCTGTGTGTCTTCTTTGGAGAAGTGTCTATTCATTTCTTTTGCCCATTTTTGGATTGGATTGTTTATCTTTCTGGTATTAAGTTTTACAAGTTCTTTATAAATTTTGGTTATTAACCCCTTATCAGACGCATAGTCAAATATGTTCTCCCATTGTGTAGTTTGACTTTTTATTCTGTTCTTATTGTCTTTAGCTGTGCAGAAGCTTTTTAGTTTGATAAAGTCCCATTTGTTTATCCTGTCTTTTATTTCACTTGCCTGTGGAGACAAATCAGCAAATATATTGCTGCGAGAGATGTCCGAGAGCTTACTGCCTATGTTTTCTTCTAAGATGCTTATGGTTTCACGGCTTACATTTAAGTCTTTTATCCATTTTGAGTTTATTTTTGTGAGTGGTGTAACTTGGTAGTCTAGTTTCATTTTTTTGCAGGTAGCTGTCCAATTTTTCCAACACCATTTGTTGAAGAGGCTATCTTTACTCCATTGTATTTCCTTACCTCCTTTGTCAAATATCAGTTGTCCATAGAACTGTGGGTTTATTTCTGGGTTCTCTGTTCTGTTCCATTGATCTATGTGCCTGTTCTTATGCCACTACCATGCTGTTTTGAGTACAATGGCCTTATAATATAATTTGATATCTGGAAGTGTGATCCCTCCTGCTTTATTCTTTCTTTTCAAGATTGCTGAGGCTATTCATGTTCTCTTTTGGTTCCATATAAATTTTTGGAATATGTGTTCTATATCTTTGAAGTAAGTCATTGGTTTTTTTTTTTATAAATTTTTATTAATGGTACTTGGATGACATTAATAAATCAGGGTACATATATTCAAAGAAAACATGTCTAGGTTATTTTGTCATAAAATTATGTTGCAAACCCCTCGCCCAAAGTCAGATTGTCCTCCATCACCCTCTATCTAGTTCTCTGTGCCCCTCCCCCTCCCCCTAACTCTCTCCCTCCCTCCCTCCCATGTCCTCCCTCCCCCCCCACCCTTGGTAACCACCACACTCTTGTCCATGTCTCTTAGTCTCATTTTTATGTTCCACCAATGTATGGAATCATGTAGTTCTTGTTTTTTTCTGATTTGCTTATTTCACTCCTTATAATGTTATCAAGATCCCACCATTTTGCTGTAAATGATCTGATGTCATCATTTCTTATGGCTGAGTAGTATTCCATAGTGTATATGTGCCACATCTTCTTTATCCAGTCTTCTATTGAAGGGCTTTTTGGTTGTTTCCATGTCTTGGCCACTGTGAACAGTGCTGCAATGAACATGGGGCTACATGTGTCTTCACGTATCAATGTTTCTGAGGTTTTGGGGTATATACCCAGTAGAGGGATTGCTGGGTCATAAGGTAGTTCTATTTGCAGTTTTTTGAGGAACCACCATACTTTCCTCCATAGTGGTTGTACTACTTTACAGTCCCACCAACAGTGAATGAGGGTTCCTTTTTCTCCACAGCCTCTCCAACATTTGTTATTACCCGTCTTGTTGATAATAGCTAATCTAAAAGGAGTGAGGTGGTATCTCATTGTAGTTTTGATTTGCATTTCTCTAATAACTAATGAAGCTGAGCATCTTTTCATATATCTGTTGGCCATTTGTATCTATTCCTGGGAGAAGTGTCTGTTCATGTCCTCTTCCCATTTTTTTATTGGATTGTTTGTTTGTTTGTTGTTGAGTTTTATGAGTTCTTTGTAAATTTTGGATATTAGGCCCTTATCTGAGCTGTCGTTTGAAAATATCAGTTCCCATATAGTTGGCTGTCTGTTTATTTTGATATCAGTTTCTCTTGCTGAGCAAAAACTTTTAATTCTGATGTAGTCCCATTCATTTATCTTTGCCTTCACTTCTCTTGCCATTGGAGTCAAGTTCATAAAATGTTCTTTAAAACCCAGGTCCATGATTTTAGTACCTATGTCTTCTTCTATGTACTTTATTGTTTCAGGTCTTATATTTAGGTCTTTGATCCATTTTGAATTAATTTTAGTACACGGGGACAGGCTGTAGTCGAGTTTCATTCTTTTGCATGTGGCTTTCCAGTTTTCCCAACACCATTTGTTGAAGAGGCTTTCTTTTCACCATTGTGTGTTGTTGGCCCCTTTATCAAAGATTATTTGACCATATATATGTGGTTTTATTTCTGGGCTTTCTATTCTGTTCCATTGGTCTGAGTGTCTATTTTTTTGCCAATACCATGCTGTTTTGATTATCGTGGCCCTATAATATACTTTAAAGTCAGGTATTGTAATGCCCCCAGCTTCATTCTTTTTCCTTAGGATTGTTTTGGCTATTCGGGGTTTTTTATAGTTCCATATAAATCTGATGATTTTTTGTTCCATTTCTTTAAAAAATCTCATAGGGATTTTGATGGGAATTGCATTAAATTTGTATATTGCTTTGGGTAATATGGCCATTTTGATTATATTTATTCTTCCTATCCAAGAACAAGGAATATTTTTCCATCTCATTGTATCTTTTTCGATTTCCCTTAACAATGCTTTGTAATTTTCATTATATAGGTCCTTTACGTTCTTTGTTATGTTTATTTCTAGGTATTTTATTTTTTTGAGTTCGTTTTCTAATATTTCATTGTTGGCATATAGAAAGGCTATGGACTTTTGTATGTTAATTTTGTATCCTGCGACCTTACTGTATTGGTTTATTGTTTCTAATAATCTTTTTGTGGAGTCCTTCGGGTTTTCGATGTATAGGATCATATCATCAGCAAAAAGTGATAGCTTTACTTCTTCTTTTCCGATATGGATGCCTTTTATTTCTTTGTCTTGTCTGATTGCTCTGGCCAGAACTTCTAGCACCACGTAGAATAAGAGTGGAGAGAGTGGACAACCCTGTCTTGTTCCTGATTTAAGGTAGAAAGTCCTCAGTTTTATGCCGTTTAATAGGATGTTGGCTGATGGTTTATCATATATGGCCTTTATCATGTTGAGATATTTTCCTTCTATACCCATTTTGTTGAGAGTCTTAAACATAAAATTGTGTTCTATTTTATCAAAAGCCTTTTCTGCATCTATTGATAAGATCATGTGGTTTTTGTTCTTTGTTTTGTTGATATGGTGTATTACGTTAACCGTTTTGCGTATGTTGAACCATCCTTGAGATTCTGGGATGAATCCCACTTGATCATGATGTTTTATTTTTTTAATATGTTGTTGTATTCGGTTTACCAGTATTTTGTTTAGTATTTTAGCATCTGTATTCATTAGAGATATTGGTCTGTAGTTTTCTTTCTTTGTGCCATCCTTGCCAGGTTTTGGTATGAGGGTTATGTTGGCCTCATAAAATGTGTTTGGAAGTATTGCTTCTTCTTCAATTTTTTGGAAGACTTTGAGTAGAATAGGAACCAAGTCTTCTTTGAATGTTTGATAGAATTCACTAGTATAACCGTCTGGGCCTGGACTTTTATTTTTGGGGAGATTTTTAATAGTTTTTTCTATTTCCTCCCTGCTGATTGGTCTGTTTAGGCTTTCTGCTTCTTCATGACTCAGTCTAGGAAGGTTGTATTGTTCTAGGAATTTATCCATTTCTTCTAGATTGTTGTATTTGGTGGCATATAATTTTTCATAGTATTCTACAATAATTCTTTGTATTTCTATGATGTCTGTGGTGATCTCTCCTCTTTCATTTTGGATTTTATTTATTTGAGTCCTGTGTCTTTTTTCCTTGGTGAGTCTTGCCAAGGGTTTGTCAATTTTGTTGATCTTTTCAAAGAACCAGCTCCTTGTTTTATTGATTTTTTCTATAGTTTTTCTGTTCTCTATTTCATTTATTTCTGCTCTGATTTTTATTATCTCCTTTCTTCGGCTGATTTTGGGTTGTCTTTGTTCTTCTTTTTCTAGTTCCTTAAGGTGTGAAGTTAAGTGGTTTACTTCGGCTCTCTCTTGTTTGTTCATATAGGCCTGAAGTGATATGAACTTTCCTCTTATTACTGCTTTTGCTGCATCTCAGAGATTCTGATATGTCGTTTTTTCATTTTCATTTGTCTGTATATATCTTTTGATTTCTGCACTTATTTCATCTTTGACCCATTCATTTTTTAGAAGTATGTTGTTTAGTTTCCACATTTTTGTGGGTATTTCCACCTCTTTTTTGCAGTTGAATTCTAGTTTCAAGGCTTTATGATCAGAAAATATGCTTGGTACAATTTCAATTTTTCTAAATTTGCTGATATTGTCTTTGTGGCCCAACATATGGTCAATTCTTGAGAATGTTCCATGTACACTAGAGAAAAATGTATACTCTGTCGCTTTCGGATGAAGTGTCCTGTAGATGTCTATCATATCCAGGTGTTCTAGTATTTCGTTTAAGGCCACTATATCTTTATTGATTCTCTGTTTGGATGACCGATCTAGAGCCGTCAGTGGTGTATTGAGGTCTCCAAGTATGATTGTATTTTTGTTAGTTTTTGTTTTAAGGTCAATAAGTAGCTGTCTTATATATTTTGGTGCTCCTTGGTTTGGTGCATATATATTAAGGATTGTTATGTCTTCTTGATTCAACTTCCCCTTAATCATTATGAAATGACCATTTTTGTCTCTGAGTACTTTTGTTGTCTTGTAGTCAGCATTATTAGATATGAGTATTGCTACACCTGCTTTTTTTTGGGTGTTGTTTGCTTGGAGTATTGTTTTCCAGCCTTTCACTTTGAATTTGTTTTTATCCTTGTTGCTTAGATGTGTTTCTTGTAGGCAGCATATAGTTGGATTTTCTTTTTTAATCCATTCTGCTACTCTGTGTCTTTTTATTGGTAAGTTTAATCCATTTACATTTAGTGTAATTATTGACACTTGTGGGTTCCCTACTGCCATTTTAGAAATTGCTTTCTGTTAGTTTTGTATCTAGTTTGATTCTTCTCTTTTGTTTTTCTATCATTTGTTTTTGTTTGTTTGTGTTCCATACTTATTTCCTCTGTTGCTACCATTTTTAAGTCAAGTGTTTTTGTGGTGGTTTTTTTAAGGGTGGTTACCATTAAGTAATGAAAAGGGTACCTACCATATTCATTGTAGTACCCTATCTTATAAGTATTTCTGCACTTCATCATCCTTTGCTACTGTTAATCTCCATCCTCTCCCCCCTTTTTTTCCTTTGTTGTCACAGTTTAAGTTTGGTTTTATTGTGTTCTTGGTGGAGCTGTTACTTGTGGTGTTGTTTTCTTTTGTTCTTTGAATCTGGTTGGAAAACCCCCCTTAGTATTTCCTGGAGTGGGGGCTTTCTGTTGATAAATTTTCTCATCTTTTCTGTATTTGTGAATGTTTTTATATCTCCTTCATACTTGAAGGATAGCTTTGATGGGTATAGTATTCTTGGCTGAAAGTTCCTCTCTTTCAGGGCTTTATATATTGGGGTCCACTCTCTTCTAGCTTGTAGAGTTTCTGCTGAGAAATCTGATGATAATCTAATAGGCCTTCCTTTATATGTTGTACTCTTCTTTTCCCTGGCTGCCTTGAGAATTTTTTCTTTGTCATTGGTTTGTGTCATCTTTATTATGATGTGCCTTGGAGTGGGTTTGTTGGGGTTAAGAAAACTTGGTGTTCTGTTGCCTCTTGAATTTGAGGCTTTAGTTCCTTCCACAGGCTTGGGAAGTTCTCATCTATTATTTGTTTGAGTATATTCTCCATTCCATTTTCTTTCTCTTCTCCCTCTGATATGCCTATTATTCTTATGTTATTCTTTCTGATGGAGTCAGAAAATTCCTGTAGGGCTTTCTCATTTTTTATTATTTTTGAGTCTCTTTCTTCTTCTCTCTGTTGTGCCTCAAGTTGTTTGTCTTCTATTTCACTAATCCTGTCTTCAATCTGGGCTGTTCTGTTAGCTAAGCTTGTTACCTCGTTTTTCAGCTCGTGAATTGAGTTTTTCATTTCTGTTTCATTTGTTTTTATAGTTTCAATTTTTTTGGTAATATATTCTTTGTGTTCATTGAGTTGTTTTCTGATCTCCCTATATTGCCTTTCTGTGTTTTCTTGTATATCTCTGAGTATTTTTAAGATTTCTATTTTAAATTCTCTGTCATTTAGCTCCAAGGCTTCCAATATGTTAAGTCTTTTCTCCATAGATTTTTCCACATCTATTTCTGTTACCTCTCTTTCTTTTGTATCCATAATATTCGATTTCCTCTTTCTTATCGACATCTGAGGGTGGTCTTATTGATAGCACTAATTAGAATTAATAAAGAGTAAAAAGAAAAAGAAAAGGGTAAAACACCCCACAAAAAAAACAGTAATAATTTATTATTTCCCCCTTTTTTTTTGTCTTCTCTTTCCCTCCTCTCCCCTCCTCAGGGAAATATCATGCCTATAATGGAGTGCCTGATTTGGGGTGAAGAGTTCAAGGGGCAAAAAAAAGGGCGTAGGGACCTACTAAATGCAAAAAAAAAAAAAAAGGAAGAAAATCTTAGACAAGCATAAGATGATTTGCTTGTAAGTGATGGTCAACTAAGAGATATAATGAGAGGGATAAAAGGGAATCAGAAAAAAGGACCAAAAAAGAATAATAAAGAAGAAAAAATAAAAATAATAAGTAAAAATCTGTTGTATTAAATGGAATGAAGACTAAATACAATGGAGACCTTTGGTTGGGATCCCAAAATGCCACAAAAATAAACAAACAAGAGAAAAAAGAAATAAAAACAAAAGCAAAAAAGAGAAATAAAGCCAAAAAAAAGCCTTGAGTCCCAAAGTGACTAATTTCATGATTGAGTATTATATGGGAGGAAAGTAAAATGAGAAAAGAAAAAACGAATAGAAAGGAAAAAATAAGAAAAAGAGAAAAACGAAGGAAGAAATTAAATAGGAGGAGAAAAAAACAAAATAATGCAAGACAAAAAAAAAACAAAAAAAAAAACAAAAGAGGAGAGAGTGAGAGTTAAGTGTTTTGGAGTATAACCTTAAAGGTGGGTGAGGATGAAGAAGAAAAATAAAATGCAACACTCATGGGTAGTGTAATTCAAGAAAGGGGAAGCATAAGATGGGCAGAGAATAGAAGGACCGAGGTGGAGGAAATAAAGGCAAAAAGATAGAACAAACCAACAACAACAACAACAACAACAACAACAAAAAATTAGTGGATCAAGTTGTAAAGTCTGTGGGTTTTTCTTGATTTTGAGAGGTTAACTTCTTCCTTTTTCTTTTCTCTCCCTCTTCCTAGTCGGTGACTCTGTACCCCAGGCTCTGCCCCTGTGTCACTCTTAGGTAGGGATTTGCAGTTGATGAGATTCTATGGCAATGTCATATAATTGGCTTTAGTCTTGCTGGAAGTAAAGGCTTATTGGCGTTTGCAGGGTCCAACGATGAGAGAGTTTGCTTTCCTGGATTCTCTCTCCTAGTCCCCCCTTTCTGAATTAGCAGCCTGGTGATCCAGCTATAAGGCTGCAACTGCTTCTGCCTGGGGAGTAAGAGGCTCAAAGAGCTGGGAAATCCCCACTCTATCCCCACTCAGTGCAAGGCTTTGGGAAAGGCTCTGACAGTCAGGGCCTCCAGTGTAATCAGGCGGGGGTGGGAGTCAATTGTTGTCAAGGTGACTGTTCAGCGCCTATCATTTAGTTGGACCTCTCAACCCAGGCTTTCCACACTTTGTAGCCTGTTTTTGCAGGGAAGAAGAGGCACTAGTCTCTGCTTACGACTAGTGTAGTATAGACCTTATTATCTGCCAAGTCCTTCTTGTTAGCGTTTATCCCTTAATATGGAGGCTCTATCAAACAGAAGTTGCCCCCGCTCCTTTAGCGAGAGGCACTAAAAAATATCACGCCTCTTGTCTTGGATCGCTGAACTGAGAGAGATCTTATCAATTAGAACCGAGGGTGCGCAGATTTTATGGGTTAAGCTAATTTCAGTGATTGGGTCGCAGCTGTGTTTCCAAAGGTATTTTAGGCTGCCTGCGTGCGCCCCTCCCCCAACGCTTGATTGTTAGCTTGAATGGCTGGGTGAGGTGCCCCGCCCACGGAGAGAATCTCCCAAGCCTCTCCTGCTCGCCCCACCCCTGGCGGCTGGACCGCACCAGGCGCAGGATAATGGAGCCCCCTGGGTGTGCGGGCCAGCAGGGCACCCTGGGCGTGTGGAATGCCCAAGGCACGCGCGCGAATGGGGCGCTTCGGGCACCGGTGGCCGGCGACCCCCACTCGCAGTGTGCGGGCCGCTGGGAACATCAGCCATGCTCAACCAGACCGGGCGCGCGCGCGACGGCTCGTGGCGGCCACTTGCAGTGGCAGTTCGCGGCGGCCGCTCGCGGTGGTGGCTTGCGGGGGCTCGCGGCGGCTCGCGGTGGCGGCTCGCGTCGGCCGCTCACGGCGGCTCGCAGTTCCCAAGTATATGGGCTGACTCACCGCAGGCGCACTCCCTCGTGGCTTGAATGAGTGTTGCTGCTGCGGTAGCTTCCTTCACACCCTCGTCTCTCAGATTCAAGTGATAACAGTCCTTTTGCTTTCAGTTTGTGTGGAACTCCGGAATGCTCCGAGGATAAATTTTTCTGTTTCTAGTTGATAAATTTGTTGTGATTTAGGGGAGAGCTGTCGGACGCGCTTCTCACAGCGCCATTTCCGTGACGTCAGTCATTGGTATTTTAATCAGTATTTCATTGAATTTATATATTGCTTTGGGTAATATAGACATTTTAATGATGTTTATTCTTCCTAACCATGAGCACGGTATATGCCTCCACTTATTCATATGTTCCTTCATTTCTTTTATCTATGTTTTATAGTTTTCTGAGTACAAGTTTTTAATCTCCTTGGTTAGATTTATTCCTAGGTACTTTATATTTTTGGTTGCAATGGTAAAGGGAATTGATTCCTTGATTTCTCTTTCTGACAGTTCATTATTAGTGTATACAAATGCTTCTGATTTCTGAGTATTGATTTTATATCCTGCCACATTGCTGAATTCATTTATCAGGTCTAGTATTTTTTTGACTGAGACTTTAGGGTTTTCTATGTACAATATCATACCATCTGCAAATAATGATAGTTTTACTACTTCTTTTCCAATTTGGATTCCTTTTATTTCTTTTTCTTGTCTGATTGCTGTGGCTGGACTTTCAGGACTATGTTGAATAAGAGTGGTGAAAGGGGGCACCCCTGCCTTGTTCCTGATCTTAAGGGGATTGCTTTTAATTTTTACCCATTGAGTATGATGTTGGCTGTGGGTTTGTCATAGATGGCCTTTATCATGTTGAGGTATGTTCCCTGTATTTCCACTTTGCTGAGAGTTTTGATCATGAATGGGTGCTGGATTTTATCAAATGCTTTTTCTGCATCTATTGAAATTATCATATGGTTTTTCTCCTTCTTTTTGTTTATGTGATGAATCACATTGATTGATTTATGAATATTGTACCAGCCTTGCCTCCCCAGGATAAATCCCACTTGATCATGATGTATGATTTTTTTCATATATTGCTGGATCCGGTTTGCTAATATTTCGTTGAGGATTTTTGCATCTATGTTCATCAGGGATATTGGCCTATAATTTTCTTTTTTTGTGTTGTCTTTGCCTGGTTTTGGAATCAGAATTATGCTCGCCTCATAAAAGGAGTTTGGAAGTCTTCCTTCCCCTTGAATTTTTTGAAATAGCTTGAGAAGGATAGGAGTTAGTTCTTCTTTGAATATTTGGTAGAATTCTGTTGTGAAGCCAGCAGGCCCTGGACTTTTCTTTTTTGGGAGTTTTTTTATAGCTGTTTCAATCTCATTGTTGTAGTTGGTCTGTTTAGGTTTTCTGATTCTTCCAGATTGATTTTTGGAAGATTATATGATTCAAGAAATTTGTCCATTTCATCTAGGTTGTCTAGTTTTTTGGTATACAGTTCTTCATAGTATTTTCTTATGATATTTTGTATTTCTGTTGTGTCAGTTGTTAATTCTCCACTCTCGTTTCTAATTTTATTTATTTGAGTCCTCTCTCTTTTTTCTTGATGAGTCTCGTTAAAGGTTCATTGATCTTGTTTACCTTTTCAAAGAACCAGCTCCTGGTTTCATTGATTCTCTGTATTGTTTCTTTAGCGTCTATGTCATTTATTTCTGCTCTGATCTTTATTATTTCCTTCCTTCTACTAGCTCTGGGCTTTACTTGCTGTTCTTTTTCTAGTTCTTTTAGATGCAGGGTTACGTTGTTTATTTGAGCTTTTTCTAGCTTCTGAAAGTGTGCCTGTAGTGCTATGAACTTCCCTCTCAGCACTGTTTTTTCTGTGTCCCATAAATTTTGAATTGATGTATGCTCATTATCGTTTGTTTCTAGGAATTTTTAAATTTCTTCTTTGATCTCAATGTTAACCCATTCATTATTTAATAACATGCTATTTAGTTTCCAAATGTTTAAATGTTTTTCAATTTTTCTATTGTGGTTGATTTCTAGTTTAATGCTATTGTGATCAGAGAAATTGTTCGATATGATTTCAATCTTCTTAAATTTGTTGAGACAACTTTTGTGCTCCAGGATGTGGTCTATTCTAGAGAATGTACCATGAGCACTTGAAAAGAATGTATATGCTGCTGTTTTAGGGTGAAAGGTTCTGAAGATATCTATTAAATCGAGTTGATCTAATATGTCCTTTAAGTCTGCTGTTTCTTTGTTAATTTTCTTTCTTGAGGATCTATCTAATGATGTTAATGGGGTATTGAAATCCCCTACTATTATTGTATTGCTGTTGATCTCACCCTTTACGTCCATCAAAGTCTACTTTATATATTTAGGTGCTCCTATATTAGGTGTGTAGATATTTATAATGGTTATATCTTCCTTTTGGATTTTTCCCTGTATCATTATGTAGTGACCTTCTTTATCTCTAACTATGGTCTTTGTTTTAAAGTCAATTTTGTCTGATATAAGTATTGCTACCCCAGCTTTTTTTTCATTTCCATTTGCATAAAATATTTTTTCCATTCTTTTATCTTCAGTCTGTGTGCATATTTTGATTTGAGGTGTGTCTTTTGTAGACAGCATATGTATGAGTCCTGTTTTCTTATCCATGCAGCTACCCTATGTCTCTTTATTGGATCATTTAATCCATTAACATTTAAGGTTATTACTGATATGTTATTGTTTATTGCCATTTTTTTCTTTAAAACTGTATTCCTCTTTTCTTGTATTTTTTTTCCTTTGATCTGTTTACAACAGG
Organism: Saccopteryx bilineata; assembly: GCF_036850765.1. NCBI lineage: Eukaryota > Metazoa > Chordata > Mammalia > Chiroptera > Emballonuridae > Saccopteryx > Saccopteryx bilineata. The sequence continues at coordinate 200,233,990 of NC_089493.1, read as the reverse complement.
TCCCTTAACATTTCTTGCAGCCTTGGTTTGGTTGCAGTGAATTCCTTGAGTTTTTTTTTTTTGTGTGTGTGTGTGTAAAGCTTTTTATTTCTCCTTCAATTTTAAATGATAGCCTTGCTGGATAAAGTAGTCTTGGTTGTAGGTTCTTGTTCTGCATTACTTTGAATATTTCTTGCCATTCCCTTCTGGCCTCAAGTGTTTCTGTTGAGAAGTCAGAAGTCATCCTTATGGGGGCTCCTTTGTAGGTGATAGTCTTTTTTTCTCTAGCAGCTTTTAATATTTTCTCTTTATCACTTAGCTTTGGTACTTTAATTATGATGTGTCTTGGTGTTGGTTTCTTTGGGTTTCTCCTTAATGGAGTTTTCTCTGCTGCCTGAACATGTGCAATGTTTTCCTGCCTTAATTGGGGGAAGTTTTCTGCTATGATTTGTTTGAACAAAGTCTCTATCCCTTGTTCTTTCTCTTCTTTTTCAGGAACCCTTTGATGCGGATGTTGTTTCTCTTCATGTTGTCACAGAGCTCTCTTAGAGTTTCCTCAGACTTTTTGAGTCTCTTTTCTTTTTTCTGCTCTGCTTCCATGCCTTTATTTATCATGTCCTCTAACTCGCTGATTCAATTCTCTGCTTCATTTATCCTCCTTTTAATTTCTTCCATTGTATTCTTTATTTCAGATATTGTATTTGTCATTTCTGACTGATTCTTTTTTATTATTTCAATGTCCTTTTTTATATTTGTTATCTCTTTATTTAGGTTTTCATAATGGCCATCTATGGTTGTTCTAATATCATTGAGCATCCTAACAATCATTATTTTAAACTCTGCATCTGGTATTTTGGTTATATCTGATTCACTTAGGTTTTTTTCTGGGTATTTCTCTTGGTTTATTTGTGTTGTATTTCTCTGCCTCCGCATTTTCTCTTCACGGGAGTGGCTGTGATCATGCGCTCGTGTGCACATACGTTGTTGGCCTTGGACTTTGCCCCGCCCCCATGTGTGACGTTATGCTCGGTCCTGAGGGCACTGGCGAGCACCTTTGCTCAGCTGCGGGTCTCAGCCTGTTTCCGGGCTTTCACCCTGCCCTTGCAGGAGGAGCCCACTCGAGAAATGGCTGCTAGCCTTGGCTGTACCACTGGGCAGTAATGCGTGCCCAAGCTCAGCTCAGTAGCAGAACTCCGCCTCTTCTGGGCTTTTGGCTCCACCTTTGTGGAAGGAGCTGGCCACCAAGTGAGACCGCAAGCCTGGGTTGCACAGGCGGGGAAAGGCTGTGCTCCTCTGCCCTTGCCCCGGGGCTTGTCTCCTCCCTTTCCGGAGTTCCCGCCCTTCTTCCGCAGGCTGGATTACAGGCTGCCCGCAGCTGCGTTTGACCACTTTTGCACACTCCCTTCCCTCAGCCAGGCAAGATTGAGCTCACACCTGAGCCCAGTGGTGGCCAGCTGACTTCCGCCCCTGACAGCAGAACCGCACTTTTGTCTCCCGCTGCCGCTGGCCCTCCGGCGAGCCCTCAGCCGCATGGGTGGGGGCATTGTAGCTCGAACCCTAAGACTCACTGCTGTAGACCCAGAAGCTCCCTCCTTCTATACAACTCTGCTCTGAGTCCTGTGGGGGAGCTTGTTTGGCTGCTCTCCTGCTTCTCTTTGCTGATATTGTTTCCGGGGGAAATATTCACTTCAGCTTTGGGGAGTGACTTGTCCCAGGGGTTAGGCTGCCTATCTCCCAAAATGTTTCTCCCAGTGCCTCCCAGATTATACTCTCTTCCTGTCTCTCTGGTCCTCTCCCCTCTCCCTTCGTCCCCAGGAGCCCCGGGTGAGTGTTTGTGAGAGAGATGTTCTGCGTGGTTCCTTTAAGAAGGATCCTGGGTCTGAGAAATCAGACTCTTTCTCACAAACAGTATCCTGACTTATTTCCAGCTAAATACTGTCCTTACGCCTCTTCTGGGCTTTGGCGCTGCAGGCTGGGGCTTTGTTTTTTGGGCTCAGGACCCTTTACCCTCTGCTAAACTCACTTCCTGCCACGCTAGTCTCTCCCTGCTGCCGTTCGCTCCGAGGAGCTGGGCAGCCTTCCACATTTCCACTTTTCCTACCAGTCTCGGTGTGGCTTCTTCAGTGTTCCTTGGTTGAAGAGTCCTCTTAATTTAGTCCAGTGTTGGTTTTTCCAGATGATGGTTTCAAAAATTAGTTTGTATTCCACTTTGGTTCTGGGAGGTAGATGTTGGTACGTCTGCCTACTCCAGCACCATCTTGTCTCCCTCGTCACCCTTAAAATTTTAATTCACCTCATTGCCTCAAGACTTCAGCTCACTGATGGGCTCAAAGAACAAAACAAAACAAAACAAAAACCCTCTATACATTTTCTTTCCTATTCTTATTGTTGGGATAAGGACAATGTTTTCCTGTGATTTTCTGTAGTATAGGCACAGGTAAACTCTGAATGGGTCGTTAAGCACTATTCTTAGTGAAAAATTAAGAACTATAATAAGATACATAACATATTGTCATTTAACTAAGTTAAAACTTTTGCACATTTTACAATTTTCATTTTGTAAAAGAATATTTAGATCAACAGAAAGACATTGAATACATTAAAATTGTTGCTTGGGGATAAAGATAAGGAAAATAGAATAGACAAATACAAATTAATTCAAGAATGAATGAATAGAGCAAGAGAAAATTTTTTTTTATTAATTTTAATGGGGTAACATTGATAAATCAGGGTACATATGTACAGAGAAAACATCTCTAGGTTATTCTGACATTCAATTATGCTGTATTACCATCGCCCAAAGTCCAACTGTCTTCCATCACCTTCTAAATGGTTTTCTTTGTGCCCCTCACCTGTCCCAACCCCCGTCCTCTCCTCCCCACCCCCCATAACCACCACACTCTTGTCCATGTCTCTGAATCTCATTTTTATGTCCAACCTATGTATGGAATCATATAGTTTTTACTTTTCTCAAATTTACTTATTTCGCTCAGTATAACGTTCTCAAAGTCCATCCAGGTTGTTGTAAATGATCCAATGTCTTAATTTCTTATGGCTAAGTAGTAAGTATTCCATAGTATATATGTACCAAAGCTTTTTTTTTTCTTTTCATTTTTCTGAAGCTGGAAACAGGGAGAGACAGTCAGACAGACTCCCGCATGCGCCCGACCGGGATCCACCTGGCACGCCCACCAGGGGCGGTGCTCTGCCCCCCAGGGGGCGATGCTCTGCCCATCCTGGGCGTCGCCATATTGTGACCAGAGCCACTCTAGCGCCTGGGGCAGAGGCCACAGAGCCATCCCCAGCGCCCGGGCCGTCTTTGCTCCAATGGAGCCTCGGCTGCGGGAGGGGAAGAGAGAGACGGAGAGGAAAGCGCGGCGGAGGGGTGGAGAAGCAAATGGGCGCTTCTCCTATGTGCCCTGGCCGGGAATCGAACCCGGGTCCTCCGCACGCTAGACCGACGCTCTACCGCTGAGCCAACCGGCCAGGGCTGTACCAAAGCTTTTTAATCCACTCATCCACTGACAAACACTTGGGCTGTTTCCAAATCTTTGCTATTGTGAACAATGCTGCCATAAACATGAGGGTGCATTTCTCCTTTTGAAACAGTGCTATGGTGTTTCTGGGGTATATTCCTAAAAGTGGGATAGCTGGGTCAAAAGGCAGTTCCATTTTTAATTTTTTGAGGACTCTCCATACTGTTTTCCACAGTGGCTGCACCAGTCTGCATTCCCACCAGCAGTGCAGGAGGGTTCCCTTTTCTCCACATCCTCGCCAGCAATTATTCTGTGTTGTTTTGTTGATGAGTGCCATTCTGACTGGTGTGAGGTGATATCTCATTGTGGTTTTAATTTACATATCTCTAATGATTTAGTGATGTTGAGCATTTTTTCATGTGCCTATTGGCCATCTGTATGTCCTCTTTGGAGAAGTGTCTATTCATTTCTTTTGCTCATTTTTTGATTGGATTGTTTGTCTTTCTAGTGTTGAGTTTTACAAGTTCTTTATAAATTTTAGTTATTAACCCCTTATCAGATGTTTTGTTGAATATGTTCTCCCATTGTGTAGTTTGTCTTTTTATTCTGTTCTAATTGTCTTTAGCTGTGCAAATCTTTTTAGTTTGATATAGTCCCATTTGTTTGTCCTGTCTTTTATTTCACTTGCCCGTGGATATAAATCAGCAAATATATTGCTGCAAAAGATGTCAGAGAGCTTACTGCCTATATTTTCTTCTAAGATGCTTATGGTTTTATGGCTTACATTTAAGTCTTTTATCCATTTAGAGTATATTTTCATGAATGTTGTAAGTTGGTGGTCTAGCTTCATTTTTTTGCAGGTAGCTGTCCAATTTTCCCAACACCATTTATTGAAGAGGCTGTCTTGACTCCATTGTATTCTCTTACCTTCTTTGTAAAATATCAGTTGTCCATAAACGTGTGGGCTTTTTTTCTGGGTTCTCTGTTCTGTTCCATTGATATACTTGCCTGTTCTTATACCAGTACCAGGCTGTTTTGAGTACAATGGCATTGTAGTATAACTTTATATTTGGAAGTGTGATACCTCCAACTTTATTCTTCCTTTTCAAGATTGCTGAGGCTATTCGTGTTCTCTTTTGGTTCCATATAAATTTTTGGAATATGTGTTCTATATCTTTGAAGTATGTTATTGGTATTTTAATTGATATTGCATTGAATTTATAAATTACTTTGGGTAATATAAACATTTTAATGATGTTTATTCTTCCTAACCACGAGCATGGTATATGCTTCCACTTGTTTATATCTTCCCTGATTTCTTTTATTAATGTTTTATAATTTTCTGACTACAAGTCTTTAATCTCCCTGGTTAAATTTATTCCTAGGTACTTTATTTTTTTGGTTACAATGGTTAAGGGAATTGCTTCTTTAATTTCTCTTTCTGACAGTTCATTGTTAGTGTATAAAAATGGCTCTGATTTCAGAGTATTAATTTTATATCCTGCCACCTTGCTGAATTCATTTATCAGGTCCAGTAGTTTTTTGACTGAGACTTTAGGGTTTTCTATATTCAATATTATATCATCTGATATACATAATGATAGTTTTCCTTATTCTTTTCCAATTTGGATGCCTTTTATTTCTTCTTCTTGTCTGATTGCTATGGTTAGGACTTCCAGGACTATGTTGAATAAGAGTGGTGAAAGAGGGCTCCCCTGCCTTGTTCCTGATCTTAAGAGGATTGCTTTTAATTTTTGCCCATTGAGTATCAGTATGATGGTTTGTCATAGATGGCCTTTATAATGTTGAGGTATGTTCCCTGTATTCCCACTTTGCTGAGAGTTTTGATCATGAATGGGTGCTGAATTTTATCAAATGCTTTTTCTGCATCTATTAAAATTATCATGTGGTTTTCTCCTTCCTTTTGTTTATATGATGAATCACATTGATTCATTTACAAATATTGTACCAGCCTTGCCTCTCAAGAATAAATCTCACTTGATCATTTTGTATGATTTTTCTCAGATATTGCTGGATCCTGTTTGCTAATATTTTGTTGAGGATTTTAGCTTCTAAATTTATCGGGGATATTAGCGTATAATTTTCTTTCTTTGTGTTGTCTTTGTCTGGTTTTGGAATCAGAATTATGCTTGCCTCATAAAAAGAGCTTGGAAGTTTTCCTTCCTCTTGAATTTTTTGAAATAGCTTGTGAAGGATAGTAGTTAGTTCTTCTTTAAATATTTGGTATAAATCACTTGTGAAGCCATCAGGCCCAGGACTTTTTTTAGGGGGAGTTTTTGGATAACACTTTCGATCTCATTTGTTGTAATCTATTTGTTTAGGTTTTCTGATTCTTCCAGATAAATTTTTGGAAGATTATATGTTTTAAGGAATTTGTCCATTTCATCTAGGTTGTCTAGTTTTTTGGCATACAGTTCTTCATAGTATTTTCTTACAATATTTTGTGTTTCTGTTGTGTCAGTTTTTATTTCTCCACTCTCGTTTCTAATTTTATTTATTTGAGTCCTCTCTTGTCCTTGATGAGTCTGGTTAAAGGTTCATTGACCTTGTTTACCTTTTCAAAGACCAGCTCCTGGTTTCATTGATTCTCTCTATTGTTTCTTTAGCCTCTATGACATTTTTTCTTTTCTGATTTTTATTATTTTCTTCTTTCTACTACCTCTGAGCTTTACTTGCTGTTTTTTTTTTTTTAGTTCTTTTAGATGCAGGGTCAAGTTATTTGAGATTTTTCTAGCTTGTTAAGGTATGCCTGTAATGCTATGAACTTCCCTCTCAGGACTGCATTGTTTCATAAATTTTGAGTTGATATATGCTCATTATCATTCATTTGTAGGAATTTTTTTATTTCTTGTTTGACCTCATTGTTAACCCATTCATTATTTAATAAAATGCTATTTAGTTTGCAAGTGTTTGAGTATTTTTCAGTTTTTCTGTTGTGGTTGATTTCTAGTTTCATGCCATTGTGATCAGAGTAAGTGCTTGATATGATTTCAATCTTCTTCAATTTGTTGAGACAACTTTTGTGCCCTAACATGTGGTCTTTCCTAGAGAATGTACCATGAGCACTTGAAAAGAATGTATATTCTGCTGCTTTGGGGTGAAAGGTTCTGAAGATTATTAAATTGAGTTGATCTAGTATGTCCTTTAAGTCTGCTGTTTCTTTGTTAATTTTCTTTCTTGAGGATCTATCTAGTGATGTTAGTGGAGTATTGAAATCCCCTATTATTATAATACTGCTGTTGATCTGGCCCTTCAAATCCATCAAAGTTTTTTTTTATATATTTAATTGCTCCTATATTAGGTGTGTAGATATTTATAATGGTGTGTAGATATTATCTTCCTGTTGGATTGCTCCCTTTATTATTATGTAATGACCTACTTTATCTCTTACTATTGCCTTTGTTTTAAAGTCCATTTGTCTGATATATTATTGCTACCCCAGCTTTTTTTTTATTTCCATTTGCGTGAAATATTTTTTTCCATCTTTTTATCTTCAGAGTATGTGCATCTTTTGTTTTAAGGTGTGTCTCTTGTAGACAGCATATGTATGGGTCCTGTTTTTTTATCCATGCAGCTACTCTATGTCTTATGATCAGATCATTTAATCCATTTACATTTAAGGTTATTATTGATATGTAGTTGCTTATTTCATTTTATTCTTTAAAACTGTATACCTCTTTTGCTATATTCTTTTCCCCCTTTGATCTGTTTACAGCAGACCCCTTAGCATTTCTTGCAGCATTGGTTTGGTTGTAGTAAATTACTTCAGTTTTTTTTTTTGTCTGGAAAGCTTTTTATTTCTCCTTCAATTTTAAATGATAGCCTTGCTGGATAAAGTAGTCTTGGTTGTAGGCTCTTGTTCTGCATTTGAATATTTCCTGTCATTCTCTTTTGGCATCTAGTGCTTCTGTTGAGAAGTTGGAAGTCATCCTTATGGGGGTTCTTTTGTAGGTGATAGCCTTTTCTTCTCTAGCAGCTTTTAATATTTTCTCTTTATCATTTAGCTTTGGTATTTTAATTATGATGTGTCTTTTTGTAGATTTCCTTGGGTTTCTCTTTAATGGAGTTCTCTGTGCTTCTTGAACATGTGCAATGTTTTCCTGCCTTAATTGGGGGAAGTTTTCTGCTATGATTTGTTTGAACAAAGTCTCTATCCCTTGTTCTTTCTCTTCTTCTTCAGGAACCCCTATGATGCGGATGTTGTTTCTCTTCATGTTGTCACAGAGCTCTCTTAGAGTTTCCTCAGACTTTTTGAGTCTCTTTGCTTTTTTCTGCTCTGCTTCCTTGCCTTCATTTATCTTGTCCTCTAACTTGCTGATTCAATTCTCAGCTTCATCCATTGTACTTTTAATTTCTTCCATTGTGTTCTTTATTTCTGATATTGTATTTGTCATTTCTGACTGATTCTTTTTTATTATTTCAATGTCCTTTTTTATTTGCTATTTCTTTATTTAGGTGTTCACAATGACCATCTATTTTTGTTCTAAGATTTTTGAGCATCCTAATAATCATTATTTTAAACTGCATTTAGTAATTTGTTTATATCTGACTCATTCAGGTCCTTTTCTGGGGATTTCTCTTGATTAATTTTTGTTGCATTTCTCTGCCTTCACATTTTGTCTGTGTAAAAAAGGTTTTGGCCACTGGAGTCCACTTGGTGTGGCCTCTGTGTTCCCTAGGTGTGGTCTGTCTGCAAGCCTGCAAACCCCTCTGCTGCTGCTGCTTAGTGTGTTTGGGTATGGGTGTTGCTGGTGCCAGCCCACTGGGTCTGTTGCTGTGGTTTCTGTTTCTCCTTCAGGGAGGGGCTGTGATAATGTGCTTGTGTTTGTGGCCTCGGCCTTCACCTTTCCCCGCGGGTGGGGTTATGTGCTGTGCCCGGCCTCAAGCCTTAACCTCAGGGGCACCAAGGGCCGGTGGAGCTGCCTGCCCTTGCTCAGTTGTTGGACTCTGCTTGTTCTGGGCTTTCACTCCACCCCCACAGGAGGAGCTGGCTCCTGTGTTAGGCCACAGGTTTTGGTTCCCACAGCTGGTGAGGCTGCACTCCTGTACCTTTGCTCAAGGGTAGGTCTTCGCTCCTTCCGGTGCTACTGCCCTTCCCCCCCAGGCTGAATTGCAGGCAGCTGGGCTTGACTACTTTTGCACCTTTCCTCTGTCCCAGCCTGACAAGACTGAGCTCACACCTGGGCCTCAGTTGTGGCCAGCCGGTTTCTGCCCTTGCCCACAGAACCGCGCTTTTGCGTCCCGCTGCCGCCTGCCCTTGGGAGAGCCCTCAGCCATGTAGGTGGGGGTGCTGCAGCTCAGATCCTAACACTTACTACTCTCATCCAGAAAGCTCCCTCCTCCTAAATGACTCTGCTGTAAGTACCATGGGAGAGCTTGTTTGGCTGGTGTTCTGCTTCCCTTTGCTGGTATTGCTGTTTCCAGGGGAAATATTTACTTCAGATTTGGGGAGTGACTCAGCCCAGGGGTTAGGTTGGCTGTCCCTCAAAGCGTTTCTCCCTGTGCCTCCTAGATTACACTCTCTTCCCGCTGCTTCAGTCCTCTCCCCTCTTTCCATCCCCCAGAGCCCCGAGTGATTGGTTGTGAGAGAGGTTTTCTGCATGGTCCCTTTAAGAAGAATCCTGTGTCTAAGAAATCAGTCTCTCACAAACAGTACCTTAACTTGTTTCCAGCTAAATCCTGTCCATATGCCTCTTATAGGCTTTGGGGCTGCAGGCTGGGTCTTTGTTCCTGGGGCTTAGGACCCTCCCCTCTCTGCTATACTCACTTCCTGCCACACAAGTCTCTCTGGGCTGCCCATTGCTCCGGGGAGCTGAACAGCCCTCCACGTTTCCACTTTTTTTACCAGTCTCAGTGTGGCTTCTTCAGTGTTCCTTGTTTGAAGAGTCCTCTTAGTTTAGTCCAAAGTTGGTTGTTAGGCAGATAAAATATATTATGCTCACTTTGTTAAAGATGGCACTGCCCACGTGGAGGCCTGTTGCCCAGGTGATATTAATGTGTGCTGGGGGCAGGCTGTGGGCAGGCAGGATCCTTGTAGCCTGGGGCTTGGTTTTAGGACTAAGCCTTTTCCACCCTTTTTGATGTGGGTTGGTGCAAGTCTCTGACTTTGTATTAGAGACTTCCCTATTTTGTATATTGGATTAAAGGTTTTGATTTCTGCACTATAAAATGGGGGCAGAATGGGAGCTTGTTCTCTCGGTTCCTGAGATTAGCATTAGAGGAGAGAGCAGAGAGGAGAGCAGAGAAAGGCCATGTGGAGGAGGCCAGGAGAAGCAGCCAAGATGGTGGAGTGTTGAGTGAGAAGCCAGTTTGTGCAGAGTTTGTGCAGGGAGAAGGAAGGAGATGGGGAACAGAGGTGAATAAGTCTGGTGAGCTAGAAACCTTTGATTCTAGGAAACTCGGATAAGTCAGTAGCTTTGTGAGCACTGAATGTGAGTGGGTTTTGGAGTCCAGTGTGTGTTTTTACTTGCCCGCCGGGTGCAAGCTAGGATTAAAGATGATGGCCCACCAGTTTTTGTCTCCGTTGTTTCTTTACCGACTTTTTGAATCGAATGCGAACCTGCATGGGCCTGGCTGCTGTGGTGGAGGCCGTGTATACTGGCTTCACATTGGTTTTTCCAGGTGATTGTTTTTAAAATTATGTTGTAATCCACTTTGGTTCTGGGAGGTGGAAGTTGGTATGTCTGCCTACTCCATCGCCATCTTCAAGAAATTTTTATTAAACAAGGTTGATTGCCTGACCAGGCAGTGGTGCAGTGGATAGAGCATCGGATTGGGATGCAGAGGGCCCAGGTTCGAGACCCCGAGCTCGCCAGCTTGAGCATGGGCTCATCTGGTTTAAGCAAAAGCCCACCAGCTTGAACCCAAGGGGTTACTCAGTCTGCTGAAGTCCCGCAGTCAAGGCACATATGAGAAAGTAGTCAATGAACAACTAAGGTGTTGCAATGTGCAATGAAAAACTAATGATTGATGCTTCTCACTTCTCTCCATTCCTGTCTGTCTGTCCCTGTCTATCCCTCTCTCTGACTCACTCTCTGTCTCTCTAAAAAGTAAATAAATAAATTTAAAAAAATTAAACAAGGTTGATTATGTGCAATAAACTGAGGAGTTACATAAACTCAGTCTTCTGTATCTGAGATCAGAGATATAAATAAATATCAAACACAAAATAAATCAGATAATAGAACATTATCTTATTCTACTTATATTGTAATAAGTACTCTGTACATTCCCATCATCTTCATACAAGTCAGAATATGCTGCCCAAAATATATTTCTTGTTTTTTGTTTTGATTTTACTGTCTTGTGAAATATAATATGTAGCTCACTAAATTGTATAATATTTAATAGTATACATTTTTTGATAACTCTATGTAGTTCATAGGAAGATGAAACAATGTCTGACATAATAGAACACAAGTATTATTCTATTTGGGGGAAATAGTAAAACAAAATACTGAAAACATACATTGGGGGAAATATTGTATTTATTGATAATATTAATTTTTTTCCTAGAGATGATTTTAGTCTTGCTTGTCCATTTGAGGTATAGGCAGAAGACAAAGTAATTTAAACTCTACCATTTGGAGTGTCTTGGTCAGCTAATTTACCAATTGTCTACCCTTAGGATTTTTTATTAGACTCATGAGGTGATTAGATTTTAAGTAAGATCACTTTCAAATCTTATAATAAGAGAGACCCAGAAGGCCAATGACTGGTTGGACCTGAAGCAGTTTAGATAAGATACTAGGAGATTAAGACCTAAGACAAGACACTTTGGTAAGGAAAAAAAAAAAGAGAGAGGTCTTTGTAGACTGAGATTCATCAAAGTAGCTTAAAGAAAGCAAACCATTAAACATTGAAAGAATAATGAACTTTAACTAATGGTCTCTATAGATAAGGTCTTCAGTAAAAGTGAATAAACCTTTACTCTCTTGCCTAGATAAACACCTCAGTATGAGTCTTGTTGGCTCTATAGATTTAGAAACTGAAACTTCTGACACAAAACCACTTATGAGTATTCTGAAAAGAATTTAAAATTTTTAACCAAAAGCAGAGACTGAACTAAAGATTTGTGTATCAGTGGTTTATCTGGAAAATGATGGGACATGGCTATAGGGAGCATAACTCAGGTACCAGTGAGAGGAAGCAGGGAAAGGTGAAGAGTACACATAAAAGTGTGTTATTGGATTGTTCACTGGGCATGACCATTGGAGTTCAATCCCATTGATACCTTCTAAGGATTAACAGACTATTACTCAAATTGTCCACAAATGATCTCCAGGAAAAGTACTTGTCCCTTTCTTTTTGAGAGCATCCCTGGGTGGGTTAGCAAATCATGTCTCATGTTTCTGAGCTGTGCATGTGTGTATGCCACACTATCCCTCACCAGAGTCCCACATCAGAGCATTGAAAAAGCACTATGAGAAGCAGAAGTCACATGAAGCATGCTTGAGCCAAGGTACTGTCAACATATCCTTAGTGGAATTCGGCAGGAAACTTCACAGAATCAGGTGATCCTGAGAGCATGCATGACAGAGTACAAGAGTGTCTGATTCACCCTCTTAGACTCTGGAAGTTTCAGCAGGAAAATCAGGTGTTTGAATTCTCTCCATCTGGGATTTGAGAGACAGGCAGTTCTTCCCTATGATCCATAGGGAAATTTACTTTTCATTTTCTCCTGGATAGCCTCAAGTCTGTTGTTTAGTGTCACAACCATTGTCTGGATCTTTGACTAATCTTTCAATATACTCAAGGTTCTATACAGAGCTGCTGGGCTTTGACATTTTTCTAAAATACTATATTTCTATTTTGTGAAAAAACTAACATATATTTTAAGTGTGGGGGTTAGATAGGGAACCAGCACTTCTCAGAGGTAAGCACTCTTTGAAATAAAAAACATTTTTATTCATACACACTTGAGAAATCGTTTCCTCCTGATGTTTTCTTTACTTTTTTCACAGAGTTGTCAGAGGTTTTCTGTGCCTTTGAACAGCCTTCTCAGGGCTGGAGATGTCTCATTTAAAGCTTGCTTTCTCCATATTCCAATAAACTCAATCCACATTATCTTCATAGCAGAAACTCAATATGCTGGTTTTCAATCAGTCATAATGAGGATTTTTAAATCTCAGGGTACATTATCTCTATCTTAACTCACCACACAAAAGCAGTAGAAGCATTTATTTCCTCTTTGACAAGGATCTCTCTGGGCAATACTATTAGTTGTCAAAAGTATTTTCTACCTCCAGGTGAAAAGTAAATTGTTGTAAGAAAGAAAAAATATTGAAGTTCTCCAAAAATATTTCTTAAAATTAATTATTTATTTATTTTAATATGTTTAGAAAAGTGAAACAAATAAGGTCATTTAGAAAAGGTAATAGGATGTAATCTTTAGCAAAAGAAGTCTTCGGGACAGACTTCTGATAAAAAAGTAAGACATTTGGCATCAATAAAAGAGATGTCAGCAGGTGACTGTGAGAAGATTGGAGGTAAAATTGTAAGAGAAACAGTGAAGGGAGCCAGCTGAAGGTTAGATTTGGCTCATAAACTCAAGAAAAAAATGGATAAATATTGGTGAAAACCTCCAATACATTTTGAATAATAAAATAAAAAATTTACAATCTCAACTTCCAATTCAGGATTTAAAATATTTGAAACTGCTCATTCAGAATATTAAAAATAATACATGCAGTATCCTTTTGATATAGTTTTGTGTCTCTAATGGGACTTACATTGCTATAAACATATTTTCCTCTCTTTTATAATTATTTACAGTTTTCTCTCAGTATGAAATCTAAATCATTTCATTTTTTTCATAGACCTGTATAAAAAAGATTATATATGAAATAACAAAGAGTCCAAGATATATCCATTAAAATAGTTTTGATCTGCATTTAGCATAGCTAGAGTATTAACTGGGACAATCATATTGCTGAGTTTTGAACTGGCTTTTGCAATAGGGGTAGGGAAGACATGCAACCAAGCAGGAAAAAGAGGAAGAGAGATTCTGCTATTTAGTAGGGTCCAAGGTTTTAAAGGGGAAAAGGTTGAAGTTAGGAATTTTAAATAAAGATGAAGCTTTTCTCATGACTTTTCAGTTCTGGGCCCCTGGCTTCAGTTTCCCTTTGTGGCCTCTCCTGAGGGCCCACAAGGCCCTCACATAGGTATTAAGGTGAAAACCATCTAATTCTGTCTAATTGTTTTTGACTGCTGTATTACCTCTAATTTTCTTAAAGGGTTAGAAAGCAATACTTATTAATCAGAAGATCTTGTAGCTGGCTGCATTTTGAGAAATGTAATAAGAGAGCTTCAAAACTGTGTGTGGTCAAGGCAGATGCTATATTAGGTAGCAGTGCTGATTGTCATTCCTGACAAGTCACATCAATCCTCAGTGCAAATCCATGTCACCTCTTACCTGGGCCATTTTTCTCCTTGATAAACTCCTCTTCCCTGAGGGTGAAGTTCAGATGTCACCTCATCTCACACAATATCACATTTGTCTGAGCTCCCAAAGCACTTGACTGTTATATCATTAAGCCAGAATTCTTTATATTTTGTAAAGGAGGATGAGGAGAAAGGAGGAGGAAACAGAGAAAGGGGGATACATGAAAAAACGGAGACACAAAGGAAAAGTTTTTCTTCTCTGCTCATTCTCTTTGCTCCATGAGCTATAACATATATTTAGTTATATTAATATTTGGTGATTACTTAGGATTACATTTATCTTTTTAAAACTAATAATATTTAACATTTAAAGGATAACTTTAACCTATCCGTGTTATTCATTAAATAAAAAAAAACATTGTTTCTTAAAAGAAAGTCTTCTCTGGGATCCTGTTTTCTTCATATTTTGAAGTCTATTTATCTGTTTTTCTTATAGAATCTCTCATAGTATCTGTGGCTTCCTTTATATTTGGTGGAGGAAGTGGTTAAGAAATAGTATGAGCACAGGTCTTTCCAGAATTCCCACTCCTCTGCGTTTCCCCAGACAATCAGATAATTCAGGACAACAAGTGATTAAGGTTACATCTACCAAGACAGAATCACAGTTTTGACTATTACAAAATTCATTTCTTATCTCCTTTGTTCCATTCTATCACACTTTCACAATAAATTGAGTCATATGTCAGATGTGACATATGACAAAGGTCTGGACAAAGGTCAGAACCAGGAGAGATGAATAGTGTGGGTACACTAATTTTAAATTGTGTCTCATGAAGTGGAATACATGTGTGCATGAAGAGTTAGTGCAAATATATTTTATTACTTGATTTGAACATTTAATTTACCAAGCTTTTAGAGTTTACTTATGCCAGAAACAAATATTTTGTCTTACATTATACTAAAACAGTATTACTTAAAAGAATTCTATTACACTTGCCCCAAATCTTAAAAAGTTTTATTTTACAGATTACTGGAATTGTTTACATCAGCTCCCATAGTGGACTATGAACTTCTGGAGGGCAAAGTATTTTTTATTATCTTTGTATTTCTCAGTACTTAGCAGAGTTCTTAATATAAGACAGGTGTTCAATAAATATTGAATGGCTAAATGGAATCTATCCAAATGTTCTGCTTTCTGTAGAAGTCTTTTATCCTTTGCTTTTGACTTCATAGATCCTCTAATAGTTATTAAATTATTAACTTAATTAAACAGAAACTCTGTGGGGCAACTGGAAGGGCCTTTACTATGTTAGCTACAAGGTCACAAGAACAATCACTTGTGAAATAACTGTAAGGATGTGTCTCTGTACCTCTGAACCTCATTTTTTATTTAGCTGACAAGTTCCTAAATGGATATGTTGTGATATTTGCGATTCTTAATTGCTTCAAGAAAACTCAAAGAACTTCAAAAAGATACTTCTTTTAAAAAGTGAAAAATTGTCTCTCCATTCATAGTCTGTTTTTGTTACAAGTTATTTATGTTGTTACATCCTATTTTTTTAAGTTTCTTAAGTCTAGATCTTTGCTCAGTAAGTACCTCATGAAATATTTCTCTACTGTCCTCAAAAGTCTAAATTACAGGTACACAAGAATTTAAAATGGAGCTTAGTAAACTGAAAGTCAACTTTTTTCAAATGGTTTTTCTTTAGCTTTACCTTTTTCTTCTTATTTTCTCATAAAACATATTCCATTGTGTAGCTGTACAGAGAAAATAGATAACCACAAAAAGGAAATATTTGGATTAGGATTCAAGAGAGAAGTATGCTGGTGGTCTAGATTCAATTGAACCTCTAGGCTGGCTCATGAAAATCTGTCCTCTTTGTCCCTGCATTTTGTACACAAGCATCACCTGGCATATAGCTGAGAAGATGATATGTCCTCAGAACATGTCCTCCGCCATCTTCATTGGTTCTAGGCTATGACCAGAGTCAACACGCAGCATTGCCAGGAAACTGTGCCCTGGAGGAATCATGTTACCCACAGAAGGAATTGAAGGAATATGTGTGGAAGGGCTGCAGTGAACTACAGATTTGTAAAGTGTTTCTCAACATGTGGTCTGGGACCAGTAGCATTTCTCCCCCTCCCCCCCCACAGCCATGGCTTGGTGGGAGCAAGTTGGCCCCAGGCACTGAGAATAGCTCCATGGCCTTGCCTCAGGAGCTAAAATAGGTCAGTTGCCGAGCAACAGAGCAATAGTCCCAGCGGGGGCAGAGCACCCCCACAGGGAGCTTGCCAGGTGGAACCCTGTCAGGGCTCATGTGAGAGTCTGTCTCTCTGCCTCCCTGCTTATCACTTAAGAAAAATAAAAAATAAATAAAAAAAGAATCAATAGATTCTTCAAGAGAATCCTAAGCTTCTGGACACCATTCAGGAATAAAAAGCATGTTCCTTTAGCATTGGTATTTCACTTCTTCTAAGTGGCCTGATTTTTATGTTCTTTTGGATTTTCTCTGTTAGAAATTATTTACTTTGCAAATGAGGTCATAGAGGAGAGCATACACTTCCGTTTCTTCTCAGGACTCAGTGGAATTTTATATGCCTCAATGATCAAATGCCCTAGATGGCAGAGGTTTGGGCACAAATAGAAACAACCTCATAATTTTGGTGATCCACCCGAATGACAGGAGTTTTCAATCATTACTGTTTTTTGAAAAAGTCATTGTGCTCCCTTAAGTGTCCAAGTTACTACAAGGGAATGTCTCCTTAAATATTTTTGAGACCAGGCCTTTTTTTTTTTATGTTGTGATTTGGAGGTTGCTTTCAGAAAGCCTCTGAAGTAGAATATCTTCTTCATCTCACCAAAATTCTTAAATTTCTGATTAGAGATTTTCTTTCTTTTCTTTTCTGAGCTTTATTAAAATATAATTAAGAGATAATTGACATACTACATCATGTACATTTAAGACATACAGTGTGTACCTTTGATAGACTTATATATTGTAAAGTTATGACCACCATAGATTTAACTAACACCTTTATCAGGTCACATTATTAGTATTTTTATTCTTTTATGGTGAGAGCAGTTAAGATCTATTCTCTTAGTAACTTTCTAATAGATAACATAATATCATCAACTATCATTACTACAGGACATTAGATCTTGCAGAACTTATTCATCTTACAGCTGGAACTCATCTTACATTTTGTACCCTTTGACCAACCTCTCCCCATTCCCTGACCCCCGACACCTGGTAACCACCATTCTAGTCTTTATTTTTGTAAGTTTAGTAATTCTGCATATAAGGGGCATCATATAGTGTGTTTCTTTCTTTGTCTGACTTATCTCTGGCTAACCCTCCATCTGTGACAGTAATTCCAGTAGTCAAAGCCAGGCAGGTCCACATTGGATTCGGACAGATAATAGAAAAATTGTGGAGCCAGAAAGCTCTGGGATATTCCATTTAATAAAGTCTCACAATAGTGGACAAGCACACAGGCAGGGGGAAACTGCTTCTTAGGCAAAGGAAGAGCAAAAATTGCCCCTCACAGTGGTGAGCAGGCAACCTACCACCCACAATCCCCTGAGCTCAAGCACCCATAGCCTTTTATAGGCCACACACATGTGGCACTGCCACACACTCATGTACCAATCAGGCAAAGGGTTTGCAGCTGATAAGCCAGTGAGAAAGCCTAACACAGCTGCCCCGCATTGACTTATTGAATACTGGTCAGAGCTCTACACCATGATTTCTGCATAAGACTTATCCCAAGTGAAGATGCATCAGTAATAATGCCCTTATGAACACACAGCCACACCCCTAAGGTTTATGCCAACAAAGTAGGTAATTGGATAAATGGTAAAAGTGTGTACTTGGGAGAGGAAGGCATAGAGAACTAGTTCTCTGAGATTTTATATTTTAGGAATGGGAATTAAAATGAGAAAAAAAATGTGAGTTAGTAATGAGAAGGGGACAGATTAAAACACTACAATGACAATTATCATCTAAAGATCTCCCTATATTAGACCCGTTTCCATAGATCACTTTTAAGGATAATTTTAGTACTGTCAAAATACTTATCTAAGTGTATATACTGTACTTGTTTTAACCACTTGTCTGTATGTGGCTATATTGATTATTTCATTGCCTCTTTGTCCCTCTTAGAATGCTATTCAAACTTCTTACCTTGGCCACCCAGGATCTAGAAGGCTCTACAGTATCCATCCACACTTACCTCTTGTTCATTTCTCTGTATTTTTCTGTCCTCAAACATGCCAAGCTTGTTCCCATTCCAGGCTGTTGCTTCTGCTGATCTCCGAATGGAATGCTTGTTTTTATGATGTGTGTATGCCTGCCTATTTTTTCTTGTTAGGTTCATAATACACCCTTCATGGTAATTTTCAAAGAGGCTGTCCCAGACCACTCCACCAAAAAAAAAAAAAAAAAAAAAAAAAAAAAAGGCTCTCGAGTCACTGTCTACAGTTCTCAAGTCACTGTCTACAGATCATCATCTTGTTCTATCTTAATGACAATACCTAATGTCATCCTGATTTTATTATTTTTTTAAAAAATTAACTTGTCTTTAGTCTTTCTATTTTATTGAAATAGAATTTCCAGAGGAATAACCATCTTGCCTATTCTGTTCAGGTATTGCCATCATTTTGAATAGTGGAAATAACTCAACAAACATTTGTTGAGTGAATGACTGAATTAATGAGTTTTTCTTTTTTTTAAAAAAAATTTAAATTTTATTTAGAAGATTAACTTTAACAAGATGACCTTGATCAATGTCTTGGCGATAGTGAACTACCCGGAGACCAGATGAAATGCTCCAAGGGGCTGAGGGGAGGCAACAACACCATTCAGAACACTGAAGGACTGAAGTCCTGTCCCTAGCCTTACTCAGATATTTATTAGCCAGTACAAAGAAGTCAAGGAAGCAGACAGAAGAAATTTTCATGGGTTGAAGTAAAGGACAAGGAACAAGCTGACTTCTGATCTCTGTTCTGAGAGCCTTAACAGTTTCTGTTACTGAATCTTATCCTGCTGTTTCTCTGTTTCCAGCTTGTCCTGTATCTAGTTCGGGTCAGAGAGACCCCTGGACTCTCATTCACTTAGGGCTTTCACCTTCGGGCACCTCGCTGTCTCTGATTGTTTACCCTAACTCTGCAAGTCTTCACAGCATATTCCTACACATCCTCCTTTTATGTTTTAGTAAAGATTAACAGAGACTAAGATGCTTACGTGGTTCAATGATGGCTGGTGCATTAACAGGTAGCGGTGGTTGCAGGGGAAGGTAAAGGGCAAGTAGAGAGAGAAACAGGTTTTTAGGGGTTGCAGGCATGTTTGTATTTTACAGAACTTCTTCGGCATGTCTGGTTAGATGTTTTAAAGTGTCCCAGGTGATGTCAGGTGCTCCCTGAGTGCTGAAGAGTGAGTTAGGTGTTCTTCCCTTTTTCAGGTCATTACTAGAAGTGGACTCACTATTAGCTTCTAGATCTCTGGAACCAAGTTGCTTTCTAGGGGCTGATGCCAACTCATAAGGCTCTACATTTCTCACTGCTATCCAAAGAGGATCTGTTGACAAAATTACAACATACCCTCACCACCACGTTAGCATTTTGACTGGATTCTGCCACTCAGGGCCAGCTACAACATAAGAGGCTTGGGCCATTGCTCAGCTGGTATAAAATGCTTCTCAGGTGCAGTAAGTCTAAATGAGGAAATGCTTAAAAAATTAAGAGTAAAAAAAGCCTTGTGCAATTGTTCTTGTGGGGTGAGTCTCTCCTCCTGACCCCGCTGTTTTGTTTGTGTAGTTGGAGATTAACAAGGCTATTGGCTCTTTCTGTAATACCTGTAAATTTGGGTGAATTCCTCAAGCTCCAGAGACCCCAAAGGGTGTTCTAATATTCCTTTTTATTTTCCTTTCAGGAAAATCCTTCTTCTAAAATTCTTCTTTTCTCTTCTCACCTTTGTCTGCTTTTTTGGTTCTTTCTCTTTCTGTTTCTTCCCTCTACACAAACCTTTTGTAACTTACACAAACCTTCTACAACTTACACAAACCTTCTGCAACCTTATAAACTTTTTGCATCTTATACAGACCTTCTTCACCATTCAGAAATAACCAGCTTTTAGTACAATTTACTTTCTTCCTTTTTCTTTCAAACCTACCTCTATACTTTATACCTTTTATTATTAAAACTATACAATTTCTAATTAATCAGAATTCTCAATTTATAAGAACCTTAACTTTCAGTGACAGCTAAGTCAGTAATAAGCAATTTTACACTGATGCTTTTATGAACATATTTCATGACCAACAGTTTTTTTATTGACAAACAAACATATTTATAGAAGATATAACAGAGATAATGGGAAGCTTTTGTAAACTCAGATAAAACAAATATATTTTCTGTTAAGAACTTTAAAAGACATTAATTAAATTATTTGAATGACCTGATTTTTCTTTCTTCCTCATATTATCCTCAGATTTTTTTTAAAGAGCCCAATTAAGATTATCCTATAGTATTAAATCTAGTTTTAACTTGACCTGGTAATTTGCATGTTCACAACAAGAATAGTAATTGATCAAATTGGCTTCTTACAACTGCTTTGTTGGAACTTTATAAGGAATTTTTAGATTGAGTTTTTGTTTTAATTAACATTCCTTTTTTATTTAGACAGGGTGACATTGATTAATTAAGGTACATAGATTCAGAGAAAACATCTCCAGGTCATTTTGACATTTGATTATGTTGTATACCCATCACCCAAAGTCAAATTGTTTTCTGTCACCTTCTATTTGGTTTTCTTTGTGCCCCTCCCTTTCCCTAACCCCCTCCCTCTCCTCCCTTTCCCTCCCTCTATTAACCACCACACTCTTTTTTTTTTTTGTATTTTTCTGAAGCTGGAAACGGGGAGAGACAGTCAGACAGACTCCCGCATGTGCCCGACCGGGATCCACCCGGCACACCCACCAGGGGCGACGCTCTGCCCACCAGGGGGCGATGCTCTGCCCCTCCGGGGCGTCGCTCTGCCATGACCAGAGCCACTCTAGTGCCTGGGGCAGAGGCCAAGGAGCCATTCCCAGCGCCTGGGCCATCTTTGCTCCAATGGAGCCTCACTGCGGGAAGGGAAGAGAGAGACAGAGAGGAAGGAAAGGAGGAGGGGTGGAGAAGCAGATGGGCGCTTCTCCTATGTGCCCTGGCTGGGAATCGAACCTGGGTCCCCCGCACACCAGGCCGACGCTCTACTGCTGAGCCAACAGGCCAGGGCTACCACCACACTCTTGTGTATGTCCACGAGTCTCAGTTTTGTGTCCCACCTATGTATGGAATCATACAGTTCTTAGTTTTTTCTGATTTACTTATTTCACTCAGTATAATGTTATCCAGGTAGACTGAGTTTTAGCCTCTGAGGGCACACACAATAGTCAAACTACACAGTTGCTATTAGGTTCTGCCTAAATTCTTTCTGAAAATGACCTTCTTTCCCACAGTTGTAACAGGTTTGTGGCCTTGGTCACAGATTGTCCTCCTTTCCCAACCCCCAAGTCCCTCCTGAAGCTCTTGTCCCAAGGACACTCCCTACAACCTTCCCAGGGTGGAGGTAGTTGCTTAAGGGAGGAAAAAGTTGGGTGAGGGGAATTTGAGTTTTTAAAGGGGCTCTGGATTTAAAGGAGCCCTGGACCCAAGCATAACATTCCAGCCTTTTGTTGTTTAAGGAAAAAGGGTGAAGATCTCTTCTTCTGTAGCTACTTCCTGCTGGTTAGGGTCAGTAAAATATCAAGGGGGAGGAGCTGGTCTGAGGTTTCAGGTAGGTGGTGAGAACAGTTTTTACAAGCCCTTCTCAATCCAAAGGGGTCATTTCATATCCCATCCCAATTGCTTCAGCCATCCCCTTGGTAAAAGTGCTTTCCCAGTCTTCTAAGTCTAAACATTAGAAGACATCTGAACATCCTTCAGATACCAAGGACATTGTTGTCAGATTGTGAGCAAGAGGCAGTTAAATTCTCATTATACACCCTGCAGCTCAAAAGAGTCCGTGTAGATGTAACTTGAGACTCCACTGTTCAGGGGAAAGGGAATTTCTCATGATGAAGGAGAGAAGAAGGAAAAGGGAAATCCCCTGGCCTGATTCCTAAAAGTGGCCTGGTGCAAGCATTCAAGAACTACTCCTTGGCTGCTTGTGTTCCCTACTACCGGGGATGAGTGGACATCCTTTTCCTTTGCCAGGCTTTGGGAGGTCTTTTCTTCTGGTTTCTCATGTGCAGAACCACTTGTTGCTGCAACAGTGAACTACTCAGAGTAGCAAACATGTCGTTTGGTTTCTGTTCCTCACACAGGGCATCACTTGTTGCCATGACAATGAACTACCTGGAGACCACGTAATTGTGCGCTGAGAGGCCAAGGGGAGGCAACAGCCTCGGTCAACAGACTGAAGGACTGAAATCCCATCCCCAGCCTTACTCAAATACTTATTAGCCAGTACAAATAAGTCAAGGAAGCAGATAGAAGTTTTTAGGGGGTGAAGTAAAGGACAAGGGAAAATGCTGTCTTTTAATCTCTGTTCTGAGAGCCTGAACATTTCTGTTCCTGAATCTTACTTATCCTGCTGTTTTGTTGTTTCTAGCCTGCACTTTTTCAAGGACGGGTCAGAGAGGCCCCTAGACTCTAGTTCACTCAGTGCTTTTGCCCAAGGGCACCTTGCTGTACTTGATTGTTTCCCCTAACTGTGCAAGTCTTCACAGCATATTCCTACAGATCAATATGTGTACATAGGTTTCAGGTGAGCATTTCTGTAGCATTTGAACTGTTTATTATCTTGTATACCGATCACTCATAGTTATATCATTTTCTTATATTTGTCCCTCTTTACACTCTAGAACCCCCCCAACACCCTTTCTCACATGTTGTATTTGACATGCTAGTATTTTGTTTAGGATTTTTGAGATATTAGTCTGTAGTTTTCTTTTTTTGTGTTTCCTAACCAGGTTTTGGTATGAAGATTATGTTGACCTCATAAAAATGTGTTGGAGAATAGTGCTTCTTTTTCTATTTTTTGGAAGACTTTGAGAAGGATAGGTACCAAATCTTTAAATATTTAGTAGAATTCACTAGTGTACTGTCTGGACCTGGATTTTTGTTTTGGGGGAGGCTTTTGATAGTTGTTTTTATTTTCTTCCTTCTTAGAAATTTATTTAGGTTTTCCACTTCTAAGTGACTGAGTCCAGGAAAATTTTATATTTGTAGGAATTTATCCATTTTCTCTAGGTTGTCGAATTAGGTGGCATATAATCTTTCATAATGTTCTACTATGATCCTTTGTCTATGATGTCTATGATAATTTCTCCTGTTTCATTTTGGATTTTGGTTATATGAGTCCTATCTTCCTCTTTTTTCCTTAGAGAGTTTAGCCATTGGTTTGTTGAATTTATTGATTTTTCAAAGAACCAGCTCTCTGTTGTATTAATATTTTCAATAGATTTTTTGTTCTGTATTTCATTTAGTTCTAGTTCCTTAAGGTGTGATGTTAGGTTGTTTACTTGAAATCTCTCTTGTTTCTTGATATAAGCCTGTAATGAAATAAATTTTCCTCTATTACTGCTTTTACTGCATCCCAGAAATTTTGATGTGTTGTCAATTTTGTTTGTCTGTATATATCTTTTGATCTTGCTTTTATTTCTTCTTTGACCCAGTCATATTTTAGAAGTATGTTGGTTAATTTCCACTTTTTTGTGGGTTTCTTTACTTCTTTTTTACAGTTTAAATCTAATTTCAAAGCTTTATGACCAGAAAATATGCTTGGTATAATTTCAATTTTTAAAAATTTGTTGATGTTAGTTTTGTGGCCAAACATATGGTCTATCCTTGAGAATGTTCCATTTGTACTGGAGAAGAATGTATAATATGATGTTTTGGGATGAAATGTCATATAAATGTCTATTATGTTCATTTGACCCAAAGTGTCATTTAAGACCAATATTTCTTTATTGATTTTCTGTTTGGATGATTTATCTAAAGCCATAAATGTGTGTGCTGAAATCTTCCAAGTATGATCATGTTTTTGTCTGCTTCTATTTTTTAGATCACTGATAAGGTGTCTTATATATTTTGGTGCTCCCTGATTTGGTGCATATAGATTAAGAAGTGTTATGTCTTCTTAATATAATGTCCCCATTATTATTATGAAATATCTATCTTGTATCTGGTTACCTTTGTTGTCTTGAAGTCAGCTTTGTCAGGTATGAGTATGGCTAAACCTGCTTTTCTTTGGATATTTGCTTGGAGAATCATTTTCCAATCTTTCACTTTTAATCTACTTTTTTCCTTATGGCTTACATGTGTCTCTTCAATGCAGCATATGGTTGGGTTTGGCTTTTTGATCCAATCTGCTACTCTCTGCCTCTTTATTGGTGAGTTTACTCCATTTACTTTTAGGATAATTTTTGATACTTGATGATTTCCTATAGTCAGTTTATGTCTTGTTTTCTGGTAGCTCTGTGTCTTGTTTGGCTTTTCTATTTTCTATTTCTGTCAGTTGTTTTTGTTTGGTCATATTTCATATACTTCTTTCACCTGTTTCTTCTTTTTTTAAGCTGTGTTTCAGTAGTGATTTTTTGTGGGTGGTTATCATTAGGTTATTAAGAGAAAATTGTTCATATGTCCAAGTGTCCTTTTTTTATGAGTACCTCTGCACTCCCTCCTTTGCTACTGCAGCTCTTTATTCTCTCCCCTTTTATATTCTGTTGTCACAGATTATCCTTGTTTTTATTGTTACCTTGTTAGAGTTTTTACTTGTGGTTTTGATTTGTTTTATTCTTTGTGTCTGGTCAAATAGCCCCCTTGAATATTTCTTGCAGTGGGAGTTTTCTGGTGATAAATTCCCTTAGCTTCTGTATGCCTGAAAAAGTTTTTATATCTTCTTCATATTTGAAGGGTAACTTTGACGAATAAAGTATTCTTGGCTGGTAATTTCTCTCTTTCAGTACTTTGAATGTTTGGATTCACTCTCTTCTGGCTCATAGAGTTTCTGCTGAGAAGTCTGATGATAACCTAATGGGCCTTCCTTTATATTTTATGTTCTTCTTTTCCCCAGATGCCTTGAGCATTCTTTCTCTGTCACTTATTTTTGACAATTTTATTATGATATGCCTTAGAGTAGGTCTGTTTGAATTTCAGCCACTCAGCGTTTTGTTTGTTTCTTGTATTTGAGGCTCTCTTTCCATAAGCTTAGGAAATTCTTATCAATTATTTGTTTGAATAGGCTCTTCGTTCCCTTTTTCTCTCTTCTTCTTCTGATATACCCATTATTCTTATATTGCTCTTTCTGATGGAATCAGACAATTCTTGTAGAGCTCTTTCAGTTTTTTTTTTAATTTTTATTTATTCATTTTAGAGAGGAGAGAGAGAGGGAAAGAGAGAGATAGAGAGAGGAGAGAGAGACAGGGGGGAGGAGCTGGAAAGCATCAACTCCCATATGTGCCTTGACCAGGCAAGCCCAGGGTTTGAACCGGTGACCTCAGCATTTCCAGGTTGACGCTTTATCCATTGCGCCACCACAGGTCAGTCTCTCAGTTTTTTTATTCATGAGTCTCTCCCCTCTTCTCAGTATAGCATCTATAGTTGCCTGTCTTTGATGTCACTGATTCTTTCCTCTATCTGGCTTGTTATGTTAACAAAACTTGCTACTTCCATGTTCAGTTCATGTGTTAAGTTCTTCTCTGTTTTTAAGGTTTCAGTCTTCCTGAGGAGGTATTTGTTTTCTTCATTAATTTGTTTTCTGAACTCACTAAGTTGCCTATTGGTGTCTTCTTGCATCTTATTGAGTATTTTCAGAATTTAAATTTTGAATTCTCTATCATTTAATTCCAAGGCTTCCATGTGGTTTAGATTATTTTCTGGAGATATTTCATTTTATTTCTGAACTACATATCTGTCTTGTATAGCCATGGTATTTGTTTTCTTCTTTCTTGATGGCATTAGAGAGTGGTATTGTTAAAAACCCTAACAAAAAGAAAACTAAAAAAATTAAAAATTAAAAAAAACACATTAAAAATATAAAAACTTTAAAAATTATGACAAGTAAAGAAGAAAGTGGGTGGCAAGTTGGCGATGGAGTAGGCAGATGTACCAACTTCCACATCCCAGAACCAAAGTGGATTATAACTTAATTTTAAGAACCATCATCTGGAGAAACCAACTTTGGACTAAACTAAGAGGACTCTTCAAACAAGGGACACTGAAGAAGCCACACTGAGACTGGTAGGAAGAAGCAGAAACATGGAGAGGGCTGCCCAACTCCTGGAGCAAATGGCATCCTGTAGAGAATTATGTAGTGGGAAGTGAGTTTAGCAGAGAGGGGAGGGTACTGGGCTCCAGGAACAAAGCCCCAGCCTGCAGCCCCAGAGCCTAGAAGAGGCATATGGACAGTATTTAACTGCAAAACAAGTCAGGATACTGTTTGTGAGAAAGAGACAGATTTCTCAGACACAGGATTCTCAGAGACCGCACAGAAAACCTCTTTCACAACCACTGACATGGGGCTCCAGGGGATGGGGAGAGAGGAGAGGACCAGAGTAGCAGGAATAGAGTGTAATATAGGAGGCACAGGGAGAAACACTTTGACGAACAGCCACCCTAACTCGTGGGCAGAGTCACTCCCCAAATCTGAAGTGAATATTTCCACTAGAAACAGTAATACCAGCAAAGGGAAGCAGGACACCAGCCAAACAAGCTCTCCCACAGCACTCAGAGTAGAGTCGCTTAGAAGGAAGGAGCCTTCAGGACTACAGTATTGAGTGCTAGGGAATAAGCTGCAGCACCCACACTGCTGAGAGCTCACCAGAGGGCAAGCAAGGGAGGAATGTGGAAGTGTGGTCCCATCAGCAGGGGCTGAAGCCGGGCTGGCCACAGCTGAGGCCCAGTTTATGCTCAGTCTCAACTGTTGGGGATGGAAGGGAAACATAAAAGAGGTCCAGTCCGGCTGCGGGCCCTTCTGAAATCCCACCTGCAGGGGAAAGGTGAAAGACTTGGAAGGGGCACGGACCTGTGTCTGAGCAAAACTGCTCACCCCTGCCCACAGTGCCCAGGCTAGTGGCCCTGGGCATGGCATGCAACCCCACTAGCAGGGATGGGGCAAAGGCCAAGGCAGCCAAGGCTTGTAGACCTGTACATGTGAACAGCATAGCCCCTCCCATGGAGGAGAGGTGGAAACTGCAGCAACAGCCAGAGCGGGCTGACACCGGCAGCATCAATACCCTAATGCCTGAGGCAGTAGCAGAGGGAGTGGAATGCCTGCAGACAGACCACGTCTAGGGAACACAGAGGTCACACCCATTGGACTCCAGTGGCCACATCCTTCTTATACACAGACAAAATGGGAAGAAAGAGAAATGCAACCAAAATATATCAAGAAATATCCCCAGAAAAGGACCTGAATGAGTTAGATATAACCAAATTACTGGATGCAGAGTTTTAAATAATGATTGTTCAGATGCTCAAAGATCTTAGAACAACAATAGATGGACATTATGAACATGGAAATAAAGAGACAGCAAGTATAAAAAAAGGATATTGAAATAATAAAAAAAGAGTCAGAAATGACAATACAATATCAGAAATGAAGACCACAATGGAAGGAATTAAAAGCAGGATGGATGAAGCTGATAGTCAAATCAGCAAGTCAGAGGACAAGATAAATAAAGGCATGAAAGCAGAGCAGAAAAAAGAAAAGAGACTCAAAAACTCGGAGGAAACTCTAAGAGAGCTCTGTGACAACATGAAGAGAAGTAACATCTGCATCATAGGGGTTCCTAAAGAAGAAGAGAAAGAACAAGGGATAGAGACTTTGTTCAATCAAATCATAGCTGAAAACTTCCCTAAATTGATGCACAAAAAAAAGTCGCATAAGAACTCCATTAAAGAGAAACTCAAAGAAATCTAACAAAGACATATCATAATATACCAAAGCTAAGTGATAGAGAAAATATTAAAAGCTGCTAGAGAAAAAAAAGGCTATCACCTACAAAGGAGACCCCATAAGGATAACATTTGACTTCTCATCAGAAACACTTGAGGCCAGAAGGGAATGGCAAGAAATATTCAAAGTAATGCAGAACAAGACCCTACAACCAAGACTACTTTATCCAGCAAGGTTATCATTTAAAATAGAAGGAGAAGTAAAAAGCTTCCCAGACAAAAAATAAAAATAAAAATAAAACTCAAGGAATTTATTACAACCAAACAAATGCTGCAAGAAATGTGAAGGGGCCTGCAGTAAACAGATCAAAGGGAAAAAAGAATATAGCAAAAGAGGAGTACAGCTTTAAAGAATAAAATGGAAAAACAACAACTACATATCAATAATAACTTTAAATGTAAATGGATTAAATGATTCAATCAAAAGACATAGGGTAGCTTCGTGGATAAAAAAACAGGACCCATACATATGAAGCCTACAAGAGACACACCTTAAAACAAAAGTAGCACATAGACTGAAGTTAAAAGGATGGAAGAAATATTTAATGCAAATGGAAATAAAGAAAAGCTGGGGTATTAATACTTATATCAGACAAAATGGACTTTAAAACAAAGGTTATAGTAAGAGATAAAGAAGGTGGCCCTGACCGGTTGGCTCAGCGGTAGAGCGTTGGCCTGGCGTGCGGGGGACCTGGGTTCGATTCCCAGCCAGGGCACATAGGAGAAGCACCCATTTGCTTCTCCACCCCCACCCCCTCCTTCCTCTCTGTCTCTCTCTTCCCCTCCCACAGCCAAGGCTCCATTGGAGCAAAGATGGCCCGGGCGCTGGGGATGGCTCCTTGGCCTCTGCCCCAGGCGCTAGAGTGGCTCTGGTCCTGGCAGAGCGATGCCCCGGAGGGGCAGAGCATAGCCCCCTGGTGGGCAGAGCATCACCCCTGGTGGGCGTGCCGGGTGGATCCCGGTCGGGCGCATGCGGGAGTCTGTCTGACTGTCTCTCCCCGTTTCCAGCTTCAGAAAAATACAAAAAAAAAAAAAAAAAAAAAAAAGAAGGTCACTACATAAAGTGAGCAATTGAACAGGAAGATATAATCATTATAAATATCTATGCACCTAATATAGAAGCACCTAAATATATAAAGCAGACTTTGATGGATTTAAAGGGCGAGATCACAGCAATACTATAATAGTAGGGGATTTCAATACCCAACTAACATCACTACATAGATCCTCAAGAAAGAAAATTAACAAAGAAACAGCAGACTTCAAGGACACACAAGAGCAGTGTTTCCCAACCTTTTTTGTGCCATGCCCCACCTTAACCTTTCTAAAATTTTTATGTCCACCCCTATGTAACATACATAATTTTTAACATTAAAAAATTGATTTGTTCACTTAATAAACATAAATGACAGGTTCTAGGAAGAAATCATTATGAAATTGTTAACAAAACACAGTAAGTAAAATTTCAAAACATATAATGAAAAACAGAAATTTAAATTCCAAATAATTTTAATACAGATTTTTCTATATTAATTTATTATTTTAATTTAGTGTGATCCTTGCACTTGATGCTTGCTGCACAGAGATTTTATATTAGGTTCCAATTTGGTTAGCTTTAGTATCAAGTCTCCACGTTGTGTTATATCCAGCCGATTTCTTTTTTTTTTAAATTAAATTTAATGCAGTGACATTAATAAATCAGGGTACATATGTTGAGGGAAAATATCTCTAGATTATTTTGACATTTGATTGTGCTGTATACCCCTCCCCCAAAGTTAAATTGTCTTCTGTCATCTTCTATCTGGTTTTCTTTCTGCCCCTCCCCTCCCCTAACCCCTCTCTCCTTCTTCACCCCCTCCCCCCTCTCCCAACCTCCCGCCCCTGTTGCCATCACATTCTTGTTCATGTCTCTGAGTCTCATTTTTATGTCCCTTCTATGTATGGATTCATCTTAGTTGTTTTTTTTTTCTGATTTACTTATTTCACTCCGTATAATGTTGTCAAGGTCCATCCATGTTATTGTAAATGATCCGATGTCATCATTTCTTATGGCTGAGTAGTATTCCATAGTATATATGTACCAAAGCTTTTTAATCCACTCATCCTCTGACTGACACTAGGGCTGTTTCCAGATCTTCGCTATTGTGAACAATGCTGCCAAAAATATGCGGGTGCGTTTCTCCTTTTCGAGCCATTCTATGGTGTCCTTGGGGTATATTCCTAAAAGTGGGATAGCTGGGTCAAAAGGCAGTTCGATTTTCAGATTTTTGAGGAATCTCCATACTGTTTTCCACAGTGGCTGCACTAGTCTGCATTCCCACCAGCAGTACAGAAGGGTTCCCTTTTCTCCACATCCTCGCCAGCACTTATTCTGTGTTTTGTTGATAAGTGCCATTCTGACTGGTGTGAGGTGATATCTCATTGTGGTTTTAATTTGCATTTCTCTAATGATTAGTGATGTTGAGTATTTTTTCATATGCCTATTGGCCATCTGTATGTCCGCTTTGGAGAAGTGTCTATTCATCTCTATTGCCCAATTTTGGATTGGGTTGTTTGTCTTCCTGGTGTTGAGTTTTACAAGTTTTTTATAAATTTTGGTTATTAACCCCTTATCAGAAGTATTGTCAAATATATTCTCCCATTGTGTAGTTTGTCTTTTTATTCTGTTCTTGTTGTCTTTAGCTGTGCAAAAGATTTAGTTTGATATAGTCCCATTTGTTTATCCTGTCTTTTATTTCACTTCCCCGTGGAGATAAATCAGCAAATATATTGCTCCGAGAGATGTCGGAGAGCTTACTGCCTATGTTTTCTTCTAAGATGCTTATGGTTTCACGGCCTACATTTAAGTCTTTTATCCATTTTGAGTTTATTTATGTGAGTGGTGTAAGCTGGTGTTCTAGTTTAATTTTTTTGCAGGTAGCTGTCCAATTTTCCCAATACCATTTGTTAAAGAGGCTGTCTTTACTCCATTGTATTTCCTTACCTCCTTTGTCAAATATCAGTTGTCCATAGAACTGTGGGTTTATTTCTGGGTTCTCTGTTCTGTTCCATTGATCTATATGCCTGTTCTTATGCCAGTACCAGGCTGTTTTGAGTACAATGGCCTTGTAGTATAACTTGATACCAGGAAGTGTGATACCTCCCACTTTATTCTTCTTTTTTAAGATTGCTGAGGCTATTCGTGTCCTCTTTTAGTTCCATATAAATTTTTGAAATATGTGTTCTATATCTTTGAAGTATGTCATTGGTATTTTAATTGGTATTGCATAGAATTTATAGATTGCTTTGGGTA
Organism: Saccopteryx bilineata; assembly: GCF_036850765.1. Lineage (NCBI taxonomy): Eukaryota > Metazoa > Chordata > Mammalia > Chiroptera > Emballonuridae > Saccopteryx > Saccopteryx bilineata. The sequence continues at coordinate 200,202,861 of NC_089493.1, read as the reverse complement.
ATATAGACATTTTAATGATGTTTATTCTTCCTAACCATGAGCACGGTATATGCTTCCACTTGTTTGTATCTTCCTTGATTTCTTTTATGAATGCTTTGTAATTTTCCGAGTACAAGTCTTCAGTCTCCTTGGTTAAGTTTACTCCTACGTACTTTATTTTTTTGGTTGTAATTGTGAAGGGGATTGTTTCCTTAATTTCTCTTTCTGACTGTTCATTGTTGGTGTATAAAAATGCTTCTGATTTCTGAGTATTGATTTTATATCCTGCCACTTTGCTGAATTTATTTATCAGGTCCAGTAGTTTTTTGACTGAGACTTTAGGGTTATCTATATACAATATCATATCATCTGCAAATAATGATAATTTTACTTCTTTTCCAACTTGAATGCCTTTTATTTCTTCTTCTTGTTCGATTGTTGTGGCTAGGACTTCCAGGACTATGTTAAATAAGAGTGGTGAAAGGGGGCACCCCTGCCTTGTTCCTGATCTTAAGGGTATTGCTTTTAATTTTTGCCCATTGAGTATGATGTTGGCTGTGGGTTTCTCATAGATGGCTTTTATCATGTTGAGGTATGTTCCCTGTATTCCCACTTTGCTGAGAGTTTTGATCATGAATGGGTACTGGATTTTATCAAATGCTTTTTCTGCATCTATTGAAATTATCATATGGTTTTTCTCCTTCTTTTTGTTTATGTGATGAATCACATTGATTGATTTACGAATATTGTACCAGCCTTGCCTCCCCAGGATAAATCCCACTTGATCATGGTGTATGATTTTTTCCATATATTGTTGGATCCGGTGTGCTAATATTTTGTTGAGGATTTTAGCATCTATATTCATCAGAGATATTGGCCTATAATTTTCTTTTTTTGTGTTGTCTTTGCCTGGTTTTGGAATCAGAATTATGCTCATCTCATAAAAGGAGCTTGGAAGTCTTCCTTCCTCTTGAATTTTTTGAAATAGTTTGAGAAGGATAGGAGTTAGTTCTTCTTTGAATATTTGGTAGAATTCCGTTGTGAAGCCATCGAGCCCCGGACTTTTCTTTGTTGGGAGTTTTTTGATAACTGTTTCGATCTCATTTGGTGTAATCGGTCTGTTTAGGTTTTCTGATTCTTCCAGATTGATTTTTGGAAGATTGTATGTTTCAAGGAATTTGTCCATTTCATCTAGGTTCTCTAGTTTTGTGGCATACAGTTCTTCATAGTATTTCCTTACAATATTTTGTATTTCTGTTGTGTCAGTTGTTATTTCTCCTCTCTCATTTCTAATTTTATTTATTTGAGTCCTCTCTCTCTTTTTCTTGGTGAGTCTACTTAAAGGTTCATCAATCTTCTTTACCTTTTCAAAGAACCAGCTCCTAGTTTCATTGATCCTCTGTATTGTTTCTTTAGCCTCTATGTCATTTATTACTGCCCTGATCTTTACTATTTCCTTCCTTCTACTACATTTGGGCTTTACTTGCTGTTTTTTTTCTAATTCTTTTAGATGCAGGGTTAAGTTGTTTATTTGAGCTTTTTCTAGCTTCTGAAAGTGTGCCTGTAGTGCTATGAACTTCCGTCTCAGCACTGCTTTTGCTGTGTCCCATAAATTTTGAGTTGTTTTATGCTCATTGTCATTTGTTTCTAGGAATTTTTTTATTTCTTGTTTGATCTCATTCTTAATCCATTCATTATTTAGCACCCTGCTATTTAGTTTCCATGTGTTTGAGAATTTTTGAGCTTTTCTGCTGTGATTCATTTCTAGTTTCATGCCGTTGTGATCAGAGAAAGTGCTTGATATAATTTCAGTCTTCTTAAATTTGTTGAGAGCACTTTTGTTCCCTAACATGTGGTCTATCCTAGAGAATGTACCATGAGCACTTGAAAAGAATGTATATTCTGCTGCTTTAGGGTGAAAGGTTCTGAAGATATCTATTAAATCGAGTTGATTTAGTGTTTCCAATAAGTCTGCTGTTTCTTTGTTAATTTTCTTTCTTGAGGATCTATCTAGTGATGTTAGTGGGGTATTGAAATCCCCTACTATTATAGTATTGCTGTTAATCTCGCCCTTTAAATCCATGAAAGTGTGTTTTATATATTTGGGTGCTCCTATATTAGGTGCATAGATATTTATAATAGTTATAACTTCCTGTTAGATTACTCCCTTTATCATTATGTAGTGGCCTTCTTTATCTCTTACTATATCCTTTGTTTTAAAGTCCAATTTGTCTGATATAAGTATTGCTTCCCCAGCTTTTTTTTCATTTCCGTTTGCATGAAATGTTTTTTTCCAACTTTTTACCTTCAATCTATGTGTGTCTTTTGTTCTAAGGTGTGTCTCTTGTAGACAACATATGTATGGGTCCTGTTTTCTTATCCACGCAGCTCCCCTATGTCTTTTGATTGGATCATTTAATCCATTTACATTTAAGGTTATTATTGATATGTAGTTTATTGCCATTTTCTTCTTTAAAGGTGTATTCCTTTTTTTGCTATATTCTTTTCCCACTTTGATCTGTTTACAACAGGCCCCTTAACATTTCTTGCAGCGTTGGTTTGTTCGTAATGAATTCCTTGAGTTGTTTTTTGTCTGGGAAGCTTTTATTTCTCCTTCGATTTTAAACGATAGCCTTGCTGGATAAAGTAGTCTTGGTTGTAGATTCTTGTTCTGCATTACTTTGAATATTTCTTGCCATTCCCTTCTGGCCTCAAGTGTTTCTGTTGAGAAGTCGGATGTCATCCTTATGGGGGCTCCTTTTTAGGTGATAACATTTTTTTCTCTTGCAGCTTTTAATATTTTCTCTTTATCGCTTAGCTTTGGTATTTTAATTATGATGTGTCTTGGTGTAGGTTTCTTTGGGTTTCTCTTTAATGGAGTTCTCTGTGCTTCTTGGACTTGTAAGAGTTTCTCTTGCATTAATTTAGGGAAGTTTTCAGTTATGATATGATTGAACAAAGTCTCTATTCCTTGTTCTTTTTCTTCTTCTTCTTCAGGAACCCCTATGATGCGAATGTTATTTCTCTTCATGTTGTCACCGATTTCTTTTTTTACCAGTAAATCATTTACAGCACTAAATCCACATTCAGCTAAAAATGAAGATGGAAATGGTAGCAATAGTTTTCTTGCACATTTGGTTGAATTTGGATATTTGATTTCTATTTCCCCACAAAGCCATGCCATCACTCCTTTGATATTGAATAAAGCTTTAACTGACTCATCATTTTGCAATTCTGCGAGTTTTTCTTGATACTGCATATTTGATATATCAGACAAATCCACTAACATTGGCTGCATCATCCATGTTGGGAAATCAATTTGTTTTAAATCAGAAAATTTTTCTTTTAAATCAGCCGATAGAATATTCAAATGATTGACAATAAAAAGTAAAGAAGTATCAGTTACTTCACATTTTTGGAGCCAATGAAACTGTTTCAAGTTTTTGTTGTTAATATGTTTCTGACATAACTCAATATTGGTAATGAAACCAAATATCTTTGCTTTTGCATCGACAAGAGTTTTATTTGTTCCTTGAAGTTGCTTATTTAATATATTTAGTTTTTCAAAGATATCGGCTAAATAACTCACAAATGCTTTACCATCTATTGTTAACAGATACTTCATTTCAGGTTTGTCGCTTAAAAAATCACTAAGAGTATCAAACAGTTCCATAAATCTTTTCAAAGAGTTTCCTTTAGATAGCCATCTTACTTCAGTATGAAGTAAAAGTCTCACATGGTCTTCATTTTGTTCTTCACAAAATAGCTTGAAAAGACGCTCACATTTGGCACTAGCTTTAATAGCATTAACACATTTTATTATTGTATGTAATACTTCATTCAGAACAGGCAAGATGTTTTTAGCTACCAAGTTTTCCCTATGAATAACACAATGCACAAGAACCATTTCTGGATTCGCATCTTTCATCAATTTTAAGCAGCCATTTTTCTTGCCCATCGTATTGGGAGCATCATCTGTAGCACAAGATGTTATATTTTTCATTGGTGTATGATTGACATCTAAGTAGTTTTTTAGCTTATGATATATACCTTTGGAGGTAGTGCTGCTTTCTAATCTTTCTAACATTTCTTCAGCAAACTGTCTTTTACCCATATATCTTTTTTTAAATAAATTTTTATTAATGGTAATGGGATGACATTAATAAATCAGGGTACATATATTCAAAGAAAACATGTCTAGGTTATTTTGTCATTAAATTATGTTGCATACCCCTCGCCCAAAGTCAGATTGTCCTCCGCCATCCTCTATCTAGTTCTCTGTGCCCCTCCCCCTCCCCCTAACTCTCTCCCTCCCTCCCTCACATGTCCTCACTCCCCCCACCCCTGCTAACCACCACACTCTTGTCCATGTCTCTTAGTCTCGTTTTTATGTTCCACCAATGTATGGAATCATGTAGTTCTTGTTTTTTTTCTGATTTACTTATTTCACTCCGTATAATGTTATCAAGATCCCACCATTTTGCTGTAAATGATCTGATGTCATCATTTCTTATGACTGAGTAGTATTCCATAGTGTATATGTGCCACATCTTTTTTATTCAGTCTTCTATTGAAGGGCTTTTTGGTTGTTTCCATGTCTTGGCCACTGTGAACAGTGCTGCAATGAACATGGAGCTACATGTGTCTTTACATATCAATGTTTCTGAGTTTTGGGGGTATATACCCAGTAGAGGGATTGCTGGGTCCTAAGGAAATTCTATTTTCAGTTTTTTGAGGAACAACCATACTTTTCTCCATAATGGTTGTACTACTTTACAGTCCCACCATCGGTGGATGAGAGTTCCTTTTCTCCACAGCCTCTCCAACATTTGCTATTACCTGTCTTGTTGATAATAGCTAATCTAACAGGGGTGAGGTGGTATCTCATTGTAGTTTTAATTTGCATTTCTTTAATAACTTATGAAGCTGAGCATCTTTTCATATATCTGTTGGCCATTTGTATCTCTTCCTGGGAGAAGTGTCTGTTCATGTCCTCTTCCCATTTTTTTATTGGATTGTTTGTTTGTTTGTTGTTGAGTTTTATGAGTTCTTTGTAAATTTTGGATATTAGGCCCTTATCTGAGCTGTTGTTTGAAAATATCTTTTCCCATTCAGTTGGCTGTCTATTTTTATATCAGTTTCTCTTGCTGAGCAAAAACTGTTTAATCTGATGTAGTCCCATTCTTTAATTTTTGCCTTCACTTCTCTTGCCATTAGAGTCAAGTTCATAAAATGTTCTTTAAAACCCAGGCCCATGATTTTAGTACCTATGTCTTCTTCTATGTACTTTATTGTTCCAGGTCTTATATTTAGGTCTTTGATCCATTTTGAATTAATTTTAGTACACGGGGACAGGCTGTAGTCGAGGTTTATTCTTTGCATGTGGCTTTCCAGTTTTCCCAACACCATTTGATGAAGAGGCTTTCTTTTCTCCATTGTGTGTTTTTGGCCCCTTTATCAAAGATTATTTGACCATATATATGTGGTTTTATTTCTGGACTTTCTATTCTGTTCCATTGGTCTGAGTGTCTATTTTTCTGCCAATACCATGCTGTTTTGATTATCGTGGCCCTATAATATAGTTTAAGGTCAGGTATTGTAATGCGTCCAGCTTCATTCTTTTTCCTTAGGATTGTTTTGGCTATTCGGGTTTTTTTATAGTTCCATATAAATCTGATGATTTTTTGTTCCATTTCTTTAAAAAATCTCATAGGAATTTTGACGGGAATTGCATTAAATTTATATATTGCTTTGGGTAATATGGGCATTTTAATTATATTTATTCTTCGTATCCAAGAACAAGGAATATTTTTCCATCTCATTGTGTCTTTTTCTATTTCTTTTAATAATGCCTTGTAGTTTTCGTTATATAGGTCCTTTACATTCTTTGTTATGTTTATTCCTAGGTATTTTATTTTTTTTTGTTGCAATCGTGAAGGGGATTATTAATTTGAGTTCGTTTTCTAATATTTCGTTGTTGGCATATAGAAAGGCTATGGACTTTTGTATGTTAATTTTGTATCCTGCGACCTTACTGTATTGGTTATCTTTTCTAATAATGTTTTTGTGGAGTCCTTTGGGTTTTCGATGTATAGGATCATATCATCAGCAAAAAGTGATACCTTTCCTTCTTCTTTTCCAATATGGATGCCTTTTATTTCTTTGTCTTGTCTGATTGCTCTGGCCAGAACTTCTAGCACCACATTAAATAAGAGTGGAGAAAGTGGACAACCCTGTCTTGTTCCTGGTTTAAGGTAGAAAGTCCTCAGTTTTATGCCGTTTAATAGGATGTTGGCTGATGGTTTATCATATATGGCCTTTATCATGTTGAGATATTTTCCTTCTATACCCATTTTGTTGAGAGTCTTAAACGTAAAATTGTGTTGTATTTTCTCAAAAGCCTTTTCTGCATCTATTGGTAAGATCATGTGGTTTTTGTTCTTTGTTTTGTTGATATGGTGTATTACGTTAACCGTTTTATGTATGTTGAACCATCTTTGAGATTCTGGGATGAATCCCACTTGATCATGATGTATTATTTTTTTAATATGTTGTTGTATTCGGTTTGCCAGTATTTTGTTTAGTATTTTAGCATCTGTATTCATCAGAGATATTGGTCTGTAGTTTTCTTTCTTTGTTCCATCCTTGCCAGGTTTTGGTATGAGGGTTATGTTGGCCTCATAAAATGTGTTTGGAAGTATTGCTTCTTCTTCAATTTTTTGGAAGACTTTGAGTAGAATAGGAACCAAGTCTTCTTTAAATGTTTGATAGAATTCACTAGTATAACCGTCTGGGCCTGGACTTTTATTTTTGGGGAGGTTTTTAATAGTTTTTTCTATTTCCTCTCTGCTGATTGGTCTGTTTAGGCTTTCTGCTTCTTCATGACTCAGTCTAGGAAGGTTGTATTGTTCTAGGAATTTATCCATTTCTTCTAGACTGTTGTATTTGGTGGCATATAATTTTTCATAGTATTCTACAATAATTCTTTGTATATCTATGATGTCTGTGGTGATCTCTCCTCTTTCATTTTGGATTTTATTTATTTGAGTTCTGTGCCTTTTTTCCTTGGTGAGTCTTGCCAAGTGTTTGTCAATTTTGTTGATCTTTTCAAAGAACCAGCTCCTTGTTTTATTGATTTTTTCTATAGTTTTACTGTTCTCTATTTCGTTTATTTCTGCTCTGATTTTTATTATCTCCTTTCTTTGGCTGCTTTTGGGTAGTCTTTGTTCTTCTTTTTCTAGTTCCTTAAGGTGTGAAGTTAAGTGGTTTACTTCGGCTTTCTCTTGTTTGTTCATATAGGCCTGAAGTGATATGAACTTTCCTCTTATTACTGCTTTTGCTACATCCCAGAGATTCTGATATGTCGTATTTTCATTTTCATTTGTCTGTATATATCTTTTGATCTCTGCACTTATTTCTTCTTTGACCCATTCATTTTTTAGAAGTATGTTGTTTAGTTTCCACATTTTTTGAGTTTTTCCCCCTCTTTTTTGCAGTTGAATTCTAGTTTCAAGGCTTTATGATCAGAAAATATGCTTGGTACAATTTCAATTTTTCTAAATTTGCTGATATTGTCTTTGTGGCCTAACATATGGTCAATTCTTGAGAATTTTCCATGTACACTAGAGAAAAATGTATACTCTGTCGCCTTGGGATGAAGTGTCCTGTAGATGTCTATCATATCCAGGTGTTCTAGTATTTCTTTTAAGGCCACTATATCTTTATTGATTCTCTGTTTGGATGACCGATCTAGAGCTGTCAGCGGTGTATTGAGGTCTCCAAGTATGATTGTATTTTTGTTAGTTTTTGTTTTAAGGTCAATAAGTAGCTGTCATATATTTTGGTGCTCCTTGGTTTGGTGCATATATATTAAGGATTCTTATGTCTTCTTGATTCAACTTCCCCTTAATCATTATGAAATGACCATTTTTGTCTCTGAGTACTTTTTCTGTCTTGTAGTCAGCATTATTAGATATAAGTATTGCTACACCGGCTTTTTTTTGGGTGTTGTTTGCTTGGAGTATTGTTTTCCAGCCTTTCACTTTGAATTTGTTTTTATCCTTGTTGCTTAGATGTGTTTCTTGTAGCCAGCACATAGTTGGATTTTCTTTTTTAATCCATTCTGCTACTCTGTTTCTTTGTACGTAATTTTAATCCATTTACATTTAGTGTAATTATTGACACTTGTGGGTTCCCTATTGCTATTTTGGAAATTGCTTTCTGTTAGTTTTGTATCTTGTTTGATTCTTCTCTATTGTTTTTCTATCATTTGTTTTTGTTTGTTTGTGTTTCATACTTTTTTCCTCTGTTGCTACCTTTTTTAAGTCAAGTGTTTTTTGTGGTGGTTTTTTCAAGGGTGTTTACTATTAAGTAATGAAAAGGGTACCTACCATATGCATTGTAGTACTTTATCTTATGAGTATTTCTGCACTTCATCGTCCTTTGCTACTGTTAATCTCTATCCTTCCCCCCCCCCTTTTTTTCTTTTGTTTTCACAGTTTAAGTTTGGTTTTATTGTGTTCTTGGAGCTGTTACTTGTGGTTTTGTTTTCTTTTGTTCTTTGAATCTGGTTGGAAAACGCCCTTTAGTATTTCCTGGAGTGGGGGCTTTCTGCTTATAAATTCTCTCATCTTTTCTGTATTTATGAATGTTTTTATATCTCCTTCATACTTGAAGGATAGCTTTGATGGGTATAGTATTCTTGGCTGAAAGTTCCTCTCTTTCATGGCTTTAAATATTGGGGTCCACTCTCTTCTAGCTTATAGAGTTTCTGCTGAGAAATTTGATGATAATCTAATAGGCCTTCCTTTATATGTTGTACTCTTCTTTTCCCTGGCTGCCTTGAGAATTTTTTCTTTATCTTTGGTTTGTTTCATCTTTATTATGATTTGCCTTGAAGTGGGTTTGTTGGGGTTAAGAAAACTCGGTGTTCTGTTTTCTTCTTGAATTTGAGGCTTTAGTTCTTTCCACAGGCTTGAGAAGTTCTCATCTATTATTTGTTTGAGTATATTCTTCATTCCATTTTCTTTCTCTTCTCCCTCTGATATACCTATTATTCTTATGTTATTCTTTCTGATGGAGTCAGTCAATTCCTCTAGGTCGTTCTTGTTTTTTATTATTTTTGAGTCTCTTTCTTCTTCTCTCTGTTGTGTCTCAAGTTGTTTGTCTTCTATTTCACTAATCCTATCTTCTATCTGGGCTGTTCTGTTAGCTAAGCTTGTTACCTCGTTTTTCATCTCGTGAATTGAGTTTTTCATCTCTGTTTGATTTGTTTTTATAGTTTCAAATTCCTTGGTAATATATTCTTTGTGTTCATTGAGTTGTTTTCTGATCTCCCTAAATTGCCTTTCTGTGTTTTCTTGTATATCTCTGAGTATTTTTAAGATTTCTATTTTAAATTCTCTATCATTTAGCTCCAAGGCTTCCAATATGTTAAGTCTTTTCTCCATAGCTTTTTCCACATCTATTTGTGTTACCTCTCTATCTTTTGTATTTATAATATTAGATTTCCTCTTTCTTATTGGCATCTGAGGGTGGTCTTGTTGATAGCACTAATTAGAATTAATAAAGTGTAAAAAGAAAAAAAAGGTAAAACACTCCACAAAAAATACAGTAATAATTTATTATTTCCCCCTTTTTTCTTTCTTCTCTTTCCCTCCTCTCCTCCTCAGTGAAATCTCATCATGACCTGTGAATTATATTATGCTAAATGGAACAAAAACTGCCTATAATGGAGTGCCTGATTTGGGGTGAAGAGTTCAAGGGGCAAAAAAAGGGAGTAGGAACCTACTAAATGCAAAAAAAAAAAAAAAGGAAGAAAATCTTAGACAAGCATAAGATGATTTGCTTTTAAGTAATGGTGGACTAAGAAATATAATGAGAGGGCTAAGAGGGAACCAGAAAAAAGGAGAAAAAAAAAGAATAATGAAGAAAAAATAAAAATAATAAGTAAAAGTCTGTTGTATTAAGTGGAGCGAAGACTAAATACAATGGAGACCTTGGGTTGGGAGGAATGCTAGTGAGTTAAAAGCAACATAAAAAGTACCGAAAATGCCACAAAAATAAACAGACAAACAAAAAAAAAAAACAAAAACAAAAGTGAAAAAGAAAAATAAAACAAAAAAAAACTTCTTGAGTCCCAAATTAAATAATTTGTTCATGATTGAGGATTAAATGGGAGGATAAGTAAAACGAGAAAAGAAAAAACGAATAGAAAGGAAAAAATAAGAAAAAGAGAAAAATGAAGGAAAAAAAAGGAGGAGAAAAAAACAAAATAAAGCAAAACAAAAAAAAACAAAAGAGGAGAGAGTGAGAGTTAAGTGTTTTGGAGTATAACCTTAAAGGAGGGTGAGGATGAAGAAAAGAAATAAAATGTAACACTCATGGGTAGTGTAGTTCAAGAAAAGGGAAGTATAAAATGGGCAGAGAATAAAAGGACCGAGGTGGAGGAAATTGAAATAATAATAATAAAGGTAATAAGATAGAAGAAACAAACAACAACAACAAAAAATTAATAGAACAAGTTGTAAAGTCTGTGGATTTTTCTTGATTTTGAGAGGTTAACTTCTTCCTTTTTCTTTTCTCTCCCTCTTCCTGGTCGGTGAATTAGTACCCCAGGCTCTGCCCCTGTGTCACACTTAAGTAGGGATTTGCAATTGATGGGATTCTATGGCAATGTCATATAATTGGCTTTAGTCTTGCTGGTAGTCAAGCCTTGTTGGAGTTTGCAGGGTCCAACGATGAGAGAGAGTGCTTTCATGGAGTCTCTCTCCTAGTCCCCCCTTCCTGAATTAGCAGCCTGGTGATCCAGCTATAATGCTGCTACTGCTTCTGCCTGGGGAGTAAGAGACTCAAAGAGCTAGGAAATCCCCACTCTATCCCCACTCAGTGCAAGGCTTTGGGAAAGGCTCTGGCAGTCAGAGCCTCCAGTGTAATCAGGCGGGGGTGGGAGTCAATTGTTGTCAAGGTGACTGTTCAGCGCCTAGCATTCAATTGGACCACTCAACCCAGGCTTTCCATACGTTGTAGCCTGTTTTGGCTGGGAAGAAGAGGCACTAGTCTCTGCTTGCGACTAGTGTAGTATAGATCTTATTATCTGCCAAGTTCCTCTTATTAGCATTTATCCCTGAATATGGAGGCTCTATCAATCAGAAGTTGCCCCCGCACCTTTAGCTAGAGGCACTAAAAAATGTCACGCCTCTTGTCTTGGATCGCTGAACTGAGAGAGATCTTATCAAAATAGAGCTCCGTGGGTGCACAGATTTCCTGGGATAAGCTAATTTCAGTGATTGGGTCTGCAGCTGTGCTCCCGAAGGTATTTCAGGCTGCCTGCGTGCCCCTCCCCCAATGCTTAATTGTTAGCTTGAATGGCTGGGTGATGTGTCCTGCCCACGGAGAGAATCTCCCAAGTAGGGAAGAACGCCCTGGCGCCTCTCCCGCTCGCCTCTCTGCTGGAGGTTGGGGCGCACCGGGCACAGGATAATGGGGCACCTTGGGTGTGTGGGCCAGTAGGGCACTCTGGGCGAATGGGGTGCTCCAGGCACTGGTGGCTGGGGACTCTCAGTCGCAGTGCGCGGGCCGCTGGGAACGTTAGTGGTGCTCACTCTGCGACCAGACTGCGGCACCAGGCACACGCCGGCGGCTGCTTGCAGCGCTTGGGCTGCCGCTCCCTGAGTGTGGGCCACCTCACCACAGGCGCACTCCCTCCGCGGCTTCAATGAACGTCCCTGCGGTAGTTACCTTCCTCCACAGCCTCATCTCTCAGATTCAAGTGATAACAATCCTTTCGCTTTCAGTTTGTATGGAACTCCGGAATGCTCCGAGGATAAATTTTTCTGTTTTTAGTTGATAAATTTGTTGTGATTTTGGGGAGATCTGTCGGACGCGCTGCTCACGGCGCCATTTCTGTGACGTCACCGACTATCAGTATATCTTATATAAGTTATCAATACTGCCTCACTGTCTCTCAAAGTTGATTCATCCATTTGCAAGGAGAATTTTCTTGTTTTCAACTTTTCAATAAGTTGTTTTTCAATATCCTCACACATTTCATCTATTCTGCTAATAGTATTGTTACTGAGTGGCATAGCTTTTACATCTTTGTCATCTTTTTCAAGAACCATTTTAAGAAATGCTGATATTAAAATCTGTGTTAAAATATATTCAATGTGACATAGAGTAAACGTATACTAAAAATTTATATTTATTTAAATGTATATAACACATTTACTACACTACCACCACAAATCAAAAGGTATCTTTATTTTTCCACTTGACAAAATTTTCTGGAAAGTAATGCTTCTAAAATTAAAATTGTCATGCATGCACTATTATAGCCCCAATAATATTTATAAAATATTATTGCTTTCTAGCCTCGATGCAAGAAGTACTTAATAAGGAGTTTAATATTGATAAAAATAAAATCAAATACTTACCAATTATATCTATACAATATATATATATATTTATTAAATCAATGAGCTTTTACAACAGTTTTTTTTCTTTCTTTTTTTTTATTAAATTTAATGCAGTGACATTGATAAATCAGGGTACATATGTTGAGAGAAAATATCTCTAGATTATTTTGACATTTGATTGTGCTGTATACCCCTCCCACAAAGTTAAATTGTCTTCTGTCACCTTCTATCTGGTTTTCTTTGTGCCCCTCACCTCCCCTAACCCCTCTCTCCTTCTTCACCCCCTCCCCCCTCTCCCAACCTCCCGCCCCTGTTGCCATCACATTCTTGTTCATGTCTCTGAGTCTCATTTTTATATCCCTTCTATGTATGGATTCATCTTAGTTTTTTTTCTGATTTACTTATTTCACTCCGTATAATGTTGTCCAGGTCCACCAATGTTATTGTAAACGATCCGATGTCATCATTTCTTATGGCTGAGTAGTATTCCATAGTATATATGTACCAAAGTTTTTTAATCCACTCGTCCTCTGATGGATACTTGGTTGTTTCCAGATCTTCGCTATTGTGAACAATGCTGCCACAAACATGGGGGTGCATTTCTCCTTTTCGAGCTGTTCTATGGTGTCCTTGGGGTATATTCCTAAAAGTGGGATAGCTGGGTCAAAAGGCAGTTCGATTTTCAGTTTTTTGAGGAATCTCCATACTGTTTTCCACAGTGGCTGCACCAGTCTGCATTCCCACCAGCAGTGCAGGAGGGTTCCCTTTTCTCCACATCCTTGCCAGCACTTATTCTGTTTTGTTTTGTTGATAAGCGCCATTCTGACTGGTGTAAGGTGATATCTCATTGTGGTTTTAATTTGCATATCTCTAATGATTAGTGATGTTCAGCATTTTTTCATATGCCTATTGGCCATCTGTATGTCCTCTTTAGAGAAGTGTCTATTCATCTCTTTTGCCCATTTTTGGATTAGGTTGTTTGTTTTCCTGGTGTTGAGTTTTACAAGTTCTTTATAAATTTTGGTTATTAACCCCTTATCAGACATATTGTCAAATATGTTCTCCCATTGTGTAGTTTGTCTTTTTATTCTGTTCTTGTTGTCTTTAGCTGTGCAAAAGCTTTTTAGTTTGATATAGTTCCATTTGTTTATCCTGTCTTTTATTTCACTTCCCCGTGGAGATAAATCAGCAAATATATTGCTCCGAGAGATGTCGGAGAGCTTACTGCCTATGTTTTCTTCTAAGATGCTTATGGTTTCACGGCCTATGTTTAAGTCTTTTATCCATTTTGAGTTCATTTTTGTGAGTGGTGTAAGCTGGTGATCTAGTTTCATTTTTTTGCAGGTAGCTGTCCAATTTTCCCAACACCATTTGTTAAAGAGGCTGTCTTTACTCCATTGTATTTCCTTACCTTCTTTGTCAAATATCAGTTGTCCATAGAACTGTGGGTTTATTTCTGGGTTCTCCGTTCTGTTCCATTGATCTATATGCCTGTTCTTATGCCAGTACCAGGCTGTTTTGAGTACAATGGCCTTGTAGTATAACTTGATATCAGGAAGTGTGATACCTCCCACTTTATTCTTCTTTTTTAAGATTGTTGAGCCTCTTCGTGTCCTTTTTTGGTTCCATATAAATTTATTGGAATATGTGTTCTATATCTTTGAAGTATGTCATTGGTATTTTAATTGGTATTGCATTGAATGTATAAATTGCTTTGGGTAATATAGACATTTTAATGATGTTTATTCTTCCTAACCATGAGCACGGTATATGCTTCCACTTGTTTGTATCTTCCTTGATTTCTTTTATCAATGCTTTGTAATTTTCCGAGTACAATTCTTTAGTCTTCTTGGTTAAGTTTACTTCCAGGTACTTTATTTTATTGGATGTAATTGTGAAGGGGATTGTTTCCTTAATTTCTCTTTCTGACTTTTCATTGTTGGTGTATAAAAATGCTTCTGATTTCTGAGTATTGATTTTATATCCTGCCACATTGCTGAATTTATTTATCAGGTCCAGTAGTTTTTTGACTGAGACTTTAGGGTTTTCTATATACAGTATCATATCATATGCAAATAATGATAGTTTTACTTCTTCTTTTCCAACTTGAATGCCTTTTATTTCTTCTTCTTGTCTTATTGCTGTGCCTGGACTTTCAGGACTATGTTGAATAAGAGTGGTGAAAGGGGGCACCCCTGCCTTGTTCCTGATCTTAATGGTATTGCTTTTAATTTTTGCCCATTGAGTATGATTTTGGCTGTGGATTTCTCATAGATGGCTTTTATCATGTTGAGGTATGTTCCCTGTATTCCCACTTTACTGAGAGTTTTGATAATGAATGGGTGCTGCATTTTATCAAATGCTTTTCCTGCATCTATTGAAATTATCATATGGTTTTTCTCCTTCTTTTTTTTATGTGATGAATCGCATTGATTGATTTACAAATATTGTACCAGCCTTGCCTCCCCAGAATAAATCCCACTTGATCATGGTGTATGGCTTTTTCCATATATTGTTGGATTCGGTTCGCTAATATTTTGTTGAGGATTTTAGCATCTATATTCATCAGAGATATTGGTCTATAATTTTCTTTCTTTGTATTGTTTTTGCCTGGTTTTGGAATCAGAATTATGTTCGCCTCATAAAAGGAGCTTGTAAGTCTTTTTTCCTCTTGAATTTTTTGAAATAGTTTGAGAAGAATAGGAGTTAGTTCTTCTTTGAATATTTGGTAGAATTCCGTTGTGAAGCCATCGGGCCCTGGACTTTTCTTTTTTGGGAGTTTTTTGATAACTGTTTCGATCTCATTTGATGTAATCGGTCTGTTTAGGTTTTCTGATTCTTCCAGATTGATTTTTGGAAGATTGTATGTTTCAAGGAATTTGTCCATTTCATCTAAGTTGTCTAGTTTTGTGGCATACAGTTTTTCATAGTATTTTCTTACAATATTTTGTATTTCTGTTGTGTCAGTTGTTATTTCTCCTCCCTCATTTCTAATTTTATTTATTTGAGTCCTCTCTCTCTTTTTCTTGGTGAGTCTACTTAAAGGTTCATCAATCTTCTTTACCTTTTCAAAGAACCAGCTCCTAGTTTCATTGATCCTCTGTATTGTTTCTTTAGCCTCTATGTCATTTATTTCTGCTCTGATCTTTATTATTTTCTTCCTTCTACTACATTTGGGCTTTACTTGCTGTTCTTTTTCTAATTCTTTTAGATGCAGGGTTAAGTTGTTTATTTGAGCTTTTTCTAGCTTCTGAAAGTGTGCCTGTAGTGCTATGAACTTCCGTCTCAGCACTGCTTTTGCTGTGTCCCATAAATTTTGAGTTGTTGTATGCTCATTGTCATTCGTTTCTAGGAATTTTTTTATTTCTTTTTTGATCTCATTCTCTATCCATTTATTATTTAACACCCTGCTATTTAGTTTTCATGTGTTTGAGAATTTTTGAGCTTTTCTGCTGTGATTAATTTCTAATTTCATGCCGTTTTGATTGAAGAAAGTGCTTGATATGATTTCAGTCTTCTTAAATTTGTTGAGAGCACTTTTGTTCCCTAACATGTGGTCTATCCTAGAGAATGTACCATGAGCACTTGAAAAGAATGTATATTCTGCTGCTTTCGGGTGAAAGGTTCTGAAGATATCTATTAAATCGAGTTGTTGTAGTGTTTCCAATAAGTCTGCTGTTTCTTTGTTAATTTTCTTTCTTGAGGATCTATCTAGTGATGTTAGTGGGGTATTGAAATCCTCTACTATTATAGTATTGCTGTTAATCTCGCCCTTTTAATCCATCAAATTCTGTTTTATATATTTGGGTGCTCCTATATTAGGTGAATAGATATTTATAATAGTCATATCTTCCTGTTGGATTACTCCCTTTATCATTATGTAGTGGCCTTCTTTATCTCTTAATATATCCTTTGTTTTAAAGTCTAATTTGTCTGATATAAGTATTGCTACCCCAGCTTTTTTTTCATTTCCGTTTGCATAAAATATTTTTTTCCATCCTTTTACCTTCAATCTGTGTGTGTCTTTTGTTTTAAGGTGAGTCTCTTGTAGACAACATATGTATGGGTCCTGTTTTCTTATCCACGCAGCTCCCCTATGTCTTTTGATTGGATCATTTAATCCATTTACATTTAAGGTTATTTTGATATGTAGTTGTTTATTGCCATTTTCTTCTTTGAAGGTGTATTCCTTTTTTTTCTGTATTCTTTTCCCACTTTATCTGTTTACAACAGGCTTCTTAATATTTCTTGCAGCATTGGTTTGGTTGTAATGAATTTCTTGAGTTGTTTTTTGTCTGGGAAGCTTTTTATTTCTCCTTCTATTTTAAATGATAGCCTTGCTGGATAAAGTAGTCTTGGTTGTAGGATCTTGTTCTGCATTACTTTGAATATTTGTTGCCATTCCCTTCTGGCCTCAAGTGTTTCTGTTGAGAAGTCGTATGTCATCCTAATGGGGGCTCCTTTGTAGGTGATAACTTTTTTTTCTCTTTCAGCTTTTAATATTTTCTCTTTATCGCTTAGCTTTGGTATTTTAATTATGATGTGTCTTGGTGTAGGTTTCTTTGGGTTTCTTTTTAATGGAGTCCTCTGTGCTTCTTGGATTTGTGAGAGTTTCTCTTGCATTAATTTAGGGAAGTTTTCAGTAATGATATGATTGAACAAAGTCTCTATCCCTTGTTTTTTTCTTCATCTTCAGGAATCCCTATGATGCGGATGTTATTTCTCTTCATGTTGTCACAGAGCTCTCTAAGAGTTTTCTCTGACTTTTTGAGTCTTTTTTCTCTTTTCTTCTCTGCTTTCATACCTTCATTCCAGTTGTCCTCTAACTCGCTGATTCAATCCTCTGCTCTATCTATCCTTTTTTTAATTCCTTCCATTGTGGTCTTTATTTCTGATATTGTATTTGTCATCTACAACTGATTCTTTTTTATACTTGCTATTTCTTTGTTTAGGTTTTCAAACTGTCTCTCCATTGTTGTTCTAAGATCTCTAAGCATCCTTACAATCATTATTTTGAACTTTGCATCTGGAAGTTTGATTATTTCCATATCACTCAGTTCATCTCTCGAAGGTGTCTCTTGTGGTTTCATTTGGATTGCAATCCTTTGTCTTCTCATTTTCTTTTTTTTTTATTTGTAGAGTTGGTTGGGTCTAGGCTTGCTTTTGTCTGCCTCCAGTTTTCAGTTGTGTTATTTTAGTTCTTCGTGGGTTGGTATCAGCTATTATTTGTAATCAACTTTTGGATTTGGGCGGCTTTGAAGTCTTGATTTGTTTGTTTTCTTAACAGGTGATAGTCTTGTTAACTGATCTCAGCAGGGAGTTTCCTTGAAACTGTAACCAGGAATGCTGTGCGTGTAACCTGAGACGCTGAAGGTCTCTTCCACCAACTAATCTCACTGGGGGCAGGGTTTTTTCTCAGCTTCAGTAGGGGGAGGTGTATCTCAGATCTCCATGGAGACCTGAGTTACTTCCCCTCCTCACTTCTTGTTTTCAGCTGTGTCTTGTTGCACTGATTGGAGCTGGATAGATGTCCGGAGATCTCTGATCTGGAAGCACTTCAGCTCTGTTTTGTGATAGTTTTATTCCCTCCCCCTGCTATGGCCTCCTCCAGCACGAATGAGTCAGCTTTTTTTTTTATTTCTTGCATACCTTTGCCCCTCACAGTCTGTCCCTCTCCTTGTCCTTTCCACTTGGGAGATAAGCTGGTCTTTTCAACCCACCTTGCTCCCTGGTCGCCAGGTAAGTGGCTGTGAGCAGTAGTTTCTGCTCTTTTTCCTCTGTGAAATCCTCTCTGGGCTCTCAGCCTCACCCCCCCTTTTGTTCCTGTAAGCAGAGGAGATTCAGGCACTCCTTACCAGGATTATTGTGGCTTCCTCTTTGCTCCTTGGTTTTTGAGAGCTGTTCTTGCATTTCAGTGTTGGTTTTTCATGCTGATTTTTTCTAAATTGATTTGTATTCCAGTTTGGTGTTGAGAGCTGGGTGTCTGTGCGTCCACCTACTCCACTGCCATCTTTTGACCTTCTACAACAGTTTTGACTGACACTTATTTCAAATTAACACCAACTGAATGATGTGAAACACTACAGAAGTTGCGATGGGCCAATTAGGTGAGAATAACTGCGTTGTTTAGCGAGTTTTTAAAATGTCTGGGGTTCCCCATGGCAGGCAGCAGGTTCCGCGGTGAACCCAGGATGAAATTTACTTGACGACGCCAATCACCCAGTTGATATTTTGGTCTCGTCAAATGAAATTATACTTAATAATTATTTACCACAATTATTTAAGAATTGCATTTTTTGTTAAATTTGGCACCGATATCTAGCATTGCATTTAAATGGCCCAGGGTGCAAGAGTTAAAGTTGTGTCAAGTCCATTTTGAAATTGCCCCCCTTAACTATCGAATTGCCCCCCTGTGGGGCATGGGCCCCATGTTGGGAAACACTGCACTAGAGCCTGACCCAGTGGTGGCGCAGTGTCTAGAGTGTTGGACAGGTATGTGGAAGACCCAGGTTTGAGACCCCGAGGTTGCCAGCTTGAGTGCGGGCTCATCTGGTTTGAGCAAATTTCACCAGCTTGAACCCAACGTGGCTGGCTTGAGCAAAGAATTACTCAGTCTGCTGTAGCCCCACAGTCAAGGCACATATGAGATAGCAATAAATGATCAACTAAGATGTTGCAATGAAAAACTAATAATTGATACTTTTCATCTCTCTCTGTTCCTGTCTGTCTGTCTTTATCTATTCCTCTCTCTGACTCTCTCTCTGTCTCTGTAAAACAAACAAACAAACAAACAAACAAACTAGATCAACTGAATTTAATAAATATCTTCAGAACTTTTTACCCTAAAGCAGCAGAATATAAAATCTTTTCAAGTGCTCATGGTACATCCTCTGGGATATACCACATATTAGGACACAAAAGCGGTCTCAACAAATTTATGAAGATTGAAATCATATCAAGCATTTTTTTCTGATCACAGTGGCATGAAACTAGAAAACAAACACAACAGAAGCACTAGAAAATACTCAAACACTTGGACACGAATTAGCATGTTATTAATTTATGAATGTGTTAACAATGAGATCAAAGAAGAAATAAAAAATTCTTAGAAACAAATGATAATGAGCATACAACAACTCAAAATTTATGGGATACAGCAAAAGCAGTTCTGAGAGGGTAGTTCATAACATTACAAGCATACCTAAAGAAGCTAGAAAAAACTCAAATAAACAACTTAACCCTGCACCTAAAAGACTAGAAAAAGAACAGTAAGTAAAGATCAGAGGTAGTAGAAGGAAAAATGGATAAAAAGACTTAAATGTAAGCCGTGAAACCATAAGCATCTTAGAAGAAAACATAGGCAGTAAGCTCTCCGACATCTCTCGCAGCAATATGTTTGCTGATTTATATCCATGGGCAAGTGAAATAAAAGACAGGATAAACAAATGGGAGTTAAAAAGCTTTTGGACAGCTAAAGACAATAAGAACAGAATAAAAAGACAAACTACACAATGGGAGAATATATTCAACAATACGTCTGATAAGGGGTTAATACCCAAAATTTATAAAGAACTTGTAAACTCAACACCAGGAGGACAAACAATACAATAAAAAAATGGGCAAAAGAAATGAATGGACACTTCTCCAAAGAGGACATACAGATGGCCAATAGGCATATGAAAAAATGCTGAACATCACTAATCATTAGAGAAATGCAAATTAAAACCACAATGAGATATCACCTCACACCAGTCCGAATGGCGCTCATCCACAAAACAACACAGAATAAGTGCTGGTGAGGATGTAGAGAAAAGGGAACCCTCCTGCACTGCTAGTGGGAATGCAGACTGGTGCAGCCACTGTGGAAAACAGTATAAAGATTCCTCAAAAAATTGAAAATAGAACTGCCTTTTGACCCAGCTATCCCACTTTTAGGAATATATCCCAAGAACAACATAGCACTGTTTCAAAAGGAGAAAAGCACCCCAATGTTTATGGCAGCATTGTTTACAATAGCGAAGATCTGGAAACAGCCCAAGTGTCTTTCAGTAGATGAGTGGATTAAAAAAAATTGGTACATATATACAATGGAATACTATAAGGTCATGATAAAGAAGGATATCTTTCCTTTTGCAACAATATGGATGGACCTGGAAACTATTATGTTAAGTGAAATAAGCCAGGCATAAAAAGAAAAATATTATATGACCTCACTTATTTGAGGAATCCAATGAACAATGTGAACTGAGAAACGGAATTGAGACAGAAGAGAGATCAAAAGGACCAGAAGAGAAGAAGACAGAGGGAAAGGGGATGATAGGATGGGAGAAAGCTGAAGGGAAGTGGGGAAGGCAGTACTGGATGGGGGCAAGAGAGATGTTGAGGGGAAAACGGGGAGGGGATGCATCTGGGGCAACACTAGAATCTATGTAAACATAATAAATTAAAATCAATAAAAAAAGAAAAACCACTAGAAAAAAATTGAAAGTAAATAAAAAATACACCCACGACAAACAGAATAAAAAATTTAAAAATTAAAGAAAATGAAATTCAAAAGAGAAAAAAGTAAGAGGAATAAAGTGAAAAAAAGAAATATACATTTTGGTTTTGAGAGATTTCTTCCATTTGTCATGCTGTATTCCCACTTTTAGCTCTGTGAAGTTCCTGGGCTGCCTTCTAATGAGATGTTGCTATTTTTTTTGATATAGGCAGGGCCACAGTTGCCTTTTGGGTGGAGTGTGTTGTGAGACTTTATGGCTTTGGCCTTATGACTTTAGCTTTTCAGCTTCAGCTTTCTGACTTTATAGCTCTAGCAATGGTGATCTCAGACTTCCTAGGCTTCAACAGACACTGGATCCAGGAGCACCTCTGTTTTTCAGGGGAGAGAGTGGCTCTGGAGAGCTAGTTGTGGTGTTTGTCTCTGCCACTCTTGGTATTGTGAGGTGAAGGAGGCTGGATCTGAGAGGCTGTGGGCTGCACTGTAGCTTTCTCTATCTCTGCTGAGTGTGGGCTACAGGCAATCCACAATACTGGCCATGATCCTGTGTCTGGCCGCTTTGGTTTATCTCTCTCTCTGCCCCTCTATTTCACTGCTCCTTCTAGTATTAGGAGATCCAGTCACTCTGAGTTTCCTGCTTTGCACCCCTCAGACAAAATCCAAAGAGCCCCAGCTTCCCTCCTTCCTGTTGTCCCTCAGAGAAAAAAAAACCACAGTCACTGTAGATTTGTCTCTTCTCTCCAAAGCCCAACATGAATGTATTTTATTTTCCATCCTCCTTTTCACTCCTTCCCACCTTTAGTTCATTTAGTGTGTGGATCTTTCAAGTGTGCCTGTGAAATCAGCTGGGGTTCCTTCATTGTGTTATAGTTCAATTTGTTGAAATTTTAAGGGGAGAGATCAGGAGATCTCTCATGCTGTTATTATTCTGACATCATCCATTAGTTTTTCTATTGTTATAAATCTGAGTATCATTCTGTGACTCATCTGGACATCAGTGCTTTATTTTACTTGTTTACTTTTTTCATAATATATTTGTTAATTTATACTTAAAAATTTGAAGATGTGCATGTTATGTCTTTCCCCATATCTATCTTTTGTCTCTCTCTTCAGTTTCCACTCCCATCACTTATATTAGGAATAACTGTTTTTAGATTCTTATGAGTGCTTCTAGAGTGTTTTGTGTATATATGAATAACTACAAATAAATATTATTTTCTACTTTAAAATTTTTAATTGGATTTATTGGGGTGACACTGGTTAACATAATTATACAGATTCCAGTTGCCCAATTCTACATTGTACTATAATATAAATACTGTCTTGACTCCTTTTATTAAATTCTATGTCCTGGAGGTCTTACTAGAGTCCTATCATTTTTTCTCTAATTGTATCATATTCCCATTGAGTAGAGATACTATAATTAATTTAACTAGTCCTAGTCCCCTATCAATGGAATTTGTGTTACTTAAATAAAATGCTGTAGTGAATTACCTTACACATATTTCATTATGGACATGCACATGTCTTTGAGAACTTTCGACACCCAAACTGGCACTGTGGTGTCAAAAAATGTATGCATTTTTACTTTTAATACATGTTGCCCATTTGCTCTTTATAAATCTTATGCAGATTACATGCCCATCTGCAACCTCTGGTAATAACTGTTTCCTCACAGCTTTGCCAACAGGAAGTTTTATCAAGTATCTGGATTTTTGCCAATTGAAAAAATTGACTAAAAATGGAATAATTTATCTTATGACTACTGGTTGAACATTTCAAAATATGTATAAAACCCATTTCTATTCTCTTTTTTACAACTTGTAGTGTTTTCCAGTTTTTTCTACTTGGTCCATGTATTCATTGAACAAGTGTTTACTCTGTGTCAAGCAGTGTTCTATACACTTGGCATACTATAAGTGTGTGTGTGTGTGTGTGTATGATGACATTGAAAAAATATTTTTTTATGTGTTTGGACTTTGCTTATGCTTTATTTAGCTTTTGGCCATGCATGGATTTTAATATGTCATTTAGTTTTATATTCTGTCTAAATCTTATCAAGGAAGTGTCTGCTGGTGGTCTGCATGCCAAGAAAGTAGCTGTGCACTACTGAATGAGCACCTTACATTCAGAAAGTGTGTTTTTAGTTCCTTTAAGGAACTGCCACTTCAGGGCCTCTTTGCACCCTCTCTTCTTCCTCTTGTGCAGCTTCTGCCAAATCTCACCTTACATAGTCAATACAAATATATTTGCTATATGCATAGTATATCTCTCTCCTAGTTTAATTGAAAACAGGGTGTGTAGGAGACAGCTTTATTGTTTTTATATAATTTCCAGAAGGAACAGTTGAGGACAGGAAGCTGGTATAGACAGCAACATTTATCCCAAATTTTTATACACACTTATTTTTATAAGGCATGCAATTCTATCCCCTCCCCAAAATAGTCACAAAAATTAGCCAGAAAAAAATTTGGCGGCTCTCATATTAGTTGAATAGGAGGACGTATGGACGGAAGATTCACCCTTGAAAATGAATTCTCCTGTCAGAAAAATTATTGAGAAAATATAAGACACAGAATTGCAAAAAACAAACAAAGAACCCAAAAAAGACTGACTTCTGAGACAAATAATTCTGTATAAAATACCTCTCCAAAACTCTTTACTACTAAGAATAAAGATATGAAGATTTTAAAGATGTTTATACCTTCAACAGAAATGAGAATTGCATGAAACCTACATAGCATTGGTAATCATCAAATATTACATTTAGCTATTGCTTGAGGAAAAATAAGTGAAATTTCTTTTTCTTAACTGATTTTCTTGCATGGAAACCATTTGAAGAGGTATAAGGTTTGACACTGCCCAGGTATATTAGAGAGCTGGTAATGAAAACAAAAGGGAAGTGTTTAGATCACAATTCATCCAACTAACTGTGAACTAAATCTGATTGGTATTGTACCACTATAATGAAATGAGTACAATCAACATGTGATTTTAGAGGGACACATTAACCAGTTTGACATGGTTGGAGCATAAGATGTTAATTGAGATATACTCTTTTTCTCAGCCAGTCTTGCTGGTCAGACAGTCAGTCCCCTGGTAGAGCTGGTTATCACTCTCCTCTGAACAGGGAGTCTGGAGCTGCTCAGAAGGGTAGAAAAGGACAGGAGACAAATTGAGCAGGGGACATGTAATATGGTTGATAAAATTGAAACCCTTTAATTTTAGTCTACTAAAGCCTACCTAACTCTAATTTTATAGATTTTTTTTTGTATTTTTCTGAAGCTGGAAATGGGGACAGTCAGACAGACTCCCGCATGTGCCCAACCGGGATCCACCCGGCATACCCACCAGGGGCGATGCTCTGCCCACCAGGGGGCGATGCTCTGCCCCTCCAGGGAATCACTCTGTGGCAACCAGAGCCACTCTAGTGCCTGGGGCAGAGGCCAAGGAGCCATCCCCAGCGCCCATGCCATCTTTGCTCCAATGGAGCCTTGGCTGCAGGAGGGGAAGAGAGAGACAGAGAGGAAGGAGGGGGGGTGGAGAAGCAAATGGGCACTTCTCCTATGTGCCCTGGCTGAAAATCAAACCCGGGTTCCCTGCATGCCAACCCAATGCTTTACCGCTGAGCCAAACGGCCAGGGCCTAATTTTATAGATTTTTAATTATTATAATTCATTTACTCAAACAAAAAAAAAGTGAATTCATTTGTTTTCTACTATTAAATGGGGATCTCATGAAGGTACTTCTGAAACATAAGATTCTACCTAATGAAGTGTCCTTGGTAGCAAGAGTAATGGGTAATATTGTATTTACTTTATATCAGCAGAGTAAGTCTCATGACATAAAAGAACACTGGTGGCATTCTCCAATATATTAGGCTGTAGATTTTCAGCTTGGGGTGATAGACATCGAAATGGATAATGGAGATGAGCAGCACCAGATATGAGTAATCTGGAACCTGTGTTCAGAATAATTTAATCACTAAAAGAACATTCTTACCTGAATGCCAAAGGGATTCCTTCTACCAAGGTCCATAAATCTTACATTCAGTAAATGTAAGTTTTATTGTTGACTATTCATTAATAAAACATTTAACAGAAAATAGCCTAACTAGGATGTAATGGGACATAGCTTTAAGCTTATTCATTTATCTGGAACTTGCTCCCATCCTTAATTCTAATAATGAGCAATATCCTTCCAATCACATATTCTTTTTCTTAATGGGATAGACATTTTACCAAAAGACACATCCTCTAGTCTTTACTACAATACTAACAGAATTCACTAATGGCTCAATCTTTTTATTTATATAGACAAGTAAACATTCTTGAAAATAAAATTATATCATTTGGACACTTACATCACAATAATGAAATAAAATTTTTATAATTCAAATGGAAAAATTTTGATTTTCATCTGTTCTCTGTATTTCTTAATACAGACATTAGTAGTTTTGATGATACTATGATCATAAGAAGTAGGTTGTTATGTATTGAATAATGATAAGAGGAGGAAATAAGTTTTATTTACTATAAATTTTAAAAATTATTGAAAATGCTTTCTTTCTCTGAGGGCTATATGCTACTAAAATGATAGGTAAGTATTTCATGCTTTGAAATCAGAAGAGAAGTAGAAAATAAGTGAGTATAAGTGTGTTCCTATATTTTATTTGAGTGCTCCAGATTTATTATAACAATGATCACACTAAAAATTAAATGTAAGTTATTATGTGTACATGTATAAATATATATTAGTTTTATAATCATATTTTCCTTATACTACTTGAAAATTAAATAATTTTACTATTGCTTCCATATTTTTTTAAAATAAATACTAGACTACTAGAATATTTTCTAGTATACACGACTTAGAATCAGGTAAATAATAAATAACTTTATGTATATGTAAGTATGAATTCATGATGTAGGAATTTGTGATTCTTAAAGAAACAATTAAACTGTTATGGAAGGGGATGACATCAGAGTAATGGCGCTGTAGGGAGCAATACCGATAAATCTCCCCAAAAACTCAACAAGATCTTCAACCACAAACAGAAAAATTTATTCTTGGAGCCTCCAGATATTCTGCAATACACCCAAAGGTATGGTCGAGGGAAAAATTGGCTAAATATATAATCAAACCCCTATGGAAATAGGGAGTAAGAAACACTCCACCTTCCACACTAACCTAAATAGGGCTGCTTTTACTGGGAACTGAGAGTATAGAAACTAAGGTGAGCAAGATCCAGGCCGTGGCACAAACGTCCAAACCAGACTATGGCACAGAGATCCAAGCTGAGGAAAAACTGTGCTTGTGGCAACCCAGTCAATACAAGCTAGAACTCGTGCCAAACCCACACAAAGAAAGACAAGTGGGGCAGCCATCTGCCCCAATCTCCTGGTTGGAGAGCACAGATAGTGGGCAAGTGATTCCTCCTAAAGCCCCAGGAGTTGGCGCCCGTGTTACCTCACAGAGAGGCAGAGTCAGAGGCCTTTGTGTGGGCTGAAAGCAAAATCTCAGGACCGCCCCAGCACCCCAAAAAAGCTGTGCATGGGGAGGGAGTAAGAGCTAATTTTAACTATGGAACTTCTCTGTCTGGGCGGGGATCTCACTTGGAGTGAGAGACGGCTGGCCTGATATCCTGGTCGGCGCACATGCAGATTAGGTGAGAGATTCCTCTGAGTGCCTCAGCAGGGGGTGCCCATGTTCCCAGACAGAGGGGCAGAGTCAGGGGCCTTTGTGTGGGCCAAAAGTAGAATCTCTGGCCACTCCAGTGCCCTGAAAAAGCCACACACGGGAGCGAGAGCTAATTCCAATGCTGGAATTTTTCCATGCGGGCAGGAGTCTCATTCAAAGTAAGAGGCAGCCTGCTCCATATCCCAGTCTGCGCATGCAGATAGTGAGTGAGAGATTCCTCTGAGAGCCCCTGGAGTGGACACCTTCCAGTGTTACCAGACAGAGGGGCAGAGTCAGAGGTCTTTGTGTGGGTGGAAGTCCTGCCTGATTATGCTAGCAGCTCTGACTGATTGAGCCTTACCCAGAGCCCTGTGCTGAGTAGGAATAGAGTGGGGATTTGCCAGATCTTTGAGCCTCTTACTATCCAGGCAGAGGCAGCAGCAACCCCATAGCTAGATTATCAGGTCACTAATTCAGGAAGGAAAGACTAGGAGAGAGGCTCCGGGAACATGGACTCTCTCACTGTTGGAGCCTACAAATGCTAATGAGCCTTGACTGCCAACGAGACTGAAGCACAATACACGACATCGCCATAAAGAATTACCAACTGCAAACCTCGACCTGAGTGTGCCACAGGGGCAGAACCCGGGATACAGAGTCACTGACAAGGAAGAGGGAGAGAAAAGAAAAAGCAAGAAGATAACCTCTCAAAATCAAGAATAATCCACAGACTTTATAACCTATCCTATTTTATTATATTTGTTCATTTGTTTCTCTTATCTTCATGTCTTGATTATTTTTTTCCTTTTCCAATTTGGTTGTTTAATTCTCTGCCAGTCTTACTCTCTCCTCTCCTTGAACTACACTACCCATAAGTGTTACATCTCCCATTATCTTTTCTTTCCTCTTCCTTTCTCTCTATGAGGCTTGCACTCTAAAATTCTTAACTCTCTCTCTCCTTTTTTTTCTTTTTTCTTCTTTTAGTGGTTCCCTCTTTTTTTTTCCTTTCTCTCTTTCTTTTCTCGATCTATATTACTTGCTTTGTTTCTCCTTTTTTTTTAAATTTTTCTGAAGCTGGAAATAGGGAGAGACAGTCAGACAGACTCCTGCATGCGCCCGACTGCGATCCACCCGGCATGCCCACCAGGGGCGATGCTCTGCCTACCAGGGGGCAATGCTCTGTCCTGACCAGAGCCACTCTAGTGCCTGGGGAAGAGGCCAAGGAGCCATCCCCAGCACCCGGGCCATCTTTGCTCCAATGGAGCCTTGGCTGCTGGAGGGGAAGAGAGAGACAGAGAGGAAGAAGGGGGGGTGGAAAAGCAAATGAGCGCTTCTCCTATGTGCCCTGGCCGGGAACCAAACCAGGGTCCCCTGCATGCCAGGCCGATGCTCTACCACTGAGCCAACCGGCCAGGGCTACTTTGTTTCTCCTTTACATCTCCTGTCACTGAATCCTCAATAACGAACAAATTATCTTATCTGGGACTCAAACTTATGTTTGTGGCATTTTGGGGGTTTTTTACTTTGCTTTTTAAACTCACTAGCAGTGCTCCCAGCCCTGGCTCTCCATTTTATCTAGTTCTTGTTCCACTAAATACAATAGTAATTTTTTAATCCCCCCTCCATTTTCCTGTCTCCATCTTATTCCTCTCATCATATCTCTTATTCAACCAACACCTAAACACAAACCATTTTATTCTTGACCCAAAATTTTCCTTATGTGCATTTTGTGGGTCCATAACCCCTTTTTTTTACCCCTTTATTACTTCTCTCCAACTCAGGCCCTCCATTATAGGCATTGTTTGTTCTATTTAGTACAATATAATTCATAGTTCACCACAAGATATTCTAAAGAAGAAGGGGAGAGGAGAGGAAAGGAAAAAAGGAGTGAGGGAAATAATTTTTTTTAATTTTTAATTTTTAAAAAAATTCTTTTCTATTTTTTATTTTTATTTTATTAACGTTTTATTCTTTATTAAATCTCATTAATACTATCAACAAAACCTCCCTCAGATGCCATTAAGAAAGAGAAAATCAAATATCATGGATACAAAAGTAAGAGAGGTAACACAGATAGATGAGAAAAAATCTAAGGAAAAAAAATTTAATATATTGGAAACCTTGGAGTTAAATGACAGAGAATTTAAAATAGAAATCCTAAAAATACTCAGAGACATACAAGAAAACACAGAAAAACAATTTAGGGAGCTCAGAAAACCACTCAATGAACACAAAGAATATATTTCCAAGGAAATTGAAACTATAAAAACAAATCAAACAGAGATGAAAACCTCAATTCACGAGCTAAAAAATGAGGTAACAAGCTTAGCTAATAGAACAGGCCAGATAGAAGGTAGGGTTAGTGAAATAGAAGACAAGCAACTTGAGGCACAACAGAGAGAAGAAGAAAGAGACTCAAAAATTTAAAAAAATGAGAAAGCCCTACAGGAGTTGTCTGACTCCATCAAAAAGAATAACATAAGAATAATAGGTATATCAGCAGGAGAAGAGAGAGAAAATGAAATGGAGAACATACTCAAACAAATAATAGATGAGAACTTCCCAAGCCTGTGGAAAGAATTAAGCCTTAAATTCAAGAAGCAAAGAGAACTCTGAGTTTTCTTAACCCCAACAAACCTACTCCAAGGCACATCATAATGAAATTGGCACAAACCAACGGCAAAGAAAAAATTCTCAAGGCAGTCAGGGAAAAGAAGAATACAACATATAAAGGAAGGCCCATTAGAGTACCATCCGATTTCTCAGCAGAAACTCTACAAGCTAGAAGAGAGTGGACCCCAATATTTAACGTCCTGAAAGAGAGGAACTTTCAGCCACAAATACTATACCCATCGAAGCTATACTTCAAATATGAAGGAGAAATAAAAACATTCACAGATTCAGAATAGATGAGGAAATTTATCATCAGAAAACCCCCACTCAAGAATTACTAAAGGGGGTTCTCCAATCAGATACAAAGAACAACAACAACAACAAAAAAAGCCACAAGTAAAAGCTCCAAGAAGAACACAATAAAACCAAATTTAAACTGTGACAATAACAACAAAAAGGGGGGGGGGAGAGGATGGAGATTAACAGTAGCAAAGAACGACGAAGTGCAAAAGTACTCACAAGATAGTGCACTATAATGAACAGGGTAGGAACCCTTTTCATTACTTAATGGTAACCACCATTGAAAAAACCAGCACAGAAGCACATGATTTAAAAAAGATAGCAACAGAGAAAAGATATATGGAATACAACCAAATAAAAACAAAAGAAGGAAAAACGAAAGAGAAGGATCAAACAAGACACAAAACTAACAGAAAGCAATCTATAAAATTGAAATAGGGAACTCACAAGTGTCAATAATTACACTAAATGTAAACAGATTAAATTCACCAATAAAAAGGCACAGAGTAGCAGAATGGATTAAAAAAGAAAACCCAACTGTATGCTGCCTACAAGAAACTCACCTAAGCAACAAGGATAAAAACAAATTCAAAGTGAAAGGCTGGAAAACAATACTCCAAGCAAATAACATAAAAAAACACACAAAAAAACAGGCATAGCAATACTCATATCTGATAATGCTGACTACAAGACAGCAAAAGTACTCAGAGACAAAAATGGCCATTTCATAATGGCTAAGGGGACACTGAATCAAGAAGACATAACAATTCTTAATATATATGCACCAAACCAAGGAGCACCAAAATATATAAGACAGCTACTTATTGACCTTAAAAAAATGGACAAAAATACAATCATACTTGGAGACCTCAATACACCGCTGACGGCTCTAGATTGGTCATCCACACTGAGAATCAATAAAGATATATTGGCCTTAAACAAAACAGTAGAGCACCTGGATATGAGAGACATCTACAGGACATTTCATCCCAAATGACTGAGTATACATTTTTCTCCAGTGTACACGAATCATTCTCAAGAATTGACCATATGTTGGGCCACAAAAACAACATCAGCAAATTCAGAAAAATAGAAGTTGTACCAAGCATATTTTCTGATCATAAAGACTTGAAACTAGAATTCAACTGCAAAAAAGAGGGAAAAAATTCCACAGAAATGTGGAAACTAAACAACATACTTTAAAAAATAAATGGGTCAAAGAAGAAATAAGCGCAGAGATCAAATATATATATACAGAGAAATGAAAATGACAATATGACATATCAATCTATGGGATGCAGCAAAAGCAGTGATAAGAGGGAAGTTCATATCACTTCAGGCATATATGAACAAACAAGAGAGAGCCCAAGTGAACCACTTAACTTCACACCTTAAGGAACTGGAAAAAGAATATGAAAAACAACCCAAAACCAGCCAAAGAAAGGAGATAATAAAAATCAGAGCAGAAATAAATGAAATAGAGACCAGAAAAACTATAAAAAAATTAATAGAACAAGGAGCAGATTCTTTGAAAAGATCAACAAAATTGATAAACCCCTGGCAAGACTTACCAAGGAAAAAAGAGAAAAAACTCATATAAACAAAATCCAAAATGAAAGAGGCGAAATCACCACAGACATCGTAGATATACAAAGAATTATTGTAGAATACTATAAAAAACTTTTTGCCACTAAATTCAACAACCTAAAAGAAATGGATAAATTTCTAGAACAATACAACCTTCGAGACTAAGTCAAGAAGAAGCAGAAAGCCTAAACAGACCTATTAGTAGAGAAGAAATTGAAAAAACCATTAAAAACCTCCCCAAAAATAAAAGTCCAAGCCCAGACAGCTATACTAGCGAATTTTATCAAACATTCAAAGATGACTTGGTTCGTATTCTGGTGAAAGTCTTCCAAAAAAATTGAAGAAGATGCAATACTTCCAAACACATTTTATGAGGCCAATATAACCCTCATACCGAAACCAGGCAAGGACGGCACAAAAAAAGGAAACTACAGACCAATATCTTTAATGAATACAGATGCTAAAATATAAGGTCTACCGGAAAGTTCTGTCCATTTCTATCACAACAAGTTTCAACACATAAGTACATGTTTATTTGGTTCATGTGTGCCTCTCTATTTTTATCACTTAATGTATACATACTGACATAGCAAATTAACTAAAACAAAGTGGATTCACATTAGTTTTATGTGTGAAGTGATAGCATACCCTTGGCTACTGATAAAGTTCATTTACACCACTGTAATTTTCAAACTTAAACAAGGAAGAAATGCTACAGAAGCATGTCTGTTGCATCCACCATATTCCCCGGATTTAGTACCCTCTGACTATCACTTCTTTTTGTCCTTACAAAAGTTTTTGAAGGGCAAAAATTCAAAAATGAAGAAGATATCAAAGAAGCACTGGTTCAATTTTTTGCACCAAAAGATAAAACATTTTTTTAAAATGAGATATACAAATTGCTGTCACGTTGGCAAGAAATCATTAATAATAATAGCAATTATATTATTTAATAAAGTTTATTGACAATAAGACAAATTTGTATTTTGTTTTATTCCAAAAACAGACAGAACTTTCTGGTAGACCTTATACTAAACATAATACTAGCAAATCAAATACAAAAACATATTAAAAAAAATAAATACATCATGATCAAGTGGGATTCATCCCAGAATCTCAAGGATGGTTCAACATATGTAAAACGGTTAATGTAATACATCATATCAACAAAACAAAGAACAAAAACCACATGATCTTATCAATAGACGCAGAAAAGGCTTTCAATAAAATACAACACAATTTTATGTTTAAGACTCTCAATAAAATGGGTATAGAAGGAAAATATCTCTACATGATAAAGGCCATATCTGATAAACCATCAGCTAACATCATATTAAATGGCACTAAACTGAAGGCTTTCCCCCTTAAATCAGGAACAAGACAGGGTTGTCCACTCTCTCCTTATTTAATGTGGTACTAGAGGTTCTAGCCAGAGCAATCAGAAAAGACAAAGAAATAAAAGGCATCCATATTGGAAAAGAAGAAGTAAAGGTATCACTTTTTGCAGATGATATGATCCTAT
Source organism: Saccopteryx bilineata (assembly GCF_036850765.1). NCBI lineage: Eukaryota > Metazoa > Chordata > Mammalia > Chiroptera > Emballonuridae > Saccopteryx > Saccopteryx bilineata. The sequence continues at coordinate 200,170,268 of NC_089493.1, read as the reverse complement.
ACATCGAAAACCCCAAAGAATCCAAAAAAAGATTACTAGAAACAATAAGCCAATACAGTAAGGTCACAGGATACAAAGTTAACATACAAAAGTTCATAGCCTTTCTATATGCCAACAATGAAACATTTGAGAATGAACGCAAAAAAATCCCCTTCATGATTGCAACAACAACAAAAAAATACCTAGGAATAAACATAACAAAGAATGTAAAGGACTTATATAATGAAAACTACAAACCATTTTTATGGGAATTTGAAAAAGATATAATGAGATGGAAGAATATTTCTTGTTCTTGGTTAGGAAGAATAAATATAATCAAGATGGCCATATTACCCAAAGCAATATACAAATTTAATGCAATTCCCATCAAAATTCCAATGACATTTTTTAAAGAAATGGAACAAAAAACCATCAGATTCATATGGAACTTTTAAAAACTCTGAATAGCCAAAGCAATCCTAAGGAAAATGAATGAAACTGGGGGCATTACAATATCTGACTTCAAACTATATTATAGGGCCATGACAATCAAAACAGCATGGTATTGGCAGAAAAATAGACACTCAGACCAATGGAACAGAATAAAAAGCCCAGAAATAAAACCACATATATATGGTCAAATAATTTTTGATAAAGGGGCCAACAACACACAATGGAGAAAAGAAAGCCTCTTCAACAAATGTTGCTAGGAAAACTGGAAAGCCACATGCAAAAGAATGAAACTCGACTACAGTTTGTCCACTTGTACTAAAATGAATTCAAAATGGATCAAAGATGTAAATATAAGATCTGAAACAATAAAGTACATAGAAGAAGACATAGGTTCTAAACTCATGGACCTGGGTTTTAAAGAGCATTTTATGAATTTGACTCCAATGGCAAGAGAAGTGAAGGCAAAAATTAATGAATGGGACTACATCAGACTAAAGAGTTTTTGCTCAGCAAGAGAAACTGACAACAAAATAAACAGACAGCCAACTAAATGGGAAATGGTATTTTCAAACAACTGCTCAGATAAGGGCCTAATATCCAAAATATACAAAGAAGTCATAAAACTCAACAACAATCAAACAAACAATCCAATAAAAAAAACAGGAAGAGGACATGAACAGACACTTTTCCCAGGAAGAAATACATATGGCCAACAGATATATGAAAAGATGCTCATCTTCATTAGTTATTAGAGAAATGCAAATCAAAACTGCAATGAGATACCATCTCACACCTGTTAGATTAGCTATTATTAATAAGACAAGTAATAGCAAATGCTGTAGAGCAGGGATCTCAAATTCGCGGCCAGCGGGCCGCATGCGGCCCGCTGAACAATTTTGTGTGGCCCGCAGACTAATCCACGAAGTTCAAAATATTTTGGATAAAATTAAGTAAGCCTAGGGGCCTACTTGTATTTTTCATTTTTTTAGCATCCTAGCTAGATATTAGCTTAGTTAACAGCAGTTGTGATGTGAACTACAGTTTCTGGTCGTTTTGTGACACTGAGTAAACACATGTACGATTGTGCTTGTTGTACTGATTTTTTTTTGTATTCAATTGCAGTGAGAAAAGTGTTGCGTAACAGTTGCCTTTTGTAGACCTAGTGCGGCCCGCCGAAAGGCTGTAATCTTGCTCTGCGGCCCATATGCTGAGTTGAGTTTGAGACCCCTGCTGTAGAGGCTGTGGAGAAAAAGGAACCCTCATTCACTGTTGGTGGGAATGTAAAGTAGTACAACCATTATGGAAGAAAATATGGTGGTTCCTCAAAAAACTGAAAATAGAACTACCTTATGACCCAGAAATCCCTCTACTGGGTATATACCCCCAAAACTCAGAAACATTGATATGTAAAGACACATGTAGCTCCATGTTCATTACAGCATTGTTCACAGTGGCCAAAACATGGAAACAACCTAAAAGCCCTTCAATAGAAGACTGGATAAAAAAGATGTGGCACATATACACTATGGAATACTACTCAGCCATAAGAAATGATGACATCGGATCATTTACAGCAAAATGGTGGGATCTTGATAACATTATACGAAGTGAAATAAGTAAATCAGAAAAAAACAGGAACTGCATTATTCCATACGTAGGTGGGATATAAAAGGAAGACTAAGAGACATTGATAAGAGTGTGGTGGTTACAGGGTGTTGGGGGAGAGGGAGAGGGGAAGGGGATGGGGAGGGGCACAAAGAAAACTAGATAGAATGTAACAGAGGACAATCTGACTTTGAGTGATTGGTAAGCAACATAATTGATTGACAAGATGACCTGGACATGTTTTCTTTGAACATATGTACCCTGATTTATTGATGTCACCCTAGTAAAATTAATTTAAAAAACTGTTACAGAGAAAATGGCCATTTTGAAGCTACCTTATCTTGCAATTTGGTTAAGGCTCTTGGACTTTTTTTAAAAATTATTTTTATTTATTCATTTTTAGAGAAGATAGACAGAGAGAGATATAAGGGATGGTGGAGCAGGTAGCATCAGCTCTCATATGCACCTTGACCAGGCAAACCCAGGATTTCAAACTGTAAACCTCAGTGTTCGAGGTTGACAGTTTACCCACTGCACCACCACAGGTCAGGAGCCGCTTGGACTTTCAAGGTGTGTTACTGTTCACATTAATACAGTGGACCTGCCTCAATTGGTCTCTGCTCCCTCTTAAGTTCACTGATTTCTGAGAGTTTCTCTTTCATCCCAACAGGAGTTTTAAAATAGTTTTCTTTTTTAATTATACTATTTATATCAATTAGGTATGGCTCCAAAAAGAGTTATCACATTTACTTAGTTCAGTCAAGGATTGAATGTTTATCCTGGAGAAAATTTCTTCATATTTCTACCCTCAGACATATCCCTGTAATTATTTATTTCTAGTCTTTCGTTAGTTCATGCTCTGCACAGCACCTGAGTATAGTAGGTTAGTGATGTCTACTTCTGAGATTCATTTTTTCTCAAATTCATAAAATTGAATTAACTCCTTACATTTGTCAATTCATAAAATTAACTCTTAAAATTTGCAGACTTCAGTTTCTTTTATCACATATCCATGTAAAGATTGTTCATTCACATTATCTCTAAGAAGAATTTTCTTCATAGCTTCTTATAAGTTAAAGAAAAACACTTAATGGTTATTTAAAAATTAAGGACTTAGCCTGACCTGTGGTGGCGCAGTGGATAAAGTGTTGACCTGGAACTCTGAGGTCACCAGTTCAAAACCCTGGGCTTGCCTGGTCAAGGCACATATGGGAGTTGATGCTTCTTGCTCCTCCTTTTTTCTCTCTCTCACTCTCACTCTCTCTTCTCTAAAATGAATAAATAAATAAAAATTAAAAAAAATTAAGGACTTAAATCTTTGACTTGTTGAAAGCCTTAGATCTCCTATTTTGTTTGAAGAGCTTTGTCACTTAAACCTAGCTTTAGGCTTTGGGATATTTATCCAGTAACAACATGACTATAAACATCTCTCACTTCCCTCCTTGCCAACTACCTACCCCATTTATTGGTAAGAGTCATAGTTTTGCTATGAAATACTCATTTTTGGGGTGTCAGGCTGCTCCATCCTGTCAAGTAGATGACATTCAGCCTGGAAGGCAGCTGTGCATGTAAATTAGTCAGCCTTACTTTATCTGCCCAAGTATACTTACAATTTCTTTGGGATTGAAAAAGTACCCAGCCATCTCCAGTGTACAGTGCAGTAAATTTAGAGCCCAGAGATTTTTGTAGATTTGACTGTTTTCTTCTCTAGTCTAGCAGGACAATGGCATTATTATCTTTTTGAACACTTTGTAAATCCACAGTGATGTAATTGGCCTTTATTACAAACATTCTAGAAAGATACATTAGGTGAATCAAGACCACAAACAATGATTTTCTTTGGCTCTTGTACTCTTGCCTTGTACTCTTGTTCTCAAACTCTGATTTTTGGAAAAGCTGCAGCAGAATTGCAACCCCAGTTGGAGCTCTGGGGTTGAGACCAGGAAAACTATTTTGCAGGTAAATTTTCACAGTACAGTTTAAGTCCAAACACATTTATAATCTGTTCCTCACTGTCATTCTGCTGCTCCTGTTTTATCACTTGACTCTGCAGGCGCACTAAATTGTTCATCTCATTGGCATTGCCATCCTCTCTCTTTCTGCCATGCCTTTGAGGTTTTCTTTGCCTAGACTATTCAGTCCATTATTTGTTTGAAAAACTCTTCTTCATTTTTTGAAAGCCCAGTTCAAATATTATTTTACCAAGTAGAATCTGTTTCATGATGTTCAATGCACCTACAGATCTTTGTATGGTTCTAACATCACATTTTTGTACATCAGGCTACAATTAAGTACTTGCTAATCTGATTCTCTCTTGAATTTGAATTCTGAAAGACAAGAATTATATCTCTTTTTCTAAACTCCCTGCAATTATTGGATTTATTTTCTAACAACATTTATTTTATTTGCAAAAATCTGCCAGACACAAACTTTGAAAAATATTTTACAAATTATATAGAAATATAATACTCTCCATACTTTGTAAGATGACATTTGCACACTTACTCCCTTAAATATATCTTGTAATTTATAGTATATTTTCAGAGCTTTTCCAACTTCTATCTGTAGGAAGTCATGAGTTCATAAATTACGGCTTTATTCCTGAAAGTATGTTGGACCAAAATATCTTTTATAGCCTTGAGATACCTGTCAGTCACTTGCTGTCACTGAGATTTAATTTGCAAGTTGTTTTGAAGAGCTATAGTGCTTTCTTGAAAACTTAATTTAGGCTGTTGTTTTCTACTAACAAATCTTTATAGGTGTCATCAGAGATTGCTTTGATTACTTAGTCTCCAGGTTGAACCAAAACTATTTACTTTTTATAAGCCTGCAGAGAAGGAGAAGCTGTAGCCTGAATCATTTCAGTGATTAACAGTGCTCATTGCACTTGTTTTTTAATCTAATTAATTCAGTGTAAATATATTTTCTTTGGTCTTGTTTTCAGAAATATGGAAAACAGGAGGTCATCTTTTTTTGCATAAAAACCCTTCATCTAATTGAATATTCAATAAAACATTCTCTGTATTTTTAGCTTCTAAAATGGCACCTATAGTTCAACTGTTAACCATCTTTGTAGCTCTTCTCTGAACACTACCCTGATTCCCATAAGTTGTAGATTTCATAATGCTTTTCTAGGTAAAGATTCAGAACTTTTGTGATTTTTCACAAACAAAAGAGCATTTTTCTAAGGGCAATTTAGTAGAACATTAGAATCACATATGTTCCAGGACATTCACTTCTGGAAACTCTTCCATGTCATCCAAGGATGACTACTATAAATAATCCAAAGTGCAAGAGATTGATTAATATTTTTAGGTGGTTCATTGCTACTGTATAGAAATACAATTGATTTTTAATGTTGATTTTATATTCTACAACTATACTGAATTTATCAGTTCTAACAGATTTCTTTTTTTTTTGGTGTCTAAAGTTTTTATAGTTTTGTACATAAAAGATTCTGCCACTGCAAACAGAGATGATTTCACTTTTTTTCTCTTATTTGGATGCTTTTTATTTCTTCTTCCCATTTACAAATAGAATAAAAATATAAAATAGTAAGGAATACTTTAACTTAGAAGATAAAACATCTGTACACAGAAACATTAATGAAAAATATTAAATATCCACATATAAATGAAAAGATAGCCCATGCTACTGGATTGGAAGACTTCATATTGTTAAATATCCATACTACCTTAAATAATCTACAGAATCATTAAATTTCTACCAAAATCCCAGTGAAATTTTTTATACAAAGAGTAAAAAATATTTTAAAATTAATATGGATCACAAATAACCAAAGGAACCCAAATAACCAAAGAAATGTGAGAAAGAAAAAGAAATGATGGAGACATAATACTGCCTGATTTCAAAATATATTACCAAGCTACAGTAATTAAAACAGTATGGTACTGGCATACAAAGACATATCATATATAGACCAATGAAATTGAATGGAGTTACAAAGAAATAAGCCCATAAATATATATTCAATTGATCTTTAAAAGGGGGAAAAAACTACACAATGATGAACAAAAGTAATTTTAACAAAGGGTGCTGGGAAAACTGGATATACACGTGGAGTGATGAAGTTGAATTCTTTTCTTACACCAGAGGCAAAAATAATGAACTAAAATTGGATTAAAGACTTAAATGGAAGACCTGAATCTGTAAAAGTTCTAAAAATTTCCATAGGGTGAAAGCTTTTTGTCAGTGGTCTTGCCAGTTATTTCTTGGATATGACATTAGAAATACAAGGAAAAAAAAAGCAAATATTGGTAAGTGAGACTGCATCAAACTAAGAAGCTGCACAGCAATGGGAACAATTAACCAAGTATAAAGATAATCTTTGGAATGAGAGAAAATATTTGTAAACTGTATGTTCAATAAGAAGTTAATATCTAAAATATTTAAGGAACTCAAAGTCATATACCTCAAGTGCAAAACCCCAAAATAATTAATGTAAGCAAAATACCTGAAGACATATTTCTCCATAGAAAACATACAAATAGCCAATTATTATAGTATATAGAAAGATGCTCCAAATGACTAATAATATGCATGAAAAGTGCAAATCAAAGCCACAGTAATATCACTTTGTACCTGTTAGGATGGCCATGGCCATTATAAAAAAAAGTGTTGGCATGTATGTGGAGAAATTAAAATCCTTGTAAACTATTAGTGAAAATATAAAGCAGTACAGCTGCTATGGAAAACAGTATGGAGGTTCCTCAAAAAGTTAATACTAAAATTACCATGTGATCTAACAATCTCACTTCTAGATATTTATTCAAAGAATTATAACTGATATCTTGAAGATATATCAAATTTTCATGTTCATTGCAACATTATTCACAATAACCAAAAAATGGAGACAACTTAATGTCCATCAACAGATAAACGGATAAAGAAAATGTGACATATGTACATATAATTGAATATTATTCAGCCTTAAAAAGGAAGGAAATTCTGTTATATGCATCAACATGGATGAGTCTTGAAGCATTACACTAAGTGAAATAAGCTAGTCACAGAAGGATAAATGTATGATTTCAGTTATTTGAGATATATAAAGTAGACAGATTCATAGAAGCAAAGATTAGAATGATTGTTGCTAGGGGATTGAGGGGATAAGTGGGAGTTGCTTTTCAATAGAAATAATTTTAGTTATGAAAGATAAATAAGTTTTGAGATCCAGTATACAACATTATGTCTATAGTTAGCAATACTATATTACACACATAAAAATGTGTTAAGTGCATAAATTTCATGTTAAATGTTCTTAACTATAATTTTAAAAATATACAAGAAAGCATATTTATGTCTACTTTTATAATAAGTTTGAGGTTGTAAATTTAGTTAATTAATTTACCCTCAGGGTACTTCCTTAAATGGATCACTATGACAACACCAGCAACCCAAAATAATAAATTATTTAGAGCCTGGCTGAACTGAATTTGAATAGAATTTAAGTGGTTCAAGTTGATGCTCTAATCAACTTGAATTTACAAATTTATAGAAACACATTGTGTAAATATAGTGATAAAAAGATTATACACTGGCCATGAACAAGTCACTAATTTATAAATGATGATAGGCTACTGTGCATTCAAACACATCAATCCCAAGTATCTTATCAACTGTGCCTGGTGTGACAGACAGCTACAAATGAATAGCTGAGGCTCCAGTGGAATGTATGCCAAGAAAAGATTGTAACTTCACATGTGGATGTGAACAGGGCCTCCATTAGCACAGAGATCATAATCATTAGATATTACCTTTTAAATACAAAAGAGTAACCCTTTCAATTTTAACATTATCATTATACTTTCTGCCCATACTGTTAATAGGCTAGAAAACTTCAAAGGCAAATAAATGGAAGATGCTCATCTTAGCTCAACATCACTGAAGAGATGTTGGAATAACATTGTATTCAGAAATGGTGGTGCTCCTGAGACTTCTGTTTGGATTTTATTCTTCCTCTTGATAGACCATGGGTACCCTAGCAGTAGATACTTAGTGTTAATGATATGTGTACTCCAAGTTGTATGGAAAACATAAGGCCTTCACTTCCCACTGCTCACACTTGCCCCAAAACAGTGATAGTATGTGTAAAGGGCAAGGATTTGTACTAAGGGTGGTAATTCAGATTTATAAAGAGATTTTGAATTTGAATCTGATGGCTTTTACTTGTTAGTGTCCTTTGTTTTGTTTCTAAGTGTTTTTTTAAATTAGTATATGTTCTCTTGTCTCAATTAAAATTGGATTAACTGGGCTGCTGCAATAAAGCCTGGGGCTTTGTGCTGCTAGGAAGGAAGTGTTTGCCCTGAATGGATTAAGAAACTGGGTGGAGAAGAGAGAGAGGGATGGATCTTCCCAACTTCTTAGAAATGCCTTGTCTAGGCTGAAGTTGAATCAATATCTATCTATCTATCATCTATCTATCTATCTATCTATCTATCATCATCATCATCTATCATCTATCATCTATTTATTATCATCTATCATCTATCTATCTCAAGAAACAGGGAGAGAGAGAAAGAGAGAGAGAGAGAGAGAGATTCAAGGGATCCATGTACATTATTGTCAGGACTAGTGATAAAAGTCTAAAATTCAATGGGCAAGGAATCAGAAAGGGAAGAGTAGGAGCAGACTGAAACCCCTACAGGCACTAACTGAGGCAGTTGTCACAAGCAATCAGGAATGAAAAATCCTGGAAAAGAAAAATAAATTGTAGACCAATATTGTTAAGTATGGCTCAGGCAATACCTAAGCCTTCTTTTAAAGGGCTTCTGCTAATAATTCAGGTCCACCAGTATAGTCTCCTACTTAAAGCTAGTGGATTAGAACTTTAATTACTTCTGTGTAATCTAGTCAGAGCAGTACCCAGGTTAGTGTTTGAAAAACGAAGAAAACGTGTATGTTACAAAATGGCTGCTATACTCTCTTTCTTCCTTGCAGTGGTCTATAATCAGTCTGACCCATCAAAAGAGCCATCATGGATAGATTTGTATTTTTCTGGATTTTTCAGCTTGGAATCTTCCTCATTTGAGGTTTATCTGAGGTTGTTTTGCCACTACAGTTGTGAGAACAGTATTCAGAGTTCTGATCTTGACCATTTCAAATTGTTATAATTAGACTCTGAATTAACAAACAAACAGAAAAGGATGGCATAAAATTTGACAGCTAGAAGCAATCTTAGACAACACTCTACTTACTTCCTCCTTCATCAATGATGTTGAGTGATTTTCCTATTGTTAGAGTAGTAGCTAATAATACACTCATATCTAATGGCCTATCTAATGGCCATGTCATATCATAATGACTGAGATTTAAAGATACACTCTATGACATTTACATATAGAAACCAAGAAAAGGAGTTACTGTTAGTAAGAGAGGTAGAGTTCAAAGACTATATTTTTAACTTCACAGACTAATGGTAGTGGTTTTCTTTTTATTTATTTTTCCAGTAGACTTTTATTTATCATGGAAAATAATACTAAATAACTTTTATCATATGGCATTTAGGGAAGTGAATTATGTATATTTTGTTTCTTTACTTAACATTTCTTTCTTTTGGAACTTTATTCTTTTTTCCCATTAAAAATACCTGAAATAACCTTATGACCCAGCAATCCCTCTACTGGGTATATACCCCCAAAACTCAGAAACATTGACTCATAAAGACACATGCAGCCCCATGTTCATTGCAGCATTGTTCACAGTGGCCAGGACATGGAAACAACCAAAAAGCCCATCAATAGATGACTGGTTAAAGAAGATGTGGCACATATACACTATGGAATACTACTCAGCCATAAGAAATGATGACATCGGATCATTTATAGCAAAATGGTGGGATCTTGACAACATTATATGGAGTGAAATAAGTAAATCAGAAAAAACCAGGAACTGCATTATTCCATACGTAGATAGGACATAAAAGTGAGACCAAGAGACATTGATAAGAGTGTGGTGGTTACGAGGGGAGGGGGGAGAGGGAGAGGGAAGGGGGAGGGGGAGGGGCACAGAAAGAACTAGATAGAGGGTGACAGAGGACAATCTGACTTTGGGTGATGAGTATGCAACATAATTGAATGACAAGATAACCTGGACATGTTATCTTTGAATATATGTATCTTGATTTACTGATGTCACCCTATTAAAAATAAACAAATTAAATAAAAAAATAAAAAAAATACCTGAAATATACTTCTTTTTTAAAAATTTTATTTAGAAAATTAAGTTTAACAAGGTGATATTGCTCAATGAAAGTACATAGATTTCAGGTAAATATTTCTATAGAATTTGAACTGCTGAATGTACTTCTTTCTGTGTTATGATTTGTCCCCATTTCTTCTCTCTTCCTTTCTGTGACTTCAACAGATGGGTTTTATTGGAGATGGTTTTAGGTACCCTGGGGTCTTCTTACATTCACCAGCTTTCCTAACTATGTGGGGGGAGGAGAGGGAGGGGGATGGGGGAGGGGAGGGGCACAAAGATCATGGCTTTTCAGCATTTGCCATATTCCTTCTTTAACCTATAGACAGACAGCAAATATTTACTTATGGTGTTTCCACTATAAAGACTGCTGTCTTAGGGACAAATGCTGATGAACTATTTCAGCACTTCCTCCTTCTCCAAAGACTTATATGTCAACATAGAGCTCCATGTTTCATAGGACATACTCAAGCTAACTCCATGCTCCCTGGAGCTTTAACACAAAGGAAGGCCCCCTTTTTTACTCTTTTCTTTTTTTTGTTTTGTTTGTTTTTTGTTGTATTTTTTCTTTTATTTATTTATTTTTTGTATTTTTCTGAAGATGGAAATGGGGAGGCAGTCAGACAGACTCCCGCATGCACCGGACCGGGATCCACCTGGCATGCCTACCAGGGGGGAATGCTCTGCCCATCTGGGGTATTGCTCTGTTGCAACCAGAGCCATTCTAACAACTGAGGCAGAGGCCATGGGGCCATCCTTAGTGCCCGAGGTGGCTTTGCTCTGGTGGAGCCTTGGCTGAGGGAGGGGAGGAGAGAGACGGAGAGGAGGGAGAGGGGGAGGGGTGGAGAAGTAGATGGGCGCTTCTCCTGTGTGCTCTGGCCCAGGAATCCTGCACACCAGGCCAATGCTCTACCACTGAGCCAACTGGCCAGGGCCTAGGAATGCCCTTGTTGATCAAGCTACCCAAAAGAAAATTATATGGAGCAACCATGACAGACTGAGCAAGTCAGTCTCATACTATTCATCACCAGAACGCTGCAGCCTGGTGTAAACAGTTTCAACTTTCTCGGGAAGCAGCACGGCAGATTGGGCAATCCTGTCCAAGGGGTCCTATACTGCCCCCTCATTTGGAGTTAACCCTCAAGGACCCCTACCAGGACAACTTTGGCAGATGGATGTTACTCATATACCTTCATTTGGCAAATAGTCATATGTCCACATTACAGTGGCTTCATATTCTGGATCTACAGTAACCTCTGTCAGAACAGGAGAGGCTGCTAAGCATGCTATAGCTCATGGTCTGTATGCATTGTTTTATTATTGGATTTCCTAAACTGGCTTAACTGAAAATACTCCTGCATATGGAGCAAAAGCATTTACTGTATTTTGTCATGCTTACAATCTTTAAAGTTAAGGTATTATTAAAGTGTACTCAGCAAACATTTTAAGGTCAATTAAAAAAAACAATTTAAAAGGGGGTAGTCATATCCTGGAACTCCTATGGGTCTACTATATCATGCTTTTTACTTAAAAAATTTTTTTTACATTTCTTTTGAATGCTGATGAACAGGAGACACCAAATCTTTTTCGCCTGCAAACTACTACCTTCTTTATTAGATCCAGCTAATACACTGTTTTGTCTTTTTCCAAATAGCTCCAGATATATGGAAAAGATTTATATAGGCAGATGGGGATCCTCAAACCCCTTAGCGAGATCTTCTGAGCATGGCTTTTAAGATACCTAGAGGCAGAAAAAGCCCAATAGAGATCAGGGGAACTACCAGCTTTTAGGATACACCCTTAAAGGCTCCAACACCCCAAAGGGGTCTCATAGGATGCCATCTGGGTCCTGCTTCAATAGTGGAAAAGAAGGTCATTGAGGCTTACATACCTCTACTGTGAGGAAACAGGGACACTGGAAGGTAGGCATCCCCCTCACTCCTCTAAGAGAGGGTTCAGTCTCTTCCAGCCCTGCGCCAGCCACCTATGACCTAACCTTTCCCAGAAAGCTGGGGTTTGCCACTGAAGGCTGAAGGTGCCAGGGCCATTAGCCCCATTTACAACACTGTGGACGAGCCCAGGGTATTTGTTCCATGAAGCAGGTAAACTGATCTCATTTGCACAAGGGCCACTTAACTATGTTTGGCCTGAATAGTCAGGTTTTTTATTCTTCCCTCAAAGATCTCTGTTGTGGGTGTTGATAGTCCTATGTTCTGCTGCTTTGCTTAATATATAGTGTTTCCTTTATCCCTTCTATCTCAATGCCCCACTCATATTTCAGGCTGGGACCTACTCCTAATTTAGAGCTCTCTTTCCCCCTTTTGCCAACTTCTATTATGAATCTACCTTTGCCACCCAGCTTAGTGTATCCCAAGGTTCTCTTTACCATGCCACAGTCGCAGAGCTCCAGGGAAAAGCTACCTCGTCTCATCTCTCCAGGCAGAGGAGAACAGAAGCTCCATATCCATGCATGCTGCAAATGGCTTCTTCAGTCTACCTGAATCATTACCAGCTAGAAGCAGCGGTCACTGGGATTTAGACATGAGCTGCAAAGTATAGAATAGTGACAACAATTCCAGTGCCATGCGGACTTTTCCTGGACTCCTGCTCCCTGTGACAGATCCTAACAGACTGAACTGTGATTGGGTTGCATTTTTCAGGTATTTGACATGGTGATGGGGCCAACTTGGACTTGGTGAGCATGTTAAGGACACTACTCTTTTATGGATTCTTGCTGTATGGGCCAAGAGTTTGCTTAAAGGCTTTTAATCACTGTAAAAAAAATAGAAGGCTGGATAAAGAAGATGGGGCACATATACACCATGGTATACTAGTCAGCTAGAAGAAATGATGACATCAGATCACTTATAGCAGATTGGTGGAATCTTGATAACATTATGCGGAGTGAAATAAGCGAATCAGAAAAAAACAAGAACTGCAGAATTCTATACATTGGCGGGACATAAAAGTGAGACTAAGAGACATTGACAGGAGTGTGGTGGTTACGGGGGGAAGGGGAAGGGGTACAAAGAAAACTGGATAGAGGGTGATGGAGGATGATCTCTCTTTGGGTGATGGGTATGCAACAGAACTAAATTTCAAAATAACCTGGAAATGTTTTCTTTGAATATATGTACCCTGATTTATTGGTGTCACCCCATTTAAATAAAAATTTATTTATTAAAAAAAACTTGGCAGAGTTTCAATGTTCTAATGACTACTCTTTTTTTTTTATTTTTTTTATTTTTTTTTTATAATTTTATTTTTTTAATGGGGTGACATCAATAAATCAGGATACATATATTCAAAGATAACAAGTCCAGGTTATCTTGTCTTTCAATTATGTTGCATACCCACCACCCAAAGTCAGATTGTCCTCTGTCACCTTCTATCTTGTTTTCTTTGTGCCCCACCCACCCCCTATCCCTCTTCCATTCCCCCCTCCCCCCCGTAACCACCACACTCTTATCAATGTCTCTTAGTTTCACTATTATGTCCCACCTACGTATGGAATAATACAGTTCCTGTTTTTTTCTGATTTACTTATTTCGCTTCGTATCATGTTATCAAGATCCCACCATTTTGCTGTAAATGTTCCGATGTCATCATTTCTTATGGCTGAGTAGTATTCCATAGTGTATATGTGCCACATCTTCTTTATCCAGTCATTTATTGATGGGCTTTTTGGTTGTTTCCATGTCCTGGCCACTGTGAACAATGCTGCAATAAACATGGGGCTGCATGTGTCTTTACGTATCAATGTTTCTGAGTTTTGGGGATATATACCCAGTAGAGGGATTGCTGGGTCATAAGGTAGTTCTATTTGCAGTTTTTTGAGGAACCACCATACTTTCTTCCATAATGGTTGTACTACTTTACATTCCCACCAACAGTGGATGAGGGTTCCTTTTTCTCCACAGCCTCTCCAACATTTGCTATTACCTGACTTGCTAATAACAGCTAATCGAACAGGTGTGAGGTGGTATCTCATTGCCGTTTTGATTTGCATTTCTCTAATAGCTAAAGAAGATGAGCATCTTTTCATATATCTGTTGGCCATTTGTATTTCTTCCTGGGAGAAGTGTCTATTCATATCCTCTTCCCATTTTTTTATTGGATTGTTTGTTTGTTTGTTGTTGAGTTTTATGAGTTCTTTGTATATTTTGGATATTAGGCCCTTATCTGAGCTGTTGTTTGAAAATATCATTTCCCATTTAGTTGGCTTTCTGTTTATTTTGTTATCAGTTTCCCTTGCTGAGCAAAAACTTCTTAGTCTGATGTAGTCCCATTCATTAATTTTTGCCTTCACTTCTCTTGCCATTGGAGTCAAATTCATAAAATGCTCTTTAAAACCCAGGTCCATGAGTTGAGTACCTATGTCTTCTTCTATGTACTTAATTGTTTCAGGTCTTATGTTTAGATCTTTGATCCATTTTGAGTTAATTTTTGTACAGGGGGAGAGACTGTAGTCCAGTTTCATTCTTTTGCATGTGGCTTTCCAGTTTTCCCAGCACCATTTATTGAAGAGGCTTTCTTTTCTCCATTGTGTGTTGTTGGCCCCTTTATCAAAAATTATTTGACTATATATATGTGGTTTTATTTCTGGACTTTCTATTCTGTTCCATTGGTCTGAGTGTCTATTTTTCTGCCAATACCATGCTGTTTTGATTGTCGTGGCCCTATAATAGAGTTTGAAGTCAGGTATTGTTATGCCCCCAGCTTCATTCTTTTTCTTTAGGATTGCTTTGGCTATTCGGGGTTTTTTATAGTTCCATATAAATCTGATGATTTTTTGCTCTATTTCTTTAAAAAATGTCATTGGAAGTTTGATGGGAATTGCATTAAATTTGTATATTGCTTTGGGTAATATAGCCATCTTGATTATATTTATTCTTCCTAGCCAAGAACAAGGTATATTCTTCCATCTCATTATATCTTTTTCGATTTCCCTTAACAATGGTTTATAGTTTTCATTATATAAGTCCTTTACATTCTTTGTTATGTTTATTCCTAAGTATTTTATTTTTTTTGTTGCAATCGTGAAGGGGATTATTCTTTTGAGTTCCTTCTCAGTTGTTTCATTGTTGGCATATAGAAAGGCTATTGACTTCTGTATGTTAATTTTGTATCCTGCGACCTTACTGTATTGGCTTATTGTTTCTAGTAGTCTTTTTGTGGATTCTTTGGGGTTTTCGATGTATAGGATCATATCATCTGCAAAAAGTGATACCTTTACTTCTTCTTTTCCGATATGGATGCCTTTTATTTCTTTGTCTTGTCTGATTGCTCTGGCTAGAACCTCTAGTACCACATTAAATAAGAGTGGAGAGAGTGGACAACCCTGTCTTGTTCCTGATTTAAGGGGGAAAGCCTTCAGTTTTGTGCCATTTAATATGATGTTAGCTGATGGTTTATCATATATGGCTTTTATCATGTTGAGATATTTTTCTTCTATACCCATTTTGTTGAGAGTCTTAAACATAAAATTGTGTTGTATTTTATCGAAAGCCTTTTCTGCGTCTATTGATAAGATCATGTGGTTTTTGTTCTTTGTTTTGTTGATATGGTGTATTACATTAACCGTTTTACGTATGTTGAACCATCCTTGAGATTCTGGGATGAATGCCACTTGATCATGATGTATTATTTTTTTAATATGTTGTATTCGATTTGCTAGTATTTTGTTTAGTATTTTAGCATCTGTATTCATTAGAGATATTGGTCTGTAGTTTTCTTTTTTTGTGCCATCCTTGCCTGGTTTTGGTATGAGGGTTATGTTGGCCTCATAAAATGTGTTTGGAAGTATTGCTTCTTCTTCAATTTTTTGGAAGACTTTGAGTAGAATAGGAACCAAGTCTTCTTTGAATGTTTGATAAAATTCGCTGGTATAGCCGTCAGGGCCTGGACTTTTATTTTTGGGGAGGTTTTTAATGGTTTTTTTCTATTTCTTCTCTACTGATAGGTCTGTTTAGGCTTTCTGCTTCTTCTTGACTCAGTCTAGGAAGGTTGTATTGTTCTAGGAATTTATCCATTTCTTCTAGGTTGTTGAATTTAGTGGCATAAAGTTTTTCATAGTATTCTACAATAATTCTTTGTATATCTACGGTGTCCGTGGTGATTTCTCCTCTTTCATTTTGTATTTTGTTTATATGAGTTCTTTCTCTTTTTTCCTTGGTAAGTGTTGCCAAGGGTTTGTCAATTTTGTTGATCTTTTCAAAGAGCCAGCTCCTTGTTCTATTAATTTTTTCTATAGTTTTTCTGTTCTCTAATTCATTTATTTCTGCTCTGATTTTTATTATCTCCTTTCTTCGGCTGGTTTTGGGTTATCTTTGTTCTTCTTTTTCTAGTTCCTTAAGGTGGGAAGTTAATTGGTTCACTTGGGCTCTCTCTTGTTTGTTCATATATGCCTGAAGCGATATGAACTTCCCTCTTATCACTGCTTTTGCTGCATCCCATAGATTCTGATATGTCGTATTGTCATTTTCATTAGTCTGTATATATCTTTTGATCTCTGCACTTATTTCTTCTTTGACCCATTCATTTTTTAAAAGTATGTTGTTTAGTTTCCACATTTTTGTGGGATTTTTTTCCTCTTTTTTGCAGTTGAATTCTAGTTTCAAGGCTTTATGATCAGAAAATATGCTTGGTACAACTTCAATTTTTCTGAATTTGCTGATATTGTTTTTGTGGCCCAACATATGGTCAATTCTTGAGAATGATCCATGTACACTGGAGAAAAATGTATACTCAGTCACTTTGGGATGAAATGTCCTGTAGATGTCTATCATATCCAGGTGCTCTAGTGTTTTGTTTAAGGCCACTATGTCTTTGTTGATTCTCTGTTTGGATGACCGATCTAGAGCCGTCAGCGGTGTATTGAGGTCTCCAAGTATGATTGTATTTTTGTCAGTTTTTGTTTTAAGATCAATAAGTAGCTGTCTTATATATTTTGGTGCTCCTTGGTTTGGTGCATATATATTAAGAATTGTTATGTCTTCTTGATTCAGTGTCCCCTTAGCCATTATGAAATGGCCATTTTTGTCTCTAAGTACTTTTCCTGTCTTGTAGTCAGCATTATCCGATATGAGTATTGCTACACCTGCTTTTTTTTGGATGTTATTTGCTTGGAGTATTGTTTTCCAGCCTTTCACTTTGAATTTGTTTTTATCCTTGTTACTTAGATGAGTTTCCTGTAGGCAGCATACAGTTGGATTTTCTTTTTTAATCCATTCTGCTACTCTGTGCCTTTTTATTGGTGAGTTTAATCCATTTACATTTAGTGTAATTATTGATACTTGTGAGTTCCCTATTGCCATTTTATATCTTGCTTTCTGTTAGTTTTGTGTCTTGTTTGATCCTTCTCTTTCGTTTTTCTATCTTTTGTTTTTATTTGGTTGTATTCCATACATCTTTCCTCTGTTGCTATCTTTTTTATCTCATGTGCTTCTGTGGTGGTTTTTTCAATGGTGGTTACCTTTGAGTAATGAAAAGGGTCCCTACCCTGTTCATTGTAGTGAACTATTTTGTGAGTACTTTTGCACTCCATCGTCCTTTGCTACTGTTAATCTCCGTCTTCTCCCCCTCTTTCTTTTTGTTGTTGTCACAGTTTAAATTTGGTTTTATTGTGTTCTTCTTGGAGCTTTTACTTGTGGCTCTGTTTTTTTTTTTGTTCTTTGTATCTGATTGGAGAACCCCCTTTAGTAATTCCTGGAGTGGGGGTTTTCTGATAATAAATTCCCTCATCTTTTCTGTATCTGTGAATGTTTTTATTTCTCCTTCGTATTTGAAGGATAGCTTTGATGGGTATAGTATTCGTGGCTGAAAGTTCCTCTCTTTCAGGACTTTAAATATTGGGGTCCACTCTCTTCTAGCTTGTAGAGTTTCTGCTGAGAAATCTGATGATAATCTAATGGGCCTTCCTTTATATGTTGTATTCTTCTTTTCCCTGGCTGCCTTGAGAATTTTTTCTTTGCTGTTGGTTTGTGTCAATTTCATTATGATATGCCTTGGAGTAGGTTTGTTGGGGTTAAGAAAACTTGGAGTTCTGTTTGCTTCTTGAACTTGAGGCTTTAGTTCTTTCCACAGGCTTGGGAAGTTCTCATCAATTATTTGTTTAAGTATGTTCTCCATTCCATTTTCTCTCTCTTCTCCCTCTGATATACCTATTATTCTTATGTTATTCTTTTTGATGGAGTCAGATAATTCTTGTAGGGCTATCTCATTTTTTTTAATTTTTGAGTCTCTTTCTTCTTCTCTCTGTTGTGCCTCAAGTTGCTTGTCTTCTATTTCACTAATCCTCTCTTCTATCTGACCTGTTCTATTAGCTAAGCTTGTTACTTCGTTTTTCAGCTCGTGAATTGAGTTTTTCATCTCTGTTTGATTTGTTTTTATAGTTTCAATTTTTTTGGACATATATTCTTTGTGTTCATGGAGTTGTTTTCTGATCTCCCTATATTGCCTTTCTGTGTTTTCTTGTATATCTCGGAGGATTTTTAGGATTTCTATCTTGAATTCTCTGTCATTTAGCTCCAAGGTTTCCAATATATTAAATTTTTTCTCCATAGATTTTTCCTCATCTAGCTGTGTTACCTCTCTTTCTTTTGTATCCATGATATTCGATTTTCTCTTCCTTAATGGCATCTGAGGGTGGTTTTGTTGATAGTATTAATGAGATTTAATAAAGAATAAAAAGTTAAAAAAAATAAAAAAATAACAAATCGAAAAGAGTTGTTTTTTTTAAAAAAAATTAATAATGAAATAAAGAAAAATAAAATAAAATAAAAATTTTTTAAAAAAGGAAATTATTCCCCCCCTCTTTTTTTCCTCTCCTCTCCTCTCCCCTCTTTCTTGAGAAAATCTTGTGGTGGACTGTGAGTTATAACAAACAATGCCTGTGATGGAGGGCCTGAATTGGGGAAAAGTAATAAAGGGGCAAAAAAGAGAGAAAGAAAAAAAAAAAAAAAAAAAAAAAAAAAAAAAAAAAAAGGAAAAAAAAAAAAAAGAAAAAAGAAAAAAAAAAGAGCATATGGACCCACAAAAAGCAAATAAGGAAAAAATTTGGGTCAAGAATAAAATGATTTGCTTTTAGGTGTTGGTTTTCTAAGAGTTATGATGAGAGGAATAAGAGGAAAATGGAAAAATGGGGGGACAAATTAAAAACTTACTATTGTATTTAGTGGAACAAGAACTAGATAATATGGAGAGCCAGGGATGGGAGCACTGCTAGTGAGTTAAAAAGGTGAAGTAAAAACCCCCCAAAATGCCACAAACATAGGTTTGAGTCCCAGATAAGATAATTTGTTTGTTATTGAGGTTTGAATGAGAGGAGATGTAAAGGAGAAAGGAAGAAACTAATATAGAGGGAGAAAAGAAAGAGAGAGAGAGAAAAAAAGAGGGAACCACTAAAAGAAGAAAAAAGAAAGGAGAGAGAGAGAGAGTTAAGGGTTTTGTAGTGCAACCCTCATAGAGAGAAAGGAAGAGAAGAGAAATGATAATAGGAGATGTAACACTTATGGGTAGTGTAGTTCAAGGAGAGGAGAGAGTAAGACCGGTAGAGAGTTAATCGGCCAAATTGGAGGAGGAAAAAAAAGTATCAAGAATGAAGATAAGAGAAACAAACGAACAAATATAATAAAATGGGATAGGTTATAAAGTCTGCAGATTATTCTTGATTTTGAGAGGTTATCTTCTTGCTTTTTCTTTTCTCTCCCTCTTCCTGGTCGGTGACTCTGTACCCCGGGTTCTGCCCCTTTGGCACGCTCAGGTAGAGGTTTGCAGTTGATAAGTCTCTATGGCAATGTCATGTATTGTGCTTTATTCTCGTTGGGAGTCGAGGCTCATTAGCATTTATAGGCTCCGACAGTGAGAGAGTCCGTGTTCCTGGAGCCTTTCTCCTAGTCTTTCCTTCCTCAATTAGTAGCCTGATAGTCCAGGTATGGGGTTGCTGCTGCCTCTGCCTGGATAGTAAGAGGCTCAAATTGCTGGCAACTCCCCACTCTATTTCCACTCAGCACAGGGCTCTGGGTAAGGCTCAGTCAGTCAGAGCTGCTAGCATAATCAGGCGGGCTTTCCGCCCACTCGAAGACCTCTGGCTCTGCCACTCTATCCGGTAACACAAGCGGGCGCCCACTTCCGGGGCGCTTGGAGGAAACTCTCACTCACTGTCTGCAACCAGGATATCCGGCCAGCAGTCTCACGCTCTGAGTGAAACCCCCAACCGCAGGGAAAAGTTGCAGCGTTGGAACTGAGTCTCGCTCCGTCCCCATGTGCGGCTTTTGCAAGGCGCTGGGGCGGCCCGAGATTCCGCTTTGGCCCACACAAAGGCCCCTGACTCTGCCCCTCTCTGCGATAACATGGGCGCGCACTGCCGAGGCACTCGGAGGAATCACTCACTCCTTATCTGCGCGCGCAAACCAGGATATGAGGCCGGCCGCGGTTCCCTCTGAGTGAAACAGCCTCCAGCACGGAAAATCTCCACCGTTGGGATTAGTTCTCACTCCCTCCCGTGCGTGGCTTTCCCAGGGCGCTGGGGCTGCCCAAAGACTCTGCCCTCAGCCCACAGAAAGGCCTCTGACCCTGCCTCTCCGTGGGGCAACACGGGCACCCACTTCCGCGGCTTAGGAAGAAATCTCTCTTCCACTAACTGCGCACCGACCAGGAGATCGGGTAAAATGGCCGCTCCGCTTGTCTTTCTTTGTTTGGGTTTGGCGCGAGTGTTAGCTTGTATTGCCCGGGTTGCCACAGGATCAGATTTTCCTCAGCTTGGATCTCTGAGCCACAGCCTGGTTCGGCCGTTTTTGCTGCGGCGGCCTGGATCTATTCACCCCCTTTGCCCGCCTCAGTTTCTATATTCACAGTTACCAGAGAAAGCCGCCCTGTTTAGGTTAGTGAGGAAGGCGGAGCATTTCTTACTCCCTATTTCCTTCGGGGTTTGGTTATATATTTAGCCAATTTTTCACTCAATCATACCTTTGGGTGTATTGCGAAGAATCTGGAAGCTCCAAGTATAGGTTTTTCTGTTTCTGGTTGAAGATCTTGTTGAGTTTTGGGGGAGATTTATCAGTATCGCTTCCTACTCCGCCATTACTCTGACGTCATCTAGATGACTACTCTTTCTTATCTGAAGCCTAGAATCTTCATTTAATATTCTTTCCTAAATCATACACATTTAAAACCTTTAGACATGATACATATAAAAGATTTGTCAAAAGTTTAATATGAATCTAGAAAGTTATTATTTTCTAGGGTAACAGGGAATATTCAAACTGCTATTCCTTATGGAATTTGAGTTTCTTTTTATAGATATGGTTCTATTATGTTTTAATAATACAAGTAAAATTTCATCCAACAATCTGTTTCAGGTGGCGTATTTCCACATGAAAAATAAAACTACATTAAAAATTGATAAAAGCAGTAAATAAAAAATAATCAAGAAATTTAGGGTAAGGTTATATTAATGCAGAAAGAAAAGGATAGTTTTTTTAATAGCTGTATCAAGATGTAATTTACATATTATAAAATTCACTTCTATAATTTATTGTTTTCCAGTATATTTACACAGTCATGTAACCATAATCTACTTTTTGAACATATGCATCACTTCAGAAGAAAGTATTGTTCTCATTAGCAATTACTCCTCATTCATCTCTCTGCCTGACCCTAAGCAGCTACTAGTCTTCTTTCTGCCTCTATAGATTTGCCCATGCTAGATTTTCTATACATGACCTTATGTAACTGCCTTTTTACTAAGTATATATTTTAGGTGTATTCATCTTCTAGTATATCTCAGAAAACTCTATTTCTTTGTGTTGATAGATAATTGTTCATTCTTCTATTGATAATTGTTCATATATGTGTTTATCAGCTTGCCATTTTGTGTATTTCTAATTTTGGACTCTTATGAATAACACTATCATGACTACTTATTTACATGTTTTTATGTGAACATACTTTTTCATTTCATTTAGGATATACCCAGGAATGGAATTATTGGTCATATGCTAATTCTATGGTTAAAATTTTGAGAAATGACAAAACTTTTTTTTTTGGAGAAATAACTATTCAGATCCTTTCTTATTTTTAAATTGTGTAATTTGACATTATTATTATTATTGGGTTATAAAAGTTCTTTATGTATCCTGACTACAAGTCTTTTATATAATTTACAAACGTTTTTTACAATTTTGTGGTAGTCATTTTACTTTTTGGTGATTTATTAGAAGCCACAAGGCATGTACAGGGTGTGACAAAGGTAGGTTTACATTTGTTCATATGGAAAATAACATAACCATTAATAAATAGTAATATAGGAATAAACTGTGTTTCACATACTCACAACTGTAAACCTATTTTTTCCCACCCCTGGATTTCCGATAAAGAAATATATTCATTTATTTTTTTAAATATTGACATGAGTCAGAAATTACTAATGAATTGGAGGAAGAAATATACTTTCTCCAATTCTAAGATAATTTTATATAAACCAAAGGCAGTTAGAGAACACAGTGTTTAATAGCTATACCTTGGTCAAGGATCATTGAAATGACTGAGTTAGTACTATAAAATATTTGGAATAATGTTTAAATTTGCTTCATGCATAAGAATATTTTTTTAGTTAATATTCTCAGATAATGTATATAAAAATGTTTAAGCTAAGACATATGTGTATTATTATCTTGGTTTTTAGATGTAATAATATTCTGCCTACTGAATTTTCTGGTTTTCTTATGAGCTTTGGCTAGCCCATTCCATTGCAAACTAGGACAAATTTCTGTAATTAGTATCATAAATATTTGTAAAAGACTACAGTAGACACAATTTTTATTTTTTAAGTGCAACCTTATTCCATATGTCAAGAATTTCTCTTGCAAATAAATTTTTTCATGTTAGCACATTCAAAATCAATGTCTCAGAAGATTTCCTCCACCTATTAAACTAGAGATGACAAAATGATGTCAAAATAAAATGCAAGGAGATTCTGAATGTCAAGATTGTCTATCTTTATAGGTTCTTAGAAAAAAAGTATCTCATCACAAAACTGATAAATAATAGTGGTGTAATCTATTACATTGTATTATCCTTCTTTAGTTGACTTACTCATTCAATTACCTAAAAACACCCACATTAAGCTTATATATCTGAGGTTAATTATCTTTTTTTTTTTAATAAATTTTTATTAATGGTAATGGGATGACATTAATAAATCAGGGTACATATATTCAAAGAAAACATGTCTAGGTTATTTTGTCATCAAATTATGTTGCAAACCCCTCGCCCAAAGTCAGATTGTCCTCCGTCACCCTCTATCTAGTTCTCTGTGCCCCTCCCCCTCCCCCTAACTCTCTCCCTCCCCCCCCCACCCTTGGTAACCACCACACTCTTGTCCATGTCTCTTAGTCTCATTTTTATGTTCCACCAATGTATGGAATCATGTAGTTCTTGTTTTTTTCTGATTTGCTTATTTCACTCCTTATAATGTTATCAAGATCCCACCATTTTGCTGTAAATGATCTGATGTCATCATTTCTTATGGCTGAGTAGTATTCCATAGTGTATATGTGCCACATCTTCTTTATCCAGTCTTCTATTGAAGGGCTTTTTGGTTGTTTCCATGTCTTGGCCACTGTGAACAGTGCTGCAATGAACATGGGGCTACATGTGTCTTCACGTATCAATGTTTCTGAGGTTTTGGGGTATATACCCAGTAGAGGGATTGCTGGGTCATAAGGTAGTTCTATTTGCAGTTTTTTGAGGAACCACCATACTTTCCTCCATAATGGTTGTACTACTTTACAGTCCCACCAACAGTGAATGAGGGTTCCTTTTTCTCCACAGCCTCTCCAACATTTGCTATTACCCGTCTTGTTGATAATAGCTAATCTAACAGGGGTGAGGTGGTATCTCATTGTAGTTTTGATTTGCATTTCTCTAATAACTAATGAAGCTGAGCATCTTTTCATATATCTGTTGGCCATTTGTATCTCTTCCTGGGAGAAGTGTCTGTTCATGTCCTCTTCCCATTTTTTTATTGGATTGCTTGTTTGTTTGTTGTTGAGTTTTATGAGTTCTTTGTAAATTTTGGATATTAGGCCCTTATCTGAGCTGTCGTTTGAAAATATCAGTTCCCATATAGTTGGCTGTCTGTTTATTTTGATATCAGTTTCTCTTGCTGAGCAAAAACTTTTAATTCTGATGTAGTCCCATTCATTTATCTTTGCCTTCACTTCTCTTGCCATGAGGTTAATTATCTTAATCTAAATTACTTAAAAGTCATTATTTGTATTCATATTCTGCACAAATATCACACTATTTTCAACTTTATTAGAAGCCATTAAAAGTCAGTCAATAAGCATTTATTTGAGGACATAGTAAAAATAAATGGACAAAAGTTGGCTTGCCATTTTTCATGAAAATTGCATATGACTTCCCTTATTATTTTAATAATGGAAGTAAAGGGGATAAAAAAGAATCAGGCCATTTTTCTGCTTGGAGAAACCAAGGCAACAAAAATAATGCTTAAGTGATTTATTTACATACAATTACCAATTGGTCCCTTGAATTACTCTATCCTTTTTCATTTAACTAAGTTGCCTCCCACATAATTATTCATTGTGAAAGAGTCTAAATTGTGGTCTTAAAAATATTGTGATATACTCATCATGATTTGTTATCCTTCTAGCAACAACATTAAAGTGATTGATGCATTCTAAAGAGCCACAAAGCAATAAAATAAACTGTGGATAGTATAAGTTGTTGTCAGTTGTAGCAGATACACTCTACATGGTGTTAGGGGTATTATTGACAAAAGCCTTGGTAACAAATAAGAATACTAAAGAAATAAATAGATTTCAGCCTCACATAAAACCTATTCCTCAAGGGAAAGCTTGCATGTTTACATAAAGCCTCTAATTTAACATAATGTGATTTGAATCCTGGTCCATGGAGTGCTTTGTGAACCTTTTATTGTCTTGGTCCCAGCTTCTGCTGGGACAAGTCTGCTGTGGGAAATTGAAATTCTCTCTCTCATTTCAGTTGTAGCTGCCAAGTCTCTGCCTCTCGGGCCTGTGTTCACCAAAACAATGATTATCTCGGACACTAGTGAAATCATGTAAACCTCATTTGCACCTAAATACAACCTATGTACAAGAATAATAATTGCTCATCTTTCTAATGAAATTACATAAACATACAGAGAAGGCACAATTTTGGACATATTTATGGCGGCTTGGCCAAGAGATTCCAAAAATCATTACATCAGGCTAATTAATCTTTCAAATTTTGCACAAAAAGATCTGTCTACATTAACCAATGCCAAACTTTGCTTCTTGTCTCCTACTGTTTCACATCTCAGACAAAACAGCCTTGTCCATCCAATTTCATTAAACATATTTTTAATAGATGACACTTACTGAGCATTTGCCATTTACAAGACTCTAGGCTGGGGGCTTTATATGCGAGAAGAATACACTGTACAATCATAGAGTTGTAGTCATAGCAGAATAATGAAAGAGAGCATGAATACTGTATTTAGATGTGCCTGAGTTCAAATCTTGGTTGTGTCTCATAATGGCCTAGACTTGTACCTTTTTCTCTCTTTTATTTTATGGATAAATTTTTATTAATGTTAATGGGGTGACATCAATAAATCAGGGTACATATATTCAAAGAAAACATGTCCAGATTATCTTGTCATTCAATTATGTTGCATACCCATCACCCAAAGTCAGATTGTCCTCCATCACCTTCTATCTGTTTTTTGTGCCCCTCCCCATCCCCCTTCCCCTCTCCTCCTTCCCTCTGATGCCTCCCTCCCCCCCAGCCCCGGTAACCACCACACTCTTGTCCATGTCTCCTAGTCTCATTTTTATGTCCCACCAATATATGGAATCATGTAGTTCTTGTTTTTTTCTGATTTACCAATTACACTCCATATAATGTTATCAAGATCCCACCATTTTGTTGTAAATGATCCGATGTCATCATTTCTTATGGCTGAGTAGTATTCCATAGGGTATATGTGCCACATCTTCTTTATCCAGTCTTCTATTGAAGGGCTTTTTGGTTGTTTCCATGTCTTGGCCACTGTGAACAATGCTGTAATGAACATGAAGCTACATGTGTCTTTACGTATCAATGTTTCTGAGTTTTGGGGGTGTATACCCAGTAGAGGGATTGCTGGGTCATAAGGTAGTTCTATTTTCAGTTTTTTGAGGAACCACCATACTTTCTTTCATAATGGTTGCACTACTTTACAGTCCCACCAACAGGGAATGAGGGTTTCTTTTTCTCCACAGCCTCTCCAGCATTTGCTATTACCTGTCTTGTTGATAATAGCTAATCTAACAGGTTTGAGGTGGTATCGCATTGTAGTTTTGATTTGCATTTCTCTAATAACTAATGAAGATGAGTATCTTTTCATATATCCATTGGCCATTTGTATTTCTTCCTGGGAGAAGTGTCTGTTCATGTCCTCTTCCCATTTTTTTTATTGGATTTTTTGTTTTTTTGTTGTTGAGTTTTATGAGTTTTTTGTAAATTTTGGATATTAGGCCCTTATCTGAGCTGTTCTTTGAAAATATCATTTCCCATTTAGTTGGCTGTCTGTTTATTTTGTTGTCAGTTTCTCTTGCTGAGCAAAAACTTTTTAGTCTGATGTAGTCCCATTCATTTATCTTTGCCTTCATTCTCTTGCCTTTGGAGTCAAATTCATAAAATGCTCTTTAAAACCCAGGTCCATGAGTTTAGTACCTGTGTCTTCTTCTATGTACTTTATTGTTTCAGGTCTTATATTTAGGTCTTTGATACATTTTGAATTAATTTTAGTACAAGGGGACAAGCTGTAGTCCAGTTTTTTTTCTTTTGCATGTGGCTTTCCAGTTTTCCCAGCACCATTTGTTGAAGAGGCTTTCTTTTCTCCATTGTGTGTTGTTGGCCCCTTTATCAAAATTTATTTGACCATATATATGTGGTTTTATTTCTGGGCTTTTTATTCTGTTCCATTGGTCTGAGTGTCTATTTTTCTGCCAATACCATGCTGTTTTGATCGTCGTGGCCCTATAATATAGTTTGAAGTCAGGTATTGTAATGCCCCCAGCTTTATTCCTTTTCCTTAGGATTGCTTTGGCTAATCGGGGTTTTTTATTTGTTTATTTATTTTTTTTACTTTTTATTAATTTTTAGAGAGGAGAGAGAGTGAGAGAGAGAGTGAGAGAGAGAGAGAGAGAGAGAGAGAGAGAAGGGGGAGGGAGGAGCAGGAAGCATCAACTCCCATATGTGCCTTGACCAGACAAGCCCAGGGTTTTGAACTGGTGACCTCAGCATTTCCAGGTTGACACTTTATCCACTGCGCCACCACAGGTCAGGCTTAATCGTTTTTTTTTCTTTTTTTCTTTTTTCTTTTTCTGAAGCTAGAAACGGGGAGAGACAGTCAGATAGACTCCCGCATGCGCCCGACCGGGATCCACCTGGCACGCCCACCAGGGGGCAACACT
Organism: Saccopteryx bilineata; assembly: GCF_036850765.1. Lineage (NCBI taxonomy): Eukaryota > Metazoa > Chordata > Mammalia > Chiroptera > Emballonuridae > Saccopteryx > Saccopteryx bilineata. Next base: position 200,142,522 of record NC_089493.1, on the reverse strand, counting down.
CTGCCCACCAAGGGGCAATGCTCTGCCTCTTCGGGGCATTGCTCTGTCATGACAGAGCCACTCTAGTGCCTAGGGCAGAGGCCAAGGAGCCATCCCCAGCGCCCGGGACATCTTTGCTCCAAGGAGCTTCAGCTGCGGGAGGGGAAGAGAGAGACAGAGAGGAAGAAGAGGGGGGAGGGGCGGAGAAGCAGATGGGCGCCGTCTCCTGTGTGCCCTGGCCGGGAATCGACCCTGGGACCCTTGCACGCCAGGCCGACACTCTACCACTGAGCCAACTGGCCAGGGTCGGGGTTTTTTAAAGTTCCATATAAATCTGATTATTTTTTGTTCCATTGTTTTAAAGAACATCATAGGAATTTTGATGGGAATTGCATAAAATTTATATATTCTTTGGGTAATATGTCCATCTTGATTATATTTATTCTTCGTATCCATGAACAAGGAATATTTTTTCATCTCATTGTATCTTTTTTGATTTCCCTTAACAATGCTTTGTAGTTTTTGTTATATAGGTCCTTTACATTCTTTGTTATGTTTATTCCTAGGTATTTTATTTTTTTTGTTGCAATCGTGAAGGAGATTTTTTTTTGAGTTTGTTTTCTAATATTTTATTGTTGGCATATAGAAATGCTATGGACTTTTGTATGTTAATTTTGTATCCTGCGACCTTACTGTATTGGTTTATTGTTTTCAGTAATCTTTTTGTGGAGTCTTTGGGGTTTTCGATGTATAGGATCATATCATCTGCAAAAAGTGATACCTTTACTTCTTCTTTTCTGATATGGATGCCTTTTATTTCTTTCTCTTGTCTGATTGCTCTGGCCAGAACTTCTAGCACCACATTAAATAAGAGTGGAGAGAGTGGAGAACCCTGTTTTGTTTCTGATTTATGGTGGAAAGTGTCAGTTTTATGCCATTTAATATGATGTTGGCTGATGGTTTATCATATATGGCCTTTATCATGTTGAGATATTTTCCTTCTATACTCATTTTGTTGAATGTCTTAAACATAAAGTTGTGTTGTATTTTATTGAATGCCATTTCTGCATCTATTGATAAGATCATGTGGTTTTTGTTGTTTGTTTTGTTGATATGGTGTATTACGTTAACTGTTTTACGTATGTTGAACCATCCTTGAGATTCTGGGATGAATCCCACTTGATCATGATGTATTATTTTTTTAACATGTTGTTGTATGCGATTTCCCAGTATTTTGTTTAGTATTTTAACATCTGTATTCATTAGAGATATTGGTCTGTAGTTTTCTTTTTTTGTGCCATCCTTGCCAGGTTTCAGTATGAGGGTTATGTTGGCCTTATAAAATAATTTTGCAGCCCTGGCTGGTTGGCTCAGCGGTAGAGCGTCGGCCTGGCGTGTGGGGGACCCGGGTTCGATTCCCTGCCAGGGCACATAGAAGCGCCTATTTGCTTCTCCACCCCCCCTCCTTCCTCTCTGTCTCTCTCTTTCTCTCCCGAAGCCAAGGCTCCATTGGAGCAAAGATGGCCTGGGCGCTGGGGATGGCTCCTCAGCCTCAGCCCCAGGCACTAGAGTGGCTCTGGTCATGGCAGAGTGACGCCCTGGAGGGGCAGAGCATCACCACCTGGTGGGCAGAGCGTCGCCCCTGGTAGGCGTGCCAGGTGGATCCCGGTTGGGCGCATATGGGAGTCTGTCTGACTGTCTTTCTCTATTTCCAGCTTCAGAAAAATACAAAAAATAAATAAATAAATAAATAAATAAATAAATAAATAAATAAAGTATGTTTGGGAGTATTGCTTCTTCTTCAATTTTTTTGGAAGACTTTGAGTAAAATAGGAACCAAGTCTTCTTTGAATGTTTGATAGAATTCACTAGTATAACCATCTGAGCCTGGACTTTTATTTTTGAGGAGGTTTTTAATAACTTTTTCTATTTCCTCCCTGCTAATCGGTCTGTTTAGGCTTTCTGCTTTTTCATGACTCAGTCTAAGAAGGTTGTATTGTTCTAGGAATTTATCCATTTCTTCTAGATTGTTAAATTTGGTGGCATATAGTTTTTTGTAGTATTCTACAATAATTCTTTCTGTATCTATGATGTCTGTGATGATTGCTCCTCTTTCATTATGGATTTTGTTTATATGAGGCCTTTCTCTTTTTTCCTTGGTAAATCTTGCCAAGGGTTTGTCAATTTTGTTGATCTTTTCAAAGAACCAGTTCCTTGTTCTATTACTTTTTTCTATAGTTTTTCTGTTCTTTATTTCATTTATTTCTGCTCTGATTTTTATTATTTCTTTTCTTCAGCTGGTTTTGGGTTGTCTTTGTTCTTCCTTTTCTAGTTGCTTAAGATGTGAAGTTAAGTGGTTCACTTGGGCTCTCTCTTGTTTGTTCATGTAGGCCTGAAGTGATATGAATTTCCCTCTTATTTCTGCTTTTGCTGCATCCCATAGATTCTGATATGTCATATTGTCATTTTCATTAGTCTGTATATATCTTTTGATCTCTGCACTTATTTCTTCTTTGACCCATTCATTTTTAAAAGTATGTTGTTTAGTTTCCACATTTTTGTGGGGTTTTTTCCCTCTTTTTTGCAGTTGAATTCTATTTTCAAGGCTTTATGATCAGAAAATATGCTTGGTACAACTTCGATTTTTCTGAATTTGCTAATGTTGTTTTTGTGGCCCAACATATGGTCAATTCTTGAGAATGATCCATGTACACTGGAGAAAAATGTATACTCAGTTATTTTGGGATGAAATGTCCTGTAGATGTCTATCATATCCAGGTGCTCTAGTGTTTTGTTTCAGGCCACTATTTCTTTGTTGATTCTCTGTTTGGATGACTGATCTAGAGCCATCAGCGGTGTATTGAGGTCTCCAAGTATGATTGTATTTTTGTCAGTTTTTGTTTTAAGGTGAATAAGTAGCTATCTTATATATTTTGGTGCTCCTTGGTTTGGTGCATATATATTAAGAGTGGTTATGTCTTCTTGATTCAGTGTCCCCTTAGCCATTATGAAATCACCATTTTTGTCTCTGAGCACTTTTGCTGTCTTGTAGTCAGCATTATCAGATATGAGTATTGCTACGCCTGCTTTTTTTTGGATGTTATTTGCTTGGAGTATTGTTTTCCAGCCTTTCACTTTGAATTTGTTTTTATCCTTGTTACTTAGATGAGTTTCCTGTAGGCAGCATACAGTTGGATTTTCTTTTTTAATCCATTCTGCTACTCTGTGTCTTTTTATTGGTAAATTTAATCCATTTACGTTTAGTGTAATTATTGACACTTGTGGATTCCCTATTGCCATTTTATAAATTGCTTTCTGTTAGTTGTGTATCTTGTTTGATTTTTCTCTTTTGTTTTTCTATCATTTGTTTTTGTTTGTTTGTATTCCATAGTTCTTTACTCTATTGCTACCTTTGTTATTTCATGTGCTTCTGTTGTGGTTTTTTTCAAGGGTGGTTACCATTAAGAAATGAAAATGGTACCTACCATATTCATTGTAGTACCCTGTCTTGCGAATGTTTCTGCACTTCATCATCCTTTGCTACTGTTAATCTCTGTCCTCTCCCCCTTTTTTTTTGCTTTTGTTGTCACAGTTTAAATTTGGTTTTATTGTGTCCTTCTTGGAGCTTTTACTGGTGGCTTTGCTTTTTCTTTTGTTCTTTGTATCGAATTGGAGATCCCCCTTTAGTATTTCCTGGAGTGGTGGTTTTTTGATTATAAATTCTCTCATCTTTTTTGTATCTGTGAATGTTTTTATTTCTCCTTCATACTTGAAGTATAACTTTGATGGGTATAGTATTCTTCTCTGAAAGTTCCTCTCTTTCAGGGCTTTAAATATTGGGGTCCACTCTCTTCTAGCTTGTAGAGTTTCTTCTGAAAAATCTGATGATAATCTAATAGGCCTTCCTTTATATCAGTTGTTCTCAACCTTTCTAATGCCGTGACCCCACAATACAGTTCCTCATGTTGCGGTGACCCAAACCAAAAAATAATTTTGGTGGCTACTTCATAACTGCAATTTTGCTACAGTTATGATTCATAATGTAAATACCTGATATGCATTATATATTCTCATTGCTATAAATCAAACAATTTAAATATAGTGATTAATCACAAAAACAATATTTAATTATATATTGAGAAATATTTATTACTAATTTCAATAAATAACATTTCACCATGGTATAGCATGGGTTTACATATAACAACAATTTCAAATAAATAACATTTGACCATGGCATAGCATGGGTTTAAATATAACAACAATTGCAAATAAATAACACTTCACTATGGCATAGCATGGGTTTAAATATAACAACAGTAATATAACAGTAAACAACAGTGCAATATTTTGCAACAGTATGCTGCCAAATTCAGTGAGATGGTTGTGGTTGCTTCTTGCTTACCAATTCAGAAATTCTTGGGGCAGTCTTTGCAAGGGCACAGTGAAGATCATTTTCCACAACAAGTCTACTTTGGTATTATACTTGATTACCAGCAAGCTGGAAAAACCTGTTTCACAAAGATATGTTGTTGGAAAAGGAAGAAGAAGGCACAGCACAGTCTCAGACAGAATAGGATATAACTATAAACACTTAATCCAGAATTTTGTCAGTGGCATCATAGAGAAATCTGTTCTCACTGCATCATTGTTAATTAGGTCAATGAACTCTTCTTGAGCTGTCTGCGGAACACCTTCAACTTTCACTGTGAATGGACTTCTGGCAAGTGCAAATGGGGTGTCAGGTAGATTAGGAAAGTATGATGAAATTTCATCTGCAAGCATGTGCAAATGTTCTTTCACAGAAGTCGAGCACCTTAAACAGTCGGCTGTTTTGGCAACTGTGGAACAAGCTAGATGCGCCAAACACTGCTCTGTTATTTCACACTGAAGTCAGATGGTTGTCAAGAGGAAAAGTTTTAAAACGTGTCTTTGAGCTTCGTGATGAACTGAAAACATTTTTTTATCAGAAAGCAAGACTGCAATTTGAAGCACTTTTTAGTGATAAAATTGAGGTGCAGGAAATAGCTTACTTAGTGGACATCTTTGTCATCTTGAATGACTTAAATGTATCACTGCAAGGACCAAATGCAACGTGCCACGATTTGTCCAAAAAAATTAAATCATTCCAAATGAAACTTCAGCTTTGGAAAAATAAATTGGATAAAAATAAAATTTACATGTTTCCTACATTATCTTCTTTCTTTGAGGAACATGACATTGAGCCAAACTTCTATAGGAGGCAGATTTTTTACACTGCAGAATCCACACAGCAGTTTCCTCAGTGTGAGGCCTCTTTCAGTCTATTGGGGGTGGTGGATTCCACCTTTGGAATTTTTCTGCTCTAGGAAAAGTTCTAGCGTGAAAAAAATTAAGCAACATGCTTTATATTTGAGCAGAATCTGCTGCAGCCTCCCATTGACTTGAATAGGAGAGGAAGAAATGTGTCAGAAACTGTCATTTCTCCGCCTCTTATTGAAATCAATAGGAGGCTGCGGCAGATTGTGTGGTAACCTGAGATTCTCGGGAGCTCTCTTCAACAAAATCCGCAGCACTCCCAATGAAATCAATAGGAGGCGGATTCAATGCCGGAAACCGCTGATTTCAGCAGTTTCCTCATTCAGAATATGGGAAAATAGTGGGAGATATGGGAGATAATTATACATTGGGGAACAGTATGAACTACATCTTATAGTGATCTCTTATAGTATAAGACCGATGTAGTTCACACTGTGTAAATGTATGGTGCTTTGTGTAAGTGTAAGCTGCTTTGTGTACTGTGTAATGATTACACACAAAGCACCTTACAGTTACACAGTATTGTGTGTATGGTGTGTGTACTGTTTTTATATTATTAACCTTTTTTATACCCGCAGGCTGTCTTGCAGGCTCTCTTGGCTCTCCGCCTCTTGCTTTTCTGCCTCCTAGGCTTCTGTCCTCCGGCGCTTGCTGCACCTGCCTAATGATAACGTCATCAAGTGCCAGACACACATAATGTGTTGCTATGGACTGTGGAGAGTTCCCTTGCTTCCCCCACCCCTTAGGCCCCAGACGGATGATGCAATCACGTCTGCGCATGACTGCAGGCATTCAGTTTAGAACACACGTCCATAACTGTGTGCATTCAAGCTGAATAGCGCTGATGCAGATGGTAGCTTGGCTTCTCAGCGGCTAAAGCTATCAGAAATATGACCCCTGTGTTTTGGTCATTCGACCCACACCGGTTTCGCGACCCACAGGCTGAGAACCGCTGCTTTATATGTTGTATTCTTCTTTTCCCTGGCTGCCTTGAGAATTTTTTCTTAGTCATTGATTTGTGCCATTTTCATTATGATGTGCCTTGGAGTAGGTTTGTTGTGGTTAAGAAAACTCGGTGTTCTGTTTGCTTCTTGATTTTGAGGCTTTAGTTCTTCCCACAAGCTTTGGAAGTTCTCATCTATTATTTGTTTGAATAAATTCTCCATTCCATTTTCTCTCTCTTCTCCCTCTGATATACCTATTATTCTCATTTTATTCTTTTTGATGGAGTCAGACAATTCCTGTAGGGCTTTCTCATTTTTTTAAAAATTTTTGAGTCTCTTTCTTCTCTCTGTTGTGCCTCAACTTGCTTGTCTTTTATGTCACTAATCCTACCTTCTATTTGGCCTGTTCTATTAGCTAAGCTTGTTACCTCATTTTTCAGTTCATGAATTGAGGTTTTCATCTCTGTTTGATTTGTTTTTATAGTTTCAATTTCCTTGGTAATATATTCTTTGTGCTCATTGAGTTGTTTTTCGAGCTCCCTAAATTGCCTTCCTGTGTTTTCTTTTATATCTCTGAGTATTTTTAGGATTTCTATTTTAAATTCTCTGTCATTTAGCTCCAAGGTTTCCAATATATTAAATTTTTTCTCCATAGATTTTTCCACATCTATCTGTGTTACTTCTCTTTCTTTTGTATCCATGATATTTGATTTCCTTTTTCTTAATGGCATCTGAGGGTGGTCTTGTTGATAGCACTTCACCTTCAGGGTGTGGAACTCTCAGATGCTCCAAGGATAGATTTTTCTGTCTCTAGTTGATAAACTTGTTTAAATTTTGGGGAGATTTTTTGGTCGTGCTCCTCATGGCGCCAATTTTATGACATCACTCCTGTACCTTTTTTTTAAGCTTCAGGTCTCTTCATCTTGGAAGTAAGGATGGTAATCATCACTTAGGGGCTTTAAGTGACTTGTGCAAGGACACAGAGCAGCAATGTGGAGGGTCAACAGCATTCTGACACAGGGTTCAAGCCCATGTTCTTAATCAATATGTTTTTCTGTCACCTCTATTCTCTTGTAGCTTTTCTACTTTTCACAAGAGTATTGTGACCCTTCACAATATTGAAAATATTATTCTAATCATAGCATATCTAGGATAGGGATAAACTGACATTATCTTGTGTTTCTGGGAAATTTAAATTTGACCACCATGCATTTTAAGTTTTGGAAACTATTCTGCAGCGTTTCATACAGTTGGTCCACTCCAGTCTTTCCCATTGCTATCTGAGCTCACAAAAAGAATTGTGTGCATTGTGCATTCTTATGCATGGGAGGCAGGGCAGGGAATGGTGGTGTATCTAGGAAGAAAATTGTAGGAACTGAGTATGAGTAATGGGTTTGAAGAAATCAATCTTTAAGTCTTGTCATAGGTGGTCTTTCAATATGAGGACAAAGTATTTTTTAATGATGACAACTTTGTCTAATGAAATGAACCTTTTGGTTCTAATTATTTTCTTAATCCTCATACAGAATATGGCTAGTAGAGGTTAAGGAGGGGAGTGATGGAAAGAATATAATTACTCCTTTTTCATGGCACTGAAATATAAGTAGTAACTATAAAGGGTTATACTAATAAATATAAATCTACAGGCCTATAGAATGAACTTGTCTTTTGTTTTGTTTAATGAAGAACTTGGAGTGACTTTTCAGCTCTTGTTGTTTTATGTAGTCCATCCAAAACCATATGACAGACTATATTAGAGGAAACACAGTGGTCTTTTAAAATGTTATTTTACCACATTTCATTGGCACTTTTTACAAACTAAAAAAATGTAACTTTAGAGTCCCTGTATTGTCCATGATAACCTGAAGATGCTGAAGAAATAGATCTTCTGACTTCATTGAATTGACACATTTTTATCCAGTGCAGCACAGGTCAAAGGCACACCACAAGCTGAATTTGTAGCTCTAGGAAGCAGTGTTCTGAACAAGAAAACAGGAAAGGGTATTAATCAAAAGTGAAAAGGTTCTGCTAAAAGAAAAACAAACTTGGAAGATGATTTTAAAGATTACTTGCCATACACACAATTATTTTTTAGTTGCAGTTTATGCCAATATTTTAAGTAAAACTGATGGTAGACTTCATTATTCAGGTACGTGCTGCACATACAGTGCAGTCACAGTCACTCACCAGGGTGAGACAGAAGTGACATAAAGAATAAATATTTGGCCCTGGTCAGTTGGCTCAGTGGTAGAGCGTTGGCCTGGCGTGCAGAGGTCCCGGGTTCGATTCCCGGCCAGAGCACACAGGAGAAGCACCCATCTGCTTCTCCACCCCTCCCCCTTTCCTTCCTCTCTGTCTCTCTCTTCCCCTCCCGCAGCCGAGGCTCCATTGGAGTAAAAATGGCCCAGGCACTGGGGATGGCTCCTTGGCCTCTGACCCGGGTGCTAGAGTGGCAGAGCATCGCCCCCTGGTGAGCAGAGCGTCGCCCCCTTGTGGGCGTGCTGGGTGGATCCCGGTCGGGCGTATGCAGGAGTCTGTCTGACTGTCTCTCCCCGTTTCTAGCTTCAGAAAAATCCAAAAAAAAAAAAAAATAGAACGAATATTTAACAAGCTAATCGTCCTGTACTATACAAAGTGAGCTTTCATTGTCCATATTTATTTCTATTATTATGAGGTCTACAGAGGCATAATATTGTTAAAATGAGAATAGTTTCTCAACTGCATAGACTTTTGTGGATATTTTAAAATGTGCCTTTAAAGTGATGAATGAGTGGCACTATTCCTTATTTCCATGTTTTTGTGCATTTTATTGGTTCAGGAAGGGTTTAATTTAATATAAATTCCCATCACAATCTGTAACTTCCTGTCTGTTTTCATAGTAGTAACCTGAGACCCTGTTTCAAACATGGTTAAGCCAGTTAAAGGTGTTGAAGGCACAATTTTGCCATTTTTAAAAGACACTTAGTCCTTAAAGAAGGATAAGGTTGATAGACTTAAGATGAAGCTAAGACACTGTCTTATGAAATAATAAAATTAACCTAAAGAGATTTTTTTTTTTCCTCTCAAATGCCAAATCAGTGAACCACATATTTGTCCCGGAGGCTTTTTTAAAAAAATTATTTATTCATTTTAGAAAAGAGAGAGAGAGGGGGAGAGAGAGAGGAGAGAGGAGAGAGAGAAGAGGGTGGAGCAGGAAGCTCCATCCCCATATGTGCCTTGACCAGGCAAGCCTAGGGTTTCAAACTGGCGACCTCAGCATTTCCAGGTCGACGCTTTATCCACTGCATCACCACAGGTCAGGCCTCCCAAAGGCTTTTATAGATGGTCATGAATATACATCCCAAAACACCTGTTAACTAAAAGAAACAACCAACCTTTCATTTATAATATAGTAGTAGTATTAAGTAAGACCATTTGTTACATTGAATGAATTGTTGTTCTTTTGAACTATCTAGTTAAATTAAAATATTTTATCAATAGATTTTTGTTGTTGTTGTCCTAACTCTAATCATGGATTTGTTTCAGCTTTCCTGATAAAAGATCAGGCTATTGTGGAGAATTAGGAAATAAAATAACCATGTATTTTTATATACAAATCCCACTATATAATTTCTTTCACGTAATGGGTATTCAGGAAGCATTTGCTGCTCAAAATATATAGTTATACACATAGCTTAGCTGGCAGTTAATAAATATTTGATAACTGACTGAAAAGCATATTAAAATAAATAACAGATTGTAATAAACAAAAGTATCAACCAATTCAGTAGCTCATGGAAAGAGGATAAAAAGTAGCTAACTTTATTCACAGTAATATATGATACAGCTCTGTGCATTAAAACAAAGGCAGAGGATTTGAAGATATTTCTCAAAAAAAGATTCTTTAATGGCCAATCAGCACATGAAAAAATTCTCCACATTATTATCATCAGGTAAATACAAAGCAAAACTACAATGAGATACAATTTCAGACCTTCTGGGTTGGCAGTCATCATCACCATCATCATATTCATCATCATCCTCCTCCTCCTCAGGAAATAACAAATACTGGTGAGGGTGTTTTCCCACTGGGGAAAGTATTATGGCACTTCCTCAAAAAGCTAAACACAGAATGATTACATAACCCAGAAATTCCACTACTATGTTTATTCTCCTTAGTGTTGAAAACAGAGACTCAAATAGATACTTGTATACTGGTGTTATTTGTAACATTATTCATAGCTAAAGGGGGGAAATAACCTAGTGTCCATCAACAATGAAAAAATGTAATATATTCATGCAATGTAATAATATTCAACTATAAGAGAGATGAAGTTCATGCTAAAGTATAGATGAATGTTGAAGACATTCTGCTAAATGAAATAAGCCAGAAATTCCGACATAAAAGGTCAAATATTATATGATTGTACTTATATCTAGAATAGGCAAATTTATGGATACAGAAAGTACATTGGATGTACCCAAGGACTGGAGGTAGGAATGGGGAATTATTGCTTAATTGGTTACTCAATGTTTAGGGGGGTATAATGAAAACATTTTGGAAATAATGGTGACGTTGGACAACATTGTGAATGTAGTTATTGCCACTGACTTATACACTTAAAAGTTATTTTAACAAACATCATTTTATTCCTGACCTGTGGTGGTACAGTGGATAAAGCATCAACCTGGAATGCTAAGGTCACCAATTTGAAACCCTGGGCTTGCCCAGTCAAGGCACATATGACAAGCAATCAATGAACAATTAAAAAGTGAAACAAGTAGCCTGACCTGTGGTGGTGCAGTGGATAAAACATCGACCTGGAACACTGAGGTTGCAGATTCTAATCCCTGGGATTACCTGGGTCAAGGCACATACAGGAAGCAATTACTATGAGTTGATGCTTTCTAGTTTTCCTCTCTCTCTCATTCTCTCTTTCTCTCCCCTCTCTAAAAATCAACAACTAAATATAAAATAATAAAGTGAAGCAAATATGAGTTGATACTTCTCCCTCTGCCCCCCATAAAATCAACAAATAAAACTTTTTAAAAACAAATATTATTTTGTCATACATATTTTACCATAATAATATATTTTAAATCTACTATATTTAGTTCATTGAGACTTATTTTATCTACTTAGATAAATATAAATATATAAGAAAAGAATTATTATTCATATTTTCAGGCCATAGTAATTATCTTAAGACATTTTAATGACTGCCACAATATTTCAGGTCCTGATTTAAGATCAATTATTAACTCCTTTACTACTCATTAGAAACCTTTGAAGTGGGTGTTATTACATTAGTCATTTTACAGATGAGGGAACTAAGGAGACAGACTGTTGGCCATTTTGAAATTTTGAACCTAATTTTGCTTTGACATTTTGGACTTCAATCAATACTCTTAAAATGAAGTGTAGTGATCAGACCCAGGCCAGTACATGCACATGTAAAGTGAATTCTTTTCAATTCTTCAAGACAAGTTTATTATGCCATCTACCAATTCCCCCTGCAACTGATTTAATGGCTTCTCGGCCCTGGCCAGTTGGCTCAGTGGTGGAACATCAACCTGGCATACAGGAGTCCCGAGTTCAATTCCCAGCCAGGGCACACAGGAGAAGCACCCATCTGCTTCTCCACCCCTCCCCCTCTCCTTCCTCTCTGTCTCTCTCTTCCCCTCCCTCAGCCAAGACTCCATTGGAGCAAAGTAGGCCTGGGCACTGAGGATGGCTCTGTGGCCTCTGCCTCAGGCGCTAGAATGGCTCTGGTTGCAGCAGAGTGACACCCCAGATGGGCAGAGCATCGCCCCCTGGTGAGCATGCCAGGTGGATCCCGGTCAGGTGCATGCGGGAATCTGTCTGACTGCCTCCCCGTTTCCAACTTCAGAAAAATACAAAAAATAAAAATAAAAATAATGGCTTCTACTACTAGTTATTAACATGTGGCAAGTGGTTATCAGCACTTTTGCATTCAAACCACACATGTCATGTCTCATTTTCAACCTGCCACTTGAAAATTGCTCTTTAGTCAATTCAGCTCCCACTAAGAGCTGAGATGCTGGAGGGACAGTTAGAATGTGGAATGTGTCATTGCAAGAGCCTTTTCCACACTTTGATGAACTTCCTATCTCTGTGCTCTGTTGTCTTCAGAGTGACAGGAGGGTAGTTTAAGTTAGTTTCTTGAAATGAGACCTATATGGTGTCTAGTTTATTCCTTTATCCCCAGCAGAGGGCACAAACTTAGCATACGGTAGTACACTCAAAGACCTCTTTTTATATGAATGGATGAAGGAATGGTTCAAACACACATGAGGAATTTTCTAAAAGGAAATCTTTAGAGTGTTCTAATCCACTGTGTTGTCACAGGAAGGTAATGAACTAAGTTTTGTCCTGTACATGTCTGTGTATGTGCTGAACTTGAGTGTGAGCTCTGCGTATTTCTGCAATTTCCATGATGCCATGACTGTACTTTATGTTGTTCTTGAGTTGGAGTTTATGCACTTTGAACTCTAGTGATACCAATTACATCGTTAGATAGGAAGAGGAGTGAGGAGATGAATAAATCATTTCTGGCCTTCCTTTTTTTGCACCACTTTTTGAGTGAGTCTAAGCTGGCCCAGAATTTTGCTTAGGTTGTAGGTGGACAGTTCCAGGAGGCACTGATGCTCAGGTTCCTGCAAGAGCAGGGCAGGTGCTGACAGGAACATGGCAGTGAGTGCCTCCTAATATTTGCCCGCGAAGTGCCCTTCCTGCACTGAGTCTAAGATATAAAAAAGCTAGCACTGGGCTAACAATAAATGAGCCTAGAGCAAACTAAAAAAGCAAGTAAAAGGCTAATTTTGAGATGTAAGGAGTATGTGTCTGTGTTCCAAAAGGGGAGGCTTGCAGGTAGATGACTCTCCACCACCTGTCATCCGTCCCCCACTGGGCACTGTGAAAACAGGCTCTCAATACATTTCATTGCTTAGGTGGTAGCTGGCTTATCATGTATTTTCATGTATTTATAGTCACAGACAGTGGTGGGATTCAAATAATTTAACTACTGGTTCTCTGTCTTAATGACTGGTTTAAGTATAAAAAAAGATATACCAAAGAATAGTTTATTATTTCATGCATTTAATACTTAATTAAGAACAATAAAAGAGGTACACAAAATTAGATTCTAAGAGTATTAAAATGTAATAAAAATATTAAATAATACCTGACAAAAAATATAAAACTTTTATTTAAGATATTTCCATATTGCTTCTTCGTGTGTGTGTGTGTGTGTGTGTGTGTGTCTGACAAAGACAGAAAGACGGATAGAGGGACAGATAGGGACAGACAGGAAGGGAGAGAGGTGAGTAGCATCAATTCTTCTCACCTTGCAGCAACTTAGTTGTTCATTGATTGCTTTCTCATATGTGCCTTGACCGAGGGTTTTCAGCAGACAGAGTGACCCCTTCCTCAAGACAAGCCAGCAACCTTGGGTTCAAGCTGGTGAGCTGTGCTCAGACCAAATGAGCCCACGCTTAAGCTGGTGACCTCAGGGTTTCAAACCTGGGTCCCCTGCATCCCAGTCCATCACTCTATCCACTGTGCCACCTCCTGGTCAGGCTCCATATTGCTTCTTGATTGGCATCCTCACTTGCAATTTTTTGCACCGATGGATGGAGTGAACATTACTAGGGGTGCTTAGAATACACTATTGCACAGATGAACATTAAAAAAATTGCAAGGAATGTAAATTTGTGATTTCTGCATTGGGTGGTTGCCCAGGCACTCACCTTAGAGAACCCTAATTACAAGTGCCATTTTAACAACCGGTTTGCCGAACTCAACAAAAAATTAGGAATCAGTTCTGCTGAATCCCACCACTGGTTACAGACTAGGAGAAAACTTTACTCCTGAGGCCAAGGAGATGAAACCAGGGCAGTAAAAACTAGAGGGGACTAAGCAAATGGGAACTTTTAGGCAGACCTGAAATCTGAAGACAAATGTTCTTTGGTAGTCCAAACATTTTATCTTTGCCCAGTTGCTGACTTTCTTGCTGTCGGTGTGTCAGGTCTGTTCTGTGCAATGAGGAATTTCATTATTTTTAAATAACTTCAGAGCATTATAAATAATTAAATGACATTGTTTACAAATCACTGCAAAATAATTTTTGCTTTTTGATATGTGCAGCTATAATGACTAATACACAATTGTACTTGGCATATATCACTGCACCCAAATAATGTCAGTATTTTACCCAGATACTCTCAGATCCCCTTTAACTGTGATCATGTGATGACCTCTCCCCCCATCCCACTTCCTGGTTACTCTGTACTTTCTATGTGCTTTTGTTTCCACCTACACCTGCCTCTTTTTGCTGAGAGCTGACCTTGAGAGTTGGGTTTTGCCATGCCTTCCCACACAGAAAGCTCAGACAGCCTGGGCCTCTCTGTCCCCTTTTACCTCAAAACAAGACAGAGTGAAGGCTACACTCTATAACATGAATTACATGGTCTTCCCAACCTGCTTCCTGCCTCTTTTGTGAGAATGCCTCATCATTCTCCTCTAATAATGCAATCATTCCAGCAGGCTGCACACAACCCCTGGCCCTGGTACCTTTCTGTGGGATCTTGTGCTGGAACTATTCCTTCCCTACTCCCACTACTTTACCAGCTAACTCTAACTTGTCCTGAAGTTCTCAGCTGAAAATTAATTTTCTTATGGAAAATTTCTCTTCTCTCTTAAATCTGGATTTTCAAAGTATCTATGATGTAATCCCATAATGCTGTTTACTTCCCTAACAAATTTATTTGCTATGTTTGCATGTTAAATTTACTTTCTCACCACCTAGCCTGTGGATTTTGTGAGGGCAGGAATAGAACTTTGGCTTCACTGTGGAAAACCACATGGCAAAGCACAGTGTTGCATATACAATATACATAATAAATGCACATTAAATATGTGAGTTAATGGATGGACTGATAAGTAATTGATCAATATATGCTTATAAATAGATATTACTTGATGCTGTTCTTATTTTCTTTATTCATATACTTATTTGCTAGGCTCTACACACTGACTGTGTAAGTTATTGTGAACGATGTTAGCATATGTATGGTACACTCCCTTTTCTAAAAGAGTACAAAGCTACTTTATAAATCAGCACTTGGCCACATAAAATGAAATAGTTAAGATGATTTCCTATTGATGTCTAAGAGGTTGGGTATCAAAAAGTAACCACAAATTTGTGCTTTTTTGCAAATTCTATTTTCAATGTGGGTAAATACTTGGCCATGGGTGTGTAAGTTGTCCTCCCACCCTTTCTCTCTGTGTAAATGAACCTATTTAAATATTGTAGTGTTAAGGTTGGGTGGGATCTTCTGCTACAAATATTCAGTAAATATTCTTTGAACATAAATCTCTTTCAGGCAAAGTCAGAAAAGTCTTTTATAGATTTTTTCTAAAGCACAATTTTTGAAATGATGGTGTCTTAACAGCAATTGCTCCAGAAAGCAGAGCTCAAGAAAAAGGTTGTTTACAGGGAGTTTATTTTAGTATTTTATCCAAAGGTATAGTAGTGCAGAACTCGGGAAAATTAAAATAGAGAAGGGAAGCCAACATATGGCTGCATTTTCACCTTTTTGATACCATTGTGGGTAATTTGCTTGAACTTTTTAAGGAGCCATGTAGGTGAGTCTTGGGATTATTCAGACCAGGGTGAACTGGGGAATGAATACCAGTTACTGTGGAACCACACTAGTCAATGTGAGTCCTGCATTTCCAGTTACTCAGACTTGAGTACTGAATGATTCCTGTAAGTGGAATATTACATGAGAGAGAAAAAGTCACTGGACAGAGAAGTGAAAACTTTTCAGTGCTGTTGAAAAAGAAGTACTTAGACTCTTTGCTCCATCTGTGTTTGTGTGAGCGGGGAGCAAGGGCCATCTGATAGAGTTGGCTTGTGGAATGAACTCCTCAACAGAGGGTTTATTGTTTGTTCACAACAGAATCTAATTTCTTTTCATATAATTGCCAATGTTTTTAAAGTAGTAGAGTTCATATCATAATATGCTTTACTTCCTAAAAATAGGACTAATATTTCTCACAGGTGTGTTTTATTTGGTCATCAGAAAATTGAGTATTTTTTTACAATTAATTGCCAGCATTTAAAATGAAGGGGATTTCACATAATATTGGGGACTTACAACTTCACTTCCAAAAATGAACCTTCTACTAGTGCTTGGTACCCCATCACCCAAAGGCTGAAAGGAGCAGTTACACGTGCGTATGCTCAATAGTTTGTAATTGGCTCAGGTTGATCCCTCTTCCATGTGCATACCTCTCTGTCTTGTAGCTATTTGTGTTTGAGACCACTATTTGAAACCTGAATCATGAGGGAGTGAGTACAAGATATAGAGGGGTATAGGGGGTATAAATCGTGATGGAAAGAGACTTCACTCATGATAGTGAACACACAATGCGATATATAGATGATATATTATAGAATTGTATACCTGAAACCTATGTAATTTATTACCCAATGTCACCCCAATGAATTCAATAAAGACTGAACTATTTACTGTGGTAGAAGCATTATATGCACATCTCTGAGCAGCTGACCTGCACAGATCGTTATCACTTGGACTTCATTTCCAATGTGGCTTTGGGTTGGTTCTGCCAATGGAGGGCATTAGCAAGAGCTCAGAGAGCAAGAGAAAAATCAAGGCGGGGAACATGTTCCTGACTCCTTTCCAGCTTCAGCATCACAGTTCCCAAAGTGGTTGAATCCTGTGAAAGCACAGCTCCCTGAACTGTCACTGGTCCCTAGAAGCACAGTGCTCTCCCCTGACCCCTTTCAGGCTGTTGCTAGCCTCGGGGTATCTCAATATTTTGGGTGGTTCTTTTTTTTCCCTCATAACTATAAGTTGTCTCCTCATTAAAATCTTCCTAGTGAACACATCTGATAGTAATTCTGTTTAATGCCAGGGTCCTGACTAATACTATAGAGCAATTATTAGATTGTTATTATCATTTTTATTATATATAGTTATTAGTAATGAAGTCACCTCTTGCTCAAGAGTCCTTTGTTAAACCTCTCTTCTTCAGAGAAACTGAAAATCATTCTATTCTGAGCCACTTCTCCCATCACTGCTGGTTATGATCCAGCCAGCCCTGTTTTCTTACTTAGCTGACCATGTGCACTCACTACTGGGGCCTAATCTGCTGCCTCCCTTTGTTCTGTGCTGTCTGCTCTTACGTGATAGCAGATTGATGGACTATTGGGCCAGGAGGCTCCTTTCCAGGCTCTCAGTTTTCTCGCTACACTTGCCAAGGCTTCAAGTGGCCATAATGAGTTTCCCATGCACCAGCTGCAGCCAGCTTGTCTTGCATGTAATAAGCAAGGGTAGTCAAGGCTCTTGTCTTTCCTCCCTTCTCCGGAGCAGTGCTTTTTATTTCAGATTATTTCCTTTCTTGATTATAATCTCCGTGAGGAGGCCTGTGCAGACCAGGTTTTGATCTTGACACTGAAAGGAAAAGCTTCTTGCAGAAGAGAAGACACTGGGAGCTTTATGGAGGTTGTGAGTCTACATTCTGCACAGCTTGGCATGATGAGTGAGCTTTTTATCACTACTGGCTCCAGCTTGCAAGAGACCAGGGTACCTCACTTCTTAGCACATGCAAAGTCCTGAAGACATTTTCAATCTCCTCAGGAGCTCTAAGCAAGCCCAGTAGCTCAATTTCAGATTCAGCATTTCAGTGCTCTCAAATTCTTGCTCTTACCAGTGCATCATAGAACTAGAATGAGACAGACGTGGGTTTGAACACCTGCTTTGCCAACTTGGACAAGTTACTTAACTCCACTCAACCATTTTTTTCCATCTTTAAAATGGGGATACTATTACACAGTGGGGATGTCTAGCACGTGCTGAACATTTGATAAATGTTAGTTTCTCTTATAAAGTGGAAACCAAATAATTTCATCCCTAATAACTATAGAATACTTGCCAAGCATTGGCCAGTTTTAGTTCTCAGTCACAGGGCATAGTGGTTCTTAAGAGTATAGGCTATAAGTCAGTAAGCTCTGGACTGAAGTGTAGGTGTACCTTTCTAATTGTGTGATGCCGGAAATTCATGATTTTTTGCATCTTAGTGTGTTGTTGCTAGAACCACAGTGCCTTGGTTTATGTTATACTTGTATTAGTTGTGCAACCCTTTGTGGCTCAGCTTTCTCATCTGTATTTAGAGCTTAATACTGGATATCATCTATCTCATTGGGACATTGAGGTAGTAAATAGTTAATTCTTATCGAGTGCTTCAAACATTAACTATTCAACAAAAGTTAGAAAAGACTAATTTCTTTATCTCCAAGGTTGATGTGATGATGTTTATTCATACAGTTATTGTGAGTATTAAATGAAATAATAAATTATGAAGAACCTGGTTAAATTGCCAATTTTGGTCAGATGGCAGTTTCATATATTTTAGTAACATATAATGCTGTTAGCATAATGGTTTATGCATATTTAGTGCTCAATAAATGTTACCTTTCACCATTTTATCATTATAGTAAAATAAAAAAACCACAGACTGCACTGACTGTTTGGATGTAAATAAGCCAATTAAGACCCTATGCCCTCTTTCCAAAAAAGCTGCTCAAGGCTGTCCAGCCTCAGGCGTTGTATTTGTAGATGCAAAATATTGGGTCTACATAGTCTAAGCTTCTGTAGACAGAAGGAATATATATGAGCTTTCTTTCCTTATGTGTTTTAGTTCTTAAATCCAAATGCTAACTAAAAAAAAAATAAAAAAGTAAATCTTTCCTAATATAGCTTCACAGAAACCTGGCCAAGATCTTGTCTGAAAGACATTGTGATATTCTTCTTGCCCCCCCCCCAAAAAACTCTGTGATTCTTGTTCCTCACAGACTGAAATTCCTTCTGGTTTGGGCCACTTTCAGCTTGTGGCAAGTTGGGATTCCACAGCTAGCTTCAAGGTTGCAGTTTAAAAACCTCCTCTATTCACTGTCTCTACTTGGCTCCTGACTAATCTCCTTTTGAAGTGATGGTTATTTCAATAAAGAATTTATGGCTTTTGGATGACGTCAGAGTAATGGCGGAGTAGGAAGCGATACCGATAAATCTCCCCCAAACCTCAACAAGATCTTCAACCAGAAACAGAAAAACCTATCCTTGGAGCCTCCAGATGTTTCGCAATACACCCAAAGGTATGATCGAGTGAAAAATTGGCTAAATATATAACCAAACCCCAAAGGAAATAGGGAGTAAGAAATGTTCCGCCTTCCTCACTAACCTAAACAGGGCGGCTTTCTCTGGTAACTGTGAATATAGAAACTGAGGCAGGCAAAGGGGGTGAATAGATCCAGGCCGTGGAACAAACGGCTGAACCAGGCTGTGGCACTGAGATCCAAGCCAAGGAAAAACTGTTCCTGTGACAACCTGGGCAATACAGCTAACACTCGCGCCAAACCCAAAGAAAGAAAGACAAGTGGGGCGGCCATTTTACCTGATCCCCTGGTAGCCGCATAGTGGGCGAGAGATTCCTTCCAAAACCCCCGGAGGGTGCACCCGTGTTACTCCACAGAGAGGCAGAGTCAGAGGCCTTTGTGTGGGCCGAAAGCCTTCGGGCCGCCCCAGCACCCGGGGAGAGCCGCACACGGGGAGGAAGCGAGAGCTAATTCCAACACTGGAACTTTTCAGTGCGGGCGGGAGGTTTCACTCAGAGGGCGAGACTCCGACCTCACATCCTGGTCTGCGTGCATGGAGAGTGGGAAGGAGACTCCTCCCAGCACCTCCGGAGTGGGAGCCTGTGTTGTCCCACGGAGGGGCAGAGTTGGGGGTCTTTGTGTGGGCCGAGGGCAGAGTCATGGGCTGCCCCAGTGCCTTGAAAGAGCGGCACACAGGGACGAGCGAGAGCCAATTCCAACATTGGAAACTTTCAGTGCGGGCAGGGGGTTTCACTCAGAGGGCAAGACTTCTGGTCTAACATCCTGGTCTGCGCGCGCAGACCCGCCCGTGTTACCAGACAGAGTGACAGAGCCAGAGGTCTTTGAGTAGGCGAAAGGCCCGGCTGATTATTCTAGCAGCTCTGACTGACTGAGCCTTACCCAGAGCCCTGTGCTGAGTGGAAATAAGAGTGGGGAGTTGACTGCTCTTTGAGCCTCTTACTATCCAGGCAGAGGCAGCAGCAACCCCATAGTTGGATTCTCAGGCTGCTGGTTGAGGAAGGAAAGACTAGGAGAGAGGCTCCTGGAACACGGACTCTGTCACTGTCGGAGCCTATAAACGCTAATGAGCCTCGACTGCAAACGAGACTGAAGCACAATACATGACATTGCCATAGAGACTTATCAACTGCAAACCTCTACCTGAGCGTGCCAAAGGGGCAGAACCCGGGGTACAGAGTCGCCGACCAGGAAGAGGGAGAGAAAAGAAAAAGCAAGAAGATAACCTCTCAAAATCAGAATAATCTGCAGACTTTATAACCTATCCCATTTTATTATATTTGTTCATTTGTTTCTCTTATCTTCATCCTTGATTTTTTTTCTTATTTTTTCTTTTTTTTTCCTCCTCCAATTTGGTCGTTTAACTCCCTACCGGTCTTACTCTCTCCTCTGCTTGAACTACACTACCCATAAGTGTTACATCTTCCATTATCTTTTCTTTCCTCTTCCTTTCTCTCTATGAGGGTTGCACTCCAAAACCCTTAACTCTCTCTCTCTCTCTCTCCTCTTTTTTCTTTTTCCTTCTTTTAGTGGTTCCCTCTTTTTTTTCTCTCTCTCTCTTCTTTTCTCCCTCTATATTAGTTTCTTCCTTTTCCCTTTACATCTCCTCTCATTCAAATCTCAATAACAAACAAATTATTTTATCTGGGACTCAAACTTATGTTTGTGGCATTTTGGGGGTTTTTTACTTCACCTTTTTAACTCACTAGCAGTGCTCCCATCCCTGGCTCTCCATTTTATCAAGTTCTTATTCCACTAAATACAATAGTAATTTTTTAATTTGTCCCCCCCATTTTCCTGTTTCCCTCTTACTCCTCTCATCATAACTCTTAGTCAACCAACACCTAAACGCAAATCATTTTATTCTTGATCCCAATTTTTTCATTATTTGCTTTTTGTGGGTCCATACCACCACCCCTTTTTTATTTATTTATTTATTTTTCTTGCCCCTTTATTAGTTTTCCCCAATTCAGTCCCTCCATAACAGGCATTGTTTGTTCTATTAAATACAATATAATTCACAGTTCACCACAAGATTTTCTCAAGAAAGAGGGGAGAGGAGAGGAGAGAAAAAAAGGAGGTGGGGGAATAACTTCCTTTTTTAAAATTTTTACTTTATTTTATTTTTCTTTATTTCATTATTAATTTAAAAAAAAACAAATTTTTCAATTTTTTATTTTTTTAACTTTTTATTTTTTATTAAATATCATTAATACTATCAACAAAACCACCCTAAGATGCCATTAAGGAAGAGAAAATTGAAAATCATGGATACAAAAGAAAGAGAGGTAACACAGATAGAAGAGGAAAAATCTATGGAGAAAAAATTTAATATATAGGAAACCTTGGAGTTAAATGACAGAGAATTCAAGATAGAAATCCTAAAAATACTCAGAGATATACAAGAAAACACAGAAAGGCAATTTAGGGAGCTCAGAAAACAACTCAATGAACACAAAGAATATATGTCCAAGAAAATTGAAACTATAAAAACAAATCAAACAGAGATGAGAACCTCAATTCATGAGCTGAAAAATGAGGTAACAAGCTTGGCTAATTGAACAGGCCAGATAGAAGAGAGGATTAGTGAAATAGAAGACAAGAAACTTGAGGCACAACAGAGAGAGAAAGAAAGAGACTCAAAAATTTAAAAAAATGAGATAGCCCTACAAGAATTATCTGACTCCATCAGAAAGAATAACATAAGAATAATAGGTATATCAGACGGAGAAGAGAGAAAAAATGGAATGGAGAACATACTCAAACAAATAATAGATGAGAACTTCCCAAGCCTGTGGAAAGAAATAAAGCCTCAAATTCATGAAGCAAACAGAACTCCGAGTTTTCTTAACCCCAACAAACCTACTCCAAGGCACATTATAATGAAATTGGCACAAACCAATGGCAAAGAAAAAATTCTCAAGGCAGCCAGGGAAAAGAAGAATACAACATATAAAGGAAGGCCCATTAGACTACCATCAGATTTCTCAGCAGAAACCCTACAAGCTAGAAGAGAGTGGACCCCAATATTTAAAGTCCTGAAAGAGAGGAACTTTCAGCCATGAATACTATACCCATCAAAGCTATCCTTCAAATATGAAGAAGAAATAAAAACATTCACAGATACAGAAAAGATGAGGGAATTTATCATCAGAAAACCCCCACTCCAGGAATTACTAAAGGGGGTTCTCCAATCAGATAAAAAGAACAAAAAAAAAACAAAGCCACAAGTAAAAGCTCCAGGAAGAACACAATAAAACCAAATTTAAACTGTGACAACAACAAAAAGAAAGGGGGGAGAGGATGGAGATCAACAGTAGCAAAGGACGATGGAATGCAAAAGTACGCACAAAATAGTGCGCTACAATGAACAGGGTAGGAACCCTTTTCATTACCTAAAGGTAACCACCATTGAAAAAACCACCACAGAAGCACATGAGATAAAAAAGATAGCAACAGTGGAAAGATGTATGGAATACAACCAAATAAAAACAAAAGATAAAAAAACGAAAGAGAAGGATCAAACAAGACACAAAACTAACAGAAAGCAAGATATAAAATGGCAATAGGGAACTCACAAGTGTCAATAATTACACTAAATGTAAACGGATTAAACTCACCAATAAAAAGACACAGAGTAGCAGAATGGATTAAAAAAGAAAATCCAACTGTATGCTGCCTACAGGAAATGCATCTAAGTAACAAGGATAAAAACAAACTCAAAGTGAAAGACTGGAAAACAATACTCCAAGCAAATAACATCCAAAAAAAAAAGCAGGCGTAGCAATACTCATATCTGATAATGCTGACTACAAGACAACAAAAGTACTCAGAGACAAAAATGGCCATTTCATAATGGCTAAGGAGACACTGAATCAAGAAGACATAACAATTCTTAATATATATGCACCAAACCAAGGAGTACCAAAATATATAAGACAGCTACTTATTGACCTTAAAACAAAAACTGACAAAAATACAATCATACTTGGAGACCTCAATACACCACTGACGGCTCTAGATCAGTCATCCAAACAGAGAATCAACAAAGATATAGTGGCCTTAAACAAAACACTAGAGCACCTGGATATGATAGACATCTACAGGACATTTCATCCCAAAGTGCCTGAGTATACATTTTTCTCCAGTGTACATGGATCATTCTCAAGAATTGACCATATGTTGGGCCACAAAAACAACATTAGCAAATTCAGAAAAATCAAAGTTGTACCAAGCATATTTTCTGATCATAAAGCCTTGAAAATAGAATTCAACTGCAAAAAGGAGGAAAAAATCCCACAAAAATGTGGAAACTAAACAACATACTTTTAA
This sequence comes from Saccopteryx bilineata, assembly GCF_036850765.1. NCBI lineage: Eukaryota > Metazoa > Chordata > Mammalia > Chiroptera > Emballonuridae > Saccopteryx > Saccopteryx bilineata. Next base: position 200,118,770 of record NC_089493.1, on the reverse strand, counting down.
AAAATGAATGGGTCAAAGAAGAAATAAGTGCAGAGATCAAAAGATATATACAGAATAATGAAAATGACAATACGACATATCAGAATCTATGGGATGCAGCAAAAGCAGTGATAAAGGGAAGTTCATATCACTTCAGGCATATATGAAAAAACAAGAGACAGCCCAAGTAAACCACTTAACTTCACACCTTAAGGAACTAGAAAAAGAAGAACAAAAACAACCCAAAACTAGCCAAAGAAAGGAGATAATAAAAATCAAAGCAGAAATAAATGAAATAGAGAACAGTAAAACTATAGAAAAAATTAATAGAACAAAGAGCTGGTTCTTTGAAAAGATCAATAAAATTGACAAACCCTTGGCAAGACTTACCAAGGAAAAATGAGAAAGAATTCATATAAACAAAATTCAAAATGAAAGAGGAGAAATCACCACGGACACCGTAGATATACAAAGAATTATTGTAGAATACTATGAAAAACTTTATGCCACTAAATTCAACAATCTAGAAGAAATGGATAAATTCCTAGAACAATACAACCTTCCTAGATTGAGTCAAGAAGAAGCAGAAAGCCTAAACAGACCTATTAGTAGAGAAGAAATAGAAAAAACCATTAAAAACCTCCCCAAAAATAAAAGTCCAGGCCCTGACGGCTATACCAGTGAATTTTATCAAACATTCAAAGAAGACTTGGTTCCTATTCTACTCAAAGTCTTCCAAAAAATTGAAGAAGACGCAATACTTCCAAACACATTTTATGAGGCCAACATAACCCTCATACTAAAACCAGGCAAGGATGGCACAAAAAAAGAAAACTAATGAATACAGATGCTAAAATACTAAACAAAATACTGGCAAATCGAATACAACAACATATTAAAAAAATAATACATCACGATCAAGTGGGATTCATCCCAGAATCTCAAGGATGGTTCAACATACGTAAAACGGTTAACATAATACACCATATCAACAAAACAAAGAACAAAAACCACATGATCTTATCAATAGACGCAGAAAAGGCTTTCGATAAAATACAACACAATTTTATGTTTAAGACTCTCAACAAAATGGGTATAGAAGGAAAATATCTCAAGATGATAAAGGCCATATATGATAAACCATCAGCTAACATCATATTAAATGGCACAAAACTGAAAGCTTTCCCCCTTAAATCAGGAACAAGACAGGGTTGTCCACTCTCTCCACTGTTATTTAATGTGGTACTAGAGGTTCTAGCCAGAGCAATCAGACAAGACAAAGAAATAAAAGGCATCCATATCGGAAAAGAAGAAGTAAAGGTATCACTTTTTGCAGATGATAAAATCCTATACATCGAAAACCCCAAAGAATCCACAAAAAGACTACTAGAAAAAATAAGCCAATACAGTAAGGTCGCAGGATACAAAATTAACATACAGAAGTCAATAGCCTTTCTATATGCCAACAATGAAACAATTGAGAACGAACTCAAAAGAATAATCCCCTTCACAATTGCAACAAAAAATAAAATACTTAGGAATAAACATAACAAAGAATGTAAAGGACTTATACAATGAAAACTATAAACCATTGTTAAGAGAAATTGAGAAAGATATAATGAGATGGAAGAATATTCCTTGTTCTTGGTTAGGAAGAATAAATATAATCAAGATGGCTATATTACCCAAAGCAATATACAAATTTAATGCAATTCCCATCAAACTTCCAATGACATTTTTTAAAGAAATAGAGCAAAAAATCATCAGATTCATATGGAACTATAAAAAACCCTGAATAGCCAAAGCAATCCTAAAGAAAAAGAATGAAGCTGGGGGCATTACAGTACCTGACTTCAAATTATATTATTGGGCCACGACAATCAAAACAACATGGTATTGGCAGAAAAATAGACACTCAGACCAATGGAACAGAATAGAAAGTCCAGAAATAAAACCACATATATATAGTCAAATAATTTTTGATAAAGGTTCCAAGAACATACAATGGAGAAAAGAAAGCCTCTTCAATAAATGGTGCTGGGAAAACTGGAAAGCCACATGCAAAAGAATGAAACTGGACTACAGTTTGTCCCCCTGTACAAAAATTAACTCAAAATGGATCAAAGATCTAAACATAAGACCTGAAACAATAAAGTACATAGAAGAAGACATAGGTACTAAACTCATGGACCTGGGTTTTAAAGAGCATTTTATGAATTTGACTCCAATGGCAAGAGAAGTGAAGGCAAAAATTAATGAATGGAACTACATCAGACTAAGAAGTTTTTGCTCAGCAAGAGAAACTGATAACAAAATAAACAGAAAGCCAACTAAATGGGAAATGATATTTTCAAACAACAGCTCAGATAAGGGCCTAATATCCAAAATATACAAAGAACTCATAAAACTCAATAACAAACAAACAAACAATCCAATAAAAAAATGGGAAGAGGACATGAACAGACACTTCTCTCAGGAGGAAGTACAAATGGCCACCAGATATATGAAAAGATGCTCATCATCTTTAGTTATTAGAGAAATGCAAATCAAAACTGCAATGAGATACCACCTCACACCTGTTAGATTAGCTATTATTAACAAGACAGGTAATAGCAAATGTTGGAGAGTCTGTGGAGAAAAAGGAACCCTCATCCACTGTTGGTGGGAATGAAAGTAGTACAACCATTATGGAAGAAAGTATGGTGGTTCCTCAAAAAACTGAAAATAGAACTACCTTATGACCCAGCAATCCCTCTACTGGGTATATATCCCCAAAACTCAGAAACATTGATACGTAAAGACACATGCAGCCCCATGTTTATTGCAGCATTGTTCACAGTGGCCAGGACATGGAAACAACCAAAAAGCCCATCAATAGATGACTGGATAAAGAAGATGTGGCACATATACACTATGGAATACTACTCAGCCATAAGAAATGATGACATCGGAACATTTACAGCAAAATGGTGGGATCTTGATAACATGATACGAAGCGAAATAAGTAAATCAGAAAAAACCAGGAACTGCATTATTTTATATGTAGGTGGGACATAAAAGTGAAACTAAGAAACATTGATAAGAGTGTGGTGGTTATGGGGGGGAGGGGGGAAAGGGAGAGGGAAAGGGGGAGGGGGAGGGGGAGGGGCACAAAGAAAACAAGATAGAAGGTGACAGAGGACAATCTGACTTTGGGTGATGGGTATGCAACATAATTGAAAGACAAGATAACCTGGACTTGTTGATCTTTGAATATATGTAACCTGATTTATTGATGTCGCCCCATTAAAAAAATAAAATTATAATTAAAAAATAAAGAATTTATGGCTTTTGCTGTGTAGCAACAGAGCAGCTGGCAAAAAATCCTCTACCGGCTCTTTCGATGAGCTCAGCTAAGTATGCACCAGTCAAGCCCAACATCATAAAAGTGGAATGGTACCCACCCCAGGAAACAAAGCAGCCTTCACCAGAGCCCAAGGCAGGAAGGGAGTGGGAGGGTAGAGGGGTGCGGTGGCCACCTGCTCCTCTTGTGGTAGTTCCCAGGATGACCAGGAAGTGTACTGAAAGGATTTTTGATTAGCTATCTTGTTCAAGAGGATTTATGTAGATTTACACAAATGATTAAATTATGAAATAAATAATCTGAAGAGAATGTAGGTTTCTCTACCTAATTTTTAGCATGATTGAATGAAAATCTCTACAGTGAGTGCTTTTAAACTCATTTAAACAAAAGTGACTAGATGAGGTAATGGGCATTCATTTTTGGGGGGGTAAACCCTGCTTTTAAATAGCAGTGCATACTTTTGATTTTTATGAAAATATGAAATTTGATATTACTTTCTAGTTTCTGTCCCAGTTTCTAAATGACTTTGCCCTATGATAGTTATGTGTTATTAGTCTCTCACTGAGGTCTTCTCCAGATGTGGTTATATGAGTCACTGGTTAAGGAATTTCTTTACAGATGTTTGGAAAGTGCTCAGGGAATTGGTGGAATGGAAGGTGTTTATTTATATGCTGCCTCAGTAAATCAGAGACAGCAATTTTACATGCAGTAAGCCTAATGAGCCAATGGTGACTGCAAAATAAAAGCAAACTGGGTGTTTTTCATTCCACACAGAGCTATTAGGAAGGAGGTGGGCCAGCTGTAGATCACGCTGAGTCAGAGCAACAGAACAACCACTTTTACCATTTTCTACCATTGCTTTAACAATCCAGTTTAGCTCTTAGGAGGTCACTACACGGTTCTGTATCTAACAGCTGTCACATATTAAAATAATTTAAATAGATGACTCTCTTTATAAGGAAAAATAAGACAGTCTTGTGCAAAGGACTGATCTAGCAGATAACTTAGAAAGAAATCTAAATAGAGGAGAGCAGAGCAAAGGCACAAAGAAGGGGGATGACCTCTGATTTTGTTCTGTCTCATAGCCCCCCCACCACCACTAAGTCATTACTATGGCCAGAGGTGAGGTGTGAGTTGTTTTACTCCTGAATTCTGAAATACCTTTTCCTTGGACATATTGCCTTACAAAGACAGACACACTCCCTTCTCTAATTTTACTGTTATCCTGGCAGTTTCTACTTCTGAGATGAGAAAACAAAGAGGAAGTGCAGTGGAGGATAAAGCAGGTGAAATTTCAAAGTTAAGGGGGAGTTTCTTCTTGCTATCCTCCAATAACTTAAAATTCTGATTCTCTTGGGGAGGAAGGGTTTGGCTTTGTGCTGATTGAAGTGACTAAATTTAGAAGCATATTACTGAGTTGAAGATGTGAGAACAGACACAAACAGGAGAGGAATAAGTGAGACAAAAAAGCTTATCTTCAGTGGAAGCATTCCATTTGATTTTTAGAAAAGAAAGACCGATAAAATGGAAAAATAAAAATATTGTGGGGAAATGAAACTACTCCACTATTTCATTAAAAAAATGCTAAGTGAAACACACACATCTGTAGTACACACACACACACACACACACACACATACAAATGCATAGGCACACATACTCAGTAAGGGACTGTCAGTGTCTTTATTTCATTATCAAGAATCAACATTATTGCCCTGAATGCGACTTCTTTGTCTAAGAACTAGAAAAAAGCAGAAATAACTATTTTGCCAAATTGTGCATTCCTGTTACAAGTTCACTAGTCTGCTTACACATTCCCATGAGAACCGTGGATTTGAAACTCGGTGTGAGCGAAGGGGTGTACCTTGCCTTGATCCTCGTGCAGAGCTTGTGGACAGTCATGAACTTTTCATTTTATGTGATCTCATGGGTGATAGAACTGCACACCTGCTTGGCTCAAACTATACTTTTTAAAAGTCTAAATACATAACAGATGCATCAGAGGATTTCATTCTTGGAGGATTTTTCTTATAAATTCATAGGTTAACACATTCCCCACAGTCATAATCCTATTGTTATGCCGTAATTATGGTGCACATTGGAAAAGCTGGCATTGTGTTTTCCTTGTGGAAATGAATGCAATATATTTTCCACATACTTGTTAGTTATGCTCAATAAAACATATTGCACATGCACTTAAAATATGAGACAGGTTAATACATTTTATTGGAAATATAACCTAATTAAACATTCCAAATGACAGCAGTGGTGGACAAGTAATATTCTATTTGTAAATCTTTCTAGAAGGTATCAGGGTCGCCAAATTTGTCAGATCACTCTTGAAACCTACCTCAGAAAATTTCCCTCAACTAATTAAGAAGTGATGCTGAAGCCCCCTGACATGGAAATTCAGCAGAACCTTTGTCTTCACAGCCCCTCGGACTGTGTTTGCCTCTACTGAGTCAAAATGCTTTCTTCATTCATTATGACCTCCCTTAAAGTAGTTATTCTGTACCATTGTCCTTACATGGGACACTAGATATAATAATCAGAGTTTCTCAAATATCTTAGTGTACACTTATTAGTGTACTTCCAATAAAAAGTTTACTACACTCAAGTATTAACTTTACTACTAGTTAGGAAGTCTCATGAAATTTGCTCAATTTTATACTCAGTGTTATTTATTTGAAAGGGACATTTTTTATTACTCTTATAGATATGAAATTAGTACTCTTTCATAAAAAGAAAATAAACATAAAGGTATATCAATGAAAACAAGACAATGTAATTAAATTTCAGCTTGAGTTAAAATTGTCCACTGAAGTTAGAAGGATTAAACCTCAATTTTCCATTGTCAAGAAAGGAAAGAAGTGAGTTGTAGAGAGATGCTAAGGACTTAATAGTATCATGCTGAGACTTGCTTCCAATATAAGCAAAGAAGAATTTCATATATAATGTTTTTTAAAAAAACCCTCTAATCAACAATGAGTCAAATTCATGGTTAATTTTGCAAGTTAATGCATGAGAGTGAATATGTGGGAGGCTTCTAGGCTAGATGTGTTCCATATCTTGTTCTGGGTGGTAGTAAAATGAGTGTGTTTACTTTATGAAAATATATCCAGCACTACAGTTAAAATATGTGCATGTTTCTGTTGTTTGACATGCTTCAAGAAAACATTATTCAATATAATGATAATAAAAAATGTACTTATTAAAAGAAAATTCATTAAAAGTGTGGCTATAAGGTCACTAGTGTGGCTATAAGTGTGGCTATAAGGTCACACAGCTGGAGCTGGAGTGTACTGGCTTGTGAGAGTCCACAGCTAATTTTCAGGAATTTTTATGAGTCAGCTGTTAAACATTGCCAATGTTAAAAACTTACATCTGTGTGAATTATATTAAAAATAAAGGTGATAAACATCAAAACACATTTATTTGCTAAATATTTTACTGTTATTATACTTTATCTTTTGCATTTTTATAGTGAAAATACTATATAATGTTGTTCTGAAACTCTATTCAGTGACATCAGATTATAACCCCGCATCGGTCATGTGAGTGTGTTTGCACCACAGATATTAGTGAACATTATAAATGAGGGCTTTCTTTATTCCTTCAGTGCTAGTTGTTTTATTAATTTCATTTATTTATTTTTTTTTCTGAAGCTGGAAATGGGGAGAGACAGTCAGACAGACTCCTGCATGTGCCCGACCGGGATCCACCTGCATGCCCACCAGGGGCGACGCTCTGCCCACCAGGGGGCGATGCTCTGCCCCTCTGGGGCATCGCTCTGCCGAGACCAGAGCCACTCTAGTGCCTGGGGCAGAGGCCAAGGAGCCATCCCCAGAGCCTGGGCCATCTTTGCTCCAATGGAGCCTTGGCTGCGGAGGGGAAGAGAGAGACAGAGAGGAAGGAGGGGAGGGGTGTGGAGAAGCAAATGGGCGCTTCTCCTATGTGCCCTGGCCGGGAATCAATGCGGGTCCCCTGCACGCCAGGCCGATGCTCTACCGCTGAGCCAACCGGCCAGGGCCAGTGCTAGTTGTTAAATATTTATAGCACAGAGCTGTTAAATCCAGTTTTTCAATGATGACATCAAGGATCAAAGATACTGCTAATACATATAGCTCACAAAGGACTAATATCACGAACATACAAAATGTCCTACAAATCATTAAGAAATTGATAACCAATTAGAAAAATAAACAGAGGATTTGAACATTACAAAGGAGATACTAAGTGAACAAACAGCATATGAAATCTGTTCTTTCTCATTAGTCATTAGGAAAATGTAAATTAAAATAATTAGGAAAATGTAAATTAAAATCATAAGATACAAATATTAATCCATCAGTGTGGCTATAAAACTAAACCTGACCAATCCAAATGTTAGCAAGGATGTGAAACAATTGGAACTTTTATACCTTGCTGGCAGAACTATAAATTTGTACAAACATTTGGAAAACCATTAAGTGGTATTTAATAAAACTGAGCATATGAATGCCTATGTCCTTGCAGTTCTCTTTCTAGGTAGATATCAACAAAAATGCTTATATATGTTCACCATTGAATGTTCATAGCAGTACTAGTGATAATCATACAAAATTAAAAACAAAACAAATGCCTGTCAGTTGTAGCATGGATACTGTATTTTATATAACAATGAGAGAGATTAAACCATAACTACACACAGATCATGGATGAATCTTATAAAAATAGAGCTGAGAAAACACAACATGACATACATAGAATAGGCTTATAATTATGAGAAAATGAGCATAAGGTGTTAGAAGACAGGATACATGGTGAGCTTTGTGAGGGTAATAACTGGGAGGAGCCACTCAGGAGACTCCTGAGTGCTGGTAAGATTTTATTTCTGTATCTAGATTCTGGTTTTATGGGTGTGTTTACTTTGTGAAACAGTGTTGCCAGCTGAAGGGACTAAATTGGGGGCTATTTTCTCTGTTAAAAAGGGAGCTAAAGAAGTGTTGAAGAGATGTTAAAGATATATGAGATTTTCTCCTAGAGACAATCAGAATGAACAAGAGTAAAGTGAAAATAGCTATCCATTAAGATTTGTACACACTTCTGTACATATATTATACTTCTTACACTTTGATAAGAAGTCAACTTTAAAATATAAATATACTTCCACATCAGAGAAAAAGCATGTAGGTTCTATATACCTCAGTATTGGTAGTTGCATTAATTTTAACATTGTCATTAAAGAATCTCTGTTATATCTGTTGACAAAAGAGCTGGCTTTATCCTGAGTCTATTTTCTCCAGTAGTTATATGTCTGCCTGCATATTCTTGCTTAAGTCTGGTAAAAGAGAGAAGTTTCTCAATTCTTAAGTATGGGAAAGGACTTTTCCAGTAGTCTATAGCAATTTTGCCTTGTGTCATTGTTCAGAAATTGTCCCCATGCTTATTTTTGAATTAGTCACCACCATAGAAAAGATATTTCCATAATATCAGTTCAAGAAATAAGCCTGATTGGTATAAATTCTTAAAAACCTACAGCTATTTAACAATTGAGGAAAGATAGACTAGATGTTGAAGAATCACTCCTAAAAACCAAGTCACTCTGATGCTTCTAGATGGACACGCTTTAAATTGTGTTCTGTACTTAAGCCCACCTCTTAAACCTGGAGATTTCTCAACATAGACCACCTCAGAATTTGCACTGTGGTGTAAAGCATTCTCAACCCCTTATTAACCAATGACTCCTTTAATGTCTTGGTGAAATTTACAATACTTTAACCAACTTTTACATATAACAACCAAAATTTCAATACAATGGTAGAATTATAATACAAAGAAAATAATTTATAATGAAATAATGTTTCATTATTAAAATTTGTAGGATTAACTACACTAGTTGACATGATGTATCTGGATGCTTTCAAACATTTTATAATGAATAAGGCTGTATTAAGGAGAAGAAAAATAATAATCAACAGACTGTTTTGACATGTTTTCTCTATACTTGTCATTTTAATATGAGAACGAAATAAGCATATGACTGTGCCTGCTGCAATTGCAGACTGATATAGCCAACTTAACTGATTCTGGCAGTTTAAATTCCATGAGCAGCAATATCATGAGTGAAGAGATTTTTGAAATGGTGAATAGCTCTTGGGAAATTTCCAAACAAAACAAATTCTGATCTTCCCCGTGAATTACCCAGAAGTTGCATATCAGGAAAATTCAATATATTTTAAAACCTAAAAAACAAACAAACAAAAAACCCTTCTAATTATATACAAAGCAGAGATAGGCTTGAGTCTTGTAAAATTAAAAACGTGTTTTTTTATGGTAATCTTGAGGGAAACTTTCAAGTCCCAGGGTGTACATGTCAGTTAATTATTTTTTTATTTTATATTTTTTAATAATTTAATTTTTTTAATGGGGTGACATAAATAAATCAGAATACATATATTCAAAGATAACAAGTCCAGGTTATTTTGTCTTTCAATTATGTTGCATACCCATCACCCAAAGTCAGATTGTCCTCTGTCACCTTCTATCTTGTTTTCTTTGTGCCCCTCCCCCTCCCCCTTTCCCTCTCCCTTTCCCCCCTCCCCCCCATAACCACCACACTCTTATCAATGTTTCTTAGTTTCACTTTTATGTCCCACCTACATATAAAATAATGCAGTTCCTGGTTTTTTCTGATTTACTTATTTCGCTTCGTATCATGTTATCAAGATCCCACCATTTTGCTGTAAATGTTCTGATGTCATCATTTCTTATGGCTGAGTAGTATTCCATAGTGTATATGTGCCACCTCTTCTTTATCCAGTCATCTATTGACGGGCTTTTCGGTTGTTTCCATGTCCTGGCCACTGTGAACAATGCTGCAATAAACATGGGGCTGCATGTGTCCTTACATATCAATGTTCCTGAGTTTTGGGGGTATATACCCAGTAGAGGGATTGCTGGGTCATAAGGTAGTTCTATTTTCAGTTTTTTGAGGAACCACCATACTTTCTTCCATAATGGTTGTACTACTTTACATTCCCACCAACAGTGGATGAGGGTTCCTTTTTCTCCACAGCCTCTCCAACATTTGCTATTACCTGTCTTGCTAATAATAGCTAATCGAACACGTGTGAGGTGGTATCTCATTGCCGTTTTGATTTGCATTTCTCTAATAGCTAAAGAAGATGAGCATCTTTTCATATATCTGTTGGCCATTTGGATTTCGTCCTGGGAGAAGTGTCTGTTCATATCCTCTTCCCATTTTTTTATTGGATTGTTTGTTTGTTTGTTATTGAGTTTTATGAGTTCTTTGTATATTTTGGATATTAGGCCCTTATCTGAGCTGTTGTTTGAAAATATCATTTCCCATTTAGTTGGCTTTCTGTTTATTTTGTTATCAGTTTCTCTTGCTGAGCAAAAACTTCTTAGTCTGATGTAGTTCCATTCATTAATTTTTGCCTTCACTTCTCTTGCCATTGGAGTCAAATTCATAAAATGCTCTTTAAAATCCAGGTCCATGAGTTGAGTACCTATGTCTTCTTCTATGTACTTAATTGTTTCAGGTCTTATGTTTAGATCTTTGATCCATTTTGAGTTAATTTTTGTACAGGGGGACAAACTGTAGTCCAGTTTCATTCTTTTGCATGTGGCTTCCCAGTTTTCCCAGCACCATTTATTGAAGAGGCTTTTTTTTCTCCATTGTGTGTTGTAGGCCCCTTTATCAAAAATTATTTGACTATATATATGTGGCTTTATTTCTGGACTTTCTATTCTGTTTTATTGGTCTGAGTGTCTACTTTTCTGCCAATACCATGTTGTTTTGATTGTCGTGGCCCTATAATATAGTTTGAAGTCAGGTATTGTAATGCCCCCAGCTTCATTCTTTTTCTTTAGGATTGCTTTGGCTATTCGGGGTTTTTTATAGTTCCATATAAATCTGATGATTTTTTGCTATATTTCTTTAAAAAACGTCATTGGAAGTTTGATGGGAATTGCATTAAATTTGTATATAGCTTTGGGTAATATAGCCATCTTGATTATATTTATTCTTCCTAGCCAAGAACAAGGTATATTCTTCCATCTCATTATATCTTTTTCGATTTCCCTTAACAATGGTTTATAGTTTTCATTATATAAGTCCTTTACATTCTTTGTTATGTTTATTCCTAAGTATTTTATTTTTTTTATTGCAATCGTGAAGGGGATTATTCTTTTGAGTTCGTTCTCAATTGTTTCATTGTTGGCATATAGAAAGGCTATTGACTTCTGTATGTTAATTTTGTATCCTGCGACCTTACTGTATTGGCTTATTGTTTCTAGTAGTCTTTTTGTGGATTCTTTGGGGTTTTTGATGTATAGGATCATATCATCTGCAAAAAGTGATACCTTTACTTCTTCTTTTCTGATGTGGATGCCTTTTATTTCTTTGTCTTGTCTGATTGCTCTGGCTAGAACCTCTAGTACCACATTAAATAACAGTGGAGAGAGTGGACAACCCTGTCTTTTTCCTGACTTAAGGTGGAAAGTCCTCAGTTTTATGCCATTTAATATAATGTTGGCTGATGGTTTATCATATATGGCCTTTATCATGTTGAGATATTTTCCTTCTATACCCATTTTGTTGAGAGTCTTAAACATAAAATTGTGTTGTATTTTATCGAAAGCCTTTTCTGCGTCTATTGATAAGATCATGTGGTTTTTGTTCTTTGTTTTGTTGATATGGTGTATTACGTTAACCGTTTTACGTATGTTGAAACATCCTTGAGATTCTGGGATGAATCCCACTTGATTGTGATGTATAATTTTTTTAATATGTTGTTGTATTCGATTTGCTAGTATTTTGTTTAGTATTTTAGCATCTGTATTCATTAGAGATATTGGTCTGTAGTTTTCTTTTTTTTGTGCCATCCTTGCCTGGTTTTGGTATGAGGGTTATGTTGGCCTCATAAAATGTGTTTGGAAGTATTGCTTCTTCTTCAATTTTTTGGAAGACTTTGAGTAGAATAGGAACCAAGTCTTCTTTGAATGTTTGATAAAATTCGCTGGTATAGCCGTCAGGGCCTGGACTTATATTTTTGGAAAGGTTTTTAATGGTTTTTTCTATTTCTTCTCTACTAATAGCTCTGTTTAGGCTTTCTGCTTCTTCTTGACTCAGTCTAGGAAGGTTGTATTGTTCTAGGAATTTATCCATTTCTTCTAGGTTGTTGAATTTAGTGACATAAAGTTTTTCATAGTATTCTACAATAATTCTTTGTATATCTACAGTGTCCGTGGTGATCTCTCCTCTTTCATTTTGGATTTTGTTTATATGAGTTGTTTTTCTTTTTTCCTTGGTAAGTCTTGTCAAGAGTTTGTCAATTTTGTTGATCTTTTCAAAGAACCAGCTCCTTCTTTTATTAATTTTTTTTATAATTTCTCTGTTCTCTAATTCATTTATTTCTGCTCTGATTTTTATTATCTCCTTTCTTCGGCTGGTTTTGGGTTGTCTTTGTTCTTCTTTTTCTAGTTCCTTAAGGGGGGAAGTTAAGTGGTTCACTTGGGCTCTCTCTTGTTTGTTCATATATGCCTGAAGTGATATGAACTTCCCTCTTATCACTGCTTTTGCTGCATCCCATAGATTCTGATATGTCGTATTGTCATTTTCATTAGTCTGTATATATCTTTTGATCTCTGCACTTATTTCTTCTTTGACCCATTTTTTAAAAGTATGTTGTTTAGTTTCCATATCTTTGTGGGATTTTTTTCTTCTTTTTTGCAGTTGAATTCTAGTTTCAAGGCTTTATGATCAGAAAATATGCTTGGTACAACTTTGATTTTTCTGAATTTGCTGATGTTGTTTTTGTGGCCCAACATATGGTCAATTCTTGAGAATGATCCATGTACACTGGAGAAAAATGTATACTCAGTCACTTTGGGATGAAATGTCCTGTAGATGTCTATCATATCCAGGTGTTCAAGTGTTTTGTTTAAGGCCACTATGTCTTTGTTGATTCTCTGTTTGGATGACCGATCTAGAGCTGTCAGCAGTGTATTGAGGTCTCCAAGTATGATTGTATTTTTGTCAGTTTTTGTTTTAAGGTGAATAAGTAGCTGTCTTATATATTTTGGTGCGCCTTGGTTTGGTGCATATATATTAAGAATTGTTATGTCTTCTTGATTCAGTGTCCCCTTAACCATTATGAAATGGCTATTTTTATCTCTGAGTACGTTTCCTGTCTTGTAGTCAGCATTATCCGATATGAGTATTGCTACGCCTGCTATTTTTTGGATGTTATTTGCTTGGAGTATCGTTTTCCAGCCTTTCACTTTGAATTTGTTTTTATCCTTGTTGCTTAGATGAGTTTCCTTTAGGCAGCATACAGTTGGATTTTCTTTTTTAATCCATTCTGCTACTCTGTGCCTTTTTATTGGTGAGTTTAATCCGTTTACATTTAGTGTAATTATTGATACTTGTGAGTTCCCTATTGCCATTTTATATCTTGCTTTCTGTTAGTTTTGTGTCTTGTTTGATCCTTCTCTTTCGTTTTTCTATCTTTTGTTTATTATTTGGTTGTGTTTCATACATCTTTCCTCGGTTGCTATCTTTTTTTTTTTTAATAAATTTTTATTAATGGTAATGGGATGACATTAATAAATCAGGGTACATATATTCAAAGAAAACATGTCTAGGTTATTTTGTCATCAAATTATGTTGCAAACCCCTCGCCCAAAGTCAGATTGTCCTTCGTCACCCTCTATCTAGTTCTCTGTGCCCCTCCCCCTCTCCATAACTCTCTCCCTCCCTCCCTCCCATGTCCTCCCTCCCGCCCCCACTCTTGGTAACCACCACACTCTTGTCCATGTCTCTAAGTCTCATTTTTATGTTCCACCAATGTATGGAATCATGTAGTTCTTGTTTTTTTCTGATTTACTTATTTCACTCCTTATAATGTTATCAAGATCCCACCATTTTGCTGTAAATGATCTGATGTCATCATTTCTTATGGCTGAGTAGTATTCCATAGTGTATATGTGCCACATCTTCTTTATCCAGTCTTCTATTGAAGGGCTTTTTGGTTGTTTCCATGTCTTGGCCACTGTGAACAGTGCTGCAATGAACATGGGGCTACATGTGTCTTCACGTATCAATGTTTCTGAGGTTTTGGGGTATATACCCAGTAGAGGGATTGCTGGGTCATAAGGTAGTTCTATTTGCAGTTTTTTGAGGAACCACCATACTTTCCTCCATAATGGTTGTACTACTTTACAGTCCCACCAACTGTGAATGAGGGTTCCTTTTTCTCCACAGCCTCTCCAACATTTGCTATTACCCGTCTTGTTGATAATAGCTAATCTAACAGGAGTGAGGTGGTATCTCATTGGAGTTTTGATTTGCATTTCTCTAATAACTAATGAAGCTGAGCATCTTTTCATATATCTGTTGGCCATTTGTATCTCTTCCTGGGAAAAGTGTCTGTTCATGTCCTCTTCCCATTTTTTTATTGGATTGTTTGTTTGTTTGTTGTTGAGTTTTATGAGTTCTTTGTAAATTTTGGATATTAGGCCCTTATCTGAACTGTCGTTTGAAAATATCAGTTCCCATATAGTTGGCTGTCTGTTTATTTTGATATCAGTTTCTCTTGCTGAGCAAAAACTTTTAATTCTGATGTAGTCCCATTCATTTATCTTTGCCTTCACTTCTCTTGCCATTGGAGTCAAGTTCATAGAATGTTCTTTAAAACCCAGGTCCATGATTTTAGTACCTATGTCTTCTTCTATGTACTTTATTGTTTCAGGTCTTATATTTAGGTCTTTGATCCATTTTGAATTAATTTTAGTACACGGGGACAGGCTGTAGTCGAGTTTCATTCTTTTGCATGTGGCTTTCCAGTTTTCCCAACACCATTTGTTGAAGAGGCTTTCTTTTCTCCATTGTGTGTTGTTGGCCCCTTTATCAAAGATTATTTGACCATATATATGTGGTTTTATTTCTGGGCTTTCTATTCTGTTCCATTGGTCTGAGTGTCTATTTTTTTGCCAAAACCATGCTGTTTTGATGATCGTGGCCCTATAATATAGTTTAAAGTCAGGTATTGTAATGCCCCCAGCTTCATTCTTTTCCTTAGGATTGTTTTGGCTATTCGGGGTTTTTTATAGTTCCATATAAATCTGATGATTTTTTGTTCCATTTCTTTAAAAAAATCTCATAGGGATTTTGATGGGAATTGCATTAAATTTGTATATTGCTTTGGGTAATATGGCCATTTTGATTATATTTATTCTTCCTATCCAAGAACAAGGAATATTTTTCCATCTCATTGTATCTTTTTCGATTTCCCTTAACAATGCTTTGTAATTTTCATTATATAGGTCCTTTACGTTCTTTGTTATGTTTATTCGTAGGTATTTTATTTTTTTTGTTGCAATCGTGAAGGGGATTATTCTTTTGAGTTCGTTTTCTAATATTTCATTGTTGGCATATAGAAAGGCTATGGACTTTTGTATGTTAATTTTGTATCCTGTGACCTTACTGTATTGGTTTATTGTTTCTAATAATCTTTTTGTGGAGTCCTTCGGGTTTTCAATGTATAGGATCATATCATCAGCAAAAAGTGATAGCTTTACTTCTTCTTTTCCGATATGAATGCCTTTTATTTCTTTGTCTTGTCTGATTGCTCTGGCCAGAACTTCTAGCACCACGTTGAATAAGAGTGGAGAGAGTGGACAACCCTTTCTTGTTCCTGATTTAAGGTAGAAAGGCCTCAGTTTTATGCCGTTTAATAGGATGTTGGCTGATTGTTTATCATATATGGCCTTTATCATGTTGAGATATTTTCCTTCTATACCCATTTTGTTGAGAGTCTTAAAGATAAAATTGTGTTGTATTTTATCAAAAGCCTTTTCTGCATCTATTGATAAGATCATGTGGTTTTTGTTCTTTGTTTTGTTGATATGGTGTATTACGTTAACCGTTTTGTGTATGTTGAACCATCCTTGAAATTCTGGGATGAATCCCACTTGATCATGATGTATTATTTTTTTAATATGTTGTTATATTCGGTTTGCCAGTATTTTGTTTAGTATTTTAGCATCTGTATTCATTAGAGATATTGGTCTGTAGTTTTCTTTCTTTGTGCCATCCTTGCCAGGTTTTGGTATGAGGGTTATGTTGGCCTCATAAAATGTGTTTGGAATTATTGCTTCTTCTTCAATTTTTTGAAAGACTTTGAGTAGAATAGGAACCAAGTCTTCTTTGAATGTTTGATAGAATTCACTTGTATAACCCTCTGGGCCTGGACTTTTATTTTTGGGGAGATTTTTAATAGTTTTTTCTATTTCCTCCCTGCTGATTGGTCTGTTTAGGCTTTCTGCTTCTTCATGACTCAGTCTAGGAAGGTTGTATTGTTCTAGGAATTTATCCATTTCTTCTAGACTGTTGTATTTGGTGGCATATAATTTTTCATAGTATTCTACAATAATTCTTTGTATATCTATGATGTCTGTGGTGATCTCTCCTCTTTCATTTTGGATTTTATTTATTTGAGTCCTGTGTCTTTTCCCTTGGTGAGTCTTGCCAAGGGTTTGTCAATTTTGTTGATCTTTTCAAAGAATCAGCTCCTTGTTTTATTGATTTTTTCTATAGTTTTTCTGTTCTCTATTTCGTTTATTTCTGCTCTGATTTTTATTATCTCCTTTCTTCGGCTGGTTTTGGGTTGTCTTTGTTCTTCTTTTTCTAGTTCCTTAAGATGTGAAGTTAAGTGGTTTACTTCGGCTCTCTCTTGTTTGTTCATATAGGCCTGAAGTGATATGAACTTTCCTCTTATTACTGCTTTTGCTGCATCCCAGAGATTCTGATATGTCGTATTTTCATTTTCATTTGTCTGTATATATCTTTTGATTTCTGCGCTTATTTCTACTTTGACCCATTCATTTTTTAGAAGTATGTTGTTTAGTTTCCACATTTTTGTGGGTTTTCCCCCCTCTTTTTTGCAGTTGAATTCTAGTTTCAAGGCTTTATGATCAGAAAATATGCTTGGTACAATTTCAATTTTTCTAAATTTGCTGATATTGTCTTTGTGGCCCAACATATGGTCAATTCTTGAGAATGTTCCATGTACACTGGAGAAAAATGTATACTCTGTCGCTTTGGGATGAAGTGTCCTGTAGATGTCTATCATATCCAGGTGTTCTAGTATTTCGTTTAAGGCCAGTATATCTTTATTGATTCTCTGTTTGGATGACCGATCTAGAGCCGTCAGCGGTGTATTGAGGTCTCCAAGTATGATTGTATTTTTGTTAGTTTTTGTTTTAAGGTCAATAAGTAGCTGTCTTATATATTTTGGTGCTCCTTGGTTTGGTGCATATATATTAAGGATTGTTATGTCTTCTTTATTCAACTTCCCCTTAATCATTATGAAATGACCATTTTTGTCTCTGAGTACTTTTGTTGTCTTGTAGTCAGCATTATTAGATATGAGTATTGCTACGCCTGCTTTTTTTTGGGTGTTGTTTGCTTGGAGTATTGTTTTCCAGCCTTTCACTTTGAATTTGTTTTTATCCTTGTTGCTTAGATGTGTTTCTTGTAGGCAGCATATAGTTGGATTTTCTTTTTTAATCCATTCTGCTACTCTGTGTCTTTTTTTTGGTAAGTTTAATCCATTTACATTTAGTGTAATTATTGACACTTGTGGGTTCCCTACTGCCATTTTAGAAATTGCTTTCTGTTAGTTTTGTATCTAGTTTGATTCTTCTCTTTTGTTTTTCTATCATTTGTTTTTGTTTGTTTGTGTTCCATACTTATTTCCTCTGTTGCTACCTTTTTTAAGTCAAGTGTTTTTGTGGTGGTTTTTTTAAGGGTGGTTACCATTAAGTAATGAAAAGGGTACCTACCATATTCATTGTAGTACCCTATCTTATAAATATTTCTGCACTTCATCATCCTTTGCTACTGTTAATCTCCATCCTCTCCCCCCTTCTTTTCCTTTGTTGTCACAGTTTAAGTTTGGTTTTATTGTGTTCTTGGTGGAGCTGTTACTTGTGGTGTTGTTTTCTTTTGTTCTTTGAATCTGGTTGGAAAACCCCCCTTAGTATTTCCTGGAGTGGGGGCTTTCTGTTGATAAATTCTCTCATCTTTTCTGTATTTGTGAATGTTTTTATATCTCCTTCATACTTGAAGGATAGCTTTGATGGGTATAGTATTTTTGGCTGAAAGTTCCTCTCTTTCAGGGCTTTAAATATTGGGGCCCACTCTCTTCTAGCTTGTAGAGTTTCTGCTGAGAAATCTGATGATAACCTAATAGGCCTTCCTTTATATTTTGTACTCTTCTTTTCCCTGGCTGCCTTGAGAATTTTTTCTTTGTCATTGGTTTGTGTCATCTTTATTATGATGTTCTTTGGAGTGGGTTTGTTGGGGTTTAGAAAACTCGGTGTTCTGTTTGCTTCTTGAATTTGAGGCTTTAGTTCCTTCCACAGGCTTGGGAAGTTCTCGTCTATTATTTGTTTGAGTATATTCTCCATTCCATTTTCTTTCTCTTCTCCCTCTGATATACCTATTATTCTTATGTTATTCTTTCTGATGGAGTCAGACAATTCCTGTAGGGTTTTCTCGTTTTTTATTATTTTTGAGTCTCTTTCTTCTTCTCTCTGTTGTGCCTCAAGTTGTTTGTCTTCTATTTCACTAATTCTATCTTCAATCTGGGCTGTTCTGTTAGCTAAGCTTGTTACCTCGTTTTTCAGCTCATGAATTGAGTTTTTCATTTCTGTTTGATTTGTTGTTATAGTTTCAATTTCCTTGGTAATATATTCTTTGTGTTCATTGAGTTGTTTTCTGATCTCCCTATATTGCCTTTCTGTGTTTTCTTGTATATCTCTGAGTATTTTTAAGATTTCTATTTTAAATTCTCGTCATTTAGCTCCAAGGCTTCCAATATGTTAAGTCTTTTCTTCATATATTTTTCCACATCTATTTCTGTTACCTCTCTTTCTTTTGTATCCATAATATTTGATTTCCTCTTTCTTATCGACATCTGAGGGTGGTCTTATTGATAGCACACAGGCGCACTTCCTTGCGGTTTGAAAGAACGTCCCTGTGGTAGATTCCTCCACACCCTCGTCTCTCAGATTCAAGTGATAACAGTCCTTTCGCTATCAGTTTTTGTGGAACTCCGGAATGCTCCAAGGATAAATTTTTCTGTTTCTAGTTGATAAATTTGTTGTGATTTAGGGGAGCGCTGTCGGACGCGCTGCTCACAGTACCATTTCCGTGACGTCACCTCTGTTGCTATCTTTTTTATCTCATGTGCTTCTCTGGTGGTTTTTCAATGGTGGTTACCTTTGAATAATGAAAAGGGTCCCTACCCTGTTCATTGTAGCGAACTATTTTGTGAGTACTTTTGCACTCCATCGTCCTTTGCTACTGTTAATCTCCATCTTCTCCCCCTCTTTCTTTTTGTTGTTGTCACAGTTTAAATTTGGTTTTATTGTGTTCTTCTTGGAGCTTTTACTTTTGGCTCTGTTTTTTTTTTTGTTCTGTGTATCTGATTGGAGAACCCCCTTTAGTAATTCCTGGAGTGGGGGTTTTCTGATGATAAATTCCCTCATCTTTTCTGTATCTGTGAATGTTTTTATTTCTCCTTCATATTTGAAGGATAGCTTTGATGGGTATAGTATTCGTGGCTGAAAGTTCCTCTCTTTCAGGACTTTAATTATTTGGGTCCACTCTCTTCTAGCTTGTAGGGTTTCTGCTGAGAAATCTGATGATAATCTAATGGGCCTTCCTTTATATGTTGTATTCTTCTTTTCCCTGGCTGCCTTGAGAATTTTTTCTTTGCTGTTGGTTTGTGTCAATTTCATTATGATATGCCTTGGAGTAGGTTTTTTGGGGTTAAGAAAACTCGGAGTTCTGTTTGCTTCTTGAACTTGAGGCTTTAGTTCTTTCACAGGCTTGGAAAATTCTTATCTATTATGTGTTTGAGTATGTTCTCCATTTCATTTTCTCTCTCTTCTCCCTCTGATATACCTATTAATCTTATGTTATTCTTTTTGAAGGAGTCAGATAATTCTTGTAGGGCTATCTCATTTTTTTTAAATTTTTAAGTCTCTTTCTTCTTCTCTCTGTTGTGCCTCAAGTTGCTTGTCTTCTATTTCACTAATCCTCTCTTCTATCTGACTTGTTCTATTAGCTAAGCTTGTTACTTCGTTTTTCAGCTCGTAAATTGAGTTTTTCATCTCTGTTTGATTTGTTTTTATAGTTTCAATTTTCTTGGACATATATTCTTCATGTTCTTTGAGTTGTTTTCTGAGCTCCCTAAATTGTTTTTCTGTGTTTCCTTGTATATCTCGGAGGATTTTTAGAATTTCTATCTTGAATTCTCTGTCATTTAGCTCCAAGGTTGCCAATATATTAAATTTTTTCTCCATAGATTTTTTTCTCATTTAGCTGTGTTACCTCTCTTTCTTTTGTATCCACAATATTCAATTTTATCTTCTTTAATGGCATCTGAGGGTGGTTTTGTTGATAGTATTAATGAGATTTAATAAATAATAAAAAGTAAAAAAAATCAAAAAGAGTTATTTTTTAAAATTAATAATGAAATAAAGAAAAACAAAATAAAATAAAAAATTTTAAAAAAAGAATTTATTCCCCCCCCTTCTTTTTTCCTCTCCTCTCTCTCCCCTCTTTCTTGAGAAAATCTTGTGTTGAACTGTGACTTATAACAAACAATGCCTGTAATGGAGGGCCTGAATTGGGGAAAACTAATAAAGGGGCAAAAAAAAAAAAGAAAAAAAAGAAAAAAAGGGGGTATAGACCCACAAAAAGCAAATAAGGAAAAAATTTGGGTCAAAAATAAAATGATTTGCTTTTAGGTGTTGGTTGTCTAAGAGTTATGATGATAGGAATAAGAGGAAAACAGAACAATGGGGGGACAAATTAAAAAATTACTATTTTATTTAGTGGAACAGGAACTAGATAAAATGGAGAGCCAGGGATGGGAGCACTGCTAGTGAGTTAAAAAGGTGAAGTAAAAAACCCTCAAAATGCCACAAACATCAGTTTGAGTCCCAGATAAGATAATTTTTTTGTTATTGAGGTTTGAATGAGAGGAGTTGTAAAGGAGAAAGGAAGAAACTAATATAGAGGGAGAAAAGAAAGAGAGAGAGAGAAAAAAAGAGGGAAGCACTAAAAGAAGAAAAAAGAAAAAAGAGGAGAGAGAAAGAGAGAGAGAGAGAGAGAGTCAAGGGTTTTGGAGTACAACCCTCATAGAGAGAAAGGAAGAGGAAAGAAAAGATAATGGGAGATGTAACACTTATGGGTAGTGTAGTTCAAGGAGAGGAGAGAGTAATACTGGCAGAGAGTTAATCGGCCAAATTGAAGGAGGAAAAAAAATATCAAGAATGAAGATAAGAGAAACAAACAAACAAATATAATAAAATGGGATAGGTTATAAAGTCTGCAGATTATTCTTGATTTTGAGAGGTTTTGCTTTTGCTTTTTTCTCCCTCTTCCTGGTCAGTGACTCTGTACCCCGGGTTCTGCCCCTTTGGCATACTCAGGTAGAGGTTTGCAGTTGATAAGTCTCTATGGCAATGTCGTGTATTGTGCTTTAGTCTCGTTGGCAGTCGAGGCTCATTAGCATTTATAGGCTCTGACAGTGAGAGAGTCTGTGTTCCTGGAGCCTTTCTCCTAGTCTTTCCTTCCTCAATTAGTAGCCTGATAATCCAGCTATGGGTTTGCTGCTGCCTCTGCCTGGATAGTAAGAGGCTCAAAGAGCTAGCAACTCCCCACTCTATTTCCACTCAGCACAGGGCTCTGGGTAAGGCTCAGTCAGTCAGAGCTGCTAGCATAATCAGGTGTGGTTTCCGCCCATTCAAAGACCTCTGGCTCTGCCACTCTGTCCGGTAACACAGGCGGGCGCCCACTTCCGAGACGCTTGGAGGAAACTCTCGCTATCTGCGTGCGCAGGCCAGAATATCCGGCTGGCAGTCTCACGCTCTGAGTGAAACCCCCAACCGCATGGAAAAGTTGCAGCGTTGGAATTAGCTCATGCTCCGTCCCCATGCGCGGCTTTTGCAAGGTGCTGGGGTGGCCCGAGATTCCGCTTTGGCCCACACAAAGGCCCCTGACTCTGCCCCTCTCTGTGATAACATGGGCGCGCACTGCCGAGGCACTCGGAGGAATCTCTCGCTCACTATCTGTGCACGCAGACCAGGATATGAGCCTGGCCGTATTTCCCTCTGAGTGAAACCCCCACCAGCACGGAAAATTTCCACCATTGGAATTAGTTCTCGCTCCCTCCCGTGCGTGGCTTTCCCAGGGTGCTGGGGCTGCCCAGAGATTCTGCTTTTGGCCCACAGAAAGGCCTCTGACTCTGCCTCTCTGTGGGGTAACATGGGCACCCACTCCCAGGGCTTAGGAAGAAATCTCTCGCCCACTAACTGCGCGCGCTGACCAGGAGATCGGGTAAAATGGCTGCCGCGCTTGTCTTTCTTTGCTTGGGTTTGGTGCGAGTGTTAGCTTGTATTGCCCGGGTTGCCACAGGATCAGTTTTTCCTCGGCTTGGATCTCTGTGCCACAGCCTTGTTCAGCTGTTTTTGCTGCGGCCTGGCTCTATTCACCTCCTTTGCCTGCCTCAGTTTCTATATTCACAATTACCAGAGAAAGCCACCCTGTTTAGGTTAGTGAGGAGGGCGGACCATTTCTTACTCCCTATTTCCTTTGGGGTTTGGTTATATATTTAGCCAATTTTTCACTCAACCATACCTTCAGGTGTATTGCGAAGCATCTGGAGGCTCCAAGGATAGGTTTTTCTGTTTCTGGTTGAAGATCTTGTTGAGTTTTGGGGGAGATTTATCGGTATCGCTTCTTACCCCATCATTACTCTGCAGGTCAGTTATTTATTATGTAAAACTGTCTTGGCCCTGGCCGGTTGGCTCAACGGTAGAGCGTCGGCCTGGCACGCGGGGGACCCAGGTTTGATTCCTGTCCAGGGCACATAGGAGAAGCGCCCATTTGCTTCTCCACCCCCCCTCCTTCCTCTCTGTCTCTCTCTTCCCCTCCCGCAGCTGAGGCTCCATTGGAGCAAAGATGCCCAGGCACTGGGGACGGCTCCTTGGCCTCTGCCCAAGGCGCTAGAGTGGCTCTGGTTGTGGCAGAGCAATGCCCCCTGGTGGGCAGATTGTCGCCCCTGGTGGGCGTGCTGGGTGAATCCCAGTCGGATGGATGCGGGAGTCTGTCTGACTGTCTCTCCCCATTCCCAGCTTCAGAAAAATACAAAAAAAAACACAACAAAACCACAACAACAACAACAACAAAACTGTCTTAATATTGGACCATGTCTACAAGCTACCCTAGAATACTACCAGTTAAATACCAGCAGTGGGTCTGAAACATTTATACAAGCAAGTACTCCTCAAGATTTCTAAAACACACTAAGAGCCTTTAGCAACAGGGTTATACAGTTCTTAAAATGGAATGAACATAGATTCTTGAGCTAAGAGATCTAGTTTTAATTTCTCTCCCTGTCATTGCTTGTGTGAACTTGAAAATCTTAGGCCTTAGTTTTCTCTTCTGCAAAAGAGAAATAACATTGCAGCCTCGTTTTTAGGATTGATGAAGTTACTAGGCATGGAAAAGATGCTCTCCAAAAGTTATTTTCTTTATTTTTACATTCATTTCTCCTTCTGTTTCTTCTCTTTATATTACTCTAGATTACTGTCTCTGACATCCTTTATTTGCTAACAGGATTTTACCAAGAGGAGGAAGCATAAATCAAATATAGATTCTAAACCATTGTGGTAGACATTGTCAAGCATACAGAAAAATATGAAAGGATATAGTTGATTATACTTTCTTAAAAGGGATAGCTGAAGATTTCAATTTGGTCACAATTATATATACATTACCTCTTTCTTTAGTTATTAAAATTGGTATAATAAACTAAAAACTTCATCTATATCAGCTTGAATTTCACACTGTACTTAGGTAAAATGTTTAGAGCATATAAGTATTACTTCTTTGTAAGACATAAGTAATATAATTACAGAACATTTTCTTAAATAATGCTAAGAAAATCTCCTGAGATAAATTACACAAACTCTGGAATGATCACATTCAATTATTTATGTGTGTGGGGGAACGGGGGTGGTGGTGGTGGTGGTATAGTGAATTAGAATAGGGCTTTTAAGCCAATTGTCTCTTGTTAACAATTCCAAGATTTCAAGGGGAGTGACCTTGAATTTAGTAACACTTTCTTCCTCCAGTAGTTGATTAGGAACTTCTGATTGTCTAAAAATTTGGAGGAATTATTTTTAAGAAAAGTTATATATTTTCCATGTTCCTAAATGGTAAAAAGGTATTTCATACTCTGTAGTTTAAGTAGGTCTTTGCAATGAATGTCTGCATATATTAAGAGGTTTGAAGGATAAATGCACTTACTCAAAGGTCACCAACAAGCCCCACAACATCAATTGCCCTAAATTTCAGCACTATCCACATTGGAAATTTCCTCCATTTTTAAAATTTTAGGTAAAATACTTTGTTAATAAGTAAATGCTTAGATATAAAATATAATGCAATCACATTTCAGAAGGGATTACATTCCCAAGGGCAACCAAAATCTTCAAACATTTTTTTTCCAACAGAGACAGAGAGAGACAGAGAGAGGGACAGATAGGGAAAGACAGAAAGGGAGAGATGAGAAGCATCACTTCTTCATTGTGGCTCCTTAATTGTTCATTGATTGCTTTCTCATACGTGCCCTGACCAGGTGGGGAGGGCTACAGAAGACCGAGTGACCCCTTGCTCAAGCCAGTGACCTTGTGCTCAGCTGGTGAGCCTTGCTCAAACCAGATGAGCCCATGCTCAAGCTGGCAACCTCGAGGTTTTGAATTTGGATCCTCTGCATCCCAGTCTGGTGCTCTAACCATTTTACCACCCCACCGCCTGGTCAGGCTCTTTAAACATTTTTTATCCTAATGCAGGTACCATATTAGTATTGATGTATTATTCCTTAGTATCTCAAATGCTCTCAATTCTACCTGCACTGTTGGAATAAAATCTTACATTTTTAATTGAACTGTGGGCAATCTAGATTTTTGCACATATGATTTATTTTGTGTGAAATATACACATCTTAAAATATTGAAATAATGTTCAATATTTGAGAGATATCACATAATAAAAGTTTTATAAACTGAGACTTACTGGAAAAACAACAAATTTATGGTTTCTAGAAGTAAATTTAAATGAATTCATGTAAAATTTTATAGAAAAAAATAGATTAGTCATCAAGTAGTCTTAAATTAGAGGGAAGTTCTACTATTTTTATTGATGAGAAAACTCACTATCTTAAAGATATTATTCTTCCAGTCAAATTCCTAACAAGTGTTTGTACAAGTTAGCAAATTGCTTATAAAATTTATATAAAAGGATAAATGTGTAAAAATATCCATAAATATATTAAAAATAAGGAAGAAGGAATTGGCTCCCAGATATCAACTTTTTAAATAAAGCTATATAATTAAAATTGTGCTACACTAAAACAGAAAAAGACAGGTCAATGAATGGTATAGAGAATTCAAAAAGGTATGCTTGTATGTCATGAAATTATGGGCTAAAACAGTTGTGTGATGGGTCCTTTCTTTCAGAACTTGAAAATGTAGTGTTTCATCCTTCTGGCCTTCATGTTTCCAGACAGAATTCTACTCTCATACAAATCATCAATCTCCTATAAGCAATGCAAAGCTTTTTTTAAGCAGTACAGCAGTTTAAGTGAGTGAACTAATTAGGTGAGTCTATCAGTTTGACTAGTTCTCAAAACACAATATCAATATGAAAAGAAAATCCAATGATGAAATAATATGCTAATAGAATAAATAAACAGAAATAAATTCTAATAGAATTTACATAATTCATTTTAAACACACGCTACAGTGGTACCTTGAGATACAAATTTAATTCGTTCTGTAACCGAGCTCTTAAGTTAGTCAACTAATATGTCAAACTGCCGATACTGGATCTGTGTGCCTATGCGCCAACTAGTGGCAGCTTCCTGAATCACGACTCATTCTTGGAATTTCACTTGGATCTCGAACAAAAATATGGACCGAGTCGCAGCTTGTAACTTAAAAATAATTTGTATGTTGGTCTGTTTGTATCTCAAGGTACCAATGTATACTGAACATATGTTTTGGGTGTGTCTAAAATTATTAAATTGGTTTAGAAGTTTGTTACTGTGGATGCCACTTAGAGGGTGAGAGAAAATGGGATGGAAGAAGGGAAGAAAAACAGTGACTTTGTTTTTATGTATGTTCTCTTTTTTCTCTAAAATCAGAGTTGAAAATCATCTGATAAAACATATCCTTTTATTTTGAGCACAACACAGAGGAGTATTTATTATCTTTGTTCAGGCACCTTTTTAATACCTGAGAAGTAGAAAATGCCAATTTTGAATACTATCATTTCAAACTGTTTTACTGATGGTAATTTTAATATATTACTATTTAATATATTAAGTTTAATTCCACTTATGAAATATGATATAGAGAACCTGGTAAGGGTCAATGGACACATTTTGGAAAGTCACAGTATTAACAATGCAGGAGCTGGGATATGAGTTCTAATACAGATCACTCTATTGGTTAAAATATAGACTTTGTGACTGAGAGGTATAATTAGTCATAGCTCCCTCTGAATTATAATTCTGTTGTAAGTGACTAGAGAAGGTATGTCTAGAATCAAAAGAGGAAATTTTATGATAGTAAGTCATTTATTCTCTTACTATAAATTACAGACTTTACCTCCAAATCTGTTATTTTTCCACATAAACTATAGTAGGTGGTACTCTTTAAAAATTATATTCCACAAAGTAGTAAATTACAGGGTTCCCAAAACTACTAGCCATTATAATTTCTCAAAACATAAAACTCTCTTCACTAATGCAACTGTACTTACCCTAAGTTAAACTATATATTTAGGTGCTGAAAATTTTATATAAGCACTTTATGCCAGAATATAACATTCACAGATGTATGTTAAAGTGTTGACATTTTGATTTAGGCATATAAGAATTTCTCTTTATTAGATATTTCTAATAAAGTGAAAGGGGAAGAAAACAACTTCCTGGAGGAGAAAGTTCCATTTTTGAGGCTTCTAGCAGTTGTAAATTTCAACAACTTAAAGTTGTAGAACTATTATTCCTGTGAAATTTTATTTGTCAAGCATAGAAAGCTTTAGTACCCCACAGCAAAAGTATGATACTCTGCACGCATCAGATCTAACGTTTGCTTTGTAAAATTATTATATCTTTTGACCTGTCATAGTAACTGAATGTCAGGGACTTCTGGCTTCCCAGCTATGCTTTTGCTTCTTTCATCAGGAGGATCTGAAAAAGATGTAGAAGGAAGAAAAGGATTGAGGAAACTTCCTTATAAGGATAATAAGCAAATAAAAAATATAAAGAAAATACAATTTTGCAGCTCTTAGAATGAGGAAGCACTGTTTTTAAGGTCTTTAAAAATACTAATGTCTTTAATTCTATGAGATAGGAACTATTATTATTTCCACTTCATAAGTGAGAAAATAGAGTCACAAGGAAGTGTAGTAACTCACCCAAGATCACAGAGCTATTAAACGATGGGGCTGGGATTTGAATCCAGGTGTCCTGACTCTGGAGTCTATATTCTTGGTTGCTGTACCCACAGTACTACACAAAAATAAATGCAAGATTGTAAAAAGGTGGTGATAAAAAGAAACATAAAGATTAAGTAGGTTTCTTCTTTCAATATGTTTTAATTACAGGAGTTTAAAATGTGCTTTTTTAAGATAATTTTTCTTCTCACCAAAATTGGTTTTATTTCTCACTACCTAACTCTGTAAATGTGATAGGAGTCATCTAGTAACACAAACTGGAAAACTTAGATTCATCTGAGATTTCTACTTTTTTAATACTTCCTACTCTTATCAGTGGCCAAATCTTGTGGTTTATAAATATGGATGATTTAAACAGCTTTCAGTTACTGAACACCTACGGTCACAATCTGCCCAAGTTTCTTTATCTATGATATATCTAACTTTACAATGTTGGTATTATTATTCCTGAGGTTCCCAAAGTTACATTAGTTTGATTAAATCACTTTTCTAAGTAGCTTAACTGGAATTAAAACCATGTCAATATCTAGCCTGACCTGTGGTGGTGCAGTGGATAAAGCATCGACCGGAATGCTGAGGCTGAGGTCGCTGGTTCAAAACCCCGGGCTTGCCTGGTCAAGACATATGTGGGAGTTGATGCTTCCTGCTCCTTCCTTCTTCTCTCTCTCCACTCTCTCTAAAAATGAATAAATAAAAAAAACCATGTCAATATCCAAAGCCCATGTTTTTGCCACTAAAATATACCATATTAATTTTTAAATATCACTATAGTGTAACTTATCTTTACAAGCTCAGTGTCGTACGCCTACATATAATCTTATTATATCTATTTCCATAAAATCTTAACAAGTTTTCCTATTTTCAGTGTTGTCAAATTTTTCTTATACATATCCACTTTAAATTCTGCTGACTAGTCATTATTTAAAGGGAAAATTTGATCACACTATACCTCTGTGAAAAATCATCCTCATTTTCTAAAAGATGTAGTCTCTTATGTTCAAAAGTCCATTCCAAATGTCTAGATATCTCGTTTGTTTCTTATTTATCAAAACTACCCCCAACTGTACTTCCAACACTCACACACTTTCCACATTCCAGTAAAATTCAACAATGGACAGGTTTCTGAAATGCATTAATTTTTTTTATATTTATATACAGTTTTTCATATCTCCTTTGAGATAGTCCTTACATTTTTTTCTTAACCTATAAACTCAATTTAAGTATTTTTGCTTTGTGATATCTTCTCTATATTTCATTTTCCCTTATATCAATGTGAGTTATGTATCTCTCTTTTCTGTACATAATCTTATGATGAGACTATGTTGTAATTATCACCATTATTCTTTTTACATATTTTATACAACATAACTTTCAGAATAGAGTTCTAAAGAAAATCATGGCCTTATCAAATTCTTCATATTTTAATGAAAGAATAGTTATCATGTCTGAAATAGTATAAGTTGTCATTATATAAACAGTGAGGGGGTCATACTTTTACTATTTTAATCACATAACGTAGTTAAGCTGATAAATATTTCCTAAGTAGTCCCACAAATGAACACTTCTATGAAAGAATCATGCATTTTCATTTGTTTCATGGTGAGAATAAACTCTTTAGCCAATGAAAATAAGCAGTAAAGTGCTGAGTAGAGACCAGTGTGGGTAAACAATGAGTTTTACTCTATGTAAAGATATATGTGGTTTGAAAAAAGCAAATAGATTTAAATACATTATCTGAATATCAACCGTAGAAGGTTAAGTTTATCTGGTGTTTGTATTGATGAGGAAATTATATATTTCCTCAACAGATACTTCATGAATTTTCCAGCTAGAGGAGAAGAAGGAAAGGCCACACATTCGTGGGCACATTAGGAGATGTGACATACGTGGCATGCTGGACCAGAGAGGTGAAAAGCCAGAGGCTGTGGGTACACAGGGGACAATGGAACAGAGAACTGGAAGCAGTGTGAACTGAACATCCTTGTGTACTGACATCAGAAAATTTGAAGTTGTCTTGAAAGTACTGTACTCCCTTGAAGAGTTTTAAACAAGGAATATCACAAATGCATTATAATTTTTTAAATATTACTCTAGCACCATTATGAAATCTAGATGTGAGGAGACTGTTGCATAGGGTAGTTTCAGGTTAAACAGATGATAGGAAGGCAAGATTAAGGGTTGGTCAAGCAAGTATGCCTGGAGATGAAGCGTGTATGGTCAGTGACACTGGATAAGGAATGAACAGAACGAGATAGTTTCTACAGGAGTTGGATATTCATGATTGTATTAGTTTCCTATTGCTGATGTAGTAAATTACAACAAACAGTGAATTAAAATAACACAAAGTTACTATCTTACAGTTCTGGAGATCAAAGCTTGAAATCAGTTTATTGGTTTAAACTCATAGTGACAGATTAGTATGTTCTTTTCGGAAGCTCTAAGGGAAAACCTGCCTCCTCCAATTTCTGGAAAACTCTTGTATTTACTAGTTGGCTCATGGCCCCTTCCTCCATCATCAGAACTAGCAGCATAGCATCTTCAAAATCTTCTTTCTCAGACCTCTGCTTTATGACCCTGCCCTTTGAATCTTCTCATCTTAAAATCCTAAACTGAATCACAATTTCAAAATCTCTTTTGCCATATAAGGTAACATTTCCACAGGTTGCAAAGATTGAGATGTAAACATTTATTTTTGAGAGGGTGGGGCAATCTTCTGTCTACTACAATAATGAAGGTGGGGTTTCAGACTGACATCCATATATTTGTCTGGAGGTACTAATAATAGAGATAATATTTTTTGATATAAAGAATAAAGGAAAATAAGAAGGTTGAAGGGAGAGGAAATGAGTTTATCTGTGAAATAAAATTTTGAATTTAAGCTTTCTCAGTGTGCGACATCCTATAGTTAACGAGTAGAAAGTGGCCATGTGTATTAAAAGCTTAGGAGAAAGGATCTGGCAAGATATATTGATTTAAGAGTCATCAATATTTAAACTAATTATGAAAATTCTACTTAAGGCTATTAAAAAGTAATTTGTTCTGAACTACCTGTGCTCCTATAAATAGCTGTAAAACCTGAAAAATATATAAAACAGTGGTTTTTAGGCATTAAATAAATATTGAAAAATATTTAAATTTTCCCAGTTTAATAAAATGTACTAACTCGGAGATCCAAGAAAGCTAGTAAGCACTGAGCAAGATAAACAGAAAGAAAAACACATCTAGTTATATTACAAGATATTATGAAGAAATATTGTTAAAGCTTTAGTTTCTATATTTATTGATTTTATCCTAACAAAAACAAGGATTCTGGATCAGAGGAAACACCAGTTATTTACTTCAAAAGCATCATGATATAGGTCCCCCATTTCCAATCTCATAGATGTCAGCTGCATACGTGAGGTCTCTAAATAGAAGATGGGAACAAAATATAAGAGCTTGGAGCTAATATGGTGTGATTGGTGCCATAGCTAAAGTTTCTTCTAAAAAGTCAGAATGCCCCTTTTCTAAATGTTAAACAAATCCTGTTTGGGGGGAGAGCAGGGGAAAGTCCCTAGTTCATTACTCTTTGGAATGCAAAGAAATGGTTCTAGGAGAGATCAACCTGTGAATATCTCTGGTGTACCTATCATTTTTAAATAACTACCAAGGATTGTTTGCCCTTTGTTCATTCATTAACCCAGGTTACTGGTAGTTTTTGCTCAAAATGCTATGATCATGCCAAGTTATGAAAATATTATCTGTTTCTCTACAATTCTATTCCAATAAATTTAATAACATAGGTGAAATCGTCAGATTTCCTGAAAACTACAATTATTCATAACAGTTTTATAATAGTCAACAAAAGTTGGAAATAGATAAAATATCTATCAACATGAGAAGAATAAACAAATTGTGGAATATTCATACAATTAAATAGTACGTAACACTATAAACAAAGGTCCTATAGATACAGTTTGAATGACTCTCAAAGAAATCCTGAGTGGGGAAAAAAAGCCGTATACAAAAGATGTACTTGTTCTATTATTGCATTTATGTGAAATTCTAAAATAGATAAAACTAATTAGATGAGTGATTATTTTGGAAATGGGTAGAGGCCAACGATGACTATGATAGGACTGAGGTAAATTCCCGAGTTAGAATAGTGTTCTATAGTGTGAATGGGGCTTGAATTGCACAGGTTTATGCATAAATCAAAATACAGAAAATGAATACTTATCTTTGTATAGTTTATTGTATATACATTTTATTTTTAAAAACTATAAATACTAAACTTTCATGAATTATGTACATTCTGAAATATTAGGGGAAAATGAACTAATGTCTTCAATACATTTTGAACTCTGCAGTGCAGTTTGGATAGACAAAAGAGATGACACATAAATAGATAAGTAGTAAAACGAATGTAGTAAAATGTTAATAAAAGAATGTAGAGTGTGTATGAGAGCTCACTACATCACTCTTTCAATATGGCTGTCTGAATGTTTAAGATTTTTCACAAAGTATATAAATGATGCTTCAAATGCACACTTCTAATCCATCAAAATATTATTTGTGTGATGGATAGAATCCATGACTTTTTGACAAATACTCTCTTGCCATTCCTTACATGACCCTCCCAGAGAAAAGCTTATATATTCCTGTCTTGCTGTATTCAGGTGTGGCTATATGACTTATGAAGTGATGAATGTCATTTCTAAGCATAAAGGTTAGGGACAAAAACTGTTTTTCCATTTTGTTACTGTCATTTTCCCTCTGTGAAGCCTGGGGTCCTTTAGGTAGACTTCTCTCTGAACCTGGTGTTCCTGTGAAGTGATGTAGGCAGAGCTGTCACTGACCCTTAATGGACTGCATGAGGGAAGCAAAAAGAAATTCTTGGAAGCACCTGAGGTATATTCATTGACACAGCATTGTCTAGGTCAGTGGTCGGCAAACTCATTAGTCATCAGAGCCAAATATTAATACAGCGACTGAAATTTCTTTTGAGAGCCAAATTTTTTAAACTTAAACTGTATAGGTAGGTACATTCCTTATAGAGGTAGCATCCACATGTGGTATTTTGTGGAAGAGCCACACTCAAGGGGCCAAAGAGCCGCATGTAGCTTGCGAGCCGCAGTTTGCTGACCACTGGTCTAGTCTATTCTGGTGTTTTTAGGAAGAAGAGACTTAGAGGGTAGGTAGATAGATAGATAGATAGATGATAGATAGATAGATAGATAGATAGATAGATAGATAGATAGATAGATAGATGAAAGAAGAAAGAAAGAGACAAAAAGAGACAAAAAGAAAGAAAGAGAAAAAGAAAGAAAGAAAGAAAGAAAGAAAGAAAGAAAGAAAGAAAGAAAGAAAGAAAGAAAGAAAGAGAAAGAAAGAAAGAAAGACTTTCATATTAAGTAACTAACAGATTTTAGGAAAATGGTGAAGCATCCAGGAAATGCTAGCTTTGAAGTATTCTGTTCCATCAGATAATCAGCATTAATAACATGAGTTAGTGTCTTAAGTTTAAATCTTGTGCTACTCCTGACTTTGCTGGGAATTGTCAAAATACCTTCAATAGTCCAATGCGGTTTGCCTGGTGAATGTGCCTGTTTTCCAGCTCTTCATGTCAGGTACCACACACAGCAGCCTCTTTGTGGCAGATGTTCTTTCAGAAGCTGTTTGGTGTCTTGGTGATTTACATTAGCAATTGTATTAAAGCCTGGAGGTACTAAATTTCTCTGGTGCAAAATGAAGCCAGAGACAGAATAAAAACTAATCTAAACAAATAGTACAATTTATGTACTATTAGAGCATGCATTACCCTATGCAAGAATGTTCTTTTCTAATTCTATATTGCCTTGCCTATGAAACTCTCATTTCCTGTCATCACATTATTTGGTAAATACCATAATCCTACCATAAATAGCATACATCTTCTTTTTTTATGTATTTATTTTTTATTTTTATTTTTCCAAAGTTAGAAGCAGGGAAGGAAACAGACTCCAACATGTGCCCAGTTGGGATTCACGAGGCATACCCACCAGGGGGCGATGCTCTGCCCATCTGGGGCATTGCTCTGTTGCAACCAAAGCTGCTCTAGCACCTGAAGCAGAGACCATGGAGCCGTCCTCAGCACCCAGGTTAACTTTGCTCCAATGGAGCCTTGGCTGTGAGAGGGGAAGAGAGAGAGAGAGAGAAAGGAGAGGGGGAAGGGTAGAGAAGCAGGTGGGCATTTCTCCTATGTGCCCTAAGCGGGAATTGAACCAGGGACTTCTACACGCCAGGCTAATACTCTACTGCTGAGCCAACTGACCAGGGCTTCATACATCTTTTGACCGAATAATATTTGTATTTATCAGGTCATTTGTGCTACAGATTTGTATCTTCAGATATGATCATCTCCAGGAAAAAATAAATAAAAGGGAGAGAAGGAAATATAAATCACTAAATCTCATAGCTTTCCTAATCTGACAATCCTAATTTTAAGGGGCATGTAACATATTAAAAGGTCAAACCGATAATACAGTATTACTAGAATTTTCTTGACCAATGATATTACTGCTTTTCTCTTTAACAATATAACAGCTTCTATGTCAGGAACCGATACATGTAAGAAGATAGAAACACAGAATAGCGAGTTTAAGAAAAGGAAGACAGACTGGTCAGTGGGAAAATGAAGACTCACAGTGCGGAAAGAAACAGCACATGCATTTGTGGGTGATAAAAAGCATTGAAAAGTGAAGGAAACACTGACATGAGGGAAGGTGCAGTCAGATTTCATGGAAGCTGAATTTTACATTATTGGGATGCCAATCATAGGTGTAGTGATACACAAAATAGTAATTATACATTTTTATTTACCTTCTTCTAGAGCCAATATTTAGGAGATTTGAAAGTATTCAAGCAGTCTCAAAGTACTGATTCAGCTTTAAAGGGAATAGATTCTTATATTGTAAAAGAAGGGTTCTTTTAGTAAATGATTATAACAGGTAAGAGGTAGTATAAAATGACTTTAAAAAGTTTTATTTAATAAATTTTTATTAATGGTAATGGGATGACATTAATAAATCAGGGTACATATATTCAAAGAAAACATGTCTAGGTTATTTTGTCATTAAATTATGTTGCGTACCCCTCGCCCAAAGTCAGATTGTCCTCCGCCACCCTCTATCTAGTTCTCTGTGCCCCTCCCCCTCCCCCTAACTCTCTCCCTCCCTCCCTCCCATGTCCTCCCTCCCCCCACCCCTGGTAACCACCACACTCTTGTCCATGTCTCTTAGTTTCATTTTTATGTTCCACCAATGTATGGAATCATGTAGTTCTTGTTTTTTTCTGATTTACTTATTTCACTCCTTATAATATTATCAAGATCCCACCATTTTGCTGTAAATGATCTGATGTCATCATTTCTTATGGCTGAGTAGTATTCCATAGTGTATATGTGCCACATCTTCTTTATCCAGTCTTCTATTGAAGGGCTTTTTGGTTGTTTCCATGTCTTGGCCACTGTGAACAGTGCTGCAATGAACATGGGGCTACATGTGTCTTCACGTATCAATGTTTCTGAGGTTTTGGGGTATATACCCAGTAGAGGGATTGCTGGGTCATAAGGTAGTTCTATTTGCAGTTTTTTGAGGAACCACCATACTTTCCTCCATAATGATTGTACTACTTTACAGTCCCACCAACAGTGAATGAGGGTTCATTTTTCTCCACAGCCTCTCCAACATTTGCTATTACCCGTCTTGTTGATAATAGCTAATCTAACAGGGGTGAGGTAGTATCTCATTGCAGTTTTGATTTGCATTTCTCTAATAACTAATGAAGCTGAGCATCTTTTCATATATCTGTTGGCCATTTGTATCTCTTCCTGGGAAAAGTGTCTGTTCATGTCCTCTTCCCATTTTTTTATTGGATTGTTTGTTTGTTTGTTGTTGAGTTTTATGAGTTCTTTGTAAATTTTGGATATTAGGCCCTTATCTGAGCTGTTGTTTGAAAATATCATTTCCCATTTAGTTAGCTGTCTGTTTATTTTGATATCAGTTTCTCTTGCTGAGCAAAAACTTTTTATTCTGATGTAGTCCCATTCATTTATCTTTGCCTTCACTTCTCTTGCCATTGGAGTCAAGTTCATAAAATGTTCTTTAAAACCCAGGTCCATGATTTTAGTACCTATGTCTTCTTCTATGTACTTTATTGTTTCAGGTCTTATATTTAGGTCTTTGATCCATTTTGAATTAATTTTAGTACACGGGGACAGGCTGTAGTCGAGTTTCATTCTTTTGCATGTGGCTTTCCAGTTTTCCCAACACCATTTGTTGAAGAGGCTTTCTTTTCTCCATTGTATGTTGTTGGCCCCTTTATCAAAGATTATTTGACCATATATATGTGGTTTTATTTCTGGACTTTCTATTCTGTTCCATTGGTCTGAGTGTCTATTTTTCTGCCAATACCATGCTGTTTTGATTATCGTGGCCCTATAATATAGTTTAAAGTCAGGAATTGTAATGCCCCCAGCTTCATTCTTTTTCCTTAGGATTGTTTTGGCTATTCGGGGTTTTTTATAGTTCCATATAAATCTGATAATTTTTTGTTCCATTTCTTTAAAAAAATCTCATAGGGATTTTGATGGGAATTGCATTAAATTTGTATATTGCTTTGGGTAATATGGCCATTTTGATTATATTTATTCTTCCTATCCAAGAACAAGGAATATTTTTCCATCTCATTGTATCTTTTTCGATTTCCCTTAACAATGCTTTGCAATTTTCATTATATAGGTCCTTTACATTCTTTGTTATGTTTATTCCTAGGTATTTTATTTTTTTTGTTGCAATCGTGAAGGGGATTATTTTTTTGAGTTCGTTTTCTAATATTTCATTGTTGGAATATAGAAAGGATATGGAGTTTTGTATGTTAATTTTGTATCCTGCGACCTTACTGTATTGGTTTATTGTTTCTAATAATCTTTTTGTGGAGTCCTTCGGGTTTTTGATGTATAGGATCATATCATCAGCAAAAAGTGATACCTTTACTTCTTCTTTTCCGATATGGATGCATTTTATTTCTTTGTCTTGTCTGATTGCTCTGGCCAGAACTTCTAGCACCACGTTAAATAAGAGTGGAGAGAGTGGACAACCCTGTCTTGTTTCTGATTTAAGGTAGAAAGTCCTCAGTTTTATGCCGTTTAATATGATGTTGGCTGATGGTTTATCATATATGGCCTTTATCATGTTGAGATATTTTCCTTCTATACTCACTTTGTTGAGAGTCTTAAACATAAAATTGTGTTGTATTTTATCAAAAGCCTTTTCTGCATCTATTGATAAGATCATGTGGTTTTTGTTCTTTGTTTTGTTGATATGGTGTATTACATTAACCGTTTTGCGTATGTTGAACCATCCTTGAGATTCTGGGATGAATCCCACTTGATCATGATGTATTATTTTTTTAATATGTTGTTGTATTCAGTTTGCCAGTATTTTGTTTAGTATTTTAGCATCTGTATTCATTAGAGATATTGGTCTGTAGTTTTCTTTCTTTGTGCCATCCTTGCCAGGTTTTGGTATGAGGGTTATGTTGGCCTCATAAAATGTGTTTGGAAGTATTGCTTCTTCTTCAATTTTTTGGAAGACTTTGAGTAGAATAGGAACCAAGTCTTCTTTGAATGTTTGATAGAATTCACTAGTATAACCGTCTGGGCCTGGACTTTTATTTTTGGGGAGGTTTTTAATAGTTTTTTCTATTTCCTCCCTGCTGATTGGTCTGTTTAGGCTTTCTGCTTCTTCATGACTCAGTCTAGGAAGGTTGTATTGTTCTAGGAATTTATCCATTTCTTCTAGATTGTTGTATTTGGTGGCATATAGTTTTTCATAGTATTCTACAATAATTCTTTGTATATCTATGATGTCTGTAGTGATCTCTCCTCTTTCATTTTGGATATTATTTATTTGAGTCCTGTGCCTTTTTTCCTTGGTGAGTCTTGCCAAGGGTTTGTCAATTTTGTTGATCTTTTCAAAGAACCAGCTCCTTGTTTTATTGATATTTTCTATAGTTTTTCTGTTCTCTATTTCGTTTATTTCTGCTCTGATTTTTATTATCTCCTTTCTTCGGCTGGTTTTGGGTTGTCTTTGTTCTTCTTTTTCTAGTTCCTTAAGATGTGAAGTTAAGTGGTTTACTTCGGCTCTCTCTTGTTTGTTCATATAGGCCTGAAGTGATATGAACTTTCCTCTTATTACTGCTTTTGCTGCATCCCAGAGATTCTGATATGTCGTATTTTCATTTTCATTTGTCTGTATATATCTTTTGATCTCTGCGCTTATTTCTTCTTTGACCCATTCATTTTTTAGAAGTATGTTGTTTAGTTTCCACATTTTTGTGGGTTTTTTCCCCTCTTTTTTGCAGTTCAATTCTAGTTTCAAGGCTTTATGATCAGAAAATATGCTTGGTACAATTTCAATTTTTCTAAATTTGCAGATATTGTCTTTGTGTTCCAACATATGGTCAATTCTTGAGAATGTTCCATGTACACTAGAGAAAAATGTATACTCTGTCGCTTTGGGATGAAGTGTCCTATAGATGTCTATCATATCCAGGTGTTCTAGTATTTCGTTTAAGGCCGTTATATCTTTACTGATTCTCTGTTTGGATGACCGATCTAGAGCCGTCAGCGGTGTATTGAGGTCTCCAAGTATGATTGTATTTTTGTTAGTTTTTGTTTTAAGGTCAATAAGTAGCTGTCTTATACATTTTGGTGCTCCTTGGTTTGGTGCATATATATTAAAGATTGTTATGTCTTCTTGATTCAACTTCCCCTTAATCATTATGAAATGATCATTTTTGTCTCTGAGTACTTTTTCTGTCTTGTAGTCAGCATTATTAGATATGAGTATTGCTACGCCTGCTTTTTTTTGGGTGTTGTTTGCTTGGAGTATTGTTTTCCAGCCTTTCACTTTGAATTTGTTTTTATCCTTGTTGCTTAGATGTGTTTCTTGTAGGCAGCATATAGTTGGATTTTCTTTTTTAATCCATTCTGCTACTCTGTGTCTTTTTATTGGTAAGTTTAATCCATTTACATTTAGTGTAATTATTGACACTTGTGGGTTCCCTACTGCCATTTTTTAAATTGCTTTCTGTTAGTTTTGTATCTAGTTTGATTCTTCTCTTTTGTTTTTCTATCATTTGTTTTTGTTTGTTTGTGTTCCATACTTCTTTCCTCTGTTGCTACCTTTTTTAAGTCAAGTGTTTTTTTGGTGGTTTTTTTAAGGGTGGTTACCATTAAGTAATGAAAAGGGTACCTACCATATTCATTGTAGTACCCTATCTTATAAGTATTTCTGCACTTCATCGTCGTTTGCTACTGTTCATCTTCATCTTCTTCCCCCTTTTTTTCCTGTGTTGTCACTGTTTAAGTTTGGTTTTATTGTGTTCTTGGTGGAGATGTTACTTGTGGTTTTGTTTTCTTTTGTTCTTTGAATCTGGTTGGAAAACCCCCTTTAGTATTTTCTGGAGTGGGGGCTTTCTGTTGATAAATTCTCTCATCTTTTCTGTTTTTGTGAATGTTTTTATATCTCCTTCATACTTGAAGGATAGCTTTGATGGGTATAGTATTCTTGGCTGAAAGTTCCTCTCTTTCAGGGCTTTAAATATTGAAACTCTCTTCTAGCTTGTAGAGTTTCTGCTGAGAAGTCTGATGATAATCTAATAGGCCTTCCTTTATATGTTGTACTCTTCTTTTCCCTGGCTGCCTTGAGAATTTTTTCTTTATCATTGGTTTGTGTCATCTTTATTATGATGTGCCTTGGAGTGGGTTTGTTGGGGTTAAGAAAACTCGGTGTTCTCTTTGCTTCTTGAATTTGAGGCTTTAGTTCTTTCCACAGGCTTGGGAAGTTCTTGTCTATTATTTGTTCGAGTATATTCTCCATTCCATTTTCTTTCTCTTCTCCCTCTGATATACCTATTATTCTTATGTTATTCTTTCTGATGGAGTCAGACAATTCCTGTAGGGCT
Source organism: Saccopteryx bilineata (assembly GCF_036850765.1). Classification (NCBI taxonomy): domain Eukaryota; kingdom Metazoa; phylum Chordata; class Mammalia; order Chiroptera; family Emballonuridae; genus Saccopteryx; species Saccopteryx bilineata. The sequence goes on along the minus strand of NC_089493.1, from coordinate 200,078,853 downwards.
TTCTCATTTTTTATTATTTTTGAGTCTCTTTCTTCTTCTCTCTGTTGTGCCTCAAGTTGTTTGTCTTCTATTTCACTAATCCTATCCTCAATCTGGGCTGTTCTGTTAGCTAAGCTTGTTACCTCGTTTTTCAGCTCATGAATTGAGTTTTTCATTTCTGTTTGATTTGTTTTAATAGTTTCAATTTCCTTGCTAATATATTCTTTGTGTTTATTGAGTTGTTTTCTGATCTCCCTATATTGCCTTTCTGTGTTTTCTTGTATATCTCTGAGTATTTTTAAGATTTCTATTTTAAATTCTCTGTCATTTAGCTCCAAGGCTTCCAATATGTTAAGTCTTTTCTCCATAGATTTTTCCACATCTATTTGTGTTACCTCTCTTTCTTTTGTATTCATAATATTTGATTTCCTCTTTCTTATTGGCATCTGAGGGTGGTCTTGTTGATAGCCCTAATTAGAATTTATAAAGAGTAAAAAGTAAATAAAAAAAAAAAGGTAAAACACCCCACAAAAAAAAACCAGTAATAATTTATTATTTCCCCCTTTTTTTCTTTCTTCTCTTTCCCTCCTCTCCCCTCCTCAGGGAAATATCGTGCCTATAATGGAGGGCCTGATTTGGGGTGAAGAGTTCAAGGGGCAAAAAAGGGAGTAGGGACCTACTAAATGCAAAAAAAAAAAAAAATAAAGGAAGAAAATTTTAGACAAGCATAAGATGATTTGCTTGTAAGTGATGGTCAACTAAGAGATATAATGAGAGGGATAAGAGGGAACCAGAAAAAAGGACCAAAAAAAGAATAATAAAGATGAAAAAAATAAAAATAATAAGTAAAAATCTGTTGTATTAAGTGGAGCGAAGACTAAATACAATGGAGACCTTGGGTTGGGAGGACCCAAAATGCCACAAAAATAAACAAACAAGAAAAAAACAAAAACAAAAGCAAAAAAGAAAAATAAAGCCAAAAAAAACCTTGAGTCCCAAATTAACTAATTTGTTCATGATTGAGGATTAAATGGGAGGAAAGTAAAACGAGACAAGAAAAAACGAATAGAAAGGAAAAAATAAGAAAAAGAGAAAAACGAAGGAAGAAATAAAAAAGGAAGTGAAAAAAACAAAATAAAGCAAATAAGAAAAAAACAAAAGAGGAGAGAGTGAGAGTTAAGTGTTTTGGAGTATAACCTTAAAGGAGGGTGAGGAAGAAGAAGAGAAATAAAATGTAACAGTTATGGGTAGTGTAGTGCAAGAAAAGGGAAGCATAAGATGGGCAGAGAATAGAAGGACAGAGGTGGTGGAAATAAAGGCAATAAGATAGAAGAAACAAACAACAACAACAAAAAAATTAGTGGAACAAGTTGTAATGTCTGTGGATTTTTCTTGATTTTGAGAGGTTAACTTCTTCCTTTTTCTTTTCTTTCCCTCTTCCTGGTCGGTGACTCTGTACCCCAGGCTCTGCCCCTGTGTCACACTTAGGTAGGGATTTGCAGTTGATGGGATTCTATGGCAATGTCATATAATTGGCTTTAGTCTTGCTGATAGTCAAGGCTTGTTGGCGTTTGCAGGGTCCAACAATGAGAGAGTTTGCTTTCCTGGATTCTCTCTCCTAGTCCCCCCTTCCTGAATTAGCAGCCTGGTGATCCAGCTATAAGGCTGCAACTGCTTCTACCTGGGGAGTAAGAGGCTCAAAGAGCTGGGAAATCCCCACTCTATCCCCACTCAGTGCAAGGCTTTGGGAAAGGCTCTGGCAGTCAGGGCCTCCAGTGTAATCAGGCGGGGGTGGGAGTCAATTGTTGTCAAGGTGACTGTTCAGCGCCTAGCATTCAGTTGGACCTCTCAACCCAGGCTTTCCACACTTTGTAGCCTGTTTTGGCTGGGAAGAAGAGGCACTATTCTCTGCTTGCGACTAGTGTAGTATAGATCTTATTATCTGCCAAGTCCCTCTTGTTAGCATTTATCCCTGAATATGGAGGCTCTATCAATCAGAAGTTGCCCCCGCCCCTTTAGCGAGAGGCACTAAAAAATATCACACCTCTTGTCTTGGGTCGCTGAACTGAGAGAGATCTTATCAATTAGAACCTAGGGTGCGCAGATTTCATGGGTTAAGCTAATTTCAGTGATTGGGTCGCAGCTGTGCTCCTGAAGGTATTTTAGGCTGCCTGCACGCGCTCCTCCCCCAACGCTTGATTGTTAGCTTGAATGGCTGGGTGAGGTGCCCCGCCCACGGAGAGAATCTCCCAAGTAGAAGACCACCCTGGTGCCTCTCCCGCTCGCCCTGCCGCTGGTGGCTGAATCCCACCACGCGCAGGATAATGGGGCACCCTGGGTGTGCGGGCCAGTAAGGTGCTATGGGCGTGTGGAATGCCCAGGGCACGCGCGCGAATGGGGTGCCCCGGGCACCGGTGGCTGGCGACTCTCACTCGCAGTGCGCCGGCCGCTGGGAATGTTAGCCGTGCTCGCTCTGCAACCAGACCGGGCGTGCGCCGGTGGCTGCTCGCTGCTCTCGAGTGTGGGCGGTGCTTGCTCTGCAACCATACCGGGTGCTCGCCCGCGGCTGCTCGCGGCTCCCGAGTGCGGGCGGTGTTCGCTCTGCAACCGGACGGGGCACGCCTGTGGCTGCTCGTGCTCCGGAGTGTGGGTGGTGCTCACTCTGCAACTGTATCGGGCACGCGTCCGCGGCTGCTCGCGGCTCCTGAGTGTGGGCTGACTCACCACAGGCGCACTCCCTCGTGGCTTGAATGAATGTCGCTGCGGTAGCTTCCTCCACACCCTCGTCTCTCAGATTCAAGTGATAACAGTCCTTTCACTTTCAGTTTGTGTGGAACTCCGGAATGCTCCGAGGATAAATTTTTCTGTTTCTAGTTGATAAATTTGTTGTGATTTAGGGGAGATCTGTCGGACGCGCTGCTCACGGCGCCATTTCCGTGCCGTCACTCTCTAAAATGTTAAAATGGGTAAAATGTACTGCAATTTGCTCGTTCCTTTTTCTAGATGGTTACCTTTAAAAAAAATTAAGGCAGATATCTGATCAGTCTGGAAATGGCATGAGAGCAGGCAGTCTCTGTGCCACGACAGCTGCTCACAGGGCAAGACCAACCCAGGATAGTCCATTGATGTTAGTACTTAGAAATTGTATTGTAGTTTTTATAAATTTAGCTCTTTTATTTTTCCAGTTAAAATTTACATTCTATACAGGGTGAAGCAAAAGTAGGTTTACAGCTGTGAGTATATGAAACACCGAGTTTGTTTTTGTACTATTTATTGATTATTATATTATTTTCCATATAAAAGCTATAAGCCTTCTTTTGCCCCATCCTGTATTATTTTGTAACAGTTTCAGGTGTAGAACATTGTTAGACAGTAGCATACCCTACCAAGCCCCTGCCCACCATATTTCCAGTACCCACATGGCACTATACATAGTTATTACAATGTCATTGTCTATAGTTTCCTCTGCTGCAGTTTACCCCATCATGACTACTTAGTAATTACCCATTTGTACTTAATTCCTTCATCTTTTTTACTCAGCCTCCCAAGCCCCTTGCCTCTGGCAGCCATCAATCTGAACTCTGTATCTATGAGTCTGTTTCTATTTTGTATGTCTTTAGCTCTTATTATTTAAATTGTTATAAGATATGTAGCCAATTTTTCTCTGTTGGGTATCTATTAAGTTTCTCTTTCTATTATTCCTCTTGAGCTAGGTTCCAATTCTAGCACGTAGTTTTTTTTAGTCTTGCTCTTTTTCTACTTTTGCCCCTTCCATCTCTGTTTCTCATTTTTAATGGGTTGACACTAAAACAAAAAGAAACAAAACTTGTCATTTCTTGTGCACTGATTTGTGAATGTGTGTGTTTGGGTTTAAGTGTATTTGGTTGTGACAGAAAAGGGGGAGAGGGTGACAAGGAAGGATGGTGTTAATAAAGAAGTTGTGATGACAGCTCTGAAAGTTACGACTTGAAGAGACAGAGAAATGACTGACAAGGGACCGAAAGAGAACAAAGAGTCATAAGAGAAAAAATTCAGCAGTTTCACTTTTTCATGAAGGTTTTGGTTCAATATTCATATTAAAATAAAACTTGGAGATATTGGATATTATTTATTTAGAAGCAGAAGGACCATTGTAGTTGTGCAACAGATGTAGAAAAGAGACTCTGAGAAAAAATTCTGAAATAAGTATGGCAAATTCTGCCAAAAGCTCTGTTGTAGAGATGAAACTAGTATGATGACTGCAGTTGTTAAAGGAAGAAGAAAGGTGAGTGAGTGAACTTAGAAGTAGGACCTATATAAAGTAATGGCCGACTTGAACAAGTATGTTCTAATATTTGTTTCTGTTAGAAAAAAACAGGGCAGGAAGTTCAAATAAGTGGAAAGTTTAATCAAACTGAGGGCCCCCTCAGAGAAGGAAATGGAAAAAATAATCCGGGAATGAAGGAGATCAAGGAGTCCAGGGAGGATTGATCAGCCCTCATTCTGATTGGATTTGAAGAGGAGAAAATCAGTGAAAGGGTTAGAGTAAATAGTTGATTATCGCTCACTTTGTGTAATCATGTGGTAGCCTGGCCTTAGGATGACCTTCTGAAGCTTAGAGAACCCTGAGAGCAAAATTGTACCCGGGGGAACTATAATAGATGGGAGTGAAAATAAGACTTCACTAGACTAAGGTTCAGCATGAGGGTCAATTCTAGCAATTTTCCATAACTATCATTCATAGGAGACCACAGATTTGAGCTCTGTTCATGGTCAGCAAAAGAGAAGCAGACATAGGTCATAGAAATAAGCAGAGTCTAAGGTGAAGTAGCTGATATTTCAGAGACATATAACAAAGAGAATTTGTTGTTTTCCTTCTTTTTAAACTAGGAAGGAAGATATTAGTCTCAAAAGCCTTCAGAGAAAGGAAGTTAGTTAAAGCAAGACCTGTTAGTTCAGGCAAGAAGGTCAGGAGGAAGTTGCTGATATAAATGAATGGGTATTGGATTGCTGCAAAGAATGAGGTATTCACTTAGAGTGAGCCAGGTTCTCAGCCCACATTTCATGACCTCAGTGACCTGTGTACAATCCAATAAAACCTTCTTGAATTCTGAATTTTTTACTTCTTTTGAGTAAACAACACACGTTTCCAAGAGTGCCTGCTAGTTTGCTGAGAGTCACTACAGGAAGGGAAAGGAAAGAACAGACTCAGCTGGGAGTTGAGGACAGTGCTTGCTCCACTTTCAGAGAAAGAGAAATAAAAGAAGACCCCAGGGTCTAGTACTAGGGTCTTATAATGGAGTCCGTGCACATGAAAATACACAGTCCCTGATGATCAAAGAGGGAACTGAGTTTATTAAAACTCCTAACAGGCTAACCTTCCCCTGGGGCTTTTTTTATGCACATATGATTAAAAAAACCCTCATGACTTAATATTTCTATGCTAATCTGATCATCAATTTTTTGAGAGGCTGTTAATTTATTCAATTTTAAACTAACATCACACAAAACTTCATTCTATATTGATTTTCTCATTGTTGCAAAGCAACACATTTACTTTTGTCTTGAAGAATTTTCCAGACCCAGAAACGAAAAGGTGAAATCACATTACTGTGTTTGTCTATCCCCAGGGTCAAAGACTAGGCCACACTAAGGGGTTTGAGGAAAGAAGATATGAGTTAAAATGTGGTAGAAGGGAGCAAGATCGCCTCTCCATGTCTGGTAACAAAAAAGTGAGAGATACAGCAAAGCACCACAGTTATAAAGTATGCTTATGCTTCTATAATTTTTCTTCAATCAACATTTTAAAACAATGTTTTTTAAAATAAGATTGATTTGTACTGACTGTGTTCAAACTATAGACTAAAATGGTCTGTGTGCTCAGATTCTGATAGGTAAGACTCATGAAATAGTATAAAAATGCTATTAGGCACAAGCAGACTCTGACCCCTCCATGCCCAGTCTTGTATAAGCTTACATTGCCTATTCTGTTGTAGAACATTAGGATCTGAAATTTACGTCACCACTGTCATTCTTAAAATTATGTAGCTGAAGTTTTGTAAGAAGTATTTATGCAATAATTCAAAGCAGGTTTATCTACCTATCTGTCTAGCTATCTATCTAAAATTGCTCCTCTTTTAAAATGTTAGTTGTGGCCTGACCTGTGGTGGTGCAGTGGATAAAGCATCAACCTGGAAATGCTGAGGTCGCCAGTTTGAAACCCTGGGCTTGCCTGGTCAAGGCACATATGGGAGTTGATGCTTCTAGCTCCTCCCCCCTTCTCTCTCCCTCTCTCTCTCTCCTCTCTAAAAATGAATAAATAAAATTAAAAAAATAATAAAATGTTAGTTGTAATTGTTTTATAGCTTTGGTTACTTTTAATTTTGGAAGCTTTTATCAAATTTCAGAATTAATGAAATGTTCATATAGTACATATTCATGGTACTCATATAGTCTTTAGATCTTAAAGTAACCTTTATTGAAAACCTCCTCTTCAAAGATATTTTTTACATTACTCAGTGTTTAAAATATCTGCTCTGTATAGATTGTTTGTACTTTGATGACTGTTTGACTCTGTTGCTTTTTAACTTGTAGGTCATATAGGTCATGTTGATAATTAAACTGGAACACTCTGTATACCGGAAGTGGGAATGGGGTTGGAGAGAGAAAGCAGGAGGTGTATGTAGTTCAGTGTAAGAAATAAACCAGAAAACAACCAAGAAATGCAAAGGAAGGAATTTTAAATTACTCTTTGGCTCAGATTATTGTGTCTTCATAAAATAAAGCAGAGAAATCAATTTCTAGTCTATTCTAAAGCTGGGATGTGACAGGTGGCTGAACTCCACCCTCTACTAAATCCCGAACCTCAATTATAGATGGAATTCCTGTCATTTTTTATATTCTTTTGTTTACTTTCACATGAAATAAAATAAATCAATGGTGAGGTGAAAGAAGAGAAATGAGGTAGATAATAGAGAAAGAGGAAATATTATATTGACTAAAGCCTATTTCATACAGATTTCTTATTCTCTTAAAAGACCCTGTCCTGAAGGGGAGTCTATATCTTTTTTAACATGAAGTTTCTTTTGAGATAGCAGGGCCACCTACGGGAAGGAAGATTGTTATTCTAAGCTCGTGTCTGTAATTGATTAATTTGTGTTTGTGCAGCTCCTTGTGAGTCATACACTGGGGTTCAGATATTTTTGAGGTTATGCAGCAGATATCAAAAGTAGGATGTGGTACATTCCTTTTTTTATATATTAACTTCTGAACTAGATAGGAATATTTCTGGTCCTCAGAACAACTGTCAAAGTGTTAGCTCTTTCTAATAAGCTGGTTATTATGACCATAAATAAAAGCAGTCCCCAGGTAAATGTGTCTGTCTCTTGCAAAGTGTTTGTAAGGTGTACCTGAAAAATTTAGGTGCATTTCCATCTACAGTGGCCCCAAAATACTATATCTCAGTTCACCTTTGACAAGCTAGACTAATGATTGACAATTGAAGTACATATTTCATTTTCCCTTAGACAAATGGTTAAAAGGTTGAGGGTGAAATGATGGCAGAGCAGTTTCGGGGTTGTTTCTCATTTTAGTCAAAAGATACACCGGCTTGACAGAAAGGCAGACACCCAAGTCCATGGAAGCAAGTCATCCAAACAGATCTTACATGTGTAATTGTCTTTTCCTTTTTAACCTTGAAAAACTCTTATAGCCAAAATTCACATTGAAAAAATAAAAGAGCCCAGTTCTCAAATGTGAAATCAGCGGGGGCCTTGCGAAAATCCCTTGGTGTTCTTTGTAATATCAAACATTTCCATTTTTGCATTCAATCCATGTAGGCAGGTGATCAAGCTAATGTAGAGCAGAAATGATTTCTTCAAGGTAGGGAAAAGCTGAGGGGATTTGTGGGCACTGTGGGCCTGGAATTTAATATGCTCTGGTGGCTACTTTCTACTTGGTTTTCTTTTTGAAAACCCTTATAGAAATTGTTAAAAGCGATTCTCTCTCCTTCTCAGTGTGTGAACAACTTTTTCAGCCATTTATATTCAAAATGGACATTTGATGGTGTATTGTATTTATATTGATAGACAAATACCTTCTTCAATTTTAGCATCCAAATCATTCTTCATGAATTCCACAGCAATGAGGTTCACAAGGACAATAAATTTTAAATGAACAATAAACAGGCACTGGCTGATTGGCTCAGTGGTAGAGCATTGGCAAGTGGAAGTCCCAGGTTCAATTCCTGGTCAGGGTACAAAGAAAACACAACCATCTGCTTCTCCACAACCCCGTTTTCCTCTTGCAGCCATGGCTCGAATGAGCAAGTTGGCCACTGTGCAGAGTATGGCTCCATGACCTCACCTCAGGCACTAAAATAGCTCAGTTGCTGAGCAGTGGAGAAGCGGTATCGGATGGGCAGAACATCAGCCCAAGATAGAGGTTGTCAGGTGGATCCTGGCCGGAGCATATGTGGGAGTCTATCTCTCCACCTCCATGCCTCTCACTTAATGAAAACACAAACAAAAACAGTAAACAACTAGGACCATTAGTTACTTTTATAATGCTCCTCCTAACTTCTACTATCTGGGTGGAGGCCCATTGAAGGTTGTAGATGTAATTGGCAAATGGAAGTCAAGGTTCCAAATAAGAAAGGAACTCTGTCAACCTTGAGGTGAGACTATTTATACTGTTCTATTTTATTTCTCAGCAAGAATAGTAGTAATAAGGCCCTGGCCAGTTGGCTCAGTGGTAGAGCATTGGCCTGGCGTGCAAGAGTCTGGGGTTCGATTCCTGGCCAGGGCACACAGGAGAAGCACCCATCTGCCTCTCCACCCCTTCCCCTCTCCTTCTTCTCTGTCTCTTTTTTCCCCTCCCTCAGCCAAGGCTCCATTGGAGCAAAGTTGGCCCAGGCGCTGCAAATGGCTCCATGGCCTCTGTCTCAGGCAGTAGAATGGCTCTGGTCACAACAGAGTGACGCCCCAGATGGGCAGAGCATCGCCCCCTGGTGGGCATGCCGGATGGATCCCGGTCCGGCGCCTGCTGGAGTATGTCTGACTGCCTCCCCATTTCCAGCTTCAGAAATATACAAAAAAAAAGAATAGTAGTAATAACATTGCTACAACAGCATATAATATGTGTTTAGTATAATTATATCTGACAATACCATTTTAAAATATAAATTTTTAATCAAATAATTTGTGAAATAAGTGAATAAATCTTAAAATACATTGCTGAGTGATTTTCAAATATTTTTAAAAATCTCTAACAAATATTAAAATTTCTGTTTTAAGCTTAAATGAGTGATATCCAGATAATTTATATGATTGACTTAATTCCACATGGCTTAGTAAGATGATAGAGGAAGCCCAAAATTCAGTTCTATTTTCTTTTCCTGTGCTAAATTCTTTGGCTCATGCTGTGTGGAAAATTAATTTCCAGTTGCCAATTATTATAGTTGAATTTGCCCCCTGTAGAACTAAGGCCATAACCCCTATTTAGGTTGAGGATGTTACATCTTTTTACCTACATACTTTGATTGTATTAATACATCCTTCTTATTTAAGCTCACTCTGGGTCCTCTGGAAATCTCCAGCTTTGTCAGCCAAGATTATTGTGGGCTGAAAGACACATCCATCATTACCCAGCTCAAAGTGCAGTGGTGAGCACATTCATTTCATCTGCCTGCTTTATAAGAACAATTTCCAGGTGAAAAGCCAGAGAGATCTTCACATCCTAACCACACTAATGAGATAAATGTCCACCCTTATGTGGGAGACAGTGCTAATAATCTACTTAAAAAGAATTAGAAAATCTCCCTTCCCCTCTTTGAAAAATTGTACCAAGGTTTTTGAGCATCTAGTATATGATTAGAATTTTGTGAAGTTTTATGAGTATAAGGGGAAGCAGACATGCCAATTCCAACTTTCTACAGTATATATGGATGGTGTATTTGGGGGTGGAGAGAAGGAGAACTCTGCCTACTTGAAGTGATGATTTTTCTCAGTGGCAATCACACAGCATAGTTCCTACCTTATAGGAACACCAGAATCACAGTGCCTTAGGATTTGATTTTTGCTGGCATACACCTTAGAGAGAATAGGTCACATCCCCTTATGAGAAAATAGAAAGAAATAATCAGTGCTGAGAGTCACTGGGAAGTGGGAGAGCTGGCAAAAGCAAGATCCAACTTCTGTGCTGTTGTGAAGCTAGTTACCTTCCCATAAAGGGCCAGAGGCCCTGTGATAAACTCAGATCCCCAATTATTTGCATTTAGTGGCCGGTTATACTTACCACATGGGCTTGGATTACAGCTTAAGTCCTTCAATAGAAATTAATGTTAAAAGATTATACCAATATTTACTTGTAAGTAGGATTTATGAGGATTCAGTTTTGGGAAAAAAAGAAATGCTAGGATAAGCAAGCCAGCTGACTTTTATTATTTATACAGTCTAGGAATACTCTTCTACAAGGTTCCCCTGAAACTCATAACTGTCTCCCCTAGCAGAGATGGGAAGCTCTAGCTCTTCCCGTGGCTGTTATGTACCATGACAGTCCCAACACCACTACAACCATTGCATACCAACACTGAATGAACAAAGAAAATTATCCTACTGAGTGAACCAAATGAGAAAGCTTGTTATTATGGGAGATGAATAGAGTCTTGCTGATCCTTTTGTCTTGAACTCTAAGACTTGATAACTAATGTCATATGTCTTCTAACCTTCTATGACTGTTGCCCTGTTTCAGTTCTTCGTGCTAAGGAAGGGTATCACTTTGTGCACCAGTGGCAGTCCTGTATGATTAATACAAAAGTGGAACTTTTGCCCTGGCTGGATAGTTCAGTTTGTTACAGCTTCATCTTGATACGCCAAGGTTGTGAGTTTGATCCCAGGTCAGTCTGGGCACATTCGAGAATCAACCAATGAATGTACAAATATGTGAAAAAACAAATTACTAAGTGGAACTTTACCTTCTCTCATTCTATGCCTTGTTAATAGAAGAATGATAAGGTGTGTATAAGAATAACTGCTGTGGGAATTCTAAACTTTGCATGGATAACAGGTCAGACTTTAGGGAGTATGATCTGTAGACCTGTCTGAGGCAAACAGGATTCTCATCACCTACTTAACAAAGGAGAGAGTGAATTTTCCTTCACACAGAAGCAGAAATCAGCTAAAATTTATCATAGAAGGATAATATATTTGGGGTTAGGGCTATACACTGTGTCTCTGGGGGGGGGGGAACAGGGCTCTTATATGTCACGTTTGCCAATTTTTGTGGTATAAATACTTCTTCCATGTCACTTTAACAAATGGAATTCAATTTCCAATTATTTAATAATTGGCTTATGTAAGCTATTGTAAGTAGGCTCTAGCAGAGGCTAACTGCATAGTTACCTCATGGGAAACAAATTGACCTTGATATAACCTAGTTTACTCTTTTGGATCAATGAAAAATGATTACAAAGTGATCATTCTTTCTTTCCATTTGAATGGAGACTGTGCATGGACTGTACCCTTTTGTTTAGGTTCTTAGGTCACTAATTCCTATTCCAAGGATTCCCTTACCCTTAACTGATGCACTGTACTTTGGTTATGGACTAGAGGCTATCACAGTCAAATGCACAGAGTGAAAGGTTAAATTGGGTTGCTAAGAAAGGAATCTGAGGAAATGGTAACATATGAAGTAAAAACAAGAGAAAATCAAGTAAAAAGTAACATTTGAGCCAAAACCTGAGTTCTAAAAGAAAACCAGCAAAGGAAAGATCCAGAGGTAGCCATCAGGTAGAAGAAATAAAAAAATATAAGCCACTCTGAGCCAGGTCAATGTTTGGTAAGTTCAAGTAATAGCTATTGTGGCTAGAGCCTGATGAATGAATATAGAGAAAATTGGTAGGAAGTGAGGCTGAAGTAATAAGTAGGAGTAGATCATATGGGATCTTATATGCCATAAAAGACAGTATTTTATTCCAAGTTTAATTAGCAGTTTTGGGAGGGTTTAAAGCAATGAATAATATGTGATTTTTATTTATTGAAAGAGCATTCCCATTTGTTACAAGGAGTGAGGGATGGGGAGTGAGGGGTGGGGAGGCCAAAAAATAATGGAGTGGATGATTATCTTCTAGTTGGAAAGAATCCAGACACCCATGGTTATTTATCATACAATCCTAGCACAGATTTGCAGATGGACAAAGCTTGTAGGGAGCAAAGTGGATGTAGAGATTTGGCTTTAAAAGGAACTGACAACTTCTATATTGAAGAAGTATACAATCATGGGTTTTTGTTAGTGTAACTGAATGCAGTAACACCCACTGGCACAACATTTCCTGCATAGCACAGTCCAATTAAACATTTGAAATTAAATGCTTAAATGGAATGGAGCCTACGTCAAATTTTATATTGATGGTTGCCATTGCATATAATTGATTTAGTCAGCAAAATGCTAGCAGTAAAATGAAACTTGGAGACCTTCTGACAAATAAAGGTTTATGGTACAAAGAATAAAAATTAACATCTCTTCCCCAAAGAAATAGATGAACAAGGGACAGTTCATTTTCCATTTAATTGGATAAAAAACCCTTCGTGTGATGAGTTCAATTGTGCATCCCATGGGCAGACAGACATTTCTTGAATTCACCATGGATTTTTGAAGGTCATAGACAACAAAAGCATTTCTTCATTTATGTCTATTTATGGACTCTACATTTCAGTAATTAACCCAGAAATGGAATAAACCATTTTTAGTTAATGTAAAGATAAAGCCTTTAAGAAATTAATTTTCTATAAATTTTAAATGAATGTGCATTAGTTTATTTTAATTATACATAAAGATAAAATTCTAGATTGAGATTTGGATCACATACTCAACATTAATTAATGTTATTTATTAAATAATGCATCAACATTCATTAATATTATTTACCATTTAGAGTATTGTTTGGGGTAAATAATATATAGTTCTTTATACACAATTATTTTTTATATATGTCTAGAAATTTTGTACATGGTTATTTTCTTTCCAAGTAAGTTTATTGCATTAAGCCATTTTAAACCTACTATCAAAACCCAACAATACACTTAAAAAAAGAGATGAGTGTGAGTTAATTTTATTACCTTTATAATTAACATCCAGTAATTAATTAGTTACTATATTTTAGGACATGCATGAAATGCACATACACATTGTATGCAGTCAATTTTCTGTGAAATGTTCTGCAATAGATCTTTCATGTAACTTTCTTTTTTGTATTTTTCTGAAGCTGGAAATGGGGAGGCAGTCAGACAGACTCCCGCATGCGCCTGACCAGGATCCACCTGGCATGCCCACCAGGGGGCGATGCTCTGCCCATCTGGGGCGTTGCTCTGTCACAACCAGAGCCATTCTAGCACCTGAGGCAGAGGCCACAGAGCCATCCTCAGTGCCCAGGCCAACTTTGCTCCAATGGAGCCTCAGCTGTGGGAGGAGAAGAGAGAGACAGAGAGGAAGGAGAAGGGGAGGGGTGGAGAAGCAGATGGGCACTTCTCCTGTGTGCCCTGGCCGGGAATCGAACCCAGGACTCCTGCACGCCAGGCCGATGCCCTACCACTGAGCCAACCGGCCAGGGCTTTCATGTAACTTTTTATCTACATCCTTGGTTCAGTCTCCTTTCACTCCATAAGAAATTAGAATTGGGTAGTACCTTCTCAGCCCTCCGAACAATAAGATTTCTCAATTTTTAAATGAGCTTTCCAAGTGCAACAGGTTATTTTTTATATGCAAGCTATAAAAATAATTTTTTAAGACAAATATATATAATTCAGGTAGAAATTCTGTATTACTTAGAATTATACAATTCTCATCTGTTTATTCACATCATTTTAACAATAGAAAGTTTATTGTCAGGACACATCAAAATCACAAAGGGTCAGGTCTCTGAGAAACCTAGTAAACAGTAAATACCTTGACCTCCGAGGAAGAACTGGAACTTCAGGGTAACTGTGCTTCATGATAGGTTCCCAGGATGCTTGGAAACTCTGCTGAAGGTATTACTTTGTCAACCTCTCAGCAGAATTATTTTGCTCTAATCTCCTGTCGCTATCAATCAACTGGTCCTGTTTACTCTAACTGAAACCAAGTCATCCATTTCCCCTACGTGAGTTCTCCATTTAATTGCTATCTCCTCTGTTAGGGCACAGCTGTGTGTCACTTCTGTGCAGTCTACTGTGGTCAGGAGGCTGGGTCAGTGGCAGCAAACTGTCTTCCAGGTGGACCATGGGAGTGCTGCCACTTTGATGTTTGGCTGCTGCAGTCACCAGATATTTGAGATATGACATTGATTGCAGCTCTGAATATTCCACACTTCAGAATCTTACTATCTTAAGTCAACCAATTAATGGAAAAAATGTGGAAAGACAAGATCAAAGGGGAATAATATACATAAAGGTCTCATGGCACCTCATCATCTTGTAAAGTAAAATGTCAAGTAAGCAACACCCTGAATTTCTGAAAATTGCATGTTCATTTAGTCATTTAGTCACTCAGTTATTTGTTTCATACATACTGATTTTCTACTGTAGTTCATGAACTAAACAAATGATGTTTAATCCATACTCCACACCTCCTACCTTTCACAGGGCTTAAATTATTTTAGAAAATGATATGCAGTTAAACTAAATAAATGATAATGCAGCTATGAAGAATTTTATATTTGAAATCAAAGGATAATGCTTATTTTTTGAGATTAAGTGGGAGAGGCCTCATCAAAGCCTCAGTTTGCTCAGGGAAAGATACCTGAAGAGGTGGTCCTTGAGCTCAGACCTGAAAAATAAAAAGGAACCAGCCAAAAGTCATGACATTCAATTTTGCATTGCTTTAGAATGGTGAGAATTAATAGGACAAAACGGGTTTTTTTTTAATAATTTTATTTTTTTAATGGGGCGACATCAATAAATCAGGATACATATATTCAAAGATAATAAGTCCAGGTTATCTTGTCTTTCAATTATGTTGCATACCCATCACCCAAAGTCAGATTATCCTCTATCACCTTCTATCTAGTTTTCTTTGTGCCCCTCCCCCTCCCCTTTTCTCTCTCCCTTTCCCCCCTACCCCCCATAACCACCACACTCTTATCAATGCCTCTTAGTTTCACTTTTATGTCCCACCTACATATAAAATAATGCAGTTCCTGGTTTTTTCTGATTTACTTATTTCGCTTCGTATCATGTTATCAAGATCCCACCATTTTGCTGTAAATGATCCAATGTCATCATTTCTTATGGCTGAGTAGTATTCCATAGTGTATATGTGCCACCTCTTCTTTATCCAGTCATCTATTGACGGGCTTTTGGGTTGTTTCCATGTCCTGGCCACTGTGAACAATGTTGCAATAAACATGGGGCTGCATGTATCTTTACGTATCAATGTTTCTGAGTTTTTGGGGTACATACCCAGTAGAGGGATTGCTGGGTCATAAGGTAGTTCTATTTTCAGTTTTTTGAGGAACCACCATACTTTCTTCCATAATGGTTGTACTACTTTACATTCCCACCAACAGTGTATGAGGGTTCCTTTTTCTCCACAGCCTCTCCAACATTTGCTATTACCTGTCTTGCTAATAATAGCTAATTGAACAGGTGTGAGGTGGTATCTCATTGCAGTTTTGATTTGCATTTCTCTAATAGCTAAAGAAGATGAGCATCTTTTCATATATCTGTTGGCCATTTGTATTTCGTCCTCGGAGAAGTGTCTGTTCATATCCTCTTCCCATTTTTTTATTGGATTGTTTGTTGTTGAGTTTTATGAGTTCTTTGTATATTTTGGATATTAGGCCCTTATCTGAGCTGTTGTTTGAAAATATCATTTCCCATTTAGTTGGTTTTCTGTTTATTTTGTTATCAGTTTCTCTTGCTGAGCAAAAACTTCTTAGTCTGATGTAGTCCTATTCATTAATTTTTGCCTTCACTTCTCTTGCCTGTGGAGTTAAATTCATAAAATGCTCTTTAAAACCCAGGTCCATGAGTTGAGTACCTATGTCTTCTTCTATGTATTTAATTGTTTCAGGTCTTATGTTTAGATCTTTGATCCATTTTGAGTTAATTTTTGTACAGGGGGACAGACTGTAGTCCAGTTTCATTCTTTTGCATGTGGCTTTCCAGTTTTCCCAGCACCATTTATTGAAGAGGATTTTTTTTCTCCATTGTGTGTTGTAGGCCCCTTTATCAAAAATTATTTGACTATATATATGTGGTTTTATTTCTGGACTTTCTATTCTGTTCCATTGGTCTGAGTGTCTAATTTTCTGCCAATTCCATGCTGTTTTGATTGTCGTGGCCCTATAATATAGTTTAAAGTCAGGTATTGTAATGCCCCCAGCTTCATTCTTTTTCTTTAGGATTGCTTTGGCTATTCGGGGTTTTTTATAGTTCCATATAAATCTGATGATTTTTTGCTCTATTTCTTTAAAAAACATCATTAGAAGTTTGATGGAAATTGCATTAAATTTGTATATTGCTTTGGGTAATATAGCCATCTTGATTATATTTATTCTTCCTAGCCAAGAACAAGGTATATTCTTCCATCTCATTATATCTTTTTCGATTTCCCTTAACAATGGTTTATAGTTTTCATTATATAAGTCCTTTACATTCTTTGTTATGTCTATTCCTAAGTATTTTATTTTTTTTGTTGCAATCGTGAAGGGGATTATTCTTTTGAGTTCGTTCTCAATTGTTTCATTGTTGGCATATAGAAAGGCTATTGACTTCTGTATGTTAATTTTGTATCCTGCGACCTTACTGTATTGGCTTATTGTTTCTAGTAGTCTTTTTGTGGATTCTTTGGGGTTTTCGATGTATAGGATCATATCATCTGCAAAAAGTGATACCTTTACTTGTTCTTTTTCGATATAGATGCCTTTTATTTCTTTGTCTTGTCTGATTGCTCTGGCTAGAACCTCTAGTACCACATTAAATAAGAAGGAGAGAGTGGACAACCCTGTCTTGTTCCTGATTTAAGGGGGAAAGCCCTCAGTTTAGTGCCATTTAATATGATGTTAGCTGATGGTTTATCATATATGGCCTTTATCATGTTGAGATATTTTCCTTCTATACCCATTTTGTTGAGAGTCTTAAACATAAAATTGTGTTGTATTTTATCAAAAGCCTTTTCTGCATCTATTGATAAGATCATGTGGTTTTTGTTCTTTGTTTTCTTGATACAGTGTATTACGTTAACACTTTTACGTATGTTGAACCATCCTTGAGATTCTGGGATGAATCCCACTTGATCATGATGTATTATTTTTTTAATATGTTGTTGTATTCGATTTGCTAGTATTTTGTTTAGTATTTTAGCATCTGTATTCATTAGAAATATTGGTCTGTAGTTTTCTTTCTTTGTGCCATCCTTGCCTGGTTTTGGTATGAGGGTTATGTTGGCCTCATAAAATGTGTTTGGAAGTATTGCTTCTTCTTCAATTTTTTGGAAGACGTTGAGTAGAATAGGAACCAAGTCTTCTTTGAATGTTTGATAAAATTCGCTGGTATAGCCGTCAGGGCCTGGACTTTTATTTTTGGGGAGGTTTTTAATGGTTTTTTTTATTTCTTCTCTACTAATAGGTCTGTTTAGGCTTTCTGCTTCTTTTTGACTCAGTCTAGGAAGATTGTATTGTTCTAAGAACTTATCCATTTCTTCTAGGTTGTTGAATTTAGTGGCATAAAATTTTTCATATTATTCTACAATAACTCTTTGTATATCTACGGTGTCCGTGGTGATTTCTCCTCTTTCATTTTGGATTTTGTTTATATGAGTTGTTTCTCTTTTTTCCTTGGTAAGTCTTGCCAAAGGTTTGTCAATTATGTTGATCTTTTCAAAAAACCAGGTCCTTGTTCTATTAATTTTTTCTATAGTTTTTCTGTTCTCTAATTCATTTATTTCTGCTCTGATTTTTATTATCTCCTTTCTTCGGCTGGTTTTGGGTTGTCTTTGTTCTTCTTTTTCTAGTTCCTTAAGGTATGAAGTTAAGTGGTTCACTTGGGCTCTCTCTTGTTTGCTCATATAGGCCTGAAGTGGTATGAACTTCCCTCTTATCACTGCTTTTGCTGCATCCCATAGATTCTGATATGTCGTATTGTCATTTTCATTAGTCTGTATGTATCTTTTGATCTCTGCACTTATTTCTTCTTCGACCCATTCATTTTTTTAAAGTATGTTGTTTAGTTTCCACATTTTTGTGGAATTTTTTCCCTGTTTTTTGCAGTTGAATTCTAGTTTCAAGGCTTTATGATTAGAAAATATGCTTGGTACAACTTAGATTTTTCTGAATTTGCTGATGTTGTTTTTGTGTCCCAACATATGGTCAATTCTTGAGAATGATCCATGTACACTGGAGAAAAATGTATACTCAGTCACTTTGGAATGAAATGTCCTGTAGATATCTATCATATCCAGGCGCTCTAGTGTTTTGTTTAAGGCCACTATGTCTTTGTTGATTCTCTGTTTGGATGACCGATCTAGAGCTGTCAGTGGTGTATTGAGGCCTCCAAGTATGACTGTATATTTGTCAGTTTTTGTTTTAAGGTCAATAAGTAGCTGTCTTATATTAATATATTTTGGTGCTCCTTGGTTTGGTGCATATATATTAAGAGTTGTTATGTCTTCTTGATTCAGTGTCCCCTTAGCCATTATGAAATCGCTATTTTTGTCTCTGAGCACTTTTGCTGTCTTGTAGTCAGCATTATCAGATATGAGTATTGCTACGCCTGCTTTTTTTTGGATGTTATTTGCTTGGAGTATTGTTTTCCAGCCTTTCACTTTGAATTTGTTTTTATCCTTGTTACTTAGATGAGTTTCCTGTAGGCAGCATACAGTTGGATTTTCTTTTTTAATCTATTCTGCTACTCTGTGCCTTTTTATTGCTGAGTATAATCCGTTCACATTTAGTGTAAATATTGACACTAGTGAGTTCCCTATTGCCATTTTATATCTTGCTTTCTGTTAGTTTTGTGTCTTGTTTGATCCTTCTCTTTCGTTTTTCTATCTTTTGTTTTTATTTGGTTGTATTCCATACATCTTTCCTCTGTTTCTATCTTTTTTATCTCATGTGCTTCTCTGGTGGTTTTTTCAAAGGTGGTTACATTTAAGTAATGAAAAGTGTTCCTACCCTGTTCATTGTAGCGAACTATTTTGTGAGTACTTTTGCACTCTATCGTCCTTTGCTACTGTTAATTTCCATCTTCTCTCCCCCCTTTCTTTTTGTTGTTGTCACAGTTTAAATTTGGTTTTATTGTGTTCTTTTTGGAGCTTTTACTTGTGGCTCTGTTTTTTTTTTTCTTTGTATCTGATTGGAGAACCCCGTTTAGTAATTCCTGGAGTGGGGATTTTCTGATGATAAATTCCCTCCTCTTTTCTTTATCTGTGAATGTTTTTATTTCTCCTTCATATTTGAAGGATAGCTTTGATGGGTATAGTATTCGTGGCTGAAAGTTCCTCTTTTTCAGTACTTTAAATATTGGGGTCCACTCTCTTCTAGCTTGTAGAGTTTCTGCTGAGAAATCTGATGATAATCTAATGGGCCTTCCTTTATATGTTGTATTCTTCTTTTCCCTGGCTGCCTTGAGAATTTTTTCTTTGCTGTTGGTTTGTGTTATTTTCATTATGATATGCCTTGGAGTAGGTTTGTTGGTGTTAAGAATACTCGGAGTTCTGTTTGCTTCTTGAACTTGAGGCTTTAGTTCTTTCCACAGGCTTGGGAAGTTCTCATCTATTATTTGTTTGAATATGTTCTCCATTCCATTTTCTCTCTCTTCTCCCTCTGATATACCTATTATTCTTATGTTATTCTTTTTGATGGAGTCAGATAATTCTTGTAGGGCTATCTAATTTTTTAAAATTTTGAGTCTTTTTCTTCTTCTCTCTGTTGTGCCTCAAGTTGCTTGTCTTCTATTTCACTAATCCTCTCTTCTATCTGACCTGTTCTATTAGCTAAGCTTGTTACTTCATTTTTCAACTCGTGAATTGAGTTTTTCATCTCTGTTTGATTTGTTTTTATACTTTCAATTTCCTTGGACATATATTCTTTGTGTTCTTTGAGTTGTTTTCTGAGCTCCCTTAATTGCCTTTCTGTGTTTTCTTGTATATCTCTGAGTATTTTAAGGATTTCTATCTTGAATTCTCTGTCATTTAGCTCCAAGGTTTCCAATATATTAAATTTTTTCTCCATAGATTTTTTCTCATTTAGCTGTGTTACCTCTCTTTCTTTTTTATCCATGATATTCCATTTTCTCTTCTTTAATGGCATCCGAGGGTGGTTTTTTTGATAGTATTAATGAGATTTAATAAAGACTAAAAAGTTAAAAAAATAAAAAATCAAAAAGAGTTGATTTTTTAAAAGAATAAAAAATGAAATAGAGAAAAATAAAATAAAATAAGTATTTAAAAATTAAAAAAAAGGAAATTATTTCCCCCTCCTTTTTTCCTCTCCTCTCCTCTCCCCTCTTTCTTGAGAAAATTTTGTGGTGAACTGTGAATTATAACAAACAATGACTGTAATGGAAGGACTGAATTGAGGAAAAGTAATAAAGGGGCAAAAAAAAAGAAAGAAAAAAGAAGGGGTATGGACCCACAAAAAGCAAATAAAGAAAAATTTTGCGTCAAGAATAAAATGATTTTCTTTTAGGTATTGGTTGACTAAGAGTTATGATGAGAGGAATAAGAGGGAAACAGAAAAATGTGGGGACAAATTAAAAAATTACTATTGTATTTAATGGAACAAGAACTAGATAAAATGGAGAGTCAGGGATTGGAGCACTACTAGTGAGTTAAAAAGGTGAAGTAAAACCCCCTCCAAAATGCCACAAACATAAGTTTGAGTCCCAGATAATTGGTTTGTTATTGACGTTTGAATGAGAGGAAATGTAAAGGAGAAAGGAAGAGACTAATATAGAGGGAGAAAAGAAAGAGAGAGAGAGAAAAAAAGAGGGAACCACTAAAAGAAGAAAAAAGAAAAAAAGAGGAGAGAGAGAGAGAGTTAAGGGTTTTGGAGTGCAACCCTCATAGAGAGAAAGGAAGAGGAAAGAAAAGATAATGGGAGATGTAACACTTATTGGTAGTGTAGTTCAAGGAGAGGAGAGAATAAGACTGACAGAGAGTTTATCGGCCAAATTGGAGGAGGAAAAAAATATTAAGAATGAACATAAGAGAAACAAATGAACAAATACAATAAAATGGGATAGGTTATAAAGTCTGCAGATTATTCTTGATTTTGAGAGTTTTTCTTCTTGCTTTTTCTTTTTTCTCCCTCTTTCTGGTTGGTGACTCTGTACCCCGGGTTCTGCCCCTTTGGCACACTCAGGTAGAGGTTTGCAGTTGATAAGTCTCTATGGCGATGTCATGTATTGTGCTTTAGTCTCGTTGGCAGTCGAGGCTCATTAGCATTTATAGGCTCTGACAGTGAGAGAGTCCGTGTTCCTGGAGCCTTTCTCCTAGTCTTTCCTTCCTCAATTAGTAGCCTGATAATCCAGCTATGGGGTTGCTGCTGCCTCTGCCTGGATAGTAAGAGGCTCAAAGAGCTGGCAACTCCCCACTCTATTTCCACTCAGCACAGGGCTCTGGGTAAGGCTCAGTCAGTCATAGCTGCTAGCATAATCATGTGGGGTTTTCACCCACTCAAAGACCTCTGGCTCTGCCACTCTGTCCGGTAACACAGGCGGGCGCCCACTTCCGGGACGCTTGGAGGAAACTCTCGCTCACTATCTGGACGTGCAGCCCAGGATATCTGGCCGGCAGTCTCACGCTCTGAGTGAAACCCCCAATCGCATGGAAAAGTTCCAGCGTTGGTATTGGCTCTTGCTCCGTCCCCGTTTGCAGCTTTTGCAAGGTGCTGGGGCGGCCCGAGATTCCGCTTTGGCCCACACAAAGGCCTCTGACTCTGCCCCTCTGTGTGATAACATGGGCGCACACTGCCGAGGCACTCGGAGGAATCTCTCGCTCACTATCTGTGCAAGCAGACCAGGATATGAGGCCGGCCGCGTTTCCCTCTGAGTGAAACCCCCACCAGAATGGAAAAGTTCCACCGTTGGAATTAGTTCTCGCTCCCTCCCATGCGTGGCTTTCCCAGGGCACTGGGGCTGCCCAGAGATTCCACTTTTGGCCCACACAAAGGCATCTGACTCTGCCTCTCTGTGGGGTAACACGGGCACCCACTCCCGGGGCTTTGGAAGAAATCTCTCGCCCACTATCTGCGTGCACCAACCAGGAGATCGGGTAAAATGGCTGCCCCACCTGTCTTTCTTTGTCTGGGTTTTGTGTGAGTGTTAGCTTGTATTGCCCGGGTTGCCACAGGAACAGTTTTTCCTTGGCTTGGGTCTCCATGCCACAGCCTGGTTTGGCCATTTGTGCCATGGCCTGGATCTATTCACCCCCTTTGCCTGCCTCAGTTTCTATATTCTCAGTTTCCAGTGAAAGCTGCCCTGTTTAGATTAGTGAGGAAGGTGGAACATTTCTTACTCCCTATTTCCTTCAGGGTTTGGTTATATATTTAGCCAATTTTTCACTCGACCATACCTTTGGATGTATTGCGAAGCATCTGGAGGCTCCAAGGATAGGTTTTTCTGTTTCTGGTTGAAGATCTTGTTGAATTTTGGGGGAGATTTATCGGTATTGCTTCCTACCCCGCCATTACTCTGACATCATCTCGGGGTTTTTTTTTGATATTAACTTTTGACCTAGTTCATTCAGTTCTGAAGGCAAAGATGGGTTCAACACAAAGGTACATGGAACCTATTCTTCACTGCCTAGTGCTTTAGTACCACACCGGTATGCTTGTAATACACTGTTCATTCTCTTGCTTGAAATGTTACTGTAATTTGGGAGTAAGAAAAGATATTACCACCTGGAAGAGAATATTTCTCAAGAACGATAGGACAGCACATACCATGAAATTATAGTAACAGCAGCTGAACACTGATCCATCTGGTAACTTTAAACAATGTATCTGGCAATTTACATGTAATCACTTGCCACATTTGACAGAAAAGGTCATAAATATTTCTTGTTATTACCAAACAAAACACATGTGAGCTTAGACCTAACACTTATAAATCTAGGGGCCATATTTGCTGACTGTCCTAAGTAAACATAAAGTCAGCTAAACTTCCAAACTGGAAAGTGCTGAACACATACTAAGAAGTTGTAAGGTTTGTGAATAAACATAAACTGTCTGATTCAAGGATGCAACTGGATTTTAAATGCAACCGGGTCTTTGACAGAATGACCAGAGATCCCTGTTTTCTTGGAACTCTTTTGGTTTATGCCTATTGCCCAGCTGTATTTTTTAAAAACGTCTCCTTTCACTCTCAAATGTGTCCTGGTTCCAATTTGAAAGATAAAATCTATCTCCTTAGTCTTACCATGCTCCAGGGGGAAAAAAATACATAAATGAGAAAGAACTGAACAAGTATTTAGATTTCCAACTGTTACAACAAACAGGTAATAAAAAAGGTGTTAGCTATACTGAGGAGATACTGCCTTAGTATCATGTACCATGTTATAACTCACTCTGTAGAGATAAGAAGACTCTCAGGAAAAGCAGGTGATCCTGCTTTTACATAGATAAGGTAGATGGATGGATGGATGGATGGGTGGCTGGGTGGGTGGGTGGATGGATGGATGGATGGATAGATGGATAGATAGATAGATAGATGATAGATAGATAGATAAAGAGATAGATGAGAAAGAGTAGAGGTGAAAGGCTTTATGTATGATTGACTAAACTCTATATTCAGCTAATTGCAACTACTTTAGCATTCTTTCTGAAAACTGATGCTGAATTGCTAGCACTTTAAAACTCCCCAGTGATGCAACTCTTTATAAAAAATCAATAGATATATTTTAGGCATTGTCTAGAAATCCAGGCAAAGAAAGAAATTTTTTAAAAATCTCAACTTGTCTAATTGTAAAAAGATCAGGAATTACTAGTATATTGAACATAGAAATTCAAACTTCTAACTAAAATGAATTAACTTTTATGGTAAATTCTGTTAGATACGATCCTATCACATCATCAATAATTTGAAACATACAACATTTGAAATAATAGAATTTTAATCTAATTTAATTTCACTAGCACCTCCTTTGAACAAATGATGGAATTGTATTTGCAATGAGTAATAGTTCTTTTTTCTTTTTTAATGGACCATTTTCCCTAAGTTTTGAATTCTGTCCTTTGCCTCAAATAACTGTTCAGCAAGAATGGCTATCATTTTCTACATTAAAAAAAAAATCAAGCAATTTAAATCTCAGGATTTTACCAGCAGACAAAAATGAATTAAAACAACAAAGAATAGCAAATTTGAAATACTTAAAACATACTTTTCCTGAAGCAACTAGTACAAACATTCATTGAATCAGATCAAGGTTTTGATTGTGAGGGAATATTAATTTAAAAACAACCTGTTAGGACGCAAAATTAGAATTTTTGCAGTTATATGGTGTTTTTTAAAACAATACCTTAAACCCATATTTTCAATATATGTATACAGTTTGACTAAAATTCACCCATGTGATAAGAGGAGAAAAAATAAATATTAACACATTAATTATCCTCTTACTTCAATTAAAAATACATGTTAATTAAGATGGCCTATTTCATTATCACTTCAAGACAGTTATGAAATATCTGAATTTCACAAGTTGTTTTTCCCCTAAATTTTGTTTTTACTGATACAAAATCGAACAATGTATTAATGTATTAATAATTGAAATTAAGGTACAAGGTATTTTTAAGGGGCAAGGTATTTACAAGATTTTAAATGGCTATCCCTCTACATGTATACCTATATAACTATGCTGCTTTTATCTAATGAAATAAAATGTTACTCATATAACATTCCTCCATAGTGCTGTTTCAAAGAAACCTTTATCAAAAGGGTAGTGGCTTTGAAAAACAGGGAGATAAAGAAACACAGCAAGCCTCTGAGGTTATAGAGCTCTACAAGCCTTATCTTGATTTGTAGCAAGATCAAAGCAGAGCCTGTTCAGTATAGGCACTGCTATACTGTATAGGCACTGTATAGCTCAAGAAATCCATCCCTAGGCACAAGGATCTCTATACCCCTGTTTCTCCAGAAAATGCCAAGTCTAGGGACAATACGGACATGGAGAACAGATGTCTCAGACATAACTGCAGACCAGTGACCCCAGGAACGTCCATCCGTCGTGCATGTGGGTCGCATCACATCAACTACTATCTTTTCCTGCCAGTGAACCTTTTGTCTTCTATTGAGAACTCTTTGTATGCTACCCTTTTTATTTTCTTTCCTTTTCCTCCTTTTCTTTGTTTTTTATTTGGGAAAAATAAAGTTTCCCATTTCCAGGGAGGTCAGAAAAAGGGATCAATAGCACCAATGTGCCTAAGATTTTGTTAGTTCAATTAGGAGAATTTGCAATGGGTTCCTTCTAATTCTCTGAAGACTATTTCATAATTGTGAAGTCCAAATATCTGTAAATATTTACTTTTAGAGACTTTGCATCTTGTACAACTTCTCTTTGTTCATTGTTGATTTTCTATTCTCTCTTTTAAGCAGTCCTAAAAGGTAGTATTCCTTACTAATGAAAGCACTTTTGGATATCAGATCAAGAACGTTCCCCTTGAGGTGCCAACTAGCATAATTAATTTGAACTTTATATACTTCTCTCCCCAGGATAGAAGTGTGGCCTTGCTTCTGAAGCCACAGGTGAACCAAGCTACTTGTGAATTAAAATATCTATTCTGATTTTGTATAATGTTGGATGTTTTGTCTTAAAGTGTCAGCGGTTTAAAAATTTAAAGTCATAGTACCAAATATAATTCTGAGTTAGTAAAAGAGATGCTTGGCATCATCTCTTTTCCCTGTCACTTCCCACTCCAGGATCTGGTGGTGGACGCCTCTTCTTGCTCTTTGCCTATGCATCTGGTCAGAATCCTCCTGAAGAGCCCAGCTAATGTTTCACTTCCCAGGCATTCCCTCCGATCTGGATGGAGAAAATGTGGACAGTGTGGTAGGCCTATGACTCAGTCAGGCCTCAGTTTGAATCTGTATTCTGCCAGTTTTGGGATTTAAACAAGTCTTTTTGGCTTGTGAAAGTTCAATGAGCAAAAGTTAAATCACACATTAGGTACTCAATGTCTGGCACACAATAGGTACTCAACATCTAATTAAATTTTCTACTTTTTCTACCTGGCAATCAAACACATCTATCTTGACTATAAAAATATACTTATTTCATTGTACTAGTGGGCTAAGTGGGTCCTTCTTAAATGCTTCAATTTTCTTTCCTTTGAGTACCTACTTCCCTAAGTTTTTTTCCTATGAAAGATGAGAATTAAAACTCTAAAACATTACAGAAGCTAAAATTCATCCATAATTTTGCACATTTCTAAATAGGATCTAATTGGCCCTGGCTGGAGGCTCAGTGGATACAATGTCAGTTCAGTGTATGGACATCCTGGGTTCAATCCCCAGTTAAGGCATACAGGAAAAGTTACCATCTGCTTCTCTCCCCCTGCTCTCCCTCTTTTCCTCTCACACCAGTGGCTCAATTGGTTCGAGTGTGGCCCCAGGTGCTAAGGATGAAATCTCGGTTGTTCCAAGTGTGTCAGCCTCAAGAGCTAAAAATAGATCAGTACTCTAGCATTGGTCCCAGAGTGGGTTGCTGGGTGGATTCCTGTCTGGGCGCATGCAGGAGTCTGTCTCTCTATCTCCCCTCCTCTCACCTAAAAATAAAATATAATAAGTAAATAGACTCTAATTTTGCTTTTTTCATTTCCATGTAATATTTAAATGTATATAATTATATATTTGAAAAGTGTGTATATACATGTATATTATTGTTTTCTTTCTTTTTTTGTTGTTGTATTTTTCTGAAGCTGGAAACGGGGAGAGACAGTCAGACAGACTCCTGCATGCGCCCGACCGGGATCCACCTGGCACGCCCACCAGGGGCGATGTTCTGCCCACCAGGGGGCAATGCTCTGCCCCTCCGGGGCGTCGCTCTGCCGCGACCAGAGCCACTCTAGTGCCTGGGGCAGAGGCCAAGGAGCCATCCCCAGCGCCCGGGCCATCCTTGCTCCAATGGAACCTTGGCTGCGGGAGGGGAAGAGAGAGACAGAGAGGAAGGAGGGGGGTGGAGAAGCAAATGGGCGCTTCTCCTATGTGCCCTGGCCGGGAATCGAACCCGGGTCCCCTGCACGCCAGGCCGACGCTCTACCGCTGAGCCAACCGGCCAGGGCCTGTATATTATTGTTTTCAAAATTGTTAATTATACTTTCAAGAGTTCTTTATGGTCTCATACCTATTGTATTTATTGTTGCATAATACACTAAATTAATTGCTATTGAAAACTTAAGAATATTTTCTGAATTCAACATGATAATGTTGCTATGAACAGCCTCTTTCATATCTTTTTTAAAAGAATTTAAAGTGAAATAATAAGGCCAGATAATAACTATCTTTTAGCGGATCTTTTAAGAAGTATGTAAAAGAACAGTAGGTTTTGGGGGTAATGACTGTCTTTACTTGAAGCAATGGTGTTAAATTAGAGTACCATTAAAACATGTTTCTAATGACAAACCTTAGAGAGATATCTTTTTTCAGCCAATGTCTGTTACTTTTTAATCCTTCACTTAAATACAGAACCGATCATCTTCCTCATGAATTTCCAACTAAATCACAATAGAAATCTGGGCTCATTCCATAGGTACAGATTTCTGTGCCCAATGTAATGTATTTTCCAAAAATGTGCTTCTAGTTTAATGTTTCTTTACATATATCATCAATAATGCCTACCTAGGAAACATAAGTTATGAAGAATTTCACAAATAATTTGTCCAGTATGGAACGTTAGACTTCATATACATATTATCTATTTTATTTTTCTCATTTTTCTATTTTCTAACCCCATTTTGATTACTCTAGACATAATTTTTATCTAAAAAGTATGGCATCTTCCCAATGCCAGTTTTTTGTTCAGAGTTTAAACTCATTCAGAATATGGAACTTTCTTGCCTGAAAAAATAAATTGCCCATTTAGTGTATATTTCATTTCTGTGGCATAAGTTTCTATGTTCAGCACTGTTAGGTTCTGTTTGACTTATCTCTCTTGATTTATGTCGCTTTCTTTTTCCTTCTTAGCACAGCCCTCTCGCCTTCCAGCCTTTCTCATTCATTTGAGGATACAAAAGTTTGATGCAGGTGAATTGGCCTCCCTGAAGACAAAAAGTTTGAAACAGATTGCAGAAACTTTCCTATAAAATTGAATATCAGATGAAGAGTTGTTAAAAGAAATAGCTGCCTAAAGCATCTCATTTCATATTACCCAGAGAGGGAGTTTTTGTCAGAAACTATCATAGTGAATAAGTTAAAATATGTTGCATAGCATATCCACCAACAACGCATTATAGAAGTTACTCCTATGAATAATTGAAATTGTTTCCCACAGAGTTCACATTATTTTTTTTTTTTATTTTATTTTTGCATTTTTCTGAAGCTGGAAACAGGGAGAGACAGTCAGACAGACTCCCGCATGCGCCCGACCGGGATCCACCCGGCATGCCCACCAGGGGGCGACGCTCTGCCCACCAGGGGGCGATGCTCTGCCCATCCTGGGTGTCGCCATGTTGCGACCCTCCTGGGTGTCACCATGTTGCGACCAGAGCCACTCTAGCACCTGGGGCAGAGGCCACAGAGCCATCCCCAGCGCCCGTGCCATCTTTGCTCCAATGGAGCCTTGGCTGCGGGAGGGGAAGAGAGAGACAGAGAGGAAGGCGCGGCAGAGGGGTGGAGAAGCAAATGGGCACTTCTCCTATGTGCCCTGGCCGGGAATCGAACCCGGGTCCTCCGCATGCTAGGCCGATGCTCTACCGCTGAGCCAACCGGCCAGGGCCAGAGTTCACATTATTGATATTCATTTGAGCACCATGATAATAAATTCAGAGAAAAAAAACTCACTCTGAATATTTAATAATATTTTGCATTTTGGTGGTATGTTATATTTTGGAAGTGCATTTTAATGAATTATAATAAATTACTGAGTTCCATGGGTTGTATCCTTGGAGTCAAGTTTATTGTGTCCATTTTGCAGTTTAAAAAATAGAGGACCACAGAGATTAAGGGATTTGCTTAGTATATCTCCATATATATGACATTAGAGAGAAATAACATGAAATGGGTTAGTCTTTTCACTGAGGTCTGTAGTCAGAAGACATTTCAATCATTCTGTTCAGAAACAGGAAATTAAGATAAAAATGTAGAATGTGGTGTTCTGTATTGAAACTCAGATATCCAGATAGCACCGACAATACTTTCTCACTTAAGGTGGTAGGTGAAACAAAGGACACTGGCCTCTTCACTTGTAAAAACTCCTCAGAAATAAAGATGACTATATTAGAGATTAGGGATAAAAAAGAACTGTAGAGAAGTGACAGTTTAATGAATTGCCCATAAGATTCAGGTCATGTGTATTTTTCTTAGTTAAGAAGCAGTTCTATAAACTGATGTGTGGATTTACTAAAATAGATGAAATTAAGTGTTTTGTGAAGGACCCTCTTGTCTACAACTTAATTGGAAAGCCTATTGTAACTTGCCATGAGAAATTCAGTGTCAAATAATACAATGTATGCAGGCATTAAGAGAAATAAAAAATAACTCCTAATTTCTGAAAACTAAATAAGTGGGTAAGACCATTTCTCAAATATTTTCAGTTTATCACTTTCAATCAAGAAAGGGTTCTTATATCATATATTACTTTAGTTTTATTTTTTGCCAGTAAAAGCTATAGAGAAAATAATTTATTGTGAAATTCTTATAATACCATTAAACAAAACTCTTTGTGTAGGTGAAAGCATGTAGAGACATGACATGTACATATGTATATACAGTCTTATAAATTTTTGTTTTGAATACCTTATGTTTTCATGTATATTTCATTATTATGCTGGTGGAATGTAATAAAATTGTGACCCATTCAATGCTAAGAAATTTGTGTATTGACTGAAACTACCTGATCCTAAGCAGAGATATATGATACACCATTTAAGTAAAAACTTCATTAGTACAAACTGAATAGAATACAAAAATAAGGAACCTAAAGTTCCCAGTTAACCTTGGAGTGTTTTAAGACTAGTCCCAGAAGTTCTACAGTCACTTTCAACAAATGTCAGAGTCAAAGCAACAATGTATTTTCAGAGAATGGGCTAAACATAATAGGATTTTATAAACTGAATATATTAGTATTGAAAGAAACCTAGGAGTTCTTGAGCCTAATCCTCTCTATTACAAAATTTTATTTTGGAGTCCAGAATGAGTTCATCCAATGTCTCAGGACTGATTAACTTTTAGTTATTTTCTTTTTCTTTACCTTGCCTCTTGAGGTGAAATGGCAGCAAACTGAGAGAATCCTTTTATTGAAATTAATTGCTATAGTTCACAAATAAATATTACAATGTTAAAATATATCTTACTTAAAATAGAAAGCTCATAGCAGTGGAAGCTTATTATGTCAATCACTCTCCATCTGTTCCTTACCCTCCAATTTTAGTGGTTCTCTGTTGACTACAGTATAAAATTCCACACATTGGTTTGTTGTGTAAGACATAACCTTATTTATCTGTAGATAAATATTTACCTTTATTTTACTTACTCTGGATTCTCATGGCTAACCTGTGTTCTGGTTTTAACTGAATTATTTGTTTGCTGTTTCCTGTTCTCCCTGACTTCCCTGGTTTCACTCATGCTCTTCTCAATGCACCCAATTTTATTTACTGTCCTTCCACCCAGCCTGAATCTTCTCCCCAGCAATGTTAATCTTCAATTCCACATCTTCTGTGAAGTTTTCTCTGAACCCCAGAGCTGGAAGTGAGCTGTCTTCTCTCAACTTCCTCAAACCTTTTTTCTTCATCCAATCTACCAGACTGGAATCTCTGCGTGGTTAGATCTCTGGATGCTTAATTTATTTAATCTCTAGTAGCACTCCCCAAATATAAAACTTTTTCTTCTTTCATACATTTGTTCATGCATTCACTCATCCAACTAATACTGCTTTAGGACACACACCCACCCCCGTGGCACTCTCCTACTACTAAATGGATTCTCAATATTTTTTTCTTTTTTTTAAATAAATAGTGTGAGCTAAACAGGGTCAGTTTGAAAGGACCTAGAGACTAAACAAGGAGGTTGCCTGACAACGGACCAAACACTCTCTTTTATTAGAATTTGATACAAGTTAGTACTATTGTTAGATAAATCCTACATGATACTATAATGGCATCTTCTAGTAGATGCAACAGTTGTAGCTAGGAAGAGAATCTATGTATATATTTATATATGTAATGCATATTCTTTTTTTCTTCCTATCTTTGACATAACACAACTGGATGAACTAGCTTTTGTGTTTTAGAATTAAACTTCAGAAGTTAACATTTATCTGAGTTCTGAGGTTGATTTCCACTTCCCTCCGTATAGTTACTTAGATCTTCTACATTTGAAATAGTTCCCTTTGAAGTTAATAAGAATTCAAATGAAGTAGAGATAAAAAATATAATAGTTCCTTAAAACTCATATCAGACACATACATGAATACTTAGAAAAAGACTTAAAATCTTTTCGCAAGACAGAAACAAACATAAAAAGTAGCTTCCAAGAATGTAAGTAAAAATCACATATCAAGATTTTTAAAGTCAGAATGTAAATACATGTATTTGTATGTTTATCTATTTATTTATTTCAAACTCTAACAATTGATTTCAGATAACTTAAAATATTTTTCATGGCTAAATGCCTATACTGTATGCAGATTTTAGATTATTTGAAATATAAAAATATTGAAATTTTTTAATAAATATTTTCAACATTATTTTTGCTTTTTTGCTTTTAAAACATGGAAGCATACCTAGAATATAATATTCAATACCTTTCAAAAACCTCTTTTTTTTGTATTTTTTGTATTTTTCTGAAGCTGGAAATAGGAAGGCAATCAGACAGACTCCCACATGCGCCCGACTGGGATCCACCCGGCACGCCCACCAAGGGGGCGATGCTCTGCCCCTCTGGGGCATCGCTCCATTGCGACCAGAGCCACTCTAGTGCCTGGGGCAGAGGCAAGGGAGCTATCCCCAGCGCCCGGGCCATCTTTTGCTCCAATGGAGCCTCTGCTGCGGGAGGAGAAGAGAGAGACAGAGAGGAAGGCGAGGGGGAGGGGTGGAGAAGCAGGTGGGCACCTCTCCTGTGTTCCCTGGCCAGGAATCGAACCTGGGACTTCCGCATGCCAGGCTGACGCTCTACCACTGAGCCAACCGGCCAGGGACTCAAAAACCTCTTTAAAGGTAAATACAAATTCTTCATGGTACATAACTTATTAGCAAAACAGAGCCCATAATAATGGATTGTTTAGAAAATAGTAATCTCTCACTAGCCAATTTATTCCTTTTTAGAGGGGAGAAGAGCTTGAGGATTTGTATATCAGTGATGGAAGTTAAAAATGTATTGAAACTATGATTTAGTTACACACTTGCTGTCAGCTTAGATTCAAACAAAACTTATACTATTAAATGAAGTGTGTTCATTCTTACCCTATTCTTTCTATGAACTGAATTCTGTTAATAAAAGTTACAGTTTGGCAAGTAGGAGCTGGGATATTGATTGTTCCTCCTC
Source organism: Saccopteryx bilineata (assembly GCF_036850765.1). NCBI lineage: Eukaryota > Metazoa > Chordata > Mammalia > Chiroptera > Emballonuridae > Saccopteryx > Saccopteryx bilineata. The sequence continues at coordinate 200,046,229 of NC_089493.1, read as the reverse complement.
AGAGGGTTGATTGCAAGCTTTGACAATTTGGCTCAAATTTTTCAGCCCACTAGAGAATCAATATTTTCCAATCCTTGTACAAAGTTTTTATAAATACATATATTAGAATGGTATAAGTAAGGTAATCATTTTCCTGTTATTTACAATTTTCTGTGTTAAGAAATTTAATTCTCAAAATCTTTTCTGTGAAGGTAAATACTGTACTTTTTAAGACTGACTTAACTTGCTTTGACAAGATAGCTTGGTTGGTTAGACTCTAACCGTTAGAGTGTCTTTTAATAGAAGTTGCCAGTTTGATTCCCAGTAAGGGCACATATAGGAACAGATTGATGTTTCTGTCTTTTTTTCTCTCTCCTTTCTCTCTAAAATCAATAAATAAAATTTTTTCAAAAAACTCACTAAACTTGGTTACATTTTTATTTGGAAAATTTCTTTTTCTCTTATATATTCTTCTAGAAATACTATTTTTGTCATTTGCTTCAATTTAGATGGGACAGAAGGCCTCATATAATTTTGTCACTTTATCTTTTCTACATATTTTCTGCTTTATTTTTTACCTAACAAATTGTAATATATACTCAGCATTTCCTAGTCTACTTATATTCACTATGAATGATCTGCTTCTTATAACAATGTATTTAAAATGTCCTACTATTCCAAATCAGATTATATTTTTCATTGATTCTTAATATTTAGGAATTTTTCATTTTAAAAATTTCACTTTCCACAAATTTGCAAGCATAATTTGTAACATTATCTAATCACATTTTTTTCTTTTCTTGACCCATTTCACTATTTAAAAAACTCATGAATGCAAATTACATGGAATTTTTTAGTGTAAGACACTGTTATGTCTTGTTATGAATAAAATATACCTCAGGATAAAATGAAAAAATTTAGAAAAATGAATACTTACTTATATTTTCTTTACCTTGTATTCTATAAATGTACTTTATAATATCAAGGTCCAGGAGTAATAAATAACACTCAATTATTAATTGTCAGTATAGCTGCAAGGGTTTGGTTATATTTCTATGAGCAGTGGATCTATGAAAAGTTAAAAAGAACAGAAGCAGTCCTCCTCAAAATTTAAGGGTTAAGCAATCAAATAAGAAAGTTACAGAGTTCTACTGAAAGGAGAAAGGGAAACAGAACTATTTTTGAAACTAAGTCATTTAAAATTTCATATAACTCTAACAAAATATGAAGGTAAAAGATCTTAGCATTTCAGCCAAATTATAATATGCATATAAAAGTACATAATTTATAAGTATATAGAACAGTAACTTTCACAATATGAATACAGTAATTCAGCTATCACTCAGGTAAATAAATAGAACAAACACTGAGAGTCCCTAGAAACCTTTATGTTAACATAATATGGCACCCCCCAAGTTACCATATTAGGACTTTTAGCATCATGTAATTATTTGTGGTTTTGAAATTTATATGGATTTTTTCACCCAGTATTATGTTAGTAATACACCTATATTGATACCTGTAAAAATAATTTTTGCTAACATATATATTCATATATACACACATACATATTTTTAATAGATTATATTTTTTAGAACAGTTTTTGGAAACAGAAAAATTGAGCAGAAGGTACAGAGATTTCTATGTAGCCATAGCCTCCACATAGACAGCCTTTCTCAACAGCAATATGCACCACCAGAGGGGTGTAATTGTTGTAGTTCATGAGCGTACAATGACAAATCGTAATCAGTTAAATCCGTGGTATACATTAGCATTCCTCTTACTGTTATAAATCCATGGGCTTGGACAAATGTATAATGATATATATCCATGACTATAGCATTCAAAGAATAACTTCATTGCCCTATGAGTCCTCAGTGCTCCTCCTATTCAAACCTCTCCTCATCCCTTGGCAATCACTCAGCTTTTTACTGATAACAGAGATTTGCCTTTCCAGAGTATCATAAACTGGGATCATACAGTATATAGCCTTTCACATTACCTTTATGCACTTAGTAAGATGCACTCAATTTTCTTCATGTCTCTTCTTGGCTTAATATCTTATTCTCTTTATCACTAAAAAATATACTGTTTTCTTAAATGAACCACAGTTTATCTATTCACTTTCTGAAAGAAATCCTGGTTGCTTCTAATTTTAGGAAATTATAATAAAGCTGAGATTAAAATCTCCATGTGTGAGATTTTATGTGGACCTCAATTTGCAGCTACTCTGGATGAATTCAAGGAGCATGGTTGCTAGATTATGTGATAAGAGGATGTTTAGTGTTATAAGAGAGTACCAAACTGTCTTCTAAAATGAATGTAATTTTTTCATCCTCACTAGGAATCAATAGGAGTTTCTGTTACTCCACATCCTTGTCTGCATTTGGTGTTGTCAGTGTTCTTTATGCTCACCATTCCAATAAGAGTGTTGGGATGTCTTCTTATTTATTTTCCATTCTCCTAATGACATTTGATGTAAAGCATCTTTTCAGATGCTTATTTCTCATCTGTATATCATGTTTGGTGAGGTGTCTGTTAAGGTCTTAGACCCATTTTTTAAATTTTGCTGTTTTCTTACTGTTGAATTTTAAGACTTCTTTGTATAATTGGATTATAGTCCCTTATCAGATGTGTATTTTGAAAATATTTTCTCCCAATCTGTCATTTATTTTTTTATTCTCCTAAAAGTGTCCTTGATAGAGCAGAAATATTAATGAAATACAGCTTATCAATTTTTTCTTTGATTGATTATACCTTTGTGTTGTATCAAAAAGTCATTTCCAAAACCAGCAGTCATCTAGATTTCCTTCTATGTTATCTTCTAGAAGTTTTATTGCTTTGTGTTTTACATTCAGATTTGTGATCTATTCTGAGTTCATTTTTTATAAAGGGTATAAAGATTATGTCTAGAATTTTTGTATCTGTATGTCCATTTGTTCCAGAATCACTTGTTAAAAATTTAGACTATTTTTGCTCCATTGTATTGCCTCTGTTCCTTTGTCAAAGTTTAATTGACTGTATTCATGCAGTTCTTTTCTGGTCTTTCAATCCTGTTGCATTGACGTATTTGTCTACTTTTTTTGCCATTACCACAATGCTTTTATTACTGTACCATTAGAGTAAGTCTTGAGGTTGGGTAGTGTCAGTTCTCCAACTCTCTCTTCTCCTTTAATACTGTGTTGGCTATTCTGGGGTTTTTGACTCCTTATATAAACTTTAAAGTTTATGGGCATGGCTGGTTGGCTCAGTGGATAGAGTGTCAGCCTCGCATGTGGACATCCCGGGTTAATCCCTGGTCAGGACACATATGAGAAGTGACCGTTTCCTCCTCTTCCCCTCTCTCTCTCTCCCTTCTTTTTCTTCTCCTCTTGCAACCAGTGGCTCAGTTGGTTTGAGCATCAGCCTCAGGCACTAAGGATAGTTTCATTGATTTGAGCATCGGCCACAGACAGGGGTTGCTGGGTGGATCCCGGTTAGGGTGCATACAGGAGTCTATCTCCTCTCACATAAAAAAAGATTAATTAATTTAAAGAAATATATAGACTTTTCAGTTTATCAATATTCATAAAATAGTTTTGATTGGAATTGCATTGAATCTATAAATTAATTTGGGAAGGACTAACATCTTGACAATATCATGTCTTCATATATATGAACATGAAATATCTTACTACTTATTACTTCTTTTTTAAAGGTATTTGTTTTTCATTGAATTTATTGAGGTGACACTGCTTAACAAAATTATACAGGTTCCATATATACAACTCTGCAGCATATCTCTGTACCAGTATTCTGTTCACTGCCCCAAGTCAAGTCTCCACCCAGCATCATTTAACGCCTTCACACCTTCCTTCACTTCCCCCTCAGCAGGAAAAAGACAAAAAACAAAAAAAGAGAAAAAAACTCATTTACTTCTTTTGTATATCTTTTGTCAAAATTTAGAAGTTTTCCTCATAAATTTTGTACATATTACTTTTAGATTCATACCTAAGTATTTTATTTTGGAGGGTGCGATTATAAATGGAATTTCAAATTTTACTTTTTGTTCTGGCATATAGAAAAGCAATTTTTTTATATCAACTTTGTATCCTGAAACATTTATGTAATTGTTTATTAGTTCCAAAAGGGATTTTTGGCAGTTCTTTCAGATTTTCCATAGTCATATGATCTGTGAATATAGTTTTATTTCTTCCTTGTCAGTCATTATATTTTAATTTCCTTTTCTTGTCTTACTGCATTAACTTTTTTTTTTACCTAAATTCATTTTTATTTATTTATTCATTTCTTTTTAACTGAACTTATTGGGGTTATACTGGTTAAGAGGATTGTATAGGTCTCGGGCACACAATTCTACAACACATCGTCTGTGCACTGTGTTGTGTGTTCACCACCCAAGTCCAGTCTTCCTCTATCGCCGTCAGCCCCATATGCTCTCCTACACCTCCTCTCACCCACGCCCCCTAGCAGTCACCATACTTTTGTCCATGTTCACAAGTTTTTCTTTCTCTCTCTTTTTTCCTCAGTTCCTTCAACCCCTCTCACCCAGACCCCCACCACATAGATGGGTTATATTTATTTAAAAAATATTTTTAGTTCTTTAGTTTGAAATATGTATTTACAATTAATCTAAGTCTACTTTTATTTTATATTACGCCACTTGACAGGTAGTGAAAGTACCTTATAATGACAAAATAGTCCTAATCCCTTCCTGTTTTTCCTTGTATTATTGTTTTTGTTCATTTTAGTTATATGTAAGCATACATAAGCATATATATAGCTCACAAAAATTAGGGAATATTTCAAAATGGATATAAAGCTATAAAATATCCCCTAATTTTTGTGAGCAGTATATAATACATCAGCATCGATAATCAAATATTGTATATTGTTATTATTTGAACATACTGTTGTTTGTTGAATAAATTAAGAATAAGAGAAATAAAATTTTGTATTTTAGTTTCACATCTTATTCCTTTGATACTCTTTCTTTCTTTATGCAGATCTGAGTTTCTGACCTATATCACTTTCATCTTATTTAGTCAACTTCCTGCAAGACAGGCAGGTGTGCTGGCGACATATTTCCTCCATTTTATCTGAGAAGGTCTTTATTTCTCTTTCATTTTTTAAGAATAATTTTGTAGGATACAGAATTCTAGGTTTAGTTTATCCCCTACAATATAAATATGTCATTTACCTCTCTTTTAGTTTGTACAGGTTTTTGAGGAAAAGTTGATTATAATTTTTATCTTTCCTTCCCTATATATGAGGTTTTTTTCCTCTGGGATTTTTCAGGACTCTTTTCTTTATCTCAGATATTTACATCTTTAATATATGCCTTGATATAGGATGTATAACATTTATTCTGTTTTTGTGTTCTTTGAGATTTCTGAATCTGTGTTTTGGTGTTTGACATTAATTTGGGAGAAAAAAATCTGTTATTAGTTTTCAAATATATTTTTCTGATCCTTTCTATGTTCTTCTCTTTTGGGAATTGCTATTACATATATTATACAATTTTTGTGTTTGTCCCACTGTTCATGTATATTCTGTGTGTTTTTTTCAGTCATTTTTCTCTTTGCTTTTTAGTTTTAGAGACATCTATTGGGATAGTCTCAAGCTCAGATACTTTTTTTTGTTTTATTTTTCACAATTCTGACCTCTCTATTTATACTGACTATTCTTTTATGCTACCTATTTATCCATGAGAGTCTTTAGCATGTTAATCACAGTTCTTTATATACTAAATATCTGAGTCTGGGTCTGATGCTAAACCACTAAACCACTGCAAATGAAAACAGAAATAGTGGACCTAAGCAGAATTTTGCCTAAGGGCACAAATCACTCTGCCTTTATCCTCCTATTGGACAGAGAATAACAGTGACTTATAGCAAGGCTGCTTCAGAACCTTTGTTGGCAATAGGTTTACAGAGTTGTAAAATTTTTAAAAACAACTAGAGACATGGGATTTCAAACATACATGGTGGGGCAAAATATCTGTATGTTTGCACTACTAGAAAATAATATAATAATAAATAATAATATAAGAATAAACTCTGTTTTGCATACTCATAACTGTAATCTGTTTTTGCCCTGCCCTGTATTATTTCCCACCCTGCCTTTTAATATTTTATCCAGAGTAAGTAGTAAAATCTTTTAAATAAGAACCATCATGATGACCTATAGTACATAACCAAAATAATAATTTCAACTTTCTATGAAATATCAATAATAAATACTAGATTGATTATTACTAGCATGTGAATGAGCTTGTCTTGTCATTTTTGTCTACCTATCACTATTTTAGAACCAAATGCTTTTGTCTACTGATTTGCAAACTTTTTTAAACACATGAAAAACAGAAGATAAAGAAACCAAACACTATTAAGTCTTTCCAAATTGCTTCGTGAATAATTATTGGTAATTGACTGCAACCTTATATCTAAGGTGTTCACCCATTAGTTCTGGTTGTCATTCCACTTTCCAAGTATTTTATTTTGGAATTTTGCTGAGGAAACTCTTACCTTTTCTATTAGAATTGTCAGTCAACACATAGTAGCTATGTGTATAACACATCCTGAGGATGTGTAAACCAAAAAGAAATACATCTAGGTTCATTTTACAAAACCTTCTGATGACATCAGTGATAGTTACCAGGTCTTGGAAAATGTGTGATGGCTTTTTATAAGGCTAAATATGATCATTTGGTCCCAAAGTTGGATAGCTATTATCTTGCACTTTGAATTACCATTAGTTCCTTTCAATAAAAAGAATGCTGTGAAAAGGCAATTTTTCAGATTGACGTGAGGGGCTCATGATTGTTCCTTTTGGAACTTGCAGTCCAGAGATACAATAATGAGATGTCCTCTACACTTGCCAAGTTATGCTATATGATTTGGCTACTGCTAAGGGCAAATATGAGTGCCTCTGCTTTCCTGATACAGAATTTAACTAAAATTTCTGTAACCTTGGCCAATTGGGCATACTATACTCTAGTAATAAAGTTGCAATTACTCAGTGTTCCACATAAGGACGGCATTAAAATCTTGTCAGGAAACTTTCACGTGGCCAGGAAGAAGGGTCCTTCATGATGAGTGGAAAGGAAATATTTCCTGACACAGTTTGGAAACCAACTTACAGATAACTGCAACCAAAGTCTCTCAATCAGAATTTGCCAGAATCAGTATATACTTCACATAGTTACTCCATGTGATCCTGATGAGATGGGAAATTTGACTAAAGCTGAAGTACTTTGACAGTGTGTGTATCACTTCTTCTTTTAGGCTTGTTACATTTGTATGAAAATATTATACTGACAACATATAATCCTTCTAACTCTAGATACTCACATAAAGGGCAAATGATTTTCCAATAAAATAGAGTAGATGAAAAGCAGAATAGTTAGAGCTAGAGAACTCCATGAGTACCTCAAAGATTCCGTTATCTGTCCTTCCAATGCTTACAAGGCAGAATATTCTAACGGACTGGTGAAGATTAAGGACTTTTCACTGGACATTAGTCCCAAAGAAGTAAGGCAGTCTCCATTATGAAGGAGAGAGTTGATGATCAGAGCTTAGGGCAGATGTGTCTTTTTCTGGATGAACTCTGCTTTTTAAGAAGTCTTTCCCAAGGAGGAGGTATGATAATTCAGAACCCAGGTAACCATAAGTATATGTCTAATGGTTGATGAGTTCATAATTAATTAAAAGCTTGCTATTTGAAGAGCTAAGAAAACAGAAGTAACATTTAAAAATATAATTTAGTTAAGCCTGACCAGGTGGTGGCGCAGTGGATAGAGCATCAGACAAGGACACAGAGGACCCAGGTTCAAATTACCAAAGTCCATGATGGCGAACCTATGACATGCGTGACAGCACTGACACGCGTAGCCATTTTCGATGACACGCGGCCGCATACCAAAGAAGTATGGGGCCACATACCGAGAAGGATGTTTCATCCTTGGCTCCTGCATGGCCAGGTGCAGAGGCCGAGGATAAAACATTTGCTCTAGTGTAGACACTGTGCCAGAGGTCTGTAGGCCAAAACAACAGAACTCCGGCACAGAGCGTCTAGTTCTGGGACTTCCAGTTAGGCCTTTACGGGATCTTTGACCTCACTTCTGGCCTGCGGAGCAGGGAGCAGCAGAATGCCCCGGGAGGATGCATCTCTGGGGGCCCTGTGATCGCCATTACCAGCAACCACATAACCACAGCAACCATCATCCAATCTACTGTTCTGGGGTGTCGTGGATTTCTAATTGACCATCATTACTGAGATAAGTGAGGGGGAGGCTGGGAGAGGAGAGAGCCTGTGCTATGGGTGCCGTTTCCCACCATTAGAAATAGCAGCAGCCATCTTAATTTACATAAGATGCAACTTGCAGAATTTCAAGACAGCATTTGGGCTCAAGTGTTTGTCAACTTGAGGTCAAAGCTTGAGAATCTGGAAAGGTGCCGCTTGGAGAATCAAGAGGAGTGCCACTATGAACAGGAAATTTGGAGTGCCTGGAATTGATTACTAGACACTTTTAGCACCCTGAAAAATATAGCAATGACTTTACTCACAATTTTTCCCTCTACGTACTTTTGTGAGACCTTATTTTCAGCATTAAATAATATCAAAATCAACAAAAGAAACATTGACAGATGAAGTTAGTAGTGCTTGCTTGGGCTTGAAGTGTACAAAATACCAACTTTCAATTGAAGATTTAGCCAATGAAATTCAGCAACAAAAAAGTCACTAATAGGCAGGTTAGTTAAAGAATTCCCCCTCCCCCTCACTTATCTTAGTTCACGGCACCCCACACAAGTTAAATAATATCAAGACCAACAAAAGAAACCGACTGACAGATGAACAAAGAAGTCACTAAGCAGGTAAGTTAAATAATTAGTTTTTGGTTTATTAAATACAGTTATATATTACAATTATACATTTTTGTTATTTAAACTATAAATATCACAAAATTATGATTTTTTTTCTCCAAGTGACACACCACCCGAGTTATGCTTGGTTTTTTGGCGAATTTTGACACACAAGCTCAAAAGATTGCCCATCACTGCCCAAGGTCACCAGTTGAGTGCAGTCTTATCTGGTTTGAGCACAGTTCACCAGCTTGAACCTAAGGTGACTGGCTCGAGGAAGGAGTACCTCAGTCTGCTGTAGCCCCCCAGTCAAGGCACATATGAGAAAGCAATCAATAAACAAGTAAGATGTTGGAACAAAGAATTGATGCTTCTCATCTCTCTCTTCCTGTCTGTCTGTCCCTACCTGTGCCTCTACCTATCTCTCTGTCTCTGTCACAATAAATAAAAAATAAATAAATAAATATCTTAAAAAACATAATTTAGTTAAAATTGTGGAAAATTTTTGGCTTCTATATACAATCTTATAGGTAAGAAATGGTTATCAGTAGGATTAACTCATAATATATATACTTCCAAAGAATTTAATGTTTCAACTTTTGTTTATTAAAACATTTTTTTTACTTAATGAATATGTTATTACTACTCTTCAGCAAATATTTCCATCTCTTTGTTTCTTAGAAATATACTTCTTGGCCCTTTTATGAGCAGAATAAACGTGTGAGTAGTTTTGGCCAATGAATTGTGTGCAGGAGGGATGTGTGTTACTTCCAGAATATTTGATGCCTGATCCAGAGTTTCTTTTGTTGTTGATCCAGACTTTTCTTTCTAATGTCTTACCCTTCATCTGCTTGGCTCTAAGATAGGAATGATGCACAACAGGATCATGACCACCTTAGATGGACATGTAACAGAAATTGAGTAAACTCTATCATTTAGGGCCACTAAGACTTTAGAGTTGTTTGACCAATCACAATTTAGCCTGTACTGAAATGGGTGAAGGAATAGTTTTCATTTTTTTTAATGTCATTACATATGAAGACACTGTGGTCTAAAATTTGTAAACTATTTTAGAATTTAAAATTTAAGAGGAACCTCAGTGTTAAACAGCCCATGTAGTTGCCTGGCAACTCAATTTTAGTTATCTTGGATCTTTTATAATGATTGAATTCTTCTTGAGAGAATTAAGTCCCAAATGTTGTTTAATTCCTATTCTGAAAAAATGTCTGCCAATGCTTTAAATATAAGATAAATATATCTCAAATTAAATTGATGGGGCTTGGTAACTGATTGAGTGTAGTAGGTGAAGTAGAGGGAAGTGTCAGGCTTGACTCAGGTTTTTTATTCTATGCCTGGATTGATCGGCAATGTCTCTCACTGAGAAGGAACATTGGCAGAGAACCAGTGTTTTTAATGAAGATTGTAAATGCACTTTGGACATGTTGATTTTGAATTATCTGAGACATCAAAGAGGAGATGTTAAGATGCTAATTAGATAGGAAAGTCTGGACCTCAAAGGAGATATAAGAAATGTTTCAGTGTAGCAGGGGATGAGGATATTATTTTTTAAAAATACGATGCAGTTTGCAGGGATTTTGGAGACAGTAGATCTAGGCTGTGTAGCTGGTGGTCACTATACGCTTGGTATTGGTCTAGCAGCAGCTGCAGCCTCTAGGGATCATCAGGTCATGAGGCCTAGGAAAATGTCCTAATACAAATGTTGATATTCTGTAGCAGGGGTCAGCAAACTGTCAAAGGCAAGATAGTAAACATTTTAGGTTTTTTGTGTCAAGAGGCAAGTCAGGATATTCTATAAGTACTTGTGTAAGTAACCATTAACAATATAACCATTTCAACATTTATAAAGGTGTATAAACTCTGTATAGACCATTCTTAGTAGCCAGGACAAAATTAGCAGGTCTGATTTGCTCTACAGGCATAGTATACTTATTCCTATAGGATTCAAATATTTTGTGCTGTGTCTACATTATTTCTAGTAATTCAGGCTAGCATCCAAAATATGGCTTGGTCAGATATATTGGAACACCAGTATTCTCAGAGCTCTGTTTATTTAGACTTGTACAACTCTAGATGATCCGACAGATTAAAATTTTGATTAGGTTGATTTTTCCCTGCACTAATAAAGACAAAATTACATCTATTAAAGTCAGGTCATCAACAAATGGCATTTATTGAAACTGTTCTGGAAATGTCAGAAGTCCCACTCGAGACAAAGAATCATTACAGCAAATAGTTTCTGATATTTTACAGTTCTCTGATTCAGAAAGAACCCAATCTAGCTGAACAAGTTAAATTATTCAGGAAAATACACTATTAATTGAAAAGAAAATATAAAAGCATAGTTCAGGGATAAATTTTGTCTTGCAGTTAGAGGCTCTATAATAATTGCCTGGTCAGTCAGTACGAAGCCTTTGAGAATTTCTTTTATATGATTTGTAGAAAAACTTCCAACAGATGGGATAAAGGCTTTATTTAGTAATTGAAAGAGTTGTTAACCCCCAAAGGACTAGGTCATTCAGTCAGACAAACCCATTCTTTTGAGGCCCTGCATAATTGCTTCTCTGGATGTCCAATAATCATCAGGCCATGTGGGTGTTTTTAATGTCAGGCTAATTCTGGAAAGAGTTCAGTAAGTTTAGTCAATTTTAATTGGGTTAAATTTTCCACTGTGTATGTATCTCTTTAATTATCAAAATGTCATCCTTATTGGGAAATAAGGCTGTAGTCATCAGTCTTATCTGCCTTACAGAATTTGAGTTGTTGCCCGCATTGGGTTTGTCACCTATATGGGGTGGTGTTGCTTTTGATGTCCTGAGCAGTGATTCCCAATATCAAGATATTTCTCCATTAGTTTTGTTTATGTATGCTCCTCTATGGATATAGTACATGTCTAGCATTTCTGTTGTGGGTGATATATAACTAGTATTTTAAACTTTAAATTTTATTTGTATGGCAGAAAGTAATATAAAATTTAGTTATGGACAAGCAGTACAAAAATTTGGAAAGTTTTCAACAGAGAAACTTGAAATTTTTTTACATCCTACATCAGAATTCTGATTTTGAAAAGTAATGGAGAAGATCTAGTTTACTGAGTTGTTTAGTAAGCATGTTTCAGCATATTAATTTGATTTAAATATATAATTAGCATTTTTCTTGACAGATTATTTTAGTAAGAGTTTAAGAAACTGATGTAAGGTTAAAGTCCTTTGAAATAATTGCCTCCACTTTCATTTATGGAAATAAATGAAAAAGCCTTTCTCAATAGTTGACAAGTAATAAATTCACAGTGTTTTATAACAATGTTCCCTAGGTTAGCTATTATATTGTATCAATTCTTGAGGCACATTTTATTTTTTTCACTTTTTAACCTCTTTGGAATTGGGATACATACATCCTAGCATATTATGGTATAATTGGAAGTATAGAATTATATAAAATGATAGTGCTTCTTGAAATATATGGTGTCATAGATTCAATAAAACAAAGAGCTTCTGAATTACTCTGGAAAGAAGTAGCAAGTAGAAACAAATCATAAATAAGAACAGTTATCATTTGGGGATGTAGAACTCTACTAATAACACTCTGAATAAATTCATTCTTAACATCAGTATTCATTGGTGGCCTATATTATAGATTAAGCTAGAAAATAAATTCTAAAAAAGGTATATTATACCATCATTGATTTCTAAAAAAATTACAGTATGTTCTGGAAGACTAAGGATAAAAATATGCAGAAATGAAACATGCATTATCTAGTTATTTTATTTTTAAAAATGTGTGTGTGTGTGTGTGTGTGTGTGTAGATTAGCTGTTATAAATCAGCTGAGTCACTTGAAATCTTAACATGGTGATCACACCTAACATTCAGTGCTTACTATATAGACTGTAGGAACTATGTAAAATTAAAAAAAAATATGATGCTATTTTATGTAGATCTTGACACTCTTCATTTATGGGTACTTTATTAGTTTGTAGCTTTTTGGGGTTTTCTAGAAAAAATAATGTAGAAAATACATTTGATAAAATATATAGTGTAAATTAAAGTATTACAAGTATTATAATAGTAATATAGTATATAGCAGATTAAATGCTTTTATGAACATTAATTCATAAGAACTCTGGGATTCTATGTTTTTGAACACTGCTTTAAAATCTGTAAATGAACACCTACTTCATTGCCCTTAAAGTAATCAGTTTCAGAATAACATGGTCTCAATTTTGCTCACAAATGATAGTGCTGGAAAAAGAAGTTATTTATTTACATATTAAATTTAATTAAGTTTATCTGATGATTAAAATTCACATAGTTTTTACTCATCAAAACTACTTTGGCATTAAATTATTACCTAAACAGTGTGTATAGGTATTAAAACATTTTTTTTTTTCATTTTTCTGAAGCTGGAAACAGGGAGAGACAGTCAGACAGACTCCCGCATGCGCCCGACCGGGATACACCCGGCACGCCCACCAGGGGCGATGCTCTGCCCACCAGGGGCGATGCTCTGCCCATTCTGGGTGTCGCCATGTTGCGACCAGAGCCACTCTAGCGCCTGGGGCAGAAGCCACAGAGCCATCCCCAGCGCCCGGGCCATCTTTGCTCCAATGGAGCCTTGGCTGCGGGAGGGGAAGAGAGAGACAGAGAGGGAAAGTGCGGTGGAGGGGTGGAGAAGCAAATGGGCGCTTCTCCTATGTGCCCTGGCTGGGAATCGAACCCAGGTCCTCTGCACGCTAGGCCGATGCTCTACCGCTGAGTCAACTGGCCAGGGCTTTAAAACATTTTTTGAAATAATTTTTTGAAATTTCATTTTATTGTTTTTTATTAATTTTTTAAATTTATTGTGTTAACATGGATTCAAGACTTCAACTCAATATAACACCCTCAACCCCCAACAATGTGTATCCCAGTATATCCCCCTTTTCCCCCTCCCCCTACATCCCTCCTCCTTCCTCTTCCTAGGATTTGCTGTCCTGTTATCTGTGTCTGTGTGCTATGTACACATAATTTGGCTAATCTCTTCACCTATTTTGACCCCATCTGCTCATCCCCCTTCCCTCTGCTCCCTGTGACCCTGCCTCTTCCTCTATTCTGTTGTTCAGTTTACCATGTTCATTAGATTCCACATATAAGTGAGATCATCTGTTATTTGTCTTTCTCTTCCTGGCTTATTTCACTTAGAATAATAACCTCCAGGTCCATCCATGATATTGCAAAAGGTAAAATTTCCTTCTTTTTCACAGATGCATGGTATTCCATTGTATAATGTACCACAGCTTTTTAATCCACTCGTCCACTGATGGACACTTGGGCTGTTTCCAGATCTTGGCTATTGTAAACAATGCTTCAATAAACATGGCTGTGCATATCATCTTTTGAATTAGTGTTTTGGGATTCTTAGGATATATTCCTAGAAGTTGGATAGCTGGATCAAAAGGCATTTCCATTTTTAATTTTTTGAGGAAATGCCATACTGTTTTCTACAGTGACTGCAAAAGTCTGCATTCCCACCAGCAATGCAGGAGGGTTCCCTTTTCTCCACATCCTCGCCAGCACTTGTTATGTGTTGATTTTTTAATGAGAACCATTCTGACAGGTGTGAGGTGGTACCTCATTGTGGTTTTAATTAGTGTGTGATTAGTGACATTGAACACTTTTTCATGTTTATTGACAATCTGTATATCCTCTTTGAGAAGTGTCTATTCAGTTCCTTTGCCTATTTTTAATTGGATTGTATATTTTTCTGGTATTGAGTTTTAGAAGTTCTTTATAAATTTTGGGTATTAATCCCTTATCAGATGTATCAGCAAATATGTTCTCCCATTGAGTGGGTTGTCTTTTTATTTTGTTAATGGTGTCTTTTGCTGTGTGCAAAAGCTTTTTAGTTTAATGTAGTCCTATTTGTTTATTTTGTCAATTATTCACTTGACTACAGAGATATATCAGCAAAATATTGCTATGAGAGATATTAGAGAGTTTATTGGCTATACTTTCTTTCAAGATTTTTTTTTACAGAGACAGAGAGAGAGTCAGAAAGAGGGATAGATAGGAACAGACAGACAGGAATGGAGAGAGATGAAAAGCACCAATCATCAGTTTTTCGTTGCGACACCTTGGTTGTTCATTGATTGCTTTCTCATATGTGCCTTGACCATGGGCCTTTACCAGACTGAGTAACCCTTGCTTGAGCCAGTGACCTTGGGTCCAAGCTGGCGAGCTTTGCTCAAACCAGAGGAGCCCACGCTCAAGCTGGCAACCTCAGGGTCTCGAACCTGGGTCCTTCTGCATCCCAGTCCAATGCTCTATCCACTGTGCCACTGCCTGGTCAGGCTCTTTCAAGATTTTTATGGTTTTGTGACTTAACATTTAAATCTTATTCATTTTGAGTTTGTTTTTGTGAATGCTGTAAATTGGTAGTCTAGTTTTATGTTTGCATGTACCCGTCTAATTTTCCAACACCATTTAAGGAGACTGTCTTTACTCCATTGAATACTTTTGCCTCCTTTGTCAAATATCAGTTGACTGTGAAGACATGAGTTTATTTATGGTTTCTCTGTTCTGTTGCATTAATCTGTATGCTTGTTCTTATGCCATTACCAAGCTGTTTTGATTACAATTGCCTTGTAGTGTAACTAGGTATCAGTAAGTGTGATACCTCCCACTTTGTTCTTCATTTTCAAGATTACTGAGGTTACTGGGGTTCTTTTTGGTTCCATAGAAGTTTTTGAAATATTTTCTCTAGATCTGTGAATTATGCCATTGGTATTTTAATAAGAATTGCATTGAATCTATAGATTGTTTTGTGTAGTATGGACATTTTTATGGTATTAATTCTTCCAACCATAAACACAGTACATGCTTCCACTTGTTTTTATCTTCCTGATTTCTTTTTTCAATGTCTTATAATTTTACGAATACAACTCTTTCACCTTCTTGGTTAAATTTATTCCTAGGTACTTTATTTTTTGTTGTCATTGTTACAAATGTATCTAGAAAATGTACCATGAGCACTTGAAAAGAATGTATATTCTTCTCTTTTGGGGTGACATGTTCTGAAGGTATTAGTTAAATCCAGTTAATCTAGTGTGTCATATAAGGCTGCTGTTTCTGTGTTAATTTTCTGTCTGGAGGATCTATCCATTGAGGTCAGTGGGGTATTAAAATCCTCTACTATTCTAGCTATCAATCTCACCCTTTATATTCATCAAAACCTGCTTTATATATTTAGGTGCTCCTATATTGGGTACTTAAATATTTACAATGGTTATATCCTCCTGTTGAATTGCTCCCTTTATCATTATGTAATGATCTTCTTTGTCCCTTACTATAGCCTTTGTTTTAAAGGTTATTTTGTCAGATATAAGTATTGCTATGCCAGCTTTTTTTGTTTTTTCATTTCTATATGCATGAAATTTTTTTTCCATCCTTCACTTTCAGTCTATGTATATCATCTGTTCTTATCCATGCAGCTACCCTACACCTTTTGATTGGAGCATTTAGTTCATTTACATTTAAGATTATTGTTGATATTTACTTATTTATTGACATTTTATTCTTTAATTCTACAATCCTCTTTCTCTTGATTCATATTTTACTTTTCTCTTTTTACAGCAGGCTCCTTAACATTTCTTGTAGTACTGGTTTGGTTGTAATGAATTCCTTGAGTCTTTTTTTATTTGAGAACCTTATTATTTTTCCTTCAATTTTAAATGATGACCTTGGTGGATAAAGTAGTCTTGGTTGTAGGTTCTTTTTCGCAACACTTTGAATATTTCTTGCCAATCCCTTCTGGCCTCAGGTGTTTCTGTTGAGAAATCAGATGTTATCCTTGTGGGGGCTCCTCTGAAGGTAATTAACTGCTTTTCTCTTGAGTTCTTGGTATTCTTTCTTTGTCTCTTAACTTTGACATTTTAATTATGATGTGTCTTTATGTAGGCCTCCTTGGGTTCATCTTTAATGGGACTCTCTGTGCTTCTTGAACTTGTGTGAGTTTTTCCTTCATCAATTTAGGGAATTTTTCAGCTATGATTTCTTCAGACATGTTCTCTATCCTTTGTTGTTCTCTTCTCCTTCAGGAACCCCTATGATATGGATGTTGTTTCTTTTCATGTTGTCACAGGGGTCTCTTAGAGTTTCTTGAGTCTTTTTTGAGCCTCTTTTCTTTTTGCTGCTCTGTTTCTGTGCTTATGTTTATCTTGTCCTCCAAATCACTGATTCAGTCCTCTACTTTACCCAGCATGCTATTGATTCCTTCTAGTGCAGTCTACATTTCTAATATTGTATTTATCATTTCTGACTGGTTCTTTTTTATGATTTTAATGTCCTCTTTGATGCTTGCTATCTCTTTAAGTTCTCATTGTGACCATCCATTGTTGCTCTAAGATCTTTGAGCACCCTAAAAATCATTATTTTAAACTCTGCATCTGGTAGTTCCATTTCATTTAGATCTTTTTCTGGAGATTTCACTTGTTGATTCATTTGGATCATATTTCCCAGTCTGCTTATTTTGTCTGTGTATTAGGTAGTGCTGTCTGACTTTGAAATTTGTTATGGTATCTTTATGAGGAAGATGGGCTTAGTGACACTGATCTCCAGGCCACCCAAGTTTCTTGCTCTAGTAATGCTTCTTAATAGTAGTATTTAGCCTCCTGTTATATATGAGCATTGAATGCAGTTGGTCCTTTCATGTGTGCCATTATTGCTTCAGGCTGGCTGGCTTTAAGGATCAACCTCAATCCTGTGTATTAGACTCTGTGCACTGTCTGTTCTGTTGGGTGTATTTATTCTCCACAGTGTCTGGTACCTGCTGGACTCATCCTTTGGGCATTTTGTTTGTGTAGCTAGCTGAGTCTAGCATTGGTGCTGTCTGCCACCTATTACTGATTGTGTTGGTTCTTGGTCTTCTTGGCTTGCCATCAGCCATTGTATATAACCTGCCATGGGCTACCTGTCTGGAGCTCCTGCTCTGTTTGCTGCTTGTGTCTGCATTTTCTGTGCCTGGGTAATGTGGGAGGGGCCAACCTGTGTATAAGGATTAGCTTCCTCTTGTTTAGAGATGACAGCACCTGCATAAAAGCTCCAAGCTCCATAAGATTTGTTTTCACTTTTCAGCTGCTCCACCACCTCTTGCCGCTGCCTCGTCTTCTCAAAGAGTCTTCTGTAGAAAGACTGTAGTATGGGCTCAGACAGGCCTCACCCCACCAACTCCTCTATGGGTTGCAAGCTTGGTAGGTTTGTTGCAGGAAGCGACAGCTAATGGAGGATAAGACACTCAGACAACTTGATTAATAGAGGAAGGAGAATTTATTACTAGCCAGCAGAGCACATGAAGTTAGTAGCAACAAAGCATGAGTTCCCCAATTAGATTTTATTACAGGTTATATACCTTTACAGTATCTAAGCAATGAGTGCATGATTCCTTTGTTTAGGGTTCCCAGAACTCAAGGAGAGGGAAGGGGGAGTTTCAGTGGGGTCAGCAAGGGGGAAGAGGTTTCCAGATCACTGGTTATAGCTATATACATATCCTACTTTTCTTGCTTTATGTTGCAAGCAGCTCCAAGCAACTGTTTAGAGAACTATGGAATGTAGTTAATTTATAACTGGCTTACTCAGTTATCCCTGCTGGCTCCTTTCCCTTGTATTCTTCTGGTTTCTCCCCTCTCAAAGGAGAAAGGAGGCTTGCTCCCTCTTCAGTTTAGGGTAACTGAGGATAGGAATACAATGTTAGTGGGACCTCCTACTTCAGAGATCTCTTGGTTAGGTGCTTAGTACAAAAAAAGTTACCTCTACTCCAGAGTCTAATCCCTTATTCACTTCTGGATACTCCAATTCTATTTTTCCCCAATGAGATGAGCAGCAGGTTCAGATTGGATGGGGCCAACAGCCCTTCTGTAGAAGATCTTCCAGCTGGGGAATCCTAGTCTCAGAGAGGAAGACCAAGAGAGTCCTTCCTTGCAGTTGACAGTGCCCCCCCAAATGGCTAAGCCCCTCAACCTGACCAAACAATAGGCTCAAGGAGACCCACACCTTGAATGTCCATGCTCCAAACCTGTCCCCTTTCCCCCTGTGGAACCTAGCCCAATGGAGTAGAATATCCAGCACCCAGGCCAACTGACTGTGAACCTCCATCCTGTCCAATGAGTGGGAGCCACTGTTTGCCGGTGCTGACCACAGAAAGTGGAATTCGCCGTAACTGGGCCCAGTGTCCGAGCAGCCCTCCCTTAGGACACAGCATCAGCAAGAGTCATTAGGTCCTGAACTGATACTCTCCACTGCTGGTTTTTGGATGTTCCAGTCCTGGGCCTCCCTGGAGGGAACTTGGTGCAGAGCAGTGGGGGACACTACCTCAACAACCTTCTTAGAGCTACAAGCAATCCAGAGTTTGTGGCTGCCTCTGCTGAGCTCAGGTGCACATGTAAATACCAAACAATACACCTAGGCAGGCTTTTACCCACACTGGGCCTAGGGGAAGGTCAGCAAAAGGCCAAGGTTCCCTGAGCTCCTCCTCTCTCTGCTGCCTGCTTTTGGGGCTTGGCCACTGGCATAAAACCTCTAGTGGAGTCTAGAGCCTGGGGCAATTCAGGGATTTGGAAGGGTGGTGGGTGTGGCTCTGCCCTCATCCCCAGCTGTCAGTCTGTCCAGACTTTTTCACAGAACTCAGTAGGGTGTGGCCCCAGGAGTCCAATGGGTGTGGCCTCTGAGACCTAGAAGTGTGGTCTGGACAGTTTCTACTGAGTCACCATGAGGCAGAAGCACCAATCATAGTCTTAGGAAAATGTGGAAAAACTCTCTGGCTTCAACGCCATAAAACTGAGTCACTGATGGGCCCCCTGCTTCCTGGCTGACTTCTCTTCTCAGAATGCCTGGCCTACATAAGGTAGGGCAGGAGAGAGTTCCAAGTGTGGGACAGTTGCTTTCCCCCAGGCTGATGCCAAAGGAGATTGCTCCACCCAAGAAAGATGGTGCCTGCAGTATTGGAGAATTACTCGGAACAGGGGCTTTGGTGGCTATCCCCCAGGTGTATCTCCCTGGGACACCAACTTCACATTCTCCTCACACAACTCTAGTCCTCTCAGCTTTCCCCCACCAGAGCCGTAGGTAAGTGGCTTTGAACAAGACTTTCTGCAGTGGCCCTTTATGAAGGAGCCTGTGTCTCTGAGAGCTCCTGTCTCTTTCTTGCAGATAGGAATCCAGCTCTTCTCACATCCAAATGCTGTGTGGCACCTCTTCTAGGCTCTGGGGCTCTAGTCTGGCCACCCAGCCTGGGGCCTAGGACCCTCCTCTCTCAGGGTGACCCTCCTTTCTCAGGGCGACCCTCCCCATAGTGAGATTCCCTCCAGACCCTCTGCCACTGGTCACTCCTGGGACTGGGGCAGACACCCTCTGCTTCTCCGCCCTTCTTATCTGTCTTGGTGTGGCTGCTTCTGTGATTCTTAGTTATGGGTACCTCTTCCGTTTAGTCCAAAGTTGGCTTTTCAAGGTAATTGTTTTTTGTTTGTTTGTTTATTTGTTTTTACAGTGACAGAGAGTCAGAGAGAGGGATGGATAGGGACAGACAGACAGGAACAGAGAGAGATGAGAAGCATCAATCATTAGTTTTTTGTTGCGACACCTTAGTTGTTCATTGATTGCTTTCTCATATGTGCCTTAACCATGGGGCTGCAGTAGACCAAGTAACCCCTTGCTCGAGCCAGCGACCTTGGGTCCAAGCTGGTGAGCTTTGCTCAAACCAGATGAGCCTGCACTCAAGCTGGCGACCTCGGGGGTCTTGAACCTGGGTCCTCCGCATCCCAGTCTGATGCTCTATCCACTGCGCAACTGCCTGGTCAGGCAAGGTAATTGTTTTTAAATTAAGTTATACAGTGGTGCCTTGAGGTACGAGCAGACCAACATACAATTTTTTTTTTTAAGATACGAGCTGTGACTCAGTCCATATTTTTGTTTGAGATCCAAGTGAAATTCCGAGATATGAGTCAGAATCAACTGGTTATGTTTCAGCTCTATTTTTATTTTTTTTTTATTTTTCTGAAGCTGGAAACGGGGATAGACAGTCAGACAGACTCCCGCATGTGTCCGACCGGGATCACCCGGCACGCCCACCAAGGGTGACGCTCTGCCCACCAGGGGGCGATGCTATGCCCCTCCGGGGTGTCGCTCTGTTGTGACCAGAGTCACTCTAGCGCCTGGGGCAGAGGCCAAGGAGCCATCCCCAGTGCCCGGGCCATCTTTGCTCCAATGGTTCCTCTCTGTGGGAGGGGAAGAGAGAGACAGAGAGGAAGGAGGGGGGGTGGAGAAGCAGATGGGTGCTTCTCCTGTGTGCCCTGGCCGGGAATCAAACCTGGGACTTCTGCATGCCAGGCCGATGCTCTACCACTGAGCCAACCGGCCAGGGCCTTTTTCAGCTTTTAATGATACTTGTCACATTTCTGTAACATTTTTAAAGGCAGGCAAAAGCAAACCTTTTTGGATAGATTTTTATTCTAAAGTCCTGCAAATGAAAGTGCCAAAACTGCAGCCAAAAAGGCAAAACCAGGTGATGATGATTAAATGAAAAATACATAATGTTATGCTTAGGTTAAGTTTAAAGTTAAGAAAGTGCATTTTTTTACAATCAAGATTTTGTGGTTTCATTTTAAGTAAAGAAAGTACAGTTTTAGTTTTATTTAAAGTAAAGAAAATGCAGTTTTAGTTTACATTTAGTGTTAAGAAAGTGCAGTTTTAGTTTATCTGTCAACAGTGCCTGCATCCCTTCCTCCCTCTCTCCTCCTCCGACATTCACCTTCATTAGCCACACTCGTCTGTCTCCAAGGTATGAATACAGTACTAAATAACACTTTTTCTTTTATTTCATATATTTTGTTATGCATTAGTAAAATATACATGTTTGTTTCTTAATTTAAAACATGTCTTTTTTCATAATTTGAGATGGTTTGGGGATGTTTCACAGGGCTGGAATGGATTAAATCTATTTCAGTAATTTAAATGGGAGAAATTTGTTTGATATACGAGTTGACTGACTTATGAGCTCGGTTACAGAATGAATTAAACTCATATCTCAAGGTACCACTGTAATTCCATTTGGCCCTGGGAGGTGGCAGTAGAAATGTCTGCCTACTCTGTCACCCTCTTGGAATCAGATATTAAAACTGAAGTCAGATGTACAAGGGGTCTAGCAGGAGGATTTGGGCAAGCTCCTTCAGAGGGAGACAGACCACATTCACCTCCATTTCTGAAGAGAACAGGAAGCTCTCCCTGAGCTTCATGTGTTTGAATGAGAATTTCCCTAAGAACTCATTAGGGCAGTTATGCATTTCTAGCCCTCCAGGTGAGACAGCTAAAATTAAGTCCCACATATGTGCTGTTTCTTCAACTATCAATGTAGCTTTTAAAATATAAGATTATAGAGAAATATGACTTGAAGCTACTGTCTCTTATTTTGAGTTAACACAAATGCCATATATGAAGTCATTTCATAAAATACTTTTAGTGTCTATGATATTGCACTTATTTTCCATTATAATTAAGGAAATTAAGAACAAATCTGATTATTGATTAGTCTATGATTTAATGTGATTGAAGTTCTATTCTGGTAACTTAAAAGATTAAGTGAAAGAGTAAAATGTATATTGAAAAAAACCTCAAGATTCATCTTTTATTTGTTAGAGTCTATTGAAAGTTTTTTTTTAATTTACCCAATGTTTGCAACAGTGATCTAATTCATAGCTACTTTTGATAAATATCTTTTATTTCTGCAAGTCTGTCTTTCAAATATACATTTAATTGTTACTAATTATTATTATTTAAAAAATAAAAATTCTGCCTGACAAGGCGGTGGCGCAGTGGATAGAGTGACGGATTGGGACACAGAGGACCCAGGTTCAAAACTCTGAGCTTGAGTGTTGGCTCATCTGGTTTGACCACAGCTCACCACCTTGAACTGAAGCTCGCTGGCTTGAGCAAGAGGTCACTTGTTCTGCTGTAGCCTCCTGGTCAAGGCACATATAAGAAAGCAATCAATGAGCAATTAAGGTGCCACAACAAAGAATTGATGCTTCTCATCTTCTCATCTCTCTCCCTTCCTGTCTGCCTGTCCTTATCTGGCCCTCTCTCTGTTTCTGTCACAAAACAAAAAAACAAACAAAAATAAAAGTCTGTCCCTCAATTTCAAACCTAATTTTTCTAAAATAAAAACTATTTTGATTTATGTGAGCCCATATGGTTATTTTATTTGGAGAGAAATTCTATCTGAATGGCAACTAGACATTAACCTTCACAACTTTAAAGAAATGTCCTGGAAAACAATTCAGTAGGCCCATATTATCATTACATCAATACAACAGTGAGAGGATGTTTAATGGGAGCAGTCCAACAAAAGGTTAGAAAACTAATAAATATTGAGGCTAGAGTCCGTGGCTAATTAAAATCACACAAACAGAAAATCAGATATCCAAACCTCCACATTTATAGTGCGCCTTTTAAAATTCAAAACCCAATGATCCTAGCCTTTAAAGAATAAATAAAAATGGATGGATAGATAGATCCTAGGTTTGTATAAAATTTTTACATACATGGGAATACAGTATATACAAGATAACTTTCACTTAAAAAGTTATTTGGAGTTTTTTCTATACCTGTTTCATTTTTAAAGTACCTTTCTAGTATTCCAGTCTGTAAAGATAATATATTTATCCAGTCATGTAATGAAAAATAATTAGCTTGTTGCAATGGTTTGTAATAAAAATTTTTTTGTGAAATGACACAATGAACATAATTTAGTGTGTATATGTGTATATCTATATGTGTTCAAATATAAAATACAGCTTTATAAGTAAAAGTAAGTAAAGTGTATGTACATTTAAAATTTTTATATTTTTATCAATAATAAATAATGTTTCTATTTTCCTCATAATTTTCAACACAATAGATAAAATCATTATTGTAACTTTAAAGAGTGATTTTATGTACCTTTAATTATAATGAAGGTTATTTGAGTATTTTTTGTTTGTTTTGTTTTTCAATGAGAGAGAGACAGAGGCAGACAGACCTTACAGTAAGGGAGAGAGATGAAAAGCATCAACTCGGAGTGGCATAATGTTAGTTGTTAATTGATTGCTTTTCATATATGACTGGACGGGGTTGACTCCATGACCACTGGATCATGTCTATGAACATACACTCACATTGATGACTCTGCGCTAAAGCTGGTTGAGACTGCAATCAAGCCTATGACCTCTAGTATTAAAGCCTGGGTCCTCAGTAGCCCAGGTCAATGCTCTATGTACTACACCACTGCTGGTTAGTCAATTATTTGTATTTTTTAGGTGAAACTCTTCAAGGTTGTTTATTTTCTTAGGTTTATTTTTCTTTATTTTTGTTTTTTTTAGGTATTATTTCCCCGGACCTTTTTGTACACTAAGGAAATTAACCTTCATCTCTGATATGAGTAAAGCTATTTCTCTGTTGTTTTGTAGACAATTCACGAAAGCAGACATGCCAGGTGTTAGAAAGGGAGGATGGATATGACGATAAAGATGACATGAGAAAACTGCTGAGGAGACAGAGTCTCTGTGTATTGTTTGTAATGATGACAATGCAAATCTATACAAGTGATAAAATGCCCTAATCATACATAAAATCCTACAGGAAAGTATACATGAAAAAAATAGTAAATCTGAGTAGGGTCTGCCCTCAGGTTTAATGCAGTGTTCCTGTCAGTGTCCTGGATGTGATACTACTGTTCTTAACGTTAGGAGAAGCTGGGTGATGGGGACCTGGGATGTCTCTGGACTATTTCTCCCACGCCTTGTGAGTTTATGATATTTCAAAAAATTAAAAAAATTTAAATCTCAACAAATCTCAAATTATATAAACTGAAAATAAAACCTACCTAGATACATCACATTCAAACCAATAATCAAAGGTTTTAAAAAATGTCAAAAATGAATGAAATAAAAGTTTCCTATAACTATTCTAGACCCTCTATTAGATGCTTTTACTTGTGCCTTCTTACCCTCACACTTAGTTTTATTTCAGGTATTATGGCCTCCAAGTTCAAGATGAGATGTGTTGATTCATAAAGTAGATAAAGCTACTAAGGAATCTAAACCCATGTCTACTACTCTATGGAACTTGATTTTGCTTTGAAGTCATTTGGCTTGCAGACCCAAACATTTTATTTATTTATTTATTTTTTACAGAGACAGAGAGTGAGTCAGAGAGAAGGATAGACAGGGACAGACAGACAGGAATGGAGAGAGATGAGAAGCATAAATCATTAGTTTTTCATTGTACGTTGCAACACCTTAGTTGTTCATTGATTTCTTTCTCATATGTGCCTTGACTGTGGTCCTTCAGCAGACTGAGTAACCCCTTGCTTGAGCCAGCGACCTTGGGTCAAAGCTGGTGAGCTTTGCTCAAACCAGATGAGGTCTGCACTCAAGCTGGCGACCTCGGGGTCTTGAACCTGGGTCCTTCCGCATCCCAGTCCGACGCTCTATCCACTGCGCCACCTCCTGGTCAGGCCAGACCCAAACATTTTAAATGCCCCATCCTAATTAATCAAGAACATTGAGTGTGAGTATATCCCTTATGTTTCAAAATAAAGTTAGAGGAATATAATGTTACTCCTTTCAAGATTAGATCATTCTAACTATTTTTTAATAAATTTTTATTAATGTTAATGGGATGACATTAATAAATCAGGGTACATATATTCAAAGAAAACATGTCTAGGTTATTTTGTCATTAAATTATGTTGCATACCCCTCGCCCATAGTCAGATTGTCCTCCGTCACCCTCTATCTAGTTCTCTGTGCCCCTCCCCCTCCCCCTAACTCTCTCCCTCCCTCCTTCCTCTGTCCTACCTCCCCCCACACCTGGTAACCACCACACTCTTGTCCATGTCTCTTAGTCTCGTTTTTATGTTCCACCAATATATGGAATCATGTAGTTCTTGTTTTTTTCTGATTTACTTATTTCACTCCGTATAATGTTATCAAGATCCCACCATTTTGCTGTAAATGATCTGATGGCATCATTTCTTATGGCTGAGTAGTATTCCATAGTGTATATGTGCCACATCTTCTTTATCCAGTCTTCTATTGAAGGGCTTTTTGGTTGTTTCCATGTCTTGGCCACTGTGAACAGTGCTGCAATGAACATGGGGCTACATGTGTCTTTACGTATTAATGTCTCTGAGGTTTTAGGGTATATACCCAGTAGAGGGATTGCTGGGTCATAAGGTAGTTCTATTTGCAGTTTTCTGAGGAACCACCATACTTTCCTCCATAATGGTTGTACTACTTTACAGTCCCACAAACAGTGGATGAGAGTTCCCTTTTCTCCGCAGCCTCTCCAACATATGCTATTACCCGTCTTGTTGATAATAGCTAATCTAACAGGGGTGAGGTGGTATCTCATTGTAGTTTTGATTTGCATTTCTCTAATAACTAATGAAGCTGAGCATCTTTTCATATATCTGTTGGCCATTTGTATCTCTTCCTGAGAGAAGTGTCTGTTCATGACCTCTTCCCATTTTTTTATTGGATTGTTTGTTTGTTTGTTGTTGAGTTTTATGAGTTCTTTGTAAATTTTGGATATTAGGGCCCTTATCTGAGCTGTTGTTTGAAAATAACATTTCCCATTTAGTTGGCTTTCTGTTTATTTTGATATCAGTTTCTCTTGCTGAGCAAAAACTTCTTAGTCTGATGTAGTCCCATTCATTTATCTTTGCCTTCACTTCTCTTGCCATTGGAGTCAAGTTCATAAAGTGTTCTTTAAAACCCAGGTCCATGATTTTAGTACCTATGTCTTCTTCTATGTATTTTATTGTTTCAGGTCTTATATTTAGGTCTTTGATCCATTTTGAATTAATTTTAGTGCACGGGGACAGGCTGTAGTCGAGTTTCATTCTTTTGCATGTGGCTTTCCAGTTTTCCCAACACCATTTGTTGAAGAGGCTTTCTTTTCTTCATTGTGTGTTGTTGGCCCCTTTATCAAAGATTATTTGACCATATATATGTGGTTTTATTTCTGGGCTTTCTATTCTGTTCCATTGGTCAGAGTGTCTATTTTTCTGCCAATACCATGCTGTTTTGATTATCGTGGCCCTATAATATAGTTTAAAGTCAGGTATTGTAATGCCCCCAGCTTCATTCTTTTTCCTTAGGATTGTTTTGGCTATTCAGGGATTTTTATAGTTCGATATAAATCTGATGATTTTTCATTCCATTTCTTTGAAAAATCTCATAGGAATTTTGATGGGAATTGCATTAAATTTATATATTGCTTTGGGTAATATGGCCATTTTTTTTTAATAAATTTTTATTAATGGTAATGGGATGACATTAATAAATCAGGGTACATATATTCAAAGAAAACATGTCTAGGTTATTTTGTCATCAAATTATGTTGCAAACCCCTCGCCCAAAGATTGTCCTCCGTCACCGTCTATCTAGTTCTCTGTGCCCCTCCCCCTCCCCCTAACTCTCTCCCTCCCTCCCTCCCATGTCCTCCCTCCCCCCCCCACCCTTGGTAACCACCACACTCTTGTCCATGTCTCTTAGTCTCATTTTTATGTTCCACCAATGTATGGAATCATGTAGTTCTTGTTTTTTTCTGATTTGCTTATTTCACTCCTTATAATGTTATCAAGATCCCACCATTTTGCTGTAAATGATCTGATGTCATCATTTCTTATGGCTGAGTAGTATTCCATAGTGTATATGTGCCACATCTTCTTTATCCAGTCTTCTATTGAAGGGCTTTTTGGTTGTTTCCATGTCTTGGCCACTGTGAACAGTGCTGCAATGAACATGGGGCTACATGTGTCTTCACGTATCAATGTTTCTGAGTTTTTGGGGTATATACCCAGTAGAGGGATTGCTGGGTCATAAGGTAGTTCTATTTGCAGTTTTTTGAGGAACCACCATACTTTCCTCCATAATGGTTGTACTACTTTACAGTCCCACCAACAGTGAATGAGGGTTCCTTTTTCTCCACAGCCTCTCCAACATTTGCTATTACCCGTCTTGTTGATAATAGCTAATCTAACAGGAGTGAGGTGGTATCTCATTGTAGTTTTGATTTGCATTTCTCTAATAACTAATGAAGCTGAGCATCTTTTCATATATCTGTTGGCCATTTGTATCTCTTCCTGGGAGAAGTGTCTGTTCATGTCCTCTTCCCATTTTTTTATTGGATTGTTTGTTTGTTTGTTGTTGAGTTTTATGAGTTCTTTGTAAATTTTGGATATTAGGCCCTTATCTGAGCTGTCGTTTGAAAATATCAGTTCCCATATAGTTGGCTGTCTGTTTATTTTGATATCAGTTTCTCTTGCTGAGCAAAAACTTTTAATTCTGATGTAGTCCCATTCATTTATCTTTGCCTTCACTTCTCTTGCCATTGGAGTCAAGTTCATAAAATGTTCTTTAAAACCCAGGTCCAGGCCCTGGCCGGTTGGCTCAGCGGTAGAGCGTCGGCCTAGCGTGCGGAGGACCCGGGTTCGATTCCCGGCCAGGGCACACAGGAGAAGCGCCCATTTGTTTCTCCACCCCTCCGCCGTGCTTTCCTCTCTGTCTCTCTCTTCCCCTCCCGCAGCCAAGGCTCCATTGGAGCAGAGATGGCCCGGGCGCTGGGGATGGCTCTGTGGCCTCTGCCTCAGGCGCTAGAGTGGCTCTGGTCGCAATATGGCGACGCCCAGGATGGGCAGAGCACCCCCCCCTGGGGGGCAGAGCACCGCCCCTGGTGGGCGTGCCGGGTGGATCCCGGTCGGGCGCATGCGGGAGTCTGTCTGACTGTCTCTCCCTGTTTCCAGCTTCAGAAAAAAAAAAAAAAAAAAAAAAAAAAAAAAAAAAAACAGGTCCATGATTTTAGTACCTATGTCTTCTTCTATGGACTTTATTGTTTCAGGTCTTATATTTAGGTCTTTGATCCATTTTGAATTAATTTTAGTACACGGGGACAGGCTGTAGTCGAGTTTCATCCTTTTGCATGTGGCTTTCCAGTTTTCCCAACACCATTTGTTGAAGAGGCTTTCTTTTCTTCATTGTGTGTTGTTGGCCCCTTTATCAAAGATTATTTGACCATATATATGTGGTTTTGTTTCTGGGCTTTCTATTCTGTTCCATTGGTCTGAGTGTCTATTTTTCTTGCCAATACCTTGCTGTTTTGATTATCGTGGCCCTATAATATAGTTTAAAGTCAGGTATTGTAATGCCCCCAGCTTCATTCTTTTTCCTTAGGATTGTTTTGGCTATTCGGGGTTTTTTATAGTTCCATATAAATCTGATGATTTTTTGTTCCATTTCTTTAAAAAATCTCATAGGGATTTTGATGGGAATTGCATTAAATTTGTATATTGCTTTGGGTAATATGGCCATTTTGATTATATTTATTCTTCCTATCCAAGAACAAGGAATATTTTTCCATCTCATTGTATCTTTTTCGATTTCCCTTAACAATGCTTTGTAATTTTCATTTTATAGGTCCTTTACGTTCTTTGTTATGTTTATTCCTAGGTATTTTATTTTTTTTGTTGCAATCGTGAAGGGGATTATTTTTTTGAGTTCGTTTTCTAATATTTCATTGTTGGCATATAGAAAGGCTATGGACTTTTGTATGTTAATTTTGTATCCTGCGACATTACTGTATTGGTTTATTGTTTCTAATAATCTTTTTGTGGAGTCCTTCGGGTTTTCAATGTATAGGATCATATCATCAGCAAAAAGTGATAGCTTTACTTCTTCTTTTCCGATATGGATGCATTTTATTTCTTTGTCTTGTCTGATTGCTCTGGCCAGAACTTCTAGCACCACGTTGAATAAGAGTGGAGAGAGTGGACAACCCTGTCTTGTTCCTGATTTAAGGTAGAAAGTCCTCAGTTTTATGCCGTTTTATAGGATGTTGGCTGATGGTTTATCATATATGGCCTTTATCATGTTGAGATATTTTCCTTCTATACACATTTTATTGAGAGTCTTAAACATAAAATTGTGTTGTATTTTATCAAAAGCCTTTTCTGCATCTATTGATAAGATCATGTGGTTTTTGTTCTTTGTTTTGTTGATATGGTGTATTACGTTAACCTTTTTGCGTATGTTGAACCATCCTTGAGATTCTGGGATGAATCCCACTTGATCATGATGTATTATTTTTTTAATATGTTGTTGTATTCGGTTTGCCAGTATTTTGTTTAGTATTTTAGCATCTGTATTCATTAGAGATATTGGTCTGTAGTTTTCTTTCTTTGTGCCATCCTTGCCAGGTTTTGGTAGGAGGGTTATGTTGGCCTCATAAAATGTGTTTGGAAGTATTGCTTCTTCTTCAATTTTTTGGAAGACTTTGAGTAGAATAGGAACCAAGTCTTCTTTGAATGTTTGATAGAATTCACTAGTATAACCGTCTGGGCCTGGACTTTTATTTTTGGGGAGATTTTTAATAGTTTTTTCTATTTCCTCCCTGCTGATTGGTCTGTTTAGGCTTTCTGCTTCTTCATGACTCAGTCTAGGAAGGTTGTATTGTTCTAGGAATTTATCCATTTCTTCTAGATTGTTGTATTTGGTGGCATATAGTTTTTCATAGTATTCTACAATAATTCTTTGTATTTCTATGATGTCTGTGGTGATCTCTCCTCTTTCATTTTGGATTTTATTTATTTGAGTCCTGTGTCTTTTTTCCTTTGTGAGTCTTGCCAAGGGTTTGTCAATTTTGTTGATCTTTTCAAAGAACCAGCTCCTTGTTTTATTGATTTTTTCTATAGTTTTTCTGTTCTCTATTTCATTTATTTCTGCTCTGATTTTTATTATCTCCTTTCTTCGGCTGGTTTTGGGTTGTCTTTGTTCTTCTTTTTCTAGTTCCTTAAGATGTGAAGTTAAGTGGTTTACTTCGGCTCTCTCTTGTTTGTTCATATAGGCCTGAAGTGATATGAACTTTCCTCTTATTACTGCTTTTGCTGCATCCCAGAGATTCTGATATGTCGTATTTTCATTTTCATTTGTCTGTATATATCTTTTGATTTCTGCGCTTATTTCTTCTTTGACCCATTTATTTTTTAGAAGTATGTTTTTTAGTTTCCACATTTTTGTGGGTTTTTCCCCCTCTTTTTTGCAATTGAATTCTAGTTTCAAGGCATTATGATCAGAGAATATGCTTGGTACAATTTCAATTTTTCTAAATTTGCTGATATTGTCTTTGTGGCCCAACATATGGTCAATTCTTGAGAATGTTCCATGTACACTAGAGAAAAATGTATACTCTTTCGCTTTGGGATGAAGTGTCCTGTAGATGTCTATCATATCCACGTGTTCTAGTATTTCATTTAAGGCCATTATATCTTTATTGATTCTCTGTTTGGATGACCGATCTAGAGCCGTCAGCGGTGTATTGAGGTCTCCAAGTATGATTGTATTTTTGTCAGTTTTTGTTTTTAGGTCAATAAGTAGCTGTCTTATATATTTTGGTGCTCCTTGGTTTGGTGCATATATATTAAGGATTGTTATGTCTTCTTGATTCAACTTCCCCTTAATCATTATGAAATGACCATTTTTGTCTCTGAGTACTTTTTCTGTCTTTTAGTCAGCATTATTAGATATGAGTATTGCTATGCCTGCTTTTTTATGGGTGTTGTTTGCTTGGAGTATTGTTTTCCAGCCTTTCACTTTGAATTTGTTTTTATCCTTGTTGCTTAGATGTGTTTCTTGTAGGCAGCATATAGTTGGATTTTCTTTTTTAATCCATTCTGCTACTCTGTGTCTTTTTATTGGTAAGTTTAATCCATTTACATTTAGTGTAATTATTGACACTTGTGGGTTCCCTACTGCCATTTTAGAAATTGCTTTCTGTTAGTTTTGTATCTAGTTTGATTCTTCTCTTTTGTTTTTCTATCATTTGTTTTTGTTTGTTTGTGTTCCATACTTCTTTCCTCTGTTGCTACCTTTTTTAAGTCAAGTGTTTTTGTGGTGGTTTCTTTTAAGGGTGGTTACCATTAAGTAATGAAGAGGGTACCTACCATATTCATTGTAGTACCCTATCTTATAAGTATTTCTGCACTTCATCATCCTTTGCTACTGTTAATCTCCATCCTCTCCCCTCTTTTTTTCTTTTGTTGTCACAGTTTAAGTTTGGTTTTATTGTGTTCTTGGTGGAGCTGTTACTTGTGGTGTTGTTTTCTTTTGTTCTTTGAATCTGGTTGGAAAACCCCCCTTAGTATTTCCTGGAGTGGGGGCTTTCTGTTGATAAATTCTCTCATCTTTTCTGTATTTGTGAATGTTTTTATATCTCCTTCATACTTGAAGGATAGCTTTGATGGGTATAGTATTCTTGGCTGAAAGTTCCTCTCTTTCAGGGCTTTAAATATTGGGGTCCACTGTCTTCTAGCTTGTAGAGTTTCTGCTGAGAAATCTGATGATAATCTAATAAGCCTTCCTTTATATGTTGTACTCTTCTTTTCCCTGGCTGCCTTGAGAATTTTTTCTTTGTCATTGGTTTGTGTCATCTTTATTATGATGTGCCTTGGAGTGGGTTTGTTGGGGTTAAGAAAACTTGGTGTTCTGTTTGCTTCTTGAATTTGAGGCTTTAGTTCCTTCCACAGGCTTGGGAAGTTCTCATCTATTATTTGTTTGAGTATATTCTCCATTCCATTTTCTTTCTCTTCTCCCTCTGATATACCTATTATTCTTATGTTATTCTTTCTGATGGAGTCAGACAATTCCTGTAGGGCTTTCTTGTTTTTTATTATTTTTGATTCTCTTTCTTCTTCTCTCTGTTGTGCCTCAAGTTGTTTGTCTTCTATTTCACTAATCCTATCTTCAATCTGGGCTGTTCTGTTAGCTAAGCTTGTTACCTCGTTTTTCAGCTCGTGAATTGAGTTTTTCATTTCTGTTTGATTTGTTTTTATAGTTTCAATTTCCTTGGTAATATATTCTTTGTGTTCATTGAGTTGTTTTCTGATCTCCCTATATTGCCTTTCTGTGTTTTCTTGTATATCTCTGAGTATTTTTAAGATTTCTATTTTAAATTCTCTGTCATTTAGCTCCAAGGCTTCCAATATGTTAAGTCTTTTCTCCATAGATTTTTCCACATCTATTTGTGTTACCTCTCTTTCTTTTGTATCCATAATATTCGATTTCCTCTTTCTTATCGACATCTGAGGGTGGTCTTATTGATAGCACTAATTAGAATTAATAAAGAGTAAAAAGAAAAAAAAGGGTAAAACACCCCACAAAAAAAAAAACAGTAATAATTTATTATTTCCCCCTTATTTTCTCTCTTCTCTTTCCCTCCTCTCCCCTCCTCAGGGAAATGTTGTGCCTATAATGGAGGGCCTGATTTGGGGTGAAGAGTTCAAGGGGCAAAAAAAAGGGAGTAGGGACCTACTAAATTCAAAAAAAAAAAAGGGAAGAAAATCTTAGACAAGCATAAGATGATTTGCTTGTAAGTGATGGTCAACTAAGAGATATAATGAGAGGGATAAGAGGGAATCAGAAAAAAGGACCAAAAAAGAATAAAGAAGAAAAAATAAAAATAATAAGTAAAAATCTGTTGTATTAAGTGGAGCGAAGACTAAATACAATGGAGACCTTGGGTTGGGAGGACCCAAAATGCCACAAAAATAAACAAACAAGAGAAAAAAAAATAAAAACAAAAGCAAAAAAGAGAAATAAAGCCAAAAAAAAGCCTTGAGTCCCAAATTAACTAATTTGTTTGTGATTGAGGATTATATGGGAGGAAAGTAAAATGAGAAAAGAAAAAACGAATAGAAAGGAAAAAATAAGAAAAAGAGAAAAACGAAGGAAGAAATAAAGTAGGAGGAGAAAAAAACAAAATAAAGCAAGACAAAAAAAAACAAAAAAAAAAACAAAAGAGGAGAGAGTGAGAGTTAAGTGTTTTGGAGTATAACCTTAAAGGAGGGTGAGGATGAAGAAGAAAAATAAAATGCAACACTCATGGGTAGTGTAGTTCAAGAAAGGGGAAGCATAAAATGGGCAGAGAATAGAAGGACCGAGGTGGAGGAAATAAAGGCAAAAAGATAGAAGAAACAAACAACAACAACAAAAACAACAAAAAAATTAGTGGATCAAGTTGTAAAGTCTGTGGGTTTTTCTTGATTTTGAGAGGTTAACTTCTTCCTTTTTCTTTTCTCTCCCTCTTCCTGGTCGGTGACTCTGTACCCCAGGCTCTGCCCCTGTGTCACTCTTAGGTAGGGATTTGCAGTTGATGGGATTCTATGGCAATGTCATATAATTGGCTTTAGTCTTGCTGGAAGTAAAGGCTTGTTGGCGTTTGCAGGGTCCAACGATGAGAGAGTTTGCTTTCCTGGATTCTCTCTCCTAGTCCCCCCTTTCTGAATTAGCAGCCTGGTGATCCAGCTATAAGGCTGCTACTGCTTCTGCCTGGGGAGTAAGAGGCTCAAAGAGCTGGGAAATCCCCACTCTATCCCCACTTAGTGCAAGGCTTTGGGAAAGGCTCTGAGAGTAAGGGCCTCCAGTGTAATCAGGCGGGGGTGGGAGTCAATTGTTGTCAAGGTGACTGTTCAGCGCCTATCATTTAGTTGGACCTCTCAACCCAGGCTTTCCACACTTTGTAGCCTGTTTTTGCAGGGAAGAAGAGGCACTAGTCTCTGCTTACGACTAGTGTAGTATAGACCTTATTATCTGCCAAGTTCTTCTTGTTAGCGTTTATCCCTGAATATGGAGGCTCTATCAATCAGAAGTTGCCCCCGCCCCTTTAGCGAGAGGCACTAAAAAATATCACACCTCTTGTCTTGGATCGCTGAACTGAGAGAGATCTTATCAATTAGAACCGAGGGTGCGCAGATTTTATGGGTTAAGCTAATTTCAGTGATTGGGTCGCAGCTGTGTTTCCGAAGGTATTTTAGGCTGCCTGCGCGCGCCCCTCTCCCAACGCTTGATTGTTAGCTTGAATGGCTTGGTGAGGTGCCTCGCCCATGGAGAGAATCTCCCAAGCCTCTCCCGCTCGCCCCGCCGCTGGCGGCTGGACCGCACCAGGCACAGAATAATGGAGCCCCCTGGGTGTGCGGGCCAGCAGGGCACCCTGGGCGCATGGAATGCCCAAGGCACGCGTGCGAATGGGGCGCTCTGGGCACCGGTGGCCGGCGACCCCAACTCGCAGTGTGCGGGCTGCTGGGAACGTCAGTGGTGCTCAACCGGACCGGGCGCGCGCGCGGCGGCTCGTGGCGGCCGCTCGCGGTGGCAGTTCACGGCGGCCGCTCGCAGCGGCGGCTCGCGGGGGCTTGCGGTGGCCGCTCGCGGCGGCTCACGGTTCCCAAGTATATGGGCTGACTCACCGCAGGTGCACTCCCTCGCGGCTTGAATGAGCGTCGTTGCTGCGGTAGCTTCCTCCACACCCTCGTCTCTCAGATTCAAGTGATAACAGTCCTTTTGCTTTCAGTTTGTGTGGAACTCCGGAATGCTCCGAGGATAAATTTTTCTGTTTCTAGTTGATAAATTTGTTGTGATTTAGGGGAGAGCTGTCGGACGCGCTTCTCACGGCGCCATTTCCGTGACGTCACTCCTAATATGGCCATTTTAATTATATTTATTCTTCCTATCCAAGAACAAGGAATATTTTTACATCTCATTGTGTCTTTTTCTATTTCTCTTAATAATGCCTTGTAGTTTTCGTTATATAGGTCCTTTACATTCTTTGTTATGTTTATTTCTAGGTATTTTATTTTTTTGTTGCAATCATGAAGGGGATTATTTTTTTGAGTTCGTTTTCTAATATTTCATTGTTGGCATATAGAAAGGCTATGGACTTTTGTATGTTAATTTTGTATCCTGCGACATTACTGTATTGGTTTATTGTTTCTAATAATCTTTTTGTGGAGTCCTTCGGGTTTTCGATGTATAGGATCATATCATCAGCAAAAAGTGATACCTTTACTTCTTCTTTTCCGATATGGATGCCTTTTATTTCTTTGTCTTGTCTGATTGCTCTGGCCAGAACTTCTAGCACCACGTTGAATAAGAGCTGAGAGAGTGGACACCTTGTCTTGTTCCTGATTTAAGGTAGAAAGACCACAGTTTTATGCCATTTAATATGATGTTGGCTGATGGTTTATCATATATGGCCTTTATCATGTTGAGATATTTTCCTTCTATACTCATTTTGTTGAGAGTCTAAAACATAAAATTGTGTTGTATTTTATCAAAAGCCTTTTCTGCATCTATTGATAAGATCATGTGGTTTTTGTTCTTTGTTTTGTTGATATGGTGTATTACGTTAACCGTTCTACGTATGTTGAACCATCCTTGAGATTCTGGGATGAATCCCACTTGATCATGATCTATTATTTTTTTAATATGTTGTTATATGCGGTTTGTCAGTATTTTGTTTAGTATTTTAGCATCTGTATTCATTAGAGATATTGGTCTGTAGTTTTCTTTCTTTGTGCCATCCTTGCCAGGTTTTGGTATGAGGGTTATGTTGGCCTCATAAAATGTGTTTGGAAGTATTGCTTCTTCTTCAATTTTTTGGAAGACTTTGAGTAGAATAGGAACCAAGTCTTCTTTGAATGTTTGATAGAATTCACTAGTATAACCGTCTGGGCCTGGACTTTTATTTTTGGGGAGGTTTTTAATAGTTTTTTCTATTTCCTCCCTGCTGATTGGTCTGTTTAGGCTTTCTGCTTCTTCATGACTCAGTCTAGGAAGGTTGTATTGTTCTAGGAATTTATCCATTTCTTCTAGATTGTTGTATTTGGTGGCATATAGTTTTTCATAGTATTCTACAATAATTCTTTGTATATCTATGATGTCTGTAGTGATCTCTCCTCTTTCATTTTGGATATTATTTATTTGAGTCCTGTGCCTTTTTTCCTTGGTGAGTCTTGCCAAGGGTTTGTCAATTTTGTTGATCTTTTCAAAGAACCAGCTCCTTGTTTTATTGATTTTTTTTCTATACTTTTTCTGTTTTCTATTTCATTTATTTCTGCTCTGATTTTTATTATCTCTTTCTTTGGCTGGTTTTGGGTTGTCTTTGTTCTTCTTTTTCAAGTTTTTAAGGTGTGAAGTTAAGTGATTTACTTGGGTTCTCTCTTGTTTGTTCATATAGGCCTGAAGTGATATGAACTTTCCTCTTATTACTGCTTTTGCTGCATCCCAGAGATTCTGACATGTCGTATATTCATTTTCATTTGTCTGTATATATCTTTTGATCTCTGCACTTATTTCTTCTTTGACCCATTTATTTTTTAGAAGTATGTTTTTTAGTTTCCACATTTTTGTGGGTTTTTCCCCCTCTTTTTTGCAGTTGAATTCTAGTTTCAAGGCATTATGATCAGAGAATATGCTTGGTACAATTTCAATTTTTCTAAATTTGCTGATATTGTCTTTGTGGCCCAACATATGGTCAATTCTTGAGAATGTTCCATGTACACTAGAGAAAAATGTATACTCTTTCGCTTTGGGATGAAGTGTCCTGTAGATGTCTATCATATCCAGGTGTTCTAGTATTTCATTTAAGGCCATTATATCTTTATTGATTCTCTGTTTGGATGACCGATCTAGAGCCGTCAGCGGTGTATTGAGGTCTCCAAGTATGATTGTATTTTTGTCAGTTTTTGTTTTTAGGTCAATAAGTAGCTGTCTTATATATTTTGGTGCTCCTTGGTTTGGTGCATATATATTAAGGATTGTTATGTCTTCTTGATTCAACTTCCCCTTAATCATTATGAAATGACCATTTTTGTCTCTGAGTACTTTTTCTGTCTTGAAGTCAGCATTATTAGATATGAGTATTGCTACACCTGCTTTTTTTTGGGTGTTGTTTGCTTGGAGTATTGTTTTCCAGCCTTTCACTTTGAATTTGTTTTTATCCTTGTTGCTTAGATGTGTTTCTTGTAGGCAGCATATAGTTGGATTTTCTTTTTTAATCCATTCTGCTACTCTGTGTCTTTTTATTGGTAAGTTTAATCCATTTACATTTAGTGTAATTATTGACACTTGTGGGTTCCCTACTGCCATTTTATAAATTGCGTTCTGTTAGTTGTGTATCTTGTTTGATTCTTCTCTCTTGTTTTTCTATCATTTGTTTTTGTTTGTTTGTGTTCCATACTTCTTTCCTCTGTTGCTACCTTTTTTAAGTCAAGTGTTTTTGTGGCGGTTTTTTCAAGGGTGTTTACCATTAAGTAATGAAATGGGTACCTACCATATTCATTGTAGTACCCTATCTTTTGAGTATATCTGCACTTCATCGTCCTTTGCTACTGTTAATCTCCATCCTCTCCCCCCTTTTTTTTCTTTTGTTGTCACAGTTGAAGTTTGGTTTTATTGTGTTCTTGGTGGAGCTGTTACTTGTGGTGTTGTTTTCTTTTGTTCTTTGAATCTGGTTGGAAAACCCCCTTAGTATTCCCTGGAGTGGGGGCTTTCTGCTGATAAATTCTTTCATCTTTTCTGTATTTGTGAATGTTTTTATATCTCCTTCGTACTTGAGGGGTAGCTTTGATGGGTATAGTATTCTTGGCTGAAAGTTCCTCTCTTTCAGGGCTTTAAATATTGGGGTCCACTCATTTCTAGCTTGTAGAGTTTCTGCTGAGAAATCTGATAATAATCTAATAGGCCTTCCTTTATATGTTGTACTCTTCTTTTCCCTGGCTGCCTTGAGAATTTTTTCTTTGTCATTGGTTTGTGTCATCTTTATTATGATATGCCTTGGAGTGGGTTTGTTAGGGTTAAGAAAACTCGGTTTTCTGTTTGCTTCTTGAATTTGAGGCTTTAGTTCTTTCCACCGGCTTGGGAAGTTCTCATCTATTATTTGTTTGAGTATGTTCTCCATTCCATTTTCTCTCTCTTCTCCCTCTGATATACCTATTATTCTTATGTTATTTTTTTCTGATGGAGTCAGACAATTCCTGTAGGGCTTTCTTGTTTTTTATTATTTTTGATTCTCTTTCTTCTTCTCTCTGTTGTGCCTCAAGTTGCTTGTCTTCTATTTCACTAATCCTATCTTCTATCTGGCCTGTTCTGTTAGCTAAGCTTGTTCCCTCATTTTTCAGCTCGTGAATTGTGTTTTTCATTTCTGTTTGATTTGTTTTTATAGTTTTAATTTCCTTGGTAATATATTCTTTGTGTTCATTGAGTTGTTTTCTGATTTCCCTAAATTGCCTTTCTGTGTTTTCTTGTATATCTCTGAGTATTTTTAAGATTTCTATTTTAAATTCTCTGTCATTTAGCTCCAAGGCTTCCAATATGTTAAGTCTTTTCTCCATAGATTTTTCCACATCTATTTGTGTTACCTCTCTATCTTTTGTATCCATAATATTTGATTTCCTCTTTCTTATTGGCTTCTGAGGGTGGTCTTTTTGATAGCACTAATTAGAATTAATAAAGAGTAAAAAGTAAAAAAAAAAAAGTAAAACACCCCACAAAAAAAGTAATAATTTATTATTTCCCCCTTTGTTCTTTCTTCTCTTTCCCTCCTGTCCCCTCCTCAGGGAAATATCGTGATGACCTGTGAATTATATTATGCTAAATGGAACAGAAACTGCCTAAAATGGAGGACCTGATTTGGGGTGAAGTGTTCAACGGGCAAAAAAAGGGAGTAGGGACCTACTAAATGCAAAAAAAAAAAAAAAAGAAGAAAATCTTAGACAAGCATAAGATGATTTGCTTGTAAGTGATGGTCAACTAAGAGATATAATGAGAGGGATAAGAGGGAACCAGAAAAAAGGAGAAAAAAAAGAACAATAAAGAAGAAAAAAATATTAAGTAAAAATCTGTTGTATTAAGTGGAGTGAAGACTAAATACAATGGAGATCTTGGGTTGGGAGGAATGCTAGTGAGTTAAAAAGCAATGTAAAAAGTACCCAAAATGCCACAAAAATAAACAAACAAACAAACAAAAAAACAAAAACGAAAGCGAAAAAGATAAAAGGAAAAAAAAACAAAAAAAAACACTTGAGTCCCAAATTAAATAATTTGTTCGTGATTGAGGATTAAATGGGAGGAAAAGTAAAACAAGAAAAAAAAAGCGAATAGAAAGGAAAAAATAAGAAAAAGAGAAAACCGAAGGAAGAGAAAAAAACAAAATAAAACAAAACAAAAAACAAAACAAAAGAGGAGAGAGTGAAAGTTAAGTGTTTTGGAGTGTAATCTTAAAGGAGAGTGAGGATGAAGAAAAGAAATAAAATGTAACACTCATGGGTAGTGTAGTTCAAGAAAAGGGAAGCTTAAGATGGGCAGAGAATAAAAGGACCGAGGTGGAGGAAACAGAAACAATAATAATAAAGGCAATAAGATAGAAGAAACAAACAACAAAAAAAATTAGTGGAACAAGTTGTAAAATCTGTGGATTTTTCTTGATTTTGAGAGGTTAACTTCTTCCTTTTTCTTTTCTCTCCCTCTTCCTGGTCGGTGACTCTGTTCCCCAGGCTCTGCCCCTGTGTCACACTTAGGTAGGGATTTGCAGTTGATGGGATTCTATGGCAATGTCACATAATTGGCTTTAGTCTTGCTGGTAGTCAAGGCTTGTTGGCGTTTGCAGGGTCCAACAATGAGTTTGCTTTCCTGGAGTTTCTCTCCTAGTCCCCCCTTTCTGAATTAGCAGCCTGGTGATCCAGCTATAAGGCTGCTACTGCTTCTGCCTGGGGAGTAAGAGGCTCAAAGAGCTAGGAAATCCCCACTCTATCCCCACTCAGCGCAAGGCTTTGGGAAAGGCTCTGGCAGTCAGAGCCTCCAGCGTAATCAGGCGGGGGTGGGAATCTATTGTTGTCAAGGTGACTGTTCAGTGCCTAGCATTCAGTTGGACCACTCAACCCAGGCTTTCCACACTTTGTAGCCTGTTTTGGCGTGGAAGAAGAGGCACTAGTCTCTGCTTGCGACTAGTGTAGTATAGATCTTATTATCTGCCAAGTCCCTCTTGTTAGCGTTTATCCCTGAATATGGAGGCTCTATCAATCAGAAGTTGCCCCTGCCCCTTTAGCAAGAGGCACTAAAAAATATCACGCCTCTTGTCTTGGATCGCTGAACTGAGAGAGATCTTATCAATTAGAGCCCCGTGGGTGCGCAGATTTCATGGGTTAAGCTAATTTCAGTGATTGGGTCCACAGCTGTGCTCCCAAAGGTATTTCAGGCTGCCTGAACGCCCCTCCCCCAACGCTTGATTGTTAGCTTGAATGGCTGGGTGAGGTGCTCCGCCCACAGAGAGAATCTCCCAAGTAAGAAAGACCACCCTGGCGCCTCTCCCGCTCACCCCGCCGCAGGCAGCTGGGGCGCACCGGGTGCAGGATAATGGGGCACCCTGGGTGTGCGGGCCAGTAGGGTGCTCTGGGCACGTGGAACGCCCAGGGCACATGCGTGAATGGGGTGCTCTGGGCACCGGTGGCTGGGGACTCTCACTCGCAGTGCTCGGGCCGCTGGGGATCGGACTGCGGTACCAGGCGCGCGCCGGCAGCTGCTCACAGCGCTTAGGCTGCCGCTCCCTGAGTGTGGGCTGACTCACCACAGACGCACTCCCTCCATGGCTTGAATGAACGTCCCTGCGGTAGTTAGCTTCCTCCACACCCTCGTCTCTCAGATTCAAGTGATAACAGTCCTTTCACTCTCAGTTTGTGTGGAACTCCGGAATGCTCCGAGGATAAATTTTTCTATTTCTAGTTGATAAATTTGTTGAGATTTTGGGGAGATCTGTTGGATGCGCTGCTCACGGCG
Source organism: Saccopteryx bilineata (assembly GCF_036850765.1). Taxonomy (NCBI): domain Eukaryota; kingdom Metazoa; phylum Chordata; class Mammalia; order Chiroptera; family Emballonuridae; genus Saccopteryx; species Saccopteryx bilineata. Next base: position 200,004,707 of record NC_089493.1, on the reverse strand, counting down.
CCATTTCCGTGACGTGACTCCCAAGTATTAAAATGGAATAAATGATCATGTTGAAGCTAATTTGCATCAATGAAGGCACATCATGTTACAAACAACAGTAAATGACTCAGGCTAATGAAAGAGAAATCAAAAATTTATTCAAGTGTGAGTGCAGAGTTTTGTGAACTACAGTCACATTTAAAACAGCCAGGTCTTTCAAATCAAAACAAAACATAAAAAGGATTTGAAGCAGTTCATCAGTGAATACACCCAATTTGAGTTGCAGACAAAGGATAACTGGCCACTACCTCCAGAGTCTCTGTCTCTTCTGTTGTAATTTCCCAAGCTATTGATATAGATTGGTCCAACATGGATAGATATTTACCCCCAGGTCGATCATGAAAGCCAATTTGTGAAGTAATGATTTTACCTGGCTAGTCTTTGTGACTTGCCCACATATTTGGCTCAAATTTAGAGTCACTGTTCAATGCAAGGTGTAAAAATACTAGTGAGGTAAAATGGACAGGTACTATGATCCACATCTTCACTTCTTGAAGTTGTGCACACTGGCACATTTATTTGTATTTTCACACATACATACATCTATGGGGAGGGATGGAGCACAACATGATTGGTTTCAAGATAACCTAAATATATATATCCAGGTGTCCACAATGCTAGTGAAGATGTACACTTTAATAATTTTAAGAGTGTAAATGCTATAAATTATAGAGAGCATAATTTAAAGGTGGAACTATTTTGATTTCATTTCTCCTGTATATGGTTTTGTGAAGTATAAATAATACTTTTTTAATTTTCATTTTTTTCTGAGCCTCTGAAGATGCCAGAGTGACAAAACTTAAAATGTGTCTTTGGAAATTTACAAAGTTAAAAAAGTGTAAATGAGAGAAAAACATGCAAATTTTGTTTTTAAAAAGTTGGTAGCTTTTACCCTTCTATAGTTATTAAGCTTTGAACTTCACTGTGGCATTGTGGACCTCTGTATAGATTCATGTGAGATTATCATGAGCATACATTTTGTGTGCCATCCTTTCCCATGGGTATGCACATATACAACAGGTGTATGCACCTGTTGTCCACAGATTCACAGAAGCTAAGAGGTGGATCATAGTTGCTTTTCCTTTCATTCCTGCTCCTCTCTCAATAATAAGAATGTTTGTCCTCCAGTAAGACTGTGTGGGTGAGGATGTTAGATGGAGCTATGGGAAGAGGCATGTGTTTCTTAAAGACAAGTATGTAGAAAAATATGCAAGGTTGTTAACAAAGATCACTTTTAGGAAAATGTGGGGGTGAGTACAGGAAAGGAGAATTAAAATCTGTATTATTTAAATTCTGTATGATCTACCCTCTTTTGCAGAAGCACATATTCATGGATGTTGTATGTAGGGAGTAATAAGTTGGACAAAGAATAAGGCAATAACTGGGATGTTATGGCCTGCCTTCTTCTTTATGAAAGTGGTGGCTAGTGTTAAAAAAGGGGTTATTCTCTAATATTGATGTTTTCATGCTAAAGGTGGTGGTAGATATGCTTAAAAAGGTGGGTACTATGGCTGCTGGAAAAAGTGAAGCCCCTCAGTAGAATTTAAGGAGCTTCACTACCTTTGTTTCAGGGGCTGTGACCTGCCTTCTCCCTCAGGAAAGTGGATAGTATAAAAAAGGGTTGTCTGCTCATATTAGTGATACATCACTAGAGATGATGGTGCTAGATATACATAAAAAGAGTGGGTGCTATGGCTGCTAAAAAATGTACAGCCCCTCAGTAGAGTTTAAAGAGGTTTGCTTCCTCTCCTTCAGGGGCTATGACCTGCCTTCTGCCTCAGGAAGGTGGTGGATAGTATGAAAGGGGGTTGTCAGCTCAAATTGGTGCTATGGCAGTAGAGCAGGTGGTAGATATGCATAAAAAGGGTGGGTACTATGGCTGCTAAAAAAAGTTTAGCCCCTCAGTAGTCTAACCTACTTCACTTTCTCTCTTTCAGGGGCTGAAAAATAGTCTGTTTAATTGAAAGGGGTTGTCTTAAATCCAAGATGGTCTTCCTTCTGGCATCTAAATGTCGCCTTCTTAAGTTTCCTGTTCTCTTCTTGACACTTTTTGTGGTTCAGATGGGCCATGGCACGATGGAAAACATGGCAGCTGAAGCCCTCAGTGACCCCATACTCCACTTGCTCCTGCAGGACCTGTAAGCTGGGGAACACCCGGCAGCAGGCCATGCACTTGAAGCTACGGTCCGGAGCCACCAGCCACTCAGGTGTCTTGGCCCTGGGATACTTGTCCAGACCTGGAGGCTCTGCTAGAGTCTCAGCCTTCTTTCTTTTCCCTTGGGCTCTGGTGTCTAAGCTGGGCTCATGGTCAGTTAGGTGTCTCTTCCAAGACATGTGAGCAAGGGGAGCATTTTTATGGACCTTTTCAATATAGGTCATTTCCTCTATTTTTATATTTTTAGAAGGACACACTAAACCGTCTTGTGTTTCCCATAACACATTAGCACTGTTTTTCCCTTGGACAGGCATGTAGTAAATGGTCATGACCCTTTCCTCTGTGCCACGCACTGAGGACATAAAGGGCTTGTTCTTATCAACTGAGTGGAGTGGAAAGGCGGCAGGTGGACAGAGGGGGGGAATCTCTGATTGTTCCAAGTCCTGGGATACAGGCATCTGAAGGAATCCTAGGAAAGAAAATTTCAAACATGAAAAAAATAGGATTTGTGCTCGAAGTCAGTAGGAGTTAAACTGGCCAGGTCCAGTGTGAGCATGTGGAGTGAATGCTCATGTGTGTGTGATAGTTCTGAATTCCCTGTGTGGTGTGCATTATTTGAGTTGATTACATGGTATGTATGGCTTTGTGGAAAGGAGGATGTAACATAGAACGTATATTCTACTGAAATTGTGTATATGTTCTTGGATATATCTCAAGAGTGGTTTGATTTGGTAAAAAGGATGGTGAATGAGTGTATGCATATTTGTGAGTGGTGTGACAGCACATGTGAGTAGTGCAGGAGTGGGACCTGTTCTCCCTGTGAGGTGGTTAGACTTAGAGTGCAGAGGATGGTGTGAGGCTCTCGGAATGAGCAGCTCTAGGCACATCTGAGGCTTTGTGGCTGTAGTGAGTAATGGATTCGAAAGACCACAGATGGAAGTTTATTTCCATCAGGGCACATGAGTTTCTGAATTGTGCTTGGAATGAGGAATTTCAAAGAGGTTATCAGTGTGAGGAAATGTTTATTACTTATGGAATTAGTTGTAAATGGGTGACTTGAAAATGACTGTGTGAAGTAATGAAGGTGTAAGGGTGTACCTATGTGATGCCACCAGAGAAATGGGGATATAGATAGGGAATAAAGGTTTGTGTATTTGGGGGAGGAAACTGAAGAGGAGGAGAAATAAGGCCATACATGGTAAACGGAATAGATGTGTGAATATGTTAGGATGTGAGTTTGTGCTCATCTGAGGGGACAGATTCTGATTGCCCTCCCACTCACATATTGGCACAGTCCACATCGGTACCCACCACTGTCTCAGTGTTCCTGTATTGGAAATTTGTACTGTGGCTCTTGCCCTGTCCTTGAAGTCATAATCTCTATTTGTCCTTCTTTAGTACTAGTCTGTCTGACTCGTAGCCCTTTCCTGTGGGTGAGGGGACAGTGAAATCAGTAGAGACTGGGCTGGGCAGCCCAGTGGCATCTTTTGTCCAAGCTCAGATTCCTCCTGTGTATGTTCCCTATCACCCTCATTAGGACGGGGACTCTTGGATGCAGAAAGGTGCCCCATTAAATCATCTGAGGATGCAGAGTTTTCATGCACTGTCTGAGCAGATGCTGAGAGCTCTGCAATTGATTGAAGTTCTGAGGAATGGAATAAAGAAACAACATTGAGATGATACATATTTTGGGGTCTCTGTCAATTCAAAAAATACATGTGGGGTGGACATTATATGTCAGTCATCAGTACCACACATGACACTTGCTCTCATAGAAATTAAGGTGACCTTGCCATTTAAAATTCCATTTTCCTCATATATAAATACTTACTAGAATTTTGTGTTTGATGGATGTCAGTGGGATTAGGAATTTTGTATGTGATATTCTGGAGATCGATACAGATTAACAAAAATAAGATCCATGCCTGAAAATATTATGTAGGGACTAATATTGGATATCAACTCAATGTCCTCATGAAAAATTGTATAATTTGGAAATGTGTAGTGCAGGTTTTATGAGAATTCTGCACTTATACCTGTTTATATTGATACCTATGTTGATATAGATATATATAGAAAAATATAAAGATAAATTTTATTGTTACAGAAATTAAATTTGTTATTAGGTTGTTACTATTCATATTTCAGTGTTAACCATGCTCACTGGTTATTATTAAAATATTTAAAATTATCCTCCTCTGTTATAAATGTGTCTGATGTACACATTATTCACATTTGTAGCATAATGTTCTGCTGAATGTAATGTGTTTTGTGTTTAAATTCATAACATGTTATATTTACTGGGCCAGTTTTTTTGTGTGTGATAGGTTAGCTGTTTATGAATTTGAATATTGATGAGTTTTGTGTGATTGGGGTTGGTATGTATATTTTGGGTCTGTGTGTTACTTCAGTACGTATTTATGTGTATGGATTCTATTTTCTATGATTATACATTGTGTTTTATATAGTATGTGTATTTGATAGGGAATGTCTTACTGAGCATATTCCTTTGAGAACAGTGAAATAAGTGTGTCTGTAAAATATGATAGAAAAATAATGAACATGAGGATGTGAAAATCAAGGGTTATAAGAGAAAGAGTAGATATGCATTGAAAACAGGTACTGTGTGAAGAGGCAGAGTAAATGAGACTGCAGAGAAGAAAGTGTAATGTTGAGTGTGCAGTGAAACATGATTGCATTAGGAAATGAAAGTATGCAGGTCTGAGTTCTGAAAGAGGTAAGACAGTATCTGGACACTAAGACCTAACAATCTTTCATCAGAAAAAATGTGTCCATATTGCAAATCAATGTAATAGAATGTAAACACATATTTCAAGTAGTTGCAGACTGAAAGCAACCCAAATGCTCAGAAAAGTATACCTTATAAATGAATTGTATTCATGGATGGTACACGTAGACCAAAAATGAACAAAATCACAAGCAACATCAGTAAATTATACAAGTATAACAATGAGTGAAAAGAACTAGATGAAAAGAGTATATTGGTCCCTTCTATTTTCATAACATTTAAAAGCAGGTATAACTAACTAATCCTGGGACTTAAGGGTTTGAAAATTTATGTCTTTGTTCGGTAGGGACAAAAATAGAGTGTGGAGCATTTAGATGCGTGTAGGAGACCTTAAGGAAATGAATGAGAAAGATAGTGAGTGCCGATGGGGGTGGTGAGGGAACAAGACAAATGGGAACACTTTGTTATGAAAATATGTGAATGAGATGGGGTCCTGGACAGAGCATCTCTGTGCTCTACTTCTCTTTCAGTTCTAGATGATCATTCCACTGTGACCTGTTTTAAGTTGTCAATGCTTTCACCCCTCCTGGTAAAATGCCAGGCTCTTGTCTGGCGTATACTAACCAATCTTCCCTACCCTTCTGACAAAACTCTAATCCCCTTAGTCCAGAGGTCGGGAACCTATGGCTTGTGAGCCAGATGTAGCTCTTTTGATGTCTGCATCTGGCTTGAGAACAAATCTTTAATAACAAAAGAAATGTTAAAAATATAAAACATTCTCATGTATTACAATCCATTCATTTCCTACCGCTCATGTTCATGGTTGCAGGTGGCTACAGCTAATCATAGCTGTCCTCCAGGACAACACCAAATTTTTATTGGATAATGCATAATGTACATGGGTCATTGCATGGCTTTCACAGAATTACATTTTAAAGTATGTGGCATTCATGGCTCTCTCAGCCAAAAAGGTTCCCGACCCCTGCCTTAGTCCATCTCCCATTATTTCCTCCAAAATAACACTGTTCTCTTCTACTTTCCATGGTCTTGGTTCAGTTTTTTTAAAGTGTTTTTTGTTGTTGTTTTGTTTTTTGAAATTCATTGCTTCTACTGCTGATCACATTAAAGAAGATGCAAAGGCATTCGGAGGTTTTTTTGTCCTGAGCAGCCTGTACTGACTAATGGACAGAATCACTCAGCTCATCTCTGGACCATTTCTAGATCTCAACCTCCCTTTGCATCTTATTCAGGAGTTCCTCCTTACCATCAGGTGTCCAATCATCTTTAGAAGAAATGTAAATTATGTCATCTGAAGTAGAGGATATCTCCAAAACTTTCTGGGTCTCAGTTAGGGCCACTGCTGTGTGCCGGCTCTGTGAAGCATCTTCTTGTGAATTCAACTCTGCTGAAATTGAACAAAAATAATAGGGATGTGGTCCAAGTTTCTTATTTGTGTATTGATCTGTCCTTAAAAGGAACATTGTCTGCTATGTGATTGTTGTGTAAAAATACATGCCATTCATCTTCATGGAGAGTGTAGATGATTACTACAGAACTTTTACTGCACAAGGATATTTATTGTGTCAGTGAATATCATTGGTGCCTGGGTTTGTATTAAGATGCATCTTTGTATATGGAACAGAGACTGCTTTCTCATTTCTACCTAAAGAAATAACTATATTGTATTTAGCAGCTTTCCTTGTACGTAGTTCTTACCATGTGATTACGTTTCTACAATGGAAAGTGAATGGAAATGACATGAGCCACTTCTAACATCGCCATATAAACCTCTCATGTGCGTCTCTTTACTCTTGCCTTTTGTAGTTGATGGTGATACAGGAATCTCAGGGATTCCAATACATGAAACATTTTGATGTAATGCTTGGATTTCTAGGAAAGGAAATTTGAAACAGAAGAAAAGTAGAATATGTGTGTGAAATCTTTAGTAGTAAAAAGGGCCATGCCCTGTGTGAGCATGCAGAGTGAAAATCCACCTGTAGGTGATATTTTAGAAATCTGTGTGTGTAGGAATGTAGTTAAGAGTGTACCTAGGTGATGCTACTACAGAAGGAGAAAGATAGATGAGGAATGAAGGCTTGTGTATTTGGGGAAAAACTGAAAAGGTAGAGGATAGATGTGTGAGTGTGTGCGAGGATATGAATAGGTGCTCACCTGAGGGGGCAGGTCCACTCACATATCAACACAGTCCTCCCGCCACCCACAGCCATTTCACTGTTGCTATTTTGGAAACTTGTGCTGAGGCACCTTGCCCTCTCTTTGAAGGTGCACTCCCTATGTGTCTCTCTGCAGAAGCTTTAGTACTAATCCATCTGCCCTGTAGCCTTTTCCTGTGTCTGAGTGAACAGTGACATCAGTAGAGACTGAACTGGGCAGCTCAGCTGCATCTCTTCTCCAAGCTCAGATCCCACCTGTGTGTGTTCCTTACCATCCTCATCAGGACGGGGAAGCCTGGATACAAAGAAGTCCTCTGCTGGGGGTAATGAGTATCCGTGTGCTGTGGGACCACATGCTGGGATCTCCACAACTGATTCCAGTTCTGGGGAATGGAATACATAAAGCACATTGATATGAGACATTTTCTGGGGTTTGTGTCAATTAAAAAATACATAATGAGTGGAAATTATATGTCAGGCATCATTACCTCACGTGACATGTGCTCTCATAGAAATTAAAGTGACTTTCCCATTTAAAATTACCTTAATTCTAAAATATAAACAACTATTAAAATTCTGTGTTTGATGCATGTCAGTAGGACTAGAAATGTTGTATATGATATTTCTGAAGGTCTACACAAAATAACATATCTAGAACCATGCCTGAAAGAGTATGCAGAAACTAAAAATTGGATAAGAACTCAACATCCCCCTTTAAAACTGTACAATTTGGAGATATGTGGTGAAAGCTTTATAAAGATTTCTGCACTTATATCTACCAATTTATTTTGATATGTATATTGATATAGATATATACATATATGCATGTAGAGAGATGTAAAGATTAATTTTTATTGTTACAGAAATTCACTGTTCATTATTATGATGTCACTGCCCCCATTTCAGTGTTAACAATGCTTACTGGTCATTATTGAAATGTTTAAGATTATCATCATCTGACAAGAATGTGTCTTTTCTATATATTATTCTGATTTGTAGCAAAATAGTGTGTTGAATGAAACAGGTATGGTGTTTAAGTCAATTAAGTTTTGATTAACACAATGTCATGGTTTAATATGTGATTGGTTTGGTCCTTGTGAATCTGAATATAGATGAGTTTTATATGACTGAGGATGGTTAGCGATTTTTCTCTGTGTGTTAGTTCAGCACATATTTTCTGTTTGATGTGTTTTCTGTGACTATGGATTTGTGTGTGTTTTATATATATTACATGGATTAGATATGGAATGTTATTATTAAGCCTATTCATTTTGTGACCAGTGTAATTAGTTTAGTAGCATATGTGAGGAAATAATTAAAGAGTGCGAGAGTGTTAAAATCAAGAATTATAATACAAGCATACATAGGCTTTGAAATAATGACACTGTGTGCAGAGCCAATTTAAATGAGTGCGCAGAGAAGAGTGTATGAGGTTACATGTGCAGTAACAAGTGACTGCACTAGGAAATAAATGTATGGAATACTGGCTCTGGCCAGTTGGCTCAGTGGATAGAGCATCAGCCTGGCTTGCAAATGTCCCTGGTTCTATCCCTGGTCAGGGCACACATGAGAAGTGACTCTAATTCTCTTTTCCTCTGTCTCAGTCTTCTCTCTCTGGGCTTTGAGGATGACTTATCTGGTCTGAGCCTCGACCTCAGGTGATGAGGATGGCTCCATTGATTGGAGCATTGACCCAGAGAGGGGTTGCTGGGTGGATCCAGGTTGGGTTCATGCAGGAGTGTGTAATTCTAACTCCCTCCTCTCACTTAAAAAAAATTTAGAACATTGGGTTGAAAGAGTAGTGTAGAGAATGAAAACTAAGGTCTAGTAACCTAATCCTTAAGCATTCATCAAACAGAAAAGTGTTCATATTGCAAATCGATGTATTAGAACAGGGGTAGTCAACCTTTTTATACCTACTGCCCACTCTTGTATCTCTGTTAGTAGTAAAATTTTCTAACTGCCCACTGGTTCCACAGTAATGGTGATTTATAAAGTAGGGAAGTAACTTTACTTTATAAAATTTATAAAGCAGAGTTACATACAGCAAGTTAAAGCATATAATAATAATTACTTACCAAGTACTTTATGTCAGATTTTTTCTAAGTTTGACAGAACAAATCTTTATAAAACAACTTACTACAGTTAAATCTATCTTTTTATTTATACTTTGGTTGCTCCGCTACCACCCACCATGAAAGCTGGAACGCCCACTAGTGGGCAGTAGGGACCAGGTTGACTACCACTGTATTAGAATATTAAAACATCTCCATTTCTTGTAATCCCAGAGTGAAAGCAAGCCAAAGATTAGAAAAGTACAATCAATAAAGAAATTGTATTCATGCAATGGTATGCATACACCAAAAATAACGGGACAAGCATCTTGGATAAGTTACACAAATATAATGAGAGGAACCAGACACAAAGTATGTATTGTGGCCGTCTAGTTCTATAACATTTAAAACAGGGAGGACCAACCTAGACCTTAGAAGTCAGAGAAATCATAACTTTTTGTCTGGTAGGACAAAACTACACCACGGAGAATTTAGATGCATGTAGGAGACCTTAAGGAAATGAATGAGGAAGACAGTGAGTGCCGATGGGGGTGGTGAGGGAAGAAGACGAGTGGGAACACTTTGCTATGAAAATATGTGGATGAGATGGGGTCCTGGACAGAGCATCTCTGTGCTCTCCTTTCAGTTCTAGACGATCGTTCCACTTTGACCCGTTTGAAGTTGTCAGTGTTTTCACCCCTCCTGGTAAAATGCCAAGCTCTTGTCTGTCGTATACTAACCAATCTTCCCTGCCCTTCTGATAAAACTCTCAAAGCCGTAGGCCATCTTCCATTACTCCTTCAAATATAACACTGTTCTCCTCTGCTTTCCCTGGGCTTGGTCCAGTTCTTTAAAGTGTGTGTTTGTTCATTTTAAATTCATTGCTTCTACTACTGATCACATGCAAGAAGATGCAGAAGCTTTCTGAGGTTCTTTTGTTCTGGGCAGCGTTGTATCAACTAATGGACTAATGGGCAGAATCATTCACCACATTTCTGGGCCATTTCTAGATCCCAACCCCATTTGCATTTTATTCAGTACTTCCTCCTTACCATCACCTGTCTGGTCATCTTTAGAAGAAATGGAAATTATGTCATCTGAATTAGAAGAGATCTCCCAAACTTTCTGTGTCTCAGTTATGGCCACTGCCATGCGTTGGCTCTGTAAAGCATCTTCTCGTAAATTCAACTCTGCTGAGAAATTATATAAAAATGATAGGGATGTGGTCTAGGTTTGTTATTTGTATATTTATCTGTTCATAAAAAAATAGTAAGTGTCAGCTATGTGATTGTTGTGCAGGAGTGGGACCTGTGCTCAGCGTGAAATGTAAGACGCAGAGTGTGAGAAGACGGATGTGTTGCTCTCAGGATAAGCATCTCTATGAAGGTCTGAGGCTCTGTGCCTGAAGGGCCACGTGGATTAGTCAGACAACTGATGAAAGTTTATTTCCATCAGCGCATGTAATATCTTTTAGTTTTCTCAATAATGAGGAGACAAGTTATCTGTGTGAGGGGATGTGAATTATTTATGAAATTAGTTGTAAATGGGTGAGTCTGAAAATAACATGTGATGGAATGAAGGTAAGAGTGTACCTCTGTGATGCTACTAGAGAAGGAGAAGATAGATGGGCAATGTAGGCTTGTGTTTTGGGGGAAAAAAAGTGAAAAGATGAAGAAACAGGGCCATACCTGTTTGAAGGAGGACAGTTGTAAGTATGTGTGAGGATGTGAGTTTGTGCTCATCTGAGGAGGCAGGGAGGTGCCCCGTTAAATCTTTTGAGGATGAAAAGTTTTCATGCACTGTCTGACCAGATTTTGAGGCCTCCACAATTGATTCCAGTTTTATAAATGGCATAAGTAAAGAAGATTGATATGAGACATTTTCTAGTGTTTGTCAATTAAAAAAAAGCACAGTGTGTGGAAATTTGATATCAGGCATCATTACCACACATGACACTTGTTCTCATAGAAATTAAGGTGACTTTCCCATTTAAAAATTCATTTATTCCAAAATATAAATAAACACCCATTAAAATTTTGTGTTCGATGGATGCCTTTGGGAAAGTCATTTTGGATATGATATTTTCTGAAAGTCTACATGAAATAACAAAACTAGAACCATGCCTGAAGGACAGTGTGCAGGAACTAAAAATTGGAATTCAACTCAATGTCCCCATAAAAAAGTGTATGATTGGGGACATGTGGTGTAATTTTTATGAAGATTTCTGCATGTCTACCTTTTTATATTGATGTTATATTGTTTTCAACATACGTATATATAGAGAGAGATTTAAAGATAAATTTTTATTGTTACAGAAATTAACTATTCATTAATACCAGGTCACTGTATCATATCAGTGTTAACCATGCTCACTGGTCATTATTGAAATGTATAAAATTATTATCTGTCATGAATGTATCTCATGTATATTACTCAGATTTGTAGCAAAATGGTATTTGAATGCAATATACTTGCTGTTTAAGTCAATAAATTTTTGGTTAATACAGGGATAAGGCTTAATGATGATTGATTTGGTGTTTGTGAATCTGAATATAGATGAGTTTTATATGACTGAGGATGGTTAGCAATTTTTCTCTGTGTGTTACTTCAGCATATATTTTGTGTTTGATGTGTTTTCTGTAACTATTGTTTTGCATGTGTTTTATATATATTATATGGATTAGATAGGGAATGTTATTATTGAGCCTATTCATTTTGTGACCAGTGGAATTAATTTATTTGTATATGTGAGGGAGTAATTAAAGAATATGAGGATGTGAAAATAAAGGATTATAAGACACACAATACATGGGCTTTGAAAAAAAGACATTGTGTGCAGAGCCAATATAAATGAGAGTTTAGAGAAGAGTGTGTAAGGTTATGTGTGCAATAACACGTGATTGTATTAGGAAATAAAAGAATGGAATACTGAGTCCTGAAGGGTAATGTAGAGTATAGAAACTAAGATCTAGCAATCTAACTCTTAAGCATTCATCAAACAGAAATAGTCATATTGCAAATCAATATAATAGAATGTTAAAACATCTCCATTCCTTGTAGTCCCAGAGTGAAAGCAATCCAAATTTTAGAAAAATATAATCAATAAAGAAATTAAATTCATACGATAGTATGCATATATCAAGAATGAACAAACTAAATTGAAATGCATCTTGGATAAATTATACAAATATAATAAGTGAAAGGAATCAGACACAATATATGCATTGTGCCCATCTATTTCTATAACATTTAAAAACTAGGATAACTAATGTAGACCCAGGAGTCAGAGAAAGTATAACTCTTTGTATGGTAGGAGAAAACTATGCCGTGGAGAATTAGGTTCGTGTGGGAGAGTATAAGGAAATAAATGACAGGTATTCTGAGTGCCAGTGGGGGCGATGAGGGAAGAAGACAAATGGGAACCCTTTGCTATGAAAATATATGGATGAGATGGGGTCATTGACAGAGCATCTCTGTGCTCTCCTTTTATTGCAGTTCTAGATGATCATTCCAGTTTTCACCGGTTTGATTGTCTGTGCGTTCACACCCTCCTAATAATATACCATGCCCTTGTCTGGCTTATACTAATGTATTTTTTCATGTTATTCTGATAAAACTCTCATGCCCTTAGTCTATTACTCATTGTTCATAAAAGAAACAGTAAGTAACAGCTATGTGATTGTTGTGTGAATTGAGTCTGATAATAATTTTGTGGAGTGTGGTAAGGGTGTAGCTATGTGATGCTACTGGAGAAGGAGGAAGGTGGATCGGGATGAAGGCTGTGTATTTGGGATGAAAAGTGAAGCAGAGGAGAGATGGGATCATGCCTGGTAGAAGGAGGGCTGGTGTGAGAAAGTGTGTGAGGATGTGTGGTTGTGCTGAACTATGGGGGGCAGGTTCTGAATCCACTCCTACTCACATGTTGGCACAGTCCACCATGTCACCCACCACTGTCCCAGTGTTCCTATCTTGGATTTGTGCTGAGGCAACTTGCCCTATACTTGAAGCTACTCTCCCTGTGTGTCTCTTGGATGAAGCTATGATACCACTCTGTGAGCCCTGTAGCCCTTTCCTGTGTCTGAGGGGACAGTGACATCAGTAGAGACTGGGCTGAGCAGCTCAGCAGTATCTCTTGTCCAAGCTCGATCCCACCTGTATGTGTTTCTTACCATCCTCATCAAGACGGGGATGCGTGGATACAGAGTAGTCTCCTGTTAGAGCTCCTGAGAATAAAGAGTTTTCACGCACTGTCTCACCAGATGCTAAGACCTCTAGAATTAATTCCATTCTTAGGGAATGGAATAAATAAAGAACATTGATATGAGACATTTTCTGGTGTTTGCATAAATTAAAAAGAAACACAATGGTTGAACATTATATCAGGCAATATTACCACACATGGTACTTGCTCTCCTAGTAATTAAGGTGACTTTTCCATTTAAAATTCTAGTTGCAGAGGTGCTGGCCAGTTGGTAGAGCCTGTTCAGCCTGTCAAAGTCCTGGGTTCAATTCCCAGTTAGGGTATAAAGGAAAGGCCATCATCTTCTTCTCCCTCCTTCCCCACTCTCTGTCTTTGTCTCTCTGTCTCTTTCTTTCTTCCTATCCTACAGCTTGGCTCAGTTTGACCTAGTTGGCTTTGAGTGCTGAGGATGGTTCCATGGTCTCATCTAAGGCACTAAAATAGCTCGGTTGCTGAACAATTAAACAGTGGGTCCAGATGGGCAAAGCATTGCCTGGCAGAGAGCTTCCCAGGTGGGTCCTGGTTGGGGCACATGAAGTACTCTGTCTCTGCCTCTCATTTAATAAATAAATAAATAAATAAATAAATAAATAAATACTAAGAATAATTTCTAGTGGACAGGCTTGTACCTGGTATATGGAAGTCCTGTGTTCCATTCCTGGTCAGGGCACACATGTGAAGAGACCATGTGCTTCTCCTCCCCTCCCGCTCCTCTTTCTCTCTTCTGCTCCAACAGTCAGAAGAGAGAGTTCATTTATTTGAGCTTGTTGGCCCGAGGAGCTAAGGATGACTTGTGGCACATATGCCCCAAGTGCTAAAAATACCCCAGTTTGAGCATTGGCCCCAGATGGGCAGAGCATTGGCCCCAGTTAAGGTCCCCAAGTAGATCCAGTCAGGACACATGTGGGGTTTTGTATCTATGTCATCTCTCCTCTCTTTAAAAGTTAAAAAAATATTCCATTTATCCCAAAATATAAATAAACACCAATCAAAATTTTGTGCTTCATGGATATTAGTAGGATTAGGAATTTTGGGTGTGATTTCCTGAAGATAGACACAAATTAACAAAACCTAAAACCATTCCTGAAACCTTATATCAACTAATGGGCAGAATTATTCACCTCATTTCTGGGCCATTTCTAGATCCCAACATCCATTTGCATTTTACTCAGTATTTCCTTCTTACCATCATCTATCAGGTCATCATTAGAAGAAATGTAAATTATGTCTTCTGAAGTGGAAGCTATCTCCCAAACATCATTGGTTTGAGAAGGGCCCACTGCCTTGTAATGGTGCTGCAGAGAATATTCTTGCAAATTCAACTCTGCTGAGAAATTAAATAACAATAATATGGAAGTGGTCCATGGTTGTTATTTGTGTATTTATTGGTTCATGGGACAAACAATAACAGTCTGCTGTGTGACATGTTCAGTGAACCCACATGGGTTGTGTCTTCATGAGTAAAGTATATGGTTCCTAGGGAACTTTTAAATGCACGGGGTATTTATCGTGTCGGTGAATATCATTGGTGCCTGGGTTTACATTAAGATGTTTCTTTGTAAATGGAAAATAAGATGTTTACTCTCTACCTAAAGATATAACTATCATTTTCTTCAGCTTTCCTCACAGGAAGTTCTTAACACTAAATTGCATTTCCACAATGGAAAATAAATGGAAATGACGTGAGTCACTACTAGCATCGCCATAAAACCTCCATGTGCCCCTCTGTGCTCTTGATGTTTCTGGTAGAAGGGGATACAGAAATCTCTGGGATTCCAATACATGAAACATTTTGATGTAATGCTTGATTCTAGGAAAAATAATTTCAAATAGAATAAGAAACAGAATATGTGTGTGACCTCATTAGTAGTCATGACAGCCATGCCTTGTATGAGCATGTGGAGTGAAAGATATTATGTACTTGATATTTCATAAATGTGTGTGATATATATTCTTTGAGTCATTTACATGATATAACTCTGTGAGAATAAGGAAGTAGCATTGTTTGTATGTTCTAATGGAGTTGTGTGTATATTCTAGAAAATAACCTGTGAGCTCTTGCATGGTAGAAAGAGGGTATGACGAATGAGTGTGTGCATGTGTGTTATGTGGTGTGTCAGCACATGGGGACAGTGCAGAGTGAGACTTTATCTCAGAATGAGATGGTAAGACAGTGTTAGAGGAGGATGTATACCTCTATGAATGATAATCTGTATGAATGTCTGAGGCTATGTGGCTGGAGGAACATAAGGATTAGATATACAACCAATGGAAGGTCAGTTCCATCATGGCCTGTGGGTTTTCTAGAGTTGGCTCAGAATGAGCAACACACAACAGGGTTTCTGAGTGAGGAGATTGAATTATTTATAAAATTAGTTTGTAAACAGGCGAGTCTGAAAATGATTGTGGAAAAGAATGAAGGTAAAGGTACACCTCGCTGATGGTACTATGGTAGGGGAAGAGTAGGGGAAGCTAGCGGAGGAATAAAGGCTTGTGTAATTGAGAGAAAATGTGAAAAGAAGGAGAAATGGGGCCATTCCTGGATGAAGGGGGACAGGGTAGTGAGTGTGTGAGGCTGTGAGTTTGTGTTCATCTGAGCATGCAGGTTCGGATTGTCCTCCCACTCACATATCAGTGCAGTTCAACAAGTCACTGACAGTGGTCCCAGTGTGACTGTCATGGAAATTTGTGCTGAGTTTCTAGCCCTGTCCTTAAAACCCCTACCTATCTGTCCCTGTCAAGAAGCTTTAGTACTAGTTCTTCTGCCTGGTAGCCCTTTCCTGTGCGTGAGGGGACAGTGAAATCTGTGGACACTGGGATGAGCAGCTCAGCTGCATTGCTGTGTAGGCTCAGATCCCACCTGTGTGTTTTCCTTACCATCCTCAACAGGACGGGGAGGCATGGATGGAAAGTAGTCCTCTGATGAATCTTTTAAGAATAAAGAGTTTCCTCTATCTGACTCACTATCTACTTGGACCTCCACAACTATTCAGTTATAGAGAATGGAGTAAAAACAAAATATTAAGATGAGACATATTCTGAGTCTGTGCCAATAAAAAATATACATACTGATGGTGACATTATACATCAGTCATCAGTACCCTGCATGACTATTGCTGTCATGGATGTTCAGGTGACATTCCCATACAAAATTTTATATGAAAGTCCATCTACTCCAAAATATAAATTAACACTTATTAAAATTCTGTGTTTGATAGAAGTAGGTGGGATTACTCATCTCGTATTTCATATTTCAGGAGGGCAATAGAGATATAAGAACCTTAGAATCCTGCCTGAAAGGTAGTTGGTCAGCACTCTAAGTTAGGTCTACGACCGGATATCTTGTTCACTACCACAAGTTCTGTGTGTAGGACCTACCACGCTGGGCCTTGCTTAAGTCCTTTGTCCTTTCACATATTCCTGGTAATGTAACATGTCCTTGTTTGTCTCAGTATCATAATCTTCCATGTATCTCTCAGAAAACTCTTATCCCCTTAGTCCCAGTCTCATTATTTCCACACACATAACACTGTTCTCCTCTGATCTCCTTGGGCCTTCCCCAGTCTTGTGTTTTCTCTTCAGATTACTGCTTCCACTGCTGATCACAAGAAAGAAGATGCAGAAGCATTCCGAGCTTTTTTGTGTCCTAGGCAGCCTTGGATGGCTAATGGGCTCAACTCTGCATTCTGTCTAGATACCACTTCCCTTTTCATCCTATTCAGTACTTCCTTCTTACCAGCATCTATCAGGTCATCTTGAGCAGAAATGGGAATTGTGTCATCTGAAACAGCAGAGACCTCCCAAACATCCTCGGTTTGAAACGGCTTGTGATGGAGCTGCTGAACATCTTGCAAATTCAACTCTGCTGAGAAATTAAATAACAATAATATGGAAATGTCCATGGTTGTTATTTTTGTATTTATCTGTCCATGAGACAAACAATAACAGTCTGCTGTGTGACATGTTGAGTGAACCCACATGGGTAGCGTCTTCATGAGTAAAGTATATGGTTCCTAGGGAACTTTTAAATGCACAGGGGTATTTATTGTGTTGGTAAATATCATTGGTGCCTGGGTTTACATTAGGATGCTTTTTTGTAAATGGAAAATAAACTAATCTTTTCTTTCTACCTAAAGATATAACTATATTGTTTTCTTCAGCTTTCCTCACAGGTGGTTCTCACCACACAATTCTATTTCTACAATGGAAAGTGAATGGAAATGACGTGAGTCATAATAGCATCCATAAAACCTCCAATGTGGCTTTCTATGATCTTGATGTTTCTAGTTAATTGGGATATGGAAATTCTGTGATTCCATACAAGAAACATTTTGATAGAACAATTTCATTTTTAGGAAATAAAGTGCCTGGGTTTACATTAGGATGTTTTTTTGTAAATGGAAAATAAACTAATCTTTTCTTTCTACCTAAAGATATAACTATATTGTTTTCTTCAGCTTTCCTCACAGGTGGTTCTTACCACACAATTCTATTTCTACAATGGAAAGTGAATGGAAATGACGTGAGTCATAATAGCATCCATAAAACCTCCAATGTGGCTTTCTATGATCTTGATGTTTCTAGTTAATTGGGATATGGAACTTCTGTGATTCCATACAAGAAACATTTTAATAGAACAATTTCATTTTTAGGAAATAAAATTTCAAGCAAAAGAAAAAATACAGTGGTCCTTCCTCTATTGCAGCAGATAGGTTCCAAAACCCGCAGCTATATGTGAAAATCTTTGTTAGTGACCTTTTATTTATTTTATTATTAATATACATTTTAAGGCTTTATGAACCCTTCCTACACTCTTATAAACCTTTCCACACTATTATTAACTTTTCCCACATGTATTTTGCCACAAGAATAATTAAAATAATAAATATATAAAAATACCTATATACTGCAAAATCCCGCGATACAGGGAAAAATCCACTATACTAAATTAAAAATATATTGTACAAATTAAAAATCTGTGATTCAGTGAGATCACGAATAGTGAACCACAATATGCTGAAGGACAACTGTACGAACGTGACCTCCTTAGTAGTAATGACAGCCATTCCTTGCATGAGCATGTGGAGTGGAAGTTCTTCTGTATGTGGTATTTCACAAATGAGTGTGTGATACATGTTATGTGAGTTATTTACATCTTATAACTATGGGAATGAGCATGTAGCATTGTATGTGTGTTCTAGTGATTTTGTGTGTACATTCTAGGACATAACTCGTGAGCTCTTGTGGTAGGTAGAGGGAATGGTGAGTGAGTGTGTGCATGAGTGAAATGTGCTGTGACAGCACATGGGAACAGTGCAGGAGTGAGACAGTTTCTCTAAATGAGATAGTAAGAATGAGCTGGTAGAGGACAGTCTGTAGCTCTCAATGAGCATCTGTATGAAGCTCTGAGGATCTGTGGGTGAACGGACATATGGATTAGATACACATCTAATAGAAGGTCAGTTCCATCCCAGCTTCTGAGTTTTCTACAGTTGCCTCAGAATGAGTGATTTAAAATAGGGTTTCTGAGTGAAGAAAGTGAATTATTATGGAATTAGTTTGTAAACGGGTGAGTGGAAATTAACATGAGAAGGACTAAAGGTAAGGATGTACCTATGTGACCCTGTTAGAGTAGGGGAAGGGAAAGGGAAGGTACGAGTGCAATAAAGCTTGTCTGTTTGAGAGAAAAACTGAAAAGGAAGACAAATGAGGCCATTCCTGGTTGAAAGAGGACAGGGTAGTGAGTGAGTGAGGATGTCAGTGTGTGTTCATCTGAGTGTGCAGGTACAGATTGTCCTCCCACTGACACATCAGTTTAGTCCCCCAAGTCACTAACAGTTGCTCCAGGGTGACCCTGGTGGAAAGTTATTCTGAGTTCCTTGCCCCGTCCTTGAGGTCGCTTTTTATGTTTTTCTCTGCAGAAGCTTTAGTACTAGTCCTTCTGTCCAGTATCCTTTCCTGTGAGTGGCAGGGGATGGTGACATCAGTAGACACTGGCCTGAGCAGCTCAGTGGCATCACTTGTTTAAGCTCAGATCCCACCTGTATGTGTTTCTTACCATCTTCATTAGGATGGGGATGCTTGGATGGAGAGTAGTCCTGTGTTAAATATTCTGAGAATAGAAAGTTGTCTCCTTCTATCTCACTAGATGCTTGGATCTCCACAACTTATTCAGTTATGGGGAATAGAGTAAAAAAAAAAAACTGATAAAATGAGACATTTTCTGAGTCAGTGCCAATTAAATATGATGGTGGCATTATACGTCAGTTGTCAATACCCCGCATGACAATTGCTGTCATGACTGTTAAGGTGACATTCCCATATGAAATTTTATATGAAAGTCACTCTACTTCAAAATATAATTAACACTTATAAAATTTTGTTTGATGGAAGTTGGTGGCATTACTCATCTCGTATTTCATATTTCAGGAGAGCAATGGAGATATAAGAACTTTAGAATCCCGCCTGAAAGGTAGCTGGCCAGCACTCAAAAGTTTGCTCTAGAACAGGACATCTTGTTCACTACCTCAAGTTCTGTGTGTAGGACCTACCATGCTGGGCCTTTCTTAAGTCCTTTGTCCTTTCACATCTTCCTAGTAATGTAACATGTCCCTTTTTGTCTCAGTATCATAATATTCTATGTATCTCTCAGAAAACACTCATCCCCTAGTCCCTGTCCATTATTTCCACACACGTAACACTGTTCTCCCCTGATCTCCCTGGCTGTTTCCAGTCCTGTAAGTGATTACTTCATAGTTAGTGCTTTCACTGCTGATCACAAGAAAGAAGATGCAGAAGCCTTCTGAGCTTTTTTTTTTTTTTTTTGTCTTGGGGTGCCTTGTCCTAACTGAAGGGCAGAATCATGCAATTCAACTCTGTGTTCTGTCTTGATCGCATGCACCTCCCTTTTCATCCTATTTAGTAGTTCCTCCTTACCAGCATCTATCAGGTCATCTTGAGCAGAAATAGGAATTGTGTCATCTGAAATGAGAGAAACCACCCAAACACCCTCGCTACGAAACGTGGCCAATGCTTTGTAACTGAGCTGCAGATCATCTTCTTGCAAATTCAACTCTGCTGAGAAATTAAATAACAATAGTATGGAAACAATCCATGGTTGTTATTTGTTAAATTATCAGTGCATGAGACAAACAATAAAGTCTGCTGTGTGACATGTTGAGTGAACCCATATGGGTAGCGTATTCATGAGTAAAGTATATGGTTCCTATAGAACTTTTAAATGCACAGGGGTATTTATTGTGTCAATGAATATCACTGGTGCCTGGAATTATATTAAAATGCTTCTTTGTAAATGGAAAATAGACTAATATTTTCTTTCTACCTAAAGATATAACTATATCATTTTCTCAGCTATCCTCAGAGGTAGTTCTTACCACATGATTGCATTTCTAAAATGGAAAGTGAATGAAAATGACGTGAGTCACTTCTAGCATCACTATAAAACCTCCATGGAACCGCTGTGTAATCTTGACATTTCAGGTTGAAGGGGATACAGGAATCTCTCCGATTTAAATTAATTAACCATTCTGAGGTAATGCTTGCATTTCTAGGAAATAAAATCTCAAACAGAAGAAGAAATGAAATATGTGCGATACCTCTTTCGTAGTAATGAAAGCCACACCATGTATGAGCATGGGCAGTGACAGTTCATCTGTATGTGATATATCACAAATTTGTGTGTGATACAATTTGAGTAGTTTACCTTGTACTACTATGTGGAATGATCATGTACATTATTTATATGTTCTCATAGAGTTCTGTGTCTGTTCTAGGAAATAACTAGTGAGCACTTTCATGGTAGGAAGAGTGATGGTGAATGAGTGTGTGCATGTGTGTTATATGGTGTGACAGCACAAGGGAACAGTGCAGGAGTAAAACCTGTTAGCATAGTGAGATGGTAAGACTTAGCGTGGAGAGGATGGTGTGTATCTCTCTGAATGAACATCTGTATGAAGGTCTGAGGCTCTGAGGCTCTGTTACTGAAGGGACATATGGATTAGATAAACATTCAAGGAAAGATCAGTTCCCTCATGGCTTGTGAGATTTCTAGAGTAGCCTCAGGAAGCAATGTAAAATAGGGTTTCTGACTGACATATGCAAAATATTCTTGCAGTACTTGTGTAAATGGGTGACTGTGAAAACGTTTGGAGAAAATGAATGTAAGGGTTTACGTTTGTGATGCTACTAGGAGTAGAGGAAAGTCATGGGAAGGGTGTGGAGAAATAAAGGTTTGTGTAACTGAGGAGATAAGTGAAAAGAAAGAGAAATGGGGCCAATCCTGGTTGAAAGAGGACAGGAGAGTGAGTGTGAGGATGTGACTGTCTGTTCATCAGAGCATGCACATTCGATTGTACTCCCACTGACATATCAGTGCAGTCGCCAAAGTCACTAACAGTTGCTCCAGGGTTACCCTGGTGGAAAGTTATTCTGAGTTCCTTGCCCTGTCCTTGAGGCCCCTCCCTATGTGTTCCTCTGCAGAAGCTTTAGTACTAGTCCTTCTCTCCGGTAGCCCTTCCCTGTGAGTGGAAGGGGAACACTGACATCGGAGGACACTGGCCTGGGAAGTTCAGCAGCATCATTTATTTAAGCTCAGATCCCACCTGTGTGTGTTTCTTACCATCTTCATTAGGACTGGGATGCTTGGATGGAGAGTAGTCCTTTGTTAAATATTCTGAGAGTAAAATGTTGCCTCCTTCTGTCTCACTAGATGCTTGGATCTCCACCACTGATTCAGTCATAGGAATGAAGTAAAAAAAAATGTTAAATTGAAGCCCTGGCCGGTTGGCTCAGCGGTAGAGCGTTGGCCTAGCGTGCGGAGGACCCAGGTTCGATTCCCGGCCAGGGCACACAGGAGAAGCGCCCATTTGCTTCTCCACCCCTCCGCCACGCCTTCCTCTCTGTCTCTCTCTTCCCCTCCTGCAGCCAAGACTCCATTGGAGCAAAGATGGCCCGGGCGCTGGGGATGGCTCTGTGGCCTCTGCCTCAGGCGCTAGAGTGGCTCTGGTTGCAACATGGTGACGCCCAGGATGGGCAGAGCATCGCCCCCTGGTGGGCAGAGCTTCACCCCTGGTGGGCGTGCCGGGTGGATCCCGGTTGGGCGCATGCGGGCGTCTGTCTGACTGTCTCTCCCTGTTTCCAGCTTCAGAAAAATGCAAAAAAAAAAAAAAGTTAAATTGAGACATTTTCTGGGTCTGTACCAAAAAGAAATTTACATATTGATGATGACATGAGTCTTCAGTACCTGGCATGACTCTTGCTATCATAGAAGTTAAGGTGACTGTTCCATATGACATTGTATATGAAACTCCCTCTACTCCAAAATACAAATTAACAGTTATAAAAATATTCTGTTTGATGGAATCAGTAGGATTACTCATCTGACATTTAATATTTCAGGAGGTCCATAGATATATTGGAACCTTAGAATCACACCTGAAAGGGAGATTGCTGCCAATACAAGTTGGGTCTATGACAGGATATGTTCTGCAATACCTCTGGTTGTGTGCGTAGGACCTACCATGCTGTGCCTTTCTTAAATCCTTTGTCCTTTCACATATTCCCGGTAATGTAACTTGTCCTTGTTTGACTCAGTACCATAGTCTCCCATGTTTCTCTCATACAACTCTCATCCCCTTAGTCCCTGTCCATTATTTCCACACACATAACACTGTTCTGCTCTGATCTCCCTTGGCCTTTCCCAGTCCTGTAAGTGGTTACCCCAGAGTTAGTGTTTTCACTGTTGATCACAAGAAAGAAGATGCTGAAGAATTTAGAGCATCTTTTTCTTGGGCAGCCTTGTGCTGAGTTCTGGGCTGAACTATGCAGTTTATATCTGTGCTCTGTCTAGGTGCCACCTCCTCTTGCATGCTATTCAGTAGTTCCAACTTACCAGCACCTATCAGGTCATCCTGAGCAGAAAGGAAAATTGTGTCATCTGAAGGAGGAGAGACCTCCCAAACATTCTTGGTTTGAAGCGTTGCCACTGTCTTGTACTGGTGCTTCAGGGAATCATCTTGTAAATTCAAGCCTGCAGAGAAATTAAATAGCAATAATTAGGGAGTGGTCCCTGATTGTTATTTGTGTATTTATCGGCCCATGGGACAAACAGTAGCAGTCTGCTCTGTAACAAGTTCTGTGAACTCATATGTGTCTTGTCTTCAAGGTTAGTGAATATGTTTTCTAGGGAAATTTTAAATGCAGAAGGGTATCTATTGTGTCGGTGAAAACCATTGGTGCTTGGGTTTGCATTATGATGCTTCTTTGTAAATGTAATATAGACTGATGTTTTCTCTCTACCGAAAGATACAACTATACACTTTTCTACAGCTTTCCTTATAGGTATTTCTAAACAAGTGATGATTTTTCTACAATGGCAAGTGAATGGAAACCATGTTAGTGACTTCTAGCATAGCCATATAAAGTCAAGGAGACCCCTTTGTGTTCTAGACACTTCTGGTTGAAGGGGATACAGGAATATCTGGGATTTCAATTAATGAAACATTTTGATATAACTTCCATTTCGAGGAAATCAAATCTCAAACAGAAGTAGAAATGGAATATGTGTGTTTCCTCTTTAGTAGTAATGAAAGCCATGCCATGTAGGAGCATGTGGAGTGACAGTACTTCTGTATGTGGTACTTCACAAGTCTGTCTTGATATATATTATTTAAGTGGTTTACGTAGTATATCTGTGGGAATGAGCATGCAGCATTTTATGTGTGTTCTGGTGAAGCAGTATGTACATTCTAAAATAACTTGTGAGCTCTATCATGGCAGTAAGAGGTGATGGTGAATGAGTGTGTAAATGTGTGTTATGTGGTGAGAGAGCACACGGGAACAGTGCAGGAGTGAGACCAGTAATTATAGTGAGATAGTAAGACTTAGCTTGGAGAGGACGGTGTGTAGTTCTCTGAATGAACATCTGTATGAAAGCCTGAGGCTCTGTTGCTGAAGGAACATGTGGATTAGATATATAACCAATAGTAGGTCAGTTCCATCATGGCTTGTGAGGTTTTCAGAGAAGCCTCAGAAAGCGATATATATCTCGGTTTCTGACTAAAAAAATGTGAAATATTTTTGCAATTATTGTTTAAATGGGTGACTGTGAAAATCTTTAGAGGGAATGAATGTAAGTGTTTACCTTTGTGATGCTACTAGAGTAGAGGAAAGTTACGGAAAGGGTGTGGAGGAATAAAGGCTTGTGTAATTGAGAGGATAAGTGAAAAGAAAGCGAAATGGGGCCATTCCTGGTTAAAGGAGGACAGGGTAGTGAGTGTGTGAGGATGTCAGTGTGTGTTCATCTGAGCGTGCAGGTTCGTACTGTCCTCCCACTGACATATCAGTTTAGTCCCTCAAGTCACTAACAGTTGCTCCAGGGTGACCCTGGTGGAAAGTTATTCTGAGTTCCTTGCCCCTTCCTTGAGGCCCCTTTTTATGTTTTCCTCTGCAGAAGCTTTAGTACTAGTCCTTCTGTCCAGTATCCTTTCCTGAGAGTGGAAGGGGACAGTGACATCAGTAGACACTGGGCTGAGCAGCTCAGCAGCCTCGCTTGTTTAAGCTCAGATCCCACCTTGTGTGTTTCTTACCGTCTTCATTAGGACGGGGACGCTTGGATGGAGAGTCGTCCTGTGTTAAGTAGTCTGAGAGTAAACTCTTGCCTATTTCTCTCTCACTAGAGGCTTCGATCTCCACCACTGATTCAGTCATAGGAAACGGGGTAAAAAAAAAAGTTAAGTTGGACATTATCCGGGTCTGTACCAAAAAGAAATATACATATTGATGGTGATATTATACATGAGTCTTCAGTACCACGCATGACTCTTGCTGTCATAGAAGTTAAGGTGACTTTCCCATATGACATTTTATATGAAAGCCTCTCTACTCCAAAATACATAGTAACACATATTAAAATATTGTGTTTGATGGAATTCAGTGTGATGACTCATCTATCATAATATTTTGTGAGGTTCATTGAGATATCAGAACCTTAGAATCACACCTGAAAGGTAGTTTGCTGCAACTACAAGTTGGGTGTACGACTGGATATGTTGTACACTACCTCAGTCTATGCGAAGGACCTACCATGCTGCGCCTCTCATAAATCCTTTCTCTTTTCATATCATCCTGGTAAAGTAACTTGTCCTTGTTTGACTCAGTACCATAGTCTCGCATGTTTCTCTCATACAACTCTCATCCCCTTAGTCCCTGTCCATTATTTCCACACACATAACACTGTTCTTTTCTGTTCTCCTTGTCTGTTTCCAGTCCTGTAAGTGGTTACCCCAGAGTTAGTGCTTTCAGTGCTGATCACAAGAAAGAAGATTCAGAAGCATCTTTTTTCTTGGGCAGCCTTGTGCCGAGTTCTGGGCTGAACTATGGAGCTCATGTCTGTGCTCAGTCTAGGCGCCACCTGCTCTTGCATGCTATTCAGTAGTTCCTCCTTACCAGCACCTATCTGGTCATCCTGAGCAGAAAGCAAAATTGTGTCATCTGAAGGAGGAGAGACCTCCTGAACATGCTCGGTTTGAAGCGTTGCCACTGCCTTGTACCGGTGCTTCAGGGAATCATCTTGTAAATTCAAGTCTGCAGAGAAATTAAGTAGCAATAATAAGGGAGTGGTCCCTGATTGTTATTTGTGTATTTATCGGTCCATGGGACAAACAGTAGCACTCTGCTCTGTGACAAGTTGAGTGAACCCACATGGGTCGATCTTCATGGTTAGTGAATATGTTTTCTAGGGAACTTTTAAATGCAGAAGGGTATTTATTGTGTCGGTGAGTACCATTGGTGCTTGGGTTTGCATTATGATGCTTCTTTGTAAATGGGATATAGACTGATGTTTTCTTTCTACCAAATGATATAATAACACACTTTTCTTCAGCTTTCCTCACAGGAATTTCTAACCAAGTGATTGTTTTTCTACAATGGAACTAAAATTGAAAACATATTAGTCACTTCTAGCATTGCCATATAAAGTCCAAGGAGCCCCATTTGTGCTCTAGACATTTCTGGTTGAATGGGATATAGAAATCTGTAAGATTTTTTTGTGTGTATTTTTCTGAAGTTGGAAATGGGGATGCAGTCAGACAGCCTTCCGCATGCACCCTACTGGGATCCTCTTGGCATGCCCACCAGGGGCAATGCTCTGCCCATCTGGGATATTGCTCTGTTGTAATCAGAGCCATTCTAGTGCCTGAGGCAGAGGCCATGGAGACATCCTCAGCACCAGGGCCAACTCTGCTCCAATGGAGCCTTGGCTGTGGGAAAGGAAGAGAGAGACAGAGAGGAAGGAGTGGGGGAGGGGTGGAGAAACAGATGGGTGCCCTTCCGGTGTGCTCTGTCTGGGAATTGAACCCAGGACTCCTGCATACCAGGCTGATGCTCTACCACTGAGACAACCAATCATGGCCCTGGGATTTTAATTAATGAAACATTTTGATGTAATGCTTGCATTTCGATGAAATAAAATTCAAACAGGAGAATAAATGGAATATGTGCCTTTTCTCTTTAGTAAAAATGAAAGCCATGTCATGTAGGAGCATGTGGAGTGACAGTTCTTTGGTATGTGCTTTTCACAAGTATGTCTGTGATATATATTATTTGACTGGTTTCAGTGGTATAACTCTGCAGGAATGAGCATGTAGCATTGTATGTATGTTCTGCGAGAGCAGTGTGTATATATTAAAAAATAACTCGTGAGCTCTTTCATGGTCATAAGAGGTGATGGTGAATGAGTGTGTGCATGTGTGTTATGTGGTGTGACAGCACATGGGAACAGTGCAGGAGTGAGACCGGTGAGCATAGTGAGAAGGTAAGACTTAGTGTAGAGAGGACGGTGTGTATCTCTCTGAATGAACACCTGTATGAAGGTCTGAGGCTCTGTTGCTGAACGGACTTATAGATTCCATATACAACCAATAGTAGGTCAGTTCCATCATGGCTTGTGAGGTTTTTCGAGAAGCCTCAGAAAGCGATGTAAATCAGGGTTTCTGACTGAAGAAATGTGAAATATTTTTGCAATTATTGTTTACATGGGTGACTGTGAAAATCTTTAGAGGGAATGAATGTAAGTGTTTACCTTTGTGATGCTACTAGAGTAGGGGAAAGTTACGGGAAGGGTGTGGAGGAATAAAGGCTTGTGTAATTGAGAGGATAAGCGGAAAGAAAGCGAAATTCGGCCATTCCTGGTTGAAAAAGGACAGGGTAGTGAGTGTGTGAGGATGTCAGTGTGTGTTCATCTGAGCGTGCAGGTTCGTACTGTCCTCCCACTGACATATCAGTTTAGTCCCCCAAGTCACTAACAGTTGCTCCAGGGTGACCCTGGTGGAAAGTTATTCTGAGTTCCTTGCCCCTTCCTTGAGGCCCCTCCTTATGTGTTCCTCTGCAGAAGCTTTAGTACTAACTAGTCCTTCTGTCCAGTATCCTTTCCTGAGAGTGGAAGGGGACAGTGACATCAGTAGACACTGGGCTGAGCAGCTCAGCAGCCTCGCTTGTTTAAGCTCAGATCCCACCTGTGTGTGTTTCTTACCGTCTTCATTAGGACGGGGACGCTTGGATGGAGAGTCGTCCTGTGTTAAATATTCTGAGAGTAAACTCTTGCCTCCTTCTCTCTCACTAGATGCTTCGATCTCCACCACTGATTCAGTCATAGGAAATGGAGTAAAAAAAAAAAATTAAGTTGGACATTTTCCGAGTCTGTACCAAAAAGAAATAAACATATTGATGGTGATATTATACATGAGTTTTCAGTACCACACATGAATCTTGCTGTCATAGAAGTTAAGGTGACTTTCCCATATGACATTTTATATGAAAGTCTCTCTACTCCAAAATACATATTAACACATAAAAAAATATTGTGTTTGATGGGATTCAGTGTGATTACTCATCTAACATATAATATTTTGGGAGGTCTATAGAAATATCAGAACCTTAGAATCACACCTAAAAGTAGTTTGCTGCACCTACAAGTTGGGTGTACGACTGGATATGTTGTACATACCTAAGTCTATGTCTCAGACCTACCATGCTGCACCTCTCATAAATCCTTTCTCTTTTCATATCATCCTGGTAAAGTAACTTGTCCTTGTTTGACTCAGTACCATAGTCTCGCATGTTTCTCTCATACAACTCTCATCCCCTTAGTCCCTGTCCATTATTTCCACACACATAACACTGTTCTTTTCTGTTCTCCTTGTCTGTTTCCAGTCCTGTAAGTGGTTACCCCAGAGTTAGTGCTTTCAGTGCTGATCACAAGAAAGAAGATGCAGAAGCATTCAGAGCATCTTTTTTCTTGGGCAGCCTTGTGCCGAGTTCTGGGCTGAACTATGGAGCTCATGTCTGTGCTCAGTCTAGGCACCACCTGCTCTTGCATGCTATTCAGTAGTTCCTCCTTACCAGCACCTATCTGGTCATCCTGAGCAGAAAGCAAAATTGTGTCATCTGAAGGAGGAGAGACCTCCTGAACATGCTCGGTTTGAAGCGTTGCCACTGCCTTGTACCGGTGCTTCAGGGAATCATCTTGTAAATTCAAGTCTGCAGAGAAATTAAGTAGCAATAATAAGGGAGTGGTCCCTGATTGTTATTTGTGTATCTATCGGTCCATGGGACAAACAGTAGCAGTCTGCTTTGTGACAAGTTGAGTGAAACTTCATGGGTCGATCTTCATGGTTAGCGAATATGTTTCCTAGGGAACTGTTAAATTCAGAAGGGTATATATTGTGTCAGTGAGTACCATTGGTGCTTGGGTTTTGCATATGATGCTTCTCTGTAAATGGGATAGAGACTGGTGTTTTCTCTCTTCCGAATCATCGAATGATATAACTACACACTTTCCTTCAGCTGTCCTCACAGGAATTTCTAACACAGTGATTGTTTTTCTACAATGTAAGTAAAATGGAAAGCATATCAGTTCTTTTAGCATAGAAAGACCAAGGAGCCCCCTTTGTGCTCTAGACACTTCCGGTGGAATGGGATACAGGAATCTCTGGGATTATTATTATTATTATTATTATTTCTGAAGTTGGAAAAGGGGAGGCAGTCAGACAGGCTCCCGCATGCGACCGACCCGACCGGGGTCACCCAGCATGCCCAGCATTGGGCGAGGCTCTGCCCAAGTGGGGCGTTGCTCTGTGGAGACCAGAGCCATTCTAGCGCCTGAGGCAGAGGCCATGGAGCCATACTCAGCGCCCGGGCCAACTTTGCTCCAATGGAGCCTTGGCTGCGGAAGGGGAAGAGAGAGAGAGAGAGGAAGGGGACGGGGAGGGTTGGAGAAGCAGATGGGCGCCTCTCCTGTGTGCCCTGGCCGGGTATTGATCCCGGGACTCCTGCACGTCAGGCCGACGCTCTACCACTGAGCCAAGCGGCCAGGTGCCTGGGATTTTAATTAATGAAACATTTTGATGTAGTGCTTGCGTTTCGATGAAATAAAATTCAAAGGGGAGAATACATGGAATATGTGCGTTTTCTCTTTAGTAATAATGAACGCCATGTCATATAGGAGCACGTGAAGTGACAGTACTTCTGTATGTGCTTTTTCACCAGTGTGTCTGTGATATATGTGACTGGACTGGTTTCTGTGGTAGAACTCTGCAGGAATGAGCATGTAGCATTGTATGTATGTTCTGCAAGAGCAGAGTGTATATATTAAAAAATACCTCGTGAGCTCTTTGGTGGTCATAAGAGGTGATGGTGAATGAGTGTGTGCATGTGTGTTATATGATGTGACAGCACATGGGAACAGTGCAGGAGTGAGACCGGTTAGCATAGTGAGAAGGTAAGTCTTAGTGCAGATAGGACGGTGTGTATCTCTCGGAATGAACACCTGTATGAAGGTCTGAGGCTCTGTTGCTGAACGGACTTATAGATTACATATACAACCAATAGTAGGTCAATTCCATCATGGCTTGTGAGGTTTTTAGAGATGCCTCAGAAAGCGATGTAAATCAGGGGTTCTGACTGAAGAAATGTGAAATATATTTGCAATTCTTGTTTACATGGGTGACTGTGAAAATCTTTAGAGGGAATGAATGTGAGTGTTTCCCTTTGTGATGCTACTAGAGTAGGGGACAGTTACGGGAAGGGTGTGAAGGAATGAAGGCTTGTGTGATTGAGAGGATAAGTGGAAAGAAAGCGAAATTCGGCCATTCCTGGTTGAAAAAGGACAGGGTAGTGAATGTGTGAGGATGTCACTGTGTGTTCATCTGAGCGTGCAGGTTCGTACTGTCCTCCCACTGACATGTCAGTTTAGTCCCCCAAGTGACTAACAGTTGCTCCAGGGTTTCCCTGGTGGAAAGTTATTCTGAGTTCCCTGCCCCTTCCTTGAGGCCACTCCTTTTGTATTCCTCAGCAGAAGCTTTCGTACTAACTAGTCCTTCTGTCCAGTATCCTTTCCTGAGAGAGGAAGGGGACAGTGACATCCGTAGACACTGGGCTGAGCAGCTCAGCAGCCTCGCTTATTTAAGCTCAGATCCCACCTGTGTGTGTTTCTTACCGTCTTCATTAGGACGGGGACGCTTGGATGGAGAGTCGTCCTGTGTTAAGTAGTCTGAGAGTAAACTCTTGCCTATTTCTCTCTCACTAGAGGCTTCGATCTCCACCACTGATTCAGTCATAGGAAATGGGGTAAAAAAAAAAGATAAGTTGGACATTATCCGGGTCTGTACCAAAAAGAAATATACATATTGATGGTGATATTATACATGAGTCTTCAGTACCGCGCATGACTCTTGCTGTCATAGAAGTTAAGGTGACTTTCCCATATGACATTTTATATGAAAGCCTCTCTACTCCAAAATACATAGTAACACATATTAAAATATTGTGTTTGATGGAATTCAGTGTGATGACTCATCTATCATAATATTTTGTGAGGTCTTTTGAGATATCAGAACCTTAGAATCACACCTGAAAGGTAGTTTGCTGCAACTACAAGTTGGGTGTACGACTGGATATGTTGTACACTACCTCAGTCTATGCCTAGGACCTACCATGCTGCGCCTCTCATAAGTCCTGTCTCTTTTCACATAATCCTGGTAAAGAAACTAGTCCTTGTTTGACTCAGTACCATAGTCTCCCATGTTTCTCTCATAAAACTCATCCCCTCAGTCTCCGTCCATTATTTTCACACACATAACACTGTTCTTTTCTGTTCTCCTTGTCCGTTTCCAGTCCTCTAAGTGGTTACCCCATAGTTAGTGCTTTCAGTGCTGATCACAAGAAAGAAGATGCAGAAGCTTTCAGAGCATCTTTTTTCTTGGGCAGCCTTGTGCTGAGTTCTGGGCTGAACTATGCAGCTCATATCTGTGCTCTGTCTAGGCGCCACGTCCTCTTGCATGCTATTCAGTAGTTCCTCCTTACCAGCACCTATCAGGTCATCCGGAGAGGCAAGGAAAATTGTGTCATCTGAAGGAGTAGAGACCTCCTGAACATGCTCGGATTGAAGCGCTGCCACTGCCTTGTAATGCTGCTTCAGGGAATCATCTTGTAAGTTCAAGCCTGCAGAGAAATTAAGTAGCAACAATAAGGGAGTGGTCCCTGGATGTTATTTGTGTATCTATCGGTCCATGGGACAAACAGTAGCAGTCTGCTTTGTGACAAGTTGAGTGAAACTTCATGGGTCGATCTTCATGGTTAGTGAATATGTTTTCTAGGGAACTTTTAAATTCAGAGGGGTGTACCATTGGTGCTTGGGTTTTTATTATTATTCTTTTCTGTAAATGGGATAGAGACTGGTGTTTTCTCTCTTCCGAATCATCGAATGATATAACTACACACTTTCCTTCAGCTGTCCTCACAGGAATTTCTAACACAGTGATTGTTTTTCTACAATGTAAGTAAAATGGAAAGCATATCAGTTCTTCTAGCATAGAAAGACCAAGGAGCCCCCTTTGTGCTCTAGACATTTCTGCTTGAATGGGACTCAGGAATCTCTGGGATTTTTTGTTTTTTGTATTTTTCTGAATTTGGAAATGGTAGGCAGTCAGACAGATTCCCGCATGCTTCCGACAGGGATCCATCCGGCATGCCCACCAGGAGCCGATGCTCTGCCCATCTGGGGCATTGCTCTGTTGCAATCAAAGCAATTCTAGTTCTGAGGTAGAGGCCATGGAGCCATCCTCAGCACCCGGGCTAACTTTGTTCCAATGGAGCCTCGTCTGCGGGAGGGGAAGAGAGAGACAGAGAGGAAGGAGGGGAGGAGGGGTGGAGAAGCAGATGGGTGCTTCTCCTGTGTGCCCTGGCAGAGAATTGAACCGAGGACTCCTGCACGCCAGGCCGACGTTCTACCACTGAGCCAATCAACCAGGGCCCTGGGATTTTAATTAATGAAGCATTTTGATGTAATGCTTGCATTTCGATGAAATAAAATCTGAAACAGGAGAATAAATGGAATATGTGCGTTTTCTCTTTAGTAATAATGAAAGCCATGTCATGTAGGAGCATGTGGAGTGACAGTACTTCTGTATGTGCTTTTTCACCAGTGTGTCTGTGATATATGTGATTGGACTGGTTTCTGTGGTAGAACTCTGCAGGAATGAGCATGTAGCATTGTATGTATGTTCTGCTAGAGCAGTGTGTATATTCTAAAAAATAACTCGTGAGCTCTTTGGTGGTAATAAGAGGTGATGGTGAATGAGTGTGTGCATGTGTGTTATGTGGTGTGACAGCACATGGGAACAGTGCAGGAGTGAGACCGGTTAGCATAGTGAGAAGGTAAGACTTAGCATGGAAAGGACGGTGTGTATCTCTCTGAATGAACACCTGTATGAAGGTCTGAGGCTCTGTTGCTGAACGGACATATAGATTACATATACAACCAATAGTAGGTCAGTTCCATCATGGCTTGTGAGGTTTTTAGAGAAGCCTCAGAAAGCGATGTAAATCAGGGTTTCTGACTGAAGAAATGTGAAATATATTTGCAATTATTGTTTACATGGGTGACTGTGAAAATCTTTAGAGGGAATGAATGTGAGTGTTTACCTTTGTGATGCTACTAGAGTAGGGGCAAGTTACGGGAAGGGTGTGGAGGAATGAAGCCTTGTGTGATTGAGAGGATAAGTGGAAAGAAAGCGAAATTCGGCCATTCCTGGTTGAAAAAGGACAGGGTAGTGAGTGTGTGAGGATGTCACTGTGTGTTCATCTGAGCGTGCAGGTTCGTACTGTCCTCCCACTGACATGTCAGTTTAGTCCCCCAAGTGACTAACAGTTGCTCCAGGGTTTCCCTGGTGGAAAGTTATTCTGAGTTCCCTGCCCCTTCCTTGAGGCCACTCCTTTTGTATTCCTCTGCAGAAGCTTTCGTACTAACTAGTCCTTCTGTCCAGTATCCTTTCCTGAGAGAGGAAGGGGACAGTGACATCCGTAGACACTGGGCTGAGCAGCTCAGCAGCCTCGCTTATTTAAGCTCAGATCCCACCTGTGTGTGTTTCTTACCGTCTTCATTAGGACGGGGACGCTTGGATGGAGAGTCGTCCTGTGTTAAGTAGTCTGAGAGTAAACTCTTGCTTCCTTCTCTCTCACTAGATGCTTCGATCTTCACCACTTATTCAGTTATTGGGAATCGAGTAAAAAAAAACAGAACAAAAGTTAATTTGAGACATTTTCTGGGTCTGTACTAAATAGAAATTTACATATTGATGGTGATATTGTATATTAGTCATCAGTACCATGCGTGACTCTTGCTGTCATAGAAGTTAAGTTTATGCTCTGATCGCCCTTTATGTGTTTCTTACCATCTTCATTAGGATCGGGACGCTTTGATGGAGAGTCGCCCTGTGTTAAATCTTCTGAGAATAAATAGTGTTCTTTTTCTGACTCACTAGATGCTTTAATCTATAACTGTTTAGTTATGGAGAAGTGAGTAAAAAAAATGGTAAGATAAGACATTTTCTTGATCTGTTCCAGTAAAATCATGTATATTGATTTGGACATTATTTCTCAATCAGCAGAAGCAAGCATGACTCTTTTTTTTGAAGTTAAGGTGACTTTCTCATTTGAAATTCCATATGAAAATGCCTTTATTCAAAAATATAAGTTCACACTTATTAAGATTTTTTGTTTTATGGGAGTCAGTGAAATTACTTATCTCAGATGATAATTTCGGAGATCAAATTAGATTATCAGAACCTTAAGATCATGCCTGAAAGGTAGTTCACTGGCACTAACAGTTGG
The DNA here is from genome assembly GCF_036850765.1 of Saccopteryx bilineata. NCBI lineage: Eukaryota > Metazoa > Chordata > Mammalia > Chiroptera > Emballonuridae > Saccopteryx > Saccopteryx bilineata. The sequence continues at coordinate 199,970,110 of NC_089493.1, read as the reverse complement.
GTCTATGACAGGATATTTTGTATACACTTCAATAGCTGTACTTCAGTACCCTACCAGATTGTGTGTTTATAAGTCATTATTACTTTCACATCTTCCTGGAAATGTAACTTTTCCTTGTTTGATTCAGTACCATAATCTTCTCTGCTTCTCTGATAAAACTTTCATCCCCTTAGTCCCTTTCTATTATTTCCACACAGATAACACTGTTCTTCTCTGATCTACTTGGGCCTTCTCGATTCCTACAAGTGTTTTCCCCTTGAAATTATTGCTTCCACTGCTGATCACATGGAAGAAGATACAGAAACATTCTGAGCTTTTTTGTGTGCTGGGGCGCCTTTCACCAGCTAATGGACATAATCAATCAGCTCATCTTTGCTCTCTGTCTAGATCGGACCTCCTTTTTTATTCTATTCAGTCAGTAGTTCCTCCTTACCAGCACCTATCAGGTCATCTGGAGTAGAAATGGAAATTATGTCATATGAAGGAGGAAAGACCTTGCAAATAGCCTCATTTTGAAATGTGGTAACTACCTTGTTATGGTGCTGCAGTGAATCTTCTAAATTTAACTCTGTTGAGAAATTAAATAACAATATTATGGGAGTTGTCCATGGTTGTTATTTGTGGATTTATCTATCCATGGACAACAAATAGTAGTCTGCTATTTGACATGTTGTATGAACACCCAAGGCCTTCATCTTTATAGATAGTGTTTATTGGTTTTATGGAACTTTTAACACACGCAGATATTTATTGTGTCAGTGAATATTTTTCATGAATGGGTTTGCATTTACATTTTTTTTTCTTAAATGAAACAGAGACTGCTGTCTCATTTCTTTCTATGTAAATAACTATATTTTATTTCTTTTGTATAATATGATAATTTTTACCATATGATTGTGTTTCTAGAGTGGAAATAAAATGGAAATGACGTGAGTCACTTCTAGCATTGCCATAGAAATTTTCTATTTGATCCTTCTTTATCTTGTGTTTGTAGTTGACAGTAATTCTAATACATGAAACATTTTATGTCATCTGGGATTTCTAGGAAAGTAAATTTCAAATAGAAGAAATGTAGAATATGTGTGTGACATCTTACGTGGCATGAGGAATGTAAGTCCATCTCTATGTGATACTTCAGAAGTCTGTGTGTCATATACATTATTTAAGTTGTTTACATGCTACAACTCTGTTACAATAAAGATGTAGCACTATGTGTATGTTCTAGTGGAGTTGTGTGTATGCTCTACTCAGAGTGGGATTAAGGTCAGTTTAGGCCCTGGGTGCAGAAGAAAATATCAGACCCTTTAAAAAAAGAGAGGGAAAATAAAATACATGTTAACCATATTTTTTAAATAAATAAAAAATGTTACATGCTATTAAAGTTAGAATTGCACATATGAAACCAAACTTGTTGTCATTAGAAAAAAGTGTAAAGTTGGGGTTTTGCGGGGTCCTTCTTAAGTCGGTGCCCAGAGCATACACTTAGTGAGCCCACTGTTAAATCCGCCTCTGGCTCTAGGACATGACTGGTAAGGTTTTTTATCTTGGTAATGGAGGATGGTGATGAGTGCATGCATGATTGTTAGTGGTGTGACAGCACATGTGAGCAGTGCAGGAGTGGGACCTGTTCACAGAGTGCAATGGTAAGACTTCGAGTGCAGAGGATGGTATGTATCTGTCAGAATGAGCAACTCTATGAATGTTGACACTTTGTGACTGAAGGGGTAAATGGATTTGTCAGATAATGGATGAAACCTATTTCCATCAGGGCATGGGATTTTTTTTTTTTTACAATGCTCTATAATAAAGGGTCATGTTATCTGTTGAGAGTTTGTGAATTATTCATGGAATTAGTTGTGAATGGTTGCTTCTGAAAGTAGCGTTTAAAGAAACATAGTAAAGGGTGTACCTATGTGATGCTACAAGGGAAGTAAAAAGATAGATGAAGAATAAAGGCTGTGTACTTGGTGGAAAAACTGAAAAGATGGAGGACAAATGTGTGAGTTCTGTGAGTTTGTGCTCATCTGAGAGGGCACGTTCTGATTCCACTCCCATTCACATATCAGCTCACTCTCAGCTGTCCCAGTGATGCTATGTTGTAAATCTGTGCTGAGGTACCTTGCCTTGTCCTTGAAGTCACAAACCCTATGTGTGTCTCTGCAGAAGCCTTTGTATTGGTCTGTTTGCCGTGTAACCCTTTTCCTGTGTCTGAGGGGACAGTGAAATCAGTAGTGACTGGGATGAGCAGCTCAGCTGCACCTCTTGTCCAAGCTCAGATCCCACCTGTGTGTGTTCCTTACCGTCCACATCAGGACGGGGATACTTGGATGCACAGTGGTGCCCTGATAAATCTTCTGAGGATGAAGAGTTTTCTTGCTCTGTCTCACTGTATTTGTGGATATTATATGTGATGCATCTTTACCACACATGATATTTGCTCTCATAGAATTGAAGGTGACTTTTCCGTTTAAAATTCTAATTACTCCAAATATAAATAAACACCTAATAAAATTTTGTGTTTGATGGATGTCAGTGGGATTAGCAATTTTTTTTGTGATATTCCTAAAGATCTGTACAGATTAACAAAAACTAGAACCTTGCCTAAAAGACAGTATGCAGGAACTAAAAATTGGATATCATCTCAACATCTCCATAAAAACCTATAGTTTGGGTTTATGTGGTGATAGTTTTATGACGATATCTGCACATATATCTACCTATTTATATTGATGTCTATATTGATGTTGATATATATGTATTGAGAGACATTTAAAGATAAAGTTTTATTGTTATAGAAATTAACTATTCATTATTATGATGTTACTGCCCACATTTCAATGTTAACCACAGTCACTGGTCATTTTTTGAAATGTTTAAGATAAAATCATCATCTGTCATAAATGTGTTTCTTGTATATATTATTCAGATTTGTAACAAAGTCATATGTTGAATGCAATATGCTTGGTGTTAAAGTCAATAAAAATTTGGTTAACACAGGGTCAAGGCTTAATATGTGATTGGTTTGGTGCTTGTGAATCTTAATATTGATAAGTTTTATGTGACTGAGGATAGTATGTATATTTTTGTCTGTGTGTTAGTTGAGCATATATATGTATGATGTGTTTCCTGTAACTATGTATTTGTGTTTGCTTTATATATATTATGTGGTTTAGATTTGGAATGTATTATTGAGTATTTTGTTTTTGTGACCAGTGAAATTAGTTTATTTGCAAATATGAGGGAATAATTAAAGAATGTGAGGATGTTAAAATCAAGAATTATATTACAAACATAATGGGCTTTGAAAAAATTACACTGTGTGAAGAGCCAACATAAATGAGAGTGCAGAGAAAAGTATGTGATGTTATATATGTGCAGTAGCACATGATTGCATAGGAAATAAAAGTATGGAATATTGAGTCCTGAAGAGTAATATAAAGAATGGAAACTAAAGTCTAGTAATCAAACTGTAAGCATTCCTCAAACAGAAAAGGGTTCATATTGCAAATCAATATATTAGAATATTAAATCATGTCCATTCCTCATAACTTCAGAGTGAAAGCTACCCAAAGATTAGAAAAGTATAATAATAAAGAAATTATAGTTATGCAATTGTATGCATACACCAAGCATATACAAATTAAATCTACATGGATCTTGGCTACATTACACAAATATAATGACGAGTGACAGGAACCAGACACAAAGTATATATTGTGGCCATCTATTTCTATAACTTTTAAAACAGGGAGGACAGATCTAGACCTTAGAAGTCAGAAATTATAACTCTTTGTTAGGAGAAAAATATGTCGTGGAAATTCAGATACATGTGGGTGAATATAAGGAAATGAATGATGAGTATAGTGAGTGCCAATGGGTGTGATGAGGGATGAAGACGAATGGAAACACTTTGCTGTGAAAATATGGGGATGTGATGGGGTCCTTGAGTGAGCATCTCTGTGCTCTCCCTCCATTTCACTTGTGGAGGATTGTACCACTGTGTGTGTGTGTGTGTGTGTGTGTGTGTCAGAGACAGAGAGAGGGACACATAGGGACAGACAGATTGAAAGTGAGAGAGATGAGAAGCATCAATTCTTTGTTGCAACACCTTAGTTGTTCATTGATTGCTTTCTTATATGTGCCTTGATGGGGGCGGGGGGCTATAGCAATCTGAGTGACCCCTTGCTCAAACTAGCAACCTTGGGCTCAAGCTGGTCAGCCTTGCTCAAATCAGATGAGCCCTCGCTTAAACAGGCAGGATCATACCACTCTTGACCTATTTTAACTTGTCAGTACTTTCACACCCTTTGGATAATATCATATGCCCTTGTCTGGCAAATACTAACATATTTTTCCATGGTTTTCTGATACAACTTTCATCCCCTTAGTCCCTCTCCCATTATTTCCACACACTTAATACTGTTCTCTTCTAAATTTCTTGGGCCTTCTCCAGTCCTGTAAATGTTTTCCTCTTGGAATTTATTGCTTCCACTTCTAATCACATGAAAAAAGATGCAGAAGCGTCTGAGGTTCTTTCTGTCCTGGGCAGCCTTGTACCGACCAACAGACAGAATTACTCAGCTCATTGCTGGGGCCTTTCTATATCCCAACCTCCTTTGCAGCCTACTCAGGAGTTTCTCCTTACCAGCATCTTTTACATGGTCTTTAGAAGAGATGCAGGATAAGTTGTCCGATGATGCCTCCTTTGCTTCCTTGTCTTTAGTTAGGGCCACTGCCGTATGTCCATGCTGCAAATCATCTTCTTGTAAAGATACTGAGAATTTACATAATAATTATAAAGATGTTTTCTATGTTTCTTATTTTTGTAATTATATGTGCATTAAACAATAGAGTTTACTATGTGACATGTTCAGTGAATACACTTGGCCTCCATCTTTGTGGATAGTGAAATAGGGTTTCTATGAAACTTCTAAATATACAGTAATATATATCATGTCAGTATATATCAAGAATGACTGGGTTTGCTCAAAGTAGATAAATGGAACAGAGACTGTTGTCTTCTTTTTACCTGAACATAGAACTATATTTTATTATCAGCTTCCCTTGCTGGTAGTTCTGACAGTGTGATCATATTTCTATATTGAAAAATGAATGGAAATGCCATTTTCCCCTTTCAGTCATATCCATACCAACCTCATATGTGCCCCTCAAAGATCCTCTCTTTCCTAGATGATTGAGATATTTATAGCTCAGTATCTATTCCAAAGTTGCACTTAATGATAACAAAGTTTCATTTCCTTCAACTCAGGCCAATAAATTTTCTCATGGAAGAGATTTGCCTGACTCTGGTTTTCATGTATTTGTTGATTTGTTAAGTAAATAATAAATGGATTCATTTGTGTATTTGTCACTCCAGCCTAATCTACTTAATGAAATAGAGGCATAATATGTATTTGAGATGCAAATAATTGGACCTGGTGCATAATTAGTGAACAATTATACTAGATAATAATTTTTATCTTTCCCTGTCTTATTTATGCACTATATGTGTGCATATAGGAATAGGCATGAAAGTATGTTTACATATCTCATAGTTTATACTCAATAACATCTATAAATAGGCACAATTTTTTAAAGTAAAACAAGGAGAGCCTTCCTCAAAGTCCACTGGAGGATGCAGAAATCCGAAACAAGTTGGAAAAGTCAATTTTCTTTAGTATGTGAGCCACCACTTGGAACTATGGGGTTGGCTCCATTCTATTCCCCTCCCACCACTGAGCAATGGCTCTTCCTCATAGCAGTTACTTGTTTACTTTTAATCTCCATAGTAACCAAACTGAGTTTTCTGTTTAAGGGGTATTTTGTGTTTGTGTGTGTTTGTGTATGTGCATTCCATGTTTTTCTTGTATTTCACATAGGGGCCTCATGTTTACATATTCATGGTCTAAAACAAAACAATTCATTTTTACTCCTGATTAAAAAAATTTCTTATGTCAGTATACTCATTCCTATACAATTTAAGTGTTCAAAGTTCTTTTTCTTTTTTATAATTTTCTTCTCACCTCTACTCTATGAGCCAGGCTTTCTTCTTAACAGGAGAAAGTACTATTGGAAAACTAGTAATAACATTATTTTTTTTCTTTAAGTTTTGAGAGAGAAAGAGACAGATAGGGACAGACAGGAAGGGAGAGAGATGGGAAGCATCAGTTCTTTATTATGGCACCTTACTTGTTCATTGATTGCTTTCTCTTATGTGCCTTGACCAGGGGGCTCCAGCTGAGCCAGTGACTCCTTGCTCAAGCCAGTGACCATGGCTGCCCATGCTCAAGTCAGAGACCTTGGGCTTCAAAGCCAGTGCCCTTTTGGCTCATGCCAGTGACCATGGAGTCATGTCTATAATCCCATACTCAAGCCAGCAACACTGCCCTCAAGCTGGTGAGCCTGCACTCAAGCTGGTGACCTCGGGGTTTTGAACCCAGGTTCTCTATGTCTCAGGGTGATGCTCTATCCACTGCACCACTGTCTTGTCAGGTGTAACAACATCATTCTTAACCAATGCCTTTAGGCAGAAATCAAATAAAGGCAAATACATTTTCTAATAAATATCATACTAATCAACCATTATGTCAATGACAGAAGAACCCAGAGTGACATGGTACAGGTAGCACAAGCCCTAAGCCACAGTGACAAGGACCCAGCTATCTGAGTTTTCTCCATTCTCAGAGTAGCTGGGCTCTCAAAAAATAAAAATAAAAAGACCAGCATGCACACATATTCCTCTCTCCCTCCTCTCTCACTCCCTTTCTCCCTCCATTTTTCCCCCTCTCTATCTCCTTTGCTCCCTCTCTCTCCACCTCTGTCATAACAACTAGGAATTCTCTCTCTTTAGAAAGCAGTCCCAGGCTACCCCATGCCCAGAGAGTGTGCTTAACGCCTACCTCTTGACACTTTCGCATATTTGATGGAATATCTGCTGTCCCAATGTTTCTTTTTTTGTTTAGGCTTCATGGTTCAACTCATTAAAGAGTCTTTCAAAGCAGGTACCTTTCTCTTGCTAACTCTACTTTCAGAGTGTCAGTTGATGGTGACAATGAACTAAAATACAAGTACAGTCAATATAAACAAATTAAAATCAATAACAAGTCACTTGAGAGAGCTGTCTCCTCACCAAAACACTGTTCTGACCAGTGCTTAGCACAGACCAGGACTGTTATTGCTAAGGGTCAGCAGTGTTCCGTGACCTCGATATGACATCACTAGGCCATCAGCAGTATTCTATGGCCTTGGCATGATGTTGTGCACTCCAGGGAGCCAGCTAATATTCACAGGACTACAGAACCACTGTCATTCCCACTGACTAGAGTGACTCCTTTGATCCAATGGAAATTCTATCATGAACTTGAATTTTAAAAAATATTTTTCTTGATATCAAAACTAGAGGGTAGATGACTTGGATTCAACCAAGTAAATTATTTTATGTGTCTAGGGTAACCATACTACTAAATTACCTAAATGGTGAGACTAAAGCCTTACCTGAAAAAAACTAGGCTAAGAACCATGTCTTAAGGAAAACAGTAAATGTTAATTTATATCTTATTGGTAGTAGTATGTAGCTTAGTACAAACATAACTTATATATGAGGTGTATATTGGTGTATATATATGTATTTGAAAACATCTTTTAATTCCATAGAACTCTAACATTTACTGAATATACTCTATTTAGAAATAGTCTCATGTAGCCCTAACTGGATCCTCAGTTGGTTAGTGCATCATTCCCAAAACACAGAGGTTGTAGGTTTGATCTCCAGTTAAGGCACTTATGGGAACAAGTCCATGTTCCTGTTTCTTTCTCTTTTTCTACATTTTTCTCACAAAAATAAATAAATAAAAATTAAAAAAAAATTATAGTATATTCCAGTAGTCGGCAAGCTCATTAGTCAACAGAGCCAAATATCAACAGTACAACAGTTGAAATTTGTTTTGAGAGCCAAATTTTTTAAACTTAAACTATATAGGTAGGTTGATGGTCAAATAAGTTTGTAAATACGATATATATGTTTGCTTGTTTATAGTTTGCATTGGGTGTGGGGGACAGGTTGTAAGCAGGCAAGGTCGTTATAGCCTAAGGCTAAGTTTTAAGACTAAGCCTTTCCCCACACTCTTGACCTGTGCATGAAGTGAAGTGGTCACACTCTCATGAGGAATCCCATTATGCCTCTGATAAGTGGCTTTGTATCAGAGACTTCCTTATTTGTATATTGGCTTAAAGGTTTTTATTTCTACACTATAATATGGGGTAGAGGAGCCCATACTGGAGGAGAGCAGAGAAAGGCCACATGGAGGAGAGGAGAAGCAGCCAAGATGGCAGAGTGCTGAAGGAGAAGCCAGTTTGTGCAGAGAGAAGGAGATGGGGAACAGAGGTGAATGAGACTGGTGAGGTACAAACCTTTGATTCTGGGAAACTCAGATAAGTCAGTGGCTTATGGGAGCCCTGAATGGAAAGGGAAGTGTTTTCCCACTGTGTGCATTTCTTGCCCACCGGTTGCAAGGTAGAATTGAAGCTAATGGCCCACTAGTTCTTGGCTCCATTGTTTCATTACCGTCTGTCCGAATCAAATGTGAACATGCATTGGGCCAGGCGACTGTGATGATGGCTGTGGCTACTGCTTTACATAGTTACATTGTTATTAACTTAATTAGAGTACTCTTAAACTGACCTTTGCTAAAAATGTCCTCAATCTGATTGAGCCGCATGTGGCTTGCAAGCCATGGTTTGCCAAACACTTATATAGTCTCATACATTTTACAACAAGCATTGTCTCGTTTGTTACTCTTATCCCTTCTCCAGAGGCTGAGAAAAAGAGGAAGCTGCTGGCCCTTGTCATGTATCCTGTTCTTATCAATCTGAAAGGTCTCAATTGCCAGGCTTCTGTTCTAGGGCCTTATCCCCTTCTTCTAGAAAAAGCTGGGTTCTGTACAGGGTTTGGACTCTGTAGAGTTGGCTCCATTCTACATCCCTCCCCCACTGAATATGCCTCCTTCCTCAGGGGTGATGTGTATTTACTTCTGAAACTTAGTAGCTACCTGACAACTGGGCCCTGATAACCTCTTCCGTCTTCTTTACCTGCAGCAGGATGTGCCGCTGGCTGTGACCCCACTTACCTGGGCTCAATTGCTTGTAGCCACTAAATGGTGGGCACTTATTAAGGAATTTTAGCTTTCTAGCTATCAGGAAAAGGTAAAAACAAAAATTAGTCACAACTTTACATATAGCAAACTGGTAAAAATTAGCTCAAACTGTACAAATAATTGTAAGGATGTGCATGAAAAAAGGAATCTTCTTGACCTAAAATGAAATATTGACCTATGTAGTTGAACCATAATTGTTTTTGAACAACTAGCAACATTTTGTAAATTAAGCATATAACCTCTGACCTTATTATCTCATTTCATAAAGGTATCTGTACAAGGATAATACTTATAGCATTATTTATACCAGTAGGAAGTTGGAATTACAGTTTAGTTTCCAACTCAAGGGGAATGGATAAGCCAAATATGTTGTGCACATATTACAGAATTAACTATCAAATATAGATGTCAAGTCCATTAAAATATATTCCTATAGGGAGGAGTATCAGAAGAAACTGCTGAACAGAAATAAAACAAAAATATTTTAATAGAACAATCACAAATTGTTCCTTAACAAGGTAAGTGACTAAGAAGAAATATTAACTCAGTAGTCAATAATTTTTAAATATTAACAAAATAGAATAATCTCTCCCAAAAGTAAAATGGCTCAGATTAGGCCTAGATCTGAGAGAAAGAATTGTTCTAAAGATCCCTTAATGTATTAGTATTTTATTGCTGCTATAACTAATTACCACAAACTCTGTGGCTTAAAATAAGGATTGTCTTATAATTCTGTAGGTTGAAAGTTCAGTGTGGGCCTTAAAGCTCCAAACCAATGTTGTCAGCAGGATTGGTTCCTGCAACTGTTGGAGAGAATCTATTCTCTTACTCTGTCAAGGTGCAAGAGGCTGCCTGCATTTGCCTGCATTCCTTGGCTCTTGCTCTCTTCATCTTCAAAGCACATCACTGCAACATCTGCTGCCATTGTTACATCTCCACCCTCAGTCTCCTGTCTTCCTGTTATATGGAATCTTATGTTTGCATTGACTCAACACAGGTAATCCAAATAATCTTCCCATTTCAAAATCCTTAATCTCATCTGAGAAGGTTCCTTTGCTACTTAAGGTAATATGTTCATAGGTTCTGGGAATAGAACTTTGACATATTTTTTGAGGGGTGCTAGTGTTGGGCAAATAAGTTTTAACAAATGTTTTTTAAGTTTGCTCACTTATGTTCTGCATTGGCCTGGGCAGCACCATGTGTATGTAGTCTGTGAAAAGTTGTTGTGCTTGCCCTCCAGCAGGCGGGAAGGCGGCAGATGGCAAATTGTGAATTACCTTCCTGCTTGGGAGAGGCCATAGTTTTGCTAATGTTTGTTGGAGAAGGGATTTTTTTCCCAGCCTGTTTTGCAAGGAGAGCAGGAGTATAGAGGTGGAACAGGAGCTGAGGGGCTTTGGGAGCTCCACTGAGGCTGGTGGGGGCATTTGATTCCAGGAGGAACCGGAGAACATTTTCCAGGTAGTAGAACTGGATATTGTGTCGGGGGCTTTGGGAGCTCTGAATGAGAAGGAAGCTGTCTTCCCTGCCTGTTTACTTGTCCACCCACTGGTACAAGACTTTAATAAATGAATGACCCACCATTTTTTTGGCTCCCCTATTTCTTTACCGTCTGCCCGAATCCAATGAGAACCTTCGTCTGCATGGCCATGATGGCGGTGGCCACTGGCCATACACCAGGAAAAGTGAATTTTTCAGCTACCCACTGAGAGAAATACAATGAGGGGATTTGTGGAGATTGTTTTGGTGCACTGAGAGGTCCAGAAAAAAGGAAATTAAACTGACATTTTAAGGGTACATTATCCTAGATGCAAAAAAAAAAAAGACTCAGTTAAAGTAAACATTGACTTTTGTCAGGGAAAAATATTGCCCTAGGACATGAGTTTCTGCCATGACTGGCTTTTAGTTGAAAAGTTTCATTTCAGACCATCCTTTGTGGTTACTTTAGGTCTCTGAGTTTGTAATGCTGCCATATAGGCCTCCCCTGAGCTTCTCACGTTCAGTTTGTGGCCCCTTTTGTCATCTACTACACCAGTTTTTGTCATTTTTGATAGAACAAGATAGTATAGTATTGCAAAATTTGATATGAAATAGTTAGAAGTCTCTACCTGAAAATTTGTTTAGATTTTTTTTTTAATCAGAAAAATGAATTATCACCCTGGACAAATAGCTGTGTTGGATTCAGGACACATAGAAACAGATTGATGTTATGTTCTCTCTCTCTGTTGGTCAAATAAGTTTGTAAATATGATATATGTTTGCTCGCTTATACTCTGCATTGGGTGTGGGAGACAGGCTGTAAGCAGGCAGGATCCTTAGAGCCTAAGTATTAGTTTTAAAACCAAGCTTTTCCCCACACCTGTGACTGTTGCATGGTGGGGGGTGGTTCACTCTCATGAGGAATCCCATTATGCCTCAGATAAGTGGCTTTGTATCAGAGACTTCCTTGTTTGTATATTGGATTAAAGGTTTTGATTTCTACACTATAAAAGGGGGCAGAGGAGCCTATGCTGGAGGAGAGCAGTGAAAGGCCACGTGGAAGAGAAGAGAAGCAGCCAAGATGGCGGAGTGCTGAAGAAGAAGCCAGTTTGTGCAGAGTTTGTGCAGGGAGAAGGAGATGGGGAACAGAGGTGAATAAGGCTGGTGAGGTACAAACCTTTGATCCTAGGAAAATTTGGATAAATCAGTGGCTTTGCGAGCCCTAAATGGAAAGGGAAGTGTTTTCCCACTGTGTGTATTTCTTGCCTGAGGGTGGAAGCTAGGATTAAAGCTAATGGCCCACCAGTTCTTGGCTCTGTTGTTTCATTGCTGTCTGTCCGAATCAATGCAAACCTACATTAGCCAGGCAGCTGTGATGGTGGCCATAGCTACTGGCTTTACAACTTCTTCTAAGTTTGATCAGATGGAAAGAGAATTTCCATTCAGGAATCTCTTTTTTATGAGTGTTGAGCAAATGAGTTTGTAAAATATGATTTCTGAGTTTGCTTACTTTTATTGTTAAAAATGGCACTGCCCGGGTGAATGGTGCTGCCAGGTGAAACTACTAATTACCTTCCTGCTTGGGAAATGCCATTGTTATGCTAATGTTTGGTGGAGGAGGAGTTTTGCACCAAAAAGTTTTAAGAAGAAGGAGGAGGAAGAAGAGAGAAGCCATTTTTGGAAAGTGAGAGCAGAGAGAAGGAAGAGTGCTAAAGGAGAAGGAAGCTAAGATGACAGAGTGCTGAAGGAGAAGACAGTTTGTGCAGAGAGGAGCAGGGAGAAAGTGTGCAGATGGGGAATCATAGGTGACTAAGACTATTGGGGGCCTTTGATTCTAGGAAAACCCGGATGTGTCAGTAGCTTTGTGAGCTCTGAATGGAAGGGAAGTGTCTTCCCTCTGTGTGTGTTTTACTCACTGGCTGGGTGCGAGGCTAGAATAAAGAATGGCCCACACTTTTTTGGCTCCACTGTTTCTTTACCATCTGCCTGAATCTAATGGGAACCTGCATGTGAATGGCTGTGATGGCTGCGACTACAGGCTTTCAATGACGGAGAAACACAGTTTCCTGGTTTTATGGTTTTTTAAAAGTATTTTTTATCATATAAGATAATGTATATTCATTGTAAAATTAGAAAAACTCAATTACATTAAATAAAATTAAAACACATTTATTTTTCCTCAAATGTTAAATGTAATAAAAGCTGTCTTATTAAAAGGGGTGATCAGACTGTAAGGTAGCCAACACTAAAATGAGAGTTTTAGACTCATTTGGGTTTCTAAGTATAATGGTAGCTGGGGAGGTATACCAGAGAAGAGTAATCAGGGGATTGGGGAGTCCTAAAAGCATCAGGGCCCACTAAAGGGACTACTGATGCTTTACTCTAAGTGAAAAGAGATTGGCAGGGAGGATGGTTTCTTGTCCTCAAAGTTTTGAAAGGTCAGCAAGCAGAAAAGAAAGTAGACTTGTACCAGGTAATAAAGGATCAACATAACAAGAAAATAACCCTTCAGCCCTGTGTGAAAATGAGTTTCCTAACAATTGATGCTGCCCAGTTATGAGTTGAGCTGCCCTCTGAAAAATAGAGCTCTCCACGCAGGATATACACTTAATAAAGGACTAGCTGGCTACAGTCAAATCATTGCAATAGGGTTTGCAGTGTTACATGAGAGGTAGGTTTAGAGGCTTTTCATTTTGGAGTATATTTCTGTCTTTTCTGCTTGGCTCTGTTCTCTCTTTCTCTCTCTCTCTTTCATTTCAAATATCTAAAGTCAGGTAGGTAAACTCATAATAAAGACATGAGAAGTAAGTAGTTGGCTTATGGTAGGTGACCAAGAGAATTTTCTGCACTTTATAAAGACAACCACAACCCTCTCAAGATGAGAACCCTGGGTATACTCTTCCCAAGAACAGTGAATACAAGAGACACAGATTTAGGACTTCCTTTTGCTTTGGTTAAGAACATTCATGTCTCTCTTGTATCCAGGGCCTAGCACTGTTATGCTCATCTTAAAGCAAACACATTTATTGAATCTGTATCATATGAGAATACCCAATTTTCCCCAGGAAAATTCAAAAGAAACTCTTCAATGAATACAAACATTTCTGAAATGCTATTTATACCTCATACTGCCTGGGTATTAAAAAATAATCAAAGCCTATGATATCCTGTTATTCTTCTAGGCACTGATTACCTCCTCCTCCTTCATGTTCTAAATTCAGTTGAAGAGTTTCAAAAAGAAAAATAGCAGAACGAGATGAGGAGACAGCTGGCTCAGCTTATGACAAAACTCATTTGACTTTTACCACACATGGAGATGGAAGGCTTGATTAATAGCTGGTCAGCCACTGAGACAATATGAAAAGAAAAGCTTTTTGGCAAAATGTTTTTCAAATGAGTATAAATATCTTAAAATTGTTTGATTTAAATGTTCCTGCAAGTGACCATTTTCCATCAGTGCTCTTAAATATGCCTGTTTGAACTAGCTCACCGACATGAAAATATTGCTAGCATTAACTTTAGAACATGAGCCAATATAAACCTATTTTAACCACATCATCTGATTAGTCAAAAGTAAGAATGCAATAGAAAATTTAGTATCTTTCTCTGAGTGAGACTATCATCTATTACAATGACCAAAGAGAAAAAGGATCAAAGGAAGTCTGCCTATACAGACTAGTCTTAGAATAATAGAATTTGTGATTTGGAAAAAGACTGAAACTTCTTCTAGCCAATTACGTTTTTTATAAATGAAATTAATGAGGCTCACAGGAATGAAATTATTTTTGTTGAGACCACACAGTTTTCCAGTAAAACTTGTGCTAAAACTTTAAGATTATGGTCTTTTGATTCAATATGCACTATCCTTTTCACTGTGATTTACTTTGTGCATAGTCAGTATCATATATAAATATTATTAGGACTATTATTGTATTATATATTTCATAATTCTTATTGAATTTATTGGAGTGACATTGTTTAATAAAATTATGTAGGTTTCAGGTGTGCAGTTCTATAATACATCATCTATGTATTATTGTATTGTGTGTTCACCACTCAAAGTCAAGTCTCCTTCCATCACCATTCATCCCTCTTTTACTGTCTTCTATCCCTCCCCAACCGTGTTTCCTGCTGGTAATCACCATGCTGTTGTCTATGAGTTTGTTTGTTTTGTTTTGTTTATTTTTTGCTTAATTTTATCACATTTTTCACCCAGCCTCTTCACTTCCCTCCCCAATAACAACTGTCAGTCTGGTTTTTGTATCTTTGACTCTGAGAACATAGGCAGTAAAATCTTGGACATTTCCCATAGCAATTTTTTTTTTAATATATGGCCTCAGTCAAGGGAAACGAAAATATAAAATAAACAATGAGACAACATAAAACTAAAAGTTGTTGCACAACAAAGGAAACCATCAACAAAATGGAAAGAGAACCCACTGAATGAGAGAACATATTCTCCAGTGATATATCTGATAAACGGTTAATATCCAAAATTTATAAATAATTTACTCAACTCAACACCAAAAAACAGCAAACAATCTAATTTAAAAATGGACAAAATATTGTACCTGACTAGACATCTCTTTCAAGAGAACATACAGATGACCAATAGACATATAAGATGCAGTGTCACTAATTATCAAAGAAATAAAAATGAAACCACAATGAGGTATCACTTTACACTTGTCAGAATGACTATTATCAATGAATTAACAAACAAGTGTTGTAAAGAATGTTGAAAAAAGGGAACCCTCATACACTATTAGTGGAAATACAGGTTGGTACAGCCACTGAGAAAAACAATATAGGATTTCCTCAAAAAATTAAAAATGAAACGGCCTCATAACCCAGTGATTCCACCTCTGGGAATATATCAGATGAAACCTGAAACTTTGCTTCAAAAGACTATATGAGCCCATGTTGATTGTAGCATTATTTCCAATAGCCAAGATTTGGAAGTAGCCCAAGTACCTATCAGTAGATGAATGGATAAAAAGCAGTGGTACATTTACACAATGGAATACTACTTGGTTGTAAAAAGGAAGGAACTCTTACCCTTTGCGACAGCATGGGTGGAAATGGAAATAAACTAGTCAGAGAAAAACAAATACCATCTGATTTCACTTATATTTGGTTTTTTTTTAATTAATTTTAATGGGATGACATTGATAAATCAGGGTACATATGTTCAGAGAAATCATCTCCAGATTATTTTGACATTTGATTATGTTGCATACCCCTCCCCTAAAGTCAAATTCTCTTCCTTTACCATTTGTTTCTTTTTGTGCCCCTCGGCTCCCTCTACCCTCTACTCCCCCCCCCCCCAGTAACCATCACATTCTTGTCCATGTCTCTGAGTCTCGATTTTATGTCCCAACTATGTATGGAATCATATAGTTCTTAGTTTTTTCTGATTTACTTATTTCACTCAGTATAATGTTATCAAGGTTTATCCATGTTGTTGTAAATGATCCGATGTCATCATTTCTTATGACTAAGAAGTATTCCATAGTATATATGTACCAAGGCTTTTTAATCCACTCATCCACTGATGGACACTTGGGCTGTTTCCAGATCTTCACTACTGTGAACAATGCTGCCATAAACATGGAGGTGCATTTCTTCTTTTGGAACAGTGCTATGGTGTTCTTGGGGTATATTCCTAAAGGTGAGATAGCTGGGTCAAAATGCAGTTCATTTTTTAATTTTTTGAGGAATCTCCATACTGTTTTCCACAGTGGCTGCACCAGTCTGCATTCCCACCAGCAGTGCAGAGGGTTCCCTTTTCTCCACATCCTCACCAGCACTTACTCTGTTTTGTTGATGAGCTCCATTATGACTGGTGTGAAGTGATATCTCATTGTGGTTTTAATTTGCATTTCTCTAATGATCAGTGTTGAGTATTTCTTCATATGCCTATTGGCCATCTGAATGTCCTCTTTGGAGAAGTGTCTATTCATTCTTTTGCCCATTTTTTGATTGGATTGTTTGTCATCCTGGTGTTGAGGTTTACAAGTTCTTTATAAATTTTGGTTATTAACTCCTTATCAGACGTATTGTCAAATATGTTCTCCCATCGTGCAGTTTGTCTTTTTATTCTGTTCTTATTGTCTTTAGCTGTGCAAAAGCTTTTTAGTTTGATATAGTCCCATTTTTTATACTGTCTTTTATTTCACTTGCCTGTGGAGATAAATCGGAAAATATATTGCAGTGAGAGATATCAGAAACCTTACTGCCTATTTTTTCTTCTAAGATGCTTATGGTTTTATGGCATACATTTAAGTCTTTTATCCATTTTGAGTTTATTTTTGTGAATGTTGTAAGCTGGTGGTCTAGTTTCATTTTTTTACAGGTAGCTGTACAATTTATTAAAGAGGCTGTCTTTACTCCATTGTATGCTCTTATCTCCTTTGTCAATTATCAGTTGTCCATAAAGCTGTGGGTTTATTTCTGGGTTCTCTGTTCTGTTCCATTGATCTATATGCCTGTTCTTATGCCAGTACCAGGCTGTTTTGAATACAATGGCCTTGTAGTATAACTTGATATTGAGAAGTGTGTTACTTCCCACTTTATTCTTTCTTTTCAAGATTGCTAAGGCTATTCGTGTTCTTTTTTTGGTTCTATATAAATTTTTGGAATATGTGTTCTATATCTTTGAAGTATGTCATTGGTATTTTAATCGATATTGCATTGAATTTATAAATTGCTTTGGGTAATATAGACATTTTAATGATGTTTATTCTTCCTAACCATGAGCATGGTATATGCTTCCACTTGTTTGGATCTTCCTTGATTTCTTTTATCAATGTTTTATAATTTTCTGAGTACAAGTCTTTAATTTTCTTGGTTAAATTTACTCCTAGGTACTTTATTTTTTGGTTGCAATAGTGAAGGGGATTGTTTCCTTAATTTCTCTTTCTGACAGTTCATTGTTGGTGTATAAAAATGCCTCTGATTTCAGAGTATTAATTATATATTCTGCTACCTTGCTGAATTCATTTATCAGGTCCAGCAGCTTTTTGACGGAGACTTTAGGGTTTTCTATATACAATATTATATCATCTGCAAATAGTGATAGTTTTACTTCTTCTTTTCCAATTTGGATGCTTTTTATTTCTTCATCTTGTCTGATTGCTGTGGCTAGGACTTCCTGGACTATGTTGAATAAGAGTGGTGAAAAGGGGCACCCCTGCCTTCTTCCTTATTTTAAGAGGATTGCTTTTAATTTTTGTACATTGAGTGAGATGTTGGTTGTGGGTTTGTCATAGATGGCTTTTATCGTGTTGAGGTATGTTCCCTCTATTCCCACTTTGCTGAAAGTTTTGATCTTGACTGGGTGCTGGATTTTAGCAAATACTTTTTCTGCATCTATTGAAATTATCATGTGGTTTTTCTCTTTCCTTTTGTTTATGTGATGAATCATATTGATTGATTTGTGAATATTATACCAGCCTTGCTTCCCCAGAATGAATCCCACTTGATAATGGTGTATGATATTTTTCATATATTGCTGGATGTGGTTTGCTAATATTTTGTTGAGGATTTTAGCATCTATATTCATCAGAGATATTGGCCTGTAATTTTTTTTATTTGTCTTGTCTTTGCCTGGTTTTGGAATCAGAATTACACTCACCTCTAAAAGGAGCTTGGAAGTCTTCCTTCCTCTTGAATTTTTTGAAAAAGCTTGAGAAGGATAGGAGTTAGTTCTTCTTTGAATATTTGGTAGAATTCACCTGTGAAGCCATCAGGTCCAGGACTTTTGTTTGTTGGGAGTTTTTTGATAACTGTTTTGATCTCATTTGTTGTAATTGGTCTGTTTAGGTTTTCTGATTCTTCCAGTTTGATGTTTGGAAGATTTTATATGTCAAGGAATTTGTTCATTTTATCTAAGTTGTCTAGTTTTATGTCATACAGTTCTTCATAGTACTTTCTTATAATATTTTGTATTTCTGTTGTGTCAGTTGTCATTTCTCCACTCTCATTTCTAATTATACGTATTTGAGTCCTCTCTCTTTTTTTCTTGGTGAGTTTAGTTAAAGGTTCCTTTATCTTGTTTACCATTTCAAAGAACCAGCTCCTGATTTCATTGATTCTCTGTATTGTTTCTTTAGCCTCTATGTTATTTATTTCCTCTCTGACCTTTATTATTTCCTTTCTTCTACAACATCTGCACTTTATTTGTTGTTCTTTTTCTAGTTCTTTTAGATGCAGGGTTAAGTTGTTTATTTGAGCTTTTTCTTGCTTCTTAAAGTATGCCTGTAGTACCAGGAACTTCCCTCTCAGTACTGCTTTTGCTCCCATAAATTTTGAACTGTTGTATGCTCATTATCATTTGTTTCTAGAAATTTTTTTTATTTCTTCTTTGATCTCATTGTTAATCCATTTGTTATTTAACAATCTGCTAATATGTTTCCATGTTTTTGAGAATTTTTGAGTTTTTCTGTTGTGGTTGATTTCTAGTTTCATGCCATTGTGATCAGAGAAAATGCTTAATATTATTTCAATCTTCTTAAATTTGTTCAGACCACTTTTGTGCCCTAACAGGTGGTCTAATCTAGAGAATGTATCATGAGCACTTGAAAAGAATGTATATTCTGCTGCTTTAGGGTGAAAGGTTCTGAAGATATCTATTAAATCCAGTTGTTCTAGTGTGTCCTTTAAGTCTGCTGTTTCTTTGTTAATTTTCTTTCTTGAGGATCTATCTAGTGATGTTAGTGGGATATTGAAATTCCCTACTATTATAGTATTGCTGTTGATTTTACTCTTTTTATCCATCAAAATCTGCTTTATATATTTAGGTGCTCCTATATTAGGTGCATAGATATATATAATAGTTATATCTTCCTGTTGGATTGCTCCCTTTATCATTATGTAGTGACCTTCTTTATCTTTTACTATAGCCTTTGTTTCAAAGTCCATTTTGTCTGATATAAGTATTGCTACCCCAACTTTTTTTTATTTCCATTTGCATGAAATATTTTTTTTCATCCTTTGACTTTCAGTCTATGTGCATCTTTTGTTTTAAGGTGTTTCTCTTGTAGACAGCATATTTATGGGTCCTGTTTTCTTATTCATGCAGCTACCCTATGTCTTTTTGATTGGAATGTTTAATCCATTTACATTTAAGGTTATTATTGATACATAGTTTTTTATAATCATTTTATTCTTTAAAACTTTATTTCTCTTTTGCTATATATTTTTTCCCACTTTGATCATTTTACAACAGTCCCCTTAACATTTCCTGCAGCATTGGTTTGGTTGTAATGAATTCCTTGAGTTTTTTTTTTTTTTTTGGTTTGTTTGGGAAGCTTTTTATTTCTCCTTCAATTTTAAATGATGGCCTTGCTGAATAAAGTAGTCTTGGTTGTAGGCTCTTATTCTGCATTACTTTAAATATTTCTTGCTATTCCCTTCTAGCCTCAAGTGTTTCTATTAAGAAGTCATATGTCATCCTTATGGGGACTCCTTTGTAGGTGATAGCCTTTTTTTCTCTAGCAGCTTTTAATACTTTCTCTTTATCATTTAGCTTTAGTATTTTAATTATCATGTGTCTTGGTGTAGATTTCTTTGGGATTCTCTTTAATGGAGTTCTCTGTGCTTTTTGAACTTGTAAGAGTTTTTCCTGCATTAGTTTAGGGATGTTTTCAGCTATAATATAATTGAACAAAGTCTCTATTCCTTGTTCTTTCTCTTCTTGTTGTTGTCACAGAGCTCTCTAAGAGTTTCCTTAGACTTTTTGAATCTCTTTTTTTTCCTGCTCTGCTTACATGCCTTCGTTCAGCTTTTCCTCCAATCGCTGATTCAGTCCTCAGCTTCATCCATCCTGTTTTTAATTCCTTCCATTGTGGTCTTCATTTCTGATATTGTATTTGTCATCTCCAACTGATTCTTTTTTAATATTTCAATATCCTTTTTATACTGCTATTTCTTTATTTAGGTGTTTGTAATGACCATCCATTGTTGTTCTAAGATCCCTAAGCATCCTAACATCATTATTCTAAACTCTGCATCCAGAAGTTTGGTTATTTTCATATCAATCAGGTCATTTCCTGGATTTTTCTCTTGTGGTTTCATTTGGATTGCACTTCTCTGTCTTCTCATTATGTCTGTGTGTTTGAGTGTATTGTGTGTAGAGCTGGATGAGTCTAGGTTGATGTTGTCTGCCTCTAGTTTTCAGTGTGTTATTTCTAGGTCCTCTTGGGTTGGCATCAGCTGTTATTTGTAATCCACTGTGTGATTTGGCTTTTCTAGTAGAGCTGCTTTGAAGTCTTGATTTGTTTGTTTTCTTCTCAGTTTTCTTAACACTTGATAGTCTTGTTTACTGATCTCAGCAAGGGGCTTATTTGAAACTGTATCCAGGAATGCGGTGGGTGTAACCTGAGACTCTGAAGGCCTGATCTGCCAGTTACTCTCTCCAGGCAGGCACGGGGTGTTTTCTCAGCTTCAGTAGGGGGAGGTGTATCTCAGATCTCCATGGAGACCTGAGTTACTGCCCCTCCTCTCCACTTCTTGTTTTCAGCTGTGTCTTGTTGTGCTGCTTGGATCTGGAGATATGTCTGCAGATGAGTGACCCGGAACTACTTTATTCTTGTATTGTGTGGAAGGATCAACCCCTCCTCCAGCTACAGCTGACTCCAGCACTGGATAAGTCAGCTTCTCAGGTGATCTCATGCATTCCTCTGCCCCTCACCATCTGCCTCTCTCTCTCCCCTTTCCTTTTGGAAGACAAGCCAGACCTTTCAACACACCTCGTTCCCAGGTCCCCAGGCAAGTAGCTGTGAGTAATATTTTCTGCTCCTTTCCTTGGACTAAGAGCCCTTCTGGGCTCTCAGTCTCATCCCCCCTTTGTGTCTTGTAAGCAGGGAAGATCTACTGCTCCTTGGCACTCCCTACCAGGCTTAGTGTGACTTCTTCTTTGCTCCTTGTTTTTTGAGAGCTGTTCTTGTAGTCCAGAGTTGGTTTTTCATGCTGATTGTTCCTAAATTAATTTGTAATCCAGTTTGG
Source organism: Saccopteryx bilineata (assembly GCF_036850765.1). Taxonomy (NCBI): domain Eukaryota; kingdom Metazoa; phylum Chordata; class Mammalia; order Chiroptera; family Emballonuridae; genus Saccopteryx; species Saccopteryx bilineata. Next base: position 199,948,475 of record NC_089493.1, on the reverse strand, counting down.
TGGTGTGAGCCTGGAGTCTGTACATCTGCCTACTTCACTGCCATCTTCAGATCCCTGATTTCACTTATATTTGTAATCTAATATGCAAAATAAACAAATAATTTATTTTATTTTTAACATTGAAGGAGACACTGAAGAATAAGCTACATGTGCCTGTACTGTAGATATATGCAAATTGGAAAAAATATATCCCAAGTTAATTTTTGTAAATTATATTACTTAAATGCCATTAAAAAGAACACATCTCTTTGTAAAAGTTTAGGAGTATGTTATAATATATGCTAATTTTAACTAGATTTACTTCTAAGTAATGGTCTTGAGGGGAAGAGAAATTTCAAGTTAGGATTCATTTATGACCATTGACCAAATTGTTGGTGCCCTTGAGTTTTGTGTTCTCAATTGTAATATTCTTGGGAAAAATGAGCCAATGAAGCAATGACTGTAAAACTCCTTTGAGATAAACTCTTCCAGGGAAATATATTACAATAAAAAAATTACAGACATTTTAGCTTAAAATTGAAAATAAATGCTCAAATGCTATTAAAACTGTTGTGGCTATTAAACAATGATATGTGGATAATTTTTTAGGGAGCCTTCTTTTGCTTTATTATTACTTGATCATACTGGAGTAATTAGACAGTTCTACTCATGGTGTTACTTTCATTTCTTTGAGAATATGGCTGCACACACACACACAATGTCTCTGTCAATAGCTATACAATATTAAGTAATACCTTCGACATATGTACACCACAAATCAATACATGTGTCATTTTCTTTTCTCGGTACATTTTGTATAACTTGTAATTGAGCTTCAAGTACATGGTGCTTCAAATCTTGTCTTCTGTATTATATCAATTGAATGAAGAAAAGTCTGATATAATTAACTTCTCAGTGTTGACTACTTCTGTCCCCATTTTTTTATGTAAGTGAAGTTTTACTTTATTTATTTTTAAAATAAATTTTAATTAATGGTAATGGGATGACATTAATAAATCAGGGTACATATATTCAAAGAAAACATGTCTAGGTTAATTTGTCATTAAATTATGTTGCATACCCCTCGCCCAAAGTCAGATTGTACTCCGTCACCCTCTATCTAGTTCTCTGTGCCCCTCCCCCTCCCCCTAACTCTCTCCCTCCCTCCCTCCTATATCCTCCCTCCCCCCACCCCTGGTAACCACCACACTCTAGTCCATGTCTCTTAGTCTCGTTTTTATGTTCCATCAATGTATGGAATCATGTAGTTCTTGTTTTTTTCTGATTTACTTATTTCACTCCTTATAATGTTATCAAGATCCCACCATTTTGCTGTAAATGATCTGATGTCATCATTTCTTATGGCTGAGTAGTATTCCATAGTGTATATGTGCCACATCTTCTTTATCCAGTCTTCTATTGAAGGGCTTTTTGGTTGTTTCCATGTCTTGGCCACTGTGAACAGTGCTGCAATGAACATGGGGCTACATGTGTCCTTACGTATCAAAGTTTCTGAGGTTTTGGGGTATATACCCAGTAGAGGGATTGCTGGGTCATAAGGTAGTTCTATTTGCAGTTTTTTGAGGAACCACCATACTTTCCTCCATAATGGTTGTACTACTTTACAGTCCCACCAACAGTGGATAAGGGTTCCCTTTTCTCCGCAGCCTCTCAGACATTTGCTATTACCCGTCTTGTTGATAATAGCTAATCTAACAGGGGTGAGGTGGTATCTCATTGTAGTTTTGATTTGCATTTCTCTAATAACTAATGAAGCTGAGCATCTTTTCATATATCTGGTGGCCATTTGTATCTCTTCCTGGGAGAAGTGTCTGTTCATGTCCTCTTCCCATTTTTTTATGGGATTGTTTGTTTGTTTGTTGTTGAGTTTTATGAGTTCTTTGTAAATTTTGGATATTAGGCCCTTATCTGAGCTGTTGTTTGAAAATATCATTTCCCATTTAGTTGGCTGTCTGTTTATTTAGATATCAGTTTCTCTTGCTGAGCAAAAACTTCTTAGTCTGATGTACTCCCATTCATTTGTCTTTCCTTCACTTCTATTGCCTTTGGAGTCAAGTTCATAAAATGTTCTTTAAAACCCCGGTCCATGATTTTAGTACCTATGTCTTCTTCTATGTACTTTATTGTTCCAGGTCTTATATTTAGGTCTTTGATCAATTTTGAATTAATTTTAGTACACGGAGACAGGCTGTAGTCGAGTTTCAATCTTTTGCATGTGGCTTTCCAGTTTACCCAACACCATTTGTTGAAGAGGCTTTCTTTTCTCCATTGTGTGTTGTTGGCCCCTTTATCAAAGATTATTTGACCATATATATGTGGTTCTATTTCTGGGCTTTCTATTCTGTTCCATTGGTCTGAGTGTCTATTTTTCTGCCAATACCATGCTGTTTTGATTATCGTGGCCCTATAATATAGTTTAAAGTCAGGTATTGTAATGCCCCCAGCTTCATTCTTTTTCCTTAGGATTGTTTTGGCTATTCAGGGTTTTTTATAGTTCCATATAAATCTGATGATTTTTTGTTCCATTTCTTTAAAAAATCTCATAGGGATTTTAATGGGAATTGCATTAAATTTATATATTGCTTTGGGTAATATGGCCATTTTAATTATATTTATTCTTTCTATCCAAGAACAAGGAATATTTTTCCATCTCATTGTGTCTTTTTCTATTTCTCTTAATAGTAGTTTTCATTATATAGGTCCTTTACATTCTTTGTTATGTTTATTCCTAGGTATTTTATTTTTTTTGTTGCAATCGTGAAGGGGATTATTTTTTTGAGTTTGTTTTCTAATATTTCATTGTTGGCATATAGAAAGGCTATGGACTTTTGTATGTTAATTTTGTTTCCTGCGACCTTACTGTATTGGTTTATTGTTTCTAATAATCTTTTTGTGGAGTCCTTCGGGTTTTCAATGTATAGGATCATATCATCAGCAAAAAGTGACACCTTTACTTCTTCTTTTCTGATATGGATGCCTTTTATTTCTTTGTCTTGTCTGATTGCTCTGGCCAGAACTTCTAGCACCACGTTAAATAAGAGTGGAGAGAGTGGACAACCCTGACTTGTTCCTGATTTAAGGTAGAAAGTCCTCAGTTTTATGCCGTTTAATATGATGTTGGCTGATGGTTTATCATATATGGCCTTTATCATGTTGAGATATTTTCCTTCTATACCCATTTTATTGAGAGTCTTAAACATAAAATTGTGTTGTATTTTATCAAAAGCCTTTTCTGCACCTATTGATAAGATCATGTGGTTTTTGTTTTGTTGATATGGTGTATTACGTTAACTGTTTTACGTATGTTGAACCATCCTTGAGATTCTGGGATGAATCCCACTTGATCATGATGTATTATTTTCTTAATATGTTGTTGTATTGGGTTTGCCAGTATTTTGTTTAGTATTTTAGCATCTGTATTCATTAGAGATATTGGTCTGTAGTTTTCTTTCTTTGTGCCATCCTTGCCTGGTTTTGGTATGAGGGTTATGTTGGCCTCATAAAATGTGTTTGGAAGTATTGCTTCTTCTTCAATTTTTTGGAAGACTTTGAGTAGAATAGGAACCAAGTCTTCTTTAAATGTTTGATAGAATTCACTAGTATAACCGTCTGGGCCTGGACTTTTATTTTGGGGGAGGTTTTTAATAGTTTTTTCTATTTCCTTCCTGCTGATTGGTCTGTTTAGGCTTTTTGCTTCTTCATGACTCAGTCTAGGAAGGTTTTATTGTTCTAGGAATTTATCCATTTCTTCTAGATTGTTGTATTTGGTGGCATATAATTTTTCATAGTATTCTACAATAATTCTTTGTATATCTATGATGTCTGTGGTGATCTCTCCTCTTTCATTTTGGATTTTATTTATTTGAGTCCTGTGCCTTTTTTCCTTGGTGAGTCTTGCCAAGGGTTTGCAAATTTTGGTCATCTTTTCAAAGAACCAGCTCCTTGTTTTATTGATTTTTTCTATAGTTTTTCTGTTCTCTATTTCATTTATTTCTGCTCTGATTTTTATTATCTCGTTTCTTCAGCTGGTTTTGGGTTGTCTTTGTTCTTCTTTTTCTAGTTCCTTAAGGTGTAAAGTTAAGTGGTTTACTTCGGCTCTCTCTTGTTTGTTCATATAGGCCTGAAGTGATATGAACTTTCCTCTTATTACTGCTTTTGCAACATCCCAGAGATTCTGATATGTCGTATTTTCATTTTCATTTGTCTGTATATAACTTTTTTTTATATTCCCATGATTTATTTTTTTTATTTTTTTTATTATTAAATTTAATACAGTGACATTGATAAATCAAGGTACATATGTTGAGAGAAAATATCTTTAGATTATTTTGACATTTGATTGTGCTGTATACTCCTCCCACAAAGTTAAATTGTCTTCTGTCACCTTCTATCTGGTTTTCTTTGTGCCCCTCCCCTCCCCTAACCCCTCTCTCCTTCTTCACCCCATCCCCCTCCCCCAACCCTCCGCCCCTGTTGCCATCACATTCTTGTTCATGTCTCTGAGTCGCATTTTTATGACCCTTCTATGTATGGATTCATCTTAGTTTTTTTTCTGATTTACTTATTTCACTCCATATAATGTTTTCAAGGTCCATCCATGTTATTGTAAATGATCGGATGTCATCATTTTTTATGGTTGAGTAGTATTCCATAGTATATATGTACCAAAGCTTTTTAATTCACTCATCATCTGACGGACACTTGGGCTGTTTCCAGTTCTTCGCTATTGTGAACAATGCTGCCACAAACATGCGGGTGCATTTCTCCTTTTCAAGCCGTTCTATGGTGTCCTTGGGGTATCTTCCTAATAGTGGGATAGCTGGGTCAAAAGGCAGTTCGATTTTCAGTTTTTTGAGGAATCTCCATACTCTTTTCTACAGTGGCTGCACCAGTCTGCATTCCCACCGGCAGTGCAGGAGGGTTCCCTTTTCTCCACATCCTCGCCAGCACTTATTCTGTGTTGTTTTGTTGATAAGCGCCATTCTGACTGGTGTGAGGTGATATCTCATTGTGGTTTTAATTTGCATTTCTCTAATGATTAGTGATGTTGAGCATTTTTTCATGTGCCTATTGGCCATCTGTATGTCCTCTTTCTGAGAAGTGTCTATTCATCTCTTTTGCCCAGTTTTGGATTGGGTTGTTTGTCTTCCTGGTGTTGAGTTTTACAAGTTCTTTATAAATTTTCGTTATTAACCCCTTATCAGACGTATTGTCAAATATGTTCTCCCATTGTGTAGTTTGTCTTTTTATTCTGTTCTTGTTGTCTTTAGCTGTGCAAAAGCTTTTCAGTTTGATATAGTCCCATTTGTTTATCCTGTCTTTTATTTCACTTCCCCGTGGAGATAAATCAGCAAATATATTGCTCCGAGAGATGTAGCAGAGCTTACTGCCTATGTTTTCTTCTAAGATGCTTATGGTTTCACGGCCTACATTCAAGTCTTTTATCCATTTTGAGTTTATTTTTGTGAGTGGTGTAAGCTGGTGATCTAGTTTCATTTTTTTGCAGGTAGCTGTCCATTTTTCCCAACACCATTTGTTAAAGAGGCTGTCTTTACTCCATTGTATTTCCTTACCTCCTTTGTCAAATATCAGTTGTCCATAGAACTGTGGGTTTATTTCTGGGTTTTCTGTTCTGTTCCATTGATCTATATGCCTCTTCTTATGCCAGTACCAGCCTGTTTTGAGTACAATGGCCTTGTAGTATAACTTGATATCAGGAAGTGTGATACCTCCCACTTTATTCTTCTTTTTTAAGATTGCGGAGGCTATTCGTGTCCTCTTTTGGTTCCATATAAATTTTTGGAATATGTGTTCTATATCTTTGAAGTATGTCATTGGTATTTTAATTGGTATTGCATTGAATTTATAGATTGCTTTGGGTAATATAGGTATTTTAATGATGTTTATTCTTCCTAACCATGAGCACGGTATATGCTTCCACTTGTTTGTATCTTCCTTCATTTCTTTTATCAATGTTTTGTAATTTTCCGAGTACAAGTCTTTAGTCTCCTTGGTTAAGTTTACTCCTAGGTACTTTATTTTTTTTGGTTGTAATTGTGAGGCGGATTGTTTCCTTAATTTCTCTTTCTGACTGTTCATTGTTGGTGTATAAAAATGCTTCTGATTTCTGAGTATTGATTTTATATCCTGCCACTTTGCTGAATTTATTTATCAGGTCCAGTAGTTTTTTGACTGAGACTTTAGGGTTTTCTACATACAATATCATATCATCTGCAAATAATGATAGTTTTACTTCTTCTTTTCCAACTTGAATGCCTTTTATTTCTTCTTGTTGTCTGATTGCTGTGGCTAGGACTTCCAGGACTATGTTAAATAAGAGTGGTGAAAGGGAGCACCCCTGCCTTGTTCCTGCTCTTAAGGGTATTGCTTTTAATTTTTTCCCATTGAGTATGATGTTGGCTGTGGGTTTCTCATAGATGGCTTTTAACATGTTGCGGTATGTTCCCTGTATTCCCACTTTGCTGAGAGTTTTGATCATGAATGGGTGCTGGATTTTATCAAATGCTTTTTCTGCATCTATTAAAATTATCATATGATTTTTCTCCTTCTTTTTTTTATGTGATAAATCACATTGATTGATTTACGAATATTGTACCAGCCTTGACTCCCCAGAATAAATCCCACTTCATCATTGTGTATGATTTTTTCCATGTATTGTTGGATCCGGTTTCCTAATATTTTGTTGAGGATTTTAGCATCTATATTCATCAGAGATATTGACCTATAATTTTCTTTTTTTGTGTTTTCTTTGCTTGGTTTTGGAATCAGAATTATGCTCGCCTCATAAAAGGAGCTTGGAAGTCTTCCTTCCTCTTGAATTTTTTGAAATAGTTTGAGAAGGATAGGAGTTAGTTCTTCTTTGAATATTTGGTAGAATTCCGTTGTGAAGGCATCGGGCCCAGGACTTTTCTTTGTTGGGAGTTTTTTGATAACTGTTTTTATCTCCTTTGTTTTAATCGGTCTGTTTAGGTTTTCTGATTCTTCCAGATTGATTTTTGGAAGATTGTATGTTTCAAGGAATTTGTCCATTTCATCTAGGTTGTCTAGTTTTTTTTGCATACAGTTCTTCATAGTATTTTCTTACAATAATTTGTATTTCTGTTGTGTCAGTTGTTATTTCTTCACTCTCATTTCTAATTTTATTTATTTGAGTCCTGTCTCTCTTTTTCTTGGTGAGTCTACTTAGAGGTTCATCAATCTTGTTTACCTTTTCAAAGAAACAACTCCCAGTTTCATTGATCCTCTGTATTGTTTCTTTAGCCTCTATGTCATTTATTTCTGCTCTGATTTTTATTATTTCCTTCCTTCTACTGCATTTGGGCTTTACTTGCTGTTCTTTTTCTAATTCTTTTAGATGCAGGGTTAAGTTGTTTATTTGAGCTTTTCCTAGATTCTGAAAGTGTGCCTGTAGTGCTATGAACTTCCTTCTCAGCACTGCTTTCGCTGTGTCCCATAAATTTTGAGTTGTTGTATGCTCATTGTCATTCGTTTCTAAAAATATTTTTATTTCTTCTTTGATCTCATTCTTAATCCATTCATTATTTAACACCCTGCTATTTAGTTTCCATGTGTTTGAGAATTTTTGAGCTTTTCTGCTGTGATTCATTTCTAGTTTCATGCCATTGTGATCGGAGAAAGTGCTTGATATGATTTCAGTCTTCTTAAATTTGTTGAGAGCACTTTTGTGCCCTAACATGTGGTCTATCCTAGAGAATGTACCATGAGCACTTGAAAAGAATGTATATTCTGCTGCTTTAGGGTGAAAGGTTCTGAAGATATCTATTAAATCGAGTTGATCTAGTGTTTCCAATAATCTGCTGTTTCTTTGTTAATTTTCTTTCTTGAGGATCTATCTAGTGTTGTTAGTGGGGTATTGAAATTCCCTACTATTATAGTATTGCTGTTGATCTCGCCCTTTAAATCCATCAAAGTCTGTTTTATATATTTGGGTGCTCCTATATTAGGTGCATAGATATTTATAATAGTTATATCTTCCTGTTGGATTACTCCCTTTATCATTATGTAGTGGCCTTCTTTATCTCTTACTATATCCTTTGTTTTAAAGTCCAATTTGTCTGATATAAGTATTGCTACCCCAGCTTTTTTTTCATTTCCGTTTGCATGAAACGTTTTTTTCCATTCTTTTACCTTCGATCTATGTGTGTCTTTTGTTCTAAGGTGTGTCTCTTGTAGACAACATATGTATGGGTCCTGTTTTCTTATCCACGCAGCTACCCTATGTCTTTTGATTGGATCATTTAATCCATTTACATTTAAGGTTATTACTGATATGTAGTTGTTTATTGCCATTTTCTTCTTTAAAGGTGTATTTCTTTTTTTTTTCTGTATTCTTTTCCTACTTTGATCTGTTTACACCAGGCTTCTTAATATTTCCTGCAGCATTGGTTTGGTTGTAATGAATTCCTTGAGTTGTTTTTTGTCTGGGAAGCTTTTTATTTCTCCTTCGATTTTAAATGATAGCCTTGCTGGTTAAAGTAGTCTTGGTTGTAGTTTCTTGTTCTGCAGTATTTTGAATATTTTTTGCCATTCCCTTCTGGCCTCAAGTGTTTCTGTTGAGAAGTCAGATGTCATCCTTATGGGGGCTCTTTGTAGGTGATAACTTTTTTTTCTCTTGCAGCTTTTAATATTTTCTCTTTATCGCTTAGCTTTGGTATTTTAATTATGATGTGTCTTGGTGTAGGTTTCTTTGGGTTTCTCTTTAATGGAGTCCTCTGTGCTTCTTGGATTTGTGAGAGTTTCTCTTGCATTAATTTAGGGAAGTTTTCAGCTATGATATGATTGAACAAAGTCTCTATCCCTTGTTCTTTTTCTTCTTCTTCAGGAACCCCTATGATGCAGATGTTATTTCTCTTCATGTTGTCACAGAGCTCTCTAAGAGTTTCCTCTGACTTTTTGAGTCTTTTTTTCTCTTTTCTTCTCTGCTTTCATGCCTTCATTCCAGTTGTCTTCTAACTCGCTGATTCGATCCTCTACTCTATCTATCCTGTTTTAAATTCCTTCCATTGTGGTCTTTATTTCTGATATTGTATTTGTCGTCTCCAACTGATTCTTTTTTATACTTGCTATTTCTTTATTTAGGTTTTCAAACTCCTCCTCCATTGTTGTTCTAAGATCCCTAAGCATCCTTACAATCATTATTTTGAACTCCGCATCTGGAAGTTTGATTATTTCCATATCACTCAGTTCATCTCTCGAAAGTGTCTCTTGTGGTTTCATTTGGATTGCACTCCTTTGTTTTCTCATCTTCTTCTTCTTTTTTTTTTATTTGTAGAGTTGGTTGAGTTTAGGCTTGGTGTTGTCTGCCTTCAGTTTTCAGTTGTGTTATTTTTAGGTCTTTGTGGGTTGGTATCAGTTATTATTTGTAATCAACTTTTGAATTTGGGCAGCTTTGAAGTCTTGATTTGTTTGTTTTCTTAACAGGTGATAGTCTTGTTAACTGATCTCAGCAGGGGGCTTCCTTGAAACTGTAACCAGGAATGCTGTGGGTGTAACCTGAGACGCTGAAGTTCTCTTACTCCAACTAATCTCACTGGGGGCAGGGTTTTTTCTCAGCTTCAGTAGGGGGAGGTGTATCTCAGATCTCCATGGAGACCTGAGTTACTGCCCCTCCTCCCCACTTCTTGTTTTCAGCTGTGTCTTGTTGCGCTGATTGGAGCTGGATAGATGTCCGGAGATCTCTGATCCGGAAGCACTTCAGCTCTGTTTTGTGAAAGTTTCAGTCCCTCCCCCAGCTATGGCCGCCTCCTGCACGAATGAGTCAGCTTTTTTATTTTGTTTCTTGCATACCTTAGCCCCTCTCAGTCTGTCCCTCTCCCTGTACTTTCCACTTGGGAGATAAGCTGGTCTTTTCAACCCACCTTGCTCCATGGTCGCCAGGTAAGTGGCTGTGAGCAGTAGTTTCTGCTCTTTTTCCTCTGTGAAATCCTCTCTGGGCTCTCAGCCTCACCCCCCCTTCCATTCCTGTAAGCAGAGGAGATTCAGGCACTCCTTACCAGGATTATTGTGGCTTCCTCTTTGCTCCTTGGTTTTTGAGAGCTGTTCTTGCAGTTCTGTGTTGGTTTATCATGCTGATTTTTTCTAAATTGATTTGTATTCCAGTTTGGTGTTGAGAGCTGGGCATCTGTGCGTCCGCCAACTCCGCTGCCATCTTCTGAATCTGTATATATCTTTTGATCTCTGCGCTTATTTCTTCTTTGACACATTCATTTTTTAGAAGTATGTTGTTTAGTTTCCACTTTTTTCTTGGTTTTTTCCCCTCTTTTTTGCAGTTGAATTCTAGTTTCAAGGCTTTATGATCAGAAAATATGCTTGGTACAATTTCAATTTTTCTAAATTTGCTGATATTGTCTTTGTGGCCCAACATATGGTCAATTCTTGAGAATGTTCCATGTGCACTAGAGAAAAATGTATACTTTGTCACTTTGAGATGAAGTGTCCTGTAGATGTCTATCATATCCAGGTGTTCTAGTATTTCGTTTAAGGCCACTATATCTTTATTGATTCTCTGTTTGGATGACTGATCTAGAGCTGTCAGCGGTGTATTGAGGTCTCTGAGTATGATTGTATTTTTGTCAGTTTTTGTTTTAAGGTCAATAAGTAGCTGTCTTATATATTTTGGTACTCCTTGGTTTGGTGCATATATATTAAGGATTGTTATGTCTTCATGATTCAGTGTCCCCTTAATCATTATGAAATGACCATTTTTGTCTCTGAGTACTTTTTCTGTCTTGAAGTCAGCATTATAAGGTATGAGTATTGCTACTCCTGCTTTTTTTGGGGGTGTTGTTTGCTTGGAGTATTGTTTTCCAGCCTTTCACTTTGAATTTGTTTTTATTTTTGTTGCTTAGACGTGTTTTTTGTAGGCAGCATACAGTTGAATTTTATTTTTTAATCCATTCTGCTACTCTGTGTCTTTTTATTGGTAAGTTTAATCCATTTATATTTAGTGTAATTATTGACACTTGTGGGTTCCTTATTGCCATTTTATAAATTGTTTTCTTTTAGTTTTGTATCTTGTTTGATTCTTCTCTTTTGTTTTTCTATCATTTGTTTTTGTTTGTTTGTATTCCATACTTCTTTCCTCTGTTGCTACCTTTTTTAAGTCAAGTGTTTTTGTGGTGGTTTTTTCAAGGGTGGTTACCATTAAGTAATGAAATGGGTACCTACCATATTCATTGTAGTACCCTATCTTATGAGTATTTCTGCACTTCATCGTCGTTTGCTACTGTTAATCTCCATCCTCTCCCCCCTTTTTTTCTTTGTTGTCACAGTTTAAGTTTGGTTTTATTGTGTTCTTGGTGGAGCTGTTACTTGTGGTGTTGTTTTCTTTTATTCTTTGAATCTGGTTAGAAAACCCCATTTAGTATTTTCTGGAGTGGGGGTTTCTGCTGATAAATTTTCTCATCTTTTCTGTATTTGTGAATGTTTTTATATCTCCTTCGTACTTGAAAGATAGCTTTGATGGGTATAGTATTCTTGGCTGAAAGTTCCTCTCTTTCAGGGCTTTAAATATTGGGGTCCACTCTCTTCTAGCTTGTAGAGTTTCTGCTGAGAAATCTGATGATAATCTAATAGGCCTTCCTTTATATGTTGTACTCTTCTTTTTCCTGGCTGCCTTGAGAGTTTTTTCTTTGTCATTGGTTTGTGTCATCTTCATTATGATGTGCCTTGGAGTGGGTTTGTTGGGGTTAAGAAAACTCGGTGTTCTGTTTGCTTCTTGAATTTGAGGCTTTATTTCTTTCCACAGGCTTGGGAAGTTCTCATCTATTATTTGTTTGAATATATTCTCCATTCCATTTTCTTTCTCTTCTCCCTCTGATATACCTATTATTCTTTCTGATGGAGTCAGACAATTTCTGTAGGGCTTTCTCATTTTTTATTATTTTTGAGTCTCTTTCTTTTTCTCTCTGCTGTGCCTCAAGTTGTTTGTCTTCTATTTCAGTAATCCTATCTTCTATCTGGGCTGTTCTGTTAACTAAGCTTGTTACCTCCTTTTTCAGCTTGTGAATTGAGTTTTTCATTTCTGTTTCATTTGTTTTTATAGTTTCAATTTTCTTGGTAATATATTCTTTGTGTTCATTGAGTTGTTTTCTAATCTCCTTAAATTGCCTTTCTGTGTTTTCTTGTATATCTCTGAGTATTTTTAAGATTTCTATTTTAAATTCTTTGTCATTTAGCTCCAAGGCTTCCAATATGTTAAATCTTTTCTCCATAGATTTTTTCACATCTATTTGTGTTACCTCTCTTTCTTTTGTATCCATAATATTCGATTTCCTCTTTCTTATTGGCATCTGAAGGTGGTTTTGTTGATAGCACTAATTAGAATTAATAAAGAGTAAAAAGTAAAAAAAAAAAGGTAAAACACCCCACAAAGAAACAGTAATAATTTATTATTTCCCTTTTTTCTTTCTTCTCTTTCCCTCCTCTCCCCTCCTCAGGGAAATATCTTGATGACCTGTGAATTATATTATGCTAAATGGAACAAAAACTGCCTATAATGGAGGGCCTGATTTGGGGTGAAGAGTTCTATGGGCAAAAAAAAGGAGTAGGGCCCTACTAAATGCAAAAAAAAAGGAAGAAAATCTTAGACAAGCATAAGATGATTTGTTTGTAAGTGATGGTCGACTAAGAGATATAATGAGAGGGATAAGAGGGAACCAGAAAAAAGGAGAAAAAAAAGAATAATAAAGAAGAAAAAAATAAAAATAATAAGTAAAAATCTGTTGTATTAAGTGGAGTGAAGACTAAATACAATGGAGATCTTGTGTTGGGAGTAATGCTAGTGAGTTAAAAAGCAACGTAAAAAGTACCCAAAATGCCACAAAAATAAACACACAAACAAAAAAAAGCGAAAAAGAAAAATAAAACCAAAAAAAATCCTTGAGTCCCAAATTAACTAATTTGTTCGTGATTGAGGATTAAATGGGAGGAAAAGTAAAATGAGAAAAGAAAAAAACGAATAGAAAGGAAAAAATAAGAAAAAGAGAAAAACGAAGGAAGAAAAAAAAGGAAGAGAAAAAAACAAAATAAAGCAAAACAAAAAAAAAACAAAAGAGGAGAGAGTGAGAGGTAAGTGTTTTGGAGTATAACCTTAAAGGAGGCTGAGGATGAAGAAAAGAAATAAAATGTTACACTCATGGGTAGTGTAGTTCAAGAAAAGGGAAGCATAAGATGGGCAGAGAATAAAAGGACAGAGATGGAGGAAATAGAAATAATAATAATAAAGGCAATAAGATAGAAGAAACAAACAACAACAACAAAAAATTAGTGGAACAAGTTGTAATGTCTGTGGATTTTTCTTGATTTTGAGAGGTTAACTTCTTCCTTTTTCTTTTCTCTCCCTCTTCCTGGTCGGTGACTCTGTACCCCAGGCTCTGCCCCTGTGTCACACTTAGGTAGGGATTTGCATTTGATGGGATTCTATGGCAATGTCATATAATTGGCTTTAGTCTTGCTGGTAGTCAAGGCTTTTTGGCATTTGCAGGGTCCAAGGATGAGAGAGTTTGCTTTCCTGGAGTCTCTCTCTTAGTCCCCCCTTCCTGAATTAGCAGCCTGGTGATCCAGCTATAAGGCTGCAACTGCTTCTGCCTGGGGAGTAAGAAGCTCAAAGAGCTAAAAAATTTCCACTCTATTCCCACTCAGCGCAAGGCTTTGGGAAAGGCTCTGGCAGTCAGAGCCTCCAGTGTAATCAGGCGGGGGTGGGAGTCAATTGTTGTCAAGGTGACTGTTCAGTGCCTAGCATTCAGTTGGGCCACTCAACCCAGGCTTTCCACACTTTGTAGCCTGTTTTTGCTGGGAAGAAGAGGCACTAGTCTCTGCTTGCGACTAGTGTAGTATAGATCTTATTATCTGCCATGTCCCTCTTGTTAGCGTTTATCCCTGAATATGGAGGCTCTATCAATCAGAAGTTGCCCCTGCCCCTTTAGCGAGAGGCACTAAAAAATATCACGCCTCTTGTCTTGGATCGCTGAACTGAGAGAGATCTTATCAATTAGAGCCCCGTGGGTGCGCAGATTTCATGGGTTAAGCTAATTTCAGTGATTGGGTCTGCAGCTGTGCTCCCGAAGGTATTTCAGGCTGCCTGCGCGCCCCTCCCCCAATGCTTGATTGTTAGCTTGAATGGCTGGGTGAGGTGCCCTGCCCATGCAGAGAATCTCCCAAGTAGGGAAGACCGCCCTGGCACCTCTCCTGCTCGCCCCGCCACTGGCGGCTAGGGCACACCGGGTGCAGGATAATGGGGCACCCTGAATGTGCGGGCCAGTAGGGCGCTCTAGGCACGTGGGATGCCCAGGGCATGCGTGCAAATGGGGTGCTCTGGGCACCGGTGGCTCGGGACTCTCACTCGCAGTGCGCGGGCCGCTGGGAACGTTAGCGGTGCTCGCTCTGCAACCAGACCAGGCATGCACCGGCAGTTGCTCGCCGCTCCTGATTGTGGGCCGACTCACCACAGGCGCACTCCCTCCGTGGCTTGAATGAACGTCCCTGCGGTAGTTAGCTTCCTCCACACCCTTGTCTCTCAGATTCAAGTGATACAGTCCTTTTGCTTTCAATTTGTGTGGAACTCCGGAATGCTCCGAGGATAAATTTTTCTTTTTTTAGTTGATAAATTTGTTGTGATTTTGGGGAGATCTGTCAGACGCGCTGCTCACGGCGCCATTTCCGTGACGTCACTCTGTCCCCATTTTAAAAGTGTTATTATATTTTAAATAAAAAGTTATTTTTTAAATTGAATAAACAAAATAATTACATTTTTAGTTGTCTATTTAAAGACATTTTTCATAGTTTTATTCTACATGAGAGATAGTTGATCAGCTATTTGTATTCTCTAGACTGTGATTTTAAAGATGCTCAGTATATATTTTTCTGTATGTATATTGAGTAGTTGTATTAATCTAAAGTAAGCATATTCCATAACTTATTAAATGGTATACTTTAGATTTTATTTCATTGCATGTAAAGTTGTATTTGCATACAATTATTGTACTCTAGTTAATGAACTCTATGCATGCTGAAGTATTTAATGCAAAGTGTACATTTGTACAACTTAATTTCTGCAAGTTATTTTGTAGTGCATCAAAATATAGATGTAAATATAGATAGTGGCATATTTGGATAGACATGTGATAAAGCAAATATAGAAAATATTAATTGTAGAATCTTTGAGGTCAGTATATGGGTACTCACTGCTGATTCTTTTAATATTTCTTCATATTTGAAATTTTTCATAAAAATTATTGGAAAAACTTATATATGTCCAAATTTTAGATATTTGAAATGTTCCTTCAAATATCTCCAATCTCAGAGGCAAGTTTACACTTCCAATACAAATAATCAGCTCAAATTTTATTAGAAATAATTTTCCACAAACCCATTTTTTTAATTTTTATATTTTGTGTGAGAGAGATAAAGACAGACAGATAGGAAGAGAGAGAAATGAGAAAGATCAATTTGAAGTTGTGGCACTTTTAGTTGTTCATTGGTTGATTCTCACACATGCCTTGACCAGAGGGGCTACAGCTGAGCCACTGATGCCTTGCTCAATCCAGTGAACTTTGGGCTAAAGCTAGTGAATGTGCAATCATGGCTAGTATCCTACACTCAAGCTGGTGACCCCTTGCTCAATTCAAGTGAGCCTGCACTTAAGACAGCAACACTGGGACCTGGCCAGTTGGCTCAGCGGTAGAGTGTTGGCCTGGCATGCGGGGGGCCTGGGTTTGATTCCCAACCAGGGCACATAGGAGAAGCGCCCATTTGCTTCTCCACCCCCTCTTCCTTCCTCTCTGTCTCTCTCTTCCCCTCCCGCAGCCAAGGCTCCATTGGAGCAAAGATGGCCCGGGAGCTGGGGATGGCTCTTTGGCCTCTGCCCCAGGTGCTAGAGTGGCTCTGGTTGCAGCAGAGCGACGCCCCGGAGGGGCAGAGCATCACCACCTGGTGGGCAGAGTGTCGTCCCTGGTGGGCATGCCGGGTGGATCCCGGTCAGGCGCATTCGGGAGTCTGTCTGACTGTCTCTCCCCATTTCCAGCTTCAGAAAAATACAAAAAAAAAAAAAAGACAGCAACACTGGGATTTTGAGCCTGAGTCCTCAGCATCCCAAGTTGACTATCTACTGTGCCATTACCAGTAAGGCACTACAAAACCAATTTTTAAATTTAATAATTATGGTCCCAGAAATGAATAACACTGGGGAACAAAATCTTTGTTGCATCCACGAAAGCACTTGTTCTTACCTAATTCAAGTGTGCTGATCTCAAATCTGACATTAGTTTTTCAATGTATGCTACAGCTTTTTTACAATTCAAGATTTTAGGTTTTTCATCTTATTGTAAAATTTTCAACATTTAGTTTAACATAATGAAGTAGAATGTCTTCTTGGGCATCATCTTTGGGAAAATATAATAATTTATATAATGCAGTAAATACACCAATACACTAATATGATCACATCAGAATTTGTCTACATTTTTGAAATAGAACATATTAAAACACTTATTTTAATCATAAAATTTGCACAAAACTTATTTAAATTCTATTCAGGCAAATATTTGCTTTTGTAGCTCTTGCATTTGTGTACTTGTTGAGGACAATCTCGTTTGATGCTCCAGCACTAGTCTGATCATCTCTAACAGCTCCAAGATTTTCAGGAAACTAATCAAGGTGACTGTTCAGGAAGTGTATCGTAACACTCATATTACATCCAATGTCATGGAAAGCCAACAGCATCCTTTGAACCAGAAGTTCATAGTTTTCTGCTTTTTTGTTGCCAAGGATGTTCTTTGTAACTGCCACAAAAGACTGCCATGCTGCTTTCTCCTCCTTATTCATCTTCCTGAAAAATTCTTCATCACGTATGAGGGTTCGAATTTGAGGTCCATCGAATATACCTGCTTTTTTCTTCTCAAAAGACAGGTAGGAAAAGCAGAAATAATATGTTGAAAGCATTCACTTTCTCTATTCAAAGCCTGAAAAAACTGCTTCATTAAGCCAAGTTGATGGGAAGTGGGGGAAAAATGATCCTGTCTCAATTAACTACAGGTTTATTCACAATATTTTACATCTCTACTTCCAGAGATTCATGTTTTGACCACTCCTTCTGTGTTTAGTGTTTCTCCTGAGCTCAGCTGTCCCACAAATACAGAAAGCAAGGATACTTCGTGAAACATCTCTGTTGTCCTAGCAGGAAATTTACCATTTTAAAATCCACACAAATGATCCATTTATGCTCCTTATACTTCAGAAAGTTGAGGACAATTTTTATGTCATTTTTACTAAGTAATTCAATTTGGGTTGGCTAAACTGCTGAGGGGTTAATGACAGCTAGGCATCAGAAGAAGACCATTCAGATTCTAAAACCATTTCCTCATGCATCTTATCAAAATACACTTGATCATTATGTTCACTTTCTTAATCCTTAGAAGAAATAAAACCATTGAAAACTGTAACCGGGAGTGTCTCAGAGTGTGGGATAGGTCGTTTTGCTGAAGGAATATTAGGATATGTGATCATATGCTGCTTTTTCTTGCCGATGTCCTTTGTATGGATGAGACAGAAATAACAGTCACTGCTGTGGTCCTTAGGTTCACGCCAAACCATGGGAATACCAAAAGGCATTCCTTTGTGTTTTCCTTTTGTCCAGTCATGAAGCATTTCCTCACAATTATGACACACAATATGAAGAGCCCAATTCTTATCTTGATCACCAAGGGGAACTTGAAAATAGGCAATATATGCATGTGTCACAAATGATGAAATATTGCGCTTTTGACATTGAAGTGTGCAACAGCCACATATATAGCAGAAAGTGTCAGGACTATTCTTACATTTACGTCTACTCAAAGAAGCCATGATTCAATCTTAAAATAAGAGGGTGTTTTTATCAGATAATAATTTTTTTACATTTAGAAACAACTACAATTATGTAAAAATGATGTTTGTGAAACATTAATTGCCTTGTGGTTATGTTCAATCCAAGAGTCATTGTCCTTTAACTCCAATTTAAAAACCAATGCAGAGAGTAATGGCGGGGTAGGAAGCGATACCGATAAATCTCCCCCAAAACTCAACAAGATCTTCAACCAGAAACAGAAAAACCTATACTTGGAGCTTCCAGATGCTTCGCAATACACCCAAAGGTATGATTGAGTGAAAAATTGGCTAAATATATAACCAAACCCCAAAGGAAATAGGGAGTAAGAAATGCTCCGCCTTCCTCACTAACCTAAACAGGGTGGCTTGCTCTGGTAACTGTGAATATAGAAACTGAGGCGGGCAAAGGGGGTGAATAGATCCAGGCCGCCGCGGCACAAATGGCCGAACCAGGCTGTGGCACACAGATCCAAGCCCAGGAAAATCTGATCCTGTGGCAACCCGGGCAATACAAGCTAACACTCGCGCCAAACCCAAACAAAGAAAGACAAGCGGAGCGGCCATTTTACCCGGTCTCCTGGTCGGTGCGCAGTTAGTGGGTGAGAATTTCTTCCTAGGCCCCGAGAGTGGGTGCCCGTGTTGCCCCACGGAGAGGCAGGGTCAGAGGCCTTTCTGTGGGCCAAGGACAGAGTCTCTGGGCAGCCCCAGCACCCTGGGAAAGCCACGCACGGGAGGGAGTGAGAACTAATTCCAACGGTGGAGATTTTCCGTGCTGGTGAGGGTTTCACTCAGAGGGAACCGCGGCCGGCCTCATATGCTGGTTTGCGCGCACAGATAAGGAGTGAATGATTCCTCCGAGTGCCTCGGCAGTGCGCGCCCGTGTTATTGCAGAGAGGGGCAGAGTCAGGGGCCTTTGTGTGGGCCAAAGCGGAATCTCGAGCCGCCCCAGCGCCTTGCAAAAGCCGCGCACGGGGACGGAGCGAGACTCAATTCCAACGCTGCAACTTTTCCCTGCGGTTGGGGGTTTCACTCAGAGCGTGAGACTGCTGGCTGGATATCCTGGTCGCAGACAGTGAGTGAGAGTTTCCTCCAAGCGCCCCCCAGAAGTGGGCGCCCGCTTGTGTTACCGGACAGAGTGGCAGAGCCAGTGGTCTTTGAGTGGGCGGAAAGCCCGCCTGATTATGCTAGCAGCTCTGACTGACTGAGCCTTACCCAGAGCCCTGTGCTGAGTGGAAATAGAGTGGGGAGTTGCCAGCTCTTTGAGCCTCTTACTATCCAGACAGAGGCAGCAGCAACCCCATAGCTGGATTATCAGGCTACTAATTGAGGAAGGAAAGACTAGGAGAAAGGCTCCAGGAACACAAACTCTCTCACTGTTGGAGCCTATAAATGCTAATGAGCCTCAACTCCCACGAGACTAAAGCAAAATACATGACATTGCCATAGAGACTTATCAACTGCAAGCCTCTACCTGAGCATGCCAAAGGGGCAGAACCCGGGGTACAGAGTCACCGACCAGGAAGAGGGAAAGAAAAGAAAAAGCAAGAAGATAACCTCTCAAAATCAAGAATAATCTGCAGACTTTATAACCTATCCCATTTTATTATATTTGTTCGTTTGTTTCTCTTATCTTCATTCTTGATACTTTTTTTTCCTCCTCCAATTTGGCCGATTAACTCTCTACTGGTCTTACTCTCTCCTCTCCTTGAACTACACTACCCATAAGTGTTACATCTCCCATTATCTTTTCTCTTCTCTTCCTTTCTCTCTATGAGGGTTGCACTCCAAAACCCTTAACTCTCTCTCTCTCTCCTTTCTTTTTTCTTCTTTTAGTGGTTCCCTCTTTTTTTCTCTCTCTCTCTCTTTTCTCCCTCTATATTAGTTTCTTCCTTTCTCCTTTACATCTCCTCTCATTCAAACCTCAATAACAAACAAATTATCTTATCTGGGACTCAAACCTATGTTTGTGGCATTTTGGGGGGTTTTTACTTCACCTTTTTAACTCACTAGCAGTGCTCCCATCCCTGGCTCTCCATATTATCTAGTTCTTGTTCCACTAAATACAATAGTAAGTTTTTAATTTGTCCCCCCATTTTTCCGTTTTCCTCTTATTCCTCTCATCATAACTCTTAGACAACCAACACCTAAAAGCGAATCATTTTATTCTTGACCCAAATTTTTTCCTTATTTGCTTTTTGCGGGACCATACGCTCTTTTTTTTTTCTTTTCCTTTTTTTTTTTCTTTTTTTTTTTGGCCCCTTTATTACTTTTCCCCAATTCAGGCCCTCCATCACAGGCATTGTTTGTTATGACTCACAGTCCACCACAAGATTTTCTCAAGAAAGAGGGGAGAGGAGAGGAGAGGAAAAAAGGAAGGGGGGAATAATTTCCTTTTTTTAAAAATTTTTATTTCATTTTATTTTTCTTTATTTCATTATTAATTTTTTTAAAAAAAACAACTCTTTTCGATTTTTTATTTTTTTTAATTTTTTTAACGTTTTATTCTTTATTAAATCTCATTACTACTATCAACAAAACCACCCTCAGATGCCATTAAGGAAGAGAAAATCGAATATCATGGATACAAAAGAAAGAGAGGTAACACAGCTAGATGAGGAAAAATCTATGGAGAAAAAATTTAATATATTGGAAACCTTGGAGCTAAATGACAGAGAATTCAAGATAGAAATACTAAAAATCCTCCGAGATATACAAGAAAACACAGAAAGGCAATATAGGGAGCTCAGAAAATAACTCAATGAACACAAAGAATATATGTCCAAGAAAATTGAAACTATAAAAACAAATCAAACAGAGATGAAAAACTCAATTCACGAGCTGAAAAACGAAGTAACAAGCTTAGCTAATAGAACAGGTCAGATAGAAGAGAGGATTAGTGAAATAGAAGACAAGCAACTTGAGGCACAACAGAGAGAAGAAGAAAGAGACTCAAAAATTAAAAAAAATGAGATAGCCCTACAAGAATTATCTGACTCCATCAAAAAGAATAACATAAGAATAATAGGTATATCAGAGGGAGAAGAGAGAGAAAATGGAATGGAGAACATACTCAAACAAATAATAGATGAGAACTTCCCAAGCCTGTGGAAAGAACTAAAGCCTCAAGTTCAAGAAGCAAACAGAACTCCGAGTTTTCTTAACCCCAACAAACCTACTCCAAGGCATATCATAATGAAATTGACACAAACCAACAGCAAAAAAAAAATTCTCAAGGCAGCCAGGGAAAAGAAGAATACAACATATAAAGGAAGGCCCATTAGATTATCATCAGATTTCTCAGCAGAAACTCTACAAGCTAGAAGAGAGTGGACCCCAATATTTAAAGTCCTGAAAGAGAGGAACTTTCAGCCACGAATACTATACCCATCAAAGCTATCCTTCAAATACGAAGGAGAAATAAAAACATTCACAGATACAGAAAAGATGAGGGAATTTATCATCAGAAAACCCCCACTCCAGGAATTACTAAAGGGGGTTCTCCAATCAGATACAAAGAACAAAAAAAAACAGAGCCACAAGTAAAAGCTCCAAGAAGAACACAATAAAACCAAATTTAAACTGTGACAACAACAAAAAGAAAGAGGGGGAGAAGATGGAAATTAACAGTAGCAAAGGACGATGGAGTGCAAAAGTACTCACAAAATAGTTCGCTACAATGAACAGGGTAGGGACCCTTTTCATTACTCAAAGGTAACCACCATTGAAAAAACCACCACAGAAGCACATGAGATAAAAAAGATAGCAACAGAGGAAAGATGTATGGAATACAACCAAATAAAAACAAAAGATAGAAAAGTGAAAGAGAAGGATCAAACAAGACACAAAACTAACAGAAAGCAAGATATAAAATGGCAATAGGGAACTCACAAGTATCAATAATTACACTAAATGTAAACGGATTAAACTCACCAATAAAAAGGCACAGAGTAGCAGAATGGATTAAAAAAGAAAATCCAACTGTATGCTGCCTACAGGAAACTCATCTAAGTAACAAGGATAAAAACAAATTCAAAGTGAAAGGCTGGAAAACAATACTCCAAGCAAATAACATCCAAAAAAAAGCAGGTGTAGCAATACTCATATCGGATAATGCTGACTACAAGACAGGAAAAGTACTCAGAGACAAAAATGGCCATTTCATAATGGCTAAGGGGACACTGAATCAAGAAGACATAACAATTCTTAATATATATGCACCAAACCAAGGAGCACCAAAATATATAAGACAGCTACTTATTGATCTTAAAACAAAAACTGACAAAAATACAATCATACTTGGAGACCTCAATACACCGCTGACAGCTCTAGATCGGTCATCCAAACAGAGAATCAACAAAGACATAGTGGCCTTAAACAAAACACTAGAGCACCTGGATATGATAGACATCTACAGGACATTTCATCCCAAAGTGACTGAGTATACATTTTTCTCCAGTGTACATGGATCATTCTCAAGAATTGACCATATGTTGGGCCACAAAAACAACATCAGCAAATTCAGAAAAATTGAAGTTGTACCAAGCATATTTTCTGATCATAAAGCCTTGAAACTAGAATTCAACTGCAAAAAAGAGGAAAAAAATCCCACAAAAATGTGGAAACTAAACAACATACTTTTAAAAAATGAATGGGTCAAAGAAGAAATAAGTGCAGAGATCAAAAGATATATACAGACTAATGAAAATGACAATACGACATATCAGAATCTATGGGATGCAGCAAAAGCAGTGATAAGAGGGAAGTTCATATCGCTTCAGGCATATATGAACAAACAAGAGAGAGCCCAAGTGAACCACTTAACTTCCCACCTTAAGGAACTTGAAAAAGAAGAACAAAGACAACCCAAAACCAGCCGAAGAAAGGAAATAATAAAAATCAGAGCAGAAATAAATGAATTAGAGAACAGAAAAACTATAGAAAAAATTAATAGAACAAGGAGCTGGTTCTTTGAAAAGATCAACAAAATTGAGAAACCCGTGGCAAGACTTACCAAGGAAAAAAGAGAAAGAACTCATATAAACAAAATCCAAAATGAAAGAGGAGAAATCACCACGGACACTGTAGATATACAAAGAATTATTGTAGAATACTATGTAAAACTTTATGCCACTAAATTCAATAACCTAGAAGAAATGGATAAATTCCTAGAAAAATACAACCTTCCTAGACTGAGTCAAGAAGAAGCAGAAAGCCTAAACAGACCTATCAGTAGAGAAGAAATAGAAAAAACCATTAAAAACCTCCCCAAAAATAAAAGTCCAGGCCCTGACGGCTATACCAGCGAATTTTATCAAACATTCAAAGAAGACTTGGTTCCTATTCTACTCAAAGTCTTCCAAAAAATTGAAGAAGAAGCAATACTTCCAAACACATTTTATGAGGCCAACATAACCCTCATCCCAAAACCAGGCAAGAATGGCACAAAAAAAGAAAACTACAGACCAATATCTCTAATGAATACAGATGCTAAAATACTAAACAAAATACTAGCAAATCGAATACAGCAACATATTAAAAAAATAATACATCATGATCAAGTGGGATTCATCCCAGAATCTCAAGGATGGTTCAACATATGTAAAACGGTTAATGTAATACACCATATCAACAAAACAAAGAACAAAAACCACATGATCTTATCAATAGACGCAGAAAAGGCTTTCGATAAAATACAACACAATTTTATGTTTAAGACTCTCAACAAAATGGGTATAGAAGGAAAATATCTCAACATGATAAAGACCATATATGATAAACCATCAGCTAACATCATATTAAATGGCACTAAACTGAAGGCTTTCCCCCTTAAATCAGGAACAAGACAGGGTTGTCCACTGTCTCCACTCTTATTTAATGTGGTACTAGAGGTTCTAGCCAGAGCAATCAGACAAGACAAAGAAATAAAAGGCATCCATATCGGAAAAGAAGAAGTAAAGGTATCACTTTTTGCTGATGATATGATCCTATACATCAAAAACCCCAAAGAATCCACAAAAAGACTACTAGAAACAATAAGCCAATACAGTAAGGTCGCAGGATACAAAATTAACATACAGAAGTCAATAGCCTTTCTATATGCCAACAATGAAACAACTGAGAAGGAACTCAAAAGAATAATCCCCTTCACGATTGCAACAAAAAAAATAAAATACTTAGGAATAAACATAACAAAGAATGTAAAGGACTTATATAATGAAAACTATAAACCATTGTTAAGGGAAATCGAAAAAGATATAATGAGATGGAAGAATATACCTTGTTCTTGGCTAGGAAGAATAAATATAATCAAGATGGCTATATTACCCAAAGCAATATACAAATTTAATGCATTTCCCATCAAACTTCCAATGACGTTTTTTAAAGAAATAGAGCAAAAAATCATCAGATTTATATGGAACTATAAAAAACCCCGAATAGCCAAAGCAATCCTAAAGAAAAAGAATGAAGCTGGGGGCATAACAATACCTGACTTCAAACTCTATTATAGGGCCACGACAATCAAAACAGCATGGTATTGGCAGAAAAATAGACACTCAGACCAATGGAACAGAATAGAAAGTCCAGAAATAAAACCACATATATATAGTCAAATAATTTTTTATAAAGGGGCCAACAACACACAATGGAGAAAAGAAAGCCTCTTCAATAAATGGTGCTGGGAAAACTGGAAAGCCACATGCGAAAGAATGAAACTGCACTACAGTCTCTCTCCCTGTACAAAAATTAACTCAAAATGGATCAAAGATCTAAACATAAGACCTGAAACAATTAAGTACATAGAAGAAGACATAGGTACTCAACTCATGGACCTGGGTTTTAAAGAGCATTTTATGAATTTGACTCCAATGGCAAGAGAAGTGAAGGCAAAAATTAATGAATGGGACTACATCAGACTAAGAAGTTTTTGCTCAGCAAGAGAAACTGATAACAAAATAAACAGAAAGCCAACTAAATGGGAAATGATATTTTCAAACAACAGCTCAGATAAGGGCCTAATATCCAAAATATACAAAGAACTCATAAAACTCAACAACAAACAAACAAACAATCCAATAAAAAAATGGGAAGAGGATATGAACAGACACTTCTCCCAGGAAGAAATACAAATGGCCAACAGATATATGAAAAGATGCTCATCTTCTTTAGCTATTAGAGAAATGCAAATCAAAACGGCAATGAGATACCACCTCATACCTGTTCGATTAGCTGTTATTAGCAAGTCAGGTAATAGCAAATGTTGGAGAGGCTGTGGATAAAAAGGAGCCCTCATACACTGTTGGTGGGAATGTAAAGCAGTACAACCATTATGGAAGAAAGTATGGTGGTTCCTCAAAAAACTGCAAATAGAACTACCTTATGACCCAGCAATCCCTCTACTGGGTATATATCCCCAAAACTCAGAAACATTGATACGTAAAGACACATGCAGCCCCATGTTTATTGCAGCATTGTTCACAGTGGCCAGGACATGGAAACAACCAAAAAGCCCATCAATAGATGACTGGATAAAGAAGATGTGGCACATATACACTATGGAATACTACTCAGCCATAAGAAATGATGACATCGGAACATTTACAGCAAAATGGTGGGATCTTGAAAACATGATACGAAGCGAAATAAGTAAATCAGAAAAAACCAGGAACTGTATTATTCCATACGTAGGTGGGACATTATACTGAAACTGAGAGACATTGACAAGAGTGTGGTGGTTACGGGGGGGAGGGTGGAATGGGAGAGGGATAGGTGGTGGGGAGGGGCACAAAGAAAACAAGATAGAAGGTGACAGAGGACAATCTGACTTTGGGTGGTGGGTATGCAACATAATTGAACGACCAGATAACCTGGACTTGTTATCTTTGAATATATGTATCCTGATTTAATGATGTCACCCCATTAAAAAAATAAAATTATAAAAAAAAAACAAAAACAAAAAAAACAATGCATGCCATTAACTGTAACAAAAAGAATTTAAAATTGCATAAAAACTAGAGCACGCACCAAAAAATGAACTTCAGATTTGGAATGAGCAATACAGAAATACATAAAAATATTTCTAAAACCTCATACAACAGAAACTGAAAAAAAATTGTTCCCCAGTGTAATAGAGTACTTTAGATAGGGTATATTGAATATTCACCCACATTTAAATGTTAGTTTCAAAGGACAAGTTTTAGACACTGAGCAAGTCTACTCAGCAGTTTGTCTTGTCCCATTAGCTAGAGATGCAGCGTATATGCAGCTTACACTGACAGCCTTCAAGGAAGTTAGGATTACTAACTTTTGAACATCAAGTCTGCTGCAGTGTGGAATGCTGGCAGTTTAATTGTGAATTGGTCCAAACTCTAGAACAGATCTGATGTCTAGTTGCCTTCCACCTAAGTGAAAACATCTGTCAGATCACTAAACTCTTATAATGGAATGTTAACCCAAACAACTCTAGCTTATGTGACTGTGCCCTCAGTTACCACCTCAGCTACACAAATATTTAACATGTGCTTTCTGTGCTAAGCCTTGTGCTGGGTCCTAAGCACAAAGATGAGTAAAACACAAAGGAATATCAGGTTTTTTATGAGACTTCATAAAAAATAGTGGTCACACAGAGTATCTTAACAAAGATTTTTAAAGAAAGTAACTCTATGGGACAGTCATCTATTCTATTGGATTCTCATTTTAATTTAATTATCAAGTTAGACCATTAGATAACCACATAGCTATATGTATTGAATTTGAATAGTAAGCTTTCAGGTTTTATCAAGGAAAATAAAGAATAAAAAAGCACTTCCACCTCATCTCTAAAACTGATTTCAAAGGCATAGTATATATGTGTTTCTTATAAGGTTGGTATAATCAATTAATAGCCCTTGCCGGATGGCCCAGTGGATAGAGCATGGTCCTGGTGCACTGAGGTCATGGATTCAATCCTCAGTCAAAGCAGGTATGAGAAGTAATCAATGAATGCAAAACTAAATGGAGCAAATAAGTAGAACAATGAGTTGATGCTTCTCTCTCTCTCTCTCTCTGTCTCTCTCCTATCAGTGGAAAAACTAAAAAAAATCATCTAAATTTGTAATTAAATATTAACAAAATTATGACAGTAGAAAATTTGATATGCCACTTCTTTCAAAAAATGGAAGTCATACAATCTGTTTTTGCCCAGACTTCCAAGAAGTTTAAAGTAAAATTATGTTTAATGACTATAACTATATTGTTTTTCTATTTCCATGTTAACAATCACAATATATAGGATTTAAAAAATACCTGAGCTGCCAAAACCATTTTTGGAAAAGAATGATTATAAAAATCATAACATATTTATTATTTGCATCAAATACCTGTTTTCTGCCAATCATATGATAAAGATTTTAGATTAATTTATTGAGTTGCATTTCAATTTTTTGCTTGTATAAGAATGTCACCTTATACTTTCTTACTACAGAGTAGTTATGTTTGGTTAAAATCCAATGTAACATACACAAAAAAATAAATGAAAATTTTAAAAATAAATAATTTAATTGAAATCATTTTATAGAGCAGGAAATCATGTGTATAAGCATTCTAAAGTTTAAAAAAAGGTCACTTTATATATCTATTGATAGGTGATGTGATGGCATTTCTTTTATCTTTGCTGTGTATTTTTAAAAATTTGACAATTTAGCTTTATTGCTTCCTATATAGTTCAGGAAATAAGATTTAAAAAGAACTGCAAGTGTGTGTGTGTGTGTGTGAGAGAGAGAGAGAGAGAGAGAGAGAGAGATAAACAGAGAAATTTAACAGCATCCATATTATCCATCTTCAGGGTATTGTGTAGTCTCTCATCTGTGAGCCAAGATAGGGGCTAGAGAAGAGAGGGAGGGGGAAAGAGAAGAAAAGAAAGAAATGAGAGGGGGGGAGAGGTTGAGGAAGAGAGAAAGAAAGAAGGAAAGAAAGAAAGAAAGAAAGAAGAAAGAAAAATAAAGGAAGGAAGGAAGGAAGGAAAAAAGAAAGGAAGGAAAGAGGGAAGGAAGGAGGAAAGGAAGGAGGGAAGGAAGGAAGGAAGGAATGAAGATTTTATGAGGGTTTATTTTTTAATACTTAAAAAACTTTTTTTATAAGTAAGAGAGAGAGAGGGATGGAGGAACAGACAGACAGGAAGGGAGATAAATGAGAAGCATCAACTCATAGTTGTGGCACCTTTGTTGTTCATTGATTGTTTTCTCATATGTGCCTTGACTAGGGACTGCCAGTGACCCCTTGCTCAAGCCAGAAACCTTGGGCTCAAGTCAGCAACCTTGGGCTTCAAGCCAGCGACCTTTGAGCTCAAACCAGAGACCAAGGGGTCATGTCTATGATCCCATGCTCAAGCCAGCGACCCTACACTCAAGTTGGATGAGCCTGCACTCAAGCTGGATGAGCCAGAGACCTACAGAGTTTCAAACCTATATCTTCAGCATTCCAGGCCAGTGTTCTGTCTACTGTGCCACTGCCTTATCAGGATATTTTTTAATACTTTTATTTCAAATTTATCCATCTCTCATTCCAAAATATGCTGAGATGATTAATAAAATAATGATAACTGTGACACTCCAGAGTTCTCAATAATTTTAACATTACTTTAAAATATTATTGGCCAAATAGCAATAATAATAACAATCACTAAAAAAATCTCCTCATTCATTAATAACTGGAAAGAAGTTGCTCCCTACAGGCAGGTTTACAAAGCTTATAGAATTAATTTCATTATGGTATTGAAATGTCCTCATTTCTCCCAAAGATTTTTTTATTAAATATTTAACCATTGAGGCAGCCCTGAAGAATGTTATGTCTCAAGGAAGGAAGGCCAATATAATGTTTTGTTAAGTCTATACAAGTAATACATCTATATTATCAGTCAATATAAATTACTTAATTCCATCTATGCTTATTACTCTGGACAATATGAACAGAATTCACTTGTTTTATTTTATATTTAATTAGCTTCAGAAATGTAATAATCATAAAATCACTAGCTCTATGTCCACAAGGGCCATATGATTTGTATCAAGTCAACATTAGTAAATAACCTTTGGCTTTGCTATTGTTACAGAGTTATCTCAGTTCATCACTCTTTCCTATGGAAGATACTTTTTACTATTTGAAGGTCCACCTTCATTCCAAATTATTATTTTAGTGTATTCAGAAAGCACATATTAAGTAGTAATTACTGTCAAATATTATGCTCAAAAACATTTAAATTATTTGATGACTGCTTGGTTAGAGAACGTATTATTATATTTAATTAAATAGGAAGATACACAGGCAGGGAGAGTATCTTTGGGCAATAGTAAAGCCCATTTAAATCTCTCAGAGCCTATGCTTAATATTAATAGTGATTTATTTTCCTTCTCTTAAGTAAATCAGTGGTTGTTACTATGGACAGCAGCAAATACATCTTCTAATGCATGGACTGTGTGCTAATCCCCACTGATATATATCCCATGCATTAGCTCATTTTATTCTTACAACAATCTATTAGATAGTACTGTTATTATCTCCATTTTACAGATTAGGAAATTGAGGCACAGAGTAATTAAGTAATGCCACCAGTGTCATGGCCATTAAGGGGTAGAGCTAAGATTACAACCCAGATAATCTCCTAACATTCATACTTATAAATACCTCCCTAAGAGTTTGTAGAGAAACTCCTATGATTGACGTAACTATTACCATGTCTCACAAAAGCGATTTCATTAATAGCTTAGTGGTAATACATTTTAAACACAGAAGCAGAGATTGCATTCTCTTGAGGTACAACTGAATTTAAGATGCCTGTCATTTTAAAAGAAAAATAATTTGACCACTTAATGCTTCCCATTTTATAATTTATTTCATTTATTCTTGTCTACTGCTAACATTCCTATATAATATATTTACAGTTTTTCTTAGTACTAAATAACTAGCTGTGCAGTTTTTAGAAATGTGCACAGAGATATTTGAAGAAATCTCATGTTCCAATAAATTTAATTAATTAAATTTATACTATGTATAAAGCACAATATTCAGTATTTTTGTGAATCAAGAACAAAACACGATCTTGGCTTCTGATCATCTTATAATCTAGAGGTGGGAAAAGATGCAGGAAGAAGGAACTCTGAGATAAACATGAATTATTAAATCATATTATAGAAGTAATTGCTCACAATAATGAATAAAAATCAGTCCATTAGCAAGGAATTCAGTTTAAATGTATGTCATATAAATTGTAAATTTTAACTAATGAATAAACCAAATATTTTGGTGCTTCACAAATAGTTTCTAATGAACCACAAAAATCAGATATAGCACTGAGTGGAGAGTGAAGCTAAACACTGAGAATTTTCAGTCATATCTACCAATTAGGCGGGATTTACGTAGACATTGGGTACAAAGGCAGACCTCAGAAATCCACTTATCATGGCAGAATTTCAGAAAAGGGCCATCAGGAGCCAGATAATTTTGCAGGAATATTTAAAGCATTGGATGATGAACTAAAGGTTAGAGAAAGGAGATATACCCTGCCTGTATGGAATTGTTCCTGGTAACAGAGGCAGGACTCCAGAAGGAGCTGCCTGCAGCACCCATCAGTCTCTGCTCTGCTGCAACCCTTAAGTTCGGAGTATGTGATAGAAATGTGCTAGAATACTTTAAAGGCTTAAGGTATAGGAAAATTAAGTTTTAAAAGGCAGCAAAGGGGCTAAAGGGTGTTTAATTGTATTATTTTTGAAAATAAGAAGATCCGAACATACCTGTCCATATAATCACAAAGATGATAAATCATACTATGACAACCGTGTCAAACAAGTAAAAAGAACAATAGAAAAGAATGCAATGTAAGTGGAAAGAAAAAGGAGAAATGATATTGGAAGAAAATTTAACTCAAGAAGAACTAAAACGAACTCTATAGTATTTCTGAATAACTTTCCTTGCAGAATATTGTTAGAACACGAATTAAACAAGCCAATAGGTAAACAAACAACAGACTGATGAAAGAAACTGAAACCAAGATTGGTTTCATTGTAGGGCTTGGGTTAAAAAGGATATCAGATAGGATAAGAGTAAATACTATTGAAAATCAAATTACTAACATAGTGAAAGGCTTTAGTTAATCACATTATAAGCAGAGAAAAATTTTGAGATTTTTAATTATGAGGGAAGATGATAGATATTGAAACAGTGGAAGATGACCCTAAATGAGGATAATTATGACCCTCTGAGAAAAAGAAAATTCATTGTAATGAAGTAGCAGTCAGTTTTCCTAGAATAAAGGAAGGACTTAATATACATTTCAAAGGAGTACACTTAAATACAGGGAGAGTGATACCCCAGTGGATTCTGAAACATAGCTTGGTTAAGTTATTGAACTTCAAAGATTTAAAAAGTGAATTTTTTTGATACATGAACACACAAAAGCAAGTTACTTTTAGACTGGCATCCACAATAATATTCATTCCCATAAAACAATAAAGCAATGTGTATAAAGTGCTGAAGGAAAGATAAGCCTAGAATATCATGCTCAGCCAAATTGTCAGTCACCTACATAAAAACAACAGATATTTTCATATCTGAAAACTCAGCCAATTGCTGTCATTGTCTTAGTTGTTTTGCTAATGGCTGCCCATCAGACCAAAATGACATACTGTGAGAAAAAGTAGTTGTCATTCTCATATACAAGGGAACAGGGAACACAGGATTAGACACCAGGAGTGTTCAGCATATTTTAGCACAACAGGTTTTGTTTTGTTTTTATTATTATTTTTTTAAGAGAGAGTGAGAGAGGCAGGGAGAGAGAGAGACAGGAACTTCAGTCTGGTGCTGCATGTGCCCTGATTGGCAATCAAACTAGCAACCTCCAAGCTCTGGGACAGAGCTCCACCAACTGTCCTATCCGGCCAGGGCTTGCACAATAGATTTTAGAACATGTTTTCTTGACCAGCAGAATCAGAATAATCTGGAAACTCATTACAAATGCAAAACCTTAGTCACCACCTGACTCAGATGCACTGAGTAAGAAACTCCAAGGGTGAGGCTCAGAAATCCTGGTTTTTAATACATCTTCTGGGTAATTCTGATGTTCACTGAAGTTTGAGAACTCAGTGCCAGTGAATTCCTTGTATAAATAGGTGCTAATGGAGATCAAAGGTTGAGGGCAGTCTAGACAGTTCAGAATCAGGATTTCAGCAGGCTAGAGGGCCAATACAACATAGATGGACTCTGGGGCCAAGGTTATGTGCTTAGTTCTCCATTTATTCCTTCAAGCATTGATTGACTTGCTCTCCCACCTCTGAAAAATTAAATGGATTGAATGGAATTGGCCATCTTAAAAACAGTTTGCCATGACCAGTTAAGACCAATGGCTTAATGAAAAGCAACTGAAAAAACAAATGGCATATGAATTTGGAAAACAGGTAACATGAGGGTATAGAAAAAATGGCAGAAAATGGCAAACAGGCACAGAATCTCATTGGGATTTCTATATGCACAATGGCTGCTGCCTTGAAAGGAGCTAATGTTCTCAAAGAAGCCCTCGTTACAGGTGTTTGTGACATAGGCAGCTGGTCTCCATAGTGAGGAGTGCCTTCACCTAGGAGACATACAAGACAGATATACATGTGTGAAAAAGAAAAACTGTTACAGCTTCTGTTTCTATATAAGTTTATCCTTCCAAAATATATTATTTGTGTATATGAGTTGTAGCCTATAAATTAGTACATGACATAATAAGTTAATATGCGTAGGAAGAAGCCTACGGGCTCTAAATGTATGTAGGCCTCTTGAAGACATTTCTTGATGCTAACTGAGATCTAGCAAACAGTGAAATCAATAAAAATATTGGGTTATTGAAATTATTGAAATGCATGTAACTGGGAGAATTATGGTTGTAAACAGAAGTATTATTTATAACCTTGAGAAAGAAAATCTTTACCATACAGCCAGTATAATTGGAATGTGGGAAGAATCATAGTTACCATATTGCACAGCTCCAAGGAGAGTCATTCCTAGAAAATGGAGTGCGAGTGGTGTTCCCTCTGGTTAGACCCAGTGTGAGTGTGAGGAAGGGCTGGGGGAGGAGGGTGAAAGAACGGAGTCCTGGTGAGGTTTCTTGTCAGGTAGTCAGTAGAGACTGTTTATAAATGAAACATGAAGTTGAAAGTGCATAAAGACTTTACACTCAATAATTTTTGTATTTTTGTCTCAAAAATGAATTTTTATGTACTACTATCGCTTTGGTAGAAAAAAATTGAAATTTATTTATATTTTTTAATTTTCATTCCATTTCCTTTCTTCTATTGAATTTGAGCAAAAAGAAACTAATATTATATTTAATAACATGTATTATAAAATCCCACATTTAGATAGTTTATCGGTGAGTAATTTCTTGTGTTCTTTCTAATTTGAAGTTTTAATAATAATCATTTACAAAAAAAGTAATTATTTTTAAAAAGCAAATAATGTGCTCTTTAGTATTGTGACCTGTCACTCACATGGAACCGTGTCTTCACTTTCAGAGTAAAGACAATTTAGTTTTATTTTGCCAGTCAATGAATACTTTGTTATAAAGCCGTGAAGTTATTCTTGTGCTTGGTTATAAACATTAAGTCTTTTTCTCAACCTTCACTCCATTTTAAGTTTACAGAACTTTACATAATAAAAATCAAATGAGAAGTTAAAACACTCCATGGAGGTCTCTTTATAATGGATCTCATTGAAGGGAGAGGTTTTATGTTATGCTTTCACATTAATACTTCTCTGTCAGACCAGTGAAGAAGTAACACTCCCCTACACACACACTTTTTTTAAATTAAATTTAATGCAGTGACATTGATAAATCAGGGTACATATTTTCAGAGAAAACATCTCCAGATTATTTTGACATTTGATTATGCTGTATACCCCTCACCCAAAGTCAAATTAAATTGTCTTCCATCACCTTCTATCTGGTTTTCTCTGTGCCCCTCCCCTCCCCCACCCCCTCTCTCCTTCTTCACCCCCTCCCCCTCCCCCTACCCCCCTACCCCTGTTACCATTACATTTTTGTTCATGTCTCTGAGTCTCATTTTTATGTCCCATCTATGTATGGATTCATATAGTTCTTAGTTTTTTGAGCTTTACTTATTTCACTCCCTATAATGTTATCAAGGTCCATCCATGTTATTGTAGATGATCTGATGTCATCATTTCTTATGGCTGAGTAGTATTCCATAGTATATATGTACCAAAGCTTTTCAATCCACTCATCCTCTGATGGACACTTGGGCTGTTTCCAGATCTTCGTTGTTGTAAACAATGCTGCCAAAACATAAGAGTGCATTTCTCTTTTTGGAGCAGTTCTATGGTGTTGTTGGGGTATATTCTTAAAAGTGGGATAGTTGGGTCAAATGGCAGTTTGATTTTTAATTTTTTGAGGAATCTCCATACTGTTTTCCACAGTGGCTTCACCAGTCTGCATTCCCACCAGCAGTGCAGGAGGGTTCCCTTTTCTCCACATCCTCACCAGCACATATTCTGTGTTGCTTTGTTGATGAGTGCCATTCTGACTGGTGTGAGGTGATATCTCATTGTGGTTTTAATTTGCATTTCTCTAATAATTAGTGATGTTGAGCATTTCTTCATATGCCTATTAGCCGTCTGTATGTCCTCTTTGGAGAAGTGTCTATTCATTTCTTTTGATCATTTTTTGATTGGGTTGTTTGTCTTCCTGGTGTTGAGATTTACAAGTTCTTTATAAATTTTGGTTATTAACCCCTTATCAGACGTATTGTCAAATATGTTCTCCATTTGTGTAGTTTGTCTTTTTATTCTGTTCTTATTGTCTTTAGCTGTGCAAAAAGCTTTTTAGTTTGATATAGTCTCATTTGTTTATCCTGTCTTTTATTTTACTTCCCTGTGAAGATAAATCAGCAAATATATTGCTCCAAGAGATGTCAGAGAACTTTTAACTAGACTCACCAAGAAAAAGAGAGAGAGGACTCAAATAATAAAATTAGAAATGAGAGTGGAAAAATAACAATTGACACAACAGAAATACAAAATATTGTAAGAAAATACTATGAAGAACTGTATGCCAAAAAACTAGATAACATAGATGAAATGGACAAATTCCTTGAAACATACAATCTTCCAAAAACCAATCTGGAAGAATCAGAAAACCTAAACAGACCAATTACACCAAATGAGATTGAAATAGTTATCAAAAAACTCCCAACCGGCCCTGGCAGGTTGGATCAGTGGTAGAGTGTCGGCTTGGCATGCAGGAGTCCTGGGTTTGATTCTCAGCCAGGGCACACAGAAGTAGCGCCCATCTGCTTCTCCACTCCTCCCCCTCTCTTTCTTCTCTGTCTCTCTCTTCCCCTCCAGTAGCCAAGGCTCCACTGGAGCAAAGTTTTCCTGTGTGCTGAGGATGGCTCTGAGGCCTCTGCCTCAGGTGCTAGAATGGCTCTGATTGAGGCAGAGCGACGCCCCAAGATGGGCAGAGCATCGCCTCCTGGTGGGCATGCTGAGTGGATCCCGGTTGGGCGCATGCGGGAGTCTGTCTGACTGCCTCCCCGTTTCCAGCTTCAGAAAAATACAAAAAACAAACAAAAAAACCCAAACAAACAAACAAAAAAACTCCCAACAAAGAAAAGTCCTGGACCTGATGGCTTCACAACTGAATTCTACCAAATATTCAAAGAAGAACTGACTCCTATCCTTCTCACGCTATTTCAAAAAATTCAAGATGAAGGAAGACTTCTAAGCTTCTTTTATGAGGTGTGCATAATTCTGATTCCAAAACCAGGCAACGACAACACAAAGAAACAAAATTATAGGCCAATATCTCTGATGAATATAGATGCTAAAATCCTAAACAAAATATTAGCAAACCGGATCCAACAATAAAAGGAAAAAAATTATACACCATGATCAAGTGGGATTTATGCTGGGGAGGCAAGGCTGGTACAATATTTGTAAATCAATTAATGTGATTCATCACATAAACAAAAAGAAAGAGAAAAACCACATGATAATTTCATCAGATGCAGAAAAAGCATTTGATAAAATCCAGCACCCATTCATGATCAAAACTCTCAGCAAAGTGGGAATACAGGGAACATACCTCAACATGATAAAAGCCATCTATGACAAACCCACAGCCAACATCATACTCAATGGGAAAAAATTAAAAGCAATCCCGTTAAGATCAGGAACAAGGCAGGGGTTCCCCCTTTCACCACTCTCATTTAATATAGTCCTGGAAATCCTAGCCACAGCAATCAGACAACAAGAAGAAATAAAAGGCATTCAAGTTGGAAAAGAAGAAGTAAAACTATCATTATTTGCAGATGATATGATATTGTATATAGAAAACCCTAAAGTCTCAGTCAAAAAACTACTGGACCTGATAAATGAATTCAGCAAAGTGGCAGGATATAAAATTAATACTCAGAAATCAGAGATATTTTTATATGCCAACAATGAACAGTCAGAAAGAGAAATTAAGGAAACAATCCCCTTCACTATTACAACCAAAAAAAATAAAGTGCCTAGGAGTAAATTTAACCAAGAAAATTAAAGACTTGTACTCAGAAAATTATAAAGCATTGATAAAAGAAATCAAGGAAGATCCAAACAAGTGGAAGCATATACCGTGCTCATGGTTAGGAAGAATAAACATCATTAAAATATCTATATTACCCAAAGCAATTTATAAATTCAATGCAATACCAATTAAAATACCAATGACATACTTCATAGATATAGATCAAATATTCCAAAAATTTATATGGAACCAAAAAAGAACACGAATAGCCTCAGCAATCTTAAAAAAGAAGAATAAAATGGGATGTATTACACTTCCTGATATCAAGTTATACTACAAGGCCATTGTACTCAAAACAGCCTGGTACTGGCATAAGAACAGGCATAGAGATCAATGGAACAGAACAGAAAACCCAGAAATAAACCCACAGCTCTATGGACAACTGATATTTGACAAAGGAGGTAAGGAAATACAATGGAGTAAAGACAGCCACTTTAACAAATGGTGTTGGGAAAACTGGACAGCTATCTGCAAAAAAATGAAACTAGACCACCAGCTTACACCATTCACAAAATTAAACTCAAAATGGAGTAAGCTCTCCTACACACACACTTTCTTGACTGCTAATATATTTGGAAAACATTTTATGATAGAAATATATAAGTAAAAGTCGTTTGAATATTTATGGGGGGAAAGTGAATACTAGGTTTTAATTTCTCAATTCTTAGTAAATGCCATGACCCCTTGAGGAAAAAGACTCTAACTGTCTTAATGTATACATAGTATATAAACTAGCTTGATTAAAGGTATGTGCACTGATGTGATGACAGACGGGCCACACTGGAATGGATTTTTAGGGGAAAAAGGCCACCTCAGAGCATCAAAGAACATGGGAACTTTCCTTGTGCAGTCTGGTGTGCCAGGCAAGCACTTTTATTAGAATTTTGTAACAAAGTATATTTTTCACCAATTCAGAAAGTAATAAAATATTTATTGTGGAAATTTATAGGGAGAAAGCCCACTAAAAGAAGAAAGAAAATAATTGATATGATTATTTTATCTTCTGCATTAAGGAAATTATGTATCAATTATGTATAAGATGACCCAAGAAGTAGAGACATGAGGGAAATGAAAGGTATTAAACACTTAATATGAGACATATGATTAGTTACTTGATCTATTTTAACCTTTACATAAGATTGTCCTATCATCTTTTTTTTAAGATTTTTAAAAATTTATTCATTAGAGAGAGAGAGAGAGAGAGAAGAGGGAGGAGAAGGAAGCATCAACTCCCATATGTGCCTTGACCAGGCAAGCCCAGGGTTTTTTGAACCGGCGACCTCAGCGTTTCCAGGTTATGCTTTACCCACTGCACCACCACAGATCAGGCCTATCTTCTTTTTTAAGATGAGTAAACTGAGGCTTAGAGACAGATGACATGACTTGTCTAGGATCTCAGGGCTAGTCATGGAAGAGTTGAGAATAAAACTCTGACTTGGCATTTTCTTTTTTTAAAATAATTTTATTTTTTTAATGGGGCGACATCAATAAATCAGGAAAGATATATTCAAAGATAACAAATCCAGGTTATCTTGTCGTTCAATTATGTTGCATACCCATCACCCAAAGTCAGATTGTCCTCTGTCACCTTCTATCTAGTTTTTTTGTGCCCCTCCCCCTCCCCCTTTCCCTCTCCCTTTCCCCCCTCCCCCCGTAACCACCACACTCTAATCAATGTCTCTTAGTTTCACTTTTATGTCTCACTTATGTATGGAATAATGCAGTTCCTGTTTTTTTCTGATTTACTTATTTCACTTTGTATCATGTTATCAAGATCCCACCATTTTGCTGTAAATGATCTGATGTCATCATTTCTTATGGCTGAGTAGTATTCCATAGTGTATATGTGCCACATCTTCTTTATCCAGTCATCTATTGACGGGCTTTTTGGTTGTTTCCATGTCCCAGCAAATGTAAAAAATGCTGCAATGAACATGGGGCTGCATGTGTCTTTACATATCAATGTTTCTGAGTTTTGGGGGTATATACCCAGTAGAGGGATTCCTGGGTCATTAGGTAGTTCTATTTTCAGTTTTTTGAGGAACCACCATACTTTCCTCCATAATGGTTGTACTTCCCACCAACAGTGTATGAGGGTTCCTTTTTCTCCACAGCCTCTCCAACATTTGCTATTACCTGTCTTGTTAATAATAGCTAATCTAACAGGTGTGAGGTGGTATCTCATTGCAGTTTTGATTTGCATTTCTCTAATAACTAAAGAAGATGAGCATCTTTTCATATATCTGCTGGCTGTTTGTATTTCTTCCTGGGAGAAGTGTCTGTTCATGTCCTCTTTCCATTTTATTATTGGATTGCTTGTTTGTTTTTTGTTGAGTTTTAGGAGTTCTTTGTATATTTTGGATATTAGGCCCTTATCTGAGCTGTTGTTTGAAAATTTCATTTCCCATTTAGTTGGCTGTCTATTTTGTTATCAGTTTCTCTTGCTGAGCAAAAAACTTCTTAGTCTGATGTAGTCCCATTTATTAATTTTTGCCTTTACTTCTCTTGCCTTTGGAGTCAAATTCATAAAATGCTCTTTAAAATCCAGGTCCTTGAGTTGAGTACCTATGTATTCTTCTATGTACTTAATTGTTTCAGGTCTTATGTTTAGTCCTTTCATCCATTTTGAGTTAATTTTAGTACAGGGGGACAAACTGTAGTCCAGTTTCATTCTTTTGCATGTTGCTTTCCAGTTTTCCCAGCACCATTTATTGAAGAGGCTTTCTTTTCTCCATTGTGTGTTGTTGGCCCCTTTATCAAAAATTATTTGACTATATATATGTGGTTTTATTTCTGGACTTTCTATTCTGTTCCATTGGTCTGAGTGTCTATTTTTCTGCCAATACCATGTTGTTTTGATTGTCATGGCCCTATAATATAGTTGGAAGTCAGGTATTGTAATGACCCCAGCTTCATTCTTTTTCTTTAGGATTGTTTTGGCTATTTAGGGTTTTTTATACTTCCATATAAATCTGATGATTTTTTGCTCCATTTCTTTAAAAAATGTCATTGGAATTTTGATGGGAATTGCATTAAATTTGTATATTGGTTTGGGTAATATGGCTATCTTGATTATATTTATTCTTCCTGAACAAGAACAAGGTATATTCTTCCATCTCATTATATCTTTTTCAATTTCCCTTAACAATGGTTTATAGTTTTCATTATATAAGACCTTTACATTCTTTGTTATGTTTATTCCTAAGTATTTTTTTCTTGTTGCTGCAATTGTAAAGGGGATTATTCTTTTGAGTTCATTCTCAATTGTTTCATTGTTGGCATATAGGAAGGCTATTGACTTCTGTATGTTAATTTTGTATCCTGCGACCTTACTGTATTGGCTTATTGTTTCTAGTAGTCTTTTTGTGGATTCTTTGGGGTTTTAGATGTATAGGATCATATCATCTGCAAAAAGTGATACCTTTACGTCTTCTTTCCTTTATGGATGCCTTTTATTTCTTTGTCTTGTCTGATTGCTCTGGCTAGAACCTCTAGTACCACATTAAATAAGAGTGGAGAGAGTGGACATCCCTGTCTTGTTCCTGACTTAAGGGGCAAAGCCTTCAGGTTAGTGCCATTTAATATGATGTTAGCTGATGGTTTATCATATATGGCCTTTATCATGTTGAGATATTTTTCTTCTATACTCATTTTGTTGAGAGTCTTAAACCTAAAATTGTGTTGTATTTAATCAAAAGCCTTTTCTGCGTCTATTGATAAGATCATGTGGTTTTTGTTCTTTGTTTTGTTGATATGGTGTATTACATTAACCCTTTTACATATGTTGAACCATCCTTGAGATTCTGGGATGAATCCCACTTGATCATGATGTATTATTTTTTTAATATGTTGTTGTATTCGATTTGCTAGTATTTTGTTTAGTATTTTTGCATCTGTATTCATTAGAGATACTGGTCTGTAGTTTTCTTTTTTTGTGCCATCCTTGCCTGGTTTTGGTATGAGGGTTATGTTGGCCTCATAAAATGTGTTTGGAAGTATTGCTTCTTCTTCAATTTTTTGGAAGACTTTGAGTAGAATAGGAACCAAGTCTTCTTTGAATATTTGATAAAATTCGCCGGTATACTGTTAGGGCCTGGACTTTTATTTTTGGGGAGGTTTTTAATGGTTTTTTTTTTATTTCTTCTCTACTAATAGGTCTGTTTAGGCTTTCTGCTTCTTCTTGACTCAGTCTAGGAAGGTTTTATTGTTTTAGAAATTTATCCATTTCTTCTAGGTTGTTCAATTTAGTGACATAAAGTTTTTCATAGTATTCTACAATAATTCTTTGTATATCTACAGAGTCTGTGGTGATTTCTCCTCTTTCATTTTGGATTTTGTTTATATGAGTTCTTTCTCTTTTTCCTTGGTAAGTCTTGCCACGGGTTTCTCAATTTTGTTGATCTTTTCAAAGGACCAGCTTCTTGTTCTATTAATTTTTTTATAGTTTTTCTGTTCTCTATTTTATTTATTTCTGTTCTGATTTTTATTATCTCCTTTCTTCAGCTGGCTTTGGGTTTTCTTTGTTCTTCTTTTTCTAGTTCCTTAAGGTGTGGTTCACTTGGGCTCTCTCTTGTTTGTTCATATATGCCTGAAGCGATAAGAACTTCCCTCTTATCACTGCTCTTGCTGCATCCCATAGATTCTGATATGTCGTATTGTCATTTTCATTAGTTTGTATATATCTTTTGATCTCTGCACTTATTTCTTCTTTGACCCATTCATTTTTTAAAAGTATGTTGTTTAGTTTCCACATTTTTGTGGGATTTTTTTCCTCTTTTTTGCAGTTGAATTCTAGTTTCAAGGCTTTATGATCAGAAAATATGCTTTGTACAACTTCGATTTTTCTGAATTTTCTGATGTTGTTTTTGTGGCCCAACATATGGTCAATTCTTGAGAATGATCCATGTACACTGGAGAATAATGTATACTCTGTTACTTTGGAATGAAATGTCCTGTAGATGTCTATCATATCCAGGTGTTCTAGTGGTTTGTTTAAGGCCACTATGTCTTTGTTGATTCTCTGTTTGGATGACCGATCTAGAGCTGTCAGCGGTGTATTGAGGTCTCCAAGTATGATTGTATTTTTGTCAGTTTTTGTTTTAAGGTCAATAAGTAGCTGTCTTATATATTTTGGTACTCCTTGGTTTGGTGCATATATATTAAGAATTGTTATGTCTTCTTGATTCAGTGTCCCCTTAGCCATTATGAAATGGCCATTTTTGTCTCTGAGTACTTTTGCTGTCTTGTAGTCAGCATTATCAAATATGAGTATTGCTATGCCTGCTTTTTTTTGGATGTTATTTGCTTGGAGTATTGTTTTCCAGCCTTTCACTTTGAATTGTTTTCATCCTTGTGGCTTAGATGAGTTTCTTGTAGGCAGCATACAGTAGGATTTTCTTTTTTAACCCATTCTGCTACTCTGTGTCTTTTTATTGGTGAGTTTAATCCATTTACATTTAGTGTAATTATTGACACTTGTGAGTTCCCTATTGACATTTTATAGATTGCTTTCTGTTTGTTTTGTGTCTTCTTGAATCCTTCTTTTTTGTTTTTCTATCTTTTGTTTTTATTTGGTTGTATTCCATACATCTTTCCTCTGTTGCTATCTTT
Source organism: Saccopteryx bilineata (assembly GCF_036850765.1). NCBI lineage: Eukaryota > Metazoa > Chordata > Mammalia > Chiroptera > Emballonuridae > Saccopteryx > Saccopteryx bilineata. The sequence goes on along the minus strand of NC_089493.1, from coordinate 199,906,366 downwards.
TTTATCTCATGTGCGTCTCTGGTGGTTTTTTCAATGGTGGTTACCTTTAAGTAATGAAAAGTGTTCCTACCATGTTCATTGTAGCTCACTATTTTTTTAAAATTTTATTTATTCATTTTTAGAGATGAGAGAGAGATGGAGGGAGAGAGACAGAGAGAGAGAGAAAAGAGAGAGGCAGAGAGAGAGAGAGGGGGGAGGAGCTGGAAGCATCAACTTCCATATGTACCTTGAACAGGCAAGCCTAGGGTTTCAAACCGGCGACCTCAGCATTTCTAGGTCAATGCTTTATCCACTGTGCCACCACAGGCCAGGCCTGTAGCTCACTATTTTGTGAGTACTTTTGCACTCCATCATCCTTTGCTACTGTTAATCTCCATCCTCTCCCCCCCTTTTTTTGTTGTTGTTGTCACAGTTTAAATTTGTTTTTTTTGTGTTCTTCTTGGAGCTTTTACTTGTGGCTTTGTGTTTTTTGTTCTTTGTATCTGATTGGAGAACCCCCTTTAGTAATTACTGCAGTGGGGGTTTTCTGATGATAAATTCCCTCATTTTTTCTGTATCTGTGAATGTTTTTATTTCTCCTTCATATTTGAAGGATAGCTTTGATGGGTATAGTATTCGTGGCTGAAAGTTCCTCTCTTTCAGTACTTTAAATATTGGGGTCCACTCTCTTCTAGCTTGTAGAGTTTGTGCTGAGAAATCAGATAATCTAATGGGCCTTCCTTTATATGTTGTATTCTTCTTTTTTCTGGCTGCCTTGAGAATTTTTTCTTTGCCGTTGGCTTGTGCCAATTTCATTATGATGTCCCTTGGAGTAGGTTTGTTGGGGTTAAGAAAACTCAGAGTTCTGTTTGCTTTCTGAATTTAAGGCTTTAGTTCTTTCCACAGGCTTGGGAAGTTCTCATCTATTATTTGTTTGAATATGTTCTCCATTCCATTTTCTCTCTCTTCTCCCTCTGATATACCTATTATTCTTATGTTATTCTTTTTGATGGAGTCAGATTATTCTTGTAGGGCTATCTCATTTTTTTAATTTTTTAGTCTTTTTCTTCTTCTCTCTGTTATGCCTCAAGTTGCTTGTCTTCTATTTCACTAATCCTCTCTTCTATCTGGCCTGTTCTATTAGCTAAGCTTGTTATTTCGTTTTTCAGCTCATGAATTGAGTTTTTCATCTCTGTTTGATTTGTTTCTATAGTTTCAATTTCCTTGGACATATATTCTTTGTGTTCATTGAGTTGTTTTCTGAGCCCCCTAAATTGCCTTTCTGTGTTTTCTTGTACATCTCGGAGGATTTTTAGTATTTCTATCTTGAATTCTCTGTCATTTAGCTCCAAGGTTTCCAATATATTAAATTTTTTCTCCATAGATTTTTTCTCATCTATCTGTGTTACCTCTCTTTCTTTTGTGTCCATGATATTCGATTTTATCTTCCTTAATGGAATCTGAGGGTGGTTTTGTTGATAGTATTAATGAGATTTAATAAAGAATAAAAAGTTAAAAAAATAAAAAATCAAAAAAGTTTTTTTAAATTAATAATGAAATAAAGATAAATAAAATAAAATAAAAATTAAAATAAAGGAAATTATTCCCCTCCTCGTTTTTTCTCTCCTCTCCTCTCCCCGCTTTCTTGAGAAAATCTTGTGGTGAACTGTTACTTATATTGTATTGTATAGAACAAACAATGCCTGTAATGGAGGGCCTGAATTGGAGAAAAGTAATAAAGGGGCAAAAAAAATAAAAAGAAAAATGGGGGGTATGGACCCACAAAAAGCAAATAAGGAAAAAAATTGGGTCAAGAATAAAATGATTTGCTTTTAGGTGTTGTTTGACTAAAAGTTATGATGAGAGGAATAAGAGGGAAACGGGAAAATGGGGGACAAATTAAAAAATTACTATTGTGTTTAGTGGAACAAAAACTAGATAAAATGGAGAGCCAGGGATGGGAGCACTGCTAGTAAGTTAAAAAGGTGACGTAAAAAACCCCCAAAATGCCACAAACATAAGTTTGAGTCCCAGATAAGATAATTTTTTTGTTATTGAGGTTTGAATGAGAGGTGACGTAAATGAGAAAGGAAGAAACTAATATAGAGGGAGAAAAGAAAGAGGAAAAAAATAGGGAACCACTAAAAGAAGAAAAAAGAAAAAAGAGGAGAGAGAGAGAGTTAAGGGTTTTGGAGTACAATCCTCATAGAGAGAAAGGAAGAGGAAAGAAAAGATAATGGGAGATGTAACACTTATTGGTAGTGTAGTTCAAGGAGAGGAGAGAGTAAGACTGGCAGAGAGTTAAACGACCAAATTGGAGGAGGAAAAAAAATATCAAGAATGAAGATAAGAGAAACAAATGAACAAATATAATAAAATGGGATAGGTTATAAAGTCTGTAGATTATTCTCGATTTTGAGAGGTTATCTTCTTGCTTTTTCTTTTCTCTCCCTCATCCTGGTCGGTGACTCTGTACCCTGGGTTCTGCCCCTTTGACATGCTCAGGTAGAGGATTGCAGTTGATAAGTCTTTATGGTGATGTCATGTATTGTGCTTTAGTCTCATTGGCAGTCGAGGCTCCTTAGCATTTATGGGCTCCGACAGTGAGAGAGTTTGTGTTCCTGGAGCCTTTCTCCTAGTCTTTCCTTCCTCAATTAGTAGCCTGATAATCCAGCTACAGGGTTGCTGCTGCCTCTGCCTGGATAGTAAGAGGCTCAAAGAGCTGGCAACTCCCCACTCTATTCCCACTCAGCACAGGGCTCTGGGTAAGGCTCAGTCAATCAGAGCTGCTAGCATAATCAGGCGGGGCTTCCGCTCACTCAAAGAACTCTGGCTCTGCCACTATGTCCGGTAACATGGGCGGGCGCCCACTCTTGCGGCGCTTGGAGGAAACTCTTGCTCACTATCTGCGCACGCAGACCAGAATATCAGGCCAGCAGTCTCACACTCTGAGTGAAACCCCCAGCCGCCCAAAAAATTTCCATCGTCGGAATTGGCTCTCGCTCCGTCCCCATGCGCGGCCCTTTCAAGGTGCTGGGACGGCTCGAGATTCTGCTTTTGGCCCACACAAAGGCCCCTGACTTGCTCCTCTGTGGGGTAACACGGGTGCACACTGCCGAGGCACTCAGAGGAATCTCTCGCTCACTATCTGCTTGCGCAGACCAGGATATCAGGCTGGCCGCCTCACCCTCTGAGTGAAACCCCCACCTGCATGGAAAAGTTCCAGCGTTGGAATTAGTTCTCGCTCTCTCCCCGTGTGCGGCTTTCCCAGGGCACTGGGGCGGTCCGGAGATTCTGCTTTTGGCCCACACAAAGGCCTCTGACTCTGCCTCTCTGTGGGGTAACACAGGCGCCCACTCCCAGGGCTTTGGAAGGAATCTCTCACCCACTATTTGCGCGCGCTAACCCAGAGATTGGGGAAAATGGCTGCCACACTTGTCTTTCTTTGTCTGTGTTTGGCACGAGTGTTAGCTTGTATTGCCCAGGTTGCCACAGGAACAGTTTTTCCTCGGCTTGGATCTCCTTGCCACAGCCTGGTTTGGCCGTTTTTGCCATGGCCTGGATCTATTCACCCCCTTTGCCCACCTTAGTTTCTATATTCTCAGTTCCCAGTGAAAGCCGCCCTGTTTAGGTTAGTGAGGAAGGCGGAGCATTTTTTACTCCCTATTTCCTTCAGGGTTTGATGATATATTTAGCCAATTTTTTGCTTCACCATACCTTCGGGTGTATTGTGAAACATCTGGAGGTTCCAAGGATAGGTTTTTCTGTTTCTGGCTGTAGATCTTGTTGAGTTTTGGGGGAGATTTATTGGTATCACATCGCTTCCTACCCCACCATTACTCTGACGTTATCCTTTCTGGCATTTTCTAAAGCCCACCTTGAAATCTCCATACTGGCTGTCCTCAACCCAAGCTGTACATTATATTCTCATGAGAAAGTTTTTAAAAGTCTTGCTGTTCATGGCATGCACACAAAGATTACAACGTGATTGTTCTGGAATGTGGCTTAGGTGTTATTCATTTTTAACAAATCTTTCCAGGATATCTAATATATAGTTAGATAAGAAGAAGTCCTACTTGGCCAGGTGGTGGTGCACTGGGCAGAACATCAGCCTGGGACACAGAGGAACTAAGTTCAAAACTGTGAGGTCCCTGGCTAGAGCGCGGGTTCATCCGGCTTGAACGCAGACTCTCCAGCCTGAGTGTGGGAGCTCTGGCTTGAGTGTGGGATTGTGGACATGAACCCCTGGTCGATGGCTTGAGCCCAGAGGTTGCTGGCTTGAAGTCCAAGGTCTCTGACTTGAGCCCAAGATCACTGTCTTGAGCAAGGGGTCACTCGCTCTGCTGTACCCCTCCCTCCCCGGTCAAGGCACATGTGAGAAAGCAATCTATGAACATCAAAGGTGCCACAACAAAGAATTGATGCCTCTTGGCTCTCTCCCTTCCAATCTCTCTGTCCCTTTCTCTGTCTCTGTCTCTCACTAAAATAAAATAAAATAAAATAAGAATGTATTCCTTGTGCCCAGCTCCCCTGCCCTTTGATGAAAAGTCCAGTAGCTCACCAGACCCCGGCTCTTTGCCGGGGTTCCAGATTATAAGTAGTGTGCCCTTGGTTAGTATTTTCAGTTACCAATAAAGATACTAGATGTTTTCATCCCTCATGTCAAACATTAATTTCCCTGACAAATTTTAGTACAAATAATAAGGTCAAAAGAAAACCTATTAATCTCTAGCTGTTGGATTTCCTGACAGTACTGCTCTAAAGATGACCCAGCATCAGAACAGACCATTGACCTCAGCACTACAAGACATAGTTTGAGGTAGAAAGAGGGTGCTGAGACAACAGTTTTTTATTTGCATTTTACTGAGATTTTTATGAAGTTCCAGGTTTAGGCAGTCATATGAAAAAAGACTGCTAGATCAATTCAGCTGGAAAGGTTTTCACTGAAATGAGAATCAGAGGGAATAAAATGAAGGGATGCATCTGCTGGGGCATGGAACAGCTGGTGGGTTGAGTTTTACCAGAAGAGCAGAACCTGTGGTTAATAAGCTCTGCCCTCACCAACAGATGTCATTGCAGGCAAGAACTAACTGATGAGGCTATCATGCTGTGGGCAATGGAATGAGAGCAAGGAGCAAAAATTTACTAATTCAAAAACATCAATGTTAATGTGTTTTTTTTTCTTATGCACACACTCATGTGTGTGTGTGTATAAGTAAGTATGCATGTAATTATACCAAGTTTTACTGGTTATCTTTTATTTGCCACTTCTCCCAACATTCTACTGTTTTCCCTTGAGGTATTGCAGAAGAGCCTAACTTTGGTATAAAAGAATGCTAGCAGGTAAAGGATGCTAGGTTTCTAGCTAACTTGGACCTACTATGGGATCCATGTTTTGGGTTTTTATCTTCTATATTGATAATTATCAGTGATATGAATTTTTATAGGTGAAAAAATTTATACTATCTCAAAAACATTAGCACTGTAACATGTTTTCACCCATGATGTTGTAATATCATGACTTTTGACCTTCCTGTTACATACTGAACAATACAACATTGTACAATACTATACTGAGGGTCTGACATTTGAGGAATGCATGCATGTTTATCATAACGTTCATACAACACCGTCCCTTATGGGTGCTTACTATATACATTCATATATGTTTTATTGAATAAGACCTATTTGAGGGAGAGAGCAGAGCCTTAGCCATCTTTCAACTGGCCAGAGTCTTGTAGGGTGTTGCAAATTTAAGAGTTAGTGTTTGGGAGGTTTTCTCAACCACATATAGCAATAGAGTATAGAGAAAACCAATCTTAATTGACTTCAAAGCAAAGGAAGCAAATACACATGACTCAGCAGAGCAGAGGAGGTGTTACTGTGTGGCTCTCACTTCATGCACTCCTGAATTGAATTTCTTCCGGGAATAGGTAACCCACAACAAATTCAACCAGTTCTCTCTTTGGAAATGATAGTACATGTCAGGTGAGGATGAAATAGATAATTTCAGAACATTTAGAAAAATATATTTGCATTGCATGTAAAATTTTTCATAGAGAGGAAGCTCATACTGCGTGAAAGTCTACTTTTAAAACTTTCAGAAATCTGAGTTGGTGTGGTGAAAATGTAATATACAGATGATGTATTATAGAATTGTGCACCTGAGACCTATACAATTTTATTAACCCATGTCACATCAATAAATTCAATAAAAATTAAAATAACAAAAATGACAAAAACAAGTAATATAAAACTTCCAGAAAATCAAAGTCCTGAATGCATGATTTGGGCAAAGAAAGGCTGAGAAAACAAGAGAGGGACGAGGGAAAAGTGCCAGCTTGACATGAAAATTCACCCCTAAATGGGGAGAGGTCTGCTTTTGAGACTTGTAAACAGTGAGGTGGCTTTTTCTCATTCTGGGAATCCTGTGTGGAAAAGGGACTGAAACAGAAAAGAGAGTGAGCCAAGAATGAGACTTAAACAAAAGTAAGAAAAAGAAATGAAGATGAGACTGGTCTGACAGCACGGAACAAAACCTTGTGCACCAATATCTGTACTAGTTGGTGCCTGACAACTGTGAGAGAACAGGAAGTATCCCAGGGCTGAGGAGTGGGAGGGCTGCTGCTGCAGAGGCATATGTGGCAGGGAAATGTCAGCCCAGAAAAGGGGCCATTGTCCTGCTTCCTGCCAGTCCCCAATGTATTCCAGGAGAATTTGTGCCTGGTAAAATCACAAAGGTCTGTGGATATGAATCATATTTAGAAAATTTTATTTCTTCATCTCTCAAAATATGAACTAATTATTTCTGAAAGAATTAATTTCTTGAAATTCAAACCCTTTGGTTTCATAGCAGCAATAAAATGTTGAAAAGTACTTCTCAAAGACTCCAGATCTGATTGGAAACCAGTTTCAAACAAACAAATCTTTGGTCTCTCTCTCCCTTATCTACTATTTTCCAGCAAAAGCAACAATATAAACTATCTGTTGCAAGTTGTGAAATGCCTAAAGAAAACAGTTTCGTATTAGAGTTATCAAACACTTGAAACATCTACTAAAAAGTAATATTTTGTTCATTTTGGTAAGCAGAAGACGAATGACCTTGTATCAAAATAATCTCTTTCTAGAATTATATGCCATTATCATGGCTTTTCAGCATTTGCCATATTCCCCCTTTAATCTATATACAGACTGAAAATATTTACTTATGGTTTTTCCACTATAAAGACTGCTGTCTTAGGGACAAATGCTGATAAACTATTTCAGCAGTTCCTCCTTCTTCAAAGAATTGTATGTCAACATAGAGCTCCATGTTTTATAGGATATATTCTAGCTCACTCCATGCTCCCTGGAGCTTTAGCACAAAAGAATGCCCTTTTTTTAAAAAAAAAATTTTTTTCTGAAGTTGGAAATGGGGATGCAGTCAGACAGACTCCTGCATGAACTGACTGGGATCCACCTGGCACGCCTATGGGGGGGGAGGGATGCTCTGCCCATCTGGGGTGTTGCTCTGTTGCAACCAGAGCCATTCTAGCAACTGAGGCAGAGGCCACAGAGCCATTCTCAGTGCCAGAGCCAACTTTGCTGCAATGGAGCCTTGGCTGTGGGAGGGGAAGAGAGAGACAGAGAGGAAGGAGAAGGGGAGAGGTGGAGAAGCAGATGGGCGCTTCTCCTGTGTGCCTGGCCAGAAATTGAACCCAGGACCTCTGCATGCCAGGCCAATGCTCTACCACTGAGCCAACTGGCCAGGGCCTAGGAATGCCCTTGTTGATTAAGCTACCCAAAAGAAAATTATCTGGAGCAACCATGACAGATTGAGCAATTCAGTCTCATACTATTCATCATTAGAATGCTACAGACCTGTGTAAACAGTTTCAACTTTCTCAGGAAGCAGCATGGCAGATTGGGAAATCCTGTCCAAGGGGTCCTATACTACAATCTGCCCCTTCATTTGGAGTTAACCCTCAAGGACCCCTACCAGGACAACTTTGGCAAATGGATGTTACTCATATACCTTCATTTGGCAAACAGTCCTATGTCCACATTACAGTGGATACATATTCTGGATTTATAGTAACCTCTGTCAGAACAGGAGAGGCTGCTAAGCATGTTATAGCTCATTGTCTATATGCATTTTTCTATTATTGGATTTCCTAAACTGGTTAAACTGATAATGCTCCTGCATATGGAGCAAAAGCATTTACTGTATTTTGTCAAACCTTTCAAATTATGTGTATTTTTTTACAAACTTTAAAGTCAAGGTATTATTAAAGTGTAACCAGCAAATATTTTAAGGTCAATTTAAAAAAAATTAAAATGGGGGAGTCATATCCTGGAACTCCTACCGGTCTACCATATCATGCTTTTTACTTAAAAAAAATTTAATTTCTTTTAAATGCTGATGAAAAAATCTTTTTCTCCTGCAAACTACTACCTTCTTTATTTGATCCAGCTAATATCACTGTTTTGTCTTTTTCCAAATAGCTCCAGATATATGGAAAAGACTTATATAGGCAGATGGGGATCCTCAAATCCCTCAGCGAGATCTTCTCAGCATGGCTTTTAAGATACCAAGAGGCAGAAAAAGACCAATAGAGATCAGGGGAACTACCAGCTTTTAGGATACACCCTTAAAGGCTCTAATGCCCCAAAGGGGTCTCATAGGATGCCATCTGGGTCCTGCTTCAATAGTGGAAAGGAAGGTCATTGAACTAAAGCCTGCCAGACTTACATGCCTCTGCTGTGAGGAAACAGGGACACTGGAAGGTAGGCTTTCCCTTGCTCCTCTAAGGGAGGTTTCAGTCTCTTCCAGCCCTGCTCCAGCCACCTATGACCTAATCTTGCCCAGAATGCTGGCGTTTGCCACTGAAGGCTGAAGGGGCCCAGGGCCATTGGCCCCATCTACAAAACTGTGGACAAGCCTAGGGTATTTCTTCTAAGAAGCAGGTAAACTGATCTCATTTGCACAAGGGCCACTTAACTATGTTTTGCCTGAATAGTCAGGTTTTTTATTCTTCCCTCGAAGATCTCTGTTGTGGGTGTTGATAGTCCTATTTTCTGCTGCTTTGTTTAACATATAGTGTTTCCTTTATTCCTCCTACCTCAATGCCCCACTCATATTTCAGGCTGGGACCTACTCCTAATTTAGAGCTCTCTTTCCCCCTTTTGCCAACTTCTATTATGAATCTACCTTTGCCACCCAGCTTAGTGTATCCCAAGTTTCTCTTTACCAAGCCACAGTTGCAGAGCTCCAGGGAAAAGCAACCTGGTCTCATCTCTCCGGGCAGAGGAGAACAGAAGCTCCATCTTCACACATGCTGCAGATGGCTTTTCCAGTCTACCTGAATTATTACCAGCTAGAAGCAGTGGTCATAGGGACTTGGACATGAGCTGCAAAGTATAGAATTGTGACAACAATTCCAGTGCTATGCAGACTTTTCCTGGAGGTGGACTTGTCCTGGACAAGAAGCTCCTAGTGACAGCTTCTAACAGACTGAACTGGGGTTGGGTTGCATTTTTCAGGAATTTGGCATGGTGTTGGGGCCAACTTGGACTTGGTGAACATGTTAAGGACACTACTCTTTTATGGATTCTTGCTGTATTGGCCAAGAGTTTTTTAAAGGCTTTAATCACTGTAATAAAAAAAAATAGACAACTAGATAAAGAAAACGTGGCACATATACACTATAGTATACTATTCAGCCATAAGAAATGATGACATTAGATCACTTACAACAAAATGATGGGATCTTGATAACATTATATGGAGTGAAATAAGTAAAGCAGAAAAAAACAAGAACTGCAGGATTCCATACATTGGTGGGACATAAAAACAAGACTAAGAGACATGGACAAGAGAGTAGTGGTTATGGGGGGCAGGTGGAGGGAAGGAGGAAGAGGGGGAGGGGGAAGGGAAGGGGCACAAAGAAAACTAGATAGAAGGTGACAGAGGACAGACAATCTGACTTTGGGTGATGGGTATGCAACAGAATTGAATAACAAGATAACCTAGACATGTTTTCTTTGAATATATGTATCCTGATTTATTGATGTCACCCTATTAAAATTAATAAAAATTTATCTATAAAAAATAATAATAATATGTTTAAGGGCTGAGTGGTACAAGCAAGAGCGCCCTTGCCCTTAGGAGACTTTTGTCCATCACAACAGGGATATTCAACTTTGTTTTCACAAATTTTCTAAGAAAAAAACAAACAAATAATGTTCATTTGCCTCAGAATGCCTACTTTGACAGAAAACACTCTACAGATGATTCTGAAATAATGCTACTCTGACAATTATTGGGAGTGACATTAAAGGGACATTACTAGGCTAATGCAATCTCTACTTGTATCTGGTATTCAGTGAAGATAACTCATCATTGTGTTATAAAGTCAGGTGGTTTAATAGTACTCACAGGGCATTGGGGCATAGTGACATTTTCTTACCACATACAGCACACATTTGTAACTTCAGAAATATGCTGAAAAATACTTTCCAGAGATTTAGAAGGTTCAGTGTCTGAATGTGCAAACATACAAGGGTACACACAGACAGTTGACTAAAGTAATGATAATCCCAAAGTCACAGATAAAATTCAGTTCATCTATTATTACTGTTTAGTGCGGTCAAATTATTTTCAAGCTGTCACACTATTTTTGAGAAAGAAGAACAATAGGGAATTCACACAGAAATAGGAGATGGTGGTGACAATCAAAATACTGGAGATGAGAAAGTGAATAAACTAAAAAGGAGTAATTGATTTACAATACATTTATTTGTGTAAAACTGGGAGGGATAACATCATATTTCAATGGGTGAGTGAAGAGATTACTGAACTGTATAAATCTCATATATTTGGATCCCGGGAAGCTCACTATAAGCAAGAAGAGGTCAAAGACCTTAAAGAAATGAACTGATAACTGAAATGCCATAGCATCATGTAATTAAACAATGATTATCAGTCATGCAATAAACATAAATATACCCTTAATAAAGTTATGCAGTTGTATCCTGCCCCTTTTCTTTTAATTCCTTCTGAATTAGGGCCTGGTAGTACTGATGCACATAATAGACCACTATATAATTTTGCCGACTTTAGAGAGAGCACTATCAGTGACATAGATATTAAAGTGTAAGTAGAAAAGAACAAGCAAACCAAACAAAAACTATAAATGTTGGAGTTTCTAGACCTGGGTTTGAGTCGCTGCTTTACTCCTTCCTGACTGTGTAAGCTGGGGCGAGTTGCTTGTGTTCTCTCTAATGTGGAGATGAGAATATTTAAGTCTGAATAGTTACAAGAAATGAATAAAACTATACATATGTATGTATGTACGTGTTTGCTATATGAGCAATTTATAAATTTTTTATAATATTAACTAAAGTATCTGTTGGTCAAATAAGTTTGTAAATATGATATATATGTTTGCTCACTTATAGTTTGCATTGTGTGTGGTAGAAAGGTTGTAAGCAGGCAGGGTCATTATAGCCTAAGGCAGGAGAACCTTTTTGGCTGAGAGAGCCATGAATGCCACATATTTTAAAATGTAATTCTGTAAGAGACATACAACGACCTGTGTACCTCATGCATTATCCAATAAAAATTTGGTGTTGTCCCGGAAGACAGCTGTGATTGGCTCCAGCCACCCGGAACCATGGACATGAGTGATAGGAAATGAATGGATTGTAATACATGAGAATGTTTTATATTTTTAATGTTATTATTTTTTTTATTAAATATTTGTCAGATGACGTCAGAGTAATGGCGGGGTAGGAAGCGATACCGATAAATCTCCCCCAAAACTCAACAAGATCTTCAACCACAAACAGAAAAACCTATACTTGGGACCTCCAGATGCTTTGCAATACACTCAAAGATGCCATTAAGGAAGAGAAAATCGAATATCATGGATACAAAAGAAAGAGAGGTAACACAGATAGATGAGGAAAAATCTATGGAGAAAAAAATTAATATATTGGAAACCTTGGAGCTAAATGACAGAGAATTCAAGATAGAAATCCTAAAAATCCTCTGAGATATACAAGAAAACACAGAAAGACAATTTAGGGAGCTCAGAAAACAACTCAATGAACACAAAGAATATATGTCCAAGAAAATTGAAACTATAAAAACAAATCAAACAGAGATGAAAAACTCAATTCATGAGCTGAAAAATGAAGTAACAAGCTTAGCTAATAGAACAGGTCAGATAGAAGAGAGGATTAGTGAAATAGAAGACAAGCAACTTGAGGCACAACAGAGAGAAGAAGAAAGAGACTCAAAAATTTAAAAAAATGAGGTAGCCCTACAAGAATTATCTGACTCCATCAAAAAGAATAACATAAGAATAATAGGTATATTAGAGGGAGAAGAGAGAGAAAATGAAATGGAGAACATACTCAAACAAATAATAGATGAGAACTTCCCAAGCCTGTGGAAAGAACTAAAGCCTCAAGTTCAAGAAGCAAACAGAACTCCGAGTTTTCTTAACCCCAACAAACCTACTTCAAGGCATATCATAATGAAATTGACACAAACCAACAGCAAAGAAAAAATTCTCAAGGCAGCCAGGGAAAAGAAGAATACAACATATAAAGGAAGGCCCATTAGATTATCTGATTTCTCAGCACAAACTCTACAAGCTAGAAGAGAGTGGACCCCAATATTTAAAGTACTGAAAGAGAGGAACTTTCAGTCATGAATACTATACCCATCAAAGCTATCCTTCAAATATGAAGGAGAAATAAAAACATTCACAGATACAGAAAAGATGAGGGAATTTATCATCAGAAAACCCCCACTCCAGGAATTACTAAAGAGGGTTCTCCAATCAGATACAAAGAACAAAAAAAAAACAGAGCCACAAGTAAAAGCTCCAAGAAGAACACAATAAAACCAAATTTAAACTGTGACAACAACAAAAAGAAAGAGGGGGAGAAGATGGAGATTAACAGTAGCAAAGGACGATGGAATGCAAAAGTACTCACAAAATAGTTCGCTACAATGAACAGGGTAGGGACCCTTTTCATTACTCAAAGGTAACCACCATTGAAAAAACCACCAGAGAAGCACATGAGATAAAAAAGATAGCAACAGAGGAAAGATGTATGGAATACAACCAAATAAAAACAAAAGATAGAAAAGTGAAAGAGAAGGATCAAACAAGACACAAAACTAACAGAAAGCAAGATATAAAATGGCAATAGGGAACTCACAAGTATCAATAATTACACTAAATGTAAACGGATTAAACTCACCAATAAAAAGGCAAAGAGTAGCAGAATGGATTAAAAAAGAAAATCCAACTGTATGCTGCCTACAGGAAACTCATCTAAGTACCAAGGATAAAAACAAATTCAAAGTGAAATAACATGATACGAAGCGAAATAAGTAAATCAGAAAAAACCAGGAACTGCATTATTCCATACGTAGGTGGGACATAAAAGTGAAACTAAGAGACATTGATAAGAGTGTGGTGGTTACGGGGGGAAGGGGGAAGGGGAGAGGGAAAGGGGGTGGGGAGGGGCACAAAGAAAACAAGATAGAAGGTGACAGAGGACAATCTGACTTTGGGTGGTGGGTATGCAACATAATTGAACAACAAGATAACCTGGACTTGTTATCTTTGAATATATGTATCCTGATTTATTGATGTCACCCCATTAAAAAAATAAAATTATTAAAAAAAAGATTTGTCTGTGAGCCAGATGCAGCCATCAAAAATGCCACATCTGGCTCGTGAACCATAGGTTCCTGATCCCTGGCCTTAGACTTAGTTTTAAGCCTCAGATAAGTGATTTGTATCAGAGATTTCCTTGTTTGTATATTGGATATAAGGTTTTGATTTCTACACTATAAAAGGGGGCAGAGGAGCCCATGCTGGAGGAGAGCAGAGAAAGTCCATGTGGAGGAGAGGAGAAGCTGCCAAGATGGCGGAGTGCTGAAGGAGAAGCCAGTTTGTGCAGAGAGAAGGAAATGGGGACCAGAGAGAGGTGAATAAGGCTGGTGACATAGAAATCTTTGATTCTAGGAAACTTGGATAAGTCAGTAGCTTTGTGAGCACTGAATGAGTGGGTTTTGGAGCCCAGTGTGTGTTTTTACTTGCCTGCTGGGTGCAAGCTAGGATTAAAGGTAATGGCCCACCAGTTCTTGGCTTCGTGTTTTCATTACCATCTGTCCGAATCAAATGCGAACCTGCATGGGCCAGGCGACTGTGATGGTGGCCGTGGCTACTAGCTTTACAGTATCCTTTATTTACTTTTAAAATGAGTTATTAGAATATAACCAAGTAAACGACTTGGAGATTTGGCTGCCTGCCATGACAGGAAAAGTTAACATTCTGATACAGGTGCTGGTGAAAAGGAAATAAGTTTTTTCAAGTCCTGGCCACCTGAGAAGATGGGGCAACTCCCATCCTCAAAAACCCATCTCTACAGCTCAGATACCTTAGCCAGGGGATTGGAGGAATTGGGAGGGGGACAACTCCTAGAGGGAGGGTGGATGTGCAGTTTCTTTCAAGAAAGGGACTTTATTTTTTCTTTCAAGAAAGGGACTTTATTTTTATGGCTGGCTAGACTTCCGTGGTCTTCTTGGCCTTGTAACCAAAACTGAAGTTAACAAGTAACTCATAAACTGGAGTTATTGTTCTTTTACACATTCCTGTAGTCAAGTTGTCCTCTTGGTCTTGTCCGGTAATTGAAACTGCAACCCTCAGCGTGCTGGGAGTGAGGGGAGGGGACTGAAGTGGAGTCATGTAGTTTATGCTTACATCCATTTTTTCTCACATTGATGTCATTCCTTAATATGCATCAGCTGGAGGGCAACAAGCCATTTAACTGTAATGAGAAAGAACCTAGCCAGAGAGGAAAACATAGGGATAATTAGATATATACTTCTCTTTTGTTACAGAACACATAAATTTGATTCTTAAGTTGATTTGATTATTAAGTTGATTATTACTAATATTTATTAAGATTAACATGGGTGGCCTTAATAAATGATTTTATATAAATTATTTTATATGCTTATTTTGTTAGTATATTTTTATTTTAATTCTATTCTATGGTCAGTCAGACTAATATAAGTAGTATAGTATTTCCTTTCCGTATTATATGGAGCAAATTTAAATTCTCTAACACGGAGTATTGATCTGTTTTAGTTTTGTTTTTATTTCAGAGATCTTGTAAGAATTTAGCTCTTCCTCTTGTCCACATTGTATTGAATGACTTCTATAGCTTATTTTTAATGAGAGTCAGTGATACAAAGACTGGTTTGAACACCACTGACTTATTGTATACCTAGAATGTGTTGGTTATGAAAAGTCATAGGAGACACAAATATGTTCACAACTCAGTTCATTTATCCAGGAAGCATAATAGAAAGAAAGACATAATAAACAAAATAATAATAATAATAATAACACTTCTATATTAAGATAGAGGCATAAAATTTTGTGAAAACTCAGAACAAAATCCAACTAATTTTTATATTGTAGAAGAGGAAACATTAAATACACTGTAAATATTAAATAATAGGTAAGGAAGAATTTTTTAAGCAGGTTTTGGGAAAGGGAGTATCTTCCAAACATAAAATGTATCTGGGAGGTATGGAGCCAGGCAAACTGATAACTGATTCAAGTAGTATGAAATAATAAAGCATACTACAGAGGGGTGTCTGTGTGTGTATAACAGCAAAATGCACATTAATAGTTTATGATGAATGACACAGTCAGAGAGAAAACTGTCTACAGGATGGATAATGAATTCAACTGGGGAAAGAGTAGAGCAGAAAGTCATTTAAGAAGCTGTTAAAATAGCCTAGGTAATATCTGATTAAGTACTAACCTGAAATACAGCAATGAAAACAATAATGAGAAAGCAGATTTAAGGAATATTAGAAATGGTGTGACCTGATGACAGTGAGGGTGTAATGTTGAAACAGAAGGGAAAATTGAGTAGTTTTACTAAGAAAGAGGATACATGATATGCCAAATTCTGACAATATTTTTAAAAGGTCATCAGTTTTAGAAATATGTTTGGATTTATCTCAAGTGTGAAGAGCCTATTACCAGAACAAACTTCATCAACCAGATGATACCTTCATCACCTTAGGTCCAGGTAATTTGGGGGGAGGCAGAGATAGGTTGTCCAAAAGAGCTATTTAGAAACTTTAAGACCACGAGCCTATATAGGTCTGGCAAAGCTCTGATACACACCTGGTCAAAGAGATGGAATCTTTCAGAAATAATATATTAGACTGCATATTATAATAATTGTATTTAAATTCTGCAGATTCTACCTAAGACTGACTCATAATATCCTAATAACCAATGCTGAGGTTTTAAAGATCTACAATACAGTCAGAGAAAGCAGATTAATGAAAGAATCAACATGCATAATTTTGGAGAGAAAAATATACATGCTATTACTACATATTGAATAAATTACAGTCCTATAGTTATCTGGGGCTTACAGTTAAAAAGTTCCTGTTCAGGCCCAATTCACCTTAATTATATTTGCAAAACAGGAAAGTCAAAGTTTCTCTCAGAAGGCCATGAAACAAAGTACAAAAGAAAAATATGGGATTAAAAATAAAGCCATTCTAAGTCAATTAGCTGGTTCAAAATAAAGGAAAGCAAGAAATGTCATTAGAGAACAATTGAATCATGCAGCCTCTTTCACTACAGGTAGAATACCAGCTTTGGAAAGTGTATCTGCCTTCCTATAAACTTTAAGGCAGTTCTATTTGAATATAGTCTTCTTATGATTGAAATGAGAACTTTGAGACATCTACTACTTTAACTTAATTCATTAATAATCTCTAAGTACAGTAAATTTGAAATATTTAGAGGCATAATTTTGGTCTTTGAGGTCATATGAATAGATGAGACTGTCTAGGAAGAGGGTATTGAAAGAATTGATGACTTAAAACACTGAAGAAAAGCAGTTATTTGCTAGTGATACAAAAATACACTGCAAATGACCATTCCAAAATGAAGAAAGAAAGTAGAGAGGCTAAGATCCTAGGTAATAGTAGTAAAAAGTGCTTGGAGTTAATGCTTTCACTGGACAGATCAAAATTAAATCAAAGGGTGGTACTCTGCATATGAGAAGCTGTTATCAAATTAAAGAATTTCAGAAGTTTTGAAGTACTAGCTAAGCATTACCCTATTAAATACTCCCCCTTCCCCACATTCTGCACATTCTGGGATTAAGAGGCCTCCAAAGGATTATTTTTATTTTTAATTTATGAATTTTCAATTATAATTTACATTAAACATTATTTTATATTAGTTTCAGGTGTATAGCATGGTAGTTAGACAACCATGTAATATATAAAGTGTCCCCACAATATTTTTAGTTCCACCAGGTGCCATGAATATTATTGCAATGTTACTGACTATATGCCCCATGCCGTACTTTACTACTCTGTGAGTATTTGTAATGACCAATTTGTACTCTTTATTCCTTCACCTTTTTTACCTATCTTCCAACCCCCCACCCCTCTGGCAACCATCAGTTTATTCCTTATATCGATGAGTCCATTTTGGTTTTGCTTATTCATTTATTTTGTTCTTTAGATTTCACATGTAAGTAAAACCATATGATATTTGTCTTTCTCTGTCTGACTTACTTCTCTTAACATTATACTCTCTAGGTTCATATATGTTGTCACAAATGACAAGATTTTATTCTTTTGATATGGCTGAATAATATTCCATTGTATATATGTACCACCAATTTTTTTTTCCACATGTCTATTGATGGACACTTGGGTTGCTTCCATATCTTGGTTATTGTAAATAATGCTGCAATGAACATAGGGGTGCATCTAGTCTTTTCAAATTAGTGTTTTGGGTTACTTTGCATAGAAGTTGAATTGTTGGTTCCTAAGGCAGTTCCATTTTTAATTTTTTGAGAAGTCCTCGTAGTGGTTTCTACAGTGGCTGTACCAATCTGCATTCCCACCAACAGTGCATGAGTATTCTCTTTTCTTAACATGTCATCAACAATTGTTGTTTGTTGATTTATTGACAATAGCCATTCTAACAGCTTTTAGGTGATATCTCACTGATTTTAATTTGCATTTCTCTGATGATTAGTTGGCATTAAGCATCTTTTCATATATCCATTGGCCATCTGTATGTCCTCTTTGGAGAAGTGTTTATTCAGGTCCTTTGCACATTTTAGTTGAATTGTTTATTTTTGTTTGAGGGTTTTTTTTTTTTGGTGTTAGGTTGTATAAGTTTTTTATAAATTTTGAATATTAACCCCTTATGGAATATATCTTTGGCAAATATCTTTTCCCCTTCAGTAGGTTGTCTTTGAATTTTGTTAATGGTTTACTTTCCTGTGCAAAATCTTTTAATTTGATTTAGTCCAATTATTTATTTATTTTTTGTTTCCCTTGCTAAAAGATATATATGTGTGTGTGTGTGTGTGTGTGTGTGTGTATATATATATATATATATATATAGTGCTAAAAGATTGTCAGAAATATTACTGCCTGTTTTCTCCTAGCAGTTTTATGGCTTCAAGACTTACATTTAAGTCATTATTACATTTTGAGTTTATTTTTATATGGTATAAAAAGGTGATCAAGATTCATTTTTTTAGTGTGTATCTGTCCAATTTTCCCAACTCCATTTATTGAGTAGACTGTTTTTATTTACCTCATTATATGTTCTTGCCTCCTTTTTCAAATATTAATTGACCCAATAGGTGGGGATTTATTTCTGGGCTCTCTATTTATTTCTTTGATCTATATACTGTTTTTATGTAAGTACCATGATGTTTTTATTACTGTTGTCTTGTAATATACTTTTTTTAAAATAAATTTTTATTAATGTTAGTGGGATGACATTAATAAATCAGGGTACATATATTCAAAGAAAACATGTCTAGGTTATCTTGTCATTAAATTATGTTGCATACCCCTCGCCCAGAGTCAGATTGTCCTCTGTCACCTTCTATCTAGTTTTCTCTGTGCCCCTCCCCCTAACTCTCTCCCTCCCTCCCTCCTGCATCCTCCCTCCCCCCACCCCTGGTAACCACCACACTCTTGTACATGTCTCTTAGTCTCGTTTTTATGTTCCACCAATGTATGGAATCCTGTAGTTCCTGTTTTTTTTCTGATTTACTTATTTCACTCCGTATAATGTTATCAAGATCCCACCATTTTGCTGTAAATGATTTGATGTCATCATTTTTTATGGCTGAGTAGTATTCCATAGTGTATATGTGCCACATCTTCTTTATCCAGTCTTCTATTGAAGGGCTTTTTGGTTGTTTCCATGTCTTGGCCACTGTGAACAGTGCTGCAATGAACGTGGGGCTACATGTGGCTTCACGTATCAATGTTTCTGAGGTTTTGGGGTATATACCCAGTAGAGGGATTGCTGGGTCATAAGGTAGTTCTATTTGCAGTTTTTTGAGGAACCACCATACTTTCCTTCATAATGGTTGCACTACTTTACAGTCCCACCAACAGTGGATGAGAGTTCCCTTTTCTCCGCAGCCTCTCAGACATTTGCTATTACCGGTCTTGTTGATAATAGCTAATCTAACAGAAGTGAGGTGGTATCTCATTGTAGTTTTGATTTGCATTTCTCTAATAACTAATGAAGCTGAGCATCTTTTCATGTATCTGTTGGCCATTTCTTCTTAGGAGAAGTGTCTGTTCATGTCCTCTTCCCATTTTTTTATTGGATTGTTTGTTGTTGAGTTTTATGAGTTCTTTGTAAATTTTGGATATTAGGCCCTTATCTGAGCTGTTGTTTGAAAATATCATTTCCCATTTAGTTGGCTGTCTGTTTATTTTGATATCAGTTTCTCTTGCTGAGCAAAAACTTTTTATTCTGATGTAGTCCCATTCATTTATCTTTGCCTTCACTTCTCTTGCCATTGGAGTCAAGTTCATAAAATGTTCTTTAAAATCCAGGTCCATGAGTTTAGTACCTATGCCTTCTTCTATGTACTTTATTGTTTCAGGTCTTATATTTAGGTCTTTGATCCATTTTGAATTAATTTTAGTACACGGGGACAGGCTGTAGTCGAGTTTCATTCTTTTGCATGTGGCTTTCCAGTTTTCCCAACACCATTTGTTGAAGAGGCTTTCTTTTCTCCATTGTGTGTTGTTGGCCCCTTTATCAAAGATTATTTGACCATATATATGTGGTTTTATTTCTGGGCTTTCTATTCTGTTCCATTGGTCTGAGTGTCTATTTTTCTGCCAATACAATGCCGTTTTGATTATCGTGGCCCTATAAGACAGTTTGAAGTCAGGTATTGTAATGCCCCAAGCTTCATTCTTTTTCCTTAGGATTGCTTTAGCTATTTGGGATTTTTTATAGTTCCATATAAATCTGATGATTTTTTGTTTTATTTCTTTAAAAAAATGTCACAGGAATTTTGATGGGAATTGCATTAAATTTATATATTGCTTTGGGTAATATGGCCATTTTAATTATATTTATTCTTCCTATCCAAGAACAAGGAATATTTTTCCATCTCATTGTGTCTTTTTCTGTTTCTCTTAACAATGCCTTGTAGTTTTCGTTATATAAGTCCTTTACATTATTTGTTATGTTTATTCCTAGGTATTTTATTTTTTTTGTTGCAATCATGAAGGGGATTATTTTTTTGAGTTCGTTTTCTAATATTTCATTGTTGGCATATAGAAAGGCTATGGACTTTTGTATGTTAATTTTGTATCCTGCGACCTACTGTATTGGTTTATTGTTTCTAGTAATCTTTTTGTGGAGTTCTTCGGGTTTTTGATGTATAGGATCATATCATCAGCAAAAAGTGATACCTTTACTTCTTCTTTTCCGATATGGATGCCTTTTACTTCTTTGTCTTGTCTGATTGCTCTAGCCAGAACTTCTAGCACCACATTAAATAAGAGTGGAGAGAGTGGACAACCCTGTCTTGTTCCTGATTTAAGATGGAAAACCCTCAGTTTTATGCCATTTAATATGATGTTGGCTGATGGTTTATCATATATGGCCTTTATCATGTTGAGATATTTTCCTTCTATACTCATTTTGTTGAGAGTCTTAAACCTAAAATTGTGTTGTATTTTATCAAAAGCCTTTACTGCACCTATTGATAAGATCATGTGGTTTTTGTTCTTTGTTTTGTACATATGGTGTATTACATTAACCCTTTTACGTATGTTGAACCATCCTTGAGATTCTGGAATGAATCCCACTTGATCATGATGTATTATTTTTTTAATATGTTGTTGTATTCGATTTGCCAGTATTTTGTTTAGTATTTTAGCATCTGTATTCATTAGAGATATTGGTCTGTAGTTTTCTTTCTTTGTGCCATCCTTGTCAGGTTTTGTTATGAGGGTTATGTTGGCCTCATAAAATGTGTTTGGAAGTATTGCTTCTTCTTCAATTTTTAGGTAGACTTTCAGTAGAATAGGAACCAGGTCTTCTTTGAATGTTTGATAGAATTCACTAGTATAACCGTCTGGGCCTGTACTTTTATTTTTGGGGAGGTTTTTAATAGTGTTTTCTATTTCCTCCCTGCTGATTGGTCTGTTTAGGCTTACTGCTTCCTCATAACTCAGTCTAGGAAGGTTGTATTGTTCTAGGAATTTATCCATTTCTTCTAGATTGTTGTATTTGGTGGCATATAGTTTTTCATAGTATTCTACAATAATTCTTTGTAAATCTATGATGTCTGTGGTGATCTCTCCTCTTTCATTTTGGATTTTATTTATTTGAGTCCTGTGCCTTTTTTCCTTGGTGAGTCTTGCCAAAGATTTGTCAATTTTGTTGATCTTTTCAAAGAACCAGCTCCTTGTTTTATTGATTTTTTCTATAGTTTTTCTGTTCTCTATTTCATTTATTTCTGCTCTGATTTTTATTATCTCCTTTCTTCGGCTGGTTTTGGGTTGTCTTTGTTCTTCTTTTTCTAGTTCCTTAAGGTGTGAAGTTAAGTGGTTTACTTGAGTTCTCTCTTGTTTGTTCATATAGGCCTGAAGTAATATGAACTTTCCTCTTATTACTGCTTTTGCTGCATCCCAGAGATTCTGATATGTCGTATTTTCATTTTCATTTGTCTGTATATATCTTTTGATCTCTGCACTTATTTCTTCTTTAACCCATTTATATTTTAGAAGTATGTTGTTTAGTTTCCACATTTTTGTGGGGTTTTCCCACTCTATTTTGCAGTTGAATTCTAGTTTCAAGGCTTTATGGTCAGAGAATATGCTTGGTAGAATTTCAATTTTTCTAAATTTGCTGATATTGTCTTTGTGGCCCAACATATGGTCAATTCTTGAGAATGTTCCATGTGCACTAGAGAAAAATGTATACTTTGTCACTTTGGGATGAAGTGTCCTGTAGATGTCTATCATATCCAGGTGTTCTAGTATTTTGTTTAAGGCCACTATATCTTTATTGATTCTCTGTTTGGATGACTGATCTAGAGCCGTCAGCGGTGTATTGAGGTCTCCGAGTATGATTCTATTTTTGTCAGTTTTTATTTTAAGGTCAATAAGTAGCTGTCTTATATATTTTGGTACTCCTTGGTTTGGTGCATATATATTAAGGATTGTTATGTCTTCATGATTCAGTGTCCCCTTAATCATTATGAAATGACCATTTTTGTCTCTGAGTACTTTTTCTGTCTTGAAGTCAGCATTATAAGATATGAGTATTGCTACCCCTGCTTTTTTGGGGGGTGTTGTTTGCTTGGAGTATTGTTTTCCAGCCTTTCACTTTGAATTTGTTTTTATTTTTGTTGCTTAGACGTGTTTTTTGTAGGCAGCATACAGTTGAATTTTATTTTTTAATCCATTCTGCTACTCTGTGTCTTTTTATTGGTAAGTTTAATCCATTTACATTTAGTGTAATTATTGACACTTGTGGGTTCCTTATTGCCATTTTATAAATTGTTTTCTTTTAGTTTTGTATCTTGTTTGATTCTTCTCTTTTGTTTTTCTATCATTTGTTTTTGTTTGTTTGTATTCCATATTTCTTTCCTCTGTTGCTACCTTTTTTAAGTCAAGTGTATTTACGGTGGTTTTTTCAAGGGTGGTTACCGTTAAGTAATGAAAAGGGTACCTACCGTATTCATTGTAGTACCCTATCTTATGAGTATTTCTGCAGTTCATCGTCCTTTGCTACTGTTAATCTCCATCCTCTCCCCCCTTTTTTTCTTTTGTTGTCACAGTTTAAGTTTGGTTTTATTGTGTTCTTGGTGGCACAGTTACTTTTGGCTTTGTTTTCTTTTGTTCTTTGAATCTGGTTGGAAAACCCCCTTTAGTATTTCCCGGAGTGGGGGCTTTTTGATGAGAAATTTTCTCATCTTTTCTGTATTTGTGAATGTTTTTATATCTCCTTCGTACTTGAAGGATAGCTTTGATGGGTATAGTATTCTTGGCTGAAAGTTCCTCTCTTTCAGGGCTTTAAATATTGGGGTCCACTCTCTTCTAGCTTGTAGAGTTTCTGCTGAGAAATCTGATGATAATCTAATAGGTCTTCCTTTATATGTTGTACTCTTCTTTTCCCTGGCTGCCTTGAGAGTTTTTTCTTTGTCATTGGTTTGTGTCATCTTCATTATGATGTGCCTTGGAGTGGGTTTGTTGGGGTTAAGAAAACTCGGTGTTCTGTTTGCTTCTTGAATTTGAGGCTTTAGTTCTTTCCACAGGCTTGGGAAGTTCTCATCTATTATTTGTTTGAGTATATTCTCCATTCCATTTTCTTTCTCTTCTCCATCTGATATACCTATTATTCTTATGTTATTCTTTCTGATGGAGTCAGACAATTCCTGTAGGGCTTTCTCATTTTTTATTATTTTTGAGTCTCTTTCTTCTTCTCTCTGTTGTGCCTCAAGTTGTTTGTCTTCTATTTCACTAATCCTATCTTGTATCTGGGCTGTTCTATTAGCTAAGCTTGTTACATCATTTTTCAGCTTGTGAATTGAGTTTTTCATTTCTGTTTGATTTGTTTTTATAGTTTCAATTTCCTTGGTAATATATTCTTTGTGATCGTTGAGTTGTTTTCTGATCTCCCTAAATTGCCTTTCTGTGTTTTCTTGTATCTCTCTGAGTATTTTTAAGATTTCTATTTTAAATTCTCTGTCATTTAGCTCCAAGGCTTCCAATATGTTAAATCTTTTCTCCATAGATTTTTCCACCTCTATTTGTGTTATCTTTTTATCTTTTGTATCCATAATATTTGATTTTCTTTTTCTTATTGGCATCTGAGGGTGGTCTTGTTGATAGCACTAATAGAATTAATAAAGAATAAAAAGTAAAAAAAAAGAAAAAAGGAAACACCCACAAAAAAAACAGTAATAATTTATTATTTCCCCCTTTTTTTTATTTCTTCTCTTCCCCTCCTCTCCCCTCCTTAGGGAAATCTCGTGATAACCTGTGAATTATATTATGCTAAATGGAAGAAAACTGTCTATAATGGAGGGCTTGATTTGGGGTGAAGAATTTAAGGGCCAAAAAGGGAGTAGGGACCTACTAAATGCAACAAAAAAAGGAGAAAATCTTAGACAAGCATTAAATGATTTGCTTGTAAGTCGTGATCAACTAAGAGATATAATGAGAGGAATAAGAGGGAAACAGAAAAAAGGAGAAAAAAATAATAATTAAAGAAGAGAAAAAAAATAAAAATTAGAAGTAAAAATCTATTGTATTAAGTGGAGCAAAGACTAAATACAATGGAGACCTTGGGTTTGGAGGAATGCTAGTGAGTTAAAAAGCAACGTAAAACGTACCCAAAATGCCACAAAAACAAACAAAAGAAAACCAAAAACAAAAGCAAAAAAAAGAAAAAAAAACCACAAAAAACTTGAGTCCCAAATTAAATAATTTGTTTGTGATTGAGTATTGAATGGGAGGAAAAGTAAAAGGAGAAAAGAAGAAACGAATAGAAAGAAAAAAATAAGAAAAAGAGAAAAATGATGGAAGAAAAAAAGGAAAAGAAAAAAAAAGGGGGAGAGAGAGTGAGTTAAGTGTTTTGAAATATAACCCTAAAGGAGAGTAAGGATGAAGAAAAGAAATAAAATGTAACACTCATGGGTAGTGTAGTTCAAGAAAAGGGAAGCATAAATGGGCAGAGAATAAAAGGACCGAAGTGGAGGAAATAGAAATAATAATAATAAAGGCAATAAGATAGAAGGGACAAACAACAACAATGAAAAATTAGTGGAACAAGTTATAAAGTCTGTGGATTTTTCTTGATTTTGAGAGGTTAACTTCTTCCTTTTTCTTTTCTCTCCCTCTTCCTGGTCGGTGACTCTGTACCCCAGGCTCTGCCCCTGTGTCATGCTTAGGTAGGGATTTGCAGTTGATGGGATTCTATGGCAATGTCATATAATTGGCTTTAGTCTCGCTGGTAGTCAGGGCTTGTTGGCGTTTGCAGGGTCCAACAATGAGAGAGTTTGATTTCCTGGAGTCTCTCCTAGTCTCCCCTTCCTGAATTAGCAACCTGGTGATCCAGCTATGAGGCTGCCACTGCTTCTGCCTGGGAAGTAAGAGGCTCAAAGAGCTGGGAAAACCCCACTCTATCCCCACTCAGCGCAAGGCTCTGGGTAAAGCTCTGGCAGACAGAGCCTCCAGCATAATCAGGTGGGGCTAGGAGACAATTGTTGTCAAGGTGACTGTTTAGTGCCTAGCATTCAGTTGGACCACTCAACCCAGGCTTTCCACACTTTGTAGCCTGTTTTGGCTGGGAAGAAGAGGCACTAGTCGCTGCTTGCTGTACAGATCTTAATATCTGCCAAGTCCCTCTTGTTAGCGTATATCCCTGAATATGGAGGCTCTGTCAATCAGAAGTTGCTCCTGCTTCTTTAGCGAGAGGCACTAAAAAATATCATGACTCTTGTCTTGGATTGCTGAACTGAGAGAGTTCTTATCAATTTAAGCCCTGTGGGTGCGCAGATTTCGTGGGTTAAGCTAATTTCAGTGATTGGATCCACAGCTGTGCTGCAGAAAGTATTTCAGGCTGCCCACGCACCCCTCCCCCAAGGCTTGGTTGTTAGCTTGAATGGCTGGGTGAGGTGCCCCGCCCACGGAGAGAATCTCCGGAATAGGGAAGACAGCCTTGCCACCTCTCCTGCTTGCCTTGCCGCTGGTGGCTGGGGTGCACTGGGAGAGCGGGAGAATGGAGCACTCTGGGTGTGCGGGCAAGTGGGGTGCTCTGGGTGCATGGGTGAGCGGGATGTTCAGGGCACGCTACCAAATGGGGTGCTCTAGGCACTCCGGTGGCTGGGGACTCTCACTCGCAGTGCGCAGGCCGCTGGGGACGCTGGCGGTGCAAGGGAGCTCACTCTGCGACCAGACCGCGGCATGGGGCTCACGCACGCGGTTTCTCACTGCACGCTGGCGGCTGCTCGCAGTGCCCAGGCTGCCGCTCCCCGGGTGTGGGCGGGCAGTTGCATGCATGGGTTGACTCACCACAGGCATACTCCTTCCTCGGCTTGAATGAAGGTCCGTGCGGTAGTTAGCTTCCTCCACACCCTCAGTTCTGACCAGTCTCTCAGATTCAAGTGATAATAGTCCTTTCGCTTTCAGTGTGTGTGGAACTCCAGAATGCTCCGAGGATAAATTTTACTGTTTCTAGTTGATAAATTTGTTGAGATTTTGAGGAGATCTGTTGGATGCGCTGCTCACGGCGCCATTTCTGTGACGTCACTGGAATAAGTTTGATAATGGGTAGCATAATCAAAAGCTCATTTCTTTAAATAAGGTGAGGCAATCTTGTTTGTATTAAAGATTCCTCAAGTGATTAAATATCATATTCTCTCTTGACTTATATCAACAACTACTTGAAGTTCTATAGTGTTAAGCCATGTGCCAAAGGACATCTATATAATTTAGAGTGAGTAGTTTACCCAAAAGGATAGCATTACAATTTTCTGTAACCCATTATTATATAAGCACAAGTAAGTTATTGTTCTTAGTTTATAGAGAACAAAGGGCTATAGAAAAATATTGGGGAGGGAAGATCTCTAGGATCCAGAGCTTGGAGACCATATGTTAAGCCTATGGGATAGCTTTGGGGAGTTGCATAAGGTCCTGGGATTCCAGAAGACTACTCTAAATGTGTAAGAGCCTGTATACTGGTCATGAGAAGTGTTAGAGAAAAAAAGCAGACCTTGACAGTAGAGAGACAGGGATCATGAAAAAAAACAAAAAACAAAAACTCAACATTTGCCTTATTTATTAATAAGCCTAGAAATTGCCCTGGGATAAATGGATTTTTATACATTCATCTCTTAATTTAAACTTTAAATGGCTGAAATTATTCATCAACATTAACTTCATAAGAATATATAGTGTATAGTATTGTTAACTATAGTCAGCATGCAATGCAAATTATATCCCCAGAATTTATAAATCTTACAACTGGAAATTTGTACCCTTTGACCAACATCTCCCCATTTTTCCTAGTCCCCAACCTCTGGCAACCACTCTTCTACTCTCTGTTTCAATGAGTTAGAGTTTTAGTTTCCACATATAAGTGATATCATACAGTACTTGTCTTTCTCTGCTTGTTTCTTTCACTTAGCATAATGCCCTCAAGGTTCATCCATGTTGTTATAAATGACAAAATTTCCTTCTCATGACTACATAATATTATGTTTTGTACATACATATACATATATATATACACACACATATATCTATATGCAAATGTATATATACACACATGTATACATACATATATATACACACACATACATGTAAATATAGATATATTACATCTTTACCCATTCATCTTTAGAGGAACACTGGGTTTGTTTCCATATCTTTGCTATTGTGAATAAAACTGCAATGAATATGGGAGTACAGGTATCTCTTTAAAATCCTCATTTTATTTCCTTTGGATATATGTATATCCACAAGTGGGATTGCTGGGGCATGTGGTCTTTTTATTTTTAACTAGATTTTAGATGTTCTCATTAAGAATTAAGTATGTGAGGTGTGAAGATGTTAACTGACCCTATTGTGGAAATCATTTTGCAATATAGATACTTGTATATCAGGCATCACATTGTACTCTTACTTTAACCTTACACATTGATACATGTCAATTATATCCTAATAATCTGGAGAAAATGGTCATATGGCATGATGGAAAATAAATATTAATTATTCAATCACATCCAAATAATTTGCTGTAGGAAAAAAATTTTGAACGAAAACACCATCACTTTATTTTTAGTCCTTCCTTGTTTAAAAAGCTTTTTGTTGCTCTTTAGTAATATACAATATACTATCTTATGATGGACTTCTCAAATTTTTAAATTTTAATTTGCAAATAGTATATTTTTCTTCAACACTAGAAAGTGTAAGGAAACAACTAGAAGTCTACCAGAATTATAAGATTTAGCACTGTTGTAAAGTGAAATAAAAATATAGATAATAGCATTTCTGTTTAATAATAGTGACCACTTATAAAAATGAAAAAGGTTCAATTTATAATAGAAAAATGATATATATTTTAACAGCTTATACATATATAGTATTATGGCTTAATAATTATATTACTGAGAAGTTTTGGGATTTATATAAAGAACACTAAAAAATTAATAAGAGACATAATATAAACCTGAATAAATCCAGACACCTGACATATTTTTGTTTGAAAGGAAGACAAATACTTTTAAAGGTATAACTATTCTTATATTAATTAGATTAGTGTATTTCAAAGAAAAACCCAAACTTATTCTTAAATATTGGTAACGTATAGGTATTTTTTTCTGAAGTTCTCTTGTGAGGAGAATAAGGAGAGGGAAATTCCAAATTTATGAATTGCAAGTTTTAAGATAAGGATGTTAGAGTAAATCTTTTTACTTGCTAGTTAATATGGACTGCAAAAATATTTTAGTTCCTAGTGTAACAGTGAAAGTTTTTACATCTTAACAAACATTAAAATTATATATATAAACATATATCGATTTTGTATGGCAATCTGAGATGTTGACAAGGTTCTTCATGACAAAAAACAACTACCAGGTCTCTTGAGGGTTTAAGGAATCAGTATCTTGGCATATCAGTAACCCACGTTCTGCACAAGCGGATATACTTTACACATCAGGTATACAACTCTGGCTAGTGCAGTGACATATACTATGATTAATTATTGTAGGGAAAACAGAAAGAACTATTGCAGTTATAGCTCATATTCTTCATTTATCATTCTGATCATTATTTTCTACAGCCTGAAGAAATGAGACAAAATGTAATCAATGGAAGAGAAAGAAAACCAAGAGTTATGAGTTATCTGTGTCATTCTCTTGACATTTTTTTTCAAAAAGCATTTGTTATGTATGTATGTACTTTTCTCATTCTCTCAATAGTAATAAACTTCTTCAGTACTAGATTTCTTTCTGAGATAATTTGATATCCATTACATAAACTGTATGCTTAATAAATAATTTTAAGATGAAGGAAGGTCAGATGAAAGAGAAAGAGAGACAGAAAAGGTGAAAAGGATTAGTAAAGAGTAAAAGGAGACCAAGAGAAAGAAAAAGGAAGGAGGATAATCGGTATAATACTTTTACATATGCTGTCTTAAAAAATAAATCACAGTGCCTGACCAGGCAGTGGCGCAGTGGATAGAGCGTTGGACTGGGATGTAGAGAACCCAGGTTCGAGACCCCGAGGTCTCCATCTTGAGCGCGGGCTCATCTGGTTTGAGCAAAGCTCACCAGCTTGGACCCAAGGTCGCTGGCTCGAGCACGGGGTCACTCGGTCTGCTGAAGGCCTGTGGTCAAGGCACATATAAGAAAGCAATCGATGAACATCTAAGGTGTCGCACCAAAAACTGATGAGTGATGCTTCTCATCTCTTTCTTTTCCTGTCTGTCTGTCCCTATCTATCCCTCTCTCTGACTTTCTTTCTCTGTCTCTGTAAAAAAGAAAAAAAAATTACAAATTAAGATTCACCAACGGGAGCCACGAATTCTATTTATTAAGATATCTCCTCTTATTTTGCAGACTGCAAGTCACATGATAACACAGTAGTTATTAGATGAAAGAAGGAATAGATACATAATAGCTGTCTGTTTTGTGAAATATAAGCCTACTTTCTAGACAGAAATATAGACTGAGAAATAGATAAGTTTACACTACTTTGCAGCCTGCTGTAAGTTATTGGTGAAACAGCTAGGTTCAATACTTCTTCAAATCAATGGCTACATTATGAATAAGTCCTTACATTTTCTACAGTGAAGTTGTCACAGTAGTTTTGTATCAATTTTCTGTTACTTAGTTCCTGCAGCTAATCCATATAAACCAATGTCAGTTTGATTTAAAATGAGCTGATAGATACCAGACCACAGGCTTTCACATATAAAAAGCAATGGAAGATAACACTTTGTCCTTGACTGATAATGATATTTATAAGGGAAACCTGTGTATATTATATCTCTGTGGATTAGTTTTTTGTTTGTTTGTTTGTTCCCTTCAATCTCTTCCTGAGTTGCACCTCAGGTGGGTTGTAAAGAGAAGAAATTTTACATAGGCACTTTCTCTACTTACAAAAATTATAAATTTTTACTTCTTTCCAACTATTTACTTCCCTTTAATATAATGTAAATATGTCCATGTAATTCCAAGTGGTGATTAATTTAGATATATTTATTAATAATTATTTTTCTTAGTGTTCTTATAACATAATTGTGGTAAATTATTTTATAAAGGTAATGTGGAGTTCAATGTATTTTAAAATTATCTGCCTCAATCGAAATATTAAAAAGTTATATTTTGTATTGAGTAGATTTGCCATATTTAAAAAATTGTGCAGCTTTTATAACAATTGAAAGATTTGTCAAACTACTCAAAACAATCAAATCATTATAAGTATTATTTACCATAATCACAAGTCATCATCAGCTGTTTTTTTCAGACCATGATATTGAGTAGTGCTGATGACAAGATTAAAATTACTGCTCAAGATTTACAAGTAGAAGAAACTGCAAATTGAGTCTGATAATGTATACCTGTAGTAACAAATGTTGAAGAGGTACTTAAGGCACTGACCAGGTGTTTCAGTTAGAGCCTAGTCCCGACATGCCAAGTTGTGGGTTCGACCTCCAATAGGAACAACCAGTGATGGCATGGATAAGTGGAACAACAAGCTGATGTTTCTCTTTCTCTAAAATCAATAAATTAAAAAAAATAAAAATATATTTAATGTGATTTTAAGAGTGATTCTTGGATAAGAAGATCTTTATCTTTGTTGAGTCTTATACTAATGTGTCTCAAATGTTGCAATACGTACTTCTTTAATATAATTATGGACTTGAGGTGTTTAAAAGGTACAAATCAACTCATACATTTGGCTAGCAGAGATATAGATATGCATATGACAAACTCCCTGGGTTTTGGAGAAGTGTATTAATATTACAGTATTTGTTATGTAATTATGAGTATATGGCTCATCTTTCAGTAGTTAACTCTTAACAATATCTTCTTCTACTGTTTTGAAATGTGACATGAAAACATAATCATGACTAAACAGGTCTCAATTTAGAGACCTGTGATCAGGAAGCTTGGTTTTATGAACTCAGCAAAAATGACTCATATCTGGCTATCTGGCATCATCTAAATCAACATCCCTAGTATAACTGCAGTCCTTCAAGGTGCCTCTACCATCTGTGTACACCAGGTATCCTCACTGTGTATTGAATTAGGAGGTATCTACTCCAACACAGCTAAAACTTTTATACCAAATTTGGGGTGGGGATGCTTTCAGAAACATGCTTCTATATTTAGGAAATAATCTAGAAAGATACACAGATGTAAGGCAAATAAGTGTCAGTTTTGAAAAATGTTATATAGGCTCATTATAGGAATTGAAGCTATAAATTTTTCAAGAAATACTATTGTAAGCATCAGTAGCAACCATCAACACTGACCTGTTTCAAACCATACTGGCCCTGATCTGCCTGAATCTACTTCTGCTCTGATACCTAACACTGTGAAATAAGTATGTCCACAATTATAGATTGTATATCCTAGCTAGCATATAATTTGTGTTGTGAAAATTATTTGTTATTCCAAGGCAAGGCGTTCAGTCCTATTGGTGGAACGATTCCCATTGAGACCGCTTAAATAGTGGTGTTCATTCAGTTACTGGCGTTTATCTACTCCACCGTGTGGGCTGACTATACCATTGTGCCCCAGGAACAGTGAGCACAGTGTTATCAAAAGGTTTATGTGTTTAATATGGTAATGTAAAAACTTTAGGAGATGGAGTTATGCAGACTTGGTTCTGAATCCAGTATCATAACATGTTGTCTTGAACAAATTTGTGAAATCCTCTGGGCCTGAGGTTTTATTATTTCTAAAAGAAGAATACTAAAACAAAAAAAGTTCAGATAACAAACTATAGAAATGATCCCTGAAAGTATAGTCTTAGGGGTTCAGATAAAATAAGAATACTAGCATTTATTTCACAAGGTTTTTGGGAATGTTAACTGATAATCTGAATTAGAGTAAGCACCTGTTCATGTATTGATTCATGAACAATATTAATTGAATGTCTTCTCTTTTTCAAGCACCATGTGAGGGGTGGGGTTATTACAGTGAACAGTGCAGACAATCATTGCTGTCTTCTGAAACTTACCTTCTAGGTTCTATTCCCCGGCACTCAGTCCCTTCTTATTTATTTTCTCTCCACTAGCATTCAGTGTTGGTCACCTGTGTGACAACAATGAAAACATTATTCAGAATATCTCCTTCAAAATATAAGCCAAGATATGCAAAGCAGATGATTTGATAAAATATTCCTCTAGCTAATATGGTTTTGATACTAAATTACTCTTGCCTCTAAAATCATGCCTGGATTTGTTACTTTTCTACATATATTTCTGCAATCTTGTCAACATAGTCTAAGTATCTTGACATTTGTGAATTTCATGAAAGACTTTTTATGTTAAAATTATTACAAACAAATTTTTAAATTATTAAATACTAACTAGAATGCGATGGATTTTTCTCTTTGCCTTGCAAATGAGTTCATATCATAAAAGGTGATTCTAACTTTGGTGATGTAAAACTTAAAGAATAATGTTCTAGATGCTTTTATATATCTGTTCTTCTCATTTTCACAGCAACTCTATGCAGTAGATATTATTAATTTAACATGTTACAGATGAGAAAAATGAGGCACAGAGTTTAGGTGATTTCCTTCAGTTGGAGTCCAGTAAATGTAAGGCCAGAATTCACACACAGGTGAAGCTTTAGGAAAAACAGCAATGCAGACATGCAACCAGCTCCGTGCACATACCCACAACTTTTAAAGACAATCTTGCATAGAAATGAAACTGGATGAGGGTTGTTATTCTCTGTTCAAGTTAGCTTGGGCCGCTTGGCAACTCCCAGCCCATTCTTACTTAAGTATATGTAGATTTCCTCCGAAGTCTTGATTTGGGCTTTTTCTTCATACCCCCCTCTTTTCAGTATAGCACTCTCATACTAACTATGCCCTTGTGTATTATCTTCCTATTGGCTGCCATAGCAAATTCCCACAAGTTTAGTGGCTTAAAACAACACACATTTATTAGCTTGTAATTCTGGACATCAGATTTGGAATTGTAATTCTGAACATCAAAAGTCTAATACAGTCTAATTGGGCTAAAAAATTGAAGTGTAGGCAGCACTGTATCCCTTCTGGAGGTTTGAGGGGGAAATCTTTTCTTTGCCTTTTCAGCTTCGGGAGGCTTCCAGAATTCTTTGATTCATGGTTTTATCCTTCATCGTCAAAACTACCAATGCAGCATACTGACATTTCTCTCCCTGACTCTGTCCCTCCTGAATCCCTCTTTTAAAGACTCGTGTGATTACATGGGCACACTTGGATAAACCAGGATAATCTCTCCATCTCAAAATCCCTGACTTAGTCATGCTGAAAAGTTCCTTTGGCTGTAGAAGGGAACCTATTCACAGATACTGGGTTAGGTGGTTGATATCTTTGGGATCACACCTGGCCTGCCAGACCCAGTGTTCCTGAATGATTTCATCTGATATTTGCTTAATCTGTGACATGATTGTTCTTCTCTTAAGCCAAACTTGTTGGACATGCAGTGGTCTTCAGTGACTCCAGCAACTTCATCATTTCCAACCCCTGCATCTCCAGATAATCCTGCTGGCTGGAACCTTTTGTAATCAAGACACTTCTAGTTCAAAACTCTAGGGGTTATATTAAAAAAATTCTTTTACTCTATTGAAGAGTGTTCATTTTGTAGGCCAAATCTATGAAATCCTTTATTAGTCTCTTTCCCAACTTTACATAGAATAAGTCTTATACATGTTATTTAGCTCATTACATTGGAGAGTTGTAGTTTCTTTAAGTTGTTACATATCCGTATGTTACAGAATTCAGTTTATACTTTTATGAAACCTAAACTTGGTTCTTCAAAGTTCCCATGACATGCTTGTTTCAGATGAAGCAAAAACTAAAGTTGGCCCTCTGTGCTGGGCACCACTGTATGTCAAAAATATTATAAATATCTGATTTGATCCTCAAAAAATTATCTGAATGATTTGAATTCTGGCTTCTGTGACCCTATTTCCTGACCCCACTGTCACTGTTTCCCTTTGTGGCAGCCAGCTGGCCTCATTCTGATGCCTGAAATATACCAAGCGAGCTCTCTATGCAGGGCCTTTGTACTTGCTGTCCCAAGCAATCAGAGGGCTTTGTCATTTTAATCAGGTCTGCTCACATGCCACCTACTCAGGAAGTAATGCTTGGCCATCCCGCCTATAGTGGTCCTCGGAACTCTCCACCCTCTCAGCCTCTTTTTCCTTCTGGACACTTGCCTGTAAGGTTATCCTGTGTTCTTTCACATTTCCCTCAGTCTCTATGCCCCCCATTGGAGTGCCAGCACAGCAGGGTCCCAGAAGATCAGTGGCATGGCATCCATCACCAGCTCCTAGAATGATGTGTGGCACAAAAAAAGTGTTTGATAGCCTGGAAAAAAAAACCCACTGAGATTTAACAAGTTTAAGCAGCCTTCTCAAGGCCAGAATCAGTCTACATCCATATCCAGTATCTCCTATCATGACTGTTTCCAAAATGTAACTCCATCCTCTTATCTCAGTCCACTCTGGATGTGTGACTACCTCCTAAATCAGAAACAAAGAAAAATACATCTGGATGTTTAAGTGAAAAATCTCTCATAGACTTATATGCCTTTTCTTGGAACATGAAATATAAGTAGGGGCCCTACTCCCCTTGAAATCAATGGCATCCACCTTGCTTCTCTCTGGTGAGTGCTGTTCTCTGGCTTTGCCACACAAGACCCTGTGTGGCCCCTGCTGCTAGGATGCACAGTTCTGCAGGAGCACTTCCTTTGCTGAACTCTGTAAACACAGAGGTAGGCATTCCTCCTGGGAACTCCTGTCTTATTGCTTTTGGGAACAATGTTTTTCTGGGGAACAGTCAGGTGGTGGGGTCTCCAGTTTTACCCATGGAGATCATTCTCATCATCCTATCTTCTGAACCCAGTAGTGGTGTGGGTTTCAGCGGCTTCTCCTTTACCTGAGGCCACAGAGCAGCTTCAGGGTCCTCCCAGCACTGTGTTAATATGACAGACAGAGGCTGCAATGGCCCCCAAATATTTCCACCTGCTGATCCTCCTGGTCTTGTATAATCCCTTCCACTTGAGCGTGGGCAAAAATTACGACTTGCTTTCTAACCAATAAATAATGATTTTGGTGATGGGATACATTTCTGTTATCATGTTACATAGCATTGTAACCCATTCTATGAGAAAATTCTCTTGTTTCCTTGCTGGTTTAGATGGAGCAAGCAGCTATATTAAGCTGCTCTATGGAGAGACATATATCAAGGAGCAGGGCAGTTGCTGGTGGACAGCATACAAAATACAAGCCCTCAGCCCTATAGGCCACAAGAAGTGAATTCTGCCAACTCTCATAAGCTTAAAAGAAGATCCTCCTCTAGTCAAACCTTGAGATGAATTTGCAGCCCATGTCAATACCTTGATTGCAGCCTTTGAGAACCCAAGCGGAAGAACCAGTTAAGTCATGCCCAGACTCCTGACCACTGAAACTGGAGTAATAAATTTGTCCCGCTGATATAATTAAAGACAGTTCCACATGTCCTTGCCAGATACATCCTATGTCCAAAATAGTGCTCATATGTCAAGGCATTCTTTCCTTTCCAGACATGCCATCCAAGTCCAGCATTTCCAAGATCTACTTTGCTTGTTTCTTCCAGTACACATAAGCCAAAACTTAGAAGTTTTTTGCAAATGAATGCAAAAATTTTCTCTCAGAGAAGAAAATGCACCCCATGTTTGAGTTGTGCTGTAGGTATTGGCCTGCAGGCAGAGAGGGGACAAAGGGAAGATGTTGAAGAAAATGTTTCATTCTGCATGACCCTTTCCTCATGTCAGGTCTTTGTAGTGTGTCAAGACAATAGGAGACTGCTTGCTTATAAAGATGAGGCAGGAGCTGCTTCTAATAGCACAGAGTATATGGGGGGTCTGGCAGGGAGGTTGGTTGGCCAGTAGTTGCCATCATCATGGCCATTCACATGCAGGCTCTCATTGAATTCGGACAGATGGTAAAGAAACAGTGGAGCCAAAAAATGGTGGGTCATTCTGTTTATTAAAGTCTCGCACTGGCTGTCAAGCAAACACACAAGGAAAACACTTCCCTTTTACTCAGGGCTCCCAAAGCCCTGACACATTCTCCGGTTCCACAACCAGGAGAATCTTATCTGGTTTTGCCTACAATCAAAGGCCCCCAAAACCTCAGTAGGGCTCCCCAAACCCCTCAGCTCTGGTTCCCCATCTGCACACCTTCTCTTTCTCTGCCAACATGGCTTTTTCCTCAACACCCTGCATTCTCTCTGCTCTCACTCTGCAAACATGGCTTCTCTCTTAGCACCCTGCATTCTCTCTGCTCTCACACTTCTTCTGTCCTCTCCTCCAGCAAACCTTAGCAAAACAATGGCCCTTCCCAAGCAGGAGGGTAATTTGCAATTTCCCAGAAGACATATACTGTACTTGGCACTGCCCAGCCCCCAATGCAAACTATAAACAAGCAAACATAAAAATCATCTTTTACAAATTTATTTGACCAACAGATGTATATCAGGTTTATTTGCCCAGATATCAGGGTCCCACTGTTTTTCTGCATACTCAGTCTCATCTTTTTTATCATTTGAGGTCCTACTGTTCTTACAATTAAATCCCGAGCCCTTTGCAAATTCACAGCATGCTTTGGGTTAACAGTTTCCTGATCTATTCCTGTCACTATTTTCTTAAGGCTTTCAAAGCATTAAGGTAGTAACTCCACAATCCTTATACTTGCTCTTGACCTCCTAATGTTCAAGTGCAGCCCCCCCCCACAAGCCAGTGCTTGACTCTCATCCATATGTCCTTCCTGCCTCCCTCCTAATAGTTGTAAATCTGTGGAATCTAATGGATTAACACATCAACCTGTCACCAGCAACAGGGTTTTTTGTTTTGTTTTGTTTTGTTTTTTTAGCAATATCTGACTAATGAATAACTCAGTTCCAGAATAACATTTTGTGTGTTTGCGTTCTACCTTATTTGCTAGTTCACTGTTATGAAATGTCTCAGCTGGAGCTCCCTCAGGAAAGCAGAATTGTAGTAAAAGAACACGCATGAAGCAATTTACTTATTTTTAAATTTTCTTTTCCAAGTAATTTACATTCAACATTATCATACATTAATTTTAGCACAGTGGCTAGACAATGGTATTTTTACAAAGCGAAGCCTTTTATTTTGACCGGCAATCCCAGAGAATGGAGAGTTGCCTAGACTAAAACAGAGACGGAAGGTTAGTCACTGTTTTAGGCCACTGGGGTTGTCGTCCTGGAACTTCCTATGAAGCTGTTTAGAATGTATTTCAGAACTGTTCACCTGAAAAACAAAAATGGATCTTTGTTTCTGCTCCCATCAGCAAACAGTTAAGAATAAACCCATCGGTGTTATCTTTCCCACATTTCTGGGTCCCCGTGAAAACCTGAGTGGCCAAACGGAATTCCACATCATGGAGTGGAGTAACCTGCTGGTTAAGAATGTGGAAGAGCTAAGATCAGGCTTGGGATGAGACGCTGTTAGGATTTAGCTGGGAACGTTTTTACGAAAAACTGTTTCAGTTTCAGAACTTTGTTGACATTGTTCTATTGTCATTAGCATTGTATATTACTTTTGAGAGTGAGGAGAGCAACCTGATGTTTCCAACTTCTGTGTAACTTGTTTTATGTATCTAGATAGTTCAAGAAGTCTGTCTTTAACTTTGACTTTATATATATATATAGTCATTAAATATATATATATATTTCTGAAGTTAGTAGCGGGGAGGCAGATAGACAGACTCCCACATGCACCCCACCGGGATCCACACGGCATGCCCACAAGGGGGTGATGTTCGGCCCCATTGCTCCGCTGCAGCTGGAGCCATTCCGGCACCTGAGGCCGAGACCATGGAGCTGTCTTCAGTGCCTGGGCCAACTTTATTCCAATGGAGCCTTGGCTGTGGGAGGGGAAGAGAGAGAGAGAGAGAGAGAGAGAGAGAGAGAGAGAGAAAGGAGGGGGGGAAGCATGGAGAAGCAGATGGTCGCTTCTTCTGTGTGCCATGACTGGGACTTGAACCCAGGACTTCCACACACTGGGCTGACGCTCTACCACTGAGCCAGCTGACCAAGTCATGTCTTTATCTTTGACATTTAAATTTCACTATCTATCCTGGAATACACTGGGCCATATTCATGTGCAATTTCTATTTTCCCTTCATTGTAATTTTTAAA
Organism: Saccopteryx bilineata; assembly: GCF_036850765.1. Taxonomy (NCBI): domain Eukaryota; kingdom Metazoa; phylum Chordata; class Mammalia; order Chiroptera; family Emballonuridae; genus Saccopteryx; species Saccopteryx bilineata. The sequence continues at coordinate 199,867,599 of NC_089493.1, read as the reverse complement.
ATAACTTTGAATTGTTTTCATGGTTTTTATGTGTTCTCTACTCTAGCAAACAAATAACCATAAGATTAAATTCTTTTCTGTTTTCCTTATTATCTACTTTCGCATTATTTTGATCTTGTTGGATCATCTGCATCCACAGTGATAACCTCAAGCTTTTCTTCTGTGTCACGTTGTGGTTTGTAATTAGGCTCATTTTCTAATTAGAGTGTTTATTTTATTATTAGGTTAGAAAGTTATTTATATATTCTAGATCAGGGGTCCCCAAACTACAGCCCGTGGGCACATGCGGCCCCCTGAGGCCATTTATCCGGCTCCAGCCACACTTCCATAAGGGGCACCTCTTTAATTTGTGGTCAGTGAGAGGAGCACAGGATGCATCCAGGAGCACTGGAGTACTGTATGTGGTGGCACTGCAAAGTGCGGCATTGCTCATGTACAGTACTACTTCCGGTGATGCAGGACGCAAGCGTCATGGCTCCGGAAGTGTGTCTTATCACTTGTTACGGCTAGCAGTGACAAATATGGAACTGGACATTGACCATCTCATTAGCCAAAAGCAGGCCCATAGTTTCCATTGAAATACTGGTCAGTTTGTTGATTTAAATTTACTTGTTCTTTATTTTAAATATTGTATTTGTGCCCATTTTGTTTTTTTACTTTAAAATAAGATATGTGCAGTGTGCATAGGGATTTGTTCATAGTTTTTTTTATATTCCGGCCCTCCAATGGTCTGAGGGACAGTGAACTAACCCCCTGTGTAAAAAGTTTAGGGACTTCTGTTCTAGATAATAGATCTTTGTCAGACATGTGCTTTATAAATATTTTGTCCCAGTCTTTAGCGTTCTTTTTTTTTTTTTTGTCCTCTTCCCAGGGTCTTTTGCAGTGCTAAAGACTTTTGATGAGATCAGTTTATTAATTTTTTTAAAATGACCATTTTATATTTATTTTCCATTTTAGTATTTCAATGTGCTGATATGCTTACGGACGAGTTAAGAAATGGGAGCTATTGACTGTGCAGGAGCACAAGGAGACTACAGATAGCTGACTATGAGAAAATGGGGAGTTCAGGTCCAGAACATGAGTAGAGAGATTTCACTGGCAAGTGAAATAAAACTGTGAAGGAGTCAGAATTAGGGAAGGCACCTGCTTATCAAGTACAGGAATCAACAAACTGAGAGAATTTCGATTTTATAGTCACCATTTACTTTGAATTAAAAGCATTCCCTGAGGTCTGACAGAGATTTGAAATAAATCCTGAGTCTTACTTTGGGGTACTTGGGAAGAACAGAAGCTCCCTGTGGGGCTTAGGCTACAGTTCTCAAAATCTTTTATCAGCAGACCTATTTCATTAGGCTCTGTTAGGAAATAACAATTAAATCAAATGCTGTGTATAGTCTTGTACTTACCAATTCTACCTCGGCCCTGACATTCCTTTAACATCTTCTGCTAATGTATTAGCGTTTGAGACCCCTATTTGAGGCCATGAATGTAGTGTGTCTATGAAGGTTGGCTGGAATTGGAGCCTTTGACCTTTGCTTTTCTCTTTTCTTTGCACTGCTGAGAACTGCAGTAAGACTGTCTCCTTAGCCAACTCGTAAAGGAAGTGAGGTTTCAGTATATTGTTTACACCCAGTTCTGACTGACTACAAACATTGTGCTCTTTCTAATTTTTCCACACCACCAGTTGTTGCTCATAGGAAGCATTGCTAGTTTACTCGTTATTTTAAGCAGACTGCATTTGGGTTTAACAGTGCAAGCTGTTGTATATATTTTTGTCACCCAATTTGTTCACTATCTTTAGGACACAAAGTCTGTATTAGAAATAGGGAACACATATTCACTGCATGGGCACAACAAATGTCCACATTCTTTGTTATCTCCAGACAGTTGCAAAAATATCCAAGTGGCAGATGGGGATTTTTGTAGCTCTTGTGATTGAAGAATGAATCAAGAAAGCATTTATCAAAAGCCAATAGTGTTTTAGGAAAAGGAGATTAATTGGAAAAAACATATTAAGTAACTAAGTAACTTTGAAGAATGTACTTTTGTCTAAAGTAGCAAGTATCTATGCTAAAGGTCTCAAAAAATATGTGGATTGTTGCTCTTCTGAGTCACATTTGCAAAATTTCTTATTTTGGCTATGCAAGAGGTCAAGTGTTGTAAATACGTCAAATGTACTCACACGTAATAACTAAATATTAACTTGGCTTTTATAGATAAATTCAAGGAAAGAATATAAAACATATTTTTAATTTCTAATGGACAATATCAGAATCAGAAGTTGTAGTGCATATTATGTGATCTAGTTTAACATCAGAAATTCTTAAAATTTCATGGTGGTGAATTTTACAAAGGGGACCACTAGGATTTCCAGTTTCAAGTTAGAATGAGATTTAATATAATTTTAGCATTAATATTCTCTTTACATAATCAAAATAATGGAATTAAAAATACATATACAGTGATGTTTGCATTTCCAGATACACAAGAAAGTACTTTCATTCTTACCCAGTGTGTAAGCTAGAACATTACTTATTATCTACTACAATATTATCTTCCTAGCAGATATGTAAGAGAAGATGTTTTCCTGTCAGAAGAAATGTCCTAAGATTCCCTAGAAAATCTAAAGCAACTGTGATTTTATCTCATTTTGAATCACAGGTTTCTACTCCATTATTACTAGCCAGTGATGGAAAGAGAATTTTTTTTTTTTAGAAAGCAACATTTAAAAAAATTTATTTCTTATTTTTAAATTACAGTAACAAGTTCAGGTGTACAACATAGTGATTAGATATTTATATAACTTACAAAGTGACCTACCTGATAAGTCTAGCACCCACCTAGCAGTATAATAGTTATTACAATGTTATTGACTATATTCCTTATGTTGTACTTTACATCCTTGTGATTATTTTTATTATTGCCAATTTCTACTCCTTAATTCCTTCACCTTTTTCACACATCCTCCCAAATCCCCTTCCATCTGGCAACCATAGTTTTTCCCTCTATCTATGAATTTGTTTCTGATTCATTTATTTATTTTGTTTTTTAGATTCCACATACAAGTGAAATTATATCATATTTGTCTTTTTCTCTCTGTCTTATTTCACTTAGCATAACACCCTCTAGGTGCATCTATGTTTTCACAAATGGCAAGATTTCATTCAGTTTTATGGTTGAGTAATATTGCATTGTTTATATATACCAGTTCTTTATCCATTTATCTAATGGTAGACACTTAGGTTGATTCCACATAAACCTAAATGGCTACTGTAAATAATGCTATAATGAACATAGAGGTACATTTATCTTTTCAAATTTTGGATTTCTTCAGATAAATCCGCAGAAGTGGAATTGATGAATAATATAGTAATCCTATCTTTTTATTCTTTAAATTAAATTTATTATTTTTTCATTTCTTGAGGAACTTTCATACTGTTTTCCATAAAGGCTGCAGCAGTTTACAGACCCATCAACAGTACATGAGGGTTCCCTTTTCTTTTCCTTCTCATCTACACTTGTTTGTTGATTTATTGATGATAGCCATCTGTCAGATGGAAGGTGATATCTCATGCTGGTTTTAATTTGCATTTCCCTATTGATTACTGATGGATGTTGAGGATCTTTTCATATGTGTTTTGGCCATCTGTATGTCCTCTTTGGAGAAATATATGTTCATATTTTCTGCTCATTCTTTAATCAGATTGCTTATTTCTCCGTTGGTATAAAGTTGTATGGCTTTTCTATATATTTTTTGGATATTAACCCCTTATTAGATGTATCATTGGTGAATAGCTTCTCTCATTATAGTAGTTTTTCATTTTATTGATGGTTTCCTTTACTGTACAAAAAATATTTAGTTTGATATTATTTCATTTGTATATCTTTTTGTTTGTTTCCATTCACTGAGTAGATATATCAGAAAAAAATACTACTATGAGAAATATCTGAGATTTTATTGCCTATGTTTTCTTCTAGGAGTTTCATGATTTTGAGTCTAGCATTTAAGTTTTGAAGCCATTTTTTAATTTATTCTTGTATACAGTGTAAGAAAATGGTCTAATTTTATTTTTCTAATAAAATGTACTCAACTGTGTATCAAGTAGACCTCAGTAAATACTGTGTGTTCAACTGAACAGGTCAGTAACAGCAGTGATAGATCTACAAATGCTCCTGTTGTTTTCTCCTGGTAGATAGTTCCCTTTCCTTTCCCTTTCCCATCGCAATCCTACTGCCCACCATCCTCTAACAGACTTCCTGTTACAAGTGCCAGCAGCACCTTTGCTGCTGCAACTCCCATTTTTATCAAACTCATTCAGCCTCACTAGTATTATACAATGCATTTTAGGTGAACATTTTGAAAATTTCTAAAACCAAATTGCAACCTGTTAAACATAGAGATGATGTCAGATTAAGAATAGAGTTTTTTTTCAAATAAAAATTCTTCTACTTTTACTAGAAGGGTTTTAAATCCTTTTAGATTGCAGAGGGACCTGAATATTTATTCATTTGTTTATGTACTTAGTCTATAAATGTTTATTGAGTGCTTTTATGAGGTAAGCATGGTTATAGATTTTGGAATCTGCATTCTACATGGTACTTAATATATTATGTTGCATGTTTTCAGTTTTTAATAATCATTTAAACAAGGAACATTTTATGGACTAAATTATAATACTATGTTACTTCTATAGATAATTATCTAGATGTTTTATTTTATCTGAATGTACTCACCATGAAGGCAGATTTCTAAGCTAATATTCCAATAGTATACATGCCATGAAGAAGAGCACAGCTGGTTTATGGGAGAATATAGTATCTACCAAAAGTACTTTGGCTAGAATAATTTTTTTTTGAAACATAGAATTTTGAGGAGTCTACATAGTTGATTTTTGAAAAAGCAGACTACTTAAGGACCTTACAGAGAAAAATAGAATAACTAAGTACAATAAAAGAGGTATGGGGAAAGAACAAGATACATAGACCTGAGTTAGTAAAGACTGCACGATTCATTTCGTATAGACTCTTGCATATTCACATGTGTCTCTGGAACAGATCCCGTCATTTTGTAATAGTCAGAATCCAGGAAAGCAGAGGTTGGTTGAAGGACTAATAGTAAAAAAATTACCCTGAATCTTCCATTATTTCCTTACACTTTAGAAGCTGGCCTCCTAAGACATAATTAAAATTAAATGTTACAACAGAAATAATTCAGGAATGATTGTGACAGGCAAACTTCATTTTTATTAACAAAATTTATTTAAAAGTATTTATTATTGTAAGGTCAAAATAATAATTTATAGCTGAGACATTTTATTTTGTGTAAAGGCCTTATTGGGAAGTAATGTTTAATACATGGATTTCACTTTTACATAATAACTAGAGGATGCTGTATCCATTACTCCTTTCAGGTGGACATCTTCATCATTTCTTCACAAATATTTTTAACAATGGTATTTTTTTGCACTTCATGAAGTTCCGGGTCTACAGTCTTGACTATTTTTGTCTCCCTATACATATGTCTCATTTTTATTCATTTATTTGCTTTTAATCACTAATTCAAATGGTAAAATTGATTTCTAAAATGATAGTGTCACCTCAGACCTCCTTAGATCTCTAGATATGCCAGCCAAAACCTCAAAAATCATCTTTGATTTCTCACTTTTTTATATTCTATATTCAGTTCATCAACAAGTCATGAGATGTGACTCTCCTAATTATATCCCACATGTCCACTTCCCTCCATTCACACAGCCAGCACATAGATCAAAATCTCACCCTTGCTACTCTCTTTCTTTAATGATCTCCCATTTCCACTTACCTGTTTTCTCATGGCAGAATAATCTTGTAAAGAGTAAAGCAGACCACATGACTCCCCTACTTAAAACCCAGCACTTGCTTCCCAGTGTTTTCCAAATAACATCTAATTTCCTTTTTGTGGCTTTCAAGGTTTTCATGATATGATTCTTCCTGCATCTTTAATTGTCTTATTTTCTTCTTCTCTCTCCTCCTATGTATCATTCACACATGCATCATTTTATTTCATATAATCCATAAAGTTCCTAGAGGGAAGAGGCCTTACCCTGTTTCTGTCTATATCCACCATGGAATCAAGTAGTGTCTAGGACCCCAGAGAGACAAAAATTTATGTACTCAATGAATGAATGAATGAATGAATGAATGTTCCTAAATCTGTGAAAACAAATGGTTGAATCTGAGCTTTCTTTGACTATATTCTCTATAGAGAAGTAAAACATGCACATAATAAACAACAGAGGAATCATATCAGAATGTAGCACAAAAGAGATGAAAATGGTGACAAATGTTAAGAGATAATAGTATAGATCTAAAATTTTCTATATCAGTCTAATAGAAGAAATGAGAGAAAAGAAAAGGAATTGAAAAATAATTAAAAATAAATAATGGAAACAAATCTCAGAGTTTAAGAAAATTAGATGCCTTTATACTGAAAAACTCATTAAAAGTCACACAGGATGATTGTAAAAGACTCAGGGCTGGCCATACATCATCATAAAATTTTAGGTATTTGAGATAAAGAGAAAACTACATATCTTGAGAAGAAAAACAAACAAGAAAACAGAATTCAAATACGTTTTCCAAAAAGAAATAAGCTTTATATCAACCTCCCATTTCTCAATAGCAATACTGATTTCTTCAAAAAAGTGGGAAATTATCTTCAAAGTCCTAACAAAGAATGTTTTGAACCTAATTGAATATATTTAACCAAATTAACATCCCTGTGGAAAGATAAAAAATGTTTCTTAAACAAACATTGACTAAGTTTTAACCACAGTGAATCTACAGAAAAAATTGCTTGAGAATATATTTCAGTACAAGAAAGAAAAAAATATCCAAAATAAATAAAGACTAACTGAAAGCTAACTAAAAAAGTAAAACTTTTATTTGCTGCTAAGTTATTTTTGATTCATGAATTAAAAAATAAAAACAACCACAAAAATAGAAATAAAAGTCTCAAGTGATTTTATTATGAAATGGGGCAGAGTTTCTTGCCTTGCTGTAGAAATCAAGGTAGAGAATATATTATTTTATAACATAAAACATAGTTCTTAAAACATGCAACTATGTATGTTAAAGCACAGCACATAAACAAGAATTGTCATCTTTTATAATAAGTTTGCATTTATGTATAACATAAGTAACTTAAAAAAATGTTATTACAAAAGTTTAGAGGGAAAGTGAATTGGAAACAAACAAAGGGGCCAAAAGGGCTGTGTGGTCAGCACGGAGTTGTTACCCACCCTTTCAGTTCAGCGGACCAAAACCAAGGTCTTTCTTCCCAGTTCCATTTGTGCCAACATAACAAGAGTGGGTTTGGTAAAGCAGAGCAGAAACTATACACTTTGATCAAGGAATGGAGAAGAGTGAGCTCACACTCTAGTGGCACCTACTGCCGCTGGGGAAGGAGCCTCTGTACTTACAGGCTGGGGCATGGAGTGACTCAATTGTTTTTAGGCATGTGCAGTTATTCTGTTGCATTCCACCCTTCTGCACACTGTCATTTTTGCACACAATGCCCCATCGCTGTATTGGTGTTTGGTCTCAGCATCTTGCTCTTTGCACTAGGCCATCTCATTTTATGGTTGGCAATGCTTTTCAGTTTCTGTAAGCAAGCATAGCTTGTGACTTAGTTTCGGTACTGAGAAATGTTAGGGTCTTTTGGATGATAGCCTTGTGACAGAGACACAGAGTCTGAGCCTTCGACTTTTATGAATAATTATTAAATGAGATAATGCAAAGCTATCTTAGATATGAAGCTTTATTATTTTAAAGTTTCTTTTCCTTATATCTTACCTTGGCAGACAGTAAGGGAAAGAAGTTGAGGATCAGCTGGACTTTAAATTGAGTAGGACTGGGTAAATAAAACTACTTGGCTTTACTGAAACTGACTGGGATAAAATAAATCCAATTAAACATATAATTAACTAAATAACTAACCAACTAAATAAACAAATGAAAAAAAAAAACTAAGCAAAGCCCAAAGAACTTCATATCAACTGCACACTACCTGGTAGTTAGGTCTCTCCAGTCCGAGATTTGAAGTTTGTATATTCCATAGAACATTATGTCATTGGGTTTAATAAATCATCCTTTTAGTTGTATGTCTTATTCTTTTTTTAAATGATAAGGGAAAGAACACAAAATAGAATCAGCTTAAAGAAATTAGAATTTTGCAAATCTCTAGATGTTAAAGTTGATCGAGTAGTTTTCCCTATTAATGATTCTACTGATCATCATGATATGAGCTGACAAAGCAAAATATCTTTCTGTTAATGCAAATAATGATAAGAGCTTTGAAGTATATAGCAATATGTTATTATGTTTCAGTATATAGTAAGGCGAATTGCTCTGGACTTTGATATTTATAACTGAGGAAATGTGAAAACTAGTGTGTGTTTCATATGATACTATTTTGAATGGATTTTTCTTCATTAACAAATATTTTCCTCTCCTTTGATTCCCTTTCAAAACAGGATTTCATTATGACAATTTACTTTTCATTTTAATTTTTTCCTTAATTCAGTTATCTCTTCTGAAAATGACTTATAAAGACTAACTATGTGATGTATTTTTCTCATTGTGGTGAAAAATATAAGGTTGGGAAAATGCCTTTCTCCAAGCTTAAATAGAAAACCATTGAAAGAGATGAAACTATGCCCTTTGAGTCCAGATGAACACCATGACTGTGCTGCTGCACAAACACAAGAATTAGAAACATTCATTTCCCGGGAAGGTCCGGAACCTGTTCAGTGCAGCTTTTAGTTTAAAACTCATCAGGGGGCATTTATGTTAATTATAAATTATGACATACCCACTACCTGGTCTACAATATATACAAGGACTCTTTTTACAGGAATCCAAAATAAAACAAAGAGATATGGAAAATTTAATCAAAAAATTATGAAAGAGGCTTCAAAAAATAATTGATGCCTTTAGCAATCATTTTAATTAGACAGAAGGCAATTTAGTTAGTACCCAAACCTCTAGCATTCATTAATTTATCTCACACATTAGCAAAAACTTGAGGATGCTCTGAGGGCACTTCCTGACCTCTGCCCTCTTCTAGAAATTTCTTTATAAGGGGATCTCAGTTCTCTCCCACCTCCCAGATTGAGGGGAACAGGAATGCGAATCTGAACCAAGAGCTCTGCTGAAATTTGGCGATCCTTTCCACTCAGTGGTGACTGGCTGCAAGAGTCAGATCTTATCCTTTGGGAGACTTTAAATGTGAAATATAGAAGGTACCTGAATTTTGTAAAATAGCACCAAAACAGAAGCACATAAAGAGACTACAACAAACATGAGCCATGGGGGGAAAAAGGCCTCACAATATAGAGGCTAGAGTAGAATAAGGAGTCACTAGGGAAGTGGGGGTAGGCACAAAAGGAAGAATAACTGAGTAATGGTAAGAGTTAAAGGCCAAGGAATGAAGTGTCAGGTGCTTCTCTTGGGGGTTAGGTAACTACCGTTGAAGTTAGAGGGTTGGCTCTTATCTGTTCTATACTCTGGGAGGCCTGTCAGCAAGGCTGTTGATACTCCCCATAGACTTTACTATTTCCTGTAAAATCTTGGAGTAAGTTACTCCCCTCAAACACAGCTTTGTTAACAAAAGTAACATAAAAGCATCTCTGCCCCTTACTACACAAAAGGCTCCTTATCATGTGAAGGAAGTGGCCTGGATCAAGATAGAGAGAACTGACTCTGTGTCCACAATCAGAGTCATTCAAGATCTGTTTTTTTTTTCTTGCCAAATATGCTTACTAAAGGAATTATAGAGTGACTTCACTGAGAGAATAATTTTATTAATAAAACCCAAATATCACATAAGCATGAATAGCCCTCACGTGTTTTCTGCAGCATTTTGCTAACAATACCTTCCTGTCAGTGTGACAGGTGTGAGAGCAGTACAGCTGTTCACAGGTGGATGATGGTCATAAACTACACAATTTCTTTCAATGTTCTTTCCTAGTTTCATAAATATTGTCTTTCAAAACAGCCTTTATGATAAGTTAAGTAACTAATGAGGCAATGTTTTCTTTGGAAAAGTTTGTTTAAAACACCATTACCCGTGGTTTATTTTACCCATTGTTTCAAATATGTGCTCCTAATCCAAGGAGGTTAATTTCCCAGACCAAATAATCTTGATTTGTTTTTAATGAACTACTGATTTTTTTATCTTCAATATTCATTAAGGAATTTAAAAAATCTCTTATTTATCATTCTTTTTTATTAGAAAAAAATAAAACCACAAAACTGGTGAAGTTTTCTTCATTCACTTGGGTCATTTTTCTGATATGATATTGACTGTCATTACCAAAAAAAAAGAAAGAGGGTAAGAACAGAGACAATTTAAGAAATATTGATCTAAAATTATCTGATGGTTTTTCAATTCTCAACAGACTTTTCAAAAGAATTAATAGGGAAATGTATTATCAGCCAGGAGAACATGAAGTGGACTTGCTTCTAATGTCTGCTTGACAGGACATTTTAAATTAGGAAATTTGAAAACACAATGCATTATAAAATAGATCAAAGTAGCACAGTCATGGTTATTCTAAGGAATGTCAACAATTTTTGATAATCATTGTCAATAATATTTCTAGGCAAAAAAGAATTGTAAAATTTTTTTTAAATAAATTTAAATCATAATAAGTGAAGAAAGCTTTCCCACCGATACCAGTTAATAAAGTAACTCTGACTATCCTGTATTAAAAAATAAGGTGGTATTTGCACAGAAGAGAAAAATAAATCAATAGAATAGAGATGATAGAAATAGATCTATATATAAATATATACATATATATGACACATATGTCATTAAAATGATTTATGTAATGATGGTGCTGGCTTAATTGGTTATCCATGTGGAAAAGAATATACTTACATCTTGCTTCATTTATAAAAATGAATTGTAGATGTATTGGATAGAAATGTAAAAATAGGATGACGTCAGAGTAATGGCATGGTAGGAAGCGATACCGATAAATCTCCCCAAAACTCAACAAGATCTTCAACCAGAAACAGAAAAATCTATCCTTGGAGCCTCCAGATATTCTGCAATACACCTGAAGGTATGGTCGAGCAAAAAATTGGCTAAATATATAATCAAACCCCAAAGGAAATAGGTAGTAAGAAATACTCCGCCTTCCTCACTAACCTAAATAGGGCTGCTTTCACTGGGAACTGAGAGTATAGAAACTAAGGTGGGCAAAAGAGGTGAACAGATCCAGGCCACGGCACAAACAGCTGAACCAGGTTTTGGCATGGAGATCCAAGCCGAGGAAAAACTGTGCCTGTGGCAACCCAGGCAATACAAGCTAACACTCCCGCCATACCCAGATAAAGAAAGACAAGTGGGCAGCCATTCACCCCGATCTCCTGGTCAGTGCACGCAGATAGTAGGTGAGAGATTCCTCCGAAAACCCCAGGAGTGGGCACCTGTGTTATCCCACAGAGAGGCAGAGTCAGAGGACTTTGTGTGGGCCAAAAGCAGAATCCCAGTGCCATGGAAAAGCCATGCACGGGAAGGGAGCAAGAGCTAATTCCAGCACTGGATCTTTTCCGTGTGGCCGGGGGTTTTACTTGGAGTATGAGACTGCCGGCCTGATATCCTGGTCTGCATGCACACAGATAGTGAGTGAGAGATTCCTCCGAGCGCCCTGAGAGTGGGTGCCCACCCGCCCGTGTTACCGGAGAGAGTGGCAGAGTCAGAGGTCTTTGTGTGGGAGAAAGCTCCACCTGATTATGCTAGCAGCTCTGACTGACTGAGCCTTACCCAGAGCCCTGTGCTGAGTGAGAATAGAGTGGGGAGTTACCAGCTCTTTGAGCCTCTCACTATCCAGGCAGAGGCAGCAGCAACCCCTAGCTGGATTATCAGGCTAGTAATTAAGGAAGAAAAAACTAGGAGAAAGGCTCCAGGAACACGAACTCTCTCACTGTCAGAGCCTACAAATGCTAATGAGCCTCGACTGCTAATGAGACTGAAGCCCAACACATGACATCGCCATAGAGACATCAACATCAAACCTCTACCTGAGTGTGCCACAGAGGCAGAACCCAGGGTACAGAGTCACCAACCAGGAAGAGGGAGAGAAAAAAAAAGCAAGAAGATAACCTCTCAAAATCAAGAATAATCCACAGATTTTATAACCTATCCCATTTTATTATATTTGTTCATTTGTTTCTCTTATCTTCATTCTTGATTTTTTTTTCCTCTTCCAATTTGGTCGTTTAATTCTCTGCTGGTATTACTCTCTCTCCTTGAACTACACTACCCAGAAGTGTTACATCTCCCATTATCTTTTCTTTTTTCTTCCTTTCTCTCTCTAAGGGTTGCACTCCAAAAACCTTAACTCTCTCTCTCTCTCCTTTTTTTCTTTTTTCTTCTTTTAGTGGTTCCCTCTTTATTTTTTCTCTCTTTCTTTTCTCCCTCTATATATTAGTTTCTTCCTTTCTCCTTTATGTCTCCTCTCATTCAATCCTCAATAACGAACAAATTACCTTATCTGGAACTCAAACTTCTGTTTGTGGCAATTTGGGGTTTTTTTAATTCACTTTCTTAACTCACTAGCAGCGCTTCCAACCCTGGCTCTCCATTTTATCTAGTTCTTGTTCCACTAAATACAATACTAATTTTTGAACTTTCCCCCCATTTTCCTGTTGCCATCTTATTCCTCTCATCATATCTCTTAGTCAACCAACCCTTAAAAGCAAATCATTTTATTCTTGACCCAAATTTTTCTTTATTTGCATTTTGTGGGTCCATACCCCCTTCTTTTTCCCCTTTATTACTTCTCCCCAAATCATACCCTTCATTACAGGCATTATTTGTTCTATTTAGTACAATATAATTCACAGTTCACCACAAGATTTTCTCAAGAAAGAGGGGAGAGTAGAGGAGAGAAAAAAAAGAGGAGGGGGGAATAAATTTTTTTTCTTTTTAATTTTTTTTAAAAAAAACCCTTTTCTATTTATTATTTTTATTTTTTAACTTTATATTCTTTATTAAATCTCATTAATACTATCAACAAAACCACCCTCAGATGCCATTAAGGAAGAGAAAATCAAATATCATGGATACAAAAGAAAGAGAGTTAAAACAGATAGATGAGGAAAAATCTATGGAGAAAAAATTTAATATATTGGAATTAAATGACAAAGAATTTAAAATAAAAATCCTAAAAATACTCAGAGATATACAAGAAAACATGGAAAGGCAATTTAGGAAGCTCAGAAAACAACTCAATAGACACAAAGAATATATTTCCAAGAAAATTGAAACTATAAAAACAAATCAAACAGAGATGAAAACCTCAATTAGCAAGTTGAAAAATGAGGTAACAAGCTTAGCTAATAGAACAGGCCAGATAGAAGGTAGGATTAGTGAAATAGAAAACAAGCAACTTGAGGCACAAAACAGAGAAGAAGAAAAAGACTCAAAAATTAAAAAAAAATGAGATAGCCCTACAGGAATTATCTGACTCCATCAACAAGAATAACATAGAATAATAGGTATATCAGAGGGAGAAGAGAGAGAAAATGGAATGGAGAACATACTCAAACAAATAATAGATGAGACCTTCCCAAGCCTGTGGAAAGAATTAAAGCCTCAAATTCAAGAAGCAAACAGAACTCCGAGTTTTCTTAACCCCAACAAACCTACTCCAAGGCATATCATAATAAAATTGGCACAAACCAATGGCAAAGAAAAAATTCTCAAGGAAGCTAGCGAAAAGAATACAACATATAAAGGAAGGCCCATTAGATTATCATCAGATTTCTCAACAGAAACTCTACAAGCTAGAAGAGAGTCCTCAATATTTAAAGTCCTGAAAGAGAGGAACTTTCAGCCATGAATACTATACACATCAAAGCTATCCTTCAAATACGAAGGAGAAATAAAAATATTCACAGATACAGAAAAGATGAGGGTATTTATCATCAGAAAACCCCCACTCCAGTAATTACTAAAGGGGGTTCTCCAATCAGATACAAAGAACAACAACAACACAAAAAAACAAAGCCAAAAGTAAAAGCTCCAAGAACACAATTAATCCAAATTTAAACTGTGACAACAACAAAAAGAAAGGGGGGGGGAGAGGATGTAGATTAATAGTAGCAAAGGACAATGGAGGGCAAAAGTACTCACAAGATAGTGCACTATAATAAACAGGGCAGGAAACTTTTTCATTACTAAATGGTAACCACCATTGAAAAAACCACCACAGAAGCACATAATTTAAAAAAAATAGCAACAGAGTAAGATGAATGGAATACAACCAAATAAAAACAAAAAATAGAACAACAAAAGAGAAGGATCAAACAAGACAGAAAACTAACAAAAAGCAATCTATAAAATGGCAATAGGGCCCTGGCCGGTTGGCTCAGCGGTAGAGCGTCGGCCTAGCGTGCGGAGGACCTGGGTTTGATTCCTGGCCAGGGCACACAGGAGAAGCGCCCATTTGCTTCTCCACCCCTCCACTGCGCTTTCCTCTCTGTCTATCTCTTCCCCTCCCACAGCCAAGGCTCCATTGGAGCAAAGATGGCCCGGGCGCTGGGGATGGCTCTGTGGCCTCTGCCTCAGGTGCTAGAGTGGCTCTGGTCACAACATGGCAATGCCCAGGATGGGCAGAGCATCGCCCCCTGGTGGGCAGAGCGTCGCCCCATGGTGGCGTGCCGGGTGGATCCCGGTCGGGTGCATGCGGGAGTCTGTCTGACTGTCTCTCCCTGTTTCCAGCTTCAGAAAAAAAAATGGCAATAGGGAACTCACAAGTGTCAATAATTATACCAAATGTAAATGGATTAAACTCACCAATTAAAAGGCACAGAGTAGAAGAATAGATTAAAAAAGAAAATCCAACTGTATGCTGCCCACAAGAAATTCATCTAAGCAACAAGGATAAAAACAAATTCAAAGTGAAAGGCTGGAAAACAATACTCCAAGCAAATAACATCCAAAAAAAAGCAGGCGTAGCAATACTCATATATGATAATGCTGACTACAAGACAGCAAAAGTGCTCAGAGACAAAAATGGCCACTTCATAATGGCTAAGGGGACACTGAATCAAGAAGACATAACAATTCTTAATATATATGCACCAAACCAAGGAGCACCAAAATATATAAGACAGCTACTTATTGACCTTAAAACAAAAACTGACAAAAATACAATCATACTTGGAGACCTCAATACACCACTGATGGCTCTAGATCGGTCATCCAAACAGAGAATCAACAAAGATATATTGGCCTTAAACAAAACACTAGAGCACGTGGATATGATAGACATCTACAAGACATTTCATCCCAAAGTGACAGAGTATACTTCTTTCTCCAGTGTACATGGATCATTCTCAAGAGTTTGACCATATGTTGGGCCACAAAAACAACATCAGCAAATTCAGAAATATCGAAGTTGTACCAAGCATATTTTCTGATCATAAAGCCTTGATACTAGAATTCAACTGCAAAAAAGAGGGAAAAAATCCCACAAAAATATGGAAACTAAACAACATACTTTTAAAAAATGAATGGGTTAAAGAAGAAATAAGTGCATAGATCAAAAGATATATACAGAATAATGAAAATGACAATATGACATATCAGAATCTATGGGATGCAGCAAAAGCAGTGATAAGAGGGAAGTTCATACCACTTCAGGCCTATATGAACAAACAAGAGAGAGCCCAAGTGAACCACTTAACTTCATACCTTAAGGAACTGAAAAAAGAGGAACAAAGACAACCCAAAACCAGCCATAGAAAAGAGATAATAAAAATCAGAGCAGAAGTAAATGAAATAGAGCCCAGAAAAACTATAGAAAAAATTAATAGAACAAGCAGCTGGTTCTTTGGAAAGATCAACAAAATTGAGAAACCCGTGGCAAGACTTACCACGGAAAAAAGAGAATGAACTCATATAACAAAATCCAAAATGAAAGAGGAGAAATTACCACGGACATCGTAGATATACAAAGAATTATTGTAGAATACTCTGAAAAACTTTATGCCACTAAATTGAACAACCTAGAAAAAATGGATAAATTCGTAGAAAAATACAACCTTCCTAGACTGAGTCAAGAAGAAGCAGAAAGCCTAAACAGACCTATTAGTAGAGAAGAAATAGATAAAACCATTAAAAACCTTCCCAAAAATAAAAGTACAGGCCCAGACGGCTATACTAGCGAATTTTATCAAACATTCAAAGAAGACTTGGTTCCTATTCTACTCAAAGTCTTCCAAAAAATTAAAGAAGAAGCAGTACTTCCAAACACATTTTATGAGGCCAACATAACCCTCATACCAAAACCAGGCAAGGATGGCACAAAAAAAGAAAACTACAGACCAATATCTCTAATGAATACAGATGCTAAAATACTAAACAAAATACTAGCAAATCGAATACAACAACATATTAAAAAAATAATACATCAAGATCAAGTGGGATTCATCCCAGAATCTCAAGGATGTTTCAACATACGTAAAACGGTTAACGTAATACACCATATCAACAAAACAAAGAAAAAAAACCACATGATCTTATCAATAGATGCAGAAAAGGCTTTTGATAAAATACAACACAATTTTATGTTTAAGACTCTCAACAAAATGGGCATAGAAGGAAAATATCTCAACATGAAAAAGGCCAGATCTAATGAACCATCAGCTAACATCATATTAAATGGCACAAAACTGAAGGCTTTCCCCCTTAAATCAGGAACAAGACAGGGTTGTCCACTCTCTCCACTCTTATTTAATGTGGTACAAGAGGTTCTAGCCAGAGCAATCAGACAAGAGAAAGAAATAAAAGGCATCCATAAAGGAAAAGAAGACGTAAAGTTATCACTTTTTACAGATGATATGATCCTATACATCAAAAAACCCCAAAAATCCACAAAAAGACTACTAGAAACAATAAACCAATACAGTAAGGTCGCAGGATACAAAATTAACATACAGAAGTCAATAGCCTTTCTATATGCCAACAATGAAACAATTGAGAACAAACTCAAAAGAATAATCCCCTTCACAATTGCAACAAAAAATTACAATACTTAGGAATAAACATAACAAAGAATGTAAAGAACTTATATAATGAAAACTATAAACCATTGTTAAGAGAAATCAAAAAAGATATAATGAGATGGAAGAATATACCTTATTCTTGGTTAGGAAGAATAAATATAATCAAGATGGCTATATTACCCGAAGCAATATACAAATTTAATGGAATTCCCAGCAAAATTCCTATGACATTTTTTAAAGAAATGGAACAAAAAATCATAAGATATTTATGGATCTATAAAAAACCCCGAATAGCCAAAGCAATCCTAAGGAAAAAGAATGAAGCTGGGGGCATTACAATACCTGACTTTAAACTATATTATAGGGCCACAATAATCAAAACTGCATGGTATTGGCAGAAAAATAGACACTCAGACCAATGGAACAGAATAGAAAGCCCAGAAATAAAACCACATATATATGGTCAAATAATCTTTGATAAAGGGGCCAACAACACAAAATGGAGAAAAGAAAGCCTCTTCAACAAATGGTGTTGGGAAAACTGGAAAGCCACATGCAAAAGAATGAAACTCGACTATAGCCTTTCTCCGTGTACTAAAATTAATTCAAAATGGATCAAAGACCTAAATATAAGATCTGAAACAATAAAGTACATAGAAGAAGACATAGGTACTCATGGATCTGGGTTTTAAAGAACATTTTATGAACTTGACTCCAATGGCAAGAGAAGTGAAGGCAAAGATAAATGAATGGAACTACATCAGAATAAAAAATTTTTGCTCTGCAAGAGAAACTGATATCAAAATAAACAGACAGCCAACTAAATGGGAACTGGTATTTTCAAACGACAGCTCAGATAAGGGCCTAATATCCAAAATTTACAAGGAACTCATAAAACTCAACAACAAACAAACAAACAATCCAATAAAAAAATGGGAAGAGGACATGAACAGACACTTCTCCCAGGAAGAGATACAAATGGCCACCAGATATATGAAAAGATGCTTAGCTTCATTAGTTATTAGAGAAATGCAAATCAAAACTACAATGAGATACCACCTCACCCCTGTTAGATTAGCTATTATCAACAAGACGGGTAATAACAAATGTTGGAGAGGCTGTGGAAAAAAAGGAACCCTCATCCACTGTTGGTGGGAATGTAAAGTAGTACAACCACTATGGAGGAAAGTATGGTGGTTCCTCAAAAAACTGCAAATAGAACTACCTTATTTCCCAGCAATCCCTCTACTGGGTATATACCCCAAAACCTCAGAATCATTGATACGTAAAGACACATGTAGCCTTATGTTCATAGCAGCACTGTTCACAGTGGCCAAGACATGGAAACAACCAAAAAATTCTTCAATAGAAGATTGGATAAAGAAGATGTGGCACATATACACTATGGAATACTACTCAGCCATAAGAAATGATGACATTAGATCATTTATAGCAAAATGGTGGGATCTTGATAACATTATATGGAGTGAAATAAGTAAATCAGAAAAAAACAAGAACTACATGATTCCATATATTGGTGGAACATAAAAACGAGACTAAGAGACATGGACAAGAGTGTGGTGGTTACCAGGGGTGGGGGGAGGGGGGACGCAGGAGGGGGGGAGGGAGAGATTTAGGGGGAGGGGGAGGGGCACAGAGAAAACTAGATAGAAGGTGACGGAGGACAATCTGACTCTGGATGAGGGGTATGCAACATAATTTAATGACAAGATAACCTAGGCCTGTTTTCTTTGAATATATGTACCCTGAATTATTAATGTCATCCCATTAACATTAACAAAAATTTATAAAAAAAAAAAGAAGATATAGTGCATTCACCGTGCTAGCCTCTGCATGGACCACCATCAGGAAATACCTTACTCTCAGGGATGTGTATGTTACTCTCGGGGAGGTGAGTCCCCAGTGTATCCCAGAGTCAGAGCAGGATCAGGTGAGGGTAGTCATTATAGATACAGCTGAATTTCTTGTGCTAGCTTTTGTATGGTTCACCCTCAGTAAGTACCTTACTCTGGGGGATGTGATTCCTTAGAATGTCCCATAGTCAAAGCGGGATCAAGATAGTGTAATCATTGTAGATACAGCTGAATTCCTTGTGTTAGCTTCTGCAGGGTCCACACACAGCAAGTACGTTACTCTTGGGGAAGTGAGTCCACAGTGTGTCCCACAACCAGAGTGGGATTCAGAAAGGGTAATCATTGTAGATATAGTGAATTCACCGTGCTAGTGTCTGCATGGTCCTCCCTCAGAAAGTACCTTTCTCTCAGGGAAGTGAGTCCCCAGTATGTTTCTGAGTCAGAGCGGGATCAATAGAGGGGAATCATTGTAAATGTAGCTGAATTTCTCATGCTAACCTCTGTGTGGTCCACTCTCAGTAAGTACCTTACTTTAAGGAAAACGAGTGCCCAGAGTGTCCCAGAGTCAGAGCGGGATAAAGAGAGGGTATTCATTGTAGATATATTGAATTTCCCATGCTACTCTTTGCATGGAAAACCGTCAGTTAGTATCTTACTCTCAGGGAAGTGAGTATCCTGTGTGTCCCAGAGTCAGGGCGGGATCAAATATGAGTAATCATTGTAGATTTAACTGAATTCCCCACGATAGCTTCAGCAGGATCCACCCTCAGTAAGTACCTTACTCTCAGAAAAGCGATTACCCAGTTATTTTCTGAGTGAGTGTGAGATCAAGAAAGTGTAATAATTGTAAATGTAGCTCAATTACCCATGCTAGTCTCTGAATCGTCCACCCTCAGTAAGCACCTTACTCTCAGGGAAGCAATTCCCCAGGGATTCCCAGAGAGAGGGCGAGATCAAGAGAGTGTAATAATTGTAGATGTAGTTGAATTACCTGTGCTAGCCTCTGAATCGTCAAACCTCAGTAAGTAACTTACTCTCATGATAGTAAGTCCCCAGTGTGTCCCAGAGTAAGAGCAGGATAAAGAGAGTGTAATCTTTGTAGATATAGTGAATTCCTTGTTGCTATCCTCTGCATGGTCAACCCTCAGTAAGTTTCTTACTATCAGGATAGTGAGTCCCAGTGTGTCCCAGAGTCATAGTGGGATCAAGAAAGGAAAATCATTGGAGATATAGTGAATTCACTGTTCTAGCTTCTGCATGGTCCACCCTCAGTAAGTACCTTACTCTCAGCAAAGTGTGTCCCTAGTGTGTTTCAGAGTCAGAGCGTGATCAAGAGAGGATAATCATTATATATATAGTAATTTTCCATACTAACCTCTGCATTGTCCACCCTCAGTAAGTACCTTACTCTCAAGGAAGTGGTCCTCAGTGTGTCCCAGAGTCTGAGCGGGATCAAGAGAGGGTATTGATAGTAGATGTAGCTGAATTTTCCATGCTTGCCTATGCTTGGTTCACCCTCAATAAGTACCTTACTTTTGAGAAAGTGAGTCACCAGTGTGTTCCAGTAACAGAGTGGGGCAAAGAGAGGGTAATCATTGTAGATATACTGAACTCCCCATGCTAGCCTCTTTATGGTTCACCCTAAGTAAGTACCTTACTCTCAGGGAAGTGAGTCCCCAGAGTGTTCCAGAATCAGAGTGGGATCAAGAGAGGGTATTGATTGTAGATGTAGGTGAATTCCCCATGCTAACCTCTGCATGTTCCACACTCAGTAAGTACCTTACTCTTAGGGAAGTGAGTCCCCAGTGTGTCCCAAATTGAGAGCATGTTCATGAGAGGGCAATTATTGTAGATGTAGGTGAATTCCCCATGCTAACCTTTGCACACTCAATAAGTACCTCACTCGCAAGGAAGTGAGTCCCCAGTGTCTTCCAGAGTCGGAAAGGGTTCATGAGAAGGTATTGTTTGTAGATGTAGCTGAATTCCTCGTGCTAGCCTCTGCATCGTCCACCTCATTAAGTACCTTACTCTCAGGGAAGTGAGTCCCTATAGTGTCCCAGAGTCAGAGCAAGACCAAAAGTGGGCAATCATTGTAGATGTAGCTGAATTCGCCATGCTAGCCTCTACATGGTCTACCATCAGTAAGTATCTTCTTCTCAGGGAAGGGTTTCCTCAGTGTTTCACAGAGTGAGAGCAAGATCAAGACAGTGTAATCATTGTAGATGTAGCTGAATTTCCTGTGCTAGCCAATGTATTGTCCACCCTCAGTAAGTACCTTACTATCAGGGAAGTAAGGCCACAAAGTGTCCCAGAGACAGAGAGTGATCAGGAATGTGTAATCATTGTAGATATAGTGAATTCCTTGTTGCTAGCCTCTGCATGGTCAACCTTCAGTAAATTCCTTACTCTCAGGGAAGTGAGTCCCAGTGTGTCCTGGAGAAAAATCAAAATCAAGAGTTTGTAATCTTTGAAAATATAATGAATTCACCGTGCTAGCCTCTGCATGGTCTATTCTCAGGAAACATCTTACTCTCAGAAAGGTGAGCCCCAGTGTGTCACAGAATCAGAGCAAGATCAATAATGGGTAATCATTGTAGATGTAGTTGAATTCCCCATGTTAGCCTCTGTATTGTCCACCTCAGTAAGTACCTTACTTTAAGGGAAGTGAGTTCCCAGAGTGTCCCAGAGTAAGAGCGGGATCAACAGAGGGTATTCATTGTAAATATAGTAAAATCCCTGTGCTAGCTTCTGCATTGTTCACCCTCAGTATGTACCTTACTCTCAAAGAGGTGAGTCCCCAGTGTGTCCCAATGTCAGAGCATGATCAAGAGAGGGTAACCAGTGTAGATAGAGTGAATTCCCCATGCTAGCCTCTGCATGGTCCACCCTCAGTAAGTACCTTACTCTCAGAAAAATGAGTTTGCAGTGAGTCCCAGAGTCAGAGCGAAAACAACAGAGGGTAATCATTGTAGATGTAACTGAATTCCCCAGGCTAGCCTCTGCAGGTTTCACCCTCAATTAGTACCTTACTTTAAGGAAGTTATTTCCCAGTATTTCCTAGTGTGAGAGTGAGATCAAAAGAGTGTAATTATTGTAGATGTAGCAGTATTACCCATGCTAGCCTCTGAATGGTCCACCCTCAAAAGTACCTTACTTTAAGGAAAATGAGTCCTTAGAGCATCCCAGAGTCAGAACAGGATCAAGAGAGGGTATTCATTGTAGATATAGTGAAATCTCCGTGCTAGCCTCTGCATGGTCCAACCTTAGTAAGTACATTATTCTCAGGGAAGTGAGTCCCCAGAGTGTCCCAGTGTCAGAGCAGGATCAAAAGAATTTAATCATTGTAGATATAGAGAATACCTTGTGCTAGACTCTACATAGTCCACCCTCATTAAGTACCCTACTCTCATGGAGGTGAGTCTGCAGTACGTCCCGAGTCAGAGCAAGATAAAAAAAGGGTAATCATTGTAGATGCAGCTGAATGCCCCATGCTCGTGTCTGCATGGTCCACCCTCAGTAAATACCTTTCTCTCAGGGAAGTGATTCCCCAGTTTGTCCCAGAATCCAGAGCGGGATCAAGAGAGGGGAAACATTGTAAATGTAGCTGAATTCTCCATGCTAGCCTCTGCAAGGTCAACCCTCAGAAAGTACGTTACTCTCAATGAGGTGAGTCCACAGAGTGTCCCAGAGACAAAGCAGGATCAAGAGAAGGTAATCATTGTGCATACAGCTGAAATTCTTGTGCTAGCCTCTGCATGATCCATCCTAAGTAAGTACCATACTCTCAGGGAAGTGAGTCCATAGAGTGTCCCAGAGTCAGAGCGGGATCAAAAGAGGGTAATCATTGTAGACACAGCTGAATTCCTTGTGCAAGCCCCTGCATGGTCCACCCTCAGTAAGTACCTTACTCTCAGGGTAGTTAGACCCCAGTGTGTCCAAGGGTAAGAGCGGGATCAATAAAGGTAAATTATTGTAAATGTAGCTTTTATCCCCAAGCTAGCCTTTGTATGGTCCACCCTCAGTAAGTATTTTACTTTAAGGGAAATCAGTCCCCAGAGTGTCCCATAATCAGATCAGGATCAAGAGAGGGTATTCATTGTAAATATAGTGGATTCCCAATGGTACCCTATGCATGGTCCACCTTCAGTAAATATTTTAATCTCTGGGAAGTGAGTCCCCAGTGTGTCACAGAGTCAGAGCTAAATCAAGAGAGGATAATCATTGCAGATGTAACTGAAATTCTCAGGCTAGCCTCTGCAAGCTTCACACTGAGTAAGAATCTTACTCTCAGGGAAATGCATCAGCAGAGTGTCCCAGAGTCAGAGCAGCATCAAGAAAGGGTAATCAATGTAGATATAGTGAAATTCTTGTTGCTAGCCTCTGCGTGGTCCACCCTCAGAAAGTACGTTACTCTCAGGAAAGTGATTTTCCAGTGTGTCCCAGAGTCAAAGCAGGATCAAGAGTGGGGAAACATTATACATACAGCTGAATTCCCCATGCTAGCCACTGCATGGTTTACACTCAGTACGTACCTTACTTTAAGGGAAATGAGTCCCCAGAGTGTCCCATAGTCAGAGCTGGATCAAGAGAGGGTATTCATTGTAGATATAGTGAAATCCCTTGCTAAGCTCTGCATTGTCTACCCTCACTCTGTACCTTTCTTTCATGGAGGTGAGTCCTTAGATTGTCCCAGAGTCAGAGTGGGATCAAGAGAGGGTAATCAAAGTAGATACGGCTGAATTCCTTGTGATAGGCTCTGAATGGTCCACCCTCAGTAAGTTTCTTACTCTCAGGGAAGTGAGTGAACAGAATGTAAAGAACAAGATCAAGAATAGATAATAATTGTAGATGTAGGTAAATTCCCCATGCTAACCTCTGCATGGTCAGCCCTCAGTAAGTACCTTAAGCTCAGGGAAGTGTGTCCCCAGTGTGTCCCACAGTCAGAGCGGGATCAAGAGAGGATAATCATTGTAAAAACAGCTGAATTCCTTGTGCTACCCTCTGCATGATCCACCCTCAATAAGTACGTTACTCAGAAAAGTGAGTCTCTAGAGTGTCCCAGATTCAGAGCGGGATCAAGAAAGGGTAATTATTGTAGATAAAGTTGAATTCCTTGTGAGAGCCTCTGCATGGTCCACCCTCAGTAGGTACCTTACTCTTACAAAAGTGAGTCCCAAGTGTGTCCCAGAGTCAGAGAGGGATCAAGAGAGGGGAATCATTGTAGATGTAGCTGATTCCTCATGCTACCCTCTGCATGGTCCACCCTCAGTAAGCACCTTACTTTCACGGTAGTGAGTGCCCAGAGTGTCACAGGGTGAGAGCAAGATAAAGAGAGAGTATTCATTGTAGATATGGTGAATTCCCCATGCTAACCTCTTCATGGTCCAACCTCAGTATGTACCTTACTCTCAGAGATGTGAGTCCCAATATGCTTCAGCATCAGATCTGAATCAAGAGAGAGTAATGATCATAAATGTAGCTGAAATTTCCATGCTAGCCTTTGCATGGTCCACACTCAGTATGTAACTTACTCTCAGGGAGGTGATTCCGAGTCTGTCCCAGCATCAAAGAAGGATCAATAGAGTTTAATCATTGTAAATATAGTGAATTCCTCATGCATGGAACTCTGCATGGTCCACCCTCAGGATGTAACTTACTCTCAGGGAAGTGAGTCCCAAGTGTCTCCCAGAGTCAGAGTGGGATCAAGAGAGAGTAATCATTGTAGATGTAACTGAATTCCCCAGGCTAACCTCTGAAGGATCCACCCTCAGTAAGTACCTTACTCTCAGGAAAGTGATTCCCTAATGTTTTCCAGAGTGAAAGGGAGATCAAAAGAGTGTAATCATTGTAGATATAGCTGAATTACCCATGCTAGCCTCTCCATAGTCCACCCTCAGTAAGTACCTTACTTTCAGGGAAGTTAGTTTCCAGTGTGTTCTAGTGTCAGAGCAGGATCAAGAGAGGGTAATTATTGTAGATACAGTGAATTTTCCATGCTAGTCTCTGCATGGTCCACCCTCAGTAAGTACCTCATTTCAGGTAGGTGAGTCCCCAGTGTGTCAAAGAGTCAGACCGGGACAAAGAGAGGGTAATCATTGTAGATATACTGAATCCCCATTCTAACATCTGCATGGTCCACCCTCAGTAAGTACCTTGCTCTCAGGGAACTGAGTCCAGATTGTCCCAGAGTCACCGCGGGATCAAGAAAGGGAAACTATTGTAGATACAGCTGAATTCACCGTGCTAGTGTCCCCATGGTCCACCCTCAGTAAGTACCTTACTCTTAGAGAAGTGAGTCCCCAGTGTGTCCAGAGTCGGAGCAGGATCAATAGAGTATAATCATTGTAAAAATTGTGAATTCCC
Source organism: Saccopteryx bilineata (assembly GCF_036850765.1). Taxonomy (NCBI): domain Eukaryota; kingdom Metazoa; phylum Chordata; class Mammalia; order Chiroptera; family Emballonuridae; genus Saccopteryx; species Saccopteryx bilineata. The sequence goes on along the minus strand of NC_089493.1, from coordinate 199,842,298 downwards.
CATGGTATGCTCTGCATGGTCCATTCTCAGGTTGTATCTTACTCTCAGGCAAGTGACTCCCCAGTGTGTCCTGAGTCATAGCATGATCAAGAGTGGGTAATCATTGTAGATGTAGCTGAATGCCCCATGCTAGCCTCTGCATATTTTATCCTCAGTATGTACCTTACTCTCAGAAAGGTGATTACCTACGGTTTTTCAGATTCAGTCTATGATCAAAAGAGTGTAATCATTGTAGATATAGTGAATTTTCCGTGCTAGGCTCTTTATGTTCTATCCTCAATAAGTACCTTAATATCAGGGAGGTGAGTCTTGAGAGTGTTCAGAGTCAGAGCGTGATCAAGAGAGGGTAATCATTGTAGATATAGACAATTCACCATGCTAGCCTTTGCATAGTCCATGCTCAGTATATACCTTACTCTCAGGGAAATGAGTACTTATTGTGTCCCAGAGTCAGAGTGGAATCAGGGAGGGTAATCATTGTAGATAGAGTCAGTTCCCCACGCAAGCCTCTGCATGGTCCACCCTCAGGAAGTATCTTGCTTTCAGAAAAGTGAGTCCCCATTGTGTCCCAGAGTCAGAGCAGGATCAAGAGAGGTTAATCATTGTAGATATAGTGAATTTTCAGTGCAAGCCACTACATGTTCTACACTCAGTAAGTACGTTACTCTCGGGGAGGTGAGTCCCCAGAGTGTCCCATATTCAGAGCGGGATCCAGAAAGGGTAATCATTGTAGATATACTGAATCCCCATGCTAATATCTGCATGGTACACCCTCAGTAAATACCTTTCACAGAGGGAAATGAGTCCAGATTGTCCCAGAGTCAGGGCTGGATCAAGAAAGGATAATCATTGTAGATACAGCTGAATTCACCATGCTAGAGTCTCCATGGTCCACCCTCAGTAAGTACCTTCCTCTCAGAAAAGTGAGTCTCCAGTGTGTCTAGAGACATAGCAGGATCAATAGAGGGTAATCATTGTAAATATAGTGAATTACCCATGCAGGTACTTCATGTTCACCTTCAGGATGTACCTTACTTTTAGCCAAGTGAGTCCCCAGTGTGTCCCTGGGTCAGAGCGTGATCTAAAGAGGGTAATCATTGTGGATGTAGCTGAGTTCCCCATGCTAGCCTCTGCATGGTCCACCCTCAGCATGTACCTTACTTTCAGAAAGGTGATTTTTTCCGGTGTCCCAGATTCAGTCCGGGATCCAGAGAGTGTAATCATTGTAGATATAGTGAATTCCCTGAGCTAGGCTCTGCATGGTCTATCCTCAGTAAGCACCTTATCTCAGGGAGGTGAGTCCCTATTGTGTCACAGAGTCAGAGCAGGATCAATAGAGGGTAATCATTGTAAATATAGTGAATTCCCCATGCTAGCCTCTGCATGGTCCACCCTCAGGATGTACACTACTCTCAGGGAAGTGAGTCCCCAGTGTGTCCCAGAGTGATAGCGAGATCAAGAGAGTGTAAAAATTGTAAATGTTGCTGAATTACCTGTGCTAGCCTCTCCATAGTCAACCCTCAGTAAGTACCTTACTCTCAGGAAAGAAAGTCCCCAGTGTGTTCAAGAGTCAAAGCGGGATCAAGACAGAGTAATGATTGTAGATATAGTGAATTCCCCATGCTTGCCTCTGCATGGTCCACCCTTAGAAAGTACCTTAATTTCATGGTAGTGAGTCCCCAGAGTGTCCCAAATCAGAGTAGGGTTGAGAGGGTATTCATTGTAGATATAGTGAATTCTCCATGCTAGCCTCTTAACGGTCCACCCTCAGTAAGTACCTCATCTCAGGGAGGTGAGTCCCCAGTGTGTTCAAAACTCAGAATGGGACCAAGAGAGGGTAATCATTGTAGATAAACTGAATCCCCATTCTAACATCTGCATGGTCCACACTCAGTAAATACCTTACTCTCAGGGAAGTGAGTCCAGATTGTCCCAGAGTCAGTGCAGGATCAAGAAAGGGAAATCATTGTAGATATAGCTGAATTCACCGTGCTAGCTTCTGCATGGTCCACCCTTAGTAAATACCTTACTCTCAGAGAAGTGAGTCCCCAGTGTGTCCAGAGTCAGATCAGGATCAATAGAGGGTAATCGATGTAAAAATAGTGAATTCCCATTCTAGCCTCTGCATTGTGTACACTCAGGTTGTGTCTTACTCTCAGGCAAGTGAGTTCCCGGTGTGTCCCAGAGTCAGAGCGTAATCAAGAGTGGGTAATCATTGTAGATGTAACTGAATTCCCCATGCTAGCCTCTGCATGGTCCACCCTCGGTATGTACCTTACTCTCAGAAAGGTTATTACCTACGGTGTCCTATATTCAGTCCGTGATTAAGAGAGTATAGTCATTGTAGATATAGTGAATTCCCCATGTAGGCTCTTTATGGTCTTTCCTCAGTAAGTACCTTAATTTCAGAGAGGTGAGTCTTCAGAGTTTCCAGAGTCAGAGTGCGATCAAGAGAGGGTAATCATTGTAGAAAGTGACAATTCACTGTGCTAGCCTCTACACGGTCCATGCTTAGTAAGTACCTTACACTCAGGGAACAGAGTCCCCATTTTGTCCCAGAATTAGAGTAGAATCAGGGAGGGTATTCATTGTAGATACAATGAGTTCCCCATGCTAGCCTCTGCATGTTCCACCCTTAGTTAGTACCTTGCTTTCAGAAAAGTGAGTCCCTATTGTGTCACAGAGTCAGAGCAGGATCATGAAATGGTAATCTTTGTAGATACAGCTGAATTCACCCTGCTAGCATCATTATGATCCACCCTCAGTAAGAAACTTACTCTCAGAGAAGTGAGTCCCCAGTGTGTCCAGAATCAGAGCAGGATCAATAGAGGGTAATCATTGTAAATATAGTGAATTCCCCATGCAAGCCACTGCATGGTCCACCCTCAGGATGTAACTTACTCTCAGTAAAGTGAGTCAACAATGGGTCCCAGAGTCAGAGCTTGATCAAGAGTAGGTAATCATTGTAGATTTAGCTGAATTCCCCATGCTAGCCTCTGCATGGTCCATCATCAGTAAGTACCTTACTTTAAGAAAAATGAGCCCCCAGCATGTCCCAGATTCAGAGCGGGATTAAGAGATGTTATTCTTTGTAGATATAGTGAATTCCTTGTGCTATCCTTGACAGGGTCCACCCTCAGTATGTACCATACTCTCATTGAGGAGAGTACTCCATGTGTCCCAGAGTCAGAGTGGGATAAAGAGAGGGTAATCTTTGTAGATGTAACTGAATTCCCCATGCTAACCTCTGCATGGTCCACCATCAGTAAGTACCTTACTCTCAGGGAAGTAAATTCCTAGTGTGTCCCAGAGTCTAAACGGGATCAAGAGAGGGTAGTCATTGATATATAATAAATTATCCATGCTACCCTCTGCATGGTCCACCCTCAGTAAGTACCTTACTTTCAGGGAAGTGAGTCTCCAGTGTGTCCCAGAGTCAGAGCGGGATCAAGAGAGGATAATCATTGCAGACGTAACTGAATTCCCCATGCTAGCCTCTGCATGGTCAACCATCAGTAAGTACCTTACTCTCAGGGAAGTGTGTCTACAGTGTGTCCCAGAGTCAGAGCGGGATCACAGAAAGGGAATACATTGTAGATATAGTGAATTCCCTGTGCTAGCTTTTGCATGGTCCTCCATCAGGAAGTACGTTAGACTCGGGAGGTGAGTCCCCAGTGTGTCCCAGTGTCACAGGAGGATCAAGAGAGGGTAATCATTTCAGATACAGCTGAATTTCTTGTGCTAGCCTCTGCATGGTCGACCCTCAGTAAATAACTTACTCTCTGGGAAGTGATTTTCTAGAGTGTCCCAGATTCTTAACAGGATCAAGAGAGTTTAATCATTGTAGATACAGCTGAATTCCTTGTGCTAGCCCCTGCATGGTTCAACCTCAGTAAGTAACTTACTCTCGGGGTAGTGAGTCCCAGTGTTTCAGATTCAGAGCGGGATCAAGAAAAGGTAATCATTGTAGATATTGTGAATTCCCCGTGCAAGCCTCTGCATGGTCCACCCTTTGTAATTATGTTTCTCTCGGGGATGTGAGTCCCCAGTGTGTCCCAGAGTCAGAGCAGAATCAAGCGTGTGTAGTCATTGTAGATATAGCTGAAATCCTTGTGCTAGCCTTTGCATGGTCCACCACAGTAAGTACTTTACTCTCAGGGAAGTGAATCCTTAGATTGTCCCAGAGTCAGAGTGGGATCAAGAGAGGGTAATAAATGTAAATACAGCTGAATTCCTTCTGCTAGCCTCTGCATGGTCCAACCTCAGTAAGTTTCTTACTCTCAGGAAAGTGAGTCAACAGAGTGTCCCAGAGTCAGAACAAGATCAAGAGAGGATAATAATTGTAGATGTAGGTGAATTCCCTTTGCTAGCCTTTGCATGGTCAGCCCTCAGTAAGTACCTTACTCTCAGGGAAGTGTGTTTCCAGTGTGTCCCAATATGAGTGCAATATCAAGAGAAGTTAATCATTGTAGATGTAGCTGAATACCCTTTTTAGCCTCTGCATGGTACCCTAAGGTAATTCCTTACTTTAAAGGAAGTGAGTCCCCAGAGTGTCCCAGAGTCAAAGTGGGATGAAGAGAGGGTAATCATTGTATATGTAACTGAATTCCCCATGCTAGCCTCTGCGGGGTTCACCCTCAGTAACTACCCTATTCTCAGGGAAGTGGTTCCCCAGGATTTCTCAGAGTGAGAGTGAGATCAAGAGAGTGTAATCATTGTAGATGTAGCTGAATTACTCATGCTAGTCTCTCCATAGTTCACAGAGTGTCCCAGAGTCAGAGAGAGATCAAGAAAGGGTAATCCATTATGGAATAAAGTATGGTGGTTCCTCAAAAAACTGAAAATAGAACTACCTTATGACCCAGCAATCCCTCTACTGGGTATATACCCCCAAAACTCAGAAACATTGATACGTAAAGACACATGCAGCCCCATGTTTATTGCAGCATTGTTCACAGTGGCCAGGACATGGAAACAACCAAAAAGCCCATCAATAGATGACTTTATAAAGAAGATGTGGCACATATACACTATGGAATACTACTCAGCCATAAGAAATGATGACATCGGAACATTTACAGCAAAATGGTGGGATCTTGATAACATGATACGAAGTGAAATAAGTAAATCAGAAAAAAAACAGGAACTGTATTATTCCATACGTAGGTGGGATATAATAGTGAAACTAAGAGACATTGATAAGAGTGTGGTGGTTATGGGGGGGAGGGGGGGATGGGAGAGGGATAGGGGGTGGGGAGGGGCACAAAGAAAACAAGATAGAAGGTGACAGAGGACAATCTGACTTTGGGTGGTGGGTATGCAACATAATTGAACAACAAGATAACCTGGACTTGTTATCTTTGAATATATGTATCCTGACTTATTGATGTCACCCCATTAAAAAAATAAAATTATTAAAAAAAAATAAAGGGTAATCATTGTAGATACAACTCAATTCACCATGCTAGCATCTATATGGTCCACCATCAGTAAGTAACTTACTCTTAGAGAAGTGAGTCCCCAGTGTGTCCAGAGTCAGAGCAGGATCCATAGAAAGTAATTATTGTAAATATAGTGAATTCCCTGTGCTATCCTCTGCATAGTCCACCATCAGTAATTACCTTACTCATAGGGATCTGAGTGTCCAGTGTGTCCAAGTGTCAGAGTGGGATCAAGAGAGAGTAATCATTGTAGATATACTGAATCCCTATGCTAAATTCTGCATGGTACACCCTCAGTAAATACCTTACTCTCAGGGTAGTGAGTCCACAGAGTGTCCCCGAGACAGAGCGAGATCAAGAAAGGGTAATCATTGTAGATACAGCTGAATTCACCGTGCTAGTGTCTCTATGGTCCACCCTCAGTAAATAACTTACTCTCAGAGAAGTGAGTCCCCAGTGTGTCCAAAGTCAGAGCAGGATCAAGAGTGCGTAATCATTGTAGATGTAGCTGAATCCCCCATGCTAGCCTCTGCATGGTCCACCCTCAGGATATAACTTATTCTCAGGAAAGTGAGTCCCCAATGTGTCCCAGAGTCATAGCGTGATTAATAGTGGGTAATCATTGTAGATATAGTGAATTCACCGTGCTAGCCTTTGCATGGTCCATGCTCAATGAGTACCTTACTCTCAGGGAACTGAGTCACCAGTGTGTTGTAGATTCATAGCTGAATCAAGGGATTGTAATCATTGTAGATACAGTGAATTTCCCATGCTAGCCTTTGCATGGTCTACCCTCAGTAAGTACCTTGCCTTCAGAAAAGTGAGTTCCCAGTGTGTCCCAGAGTCAGAGCAGGATCAAGAGAGAGTAATGATTATAGATATAGTGAATTCCTCAAGCTAGCCTCTGCATGGCCCACCCTCAGTTAGTACCTTATTCTCAGGTAGGTGATTCCTCAGTGTGTCTCAGAGTCAGAGCAATATCAAGAAAGGGTAATCATTGTAGATTTAGCTGAATTCTCCATGCTAGCCTTTGCATGGTCCATCCAGAGTAAGTACCTGTCTCTTAGGTAAGTGAGTCCCCTGTGTTGCAAAGTGAGAAAAAGTTCAAGAGAGTTTTATCAATGTAGATGTAGCTCAATTCCCCATGCTAGGCTTTGCATGGTCCACACTCAGAAAGTTTTTTACTCTCAGGGTAGTGAGTCCACACATTATATCCCACAATCAGAGCGAGATCAAGAGAATGTAATCATTGTAGATGTAGCTGAATTACCCATGCTAGCTTTTGCATAGTCCCCCCTCAGTAAGTACCTTATTCTCAGAAAAGTGAGTCCCCAGTGTCCCAAATTCAGAAAAGGATCAAGAGAAAATAATTATTGTAAATATAGTGAATTCCAATGCTAGCCTCTGCATGGTCCACCATCAGTTAGTACCTTACTTTCAGAGAAGTGGGTCTCAAGTTTCTCCATAGTCAGAGTGGGATCAATAGAGGGTAATCATTGTAAATATAATGAATTCCACATGATATTTTCTGCATGGTTCACCCTCAGGTTTTACATTACTCTCAGGGAAGTGAGTCTCCAGTGTGTCCCAGAGTCAGAGCATTATCAAGAGTAAGTAATCATAGTAGATGAAGCTGAATTCCCCTGCTGGCCTCTGCATAGTCCATTCAAAGTAAGTATCTTACTCTCAGGGAAGTGTGTCCACAGTGTGTCACAGAGTCACAGCGGAATCAATAGAGGGTAATCATTGTAAATATAGTGATTTCCCCAAGCTATCCTTTTCATGGTCCACCCTCAGAATGTACATTAATCTCAGGGAAGTGATTCCCCAGTGTGTCCTAAAGTCAGAGCATGTTCAAGAGTGGGTAATCATTGTAGATGTAGCTGAATTCCCCAAGCAAGCCTCTGCATGGTCCACCCTCAGTAAGTACCTTACTCTCAGAAAAGTGTGTCCCAAGTGTGTCCAACAGTAAGAGCAGGATCAAAAAAGGGTAATCATTGTAGGTACAGCTAAATTCCTTGTGCTACCCTCTGCATGGTCCACCTTCAGTAAGTACGTTACTGTCAGAAAAGTGAGTCTCTAGAGTGTTCCAGTGTCAGAGCGTGATCAATAGTGGGTAATTATTGTAGATAAAGTTGAATTTCTTGTGCGAGCCTCTGCATGGTCCACCCTCAGTAGGTACCTTACTCACACGAAAGTGAGTCTCCAACGTGTCCCAGTGTCAGAGCGGGACAAGGAGAGGGGAATCATTGTAGATGTAGTTGAATTCCCCTTGCTAGACTCTGCATGATCCACAGTCAGTAAGTACCTTACTCTCAGGGATGTGTGTCCCCAGTGTGTCCCACAATCAGAGTGGGATCAATAGAGAGTAATCATTGTAGGTACAGCTAAATTCCTTGTGCTACCCTCCTCATGGTCCACCCTGAGTAAGTACGTTACTCTCAGAAAAGTGAGTCTCTAATGTCATAGATTTAGAGCGGGATCAAGAGAGGGTATTCATTGTAGATTCAGTTGAATTTCTTGGGCTAGCCTCTGACTGGTCCATTCTCAGGAGGTACCTTACTCTCACGAAAGTGAGATCCCAGAGTATCCAAGAGTCAAAGCAGGATCGAGAGAAAGGAATCATTGTAGATGTAACTGAATTCTTCATGCTAGCCTCTGCAAGGTCAACCCTCAGTAAGTACCTTATTCAAAGGGAAGTGTGTCCCCAGTGTGTCACAGAGTAAGAGTGGGATCAAGAGAGGTTAATCATTATAGATATAGTGAATTTTCCATGAAAGCCACTACATGTTCTACACTCAATAAATACTTGACTCTAAGGGAGGTGAGTCCCCAGTGTGTCCCAGAGTCAGAGAGGGATTAAGAGAGGGTAACCATTGTAGATGTAGCTGAATTCCCCATGCTAATATCTGCATGGTCCACCCTCAGTAAGTACCTTACTCTCAGGGAAGTGAGTTCAGATTGTCCCAGATTCAGTCCGGGATCAAGAGACTGTAATCATTGTAGATATAGTGAATTCCCCATGCTAGGCTCTGCATGATCTATCCTCAGTAAATACTTTAATCTCAGGGAGGTGAGTCCCCAGAGTGTCTAGAGTCAAAGCGGGATCAAGAGGGGAAATCATTGTAGATATAGAGAATTCACCGTGTTAGCCTCTGCACTGTCCATGCTCGGTAAGTACCTTACTATCAGGGATCTGAGTCCCCAGTGTGTCTTATAGTCAGAGTGGAATTAAGAGAGAGTAATCATTGTAACTGTAGCTGAAATCCCAATGTTAGCCTCTGCATGGTCCAGCCTCAGTAAGGTCTTTACTTTCACGATAATGAGTCTCCAGAGTGTGTCAGAGTCAGAGCGAGATCAAGAGAGGGTATTCATTGTAGATATAGTGAATTCCCCTTGCTATCCTCTGCATATTCCACCCTCAGTATGTACCTTACTCTCAGGGAGGTGAGTCTCCAGTGTCCTTCATCGTCAGCGCAGGATCAATATAAAGTTATCATTGTAAATATAGTGATTTCCCCCATGCTAGTGTCTGCATGGTCCACTATCAGGATGTACCTTACTCTCAGGGAAGTGAGTCCCCAGTGTGTCCCAGAGTCATAGCGGGATCAAGAGTGAGTAATGATTGTAGATACAGTCAATTCCCTATGCTAACCTCTGTGTAGTCCACACTTAGTAAGTATCTTACTCTCAGAGAATTGAGTCTCCAATTCCTGTGTTAGCCTCTGCATGTTCAACCCTCTGTAAGTACCTTAATCTCAGAAAAGTGAGTCCATAATGTGTCCCAGTGTCAGAGCGGTATCAAGAAAGTGTAATTATTGTAGATACAGCTGAATTCTTTGTGCTAGCCTCTGCATGGTCCACCCTCAGGTATTAGCTTTCTCTCAAAGATGTGAGTCCCCATTCTCTCCCACAATCAGAGAGAAATCAAGAGAGAAGAATCATTGTATATGTAGCTGAATTCCCCATGCTAGGCTCTGCATCATCCACTCTCAGTAAGTACCTTACTTTCAGGGAAGTGAGACACCAGAGTGTCCCAGAGTCAGTGCGGGATCAAGAGAGGGTATTCATTGTAGATATAGTGAATTCATTGCGCTAGCATCTTTATGGCCCAACCTCAGTAAGTACGTTACACTCAGAAAAGTGAGTCTCCACTGTGTCCAGAGTCAGAGCAGGATCAATAGAGGAAAATCATTGTACAAAAAAGTGAATTCCCCATACTAGCCTCTGCATGGTCCACCCTCAGGATGGACCTGACTCTCAGGTGAGTGAGTCCCCAGTGTGTCCCAGAGTCAGAGCGTGATCAAGAGAGGGTAATCATTGTAGATGTAGCTGAATTCTCCATGCTAGCCTCTGCATGGTCCACCCTCAGCATGTACCTTAATCTCAGAAATGTGATTCCCTATGGTGTCCCATATTCAGTCTAGGATCAAGAGAGTGTAATCATTTTAGATAGAGTGAATTCCCCTTGTTAGGCTCTGCATGGTCCATCCTCAGTAAGTACCTTAATCTCAGGGAGGTGAGTCCCCAGAGTGTCCCAAATCAGAGCGGGATCAAAGAGGGTAATCATTGTAGATATAGAAAATTCACCATGCTAGCCTCTCCATGGTCCATGCTCAGTAAGTACCTTACTCTCAGGGAACTGAGTCCCCATTGTATCCCAGAGTCAGAGCAGAATCAAGGAGGGTTATCATTATAGATACAGTGAATTCCTTATTCTAGCCTCTGCATGGTTCACCCTCAGTAAGTACCTTGATTTCAGAAAAGTTAGTTCCCAGTTGTCCCAGAATCAGAGCGGGATCAAGAGATTTACTCATTGTAGATGCAGCTGAATTCCCCGTGCTGGACTCTGCATGGTCTACCCTCAGTAAGTACCTTATTCTCAAGGAAGTGAATCCCCAGATTGTCCCAGAGTCAGAGCGGGATCAAGAGAGTATAATGATTGTAGATATAGTGAATTCCCTATGCTAGCCTCTGCATGGTCCACCCTCAGTAAGTACTTTACTCTCAGAGAAGTGAGTACCCAGTGTGTCCAGAGTCAAAGCGGGATCAATAGAGGATAATCACTGTAAATATAGTGAATAACCCAATGTAGCCTCTGCATGGTCCACCCTCAGGATGTATATTTTTCTAAGGGAAGTGAGTCCCCAGTGTGTCCCAGAGTCAGAGCGTGATCAAGAGTGGGTAATCATTGTAAATATAAGTGAACGCCCCATGATAGCTTCTGAAAGGTTTACCCTCAGTAAGTACGTTACTCTCAGGGAAGTGAGTCCCAGTGTGTCCCAGAATTGGAGCGGGATCAAGAAAAAATAATGATTGTAGATATAATGAATTTCCTATGCTAGCCTCTGCATGGTCCACCCTCAGGATGTACATTACTCTCAGGGAAGTGAGTACCTAGTGTGTCCCAGATTCAGAGCGTAATCAAGAGTGAGAAATCATTGTAGATGTAACTGAATTTCCCATGCAAGCCTCTGCATGGTCCATCCTCAGTAAGTACCTTACTCTCAGAGAAGTGTGTCCACAGTGTGTCACAGAGTCAGAGCGGGATCAAGAGAGTGTAATTGTTGTAGATATAGTGAATTTTCTGTGCTATCCTCGGCATGGTCCACCTTCAATTTGTACATTACTCTCGGGGAGGTGAGTCTTTACTGTGTCCCACAGGCAGAGTGTGAACAAGAGAATGTAATCATTGTAGGTACAGCTGAATTTCTTGTGCAGGCCTCTGCATGGTCTACCCTCAGTAAGTACCTTACTCTCAGAGAAGTGAGTCTCTAAAGGGTCCCAGAGTCAGAGCGGGATCAAAGCAGGGTAATTATTGTAGATACAGTTGAATTCCTTGTACTCATCTCCGCATGTTCCACCCTCAAGAGGTACCTTATGGAGATTATGTCAGAGTAATGGCGGGGTAGGAAGCGATACCGATAAATCTCCCCCAAAACTCAACAAGATCTTCAACCAGAAACAGAAAAACCTATACTTTGAGCCTCCAGATGCTTCGCAATACACCCGAAGGTATGGTCGAGTGAAAAATTGGCTAAATATATAACCAAACCCCGAAGGAATTAGGGAGTAAGAAATGCTCTGCCTTCCTCACTAACCTAAACAGGGCGGCTTTCTCTGGTAACTGTGAAAATAGAAACTGAGGCAGGCAAAGGGGGTGAATAGATCCAGGCTGCAGCACAAACGGCCTAACCAGGCTGTGGCACGAAGATCCAAGCCGAGGAAAAACTGATCCTGTGGCAACCCGGGCAAAACAAGCTAACACTCGCGCCAAACCCAAAGAAAGAAAGACAAGCAGGGCAGCCATTTTACCCGATGTCCTGGTCGGTGGGCAGTTAGTGGGTGAGAGATTTCTTCCTAAGCCCCAGGAGTGGGTGCCCGTGTTACCCCACAGAGAGGCAGAGTCAGAGGCCTTTCTCTGGGCAGAAGGCAGAATCTCTGGGCAGCCCCAGTGCCCTGGGAAAGCCATGCAAGGGAGGGAGGGAGAACTAATTTCAATGGTGGAAATTTTCCATGCTGGTTGGGGTTTCACTCAGAGGGAAACGCGACCAGCCTCATATCCTGGTCTGCGCGCAGATAGTGAGTGAGAGATTCCTTTGAGTGCCTCAGCAGTGCGCGCCCGTGTTATCGCACAGAGGGCCAGAGTCAGGGTCCTTTGTGTGGGCCAAAGAGGAATCTCGGGCCGTCCCAGCACCTTGCAAAAGCCATGCATGGGGACGGAGCGAGAGCCAATTCCAACGCTACAACTTTTCCATGCGGTTAGGGGTTTCACTCAGAGCGTGAGACTGCTGGCTGGATATCCTGGTCTGCGCAAGCAGATAGTGAGTGAGAGTTTCCCCCAAGTGCCCTGGAAGTGGGCACTCGTCTGTGTTACCGGACAGAGCAGCAGAGCCAGAGGTCTTTGAGTGGGCGGAAAGCCCGCCTGATTATGCTAGCAGCTCTGACTGACTGAGCCTTACCCAGAGCCCTGTGCTGAGTGGAAATAGAGTGAGGAGTTGCCAGCTCTTTGAGCCTCTTACTATCCAGGCAGAGGCAGCAGCAACCACATAGCTGGATTATCAGGCTACTAATTGAGGAAGGAAAGACTAGGAGAAAGGCTCCAGGAACATGGACTCTCTCACTGTCGGAGCCTATAAGTGCTAATGAGCCTCGACTGCCAACAACACTAAAGCACAATACATGACATCACCATAGAGACTTATCAACTGCAAACCTCTACCTGAGCATGCCAAAGGGGCAGAACCCGGGGTCCAGAGTCACCGACCAGAAAGAGAAAGAGAAAAGAAAAAGCAAGAAGATAACCTCTCAAAATCAAGAATAATCTGCAGACTTTATAATCTATCCCATTTTATTATATTTGTTCATTTGTTTCTCTTAGCTTCATTCTTGATACTTTTTTCCTCCTTCAATTTGGCTGATAAATTCTGCCGGTCTTACTCTCGCCTCTCCTTGAACTACACTACCCATAAGTGTTACATCTCCCATTAACTTTTCTCTCCTTTTCCTTTCTCTCTATGAGGGTTGCACTCCAAAACCCTTAACTCTCTCTCTCTCTCTCTCCTTTCTTTTTTCTTCTTTTAGTGGTTCCCTCTTTTTTCTCTCTCTATCTTTCTTTTCTCCCTCTATATTAGTTTCTTCCTTTCTCCTTTACATCTCCTCTCATTCAAACCTCAATAACAAACAAATTATCTTATCTGGGACTCAAACCTATGTTTGTGGCATTTTGGGGGGTTTTTACTTCACCTTTTTAACTTACTAGCAGTGCTCCCATCCCTGGCTCTCCATTTTATCTAGTTCTTGTTCCACTAAATACAATAGCAATTTTTTAATTTGTCCCCCCATTTTTCCGTTTTCCTCTTATTCCTCTCATCATAACTCTTAGACAACCAACACCTAAAAGCAAATCATTTTATGCTTGACCCAAATTTTTTCCTTATTTGCTTTTTGTGGGTCCATACCCCATTTTTTTCTTTTTTTTTCTGTTATTTTTCTTTATTTATTGCCCCTTTATTACTTTTCCTCAATTCAGGCCCTCCATCACAGGCATTGTTTGTTATAATTCACAGTTCACCACAAGATTTTCTCAAGAAAAAGGGGAGAGGAGAGGAGAGGAAAAAAGGAGGGGGGGAATAATTTTCTTTTTTATAAATTTTTATTTTAATTTATTTTTCATTTTATTATTAATTTTTTAAAAAAACAACTCTTTTTGATTTTTTCTTTTTTTAACTCTTTATTATTTATTAAATCTCATTAATACTATCAAAAAAACCACCCTCAGATGCCATTAAGGAAGAGAAAATCGAATATCATGAATACAAAAGAAAGAGAGGTAACACAGCTAGATGAGGAAAAATCTATGGAGAAAAAAATTAATATATTGGAAACCTTGGAGCTAAATGACAGAGAATTCAAGATAGAAATCCTAAAAATCCTCCGAGATATACAAGAAAACACAGAAAGACAATTTAGGGAGCTCAGAAAACAACTCAATGAACACAAAGAATATATGTCCAAGGTAATTGAAACAATGAAAACAAATCAAACAGAAATGAGAAACTCAATTCACAAGCTGAAAAATGAAGTAACAAGCTTAGCTAATAGAACAGGTCAGATAGAAGAGAGGATTAGTGAAATAGAAGACAAGCAACTTGAGGCACAACAGAGAGAAGAAGAAAGAGACTCAAAAATTAAAAAAAATGAGATATCCCTACAAGAATTATCTGACTCCATCAAAAAGAATAACATAAGAATAATAGGTATATCAGAGGGAGAAGAGAGAGAAAATGGAATGGAGAACATACTCAAACAAATAATAGATGAGAACTTCCCAAGCCTGTGGAAAGAACTAAAGCCTCAAGTTCAAGAAGCAAAGAGAACTCCTAGTTTTCTTAACCCCAACAAACCTACTCCAAGGTATATCATAATGAAATTGACACAAACCAACAGCAAAGAAAAAATTCTCAAGGCAGCCAGGGAAAAGAAGAATACAACATATAAAGGAAACCCCATTAGATTATCATCAGATTTCTCAGCAGAAAATCTACAAGCTAGAAGAGAGTGGACCCCAATATTTAAAGTACTGAAGGAGAGGAACTTTCAGCCACAAATACTATATCCATCAAAGCTATCCTTCAAATATGAAGGAGAAATAAAAACATTCACAGATACAGAAAAGATGAGGGAATTTATCATCAGAAAACCCCCACTCCAGGAATTACTAAAGGGGGTTCTCCAATCAGATACAAAGAAAAAAAAAACAGAGCCACAAGTAAAAGCTCTAAAAAGAACACAATAAAACCAACTTTAAACTGTGACAACAACAAAAAGAAAGAAGGGGAGAATATGGAGATTAAAAGTATCAAAGGACGATGGAGTGCAAAAGTGCTCTCAAAATACTTTGCTACAATGAACAGGGTAGGGACCCTTTTCATTACTCAAAGGTAAACACCATTGAAAAAACCACCACAGAAGCACATGAGATAAAAAAGATAGCAACAGAGGAAAGGTGTATGTAATAAAACCAAATAAAAACAAAAGATAGAAAAACAAAAGAGAAGGATCAAACAAGACACAAACTAACAGAAAGCAAGATATAAAATGGCAATAGGGAACTCACAAGTATCAATAATTACACTAAATGTAAACAGATTAAACTCACCAATAAAAAGGCACAGAGTAGCAGAATGGATTAAAAAAAAATCCAACTGTATGCGGCCTATAAGAAACTCATCTAAGTAACAAGGATAAAAACAAATTCAAGGTGAAATGTTGGAAAACAATACTCCAAGCAAATAACATCCAAAAAAAGCAGGTGTAGCAATACTCATATCGGATAATGCTAACTACAAGACAGGAAAAGTACTCAGAGACAAAAATGGCCATTTCATAATGGCTAAGGGGACACTGAATCAAGAAGACATAACAATACTTAATATATAAGCACCAAACCAAGGAGCACCAAAATATATAAGACAGCTACTTATTGACCTTAAAACAAAAACTGACAAAAATACAATCATACTTGGAGACCTCAATACACTGCTGACGGCTCTAGATTGGTCATCCAAACAGAGAATCAACAAAGACATAGTGGCCTTAAACAAAACACTAGAGCACCTGGATATGAAAGACATCTACAGGACATTTCATCCCAAAGTGACTGAATATACATTTTTCTCCAGTGCACATGGATCATTCTCAAGAATTGACCATATGTTGGGCCACAAAAACAACATCAGCAAATTCAGAAAAATCGAAGTTGTACCAAGCATATTTTCTGATCATACAGCCTTGAAACTAGAATTCAACTGCAAAAAAGAGAAAAAAAATCCCACAAAAATGTGGAAACTAAACAACATACTTTTAAAAAATGAATGGTTCAAGGAAGAAATAAGTGCAGAGATCAAAAGATATATACAGACTAATGAAAATGACAATACGACATATCAGAATCTATGGGATGCAGCAAAAGCAGTAATAAGAGGGAAGTTCATATCACTTCAGACATATATGAACAAACAAGAGAGAGCCCAAGTGAACCACTTAACTTGCCACCTTAAGGAACTAAAAAAAGAAGAACAAAGATAACCCAAAACCAGCTGAAGAAAGGAGATAATAAAATCAGAGCAGAAATAAATGAATTAGAGAACAGAAAAACTATAGAAAAATTAATAGAACAAGGAGTTGGTTCTTTGAAAAGATCAACAAAATTGACAAACCTTTGACAAGACTTACCAAGGAAAAAAGAGAAAGAACTCATATAAACAATATCCAAAATGAAAGAGGAGAAATCATCACGGACACCGTAGATATACAAAGAATTATTGTAGAATACTATGAAAAACTTTATGCCACTAAATTCAACAACCTAGAAGAAATGGATAAATTCCTAGAACAATACAGCCTTCCTAGACTGAGTCAAGAAGAAGCAGAAAGCCTAAACAGACCTATCACTAGAGAAGAAATAGAGAAAACCATTAAAAATCTCCCCAAAAATAAAAGTTTAGGCCCTGACAGCTATACCAGTGAATTTTATCAAACATTCAAAGAAGACTTGGTTCCTATTCTACTCAAAGTCTTCCAAAAAATTGAAGAAGAAGCAGTACTTCCAAACACATTTTATGAGGCCAACATAACCCTCATACCAAAACCAGGCAAGGATGGCACAAAAAAAGAAAACTACAGACCAATATCTCTAATGAATACAGATGCTAAAATACTAAACAAAATACTAGCAAATCGAATACAACAACATATTTAAAAAATAATACATCATGATCAAGTGGGATTCATCCCAGAATCTCAAGGATGTTTCAACATACGTAAAACCGTTAACGTAATACACCATATCAACAAAACAAAGAACAAAAACCACATGATCTTATCAATAGACGCAGAAAAGGCTTTCGATAAAATACAACACAATTTTATGTTTAAGACTCTCAACAAAATGGGTATAGAAGAAAAATATCTCAACATGATAAAGGCCATATATAATAAACCATCAGCTAACATCATATTAAATGGCACAAAACTGAAGGCTTTCCCCCTTAAATCAGGAAAAAGACAGGGTTGTCTACTCTCTCCACTTTTATTTAATGTGATACTAGAGGTTCTAGCCAGATCAATCAGACAAGACAAAGAAATAAAAGGCATTCATATCGGAAAAGAAGAAGTAAAGGTATCACTTTTTGCCGATGATGTGATCCTATACATCGAAAACCCCAAAGAATCCACAAAAAGACTAATAGAAAAAATAAGCCAATACAGTAAGGTCACAGGATACAAAATTAACATACAGAAGCCAATAGCCTTTCTATATGCCAACAATGAAACATGTGAGAATGAACTCAAAAGAATAATCCCCTTCACGGCTGCAACAAAAAAATAAAATACTTAGAAATAAACATTACAAAGAAAGTAAAGGACTTATATAATGAAAACTATAAACCATTGTTAAGGGAAATCAATAAAGATATAATGAGATGGAAGAATATACCTTTTTCTTGGCTAGGAAGAATAAATATAATCAAGATGGCTATATTACCCAAAGCAATATACAAATTTAATGCAATTCCCATCAAACTTTCAATGACGTTTTTTAAAGAAAGAGAGCAAAAAATCATCACATTTATATGGAACCATAAAAAACCCCAAATAGCCAAAGCAATCCTATAGAAAAAGAATGAAGCTGGGGGCATTACAATACCTGACTTCAAACTCTATTATAGGGCCACGACAATCAAAACAGCATGGTATTGGCAGAAAAATAGACACTCAGACCAATGGAACAGAATAGAAAGTCCAAAAATAAAACCACATGTATATAGTGAAATAATTTTTGTAAAGGGGCCAACAACATACAATGGAGAAAAGAAAGCTTCTTCAATAAATGGTGCTGGGAAAACTGGAAAGCCACATGCAAAAGAATGAAACTGGACTACAGTCTCTCCCCCTGTACAAAAATTAACTCAAAATGGATCAAAGATCTAAACATAAGACCTGAAACAATTAAGTACATAGAAGAAGACATAGGTACTCAACTCATGGACCTGGGTTTTAAAGAGCATTTTATGAATTTGACTCCACAGGCAAGAGAAGTGAAGGCAAAAATTAATGAATGGGACTACATCAGACTAAGAAGTTTTTGCTCAGCAAGAGAAACTGATAACAAAATAAACAGAAAGCCAACTAAATGGGAAATGATATTTTCAAACAACAGCTCAGATAAGGGCCTAATATCCAAATTATACAAAGAACTCATAAAACTCAACAACAAACAAACAAACAATCCAATAAAAAAATGGGAAGAGGACATGAACAGACACTTCTCCCAGGAAGAAATACAAATGGCCAACAGATATATGAAAAGATGCTCATCTTCTTTAGCTATTAGAGAAATGCAAATCAAAACGGCAATGAGATACCACCTCACACCTGTTCGATTAGCTATTATTAGCAAGAGAGGTAATAGCAAATGTTGGAGAGGCTGTGGAGAAAAAGGAACCCTCATACACTGTTGGTGGGAATGTAAAGTAGTACAACCATTATGGAAGAAAGTATGGTGGTTCCTCAAGAAACTGAAAATAGAACTACCTTATGACCCAGCAATTTCTCTACTGGGTATATACTTCAAAATCTCAGAAACATTGATACGTAAAGACACATGCAGCCCCATGTTTATTGCAGCATTGTTCACAGTGGCCAGGACATGGAAACAACCCAAAAGCCCGTCAATAGATGACTGGATAAAGAAGATGTGGCACATATACACTATGGAATACTACTCAGCCATAAGAAATGATGACATGGGAACATTTACAGCAAAATGGTGGGATCTTGATAACATGATACAAAGCGAAATAAATAAATCAGAGAAAAACAGGAATTGCATTATTCCATACGTAGGTGGGACATAAAATTGAAACTAAGAGACATTGATAAAAGTGTGGTGGTTATGGGGTGAGGGAGGAATGGGAGAGGGAAAGGGGGAGGGGGAGGGGCACAAAGAAAACAAGATAGAAGGTGACAGAGGACAATCTGACTTTGGGTGATGGGTATGCAACATAATTGAACGACAAGATAACCTGGACTTGTTATCTTTGAATATATGTATTCTGATTTATTGATGTCACCCCATTCAAAAAATAGAATTATTAAAAAAAAAAGAGGTACCTTACTTTCACGGTATTGAGTTTCCAGTGTGTTCCAGAGTCACGGCATGATAAAAAGAGGGTAAATATTGTAGATATAGTGAATTTTACATGTTAGCCTCTGCATGGTCCAACCTCAGTAAGTACCTTACTCTCAGGAAGGTGAATCCTCAGTGTGTTTAAAAGTCAGAGCAGGAGAAAGAGAGGGTATCCATTGTAGATATACTGAATCCCCATGCTAACCTATGCATGGTCCACACTCAGTATGTACCTTTCTCTCAGGGAAGTGAGTCCTCAGTGTTTCCAGAGTCAGAGTGAAATTAAAAGACAGTAGTCATTGTAGATACAGCTGAATTCACCATGCTAGTGTCTCCATGGTCCACCCTCAGTAAGTAACTTAATATCAGAGTAGTGAGTTCCCAGTGTGTCCAGATTCAAAGCTAAATCAATAGAGGGTATCATTGTAAATAGAGTTAATTCCTCATGCTACCCTCTGCATGGTCCACCCTCAGGATATACCCCACTCTCAGGAAAGTGGGTCCACAGTGTGTCCAAGAATCAGAGCATGATCCAGAGTGGGTAATAATTATAGATGTAACTGAATTTCCTATGCTTGCCTATGCATGGTGCACCCTTAATAAGTACCTTACTCTCAGGTAGGTAGGTCCCCAGTGTGTCCCAAATTGAGAGCAAGATAAAGAGATGTTAATCATTGTAGATGTAGGTAAATTCCCCATGCTAGCTTTTGCATGTTAGACACTCAGTAAGTTTTTTACTCGCAGGGTAGTGAGCCTGCATTGTGTCCCAAAGTCACAGTGAGATTAAGAGAGGGTAATCATTGAAGATATAGTGAATTCACCATGCTAGACTCTGCATGGTCCACCCTCTTTATGCACCTTACTCTCAGGGAAGTGAGTTTCCAGTGTGCCCCAGAGTCAGAGCAGTATCAAGAGAGGAGAATCATTGTAGATGTAGCTGAATTCTACATGCTAGCCTCTGCATGGTCCACCCTTAGTAAGTACTTTACTTTCAGGGAAGTGTGTCCCCAGAGTGTCCCAGTTTCAGAGCAGGATCAAGAGAGGGTATTCATTGTAGATATAGTGAATTCCCCGTGTTAGACTCTGCAAGGTCCACCCTCTTTATGTACCATACTCTCAGGAAAGTGAGTTTCCAGTGTGTCCCGGAGTCAGAGCGGGATTAAGAGAGGGTAATCATTTTAGATGTAACTTAATTCCCCAGGCTAGTATCTGCAGGGACAACCCTCAGTAAGTACCTTACTCTCAGGGAGGTAATTTCCCAGGGTTTCCCAGAGTGAGAGCAAGATCAAAAGAGTGTAATCATTGTAGATGTAGCTGCATTACCCATGCAAGCCTCTCCATAGTCAGCCCTCAGTAAGTAACTTACTCTCAGGAAAGTAAGTCCCCAGTGTGTTCCAGAGTCTAAGCAGAATAAATACAGGGTAATTATTGTAGATATAGTGAATTTTCCATACTAGCCTCTGCATGGTCCACCGTCAGTAAGTACCTTACTCTCAGAGAAGTGAGTACCCAGTGTGTCCAGAGTCAAAGCGGGATCAAGAGAGGGTAATCATTGTAAGTATAGTGAATAACCCAATGTAGCTTCTGCATGGTTCACCCTCAGGATGTACCTTACTCTCGGGAAAGTGAGTCCCCAGTGTGTTCCAGAGTCAGAGCGAGTTCAAGAGGGGGTAATCATTGTAGATGTAGCTGAATTCCCCATAATAGGCTCTGCATTGTCCATGCTCAGTAAGTACCTTACTCTCAGGGAAATGAGTCCACCGTGTGTCCCAGAGTCACTGCGGAATCAAGAGAGTGTAATCACTGTTGATATAGTGAATTCCCAATGCTAGCCTCTGCATGTTCCACCCTCATTAAATACCTTGCTTTCAGAAAAGTGAGTCCCCAGTATGTCACAAAGTCAGAGAGAGATCAATAGAGATAATCAGTGTAGATGTAGCTGATTTTCCCATGCTAGCCTCTGCATGGTCCACCCTCAGTAAGTACCTTACTCTCAGGAAAGAGAGTTTCCTGTGTGTCCCAGATTAATAGCAAGATCAAGATAGGGTAATTTGCCTGACCTGTGGTGGCGCAGTGGATAAAGCATCAACCTGGAAACACTGAGGTTGCCGGTTCAAAAACCCTGGCTTGCCTGGTCAAGGCACATATGGGAGTTGATGCTTCCTGCTTCTCCCTCTTCTCTCTTTCTCTCTCTCTCTCTGTATCTCCCCCCCTCCTCTCTAAAATGAATAAATAAATAAAAATTAAAAAAAAGAAAACCTTTCTAAAAAAAAAAAGATAGGGTAATTTTTGTAGGTATACTTAATTTCCCCTGATAGCCTCTGCATGGTCCACCCTCAGTATGTACCTTACTTTCGGGGAGGTGAGTGCCAGTGTGTATCAGAGTCACAGCAGGATTAAGAGAGGGTAATCATTGAAGATATAGTGAATTCACCGTGCTAGCCTCTGCATGGTTCACCTTCAGTACTTTTTTACTCTCAGAGAAGTGATTCCACACTGTTTCCCAGAGTGAGAGCGAGATCAAGGGAGTGTAATCATTGTAGATGTAGCTGAATTACCCATGCTAGCCTCTCCATAGTCCACCATTAGTAGGTACCTTACTCTAAGAAAAGTAAGTCCCCAGTGTGTTCCAGAGTCAGAGCAGAATAAAGAAATAAATTACTGTAATAGAGTGAATTTTCCATGCTAGCCTCTGCATGGTCCACCCTCAGTAAGTACCTTACTCTCAGGGAGGTGTGTCCCCAGTGTGTTCAAGCATCAGAGCTGGACCAAGAGAGGGTAATTATTGTATATATACTGAATCTCCATGCTAAACTCTGCATGGTCCACCCTCAGTAAGTACCTTACTCTCAGGGAGGTGAGTCCCCAGTGTGTTCCAGATTTCATGCGGGATAAAGAGAGAAATCATTGTAATATAGTGAATTTTCCGTGCTAGCTGCTTGAAGGTCCACACTCAGTAAGTATCTTACTCTCAGGGAGGTGAGTCCTCAGTGTGTCCAGAGTCAGAGAAGGATCAATAGAGGATAATCATTGTAAATATAGTGAATTCCCCATGCTAGCCTCTACATGGTCCACCTATGTTTGTACCTTACTCTCAGGAAAGTGAGTCCCCAGTGTGTCCCAGAGTCAGAGCGAGTTCAGGAGTGGGTAATCATTGTAAATGTAGCTGAATTTTTCATGGTAGGCTCTGTATGGTCCACCCTCAGTAAATACCTTACTCTCAGAAAGGTGAGTTCTTAGTGTGTCCCAGTGTCAGACCGGGATTAAGAAAGGGTAATCATTGTAGATATAGTGAATTCCCTGTGCTAGCCTCTGCATGGTCCACCCTCAATAAGTACCTCAATATCAGGGAGGTGAGTCTCCAGAGTGTCCAGATTCAGAGCGGGATCAAGATAGGGTAATCATTGTATATATAATGAATTCACAGTGCTCGCCTCTGCGTGGTTTATGCTCAGTAAGTACCTTATTCTCAGGGAGGTGAGTCCCCAGTGTGTCCCAGACTCATTGCAAAATCAAGAGAGGGTAATCCTTGTTGATATAGTGAATTCCCCATGCTAGACTCTGCATGGTCCACCCTCAGTAGATACCTTGATTTCAGAAAAGTGAGTCACCATGTATGTCCCAAAGTCAGAGAGAAATCAAGAGAGATAATCATTGTAGATGTAAGTGACTCTCTCATGTTAGCCTCTACATGGTCCACCCTCTAAGTACCTTACTCTCAAAAAAGAGAGTTTCTTGTGTGTCCCAGATTAAGAGCAAGATCAGGACAGGGTAATTTTTGTAAGTATAGAGAATTTCCCATGCTAGTCTCTGTATGGTCCACCCTCAGTAAGTACCTTACTCTCGGGAAGGTGAGTCACAGTGTGTCCCAGAGACAGAGCAGGATCAAAGGAGAGTAATCATTTTAGATGTAAGTGAATTCCCTATGCTAGCCTCTGCATGGTTCACCCTTAGTAAGTAACTTACTTTCAGAAAAGTGAGTCCACATAGTGTCCCAAAGTCAGAGCAGGATCAAGATCGGGTAATCATTTTAGGTACAGTTGAATTACTTGTGCTATCCTCTGCATGGTAAACCCTCAGGTAGTGCCTTACTCTCAGGTAAGTGAGTCCCCAGTGTGTTTCAGAATCAGAGCAAGGTCAAGAGAGGGGAAGCAAGGTAGATGGAGCTGAACTCTCCATGCTAGCCTCTACACGGCCCACCCTCAGTAAGTAACTTACTTTCCAGGAATTGAGTCCCTAAAGTGTCCCAGAATCAGAGCGGGATCAAGAGGGGGTATTTATTGAAGATATAGTGAATTCTCCATGCTAGCCTCTGCATGGTCCACCCTCAGTATGTACCTTACTCTCAGGGAGGTGAGTCCCAAGTGTGTCCCAGCATCATAGCAGAATCAATAGAGTGTAATCATTGCAATTATAGTAAATTTTCCATGCTAGCCTCTGCATGGTCCATCCTCAGGATGTACATTGCTCAGGGAAGTGAGTCCCCAGTGTGTCCCAGAGTCAGTGCGGGACCAAGAGAGGGTAATCAGTGTAAATTTTTTGAATTCACTAGGCTAGCCTTTGCACGTTCCACCATCAGTAAGAACCATACTCTCAGGGACATGATTCCCCATGGTTTCCCAAAGTGAGAGCGAGATCAAGAGAATGTAATCATTATAGATGTAGCTTAATTTCCCATGCTAGCCTCTCCATAGTTCACCCTCAGTAAGTATTTATTTTCAGGGAAATAAGTCCCCACTCTATTCCAGAGTAATAGCAGGATAAAGAGAGAAATTATTGTAATATACTGAATTTACCGAGCTAGCTGCTGCAAGGACCACCATCACTAAGCACCTTAATCTCAGAGAGGTGAGTCCACTGTGTGTCCAAGAGTCTGATTGAGACCAAGAGAGGGTAATCATAGTAGATATACTGAATCCCTGTGCTAACCTCTGCATTGTCCACCCTCAGTATGTACCTTACTCTCAGGGAAGTGAGTCCACATATTGTCCCAGAGTCACAGCGGGATCAATAATGGGTAATCATTGTAGAAACAGCTGAATTCACCATGCTAGTGTCTCCATGGTCCACCATCAGTAAGTACCTTACTCTCAGTGAAATAAGTCCCCAGTGTGTTCCAGAGGCAGTGTGGGATAAAGACAGAAATTATTGTAATATAGTCAATTTTCCATGCTTTCCACTGCAAGGTCCACCCTCAGTAAGTACCTTACTCTCAGGATAGTGAGTCCACAGAGTGTTCCAGAGTCAGAGCCAGATCAAGAAAGGGTAATCATTGTAGATACATCTGAATTCACCGTTCTAATGACTCCATTGCCCACCCTCAGTAAGTAACTTACTCTCAGAGAAGAGAGTCCCCATTGTGTCCAGATTCAAATCAGGATCAATAAAGGGTAATCATTGTAAATATAATGACCTCCACATGCTAGACTCTGCATGGTCCACCATCAGTAAGTACCTTACTCTCAGAAGAGTGAGCCCCCGTGGGTCCCAGAGTCAAACCAAGATCAAGAGAGTGTACTCATTGTAGATATAGTGAATTCCCCATTCTAGCCTCTCTATGTTCCATTCTCAGAAAGTACCTTAATCTCAGGGAGGTGAGTTTCCAGAGTTTCCAGGGTCAGAGCGGAATCAAAAGAGGGTAATCATTGTAGATATAGTGAATTCACCGTGCTAGCCTCTGCATGGTCCATGCTCTGTAAGTACTTTACTCTCAGGGAACTGAGTCCCCAGTGTGTTTCAGAGTCACTGGGCAATCAAGAGAGGTAGTCATTGTGTATAGAGTGAATTCCCCATGCTAGCCTCTGCATGGTCCACCCTCAGGAAGTACTCTGCTTTCAGAAGAATGTGTCCCCAGTATGTCCCAGTGTTATTGCGGGATCAAGAGAAGTAATCATTGTAGATGTAGCTGAATTTCCCATGCTAAACTCTGCATGGTCCATACTCAGTTAGTACCTTATTCTCACGAAAGAGAGTCCCCAGTGTGTCCTAGATTAAGAGAAAGATCAAGAGAGGGTAATCATTGTAAATATAGTGAATTCCCCATGCTAGTCTCAGCATGGTTGACCCTCGGGATGAACCTTACTCTCAGGAAAGTGAGTCCCCAGTGTTTTCCAGAGACAGAGTGTGATCATGAGTGGGTAATCATGGTAGATGTAGCTGAATTCCCCATGCAAGCATCTGCATGGTCCATGCTCAGTAAGTACCTTATTCTCAGGGAATTGAATCTGCAGTGTGTCCCAGAGTCAGAGCGGAATCAAGGGAGGGTAGTCATTGTAGATATAGTAAATTCCCCATGGTACCCTCTGCATGGTTACACCCTCAGTAAGTACCTTGCTTTCAGAAAAGTGAGTCACTAGTGTGTCTCTGAGTCTGAGCGGGCTCAAGAGAGGTAATCATTGTAGATGTACCTATGTAACTCCCTAAGCTAGCCTCTGCATATTCCACCCTCAGTAAGTACCTTACTTTCAGGGAAGTGAGTCCACTGGGTGTCCTGAAGTAAGAGTGAAATCAAGAGAGAGTAATCTTTGTAGGTAGACCTGAATTCCTTGTGCTAGCCTCTGCATGGTCCACCCTCTGTAAGTACCTTACTCTCAGAAAAGTGAGTCCCTAGAGTGTCCAGAGTCAGGGCAAGATCAAGAGAGGGTAATCATTATAGCTACAGCTGAATTACTTGTGCTAGCCTCTGCATGGTCCACCCTCATTAATACCTTACTCTCAGAAAAGTGAGTCCCTAAAGTGTCCCAGATTCAGAGCGGGATCAAGAGAGGGTAACTATTGTAGATACAGCTGAATTTCATGTGAGCCTCTGCTAGGTCCACCCTCAGTAACTACCTTACTCTCAGGCTAGTGAGTCCCCAGTGTGTCCCAGAGTCAGAGTGGGATTAGGAGAGGGTAATCATTGAAGATATAGTGAATTCACCATGCTAGCCTCTGCATGGTCTACTCGAGGAAGTACCTTACTCTCAGGAAAGTGAGTCCCCATTGTGTCCCAGAGTCAGAGCGGGATCAAGAAAGGGGAATCATTTTAGATGTAGCTGAATTCCCCATGCTAGTTTCTGCATGGTCCACCCTCAGTATGTACCTTACTATCAGAGAGGTGAGTCCCAGTGTGTCCCAGCATCAGAACAGAATCAAAAGAGTGTAATCATTGTAAATATAGTGAATTCCCCAAGCGAGCTTCTGCTTGGTCCACCCTCTGATTGTACCTTACGCTCAGGGAAGTGATTTCTGCAGTGTTTTTCAGAGTGAGTGCGAGATCAAGAGAGTGTAATAGTTGTAGATGTAGCTGAATTCACTGTGCCAGTGTCCCCATGGTCCACCCTCAGTAAGTGCCTTACTATCAGAGTAGTAAATCCCCAGTGTGTACAGAGTTAGAGCATAATTAATAGAGGGTAATCATTGAAAATATAGTAAATTCCACATGGTAGCCTCTGCATGGTCCACCCTCAGGATGTACCTTACTCTCATGAAAATGAGTCTCCAGTGTGTCCCAGAGTCACTGTGGAATCAAAAGAAGATAATCATTGTAGATATAGTGAATTCCCCATGTTAGCCTATGCATGTTCCATCCTAAAAAAGGACCTTGCTTTCAAAAATGTGATTCCCAAGTATGTTTAAGAGTCAGAGTAGGATCAAGAGAGGTAATCATTGTAGATGTAGCTGAATACCTTATGTTTGCCTCTGCATGGCCCACCCTCAGTAAGTACCTTATTCTCAGAGAAGTGAGTCCCCAGTGTGTCCTCAAGTCAGGCAGGATAAAGAGAGAGTAATGATTGTAGATATAGTGAATTCCCAATGCTAGACTCTGCATGGTCCACCCACAGTAAGTATCTTACTCTCAGAGAAGTGAGTCCCCAGTTTGTTCAAAGTCAAAGTGGGATCAATAGAGGGTAATCATTGTAAATATAGTGAATTCCCCATGCAAGCCTCTGCATGCTCCACCAGAGTCAGAGTGTGATCACGAGTGGGTAATCATTGTAGATGTAGCTGAATTCCCCTTGCTGGCCTTTGCATGGTCCACCTTCAGTAAGTACCTTATTCTCAGGGAAGTGAGTCCCCAGTGTGTCCCAGAATCAGAGTGTGATCATGAGTGGGAAATCATTGAAGATGAATCTGAATTCCCCATGCAAACCTCTGCATGGTCCAACCTCAGTAAGTACCTTACTCTCAGGGAAGTGTGTCCACAGTGTTTCACAGAGTCAGAGCAGAATAAAGAGAAAGTAATCATTGTTGATATAGTGAATTCTCCATGCTAGCCTCTGCATGGTCCATGCTCATTAAGTACCTTACTCTCAGGGAACTGAGTTTCCAGTGTGTCCCAGATTCAGAGTGGAATCAAGGAAGGGTAATCATTGTAGATATAGTGAATTCCCCATGCTAGCCTCTGCATGGTTACACCCTCCATAAGTTCCTTGCTTTTAGAAAAGTGAGTCACCTGTGTGTCTCTTAGTCAGAGTGAGATCAAGAGTGGTAATCATTGTAGATGTAGCTGAATTCCCCATGCTGGCCTCTGCATAGTCCACCCTATAAATTAAATTACCTTTTTTTCAAGGAAGTGAGTCCCCAGTGTGTCCCAGAATCAAAGCAGGATAAAGAGAGAGTAATAATTGTAGATAGAGTGAAGTCCCCATGCTTGCTTCTGCATGGTCCACCCTCCATTAGTATATTAATTTCAGGGAGGTGAGTCTCCAATGTGTTCCAGAGTCTGATCGTGATCAAGAGTGGGTAATCATTGTAGATGTAGCTGAATTCCTTATGCTAGCCTCTGCAAGTTCTACCTCAGTAAGTACTGTACTCTCAGAAAGGTGAGTCCCCATTGTGTCCCAGAGTCAGAACGTGATCAAGAGAGGGTAATCATTGTAGATAGAGTGAATTCCCTGTGTTAGCCTCTGCATTGTCCATCCTCAGTAAGTACCTTACTTTCAGGGAGGTGAGTCCCCAATGTGTCCCAAAAGCAGAGCAACATCAAGAAAGGTTAATCATTGTTGATGTAACTAAATTCCAAATGGTAGCCTCTGCATGGTCCACCCTCAATAAGTACCTTACTTTCAGGAAAGTGAGTCCCCAGTGTGTCCCAGAGTCAGAGCAAAATCAAGGTAGGGTAATCATTGTAGATGTAACTGTATTCCCCAGGCTACCTTCTGCAGGGTCCACCCCAAGTAAGTACCTTACTCTCAGGGTAGTGATTCCCCAGTATTTCCCAGAGGGAGAGTGAGATCAAGAGTGAGTAATCAGGCCCTGGCCGGTTGGCTCAGTGGTAGAGCATCGGCCTGGCGTGCAGAAGTCCCGGGTTCGATTCCCAGCCAGGGCACACAGGAGAAGCACCCATCTGCTTCTCCACCCCCCCTCTCCTTCCTCTCTGTCTCTCTCTTCCCCTCCTGCAGCCGAGGCTCCATTGGAGCAAAGATGGCCCGGGCACTGGGGATGGCTCCTCGGCCTCTGCCTCAGGTGCTAGAGTGGTTCTGGTTGCAACAGAGTGATGCCCCAGAGGGGCAAAGCATTGCCCCCTGGTGGGCGTGCCAGGTGGATCCTGGTCAGGCCATGCAGGAGTCTGTCTGTCACTCCCTATTTCCAGCTTCAGAAAAATACAGAAAAAAAAGTGAGTAATCATGGTAGATGTAGCTGAATTACCTGTGCTAGCCTTTCCATTTTCCACCCTCAGTAAGTACCTTACTCTCAGGGAATTAAGTCCTCAGTGTGTTCCAGAGTCAGAGCGGGAACCAGAGAGGACAATTATTGTAGATATACTGAATTTTCCGTGCTAGCTTGTGCAAGGTACACCCTCAGTAAGTACCTTATTTTCAGGGAGGTGAGTCCCCAGTGTGTCCAAGAGTTAGAGCAGGAAAAAGAGAGGGTAATCATTGTAGATATTCTGAATTCACATTCTAACCTCTGCATAGTCCACACTCAGTATGTACCTTTATCTGGGAAGTGAGTTTACAGAGTGTCCCAGAGTCTCAGCTGGATCAAGAAAGAAAAATCATTCTAGATACAGCTGAATTCACTGTGCGAGCATCTCCAGGGTGCACCCTCAGTAAGTATCTTACTCTCAGAGAAGAGAGTCTCTAGAGTGTCCAGAGTCAAAGCGGGATCAATAGAGGGTAATCATTGTAAATATAGTGAATTCCCCAAGCTAGCCTCTGCATGTTCCACCCTCAGGATATCACTTACTCTGAGGAAAGTGAGGCCCCAGTGTGTCCAGAGAGGACAATTATTGTAGATATACTGAATTTTCCGTGCATTGTAGATATAGTGAATTCCCCATTCTAGCTTCTGTATGTTCCATCCTCAGAAAGTGCCTTAATCTCAGGGAGGTGAGTTTCCAGAGTGTCAATAGTCAGAGCAGGATCAAGAGAGGGTAATCATTGTAGATATAGTGAATTCACTGTGCTACCCTCTGCATGGTCCACCTTCAGTAAGTACCTTACTTTCAGAAAAGTTAGTCCACAGTGTGTCCCGAAGACAAAGTGAGATCAAGAGAGGTTAATCATTGTAGGTAGAGCTGAATTCCTTGTGCTAGCCTTTGCATAGTCCACCCTTAGTAAGTACCTTACTCTCAGAAAAGTGAGTCCCTAGAGTGTCCCAGTGTCAGAGCGAGATCAAGAAAGGGTAATTATTGTAGATACAGCTGAATTCCTTGTGCTAGCCTTTGCATGGTACACCCTCAGTAAGTACTTTACTCTCAGGGTAGTGAGTCCCCAGTGTGTCCTAGAGTAAGAGTGGGATTAAGAGATGGTAATCATTGAAGATATAGTGAATTCACTGTGAAGCCTCTGCATGGTCCACTCGAGGTAGTACCATACTCTCAGGAAAGTGATTCCCCAGTGTGTCCCAGAGCCAGAGCTAGATTAAGAGAGGGGAATAATTGTAAATGTAGCTGAATTCTCAATGCTAGCCTTTGCATGGTTCACCCTCAGTAAGTACCTTACTTTCAGGGAAGTGAGTCCCCAGAGTGTCTCAGATTCAGAGTGGGATCAAGAGAGGGTATTCATTGTAGATATAGTAAACTTCCCGAGCAAGCCTCTGCGTGGTCCACCCTCAGTATGTACTTTATTCTCGGAAAGGTGAGTCCCCACTGTGTCCCAGTGTCAGAGCAGGATCTATAAAGTGTAATCATTGAAAATAAAGTGAATTCCCTATGCGAGCTTCTGTATGGTCCACCCTCAGGATATACCTTACTCTCAGGGAATTGAGTCCCCAGTGTGTCCCAGAGTTAGAGCGGGATCAAGAGGGTATAATCATTGTAGATGGAACCGAATTCTTCATGGTGCCTCTGCAGGGTCCACCCTTAGTAAGTACCATACTCTCAGGGAGGTTAGTCCCCAGTGTGTCCAGAGTCAGAGCGGGACCAAAAGAGGGTAATCATTGTAGATATACTGAATCTCCATGCTAACCTCTGCATGTTACACAATCAGTAAGTACCTTACTCTCACGTAAGTGAGTCCACATCGTGTCCCAAAGTCAGAGCAGGATCAAGAATAGGTAATCATTGCAGATACAGCTGAATTCACCATGCTAGTATCTCCATGGTCCACCCTAAGTAAGTACTTTACTCTTAGAGAAGTGAGTCCACACTGTGTCTAGAGTCAGAGCAAGATCTATAGAGGGTAATCATTGTAAATATAGTGAATTTTCAATTCTAGCCTCTGCATGGTCCACCCTCAGAATGTACCTTACTCTCAGGGAAGTCAGTACCTAGTGTGTCCCTGAGTCAGAGCATGATCAAAAGTGGGTAATCATTGTAGATGTAGCTAAATTCTGCATGTTATCCTCTGCATGGTCCACCCTCAGTAAGTACATTACTCTCAGAAAGGTGAGTCCCCAGTGTGTCCAAGAGTCAGACCGAGATCAAGAGAGGGTAATCATTTTAGATATATTAAATTTTCCGTGCTAGCCTCTGCATGGTTTATCCTCAGTAAATACTTTAATCTTAGTGAGTTGGGCTTCCAGATTTTCCAGTGTAAAGTGCAGGATCAAGAGAGGGAAATCAGATACCAACCCAAGAAGACCTAGAAATAACACAACTGAAAACTGGAGACAGACAACACCAAGCCTAGACTCAACCAACTCTACAAATAAAAAAAGGAGGATGAGAAGACAAAGGAGTGTAATCCAAACAAAACCACAAGAGACACCATCGAGAGATGAACTGAGTGATATGGAAATAATCAAACTTCCATATGCGGAGTTCAAAATAATGATTGTAAGGATGCTTAGGGAACTTAGAACAACAATGGAGGGGCAGTTTGAAAACCTAAATAAAGAAATAGCAAGTATAAAAAAGAATCAGATGGAGACAACAAATACAATATCAGAAACAAAGACCACAATGGAAAGAATTAAAAACAGGATGGACACAGCTGAGGATCGAATCAGCAAGTTGGAGGACAACTGGAATGAAGAAATGAAAGCGGAGAAGAAAAGAGAAAAGAGACTGAAAAAGTCAGAGGAAACACTTAGAGAGCTCTGTGACAACATGAAGAGAAATAACATCCGCATCATAGGGGTTCCTGAAGAAGAAGAAAAAGAACAAGGGATAGAGACTTTGTTCAATCATATCATAACTGAAAACTTCCCTAAATTAATGCAAGAGAAACTCTCACAAGTCCAAGAAGCACAGAGAACTCCATTAAAGAGAAACCCAAAGAAACCTACACCAAGACACATCATAATTAAAATACCAAAGCTAAGCGATAAAGAGAAAATATTAAAAGATGCAAGAGAAAAAAAAGTTATCACCTACAAAGGAGCCCTCATAAAAATGACATCCGACTTCTCAACAGAAACACTTGAGGCCAGAAGGGAATGGCAAGAAATATTCAAAGTAATGCAGAACAAGAACCTACAACCAAGACTACTTTATCCAGCAAGGCTATCATTTAAAATCGAAGGAGAAATAAAAAGCTTCCCAAACAAAAAACAACTCAAGGAATTCATTACAACCAAACCAACGCTGCAAGAAATGTTAAGGGGCCTGTTGTAAACAGATCAAAGTTGGAAAAGAATAAACCAAAAAGGAATACAACTTTAAAGAAGAAAATGGCAATAAACAACTACATATCAATAATAACTTTAAATGTAAACAGATTAAATGATCCAATCAAAAGACATAGGGTAGCTGCATGGATAAGAAAACAGGACCCATACATAGGTTGTCTACAGGAGACACAACTTAGAACAAAAGACACACATAAATTGAAGGTAAAAGGATGGAAAAAAACATTTCATGTGAACGGAAATGAAAAAAAAGCTGGGGTAGCAATACCTATATCAGACAAATTGGACTTTAAAACAAAGGATATAGTAAGAGATAAAGAAGGCCATTACATAATGATAAAGGGAGTAATCCAACAGGAAGATATATCTATTATAAATATCTATGCACCTAATATAGGAGCACCCAAATATACAAAACAGACTTTGATGTATTTAAAGGGCGAGATCAACAGCAATACTATAATAGTAGGGAATTTCAATACCCCACTAACAACACTAGATAGATCCTCAAGAAAGAAAATTAACAAAGAAACAGCAGACTTATTAAAAACACTAGATCAACTCGATTTAATAGATATCTTCAGATCCTTTAAACCTAAAGCAGCAGAATATAAATTCTTTTAAAGAGCTCATGGTACATTCTCTAGGATAGACCACATGTTAGGGCACAAAAGTGCTCTCAACAAATTTAAGAAGACTGAAATTATATCAAGCACTTTCTCCGATCACAATGGCATGAAACTAGAAATGAATCACAGCAGAAAAGCTCAAAAATTCTCAAACACATGGAAACTAAATAGCAGGTTGTTAAATAATGAATGGATTAAGAATGAGATAAAAAAAGAAATAAAAAAATTCCTAGAAATGAATGACAATGAGCATACAACAACTCAAAATTTATAGGACACAGCGAAAGCAGTGCTGAGAAGGAAGTTCATAGCACTACAGGCACACCTTCAGAAGCTAGAAAAAGCTCAAATAAACAACTTAACCCTGCATCTAAAAGAATTAAAAAAAGAACAGCAAGTAAAGTCCAAATGTAGTAAAAGGAAGGAAATAATAAAAATCAGAGCAGAAATAAATGACATAGAGGCTAAAGAAACAATACAGAAGATCAATGAAACTAGGAGCTGGTCCTTTGAAAAGGTAAACAAGATTGATGAACCTTTAACTAGACTCACCAAGAAAAAGAGAGAGGGACCCAAATAAATAAAATTAGAAATGAGAGAGGAAAAATAACAACTGACATAACAGAAATACAAAATATTATAAGAAAATACTATGAAGAACTGTATGCCAAAAAACTAGACAACCTAGATGAAATGGACAAATTCCTTGAAACATACAATCTTCCAAAAATCAATCTGGAAGAATCAGAAAACCTAAACAGACCGATTACTAAAAAGGAGATTGAAACAGTTATCAAAAAACTCCCAACAAAGAAAAGTCCAGGGCCCGATGGCTTCAGAATGGAATTCTACCAAATATTCAAAGAAGAACTAACTCCTATCCTTCTCAAACTATTTCAAAAAATTCAAGAGGAAGGAAGATTTCCAAGCTCCTTTTATGAGGTGAGCATAATTCTGATTCCAAAACCAGGTAAAGACAACACAAAGAAAGAAAATTATAGGCCAATATCTCTGATGAATATAGATGCTAAAATCTTCAACAAAATACTAGAAACCGGATCCAACAATATATGGAAAAAATCATACACCATGATCAAGTGGGATTTATTCTGGGGAGGCAAGGCTGGTACAATATTCATAAACCAATCAATGTGATTCATCACATAAACAAAAAGAAGGAGAAAAACCATATGATAATTTCAATAGATGCAGAAAAAGCATTTGATAAAATCCAGCACCCATTCATGATCAAAACTCTCAGCAACGTGGGAATACAGGGAACATACCTCAACATGATAAAAGCCATCTATGAGAAACCCACAGCCAACATCATACTCAATGGGCAAAAATTAAAAGCAATACCCTTAAGATCAGGAACAAGGCAGGGGTGCCCCCTTTCACCACTCTTATTTAACATGGTCCTGGAAGTCCTAGCCACAGCAATCAGACAAGGAGAAGAAATAAAAGGAATTCAAGTGGGAAAAGGAGAAGTAAAACTATCATTATTTGCAGATGATATGATATTGTATATAGAAAACCCTAAAGTCTCAGTCAAAAAGCTGCTGGACCTGATAAATAAATTGAGCAAAGTGGCAGGATATAAAATCAATACTCAGAAATCAGAAACATTTTTATACACCAACAATGAACAGTCAGAAAAAGAAATTAAGGAAACAATCCCC
The DNA here is from genome assembly GCF_036850765.1 of Saccopteryx bilineata. Classification (NCBI taxonomy): domain Eukaryota; kingdom Metazoa; phylum Chordata; class Mammalia; order Chiroptera; family Emballonuridae; genus Saccopteryx; species Saccopteryx bilineata. The sequence continues at coordinate 199,807,857 of NC_089493.1, read as the reverse complement.
TTCACAATTACAACCAAAAAATAAAGTACCTAGGAATAAACTTAACCCAGGAGACTAAAGACTTGTACTCGGAAAATTACAAAGCATTGATAAAAGAAATCAAGGAAGATACTAACAAGTGGAAGCATATACCGTGCTCATGGTTAGGAAGAATAAACATCATTAAAATGTCTATATTACCCAAAGCCATCTATAAATTCAATGCAATACCAATTAAAATACCAATGACATACTTCAAAGATATAGAACACATATTCCAAAAATTTATATAGAACCAAAAGAGGACACAAATAGCCTCAGCAATCTTAAAAAAGAAGAATAAAGTGGGAGGTATCACACTTCCTGATATCAAGTTATACTACAAGGCCATTGTACTCAAAACAGCCTGGTACTGGCATAAGAACAGGCATATAGATCAATGGAACAGAACAGAGAACCCAGAAATAAACCCACAGTTCTATGGACAACTGATATTTGACAAAGGAAGTAAGGAAATACAATGGAGTAAAGACAGCCTCTTTAACAAATGGTGTTGGGAAAATTGGACAGCTACCTGCAAAAAAATGAAACTAGATCACCAGCTTACACCACTCACAAAAATAAACTCAAAATGGATAAAAGACTTAAACATAGGCCGTGAAACCATAAGCATCTTAGAAGAAAACATAGGCAGTAAGCTCTCCGACATCTCTCGGAGCAATATATTTGCTGATTTATCTCCACGGGGAAGTGAAATAAAAGACAGGATAAACATTTGGGACTATATCAAACTTAAAAAGCTTTTGCACAGCTAAAGACAACAAGAACAGAATAAAAAGTCAAACTACACAATGGTAGAACATATTTGACAATACGTCTGATAAGGGGTTAATAACCAAAATTTATAAAGAATCGTAAATCTCAACACCAGGAAGACAAACAATCCAATCCAAAAATGGGCAAAAGAGATGAATAGACACTTCTCCAAAGAGGACATACAAATGGCCAACAGGCATATGAAAAAATGCTCAACATCTCTAATCATTAGAGATATGCAAATTAAAACCACAATGAGATATCACCTCACCCCAGTCAGAATGGCGCTCATCAACAAAACAACACAGAATAAGTGCTGGCGAGGATGTGGAGAAAAGGGAACCCTCCTGCACTGCTGGTGGGAATGCAGACTGGTGCAGCCACTGTGAAAAACAGTATGGCGATTCCTCAAAAAACTGAAAATCGAACTGCCTTTTGACCCAGCTATCCCACTTTTAGGAATATACCCCAAGGACACCATAGAACGGCTCGAAAAGGAGAAATGCACCCGCATGTTTGTGGCAGCATTGTTCACAATAGCGAAGATCTGGAAACAACCCAAGTGTTCGTTAGAGGACGAGTGGATTAAAAAGCTTTGGTACATATATACTATGGAGTACTACTCAGCCATAAGAAATGATGACATCGGATGCTTTACAATAACATGGATGGACCTTGATAGCATTATACGGAGTGAAATGTTGGGAGCCGATCCACAACTGCTGGCTAACTAGGTTACAGCAGGAGAAGATCCACAACTGCTGGCTGACAAGGTCACAGCAGGAGAAGACCTACAACTGCTGGCTGACATGGTCACAGCAGAAGAAGACCCACAACTGCTGGCTGACAAGGTCACAGCAGAAGAAGATCAAAAACTGCTGATTGACAAATCACAGCAGAGAAGACCAATGGCTGCGGGGTGACAAAGTCACTGCAGTGAAGACCAATGGCTGTGGGGTGACAAAGTCACCACAAAGGATAGGCACAATTATACTTCCCCCTTTGACTTTTTGAATTAATTTGGCCTTATATCTCCCCTTTTCTGGGTGTGTGCTATTATTTGTGGCACAGGGATAATAGTACCGCACTTTCCCTGTAGATTCATAGTGATTTCTTTGGAAATGAGACAGAGGGTGTGAGTTCCACAAAAAAACCTGTAAGCCCCTTGAACTGGGCTCATAGACATAAGAGGCTGGCTATAATATCCCTAGTAAAGGGTTAAGTTTGTAGGAGAATTCCTTCTTAATCATGTTAAAAAGAATAAATTGTGACTTAGAAGGCAGTGGCTGTGCACAGAGCACCCTTGGCCTTCACTTAACATTTTTTCCTCCCTAGCCTTTTCATGTGATAAGTAGAGAAACATTCCTTTCTTCCTGCTTATTTGATCTGCAAATAGTGGTATATTCTGAGATGAATAGAGTCAGAACTTAACTAGTGTTTAAATAAAATGTAGGAAGTAATAACAGTTAATGTCTTGTGTTGCTGCTGGGCTATCTTGCAAGTGCACTCTGCATATCTTTGGGTGAAAGCTATTCTTAAATGTTATGTTAATTTCTTTAGAGGCAAGCCTTTCAGAATCTTGTAGGACACTGCATAAACTCAAGGCCATTTACCTGAGCAAGCGGTGGTCCATTGTTAATCGTCTGCTAAATCTCTCTCTGCCCCTTAACTCACAACAGACTAATACTTTAAAAGCTTTTACAGATGTTGTTATTCAAGTTATTTTGAATGATTTGATACCTAATTTGTGACTCATAGATGTAAATTAACTGTTATCCGGAAACATGCAAACATAGTAAAACAAAAGCAATAATTAACACCATGTGATTGTAACTCAGTGTGCCTGTATAAAAAGGGAGCTATACTAGCATTAAGCAGAGATGCCTGGCAGTAAATGCTAACCAGAGAATAAAGAGAAAGAAAAGAATTCGGCTCTCTCACTCCATTTTCGCCAACGCTGTCTTCTCCTGTGGGACCCCTGGATCTCCCCCCGGGGCTGGACCCCGGCAGTGAAATAAGTAAATCAGAAAAAAAAACACAACTAAGAACTACATGAATCCATACATAGAAGGGACATGAAAATGAGATTCAGAGACATGAACAAGAATATGATGGCAACAGGGGTGGGGGGGTGTGGGTTGGGGGGAGGGGGGATAGGGTGAAAAAGGAGAGAGGGGTTGAGGAGGGGAGGGGCACAAAGAAAACCAGATAGAAGGTGACAGAAGACAATTTAACTTTGGGGGAGGGGTATACAGCACAATCCAATGTCAAAATAATCTAGAGATGTTTTATCTCAATGTATGTTCCCTGATTTATCAATGTCACTGCATTAAATTTAAAAAATAAATTAGAAAAAGAGAGGGAAATCATTGTAGGTATATTGAATTCCTTGTGCTAGCCTCTGCATGGTCTTTTTCAGTAAGTACCTTACACTCAGAAAGGTGAGTACCCAGTGTGTCTCAGAATCAGAGAAACATCAAGAAAGGGTAATCATTGTAGATATAGCTGATTTCCTCATGCTAGCCTCTGCATGGTCCACCCTCAGTAAGTACCTTACTTTCAGGGAAGTGAGTCCCCAGTGTGTCCCAGAATCAAAGCTGGGTCAAAAGAGCTTAATCATTGTAGATGTAGCTGAATTCTCCATGCTATCATTTGCATGGTCCAAAATCAGTAAGTTCCTTACTCGCTGGGTAGTGATTCTTCAGTGTGTCCCAGAATCAGAGTGGTATCAAGAGAGGGTAATCATTTTAGATGTAGCTGAATTCTCCATACTGGCCTGTGCATGGTCCACCTTCAGTAAGTACCTTCTTCTCAGGGACATGAGTCCCCAGTGTGTCCCAGAGTCAGAGCAGTATCAAGAGAGAGTAATGATTGTAGATATAGTGAATACCCTATGCTAGCCTCTGCATGGCCCACCCTCATTAAGTACGTTTCACTAAGTAAAATGATTCCCTAGAGTGTCCCAGATTCAGAGCGGGATCAAGAGAGGGTAAGCATTGTAGATATAGTGAATTCCCCGTGCTATCCTCTGCATGGTCTACCTTAAGTAAATAACTTACTCTCAGGGAGGTGAGTCCACAAAGTGATTCAGAGTCAGAGCGGGATCAAGAAAAAAAATGCATTGTACATATACCTGAATTTTCCATGCTAACCTCTGCATGAAACACCAATAGTAAGTGCCTACCTTTAGAAAAAGAGTCCCCATTGTGTCCCAGAGTCAGGGTGGGATCAAGAGATGGTAATCTTTGTAGATAATGTGAATTCTCCATGAGAACCTCTGCATGGTCCACCCTCAGTAAGTACCTTACTCTTAAGGAAATGTGTCTCCAGAGTGTGCCAGAATCAAAACGGTATCAAGGGAGGGTAATCATTATAAATGTAGGTAAATTTTCCATGCTAGCCTCTGCATGATTCACCCTCAGTAAGTATCTTAGTCTCAGGGAATTAAGTATCCAGTGTGTCCCAGATTGAGAGTAATATTAAGAGAGGGTAATCATTGTAGATGTAGTTGAATTCCCCATGCTAGCCTCTGCATGGTCCACACTACGTAAGTACCTTATTCTCAGGGAAGTGAATCCCCAGTGTGTCTCAGAATAAGAACGGGATCAAGAGAGGATAATCATTGTAGATGTAGCTGAATTCCCAGTTCAGGCTTTTGCCTGATTCACCTTAAGTAAGTAACTTACTCTCGGGAAAGTGAGTCCTTAGTGGGTCCCAGTGTCAGAGTGGGATCAAGAGAGGGTAATCATTGTAGATATAGCTGAATTCCCCATTCTAGCCTTTCCATAATCCACCCTCAGTAACTACCTTATTTCAGGGAAGTGAGTCCCAAAGTGTCCCAGAGTCAGACCTGGATAAAGAGACGGTATTCATTGTAGATATAGTGAATTCCCCTTGCTAGAATCAGCATGGTCCACCCTCAGAATGTACCGTACTCTCAGAGAAGTGAGTCCTCACTGTGTTCCAACTTCAGAGCACGATCAAATGTGGGTAACCATTGTTTATATAGTGCATTCGCCATGCTAGCCTCAGCACAATAAAACCACAGTAAGTACCTTACTCACAGGGAAGTGAGTCCGCAGTGTGTCCCAGAGTCAGAGCGTGATCAATAGAGGGAAATTATTGTAAATGTAGCTGAATTTTCCATGATAGCCTCTGCATGCTCCATCCTTTGTAAGTACCTCACTTTAAGGGAATTGAGTATCCAGAGGGTCCGATTCAGAGCAGAATCAAGAGAAAGTATTCATTGTAGATATAGTGAAAACCTTGTGCTTCCCTCTGCGTGGATCATCCACAGTATGTACCTTACTCTCAGAAAGGTGAGTCACCAGTGTGTCCCAGAGTCAGAGCATAATCTAGATACAGTAAGCATTGTAGATATAGTGATTCCCCATGGTAGCCTCTGCATGGTAATCCCTCTATTCATACCTTACTCTCAGAAAAGTGAGTCTTCAGTGTATCCCAGAGTCAGATCGGGATCAAGAGTCAGTAATCATTGTAGATGTAGATAAATTACCCATGCTATCCTCTAAATCATCCACCCTCATTAAGTACCTTACTCTCAGGAAAGTAAGTCCCCAATGTGTCCCAGAGTAAGAGCAGAATAAAGAGAGGGTTATCATTGTAGATATAGTGAATTCCTCATGCTAGCCTCTGCATTGTCCACCCTCAGTAAGTACCTAACTCTCAGGGAGATGAGTCCCCACTGTGTCCCAGAGACAGAGCGGGACCAAGAGAGGGTAATTATTGTAGATATACTGAATTCCCCATGCTAACTTCTGCATTTTCCACCCTCAGTAAGAACCTTACTTTAAGTGAAGTGAGTCTCCAGAGTGTCCCAGTGTCTGAGCAGGTTCAAGAGAGGGTATTCATTGTAAATATAGTGAGTTATCCATGCTAGCCTCTGCATGGAAAACCCACATTAAGTACCTTACTCTCAAAAAATTGAGTTTTCAGTGTATCCCATAATCAGAGCGAGATATTGTAGATATAGTGAATTCCCCATGCTAGCCTCTGCATGGTCCACCATCAGCAAGTACCTTACTCTCATGGAGGTGAGTCCCCAGTGTGTTCCAGTGTCAGAGTGGGACCAAGAGAGGGTAAACTTTGTAGGTATAATGAATTCCCTGTTGCTAGCCTCTTCATGTTCAACCCTCAGTAAGATTTTTACTCTCAGGAAAGTGAGTCCTCAGAGTGTCCCAGAGTCAGAGTGGGATCAAGAAAGGGTAATCATTGTAGATATAGTGAATTCCCTATGCAACCCTTTGTAGGGTCAACCCTCAGTATGTACATTACTCTAAGGGAAGTGACTCACTAGTGTGTGCCAGAGTAAGAGCTGGTAAAGATGGTAATGATTGTAGATGTAGGTGAATTCCCCATGCTAGCCTCTGCATGGTCCACCCTCAGTAAGTACTATACTCTCTGGGATGTGAGTCCACAGTGTGCCAAAGTGAGAGCAAGTCAAGAGAGAGTTATAATTTTAGATGTAGCTGAATTCCCCATGCTAGCCTTTGCATTGTCCACACTCAATAATTACCTTACTCTCAGGGAAGTGATTCCTAAATGTGTTCCAGAGACAAAGCGGGATCAAGAGAGGGTAATCATTGTAGATGTAGCTGAATTTCCCATGCTGGCCTCTGCATGGTTCACCCTAAGTAAGTACCTTACTCTCATGGAAGTGAGTTTCCAGAGTGTCCCATGGTCAATGCGGAATCAAAAGAGGGTAATCATTGTAGATATACTGAATTCTTTGTTCTAACCTCTGCACGGTCCACCATCAGTAAGTACCTTACTCTCAGAGAAGTGAGTCACCAGTGTTTCTCAGTGTCAGAGTGGGATCAAAAGAGAGTAATCATTGCAGATATAGTAAAGTCCCCATGCTAGCCTCTTCATGGTCTACCATCAGTAAGTACGTTACTCTCAAGGAGGTGAGTCCCCAGTGTTTCCCTGAATCAAGGCAGGATCAAGAGAGGGTAATCATGGTAGATACAGCTGAATTCCTTGTGTTAGCCCCTGCATTGTCCACCCTCAGTAAGTAACTTACTCTCAGGGTAGTGAGTTTCCAGTGTGTCCCAGAGTCAGAGTGGGATCAATAGAGTGTAATTATTGAAGATATAGTGATATTATTGTGCTAGTGTCTGCATGGTTCTCCCTCAGGTAGTACGTTACTCTCAAGGAAGTGAGTCCCCATTGTATCCCAGAGTCAGAACAGGATCAAGAGTGGCTAATCAATGTAAATGGTGCTGAATTCCCCATGCTAACCTCTGCATGGTTCACTCTCAAAAAGTACCTTTCTTTAAGGAAAATGAGTCCAAAGAGTGTCCCAGATTCAGAGCGGGATCAAGAGAGGGTATTCATTGTAGATATGACATCGCATGGTCCACCCTCAGTATGTACCTTACCCTCAGGGAGGTGAGTCCTTAGTGTGTCTCAAATTCAGAGCATGATCAAGAGAGGGTAACCAATGTAGTTATAGTGAATTCCCCATGCTGGTCTCTGCATGGTAAACCCTCTGTTAGTACCTTTCTCTCAGGGAATTGAGTCCCCAGTGTGTCACAGAATCAGAGCGGGATAAAGAGAAGGTAATAATTGTAGATATAGTTAATTCACTGTACTAACCTCTGCAATGCCCACCCTCAATAGTACCTTACTCTTAGGGCCGTGAGTCCCAAGTGTGTCCCAGAGATAGAGCAGGACCAAGAGAAGGTAACCATTGTAGATTTACTGAATTTCCCATGGTAGCCTCTGCATGGTCCACCCTCAGTAAGTACCTTACTCTCAGGAAAGAGAGTCCCCAGTGTGTCCCAGATTAAGAGCAAGATCAAGAGAGGGTAATTTTTTTAGGTATAGTGAATACCCAGTGCTAGACTCTGCATGGTCCACCCTCTGTAAGTATATTACTCTCATGAAAATGAGTCCCCAGTGTGTCCAAGAGTGAGAGCAAGATCAAGAAATGGTGATCATTGTAGAAGTAGCTGAATTCCCTATGCAAGCCTCTGCATAGTCCATATGCAGTAAGTACCTTACTCTCAGAGAGATGAGTTCCCAGTGTGTCCCAGGGTCAGAGCAAGATCAAGAGAGGGTAATTGTTGTAGATGTTGCTGAATTCCCTGAGCTTGTTTTTTCAGGGTCCAACTTCAGTAAGTACATTACACTCAATGAAGTGAGTTTCCAGTGTGTCCCTGAGTCAGAGCGAGATCAAGAGAGGGAATCATTGTAGATGTAGCTGAATTACTTATGCTAGCCTCTGAATCATCCACCATCAGTAAGTACCTTACTCTCATGGAATTGAGTTCCCAGAGTGTCCCAGAGTAAGAGCGATATCAAGAGAATATAAACATTGTAGATAGAGTGAATTCCTCATGTTAGCCTCAGCATAGTCCACCCTCAATAAATACCTTACTCTCAGGGAGGTGAGTACTTAGGGTGTCCCAGAGTCAGAGCATGATCAAAACAGGCTAATCATTGTAGATGTAGCTGAGTTCCCCATGTTAGCCTTTGCATGGTCCACCCTGAGTAAGTACCTCTCAGAGAAGTGAGTTCCAGTGTGTCTCAGATCCAGCGCCGGATCAAATGATGGTAATCATTGTAAATATAGTGAATTCCTTGGGCTAGCCTCTGCATGGTCCATCCTCAGTAGGTACCATAATCTCAAGGATGTGAGTCTCCATTGTGTCCCAGTGTCAGTGCGAGATCTAGAGAGAGTAATCATTTTATATATAGTGAATTCCCCATGCTAGCCTCTTCATGGTCCGCCCTCAGTAAGTACCTTACTCTCAAGAAAGTGAGTCTTCAGTGTGACCCAGGGTCAGAGTGGAATAAAAAGAGTGTAATCATTGAAGATTTAGCTGAATTCTCCATGCTAGCCCTGCATGGTCTACCCTCAGTAAGTACTTTACTCTCAAGAAGGTGAGACCCCAGTGTGTCCAGGAATCAGAGCAGGAACAAGAGAGTGTAATCATTGTAGAATACAGAATATTCACACTAACCTCTCTGCATGGTACACCCTCAGTATGTACCTTACTCTCTGGGAAGTGAGTCCACAGAGTTTCCCAGAGTCAGAGAGGGATGAAGAAAGGGTAATCATGGTAGATGTAGCTGAAATTCCCATGCAGCCTCTGCAGTGTCCACCCTCAGTAAGTACCTTACTCTCAGGGAAGAGTCCCCAGTGTGTGCCAGATTAATGGCAAGATCAAGAGAGGGTAATTTTTGTGGGTATAGTGAATTCCCCATGCAAGCCTCGGCATGGTCAGCATTCCATAAGTACATTACTCTCAGGGAATTTAGTCCATAGTGTGTCCAAGATCGAGAGCAAGTTCAAGAGAGTGTAATCATTGTAGAAGTAGCTAAATTCCCCATGATAACATTTGTATGGTCCGACTGCAGTAAGTACCTTTTTTTTTGTATTTTTCTGAAGCTATAAATGGGGAGAGACAGTCAGACAGACTCCCGCATGCGCCCGACCAAGATGTACCTGGCACGCCCACCAGGGGCGATGCTCTGCCCACCAGGAGGTGATGCTCTGCCCCTCCTGGGCGTTGCTCTGCCGTGACCAGAGCTACTCTAGCGCCTGGGGCAGAGGCCAAGGAGCCATCCTCAGCGCCCAGGCCATCTTTGCTCCAATGGAGCCTCGGCTGCGGGAGGGGAAGGGAGAGACAGAGAGGAAGGAGAGGGGGGGGTGGAGAAGCAGATGGGCACTTCTCCTGTGTGCCCTGGCTGGGAATCAAACCTGGGACTTCTGCACACCAGGCCGACGCTCTACCACTGAGCCAACCGGCCAGGGCCTGCAGTAAGTACCTTACTCTCAGAGAGGTGAGTCGCCAGTGTGTCCCAGAGTCAGAGCAGGATCAAGAGAGGGTAATCATTGTAGATATAGTAAAATCCCCATGCAAGCCTCTGCATTGTCCACCTTCAGTAAGTAACTTACTCTCATGGAATTGAGTCCACAAAGTGTCCCAATGTCAGAGAATGATCAAGAGTGGGTAATCATTGTAAATGAAGCTGAATTCACCATGCTAGCCTCTGTTTGGTCTATCCTCAGTAAGTACCTTACTCTCAGAAACGTGAGTCCAAAGTGTGTCCCAGTGTCAGACTGGGCTGAAGAGTGTGTAGTCATTGTAGATATAGTGAATTCCCCATGCTAGCCTCTGCATGGTCCATCCTCAGTAAGTAAGTTGATCTCAGAGAGGTGAGTCTCCAAAGTGTCCAGAGTCAGAGTGGATATCAAGAGAGGGTAATCATTGTAGTTATAGTGAATTTCTCATGCTAGCCTCTGAATGGTCCACAATCATTAAGTACATTACTCTCAGGGAGGTGAGTCCCCAGTGTGTCACAGAGTCAGCAAGATCAAAAAAGGGAAATCATTGTAGATGTAGCGTAATTCCTCATGCAAGCCTCTGCATTGTCCACCCTAAGTAAGTACCTTATTCTCAGGAAAGAGAGTCCCCAATGTGTCCTAGATTAAGAGCAATATCAAGAGAAGGTAATTTTTGTAAGTTTAGTGAATTCCTCGTGCTAACCTCTGCATGGTCCACCCTCAGTTAGTACCTTACTCTCGGGTAGGTGTGTTTCAGTGTGTCCCAGAGTCAAAGTGGGATCCAAAGAATGTTATCATTTTAGATGTAGCTAAATTCACGATGTTAGCCTCAGCATGGTTGACCCTCATTAAGTACCTTACTCTAAGAGTTGAGTCCCCAATGTGTCCCAGATTCATAGCAGGACCAAGATAGGGTAATCATTGTAGATACAGCTGAACTCCTTGTGCTAGCTCTGTATTGTCAACCCTCAGTTAGTACCTTACTCTCAGTAAAGTGAGTCCCTAGAGTGTCCCAGATTAAGAGCATTTTTAAGAAAGGGTAATTATTGAAGATATAGTGAATTCATTGTGATAGCCTCTGCATGGTCCACCCTCAGGAAATACCTTACTCTCAGGGAAGTGAGTTCCTGTGTGTCCCAGAGTGAGAGCTGCATCACAAGGGTGTAATCATTGTAAATATAGTGAATGCCCCATGCAAGCCTCTGCATAGTCCACCTTAGCAAGTACCTTCCTCTCAGGAAAGCGATTGCCCAGTGTGTCCCAGATCAGAACGGGATCAAGAGTGGGTAATTATTGTAAATGTAGCTGAATTTCACATGCTAACCTCTGCATCGTCTACCCTCAGTAATACCTTACTCTCAGGTATGTGAGTTGTCAGTGTGTCCCAGAATCAAACCGGGATCAAGAGAGGGTAATCATTGTAGATATAGTGAATTTACTGTGGTAGCCTCTGCATGGTTCACCCTCAGTAAGAAACTTAATATCAGTGAGGTGAATCCCCAGAGTGTCCTAGAGTCAGAGCGGGATCAAGAGTGGGTAATTATTGTAAATGTATCTGAATTTTACATGCTAACCTCTGCATCAACTACCCTCAGTAATACCTTACTATCAGGTATGTGAGTCTTCAGTGTGTCCCAGAATCAAACCAGGATCAAGAGAGTAATCATTTTAGATATAGTGAATTTTCCACACTAGCCTCTGCATGGTCCACCCTCAGTAGGTACCGTAATCTCTAAAATGTGAATTTCCAGTGTGTCCCAGAGTCAGAGCAGGACCAAGAAAGAGTAATCATTTTATATATAGTATATTCCCTATACTAGCCTCTGCATCGTCGACCCTCATTCAGTACCTTACTCTCAGGGTAGTGAGTCCACAGTGTGTCCAAGAGTCAGAGCGGGATCAAGAGAGGGTAATCATTGAACATATACTGATTTTACTGTGCAAACCTCTGTATGGTCCACACTCAGGAAGTACCTTAATCTCAGGGAAGTGAGTCCGCAGTGTGTCCCAGACTGAGAGCAGATCAAGAGAGGGGAATCATTGTAGATGTAGCTGAATTTCTTATCCTAGCTTCTGCATGGTGCACCCTCAGTAAGTATTTTACTCTCAGAAAGGTGAGTCCCTGTGTGTCCCAGAATCAGACCAGTATCAAGAGAGGGCAGTCATTGTAGATATAGTGAATTCTCTGTGCTAGCCTCTGCATGTTCCATCCTCAGTAAGTACCTTAATTTCAGGCAGGTGAGAACCCAGAGGGTCCAGAATCAGAGCGGGATGAAAAGAGGGTAATCATTGTAGATATAGTGAATTCTCCATGCTCGCCTTTGCAGGGTCCACCCTCAGTAAGTACCTTACTCTCAGGGAAGAGATACCACAGTGTTTACTAGAGTGAGAACGAGATCAAAAGAGTGTAATCATTGTAGATGTAGCTGAATTACTTGTGCTAGCTTCTGAATGGTCCACCATCAGTAAATACCTTACTCTAAGGGAAGTAAGTCCCAGTGTGTCCCAGAGTCAGAGTGGAAAAAAAAAGAGAGAAATCATGGTAGACATAGTGAATTTTCCGTGCAAACCTCTGCATGGTCCATCCTCAGCAAGTACCTTACTCTCAGGAAAGTGAGTCCCCATTGTTTCACAAAGTGAGAGCATGACCACAAGAAGGTAATCATTGTTGATGTAGCTGAATTCCCCATGTTAGCTTCTGCATGGTCCACCCTCAGTATGTAACTTACTCTCGGGGAAGTGTTTCCACAGTGTGTCCCAGATTCAGAGCGAAATCAAGAGTGGGTAATCATTGTAGATATAGTGAATTCCCTATGACAGCCTCCGCATGACCCGCCATCACTATGTACCTTACTCTCAATTAAGTGTGTCCACAGTGTGTCCCAGAGTCAGAGTGGGATCAAGGAAGATAATCATTGTAGATATAGTGAATTCCCCGTGCTAGCCTCTGCAAAGTCCACCCTCAGCAATACGTTACTCTCATGGAGGTGAGTCTCCAGTGTGTCCCAAAGTCAGAGCAGGATCAAGAGAGGATAATCATTGTAGATAGAGCAGAAATCCATGTGCTAGCCTTTGCATGGTCCACCCTCAGTAAGTACCTTACTCTCAAGGAAGTGAGTCCCCAGTGTGTTCCAAAGTAAGAGCCAGATCGAGAGAGGGTAATCATTGTAAATGTAGCTGAATTCCCGATGCTAGCCATTGCATGGTCCACAATCTGTAAGTACTTTACTCGGAGGGTGTGTCCCAGAGTCAGAGCAGGATCAAGACAGTGTAATGATTGTAGATATATTGAAATTCTGTGCTAGCCTCAGCATGGTCCACAACTAGTATGTACCTTACTCTCAGGGATGTGAGTCCCAAGTGTGTCCCAAAGGCAGAGCGGGATCAAGACAGGGGAATCATTGTGGGTTTTTTTATTAAATTTAATGCAGTGACATTGATAAATCAGGGTACATATGTTGAGAGAAAATATCTCTAGATTATTTTGACATTTGATTGTGCTGTATACCCCTCCCCCAAGGTCAAATTGTCTTCTGTCACCTTCTATCTGGTTTTCTTTGTGCCACACCCCTTCCCTAACACCCCTCTCCTTCTTCACCCCATTCCCCACCCCTGTTGCCATCACATTCTTGTTCATGTCTCTGAGTCTCATTTTTATGTCCCTTCTATGTATGGATTCACCTTAGTTTTTTTTTTTTTTCTGATTTACATATTTCACTCCGTATAATGTTGTCAAGGTCCATCCATGTTATTGTAAGTGATCCGATGTCATCATTTCTTATGGCTGAGTAGTATTCCATAGAATATATGTACCAAAGCTTTTTAATCCACTCGTCCTCTGATGGACACTTGGGTTGTTTCCAGATCTTCGCTATTGTGAACAATGCTGCCACAAACATGCGGGTGCATTTCTCATTTTCGAGCAGTTCTATGGTGTCCTTGGGGTATATTCCTAAAAGTGGGATAGCTAGGTCAAAAGGCAGTTCGATTTTCAGTTTTTTGAGGAATCGCCATACTGTTTTTCACAGTGGCTGCACCAGTCTGCATTCCCACCAGCAGTGCAGTAGGGTTCCCTTTTCTCCACATCCTCGCCAGCACTTATTCTGTGTTGTTTTGTTGATGAGCGCCATTCTGACTGGGGTGAGGTGATATCTCATTGTGGTTTTAATTTGCATTTCTCTAATGATTAGTGATGTTGAGCATTTTTTCATATAACTATTGGCCATTTGTATGTCCTCTTTGGAGAAGTGTCTATTCATCTCTTTTGCCCATTTTTGGATTGGGTTGTTTGTCTTCCTGGTGTTGAGTTTTACAAGTTCTTTATAAATTTTGGTTATTAACTCCTTATCAGACGTATTGTCAAATATGTTCTCCCATTGTGTAGTTTGTCTTTTTATTCTGTTCTTGTTGTCTTTAGCTCTGCAAAAGCTTTTTAGTTTGATATAGTCTCATTTGTTTATCCTGTCTTTTATTTCACTTCCCCGTGGAGATAAATCAGCAAATATATTGCTCCGAGAGATGTCGGAGAGCTTACTGCCTATGTTTTCTTCTAAGATGCTTATGGTTTCACGGCCTATGTTTAAGTCTTTTATCCATTTTGAGTTTATTTTTGTGAGTGGTGTAAGCTGGTGATCTAGTTTCATTTTTTTGCAGGTAGCTGTCCAATTTTCCCAACACCGTTTGTTAAAGAGGCTGTCTTTACTCCATTGTATTTCCTTACTTCCTTTGTCAAATATCAGTTGTCCATAGAACTGTGGGTTTATTTCTGGGTTCTCTGTTCTGTTCCATTGATCTATATGCCTGTTCTTATGCCAGTACCAGGCTGTTTTGAGTACAATGGCCTTGTAGTATAACTTGATATCAGGAAGTGTGATACCTCCCACTTTATTCTTCTTTTTTAAGATTGCTGAGGCTATTTGTGTCCTCTTTTGGTTCTATATAAATTTTTGGAATATGTGTTCTATATCTTTGAAGTATGTCATTGGTATTTTAATTGGTATTGCATTGAATTTATAGATGGCTTTGGGTAATATAGACATTTTAATGATGTTTATTCTTCCTAACCATGAGCATGGTATATGCTTCCACTTGTTAGTATCTTCCTTGATTTCTTTTATCAATGCTTTGTAATTTTCCGAGTACAAGTCTTTAGTCTCCTTGGTTAAGTTTACTCCTAAGTACTTTATTTTTTTGGTTGTAATTGTGAAGGGGATTGTTTCCTTAATTTCTCTTTCTGACTGTTCATTGTTGGTGTATAAAAATGCTTCTGATTTCTGAGTATTGACTTTATATCCTGCCACTTTGCTGAAGTTATTTATCAGGTCCAGTAGTTTTTTGACTGAGACTTTAGGGTTTTCTATATACAATATCATATCATCTGCAAATAATGATAGTTTTACTTCTTCTTTTCCAACTTGAATGCCTTTCATTTCTTCTTGTTGTCTGATTGCTGTGGCTAGGATTTCCAGGACTATGTTAAATAAGAGTGGTGAAAGGGGGCACCCCTGCCTTGTTCCTGATCTTAAGGGTATTGCTTTTAATTTTTTCCCATTGAGTATGATGTTGGCTGTGGGTTTCTCATAGATGGCTTTTATCATGTTGAGGTATGTTCCCTGTATTCCCACTTTGCTGAGAGTTTTGATCATGAATGAGTGCTGGATTTTATCAAATGCGTTTTCTGCATCTATTAAAATTATCATATGGTTTTTCTCATTCTTTTTGTTTATATGATGAATCACATTGATTGATTTACGAATATTGTACCAGCCTTGCCTCCCCAGAATAAATCCCACTTGATCATGGTGTATAATTTTTCCATATATTGTTGGATCCGGTTTGCTAATATTTTGTTGAGGATTTTAGCATCTATATTCATCAGAGATATTGGCCTATAATTTTCTTTCTTTGTGTTGTCTTTGCCTGATTTTGGAATCAGAATTATGCTCGCCTCATAAAAGGAGCTTGGAAGTCTTCCTTCCTCTTGAATTTTTTGAAATAGTTTGAGAAGGATAGGAGTTAGTTCTTCTTTGAATATTTGGTAGAATTCCGTTGTGAAGCCATCGGGCCCCAGACTTTTTTTTGTTGGGAGTTTTTTGATAACTGTTTCGATCTCATTTTGTGTAATCGGTCTGTTTAGGTTTTCTGATTCTTCCAGATTGATTTTTGGAGAATTGTATGTTTCAAGGAAATTGTCCATTTCATCCAGGTTGTCTAGTTTTTTGCCATAGAGTTCTTCATAGTATTTTCTTACAATATTTTGTATTTCTGTTGTGTCAGTTGTTATTTCTCCTCTCTCATTTCTAATTTTATTTATTTGAGTTCTCTCTCTCTTTTTCTTGGTGAGTCTACTTAAAGGTTCATCAATCTTGTTTACCTTTTCAAAGAACCAGCTCCTAGTTTCATTGATCCTCTGTATTGTTTCTTTAGCCTCTATGTCATTTATTTCTGCTCTGATCTTTATTATTTTCTTCCTTCTACTACGTTTGGGCTTTACTTGCTGTTCTTTTTCTAATTCTTTTAGATGCAGGGTTAAGTTGTTTATTTGAGCTTTTTCTAGCTTCTGAAGGTGTGCCTGTAGTGCTATGAACTTCCGTCTCAGCACTGCTTTTGCTGTGTCCCATAAATTTTGAGTTGTTGTATGCTCATTGTCATTTGTTTCTAGGAATTTTTTTATTTTTTCTTTGATCTCATTCTTAATCCATTCATTATTTAACACCCTGCTATTTAGTTTCCATGTTTTTGAGTATCTTTGAGCTTTTCTGCTGTGATTCATTTCTAGTTTCATGCCGTTGTGATCGGAGAAAGTGCTTGATATGATTTCAGTCTTCTTAAATTTGTTGAGAGCACTTTTGTGCCCTAACATGTGGTCTATCCTAGAGAATGTATCATGAGCACTTGAAAAGAATGTATATTCTGCTGCTTTAGGGTGAAAGGTTCTGAAGATATCTATTAAATCTATTTGATCTAGTGTTTCCAATAAGTCTGCTGTTTCTTTGTTAATTTTCTTTCTTGAGGATCTATCTAGTGATGTTAGTGGGGAATTGAAATCCCCTAGTATTATAATATTGCTGTTGATCTCGCCCTTTAAATACATCAAAGTCTGTTTTGTATATTTGGGTGCTCCTATATTAGGTGCATAGATATTTATAATAGTTATATCTTCCTGTTGGATTACTCCCTTTATCATTATGTAGTGGCCTTCTTTATCTCTTACTATATCCTTTGTTTTAAAGTCCAATTTGTCTGATATAAGTATTGCTACCCCAGCTTTTTTTTCATTTCCATTTGCATGAAACATTTTTTTCCATCCCTTTATCTTCAATCTGTGTGTGTCTTTTGTTCTAAGGTGTGTCTCTTGTAGACAACATATGTATGGGTCCTGTTTTCTTATCCACACAGCTACCCTATGTCTTTTGATTGGATCATTTAATCCATTTACATTTAAGGTTATTATTGATATGTAGTTGTTTATTGCCATTTTCTTCTTTAAAGGTGTATTTCTTTTTTTTTTCTGTATTCTTTTCCCACTTTATCTGTTTACACCAGGCCCCTTAATATTTCCTGCAGCATTGGTTTGGTTGTAATGAATTCCTTGAGTTGTTTTTTGTCTGGGAAGCTTTTTATTTCTCCTTCAATTTTAAATGATAGCCTTGCTGGATAAAGTAGTCTTGGTTGTAGGTTCTTGTTCTGCATTACTTTAAATATTTCTTGCCATTCCCTCTGGCCTCAAGTGTTTCTGTTGAGAAGTCGGATGTCATCCTTATGGGGGCTCCTTTGTAGGTGATAACTTTTTTTTCTCTTGCAGCTTTTAATATTTTCTCTTTATCACTTAGCTTTGGTGTTTTAATTATGATGTGTCTTGGTGTAGGTTTCTTTGGGTTTCTCTTTAATGGAGTTCTCTGTGCTTCTTGGACTTGTGAGAGTTTCTCTTGCATTAATTTAGGAAAGTTTTCAGTTATGATATGATCGAACAAAGTCTCTATCCCTTGTTCTTTTTCTTCTTCAGGAACCCCTATGATGTGGATGTTATTTCTCTTCATGTTGTCACAGAGCTCTCTAAGTGTTTCCTCTGACTTTTTGAGTCACTTTTCTCAAAAAGAGACTTTTCTTCTCTGCTTTCATGCCTTCATTCCAGTTGTCCTCCAACTTGCTGATTCGATCCTCAGCTGTATCCATCCTGTTTTTAATTCCTTCCATTGTGGTCTTCATTTCTGATATCGTATTTGTCATCTCTGACTGATTCTTTTTTAATATTTCAATATCTGTTTTTATACTTGCTATTTCTTTATTTAGGTTTTCAAATTGCCCCTCCATTGTTGTTCTAAGATCCCTAAGCATCCTTACAATCATTATTTTGAACTCTGCATCTGGAAGTTTGATTATTTCCATATCTCTCAGCTCATCTCTCAAAGGTTTGTCTTGTGGTTTCATTCGGGTTGCACTCCTTTGTCTTCTCATAATGCTGTTTTATTTGTAGAGTTGGTTGAGTTTAGGCTTGGTGTTGTCTGCCTCCAGTTTTCAGTTGTGTTATTTCTAGGTCTTCTTGGGTTGGTATTGGCTATTATTTGTAATCCACTTTCGGATTTGGGCAGCTTTGAAGTCTTGATTTGTTTGTTTTCTTAACAAGTGATAGTCTTGTTAACTGATCTCAACAGGGGGCTTCCTTGAAACTGTAACCAGGGATGCTGTGGGTGTAAGCTGAGACGCTGAAGGTCTCTTCCACCAACTAATCTCACTGGGGGCAGGTTTTTTCCTCAGCTTCAGTAGGGGGAGGTGTATCTCAGATATCCATGGAGACCTGAGTTACTGCCCCTCCTCCCCACTTCTTCTTTTCAGCTGTGTCTTGTTGCACTGATTGGAGCTGGATAGATGTCCGGAGATCTCTGATCCGGAAGCACTTCAGCTCTGTTTTGTGAAAGTTTCAGTCCCTCCCCCAGCTATGGCTGCCTCCAGAACAAATGAGTCAGCTTTTTTATTTCGTTTCTTGCATACCTTAGCCCCTCACAGTCTGTCCCTCTCCTTGTCCTTTCCACTTGGGAGATAAGCTGGTCTTTTCAACCCACCTTGCTCCCTGGTCGCCAGGTAAGTGGCTGTGAGCAGTAGTTTCTGCTCTTTTTCCTCTGTGAAATCCTCTCTGGGCTCTCAGCCTCACCCCCCCCCCCCGCCGTTCTTGTAAACAGAGTAGATTCAGGCACTCCTTACCAGGATTATTGTGGCTTCATCTTTGCTCCTTGGTTTTTGAGAGCTGTTCTTGCAGTTCAATGTTGGCTTTTCATGCTGATTTTTCCCAAATTTATTTGTATTCCAGTTTGGTGTTGAGAGCTGGGCATCTGTGCATCCGCCTGTGCTGGTCACTCTCCATCCCTCGGCCTCACTGGGCATCAACTTCCTTGCAGAAAAATGGGGCGGATGGCGACCAGTTCTAATCCTTACACCGGTGGTTCTATTTTCCTGCTCTAGCCTGGCTCTCCCCCCTGCAACGGGCCACTGCCTGCGCTGTGGCCGGGGCTTCCCGTCGCATATTCCAAGCAGTGGCTCTCAGCGCCACTCTGATGCTCCGGTGTGCTCGCGAGCGGCGCTTTTTTCAGACCTGTTCCGGGAGCGAGCTGAGTGCTTGCAGGAACTGAAATTACTATACAAAGAGTAGAGGTGGCATGCAGAAGCCGAGCAGAGACCGCCGGGCTGCAGTCACCTCTGCTGTGCACAGAGCCAAATTGGAGGTGGGAGTTCAGGTGCCTGACTGCACAACCATCAGGCCCGGCGTGCAGCCTTCTGTCCACGCAGGGCAGTGCAGCGGGGCCTGAGCATCCGAGCAAGGGGAGGAGGTGGCAGCCATGGAGGAGGTGGTGGCAGCAGCAGCAGCAACAGCGGCGGCGGGACGTGGAGCTCCACCCCCCCTGTATGGAAATTTGTATTGTTGGTTCAGAAATCATTTTCCTTGCAATTCTGCAATAAGAATACATTTTTTATAATAAAAAATGATGTTAAAATTTAACATACTTTTTAAATCATAGCACATCCTATTTTACAATACACAAAATAGAGATATATAAAAGAAGTTAAGCTCTGGCTGGTAGGCACAGTGCTAGAGTGTCGGCCTCGCATGCAAAAGTCCCTGGTTTGTTTCCTGGCTAAGGCACACAGGAGAATCGAGCACCTGCTTCTCCACCTCTCACCCTCTTCTTCCTCTCTGTCTTTCCCTTCCCCTCCCTCAGCAGAAGCTCCATTAATGGAAAGATAACTAGGGCGCTGGAGATGGCTCCTTGGCTTCTGCCTCAAGCGCAAGAATGGATCTGGTCGCAAAAGGTCTATGACCAGGGGTTGAAGAGCATCAGCCCCTGGTGGGCAGAACATCGCCCCCTGGTGGGCGTGCCCAGTGGAACTCGGTCGGTCACATGCTGGAGTCAGTCTGATTGTCTCTCCAGTTTCCAGCTTCAAAAAAATAGAGAACAAGAAGAAGTTAAAAAGACAGAAGTTAAAAGCGTAAAAATGGAAGTCATTGAGTGAATGTACATGAGTTTCTAGCACAGTGCCTAGTAGATGATGGTCACTTTCAAAGACTTTATGAAAGCATGACTGGAAGAAAAAGAAAAAAAGTAGATGAACCGAGAGATTTTCAGAAAATAAACCACTAAGGATACATAAAATCTTTATGGAAACTGCAAATTAGAATCAAAGTTTATAGACAACGCTGTCTACCAAAATATTTCTTTACACCAGTAATGAGGCATGATTTCCAAGATGCACACGAGGTGTCAGCAGAGAAGCACATGTAACGGAGACCATTATTGTATGTGCTATGGAGCAAGTTCCAGCCAACTTCATAGGATTGAAATGATACCAATATATCTCTTGCTTTCACTACAATTAACATAGAAAGAAGTAGCAAGCAGTAACTAGAATTTATTTATATTTACAAGTTATAAAAGTTTCTTTTAGATAGCCTTAAATTCAACATAGTTAGATAACGCACAACACCAAACGGATGTATTTTTTCAGGTGAACTGATCTGAGCTGTTATTCCTAAGGTGCTCATGAGGTGGAGGCAGGGAAGCGCAGTTGGAAAACATTTACCTCAGATAATCCTGTATGTTCTTTTAAGCAAGTTTCCACTACATCTAACCTTAGAAATGATATAAAGCATGTTTCTTGTTGTCATTACACTTAATATAGTAAACAGTAATAGAAATTAATAAAATTACCTTTTTTGACAGTAAGGAAACTATTCCTAAATAACCCCCTCCTAAAAATCACAATTAAAGTTGCAAAATACCTCAAAATTATTGGAAATAAAAGCTACATAAGAAAAGTAATTGAAAAAAAGGAGTGATGAATATACTTTATTGCAAGAAAACCTTAATTTACATAGCCTTTCTCCCTATATTAAGAACAGGATACTAAATAAAATCCAAAGAAAGTAAAAAAAAAAATGTTCACAGACTGAGCAGGCGATTTTGCAGTGGTTAGAGTAATTGACTGAAATGCGGAGGACACAGGCTTGAGATCCTAAGGGCGCCAGCTTGAGCATGGATTCATGTGGCTTGAGCAAAGCTCAGCAGCTTTTACCCAAAGTCACAGGCTCAAGATAGTGGTCATTCGTTCAGTTGTGGCCCCCGTGTCAAGGCACATATGAGACAGGAGTCACTGAACACGTAAGGGCTCACAATGAAAAACTGATGATTGATCTATGACATGGCCCATAATTAAAAATCTGCCCATTTCTGTCTGTCTGTACCTATCTATCACTCTCTCTGACTCTTTCCCTGTCTCTGTAAAAAAAAAAAAAAGAAAAGAAAAAAAAGAAATGATTACATAGACATTTGCAGGGTGTATACAATATTTCCCTATGTATAAGACTCATCTTTTTTGAAAAATGTGGGGTTAGAAAACTGGGTGCGTCTTATAAAGTGGCTGTAGTATATTTTACTTGCTGTTCCCATTTATTGGCATTTGTTATCATTTTTGTAAAATTTGTGAACCAAAATTAATGTGCATCTAATACAAGGAGGCTTCTTATACATGGGGAAATATGGGACTTTAAGACCTTACCATTTATTTTCTCTTGGGGTGAGATTTTGAAAAATATAATTCATTATTCTATGCAGTTTAAGCTGCAAAAACAACAACGAAAAAGCCATTGTCATTTTTTCTTTTATTTATTTATTCATGTTAGATGCAGGATAAAGTGGGAAAAATACAAACAGATAGTCAGAAACATCAATCTGTTACTGTATGTGCCTTGACGCAGGAGCAAACCTATGACATTAGCGTATAAGTGTGATACATTTACTACTGAGCTCTCTGGTGAGAGCAAGCCATTGTCTTTTGGGGAAAAAATTTTCTAGAAAAAATCAGAGGTAATTAAAAATAAAATGATTATCTAGTCTGCTGTGGTGACAACACCAGAAGACTTTTCTTTGCTCTTTAAATTCAGGTGCATTATCACTATTTCTAATTTTTTAGCACAAAGTGACCCCTTTCCTATCATGCACTTTCTCTCTTAATGTGGCAGCAGTCCAGACTGAGAGACCTCCTAAGCCTTGGACATCAGAATTTATCTGAGCATTGATCACCACATACAAGCTGGGTTCTTTTGCTCACAGAACACCTCCCAGGGTCTTTGTTTCATAACTTCTATATTTTCTCAGTTTTACATCTGTAAACATGCATTGCTGATAAACTGAGACTTATGTCTCAGCTCAGCCTTCAGAGAAACTGAAATATTGAACCTCACCACAATAAATCCTAACTGACACCAAAAAATATTGCAATGCCAAATTCAGTGCTTGTTAAACTTATAATTATTTTATTTATGTATATTTTTTTCTTTCTGTTTATCCCATGACAGTTTAGTATTCATAAAGACAGAAAGTGAGTCTGTCTCATTCACTATAGGCAACAAATATCGAGCACAGTGCCTGGCACATAATTGAAATACAATAAGTGTTTCCCAAATGAATTAATAAATAATAATTTGCATATATATACAGATATTCACAAATGACAGACACTGTCAATACAGAGAGATATGTTCACGTGCAATGCACATCTATGCACACAGATGTACAAACAATAAATATAGCTGAGTATATATATATAAAGGAATATAATAGGTACACAAAGAATATGGAAAGAAAATGTCTTAATATTAACAGTAGATATATCTGTTTGAAAATTTTTTGATGTTGCTTTTGAGATCATTTTTCTTGACTTCTGCAATAAGAATACATGTTTTAAAATATAAAATCTGTTAAAATTCAACATACTTGTCAAATCAAAGCAAACCTATTTTACAATACATGAAGTAGATGTATATTAAAGAAGTTCAAAAAACAAAATTTAAAAGAGTAGAATGGGAAGTCATTGAGTGCAGGGGCATGAGTTCCTAGAACCCTGCCTGGTATATGATGGGCACTTTCAAAGTCTGTAGGAAAGCATGGCTAGAAGGAAAAAAGAAAAACAAGATGAACTGAGAGATTTTCAGAAAACAAACCACTAAAAATACACAAAAACTTGACAGAAACAGCAAATTGGAATCAACGTTTATAGAGAAAGTTCTCTAACAAAAATATTCCTTTGGACCTGTACTGAGGCATGATTCCCAAGATGCACACGTGATGTCAGAAGGGAAGCATATGTAACAGAGACTGTTATTGTATTGCTATGGAGCAAGTTCCAGCCAACTTCATAGGATGGAAATAATAATGAGTGATTCTCTTGCTTTCACTACAATGAACGTTGAAAGAAGGAACAAGCAGTAACTAGTAATTCCATATATATATATATATATATATATATATATATATATATATATATATATATGTTATAATACTTTACTTTAGTTAGCCTTGCCTTCAACATTGATGGATAATTCACAAAACACAACTGATGTATTTTTCCAGGTGAACTGATCTGAGCTGTTATTCCAAAGGTGCTCATGAGGTGGAGGCAGGGAAGCGCAGTTGGAAAACATTTACCACAGATAATCCTGTATGTCCTTTCAAGCAAGTTTCCACTACCTCTAACCTTAGAAATGATATAAAGCATGTTTCTTGTTGTCATTACACTTAATATAGTAAACAGTAATAGAAAAGAATGAAAAATTCCTTTTCTGAAGGTCAGGAAATCCACTCTTATAAAACCATCCTCTTAAAATCATAATTCAGGTTGCAAAATACCTTAAAATTAATGGAAATAAAAACTACCCAAGAAACCTATGTAAAAATATAGTGATAAATATATTTTAGGGCAAGAAAACCTGAAAATACACAGCTTTTCCACCCATACTGAGAAACACAATACTAAATAAAATTCAGAAAAAGTAAAAAAAAAAAAAATGATCACAGCCTGAACAGGCGATGACGCAGTGGTTAGAGTATTTAACTGGAATGTGCAGGACCCAGGTTTGAGATCCCAAGGGTGCCAGCTTGAACATGGGCTCCTGTGGTTTGAGCAAAGCTCACCAGCATTGTTCCAAGGTCGCTGGCTCGAGCAACTGGTCACTTGATCAGCTGTAGCTCCCTGGTCAACACACATAAGAGACAAGAGTCAATGATCAGGAAAGGGGTCACAAAGAAAAACTGATGATTGATCTGTGTAGTGGCACATAATAAAAAAAAATTTCCATTTCTGTCTGTCTGTCCCTATCTATCCTTCTCTCTGACTCTCTCCCTGTTTTTATAGAAAAAAGAAAAGAAAAAAAGAAATTGTTCACAGAGACATTTGGAGAGTGTACACCATATTTCCCCATGTATAAGACTCATATCTTTTAAAAAATGTGGAGTTAGAAAGTTATCTTTGTTTCATAACTTCTATATTTTCTCAGTTTTATACCTGAGAAAATATAGTGCATATTACACAGTAGTTGTAGTATCTTTTACCTGCATTTTCCATTTACTGAAATTTGTTATCATTTTCTCACAATTTGGGTCCCAAAATTAAGGTGCATCTTATACAGGGAGGTTTCATACACATGGAGAAATAAGGTACTTTACAACATTACCATTTATTTTCTCTTGGGGTGAGATTTTGAAAAACATAATACATTCTTCTATGCAATTTAAGCTGCAAAAACAACAACAACATAGCCATTGTCATTTTTTATTTTATTTATTTATTTATTTTAGAGCCAACATAAAGAGGAAAAAAGACAGGCAGAGAGTCAGAAACATCAATCTTTTCCTGTATATGCCTTGACACAGGAACAAACCTATGACATTAGCATATTGGTGTGATGCTTTAACTACTGAGCTCTCTGGTGAGAGCAAGTCATTGGATTTTGGTGAAAATATTTACTAGAGAAAACCAGAGGTAATTAAAAAATAAAATGATAATCTAATCTGCTGTGGTGACAGCACCTGAAGAATTCTCTTTACCCTTGAATTTCAGGGGCATAATTATTGTTTCCATTTGCTTAGCACAAAGTGACTCCTTTCCTAACATGCACTTTATCTTGTGCCTTTGCAGTAGTCCAGACCGAGAGACCTATGTTTGGACATCAGAATTTCTCTGAGCTTTGGCCACCACATAGAAGTTAGAAAGTATTTCTCACAGAACACCTCGCAGGGTCTTTGTTTCATAACTTCTATATTTTCTCAGTTTTATACCTGAGAACAAGCATTGCTGAAAATCTGAGACTTATGTCTCAGCTCCACCTTCTGAGGAACTGATATACTGAACCTCGCCACAATAAATCATAACTGACACCAAAAATATTGCACTACCAAATTCAGTGCTTCTTAAACTTACTATATTTTTATTTATGTATATATTTTTTCTTTCTGTCTACCCCATGACAGTGTAGTATTTATAAAGACAGAAAGTTAGTCTGTCTCTTTCTCTATAGCCAGCCAGCATTGAGGACAGTGCCTGGCACATAATAGAAATAAAATAAGTGTTTCCAAAATGAATGAATGAATAAATAATCATATGCATACATACACAGATATCCCCAAATGACAGACACTGTCGACACAGAGAAATATGCTCATGTGCAATGCACATCTATACACACAGATGTACACAAACCCAATGTACCTGAGTATATATACATAGAGAAATATAAGAAGTACACAAAGAATATAAAAAGAAAATGTCATAATATTAACAGTTGATATATCTGTATGGAAATTTGTTGTTGTTGTTTCAGAGATCATTTTTCTTGCCATTCTGCAATAAGAATACATTTTTTATAATAAAAAATGATGTTAAAATTTAACATACTTTTTAAATCAAAGCACATCCTATTTTACAATACACGAAATAGATGTATATAAAAGAAGTTAAGCTTTGGCTGGTAGGCACAGTGCTAGAGTGTCGGCCTCGCGTGCAAAAGTCTTGGGTTTGATTCACAGCTACGGCACACAGGAGAAGTGACCACCTGCTTCTTCACCTCTCCCACTCTCCTTTCTCTCTGTCTCTCCCTTCCCTTCCCGCAGCAGGGGCTCTATTAAAGGAAAGATAATTCAGGCGCTGGAGATGGCTCCTTGGCTTCTGCCCCAGGCACAAGAGTGGTTGTGGTCGCAACAGGTCTACGACCCGAGGTTGCAGAACATGGGCCCCTGGTGGGCAGAACATCGCCCCCTGGTGGGCGTGCCAAGTGGTTCTCGGTCGGGCGCATGCGGGAGTCTGTCTGACTGTCCCTCTAGTTTCCAGCTTCAGAAAAATACAACACAAAAAGAAGTTAAAAAGACAGAATTTAAAAGCGTAGTAATGGAAGTCATTGAGTGAATGTACATAAATTTCTAGAACAGTGCATAATATATGATGGTCACTTTCAGACGAGATCGGGCGCATTCAGGGTGGTATGGCCGTAGACAATGATGGTCACTTTCAAAGACTTTATGAAAGCATGACTGGAAGGAAAAGAGAAAAACAAATGAACCGAAAGATTTTCAGAAAATAAACCACTAAGGATACATAAAATCTTTATAGAAACTGCAAATTAGAATCAAAGTTTATAGACAATGCTGTCTACCAAAATATTTCTTTACACCAGTAATGAGGTGTGATTCTCAAGATGCACACGAGGTGTCAGCAGAGAAGCACATGTAATGGAGACCATTGTTGTATGTGCTATGGAGCAAGTTCCTGCCAACTTCATAGAATTGAAACGATACCAATATATTTCTTGCTTTCACTACAATTAACATAGAAAGAATTAGCAAGCAGTAACTAAAATTTATTTATATTTACAAGTTATAAAAGTTTCTTTTAGATAGCCTTAAATTCAACATAGTTAGATAATGTACAACACCCAATGGATGTATTTTTCCAGGTGAACTGATATGAGCTGTTATTCCAAAGGTGCTCATGAGGTGGAGGCAGGGAAGCACAGTTGGAAAACATTTACCAAAGATAATCCTGTATGTTCTTTCAAGCAAGTTTCCACTACATCGAACCTTAGAAATGATATAAAGCATGTTTCTTGTTGTCATTACACTTAATATAGTAAACAGTAATAGAAATTAATAAAATTATTTTTTTGACGGTAAGGAAATTATTCCTAAATAAATCCCCCCCTAAAAATTACAATTCAATTTGCAAAATACCTCAAAATTATTGGAAATAAAAGCTACATAAGAAAAGCTATTGAAAAAAAGGAGTGGTGAATATATTTTATTGCAAGAAAACATTAATATACACAGCCTTTCTCCCTATATTAAGAACAGGATACTAAATAAAATCCAAAGAAAGTAAAAAAAAATGTTCACAGACTGAGCAGGTGATTTTGCAGTGGTTAGAATAATTGACTGAAATGCGGAGGACACAGGATTGAGATCCCAAGGGCGCCAGCTTGAGCGTGGATTCATAGGTTTGAGCAAAGCTCAGCAGCTTTTGCCCTAGGTCGCTGGCTCAAGATAGCGGTCACTCGTTCAGCTCTGGCCCCCGTGTCAAGGCACATATGAGACAGGAATTAGTGAACACGTAAGGGCTCACAATGAAAAACTGATGATTGATCTGTGACATGGCCCATAATTAGCCCATTTCTGTCTGTCTGTCCCTATCTATCCTTCTCTCTGACTCTCTCTCAGTTTTTGTAAAAAAGAAAAAAAAAGTCAAAAAGAAATGTTCAGAGAGTTATTTGGAGAGTGTATACCATATTTTTCCAAGTATAAGACATATCTTTTGAAAAATGTGGAGTTAGAAAACTGGGTGCATCTTATACAGTGGTTGTACTATTTTTTACCTGCATTTCCTGTTTATGGAATTTGTTATCATTTCCTCACAATTTGTGCCCCAATATTAAGATGTGTCTTATATAAGATGTGGCTTAATATTAAGATGTGGCTTATAAGAAGCCAGGGAGGCTTCTTATACATGGGTAAATATGGTACTTTACAACATTACCATTTATTTCAACTTGGGGTGCGATTTTGAAAAACATAATTCATTCTTCTATGCAATTTAAGCTTCAAAAACAACAACAAGAAAGCCATTGTCATTTTTTATTTTATTTATTTATTTATTTTAGAGGCAACATAAAGGGGAAAAAAGACAGACAGAGAGTCAGAAACATCAATCTGTTTCTGTATATGCCTTGACCCAGGAGCAAACCTATGACGTTAGCATACGGGAGTTATAAGTACTAATCTCTTTGGTGAGAGCAAGCCATTGTGTTTTGAGAAAAAAAAATTACTAGAGAAAACCAGAGGTAATTAAAAAATAAAATGATAATCAAATCTGCTGTGGTCACAGCACCTGAAGAATTCTTTTTACTCTTGGATTTCAGAGCCATAATCACTATTTCTATTTGCATAGCACAAAGTGACCCCTTTCCTAACATGCACTTTTTCTTGTGCCTTGGCAGTAGTCCAGACTGAGAGACCTCCTATGCTTTGGAAATCAGAATTTATCTGAGCTTTGGCCACCACATAAATGTTAGGATCTATTTCTCACAGATCACCTCCCAGGGTCTTTGTGTCATAACTTCTATATTTGCTTAGTTTTATACCTGAGCACATGCATTGCTGAATTACTGAGACTTATGTCTCAGCTCTGCCTTCTGAGGAACTGATATAATGAACCTCACCACAATAAATCATAACTGACACCAAAAATATTGCACTACCAATTTTAGTGCTTCTTAAAATTACGATTTTTTTATTTATGTATATATTTTTTCTTTCTGTCTACCCCATGACAGTGTAGTATTCATAAAGACAGAAAGTTAGTCTGTCTCATTCACTATAGAGAGCCAGCGTTGAGGACAGTGTCTGGCACATAATAGAAATACAATAATTGTTTCTTGAATGAACGAATGAATAAATAATCATTTGCATACATACACAGATATCCAGAAATAGCAAACACTGTGGACACAGAGAGATATGCTCATTTGCAATGCACATCTGTGCACACAGATGTACACAAACCCAAAGTACCTGAGTATATATACCTAAAGAAATATAAGAATTACACAAAGAATAGGAAAAGAAAATGTCATAATATTAACAGTTGATATATCTCTATGAAAATTTGTTTTTGTTGTTTTAGAGATCATTTTTTTTGCAATTCTGCAATAAGAATACATTTTTATAATAAAAAAGATTTTAAAATTTAACATACTTTTCAAATCAAAGCACATCCTATTTTTCAATACATGAAGTAGATGTATATAAAAGAAGTTAAGCCATGGCTGGTTGGCACAATGCTAGAGTGTCGGCCTCATTTGCAAAAGTCCCGGGTTTGATTCCCAGCCAGGGTACACAGGAGAAGCAACCACCTCCTTCTCCACCTCTCCCCATCTCATTCCTTTCTGTCTCTCCCTTTCCCCTCCTGCAGCAGAGGCTCCATTAAAGCAAAGATAACCCAAGCACTGGAGATGGCTCCTTTGTTCTTCCCCAGGTGCAATTGTGGCTCTGGTCACAACAGGTCTATGACCGGGGGTTGCAGAGCATCGGCCCCTGGTGGAAAGAACATCGCCCCCTGGTGGGCATGCTGAGTGGATCTCGGTTGGGCGCATGTGGGAGTCTATCTGACTGTCTCTCTAGTTTCCAGCTTCAGAAAAATACAACACAAAAAGAAGTTAAAATGACAGAAATTAAAAGCGTAGAAATGGAAGTCATTGAGTGAATGTACTTGAGTTTCTATCACAGTGCCTAGTATATGATGGACACTTTCAAAGGCTTTATGAATGCATGGTTGAAAGGAAAAGAGAAAAACAAAATGAACCGAGAGATTTTCAGAAAACAAACAACTAAGGACACATAAAATCTTTACAGAAACTGCAAATTACAATCCAAGTTTATAGTCAACACTGTGTACCAAAATATTCCTTTGCACCAGTAATGAGGCATGATTCCCAAGATGCACACGAGGTGTCAGCAGAGAAGGACATGTAACAGAGACCATTATTGTATGTGCTATGTAGCAAGTTCCAGCCAGCTTCAGAGGATAGAAATGATACCAAGTATACCTCTTGCTTTCACTACAATTAACATTGAAAGAAGTAGCAAGCAGTAACTCGAATTTATATTTACAAGTTATAAATGTTTCTTTTAGATAGCCTTAGATTCAACATTGATAGATAATGCAAAACACGCAACAGATGTATTTTTTCAGGTGAACTGATCTGAGCTGTTATTCCAAAGGTGCACATGAGGTGGAGGCAGGGAAGCACACTTGGAAAACATTTACAACAGATAATCCTGTATGTCCTTTCAAGCAAGTTTCAAATACCTCTAACATTAGAAATGATATAAAGCATGTTTCTTGTTGTCATTACACTTAATATAGTAAACAGTAATAGAAATTATCTAAAAATCCCTTTTTTCAAGGTAAGAAAATTCACTCATAGATAACCCCCCCCTCAAAATCACAATTCAAGTTGTAAAAGACCTTAAAATTAATGGAAGTATAAACTACAAAAGGAAACCTATGGAAAAAGTTAGTGATAAATATATTTTAGAACAAGAAAACCTTAAAATACTCAGCCTTTCAACCCATAGTAAGAACCAGGATACTAAATGAAATCCAGAGATAATAAAAGAAAAAAATGTTCACAGCCTGAGTAGGTGATTGCACAGTGGTTAGCCCATTTGACTGGAATGCTGGGAACCCAGGTTTGAGATTCCAAGGGCGCCAGCTTGACCATGGGTTTATATGATTTGAGCAAAGTTCACCAGCTTAAGACCAAGGACACTGGCTCAAGCAATCAGTCACTCAATCAGTTGCAGTCTTCTGGTCAAGTCACATATGAGACAGGAGTCAATGAACATGTAAGGGATCACAACCAAAAACTAAATATTGATATGTAACGTGGCACATAATAAAAAAATCTCCACTTTTTCTCTCTGTCCCTATCTATCCTTGTCTCTGACTCTTACCCTGTTTCTGTAAAAGAAAATAAAGGAAAAAAAAAAGAAATATTCACAGAGACTTTTCGAGTGTGTATACCATATTTCCCCATGTATAAAACTCATCTTGTTTGAAAAAATGTCGGGTTAGAAAACTGTTTGCATCTTATAAAGATGTTGTTGTATTTTTACATGCATTTTCCATTTATTGGCATTTGTTATCATTTTCCCAAACTTTGTGCCCCCAAATTAAAGTGCATCTTATAAAGGCAGGCTTCTTATACATGGGGAAATATGGTACTTTAAGACCTTACCTTTTATTTCTTCTTGGGGTGAGATTTTGAAAAACATAACTCATTCTTCTATGCAATTTAATCTGCAAAAACAACAACAAAAAAGCATTTGTCATCTTTTCTTTTATTTATTTATTCATGTTAGAGACAGGATAAAGGGGGGAAATGACAGACAGATAGTCAGAATCATCAATTTGTTACTGTATGTGCCTTCACCCAGGAGAAAACCTATGACATTAGCATATGGGTGTCATGCTTTAACTAATGAGCTCTCTGGTGAGAGCAAGACATTGTCTTTTTGGATAAAATTTACTAGAGAAAACCAGAGGAAATTAAAAAAAATATGATAATCTGGTCTGCTGTGGTGACCACACCAGAAGACTTTTATTTGTACTTGAAATTGAGGGGCATAATCACTATTACTAATTGTTTAGACAAAATGACCCCTTTGCTAAAATGCACTTTCTTTTCTGCCACAGCAGAAGTCCAGACTAATAGAGCTTCTAAGTTTTTGACATCAGAATTTATCTGAGCATTGTTCACCACATACAAGCAAGGTTCTTTTGCTCACTTAACACCTCCTATATTTTTGTAGTTTTATAACTAAGAACACGCATTGCAGAAAAACCGAGATTGATTTCTCAGCTCTGCCTTCTAAGAAACTGATATACTGCACCTCACCACAATAAATCATAACTGACACCAAAGATATTCCACTACCAAATACAGTGCTTGATAAACTTACGATTATTTTATTTATGTATATTTTTTTTCTTTCTGTCACCCCATGACAGAGTAGTATTCATAAAGACAAAAAGTGAGTCTTTCTCATTCTGTCGAGCAGAGTGCCTGGCACATAATAGAAATACTATAAATGTTTCCTGAATGAATGAATATATATTTATTTGCATAAGGACACAGATATGCACAAATGACAGACACTGTGGACACAGAGAGATATGCTCATTTGCAATGCACATTTATGCACACTGATGTAAACACACCCAATGTGCCAGAGTATATATACATAGAGAAATATAAGAGGTACACAAAAAATATGGGAAAAAAATGTCCTAATTTTAACAGTAGATATATCTGTATAAAAATTTGTTGATGTTCTTGTTTTAGAGATTATATTTTTTGCACTCCTGCAATAAGAATACATTTTTTACAATAAAAAAGCTGTTAAAATTCAACATACCTGTCAAATCAAAGCACATCCTATTTTACAATACACGAAGTAGGTGTATATAAAAGAAGTTAAGCCCTCGCTGGTTGGTTCAGTGGTAGAGCGTCAGCCTCGCATTCAGAAGTCCAGGGTTCGATTCCCGGCCAGGTCATACAGAAGAAGCACCCATCTGCTTCTCCACCTCTCCCCCTCTCCTTCCTCTCTGTCTCTCCCTTCCCCTACAGCAACTGAGGCACCATTGGAGCAAAGAAAACCAGGGCTCCTCAGTGGCTCTGGTCACAACAGAACTATGACCCGGGGTGCAGAGCATCCTCCCCTGGTTGGCAGAGCTTCGCTCCCTGGTGGGCATGCCAAGTGGATCTCGGTCTGGTGCATGTGGGAATCTGTCTGACTGTCTCTCTCATTTCCATCTTCAGAAAAATACAGAAAAAAATAAGTTAAAAAGACAGAAGTTAAAAGTGTAGAAATGGAACTCATTGAGTGCACATACATGAGTTCTTAGCACAGTGCCTGGTATATGATGGGCACTTTCAAACACTCAATGAAAACATCGTTATAAAGAACGGACAAAAACAAGATAAACCGAGACATTTTCAGAGAACAAACCACTAAGGATACATAAAATCTTTACAGAAACTAAAAATTAGAGTCAAAGTTTATAGACAATACTGTCAACCAAAATATTCCTTTGCACTAGTAATGAGGCGTGATCCTCAAGATGCACACGAGGTGTCAGCAGAGAAGCACATGTAACAGAGAACATTATTCTATGTACTATGTAGCAAGTTCGAGCCAAATTCTGAAGATTGAAGTGATACCAAGTATATCTTTGCTTTCACTACAATTAACGTTGAAAGGACTAGCAAGCAGTAACAAGAATTTCCTTATATTTACAAGTTATAAAAGATTCTTTTAGATATTCTTGGATTCAATATTGATAGATAACGCACAACACCCAACTGATGTATTTTTCCAGGTGAACTGATCTGAGCTGTTATTCTAAAGGTGCACACAAGATTGAGGCAGGGAAGCACATTTGAAAAAATTTACCACAGATAATCCTGTATGGTCTTTCAAGGAAGTTTCCACTACCTCTAACCTTAGAAATGATATAAAACATGTTTCTTACTGTCATTACACTTAATATAGTAAGCAGTAATAGAAATTAACCAAAAATTTCTATTTTGATGGTAAGGAAATTATTCCTAAATAACCCCCCCTCAAAATCACAATTCAAGTTGCAAAATACCTTAATATTATTGGAAATAAAATCTACAAGAAGAAACCTATTGAAAAATGTAGTGATGAATATACTTTATGGCAAGAAAACCTTAAAATACACAGCCTTTCTACCTATATTAAGAACCAGGATACTAAACAAAATCCAGAGAAAGTAAAAAATAAAACTGTTCACAGCCTCAGCAGGCAATGGTACAGTGGTTACAGCATTCAACTGGAATGCAGGGAACCCAGTTTTGAGATTCCAGTGTGGCCAGCTTGACCGAGGGCTCATATGATTTGAGCAAAGTTCACCAGCTTAAGCCCAAGGTCACTGGCTCAGGCAATTGGTCACTCGATCAGTTGTAGTCCCTTGGTCAAGTCACATATGAGACAGGAGTCAATGAACATGTAAGGGGTCACAACAAAAAATTGATGATTCATCTGTGACATGGCACATAATAAAAACTCTGTCCATTTCTGTCTGTCCCTATCTATTCCTTTCTCAGATTCTTTCCCAGTCTCTGTAAAAAAAAAAGGAATAAAAAAATGTTCACAGAGAAATTTGGAGGGTGTATACCATATTTCTCCATGTATAAGACTCATCTTTTTTGAAAAATGTTAGGTTAGAAAAATGCGAGTGACTTATACAGTGGCAACCAGTGTACAGCACAGTGCCTGGAACATAATAGAAATAAAATAAGTTTTAATGAAGGACAGAATAAACAGTTATTTGCATGCATACACAAACGAGGTGGCAGCAGAGAAGCACATGTAACAGAGACCATATTTTCTGTGCTATGGAGCAAGTTCCAGCAAACTTCAGATGATTGAAATGATATGAAGTGTATCTCTTGCTTACACTACAGTTAGCATTCAAACAGGTAGCGAAAAGTAACTTGAACTCCCTTATGTTTACAAGTTATGATTGTATCTTTTAGATAGCCTTCGATTCAACATTGATAGATAATGAACACACACCCAACTGCTGTGTTTTTCCAGGTGAACTGCTCTGAGCTGTTATTTCCAAGGTGCACACGAGGTGGCAGCAGGGAAGTGCTCTTGGAAAACATTTTCCACAGTTAATCCTGTATGTTCTTTCAAGCAAGTTTCAACTACCTCTAACCTCAGAAATGATATAAAGCATGTTTCTTGTTGTCAATACACTTAATATACTAAACAATAACAAAAATTAACTAAAATGCTTTTATTTAAGGTAAAGAAATTCACTCCTAAATAACCCCCCTCAAAATCACAATATAAGTTTCAAAATACCTTAAAATTATTGAAAAGAAAAACTACATAAGAAAATCTATGAAAAAATGTAGTGATGAATATGTTTTAGAGTAGTGAACCTTAAAATACACAGCCTTTTTACCCATACTAAGAAACAGGATACTAAATAAAATCCAGAGAATGTAAAAGATCAAAATGTTCACAGACTGACAAGGCAGTGGCACAGTGGGTAGAGCATTTGACTGGAATCCACAGTACCCAGATTTGAGATCCCTAATTCGCCAGCTTGAGCGTGGGCTCATCTCGTTTTAGCAAAGCTCAACAGCTTGATCCCAATGTCGCTGGCTTGAGCAAGGGGTCACTCGGTCAGCTGTAGCCCCCGGGTCAAGGCACATATGAGAGAGCAGTCAACTAAGGTGTCCATACATGAAAAATAATGATTGATCTGTGACCTGGCACATAATAAAAAAGTTTCTCCATTCCTGTCTGTCTGTCACTATCTGTCCCTCTCTCTCACTCTCTCTATGACTCTGGGAAAAAGAAAAAAAGGAAAGAAAAAAATGTTCTCAGAGACATTTGGAGTTTCTATCCATATTTTTCTATGTATAAAACATCATTTTTAAAAATGTAGGGTTTGAAACCTGGGTGCATCTTATACTGTGGTTGTTGTATTTTTACTTCCATTTCCTGTTTCTTTGCATTTCATATCATTTTCTCAAATTTTGTGCCCCAAAATTAAGGTGCTACTTATAGAGGGAGGCTACTTATACATGGGGATATATGGTACTTTACAACCTTACCACTTATTTCTTCTTGGGGTAAGATTTTGAAAAAAATAATTCATTCCTCTAAGCAATTTAAGCCGGAAAAGCACAAAAAAAATCTATTGTCATTTTTCTTTTATTTATTTATTAATGTTAGAGGGAGGAAGAGGGGGAAAACAGACACACAGATAGTCAGAAACATCAACGTGTTTCTGTATGTGCCTAGAACAAGGACCAGACCTATGATGTTAGTGTATGTGATAGCAAGTCATTGTATTTAGGGGGAAAATTACTAGAGAAAAAGTTAGGTAATTAAAAATAAAACAATAATCTAGTCTTCTGTGGTGAAACCCCAGAATACTTTCCTTTGCTCTTGACTGTTAGGGGCATAAAAAATATTTCTGACTGTTTACCACGATGTTACCCCTTTCCTAACATGAACTTTTTTCTTGTGCTGTTGCAGCAGTCCAGAGTGAGAGTCCTCCTAAGCTTTGGACATCAGAATTTATCTCAGCCTGGATCACCACTTACAAGCTCACAGAACAGCTCCCAGGATCTTTGTTTCAAAGCTTAAGAATTTTCTCAGTTTTATAGCTGAGAAGACGCATTGCTGAAGAACTGAGACTTAGGTCTCAGCTCTGCCTTTCGAAAAACTGATATACTGAACATTGCCACAATCAATAAAAACTGGGAACAAGATATTGCACTATTACATCCAGTGCTTGTCACAATTATAATTATTTTATTTATGTACATTTTCACACCCAATGTACCTTAGTACGTATAGATATAAAAATATAATAGGTACACTAAGAATATGGAAAGATAATGTGATAATATTAACAGTAGTTATCTCTGGATGAAAATTTGTTGTTTTGTATTCTATTCATTTTTTCTTGCACTTCTGCAATAAGAATACAGTTTTTATAGTAAAAAAGCAGTTACATTCAACATACTTTTCAAATCAAAGCACATCTTATTTTACAATACATTAACAAGATTTAAATAAAGGAGTCCAAAAGCAGTAGTAAAAATAGTAGAATGGGAATACATTGAGTGCACCAAGTACTCATACAGTTTTTTGCACAGTGCCTGGTATATGATGGGAACATTCAAAGGCTTTATGAAAGCATTGCTGGAAGGAAAGAAGAAAAACAAGGTGAACCAATAGATTCCCAGAAATCAAATCACTAAGAATACACAAAATATATACAGAACCGGCAAATTGGAATCAACGTTTGTGGACAATACTCTCTACTATTTCTTTTCTTTGAATCTGTTCTGAGGCGTGATTCTCAAGATGCACACGAGGTGGCAGCAGACAAGCACATGTAACAGAGACCATTATTGTATGTGCTATGCATCAAGTTTCAGCCAAATTTAGAGGATTGAAATAATATCAAATATGTCTATTGCTTTCACTAGAGTTAACGTTGAAACAAGTAGCAAACTGTAACTGGAAATTCCTTATATTTACAAGATATAAAAGTGTCTTCTAAATAGTCTTGGTTTCAACATTGATAGATAGTGCACAACTCCCAACTGCTCTGTTTTTTCAGGTGAATTGCTCTGACCTGTTATTCCCAAGCTGAACACGACGTTGCAGCAGAGAAGCGCACTTGAATAACATTTCCCACAGAAAATCCTTTATTTTCTTTCAAGCAAGTTTCAACTACCTCAAACCTTTGCAATGATATAAAGCATGTTTCTTCTTGTCATTACACTTACACTAGAAATCAGTAATAAAAACTAACTAAAAAACCCTTCCTTTTTTAAGTTAAGAAATTCACTCCTAAATAACCCCTGCTCAAAATCAAAATTTAAGGTACAAAACACTTAAACCTAATGGAAATAAAAACTACATAAAAAAACCTATGGAAAAATGTTGTGATGAATACATTTTAGTGGAAAAAAACCTTAAAATACACAATGTTTCCACCTATACTATGAAACAGGATACTAACCAAAATCCAGAGAAAGTAAAAGATGAAAATTTTCACAGCCTGAGGATGCGGTGGCGCGGTGGATAGAGCATTTGACTGGTATGCGGAGGACCAAAGTATGGGATCCCAAGTTCGCCAGCTTGAGCGTGGGCTTATGTGGTTTAAGCAAAGCTTACCAGCTTTAGCTCAATGGGCTCACTGTCTCAAGGAAGAGGTTACTCGGTCAGCCGTAGTTCCCTGGTCAAGGCACATTGAGAGAGCAGTTAATGAGCAACTAAGGTGTCACAACAAAAAACTGATGATTGATCTGTGACCTGGCACATAATAAAAAAAATACTCTTTGCCTTCCTGTCTGTGTTTCCCTATCTATCCCTTTCTCTGACTCTCTCACTGTCTCTGTAAAAAAATAAGAAAAGGAAAGAAAGAAAGAAAGAAAGAAAGAAAGAAAGAAAGAAAGAAAGAAAGAAGAAAGAAAGAAAGTGTTCACAGAGATATTTGGCGGGTGTATACCATATTTGCCCTCGTTTAAGACTCATCTTTTTTGAAAAATGTGGGGTTTGAAAACTGGGTGTATCTTATACAGTGGTTGTAGTATATTTTAATTGCATTTCCTGTTTCTTCGCATTTGTTATCATTTTCTCAAATTTTGTGCCCAAAAATGAAGGTGTGTCTTCTACAGGAAAGCATATTATGCATGGGGAAATATGGTACTTTACAAACTTACTACCTATGTTTTCTTGTGGTGAGATTTTGAAAAACATATTTCATTATTCTAAGCAATTTAAGCTGTGATAACAACAAAAAAATAGCCATTGTCATTTTTTATTTTATTTAATTATTCATATTAGAGGCAGGGTAACGGGGGGAAAAGATAGACAGACAGTCCGAAACATCAATCTGTTTCTGTATGTGCCTTGACACAGAAGCAAACCTATGACATTAGCGTATGGGTGAAATGATTTAACTACAGAGCTCTCTGGTGAGAGCAACCCATTGATTTTGGGGAAAAAATTTACTAGAGAAAACTAGAGGTATTTAAAAAATAAAATAATAATCTAGTCTGCTGTGTTGAAAACACCAGAAGAGTTTTCTATGCTCTTGAATTTCAGGGGCAGAATCACTACTTCTAATTGTTTAGCACAAAGTGACCCCTCTCCAAATATGCACTTTCTCTTGTGCCATGGCAGCAGTCCAGACTGAGAGACCTCCTAAGCTTTGGACATCATTAATTTAACTGAGCATTGCTCACCACATACAAGCTAGGTTTTTTTGCTCACAAAACAACTCCTAGGGTCTTTGTTTCATAACTTTTATATTTTCTCCATTTTTATACCTGAGAACACACATTACTGAAAAACCGAGACTTATGTCTCAGCTCTGCCTTTTGAGAAAGTGATATACTGCACCTGGCCACAATAAATCATAACTGACACCAAAGATATTGCACTACCAAATCCAGTGCTTGTTAAACTTACGATTATTTTATTTATGTATATATTTTTTTTATTTCTTTCTACCCCATACAGTGTCGTATTCATAAAGGCAGAAAGTGAGACTGTCTTATTCATGATAGGCAACCAGTTTCAAACACAGTCCCTGGAACATACTAGAAATACAATAAGCATTTCCTAAATGAATGAACAAATAGTCATTTGCATACATACACAGATATCCAAAAATGACAGACACTGTGGACACAGAGAGATATGCTCATGTGCAATGCACATCTATGCACACAGATGTACACACACCCAATGTACCTGAGTATATATACATAGAGAAATATAATAGGTACACAAGGAATATGAAAAGAAAATGTCCTAATAGTAACAGTACACATGTGTCTATGAAAAAATTTTTTGTTGTTTTTGAGATCTTTTTTTCTTGCACTTCTGCAATAAGAATACCTTTTTTATAATAAATAGCTTTTAAAATTCAACATACTAGTCAAATCAAAGCAAATACTCATTTACAATACAGGAAGTAGATTTATATAAAAGAAGTTCAAAAGACCGAAGTTAAAAGAGTAGAATGGGAAGTCCTTGAGTGCAGGGACATGAGTTTCTAGCACAGTGCCTGGTATAAATTGGGAACTTTCAAAGGCTTTATGAAATCATGTTTGGAAGAAAAGAAGAAAAACAAATGAACCAAGAGATTTTCAGAAAAAACCCACTAAGGATACACAAAAACTTGACAGAAATGGCAAATTGGAATAAATGTTTATAGCAATGCTCTCTAACAAACTATTTTTTGACCTTTACTGAGGCATGATTTCCAAGATGCATTCGAGGTGGCAGCAGAGAAGCACATGTAACAGAGAACATTAATATATGTGCCTTGGAGTAAGTTCCAGCCAAATTCAGAGGATTGAAATGAGAACAAGTATATCTCTTCCTATAACTGCAATTAACGTTGAAAGAAGTAGGAAGCAGTAACTAGAAATTCCTTATATTTACAAGTTACAAAAGCTCCTTTTAGATAGCCTTTGTTTCAACATTGATAGATAATGTACAAGACCCAACTGATGCATTTTTCCAGGAGAATTTATCTGAGCTGTTATTCAAAAGGAGCACACGAGGTGGCATCAAGGAACCGCACTTGGAAAACATTTACCACAGATTATCCTGTATGTTGTTTCAAGCAAGTTTCAACTACCTCTAACCTTAGAAATGATAGAAAGCATGTTTCTTGTTGTCATTACACTTAATATAGTAAACAGTAATAGAAATTAACTAAAAATCCCGTTGAAGGTACGGAAAATCACTCCTAAATAACACCCCCTTCAAAACTACAGTTCCAGTTGCCAAATACCTTAAAATTAATTGAAATAAAAACTACATAAAAAAACTATGGAAAAAGGTAGTGATGAATATATTTTATGGCAAGAAAACCTTAAAATACACAGCCTTTCCACCCATACTAAGAACCACAATACTAAATAAAATCTAGAAAAATAAAAGAAAAAAATGTTCACAGCCTGTGCAGGCGATGGTGCAGTGGTAAGAGCATTTGACTGGAATGCCGAGAACCCCGGTTTGAGATCCCAAGGAACCCAGCTTGAGTGTGGGCTAATGTGGTTTGTCAAAGCTCACCAGCTTGAGCCCAAGGTTGCTGGCATGAGCAATCGGTCACTTGATCAGCTGTAGCCCCCTGGTCAAGGCACATGTGAGACAGTAGTTAATGAACACATAAAGGGTCACAACAAAAAACTGATGATTTATTTGTGACCTGGCTAATAATATAAACTCTCTCCATTTCTGTCTGTCTGTCTTTTTCTATCTCTCCCTCTGACTCTCACCCTGTCTCTGTAAAAAAAAAAAAAAGAAAAGAAAAAAAGAAATGTTCACAGACTTTTGGCGCATGTATATCATATTTCCCCATGTATAAGACTCATCTTTTTTGAAAATGTGGAGTTAGAACACTGGGCTCATCTTATACAGTGGTTGTAATATTTTTTACTTACATTTTCCATTCATTCGCATTTGTTATGATTTTCTCGAAATACGTGCCCCAAAATTAAGGTCTGTCTTATACTGGGAGGCTTCTTTTACATGGGGAAATATGGTACTTTACAAATTTACCATTTATTTCCTCTTGGGGTGAGATTTTGAGAAACATAATTCATTCTTCTATGCAATTTAAGCTGCAAAAACAACAAGAAAAGAGCCATTGTCATTTTTTAAATTTATTTATTCATGTTAGAGGCAGGATAAAGAAGGAAAAAGACAGACAGATAGTCAGAAACAGCAATCTTTTTCTGTATGTGCCTTGACCCAGGACCAAACCTATGATATTTGCATATGGGTGCGATACTTTAACTATGGAGCTCTCCGCTGAAAGCAAGCCATTCTCTTTTGGGGCAGAAATTTACTAGAGAAAGGCAGAGGTAATTAAAAAATAAAACAATAATCTAGTCTGCTGTGGTGACAACACCAGAAGACATTTCTTTGCTCTTGAAATTCAGGGTCATTATCCCTATTTCTAATTGCTTCTCACAAACTGAACTTTTTTTGTAACATGTACTTTCTCTTGTGCCATGACAGCAGTCCAGACTGAGAGACCTCCTAAGTTTTGGACATCAGAATTTATCTGAGCATCAGTAACCATATAAAAGCTAGGTTCTTTTGCTCAAAGAACACCTCTCAGAATCTTTGTTTCATAACTTCTATATTTTCTCAGTTTTATACCTTAGAACACGCATTGCTGAAAAACTGCGACTTATTTCTCAGCACTGCCTTCTGAGAAACTAA
Organism: Saccopteryx bilineata; assembly: GCF_036850765.1. NCBI lineage: Eukaryota > Metazoa > Chordata > Mammalia > Chiroptera > Emballonuridae > Saccopteryx > Saccopteryx bilineata. The sequence continues at coordinate 199,766,058 of NC_089493.1, read as the reverse complement.
ACCTGGCCACAATAAATCATAACTGACACCAAAGATATTGCACTACCAAATTCAGTGCTTGATAAACTTATGATTATTTTATTTATGTATATTTTTTTCTTTCTGTCACCCCACGACAGTGTAGTATTCATAAAGACAGAAAGTGAGTCTGTCTCATTCACTATATGCAATTAGTATCAAGCACAGTGCCTGGCACATAATTGAAATACAGTAAGTGTTTCTTGAATAAATGAATAAATAAATAGTCATTTGCATAGATACACAGGTATCCACAAATGACAGACACTGTGGACAGAAAGAGATATGTTCATGTGCAATGCACATCTATGTACACAAATGTACACAAACCCAATTTACCTGAGTATATATACATAGAGAACTATAAGAGGTACACAAAGAAAGAAAATGTTCTAATATTAACAGTAGTTATATCTGTAAGAAATTTTGTTGTTGTTGCTTTTGGGATCATTTTTCTAGCTCTTCTGAAATAAGAATATTTTTTTTATAATAAAAAAGCTGTTGAAATTCAACATACTTGTCATATAAAAGCACATTCCATGTTAAAATACACAAAGTAGCTTTATATAAAGAAGTTAAAAAGACAGTAGTTCAAAGAGTGGAATGGGAAGTCATTGTGTGCAAGGACATGAGTTTGTAGCACAGTGCTTGGTATTTGATGGGCACTTTAAAATGCTATATAAAAGCATGGCTGGAAGGAAAGAAGAAAAACAAGATGAACCATTTGGTTTTCAGAAAGCAAAGCACTAAGTGTAAACAAAAATGGCATATTGGAATCACCATTTATAGACAATCTTTTCTACCAAAATTTTCCTTTGGACCTGTACTGCGGCTTGATTTACAAGATGCACACGTGGTGCCATAAGAGAAGCACATGGAACAGAGACTATTATTGTATGTGCTATGGAGCAAGTTCCGGAAAACTTCAGAGAATTGAAATGATACCAAGTATATCTCTTTATTTATGACAGTTAACGTTGAAAGAATTAGCAAGCAATAACTACAAATTTTGTATATTTACAAATTATAAAAGTTTCTTTAGGATAGCCTTGGATTCAACACTGATAGATAACGCACAGCAGACAACTGATGTATTTTTCCAGGTGAACTGACCTGAGCTGTAATTCCCAAGGGGTACACAAGGTGGCAGGAGAAATGCGCACTTCGAAAATATTTACCACATATAATCCTGTATGTTCTTTCAAGCAAGTTTCAAATACCTCTAACCTTAGAAATGATATAAAGCTTGTTTCTTGTTGTCATTACTCTTAATATGGTAAACAGTAATAGAAATTAACTAAAAATCCCCTTTTTTAAGGTAAGAAAATTAACTCCTATATAACCTCCCCTTCAAAATCACAATTCAATTTACAAAATACCTTAAAATTAATAAAAATAAATATACATAAGGTAACCTATTGAAAAAATGTAATGATGAAAATATTTTTGGGCAAGAAAACCTTAAAATACACAGACTTTTCACCAATAGTAAGAACCAGGATACTAAATAAAATCCAGAGAAAGTAAAGAAAAAAATGTTCACAGCCTGAGCAGGCGATGGTGCAGTGGTTAGAGCATTTGAGTTGAATGCGTAGGACCGTTTTGAGATCCCAAGGGTGCCAGCTTGAGCGTGGGATCATGCGGTTTGAGCAAAGCTCACCAGCTTGAGCTCAATGTTGCTGACTCGAGCCAGTGGTCACTCGATCAGCTGTCACCTCCTGGTCAAGGCACATATAAGACAGAGGTCAATGAATAACTAAGGTGTCACAACAAAAAACTGATGATTGATCTTTGATCTGCCACAGAATAAAAAAAAAATCTCTTTACATTCCTGTCCGTGTGTCCCTATATATCCGTCTCTCTGACTCTCTCCCTTTCTCTGTAAAAAAAAAATAAGAAAAAAATAAAAGGTTCACAGAGACATTCAGTGGCTGTATAGCATATTTCCCCTCATTTAAGACTCATCTTTATTGAAAACTGTGGGGTATGAAAACGGGGTGTGTCTTATACAGTGGTTGTAGTATTTTTTACATGCATTTCCTGTTTTTTTGCAGTTGTTATCATTTTTTCAAATTTTGTGCCCAAAAATGAAGGTGCCTCTTCTACAGGGAGGCATATTATGCATGTGGAAATATGGTACTTTACAAACTTACTACCTATTTCCTCTTGTGGTGAGATTTTGAAAAACATAATTCATTCCTCTATGCAATTTAAACTGCAAAAACAAAAAAAAATAGCCATTGTCATTTTTTGTTTTATTTAATTATTAATGTTAGAGAGAGGCATTGGGGGGAAAAAGACAGACAGTCAGAAACATCAATCTGTTTATATATGTGCCTTAAACAGGACCAAAGCTACTGTTTGGGTGTGATGCTCATATCACTGAGAAACTGACATACTGAACCTCACCACAATAAATCATAACTGACACCAAACATATTCCACTACTAAGTTAAGTGCTTGTTAAACTTATGTTTATTTTATTTATGTATATTTTTCTCTTTCTGTCTATCCCATTACAGTGTAGTATTTATAAAGGTAGAAAGTGAGACTGTCTCATTCACTATAGGCAACCAGTGTTGAGCACAGTCCCTGGCAATTAATCAAATACAATAAGTGTTTCCTGAATGAACAAATAGTCATTTGCATATGTACACAGTTCCACAAATGACAGACACTGTTGACACAGAGAGATATGCTCACGTGCAATGCACATTTATGCACACAGATGTACACACACCCAAAGTACCTGAGTGTATATACATACAGAAATATAATACATACACAAAGAATATGGAAAGAAATTGTCCTTATATTAAAAGTAGATATATTTGTATGAAAATTTGTTGTTGTTGTTTTTGTGATCATTTTTCTTGCACTTCTACTATAAGTATATTTTTCTATAATAAAAAAGCTGTTAAAATTCAACATACTTGTCAAATCAAAGCATATCCTATTTGACAATACACGGAGTTGATTTATGTAAAAGAAGTTCAAGAAAGATGACGTCAGAGTAATGGCGGGGTAGGAAGCAATACCGATAAATCTCCCCGTAACCTCAACAAGATGTTCAACCTGAAACAGAAAAACCTATCCTTGGAGCTTCCAGATGTTTTGCAATACACCCAAAGGTATGATCGAGCAAAAAATTTTCTAAATATATAACCAAATCCCAAAGGAAATAGGGAGTAAGAAATGCTCCGCCTTCCTCACTAACCTAAACAGGGCGGTTTTCACTGGAAACTGAGAATATAGAAACTAAGGCGGGCAAAGGGATGAATAGATCCAGGCTGCGGCACAAACGGCCAAACCAGGCTGTGGCATGGAGATCTAAGCTGAGGAAAAACTTTTCCTGTGACAACCCGGACAATACAGCTAACACTTGCGCCAAACCCAGACAAAGAAAGACAAGCGGGGCAGCCATTTTAACTGATCTCCTGATCGGCTCACACAGATAGTGAGTGAGAGCTTCCTTCCAGAGCCCCGGGAGGGAGTACCCGTGATACTCCACAGAGAGGTAGAGTCAGAGGCCTTTGTGTGGGCCGAAAGTTTCCGGGCCACCCCAGCGCCCTGGGAGAGCCACATACAGGGAGAAAGCAAGAGCTAATTCCAACACTGGAACTTTTCCATGTGGGCGGGAGGTTTCACTCAGCGGGCAAGACTCCGGCCTCACATCCTGGTCTGCGCTTATGGAGAGTGGGAATAAGACTCCTCCCAGCACCTCGGGAGTTGGAGCCCATGTTGTCCCACGTAGGGGAAGAGGCGAGGGCTTTTGTTTGGGCTGAGGGTGGAGTCTCAGGCTACCTCAGCGCCTTGAAAAAGCCGCACACGGGCATGGAGCGAGAGCCAATTCCAATGCTGGAACTTTTCAGTGCGGGCGGGGGATTTCACTCAGAGGGCAAGACTTCCGGTTTAACATCCTGGTCTGCACGTGCAGATAGTGAATGAGAGTTTCCTCCAAGCGCCCAGGAGTAAGTACCCGCCCGTGTTACTAGACAGAGTGGCAGAGCCAGAGGTCTTTCAGTGGGTGGAAGACCCGGCTGATTATGCTAGCGGCTCTTACTGACTGAGCCTTACCCAGAGCCCTGTGCTGAGTGGGAATAGAGTGGGGAGTTGTCAGCTTTTTGATCCTCTTACTATCCAGGCAGAGGAGGCAGAAACCCCATAGCTGAATTATCAGGCTACTAATTGAGAAAGGATAGACTAGGAGAGAGGCTCCAGGAACATAGACTCTCACTGTCGGAGCCTATGAATGCTAATGAGCCTCGACTGCCAACGAGACTAAAGCACAATACATGACATAGCCACAGAGACTTATCAACTGCAAACCTCAACCTGAGCATGCCAAATGGGCAGAACCCGGGGTACAGAGTCACCGACCAGGAAGAGGGAGAGAAAAAAAAAAGCAAGAAGATAACCTCTCAAAATCAAGAATAATCCGCAGACTTTATAACCTATCCCATTTTATTATATTTGTTTGTTTGTTTCTCTTACCTTCATCCTTGATTTTTTTTTCCTCCTCCAATTTGGTCGTTTAACTCTCTACCAGTCTTACTCTCTCTTCTCCTTGAACTACACTACCCATAAGTGTTACATCTCTCATTATCTTTTCTTTCTTTTTCCTTTCTCTCTATGAGGGTTGCACTCCAAAACCCTTAACTCTCTCTCTCTCTCTCTCTCTCTCTCCTCTTTTTTAATTTTTTTAGTGGTTCCTTCTTTTTTTCTCTCTCTCTCTTTTTTTTCTCCCTCTATATTAGTTTCTTCCTTTCTCCTTTTCATCTCCTCTCATTCACACCTCAATAACAAACAAATTATTTTATCTGGGATTCAAATTTATGTTTGTGGCATTTTGGGGGGTTTTTACTTCACCTTTTTAACTCACTAGCAGTGCTCCCATCCCTGGTTCTCCATTTTATCAAGATCTTGTTCCACTAAATATAAGAGTAATTTTTTAATTTCTCCCCCCCATTTTCCTGTTTCCCTCTTACTCCTCTCATCATAACTCTTAGTCAACCAACACCTAAACGCAAATCATTTTATTCTTGATCCAAAATTTTTCATTATTTGCTTTTTGTGGGTCCATACCCCCCCTTTTTATTTTTATTTTATTTTTTTATTATTTTTTCTCTTGCCCCTTCATTACTTTTCCCCAATTCAGGCCCTCCATTAGAGGCATTGTTTGTTCTATTACATACAATATAATTCAGAGTTCACCACAAGATTTTCTCAAGAAAGAGGAGAGAGGAGAGGAGAGGAAAAAAGGAGGGGGGGAATAATTTCTTTTTTTTTCAATTTTTATTTAATTTTTCTTTATTTCATTATTAATTTTAAAAAACACAAATTTTTCAATTTTTTATTTTTTAAACTTTTTATGTTTTATTAAATCTCATTAATACTATCAACAAAACCACCCTCAGATGCCATTAAAAAAGAGAAAATCAAATATCATGGATACAAAAGACAGAGAGGTAACACAGATAGATGAGGAAAAATCTATGGAGAAAAAATTTAATATATTGGAAAACTTGGAGTAAAATGACAGAGAATTCAAGATAGAAATCCTAAAAATATTCAGAGATATACAAGAAAACACAGAAAGGCAATTTAGGGAGCTCAGAAAACAACTCAATGAATACAAAGAATATATGTCCAAGGAAATTGAAACTAAAAAAACAAATCAAACAGAGATGAAAAACTCAATTCATGAGCTGAAAAACGAGGTAACAAGCTTGGCTAATAGAACAGGCCAGAGAGAAGAGAGGATTAGTGAAATAGAAGACAAGAAACTTGAGGCACAACAGAGAGAAGAAGAAAGAGACTCAAAAATTAAAAAAAATGAGATAGCCCTACAAGAATTATCGGACTGCATCAGAAAGAATAACATAAGAATAATAGGTATATCAGAGGGAGAAGAGAGAGAAAATGGAATGAAGAACATACTCAAACAAATAATAGAAGAAAACTTCCCAAGCCTGTGGAAAAAACTAAAGCCTCAAATCCATGAAGCAAACAGAACTCCGAGTTTTCTTAACCCCAACAAACCTACTCTAAGGCACATCATAAAGAAATTGGCACAAACCAATGGCAAAGAAAAAATTCTCAAGGCAGCCAGGGAAAAGAAGAATACAACACATAAAGGAAGGCCCATGAAATTATCATCAGATTTCTCAGCAGAAACTCGACAAGCTACAAAAGAGTGGACCCCAATATTTAAAGTCCTGAAAGAGAGGAACTTTCAGCCATGAATACTATAACCATCAAAGCTATCCTTCAAATATGAAGGAGAAATAAAAACATTCACAGATACAGAAAAGAGGAGGAAATTTATCATCAGAAAAACCCACTCAAGGAATTACTAAAGGGGGTTCTCCAATCAGATACAAAGAACAAAAAAAAAATACATCCACAAGTAAAAGCTCCAAAAAGAACACAATAAAACCAAATTTAAACTGTGACAACAACAAAGAGAAATAGGGGAGAGGATTGAGATTAACAATAGCAAAGGACGATGGAGTACAAAAGAACTCACAAAATAGTGTGCTACAATGAAAAGGGTAGGAACCCTTTTCATTACTTAAAGGTAACCACCATTGAAAAAATCACCACAGAAGCACATCAGATAAAAAAAATAGCAAGAGTGGAAAGATGTCTGAAATAAAACAAAATAAAAACAAAAGATAGAAAAATGAAAGAGAATTATCAAACAAGACACAAAACTAACAGAAAGCAATCTATAATAATGGCAATAGAAAACTCACAAGTGTCAATAATTACATTAAATGTAAACAGATTAAACTAACCAATAAAAAGACACAGAGTAGCAGAATGGATGAAAAAAGAAAATCCAACTGTATGCTGCCTACAGGAAACTCATCTAAGTAACAAGGATAAAAACAAATTCAAAGTGGAAGGCTGGAAAAAAATACTCCAAGCATATAACATCCAAAAAAAAGCAGGCGTAGCAATATTCATATCTGATAATGCTGACTACAAGACAACAAAAGTATTCAGAGACAAAAATGGCCATTTCATAATGGCTAAGGGAACACTGAAACAAGAAGACATAACAGTACTTAATATATATTCATCAAACCAAGGAGCACCAAAATATATAAGACAGCTACTTATTGACCTTAAAACAAAAACTGACAAAAATACAATCACACTTGGAGACCTCAATACACCGCTGACGGCAATAGATCGGTCATCCAAACAGAAAATCAGAAAGATATAGTGGCCTTAAACAAAACACTAGAGCACCTGGATATGATAGACATCTACAGGACATTTCATCCCAAAGTGACTGAGTATACATTTTTCTCCAGTGTACATGGATCATTCTCAAGAATTGACCATATGTTGGGCCACAAAAACAACATCAGCAAATTCAGAAAAATTGAAGTTGTACCAAGCATATTTTCTGATCATAAAGTCGTGAAATTAAAATTCGATTGCAAAAATGAGGGGAAAAATCACACAAAGATGTGGAAACAAAACAACATACTTTTAAAAAATGAATGGGTCAAAGAAGAAATAAGTGCAGAGACCAAAAGATATATACAGACTAATGAAAATGACAATACGACATATCAGAATATATGGGATGCAGCAAAAGCAGTGATAAGAGGGAAGTTCATATCACTTCAGGCATATATGAACAAACAAGAGAGAGCCCAAGTGAAACCCTTAACTTCACACCTTAAGGAACTAGAAAAAGAAGAACAAAGAAAACCCAAAACAAGCTGAGGAAAGGAAATAATAAAAATCAGAGCTAAATAAATGAAAGAGAGAACAGTAAATCTATAAAAAAAATTAATAGAACAAAGAGCTGGTTTTTTGAAAAGATCAACAAAATTGACAAACCGTTGGCAAGACTTACCAAGGAAAAAAAAGAAAGAACTCATATAAACAAAATTCAAAATGAAAGAGGAGCAATCACCATGGACACTGTAGATATACAAAGAATTATTTTAGAATACTATGAAAAACTTTATGCCGCTAAATTCAACAATCTATAAAAAATGGATAAATTCCTAGAACAATACAACCTTCCTAGACTGAGTCAAGAAGAAGCAGAAAGCCAAAACAGTCCTATTAGTAGAGAAGAAATAGAAAACACCATTTAAAACCTCCCCAAAAATAAAAGTCCAGGCCCTGACGGCTATACCAGCGAATTTTATAAAACATTCAAAGAAGACTTGGTTTCTATTCTACTGAAAGTCTTCCAAAAAATTGAAGAAGAAGCAATACTTCCAAACACATTTTATGAGGCCAACATAACCCTCATACCAAAACCAGACAAGGATGGCACAAAAAAAGAAAACTACAGACCAATATCTCTAATGAATACAGATGCTAAAATACTAAACAAAATACTAGCAAATCAAATACAACAACATATTAAAAAAATAATACATCATGATCAAGTGGGATTCATCCCAGTATCTCAAGTATGGTTCAACATATGTAAAACGGTTAACATAATACACCATATCAACAAAACAAAGAACAAAAAGCACATGATCTTATCAATAGACGCAGAAAAGGCTTTTGATAAAATACAACACGATTTTATGTTTAAGACTCTCAACAAAATGGGTATAGAAGGAAAATATCTCAACATGATAAAGGCCATATATGAGAAACCATCAGCTAACATCATATTAAATGGCACTAAGCTGAAGGCTTTCCCCCTTAAATCAGGAACAAGACAGGGTTGTCCACTCTCTCCACTCTTATTTAATGTGGTACTAGAGGTTCTAGCCAGAGCAATCAGACAACACAAAGAAATAAAAGGCATACATATCAGAAAAGAAGAAGTAAAGGTATCACTTTTTGCAGATGATATGATCCTATACATTGAAAACTCCAAAGAATCCACAAAAAGACTACTAGAAACAATAAGCCAATACAGTAAGGTAACAGGATACAAAATTAACATACAGAAGTCAATAGCCTTTCTATATGCCAACAATGAAACAACTGAGAACAAACTCAAAAGAATAATCCCCTTCACAGTTGCAACAATAACAAAAAATACTTAGGAATAAACATAACAAAGAATGTAAAGGACTTATATAATGAAAACTATAAACCATTTTTAAGAGAAATCGAGAACGATATAATGATATGGAAGAATATTTCTTGTTCTTGTTTAGGAAGAATAAATATAATCAAGACGGCTATATTACCCAAAGCAATATACTAATTTAATGCAATTCCCATCAAAATTCCAATGACAATTTTTAAAGAAATATAAAAAAATCTTCAGATTTATAAAGAACTATAAAAAAACCCGAATAGCCAAAGCAATTGTAAAGAAAAAGAATGAAGCTGGGGGCATTACAATACCTGACTTCAAACTATATTATAGGGCCACAACAATCAAAACAGCATGGTATTGACAGAAAAATAGACACTCAGACCAATGGAACCGAATAGAAAGTCCAGAAATAAAACCACATATATATAGTCAAATAATTTTTGATAAAGTGGCCAAGAACATACAATGGAGAAAAGAAAGCCTCTTCAATAAATGGTGCTGGGAAAACTGGGAAGCCACATGCAAAATAATGAAACTGGACTACAGTTTGTCCCCCTGCACTAAAATTAACTCAAAATGGATCAAAGATCTAAACATAAGACCTGAAACAATAAAGTACATAGAAGAAGACATAGGTACTAAACTCATGGACCTGGATTTTAAAGAGCATTTTATGAATTTGACTCCAATTGCAAGAGAAGTGAAGGCAAATATTAATGAATGGGACTACATCAGACTAAGAAGTTTTTGCTCAGCAAGAGAAACGGATAACAAAATAAACAGAAAGTCAACTAAATGGGAAATGATATTTTCAAACAACAGCTCAGATATGGGCCTAATATCCAAAATATACAAAGAATTCATAAATCTCAACAACAAACAAACAAACAATCCAATAAAAAAATGGGAAGAGGACATGAACAGACACTTCTCCCAGGATGAAGTACAAATGACCAACAGATATATAAAAAGATGCTCATCTTCTTTAGTTATTAGAGAAATGCAAATCAAAACTGCAATGAGATACCACCTCACACCTGTTAGATTAGCTATTATTAACAAGACAGGTAATAGCAAATGTTGGAGAGGCTGTGGAGAAAAAGGAACCCTCATACACTGTTGGTGGGAATGTAAAGTAGTATAACCATTATGGAAGAAAGTATGGTGGTTCCTCAAAAAACTGAAAATAGAACTACCTTATGACCCAGCAATCCCTCTACTGGGTATATACCCCCAAAACTCTGAAACATTGATACGTACAGACACATGCAGCCCCATGTTCACTGCAGCATTGTTCACAGTGGCCAGGACATGGAAAGAACCAAAAATCCTGTCAATAGATGAGTGGATAAAGAAGATGTGGCACATATGCACTATGGAATACTACTCAGCCATAAGAAATGATGACATCGGATCATTTACAGCAAAATGGTGGGATCTTGATAACATTATACGAAGTGAAATAAGTAAATCAGAAAAATCAGGAACTGCATTATTCCATACGTAGGTGGGACATAAAAGTGAAACAAAGAGACATTGATAAGAGTGTGGTGGTTACGGGGGGAGGGGGGAAAGTGAGAAGGGGGAGGGGGAGGGGCACAAAGAAAACTAGATAGAAGGTGACAGAGGACAATCTGACTTTGGTTGATGGGTATGCTACGTAATTGAAAGACAAGATAACCTGGACTTGTAGATCTTTGAATATATGTACCCTGATTTATTGATGTCACCCCATTAAAAAATAAAATTATAATAAAAAAAGTTCAAAAGACAGAAGTTAAAATTGTAGAATGTGAAGTCATGCAGTGCATGGACATGAGTTTTTAACACAGTGCCCAGTATATGATGGGCACTTTCAAAGGCTTTATGAAAGTATGACTGAAAGTAGAGAAGAAAAATAAGTTGAACCAAGAGATTTTCAGAAAACAAACCACTAAGGATACACAAAACCTTTACAGAAATGGCAAATTGGAATCAACGTTTATAGAAAATGCTCTGTACCAAAGTATTCCTTTAGACCTGTGCTGAGGCTTCATTCCCAAGATGAACACGAGGTGGCAGCAGAGAAGTACATGTAACAGAGACCATTATTTTATGTGCTATGGAGCAAGTTCCAGCCAATATCAAAGGATTGAAATGATACCAAGAATAATTCTTGCTTTCACGACAATTAACGTCGAAAAAAGTAGTAGCTGTAACTAGAAATTCGTTATATTTCCAAGTTATAAAACTTTCTTATAGATAGCCTTGGATTCAACATTGATAGATAACGCACAACACCCAACTAATGTATTTATCCAGATGAACTGATCTGAGCTCTTTTTACCAAGGTGCACATGAGGTGGCAGCAGGGAAGTGCACTTGGAAAACATTTACCACAGATAATCCTGTATGTTCTTTCAAGCAAGTTTCTACTACCTCTAACATTAGAAATGATATAAAGCATGTTTCTTGTTGTCCTCTCAATTAATATAGTAAACAGTAATACAAATTAACTAAAAATCCCTATTTTGAAGGTAAGGAAATTAACTTCTAAATAACCCCTTTCCGCTCAAAATCACAATTCAAGTTTCAAAGTACCTTAAAATTAATGGAAATAAAAACTACATAAGGAAACCTATAGAAAAATGTAGTGATGAATCTATTTTAAGGCAAGAAAACCTTAAAACACACAGCCTTTCCACCCGTACTAATAACCAGGATACTAAATAAAATCCAGAGAAAGTAAAAAAAAAAATGTTCACAGCGTGAGCAGGCGATGGTGCAGTGGTTAGAGCAATGGACTGGAGTGTGGTGGACTCAGGTTTGAGATCCAAAAGCTCCCATCTTGAGCGTGGGATCATGTGGTTTTAGCAAAGCTCACCATCTTGATCCCAAGGTCGCTGTCTAGAGCAAGTGTTCACTCTATGAGATATAGCCCCCTGGTCAAGGCACATATGAGACAGGAGTCAATGAAAAATAATGGGTCACAAGAAAAACCGATGATTGATCTGTAACCTGGCACATAATAGGAACTCTCTGTCTCTTTCTGTCTGTCCATATCTATCACTCTCTCTGACTCTGTCCCTGTCTCTAAAAAAAAAAGGAAAAAAAGAAATGTTCACAGAGACATTTGGTGGGTGTATATCATATTTTCCCATGAATGAGACTCATCTTTTTTGAAAAATGTGGGGTTAGAAAACTGGGAGCGTCTTCCACAGTGGTTGTAGAATTTTTTACTTGCATTTCTCATTTATTTGCATTTGCTATCATTTACTCAAACTTTGAGCCCCCCAACTAAGTTGGGTCTTATACAGGGAAGCTTCTAATACATGGGGAAATATGATACTTTACAACCGTACCATTTATTCCCTCTTGGGGTGAGATTTTGTAAAATATAATTCATTCTTCTATGCAATTTAAGCTGCAAAAACTACAACAAAAAATCCATTCTCATTTTTTCTTTTATATATTTATTCATGTTAGAGGCAGGATAAAGTGGGGAAAAGACAGACAGATAGTCAGAAACATCAATCTGTTTTTGTATGTGCCTTGATGCAGGAGCAAACCTATGATATTAACGTTTGGGTTTTATGCTTTAACTATTGAGCTCTATGGTGAGAGCCAGCCATTTTCTTCTGGGTAAAACATTTACTAGAGAAAACCAGACGTAATTAAATATTAAATAATAAACTAGTCTGCTGTGGTGACAACACCAGAAGAGTTTTCTTTGCTCTTGAAATTCAGGGTCATAATCACTATTTCTAATTGTTTAACACACAGTTACTCCTTTCCTAACATGCACTTTTTTTTGTTCCGTGGCAGCATTCCAGGCTGAGAGACTTCCTAAGCTTTCTACATCATTAATTTAACTGAGCTTTGGTCACCACATACGAGCTAGGTTCTTTTGCTTACAGAACACCTTCCAGGGTCTTCGTATCATAACTTCTATATTTTCTCAGTTTTGTACCTGAGAACATGTATTGCTGAAAAACCGAGACTTATGTCTCAGCTCTGCCTTCTGAGAAACTGATATACTGAACCTCGCCACAATAAATCTTTACTGACCCCAAAGATATTGCACTACCAAATTCAGTGCTTGTTGTAGTTAGGATTATTTTATTTATGTATATTTTTCTCTTTCTGTCAACCCCATGACAGTGTCATATTCATAAAGACAGAAATTGAGTTTGTCCCATGTACATAACAGAAATACAATAAGTGTTTCCTGAATGAATGAATAAATAGTCATTTCCATACATACACATATATCCACAAATGACAGACACTGTGGACACAGAGAGATATGCTCATGTGCAATGCACATCTATGTACACAGATGTACACACACCCAATATACCTGAGTATATATACATACGGAAATATAATAGGTACACAAAGAATATGGAAAGAAACTATCCTAATATTAACAGTAGATATATCTGTATTAAAATTTGTTGTTGTTGTTTTTGAGATCATTTTTTCTTGCACTTCTGCAATAAGAATTCCTTTTTTATACTAAAAAAGCTGTTAAAATTTAACATATTTGTCAATTCAAAGCACATCCTATTTTACAATACACAAAATTGATTTATATAAAACAAGTTCAAAAGACATTAGTTAAAAGAGTAGAATGGGAAATAATTGAGTTTAGGGACATGAGTTCCTAGCACAGTGCCTGGTATATGATGAGCATTTTCAAAGGGTTTATGAAAGTATGCTTGGAAGAAAAAAAGAAAAACAAGATGACCCGAGAATTTTTCAGGAAAAAAACCACTAAGGATACAAAAAATCTTTACCGAACCGACAAATTGGTATCAATGTTTATAGAAAATGCTCTGTACCAAACTATTCCTTTGGACCTGTAATAAGGCTTGATTCCTAAGATGTACACGAGGTGGCAGCAGAGAAGCACATGTAACAGAGACCATTATTGTATGTGCTATGGAGAAAGTTCCAGCCAACATTAGAGGATTCAAGTGATTCCAATTATATGTCTTGTTTTCACTACAATTAACGTTGAAAGAATTAGCAAAAAGAAACTAGAAATTCCTTATATTTACAAGTTATAAAAATTTCTTCTAGATAGCCTTGTATTCAACATTGATAGATAATGCACAGCAGACTACTGATGTATTTTTCCAGGTGAACTGATCTAAGCTGTAATTTCCAAGGTGCACACGAGGTGGCAGCAGAAATACGTACTTAAAAAAATATTTACCACATATAATCCTGTATGTTCTTTCAAGCAAGTTTCAAATACCTCTAACCTTAGAAATGATATAAAGCTTGTTTCTTGTTATCATTACTCTTAATATGGTAAACAGAAATAGAAATTTACTAAAAATCACCTTTTTTAAGGTAAGAAAATTAACTCCTAAATAACCCCCCCCTTCAAAATCACAATTCAATTTACAAAATACCTTAAAATTAATGGAAATAAATCTACATAAGGAAACCTATTGAAAAAATGTAATGATGGAAATATGTTTGGGCAAGAAAACCTTAAAATACACAGACTTTTCACCAATAGTAAGAACCAGGATACTAAATAAAATCCAGAGAAAGTAAAGAAAAAAATGTTCACAGCCTGAGCAGGCAATGGTGCAGTGGTTAGAGCATTTGACTTGAATGCATAGGACCCAGTTTTCAGATCCCAAGGGTTCCAGCTTGAGCGTTGGATCATGCGGTTTGAGCAAAGCTCACCAACTTGAGCTCAATGTCACTGACTCGAGCCAGTGGTCACTCGATCAGCTGTAACCCCATGGTCAAGCACATATAACACAGAAATCAATGAATAACTAAGTTGTCACAGAAAAAAACTGATGATTGATCTTTGATCTCCACAGAATAAAAAAAAACTCTTTACTTTCCTGTCTGTGTGTCCCTATTTATCCATCTCTCTGATTCTCTCCTTGTCTGTGTAAAAAAAAAAAGATAAGAAATAAAAGGTTCACAGAGACATTCGGTGGCTATATAGCATATTTCTTCTCGTTTAAGACTCATCTTTTTTGAAAAATGTGGGTTATGAAAACGGGGTCGTCTTATACAGTGGGTGTAGTATTTTTTACTTGCATTTCCTGTTTTTTTCACAGTTGTTATCATTTTCTCAAATTTTGTGCCCAAAAATGAAAGTGCATCTTGTACAGGGAGGCATATTATACATGGGGAAATATGGTACTTTACAAACTTACTACCTATTTCCTCTTGTAGTGAGATTTTAAAAAACATAATTCATTCCTCTATGCAATTTAAGCTGCAAAAACAGAAAAAAAATAGCCATTGTCATTTTTTGTTTTATTTAATTATTAATGTTAGAGGGAGGGATTGGGGGGAAAAGACAGAAAGTCAGAAAAATCAATCTGTTTATATATGTGCCTTAAACAAAACCAAACCTATGATATTACTGTTTGGGTGTGATGCTCTAACTACTGAGCTCTCTGGTGTAAGCAAAGCATTGTCTCTTGAGGGACAAAATTACTTGAGAAAACCTGAGGCAATTAAGTAATAAAATAATAATTGAGTCTTCTGTGTTGACAAAACCAGAAGACGTTTATATGCTCTTGACAGTCAGGGGCATAAACAGTATTTCTGATTGTTGAGCATGAATTGACACCTTTCCTAACATGCACTTTTTCTTGTGCCGTGGCAGCAGTCCAGACTGAGAAACCTCTTAAGCTTTGGTTTTCAGAATTTATCTGAGCCTGGTCAGCACTTACAAGTTAGGTTCTTTAGGTCACGGAACACCTCCCAGGATATTTGTTGCATCACTTGTAAATTTTCTCAGTTTTATAGCTGAGATCACGTATTCCTGAAGAACTGAGACTTATGTCTCAGCTCTGCCTTCTGAGAAACTGATATACTTAACCATGCCATGATCAATCACAACTGGGACCAAAGGTATTGCACTACCAAATCCAGTGTTTGTCACAACTTATATTTTTATGTATATTTTTCCTTCCTCTTTCTACTCCATGACAGTGTAATATCCATAAAGATGGAAATTGAGTCTGTCCCATTCACTATTGGCAACCCGTGCCATGCACAGTGCCCGGCATATAATGAAAATTCAATAAGTTTTTACTGAAAGAGTGAATAAATATTCATTTGCATACATACACAAATATCCACAAATGACTGACACTATTGAAACAGAGAGGTATGCTCATGTGCAGTGCACATCTATGCACACATTGGGTACACTCACCCAATGTACCTGAGTACATATACATAGAGAAATATAATTGGTACACGAAGAATATGGAAAGAAAATGGCATAACGTTAACAGTTGATATCTATGTATAAAAAGTTTTTGTTTGGTTTTTCTTATCATTTTTTTTGTACTTCTGCTATAAGAGTACCATTTTTATAATAAAAAAGGTGTTAAAATTATATGTACTTGTCAAATCAAAGCAAATCATGTTTTACAATACATTAAGAATATTTAAATGAAAGAAGATCCAAAGACAGATATAAAAATAGTAGAATGGGAAGGGACTGAGTGCAGAGACATGAGTTCTTAGCACAGTGCCTGGTATATGATGGGCACTTTCAAAGGCATTATGAAAGTGTGGCTGGAAGGAAAGAAGTAACACAAGATGAAATGATAGACTCCCAGAAAAAAAAACACAAAGAATAAACAAAAACATTACAGAAATGGCAAATTGGAATCCACGTTTGTAGACAATCCACTCTACCATTCCTTTACTTTGGATCTGTACTGAGGCATGATTGCCAATATGAACAAGAGGTGGCAGCAGAGAAGCACATGACACAGAGAACATTATTGTATGCGCTATGCAGCAAGTTACAGCCAACTTCAGAGGATTGAAATGATATCAAGTATATCTCTTGTTTACACTACAGTTAATGTTGAAACAGGTAGCAAATGGTAACTAGAACTCCCTTATATTTACAAGTTATAAAAGTATCTTCTACTGACCTGTGGTGGCGCAGTGGATAAAGCGTCAACCTGGAAATGCTGAGGTCGCCGGTTCGAAACCCTGGATTTGCCTGATCAAGGCACATATGAGAGTTGATGCTTCCAGCTCCTCCCCTCTTTCTCTCCCTCTGTCTCTCTCTCTCCTCTCTGTCTCTCCTCTCTAAAATGAATAAATAAAATTTAAAAATAAATAAATAAATAAAAACATTAAAAAAAGTATCTTCTAGATAGTTTTGGATTCAACATTGATAGATAATGCACAACACTCAGCTGCTGTATTTTTCAAGATGAACTGCTCTGAGCTGTTATCCCCAAGGTTCACACGAGGTGGCAGCAGAGTAGCACACTTGGGAAACATTTACCACAGACATTCCTGTATGTTCATTCAAGCAAGTATTAACTACCTCAAACCTTTGAAATTATATAAAGCATGTTTCTTGTTGTCATTATACTTACTCTAGTAATCATTCATAGAAACTAACTAAAAAAACCTTTCTTTTTTATTTTTTCTCTTTTTTATATTATATATATATATATTTTTTTTTTTTTTAATTTTCTGCAGCTGGAAACAGGGAGAGAGAGTCAGACAGACTCCTGCATGTGCCCAACCGGGATCCACCTGGTACGCCCACCCGGGGTTGATGCTCTGCCCACCAGGGGCCGATGCTCTGCCCCTCCGGGGCATCTTTCTGTTGCAACCAGAGCCACACTAGCGCCTGGGGCAGAGGCCGAGTAGACATTCCCTCCGCCAGGGCCATCTTTGCTCCAATGGAGCCTCGGCTGCGAGAGGGGAAGAGAGAGACAGAGAGAAAAGAGAGGAGGAAGGTTCGAGATGCATATGGGCGCTTCTCATGTGTGCCCTGGCCAGGAATCAAACCTGGGACTTCTACATGCCAGGCTGATGCTCTACTACTGAGCCAACCGGCCAGGGCCAAAACCCTTTCTTTTTTAAGTTAAGAAATTCAATCCTTAAATCAGGAACAAGACAGGGTTGTCCACTCTCTCCACTCTTATTCAACGTGGTGCTAGAAGTTCTGGCCAGAGCAATCAGACAAGACAAAGAAATAAAAGGCATCCATATCGGAAAAGAAGAAGTAAAGGTATCACTTTTTGCTGATGATATGATCCTATACATCGAAAACCCGAAGGACTCCACAAAAAGATTATTAGAAACAATAAACCAATACAGTAAGGTCGCAGGATACAAAATTAACATACAAAAGTCCATAGCCTTTCTATATGCCAACAATGAAATATTAGAAAACTAACTCAAAAAAATAATCCCCTTCACGATTGCAACAAAAAAAATAAAATACCTAGGAATAAACATAACAAAGAACGTAAAGGACCTATATAATGAAAATTACAAAGCATTGTTAAGGGAAATCGAAAAAGATACAATGAGATGGAAAAATATTCCTTGTTCTTGGATAGGAAGAATAAATATAATCAAAATGGCCATATTACCCAAAGCAATATACAAATTTAATGCAATTCCCATCAAAATCCCTATGAGATTTTTTAAAGAAATGGAACAAAAAATCATCAGATTTATATGGAACTATAAAAAACCCCGAATAGCCAAAACAATCCTAAGGAAAAAGAATGAAGCTGGGGGCATTACAATACCTGACTTTAAACTATATTATAGGGCCACAATAATCAAAACAGCATGGTATTGGCAAAAAAATAGACACTCAGACCAATGGAACAGAATAGAAAGCCCAGAAATAAAACCACATATATATGGTCAAATAATCTTTGATAAAGGGGCCAACAACACACAATGGAGAAAAGAAAGCCTCTTCAACAAATGGTGTTGGGAAAACTGGAAAGCCACATGCAAAAGAATGAAACTGGACTACAGCCTGTCCCCGTGTACTAAAATTAATTCAAAATGGATCAAAGACCTAAATATAAGACCTGAAACAATAAAGTACATAGAAGAAGACATAGGTACTAAAATCATGGACCTGGGTTTTAAAGAACATTTTATGAACTGGACTCCAATGGCAAGAGAAGTGAAGGCAAAGATAAATGAATGGGACTACATCAGAATTAAAAGTTTTTGCTCAGCAAGAGAAACTGATATCAAAATAAACAGACAGCCAACTATATGGGAACTGATATTTTCAAACGACAGCTCAGATAAGGGCCTAATATCCAAAATTTACAAAGAACTCATAAAACTCAACAACAAACAAACAAGCAATCCAATAAAAAAATGGGAAGAGGACATGAACAGACACTTCTCCCAGGAAGAGATACAAATGGCCAACAGATATATGAAAAGATGCTCAGCTTCATTAGTTATTATAGAAATGCAAATCAAAACTACAATGAGATACCACCTCACTCCTGTTAGATTAGCTATTATCAACAAGACGGGTAATAGCAAATGTTGGAGAGGCTGTGGAGAAAAAGGAACCCTCATTCACTGTTGGTGGGACTGTAAAGTAGTACAACCATTATGGAGGAAAGTATGGTGGTTCCTCAAAAAACTGCAAATAGAACTACCTTATGACCCAGCAATCCCTCTACTGGGTATATACCCCAAAACCTCAGAAACATTGATACGTGAAGACACATGTAGCCCCATGTTCATTGCAGCACTGTTCACAGTGGCCAAGACATGGAAACAACCAAAAAGCCCTTCAATAGAAGACTGGATAAAGAAGATGTGGCACATATACACTATGGAATACTACTCAGCCATAAGAAATGATGACATCAGATCATTTACAGCAAAATGGTGGGATCTTGATAACATTATAAGGAGTGAAATAAGTAAATCAGAAAAAAACAAGAACTACATGATTCCATACATTGGTGGAACATAAAAATGAGACTAAGAGACATGGACAAGAGTGTGATGGTTACCAAGGGTGGGGGGGGGAGGGAAGTCATGGGAGGGAGGGAGGGAGGGAGAGAGTTAGGGGGAGGGGGAGGGGCACAGAGAACTAGATGGAGGGTGACGGAGGAAAATCTGACTTTGGGCGAGGGTTTTGCAACATAATTTGATGACAAAATAACCTAGACATGTTTTCTTTGAATATATGTACCCTGATTTATTAATGTCATCCCATTACCATTAATAAAAATTTATTAAAAAAAAAAGAAATTCAATCCTAAATAACCCCCTCTCAAACTCATAATTAAAGTTACAAAATACTTTAAAATTAATGAAAATAATGGCTACATAAAACATTTTATGTAAAATTGTAGTGATGAATATATCTTAGGGGAAAAATCTTTAAAATACATGGTCTTTCTACCAATACTAAGGACCAGGATACTAAATGAAATCCAGGGAATGTATAAAAAATTTTTCACAGAGTGACAAGGCAGTGGCACAGTGGCTAGAGCATTTGACTGGAATGCGCAGTACCCAGTTTTGTGATACATGGGTATCCAGCTTGAGTGTGGGCTCATCTTGTTTTAGCAAAGCTCAGCAGCTGAGCCCAAGGTTGCTGGCTCGAGCAAGGGGTCACTTGTTCAGCTGTAGCCCCCTGGTCAAGGTACATATGAGAGAGCAGTCAATGAACAACTAAGGTGTCCCAATGAAAAACTGATGATTGATCTGTGACATGGCTCATAATAAAAAATTTCTCCATTTCTCTCTGTCTGTCCCTATCTTTCCCTCTCTCTGACTCTCTCTATGTCTCTGTAAAAAAGAAAGAAAATAGAAAGAAAGAAATGTTCACAGAAACATTTGGAGGTTCTATCCATATTTTTCTATTTATAAAACTCATCATTTTCAAAAATGTGGGGTTTGAAAACTGCATGCATCTTATACAGTGCTTGTTGAATTTTTACTTGTATTTCCTGTTTCTTTGCATACAATAAGAATATGGTAAGATAATATCATAATATTAACAATAGTTATCTCTGGATGAAAATTTGTTGTTTTGTATTCTATTCATTTTTCTTGCACTTCTGCAATAAGAATACAGCATTTATAATAAGAAAGCAGTTACATTCAACATACTTTTCACAGCAAAGCACATCTTATTTTACAATACATTAAGAAGATTTAAATAAAGTAGTCCAAAAGCAGAAGTAAAAATAGTAGAATGGGAAGACATTGAGTGCACCAACTACTATTACATTTTCTAGCACAGTGCCTGGTATATGATGCGAATATTCAAAGGCTTAATGAAAGCATTGCTGAAAGGAAAATAGAAAAACAAGGTGAACCGATAGATTCCCAGAAATCAAATCACTAAGAATACAGAAAATATTTACAGAACCAGCAAATTGGAATCAACGTTTGTGGACAATCCTCTCTACTATTCCTTTCTTTTGTATCTGTTCTGAGGCATGATTCCCAAGATGCACACGAGGTGGCAGCAGAGAATCACATGTAACAAAGACCATTATTGTATGTGCTATGAAGCAAGTTTCAGCCACCTTCAGAGGATTGAAACAATATCAAATATGTCTACTGCTTTCACTAGAGTGAACATTGTAAAAAGTAGCAAACAGTAACTGGAAATTCCTTATATTTACAAGTTATAAAAGTATCTTCTAAATAGTCTTGGTTTCAACATTTATAGATAAAGGACAACTCCCAACTGCTGTGTTTTTTCAGAACTGCTCTGAGCTGTTTTTCCCAAAGTGAACACGAGGTGGCTGCAGAGAAGCGCACTTGGAAAACACTTCCCACACACAATACTGTATTATCTTTCAAGCAAGTTTCAACTACATCAAACCTTTGAAATGATATAAAGCATGTTTCTGCTTGTCATTACACTTAGTCTAGAAATCAGTAATAGATAAGATGACGTCAGAGTAATGGCGGAGTAGGAAGCGATACCGATAAATCTCCCCCAAAACTCAACAAGATCTTCAACCAGAAACAGAAAAACCTATACTTGGAGCCTCCAGATGCTTCACAATACACCCGGAGGTATGGTTGAGTGAAAAATTGGCTAAATATATAACCAAATCCTGAAGGAAATAGGGAGTAAGAAATGCTCCGCCTTCCTCACTAACCTAAACAGGGCGGCTTTCTCTGGTAACTGTGAATATAGAAACTGAGGCGGGCATAGGGGGTGAATACATCCAGGCCGTGCACAAAAGGCCTAACCAGGCTGTGGCACGGAGATCCTAGCGGAGGAAAAACTGTTCCTGTGGCAAGCTGGGCAATACAAGCTAACACTCGCGCCAAACCCAAACAAAGAAAGACAAGCGGTGCAGCCATTTTACCCGGTCTCCTGGTTGGTCGCAGATAGTGGGTGAGAGATCTCTTCCTAAGCCCCAGAAGTGGGTGTCCGTGTTGCCCCACAGAGAGGCAGGGTCAGAGGCCTTTCTGTGGGCCGAAAGCAGAATCTCTGGGCAGCCCCAGTGCCCTGGGAAAGCCGCGCACGGGAGGGAGCGAGAACTAATTCCAATGGTGGAAATTTTCCGTGCTGGTGAGGGTTTCACTCAGGGAAACGCGGCCGGCCTCATATCCTGGTGTGCGCGTGCAGATAGGTAGTGAGCAATTCCTCCGAGTGCCTCGGCAGGGCACGCCCGTGTTATCGCACAGAGGGGCAGAGTCAGGGGCCTTTGTGTGGGCAAAAGCGGAATCTCGGGCCGCCCCAGCGCCTTGCAAAAGCTGCGCACGGGGACGGAGCGAGAGCGAATTCCAGCGCTGCAAATTTCCATGCAGTTGGGGGTTTCACTCAGAGCGTGAGACTACTGGCCGGATATCCTGGTCTGCCCGCACAGATAGTGAATGAGAGTTTCCTCCAAGCACCCCGGAAGTGGGTGCCCGCCTGTGTTACCGGACAGAGTGGCAGAGCCAGAGGTCTTTGAGTGGGCAGAAAGCCCGCCTGATTATGCTAGCAGCTCTGACTGACTGAGCCTTACCCAGAGCCCTGTGCTGAGTGGAAATAGAGTGGGGAGTTGCCAGCTCTTTGAACCTCTTACTATCCAGGCAGAGGCAGCAACAACCCCATAGCTGGATTATCAGGCTACTAATTGAGGAAGGAAAGACTAGGAGAAAGGCTCCAGGAACACGGACTCTCTCACTGTCGGAGCCTATGAAAGCTAATGAGCCTTGACTCCCAACGAGACTAAAGCACAATACATGACATTGCCATAGAGACTTATCAACTGCAAACCTCTACCTGAGCGTGCCAAAGGGGCAGAACCTGGGGTACAGAGTCACCGACCAGGAAGAGGGAGAGAAAAGAAAAAACAAGAAGATAACCTCTCAAAATCAAGAATAATCTGCAGACTTTATAACCTATCCCATTTTATTATATTTGTTCGTTTGTTTCTCTTATCTTCATTCTTGATACTTTTTTTCCTCCTCCAATTTGGCCGATTAACTCTCTGCCGGTCTTACTCTCTCCTCTCCTTGAACTACACTACCCATAAGTGTTACATCTCCCATTATCTTTTTTCTCCTCTTCCTTTCTCTCTATGAGGGTTGCACTCCAAAACCCTTAACTCTCTCTCTCTCCTTTCTTTTTCTTCTTTTACTGGTTCCCTCTTTTTTTCTCTCTCTCTCTTTCTTTTCTCCCTCTATATTAGTTTCTTCCTTTCTCCTTTACATCTCCTCTCATTCAAACCTCAATAACAAACAAATTATCTTATCTGAGACTCAAACTTATGTTTGTGGCATTTTGGGGGTTTTTTACTTCACCTTTTTAACTCACTAGCAGTGCTCCCATCCCTGGCTCTCCATTTTATCTAGTTCTTGTTCCACTAAATACAATAGTATTTTTTTAATTTGTCCCCCCATTTTTCTGTTCTCTTATTCCTCTCATCATAACTCTTAGACAACACCAACACCTAAAAGCAAATCATTTTATTCTTGACATAAATTTTTTCCTTATTTGCTTTTTGTGGGTCCATACCGCCCCCCCTTTTTTTTTCCTTTTTTTTTCTTTTTTTTTTTTTTGCCCCTTTATTACTTTTCCCCAATTCAGGACCTCCATCACAGGCATTGTTTGTTATAATTCACAGTTCACCACAAGATTTTCTCAAGAAAAAGGGGAGAGGAGAGGAAAAAAGGAGGGGGGGAATAATTTCCTTTTTTTAAAAATTATTATTTTATTTTTCTTTATTTCATTATTAATTTTCTTAAAAAAAACAACTTTTTGATTTTTTATTGTTTTTAACTTTTTATACTTTATTAAATCTCATTAATACTATCAACAAAACCACCCTCAGATGCCATTAAGGAAGAGAAAATCGAATATCATGGATACAAAAGAAAGAGAGGTAACACAGCTAGATGAGGAAAAATCTATGGAGAAAAAATTTAATATACTGGAAACCTTGGAGCTAAATGACAGAGAATTCAAGATAGAAATCCTAAAAATCCTCCGAGATATACAAGAAAACACAGAAAGGCAATTTAGGGAGCTCAGAAAACAACTCAATGAACACAAAGAATATATGTCCAAAGAAATTGAAACTATAAAAACAAATCAAACAGAAATGAAAAACTCAATTCACGAGCTGAAAAATGAAGTAACAAGCTTAGCTAATAGAACAGGTCAGATAGAAGAGAGGATTAGTGAAATAGAAGACAAGCAACTTGAGGCACAACAGAGAGAAGAAGAAAGAGACTCAAAAATTAAAAAATATGAGATAGCCCTACAAGAATTATCTGACTCCATCAAAAAGAATAACATAAGAATAATAGGTATATCAGAGGGAGAATAGAGAGAAAATGGAATGGAGAACATACTCAAACAAATAATAGATGAGAACTTCCCAAGCCTGTGGAAGGAACTAAAGCCTCAAATTCAAGAAGCAAACAGAACACCGAGTTTTCTTAACCCCAACAAACCTACTCCAAGGCATATCATAATGAAATTGACACAAACCAACAGCAAAGAAAAAATTCTCAAGGCAGCCAGGGAAAAGAAGAATACAACATATAAAGGAAGGCCCATTAGATTATCATCAAATTTCTCAGCAGAAACTCTACAAGCTAGAAGAGAGTGGACCCCAATATTTAAAGTCCTGAAAGAGAGGAACTTTCAGCCACGAATACTATACCCATCAAAGCTATCCTTCAAATACGAAGGAGAAATAAAAACATTCACAGATACAGAAAAGATGAGGGAATTTATCATCAGAAAACCCCCACTCCAGGAATTACTAAAGGGGGTTCTCCAATCAGATACAAAGAACAAAAAAAAAAACAGAGCCACAAGTAAAAGCTCCAAGAAGAACACAATAAAACCAAATTTAAACTGTGACAACAACAAAAAGAAAGAGGGGGAAAAGATGGAGATTAACAGTAGCAAAGGACGATGGAGTGCAAAAGTACTCACAAAATAGTTTGCTACAATGAACAGGGTAGGGACCCTTTTCATTACTCAAAGGTAACCACCATTGAAAAAACCACCACAGAAGCACATGAGATAAAAAAGATAGCAACAGAGGAAAGATGTATGGAATACAAACAAATAAAAACAAAATATAGAAAAACGAAAGAGAAGGATCAAACAAGACACAAAACTAACAGAAAGCAAGATATAAAATGGCAATAGGGAACTCACAAGTATCAATAATTACACTAAATGTAAACGGATTAAACTCACCAATAAAAAGGCACAGAGTAGCAGAATGGATTAAAAAAGAAAATCCAACTATATGCTGCCTACAGGAAACTCATCTAAGTAACAAGGATAAAAACAAATTCAAAGTGAAAGGCTGGAAAACAATACTCCAAGCAAATAACATCCAAAAAAAAGCAGGTGCAGCAATACTCATATCGGATAATGCTGACTACAAGACAGGAAAAGTACTCAGAGATAAAAATGGCCATTTCATAATGGCTAAGGTGACACTGAATCAAGAAGACATAACAATTCTTAATATATATGCATCAAACCAAGGAGCACCAAAATATACAAGACAGCTACTTATTGACCTTAAAAAAAAACTGACAAAAATACAATCATACTTGGAGACCTCAATACACCACTGACAGCTCTAGATCGGTCATCCAAACAGAGAATCAACAAAGACATAGTGGCCTTAAACAAAACACTAGAGCACCTGGATATGATAGACATCTACAGGACATTTCATCCCAAAGTGACTGAGTATACATTTTTCTCCAGTGTACATGGATCATTCTCAAGAATTGACCATATGTTGGGCCACAAAAACAACATCAGCAAATTCAGAAAAATTGAAGTTGTACCAAGCATATTTTCTTATCATAAAGCCTTGAAACTAGAATTCAACTGCAAAAAAGAGGAAAAAAATCCCACAAAAATGTGGAAACTAAACAACATACTTTTAAAAAATGAATGGGTCAAAGAAGAAATAAGTGCAGAGATCAAAAGATTTATACAGACTAATGAAAATGACAATACAACATATCAGAATCTATGGGATGCAGCAAAAGCAGTGATAAGAGGGAAGTTCATATCGCTTCAGGCATATATGAACAAACAAGAGAGAGCCCAAGTGAACCACTTAACTTCCCACCTTAAGGAACTAGAAAAAGAAGAACAAAGACAACCCAAAAGCAGCCGAAGAAAGGAGATAATAAAAATCAGAGCAGAAATAAATGAATTAGAGAACAGAAAAACTATAGAAAAAATTAATAGAACAAGGAGCTGGTTTTTTGAAAAGATTAATAAAATTGACAAACCCTTGGCAAGACTTACCAAGGAAAAAAGAGAAAGAACTCATATAAACAAAATCCAAAATGAAAGAGGAGAAATCACCACAGACACTGTAGATATACAAAGAATTATTGTAGAATACTATGAAAAACTTTATGCCACTAAATTCAACAACCTAGAAGAAATGGAGAAATTCCTAGAACAATATAACCTTCCTAGACTGAGTCAAGAAGAAGCAGAAAGCCTAAACAGACCTATCAGTAGAGAAGAAATAGAAAAAACCATTAAAAACCTCCCCAAAAATAAAAGTCCAGGCCCTGACGGCTATACCAACAAATTTTATCAAACATTTAAAGAAGACTTGGTTCCTATTCTACTCAAAGTCTTCCAAAAAATTGAAGAAGAAGCAATACTTCCAAACACATTTTATGAGGCCAACATAACCCTCATCCCAAAACCAGGCAAGGATGGCACAAAAAAAGAAAACTACAGACCAATATCTCTAATGAATACAGATGCTAAAATACTAAACAAAATACTAGCAAATTGAATACAACAACATATTAAAAAAATAATACATCATGATCAAGTGGGATTCATCCCAGAATCTCAAGGATGGTTCAACATACGTAAAACGGTTAACGTAATACACCATATCAACAAAACAAAGAACAAAAAAACATGATCTTATCAATAGATGCAGAAAAGGCTTTTGATAAAATACAACACAATTTTATGTTTAAGACTCTCAACAAAATGGGTATAGAAGGAAAATATCTCAACATGATAAAGGCCATATATGATAAACCATCAGCTAACATCATATTAAATGGCACTAAACTGAAGGCTTTCCCCCTTAAATCAGAAACAAGACAGGGTTGTCCACTCTTATTTAATGTGGTACTAGAGGTTCTCGCCACAGCAATCAGACAAGACAAAGAAATAAAAGGCATCCATATCGGAAAAGAAGAAGTAAAAGTATCACTTTTTGCAGATGATATGATCCTATACATCGAAAACCCCAAAGAATCCACAAAAAGACTACTAGAAACAATATGCCAATACAGTAAGGTCGCAGGATACAAAATTAACATTCAGAAGTCAATAGCCTTTCTATATGCCAACAATGAAACAACTGAGAAGGAACTCAAAAGAATAATCCCCTTCACGATTGCAACAAAAAAAATAAAATACTTAGGAATAAACATAACAAAGAATGTAAAGGACTTATATAATGAAAACTATAAACCATTGTTAAGGGAAATTGAAAAAGATATAATGAGATGGAAGAATATACCTTGTTCTTGGCTAGGAAGAATAAATATAATCAAGATGGCTATATTACCCAAAGCAATATACAAATTCAATGCAATTCCCATCAAACTTCCAATGAAGTTTTTTAAAGAAATAGAGCAAAAAATCATCAGATTTATATGGAACTATAAAAAACCCTGAATAACCAAAGCAATCCTAAAGAAAAAGAATGAAGCTGGGGGCATTACAATACCTGACTTCAAACTCTATTATAGGGCCACGACAATCAAAACAGCATGGTATTGGCAGAAAAATAGACACTCAGACCAATGGAACAGAATAGAAAGTCCAGAAATAAAACCACATATATATAGTCAAATAATTTTTGATAAAGGGGCCAACAACACACAATGGAGAAAAGAAAGCCTCTTCAATAAATGGTGCTGGGAAAACTGGAAAGCCACATTCAAAAGAATGAAACTGGACTACAATTTGTCCCCCTGTACTAAAATTAACTCAAAATGGATCAAAGATCTAAACATAAGACCTGAAACAATTAAGTACATAGAAGAAGACATAGGTACTCAACTCATGGACCTGGGTTTTAAAGAGCATTTTATGAATTTGACTCCAATGGCAAGAGAAGTGAAGGCAAAAATTAATGAATGGGACTACATCAGACTAAGAAGTTTTTGCTCAGCAAGAGAAACTGATAACAAAATAAACAGAAAGCCAACTAAATGGGAAATGATATTTTCAAACAACAGCTCAGATAAGGGCCTAATATCTAAAATATACAAAGAACTCATAAAACTCAACAACAAACAAACAAACAATCCCATAAAAAATGGGAAGAGGATATGAACAGACACTTCTCCCAGGAAGAAATACAAATGGCCAACAGATATATGAAAAGATGCTCATCTTCTTTAGCTATTAGAGAAATGCAAATCAAAACAGCAATGAGATACCACCTCACACCTGTTCGATTAGCTATTATTAGCAAGACAGGAAATAGCAAATGTTGGA
The DNA here is from genome assembly GCF_036850765.1 of Saccopteryx bilineata. Lineage (NCBI taxonomy): Eukaryota > Metazoa > Chordata > Mammalia > Chiroptera > Emballonuridae > Saccopteryx > Saccopteryx bilineata. The sequence continues at coordinate 199,737,205 of NC_089493.1, read as the reverse complement.
GAGGCTGTGGAGAAAAAGGAACCCTCACACACTGTTGGTGGGAATGTAAAGTAGTATAACCATTATGGAAGAAAGTATGGTGGTTCCTCAAAAAACTGAAAATAGAACTACCTTATGACCCAGCAATCCCTCTACTGGGTATATACTCCAAAAACTCAGAAACATTGATACGTAAAGACACATGCAGCCCCATGTTTATTGCAGCATTGTTCACAGTGGCCAGGACATGGAAACAACCAAAAAGCCCGTCAATAGATGACTGGATAAAGAAGATGTGGCACATATACACTATGGAATACTACTCAGCCGTAAGAAATGATGACATCGGAACATTTACAGCAAAATGGTGGGATCTAGATAACATGATACGAAGCGAAATAAGTAAATCAGAAAAAACCAGGAACTGCATTATTCCATACGTAGGTGGGACATAAAAGTGAAACTAAGAGACATTGATAAGAGTGTGGTGGTTACGGGGGGGAGGGGGGAATGGGAGAGGGAAAGGGGGAGGGGGAGGGGCACAAAGAAAACAAGATAGAAGGTGACAGAGGACAATCTGACTTTGGGTGACTGGTATGCATCATAATTGAACGACAAGATACCCTGGTCTTGTTATCTTTGAATATATGTATCCTGATTTATTGATGTCACCCCATTAAAAAAATAAAATTATTAAAAAAAAAAAAGAAATCAGTAATAAAAACTAACTAAAACACCTATCTTTTTAAGTTAAGAAATTCTATCTTAAATAACCCCTGCTCAAAATGAAAATTCAAGTTACAAAATAGTTTAAACATAATGGAAATAAAAACTACATAAGAAAATCTATGAAAAAATGTTGTGATAAATACATTTTAGTGGAAAAAACGTGAAAATACACAACGTTACCACCCATACTATGAAACAGGATACTAAACTTTACCACCCATACTATGAAACAAATTCCAGAGAAAGTAAAAGATAAAAATTTTCACAGCCTGAGGAGGCGGTGGAGAAATGGATAGAGCATTTGACTGGAATGCAGAGGACCCAGGTTTGAGATTCCAAGGTCGCCAGCTTTAGCGTGGGCTTATCTGGTTTAAGCAAAGCTCACCAGCTTTATACCAATGGGCTCACTGGCATGAGAAAGAGGTTACTCAGTCAGCTGTAGTTCCATGGTCAAGGCACAATGAGAGAGCAGTCAATGAACAACTAAGGTGTCACAACAAAAAACTTATGATTGATCTGGGACCTGACACATATTAAAAAGAAAAAACTCTTTACCTTTCTGTCTGTATGTCCCTATCTATCCCTCTCTCTGACTCTCTCACTGTCTCTGTTATAAAAAAAAAAAGAAAACAAAAGAAAGAAATAAAGTGTTCACAGAGATATTCAGTGTGTTTATACCATATTTGCCCTGGTTTAAGACTCATCTTTTTTGAAAAATGTGCGGTTTGAAAACTGGGTGCGTCTTATACAATGGTTGTAGTATATTTTAATTGCATTTCCTGATTCTTCGCATTTGTTATCATTTTCTCAAATTTTGTGCCCAAAAATGAAGGTGCGTCTTTTACAGGGAGGCATATTATGCATGGGGAAATATGGTACTTTACAAGCTTACTACCTATTTAGTCTTGTGGTAGATTTTGAAGAACATAATTCATTCTTTATGCCATTTAAGCTGTGAAAGCAACAAAAAATAGCCATTGTCATTTTTTCTTTTATTTAATTTTTAATGTTAGAGAGAGGAATTGGGGAGAGAAAGACAGACAGTCAGAAACATCAATCTCTTTATGTATGTGCCTTGAACCGGTACCAATCCTATGACATTACTGTATGAGTGTGATGCCCTAACTATTGAGCTCTCTGGTGTAAGCAAGCCATTGTCTCTAGGGGGATAAAATTACTAGAGACAACCTGAGGCAAATAAGAAATAAAATAATAATCTAGTCTGCTGTGGTGACAACACCAGAAGATATTCTAAGCTCTTGAGAGTCAGTGACATATAAAATCAGTATTTCTGATTGTTGAGCACGAATTCACACCTTTCCTAACATGCACTTTTTCTTGTGCCATGGCAGCAGTCCAGACTGAGAAACCTCCTAAGCTTTGGTTTTCAGAATTTATCTGAGCCTGGTCAGCACTAACAATTTAGGTTCTTTTGGCTACAGAACACCTCCCAGGGTATTTGTTGCATCACTTGTAAATTTTCTCAATTTTATAGCTGAGATCACGCATTCCTGAAGAACCGAGACTTATGTCTCAGCTCTTTCTTCCGAGAAAATGATATACTTAACCATGCCATGATCAATCACAACTGGGACCAAAGGTATTGCACTACCAAATCCAGTGTTTGTCACAGCCTATAATTTTAATGTATATATTTTCCTTCCTCTTTCTACTCCATGACAGTGTAATATCCATAAATAAAGAAAGTAAGTGAGTCTCTCCCATTCACTATTGGCAACCCGTGTCGAGCAGAGTAACTGTCGTATAATGAAAATTCAATAAATATTTACTGGAAGAGTGAATAAATATGCATTGGCATACGTACACAAATACCCAAAAATGAGAGACACTATTGAAACAAAGACGTATGCTCACGTGCGATGCACATGTATGCACACATTGGGTACACGCACCAAATGTACCTGAGTACATATACGTAGAAAAATATAATTGGTACACAAAGAATATAGAAAGAAAATGGGTAAAGATAACAGTTGATATCTATGTATGAAAATTTGTTGTTTTGTTTTTCTTATCATTATTTTTGCATTTATGCAATAAGAGTACCATTTTTGTAATAAAAAGGTGTTAAAATACTTTATACTTGACAAATCAAAGCACATCATAATTTACAATACATTATGCAGATTTAAAAAAAAGAAGTTCAAAAAACAGATGTAAAAACAGTAGAATGGGAAGTGACTGAGTGCAGGGACATGAGCTCTTAGCACAGTGTCTGTAATATGCAGGGCACTTTTACAGGCTTTATGAAAGCATGGCTGGAAAGAAAAAAGAAAAACAAGATGAAATGATAAATTCCCAGAAAAAAAACACTAAACATACAGAAATACTTCACAGAAGCCGCTAATGGGAATCAATGGTTATAGAAAATCTTATCTACCAAACCTGTCCTTCGGACCTGTACTGAAGCGTGATGCCCAAGATGCAAACGAGGTGGTCGCAGAGAAGCACATGTAACAGAGACCAATATTTTATGTGCTATGGAGCAAGTTCCAGCAAACTTCAGTTAATTGAAATGATATAAAGTGTATCTCTTGCTTATACTACAGTTAACATTGAAACGGGTAGCAAACAGTAACTAGAACTCCTTTATATTTACAAGTTATGAAAGTATCTTTTAGATAGCCTATGATTCAACATTGATAGATAACGCACAACACTCAACTGCTGTGTTTTTCCAGGTGAACTGCTCTGAGCTGTTGTTTCCAAGGTGCACACGAGGTGGCAGCAGGGAATCACTCTTGGAAATCATTTTCCACAGATAATACTGTATGTTCTTTCAAGCAAGTTTCAACAACCTCTAATCTTACAAATGATATAAAGCATGTTTCTTGTCGTCATTACACTTAATATGCTAAACAGTAATAGAAATTATCTAAAACCCCTTTTTAAAGTTAAAGAAATACACTCCTAAATAACACCCCTGAAAATCACAATTCAAGCCTCAAAATACCTTAAAATTAATGAAAAGAAAAACTACATAAGAAAATCTATAAAAAAATGTAGTGATGAATACATTTTAGAGGAATAAAACCTTAAAATACACAGCCTTTTCACCCATACTAAGAACCAGAATACTAAATAAAATCCAGAGAATATAAAAGAAACAAAATGTTCACAGACTGACAAGGCAGTGGTGCAGTGGGTAGAGCATTTGACTGGAATGCGCAGTACCCAGATTTGAGATCCCAAATTCGCCAGCTTGGACGTGGGCTCATCTCGTTTTAACAAAGCTCAAAGCTTTATCACAATGTCGCTGTCTCTAGCAAGGGGTCACTTAGTCATTTGTAGCACCCTGGTCTAGGCACATACGAGAGAGCAGTCAATGAACAACTAAGGTGTCCTTACGAAAAAATGATGATTGATCTGTGACCTGGCACATAATAAAAAATTTTCTCCATTCTTGTCTGTCTGTCCCTATCTATCCGTCTCTCTCACTGTCTCTATGACTGGAAAAAAGAAATAAAAAGAAAGAAAAAAATGTTCTCAGAGAAATTTGGAGTTTCTATCCATATTTTCCTATGTATAAAACTCACCATTTTTAAAAATTTGGGGTTTGAAACCTGGGTTTATCGTATACAGTGGTTGTATTTTTACTTGCATTTTCTGTTTCTTTGCATTTGTTATCATTTTCTCAAATTTTGTGCCCCAATATTAAGGTGCTACTTATAGAGGGAGGCTATTCTTACATGGGGAGATATGGTACTTTACAACCTTACCACTTATTTCCTATTGGGGTGAAATTTTGAAGAAAATCATTCATTACTCTAAGCAGTTGAAGCTGCAAAAACAGCAAAAAAAGGCCATTATCATTTTTCTTATATTTAGTTATTAATTTTAGAGGGAGGAAGACGGGGAAAAAGAGACACACAGACAGTCAGAAACATAAATGTTTTTCTGTATGTGCCTAGATCAAGGACTGAACCTATGACATTAGTGTATGTGTGTGATGCTCTATCTACTGAGCTCTTTGGTGATAGTAAGCCATTGAATTTAGGGGGAAAAATTACTAGAGAAATACTGAGGTAATTAAAAATAAAAGAATAATCTACTATTCTGTGGTGACAGCACCAGAAGACTTTTCTTTACTCTTGACTGTTAGAGGCATAAAAATATTTCTGATTGTTTACCACGATGTGACCCCTTGCCTAACATGTACTCTTTTCTTGTGCTTTTGCAGCAGTCCATACTGAGAGACTTTCTAAGCTTTGGATATCAGAATTTATCTGAACCTGGGTCACCACTTACAAGCTTGATTCTTTTGCTCACAGAACACATCCCAGCATCTTTGTTTCAGCGCTTGAGAATTTTCTCAGTTTTATAGCTGAGAACACGCATTGCTGAAGAACTGAGACTTAGGTCTCAGCTCTGCCTTTCAAGAAACTGATATACTGAATATCGGCACGATCAATGATAACTGGGAATAAGACATTGCACTGCTATATCCAGTGCTTGTCACAACTCATAATTAATTTATTTATGTACATTTCTCTTCCTCTGTGTACAGCATGACAGTGTATTATTCATATAGACAGTCTGTCTCTTTCACTATAGGCAACTAGTGTAGAGCACAGTGCCTGGAATATAATAGAAATACAATAAGTGTTTAATGACTGAAAGAATAAATAGTAATTTGCATGCATACACAGGTATCCACAATTGATAGAAACTGTGGACCCAGAGAGATATGCTCATATGCAATGCATATCTATACACACAGATGTATATACACCCAATGTACCTTAGTACATATAGATATAGAAATATAATAGGTACACTAAGAATATGGAAAGATAATGTCATAATATTAACAGTAGTTATCTCTGGAAGAAAATTTGCTGTTTTGAATTCTATTCATTTTTTCTTTCACTTCTTCAATAAGAATAAAGTTTTTATAATAAAAAGCAGTTCCATTAAACATACTTTTCAAATCAAAGCACATCTTATTTTACAATACATTAAGAAGATTTAAATAAAGGAGTCCAAAAGCAGAAGTAAAAATAGTAGAATGCGAAGATATTGAGTACACCAACTACTCATACAGTTCTTAGCACAGTGCCTGGTATATGATGGGAACATTCAAAGGCTTTATGAAAGCATTGCTGGAAGGAAAGAAGAAAAACAAGGTGAACTGATAGATTCCAAAACATCAAATCACTAAGAATTCACAAAATATTTACAGAACCGGCACATTGGAATCCACGTTTCTAGACAATCCTCTCTAGTATTTCTTTTCTTTAAATCTGTACTGAGATGTGATTAGGAAGATACACACGGGGAGTGATGTCACGGAAATGGCGCCGTGAGCAACGCGTCCCACAGATCTCCCCTAAATCACAACAAATTAATCAACTAGAAACAGAAAAATTTATCCTCGGAGCATTCCGGAGTTCCACACAAACTGAAAGTGAAAGGACTGTTATCACTTGAATCTGAGAGACGAGGGTGTGGAGGAAGCTACCGCAGCGACGTTCATTCAAGCCGCGAGGGAGTGCGCCTGTGGTGAGTCAGCCCACACTCCGGAGCGCGAGAAGCCACCGGCGTGCCCGGTCCGGTTGCAGAGCGAGCACCGCCCACACTCGGGAGCCGAGAGCAGCCGCGAGCGAGCACGCGGTATGGGTGCAGAGCGAGCACCGCCCACACTCGGGAGCAGCGAGCAGCCGCGGGCGCGCGCCTGGTCCAGTTGCAGAGCGAGCACCACCCACACTCGGGAGCGGCAAGCAGCCGCAGGCGCGCGGTACGGTTGCAGAGAGAGCACCGCTAACGTTCCCAGCGGCCGGCGCACTGTGAGTGAGAGTCGCCAGCCACCGGTGCCCGGAGCACCCCATTCGCACGTGTGCCCTGGGCATTCCACACGCCCAGAGCACCTTACTGGCCCGCACACCCAGGGTGCCCCATTATCCTGCGCCTGGTGCGATTCAGCCGCCAGCGGCAGGGCGAGCGGGAGAGGCACCAGGGTGGTCTTCTACTTGGGAGATTCTCTCCGTGGGCGGGGCACCTCACCCAGCCATTCAAGCTAACAATCAAGCGTTGGGGGAGGGGCGCATGCAGGCAGCCTAAAATACCTTCAGGAGCACAGCTGCGACCCAATCACTGAAATTAGCTTAACCCATGAAATCTGCGCACCCTCGGTTCTAATTGATAAGATCTCTCTCAGTTCAGCGACCCAAGACAAAAGGCGTGATATTTTTTAGTGCCTCTCGCTAAAGGGGCGGGGGCAACTTCTGATTGATAGAGCCTCCATATTCAGGGATAAACGCTAACAAGAGGGACTTGGCAGATAATAAGATCTATACTACACTAGTCGCAAACAGAGACTAGTGCCTCTTCTTCCCAGCCAAAACAGGCTACAAAGTGCGGAAAGCCTGGGTTGAGAGGTCAAACTGAATGCTAGACACTGAACAGTCACCTTGACAACAATAGACTCCCACCCCCGCCTGATTACACTGGAGGACCCCTGACTGCCAGAGCCATTCCCAAAGCCTTGCACTGAGTGGGGATAGAGTGGGGATTTCCCAGCTCTTTGAGCCTCTTACTCCCCAGGCAGAAGCAGTTGCAGCCTTATAGCTGGATCACCAGGCTGCTAATTCAGGAAGGGGAGACTAGGAGAGAGAATCCAGGAAAGCAAACTCTCTCATCGTTGGACCCTGCAAATGCCAACAAGCCTTGACTACCAGCAAGACTAAAGCCAATTATATGACATTGCCATAGAATCCCATCAACTGCAAATCCCTACCTAAGTGTGACACAGGGCCAGAGCCTGGGGTACAGAGTCACTGACCAGGAAGAGGGAGAGAAAAGAAAAAGGAAGAAGTTAACCTCTCAAAATCAAGAAAAATCCACAGACTTTACAACTTGTTCCACTAATTTTTTGTTGTTGTTGTTTGTTTCTTCTATCTTATTGCCTTTATTTCCTCCACCTCAGTCTTTCTATTCTCTGCCCATCTTTTGCTTCCCTTTTCTTGAACTACACTTCCCATAACTGTTACATTTTATTTCTCTTCTTCATCCTCACCCTCCTTTAAGGTTATACTCCAAAACACTTAACTCATACTCTCTCTTCTTTTGCTTTTTTTTTTTTGATTTGCTTTATTTTGTTTTTTTCTCTTCCTTTTTTATTACTTCCTTCATTTTTCTCTTTTTCTTATTTTTTCCTTTCTATTCGTTTTTTCTTTTCTTGTTTTACTTTCCTCCCATTTAATCCTCAATCACGAAAAAATTAGTTAATTTGAGACTCAAGGCTTTTTTTGGCTTTATTTTTCTTTTTTGCTTTTGTTTTTGTTTTTTTTCTTGTTTGTTTATTTTTATGGCATTTTGGGTCCTCCCAACCCAAGGTCTCCATTGTATTTAGTCTTCACTCCACTTAATACAACAGATTTTTACTTATTATTTTTATTTTTTTCTTCCTTATTATTCTTTTTTTGGTCCTTTTTTCTGGTTCCCTCTTATCCCTCTCATTATATCTCTTAGTTGACCATCACTTACAAGCAAATCATCTTATGCTTGTCTAAAATTTTCTTACTTTTTTTTTTTTTTTTTGCATTTAGTAGGTCCCTACTCCCTGTTTTTGCCCCTTGAACTCCTCACCCCAAATCAGGCCCTCCATTATAGGCATGATATTTCCCTGAGGAGGGGAGAAGAGGGAAAGAGAAGAAAGAAAAAAAGGGGGAAATAATAAATTATTATTGTTTTTTTTTGTGGGGTGTTTTAGCTTTTTTTTTTTTTTTACTTTTTACTCTTTATTAATTCTAATTAGTGCTATCAACAAGACCACCCTCAGATGCCAATAAGAAAGAGAAAATCGAATATTACGGATACAAAAGAAAGAGAGGTAACACAAAGAGATGTGGAAAAATCTATGGAGAATAGACTTAACATATTGGAAGCCATGGAGCTAAATGACAGAGAATTTAAAATAGAAATCTTAAAAATACTCAGAGATATACAAGAAAACACAGAAAGGCAATATAGGGAGAACAGAAAACAACTCAATGAACACAAAGAATATATTACCAAGGAAATTGAAACTATTAAAACAAATCAAACAGAAATGAAAAACTCAATTCACGAGCTGAAAAACAAGGTAAGAAGCTTAGCTAACAGAACAGCCCAGATTGAAAATAGGATTAGTGAAATAGAAGACAAACAACTTGAGGCACAACAGAGAGAAGAAGAAAGAGACTCAAAAATAATAAAAAACGAGAAAGCCCTACAGGAATTGTCTGACTCCATCAAAAAGAATAACATAAGAATAATAGGTATATCAGAGGGAGAAGAGAAAGAAAATGGAATGGAAAATATACTCAAACATATAATAGACGAGAACTTCCCAAGCCTGTGGAAAGAACTAAAGCCTCAAATTCAAGAAGCAAACAGAACACCGAGTTTTCTTAACCCCAACAAACCCACTCCAAGGCACATCATAATAAAGATGACACAAACCAATGACAAAGAAAAAATTCTCAAGGCAGCCAGGGAAAAGAAGAGTACAACATATAAAGGAAGGCCTATTAGATTATCATCAGACTTCTCAGCAGAAACTCTACAAGTTAGAAGAGAATGGAACCCAATATTTAAATTCCTGAAAGAGAGGAACTTTCAGCCAAGAATACTATACCCATCAAAGCTATCCTTCAAGTATGAAGGAGATATAAAAATATTCACAAATACAGAAAAGATGAGAGAATTTATCAACAGAAAGCCTTCACTCCAGGAAATACTAAAGGGGGTTTTCCAATCACATTCAAAGAACAAAAGAAAACAACACCACAAGTAACAGCTCCACCAAGAACACAATAAAACCAAACTTAAACTGTGACAACAAAGGAAAAAAAGGGGGGAGAGGATGGAGATTATCAGTAGCAAAGGACTATGAAGTGCAGAAATACTTATAAGATAGGGTACTACAATGAATATGGTAGGTACCCTTTTCATTACTTAATGGTAACCACCCTTGAAAAAAACACCACAAAAACACTTGACTTAAAAAAGGTAGCAACAGAGGAAAGAAGTATGGAACACAAACAAACAAAAACAAATGATAGAAAAACAAAAGAGAAGAATCAAACTAGATACAAAACTAACAGAAAGCAATTTATAAAATGGCAGTAGGGAACCCACAAGTGTCAATAATTACACTAAATGTAAATGGATTAAACTTACCAATAAAAAGACACAAAGTAGCAGAATGGATTAAAAAAGAAAATCCAACTATATGCTGCCTACAAGAAACACATCTAAGCAACAAGGATAAAAACAAATTCAAAGTGAAAGGCTGGAAAACAATACTCCAAGCACACAACACCCAAAAAAAAGCAGGCGTAGCAATACTCATATCTAATAATGCTGACTACAAGACAGAAAAAGTACTCAGAGACAAAAATGGTCATTTCATAATGATTAAGGGGAAGTTGAATCAAGAAGACATAACAATCCTTAATATATATGCACCAAACCGAGGAGCACCAAAATATATAAAACAGCTACTTATTGACCTTAAAACAAAAACTAACAAAAATACAATCATACTTGGAGACCTCAATACACTGCTGACGGCTCTAGATAGGTCATCCAAACAGAGAATCAATAAAGATATAGTGGCCTTAAACAAAATACTAGAACACCTGGATATGATAGACATCTACAGGACACTTCATCCCAAAGCGACAGAGTATACATTTTTCTCTAGTGTACATGGAACATTCTCAAGAATTGACCATATGTTGGGCCACAAAGACAATATCAGCAAATTTAAAAAAATTGAAATTGTACCAAGCATATTTTCTGATCATAAAGCCTTGAAACTAGAATTCAACTGCAAAAAAGAGGGGGAAAAACCCACAAAAATATGGAAACTAAACAACATACTTCTAAAAAATGAATGTGTCAAAGAAGAAATAAGCGCAGAGATCAAAAGATATATACAGACAAATGAAAATGAAAATACGACATATCAGAATCTCTGGGATGCAGCAAAAGCAGTAATAAGAGGAAAGTTTATATCACTTCAGGCCTATATGAACAAACAAGAGAGAGCCGAAGTAAACCACTTAACTTCACACCTTAAGGAACTAGAAAAAGAAGAACAAAGACAACCCAAAACCAGCCGAAGAAAGGAGATAATAAAAATCAGAGCAGAAATAAATGAAATAGAGAATCGAAAAACTATAGAAAAAATCAATAAAACAAGGAGCTGGTTCTTTGAAAAGATCAACAAAATTGACAAACCCTTGGCAAGACTCACCAAGGAAAAAAGGCACAAGACTCAAATAAATAAAATCCAAAATGAAAGAGGAGAGATCACCACAGACATCAGAGATATACAAAGAATTATTGTAGAATACTATGAAAAATTATATGCCACCAAATACAACAATCTAGAAGAAATGGATAATCCTAGAACAATACAACCTTCCTAGACTGAGTCATGAAGAAGCAGAAAGCCTAAACAGACCAATCAGCAGGGAGAAAATAGAAAAAACTATTAAAAACCTCCCCAAAAATAAAAGTCCAGGCCCAGACGGTTATACTAGTGAATTCTATCAAACATTCAAAGAAGACTTGGTTCCTATTCTACTCAAAGTCTTCCAAAAAATTGAAGAAGAAGCAATACTTCCAAACACATTTTATGAGGCCAACATAACCCTCCTACCAAAACCTGGCAAGGATGGCTCAAAGAAAGAAAACTACAGACCAATATCTCTAATGAATACAGATGCTAAAATACTAAACAAAATACTGGCAAACCAAATACAACAACATATTAAAAAAATAATACATCATGATCAAGTAGTATTCATCCCAGAATCTCAAGGATGATTCAACATATGCAAAACGGTTAACGTAATACACCATATCAACAAAACAAAGAACAAAAACCACATGATCTTATCAATAGATGCAGAAAAGGCTTTTGATAAAATACAACACAATTTTATGTTTAAGACTCTCAACAAAATGGGTATAGAAGGAAAATATCTCAACATGATAAAGGCCATATATGATAAACCATCAGCCAACATCCTATTAAATGGCATAAAACTGAGGACTTTCTACCTTAAATCAGGAACAAGACAGGGTTGTCCACTCTCTCCACTCTTATTTAACGTGGTGCTAGAAGTTCTGGACAGAGCAATCAGACAAGACAAAGAAATAAAAGGCATCCATATCGGAAAAGAAGAAGTAAAGGTATCACTTTTTGCTGATGATATGATCCTATACATTGAAAACCCGAAGGACTCCACAAAAAGATTATTAGAAACAATAAACCAATACAGTAAGGTCGCAGGATACAAAATTAACATACAAAAGTCCATAGCCTTTCTATATGCCAACAATGAAATATTAGAAAACGAACTCAAAAAAATAATCCCCTTCACGATTGCAACAAAAAAAATAAAATACCTAGGAATAAACATAACAAAGAATGTAAAGGACCTATATAATGAAAATTACAAAGCATTGTTAAGGGAAATCGAAAAAGATACAATGAGATGGAAAAATATTCCTTGTTCTTGGATAGGAAGAATAAATATAATCAAAATGGCCATATTACCCAAAGCAATATATAAATTTAATGCAATTCCCATCAAAATCCCTATGAGATTTTTTAAAGAAATGGAACAAAAAATCATCAGATTTATATGGAACTATAAAAAACCCCGAATAGCCAAAACAATCCTAAGGAAAAAGAATGAAGCTGGGGGCATTACAATACCTGACTTTAAACTATATTATACGGCCACGATAATTAAAACAGCATGGTATTGGCAGAAAAATAGACACTCAGACCAATGGAACAGAATAGAAAGCCCAGAAATAAAACCACATATATATGGTCAAATAATCTTTGATAAAGGGGCCAACAACATACAATGGAGAAAAGAAAGCCTCTTCAACAAATGGTGTTGGGAAAACTGGAAAGCCACATGCAAAAGAATGAAACTCGACTATAGCCTGTCCCCGTGTACTAAAATTAATTCAAAATGCATCAAAGACCTAAATATAAGACCTGAAATAATAAAGTACATAGAAGAAGACATAGGTACTTAAATCATGGAACTGGGTTTTAAAGAACATTTTATGAACTTGACTCCAATGGCAAGAGAAGTGAAGGCAAAGATAAATGAATGGGACTACATCAGAATAAAAAGTTTTTGCTCAGCAAGAGAAACTGATATCAAAATAAACAGACAGCCAACTAAATGGGAAATGATATTTACAAACAACAGCTCAGATAAGGGCCTAATTTCCTAAATTTACAAAAAACTCATAAAACTCAACAACAAAGAAACAAACAATCCCATAAAAAAATGGGAAGAGGACATGAACAGACACTTCTTCCAGGAAGAGATACAAATGGCCAACAGATATATGAAAAGATGCTCAGCTTCATTAGTTATTCAAGAGATGCAAATCAAAACTACAATGAGATACCACCTCACCCCTGTTAGATTAGCTATTATCAACAAGACGGGTAATAGCAAATGTTGGAGAGGCTGTGGAGAAAAAGGAACCCTCATTCACTGTTGGTGGGATTGTAAAGTAGTACAACCATTATGGAGGAAAGTATGGTGGTTCCTCAAAAAACTGCAAATAGAACTACCTTATGACCCAGCAATCCCTCTACTGGGTATATACCCCAAAACCTCAGAAACATTGATACGTGAAGACACATGTAGCCCCATGTTCATTGCAGCACTGTTCACAGTGGTCAAGACATGGAAACAACCAAAAAACCCTTCAATAGAAGACTGGATAAAGAAGATGTGGCACATATACACTATGGAATACTACTCAGCCATAAGAAATGATGACATCAGATCATTTACAGCAAAATGGTGGGATCTTGATAACATTATAAGGAGTGAAATAAGTAAATCAGAAAAAAACAAGAACTACATGATTCCATACATTGGTGGAACATAAAAATGAGACTAAGAGACATGGACAAGAATGTGGTGGTTACCAGGGGTGGGGGGAGGGAGGACATGTGAGGGAGGGAAGGAGAGAGTTAGGGGGAGGGGGAGGGGCACAGAGAACTAGATAGAGGGTGGCGGAGGACAATCTGACATTGGGCGAGTGGTACGCAACATAATTTAATGACAAAATAATCTAGGCATGTTTTCTTTGAATATATGTACCCTGATTTATTAATGTAATCTCATTACCATTAATAAAAATTTATTTAAAAAAAAAGGAAGATGCACACGAGGTGGCAGCATAGAAGCACATGTAACAGAGACCATTTTTGTATTTGCTATGCAGCAAGTTTTAGCCAACTTAGAGGATTGAAATAATAGCAAATATATCTATTGTTTTCACTAGAGTTAACGTTGAAAGAAGTAGCAAAGTGTAACTGGAAATTTCTTATATTTACAAGTTAAAAAAGTATCTTATAAATAGTCTTCGTTTCCACATTGATAGATAAAGCTCAACTCCCAGCTGCTGTGTTTTTTCTGGAGAACTGCTCTGAGCTGTTTTTGACAAGGTGAAAACGAGGTGGTAGCAGAGAAGCGCACTTGGAAAACATTTGCCACAGACAATCCTGTATTTTCTCTCATGCAAGTTTCAACTATCTCAAACCTTTGAAATTATATGAAGCATATTTCTTCTTGTCATTACACTTACTCTAGAAATCAGTAATAAAAACTAACTAAAAAACCCTTCCTTTCTAAGTTAAGAAATTCACTCCTAAATAACCCCTGCACAAAATCAAACCTGAAGGTACAAAATACTGTAAACCTAATGGAAATAAAAACTACATAAGAAAACCTATGGAAAAATGTTGTGATGAATACATTTTAGTGGAAAAAAACCTGAAAATACACAATGTTACCACCCATACTATGAAACAGGATACTAAACAGAATCGAGGGAAAGTAAAAAATAAAAATTTTCACAGCCTGAGGAGGTGGTGTCACAGTGGATAAAGCATTTGACTGGAATGAGGAGGACCCCGGTTGAGATTCGAAGGTCGCCAGCTTGATCATGGGCTTATTTGGTTTCTCCATTCTTGTCTGTCTGTCCCTATCTATCCCTCTCTCTCACTGTTTCTATAACTCTGGAAAAAAAATTAAAGAATGAAATGTTCACAGAGACATTCGGAGTTTCTACCCATATTTTCCTATGTATAAAACTCATCATTTTTAAAAACATGGGGTTAGAAACCTGGGTGAAACTTATACAGTGGTTGTTGTATTTTTATTTGCATTTGCTGTTTCTTCACATTTGTTATCATTTTCACAATTTTTTTGCCCCAAAATTAAGGTGCTACTTATAGAGGGAGGCTACTTATTCATGGGGAGATATGGCACTTTACAACCTTATCATTTATTTCCTCTTGTGGTGAGATTTTGAAAAAGATAATTCATTCCTCTCAGCAATTTAAGCTGAAGAAACACCAGAAAATAGGAATTGTCATTTTTCTTTCATTTAGTTATTAATGTTAGAAGGAGGAAGAGGGGGGAAAACAGACACATAGATAGTCACAAACATCAATATGTTTCTGAATGTGCCAAGACCAAGGACCAAACCTATGACATTAGTGTATGTGTGTGATGCTCTATCTACTCAGCTCTCTGGTGAGAGCAAGCCATTGAATTTCGGAAGAAAAATTGCGGGAAAAAAACTGAGGTAATTAAAAATAAAACAATAATCTAGTATGCTCTGGTGACAACACCAGAAGTCTTTTCTTTGCTCTTGACTGTTAGGGACATAAAAAATGTTTTTGATTCTTTACCACAATGTGACCACTTTCCTAACATGCACTTTTTTCTTGTGCTATTGCAGCAGTCCAGACTGAAAGACCTCCTAAGCTTTGGACATCAGAATTTATTTGAGCCTTGGACACCATTTACAAGCTCAATTCTTTTGCTCAAAGAACACCTCCCAGGGTCTTTGTTTCAGCGCTTGAGAATTTTCTCAGTTTTATAGCTGAGAACACGCATTTCTGAAGAAATGAGACTTAGGTCTCAGGTCTGCCTTTCGAGAAATTGATATACTGAACATCGCCATGATCAATGAAACCTGGGTACAAGACTTTGCACTACTAAATCCAGTGCTTGTCACAACTTATAACTATTTTATTAATGTACATTTTCTTACTCTGTCTACAGCATGACAGTGTATTATTCATATAGACAGTCTGTTTCTTTCACTATAGGCAACCAGTGTAGAGGACTGTGCCTGGAACATAATAGAAATTCAATAACTGTTTAATGAATGAAAGAATAAATTGAAATTTGCATGCATACACAGGAATCCACAAATGATAGAAACTGTGGACCCAGAGAGATATGCTCATATGCAATGCACATCTATACTCACTGATGAATGCACACCCAATGTACCTTACTAAGTATAGATATAGAAATATAATAGGTACACTAAGAATATGGAAAGATAATGTCATAATATTAACAATAGTTATCTATGGATGAAAATTTGCTGTTTTGTATTCTATTCATTTTTTCTTGTACTTCAGCAATAAGAATACAGTTTTTATAATAAAAAAGCAGTTACATTCAACATATTTTCAAATCAAAGCACATCTTATTTTACAATACATTAACAAGATTTAAATAAAGTAGTCCAAAACAGAAGTAAAAATAGTAGAATGGGAAGACATTGAGTGCACCAACTATTCATACAGTTACTAGCACAGTGCCTAGTATATGATGGGAACATTCAAAGGCTTTATGAAAGCATTGCTGGAAGGAAAGAAGAAAAACAAGGTGAACTGATAGATTCCCAGGAATCAAATCACTAAGAATACACAAAATATTTACAAAACTGGCAAATTGGAATCAACGTTTGTGGACAATCCTCTCTACTATTTCTGACCTTTGGATCTATTCTGAGGCTTGATTCCCAAGATGCACACGAGGTGGCAGCAGAGAAGGACATGTAACAGAGACCATTATTGTATATACTATGCAGCAAGTTTCAGCCAACTTCAGAGGATTGAAATAATATCAAATATGTCTATTGCTTTCAGTAGAGTTAATGTTGAATCAAGTAGCAAACAGTAACTGGAACTTCCTTATATTTACAAGTTAAAAAAGTATCTTCTAAATAGTCTTGGTTTCCACATTGATAGATAAAGCACAACTCCCATCTGCTGTGTTTTTACAGGTGAACTGCACTGAGCTGTTTTTCCCAAGGTGAACACGAGGTGGCAGCAGATAAGCGCACTTGGAAAACATTTCGCACAGACAATTTTGTATTTTCTTTCAAGCAAGTTTCAACTACTTCAAACCTTTGAAATGATATAAAGCATGTTTCTTCTTGTCATTAAACTTACTCTAGAAATCAGTAATAAAAACTAACTAAAAAACCCTTCCTTTTTTTTTTTTTTTTGTATTTTTCTGAAGCTGGAAACAGGGAGAGACAGTCAGACAGACTCCTGCATGCGCCCGACCGGGATCCACCCGGCACGCCCACCAGGGATGAAGCTCTGCCCACCAGGGGGCGATGCTCTGCCCCTCCGGGGCATCACTCTGCCGCGACCAGAGCCACTCTAGCGCCTGGGGCAGAGGCCAAGGAGCCATCCCCAGCGCCCGGGCTATCTTTGCTCCAATGGAGCCTTGGCTGCAGGAGGGGAAGAGAGAGACAGAGAGGAAGGAGGGGGTGGGGGTGGAGAAGCAAATGGGCGCTTCTCCTATGTGCCCTGGCCAGGAATCAAACCCGGGTCCCCCGCACGCCAGGCCGATGCTCTACTGCTGAGCCCACCGGCCAGGGCCAAAAACCCTTCCTTTTTTAAGTTAAGAAATTCACTCCTAAATAACTCCTGCTCAAAATCAAAATTCAGGTTACAAAATTTTTTAAACTTAATGGAAATAAAAACTACATAAGAAATCCTATGGAAAAATGTTGTGATGAATACATTTTAGTGGAAAAAAAATCTGAGAATATACAACGTTACCACCCATACTATGAAACAGGATACTAAACAAAATCCAAAGAAAGTAAAAGATAAAAATTTTCACAGCCTGAGGAGGCGGTGGCGTGGTGGATAGAGCATTTGACTGGAATGTGGAGGACCCATGTTTGAGATCTCAAGGTCGCCAGCTTGAGCGTGGGCTTATCTGGTTTAAGCAAAGCTCACCAGCTTTAGCCCAATGGGCTCACTGGCTCGAGCGAGATGTTACTCGGTCAACTGTAGGTCCCTGGTCAAGGCTCAAAGAGAGAGCAGTCAATAAGCAACTAAGGTGTCACAACAAAAAACTGATGATTGATCTGTGACCTGGCACATAATAATAAAAAAACCTCTGCAATAAGAATAGAGTTTTTATAATAAAAAAGCAGTTACATTCAACATACTTTTCAAATCAAAGCACATCTTATATTACAATACATTAAGAAGATTTAAATAAAGGAGTCCAAAAGCAGAAGTAATAATAGTAGAATGGGAGTACATTGATTGCACCAAGTACTCATACAGTTCCTTGCACAGTGCCTGGTATATGATGAAAACATGAAAAGATTTATGAAAGCATTCTTTGAAGGAAAAAAGAAAAATAAGTTGAACTGAGAGATTTTCGGAAAACAAACCACTAAGGATACACAAAACCTTTACAGAAATGGCAAATTAGAATCAACGTTTCTTTAAAAAACTTTGTACAACATTATTCCTGTTGACCTATACCGAGGCTTGATTCCCAAGATGCACACGAGGTGGCAGCAGAAAAGCACATGTAACAGAGACCATTATTGTATGTGCTATTGAGCAAGTTCCATCCAAATTTCGAGGATTGAAATGATACCAAGAATAATTCTTTCTTTCTCGACAATTAACATTGAAGGAAGTAGTAGCTGTAACTAGAAATTCGTTATTTTTACAAGTTATAAAACTTTCTTATAAATAGCCTTGGATTCAATATTGATAGATAATGCACAACACCCAACTGATGTATTTATCCAGATGAACTGATCTGAGCTGTTTTTCCCAAGGTGCACACAAGTTGGCAACAGGGAAGCGCACTTGGAAAACATTTACCACATATAATCCTGTATGTTATTTCAAGAAAGTTTCTACTAACTATAACCTGAGAAATGATATAAAGCATGTCTCTTGTTGTCCTCACACTTAATATAGTAAACAGTAATACAAATTAACTATAAAACCCTTTTTTGAAGGTAAGGAAATTTACTCCTAAATAAACTCTTTCAGCTCAAAATTACAATTTAGGTTGCAAAATACCTTAAAATCAATGTAAATAAAAACTACATAAGGAAAACTATGGAAAAATGTAGTGATGAATCTATTTTAGGGCAAGAAAACCTTAAAACGCAGAGCCTTTCCACCCGTACTAAGAACCAGGATACTAAATAAAATCCAGAGAAAGTAAAAGAAACTTGTTCACAGAGTGAGCAGGTGATGGTTCAGTGGTTAGTGCAAGTGACTGGAATGTGGTGGGCTCAGCTTTGAGATCCAAAGGGTGCCTTCTTGAGTGTGGACTCATGTGGTTTGAGCAAAGCTCACCATCTTGATCCCAAGGACGCTGTCTAGAGCAAGCGTTCACTCTGAGATACAGCCGCACGGTCAAGGAACATATGAGATAGGAGTCAATGAACAAGTAAGAGGTCACAACGAAAAACTGATGAATGATCTGTGACCTGGCATATAATAAGAACTCTATCTCTCTGTCTGTCTGTCCCTATCTATCCCTCTCTCTCACTCTCTCTCTGTCTCTGGAAAAAAAGAAAAAATTAATGTTCACAGAGACATTTGGTCGGTATATGTCATATTTTCCCATGAATAAGACTCATCTCTTTTGAAAAATGTGGGGTTAGAAAACTGGGTGCGTCATATTCCGTGGTTTTAGAATTTTTTACTTGCATTTTTTGTTTATTCGCTTTTGCTATCATTTACTCCAACTTTGCGCCCCCCAAATAAGGTGCACCTTACACAGGGAAGCTGCTTATACATGGGGAAATATGGTACTTTACAACCTTACCATTTATTTTGTCTTGGGGTGAGATTTTGTAAAATATAATTCATTCTTCTATGCAATTTAAGCTGCAAAAATAACAACAAAAAAGCCATGTTCATTTTTTATTTTATATATTTATTCATGTTAGAGGCAGTATAAAGGGGTGGAAAACACAGACAGACAGAAACATCAATCTGTTTTTGTATGTGCCTTGACGCAGGAGCAAACCTATAATATTAGTGTATGGTTGTGATGCTTTAACTACTGAACTCTCTGGTGAGAGCAAGCCATTGTCATTTGGTGAATAAATTTACTAGAGAAAACCAGAGGTAATTAAAAAGTAAAATGATAATATAGTCTGTTGTGGTGCCAACACCAGAAGACTTTTATTTGCTCTTGAAATTGAAGGGCATAATAACCATTTCTAATTGTTTAGCACAAAGAAACCCCTTTCCTAACATGCATTTTCTCCTGTGCCATGGCAGCAACCCAGAATGAGGGACCTTCTTAACTATGGACATCATTAATTTAACTGAGCATTGGTCACTACATAGAAGCTAGGTTCTTTTGCTCAAAGAACACCTCCCAGTGTCTTTATTTTATTACTTCTATATTTTCTCCATTTTATACCTGAGAAGATGCATTACTGAAAAACCGAGGCTTATGTCTCAGCTCTGCCTTCTGAGAAAATGATATACTGAACCACACACAATAAAGCATAACTGACACCAAAGATATTGCACTACCAAAGTGCTTGTTAAACTTGTGTTTATTTTATTTATGTATATTTTTCTCTTTCTGTCTACCCCATTACAGTGTAGTATTTGTAAAGACAGAAAGTGAGACTGTCTCATTCTCTATAGGCAACCAGTGTCAAGCACAGTCCCTGGCAATTAATCTGATACAATAAGTGTTTCCGGAATGAACAAATAAATAGTCATTTCTATATGTACAGAGATATCCACAAATCACAGACACTTTTGACACAAAGAGATATGCTCATGTGCAATGCACTTTATGCACACAGATGTACACACACCCATCGTACCTGAGTGTATATACATACAGGGATATAATACGTACACAAAGAATATGGAAACAAAATGTCCTAATATTAACAGTAGATATAGCTGTATGACAATTTGTTTTTGTTGTTTTTGAGATCATTTTTCTTGCACTTCTGCTATAAGAATACTTTTTTTATGGTAAAAAAAGCTGTTAAAATTCAACATACTTGTCAAATCAAAGCACATCCTATTTTGCAATACATGAAGTTGATTTATGTAAAAGTAGTTTAAAAAACAGAAGATAAAAGTATAGAATGGGAAGTCATTGAGTGCAGGAACAAGAGTTCCTAGCACAGTGCCTGGTATATGATGTGCACTTTCAAAGGCTTTATGAAAGCATGGCAGGAAGTAAAGAAGTTACATAATTTGAACCAAGAGATTTTCAGAAAACAAACCACTAAGGATACACAATACCTTTACAAAAACAGCAAATTGGAATCAACGATTATAGAAAATGCTCTGTACCAAATTATTTATTGGGATCTGTCTCGAGGCTTGATTCCCAAGATGCACTTGAGTTGACAGCAGAAAAGCACATGTAACAGAGACCATTATTGTATGTGCTATGGAGCAAGTTCCATCCAAAATTAAAGGATTGAAATTATACCAAGAATAATTCTTTCTTTCTCGACAATTAACATTGAAAGAAGTAGTAGCTGTAACTAGAAATTTGTTATTTTACAAGTTATAAAACTTTATTATAGATAACCTTGGATTCAACATTGATAGATAACGCACAACACACAACAGATGTATTTATCCAGATTAACTGAACTGAGCTGTTTTTCCCAAAGTGCACATGAGGTGGCAGCAGAGAAGTGCACTTGGAAAACATTTGCAACAGATAATCCTGTATGTTGTTTCAAGCAAGTTTCAACTTCCTCTATCCTTAGAAATGATATAAATCATACTTCTTGTTGTCCTCACACTTAATATATTAAACAGTCATACAAATTAACTAAAAATCCCTTTTTTGAAGGTGAGGAAATAAACTTTTAAATAACCTCTTTCTGCTCAAAATCACAATTCAAGTTGCAAAATACCTTAAAATTAATGGACATAAAAACTACAAAAGGGAACCTACGAAAAAAAACATAGAGATGAATCTATTTTAGGGCAAGAAAACATTAAAACCCAGAGCCTTTTAACCCGTACTAAGAACCAGGATACTACTTAAAGTCCAGAGAACATATAAGAAAAAATGTTCACAACGTGAGTAGGCGATGGTGCAGTGGTTAGAGCATGTGACTGGAATTTGGTGAACTCAGGTTTGAGATCCCAAGCATGCCATCTTGAGCGTGGGCTCATGTGGTTTGAGCAAAGCTCACAATCTTGAGCCCAAGGTCGTTGTCTAAAGCAAGCGGTCACTCTACGATGCATAGCCCCCTAGTCAATGCACATATGAGACAAGAGTCAATGAACAAGTAAGTGGTCACAATGAAAAACTGATGATTGATCTGTGACCTGGCACATAATAAGAATTCTCTCTCTCTGTCTGTCTGTCCCTATCTATTCCTCTCTCTGACTGTCTCCCTGGCTCTGGAAAAAAAAAGAAAAAAAGAAGTGTTCAATGAGACATTTGGTGGGTATATATCATATTTTCCCCTGAATAAGACTCATCTTTTTTGAAAAATGTGGGGTTAGAAAAGTGGGTGCGTCTTATTAAGTGGTTCTAGATTTTTTACGTGCATTTCTTGTTTATTCGCCTTTGCTATCATTTACTCAAACTATGAGCCCCCAAAATAAGGTGCGCCTTATACAGGGAAGCTTCTTATACATGGAGAAATATGGTACTTTACAACCTTACCATTTATTATCTCTTGGGGTGAGATTTTGTAAAACATAATTCATTGTTCTATGCAATTTAAGCTGCAAAAAAACACACAAAAAACCCATGCTCATTTTTTCTTTTATATATTTATTCATGTTAGAGGCAGGATAAAGGGGGGAAAAGGCAGACAAACAGTCAGAAACATCAATCTGTTTTTGTATGTGCCTTGACGCAGGAGCAAGCCTATGATATTAGCATATGGGTATGATGCTTTAAATACTGAGCTCTCTGGTGAGAACAAGCCATTTCTTTTGGTGAAAAAATTGACTAGGGAAAACCAGAGGTAACTAAAATATAAAATGATAATCTAGTCTGTTGTGGAGCAAACATCACAGGACTTTTATTTGCACTAGAAATTCAAAGGCATAATAAGTATTTTTAATTGTTTAGGACAAAGTGACCCTTTCCTAACATGCACATTCTTTTTGCTGTGACAGCAATCCAGGCTGAGAGACCTCCTAATCTTTGGACATCATTAATTTAACTGAGCATTGGTCACTACATAGAAGCTAGGTTCCTTTGCTCACAAAACAGCTCCTAGGGTCTTTGTTTCTTTACATCTATATTTTCTCTGTCTTATACCTGAGAACATGCATTACTGAAAAACCGAGGCTTATTTCTCAGCTCTGCCTTCTGAGGAACTGATATACAGAACCTCACCACAATAAATCATAACTGACACAAAATATATTGCAATACCAAATTAAGTGCTTTTGAAACTTATGTTTATTTTATTTATGTATATTTTTCTCTTTCTGTCTACCCCATTACAGTGTGGTATTTCTAAAGACAGAAAGTGAGACTGTCACATTCACTATAGTCAACCAGTGTCGAGCACAGTCCCTGGCAATTAATCAAATACAATAAGTGTTTTCAGAATAAATGAATAAATAGTCATTTCTATATGTACACAGATATCTACAAATCAAAGACACTGTTGACACAGAGAGATATGCTCATGTGCAATGCACATTTATGCACACAGATGTACACACACCCTTTGTACCTGAGTATATATACATACAGAGATATAATACGTACACAAAGAATATGGAAAGAAAATGTCCTAATATTAACAGTAGATATATCTGTATTAAAATTTGTTAGTGTTGTTTTTGAGATCATTTTTCTTGCACTTCTGCTATAAGAATACTTTTTTTATAATAAAAAAGCTGTTAAAATTCAACATACTTGTCAAATCAAAGTACATCCCATTTTACAATACACAAAGTTGATTTTTCTAAAAGTGGTTCAAAAGACAGAAGTTAAAAGAGTAGAATGGGAAGTATTTGAGTGCAGGAACAAGAGTTCCTAGCAGAGTGCCTAGTATATGATGGGCACTTTCAAAGGCTTTATGAAAGCATGGCTGGAAGTAAAGAAGAAAAATAATTTGAATCGAGAGATTTTCAGAAAAGAAACCACTAAGGATACACAAAACATTTTCAAAAACAGCAAATTGGAATCAACATTTTTAGAAAATGCTCTGTACCAAATATTTCCTTTGGACCTGTTCCGAGGCTTGATTTCCAACATGCACACAAGGTGGCAGCAGAGAAGCACATGTAACAGAGACCATTATTGTATGTGGTATGGAGCAAGTTCAATCCAAAATCAGATGATTGAAATGATAACAAGAATAATTCTTTCTTTCTCGACAATTAACATTGAAAGAAGTAGTAGCTGTAACTAGAATTTCGTTTATTTTCAAGTTATAAAACTTTCTTATAGATTGCCTTGGATTCAACATTGATATATAACACACAACACCCAATGATGTATTTATTCAAATAAACTGATCTGAGCTGTTTTTTCCAAGGTGCACACAAGGTGGCAGCAGAGAAGCACACTTGGAAAACTTTTACCATAGATAATCCTGTATGTTCTTTCAAGCAAGTTTCTACTACCTCTAACATTTGAATTGATATAAAGTATGTTTCTTGTTGTCCTTACACATAATATAGTAAACAGTAACACAAATTAACTATAAATCCCTTTTTTGAAGGTAAAAAAATTAACTCCTAAATAACCTCTTTCTGCTGAAAATCACAATTCAAGTTGCAAAATACCTTAAAATCAATGGAAATAAAAACTACATAAGGAAACTTATGGAAAAATGTAGTTATAATTTATTTTAGGGCAAGGAAACCTTAAAACACAGAGCCTTTCAACATGTACTAAGAACCAGGACACTAAATAAAATCCACAGAAATTAAAACAAAAAATGTTCACAGCATGAGTAGGCGATGATGCAGTGGTTAGAACATTTGACTGGAATGTCATGGACTCAGGTTTGAGATCCCAATGGTGCCATCTTGAGCGTGGGCTCATGTGCTTTCAGCAAAGCTCACCATCTTGAGCCCAAGGTCTCTGTCTATAGCAACCGGTCACTCTATGAGATATAGCCCCCTGGTCAATGCACATATCAGACAAGAGTCTATGATCAAGTAAGGGGTCACAACGAAAAACTGATGATTGATCTGTGACCTGGCACATAATAAGAAATCTGTTTCTCTGTCTGTCTGCCCCTATCTATCACTCTTTCTGACTCTCTCCCTGTCTCTGGAAAAAAAATAACTGTTCACAGATACATTTCGTGGTTATATATCATATTTTCCTATGAATAAGACTCATCTTTTTTGAAAAATGTGGGGTTAGAAAACTGGGTGCATCTTATTCAGGGTTTGTAAAAATTTTTACTGCATTTCATGTTTATTTGCTTTTGCTATCATTTACTCAAACTTAGAGCCCCACAAATAACATGCGCCTTATACAGGGAAGCTGCTTATACATGGGGAAATATGGTACTTTACAACCTTACCATTTATTTCCTCTTGGGGTGATATTTTGTAAAACGTAAATCGTTCTTCTATGCAATTTAATCTGCAAAAACAACAACCAAAAAGTCATGCTCATTTTTTCTTTTATACATTTATTCATGTTAGAGGCAGGATAAGGGGGGAAAGACAGACAGATTGTCAGAAAAATCAATCTGTTTTTGTATGTGCCTTGATGCAGTAGTAAGCCTATGATATTAGCGTTTGGGTGTGATGCTTTAACAATTGAGCTCTGTGGTGATAGCAAGCCAATGTCTTTTGTTGAATAAATTTACTAGAGAAAACCAGAGGTAATTAAAAATAATATGATCATGTAGTCTGTTGTGGTGCCAACACCAGAAGACTTTTATTTGCTCTTTAATTCAAGGGCATAATCAGTATTTATAATGTTTAGCACAAAGTGACCATTTTTCAAATATGCACTTTCTCTTGTCCCGAGCAGCAATCCAGATTGAGAGACTTCCTAAGCTTTGGACATCATTAATTTAACTGAGCTTTGGTCACTACATAGAAGCTAGATTCTTTTGCTCACAGAACACCTCCCATGGTCTTTGTTTCATTACTTCTATATTTTCTTCATTTTATACCTGAAAACACGCCTTACTGAAAAACAGTGGCTTATGTCTCTGCTCTGCTTCTGAGTAACGGATATACTGAACCTCACCACAATAAATCATAACTGAAACAAAAGATATGGCACTATCAAATTAAGTGTTGTTAAACTTATGTTTATTTTATTTATGTATATTTTTCTCTTTCTATCTACCCCATTACAGTGTAGTATTTATAAAGACAGAAAGTGATACTATCTCATTCACTCTACACAACCATGTCTAGCACAGTCCCTGGTAATTAATCAAATACAGCAAGTGTTTTTATAATAAACGACTAAATAGTCATTTGTATATGTACACAGATATAAACAAATCACAGACACTGTTGACACAGAGAGATATGCTCATGTGCAATGCACATTTATGCACACAGGTATACCCACACCCAATGTACCTGAGTATATATACATACTGAAATATAATATGTACACAAAGAATATGGAAAGAAATTGTCCTAATATTAACAGTGGATATATCTGTATGAAAATATGTTGTTGTCTTTTTTGAGATCATTTTTCGTGCATTCTACTCTAAGAATACTTTTTTATAATAAAAAAGCTGTTAAAATTCAACATACAGGTCAAGTGAAAGCACATCCTATTTTACAATACACGAAGTTGATTTATGTAAAATTAGTTCACAAGACAGAAGTTAAAAGTGTACAGTGGAAAATCATTGAGTGCAGGAAGAAGAGTTACTACGACAGTGCCTAGTATATGATGACCACTTTCAAAGGCTTTATGATAACATGGCTGGATGTAAAGAAGGAAAATAATTTGAACCGAGAGATTTTCAGAAACAAACCACTAAGGGTACACAAAACCTTTACAGAAACGGCAAATAAGAATCAACGTTTATAGAAAATGCTCTTTACCAAAATATTTCTTTGGACCTGTACCAAGGCTTAATTCCCAAAATGCACACGAGATGGCAGCAGAAAAGCACATGTAACAGAGACCATTATTGTATGTGCTATTGTGTAAGTTCCATTCAAAATGAAAGGATTGAAATGATACCAAGAATACTTGTTTCTTTCACGACAATTAACATTGAAAGAAGTAGTAGCTGTCAGTAGAAATTCGTTATATTGACAAGTTGTAAAACTTGCTTATAGATAGCCTTGGATTCAACATTGATAGATAATGCACAACAACCAACTGATGTATATATACAGATGAAATTATCTCAGCTGTTTTTCACAAGGTGCACATGAGGTGGCAGCATGGAAGCGCTCTTGGAAAACATTTACCACAGATAATCCTGTATGTTGTTTCAAGCAAGATTCTACAACCTCTAACTTTTGAAATGATATAAAGCATGATTCTTGTTTTCCTCACACTTAATATATTAAACAGTAATACAAATTAACTAAAAATCCTTTTTTTGTAGGTAAGAAAATTAACTCCTAAATAACCTCTTTCTGCTCAAAATCAAAATTCAAATTGAAAGATACCTTAAAATTAATGGAACTAAAAAGTACATAAGAAAACCTACAGAAAAGTGTAGTGATAAATCTATTTTAGGGCAAGGAAACCTTCAAACACAGAGCCTTTCCACCCGGACTAAGAACCAGGATACTAATTAAAGTCCAGAGAAAGTAAATGAAAAAATGTTCAGAACGTGAGCAGGCGATGGTGCAGTGGTTAGAGCAATTGATTGGAATGTGGTGGACTCAGGATTGAGATCCCAAGCATGCAATCTTGAGTGTGGGCTCATGAGGTTTGAGCAAAGCTCATCATCTTATGCCCAAGGTCGCTGTCTAGAGCAAGCGATCACTCTATGAGATATAGCCCCCTGGTCAAGGCACATATGAGACAAGAGTCTATGAATAAGTAAGGGGTCACAAAAAAAACTGATGATTAATCTGTGACCTGGCACAAAATAAGAACTCTCTCTCTGTCTGTCTGTTCCTATCTATCCCTCCCTCTGACTCTCTCCCTGTTTCTGGGGAAAAAAAGAAAAATAGAAATGTTCACAGAGACATTTGGTGGGTGCATATCATACTTTTTCATGAATGAGACTCATCTTTTTTGAAAAATGTGGGGTTAGAAAACTGGGTGCGTCTTATACAGTGGTTGTAGAATTTTTTACTTGCACTTATCATTTTTTTGCATTGGATATCACTTACTCAAACTTTGAGCCCCCCCAATAGGTGCGCCTTATACAAGGAAGCTTCTTATACATGGGGAAATATGGTACATTACAACCTTACCATTTATTTCCTCTTGGGGTGAGATTTTGTAAAACATAATTCATTTTTCTATGCAATTTAAGCTGCAAAAAAACACACAAAAAACCCATGCTCATTTTTTCTTTTATATATTTATTCATGTTAGAGGCAGAATAAAGGGGGAAAAAGACAGACAAAGAGTCAGAAACATCAATCTGTTTTTGTATGTGCCTTGACGCAGGAGCAAGCCTATGATATTAGCATATGGGTGTGATGCTTTAAATACTGAGCTCTCTGGTGAGAACAAGCCATTTCTTTTGGTGAAAAAATTGACTAGGGAAAACCAGAGGTAACTAAAATATAAAATGATAATCTAGTCTGTTGTGGTGCTTACACCACAAGACTTTTATTTGCACTAGAAATTCAAAGGCATAATAAGTATTTCTAATTGTTTAGCACAAAGTGACCCCTTCCTAATATGCACTTTCTTTTGTGCTCTGACAGCAATCCAGACTGAGAGACCTCCTAATCTTTGGACATCATTAATTTAACTGAGCATTGGTCACTACATAGAAGCTAAGTTCCTTTGCTCACAGAACAGCTCCCAGGGTCTTTTTTTCATTACATTTATATTTTTTCCATTTTATATGGGAGAAGACGCATTGCTGAAAAACCGAGACTTATGTCTCATCTCTGCCTTCTGAGAAACTGATATACTGATCCTCACCACAACAAATCATAACTGACACAAAAGATATTGCAATACGAAATTAAGTGCTCGTTAAACTTATGTTTATTTTATTTATGTATATTTTTCTCTTTCTGTCTACCCCATTACAGTGTAATATTTATAAAGACAGAAAGTGAGACTGTCTTATTCACTATAGGCAACCAGTGTGGAGTCCAGTCCCTGGCAATTAATCAAATACAATAAGTTTTTCCTGATAGAACGAATATATAATCATTTGCATATGTACACAGATATCCAAAAATGACAGACATTGTTGACACAGAGAGTTATGCTCTTGTGCAATGCACATTTATGTGCTCAGATTTACTCACACCCAATATACCTGAGTATGTATACATACAGAAATATAATACGTACACAAAGAATAAAGAAATAAAATGTCTTAATATTAACAGTAGATATAGCTGTATGAAAATTTGTTGTTGTTATTTTTGAGGTCATTATTCTTGCACTTCTGCTATACAAATACTTTTTTATAATAAAAAAGCTGTTAAAGTTCAACTTACTTGTCGAATCAAAGCACACCCTATTTTACAATACATGAAGTTGAATTATGTAAAAGAAGTTCAAAAGACAGATGTTAAAAGAATAGAATGGAAAGACATTGAGTGCAGGGAGAAGAGTTCCTAGCACAGTGCCTGATATATGATGGGAATTTTCAAAGGCTTTATGAAAGCATGGCTGGAAGTAAAGAAGGAAAATGAGTTGAACCGAGAGATTTTCAGAAAACAAAACACTAAGAATACACAAAACATTTACAGAAACAGCAAATTGGAATGAACATTTATAGAAAATGCTCTGTACCAAATTATTTCTTTGGACTTGTACTGAGGCTTGATTACCAAGATACACAAGTGTTGGCAGCAGAAAAGCACATGTACCAGAGACCATTATTGTATGTGCTATGGAGCAATTCCAGCCAAAATCAGAGGATTGAAATGATACCAAGAATAATTCTTGCTTTTACGACAATTAACATTGAAAGAAGTAGTATCTATACCTAGAAATTCGTTATATTTACAAGTTACGAAACTTTCTTATAGATAGCCTTGGAATCAACATTGATAGATAACGCACAACACCCAACTGATATATTTATCAGATGAACTGATCTGAGCTGTTATTACCAAAGTACACACGAGGTGGCAGCTGGGAATTGCACTTGGAAAATATTTACCACAAATAATCCTGTATGTTCTTTCAAGCAAGTTTCAACTACCTCTAACCTTACAAAGGATATAAAGCATGTTTCTTGTTGTACTCACAGTTACTATAGTAAACAGTAATACAAATTAACTAAAAATCCCTATTTTGAATGTAAGGAAATTAACTCTTAAATAACCTCTTTCCACTCAAAATCACAACTCAAGTTACAAAATACCTTAAAATTAATAGAAATAAAAATTACATTTAAAAACCTATAGAAAAATGTGGTGATAAAATTATTTTAGGGCAAGAAAACCTTAAAACACAGAGCCTTTCCACCCGTACTAAGAACCAGAATATGAAATAAAATCCACAGAAAGTAAAAGAAAAATGTTCACAGTGTGAGCAGGCCATGGTGCAGTGGTTAGAGCAATTGACTGGAATGTGTTACACTCAGGTTTGAGATCCTAAGGGTGCCATCTTGAGCGTGGGCTCATGTGGTTTGGGCAAAGCTCACTGTCTTGAGCTCAAGGTCGCTAACTAGAGCAAGCAGTCACTCTATGAGATATATCCCCCTGGTCAAGGCACATATGAGACAGGAGTCAATGAACAAATAAGAGGTCACAACGATGAAAAACTGATGATTGATCTCTGACCTGGCACATAATAAGAACTCTCTCTCTGTCTGTCTGTCCCTATCTATCCCTCTCTCTGACTCTCTTTCTGTTTCTGGAAAAAAAAGAAAAACAGTAATGTTCACAGAGACATTTTGTGGGTTTATATCATATTTTCCCATGAATGAGACTAATCTTTTTGAAAAATGTGGAGTTAGAAAACTGAGTGCATCTTATTCAGGGGTTGTAGAATTTTTTCCTTACATTTCTTGTTTATTCAAATTTGCTACTATTTATTCAAACTTTGATCCCCTCAAATAAGGTGCATCTTATACAGGGAAGCTTCTTATACATGGGGAAATATGGTACTTTACAACCTTATCATTTATTCCCTCTTGGGGTGAGATATTGCAAAACATAATTCCTTCTTCTATGCAAATTAAGCTGCAAAAACAACAACAAAATATTCATTCTCATTTTTTCTTTTATATATTTATTCATGTTAGAGGCAGGATAAAGGGGGGAAAAGACATACAGACAGTAAGAAACATCAATCTGTTTTTGTATGTGCCTTGACATATGATATAAGCATATGGGTGTGATGCTTTATCTACTGAGCTCTCTGGTGAGAGCAAGCCATTGTCTGTTGGTGAATAAATTGACTAGAGAAAACCAAAGGTAATTAAAAAATAAAATGATAATCTAGTCTGTAGTGTTGCCAACACCAGAAGACTTTTATTTGTTTTTGAAATTCAAGGGCATAATCAGTATTTCTAATTGTTTAGCACAAAGTGACCCCTTTTTTAACATGCACTTTCTCTTGTGCCATTGCAGCAATCCAGACTGAGAGACCTCCTAAGTTTTGGACATCATTAATTTAACTGAGCATTGGTAACTACATAGAAGCTAGATTCTCTTGCTCACAGAACACCTCCCACAGCCTTTGTTTCATTACTTCTATATTTTCTCTGTTTTATACTGGAGAACACGCATTGCTGAAAACCCAAAACTTATGTCTAAGCTCTGCCTTCTGAGAAACTGATATACTGATCCTCACCACAATAAATCTTAACTGACACCAAAGATATTGCACTACCAAATTAAGTGCTTGTTAAACTTATGTTTATTTATGTATATTATTCTCTTTCTGTCTACCCCATTACAATGTAGTATTTATAAAGACAGAAATTGAGACTGTCACATTCACTATAGGCAACCAGTGTCGAGCACAGTCCTTGGCAATTAATCATATACAATAAGTGTTTTCAGAATGAACGAATAAATGTTCCTTTGCATATTTACACATATATCCACAAATCACAGACACTGTTGACACAGAAAGATATGCTCTTGTGCAATGCACATTTATGCATACAGATGTACACACACCCATCATACCTGAGTATATATACATACAGAAATATAATACATACACAAAGAATATGGAAAGAAAATGTCCTAATATTAACAGTAGATATATCTGTATAAAAATTTGTTGTTGTTGTTTTTGAGATCATTTTTCTTGCACTACTTCTATAAGAATATTTTTTATAATAAAAAAGGTGTTAAAATTCAACATACTTGTCAAATCAAAGCACATCCTATTTTACAATACACAAAGTTGATTTATGTAAAAGAAGTTCAAAAGACAGAATTTAAGAGAGTAGAATGGGAAGTCATTTAGTGCATGGACATGAATACCTACCACAGTGCCCGGTATATTATGGACATTTTCAAAGGCTTTATGACCACCTGCATTTCCACCTCTCCCCCTCTTTTTCCTCTCTGTCTCTCCTTTCCCCTCCCGCAGCAGAGGCTTCATTAAAGCAAAGATAACCCGGGCGCTGGAAATGGCTCCTTGGCTTCTGCCCCATGAGCAAGTGTGGCTCTGGTCGCAACAGGTCTAGGACTCGGGGTTGCAGAGCATCGGCCCCTATTGGGCAGAACATCGCCCACTGTTGGACGTGCTGACTGGATCTTGGTCGGGCTCATGCGGGAGTCTGCTGACTGTCTCTCTAGTTTCCAGCTTCAGAAAAAAAAAAGAAGTTAAAAAGACAGAAGTTAAAAGCATAGAAATGGAAGTCATTGAGTGAATGTACATGAGTTTCTAGCATAGTGCCTAGTATATGATGGGCACTTTCAAAGGCTTTATGAAAGCATGGCTGAAAGGAAAAGAGAAAAAAAATATGAACCGAGAGATTTTCAGAAAACAAACCACTAAGGATACATAAAATCCTTACAGAAACTGCAAATTAGAATCAAAGTTTATACACAACGCTGTCTACCAAAATATTCCTTTGCACCAGTAATTAGGCGTGATTCCGAAGATGCACACGAGGTGTCAGCAGAGAAGCACATGTAACAGAGACCATTATTTTATGTCCTATGGAGCAAGTTCCAGCCAACTTCAGAGGATTGAAATGATACCAAGTATATCTCTTACTTTCACTACAATTAACATGGAAAGAAGTAGCAAGCAGTAACTAGAATTTACTTATATTTACAAGTCATAAAAGTTTTTTTTATATAGCCTTGGATTCAACATTGATAGATAATGCACAACACCCAACAGATATATTTTTTCAGGTGAACTGATCTGAACTGTTATTCCAAAGGTGCACAGGAGGTGGAGGCAGGTAAGCGCACTTGGAAAACATTTACCACAGATAATCCTGTATGTTATTTCAAGCAAGTTTCCACTACCTCTAACCTTAGAAATGATATAAAGCATATTTCTTGTTGTCATTACAGTTAATATAGTAAACAGTAATAGAAATTAACTAAAAATCCCTTTTGACGGTAAAGAAATTATTCCTAAATAACTCCCCCCGCTAAAAATCAC
The DNA here is from genome assembly GCF_036850765.1 of Saccopteryx bilineata. NCBI lineage: Eukaryota > Metazoa > Chordata > Mammalia > Chiroptera > Emballonuridae > Saccopteryx > Saccopteryx bilineata. The sequence goes on along the minus strand of NC_089493.1, from coordinate 199,703,672 downwards.
AATTCAAGTTGCAAAATACCTCAAAATTATTTGAAATAAAAACTACATAAAGATCCCTATTGAAAAATGTAGTGAAGAATATATTTTATGGCAAGAGAACCTTAATATACACAGCCTTTCTACTTATATTAAGAACCAGGATACTAAATAAAATCCAGAGAAAGTAAAAAAAAATGTTCACAGACTGAGCAGGCGATATCAAAGTGGTTAAAGCATTTGACTGGAATGCGGAGGACCCAGGCTTGAGATCCCAAGGACGCCAGCTTGAGCATGGGCTCATGTGGTTTGAGCAAAGCTCAGCAGCTTGTGCCCAAGGTCGTTGGCTGGAGCTAGCGGTCACTCGTTCAGCTGTAGCCCCCTTGTCAAGGCAAATATGAGACAGGAGTCAGTGAACTCGTAACGCTCACAATGAAAAGCTAATGATTGATCTGTTTCATGGCCCATAATTAAACTCTGCCTATTTCTTTCTGTCTGTCCCTATCTATCTCTCTCTCTGACTCTCTCTCTCTGTCACCGAAAAAAAAGGAAAAAAAAGAAATGTTCACAGAGACATTTGGAGAGTGTATACCACATTTACCCATGTATAAGACTCATCTTTTTTGAAAAAAGTGGGGTTAGAAAACTCGGTGCAGTCTTATACAGTGGTTGTAGTATTTTTTACTTACATTTCCCATTTATTCGCATTTGTTATCATTTTCTCAAAATTTGTGCCCCAAAATTAAGGTGCGTCTTATACAAGGAGGCTTCTTATACATGGGGAAATATGAAACTTTAAGACCTTACCATTTATTTTTTCTTGGGGTGAGATTTTGAAATATATAATTCATTATTCTATGCAGTTTAAGCTGCAAAAACAACAACAAAAAGCCATTGTTATTTTTCTTTTATTTATTTATTCATGTTAGATGCAGGATAAAGTGGGGAATATACAGACAGATAGTCAGAAACATCAATCTGTTACTGTATGTGCCTTGACCCAGGAGCAAACCTATGACATTAGCGTATGGGTGTGATGCTTTTACTACTGAGTTCTCTGGTGAGAGCAAGCCATTGTGTTTTGGGGAGAACATTTTCTAGAAAAAACCAGAGAAATTAAAAAATAAAATGATAATCTAATCTGCTGTGGTGAGAGCACCTGAAGATTTCTCTTTTATCTTGGATTTTAGGGCATAATAATTATTTTTATTTGCTTAGCACAAAGTGATCCCTTTCCTAACATGCACTTTTTCTTGTGCCTTGGCAGTAGTCCAGACTGAGAGACCTCCTATGCTTTGGACATCAGAATTTATTTGAGCTTTGGCCACCACATAAAAGTTAGGATCTATTTCTCACAGAACACCTCCCAGGGTCTTTGTGTCATAACTTCTATATTTTTTCAGATTTATACCTGAGAACACGCATTGCTAAAAAACTGAGACTTATGTCTCAGCTCTGCCTCTTGAGGAACTGATATACTGAACCTCGACACAATAAATCATAACTGGCACCAGAAATATTGCACTACCAAATTCAGTGCTTCTTAAACTTATGATTTTTTTATTTATGTATATATTTTTTCTTTCTGTCTACCCCAAGACAGTGTAGTATTCTTAAAGAATAAAGTTAGTCTCTCTCATTAACTATAGACATCCAGCGTTGAGGACAGTGCCTGGCACATAATAGAAATACAATAAGTATTTCTTGAATGAATGAATGAATAAATAATCATTTGCATATGTACACAGATATCCAGAAATGAAAGACATTGTGGACACAGAGAGATATGCTCATGTGCAATGCACATCTATGCACACAGATATACACAAACCCAATGTACCTGAGTATATATACATAAAGAAATATAAGAAGTACACAAAGAATAGGAAAAGAAAATGTCATAATATTAACAGTTGATATATCAGTATGAAAATTTGTTGCCGTTGTTTTAAAGATCATTTTTCTTGCAATTCTGCAATAAGAATACATTTTTATAATAAAATAGATGTTAAAATATAACATACTTTTCAAATCAGAGCACACCCTATTTTACAATACACGAAGTAGATGTATATAAAAGAAGGTAAGCCCTGGCTAGTTGGCACAGTGGTAGAGTGTCATCCTCACGTGCAAAATCCTGGGTTTGATTCCCAGCCATGGCACACAGTAGAAGCAACCACCTGCTTCTCCTCACCAGGTGCTGGAGATGGCTCCTTGGTTCTACCCCAGGCACAAGAGTGGCTCTGGTTGCAACAGGTCTATGGCCCGGGGTTGCAGAGCATTGGCCCCTGGTGGGCAGAACATCGCCCCCTGGTGGGCAGAACATTGCCCCCTGGTGGGCCTGCCGAGTGGATCTCAGTCGGACGCATGCGGGAGTCTGACTGTTTCTCTAGTTCCCAGCTTCAGAAAAATACAGAAAAAAAAGAAGTTAAAAAGACAGAAATTAAAAGCATAGAAATGGAAGTCATTGAGTGAATGTACATGAGTTTCTAGCACAGTGCCTAGTATATGATGGGCACAGATAATCCTGTATGTTCTTTCAAGCAAGTTTCAACTACCCCTAACCTTAGAAATGATATAAAGCATGTTTCTTGTTGTCATTACACTTAATATAGTAAACAGTAATAGAAAATAACTAAAAATCACTTTTTTGAAGGTATGGATATTCACTCCTAAATAACACCCCCCTCAAAATCATAATTCAAGTTGTAAAACACTTTAAATTAATGGAAATATAAACCACAAAAGGAAACCTATGGAAAAAGGTTGTGATTAATATATTTTAGGGCAAGAAAACATTAAAATACTCAGCCTTTCCACCCATATTAAGAACAAGGATACTAAATAAAATCCAGAGATACTAAAAGAAAAAAAATATTCTCAGCCTGAGCAGGCGATGGCATGGCCAGTAGTTAGATCATTCAACTGGAATGCGGAAAACCCAGGTTTGAGATCCAAAGGGCACCAGCTTGACCATGGGCTCATATGATTTGAGCAAACCTTATCAGCTTAAGCCCATGGTCACTTGCTCAAGCAATCAGTCACTGGATCAGTTGTAGCCCCCTGGTCAAGTCACATATGAGACAGGAGTCAATGAACATGTAAGGAGTCACAATGAAAAACTGATTATTGATCTGTTACCTGGCAAATAATAAAAATTCTCTCCATTTTTCACCCATTGCTGAAAAACCAAGACTTATGTTTCAACTCTGCCTTCTGAGAAAATTATATACTGAGACTCGCCACAATAATCATAAGTGACACCAAAGATGTTGCACTACCAAATTCAGTGCTTGATAAACTTACAATTATTTTATTTATGTATATTTTTTCTTCCTGTAATCTCATGACAGTGTAGTATTCATAAAAACAAAAAGTGAGTTTGTCTCATTCAGTATAGTGAAAGAGTGTCCAGCACAGTGCCTGCACATAATAGAAATACAATAACTGTTTTCTGAATGAATGAATATATATTCATTTGCATATGTACACAGATATGCACCAATGACAGACACTGTGGACACAGAGAGATATGCTCATGTACAATGCACATCTATGCACACAGATGTAAACAAACCCAATATACCAGCGTATATATACATGGAGAAATATAAGAGGTACACAAAAATATGGAAAGAAAATATCCTAATATTAACAGTAGATATATCTGTATTAAATTTTTTTGTTGTTTTTGAGATCATTTTTCTTGCACTTCTGCAATAAGAATTCATTTTTCATAACAAGAAAGCTGTTAAAATTCAACATACTTGTCAAATCAAAGCACATCCTATTTTACAATACATGAAGTTGATTTTTATAAAAGAAGTTAAAAGGACAGAATTTAAAAGAGTAGAATGGGAACTCACTGTGTGCAGGAACATGAGTTCCTAGAACAGCCTGATATATTATGGGCACTTTAAAAGGTTTTTTAAAGCATGGCTGGAAGGAAAGTAAAAAAACAAGATGAACCGAGAGATTTTCAGAAAACAAACCAATAAGTGTACACAAAAAATTGACAGGAACGGCAATTTTTAATCAACGTTTATAAAGAATGCTCTCTAACAAAATATGCCTTTAGACCTGCACTGAAGCCTGATTCCCAATATGCACACGAAGTGGCAGCAGAGAAGCACATGTAACAGAGACCGTTATTGTATGTGCTATGGAGCAAGTTCCAGCCAACTTCAGAGAATGGAAATGATAACAAGTATATCTATTGCTTTCACTAAAATGAACGTTGAAAGAAGTAGCAAGCACTAACTAGACATTCCTTATATTTACAAGTTATAATAGTTTCTTTTAATTAGCCTTGGATTCAACATTGATAGATAATTCACAACACACAACTGATGTATTTTTCCAGGTGAATTGCTCTGAGCTTTTATTCCCAAGGTGCACACAAGGTGGCAGCAGAGAAGTGCACTTGGAAAACATTAACCACAGATAATCCTGTATTTTCTTTCAAGCAAGTTTCAACTACCTCTAACGTGAGAAATGATATAAAGCATGTTTCCTGTTATCATTACAGTTAGTATAGTAAACAGTAATAGAAATTAACTAAAATCCCTTTTTTTAAGGTAAGTAAATTCACTCATAAATAACCCTTCCCTTGAAATCACAATTCAAGTTACAAAATACCTTAAAAATAATGGGAAAAAAAACTACATAAAAAAACCTATGAAAAAATGTAGTGATGAATATATTTTAGGGCAAGAAAACCTTAAAATACACAGCTTTTCCACCCATACTGAGAACGACGATAATAAATACAATTCAGAGAATGTAAAAAAAAAAAGTTTCACAGCCTGAACAGGCGATGACGCATGGGTTAGAGTATTTTACTGGAATGTGGAGGACCCAGATTTGAGATCCCAAGGGTGCCAGTTTGATCATGGGTTCATGTGGTTTTAGCAATGCTCGCCAGCATGAGTCCAAGGTAGCTGCCTCGAGCAAGCGGTCACTCTATGAGCTGTATCCCCCTGGTCAAGGCACATATGAGACAGGAGTCAATGATCACATAAAGGGTCACATAAAAACACTGATGATTGATCTGTGTCCTGGCACATAATAAAAACTTTCTCCATTTCTTTCTGTTTGTCCCTATTTATCCCTCACTCTGGTTCTCTCCCTATCCTTGTAAAAAAAAAAAAAGAAAAAAGAAATGTTCAAAGATACATTTGAAGAGTGTATACCATATTTCCCCATGTATGAGACTCATCTCTTTTGAAAAATGTGGGGTTAGAAAACTGGGTGCATCTTATACAGTGATTATAGTATTTTTTCTTGCATTTTCCATTTATTCGTATTTGTTATCCTTTTTTCAAAATTTGTGCCCCAAAATTAAGGTGCGTCTTATATAGGAGGCTTGTTATACATGGGGAAATATGGTACTTTACAACCTTACCATTTATTTCCTCTTGGAATGAAATTTTGAAAAACATAATTTATTCTTCTATGCAAATTAAGCTGCAAAAACAACAACAAAAAAGCCATTCTCATTTTTTCTTTTATTTATTTATTTATTTTAGAGGCAACATAAAGGGGGAAAAAGATAGACAGAGAGTCAGAAACATCAATCTGTTTCTGTATGTGCCTTGACCGAAGAGGAAACCTATGACATTAGCATATGGGTGTGATGCTTTAACTACTGAGCTCTGTGGTAAGAGGAAGCCATTGTCTTTTGGGGAAAAATTTACTAGAGAAAACCAGAGGTAATTAAAAAATAAAATGATAATCTAGTCTGCTGTGGTGACAGCACCAGAAGACTTTTCATTACTTTTGAAATTCAGGAGCATAATCATTATTTCTAATTGTTTAGCACACAATGTCCCCTTTCCTAACATGCACTTTCTCTTGTGCTGTGGCAGCAATCCAGACTGAGAGACCTCCTAATTTTGGACACCAGAATTTATCTGAGAATTGTTCACGACATACAAGCTAGGTTCTTTTGCTCACAGAACACCTCCCAGGGTCTTTGTTTCATAGCTTCTATATTCTCAGTTTTATACCTCAGAACACGCATTGCTGAAAAACTGAGACTTATGTCTCAGCTCTGCTTTCTGAGAAACTGATATACTGATCCTTGCCACAATAAATCATAAGTGACACCAAAGATATTGAACTACCAAATTCAGTGCTTGTTAAACTTACCAATATTATATTTATGTATATTGTTTTCTTTCTGTTTACCCAATGACAGTTTAGTATTTATAAAGATAAAAATGAGGCTGTCTCATTCACTATAGGCAATCAGTTTTGAGCACAATTCCTGGCACATAATAGAAATACAATAAGGGTTTCTTGAATTAATGAATGAATAAATAATCATTTTCATACATACACAGATATCCAAATATGACAGACCTTGTGAACACTGAAAGATATGCTCAAGTGCAATGCACATCTATGCACACAGATGTACACAAATCCAATGTTCCTGAGTATATATACATAGAGAAATATAATAATTACATGAAAAATATGGTAAGAAAATGTCCTAATATTAACAGTAGATATATCTGTATAAAAATTTGTTGTTGTTTTTGAGATCATTTTTCTTCCACTTCTGCAATAAGAATACATTTTTTTATAATAAAGAATCATTTTAAATTGAACATAGTTGTCAAATCAAAGCCCATTCTATTTTACAATACATGACGTAGATTTACATAAAGAAGTTCAAAAGACAGAAGTTAAAAGAGTAGAATGGGAATTCATTGAGTGCAGGAACATGATATCCTAGCACAGTGCCTGGTATATGATGGGCACTTTTTAAGGCTTTATGAAAGCATGGCTAGTAGGAAAGAAGAAAAACAAGATGAACCAAGAGATTTTCAGAAAAAAAACCACTAAAGATACACAAAACCTTTACAGAAACGGCAAATTGAAATCAACGTTTATAGACAATGCTCTCTACCAAATTATTCCTTTCAACCTGTACTGAGGCATGATTCCCAAGATGCACACAAGGTGGCAACAGAGAAGCACATGTAACAGAGACCATTATTGTTTGTGCTATGGAGCAAGTTCCAGCCAAATTCAGAGGACGGAAATGATAACATGTATATCTTTTGCTTTCATTTCAATTAACGTTGAAAGAAGAAGCAAGCAGTAACTAGAAATTCCTTATATTTACAAGTTATAAATGTTTCTATTAGAAATTCCTTATATTTACAAGTTTTAAATGTTTCTATTGGATTCAACATTGATAGATAAAGCAGCACCCCCAACTGATATACTTTTTCCAGGTTAACTAATCTGAGCTGTTATTCAGAAGTTGCACATGGCGTGGTGGCAGGGAATCGAACTTGGAAAACATTTACCATAGATAATCCTGTATGTTCTTTCAAGCAAGTTTCAACAACCTCTAACCTTAGAAATGATATAAAGCATGTTTCTTGTTGTCATTACACTTAATATAGTAAACAGTAATAGAAATTAACTAAAAATCCCTTTTTTGAAGGTAAGAAAATTCACTCCTAAGGAACCCCCACCTCAAAATTACAATTCAAGTTGCAAAATACCTTAAAATTAATGGAAATAAAAACTACATAAGAAAACCTATGGAAAATGTAGTGATGAATATATTTTAGGGCAAAAAACCCCTAAAATACACAGCCTTTCCACCCATACTAAACACCAGAATACTAAATAAAATCCTAAAAATGTAAAAGAAAATGATCTTCATAAGCTGAGCAGGCAATGTCACAGTGGTTAGAGCATTTGACTGGAATGCGAAGGACGCAGGTTTGAGATCCCAATGGCACCAGCTTGAGCGTGGGCTCATGTGGTTTGAGCAAAGTTCACCAGCTTGAGCCCAAGGTCGCTGGATTGAGGAAGCAGTCACCAGATTAGCTGTAGCCCCCCTGGTCAAGGCACATATGAGACAGGAGTCAAGGAACATATAAGGGGTCACAATGAAAAACAGATGATTGATCTCTGACCTGGCACATAAAAAACTCTCTCCATTTTTGTCTGTCTGTCCCTATCTATCTCTCTTTCTGACTCCCTGTCACTTAAAATAAAAAAAGGTAAAAAGAAATGTTCACAAACACATTTGGAGTGTATATACCATATTTCCCAATGTATAAGACTCATCTTTTTTAAAAAATGTGGGGTTAGAACTAGGTGTGCCTTATACACTGGTTGAGTATTTTTTACCTGCATTTTCCATTTATTGGAATTTGTTATCATTTTCTCACAATTTGTGCCCCAAAATTAAGGTGCGTCTTATACAGGGAGGATTCTTACACATGGGGAAATATGGTACTTTACAACTTTACCATTTACTTCCCCTTTGGGTGAGATTTTGAAAAACATAATTCATTCTTCTATGCAATTTAAGCTCCAAAAACAACAACAAAAAAAGCCATTGCCATTTTTTCTTTTATTAATTTATTCATGTTAAAGGCAGGATAAAAATGGAAAAAGACAGACAGTCAGAAACATCAATCTGTTTCTGTATGTGCCTTGACCCAGGAGCGAACTTATGACATTAGCATATGGGTGTGATGCTTTTACTACTGAGCTCTCTGGTGAGAGCAAGCCATTGATATTTGGGGAAAATTTTTTCTGGAAAAAACCAGAGGTAAATAAAATAAAATGATAATCTAGTCTGCTGTGGTGACAACACCAGAAGACTTTTCTTTGCTCTTGAAATTCAGAGCCATAATCACTATTTCTAATTTTTTAGCACAAAGTGACCCCTTTCCTAACATACACTTTCTCTTGTGCCATGGCAGCAGTCCAGACTGAGAGACCTCCTAAGCCTTGGACATCAGAATTTTTCTGAGCATTGGTAACCACATACAAGCTGCATTCTTTTGCTCACAGAACACCTCCCAGGGTCTTTGTTTCAAAACTTCTATATTTTCTCAGTTTTATATCTGAGAACACGCATTGCTGAAATACCGAGACTTATGTCTCAGATCTGCCTTCTGAGAAACTGATATACTCAACCTTACCACAATAAGTCATAAATGACACCAACGATATTGCACTACCAAATTCAGAGCTCGTTAAACTTACTATTATTTTATTCATGTATATATATATTTTTCTGTCTATGCCATGACAGAGTAGTATTCATAAAGAAGAAAGTGAGTCTGACTCATTCACTATAGGCAACCAATGTTGAGCACAGTGCCTGGCACATAATAGAAATACAATTAATGTTTCCTGAATGAATGAATAAATAGTCATTTGCGTACATACACAGATATCCACAAATAACAGACACTGTGGACACAGAGAGATATGCTCATGTGCAATGCACATCTATGCACACAGATGAACACACACCCAATGTACCTGAGTATATATACATAGAGAAATATAAGAGGTACACAAAGAATAAGGAAAGAAAATGTCCTAATATTAACTGTAGATATATCTGTATGAAAATTTGTTGTGATGGCTTTTGAGATCATTTTTCTTGCACTCCTGCAATAAGAATACATTTTTTATAATTCAAAAGCTGTTAATATTCAACATTCTTTTCAAATCAAAGCACATCCTATTTTACAATACACGAAGTAGATGTATATAAAAGAAGGTAAGCCCTGTCTCGTTGGCTCAGTGGTAGAGCATTGGTCTCGCGTGCAGATCCCAGGTTCGATTTTTGGCCAGGGCACACAGGAGAAGACTCATCAGCTTCTCCACCACTCCACCTCTCCTTCCTCTCTGTCTCTCTCTTCCCCTCCTGCAGCTGAATAACCATTGAAGCAAAGATAACACGGGAGATGGAGATGGCTCCTTGGCCTCTGCGCAGGTGCTAGAGTGGTTTTGGTCACAACAAGGCTATGACCCAGGGGTGCAAAGCATCAGCCCCTGGTGGTAGAGCTTCGCTCTTTGGTGGGCGTTCCAAGTGGACCTCAGTCAGGCGCATGCAGGAGTCTGTCTTACTGTCTCTCTCATTTCCAGCTTCAGAAAAATACAGAAAAAAAGAAGTTAAGAAGGCAGAAGTAAAAAAACGTAGAAATGGAAGTCATTGAGAGCACGTACATGAGTTCCTAGCACAGTGCCTGGTATATGATGGGCACTTTCAAAGGCTTTATGAAATCATGGCTGGAAAGAAAAGAGAAAAACAAGATGAACTGAGAGATTTTCAGAAAACAACAACTAAGGATACATGAAATCTATAAAGAAACTGCAAATTAGAATCAAAGTTTATAGACAACGCTGTCTACCAAAATATTCCTTTGGACCAGTAATAAGGCATGATTCCCAAGATGCACACGAGGTATCAGCAGAGAAGCACATGTAACAGAGGCACATTATTGTATGTTCTATGGAGCAAGTTCCAGCCAACTTCAGAGGATTGAAATGATACCAAGTATATCTCTTGCTTTCACTACAATTAACGTAGAAAGAAGGAGCAAGCACTAACTAGAAATTCCTTATATTTACAAGTTATAAAAGTTTCTTTTTAGATAGCCTTGGTTTCAACCTTGTTAGATAACCAAACTGATATATGTTTTTAGGTGAACTGATCTGAGCTGTCATTCCCAAGGAGCACACAAGGTGGCAGCAGGGAAGCACACTTGAAAAACATTTACAACAGATAATTCTGTATGTTCTTTCAAGCAAATTTCAACTACCTCTAACCTTATAAATGATATGAAGCATGTTTCTTGTTGTCATTACACTTAATATATTAAAAGGTAATAGAAATTAATTAAAAATCCCTTTTTTGAAGTTAAGGAAATTCACTCCTAGATAACCCCCCTCAAAATCACAATTCAAGTTGTAAAACACCTTAAAATTAATGGAAATATAAACTACAAAAGGAAACCTATGGAAAAAGGTAGTGATGAATATATTTTAGGAAAAGAAAACCTTAAAATACTCAGACTTTCAACCCATACTAAGAACCAGGATACTAAAGAGAATCCAGAGATAATAAAAGAAAAAAATGTTCACAGCCTGATCAGGTGATTGCACAGTGGTTAGCCCATTCGACTGGAATACAGGGAACCCAGGTTTGAGATTCCAAGGGCACCAGCTTGACCATGGGCTCATATGATTTCAGCAAAGTTCACCAGTTTAAGACCAAGGACACTGGCTCAAGCAATCGGTCACTCGATCAGTTGTAGTCTCCTGGTCAAGTCACATATGAGACAGGAGTCAATGAACATGTAAGGAATCACAACCAAAAACTGAATATTGATATGTGATCTGGCACATAAAATAAATCTCCATTCTTTCTGTCTTTCCTTATATATTCCTGTCTCTGACTCTCTCCCTGTTTCTGTAAAAGAAAATAAAGAAAAAAAAAGAAATATTCACAGAGACTTTTCGAGGGTGTATACCATATTTCCCCATGTATAAGACTCATCTTGTTTGAAAAATGTGAGGTTAGAAAACTGTTTGCATCTTATAAAATGGTTGTAGTATTTTTTCATGCATTTTCCATTTATTGGCATTTGTTATCATTTTCCCAAACTTTGTCTTAATTTTCTCAAATTAAAGTGCGTCTTATAAAGGCAGGCTTCTTATACATGGGGATATATGGTACTTTAAGACCTCACCATTTATTTCCTCTTGGGGTGAGATTTTGAAAAACATAACTCATTCTTCTATGCAATTAAATCTGCAAAAACAACAAACAAAAAGCCATTTTCATCTTTTCTTTTATTTATTTATTCATGTTAGAGACAGGATAAAGGGGGGAAATGACAGACAGATAGTCAGAAACATCAATTTGTTACTGTATTTGCCTTCACCCAGAAGCAAAGCTATGACATTAGTGTATGGCTGTCATGCTTTAACTAATGAGCTCTCTGGTGAGAGCAAGCCATTGTATTTTTGGAAAAAATTTACTAGAGAAAAACAGAGGTAATTAAAAAATAAAATGATAATCTGGTCTGCTGTGGTGACCACACCAGAAGACCTTTCTTTGCTCTTGAAATTGAGGGGCATAATCACTATTACTAATTGTTTAGACAAAATGACCCCTTTGCTAACATGCACTTTCTCTTGTGCTGTGGCAGCAATCCAGACTAATAGAGCTCCTAAGTTTTGGACATCAGAAATTATCTGAGCATTGGTCACCATATACAAGCTAGGTTCTTTTGCTCACTTAACACATCCCAGGGTCTTTGTTTCATAACTTCTATATTTTTGTACTTTTATAACTGAGAACATGCATTGCTGAAAAACAGAGACTGATTTCTCAGCTCTGCCTTCTGAGAAACTGATATACTGAACCTCACCACAATAAATCATAACTGACAACAAAGATATTCCACTACCAAATACAGTGCTTGATAAACTTATGATTATTTTATTTATGTATATTTTTTTCTTTCTGTCATCCCATGACAGTGTAGTATTCATAAAGACAAAAAGTGAGTCTGTATCATTCACTATAGGCAAACAGTGTTGAGCAGAGTGCATGGCACATAATAGAAATATTATAAATGTTTCCTGAATGAATGAATATATATTCATTTGCATTCGGACACAGATATGAACAAATGACAGACACTGTGGACACAGAGAGATATGCTCATGTGCATTGCACATTTATGCACACTGAAGTAAACACACCCAATGTACCAGAGTATATATACATAGAGAAATATAAGAGGTACACAAAAAATATGGGAAAAAATGTCCTAATTTTAACAGTAGATATATCTGTATAAAAATTTGTTGTTGTTGTTTTTGAGATCATTTTTCTTGCACTCCTGCAATAAAAATACACTTTTTACAATGAAAAAGCTGTTAAAATTCAACATACCTGTCAAATTAAAGCACATTCTATTTTACAATACACGAAGTAGGTGCATATAAAAGAAGTTAAGCCCTCGCTGGTTGGTTCAGTGGTAGAGTGTCAGCCTCGCGTGCAGTAGTCCAGGGTTCGATTCCTGGCCAGGTCATACAGAAGAAGTGCCCATCTGCTTCTCCACTACTCCCCCTCTCCTTCCTCTCTGTCTCTCCCTTCCCCTCTCGCAACAGAGGAACTATTGGAGCAAAGAAAACCAGGGCGCTTATGTGGCTCTGGGTGCAACACGGATATGACCCGGGGGTGCAGATGATCCTCCCCTGGTTGGCAGAGCTTCGCCCCCTGGTGGGCGTGCCCAGTGATTCTTGGTCTGGTGCATGCGGGAATCTGTCTGACTGTCTCTCTTGTTTCTAGCTTCAGAAAAATAGAGAAAAAAAAGAAGTTAAAAAGACAGAAGTTAAAAGCATAGAAATGAAATTCATTGAGTGCACATACATGAGTTTTTGCACAGTGCCTGGTATATGATGGGCACTTTCAAAGGCTCTATGAAAGCATGGTTAGAAAGAAAGGAGAAAAACAAAATGAACCGAGATATTTTCAGAAAACAAACCACTAAGGATACATAAAATCTTTACAGAAACTGCAAATTAGAATCAAAGTTTGTACACAATGCTGTCAACCAAAATATTCCTTTGCACCAGTAATGAGGTGTGATTCTGAAGATGCCAACCAGGTGTCAGCAGAGAAGCACATGTAACAGAGACCATTATTGTATGTGCTATGGAGCAAGTTCCAGCCAACTTCAGAGGGTTGAAATGATACCAAGTATATCTCTTGCTTTCACTACAATTAACATTGAAAGAACTAGGAAGCAGTAACAAGAATTTATTTATATTTACAAGTTATAAAAGTTTCTTTTAGATAGCCTTGGATTCAACATTGTTAGATAACGCACAACACCCAACTGATGTATTTTTCCAGGTAAACTCATCTGAGCTGTTATTCCAAAGGTGCACAAGAGGTTGAGTCAGGGAAACACACTTGGAAAACATTTACCACAGATAATCCTGTATGTTCTTTCAAGGAAGTTTCCAATACCTCTAACCTTAGAAATGATATAAAACATGTTTCTTGTTGTCATTACACTTAATATAGTAAGCAGTAATAGAAATTAACCAAAAATTCCATTTTTTGATGGTAAGGAAATTATTCCTATATAACCCACCCCCTCAAAATCACAATTCAAGTTGCAAAATACCTTAATATTATTGGAAATAAAAACTACAAGAAGAAACCTATTGAAAAATATAGTGATGAATATATTTTATGGCAAGAAAACCTTAAAATACACAGCCTTTCTACATATATTAAGAACCAGGATACTAAATAAAATCCAGAGAAAATAAAAAAGAAAGTGTTCACAGCCTGAGAAGGTGATGGTACAGTGGTTAAAGCATTCGACTGTAATGCAGGGAACACAGGTTTGAGAGTCCAAGGTCGCCAGCTTGACCGAGGGCTCATATGATTTGAGCAAAGCTCACCAGCTTAAGCCCAAGGTCACTGGCTCAAGCAGTCACTCGATCAGTTGTAGCCCCCTGGTGAAGTCACATATGAAACAGAAGTCAATGACATGTAAGGGGTCAAAACAAAAAACTGATTATTTATCTGTGACTTGGCACATAATAAAAACTCTGTCCGATTCTGTCTGTTTGTCCTTATCTATTTCTCTCTCTGAATCTCTCCCTGTCTCTGTAAAAAAAAAAAGGAAAAAAAAGAAATGTTCACAGGGACATTTGGAGGGTGTATACCATATTTCTCCATGTATAATACTCAGCTTTTTTGAAAATTGTGGAATTAAAAAATTGTGTGCATCTTATACAGTGGTTGTAGTATATTTTTACTTGCATTTCCTGTTTATTCGCATTTGTTATCATTTTTGCAAAATATGTGCCCCAAAATTAAGGTGCATCTTATACAGAGAAACTTCTTAAACATGAGGAACTCCGGGACTTTAAGACCTTACCATTTATTTCCTCTTATGGTGAGATTTTGAAAAACATAACTCATTCTTCTCTGCAATTTAAGCTGCAAAAACAACAACAAAAAAGCCATTGTCATTTTTTCTTTTATTTAATTATTCATGTTAGATGCAGAATAAAGGGGGGAAAATACAGACAGATAGTCAGAAATATCAATTTGTTTCTGTATGTGCCTTGACCCAGGAGCAATCCTATGACATGAGCTTATGTGTGTGATGCTTTAACTACTGAGCTCTCTGGTGAGAGCAAGGCCTTTGTCTTTTAGGGAAAAAATTTACTACAGAAAACCAGAGGAAATTAAAAAATAAAATGATAATCAGGTCTGCTGTGGTGACCACACCCAAAGACTTTCCTTTACTCTTGAAATTGAGGGGCATAATCACTATTAATAATTATTTAGACAAAGTGACCCCTTTCCTAACATGGACTTTCTCTTGTGCCATGGCAGCAGTCCAGACTAATAGAGCTCCTAAGTTTTCAACATCAGAATTTATCTGAGAATTGGTCACCACATACAAGCTAGGTTCTTTTCCTCACAGAACACCTCCCAGGGTCTTTGTTTTATAACTTCTATATTTTCTTATTTTTGTACCTGAGAATACGCATTCCTAAAAAACCAAGACTTATGTCTCAGCTCTGCCTTCTGAGAATCAGATACACTGAACCTCACCACAATAAATCATAGCGGACACCAAAGATATTGCACTACCAAATTCAGTGCTTGATAAAATTATGATTATTTATTTATGTATATTTTTTTATTTCTGTCACCCCATGACAGTGTAGTATTCATAAAGATAAAAAGTGAGTCTGTCTCATCTACTATTGGCAAACAGTGTCAAGCACAGTGCCTGACACAAAATAGAAATACAATAAATATTTCCTTAATGACTAAATTCATTTGCGTACGTACACAGATATGCACAAATGACAGACACTGTGGTCCCAGAGAAATACGCTCATGTGCAATTCATATTTATGCACACAGATGTAAACACAACCAATATACCAGAGTATATATACACAGAGAAATATAAGAGGTACACAAAAAAATAAAAAGAAAATGTCCTAATATTAACAGTAGATATATCTGTATGAAAATTTGTTGTTGTTCTTGTTTTTGAGATCATTTTTCTTGCACTCCTGCAATAAGAATACATTTTTTTATAATGAAAAAGCTGTTCAAATTCAGCATACTTGTCAAATCAAAGCACATCCTATTTTAAAATACACGAAGTAGATGTATGTAAAAGAAGTTAAGCCCTGGCTGGTTGGCTCAGTGGTAGAGCTTCGGCCACACGTGCAGAAGTACAGGGTTTGATTTCTGGCCAAGGCATACAGGAGAAGCACCCATCTTCTTTTCAACCCCTCGCCCTCTCCTTCCTCTCTGTCTCTCCCCTCCCCTCCCACAATCCAGGCACCATTGGAGCAAAGATTATCCAGGCGCTGCAGTGGCTCTTGTCGCAATAGGGCTAGGAACACTGAGTGCAGAGCATCCGCTTCTGGTTGGCAGAGTTTTACCCTCTAGTGGGCATGCCCAGTGGATCTCAGTCAGACGCATGCTGGAATCTGTCTGACTGTCTCTCTCGTTTCCAGCTTCAGAAAATACAGAAAAAAAGAAGTAAAAAAAAGATAGAAGTTAAAAGCATAGAAATAGAAGTCATTGAGTGCATGTACATGAGTTCCTAGCACAGTGCCTGGTATATGATGGGCACTTTCAAAGGCTTTATAAAATTATGGCTGGAAAGAAAAAGAAAAACAAGATGAACTGAGAGATTTTCAGAAAACAATCCACTAAGGATACATAAAATCTTTACAGAAACTGCAAATTAGAATCAAAGTTTATAGACAATGCTATCAACCAAAATATTCCTTTGCAACAGTAATGAGGCATGATTGCCAAGGTGCAAATTATGTGTCAACAGTGAAGCACGTGTAACAGAGACCATGTATGTGCTACGGAGCAAGTTCCAGCCAACTTCAGAGGATTGAAATTATACCAAGTATATCTCTTGCTTTCACTACAATTAACATTCAAAGAAATATCAAGCAGTAACTAGAATTTATTTATATTTACAAGTTATAAATGTTTCTTTTAGATAGCTTTGGATTCAACTCTGATAGATAACAGAAAACACACAACTGATGTATTTTTTCAGGTGAACTCATCTGAGCTGCTATTCCAAATGTGCACATGAGGTTGAGCCAGGGAAGCACACTTGGAAAACATTTATCACAGATAATCCTGTATGTTCTTTCAAGGAAGTTGCCACTACCTCAAACCTTAGAAATGATATAAAACATGTTTCTTGTTGTCAATACATTTAATAGAGTAAGCAGTAATAGAAATTAACCAAAAATCCCATTTTTTGACAGAAAGGAAATTATTCCTAAATAACCCCCCTCAAAACTACAATTCATGATGCAAAATACCTTAATATTATTGGAAATAAAAACTACAAAAAGAAACCTATTGTAAAATGTAGTGATGAATATATTTTATGGCAAGGAAACCTTAAAATACACAGCCTTTCTACCTATATTAAGAACCAGGATACTAAATAAAATCCATAGAGAGTAAAAAAAAAAGAAAACTGTTCACAGCCTGAGCAGGCGATGGTACAGTGGTTAGAGCATTTGACTGTAATGCAGGGAACCCAGGTTTGAGATTCCAGGGTGGCCAGTTTGACTGAGGGCTCATATGATTTGAGCAAAGCTAACCAGCTTAAGCCCAAGGTCACTGGCCCAAGCAATCGGTCACTCGATCAGTTGTAGGCCCTTGGTCAAGTCACACATGAGACAGGAGTAAATGAACATGTAAGGGGCACAACAAAAAATTGATGATTGATCTGTGACATGGCACAAAATAAAAACTCTGTCCGTTTCTGACTGTGTGTCCCTATCTATTCCTTTCTCAGACTCTCACCCAGTCTCTGTAAAAAAAAAAAAAGAAAGAAAAAAAAAATAAATGTTCACAGAGACAATTGAAGGGTGTATCCAATATTTTTCCATGTATAAGACTCATCTTTTTTGAAAAATGTTAGGTTAGAAAAATGTGTGCGTCTTATAGAGTGGCAATCAGTGTAGAGCACAGTGCCTGGAACATAATAGAAATACAATCAGTGATTAATGAATGAAAGAATAAATAGTAATTTGCATGCATATACAGGTATCCAAAAATGATAGAAACTGCGGACACAGAGAGATATGATCATATGCAATGCACATCTATACACACAGAAGTATGCACATTCAATGTACCTTAATACGTACGATATAGAAATATAATAGGAACACTAAGAATATGGAAAAATAATGTCATAATATTAACAGTAGTTATCTCTGGATGAAAATTTTTGTTTAGTATTCTATTCATTTTTTCTTGCACTTCTGCAATAAGAATACAGTTTTTATAATAAAAAAGTAGTTACATTCAACATACTTTTCAAAGCAAAGCACATCTTATTTTACAGTACATTAAGAAGATTTAAATAAAGGAGTCCAAAAGCAGAAGTAAAAATAGTAGAATGGGAAGACATTGAGTGCACCAACTACTCATAGAGTTCCTAGCACAGTGCCTGGTATATGATGGGAACATTCAAAGGTTTTATGAAAGCATTGCTGGAAGGAAAGATAAAAAACAAGGTGAACTTATAGTTTCCCAGAAATCAAATCACTAAGAATATACAAAATATTTACAGAACCGGCAAATTGGAATCAACGTTTGTGGACAATCCTCTCTACTAGTTCTTTCCTTTGGACCTGTTCTGAGGCATGATTCCCAAGATGCACATGAGGTGGCAGCAGAGAAGCACATGTAACAGAGACCATAATTATATTGCTATGCTGCAAGTTTTAGCGAACTTCAGAGGATTGTACTAATATCAAATATGTCTATTGCTTTCACTAGAGTTAACGTTGAAACAAGTAGCAAACAGTAACTGGAACTTCCTTATATTTACAAGTTATAAAAGTATCTTCTAAATATTTTTGGTTTCAACATTGATAGATAAAGCTCAACTCCCAACTGCTGTGTTTTTTCAGGTGAACTACTCTGAGCTATTATTCCCAAGGTGAACACGAGGTGGCAGCAGAGAAGCGCCCTTAGAAAACATTTCCCACAGAAAATCCTGTATTTTCTTTCATGCAAGTTTCAACTACCTCAAACATTTGAAATGATATAAAGCATGTTTCTTCTTGTCATTACACTTACTCTAGAAGTCAGTAATAAAAAGTAACTAGAAAACCCTTCCTTTTTTAAGTTAAGAAATTCACTCCTAAATAACCCCTGCTCAAAATGAAAATTCAAGTTACAAAATACTTTAAATTTAATGGAAATAAAAACTCCATAAGAAAACCTATGGAAAAATGTTGTGATGAATATTTTTTAGTGGAAAAAAACATTAAAATACACAACATTACCACCCATACTATGAAATAGGATACTAAACAAAATCCAGAG
Source organism: Saccopteryx bilineata (assembly GCF_036850765.1). Taxonomy (NCBI): domain Eukaryota; kingdom Metazoa; phylum Chordata; class Mammalia; order Chiroptera; family Emballonuridae; genus Saccopteryx; species Saccopteryx bilineata. Next base: position 199,684,468 of record NC_089493.1, on the reverse strand, counting down.
AAAGTAAAAGATAAAAATTTTGACAGCCTGAGAAGACATTGGCACAGTGGATAGAGCATTTGACTGGAATGCGGAGGACCCAGTTTTGAGATCTCAAGGTCTCCAGCTTGAGCGTTTGCTTATCTGGTTTAAGCAAAGCTCACCAGCATTAGCCCAATGGGCTTACTGGCTCGAGCAAGAGGTTACTCGGTCAGCTGTAGTTCCCTGGTCAAGTCACAATGAGAGAGCAGTCAATGAGCAACTAAGGTGTCACAACCAAAAACTGATGATTGATTTGTGACCTGGCACATAATAAAAAAAAACTCTTTACCTTCCTGTCTGTGTGTCCCTATCTATCACTCTCTCTCACACTCTCACTGCTTCTGTAAAAAAAATAATTAAAAAAGAGAAGAGAGAAAGAAAGAAAGGGTTCATAGAGATATTTGGCCAGTGTATACCATATTTGCCCTCTATTAAGACTCATCTTTTTTGAAAAATATGGGGTTTGAAAACTGGGTGCGCCTTATACAGTGGTTGTAGTATATTTTACGTGCTTTTCCTGTTTCTTCGCATTTGTTATCATTTTCTCAAATTTTATGCCCCAAAATGAAGATGCATCTTTTACAGGGAGGCATATTATGCACTGGGAAATATGGTACTTTAAACCTTACTGCCTATTTTCTCTTGTGGTGAGATTTTGAAAAACATAATTCATTGTTTTATGCAATTTAAGCTGCGAAAACTTCAAATAATAGGCATTGTAATTTTTTCTTTTATTTAATTTTTAATGATAGAGAGGAAGTGGGGGGGAAAAGACAGACAGTCAGAAACATCAATCTGTTTCTGTATGTGCCTTGACATGAGACCAATGCTATGACATTACTGTATGAGTGTGATGCTCTAACTAGTGAGCTCTCTGGTGTAAGTAAGCCATTGTCTCTAGAGGGACAAAATTACTAGAGACAACCTGAGGCAAATAGAAAATAAAATAATAATCTAGTTTGCTGTGCTGACAACATCAGAAGACTTTCTAGGCTCTTATCAGTCAGAGGCATATACAATCAGTATTTCTGATTGTTGAGCATGAATTCACACCTTTTTTAACATGCACTTTTTCTTGTGCCGTGGCAGCAGTCCAGACTGAGAAATCTCCTAAGCTTTGTTTTTCAGAATTTATCTGAGCCTGGTCAGCACTTACAATTTAGGTTCTTTTGGTCACAGAATGCCTCCCAGGGTATTTGTTGCATCACTTGTAAATTTTCTCAGTTTTATAACTGAGGTCAGGCATTCCTGAAGAACCGAGACTTATGTCTCAGCTCTGCCTTCCAAGAAAATGATATACTTAACCATGCCACGATCAATCACAAATTGTACCAAAGGTATTGCACTACCAAATCCAGTGTTTGTCACAACTTATAATTTTTTATGTATATTTTTCCTTCCTCTTTCTACTCCATGACTGTGTAATATCCACAAAGACAGAAAGTGATTCTCTCCCATTCACTATTGGCAACCAGTGTTGAGCACAGTGCCTGGCATATAATGAAAATTCAATAAGTTTTTACTGGAAGAGTGAAAAAATATTCATTTGCATATGTACATAAATATCCACAAATTACAAACACTATTGAAACAGAGAGGTATGATCATGTGTGATGCACATCTATGCACACATTGGGTACACCCACCCAATGTACTTGAGTACATATACATAGGGAAATATAATTGGTACACAAAGAATATGGAAAGAAAATGGCTAAAGTTAACAGTTGATATCTATGTAAGAAAATTTGTTGTTTTGTTTTTCTTAACATTTTTTTGCATTTCTGCAATAAGAATACTGTTTTTATAATAAAAAGCTGTTAAAATTCTAAATACTTGTCAAATCAAAGCACATCATAACTTACAATACATTTAGTAGATTTAAATAAAGGAAGTTCAAAAGACAGATATAAAAATAGCAGAATGGGAAATGACTGAGTGCAGAGACATGAGCTCTTAGCACAGTGTCTGGTATATAAACGGCACTTTAAAAAACTATGAAAGCATGGCTGGAAGGAAAAAAGAAAAACAAGATGAAACGATAGATTAAAAAAATGCACTAAAGATACAGAAACACTTCACAGAACTGGCTAATTGGAATCAATGGCTGTAGACAATCTTATCTACCAAATCTTTCCTTTGGACCTGAAGTGTGGTTCCCAACATGCAAACGAAGTGGTAGCAGATAAGCACATGTAACAGAGACCAATATTTTATGTGCTGTGGAGCAAGTTCCAGCAAACCTCAAATGATTGAAATGATATGAAGTGTATCTCTTGCTTACACTACAGTTAACATTGAAACAGGTAGCAAACAGTAACTAGAACTCCCTTATATTTACAAGTTATGAAAGAATCTTCTAGATAGACTTCGATTCAACCTTGAATAGATAACGCACAACACCCAACTGCTGTGTTTTTCCAGGTGAACTGATCTAAGCTGTTATTTCCAAGGTGCACAGGAGGTGGCAGCAGGGAAGCGATCTCAAAAAACATTTACCACAGGAAATCCTGTATGTTCTTTCAAGCAAGTTTCAACTACCTCTAACTTTAAAAATGACATAAATCATGTTTCTTGTGGTCATTACACTTAATATTCTATACAGTAATAGAAATTAACTATAATCCCTTTTTTTTAGGTAATGAAATACACTCCTAAATAACACCTTCTCAAAATCACAATTCAAGCTGCAAAATACCTTAAAATTAATGAAAACAAAAACTACATTAGAAAATCTATAAAAAAATGTAGTGATAAATACATTTTAGAGGAATAAAACCTTAAAATACAGTTTTTTCACCCATATTAAGAACCAGGATACTAAATAAAATCCAGAGAATATAAAAGAAACAAATGCTCACATACTGACAAGGCAGTGGCGCAGTGGGTAGAGCACTTGACTGGAATGCACAGTACCCAGATTTGAGATCCCAAAATCGCCAGCTTGAGCATGGGGTCATCTCGTTTTAGCAAAGCTCAACAGCTTGATCCCAATGTCGCTGGCTTGAGCAAGGGGTCACTTGGTCAGCTCTAGCCCCCTGGTCAAGGCACATATGAGAGAGCAGTCAATGAACAACTAAGGTGTCTTCTTTGAAAAATGATGATTGATCAGTGACCTGGCACATAATAAAAAATTTTCTCCATTCTTGTCTGTCTGTCCCTATCTATCCCTCTCTCTCACTCTCTCTATGACTCCGGAAAAAAGAAGAAATGAAAAAAAGAAATGTTCACAGAGACATTTGGAGTTTCTATCCTTATTTTCCTATGAATAAAACTCATCATTTTTAAATATGTGGGGTTTGAAACCTGGGTGCATCATATACAGTGGTTGTATTTTTACTTGCATTTGCTGTTTCTTCACATTTATTCTCAAATTTTGTGCCCCAAAATTAAGGTGCTACTTAAAGAGGGAGGCAACTTATACATGGGAAGATATGGGACTTTCCAACTTTACAAATTATTTCCTCTTGGGGTGAGATTTTGAAAAAAATAATTCATTCCTCTAAGCAATTTAAGCTGCAAAAACACCAAAAAAGCCATTGTCATCTTTTTTATTTAGTTATTAATGTTAGAGGGAGGAAGAGGGGGGAAAACTGAAACAAAGATAGTCAGAAACATCAACGTGTTTCTGTATGTGCCTAGACCAAGAACCAAACCTATGACATTAGTGTATGTGTGTGATGCTCTATCTACTGAGTTCTCTGGTGATAGAAAGCCATTGTATTTAGGGGGAAAATTACTAGAGAAAACCTGAGGTAATTAAAATTAAAAAAAATAATCTAGTTTGCTGTGGTGACAACACCAGAAGACTTTTCTTTTCTCTTGCCTGATAGGGGCACAAAAAATATTTCTGATTGTTTACCATATGTGACCCCTTTACTAACATGCACTTTTCACTTGTGCTGTTGCAGCAGTCCAGACTGAGAGACCTCCTATGCATTGGACATCAGAATTTATCTTAGCCTGGGTCACCACTAATAAGCTAGTTTTTTTTTTTCACACAGAACACCTCCCAGTGTCTTTGTTTCAGCGCTTGCAAATTTTCTCAGATTTATACCTGAGAACACGCATTGCTGAAGACCTGAAACTTACATCTAAACTCTGCTATTCGAGAAACTGATATAATGAATATCACCACGATCAATTAAAACTGGGAACACGACTTTGCACTACTATATCCAGTGCTTGTCACAACTTATAATTATTTTATTTATGTACATTTTTCTTCCTCTGTCTGAAGTATTACAGTGTATTATTCATAGAGACAGTCTGTCTCTTTCACTATAGGCAACCAGTGTAGAGCACAGTGCCTGGAACAGAAGAGAAATACAATAAGTGTCCAATGAATGAAAGGATAAATAGTAATTTGCATACATAAACAGGTATCCACAAATGATAGAAACTGTGGACCCAGAGAGATATGCTCATATGCAATGCACATATATACACAGAGATGTATGCACACCCAATGTACCTTAGTATGTATAGATATAGAAATATAATAGTACACTAAGAATATGGAAAGATAATATCATAATATTAACAGTAGTTATATCTGGATGAAAATTTGTTGTTTTGTATTCTATTTATTTTTTCTTGTACTTCTGCAATAAGAGTACAGTTTTTATAATAAAAAAGCAGTTACATTCTACATACTTTTCAAATCAAAGCACATCTTATTTTATAATACATTAAGAAGATTTAAATAAAGAAGTCCAAAAGTAAAAGTAAAAATAGTAGAATGGGAAGACATTGAGTGCACTAACTACTCATAAAGTTCCTAACACAGTGCCTGGTATATGATGGGAACATTCAAAGGCTTTATGAAAGCATTGCTTCAAAAAAAGAAGAAAAACAAGGAGAACCGATAGATTCCAGAAATCAAATCACTAAGAAAACACAAAATATTTACACAACCGGCAAATTGGAATCAACTTTGTAGACAATCCTTTCTACTATTTCTTTCCTTTGGATCTGTTCTGAGGCGTGATTCCCAAGATGTACACAAGGTGGCAGCAGAGAAGCACATGTAACACAGACCATTTTTGTATGTGCTATGCAGCAAGTTTCAGCCAACTTCAGAGGATTCAAATAATATCAAATATGTCTATTGCTTTCACTAGAGTTAAGGTTGAAAGAAGTAGCAAACAGTAAAGGGAAATTCCTTATATTTACAAGTTATAAAAAGTATCTTCTAAATAGTCTCGGTTTCAACATTGATATATAAAGCACAACTACCAACTGCTGTGTTTTTTCAAAACTGCTCTGAGCTGTTATTTCCAAGGTGAACATGAGGTGGCAGTAGAGAAGCGCACTTGAAAAAAATATTTCCCACAGACACTCCTGTGTTCTCTTTCAAACAAGTTTCAACTACCTCTAACCTTAGAAATGATATAAACCATGTTTCTTGTTGTCCTCCCACTTAATATAGTAAACAGTAATACAAATTAACTAAAAATTCCTTTTGTGAAGGTAAGAAAATTAATGCCTAAATAAACTCATTTCGCTCAAAATCACAATTCAAGTTGCAAAATACGTTAAAATCAAAGGAAATAAAAACTACATAAGGAAACCTATGAAAAATTTAGTGATGAATCTATTTTAGGGCAAGAAATCCTTAAAACACAGAGCCTTTCCACTCGTACTAAGAACCAGAATACTAAATGAAATCCAGAGAAAGTAAAAGAAAAAATGTACACAGCGTGAGCAGGCGATGGTCCAGTGGTTACAGCCACAGACTGGAATGTGGTGGACTTAGGTTTGAGATCCCAATGGTGCAATCTTGAGCATGGGCTCATGTATTTTGAGCAAAAATCACCATCTTGAGCCCAAGGTCGTTGTCTAGAGCAAGCAGTCACTCTATGAGATATAGCCCCCTGGTCAAGGCTCATATGAGTCAGGAGTCAATGAACAAGTAAGGGGTCACAACAAAAAACTGATGATTGATATGAGACCTGGAACATAAAAAGAATTCTCTCTCTCTGTTTGATTCTCCCTATCTATCCCTCTCTTTAACTCTCTCCCTGTCTTTGGAAAAAAAAAGAAAAAAATGTTCATAGACACATATGGTGGGTGTATATCATATTTTCCAATGAATAAGACTCATCTTTTTTGAAAAATGTGGGGTTAGAAAACTGTGTGTGTCTTATACTGTACTTGTAGAATTTTTTACTTGCATTTATCGTTTAATCACGTTTGCTATCATTTACTCAAAATTTGAACTCCCCAAATAATGTGTGTCTTATACAGGAAAGCTTCGTATAGATGAGGAAATATGGTACTTTACAACCTTACCATTTATTCCCTCTTTGGGTGAGATTTTGTAAAACATAATTCATTCTTCTATGCAATTTAAGCAGCAAAAACAACAACAAAAAGAAATTCTCATTTTTTAAATATATTTATTTATGTTAGAGGCAGGATAAAGGGGGGAAAAGACAGACAATCAGTCAGAAACATCAATCTCTTTTTGTATGTGCCTTGATGCAGGAGCTAACCTATGATATTAGCATATGGGTGTGATGCATTAACTACTGATCTCTCTGGTGAGAGCAAGCCATTTTCTCTTGGTGAATAAAATTACTAGAGAAAACCAGAGGTAATTTAAATAAATGATAATCTAGTCTGTTGTGGTGTCAACACCAGAAGACTTTTATTTGCTCTTGAAATACAAAAGCATAATCAGTAATTCTAATTGATTAGCACAAATTGACCCCTTTCCTAACATGCACTTTCTCTTTTGCCGTGGCAGCTATCCAGTCTGAGAGACCTCATAAGCTTTGGATATCATTAATTTCTTTGGACCTGTACTGAGGCTTGATTCCCAAGATGCACACGAGGTGGCAGCAGAGAAGCACACGTAAGAAAGACCATTATTGTATGTGCTATGGAGCAAGTTCCAGCAAAAATCAGAGGATTGAAAAGATACCAAGAATAATTTTTGCTTTCAATTCAATTAACATTGAAAGAATTAGTAGCTTTAACTAGAAATTCGTTATATTTACAAATTATAAAACTTTCTGAAAGATTGCCTGGGATTCAACATTGATAGATAATGCACAACACCCAACTGATGTATTTATCCAGATGAACTGATCTGAGCTTTTATGCCCAAGGTGCACACTAGGTGGCAGCAGGAAAGCACACTTTGAAAACATTTACCACAGCTCATCCTGTATGTTTTTTCAAGCAATTTTCTACTACCTCTAACCTTATAAATGATATAAAGCATGTTTCTTGTTGTCCTCACACATAATATAGTAAAGAGTAATACAAATTAACTAAAAATCCCTTTTTTGAAGGTAAGGAAATTAACTCCTTAATAACCTCTTTCTGCTCAAAATCACAACTCAAGTTGCAAAATACCTTAAAATCAATGGAAATAAAAACTACAAAAGGAAACCTATAGAAAAATGGAGTGATGAATTTATTTTAGGGCAAGAAAACCTTAAAACACACAGCCTTTCCACCCATACTAAGAACCAGGATACTAAATAAAATCCAGAGTAAGAAAAATAAAAAATGTTCACAGCATAAGCAGGTGAGGTTGCAGTGATTAGAGCAATTGAATGGAATGTGGTGGACTCAGGTTTGAGATCCCAAGGGTTCCACCTTCAGAATGGGCTTATGTGGTCTGAGCAAAGCTCACCATCTTGAACCCAAGGTCGCTGTCTAAAGCAAGCGATCACTCTTCGTGATAGAGCCCCCTGCTCAAGGCACATATGAGACAGAATTCAATGAACAAATAAGGGTTCACAATGAAAAACTGATGATTGATCAGTGACCTGGCACATAATAAGAAATCTCTCACAGTCTGTCTGTCCCTATCAATCCCAATATCTGATTCCCTCCCTGTCTAGTGAAAAAAAAAATGTTCACGGACACATTTGGTGGGTGTATATCATATTTTCCCATGAATAAGACACATCTTTTTTGAAAAATGTGGGGTTAAAAAACTGGGTGCGTCTTATACAGTGGTTGTAGAATTTTTTACTTGCATTTCTCATTTATTCACATTTGCTATCATTTACTCAAACTTTGAGCCCTCCAAATAAGGTGCGTCTTATACAGGGAAGCTTCTTATAGATGGTGAAATATAGTACTTTACAACCTTACAATTTATTCCCTCTTGGGGTGAGATTTTGTAAATCATAATTCATTCTTCTATGCAATTTAAGCTGCAAATACAACAACAAAAAAGCCATTCTCATTTTTCCTTTTATATATTTATTCATGTTAGAGGCAGGATAAAGGGGGGAAAAGACAAACAGACAGTCAGAAACATCAATCTGTTTTGTATGTGCCTTGACGCAGGGCTAAACCTATGATATGAGCATATGGGTGTGATGCTTTAAATAATGAGCTCTCTGGTGAGAACAAGCCATTGTCATTTGGTGAATAAATTTACTAGAGAAAACCAGAAGTAATTAAAAAATAAAATGATAATCTAGTCTGTTCTGGTGCAAACACAAGAAGAATTTTATTTGCTCTTGAAATTCAAGGGTATAGTCAGTATTTCTAATTGTTTAGCACAAAGTGACTCCTTTCCTAACATGCACTTTCTCTTGTGCCATGGAAGCAATTCAGCCTGAGAGACCTCCTAAGCTTTGGATATTATTAATTTAACTGAGCATTGGTCACTACATAAAAGCTAGGTTCTTTTGCTCACAAAACACCTCTCAGGGTTTTTGATTTATTACTTTTATATTTTCTCCGTTTTATACCTGAAAACACGCATTGCTGAAAAACCGAAACTTATGTCTCAGCTCTGCCTTCTGAGAAACTGACATATTGAACCTCACCACAATAAATAATAACTGACACCAAAGATATTGCACTACAAAATTAAGTGTTGTTTAACCTATATTATTTTGTATATTTATTTATTTTGTATATTTTTTCTTTCTGTCTACCTTTTTAGAGTGTAGTATTTATAAAGACAGAAAGTGAGATTGTCTAATTCACTATAGGCAACCAGTGTTGAGCAAATTCCCTGGCAATTAGTAAAATACAATAAGTGATTCCTGAATGAACGAATAAATAGTTATTTGCATATGTACACAGATATCCACAAATCACAGACACTGTTGACATAGAGAGATATACTCATGTGCAATGCACATTAATGCACACAGATGTACACACCCCCAATGTACCTGAGTATATATACATACAGAAATATAATATGTACAAAAAAATTTGGAGAGAAAATGTCCTAATATTAACAGTAGATATATCTGTATGAAAATTTGTTGTTGTTTTTGAGATAATTTTTCTTTCACTTCTGCTATAAGAATACTTTTTTATAATAAAAAAGCTGTTAAAATTCAACACACTTGTCAAATCAAAGCACATCCTATTTTACAGTAAACAAAGTTGGTTTATGTAAAAGAAGTTCAAAAGACAGATGTTAAGAGAGTAAAATGGAAAGTCATTGAGTGCACGGACATGAATTTCTAGCACAGTGACCAATGTATGATGGGCACTTTCAAAGGCTTTTTGAAAGCATGGCTGGAAGTAGAGAAGAAAAATAAGTTGAACTGAGAATTTTCAGAAAAGAAACCACTAAGGATACACAAAACATTTACAAAAATGGCAAATTGGAATCAACGTTTATACAAAATGCGCTGTACCAAAATATTCTTTTGGACCTGTACTGAGGATTGATTCCCAATATGCACACGAGGTGGCAGCAGAGAAGCACATGTAACAGAGATTATTATTGTATGGGCTATGGAGCAAGTTCCAGCCAAAATAAAAGATTGAAATGATACCAAGAATTATTCTTGCTTTCACGACAATAACATTGAAAGAAGTAGTAGCTGTAACTAGAAATTCGTTATATTTACAAGTTATAAAACTTATTTATAGATAGCCTTGGATTCAACATTGATAGATAAAGCACAACATCCAACTGATGTATTTATCCAGATGAACTGATCTGAGCTGTTATTCCCTAGGAGCACACGAGGTGGCACCAGGGAAGAGTATTGGAAAACATTTACCACAGATCATTCTGTATGTTCTTTCAAGCAAGTTTCTACTACCTCTTAACTTAGAAATGATATAAAGTATGTTTCTTGTTGTCCTCACACTTAATATAGTAAACAGTAATACAAATTAACTAAAAATTGCTTTTATGAAGGTAAAGAAATTAACTCCTAAATAACCTCTTTCTGCTCAAAATCACAATTCAAGTTGCAAAATACCTTAAAATTAATGGAAATAAAAACTACATAAGGAAACCTATAGAAAAATGGAGTGATAAATCTATTTTAGGGCAAGAAAACCTTAAAACACAGAGCCTTTACACCCATACTAATAACCAGGATTCTAAATAAAATCCAGAGAAAGTAAAAGAAAAAATGTTCACAGCATGAGCAGGCGATGGTTCAGTGGTTAGAGCAATTCACTGGAATGTGGTGGACTCAGGTTTGAGATCCCAAGGGTTCCATCTTCAGCGTGGGCTAATATGGTTTGAGCAAAGCTCACCATCTTTAACCCAATGTCGCTGTCTAGAGCAAGTGGTCACTCTATGAGATATAGCCCCTTGGTCAAGGCACATATGAGACAGGAGTCAAAGAACAAGTAAGAGGTCACAACAAAAAACTGATGAATGTTCTGTGACCTGGCATATAATAAGAAATCTCTCTCTGTCTGTGTGTCCCAATATAACCCTCTCCCTGACTCTCTCCCTGTCTCTGGAAAAAAAAAGAATTTTTTACAGAGACATTTGGTGGGTGTATATCATATTTTCCCATGAATAAGACTCATCTTATTTGAAAAATATGGGGTTCGAAAACTGGGTGCGTCTTATACAGTGGTTGTAGAATTCTTTACTTGCATTTCTCATTTATTTGCATTTGTTATCATTTACTCAAACTTTGAGCCCATTAAATAAGTTGTGCCTTATACAGGGAATCTTCTTATAGATGGGGAAATATGGTATTTTAGAACCATACAATTTATTTCCTCTTCAGGTGAGATTTTGTAAAACATAATTCATTTTTCTATGCAATATAAACTCCAAAAAATACAACAGAGAAGACATTCTAATTTTTTCTTTTATATATTTCTTCATGTTAGAGGCAGGACAAAGGGGGGAAAAGACAGAAAGACAGTCAGAAACATCAATCAGTTTATGTATGTGCCTTGATGCAGGAGCAAATCTATGATATTAGCGTATGGGTATGATGCTTTAACTACTGAGCTCTCTGTTGAGACAAAGCCATTTTTCTGTGAATAAATTTACAAGAGAAAACCAGAGGTAATTAAAAAATTAAATGATAATCTATTCTGTTGTGGTGCCAATAGCAGAAGACTTTTATTTGCTCTTGAAATTCAAGGACATAATCAGTATTTCTAATTGTTTAGCACAAAGTGATGCCTTGCCTAACGTGCACTGTCTCTTGTGCCGAGGCAGCAATCCAGACTGAGAGACCTCCTAAGCTTTGGACATCAGTAATTTAACTGAGCATTGGTCAAGACATAGAAGCTGGGTTCTTTGATCACAGAACACCTCCCAGGGCCTTTGATTCATTACTTCAATATTTTCTTCGTTTTATACCTGAAAACACGCATTGCTGAAAAACCGAGACTTATGTCTCAGCTCTGCCTTCTGAGAAACTGATATATTGAACCACACCACAATAAATTATAACTGACACCAAAGATATTGCACTACAAAATTAAGTGCTTGTTAAACTTTTGTTTATTTTATTTATGTATATTTTTCTCTTTCTGTTTATCCCATTGGAGTGTAGTACTTATAAACACAGAAAGTGAGACTGTCTCATTCACTATAGTCAACCAGTGTCGAGTACAGTCCCTGGCAATTAATCAAATACAATAAGTGTTTCCTGAATGAACAAATAAATGGACATTTGCATATTTACACAGATATCCAAAAATCACAAACACTGTTGACACAGAGAGATATGCTCATGTGCAATGCACATTTATACACACAGTTGTACACACACCCAATGTACCTGAGGATATATACATACAGAAATATAACATGTACACAAAGAATATGGAAAAAATGTCTTAATACTAATGGTAGATATATCTGTATGAAAATTTGTTGTTGTTTTTGAGATCATTTTTCTTGCAGTTCTGCTAAAAGAACAATTTTTTTATAATAAAAAAGCTGTTAAAATTCAACATACTTGTCAAATCAAAGCACATCCTATTTAAAATACAAGAAGTTGATTTATGTAAAAGAAATACAAAAGACAGAAATTAAGAGAGTAGAATGGGAAGTCATTGAGTGCACAGATATGAATTCCTAGCACAGTGCCCGGCATATGATGGGCACTTTCAAAGGCTTTATGAAAGCATGGCTGGAAGTAAAGAAGAAAAATAAGTTGAACCAAGAGATTTTCAGAAAACAAACCACTAAGGATACACAAAAAATTTACAGAAACAGCAAATTGGAAATGAGGTTTATAGAAAATGCTCTGTACCAAATTATTCCTTTGGACCTGTACCGAGGCTTGATTCCCAAGATGCACACGAGGTCGTAGCAGAGAAGCACATGTAACAGAGTCCATTATTGTATGTGCTATGGAGCAAGTTCCAGCCAAAATCAAAGGATTGAAATGATGCCAAGAATAATTCTTGCTTTCATGACAATTAACGTTGAAAGAAGTAGTAGGTGTAACTAAAAATTTGTTATATTTACAAGTTATAAAACTTTCTTATAGTTAGCCTTGGATTAAACATTGATAGGTAAAGCACAACACCTAACTGATGTACTTATCCAGATGAACTGATCTGAGCTGTTATTCCCAGGGTGCCAGCAGGGAAGCACACTTGGAAAACGTTTACCACAGGTAATCCTGTATTTTCTTGCAAGCAAGTTTCTACTACCTACTACCTTAGAAATGATATAAAGCACGTTTCTTGTTGTCCTCACACTTAATATAGTGAACAATAATACAAATTAACTAAAAATCCTTTTTTTTGAAGGTAAGGAAATTAACTCCTAATAACCTCTTTCTGCTCAAAATCACAATTCAAGTAGCAAAATACCTTAAAATTAATGGAAATAAAAACTACATAAGAAAACCTATAGAAAAATGTAGTAGTGAATTTATTTTAGGGCAGGAAAGCTTAGAACACACAGCCTTTCCACCAGTATTAATAACCAGAATACTAAATAAAATCTAGAGAAAGTAAAATAAAAACTGTTCACAGCTTGAGAAGGCGATGTTGCAGTGGATAGAGGAATTGACTGGAATGTGTGGACTCAGATTTGAGATCCCAGGGGTGACATCTTGAGCGTGGGGTCATGTGTTTTGAGCAAAGCTCACCATCTTGATCCCATGGTCGCTGTCTAAAGCAAGCGGTTACTCCATGAAATATAGCCCCCTGGTCAAGGCACATATGAGACAGGAGTCAATGAACAAATAAGGGGTCACAACAAAAAACTGATTATTGATCTGTGACCT